>NW_023425438.1:43118011-45545511 GCF_014108245.1 Pipistrellus kuhlii | reverse complement strand
TGTCCACTTGAGGTGGTGATTTTCCTTTCCAAATCTTGATGAGCCTTAATTGTGATCATTATTGCACTTCACTTTTTAGAGGTAGTATTTCTCTGATTATTACAGATAATATCCAGTTCTGCCATATAATTTAGAGGGATTTGTCTAGGATTTAGCTTGCAAAATGCAATGGTAGAGAAAAAGAAAACGGCTGCAGTTGTAACTGCTTTAAAAGTAACTGCCTTAAAGACCTGTCAAGGAAAAGTGAAGAGAAATTTAGAAAAAAACTTTGTATATAAACAAGAGATACCTAAGACTGGAAGAATTTTTATATTCAAGGTGAATGTGTAGAAGGGGGGGAAATGTTTACTTTTTTCTTTCTGCTTGAAATCTATTTTAACCAGATCTAGTTATTGGTATCCTTTCATAGACTTTTTTTTTTTTAACCCGGTGCCTAATAAACTCTCAATCGTGGTTTTAACTTACTCTTCAGCTCGAGAATAACTGTTTCCCTTTTACCTTTGATATTGTGTCTGTCTCATTTACTCAGGTTTTCCTATAATACCACTGGAAATCCACAGGCTTAATTTCCATTTTCTGTCTATCAGGCTTGTTATCTAGCTCACATTTTCATGATGGCTTACTCTATTCTTGGAGAATTCCATATTTTTCATTCCCCTATTAAGATGAGCAGCTTGGGGATGGGAGGTACACTATTATGCATAGTTTCAGGCAAATTCCTAGAATTATGTGGTCAGTGAAAGATTGTGAGCCACAGACTACTCTGCTCTCATGTATTTTCTTGTCTCTTCAGCTTCCTATGGAACCCTGACACTCAAGGATGCAATGGGCCACTCTCTTCTTAAGATCTTCAGTGGAAGGGGATGAAAGAGGGTCTTGTCAAAACCTGGTTGTCTCAAAACACAGGAATTTCTGTCATTTTTATATATTTGGGGCAAGAACCAGATTCCTAAGGAATGCTGAAATGTTGAATTGGTCTACCTTCTTCCTGTGTGACTCATTTGTTTTGTTTTAGAAGTCAAAGCTGATACTTTACATTATGACCCTGTTTGATGATACAGTTAATAGAAATACCTGGATCTTTTCCTTTTTCCTCATAACATTTATTTCCATCTGTAATATTAATTATCATTTGCTTATTTGCCTATTGTCTGTCTGCCTCTATTAGAACATAAGCTCTCTTTGAGCAAGGGACTTAATTGCTTTGTTCACTGCTAGATTCTCAGGGCCTGGCATGCAGTATATATACTCAGTAGATATTTGTTAAGAGGAAGAGAGGGCATAACTATAAATTGGTGAAGGCAAAGTAGGTTACCAGGCTCTTTACTTCAAATACTCCATGGTCTCAATACATAGGCTGTCCCAAAAATGTATACACATTTTAGTTACCATTATTAATTCCAGTGGATTAAATCTGAAAAGAGAGAAACATCAGTTGAGCTGTTGGCTGTTAAAATATGTATACATTTTTTTGGAAACACCCTGTATATAAGTGTCTCTAAATGAAGATGAATGATTTAGGAAGGGAAGATGGATAGTTTATTTTGAATATATTGGGTTTAAGGTGTCCAAAATGCATTATGGAGATGTCAATTGGTTATTTATATAGAAAATATGAAGCTAAAGGAGTAGTGTTATGCAAATGGAGAAACTGGCGATTCAATAACATCTATATAGTATGCACTGTATAAAAAGCATTAAGCTGATTTTTTTTGTAGCATGAATAAATAGGGACCAAAGACTCAACCCTCATGCAAACTAATGTGGAACTGAGAAAAATATTTTTATATAATTATGACCTGTAACCTAAGAAAACTAAGTAAATGGACAAACATTGGACATTAAAGAGTGATTGAATAGAGACCTCTGGAGATAGGGATTTGTTTCCAGGAGCTATGATTTCATTTTCCAAGGAAGGAGGGTACAATAACTGGGGGTATCTGTTTAAAATGCAAAGAATCATAGAATATCAGGGAGAAAAGGGTTATCACCATCTTTCTGGAGGGGAGAGTGGTAGCTATATGGTAGTTTCCATTTAAGCTCCCAGATTCATACATGTGGGATTATTCTCCCACAGTGCTAGCTCCCAGATTCATACATGTGGGATTATTCTCCCACAGTGCTAAAGAAAAGTCACTTGTGGAAGCAGGATTTACCTCTCTCTCTCTCTCTCTCTCTCTCTCTCTCTCTCTCTCTCTTTAAATATATTTTATTGATTTTTTTACAGAGTGGAAGGGAGAGAAATAGAGAGTTTGAAACATCAATGAGAGAGTCATCAATCAGCTGCCTCTTGCACACCCCCTACTGGGGATATGCCCTCAACCAAGGTACATGCCCTTGACCGGAATCGAACCCGGGGCCCTTCAGTCCCCAAGCCGATGCTCTATCCATTGAGCCAAACCGGTCCCAGCTACATCTGTCTCTCATTGCGTCACTTTGAAGGAAAAAAACTTGGGTCATGGAGAACCAACCTATTTGTTGCTGTAAAGTAATAATACTATGACTTTGATCAAAAATCTAATGTTTGATTTTAGGGCAAAATAAATAAACATGGATATTAAAAAGCATTGGCTAATATTTACGTTCTAATAAAAGAAAAAAAAAGAAACTATACAGATGACTGAGAACTGGAAAAGGGAGACATCTTAGAAGATAACCAAGTTTTCCAGTGTTTAGAGAGCTCCCAGTAGAAGATGGATTTAATCTAGATTATAGAGGGCTGTAGAAAAAGCAATTATCCTGGAAGGCAAATTTTGGTGTCAATACTTGGAACCACAGCCCATTAAAATAAGAGAAGTAATATGTTGCAACGAAATAATACCAAACCAGCAATAGAACAATGCTTAGGATTTTCTCCCCTTGCTCATAGCCATGTTGTTTGGGGCAAGCAAACATCATCATCTTTGAGTCTCTATTTTCTCATCCTTAGTCTGTCTACTTAACAGGACTTTCCTGAAGATCAGTAATTGTAAATTTTTAAATGACAAATGAATCTTAGATACATTCTCCTGATTTGAAGATATAAAGCAAAGATTAGGTGGCCATCTCTCAAACCATCTAGGATGTCTGGCATTCTGATAACTGCAAACCCCGATGTCTGAGGACAACTTCATGGGGGACCAAAGTGAGAACCACCCCGAGTCTAGTCGGCCCACAGAACCATGAGATGCAATAATAAATTGTTCTAAAATGTCATGTAGTGCTGCATAGCAATATGCTTCAATGTATTTCTGTGTGAACTGGGAATAAGCAAGAAACTAAAATACCTGAGGATTCCCAAGGTTAATCACCCTATCTTTTGCTAAAAGTATAATCTTTGCTGTTATCACACAGTTAAAAGTAACTTTAAAAAAATTATGTGCTAGAGTGCTCATTTGCTTCAAGCCTCCAACTCAGGTCTCTGTGGGACAACTGCACTGTTTGACTCTAGCTCCCCCAAAGGACGTAATTCAACATTTCTTTCCAAAGTCATTTACATTACCAGGGAGTGCGGCAAATATATTGCTAAGGCAGAACATATGGGTTCCCTTGTAGTATTTTCTTTGTTTAAGAAAATAAAATTACATTAGGAAAAAAGAAATGATTTTCCCATCCTTTGGGAGGTCACATAAGCACCTGAGAATTGTTTGAGAATATGATCTTGTTTTTGAGAAAATTGTATATTTTAGGCATACTTTTCCTGATGATAGAACACTAATGTTATTTCACCATAGGACACAGTCATTTATCAGCAAGGAGGCAATATGTGATAATAATAGAGATATACTTTAATTTTTCAGAATTCTTTTATATAGGTTAATAAAATTACAGAGTTTTAAAGTGAGGAATAATGTTGGACAATAAGTGCAATCCCTTCGTTTTTCCAATAAGAACAATGGAGGTGAGAGGGTAAAGTGGTTTGTTCATAGACATTTAGCTAGTTGGTGACAGAACCCAGACCCTTCAATGTTTGTCCACTATCCATCATAGCACTTCTGTTTTGGGAGACATTTCCCTAGTAAACATAGCAACACTTCTTTGTCTAGTTTTACAACTAAGGAAGAATATCATTATGGTTGAATGATTCAATTAAGGTCAAAAAGACAATTTAAAACATAACCCTAAGCACTCTTAGAATCCCTTATCATCTATCCACTGAGCTAGTACCCATAATTTTTAAAAATATGTTTTTATTGATTTCAGAGAAAAAGGAAGAAGGATAGAGAGATAGAAAGATCAATGATGAGGGAATCATTGATTGGCTGCCTCTGGAACGCTCCCCACTGGGGATTGAACCAGCAACCCAAGCATATACCCTTGACCAGAATCAAACCCAGGGCTCTTCAGTCCACAGGCCAATGCTCCATCCACTGAGCAAAACCATTTAGGGCCCATAATTTATTTTAATAGTGTGGTTGTGTGGGTTAGTTAAACAATGTAAGTGACATATATCACCTCAAATAGAGTAGATGATTAAAGACTAGTTTCCTTCCTTTCTCTGTAGGTTATACAATCACATTTCATGGAACAGAATGGAAAGTTAATTGACTATGTTTTCCTGTCAAGAAGATGCATGTTAAGGCTATTGTAGGGTTAAAGGGTGAGGCTCTCTGGCTTTTTAAAGTCACGTGCAGTTATTGGTCAGTTACACTCAGGAGGCAATTAACACGTTCTCTGGACAAAAGTTCACTTTCAAAAGACTTCTTTAACTGTCATTCTGATTACTATTCTAGACACCTTGGTTGTTACGCAGAATTTTCTCGTGTGAGTGTGTGTATGTGTGTGTGTGTGTGTGTGTGTGTGTGTGTGTGGTGACTGCATTTTCTCTGCATGGAGTCTGGAAGATCAGGGAAATTTTGGGGGGCCGCAGATACTTCCTACAAGAGGAAACTGATCCCCAGGAGCCTAGTAGTTTGCTATATCTATTGTATATAGGGCATCCCTCAATATGTACACACATACTTTGAATAATTATAAAGATAGTGTTTATTAAAGTACATTTCATTTTCAAAATTTATAAGCTGTTAAAATGTGTATACATTTTTGGGATACCCTTTAGATGAAGCTTCTCCTTAAGTACCATTGGACAATTCATATGTAATAGATAACTGGGGCTTTATTCAGTCCATGATATGAGATGATGAGCAGAGCATGGACCTTGCAGTTTTACATATTTGCATGTACCTGCTAGCTCTAAGTTTCATTAGCCTTATGACCACTACAGTCACTTGTCTCTCTTAGTCTCAGGGTTCTCTTTGATGAAAAAACAAGAAAAAGGAAAAAAAGGGAGGTGGAGAGAGAAGGAGGGGAGGAAGAGAAGAAAAGAGGAAGGGAGGGAGGAAAGAAGGAAATTAATATCTTTTTCACCAAACTGTTGTGAGAATAAATAAAAATGAGATAATTTGGTAGATAATTAGAGTAGGCACTTAATACATATTTTTGTCCCCCCCCTTTTTTTTCCTTAAAACTGATCTTGGAGCTAAAAAGCCTTTATTAAATATGAATCTAGACATGAAGGGTGGAGATTATACAACTGGAAAGGGTATAGTCTCTGTCCTTAAGAACCATTATAACTTAGCACAAAAACATGTTTAACATAAATTGGATTGCAGAGGCCTGATCAGGAACTGTGCCTAAAAGCTAATAAAATTTCTTAAAAATATCAATGAGGAGCTTTCAACAAAAAACTTCTTGTTTCTATGTCATCTTGTTACAGTGACATTTCAGCTAATATACTAATATTTTTGGCTAGATGAATGCTTGGCTTTGTCCTCAGGCAGTGGATACTGTTTCACTAGAGAACTTGTCATATTTAGAGAAACTCCAAGATGGGGACTGTATTATTGCCATTGTATTGATGAGGGAATTAAAGTCCAGTGAGGTAAAGTGACAAGTCCAAGGTCATATAAGAAGGAAGGGAGCACCTGAGTCTGTTCTATCCACATCTGGAGACTTAATCCATCATTGCCATGTGCTGCAGCCTCTGCAACTCTTGAAGAAAGTAAGGAGAGCAGGTTGTCTGGCAGAGAACATGGCTTCCAGAAATGACACAATAGAAGCTTTGGCAGGTTCTAAAGGGAAAGACATTCGACAGCTTGGCACATCTTGCATAGAGACATGGGATAGCTATGGGCAGCAACTGGAACAATTTGGAAATGCCACTGCCCCAGGTTTAGAAGAACAAAGCACAGATGAGGGTGGGTGCTTGACTCTGAAGTAATTAACTTCCTTATTTTTTACAGGCTGGGCAGAAGAAAGAAATGACTGTGCCATGACTTTTCTTCTTCCTCTTCTTATTAACAGCTCTGCAGTCAGTTAATATTCTCACACACAGGCATGTGGAAACCAATTCTTCCCATCTGCTATACAAAGAGCCATCGTGATGTGAGGTAAGGACAATGTAAACGGACTTTATCTTTTACGTGTCGAGGGGAATGGCTCCGTTTCTGTGAAACCATCCACCGTTTCTGTGAAACCATCCATTGCCTTTAGAGTGATTTTCAGGATAATGCATAGAATGCATGATTTTTACTGCCTTTTAAATATTTGCAAGTTGAAAATGCTGTTTTTAATATATTGAGATAAAACTGAGCATAGGGAAGGCTGCTATGTGGGGGTCTGTGTGGTGAGTTTTAGAGGCAGATGGGATTTTTTTTAAAGTGAAGGCTGGCCTAGGCAAAATCATAATTGGGTAAAGTTTGTCTTTGGGGCATCTCTTTCTCTCCTTTCTGTGACTCTCTCTCCCCTACCTTCGAAAATCATATTCCTTCACGAAACTGCTTAGAGCAGCTTCCTACCCTGGGTTTCATCTGACATTAAACACTGCCCTCTGACTCCAATTCCCAGAACCAGAAGTTCAATTTTATAGGAACAAAAGTGCAAAAGAAAAAGTCTATTTTTTTAACCTCAAGAGGAGCAAGCATGCACCCAGCCTTGCCACTTGATGCAGTGCCCAGGGCCAATAGCATAAGACCACCTGGGAATTTGTTTAAAATGGAGAAGTTTGCATTCTACCTAAGATCAATTGAATCAGATTCTGCATGTTAACACGTTTCTCAGTTGATAAAAGTTGGGAAGCTCTGCTCTAGTGACTCAAGTTCCTTCCATAGGAAACAAAATTCGGAGTAGAATTTCCTAGGTATCATGTCTTCACCAGTTCCATGTGGTCTTACTCTGTGCTAGGGTCTAAGGTCAGTGTGCTCAGCTTGGGATATTCAGGGTTAAATTAAATTAAACAGGTCATTAGAATGATGGAAATACTAACATACCCACATTGCAATCAGCTGCCATGTTTGAGTACTTATCTTCAGGTACACTTGAAAATTTTTCTCATTTATTTTTCACCATAATTCTAAGAGGGAAGAGCAACACATGTCTCTATTTCATGTGGGGAAAAACTTAGCTTTCAGAAATTAAATATGCGGCCCGAGACCACAGAGCTAGTGCAGTAAAGATTAAAACCCAGGCAACCCAACCCCAGAACCTAAATGACTGTTCTGACCCTGCTGAAAGTCTTCAAGCCTCTAGAAGTCTGATCTGCTTTGTGAATCAGTAAACCACATCTAGTGTTAAGGTTCCCAAATGGATTTGGCCAAAGCCCCCTTTGAAAGGATGGAGGAATTCTCTGGAAGAGACCCCACAGAATATCTGTGAGCTGTCTCCCTTTGTCCCCCCTCTTCCTCTTGGCTTAGGGTCCCTATATCTAGCCTCTGTAAATGGCATTCATAGGACACCTTTGCCCTCCAGCCTATGGTTGGATTCAGCCAATGGGTGTTTGATGGTCAGAATCGGGATGGATGGAGAGGCCAGGTTACTTACTCATTCACTGGGCTCTCTGCCTGTTTGATTGCAATGCATCTCTCTATCAAGTGACAGCTTCAGGTCAGTTGTTCTTTCTCACAGCTTCAGGTTCAGAGGCAGGAATGGACCCCTCTCTTAGAGCTATTCACTGCCCCTTGTTGGCTTCCTTTCATTTCCCCCACATATCTGTAGGTAGTCCTTTATTCAACTGACCAACTTCACCATTTGTTTATGCCATTTGTTTCCTGCTTAGATCTTGACCAACATATCAACCTACATTAATAAAAAAGAAACATGCAAATCGACCATCACTTCACGATGCCCACCAGTCAATCAGGAGTGAGTATGAAAATTAACCCAACCAAGGTGTTGGCAGCCCCGCCCCCCAGCCACTCCAGGGCCTCTGGGCAGCATGCATGCAGGCACACAGTGGCCTGGAGGAGTGGGACAGAGGGGTTGGGCTCGGTACAGAGGGAGCTACAGGAGCAGCTCTCCAGCTAGAGGGAAGACTGAAGGCTCTGGCTGGAATGAAAATTCCGGCCCGAGTGAAGAGAGAAGATGGCAGCCAGAGTGAAGGCCTGGGTACTGGGTGCTGGAGGAAAACTGGTGCTGGCAGCCAGGGGAAGGAAGGACTATTGCAATGGACCTCTAGTAATAATATAATGAAGTATATTTCAATGATCTTTTAAAAAATTATTTACTTCTTATACTTCTTAACTTCTTCCTCATATCTGCCCTCATATCCTGAATCTTCAGATAAGATCAATGTTTGAGAAAAAGTACCTCTTTTCTCCACTGGCTTTTTTCCAGCATTTCCAAGGATATTGTGAGTATACCAGGTGGAGGATGCTGGGTAACTAATATAGACAGATGGTAGATGCTCACACCTGAGGGAAATGATACACCAAAAGCACAGCCCTGTGACACTAATTTCTTATCAGAAACACCGAGGAGCATGATGCGGCCACTATCTCAGAGGAAAACTGATGAGATCCATCGCATTAGGGTCTCCTAGGGGGTGAGGATGGGGTGGAGGCATGGATCCTGAGGAAAGGGGAGTCTATGAAGAAGACTGCTGCAGAGTAAGAAAAGGAAAGAAATTATTTTCTTAGAATGTGCCTCAGGCCTCAAGCAGGAGTGACAAAGTGGATCCATGGGGTCTAAGGTATATTTATGTTTGTGAGAGATGTCAACCTTAGAGCATCTCTGAGTCTGAGCGGTGGCTGTCAGAACTGAATACCACTTCTGGGGACAAGAGACATCTGGACCAGGTCAGATACACTGAGGCACTGGGGTATGAAAAGAATAAAGAGAGCTGACAAAACAATGAGAGGCATTTTTAAGAAATGGAGGGTGAGTTAATGAGAGAAGAAGGGCTGTGAGAATAGCTTTCTCCCAAATACCATAAACATGAAGAGAAGGCCATTGAGGGCATGCTGCTGAAATACTGGCTGAGCTCAAGGATGCCCTGCATCCCCTGGAAAATGACAAGCGGACTCTGCCTTGTTCAGAGATGACTGCCAGGACAGCAGCTTTGATCTGGACCCAAAGAAAATGAGAAAAATCGGAGCTGGCATTTCTTAAATAGATACTGCATCAAACACATAGTCTCATTTTAATCTCCTTACAGCATCTATTCCACCCCTCTCCCCCTTTTTATTTCATAAACAAGAAAACTGAGGATCAAAATTTACTATCATAGGGTCACACCTCCAGTATCAGCGCCCAGCTCACACTCAGTGTGCTCCAAATCTGAGCCTCCTCTTCTAGGTCCAGAGAGTTCACTTTCCCACCTCCTCAGAGATGAAGGGATCAGTGGAAAGCAGTCATCGTAATTTTGGAGTGGCAATAATTCAGGCAATTAAGAAAAGCTGACTCATGTACCCAGTGCCTGAAGGAAGAGGTCTGTGAAGTAGAAAAAGGAAAAACTGAGAAACTCCCTGAAAGGGACAGTTTTAAGCTTGCCATGTTCAGCCAATGGAGTTAATAAAGTGAAACTCCATATTTTTAACTCCCATTAACTCCATATTTTTAATTCCGTGTCTTACACAGCTATACCCCGCAGCTCCCTTCCACTCCAGCAAATCTCGGTTGAGCATCTGAATCCATTTGAAGTGCTGGACCACACAATGATCACAATGAGAGAGCTGATCTCAGATTGACGGTGCATGAGAATAACTGCTAGACACAGAGCTTATCAAGAGAACTAGAAAGCTCTGATGTCCTTCCTCACCTAACAAACTGAAGAGGGCAAGCCGGTGCTCTGGGCCTCCTAACCTGTTTGCTTGTTTCTAAAACCACCAACTTTCTTCTTTCTGAGGTTTCAACTTAGAGTGGGTAGCAGGATATAATAATATTTTCTTCTCTACCCTCTCTTTTCTGTCCCCCATGACTTTCATTTTTCTTGCTGAAGGACACCTATTTCCTTTTCCTTTTAATATATCACCTTTCTCATATTGTGAGTTCTCCCTAAAAAGGCAGAAGATGCTCAATCAGCATGGCTCAGAGATTGAGCATCCACCTATGAACCAGGAGGTTAAGGTTCGATTCCCATTCAGGGCACATGCCCTGGTTGTGGGGGTCATACAGGAGGCAACCAATCAATGATTCTCTCTCATCATTGATGTTTCTATCTCTCTCCCTTGCCCTTCCTCTCTGAAATCACTAAGTTTTTGTTTAAATTCAGGATAGGAAGAATGTACAGTGGTTGACAAAAGTAGGTTTACAATTGTGAGTACATGAGACAGTTTATGCTTGTATTAGTATTTATTAATTATTATATTATTAGTTGTATTACAACTGTCAACCTTTTTTCCCACCCACCCCTACATGAACAAACAAATACACTATTTATTTTTTCCATGGGTGCATAGGGAAATGAATATCAAACAAACTTACAAAGTTTGTAATGACAATCAGGACTCAATAAAAATTATTTCAGACTGACATATATATTTTAATGTATTTTATTTGACCAATTAATAATTGCACTACATTTTATGTTTTTCAGGCTCTGCTAGACAGCTTTCGACATTGCATACTGGAATACGACATTTCACAGGGTGCAGTTATCTCCGAACAAGAGGGCTATCTCTGCTGTGACAACTGGCAGGAAGAATTCTGGCTGTCTTGCTTTCCAACCCCATGATCGAGCCAAGAGTCTAAATTCTTGAGAGTCAAAGGTTTAAACCAAACTACAGATGAGTCAGCAATTACCCTGTCGGCAATTCTCCCAGAGAGAAAACACTGAACAAATGGGAATGGCTTGTTCCTCCAGGGTCTTAAATATTTAGGGGGCTAATCTTTTCACTGGGTGTCTCTAAATTATTTAAACTCAATTGGCCTGCACTGTGGCCTGTTCTCTGCCCTGGATTTGAAAGCCTGACTATTTACTTCTCACAAGCCTGTAGGTTTACAGCTTAATCAAAATGACAATTACCTGAGGCATTGTGTCTATTATAAAGCACATCCATTACAGGATCACCAAGGCAGGGAAGTGGGAGGGGGGTGAGAAAGAAGTTCAGGCTGCTGGTATAGCTGGAAAACAGATTCTCCTCTGCCTCTATACACCCCCGCCCCCTCTCCCCCAAGGTGAGGCATGAACTTGCCCTCGAAGCCATTCACTCTTTTAGAGGCCAATTCCGAGGTCACTATATGAACATGCTGGTTTCACAATCACACGGTAGTGTACCCGAGGACTAGGGACTCCAATGTCCTTTGTCCTTATGTCTCCAGATCATTTCTGTCCCCATATGAGGGACTTCTTTTATTTTGAAAAGAGGAAAAAATAGAGGGGTTGAGACATTCGGACTTGACTTTGAACAATTTAGGGGCTGAAGTTTGATAAAGGGATTCTGTTATTTAATGTAGAAGCTCCAAGAGGGGAATTGAAGCCAGTGGGTGAAATTTGCACTGAGGTTGCCTTCACTTTTGTCTAATCAGTCTGCTAGGTCACACTTGCATAGCTAGGTATACTCAAAGAGCTGTGAGCAGTAAATAAAATGTTTAGTGGCATTAACTTTTCACTACAGAACTGGTTATTGGGCAAAGTGGGGGTCTTCTGCTACCGCTGGCATAAGCATTTCTGGAGGCCCCCGGGAAAGGATGAGATATGGTAGAGAGCTTGACTTCTGTGGAATGACACCTCTGGGTTCCCAAAGCCCCATTTCCTTTAGTCCAGTCATGGAAGTACAGCCAGTCTCTAGAGATTCCCTTCTATGTTGGAGCTGGGTCCAGTTCAGCATCAAGCTAGTTAGAGTCCACTGTCCCACTATGTGTGGGGTCTACATGGCTGTGGTCCACACAGGAGAGTGTCAGGAAGCTGAGCATGGGCCAGAGCCAGATGTGCCAAGAGGAACCAAGAGCACAAGAGCACCAAGAGAGTGAATTTCTTTGTTTAGTATCCCAAACCTTGTCAGGCTTGCAGTGGCCACGCCCATTCTGGCCAATGACCTTTGTTCCCAGGTGTGACTGACAGAGAAGCACCTTCCCTAGTCACTCCCAGCTTTACTGGGCACATGTTTATCTTCCCTTTGTCCAATCTCCTTCCCTGGGTGTTTTGCAGGGAGAATAGGCCTATCATGTCTGGCCTTCCATTTATTCCTTTCCTATAATCAGTAATTAGCTGATTAGAGTTCTCATGCTGGCATATATACTCATCTTAGATGGATCACAGCACCCTGGTTTAGGTGCACCTGTTCCACTCCATGGTATTTCTTCTTGCTGCACTGATGCAGCCAAGGGAAATTGATGTACTTTTCCCCTTTTCATGAGGATGTTAGTTACTTGATCTCTAGTCAGAGTAGTTAGTGAAGCCAATTCTCTCGCCTTAGGTGGTCATGGCCGCTTTAGTACTGTAACAATTACGTTCTCTATTATTCCAAAACGGTGTGCTGCCCCTTCCCTATGGTGATTTGAACACAGTATTTGCACATAAACTTTTTGCTGGACCAATTAGGTGAAGTGAAGTGAGGAGAAAACTGGCAGAAGGGAAGTTTTTTCTTGAGTCCTTAAAACAGGGAGCAATTTGTCCCTTAGATGAGATCATTGTCTGGAAGGCCCCCATGGCTAAGCTCATTAAAAAATAAAGCCATGAGCGCATCATAAACCAGGTAAGAGGTCTCAGTGTGGTCCTTGAAACAGTGCAAAGTAGAGAGAATCACAAAAGAAGGTTGGGGACCAAGATGAGAAATTACATCCACCTTGCTCTGTGCATGTATTTCTCCAAATTACAGTAAAAAAAAAATGCTTAAAGGAAGAATATAGATAGAAATGTCATTTGTTTTCTTTCAGGAGTATACTTATTTATTAACCTTGAAAATAAGACTTGCACTCTCTGTAAAGACTGGTAGAAATGGGATAGAATGATAAAATATAAAGGAATCATGATTATATTTTATTAAGGAAAATGGACCGAATTATTCTCTGTCATGAGAAAAGAAACAAAAGGAACAAGAAAGTGAGCACAGAATAGATAGTTATAGGATGTAGTTTAGGGGACAATGTTGGGACATGTGGATACATGCAATGGAGTGGGCTTTTTGAATCTGAAAACATTAAAGCCAAATAAAGTCATGTGTTTCCTGCGTGATGACTAGCTTCTGCTGTCATATTAGGGGGAGGGGTTAGGCATTGGTACTGACTGTATGAGATTCTTAAATCTATGGCTTTTTAAAAATAATATACAGGAGAGTGATACAAGTTATTGGGTATGTTTGTTCTAAGCCATCTGGAGGTTACCTGAAAACTTGGCACACATAACTCATTTCTGTTTGGCTTAACTAGAAACTCACTCAGGGCAGAAAAGCAGTGGGCATCATCTCAAAATATTATAAGGCAAATGGACAGCCAGCAGCCACCTGGGACAATATATTATGGTAGAGACAATAGGCCGCCTTAAACCTGGGAGCCAGGTATGGGGAAAGGGTTTCTTTGGGAAATTAGAGCATTTAAGTGTTCTCATGTATACTTGAGAATTCATATAGACACATGTATACCCAGGGCTGGATGCATGTTTAGAAAATATCTGAGAAAACCCTAAGCTTTGGTGTTTAGCTGATCTCCAGGCTCACTGCAAGCAGAAAATTAAGGCTAAGTAAGGCAGAGTTGTATTATAAACGGCCCATCTGAGTGGGATTGAAAGAATGCCTCAGGACAAGGTCTATCTGCAATGTCTGGGAGAGGTGCTTTTAAGCTCCTGGTATTCAAGGAAACCTTTCAAAACAGCAGCTTGACACAAGCTAAAACAAACCAACAGCGCTTTTTGTGAGCATATAAAGAATATAGTCTTTGCAAAAGTAGATTAGAAATGTCACTAACCAAATGGATGACTGTGCCCTAGCTGGTGGGGTTCAGTTGGTTCACCATTGTCCCAAGCACTCAGAGGTCCTCAATTTTAATCCCTGTCAGGGCATCTGTCAGGATTTGAGGCTCCATCCCCAGTAGGGGGCATATAGAAGACAGCTAATTGATGTTTCTCTTTCTCCCTTCTCCCCTGCTCCTTCTCTAAAATCAATAAGACATGTTTTAAAAAGTGGATGACTGGGAACCTAAAAAACCCAACAGAAAACATAATTAATGGTGAAAGATTACAAGTTTTTCACCTAGAGATTAGGTATTAATCAAAGATGAGCACTTTAACCACTGCTATTCAGCAGTGTACTGGAAACTCTAACCAAAACAACAACAACAACAACAACAACAACAACCAACAACCACCCAACTTTTGAGGTGCAGGTTTAGATTTGATAGAGACCTCTTGGGTGCTACATCTGTTACATTTCTTGGCTCAAGTGTTTTTTACACAGGTGGATTTACTGTGAGTAATTAAGGAAGTTATGCCATTGTGATTTGTGCATTTTTATATCTAAATTTTTAATTAAAAATTAAAACGTATACCACTGAATAAAAAAAATTAAAGTGACCATTGTGCCTGCAATTTAGTTTTAATATAATTGTGTCCCTATTTTTTAATTAAAGTTAAATTTATTTTTAAATAGAACATAAGAAAAAAATACATAAAACCTTACAGTGAGCTTCAAGTAAATGAACAAGAAATGCTTTTTACAGCAGCTTTCAATGGATAACCCTGAGACATGGCGTTTCTCATTTTGGCAATAAGCATTTCACTGGAGCTGATGATATACAGTAGAGGATACTTGGATCTAATTTTACAAGATTAGCTTGGCTGTTTCTTTATTGTTTCTTCCTCTATAATTTTGTGAACATTGTCGTGGGGAAATGACTTTTCCCCAAAAAAGATTGCCTTATAAATCATTACCACTCATTTGTCTATGTTGATTTTTTCCCTTTGATGGGAGTCTGGATATGTGGAGAAGAAATCTTTCTACAGTAATTATACTTTGACTATTGCTAACTTTATTAAACTTTGTGCTTTTGGCATGCCTTTGACATTTTGGAAAGCATTTATAATTTCTGGCAATAATATGATAAATCCAGGACCATTCTGACATTTTCTTGGTCAAATCATAGGATAAGGTGGTTAACATTGTTCCCCTTGGTTTTCCTAATTTTACATATTATGTTGCTTAACAATACTTTTTAAATCTTGTTTTGTTAATCCTCACCAGATATTTTTTCCATTGATTTTTAGAGGAAAGAGAAAAGAGAAAGAGAGAGGAGGAGAAGGAGGAGGAGGAGGAGGAGGAGGAGGAGAGAGAAAGAGAGAGAGAGATTGGTTGCCTCCTAGCTTCCCCATGCACCCCAATGGGGCCAGGTATCAAACCCAGGCACCTGCCCTTGATCAGGATTTGAACCTGTGGACCTTTGGCCAGGAATTAACCCTCTTTTTTTTAAGGATAAGGCTTCATCAACCACTAAGCTTTCTTTTACCCCAATACTTTACAAAAAGATGTTCAAAACCAGTGTGGAGGAAAACAGAAGACCCCTGTTACTGTGAAGTTGAGGCCATGTACCAGTTGTAGAAAGTGTATTAACATTCTAGCAAGATTCTGTAGCTAGATACAGGTTAGTGAGCATAGTTATTTGCAACAGCACTGTGAATTCTGGTTTTAAAATCTCAATGTTACTAAACAACTACTATGCCCCTTTCTTTTTTGTTCATTAATACTGGAACACATGTTAATATAGAAGGATATTAGAAATTAATGACCCTCATAGTGCAAGTGAATAGATTTGAACTAATTCTATTTGCTATCAAATCTGTTCTTCTTCAGTGTGACTGATGTATTTTAATTATTGTATTAGCTGTCCCCTAGTGTTATAGACCATGGCATCTTTGATTTTCTTCTTTCTCTCTCCTTATTATAATATAGCAGTTGGAGCCAAATAGTTCTGGGTTCAAAAATCTAGATTTGTCACTTACTATCTGGGACCTCGACATGTTATTTATCCTCTTGCTTTACTTTAGTTTCTTTATCTGCTAAATGTGGGATAATAATAGTCTTCATTTTGTGGAGTTGTTGATAGAATCAAATGGTAAATGAAGGCATCTGACAATTAGTAAATGCATAGTAAATATAACTAATTGTTGCTTCTATTGCTAAGTACTGCTGCTTCTAGCTTTAAACTTTCTGGTATTGTTGCACATTGCTCTCTGTTCATACCAGTACTGTCTTGATTTAGGTCCTGATTTAGGTCCTGCTGCCCTGGACTCTTAAAAATCCAATTCAATCCACTCATTTTACCCACTTTTATTCCTTAATCTTAAACTGTTTCCTTCAGAAATCTTTAACACCTTCCAGTTATCCAGAAAATCAGGTTGAATTGTCCTAGGGTCATTTTTTAGGCTCTAAAGATTTTTGAATGGATGTCCCCTTTCAATTCTCTTTGGTCTTTGCTCTTAATCAGTTGTATCTTAGATCAGCCACTAGACTTGGCAGTGAGGTTAATACTCTTAAGGTTTATTATTATTATTTAATTTATTTCATAGAAGTGCTGGCTTTGAGACCTCCCCTCCTCCCCATTAATTAGCAGCGTGGCTTTGGGAAATCAACAGACTTCCCTGTGCCTGATTTTATTTACCTGCACATTGACAGGCTCTCAAAATTTAGTGTGCATAAGGATCCCTTAGAGAAAGTATGAAACAGGTAGACTCTAGCCCTTATCCCAGATTCTGATATTTTTTTTAAAAGTGAAATATAACATACCATAAGTACACAGAGTACATAAATATTAGGTGTGCATCGTTGCATCTTGATTTTTTATGTATGCTTATATACTGTTGTGTGAACACCATCCAGTCAAAATAGAAAACATTTCCAGTACCCCAGAGGTTTTCCATGCCTTCAGTCTATTTCCCCCCAGAGACAACTACTACGTATTACTTCTATCATGATTCTTTTTTAACTATCTGCTCAGGTGGTTCTTGGTGTTCCTTTTTGATACAGTTGATCTGGTTCTCAGTTTTGAATAAGCTCATATTGTTGTCCTAAATTTAGGTATTTCTTAGAAACACATTACCTGTCCTCCCTGTCTCCAGCCCCATAAGAAATACCAAAGGAATTTCCTCTCCTTTGATTCTTCACCTCTACAGACCTTCATAACCTTTCATATTCTTCAGCATTATAGTGTCCTCTTTTGAATCTAGGCTAGAAATATAGAATACCAAAGTTAGAGATCAGGTATTCCAACCTCCATCACTTGCAGCAATTCTTTCTATAGAATCCTTGGAAAATGGTCTTTTACCTCTGTTTGAAAACTTCCAGTACCTGAGAAGTGATCACATCTATTTTTGGATATTTTTCTTTGTTAGAAAGTGTTTTATATATTGAGATTGATAAAATATTCTTTGGTTAATTTACTCATAGTTATGCTCTTTAGAATGATAAAGAATATCTGGCCCTGGCAGGTTTGGCTCAGTGGATAGAGCATTGGCCTGCAGACTGAAGGGTCTCAGGTTCAATTCCGGTCAAGGGCATATACCTTGGTTGCAGGCATATCCCCAGTAGGGGGTGTGCAGGAGGCAGTTGATCAATGTTTCTCATCGATGTTTCTAGCTCTCTATCCCTTGCCCTTCCTGTCTGTAAAAAATCAATAAAATATATTTTTTAAAAGAGTATATCTGGCCCCCTTTCCTTTCAATTATCTATGACTCTTGCCACATACACCCAAAGATTTTCCCCCCACTACTAGTTGGAAATGTGTAGACTTTAGCCCTTATCCCAAAGATTCTGATAATTTTTAATTTTTAAAAGTGAAATACAGTATAGCATATAATAAGTGCACAAACTCCCAGCACTTTACTAGAACCTGTCATGCCTTTCAAGAACCCAAGTCTGAAGGGCACTATAGAATTATGGGGAGAAATTACACTTTATGGTACAACAAAATATGGGAACAATAATTTATAGGTGCTCCCTTATGGAGCACAGAGAACAGCAAAAATCTCTTTCGTCTCCTCAGGACTAGCTTCGTGACTTACAGCCTGTGCACTTTCCTGGGCTCATGCCCCATTGATTGCCATGCTTGGTTTGGTGTTCTGCTGTTGTCATTTTAAAATTATTAATATAGTTTGAACCAAGGGCCCTGTGTTTCTTTTGGCACCAGGTCTCACAAATGAAATAGCTAGTTCTGTCTTTCTGGTTGCCTTACATTTGCTAATGCTTACATTTTTTGATTTTTTGTTTTTACTCACACTTCCTATAACTGCCATTAAAATGTACTATATTTTATAGCTCTTTTACTTATTTGATAAAGCATTTCCTTAGAGCAATGAAGATAGGTTCAATATTGCAGGCCTGCTCGTGTTGCAGATGAATGACCTAGGGCTTAAAGAAATTCAGTGAACTGCCAAGTTTTTATAGCTTATTAGCAACAAAGCAAGGCCAGAACTAGGTCTCCTGACTTCAGCATTCTTTGGAAAAAGACCCCCTGCTCTTCCCCTGAAACAGTGCTATTTTCCAGATTCCCAGGGTTTCAAGTTAAATTCTTTAATTGTATCAACTTTCCAGCTTCCCATGGTTCTCCTTTTTGTTCACTTCCAACCACAGTGCTTTGACCTGACACCATGTATTGCTGACTCATGCTTAGCCTAAAATTCCTCCTATTTGCTCCTCAGGTCATTTATCCATAATTGCCCAGTCCTTTCATATCTAATAAGCTCATTTTTTTACCCTAAGTGATTTACCCTGAGTTTGCATTTTTTTTTTTAAAGTAATCTCGGGTTAATTTTGAGAGAATTTCAATGCAATCTTATTTTTTTTCCTCCATGGATTAAGATTCTGAGCTATAGCAAATCTTCAGATCATTAAGGATGCTCTAGTAATTAGAAAGAAATCTGCATTTTTTTTAAATGCTCATCTAATTTGTACAGGAAAGTTAAACTATTTTAAGGTAGTGAGACATACCTTATTTGATCAAAAAGAAACCCAAGGTAATTTTAAGAAAATGTAACCTCCTTTGCAACTATATTAGTTAGGTGATGAGAAATGGAGGGTATAATGTAACAAGGTTATAATGACCATCTTAATGTAGCCAAGTTAATAGTAGCATGAAGGCTCAACATTGGCGTTATCTCTGCCTACTCCACAGACCGACCTCAGTCTTGGGGGTTGTCTGGCCCCAGGAAAACTGTGCAGTTGAAGCCTTCATCTTCTGGTGATGACTCTGACTCAGGGTCTCTCTCCTGGATAGCACACATTGACATGTACATTTCACATGCAGTGCTCACACCTGAGTTAGCATAACATCCTTATTTTCTAATTCCTGGAGGATAAAATAAAAAGACTTGGTTGAGATAATCTAATTGTCCTTATGTCTGCAATGTTGCCAGTTGAGATGTTCCCACTTTAGGTAAGTACCACCAACCTGGTAATAAATTTAGCTGGTAATTTGTATGCCAGTTAATGACACAACCATCTTCCCCACTGAAGTGTTGAAGAAACTTGGCATTCTCCTTGTCTTCACCCTTTTCTTTACTTGCACATCCAATCAAACAACTAAGCCCTGTGCTTCTATCTCCAAGTACATTCTAAAGGATTTCTGCACTCCATTCACAGCTACGCCTGCATAATACATAATATGCCCACATGCTACGCACTACCCCTACACACTAAAACTCAAGACAGCACTGCTTCTCACCTGGTCTCTGCAATAATCTCTTAAACTGAAATCCTCTGGCCTGTTTAGAAGCCTCTCTCTATGTGGCAGTTAGGATTATACTTTCAATAATGCAAATCAGATTATGTCATTCCCTTTATTGTAGCTCTACCCTAGTTCTGTGTTGTTGTTTTAAGTAGAACATGATACCATCTATATACTCTCCCCCTTGTTTGTATTGTTTTCTTTCTTCTCCTTCCAACCCCAAACTAGAAAGAATCTTCTGGGCTTCCTATCCTATCATCATTTATTTCTCCATGCTTATAAGAAGAGTGTTGGCACCCAGTAGGTACTCAAAAAGTATTCACTGAATAAATAAGTGAACCTGCAATCCAGGGCTGAAATACAGCCCATTTTTCTTTATTTTAGAAAATTTTTCCCAAATTCCAGTGCTAATTCCAAGCCTTATCCAATGACTGGCTCCCCTAGGATTGGCTCCTGGGGTTTGCACCTCCTTTGCTTATCCCTTTGGCTTGGCTGTAGCCAAAGACCTCCCTCTGATTGGGGTCTGGTTCCCTTCTTTCTTCCTTAATGACTTTTCAATATAGCTTCAGCTCTGCAACTCTAGGAACAATTGTTCCTCCTATTTGAATTTAGTTTTTGACTAATCATGCCTTTCTATCTTTTCTTTATATATGTGATGTTGACTAGGCTGCCATTCCTAGTTCCCAGTGCTCTGGCTCCCGCCATGAGCCAATTAATAGTTGCAAATTGCCATATACTCTTTAACTCCCGCAGGGTTCAATGGACCCCCTGTACTTGAAAGTGTTTGGAGTGACTAAGCCAAATGAGTGCCTCCTTCTGATCATATAACACATAGAGGATACATTTCCTCTGCTGAGATTTGCAATGCTTCATTGCTTACAGATAACACTTGTTTCATAATAGTAGTCTGTATATTTTTGCATTCAGTGTCCATCTATGAGTCATGATGAGAATACCATTGCTTAGCACTCATAGAAAAATGAGCTGCATGTGATATATTCCAAACTGTTCTCTGACAACTAAAACTTAGTTGTTCACTTAGAAGTCAAGAAAGATAGCAATAAGCAGCTGGCAAAAACAATCCTAATGGCAGAGATGGGATGCCGAGCATAAATTTGGCTAGCATTTTCAGGATTTTTTAATGCTTGCAACTGTCACTTCCTTAAGCATTTCATGAAGATTAATAATGTAAGAAAAAGGCCATCTTTCTCAAGTAACAGCACAGTTACTGTTAGGACTTTTTCTGACAAAATAGGGAAAGAGGAGAAATTTATCTCTTTTATGTTAATCTCTACACTATTTTTCTTTTTCTTTAAATATATTTATTCTGTTATTTGTTAACCATATATTATTAAGCTTGGAAAAATTACATTTCTGTTACAGTAATATCATGATAATAATCTACACTAATAAAAAAGAAACATGCAAATTAACCATCACTCTTGGCCCACCAGCCAATCAGAGTGAGTATGCAAATTAAGCAAAAAAAAGATGGTGGTTAATTTGCATATGAAGGCACTGAGCTAAGACTGAAGACAGTGTAGAAGAAAGAGGAAGGGAAAGAGGAAAGTGAAAAGTGGGGCCGCAGTAGCAGGAGGGAAAGCGCAGGGTGGTGGTGACAGCAGGAGGGAAGCCAGCTTTGGCGGTGGTGGGGTGCAGGCTTTGCTCCCTTCTCTGCTTCACTCAGGCCACAGGAAGCCCTATTTTTGAAGGAATCTTCCTGCTCCGGGCTTCAAGTAATATATAATAATAATATATTCACATATGCATATATGTAGACACCTATACATGTATGTTTGGGCACATATATGTAATATTTGATAGGGTTGTTTTGATAATAACAAATGTGAATAAATGACCTGAACTAGTGAATGTACCATAGCTGGCACTCAAAAATCTTAACCTGAGGGGTCCTAGTCTGTGAGAGAGGGCAGGCTGCATTGAGGGACCTCCCTCCTCTCCCCTGCCCCCTGCCAGTGCACACATTTTGTGCACTGGGCCCCTAGTGTCTATTATAATGGCTATTACTTTTAAAAATGGGAAATAAAAATGTTGGTTAGGTTGTAGAGAAATTGAAACACTTGTGCATTGCTTATGGGAATGTAAACTGGTGGGGCCACTATGGAAAACAGTTGGCAGTTTCTCCAAAGGTTAAACATAGAATTATCATATGACACTCCTTTATCAGTAACTGACAGGTCTGGCAGGCAGAAAATCAGTAAGAATATAGTTTAACTCAGCAGTATCATCAATTAACTGGATCTAATTGACATCTACTTAATGTCTCATCCGACAAAAGCAAAGTGAACATTCTTTCCAAGCTCAAACACCTGAGCCATAAAACACACCTTAACAAATTTTAAAAATAATAGCCATCATATTAGGTGCAAATTGGCATCTCATTGTCATTTTGATTTGATTTTCTTAATGGTTAGTGATGTTTTACATCTAGGATTTCCTTTTGAGGTGATAGAAATGTTCTAAAATTGTGGTGATAGTTATAAATATCTGTAAATACATTAAAACCATTGAATTTCTCTGGCCAGATGGCTCAGTTGGTTGGAATTTCATCCCCTGCACCAAAATGTTGCGGGTTCCATTCCTGATCAGAACACAATACCTTGGTTGCAGGTTTGATCCCCAGTAGGGGCATGTATGAAAGACAACTGATTGATGTTTTCCTCTCACATTGGTGTTTCTTCCTCTTCCTTCCTTCCTCTCTCTCTGAAAATCAATAATCATATGTTCTTGGATGAAGACTTAAAAACAAACAAACCCAAAACTAAAAACAATGAACCGTCTATTTTAAGTGGTATGAGAATTATATCTCAATGAAACTGTTAAACAATGGAAAAAAGAGTCAAGGAACAAAAAGAAAGCTTAGTATTTCTCTGTGCATGACATAAACATGCAATGATATGGATGTACTGCTATATCTAACTCTGAAGAGAAAAGCTGCTGCCATGCACGACTGAAACATTCCAGAGGGTGGGAAGGGGACTACATATTGGCCAACTCTTGAGAAGCCTGGGAGTGATTCTTTTGCTGGGAAAAAATATTCATAGATTTCTGGAGAACAAATGAAAGAGAGATAAAAAATGCTAGCTAAAAACAAACAAACAAATACACACACACACACACAAAACAAAAACAAAAACAAACAAAAAACAAGCTTCTTTCTTAACGAAGCAGGGGAAATTTTGATGAGCTGAAACCATAAACTCTTAGAAGAAAACATAGGGGTATATCTTTGTCATCTTGAATTTGGCAATGGATTCTTAGATAGCAGCAACAAACACAGACACACAAAATAAATAAACTGAACTTCATCACATTTAAAAAGGTTTGTGCTTTAAAGGACATTACCAAGAACTTGAAAAGAAAACATACAAAATGGGAGAAAATATTTTCAAATCACATAGCTGATAAGGAGCTAAGATCTAGAATATATTAAAGAACATTTTACAACTCAAGGACAAAACGACAACCCAGTCAAGGCTTCATCTTCCTGTGAGTTCCAGATAATCAGACCTTCTTCTATGCAAAAGGGAGCAGAGTTTGGAGAAGTCAGGTCACACAGCAGATGAGAGTCTGCTGTTCCCAAGCCTCAGTCTCCTCAGCCTCTTACTCAGGGAGGGGCTGGGAAAAGCATGGAAATGCTGGCTGTAATGGAGGTACAGGGTTTCCTAGCCAGGGTGTGAAATTCAGGAAGGGAGTGTTTGCTAAACTCTTAGGAAAGTTACTTTCCTTCATTGGGTCTTAGGAGTGAAGAGAAATAGGTTCAGGACTTCTACAACACTTTCCTGCTAAACACTACTGGCTCTCAGAGATTTTGCCCCTATTACCCAGACAGATTTTTTGGAGGTTATATGGACAGCTGGTAACAGAGGACAGAGATTTTGAGGTTTTGAGTGGTTCCAGGGTGGTTGGGATAACATCATGTTCCCCTCCTCTCCCTTGTGGAAGAGGAGACCTTCCTGTAGGAAACCACAAACCCCACTGATTACTGTACCCCAAGTGGAGGCAGGGTTTGCTAGGGATGCTGTGGCACCTGGAGCCTCCCAGAGCCTGGGCAACCCAGGTGTCTCTGCTTAGAACCCATTGGTCTGTAGAGCTCAGATCTGTGAAGAGATGAGGTGGGCTGTGTCCTATTCCCTTCCCCAGTCTCAGAACCCAGGGATGCAGCCTTGATTGACCAAGCCCAGCGAGGGAGTGTGGTGGGGAAAGGATAACATAAGAGCATCTAAATGTTAGCTATTATTGCTATTATATTATTACTACTAGAGGCCTGATGCATGAAATTCATGCAAGAGTAGGCCTTCCTTCCTCTGGCTGCTGGCATCAACTTCCCTCTGGTACCCTGGACCTGGGCTTCCCTCACAGCCCCAGCTTGGTCTGGAAGGTTTGTCCAGAAGGACGTCTAGTCTAATTAGTATATTGTGCTTTTATTATTATAGATAATAAAATTTATTTATTTATGAATAAATAAATCATACCTTGAAATAGAAAATAAAAGCTTAATACTTTTCTGTGCACGATGGAACATAAGCACAGTGACATGGATGCTTATCACTTGCTCTGAAAAGAAAGCCTGCTGTTGTGAACAACTGAAGTGTCCAAAGGAAGGAAGATATGTGACAAGAGTCAACCTGGATGGTCTACATTCCTGCTAATAAAGGCTGGTCCACAGGGCACAGCAGCAGCAGCGCCTGGGAGAGTGTGAGAAATGCAGAATCTGGGGTCCCAACTCCAGATCCACTGAGTCAGGATTTGTCTTTTAACAAGACCCCCCTCCCTGGCAAGTTCAAGAGTACACCGGAAAATGCACAGATAAATTAGCATATGCCACAGGAAGTCTATGAGGATGGAATGGAGGACCATCCTAGGATCCCTAAGAAGGAATAAAGATTACATGACCCTGACGAAGGTTTCAGTCCCATGGGTGGGAATTTTCTTGGGGATTCACATGGCCAGAAATCAGTGATTTGGTAGGAGGATTTTGCCAGGATCCCATTCTAACAACATAACCTTGCTTCATGTTATTTGAACATATTTGATTAACTCTGTGTTTAGTGTTATTCACTTTCACTTCATTTAGTTCCAGTGTTTTGGAAAGTTAGTTTAAAAAAACTAACATGATAACTTTAATTCTAACACAGTTCTCAAGTGATTCCCATGGACATTCAAGTTCAAGGAGCAGTAGGGGACATGCCACTCAGATAGACAGAAATGGATGATCTACAGCAATTCTTGTAGAAAAATAATAACAAAAATACTATAATTATCTATAGTTTGGTAGGAAGATCTTGCACTCCACAACATGTAGGAATATTTTCTTTCAGTCAAATAAGAATATAAAACTGGGAATAGTACTCTTAATTGAATAAGTCTATGCCAGCATGGTTAATTAAAAAAAATGTCTGTGTACCACACTGGCATCACGAAGAAAACAACAAACAATGCTTTTGCCCCTAAATCTTTTATTTTTATAGCAATAAGGAAGGGAAGTTGGGCTCTGCACCCTAAAAGTGAAGTTCTGTGTCTCAATTTTGTTTTCTGCCCTACCTTGTGCTTCTGTTTCCTAATTTAAATGGAATACTAATGTTTCATTTACCATTCATGACTATGGAAAGTATCAATGTAATAATATTTGTGAACATGCTTTGGAAACTAAATGTTGTGAATTAGTTTTTATTGATTTTTTTACAGAGAAAGAAAGGGAGACAGATAGAGAGAAACATCAATGTGAGAGGGAAACATTGATCAGTTGCCTCCTGCACACCCTGGGGGATCAAACCCAAAAACTTTAAACAATGTGCCTGATCAGAAATCAAACTGTGGTGCACAAGACCTACACCCAACCAGCTGAGCAACACTGTTCAGGGCATGTTGTGAATTATTTTAAAAGTCACAGGTCATTTCTTTTTCCTCTGTACTAATGATGACTGCAAATCAATTGGCATGCGTGCTCTTCCCTTCCCCAAGAGCTCTCTCCATGCATACCTACTTGTCTTGTGTGTTTTTCCATGGAGAAAGTAAGGTACTGAAACCAAAGTGTTATTACAGTGTTAGCAGAAGCAGCGTGCTATTGTTTATTCCCACATCTCAAATCTTCTCATTGAGCTTTTCCATTCTGCGACATGGCTGAAAGTGTTTTCTGAACACTATTGTTTGCAGTTATAAGCCTTTACATTTTCCTGGCTTCCAGATCCACCGTGTCTTCGAGCCAATCTGGAACACACACTGGGGACTATTTCATTTGTGGCACCTTCCTGTTCATGCTTTTGGATGGTTGCCTGTTCACAGCACACGCAGCTCGTTTAGGCATTAACATTTCAGGAAACACACAGTGGCATTTTAAGTGAAGTAGAAATTAGAACATTCTGCTGGTCTTAGTTACTCTTTTCTCCCAAATTCAAAAAGAAATCACTGTCAAATTACCCAAGTCACATTGATCCTTTTTAAACATCCCGAGTTGTTGTCAGTACTCTGCCAAACTCTCTGTTTCTATCCCCTTACATAGAAATTATGCCCCATTTGGAGCAACAGTGGAGAGAAAACTGAAGCATGCTGGATTCAGAGAAAACAATTCTCTGAGGCACAAAGAATTCCACCACCCCCCCCCCCCCCCCCCCGGACACTTGGATCATACTTCTGCTTTATGGCTCTTGTAATTGTGTCTGTGTGAATCCATTTGCACCGACACAATTTCTTGATTATAGTTACCAATCAATATAAGTTGGTTGGTCAGTTTATTGGTGAAGAATCCCTTCAGCAAAGTAAGGGTGATAGGAGTATCCAAGGCTAGGAAGAGACCCAGCAAGATAAGGCTAGGTAGTATCCGTGGTTTTCTCCACACAATGTATTGCATGGGAACCAGACTTACCTTTTGCTTTAGACCAGGTGGACAATAATGTACTATTGCTCATTAAAAATAAAGTGGTATATCAACTAAAAAAGAAAACAACACTAACTTATTTGGGAGTGGTTAACAAATAGAGTCTCACACATTCACTACCACATTGGTAAGGAACTCTGTCCCTGCTCGGAAGAGGAAACTGGGATGCTCACGCTCTTGCCTGAAACAGTTCAAATGGAAATACAGTTGATCATTGAACCACACGTGTTTCAAGTGCAGGACTCCACTTATATGCAGAATTTTTAGAAAAATAAATACAGTAAATTTCTTTTCCTTATGATTTTCTTAATAACATTGTCGTTCCCCTAGTTTACTTTATTGTAAGAATAGACTACATAATACAGATGCCATACAAAGTATGTGCTAATTGACTTTAGCAAGCCTTTAGCAAGGCTTCCAGTGAACAGAAGGCCATTAATTCAGTGGACCCTCCACATTTGCAGATGCCCAACTTCAGACTGAAATTTTGATCCACAGTTGGCTGAATCCATGGATTCCAACCCATTGTTACAAAGTACCAACTTTGGTTAACATTTTGGGGATGTAAAAGTTATATATGCATTTTTTTATTGCCCTGGGGACAAGGGGTTTGATAACCCTAACCTCCACATTGTTCTAGGGCCCATTGTATTTTCTGATTAAGATTAGTGATAGAAGGAGACCTGCCTTGGTGTGGTGAACACACAATACAATATACAGATGATATACAATACACAAAATGAGACACCTACAACCTATATAATTTCATTGACCAATGTCACTCCAATAAATTCAAGGCAAATAAAACACAATAAAAATGATCATACAACTAAAACACTACTTAAAATTAAAAAAATAGAATGTTTAATCTCCTGGTGTATTAGTTTTCTTCAGATAATCAGAATTAAAACATTGTGTGTGTATATGT
This sequence comes from Pipistrellus kuhlii, assembly GCF_014108245.1. Taxonomy (NCBI): domain Eukaryota; kingdom Metazoa; phylum Chordata; class Mammalia; order Chiroptera; family Vespertilionidae; genus Pipistrellus; species Pipistrellus kuhlii. The sequence continues at coordinate 45,517,843 of NW_023425438.1, read as the reverse complement.
ATGTGTGTGTGTGTGTGTGTGTGTATGTGTGTGTGTGTGTGCATGTGTGTGTGTGTGATGTATTTAAAGGATTGCCTCACATGATTGTGGAGGCTTGGTAGATCTGAAATTTGCAGCATGAGTCAGCAGCAGACACTCAGTGAAGAGTTGTAGGCTGAGTGCAAAGGCCCACTGCTGGCAGAATTCCTGCTTACTCAGAGGAGGTCAGTCTTTGTTCTGTTAAGTTCTTCACTGACTACTGAGGTTCTCTCACATTCTGGAGAGCAATCTGCTTTACTAAAAGTCCACCAATTTAAATGTTATCTCCCTTAAAAACAAAAACAAAAACAAAAAAAAAACTCCTTCACAGAGACATTCAGAATTCAAAACCTGGCAACATGGTCCAGCCAATTTTACACAAAAAGTGAACCATCACAAGGTTAATCAGAATGTTAAAAATACTTTATTGATTGTTAGAGAGAAGAAGAGAGAGTGAGAGAAAGAGAAACATCACTTGGCTGCCTCCTCCATACTCCCTATCAGAGAACTAGCCCACAACCTTTGAACCAGCAACCTTTCTTTGCTTGGGAGAATGCCCAAGCTACTAAGCAACACTAGCCAGGGTAAGGTTAATCAGAATTTAACTAATTTTAAAATTCTTGTTAGTTGAGGTTTTATTTTTTTAATCAGCTACATCTCATTGAGACATTATAACAGCCTTCTCTTTTCTTATTCCAACTCTACCTTTCTTTTTTGGCTTATGTTACTCCCCTTCCCCCCCCCCCCCCCCCCCAACACACACATAATAAAATAAAATAAAATAAAATAAAATAAAATAAAATAAAATAAAATAAAATAAAATAAAATAAAAACACACAGCCTGATCCTGATCATGCTAAGCTTGGAGGTGTAACCTGTATGAAAGAATGGGAGTACAGTTTGTACTGAGTTCTTAGAAACTTACTTTCTGTAAAGATGTAATGATGTGACTGTTCTTTAGACCCCTGGAGCTTTTGTACCTTTTCATTTTGAGTTGCAGCCACAAGGAAGTTAAGATGATGAATGTGAAATGGAAATTTTCTGGTTCAGATACAATTATATGCTTTTCAGTGGCTTATTTTTTTATTTTAGTAAATAAGCATTTAGCAGAGTCAGGTAGTAGAACTAATGATTACAATTTTGCCTCAAACAACAGAGGAGACAAATACTGTAATTATATGAAGTACAAATCAAATCACCTAATTACATAGAGAAGGAATATCTGCAATAATCGCTGAGGTATAGGCCAGTTAAGAGTGCACAGAAAAAGATCCCATAATTAAAAAAAAAATACATCCATGCCTGATTTATCAAGAGGTAAATACAATAAACAAATGCATTTTTACTTTAAAAAAATAGAAGCTTCATTTAGAATAAATAACTTTAAATAATCCCTCAGACTTTCCTAGCTCTATTTCTTTTCTTAGATATGTATTTTTTATTGAGTTCAGAGAAGAAGGGAGAGGGAGAGAGAGATACAAACATCAAAGATTAGAGAGAATCATTGATTGATTGCCTCCTGCATGTTCCCTTGTGGGGACTGAGCCCACAACCAGGGCATGTGCCCTTGACCTTAATCAAACCCTGGACCCTTCAGTCCCCAGGCCAATGCTCTATGCACTAAGCCAAATTGGCTAGGGCTCTATTTCTTTAGAGAATTGTAAACATATATGTAAATGATCCATTTTATAGGAAAATAATATTAATACTTAACTGTACAAATTTAATACTTTTTTGTTCATGCCCAAACTTCAGGACTAGGAAGCCTTGGTAATTACTGCCAGCTCATGATAGCTACAGGATGTGCAAGAACTCAGCTCTCACCATTTGCTTTCTCCATGTCTTGGCACCATGGTTGACATATGGCTTGCCCTGTGTGCTCCAGTGATTTCCCAGAAGTGCTTTATCTGCCTGCCCAAGACTCTAAGTCTCTCCAAAAACAGAAATTGTGCCTTCCATCTTTACTGTCTCTTCCCATTCCTACACCATTTACTGAAAGCATTAATCATTCCATGTGTGAGTGTGTGTGTGTGTGTGTGTGTGTGTGTGTGTGTCCATGTAAGTGTCACACTCTACCTTTACCAGGAAAGATCAAATGGGTCCCATAGTATTGTGGGAAGCATTTTGAAGGGGCCTCATGGCATTACTCAATATACTAACCAACTTGGACCTTTACATCTGATTATTTTCTCACAGAATCTCAATGAAAACATGACGACTATGAAGATCTTTTAGTCAAATAAAGCTCTGTGTTAATAACTCAGATTACATTCCAAATTTCCTATACCATTTCATCTTTATCTCCTTAAAATGTTAAAGAGAATTTCCATGGACTATTCTCACCTTGTCACATTCCCCACAGCAGAGAGTTCAGGGTTGCTCTGGCTCAGTGGGTATCCTTATTCCAACTTCAATAAGGAAATTGCCAAATCCAAGCAATTTTCCTTAATTCCTTTGTATCCCACCTTGGAGTCTTCTTGTGTCTTCACTCTTTATTACTTTGGCTGGATCCCATTGTCTCCAACTTTTCCCAGACTTTGCTCTTTATTGATCTATCATTGATGTAAAATCCATCCTAATGCACTAGAGAACATGTCCTTCTCTGTTTTCTGTAATGGCTGAAAGCCTTCCATTATGTTTTCTGTACGCTTTCAGCTCCCCCTATTTTGGTGTTTGTCCCACCATTTTTCTGAAACTGCTCTTTCAACCATTTCCAGCGACTTTAAATGAATCAAACAAATAACCTAACAAAGTCATTATTTTTCAGTCCCTAGCCTTCTGGTGTTTTCAGCAACATAGCAGGCTATTTGAAATATTCTTGACCTGTATTCTTCTCTTAGTTCCCCTAAACTATGAAATTCTGAAACTCTTCCTACTCCCACTAGCATCCCTGTCTCTATCTCCTTCACTAGTTCTTCACTCAGTTCTGTAGTCTAATGGAAAGAGCAATGGTTTGGCTGGACAACTGACTTCCAATCCTTGTTTCTCAAAACACACTTTAAAAACTGGAGATGGCTTCCTCTGGGTGGTTCTCAGCTTTCATAGCTGTAGAGCGGGGTAGCCTGTGACACTGAATTTTAACTGTGCTTTACTAAGTCTTAAGAATCCCTTTCACATTTCATGGCCACTATCATGATTCCAAACACAACAGCTACACTGCATTCTGGTATATGGATTAGGTACCCACAGTAGATTTCCACTGCTAGGGAAAGATCTGAGTCTGGAAATGCAAGCAGTTTGGCCAAGTGAGTCCAGAGACTGTTAGCCTAAATGGGTTGATAGTTACCATTTCCAAAGATCAAGTCTGATGAGGGAAAACATGTCCTGCAGTGGGACAAAAGGGATGCTGGGCATACCATCCACTGGGATGGTATTCAATCTGACAGCCCATACTGTCCACATGCGATGGTGGTGCAGGGCTGGGAGGTGAGGGTGGTAGCTATACCAGTAAAAGCACTTTGCTATTGGATTCACCTCTAAGATCACCTCTAAGATGACCTAGGATTCACCTCTAAGATCACCTTTGATTCTAAATGTAAAAATTCAGTATTGATTTTCTGGAGTTGATATGAGAAGTATGTGAGATGATATTTTGAAAGCAGTTAACACAGTACTTGGCACAAAGAGATCAAGTAATGCCTTTATTTGTTTTCAGTACGTTCTCTTTGGCAATTGAGGACATGCCAAGGTGCATTTTACTATGCCTCACACCCAGTATAGTGCTTAGCCACATCCTTTATTAACAGTCCAATTTCTGTTGACCCATTTTGCAAACCCAAGGCATGGAAAAGTGGTTCAATAAGCAGGAAGGAACATTGGAGGCATTTACAATTATCCAGCTATGAGGACTTCTATGTTTCAGTGAGGGAAAAGGGTAAAAAAGACATTGCCTGGTTCCATTAGAGCTCCTGCTTTCTAACTTTGGAAGCCTGTCCGCAGCATTTCTATCTGGAAAGCAGCAAGGATCTCACTTCTACTCTGTAGGGACACTTCCTCCCCGCAGCGAAAGTCTTTGTTTCATATCATATCCTGCTGGCGGGAAAGATAATCCTTGTGATTTCTCCTATATTTATTTCCCCTGAAAATTGCTACCAGGACTCCCTAGTCCTGTGCAGTGAGTCATTATTTTTATCACATCGCAAATATCAGCAACACCTACATGACTCCACTTGAAATCAAAAGAATGAGAGAAAGAAAGAAAGAAAGAAAGAAAGAAAGAAAGAAAGGAAGGAAGGAAGGAAGGAAGGAAGGAAGGAAGGAAGGAAGGAAGGAAGGAAGGAAGGAAGGAAGGAAGGAAGAAAGGAAGAAAGGAAGAAAAAATACAGCAGGGAAAAAAGCCCAAACCTCAAACCAAGCATGAAAAGTCCCTGAAATTCCTGCAGCAAGCTTGCTGTTCTTTTTAAGTAGGGAAATGGACCCCAGTCTGCAATGCAGTAGTGGCTACGTTGCTGATTTGCTTAGGTTTGTTATAAATGAATGTCTACCCTCTCTGTGCATTTAAGTGTGAATGACAGAGAGCGGGAGAGCAGCTGTGGCCATTAGCACCATTCTCAGGCACTGATTCTTCAAGAAGTTGGACACTAAGCTTAAAAGCAGTGCAAAGGATGCTAAGTACATTACTTCTTCTGCTAAATTTTATTATGACAATTATAGAGTGGGGTGTGCCACAGTTTTAAAGTCTCTTACAGTGTATTAAGCACTTTCAGTATGCCGTCAGGTCCCTATGCCCATCATGTAAAAGATATAAGGCTAGATTAAGCTCTTTATTTTCAGATGAAAATGCATGATGACTCAGAAAAGCAAAATGTGTTGTCTACAATAACTGAGCTAAATACACACACCCACCCCCCCCACCCACCCCCACACACACAAAACCAGAGCTGGAGCTCAAAACCAAGGATTCCATTGTTTTGTGTCTCACACAAGAGCCTCTGAAGACAGGCTTCTGCCTATGGGTGACACCATGCTGAGACCATTGTAGGCATTAGCCTTTCTTCCTCCTCTCAACATCCAGGACTCTCTCCCCATCCAACACAGTCCCCTTTGTTCTCTTTTACCTGGAGGGGGTAGATGAGTCCTTGTTTGGCTCTGCACTTCTCTGATTGACAGTGGCTGCATGGACTGAAAATTGCATCACCCCAAATTCTTTTGTTGTATCACAACCCTCCTTTCCCTGACCCCTCCAGCCCCAATGTGATGATATTTGGAGGTGGGGCCTTGGGAAGATAACTAGATCTAGATGAAGTCATAGGAATAGGACCTACATGAGATTAGTGCTCTTATAAGAGACACCAGAGAGTCCTGGTCTCTCTCTCTCTCTCTCTCTCTCTCTCTCTCTCTCTCTCTCTCTCTCTCTCTCTTCTGCCACATGGGAACACATTAAGAAGGACTAGAAAAGATGTCTTACCAGAACCACACACATGCTAGCACCTCAATTCCAGACTCTCAAATTTCAGAATGTAAAAACTAGATTCCTGTTGTTTAAGCTGCTCAGTCTTTGATGTTTTGTTTGGCAGCCCATTCTGACTAATAGGGTAGATTAATGCACTTCCTTTCCTGGTGTGTCCATTTCCTCTGTAACAGAACTAACTCATAGATGTACATGCTTTAATCTAGAGCCATGAGCACTGGAGGCACCATGGTAGAGCGCACATTCTACTGCAGGTTCAGACTGGTCTGATCCTAGTGAGGGTTTTTCCTTGGCTCATACGATAAGTTAATACTCTAATGTGTGCATTCTCTCAGCTGCTGCCTTTCTCCTGCCCCCATCCTCACCCCCTTACCCATCACAACAGCTCCCAAAGAACAGCTCTGCAGGTGACTGGAAGCTGATTAAAGAGTATTAGTCCTGGTTCAGCCATATGGGCGTTTGTGAATGCAGGGTCATTTTCTCCCTGGGCTTCAGTTCTTCATTGGTAAAGTGTGAGATTAAACTAAACCATTTTCTAAACCTGTTTCTCTTTTGAAAATAAACTCCTGTCTTCAAATGAAATATAATCTAGGTCATCGATACATAAACCATAAATACAGTGCTCTCTTTCTCTTTTTTAGAGTGACTTGCTATAAGGGCAGGGGCTGGCTATGAAGGAGAAAGAAGATACGGGACTGAGATTTTTATCTATTTTTTGTGTGCATTCATTTAGCAAACATTTATTAAGCTTTTTAAAGTAAGTGCGGTCTAGGATGCAAAGATATTACAAGACCCTATTTATAATTTGTGTTTGTAGAAGATAAGGCATCTATGGATCAACAACTAAAACACGAGGTGGAAATGACAAGGGGTCTTTGTCAGCTTCAGCTAAAGTGCTGAGACAGTTCCTCAGTGAGCCATGAGAGAGACAGCAAAGGAGACAACAGAGCAGGGAGGCAACCAAGGCAGCAGTTGGTCTGATTACTAAACTATTAGAAGGCATACAATTTCCCTGCTGAGTGTCATTTCTGAGTAACGACTTCCATATTTAAAAGGGTGAATGGAAGGGGCAATGCATGTCCAGTGCAACCGAGACTGCCTTTATGTCAGAAGATCATCCCACCTTCTCTGCAATGTCTCTCCTTGCTCTTGCTCAGAACATCCTCAATTGGACTTTCTCCCCACATTATCCAGAATTGCCATCTCTATTGATCAAATTTATCCAGTATTGATCAAATTTATCTAGGTCTTTCACCTAGAGACCTCCTTTATTTCAATATGCCCTGAGAAAAGTCTTCCTTTATGGATCCAGACTTCTAAGTGGGATTTTACAGCAAAGGAGTCTGATAGTATTTTAATTAACTCAGCTAAGCCTCCCTATTACAACCAGAAGCAGGAGTTTACAGGTTCATTTAATTTCCTTAATTACAATGATAAGGCCCGATAAGAATTCTGATACACAGTACCAGGTTAGTAGTCAACATGCTGCTTTCCATGGGGATGTGGCAGTCTTTGCTAATCTGCTCACAGAACTTCAGATTTGCTAACCGCACCTGTCGGGGAGAGCTTCTTGCTATTATATTTCCAGACCTGGGTGAACTTCTGATTCGCGAGGCTGGAATTATTTCAGCTCCAGAGAGATTCTAGACCTCTGCTGTGGTCACAAGCATTCTTATCATCAAGAAATGTTGAAAACACTCATGAACAAAAATTAATTCTAGACTGTATTAAAGAATAAAAAGCATTCATTGAACAAAAAGGAGTTGCAGTCTGGAAACACCTAAATTGTGTTCCATTGAAGCAAAGGGGAGGCTGCCCTCTATGTAGAAAAGTATATTTCATGTAAATGAGGAATCCAAATTGTGCAGTTATGATTGGTAGGAGACAACCTATATGGTTCTGATTAGACGGGGCAGGTCTCAGTTCATTGGTAGAAAGATGAAATCAAAGCTTCCCTGCAGTTGTTAACTCAGATAGTGTAAACAGAGGGGTACAGGGCATGGAGGTGAGTTCAGTCTGAGCATCTTCTCAGTGTCCAGAGTACATTTGCAGCCCCCATCAGCAAATGGCTGCTAGAATCTGATTTTTCATACAATTTGGACCCTAGATTGAGCATGGGGAGTCCATCTCAACAGGTAAATTCCACCTCAGGGGGTTCACATCAAATGAATCTTTCTTCTTGGAACCCAAACACCTGATTAAAGGGAGAAAAATGCAAGCATTTAACTAGTCCCCCTGCTTATTAAATTATCTCTCTTGTACTTGAGAGTGGAGTAGTGTAGAAAGGTTTCTCAACCTCAGCACTATTGACACATTGGATGAGGTAATTCTTTGCTTTAGGAGTCTGTCCTGATACTTAGCTGCAACCTTGGTCTCTACCCCCTAGTTGATAGTAGCATCCTTCTCCACATGTGGCAATGCAAAAATGTCTCCAGATATTGCTAAACATCACCTGAAGCATAAAATTTCCCCTAACAAAGAACTATGGGTTATAGGGTTAAGTGTGTAATTCTGGGATCAGATTAGTTTGCACTCAGGTCCATTCCTGTAGAGACTCTAACCTTGGGCACTTAAACCCTGGATATTCACCTATGTAGAAAGGGATCAATGCACCCTCTGCATGGCATTGTTGTGTGTGTCACATAAGCTGACATATAAAAAGTTCTTAGAATTGTGCCTGGTGCATAGTAAACAATACATACCTACCATTTATTTATATTTTAGTATCTTTCAGATGATCTACATTTTATAGATTTATTTATACAGAAACAAGAATAATTAACCATAAAAAGCAGAGACAGACAGTTGCCATACAAAAGTTTATAACTGTTTAATGTCCTAGTTTGGTAAAAGACATGTTCCAGTTTGAAATCATAGACATAGGTGCACTTTCTATTTGGCAATAGATAACCTTCTCTTTGTCCCTCAAAATTCTCCTTGAAAGAAAGGTATCACCTGCCTCATAGGTCTATATTATATTGTTCAAAATCATCTAGTACAAGACTGAAAAATAATACCAGACTCCTCCTAACACTGCCTGCTTTTCCATCTTCCATCCTTTTTCTTACTTTCCCCCCTTCCTTTTTCTTCCCATGTTTGAATATCAAAAACTTTATTTTTATTGGTTCTTATTCTTAAATATCAGTGATTCTTAAACAGCTGAGAGGTTGTTAAGACATAAGTACGGAATTGCCGATTCAGTAGGTCTGGGGGTGGAACCCAAGAATTTGCATTTCTAATAAATTCCCAAGTGATCCTGAGGCTGATGCCTTTGCTTTCTGACAGCTCTGGGAACTAATGTCATACTATTTATTGCTAAGCTCTAGAACAGTGATTTTTTATCTTAAACAGACATTAAAATCCCCTACAGGGCTTTTACAGACACCCCTGGGCCCCACCCCAGAGTTTCTGATTTAATACATTGGGAACCACTGCTCCAGAAAGGTGGCAGCCTGGACACTTTTAAAATAAGACCTAAGGCCAAGTCCCAGCCCAGCCCAGTTAAATCAGAACCTCTGTGGTTCGTAAGGCTCAATGTGTTCACCATGTAACCAAAGTTGAGATGTGATTCAAAAACAGGAAAAATAGAGACAGTAAAACAACAAGCAGACTGTCAAATTACAGTGGGGAGGGTAGGGAGATCTGGGGGAGATAACCGAAGGACTTGTATACATGCATATAAGTACAACCAATGGACACAAAACTCTGGGGAGGGAAGGTATGTATGGGAGGGGGAGGCAATGTTAAAATATGTACACAGATAATAATTTAATTAAAAAATGCAAAAAATAAAAATAAAAATAAATATATAAAACAAAAACAGAAAAAACGGGAAGAGAATTTACAAACTTTGGGACTGCAAGAAGGGAATTTGAGGATTTTTTATTTATATGTTCAATTCTAAACCAAAAAAAGCAATTCAGAGTTTTTGGTATTAATATGATGAGCATATGTCTAGTCCTGTCTACCTTGGACTAGCAATGCATTATAAAGACTTGCAGGTTCTGAGGTCTAGGAGGGATGTTGAAAAATAGTGTTCAGGTTGAAAGCGTGGAAATTTTGTGGCCATCTGAAGCTAACGTCAGAAATATATTTTTTTAAATATATATTTTTATTTATTTCAGAGAGGAAGCAAAGAGAGATAAAACATCAATGATGAGAGGGAATCATTGTCGGCTGCCTCCTGCACACCCCCCACTGGGGATTGAGCCTGCAATCCAGGCATGTGCCCTTGATGGAATTGAACCTGGGACCCTTCAGTCTGCAGGCTGACACACTGTCCACTGAGCTGAACCAGCCAGGGAAGAATAGATTCTTAAGAGATCAGACAAATGCATGATTATTCAGAACATTTTAAAAGACAAATATTTTCAGAGGCATCTTTGACTATGACAGTTAGACAGCCTGGGTATTTTATATTCTTTCTCCTTATTCCTGTTGAGAGACATAGAGGTATTTGACTCTAAGTGATACTCCTAACTTTTTAATTATTGACTTCAAATAGAAGGCACTCCTTTCATTTTTTCTAAAAGATTTTTGGAAATGCCTTGATCTTCTTTCTTTCAGCATTACTTGAACTATTGATAGTAATCAAATATAGATGTCAAAGGTGTGCTCAGTGCTTCTGGATTATACAGCAATGGGTTTTGGGCACTTGGGTGAGAAGACCAAGGAAACAATGTACTATTGAGATGGAGGAAGAACAGCCTGAGGCCAGGCCTGGGTATATGATCTGAGCATGCCACCTGAGTTTTGAGGTCAGGGATGACCCTTAAGGAGACTATCTGGTAAAGACAGAAAAATTGAGGTTTGGATCTGTCTGGCTCTCAGAGACCTCGCAGAGGGTGGCAGTGGTCAGCTGGTGCTCTGTTGTTGGTACCCACACCGAGGAACTTATCTGTGCCTGCTCCCAGGCACAAGACAACATTACTTCTTTGAGAATGATAGAAAGTTTCTTTCCCTCAACTGTAATTACAGCACTTTAATTAATAACCTGCCCTGTCAGTTTTCATATACTGCCATCTCTTAAGGAATGTGGGAAAAGCCCCTTGAAAACATAATGCTATCTAAGTTTTATCATTCAATGTCACATTTGGAGCTCCTCCCAACATTGCAAAAGGTCCCAGACTGGACCCCATAATATTAATGTCTCCCTTTTGCCATTTTGGGTTCCCTGGAATTGGGTACACCTGTAATTCTCCACAACTTCCTTCCACCTCAGTCCTTGGGCATTATTCCAGCGAACACCTCCATTTGACCATCATTGACCTCACCAGATTTTCCAGGTTTCCTTAGCAGGTTCTCCTTCAATTTGGTTGTCTATTGGCAGACCTATTCCTGCATTCTCTACTCCTTGTTCCAGGAATCACTCTGGTAAGTCTAAATGCCTGGTGGCTAATGCGAGTAGAGCTTGATTTTTATGTATCAAATTCAACTACTTTTCTTGCTAAAGCTATTTAGGCTTTTAACTTATTGCAGCAGGAGAGGGGTGAAGAATCAAAGAATAACCCTACCAATGAGAATTTTTCTCATGTTATACGGCAGTGCTCCCCTCACCCCCACTCCTACCCCCTGCATTGCACCTAACTAAAGATAATGATGCTTAGCAGTGGTAGATTTTGGAAATAGGATATGATTCCTGTTTGAAAGTAGTTGAGTGAGGTCAACCTAGCTTCCTAACCCTGCTTCCCAGGAAAAAGGCCAAAGATTAATAAAGCAAACATTCCTAGATCATACTTCTAACATTTGCCTTAATTTAAAGTGGAGATTTTTATGAACATCTTCCCAAAGGCCACTTTTGAATTCCATGATTATTATTGAAGTAAAAATGAAGTTGGCATTATGAAAAAGTCAAATAATAATAGAAACATGTTATAATAAGTTACAGCGGTTTGATTATGCAGTGTTTTTCCAATAGGATTTCTCAGAGCCTTGGTGTTACTGAGTTGCTTCAGGTGGGGAGATGTGATGAAAGGTGTGTGGTAGAGGACAGCATTCTATCAGTTTACACTCCCACCAAGCCAACAGAGCTACTCTGCTTCCTTTGTCTTCATATATGAGATAATGAAATAGACTGACATGCTTTATATGCCCTTATGTGCAGATTTATGGAATAATATATCATTAGGTTAGTTTTAATCATTTCTATGAAAAGTTTTGCATTGGCTACAGGCCTGAGCAGTAAGGACTAGCATTTCTCAGTGGCTGATAAACTGGTTAAGGTAGATTTAACCTGACACAAATGCCAACTCCAAAAGAGATGACTGTAGGACACTGAAGGGTGAAAGGGACCCTCAGCCAGCTAAAGAAGTAAGCCATATAGCTCCCTGTGACTGGGTGGGCCGAATGCCTTTTTAAGCTCCAGAAAATGACAACCTCCAGTTGGAGTTTGAAATGTTTAGTTTCCTGATACTTTATCCTAATATTTTCCTCAGGAGCTCACATTTCAATAACCTTTTTTATTTTTAATTGATTTTAATTATGAGAAAAAATTATTCATCAGCTGCCTTCTGCATACCCCCCACTGGGGATCCAGCCCACAACCTAGACATGTGCCTTGATAGGGAATTAAACTATGACCTCCTAGGTAATGGGTCCATGCTCAACCACTGAGCCACACTGACCAGGCTCAAAACCTTTTTTAAAAATATATAAATTTTTTAGAAAGGAGAGAGAATGATAGAGAGATAGAAACATTGATGAGGAAGAAACAATGATTGGTTGCCTCCTGCACACCCACCAGGCATCGAGTCTGCAACCCACGCATGTGCGCTGACAGGGAATCAAATCAGTGAACTCTTAGTTCATGGTCGATGCTCAACCCTCAAGCCACACCACCTGGGCTCAATTACCCTTTAATTAATTTACAATTAAGCATTTTTAATTCAAGGTTCATGTTTTTATAGGTACAAAAAAACAAAAACAAAAACAACTCCTATGCCTCAGAAAGGCTAAGTGACTTGGCTATAGTCACATAACTAAGAGGAGATGATTTCCCAATTTATTATCCAGTGATTTTTCCTCTACCACAGTAATTAAAACCATCTTTAGAAGTTGATGGGTACATATTTTTAATGTACATGAAACATAAAATAGTAGAACTGCTTTAGTTGAAGCCACATTCAAGGGGGACTCTCAAACCTGCCTCATTCCATTGCTCAGGACTAAGTAGAGAACTAGGAAGTTAGAAATTGGGAGATTCTGGAAGCTAATTCCAACACGTTAGCAGGGCTGAATCCTTTGGAATGGCTGAGGGCATTTCCCTAAATCTGAAAAGGATGCATAAATGATTGCTTGCTGCCAGACAGCTGAGGGCATTTTAATCTACATGTTATTGCCTCCTACTGGCCAAACACCTGAACATCCATAGGCAGTTCCCCTAATCTCAGTGGATTCTGTATACAAACTTTGGCCTTTGATATGGATATTTACCTTGCTTTAGCACAATTCGTGTTAATAAAAAGCAAGGGGTCCAGAGAGACAGGAGAACTTGGTTTCTATAACCAAGCTCTTCTGGGCTCCCCCAAAATGCCTTCCAAAATTATGTTTTGTCTCTGGAGTCTTTAATCATTTACAGCAGCCCCTTTTTCTAGATTCCTGAACCTTTCAAGATTCTAGATTAAGATCTTCCACCACCCCCACCGCCCCCAGGGAGACATGAAACAAATCACGAGAAGGATATAATTCAAGGAACCAACTTTGAAGCCCACAGTGGGCAAGTAGCTGGCAGAGGTAAGCTGCCTGAGAAGGGTGGTAAAGATTTAACATCTTTGAACAAATAATTATTGAATACCTACTGCTGTCAAGGAGTAACTTATAGATCCCAATGTAGTTTCAAAGCTAAGTAGGTAGAAGAGCAAAAACAGTAATAAGGCATTAAGAGAAGGATGTGGTTGTAACTTGAGATATAGAATATTGAGGGTCAGATGGAGGTTCTGCTAAGGAGCACATGAGATCCCAAACTGATCCAGGATTTCAAATATATAATTTTTAAAAATTACCTGGCAAAATATTCCCCCTTGTCAGTCTTTCCTCAATACTCTGACATAGCTCAGACAGTTCTCAACCAGTGATATTTCCCTCCTTTCGAAGGCACAAGTAAATAATACTCTCAGAAGGGTCCTATGGGCTCCACTTTAGCTTTCCCGATCTTCTTCATTTTCCTTAGCTCTGGGCTATATTCAGATGGAATCACCATTTTACATGAAATGCCAAAAACTGGCTATGAAATATCTGCCATGTTGTTTTGCTATCAGGAGTCCTCTATTATTCTGAAACACAGTGCACGTGTGCATTGTTAATGTGAGATAAGCTGGAATGTCGATGGTGAATGTTTTCCTGAACAGTGCACCCTGGAAGCTCTACCCAGTGAAGCAGAGTCAGGGCACATTTTATGGTTCTGCTGGAGCCCTGCAATGTATCTGCTCATGAAGCATCTAAGTGACACCCTTTACTCCCTCAATACTTCATCTGAGACTAGTTTATCTCCCTGATAATGCCTTGCCTTGAGACAATTAGGTTTGAAATGTATCCCCATTATGATTTTATGAAGCAGTAAATGCCACCCCTCAAGGAGGCAGCATCCACTGAAGGGTGAGACCTAGAACCAAATTGGTTTTTGAAAATCAAAGGAAATATATCATTGGTACGTACATTCAGCTGGTGTTGTAAATTCTGTCACATCTGAAGCCCTAAGACATGCAGCTTTATAGAACTGCAGGAGAAGAAGTGGAGGCACAGTAAAGGGCATTGTCTTAATTTTTAAGTGTGTTTGGTAGAAAGGCTTTTCCTCTCCCAGGGGCTTTGCTAGGGAACAGCTAGGACTCTTTGATATGAATGAAAGTCTTGCCAAAAGAGATGAAGTGGAAATGAGGGCAGAGAGGGACTCCAGGGCTGGACTTGTGTAAGCTTTAGGACGACTCAGAGCATAAGAAGCCTAAAGTAGGAGGGAGACTAAAGAAATACATACACACACACAACACTAAACTTTTGGGCAAATTATACAAACTTCTTGAGGTGGCTGTATTATGGAATTTTGGCTGAGCAAAGCTATGTATAATCACTGCTGTTATTACAGTATATAATTAGTGCCATCTTTAACCTACTGATAAAGGTAATTAATGTAGACTCTACCTATCTGGGAAAGAAGCCCAGCAGTTTCTTAGGATGTCAGAATCCTGGAGGTTTTACTAAGAAATGAGAGTTTTGCTTTATTCTGACTAGTAGTAATACTATCAACCCAAATTAACTCACTATAAAGTTACCAGTTAAATCATGGAGGCCCATTTTTATGCATTGGATGATTCTCTTGAATATTTAGGAATTTGAGATTTGGATTCATAATGCCTAGGTTCATATTCTGGATTTTCTACTTCCTAACAGTGTGACTTTGGGCAGATCACTTAACCTCTCTATGTGGACTCTCCATATATGAGATAAAAATGACAACAGTACCTGAGCTACAACATAAGATAAAATACTTAGCATAGTAACTGACACATAGTAAATGATTTATAAATGTTATTACTGTAATGAATAATTAGCTGTTAGGTAAATTGTATTTATAACCAGTTTAATAGTGAAATATAGAAGCACCTTGGTTATATAAATACTAAAACAGGCAATTTCTAAAGTACAAAAGTTGGCAACCATGCTTAGTATTAAACACGGTCTACAAAGCAGTAATGAATCGGCTGTAGGACTATGTAAATTTCATAAGCAACAAGACTAAAGGATCTTATACCCACCCACATAGCTTCTCTCCACAAATCATCTTTTTAATTTAGGAAACTCTAATCCATCGAAGACAAGAACAACACAGTACATTTCCAATGCAAAGAACTTGGAAATTTAAAAATGTGTGTATGATTTAAAAATGCTTGGAAAGCATTGACTGTAAGTTGCCATGATTTTCACTAAGGATTTTAATCACATGAGTGATGTTTTAAAATCGGCAGGATTTATATTCTCTCTAGAGAGCTGCAGAAGAGGAAGACCTTTGCTTTGGAAAGGAACTCCCATAAGTCTATTAATTCAAGATGATTGACACTAATACTGGGTCAAAGGTGCAGGTGGTACCCATCAAAATTTGTTATCCTCAGAATTCTCCTTTGGGCCTCTTGCTTTGCTTGAAAGGGACTCTGTATAGTTTATGATTTCCTGATGATGACAGCTCTTATCAGCTAAGAATTAGAAGTACATTAGTTAATCTTTGTAGTTTTAAAGTCCCAGATGCAGCACAGTGAGCATCATGATGGCTCCAAGTGGCTTCTGAATAAATATGTGATCAGAGAGGATTGCATGCATTTTCTAATTCATGATGTGGAACCCTATGAATAGAGGCCACACCTAGAACTTTATTTGTCAGCACTTTTCTAATGTCTATTTTTCCATAGCTTTATTTACAGATGCATATAATGTCATCAGAAAGATTTCCCCTATTTTCTGAATTAAAAACAGATTTATATAATTTACTGCCTTATACCATTTAGTAAGAGAAGATTTAATTGAATCTTTTATTGATAGCTCTGCTTCTTGGTAGGCTAGTGATGTAGACTGGGCAGGGCACTACAGATTGGGAGTTAGTTGCATTAATTTCCCTATCTCTGACTTGGTGGCTCATTAAATGCTTCTTGTCCTCTCTTGGATTCTGTGTCTAGCTCATGGTGTCCTCCAGAGATTGGGAATTCTACCCTAAACACCAGTTTATTAAAACTCTGATTAGGACCTAAGAATATGGTTTGTGAGGGGAAGTTATGTAAATGGGAACTTGGACCAACATTCTTGTTGCTTATGAGATGTAGATAGTTCTACAGCTGGTTCCCAGTGATAATGCATAGTGTTGGGTGACCTTTGGTAATATTCTTATTACATCTTTTCTCTATTAATAAAAGAGGATAACAACCCTTACTACTGGAGTTTGCTGAGTGTATTTGCAATAACATAATAACATAATAACATAATAACAGTAATAGTTATAGCATCATTGCTGTAGAGTTGTAGTGCTAGCTGATGTTTATTAGACTCATAATATACACAAGGTGAAGCACTTCACATAGATATCTTCATTTACTCCTTACAGCCGCCATGAGAAGGTTCTGTAATTATCCCCTTTTGCAGATTAATAAACTGCAGCTTGGACAAGTCAAATAAGCCGTCCAGTTCACACCGTTGTTAAATAATACAACTGGAACTTAAGTTCAGTCTGCCTGACTCCAAAGCAGATGCACTTGCCCGTTAGACCATATTACATTGTTTACTCACTGAAGAATCTATAAGGAAGGAAATTAAGACTAAGGTTAAGAACAAGGAAGTTTGAGCTTAAAAAAGAAAGAGAAGAAGTAAAACCTGACCTGGAAGGACATTTGCAATATACAGAGACCATGCAGGGTGAGCCAGTTCTTTCATTGCAGCACTTCTAATGGTAGAGGGAGAAAACTTATGTTTCTCTATAGACTCAGGAAGCATAGCTCCAGTGGTCCTTAAACATAGCCCCAGTGATCCTTAGCAAGAATGGAATTACTCTGGGACACAAAGTATTTTTAAAAAGTGCAGATTAGGCATTTTCCTCTATAACATATCCTGGTTAGTACAGCTATCTGAGCAGAATTACTCCCTGGTAGAAAGGTAAACGTCAAAGAGAACCAAAAGTCTTAGATAAGGTGAACAGTTATGCGCTATAAAGTGATTACTGTGGTCAGAAAGGAGGATGACTCAAGTCCCTTTTGGGGATGCACACCTGAGTAAAGAGGTTGCCAAAGAATCCTGAAAATAATCCCAGTGAATTAGGAGTGATTATTTTCATGGAAACCAAGGCAGTGTTTCAGATACTTCATAAGGTTTTTGGAGGCTGGGAGGAGATAGTATTTATGAAGTGAGTATTCCAGCATTTTCTTTTCCCCAGCAGCTTTCCCGTCAGCATCAGCTGCCAGCCTCCGCATATTCCCTTACAGGGCAGGAAGATTCACTTTGAAGGAAATTAAATCAACTTTAGAAACTGTAACTTTGGGGTAAGAACAAATGTGTTAATTTGGGATGAAACCAAGAAATTTGACTTCAATTCAGATTTCTGTGGTCAAGACCACAAAAAAACTAGATTATTTTGGGGTTATTTTCCAAGCACAGAGGGACAAAAACTTGAGGAAAACTTTGTGATGGTTCACTAAATAAATCAACATCTAGTCTGTCAGGCTCAAAACAATTTTGGGTAAATTATCAAAACCAAAATGAACTCAGCACCCTCATAGAGTTAGTTAATAATGGTTCTAATGGAAAATTAAGCTTTTCTGAGATGTTTAAATCAGCTCCAATCTTTTGGATTGGTCACGGCTGAGAAAATCTTGCACAAATACCCTTGAGGTTTTAGAAAAAGGGCATATATGTTTACTAGGTTCTGACTCATTTAAACCAGCTCTGACTTACCCAAAGTTGTTCTCATTAGTTTAAATTAACCTGGCCTCACCTAGTTCTATTTAAACTTATCAAAACCACTTGAATCAAGCGAACTCTGTCAAAAAGTTTCCTTCAGTTCAGAATGTTTCTGAAACTTCAATTTAAACTTAAAACTTTTTGATTAGTTGTGCTTTCTGTTTTGATTCTACTGCTTCTGTATAAAGTCAGTGATAACCCTGTCTCATCTTGTTCAAACTGTATTAGACCCATTTAATGAAATTCGAAGGGTTTATGCCAGAGTTAGAGGAGAAAGGCAGACTAATGATCTGTTGAAATAAATGCTACTATTAGGTTACAATAAAAACAGGAGAATATAGCCAACTGGATTTTCAGGAATAGAAGAGGGAAGTGAACAAGATGGATTCATATGGCTGTAGGAATGAACAGAAAATAAAACAGGCAAATAGTCCAAAAGAAATAGTTGAGATATTCAAAGGTGGGATGGTAGGCCCTCCTCACAGGAAACAGATGCATCAGAGACAGGAAGTGAGGAAAGGAAAGACATCAGTATAATATTCAAGATAAAGGATATAGAAGAAGTCAATAAAAATGCAACCATCATATTACTAGTATATTATATTATAAATACCTTAAAAATGTTTGCAGGATTGAGAAGTATACTTAGAGTAGCTAGAAACTAGAGTAGAGAAAGGGAAGCTAAAAGAGGAAGATTATTGTAAGCATCCAGGATCTAAATTAATTCAGAAATGTGGTTAAATTACAAATGAAACCAATGCCATTTAAACATCAGAGGCTAGAGATGTATCCTAAAGGGTTATTCAGGCATAAACATACAAGGAGTGCACAGTACAGTGGTGCCTCACACAACGAACTTAATTCGTTCCAGGAGCAAGTTTGTTATGCGAAAAGTTCGTTATGTGAAACGCGTTTTCCCATAACAATACATGTTAAAAATATTGAGTTTAACTTAAAAGGATGACTGCCGTGATACGTGCGTGATTTAATTCGTAATGAAGAACAATTGCCGCGATACGTGCTTAAGTTAAGCACAGTGACTAACGACTGCCTGCAGTGCCTGCACGGAAGGATGCAATACATCGGCAGCGATCGTGGAAGCTCGGGCGAAGCAGTCGTGGAAGCTCGGGCAAAGCGGTCGTGGAAGCTCGGGCGACTTCATTGTGTGAAACGAAGTTCGTTGTATGAATCATGAAATGAAGTTCGTTGTGTGCGGCGTTCGCTGTGCGAGGCGTTCTTTATGCGAGGCACCACTGTATATGCTTGGCACTATTTTAGCAAAATATAACTCATATATTTAGAAAGGGCTGGGCATGAATGAATGCCAAATCTATGCCAGGCACTATACCAGGAGAATATTGTCTTCACATAAAGGAAAGAACAGAATATGTAATTAGTTACTAGTTTCTGCCAGGCACTATTATAATTCATCAATACTTTCTGAACGGGAAAAGGAAAAACAATGCATCATTGCCTACTGATTACAAGGCTCTGTTTTTGTACAAACTGACAGATTGAATAAAGAAAACAAGGGTACATTTAGCACCTACTATATGCAAGGCAGTGTCCTAGTAAAACATAACTTGCTGCCGAAACCGGTTTGGCTCAGTGGCTAGAGCGTTGGCCTGCGGACTGAAAGGTCCCAGGTTCAATTCCTGTCAAGGGCATGTACCTTTGTTGCAGACCAAGTAGGGGGTGTGCAAGAGGCAGCTGATCGATGATTCTCTCCCATAGATGTTTCTAACTTTCTATTTATCTCCCTTCTCTCTGTAAAAAAAAAAAAATCAATTAAAAAATAAAACAAACATAACTTGCAAATAAAGAAGCTAACATGTATTAGATGTCTACTGTATGTCACATCATATTCTATTGAAATATAACCCATACATAAGGAAAGGAAAAAATATTGTATTAAGCATCTTGTATGTGCCAGGCACTACTCTAGTACAATGTTACTCATTCATAGGTGCAAGAAATAGGCATACTTTGACAATATAAGGAATACAAGGAACCATTCTTATACACTACTTTAAGATAGCATGTGGAATTGTTTTTATCAAATAGAACGTGGAAGGCATTGCTTTAGTAATGTGTGCAGCATTAATAAAATGTCTTAAGTGATACTGTGTTGAGTACTCTGTGTGTTTTTAATAATATGTGAATGAGGCACTGTGTTTTGGGAAGTGTGTTTGAGGTATTGTATGTGTCTAATAATTTGTGTTTGAAATACTGTTTAGTTGTATGCTGTGTTTAATAATGTTTTCGTGATGCTTTTATGAGGCACAATGTTAAGTGATATGTGTACTACTCACAGTCTTAGTTGTATGTTTTTTGTGTGTGTAATAATAATGTTCACAAATCCAGTGTGATATATTGTGTTCACTTATGTGTGTATGAGGCACAATGCTAGTGTTGTTTGCCGTTGGTGATAAATGCACTTAGTGATGGGTGTAAGAGGTGCAGAATTGGTTCCTATGTGTGGAAAACATGCGCCTGACACTATTAAATGTATCAGTATAACTCACTAAACAAATTAAAAAATGTTCCATGCATTGACAAACAGAATGTTTCACACATACATGACTGTACACAGTAACACATTAACTTGCAACTAAAAATTACAGTGTGTCACACATATAAGGTGAAACAAAGAGGTTAATGCATCAAGCATTGCTAAGTATACTGTTTCCCACACATGTCACTATATACAGTAACACATACACATGCCACTATTACACACAATGTTCAACATATTTCTACATGTATCACTAACTAAAGTACTGGAGTACCACACAATGTCAACCACAGTCTGAGCGGCCATTCAGCACAGGTCAGTAACAAAGGAGCATGCACAGCACATGTGGCTAAACAGTTGTTCACACAAATATCACCATGTGCAGTAACACAAACATATAAAACTATTAACCAGGATTTCTATATCCATCACTACACAAGGAGGCATAAGTACCATGCACTGCTATTCAATGGTTCACACATGTATTTCTAGAGAAGCAACACATACATCTAACACTGTTCAACAGTTTTAACACAGTGTTTCGCAGATACATGACTGTACACAGTAACACTTGAACTTAGAACTAAAAATTACAGTGTGTCCCACATATAATGTGAAACAAAAAAGTTAATACATATCCCTACTACTAAGCAATGTGTTCCACACTTATATCTTTATACACAGTGACACAGACCTGGAATTATTAGCACAAAATGGCAAAATATAATACTAAGCCATAGAGTACAGATATTATATGCTGCCAGACCTTTTACATGGAAACCTAGTGTCTTAAACATGTTTCACTAAACATAGTTGAATTTGGGGATTATCTTCTGAGCTTGAAAAGGTTTAGCAAATATCTCTGTGTAAAACTCTAAGGAGACCATTTTTGTTTCATAAAATGTTATAGATTCTTAGCTGGAGTATTGAGTTTGGAATTAATAGATAAGCGTGGCTATGTCCAAGCTCTCCTTCTGGGTATGAAGAAATGCTAACAGTATTTTTTTTTCTGGGAATCACCTCACAAAAAAGCAGATCTTGTATGAACACAAAATGAACAAAGAGAGAGGGGAAAAGGGCACTCCTAAGTTGGAAAATTCACCCTCCCCTCTATGTTATAAAACCATTCATTGAAGTGAGGTGGATGCTTCTTTTTCTCCTAAGAAAATCCTGATGTTGTAGGAAAAAATACAATGCTTTTATTTTAGGGTTAGAGATGAGGTAGTATTTGCTGCTTATGCTTGTGTGAAAAGGTGACTTGATTTGAAAATTTTAATAAATTGTCAATAAAAGCCTGAGATTGGTTTTGCTAAGTAACCTTCCATTTTAATTTCTTTGTGCAATAAATGGGATATAAATAAACAGAAGGATAACCCAGGGTTACTAAAGCATATATGATATAAACTTTATGAATCTTGTAGCTTAATTTGATTATGAGCCTTTAAATAGCATACATTTAATTTTGGCTACTTTGCAGTTATTGTTTTATTTTGCCTTTGTCTTTAGCTATACATTAAAAAAAATTCTCACCTGAAGATTTGTTTCAATTGGTCTTTAGAGAGAGAAGAAGGAAGAGAGAGAGAGATCTCAGTGTGAGAAAGAAACATCAAATGGTTGCCTCTCTTATGCACCCTGACCAGGAATCAAACCTGCCATCTTTTGGTGCATGGGATGATGCTCCAACTAACTGAGCCGCTTGATCAGGGCTGAGCTATTCTTTCTCCTCCTCCTCCTCCTCCTCCTCCTCCTCCTCCTCCTCCTCTTCCTCCTTCTCCTCCTTCTCCTCCTTCTCCTTCGCCTTTCCCTTCTCCTCTTTCCTCTACTTCTTCTTCCTTCTCCTTTCTCCTTCTCCTTCTCCTTCTCGTCTCCTTCTCCTCTCCTTCGCCTTCTCCGTCTCCTTCTCCTTCGAACTTTCTCCGTCTCCGTCTCCTCTCCTTCTCCTTCTCCTTCTTTCTCCTTCTCCTTCTCCTTCTACTTCTCCTTCTCCTTCTCCTTCTCCTTCTCCTTCTCCTTCTCCTTCTCCGTCTCCTTCGCCTTCTCCTTCGCCTTCTCCCTTCTCCTCTCCTTCTCCTTCTCCTTCCTTCCTTCTCCTTCTCCTTCGCCTCCCTTCTACTTCTCTTCTCCTTCTCCTTCTCCTTATCCTTCTCCTTCTCCTTCTCCCTTCTCCTTCTCCGTCTCCTTCCTCCTTCTCCGTCTCTCCGTCTCCTTCTCCTCTCTTCTTCTTCTTCTTCTTCTCTCTCTCTCTCTCTCTCTCTCTCTCTCTCTCTCTCTCTCTCTCTCTCTCTCTCTCTCTCTCTCTCTCTTTTTCTCTCTGTCTGTCTCTCTCATAGTAGAGATTACAATATAGATCCTTAATTTACCAGTCTTTCACGAATTGTTATCGTGCCAATTAACATATACTATAGTCGTCTTAATATACTTTTATGTCCCTTTCCCAGCTTACTTTATTGAAAATTAGGTCATAATTTTATTTTTGTTCTGAATCTTAATATATTTTCTCTCAACAGTAATGTCCTGAACAATTTCCATTTCTATGCATAAAGATTAACCTTTTTCTATGCTATTGTGTGCCATGAACTGGTTACAATTTCACACTTCCTCTATTGCTGAAAATTAGACTACTTCCAGTTAGTTGTTCCATATTATAAATAATGTTACCATGAACATATTTACAGGAATACCCTGACATTCTTGTTTGAGTATGTTCATATATGACTGGAAGGGGATTGGTTAAAAGATATGTGCAGTAAATCAGACTTTATTTTGTTTTAGAGTAGTCCCATATTTACAGAACAGTTGTAAGTACAATGCAAAGAACTGAATTTGTTTGCATGGCTTCTTGAAAACAAATATGTTTTCCCATATGGCCATGGTATGAAGATAAAAATTGAGATGTTAACATTGACTCATTACTATTATATACTCTCAGACTTCAGGCAAGTTTCTACAAGTAGTCCAACAATGTAATTTTTAGCAAAAGGATTTATTTCAGAAGCAGATATTGTTGTTTCGTTGTTATTCATTCTTCTTGATTCTGGAGAAGTTTCAGGTTTCTTTGACTTTCAGGACCTAACACATTTGGAGCAATGAATTTTAAATGGCCTTCAGATTGTGTTTGTTTGATGTTTCCTCATAATTAGGTAAGTTTCAAGTTACACATCTTTGGTGGAGATATCACCAGTGTGACATTGCATTGTATTTGATCAGTAAGTGCAACATTTTAATTCATACTATTACTGACAATCTTTACTTGAATCATTTGATTAAGATGGAGTCTTCCAGGCCTCTCCCTTGTATGGTTACTATTTTTTTGTTATTGTTAATCCTCACCTGAGGTTATTTTTCTATTGATTTTTAGAGAGAACGGAAGGGAAGGGGAGAGATAGAGAGAAACATCCATGTGAAAGAGACACATTAATTAATTGCCTCCTGCATGGGCCCTGACCAGGGCCAGGGATTGAGCCTACAATTGAGTTAATGCTCTTGACTGGAATTTAACTTATGGTCCTTCAGTCCACAGGCCAATGCTCTATCCACTGAGCCAAACTGGCCAGGGCTGATTACTATTTTTTCCCCCTCTTTATAATTAGATAGTATTTTGTGGGGAGACAATTGAAATGAGTAGCCATGTCATTTCTTATCAAACTTTTATTTAGTTATTCATTAATTTAGTTATATCTGTGATTTATATATACACATTTTTTGTATTATATTTTCAATTTTTATCTAAGAATGGGATTGCTCCAAAATAAACACATGGTTTTTCCATGTGACTCAATGGGTTGTAATATGTTACTATCTTTGAGAACTTTCTTACCCTTTGACACAGCACAATGTTCCAAGCTCACCAGTCAAATTGCCTTCCCAGCCACGGAATCATGTAAAAGATCAAGGGTGCTGAATGAATGTAAGAATCAGGCATTTCTCCAAGGATTCCTGATTCCCTTTCAGTGGATATTGGTGTTTAGAAGCCAAAATCTGGATGCTATGTATGCTCATTGCTACTGGGGTGTCATTATTTTTCTCTACTTCCAATCCAACATCACAGGAGTCATTTTAATTTTCTGCCCTTTCACATGTGTGATTTCCTTCTCAAACAGTGAAAAGCCTGGCTCTGATTTTCTTTAGTTGATATATTTATTTGATCCAACTCCTTATATATAACCAATCTCCCATCACTGCTGCCACTTGCTTTCCTGCAGGTGCTCTTCCCATCCCGCTGGGACTCTGAACACACATCTCAGCCACTTCCCCATATGGATGTTTTCATCCTGCTTGGATTCTGAAACCCCACATACCTTTAGTCTAACATACGCATGCCTGCCTCAACTAGCATGGACTCTGATACTCCTTGCAACACTGCTTCTCAAATAGGTGTCTTTCTGCCTTTTAGTAGAGTGACACTCTTATCTGACCACTTCCATGCATAGATTTTCTCCTTCCTCTGCTAGGGCTCTGCTATCCCATACCAGGTCACCCTCTTATGGATACCCATTGTGGACTTTGCACTGTCCTGTGTGGCAATCTTCCTTTTCCTGCTCAGACATTGGCCTCATGCCAGGTTCCCCTCCTTTACGGATGCCCCCCTCAGCTTGCTTGGAACCTGACACAATAGAGTTGAAAGTTTAAGTCTCTCACATATAATAGGGGGCAA
Source organism: Pipistrellus kuhlii (assembly GCF_014108245.1). Classification (NCBI taxonomy): domain Eukaryota; kingdom Metazoa; phylum Chordata; class Mammalia; order Chiroptera; family Vespertilionidae; genus Pipistrellus; species Pipistrellus kuhlii. The sequence continues at coordinate 45,492,820 of NW_023425438.1, read as the reverse complement.
AAGTAGGTTTAAAGTAGTGAATATACTGGAAAACAGAGTTTATTCTGATATTATTTATTAATTATTGTATTATTTTCCATATGAACAATTATAAGCCTATTTAGCCTACTTTTCACCACCCTGTATTTAAGTTTAAACAGAAGTAACTTTATTTATTTATTAAAAGAATTATTATGTAAAAGGTCAAGGGTGCTAGATGAACGTAAGTAGATCTTTGCCCTTATAGAGTGCATACTCTGGCACAGGACAAGAACAAAATGCAATAAACATAATATATGAGCACGTTGTAATGTATTTCAAAATATGTAAAGTGCTATGGAAAAGGGAAAATGTAGACCAGGGTGAGGATAATTGTGTGTGTCTGTGTATATATTTATGTGTGTATGTGTGTGATGGTGGGAGTTACAGGCTGTAATTTGAAGAATGCTGTTTGAATTTGTTGTCTTTCTCAAATAAAGATTGTATATAGGCAGCTCCTATGATGCATCTGATTCTTAAATGGTTTTATTGAGCTCAGTGTGTATTTGTTTATTGCCTGCATTTAACAATTGGAAGATTTCATGTAAAAAAAAAAAAAACATTTTCATCCCTTTGTGAAATGTCAGGAGGATTGGTGACCCTGGGCAAGCCCCTCCTCATGCACTGGTGATGGGAGCTGAGGAATGCCTTCCTGTTTAGATGAAGCAAGCTTGCTCTTCTTTTCCACAATCTGCACCTGCCATGGTCCACATATTCATTCAGCCTGAATAGTGTACCAGTGTTTGGGTCCTAATTGGTAGTACCTGTATTTATACTTTGCTGTGTTAGTGTTCTATAAGAAGTAGGGTAAATTTTGTAGCTCTAGACTTTGTTTTGTGCTGGCCTCTGTTGTGGCCTACTATTGCCTTCAAATGTACAATGCTTTATTTCCTGATGACAAGGATGAGATACTGTGAAGAACAATTAAAACAAAAATGTTCAGGTGTCACATGTACCACACCAGCACAGCCAAGGGTGAACCTGAGTGGGGGCGATGAAGGATTTAGAAAAGACAGACAAGAGAAGAAAGCTGGGTCTGGGTGGGATGCTGCCCTCTTTGATGGAGAGAGACAGTGCCGCAGCCTGTAAGTTTGTCTTCATTTTATAGCCAGATTCCATGAGCCAAAGTAAGGGTCTGGTTACAATGTTCTCGTGGGTTTCAATTCTACTCAATTACATGCACCTGAACTCTATCAAGCCCACATCACTCAGACACCTGGGACCATGTGTTTGGACCATAGGTTCAAGCTTACAACGATAGCCTTTGGCTATAATTGTGCTGAGAGGGCTCTGCCCTCCAAGCTGGGATTTGTACGTGGCAATGAGAGGACTGTGCCCTTTGGTTTGTCTAAGGCTTGAACCTGTACAAACACTGTAGCCACTCTCCAGACAAAGACACAGGCAAAATAAATTAATTTCCATAAATTTTTAGTATGTAATTGAATCTGTCCATTATCCACCAGAAACTTGAGAAGATTTAAGTTTTAAAATGAATTACCAGGACTCATTGGGGAGTTGATGTTGGTCATTTTGTTTTTGGTAGCCACACAGTGTAGGACTTTGACCTTAGCACGTGATAGACTCTAAGATGATGTCTGTGAGGCAAAGAGTACATAATGTAATAACAATGATAACAAAAAATCCACACTTCTTAAGAGATGTTATTTTTTATTGCAGCATTATTCACAATCGCCAACATATGCAAAAAACAAAAGTATCTTTCTATGGGTCAATGGATAAAGATATTGTGATATATATTTGAGTCATAAAAGAGAAGGAAATTCTGCCATTTGTGACAATGTGGGTGAACTCGGAGATTATTATTTTAAGTGAAATAAGGCACACACAAAAAGACAAATATTACATGATATCACTTCTATGAGGAATCTAAAAATGTTGAACCAAGAGAAGTAGAATAGCACGATGACTACAAGCAGCTGGGGAATGCTATAAATGGGAAGATATGGGTCAAAGGATACAGATTTTCAGTTTTTAGAGATAAATACAATTTAGAGGTTTAATTTATAGCATGAACACTAGAACTAATGATAGAGTATTGCATACTTGAAATTTACTAACAGGTGAAATCTTAGATGTTCTAAACACACACACACACATACACACACACACGCACACACGCACACACACACACACACACACACACACACATGGTAACTATGTGAGGTGACAGATATATTCATTAGCCTGATTGTGGTAATTACTACACAAGGTATATTTGTATTAAAATACCACTTTGTAAACCTTAAATATATACAATATTTTGTTTTTTATCATACCTTAATAAATCTGAGGAAGAGGGTAAACCTGATACCCAATTAAAAAAAAATAATAACAAAAGTAAAACTTTACCAAATGCCTTCTGTTTAATAAAAACAAAATAAAGAAAGAAAATGCCCCTTCCCTTTTCCAGCAACAACAAAGAGATGTAGTGAGACTCATGACAATTGCAGACAGTTGCTAATTTTATGATAAATAGAAGAAAACACATTTGAGTAGGAAAGGCTCCATCAGGAACTATGATTGTCACTGGCATATCAGCCTCATGGAGCTCAAAATAGTTAAGCACGAACACCATGGCTTCAGTCCATGAAACTTCACAGTCATTGTAAAACCTTCAGAATTGAGAAAGTAAAATCTAGTGCCAAGGATGTACTGAACTGGGGAACTTTCATTCTCTCTGAGTGCAATCATAAAAAGAACACTGCATTCAATTGGGCTGAGCTTGTGACTATCTTTGGAGTCCAAGAAATTCTTATTTAACAGTAATGCTGTAAGACTCTAGAACACATGTGTCAAACACAAGGCCCGCGGGCCAAATCCGTCCCGCCAGGCCTTGCAATGTGGCCCGCACCGCGCTGTCATCACTGCACTCCGCTGCGTTTCCATCACAATGACAGTTTATGACTGTTCAGTAAACCATTCGGCCCGCGATTTAGGCTGGATTTTAGATTTTGGCCCCTTCTCTGATTGAGTTCGACACCCCTACTCTAGAACTTCAAATTTTGTCTGTAGACATAAATTTCACAAATAGAGCAAACCCACTGGTCAAGGCATTGATTTTTCAAATGTCTTATCACTTTAATTATAGTTTTTTCTTTAATGCTTTTGCATAATTTCTTTGTATCTGGAGTCCAAAAAGAGCCTTACAAAGTTTCTCTTGCCCCTTGTCTGAAAAAAAAGAAGAAAAAGAAGATGTTTTAAAAGGCCCAACTTATTATTTCACTTTTCAAAATTCCAAAAGAACTAAATTACATCTTATCCTAGAGGCTTGGTGCACAAAATTCGTGCATGGAAGTAGAGGGGGTCCCTCAGCCCAGCCTGCACCCTCTTTAATCTGGGACATTCTTCTCACAATCTGGGTCTGCTGGCTCCTAATCACTAACTTGCCTGCCTGTGTGATCACCCCTAACCCTTCTGCCTGCCTGCCTAATCACCCATAATTGCTTCCTTGCTGGCCTGATGGCCCCTACCTGCTCTCCCACTGGCCTGATTCCTCCAATACTCCTCTGCCTCAGCCTCCACACCTGAGACCTGGGCTTCCCTCTCTCTGGCTGGCTGCAGGCACCTGGGATCCAGGCCAGCTTTGCCTGGGCTGGTTGCAGCTGCAGCTGCCTGGGACCATGGATGTCTTCTTCCTGGCCAGCTGCAGGCACCCAGGACTGGGGACAGCTTTGCCTGACCCTTGTTTTGGCTCGACATTTGGAAGGACATCTGGAAGATTGTCTGGAAGACATCTGGCCTAATTAGCATGTTACCCTTTTATTGGTATCTTATCTAATAAAATAGTAATATGCAAATTGACTGTCACTCCAACACACAAGATGGCTGTCTCCTTGTGAATACAAGATGGCTGCCACAAGATGGCCAGCAGGGAAGGGCAGTTGGGAGGGACCAGGTGTGAAAGGGAGGGCAGTTGGGGGCATTCAAGCCTGCAGGGGAGGGCAGTTAGGGGTGACCAGGCCTTCAGGGAAGGGCAGTTAGGAGCAAACAAGCTGACAGGGGAGCAGTTAGGCATTAATTTTGCTGGAAACTCAGTGGTTAGGGGCAATCAGGAAGGAAGGCAGGTGAGCAGTTGGAAGCCAGTAGTCCTGAATTGTGAGAGGGATGTCTGACTGCCCATTTAGGCTCCATCCTACCTGGATCAGGCCTAAAATGGGCAGTTGGACATCCCTTGAGGGGTCCCAGATTAGAGAGGGTAAAGGCTGAGCTGAGGGACCCTCCTCCCCACCATGCACCAATTTCATGCACTGGGCCTCTAGTTGATTTATAAGCTAGGATACTGGAACAATTTTTTTAAATTTTTTTTTAAGAATTGTGAATAAAATCTATCTATGTCAATTGTCAACTTTCTGTGCATCTTTTCTCCCAGAAGAAACTGTATAGAGGTGGGATTTAGTCAAGCTTCACGCTTCTACAGTTCTCGTATAAGCCAGCCCGACTTTGTGAAACTCACCTTGATCTTATATTGGAATTCTTACGAGGCAGTGTTGAGCATTTCAGTGCAATTTTTTTTTTTTTTTTATGGTTTGCTCATGCTAAGATGATTTACTTTACACCTGTATAGGAATACTCAAGGAAAAAGGTCATGGTATACAGAAAATACATAAAAATACTAAAGCAGTTATAAAATCTAGAGAAAAGAAATTTTTATAAGAAAGTAAATATAAATGAAACATAAATGGCAAATGAGAGGGTATAGATTGAACATTGCTTATTGTTTGGAATAGGTGATATACAGAGTATTAAATATTAATGTAAAGATTGAGTTCTTTTTTCCCCAAGATTTGTCCAATGGAATTATGTTAATCCTATCCACAGGCAATTTGTATTTGTATTAAGTGTTGTATTAATAGTGCTTTCAAGTACACATTATCTCATTTGGTAATCGAATAAAAACCAAGTGAGAGAAACAATGACTTCCAGTTTATAGAGAAGGACAGTGGGGCTTAGAAAAAGTAAAACCCAAGTTCATAGATGTTGGAGCAGAACTGCAACATTTCAAAATCCATCCTTCTGCCTTTTCACATTAGAATTCTAATTTTCACCAAAGCCGGTTTGGCTCAGTGGTAGAACATCGATCTGCGGACTGAGGGGTCCCAGGTCCAATTCCAGTCAGGGGCATGTACGTTGGTTGGGGGCACATCCCCGGTGGGGGGTGTGCAGGAGGCAGCTGGTCGATGTTTCTCTCTCATCGACATTTCTGGCTCTCTATCTCTCTCCCTTCCTCTCTGTAAAAAATTAATAAAAATATATTAAAAAACAAAAGAATTCTAATTGTCCCAGAGGAAGGAAAATCATTAGATAACAATGCAAAATAAGTGGATCTTTTGTATAGTCATGTTTATACCATGGCCTTTAACAAAAAGAAATAGGCAGAGCAAGATGGCATAGAGAGAATGAATTCACCATCAAAATCTGGACAATGTCTGCTCAGAATGAGATTTATAGCTTTCTCAAAAGAAAGCTGGGTTGGTACTTTGTGCCTGTGGAAAAGAACTCCTAACATGGAGAGATGCTGCTCATTTTGCTCTTAGTCCTCCAACTTCAACCATAACCACTAGAGTATCATGGCCACAGATGAGAAGGAGGTCACTTAAAATTTCACATAAAATTGGATTAAGGAGTCCTGCTTCCCTCCTTAAAGTATTCCTTGAAAAAAAAAAAGCACACTTTCCTGTTGAGTATCTTACAAATTATTGCTTTTAATGGATCTTGCACCATAAAGTGCACTGTGCTTGAACTCTAAACTTGTGCCATGCCTTGGTGAGTATTTTATGAATTGTAAAATTGAAAAGTAAGTTAAGATGCAAAAGTGGCTGCTGGCTCTTCCATCTGACAATCTTATTTGGGATTAGAATATAATATTCCCTTTAAGACCTCTTTTTTTTTTAATGGAGTTTAACTGAATACCAATAAAAATTTTTTGTATCTTTGCCTTTCTATTGTTAACTATATATATATATATATATATATATATATATATATATATATATAACACATATATATATAACTTAGCTATGCAAATTTCCTTTCTTCTAAACAATTTCAGGTTTTCTGAAAATGTCAGCATCAGATTGCATTGTTTTCTAATTTTCACACATTGCACCATGATTTATAACCTTCTTGGAGATATATTCTAAAATAGATGTTAACCAGCCTGGCCAATGTGGCTCAGTTGGTTGAGGACTGTCCCATACACCAAGAAGTCACTGGTTCGATTCCTGATCAAGGCACATGCCCTCATTGTGGGCTCAATCCTCAGTAGGGGGTGAGCAGAAGGCAGCTGATCAATGATTCTCTCATGGATGTTTCTATCTCTCCCTCTCCCTTCTTCTCTCTCTTTAAAATCAATAACAAAATATTTAAGAAATAAAATAGATGCTAACCAGGAGAGGACCAATTTCTGGAGTGGAAGAGTAAGGGCCTTGATGAACTCTCCTTCTAAAACAAAAGAAAACCAAAGACAAGCAAAATAACTAAAATCAATCATTTCAGAACTCTGGCAATTAACCAAAGTACCAGAATGAGTTGAAAACTGTTTATACAAAAGAAATTACTAAACTTTGGTAAGACAGCAGGGTCTGTGATGCTTGAAGTTAAGACTATTCTCATCTTTCACTTCTTCCCCAGCTTAGTGGCTGAGCAGGCAAAAGCCAGCAGCACCTCAGAGAATGGGAAGTTTGCACTGTTTTGGAGCTTCAGTAAGAAGATTATACCCTGTGCAGAGTCAATATTTGTCTGAAATGTTAGCCCCCTGCAATATTTCTATGCTTAGATGGCTATCTGAATATCTCAAAGCAGCTCATTATATATCAGCTGGAGCAATCTGATACCAGAGTTGTTATAAACAATTGTATTTGTAACAAACAAACAAACAAACAAACAAATAATAGTAATGTGAAGAAACAGGAGAGTGAGTGTGCATACAACAGAAAGTTTGAATGTCCAAAATCATTTCCCTGGAGAGGGAAATGATTTTGGACTTAGACAAAGACTTTACATAAGCTATTATAATTATTCAGAGAAGGATAAAGAATTAAAAGAAAGTATGAAAATGTACTGGCCATGGTAAGTGCATAGATATTATAAAAGGCTGTATAAAATTCAGTTTTGTTTGTAATTCTTTTCTTCTCCAATCATCTGTTTTGAAAGACAACTGCAAACAATGAACATAAAAGTAAGCCATATATATATATATATATATATATATATATATATATATATATATATATATATAGAGAGAGAGAGAGAGAGAGAGAGAGAGAGAGAGAGAGAGAGAGTAATTATAAAGGCAGTGTTTATTAAAATACATTTCACTTTCAAAATTGAGCTATCAGCTATTGAAGTGTGTGGACATTTTCTGGGGGATACCCTGTATATACAGATGTTCATTTGTACAAAGGACAGAGTTAGGAAGGGGAGTATTTAGAAGTATATAATTGAAATGAAGTTAGTATTAATCAAATATATTGTTTTAAATATAACTGTTTAAACTAGTTATAATTTCCAAAGCAGAAGATCTCAACTTTTTTTTTTTGCTTAATTGATATGTATGTATGAGCTCTTAAAAGTATATATTCCATCTTGATCCAGCTACTGTACTGATTACTAAAGCTCAATTTTGTAGAATTCAATAACATTAATAGTATACCCAAATGTATGTATATGTGTGTGCACAGTTGCATGCAGCCAGGACTGTGCCTTGACTTATTTTCATTTTTAGACAAAGAGATTTATGAAGAACCACTTGCTTGGTGTTTTTTGTGATAAAGAGTCTATATTCTTAGTTTCTATAGCTAGGAATGAAGCTGTTCCCTTTAACTAACCCACTTGGCTCAGTGAGGAATTTAGTGAAGTCCTTTTGGGCAACTCAAGATTGGCTTTAATAGATGTTCTTTAATACACACACACACACACACACACACACACACATACATATATATATATACATATATATGTATATATATGTGTGTGTATATATATATATAATTGTTTGTTTGTTGTTGTTTTTTACAGAGAGGAAGGGAAAGGGATAAAGAGAGAGAAACATTGATCAGCTGCCTCCTGCACACTCCCCACTGGAGATGTGCCCACAACCAAGGTACATGCCCTTGACTGGAATCGAACCTGGGACCTTTCAGTCCTCAGGAGAATGCTCTATCCACTGAGCCAAACCTGATAGGCATCTAATAGATATTCTTAAATAATTCAGCAGATGAGAAAGTAGAGATGAGGTAGGTTCACATTTACATCACTCAGTTTTAAATGCTGCTGTTTGCCAATAAAATAAAAGGATGTGAGACTGGTTTATATTTTTCTTATCTGGCTAGATGGAACATTAGTTCATCTTTATGGGTTTGAATGTTTCTCTGACTGTTTTCATGCTGCAGCTGAATTTGTGCTAAACCCTAGTCTTTGTTTCTTTCTGGATGACAACACTTGCTTTAAAAATGCCCTGTAACTAGAGCATGCCCAGTGCCTCCTCTCCGTGTCTTCTTCCTGGGACCCAGTACATCTGAGGTAACAACGCTTGTATAGGTTTTATTCCTCTGCTGAACACCTAACAACCAGTTTTCAATCCAATTAAAAGTCACATTATTTAAGCTTTTAAAATTTAATTTTCTTAAAACAAGTCTATACAAAGATATAGTACTAAATCATATTATTACACCTAACTATGTAGTGTGTTTTAATATCGATATAATCTTAAATAGTGCCAATTTATGCCTGACATCCCTCTTACTATCCAAGACCTCTGGCTCCTAACCACTAATCTGCCTGTCTGCCCTAAGCACTCTACCTGCTTGCCTGATCCCCCTTACTGCCCTCTCCTGCCGACCTGGTCACCCTTAATTGCTTTTACTTCTGCCTCAGCCCCTGCCACCTTGGCTTTGTCTGGAAGGATGTCTAGATGGTTGTCCAGAAGACATCCAGTCTAATTAGCATATTACCCTTTTATTAGTATAGATGATCACCTGATACAACTAAAGATAAAAGAATTCAGTGATCTAGCTTGAGGTTAATTAAATGGTTCTGAGACAAGTGCAGAGGATACTGAAATGTGTCCTTTTTGTGTGGTATTTCAGGTCAGTGAACTGTTGTTTACTGAGAACAGTTTATGTTTATGACACAGTGTTTTATGCTTTGGTTGTACATGAAAACTTCCAGTAGATTGTCTCCCAGTGTCTGTCTATGGCTGTATTTTATGAAAACAAACATTACACATATTACCTCTTTTTAAAAATATATATATTTTATTGATTTTTTTACAGAGAAGAGGGGAGAAAAATAGAGTTAGAAACATTGATGAGAGAGAAACATCAATCAGCTCCCTTCTGCTTACTGGGGATGTGCCTGCAACCAAGGTACATGCTCTTGACCAGAATTGAACCTGGGATCCTTTAGTCCGCAGGCTGATGCTCTATGCACTGAACCAAACTGGTTAGGACACATATTACTTCTTGCCAATTCTTTTCATACATCTTTTAAATAGCCTGATTTTTTTGTGTGTGCCTCAAATCCCTTAGTATTATTGTCAGTTAGATATTGAATACCTTATGGGTAACTCAAATTCAATATTCTCAAAGTTTACATAATTGTTTTTCATCTCCAAACTGATGTCCCAGAATCCATTTGAAACCTCTTCTTTAAAAATTCTAAAACCGCCTAAACTGGTTTGGCTCAGTGGATAGAGCGTTGGTCTGTGGACTGAAAGGTCCCGGGTTTGATTCTGGTCAAGGGCATATACATTGGTTTCGGGCACATCCCCGGTAGGGGGTGTGCAGGAGGCAGCTGGTCGATGTTTCTGGCTCTCTATCTCTCTCCCTTCCTTTCTGTAAAATAATCAATAAAATATATTTTTTTAAAATTCTAAAACCTCTCAGTATCAAAATATGTACCTATATCAGAAGTTTTTCAGAGAAATAGAATATATATATTTATATATATGTACATATATATAAGTGCACATATATATATATATATATATTTGAATCAGCTGATCTATCTATGTACATATTTCATAGAGTTATTATATACAGAGATATTACCTTACCATAAGGAAAAGTCTCATGCGATTATAGTGGCTGATACATCCAAAGATCTAAAGATCAAGGAGAAACAGTAGTTTCAGTTTCAGTTCAAAAGCTGTCAGGCTTAAGATCCAAGAAGAGCCTGTTTTTATTTGAGTCTAAAGGCCCAGCTCAAACAGTCAGGTTCAAGAAGTTCTCTCTTAGCATTTTTATTCTACTCATGTCTTCAGTTGATTGTATAAGGACCACCCACATTAGGAAAGGCAATCTGCTTTATTCAGTCTATCAAGTCAAATATTAATCTCATTTAAAAATATCCTCACAGACTCACCCAGAATATGCTTGATCAAATATCTGGGCACCCCATAGTTCAGTCAAGTTTACACTAAAAATTAACTGTTATAAGCACCATATGTCATTTATTGCTAGTGAAAAAGTTTGTCATTTAGATCTGCACTTTAAGTGGCTCTTGATCCCCAGAGCTAATAATATCTCATTACCTAAAGCATTTATTAAAGAAATTCAGGAAGACAGAAGTCTTAAAAATGGCACAATTTACCATAGCTAAAATTTGGAATCAGCCTAAGTGCCCATCAGCAGATGAGTGGATTAAAAAACTGTGGTACATCTGTACAATGGAATACTACACTGCAGTTAAAAAAAAAAAAAGAAGAAGAAGAAGGAATTCTTACCATTTGCAACAGCTTGGATGGACCCGGAGAGTATTATGCTAAGTGAAATAAGCCAGGCAGAGAAATATAAATATCACATGATCTCACTCATTTGTGGAATATAATGAACAACATAAACGGATGAACAAAAACAGATCCAGCCGAAGCCAGTTTGGCTCAGTGGATAGAGCGTCAGCCTGTGGACTGAAGGGTCCCGGATTAGATTCCGGCCAGGGGCATGTACCTAGGTTGCGGGCACATCCCCAGTAGGAGATGTGCAGGAGGCAGCTGATTGATGATTCTCTCTCATTGAAGTTTCTAACTCTCTATCCCTCTCCTTTCCTCTCTGTAAAAAAAAAAAAAAAAAAAAAAAAAAAAAGAATAAAATATATTTAAAAAAAAAAAAGACAGAAGTCTTAAAAATGGAAAGGGATATCTAGTGTGTGGCTAACATCCACTCTGTGGGTCTAGAATACTGACTTTTGCTAATGGAGAGTTAAGGATATTTTTTCTTTAGCTGTTTCCAAACCTGTGTAATGTACATCATATCATCAATGTACTTTGAAATAGAACATTTTGTACAACAGGAGAACATTTTCCAAAGTCTCTTGACATCATCTGAATCTTTGAGTCTTAGATAATTTTAGGGTGAAATCTCTCTTCTACATTCATTTCTGAATTGAATACACAGCAGTCTCTAGACCACCTTGACCCATGATGTTTTGTCTGGCATTTTATTTTATTTTTATTTTTTTTTTAGTTAATGTAGTAGTGATTAATGTTCTGATAGTCAGTACCACCAGTCCTTTAACTTTAAAGCAAGTTCCAGCAGAGCTCTTTTGTCAACATAGACTATAAATATTACTTACATGCTTATATTACTTACAAGTTTTTAAGCTTTATATTTCGATACCAACAATAGTAAATAGTGGAGTAACATATTGCCTTTTCCAGAAAATGTTTGTATTTTATGTGTCTTCTCAAAATTTAGTCCATTGTTTTCTCAAAGCATGTTCCTAAGGACACAAAATGATTCTTTATAACATGGTTTCCTAGTCAAAACTTTTGGAAAATACTGCAGACTATATGCCCTCTTGGAGGTTCAAAAACATATGTGCCTGGTCCTTGTGGCTAAGTTGATTGAGCATCATCCCATGAATCAGGAGGTCAAGGTCCAATTCCCAGTCGGGACACACGCCCAGGTTGTGGGATCCATCCCCAGGAAGGGCTATGGAGGAGGCAGCTATTCAGTGTTTCTATCTTTCTCTCCCTTTCCCTTCCTCTTTCTGAAATCAACAAAAACATATTTAAAAAACCACAACAAAAACACGTGTGCATTCTAAGTGCTCTGAGAAGGGCTGCAATAAAGAAGTTGATTCATTTTCCCCAAAGTTTATTGCATACTGAAGCTTTTTCATCTATGCTTTTTAATGTTGATTTCACCCATTAACATCATAATTAATATTCATTAAGCTTTTACTATATGTTAGATGCCAACTGAAGTGTTTTGTGTAATTTCTAATTTTACTCTCATAACCATCTGAGGCATGTACTGTTATTATCATCATTTTATTGATGAGATGATTGAAGCTCAGAGGTGTTTTATACCTTGCCCAAGGTCCACCAGAGTAAGGAGTGGAAGACGAGGGTTTGAGCCTGTGTTCATTTTATTTTGAGACAGTAATGAATGACCACAAACTTAATAGTTTAAAATAACAAAAATTCATTATCTTACAGTTCTGTAGGTAAGAAGTCCAAAACAAGGCTAAGATCCCACTGGGCTAAGACCAATTCCTGTGGGCAGGACTGCATTCCTCCATTCTATAGGCTCTAGGGAGGAAATGTTTCCAGTACATTTGGGCGTTGTTAGAATTCAGATTCATACATGTGTGGCACTGAAGTCTCCATTTCCTTGCTGGCTTGCAGCTGGAGGCCTTCCTTCCTTACTATACGCCTCTCTCTGGTCTTTGCACAGTGCTCCCTACATTACAACACGAAAACATGCATTTTTCTCATTTTGCCATCTTTCTTGTCCACCTTTCTGTCTTCCTCTTCCACTTAATATGAGATATACTCTTAATAAAATTTTAAGTATGCAATACATTAGTGTTAACTATAGGCATGATGCTGTGTACAGATTTCTAGAACATATTCATCTTGTGTAACTGGAATTTCCCACCAGGCCCTGGTAACCGCCATTCCACTCTCTGCTTCTATGAGATTGACTCTTTTAGATATTTCGTATAAGTAGAATAATAGTTCGTGTTCTGTGATTGACTTATTTCACTTTGAACAAGGACCTTAAAGTTTATCCATGTGGTCATATATTGCAGGATTTCCATCTTTTGAAAGACAGTGATATTCTACTCTAGGTGAACTCCCATGATTAAATTGGGGTCTACCCAGATAACCCAAAATGATCTCTCGCATTTCAATATCCTTGACTTTGATCACATCTGCAACTTCCCTTTTGCCATGCAAAATAAGGTTTATCACAGATTCCAGGGATTACCACAGACTTCTTTAGGGGGGCAGTTATTCTGCCATCCACAGTGTCTGCTTGCTTGACTTTAAGGCCATGTGGTTATCCACCATGATCTGTTTTTTTTAAATATATTTCTTTATTGATTTCAGAGAGGAAGGGAGAAGGAGAGAGACAGAAACATCAATGATGGGAGAGAATCATTGATTGGCTGCCTCCTGCACATCCCCACTGGGGATTGAGCTCGCATCTCAGGCTTGTGTCTTTGACTAGAATCGAACCTGGGACCCTTCAGTCTGCAGGCTGTTGCTCTGAGCCAAGCTGACTAGGACAATCTTCTGTTGTTTTAAGAATATTCTATACAACATAGAACATTGAGAAATATTTTTCTAGTTCAAAATAGCAACCCAAGCAGTAACAATGTTCACCTGGGGCTTGCCTGGGGAATAGCTAGTTGGGTTTCCAGGTGTCAATACACAAAAGTGGCTGCAAAATGCTCATTTGGTGAGAAGCAAATGCATCAAGCACAGCACGATTCAAGAAAGATTCAAGAAACTCCAAAGCAACTTATTTCTCAGACCTTTCGAAAATAAGTGAGGAGAAAGTCTACCATTCAATATGATTTCTCTGGCTCTATCCCCCTGATAAAGTGCCCTGTAACTCCATGAAAGCCCATTTTGTTTACAGATGATTTGTTTCTAAAACTCACTGCAGTGATTTAAACCATGGGAAGCAAAATTGCTTCATGTATTTCTTATATGACTCCAGCTTCGGTTTTAACACTTCTGGCTTTAGTAAAGGCACATGCTTGAACATTTTTACAGGGATCTTTTTCTCTCCTATACTCAGCGGTGCTTTTGGGATAGTTTTTGAAATGGCAAGTAGAATATAGCTGAACACTTAAGGTGGCCTGGCTACAAAATGCAGTCCTTGCCAGATGTTCAGTATGTGTTTCGTTACGTGAGGAACTCATCTACTGGGTGCCCTAATATATCTTCAATATTTTCACCCAGCGTTTGTTTTAACTTGAGGAAAAATAGTGGTTAGAGTAGTTATCAACCTGGGGTAGAGTGGCTTTTTCCCCCCCTCTGGATTTCATATTTTTTTGTTTTCTAAAATTAATTAGTTTATATCAAATAACTAATTACCAGTACAATACAACATCATCACATGGTATTGGTCACTGTGAGTGAAGCCATCCTTGGTTAAACTCCCCTCATCATCTGAAATGGTTCCTCTTGACTATATTCCAGTCAAAGTTTAGTTTGATAGTTGTTTTGAAAATATTTTCTCTTAGTCCATGGCTTCCTTTTTCTTTTATTAGGAGTTCCATTTTTGGAGAAAAAGTTTTAAAATTTTATAAAAGAATTTAAATAATAGGCTGACTATTTTGAACTTGTTACTATGTGGACATATTTTGAGCACTTTTAATAAGACTAGATTTCTCTTCAGCCTTCTCCTGCACTCTTGCATTTTAGCTGCTTATAACATTTCTGCGAAATAGACACCATTTCATTTTAGAAAAGAGGAAACGGATGCCCTAGAATACCAGTGGATTTTATGTATATATTGCCTTTTCCTTGGCTTTCATGGTTACTTTGCAAAATTAATATCCTATATAATAAAAGGCTAATATGCAAATAGATGGAATGGTGGTAACAACCAGGAACAACCAACCAACCAGTCGCTATGAGATGAGCTGATCACCAAGGGGTGTGTGTAGAACATGGCGGACCTTGGCCATGGTGGGATGGTGAAGCAGGTGAGCAGGGATACCAGACCAAGATGGGGCACCAGTCGCTGTCATTGGGGTGAGCCTCTGGTAAATACTGAAAATTCTTTGCTCCCACATGCTGTGGTCCTGCCTGGCACTCACACTCACTGTTGGTGCCAGAGCAGCTACTCATACCCACTGCCAGCGCCAGCCCCACTGGCACCTGCAGCTGGTGTCAGAGCCACCACTTGCCCTTACTGCAGGTGCCTGGAGCTGGGTACCTGAGGCAGATGCTGGTCCTGATTGCTCCTGAGGACATCTCCACCTCTCACTGCTCCTGAGGGGTAAATGGGGCAGCAGCTGCCACTTCAGCCCACTGACAGTGCAGGCCCCATTCACACCCGCTGCTGGCACAAGCTCCAATCCTTCCACGCTGTCAGCAGATGCGAACGGCGCTGGCATCATCAGTGCATGGGAGTGGTGGTGGCAGGAGCAGAGCTGCTGGCAGACAGGGGACAAGGGGTTGCAGAGGGAGGGGCCAGGCAGGAGTATGTGTGGAGGATGGGCCTAGACCTGCCCCTGTGCCTACCACAGCCTTGTGGCCCACTGTTTCTTTCAAGGTGCAAAAATTTGTGCACTGAGCCCCTAGTCTTCTCATATTTTGCCATTAATTTGTTAAAGAGATATGACTATATTTATGGAAGAGGGAGGCATTTTAGGGCTTCATGAATGATTTTGTAATTAGCATCCTCTACTTCTGAAAAAAGTAATTCAGTCATAATCACATTCCATGTAAAATCAATGAAGTTATCCTTTGAAATATTTCAGTTATTTTATAAAGACTCAGGGAATGGTGATGTGAGTAGTATGTAATTACTTGCACCTTGCTTATAATTTTCTTTAGAATGATTTTCCTACTGTGTAATCTTTAGCTACCTTATGAACTGCTAATCTCTTTGACTACCTTACATTTCCCAAATTTTGCAATTGACATTCAAAAGGCAGTACAATTATATTCACTTATAGCAGAATAGTCACATAGCAGTAGAATCTTCCAGATTTTAGCCAAAATAGTTAGATGTTTTCACACATTTTATTTATATTCTGACATTTATATTTTATTTTTGAGATAAATATGGTCTTCTATGCTTATTATTCAGCTTCATTCCTCCTCTTACTGACTGTGATCCTCCAATACTGTGCCAATATTGATAGCTTAAAACCAACTTAATTTATCAGTAACTGTGTATAATGAGGTTTACCTGTCCAGTACACATCCTGGATTGATTAAGCTGGCTGTATCAATAACTCCCTCTATGAATAAGTATCAAGTGCTTATCTGTGACTGGTTTCATTAGTCACTCAGTAAGAAACAAAACAAAACAAAACAAAAAAAACAAAAACAAAAAAGAAAGAAAAAGAAAAAAACTTAAAAGAGAAAAAAGACTCAGATTTATTATCCAAGCTCTGATAGAATACTTGTAAGTAGCATCACTGTTTCCCTCTTTCTGCACAAAAGACAATATAATTCTGTGAATTTCCTTTTTAAAATATGATGCTAGAGGACAAATTGTAATATGTGGTATGTTTGAAATTGTGGACATAATAATGAGTTGTTCTGTCAAAATGTATTCTAATATCTAAGCCAGCATAATAAATTATTTTCCTGAATTGGTTATATGTTTGTAGGCCTATGTCTACATAAGGTCACTGACTTACCCCTGAAGTAGCAGAGGGAAAATTTATATATCCTATCTCTTGTTAAAAATAGTATCTAGGTAAACTTACTCATTTCAAAATAAACAGAAATACCTTCATGGGAGCTATGGAAAACAGATCGCAAATGAAGGGAAAGAGTTTTTTAACACAGATGACTTAGGAGGGAGAACACTGTTATAAAGTCAATTTATTTCCTCAACCAAAAGAAAATTTCAGGCCATTATTATAAAGTCTCAAGAGTATAGGAATCATGGCCAACTCCTTTACAGGGAGTTAGTTCCTTTGCATTTTTTTAAACCTCAGTTTACAAGTCATCTTCTCAAAGGATATGGACTTGTCTGACCTCTATTAAATTAAGTTAGCCTCTTTATTGTTGCTTTCGCAATTCATTCACTTACTTTATAGTACTAATTACAATTTTAAATTATGTACTTGTTCTTTTAATTCATTGGCTCCTGAAACAGAACATAATTCATAAAGGCAGTTACAGCATAACACCCAATAAATATTTTACCATAAGTAACTTATAAAATTTACTGAATACTATTATTAAAAATCAAGACACAGGAAGCTGTGGGATACCTGATTGACCAAGGAAAAAACAATAGCTAACAAAAAAGTTAAAATAGAATTTTGTATCAGAAAGACCAAGTGATTTAGGCTTTAAAGATATACTTTTTAAAGTTTTTCTGTTTTGTTTTTCAAGTCAAAAAATGATGCTGTATGGCTTATTCCAGAACAAAAAACATCATGGGAAATGTACCAGTTGATGGAACATTATGATTAATAGTATAGACTGTGATCCTATAAGGATCATATTTGGTTATTTGAATCTACCATTATCAGGGGTAAAACAATATGGAAATACTTAGTAACTCTAAAATTTATTTTATTTATCTGTAAAGTGAACACAAAATAAATTCTACTAAATAGAATTGCTTTTGAGGATTGATCATGAAATTTTATGTAAATTAAACATTATTGAATATGTAGAAAACAGTAAATATATAAAATTTATCACAGTATGGGGCACATAATAAAACATTTATCATACATGAACTATTAGTATCTTTTTTATGTTAAGTGAATAAATAAGAAACTAAAATGAAACATAGCATGTATACCATCATTGTACAAATATCTTTAAGAAATTGCTAACCAGACTTACCAGAGTAAATAAGAATGCAAGATGGGCTAATAAGCCAATCTATTAGCTCATTCTTATATTCTATAAGAAAAATATATAGCCGAAACCGGTTTGGCTCAGTGGATAGAGTGTCGGCCTGCGGACTGAAAGGTCCAGGGTTCGATTCCGGTCAAGGACATGTACCTTGGTTGCGGGCACATCCCCAGTAGGGGGTGTGCAAGAGGCAGCTGATCAATGATTTTCTCTCATTGATGTTTCTAACTCTCTATCCCTCTCTCTTCCTCTCTGTAAAAAATCAATAAAATATATTAAAAAAAGAAAAATATATAATATAGTGGTACACTTAATATGTACTAAAAATAAAGTATCAACAGACATCATTCTTAAAAACTTTATGAAAGTGAGAAATATTGGGAAACTTTCTGATCATTTAAAGAATACATTTGACTTTAAAAATTGTACTCATTCATTCAGTTATTCATTTATACAACAAATACTTATTGAGTACCAATTATGCTAGTCAATATGGGCATTGTAATCAATAGAATAATCCCCCCTAATGTTTATGTCCTAATTCCTTGAACCTATGAATATGTTACTTTATATCAAGAAGAAATATTAAAATTGCAGGTGGAATTAAGGTTGCTAATCAACTGATTTAAGATAAGGAGGTTATCCTAGAGTGACTAGATTTATTCTAATCACAGGGGTCCTTAAAAGTAAATAATTGAGATTGAAGAAAGGTCAGAGTGAGAAAGCGTCAACCCACTTAGGTCTGGAAAAGGCAAATAAATCAATTACCCTTAGAGCCCCCAGAAGGAATAGAATCCTTACCAATACTTTGATTTTAGCCCAGTGTGACCCTTGTCAGACCCCAGACCTACCAATTTGTAAGATAATGGATCTGTGTTGTTTCATGCCACTAAATATGCGATAATTTGTTTTACAATAAAATACTAATACAGGTATGACAATAGATGAAAAGAAGCATGAGTCCTGACCTAATAGAATTTACTCTCTGGTAGGAGGGTAACTAATCATATAATAATAGTAAATATCAGTGTAAAGCAGTAACTGTGTGAGTGCTATAAAAAATATAGTAGGCTTTGAGATGTTTATTTATATTTAAAAACAATTATGCTTTAAGGTCAGTATAAAATGTGCAAATCATCATAGTTACAATTAATTCTGAATAGCTCTAAATTGACCATATGAAGTTTATTATACATGATTTTGGATATATTGGCTGAAACAGTAATTGTTAGACAAACTAAAGCATGATAACCAATAAAACAGATAAAAAAAGAAAAGCAAAATTCATATGCAGAGTAGGTGGATGTCAAATGTGTCCTCTTTTTGGAAAACAATTAAATAATTAACAATGACTGGAATTTAGGATGCAGAGCATGCTGAAATATTTCTGCTTTTCTTCAGCATTTGCTATTTTATTTTTTATATCAAACTTTTAAAACTTAATTTTCAAAAGTGAAGTGTTAGATATAGCGACATTAAATTTAAAATAAAATAAGTGCTCCATGAATTTTAATACTTTTAAAAGTCATTCTAGGCATTCTAATCAATGTAATGGGACAAAAATAAGAGCTGTAATCATTATAAAGCTTAAAATAAAAAGAATTTTTTTAATTTTTACTTTATTATGGTAAAAACATTTACAGATAATATTATATACTTAGAAACTGCAAGAAAATAAACTGAAAACCACTACAAGTAGTGGTAAATTTATTAAATATAAAATGAAACAATAGCTTTCTCTTAGATGTCATATCTTATAAGAAAAAAAAAATCATTAACAAACAAACTGTAAGGTTCCAAGGAAGACTCTAACCAGTTAAAATATAGAATCTGAATAAAGAGAAAAGATTAAACAAACAAACAAACAAACAAAAACACAAACAAAAAAAAGCATGGAAATTCTCTGTGGATTAACTAAGAGCATTTTAAGTTAAAGAGCTATGCCAGCATGTTTGGGTAGAAAGAGGATTTGGGGAGGAATACGAGGGAGCCACAGCTTATATAAGAATCTGAAAGGGTTTGAGAGAAATCTTAGAAACCAATGGGAAATTAGAGTGTTCAACAAATTATTTTAGAATAAAAACATTGGGTCCTTGTTGCACATAATTTACCAAAATAGATGTCAGGTATATTACAGTGTAAAATTTTTAAATTAAAACCTTATTGCTATCTATTATAATAAAAGTGTAATATGCTAATTGGGTCATACATCCTTCCAGATGTCCTTCCAGACATCTTCTGGATGAAGCCGGGTCTGTGAAGGAAGGCTGGGTTCTGGATGCCTCCTGGTGGCCAGAGGGAAGCCAGGGTGCTGGGTGCTGGAGGAAAGCCAGTGCTGGCAGCCAGGGGAAGGAAGGCCTACTCTTGCACAGATTTTGTGCACTGGGCCTCTAGTGTGTGATATAAAAGAAAATGTAGATTCCCTTAAATTAACATATAATGGAATTCAATAAGCGTAAAAAAAATGAAAGGTCAATAGATTCAATAGTACAAAAATATAAAATGTCTGCATGGTAAACCTCTTGTGAAAATTTAAATATTTACTATGAACAGAATAATAGCAACCATAGTTGATCCAAAGTTAATATTCTTATGAAGAGATCTAAAGACACAATAAGAAACTTGCTAATGAAAAAAATGAAACATGTCCTAACCGGTTTGGCTCAGTGGATAGAGTGTCAGCCTTGTGACTGATGGGTCCCAGGTTCAATTTCGGTCAAGGGCATGTACCTTGGTTGCGGGCACATCCCCAATAGGGGGTGTGTAGGAGGCAGCTGACTGATGTTTCTCTCTCTTTGACATTTCTAATTCTCTATCCCTCTCCCTTCCTCTCTGTAAAAAATCAATAAAATATATTTTTAAAAATAATTAAAAAATTAAACATGAATATATTCAACTTCTCTAATAATCAAATATTTTATATGCAGATTAAAGTAACAAGAATATAAAAATTTTTACTTATTAAATATTAAATATTAAATATTAAATATCAATATC
This sequence comes from Pipistrellus kuhlii, assembly GCF_014108245.1. Taxonomy (NCBI): domain Eukaryota; kingdom Metazoa; phylum Chordata; class Mammalia; order Chiroptera; family Vespertilionidae; genus Pipistrellus; species Pipistrellus kuhlii. The sequence goes on along the minus strand of NW_023425438.1, from coordinate 45,471,987 downwards.
AAATACTATTGATATTAATTTTATGCTGGGATGCTGCTGTTTCTGGGATTATTAGTAAAGAAGTAAAGATGCTTCTCCCCCGCCTTTTTTTTTTTTTTTTAGAGAGAGAAGTAGGGAGAGGATGTGAGAGAGAAACATCTATTGGCTGCCTCCTGCAGGAACCCTGTTAGGGGATCAAGCCCACAACTGGGCATATGTACTGACCAGAAATCTCACTAGCAATCTTTTGGTTTAATAATATTCTCAATTTTTGGACTCTGTCTTAAATAATCATAGGTTTTGACAGGGAATATTTTTGTATTATGATTTTAACCCCAGAATTTAGTACAATGAAGGCATTAATACATACTTTTAAGTAAAAAAAATAACTACTATTTAAGGGGCAAAAATAAAATAAGCCTAAATATCCAGTAGATAAAATTTATACAAGTATATAAAAAGTTATATACAAATTCTGTGCAGTTAAGGTAAATGTGGTAGCCAGCTCCAAGATGGTCTCAGTGACCACTGCCTCCTGGTGTTCACTCATCTGTATAATGTCCTCCCCTTGAGTATGGGTTGGCATTAGTGACTTGTTTCTAATGAATAACAGGGTGGAAGTGATGGTATATGACCAGAAGACTAGGTCATAAAAGGCAGTATAATCAACCAATCACTCTCTCTCGCTCTCTTTCTCTTTTTCCCCTGCTCTCCTATCACCCCCTCAGAGAGAAGCTATGTGGGAGCAGCTTTATGGGGAAGTCCATGAGCCTCTCCAGTCCATAACCAGGTGAATGAGCTTCAACTGAATTCTTTGGACCAAGTCAATTCTCCTGTAGCTGCACAGCCCTGGTCACAGCTTGGCTGCAACCTCAAGAGACACCCTGGGCCAGAACCTTCCAGCGAGGCCTGCCCAAATTCCTGACAGTCAAAAATGCTGTGACATAATAGATACTTGTCTCAAGTTCTAGAGTAAATTGTTATGCAACAGCAGATACCTAATATAGTAAGTCCCAAGATGAAATATTAAGTGATTGTTAAACTCATGTTCTCAAAGACTATTTAATGGCACAACTGCTTTCACATGAGATAGTATCAAGGGTAATAAAAATATGAAGAAAATAAAAAACACCATGAAGTAGAATTTTATGAACAGTATAAATTTAACTTAAATTCATCTTTATACATCTTAAAAGAAAACATACCCCAAAATTGACAGTAATGCTGCATATCATATGGTGATTTCATATTTAATTTTTCTGCATTTTCCATTTTCCTCTGAATGTTCTGTAATGAGCTTATATTCCTTTTATAATCAGAAACCATAAAGGAATCATTAAATGTTGCCTATAAATTTGTACAAATATATTTCCATGAAATGCATTCAAAAAAAGAATAAAACATTGTTACATCCAAAGGGAAATAAATAAAAGAATAAGTTATAATATTTATTGCATATCTCCTTCCTTATTGTTGGTCATAGTTAGGAATCATGTCTTCTGTATAGTCAGAGCATACTTTTTTTTTTTTTTTACTCAGAAACCATGATAGAATGAGACAAAATACAACGCCTTAATAATTTTTTCTTAGAAAAGGCAAAAATATAAAGTCACTGTGCTACCTGCAAAACTCCAAACACTCCATTCTTTAGCCATAATATATAACTACTGCTTCTTTACCTTTTATAGTTTTATCTTTGTGGTTATCTAGATTTATTGAGATACCCAATCATTGAATAGCCACTGCTTTTTGACAGCATTCAAAAAAAGTGAAAGTGCGTTGGTGGTATAGTGGTGAGCATAGCTGCCTTCCAAAAAAAGTGAAAGTACACTTCCTTAGTCTGCTCCTTAACCTATTCAACCAAATCAGCATTCACACCAGCAGTGTAGTAGAGTTCCCTTTTCTCCACATCCAAATAGCACTAGTTTGGTCCTTTATTGATAGTAGCCATTCTGGCAGGAGTGAAGTGATGCTCATCATTTTTTTAACTTGAGGTTTTGTGTTTGTTTGTTTTTTTAAACATACTTACAATAAATTTTGACAAGATCATATTAAGAAATTTAATAACATGAAATATAAACATAGTATATAGTACCTTCAATTCCTATATAGGCAAAGATGGATCTACATGGTCTTTCCTGGATTAATAATCTCTCTTCTTTTCAGTCCTCTTCATGAATTCAAGGATAGCATTTAATTTTCCTACATCACCTTCCTTTCCCTGTTGACCACCACACATATTTTGGATGCACTTTATATAATCCCATATCTTAGGACATGAGCAATATTAAGTCTATGATTTAAAAGATTACTGGGAAACATTTATTCCTTACACCACTTGTTCCTGTCCTCTAAAATGAAACCTTGAGATGAGGATTCATGTGCCAGTGGTTTGTTAAAGAATTGCTCCCATGAGAAATATGTAAGACAGTAAAGGAAAAGGAAGGAATGAAGTCAAGCAAGAATGCAATTACAGGCAAAATCCCAATTTCCACCCTGTCCTCAGGGAGCCTTGACATGTAGATTGCACCTCAGAATTTGTATCAACTTCAGATAAGAACTTAGGCTATTAGACTCTGACATTAGTCATTGGTTAAAGGATGTTCCAGAGGCACATATGCATGAACTTCCAGTGCCAGTAACCAAGGACAGTGGCACAAAGTCACAATTGGGGGTCATTTAGAGCAGACACAAGTCAGAGATGTCACAAAAATGGTCAATAATTTTCCAGGGGATCTGGTGGAACACTTCTATTTTCTAATCATTATCTGCCCATCTTTATTTTCTATCACTGGACTTGACCTTCCTAAGAATAATGACAATGGAAATATAGTGCTTTGGAGGAAACTCCACAGAAACATGGTGTGGACCATTGGCGCTTACAAAACAGTCTTACACAGCTGGATCTTAGGCTAGATCCTGATATTTATTTTAATGTAATTATCCTGAAATTCTGTATTTTAAATATAACCCATAAGGAGCATCTCGTGGCAAATTCAGGTCTCCTTGCAACAAGTTCAGTTTTGTTTCTTTTTTCATTCTCCCAGTAAAGGTGTTCAAGGACCTATGGGGCCAGCTTTACCATCTGTCGCATAAATGGATATGTTAAATGCATAGTGCATTGCCTGGCACTGTGTAGATCTTAAGTATATAGTAGCTATCTCTATGGTTGTTTCCTTTTACAGACGTGTAAGAACAGGAAGTGAAATGCTAAGGCAGACAATTGCCTCTTTTTTTGCTGTTATTAACCAGTCATTTATTATCGTTTCTATCCTCCCAAGACCCGAAAGATGTGTTGACCGCACTATGTGACAGGACCATCTATAACTTATGCTTTTTTGGAACTGGAATATCTTCTTCCCTTATATCTATCCAGCATAGCTGCAGTGGCTCAGTAACAAACACATGTCTTGCATGATTTTGTGGAGGGAAGGTTTCCAGAAGTCTCTGTGACTGCTTGGAAGCAGCAAAGGGAGGGAAGATAAGCTGCCAAGATACCTCTTCCATCATAATGAGCACTAATTGAATGTCTATTTGAAAAATAAGTAACATTATAAAGACATCATCACTCAGATGATTTGGGCTGCTGCCTGGCCGAGGCAGTTCTGTGTCTCAGACATGATTTCATAAGCCAGTTAAGATAGGTTACATATTTTAAATATTGTATTGGCTTGGCGTGATCAAGTATTATCGGCCTCAGAAAAATGGTGAAGTGAAGCATCTGCCCAAACCTTTTTCAGCTTTGGGGCTCTCTACCCTTCTAGGTTCTCATCTGAGGATATCCTGCCTTCCCAAAGTGCTGGCCTTTCCTCTCTCTGTCTCTAATTGCAACTTGCTCGTTCACTGTATGCTAACTCATTAGGCCCAAGGTTATAAAGCAGGAAAAGGCAGGGGCTTAGCTATGGAACCTAGCCTAGGAATATCCAGCTAATTGGGGGCATAGTCAGAAATGGATTTCATAATAGGTTGTGTAATTTTATTGAATTTCTTGATAAGAATAAGAATATGGGTGGATGTTTGGTGATATTTTAATGAAATTACAGCCAGGGTCTTTAGAATGCCTAAATGCTGCTCAATCACTCCATCTTCTCTCAAGTTCAGAGAAATCTAAGTGCATAAGGGGGAAAAACAGCAACAACACAAAGAGAACAAGAATAAATTTATTTGAAATATATTGACAAATATGTATTGATCTCTAACACAATGCTGTTTGGCAAAATATTAATTATAAAAATGTAGCCCGGACTCTGTTTATGAAGGGAATGTCTGGAAGTCTAATCAATCAAGGCATCATTGATGTTGAGGCAAATGCAGGGAATGGATATTAGCAGATTTAGTTTTGGAAAGAGAATAGAGCTGGACATTTTCCTTATCCAACCTTTCTTGGTGTTTGTTTGCTTTCAAATGCACAGAGATCCTAGAATAAATTAAGCAAAGCTGTGGCTTCCCAGACCCATCTCTATGAGACTTCTCCAATATCTTTCTTTGTTTCTTTTTAATTCTTTTGGAACAGTGATTTTTAACTGGTATGCTGCAATATATGACTAGTTAAGGATACTGACAGCTTTTCCCTTAGATTGTCAAGTAAACTAAAAAATGACAACAGTCAGCACAATAATAGCTATCTGGTGTGAATGCCCTGGATAGAATCATAAACATATAATAAAGTTGCATCTTTTTGGTCATTTAGAATAATAAGGTTGTGTCTGATTGGTTAGTTTTTGGTACCATAAGTCCTTATATACAAGTGTAGGCACCTGATTTTTTTAAAGTAATTTTATAGCAAAAGTACATCAATCAAAATTATACCTATTTTTTGTCAGATCAGTAAAAAAATACTTCAGAATTCTAGTAATTTATGTATGCTGTGAGATAAAAAAAGGTTGAAAATCGCTGTCTTAAAGTAACTGCAATGGTTGTCTCTGAAACTGACTAGAACATACATTAAGTTAACATTAAGGCCAAACTATTCATTAGGCTGAAATTGCACTCTCCATTTTACTTAGCAACCTTATATTAATGGTGGTAACCAATAACCAACTTCTGGCCTAATTCCAGGATGAGGCTTCAAATAAAGCCAAACAATAATGATCCAAATATGTAAATTCTTTACAAAGCTCTTTTTATTCTAACTCCTGATTATCTAAGAGAAACAGAAGGCCCGGTGCTTGAGAACAGTCCAGGCTGACACACAGGAACTAGATGACATTGTTATACAATTTATTTAAAGAGACATTACTGGGGCAGGGGTAGATTTATTCTATCTAGATTTACTTTCCAACACATTAGTGCAAATCTATTAAAAAGCCCTAATGTGCCAGGACCGGTTTGGCTCAGTGGATAGAGCGTCGGCCTGTGGACTGAAAGGTCCAGAGTTCGATTCCACTCAAGGGCATGTACCTTGGTTGCGGGCACATCCCCAGTGGGGGGTGTGCAGGAGGCAGCTGGTCGGTGTTTCTCTCTCATTGACATTTCTAACTCTCTGTTCCTCTCAATTCCTCTCTGTGTAAAATCAATAAAATATACTAAAAAAACAAAAACAAAGACCTAATGTTAGGAAGTTATCTTTCATTGAGAGTAGATTTTGATTTTTTTTTTTTAACAACTACCACTTAGATATAAAAGAGAAATGAAAACTATGGTAATATGTTTTCTTTTTTTTTTTTTTTTTCAAAGTGACACCATGAATAAGAAATAGTATATTGTTTTAATTTTATTTTTTTGGTTGCAAGTGACCTTTAAATATGTTTTTCTGTGTAGTTGGTTGTCCTCCTTGCCCACATTCCCCACCATTGGAAGACAAATTGCCCACTCTTGACCTTTGCCTATTTTTATATTGAGGATTATTTTTCCTTATGGAATTGTATCTACTTATATTAAGTCCTTCATATATCACTTTCAAATGACAAGGGGAAAGTTGTGTTCTGAGTAGCAGGGCTCTTATTACTAAAGCTCATAAATGCCCGGCTTTCATCCTCTCTTCACTTCCTTTGGCTCCAGGTCCCCGTGTAGTGCCATCATGTTTATTTTTGTTATTATTATGAGCACTGATGGCCCTTATCCCCTTCAGTCTATAATATTCTCTATTTTTCTCTCCTTGTTTCTCTCAGTATTTTTCTATTTTTCCCTCTTTTGGGTTAGAATTCATTTCTTAGGATCTTTCCTGCCATCTTTCTTATGTGGAGAGTCTATCCACTATTGCTCTCATTTGATACTTAGATTAACTTTGTTAATTTCAAGAAACGTCTCATTGAACCCTCCTGTCAAAGGCAGAGGTCTCCTTCGGTAGTAGTCACAGTTCAGTTCCTCCAGTAATTATAAAAACAGAGGCACTGTGGGAGTGAGGGCTGCTTCCGGTGAAGAGAACCTCTGTGAGTAAACAGACTTGCAGAAGGAGTTGGGGACGGGGAGATGCGCTTTTGAAATCATGATCTTAGGCCTGGGAAATCACAGACTAAACCAATTCTTTTTCATGCACCTGTTTCCAAGCCTATACGTAAAAGATGATGTCACCGAAACCGGTTTGGCTCAGTGGATAGAGCATCCGCCTGCAGACTGGCAGGTTCGATTCAGGTCAAGGGCACGTACATTGTGGGCACATCCCCGGCAGGGGGTGTGCAGGAGGCAGCTGGTCAATGTTCTCTCTCATCTATCTTTCTAGCTCTCTATCCCTCTCCCTTCCTCTCTGTAAAAAATCAATAAAATATATATTATTTTTAAAAAGATGATGTGCAGGGCATTCATAAAGGTGAATATTTCCTAGAATAATGCCAATACATTTTTCAAATTATTTCTAGATTTCTTGACATTGTCTCATGTTCTCTTCTTCAAGAATGTAAATATGAGATTTGGTTAACCTTAAGGAAGAACAAAAATTTTATATCTCTTTAAAAATAATACTTTTATTTATTTCAGAGAGAAAAGAAGAGGGAAAGAGAGATAGAGACATCAATGATGAGAGAGAATCATTATTCGGCTGCCTCCTGCATGCACCACACTGGGGATGGGGCCTACAACCTGGGCATGTGACCTGACAGGGCAACTCTTGGCTCATAGGTCAAAGCTCAACCACTGAACAGGTTGATATATCTATTGCTAATTGAGACAATAAGCTTTCCTTGGGGATTCATGATGTCAAAGCACACTGGCAGGTATTATGGAGTAAGCAAAGGGGGAGAGACCTGAATCTCTGTTCTTAGGTTTAAAGAATAGAAAAACAGATTTGAGACATTCGACAATAGATTGACAGACTTAGAAAATTATTCCATAATAGCTGCTAGTTAACTGAACATTTGAAATTCTTACCTATTATGTTCTTATTTATTTATTTATTTATTTATTTATTTATTTATTTTGAGGAAGTATGACTTGAAAATGGTCTTGTATTCAACATCAGTTGAGTGGAAAATATATTTTCTTCTGATCTTATCCTGGTGCCATTTGAAGTAAGTTAACTGCTCTAGGGTGAAATATGACACATAGACAAAAAAATCCAAGACTGATGGTGATGACTGAGTCAGCAATTAGGAAAACAGGCAAATATGTGGGGGAGGAAACATCCGAATTTAAAGGTCAAAATAAAAAAATTATACCTGTTATTATTAACTGAGTACCTACCAGATTTTATCCAAGTGCATTTGGACTTTGGACTTTGGCCTTAGGAAAGTGCTATTTGAAGCTTGACTTAATGTATTTAGACATACATTTTGCCAGAAGTAATAGAGGTTTATTTTTTTTTTAATAGTAGACATGGTGGAAATTAAGAGGAAGGAGCAGATATTAAGATTAAACATCTAGAAAATTTGGAGGGTTTTTTCCCTGTATTATGGAGAAATCAGAATGAAATAGACATGGAAAAGAAGGAAAACAGTGTTTGTTATAATAGATGAAAAGATGGATCAGATACAAAATATGTGGGAGAAGTTTCACTTGGTGAGCTGCTTTGTTTGGACCAGTTTTTACTGGTTCATTTGTGAGTAGACCAACTTCTATCAGGAGCCGTTTCAGAGGCAGTGAGCAGTTCATGCCGGAGCTCACCATGCTTTTCCGTTATGAAGTGATGAAGGATTGCTCCTGGATGATAAATGTTAGCACCGTACCAGGGGAAATTGTTAGGAGCTCAGAGGGGCTTAGCAGATAACAGGCATTTGTTCCGAGGTACACTGACACTGCAGGGCAAAGCAGGCAGCAATTTGTTATTTCATGGTTGGCCAGGGCTTTAGACAGCTGATTTAATGGACAGAGCAAGAGAACAGCCCTGTGATCATGCAGATCACCAGAAAACCTGGCAAAGTAACACATTATGTCCCCATCTATATCTACCTGCCATAATAAAGGATATATTTCTTTTTCAAGTTTTCCATTTAGCTTGAAAATCACATGATGATAAGAAATCAAAGAGAGAGAAAAAGAAAAAGAAAAATCACATGATAGGTCCTGTCTGATGTGAGCAAACAGACAACACTCACCCATGAATACCTTTTCTGACACAGACTAGGAGCATAGTAAATGTTGTTAAATACGTTTTTACAATTGGCGTCTTTGTGTGAAGATTGTATAAGTCATTATGCATCTTATCCACAAATGTTTATTTTTCTATTTCCCACTTTATGTCACAGATAGCACACCTGTGTAATAGGCTTGAGCATAAGACCAGCTTTTATGGGTAACATTATTATCAGGCCAAGAGGTTCCAGATGCTCATTTGAAGCAGTCTGGCTGCACACCTGTATGTCATCAGTGTGGAGTGACCCTAGCCCATTTAATAAATCATGAGCCAATCCTTAGGAAGAGACGTGAATTCTTTAGTTGAAACGGTAAGACATTGAACTCATAAAGCCCATCTGGTGCCACAAATGGTATTCTGAGTTTCAATTTCCCATCCAAAGACTTCTGCCAAAACCTTTTAAATAAAACAAGAGTTGTGATCATCTTTGTAGTTCCCAACTGACCCACCAATACTAGGCATGGAATTTATGAAAGTTGTCATTGTAGAGCATAATTTTCTTAATGTATATGCTATTTAAATGTACCTTTTACAAATGGAGATAAGCATCTTGAAGAACCACAGGGGTTTTATATCTTATAAAATTTAATTTTAAACTTATACTTATCCACTTTCCATTGCTAGTTTTTATTTTCCTATTGTTTTTATTAACAGACTAACTGGAATTTAGCTCCTATTTGTAGATCATTCATTCTTATTTGATTTCCCTAGAAATATTTCAAATAACTCATGTAAGAATAAAATAATTTATTTTTAAATGTTCATGCTGATTTTAGAGAGAAAGAAAGGGAGAGGGAGAAAGAGATAGAAACATCCATAAGAGAGAAATATTAATTGAGCGCCTCCTGCACACCTCGGGTTTGTACCCTCACTGGGAACCAAACTGGTGACCTCTTGGTACATGGGACGATACTCAACCAACTGAGCCACACAAGCCAGGCAAAAATGAAATAATTTATTTTATGATTGAAAAATACTCAAGCACTTTACTACCCTTCTGCTAGTTTTTACCTGATTAGTCAAATAGTTCTTTGAACTGTTTCCTAGGAGATTGATTCCAGACGCTCATTATCTTAGTCATTCTTCACCAAAGGAGTGGACATTATTGGACCAATATTACTATTAATGCATCCTAAGATCCATATTTTCATCTTTAGTGTTAATAGGTATAGAACACAATATAAACAAAAAATCATATTAATATTACTCTTTACTAATTAAATAATTTTCTTGTTTCCCTATCAAAGGACAAAATTCCTCTTTTACACTGCATTCCACTTCTCATTACTTTCTCATGTGTGCTTTGATAATTTTTAAAATCTTTATTGTTGCAAGAATTACATATGTCCCCTTATTTCCCCCATTAACCTTCTCTAGCCTGTCCTTGTGCTTTAATAATTTAACAAATATCCCCAAGGAGCTTTCAAAAGTGGAAGGCAGTAAAATAATCAGGCAAATAATTATCTTATATCACCACCACAAAATCACTAATAGTTTTCTATACACAATAAATTTCACTAGCTATTACTTTTTACTATGGTCAAAATAACTGTTTGTTTAAATAAGAAATCAATTCAATGAAATAAACAACCACAAAGTAAAACCTCTGTATGAAATGGACTGTATTCTAAAATGGGATTGATGATCAATGCAGATAAAAGTATTCAACCAAGAGGCCAAGCTGGAGATAAATTGGTCGTATCTTCATCCAGGGGTATTCTGTGGTAATTATCTGGCTCATAGATTCCTTATGTATAAAAATACACACAGAGACTATTGTATAAATGGAAAAATAGATGAATATTTACCAATAGTTGAATAAATACCAAGAAAATCTGGCTGCCTCTAAACCGAGAAAGGCTGCTGCATAAGCTAACCTCTAGCAATGTCTTTTCTGTTTCTCTGTAGAGTTGTAAAGCACATACATCTTTTCTCTGTTTATTGAATTAGTTGCTGAAGATGCCTGCACATCCAGATGCATCTTGGGAATATTTGTATCTATTCATGATCATGCATTAGGAGAAATATGTTTTTTAAAAAAGTGCTAGCTGTTGGGCCAACATGCCTGAGGAGGCTGACAACAGGAGAGAGCTATAAAAGGGAATTGATTTCTAGCCATCAGGATCTCTCTCTCTCAGGTGTTTATAGCCTGCTCTCTTGACATGGAATTATAAATATGGTTATGAGCATAAAGCAAGAAAATAAAAATCATCTCTTGGAAAAGTAGGCCTTCACAATAATCCATAATGCAAATAGGAAAGCTTGAAAAAATTTATAGACCACAAATATATAGAACACTAAGGCCATAATGGAAGTCTGAGGTAACCCCAAGGCACTGTCTTGGCTGGGAATTTGCTTTACAATCTGAGCCAAAGTATTTTTTCTCCAAAACTTAAGTAAAGACCCAAGGCTCAAGTTTTACTCTTTGGAACTCTCTGCTCATTATAATGTAAACACCACCGGTGTTTAACTTTTAGTGAGAAAAAATGAATTAGACACCGATTTAACTCCTCCATGGAGAAAAATGTATAGTTCTATAATGATTTAATGTTGCACCAACCTAAACCATCATCATTAATATTGACTCAGCATTTACTATGTAACTCAGATTGCTAACACTTATAGGAGGCATCTCATTGAATCTTCCCAAAGTTGAAAAAGGTGAATGCTATTACCCCCATTTTAAGATGAAAAATCTAAGGCTCAAGGGAGTTAAATTTTACATAGCCACAAAACTCTGTGCTTTGTGTTGGTATATGCACTGGTTGAGTCAGAATTTGAGCCTGGACAATCTGAGTGATGGTCAGTGGTTAGATAACCAACCCACAAATAAAGGGTCTCAGGTTCAATTCTGTGCATGCCTTGGTCAAAGACTGGATCTCCAGTTCTGGTTTCAAAGTTTCTTTCTTTGCTTTCAGTTTGTTTGCCTCATGAGGAGGCAAACAATTTATGTATTTTTCCCACATTGATGTTTCTTTCTGTCTCTACCTCTCCCTTCCCCCCCCCTCTCTAAATTAATGGGAAAAATATCCTCCAGTGAGAATTAACAACAAAAATATCCCCTATGGTGGAGCCTGAAAAATCACGTGTAGGTTTTCAGCTCAGGCTGGACTCCTCAGTAAGCAAACCCAATCTGGGAAGAAGTCAACTACACATTCTCTTTCTAACCTCCCAATGATTCTATTTGTGAAAATCTCTCCATAAGAGTGCCACTGTGACTGAGAGAATTATGCTCTCCAGTGTGTTGGGTTAGAAAGAAAATTAAATTACTAGCTAGATTTCTGAATAAACATAGACAATCAATGTAAATTTAAAATTCATAAATTTACAAGATTAAAAAGAATGAAAAGGAAGAACACTAATGAACAGGAGATGTCAAAACAGTATTGGAAGATGAAAAAATGATGGGGTCTTAGGAAAAGAGAGGGTACAAATTGCAGATGACAGCAATAAAAAGCAAGGTAATTGTATTATAGGATCCAGTAAAGACTCAGAAATGGGAGGCTCGAATTACCACAAAAGGCGATTCTGATTAAAGAGTGCTTGACAGGCTGAAACCGGTTTGGCTCAGTGGATAGAGCGTCAGCCTGTGGACTGAAAGGTCCCAGGTTTGATTCTGGTCAAGGGCATGTACCTTGGTTGCAGGAACATACCCAGTAGGGGGTGTGCAAGAGGCAGATGATCGATGATTCTCTCTCATCGATGTTTCTAACTCTCTATCCCTCTCTCTTCCTCTCTGTAAAAAATCAATAAAATACATTTTTTTAAAAGAGTGCTTGACAGGTCTACCAAAACACAGTTCAGTGACCTCCCTTCTCTCATGAGAGGAACAGGGGTATAATCTGTGAAGAAATCAAACCCCAAAAGCAGAAGATTGTGGTTTACTAGACACAGTAGAAGTTGAGGGTGAGATGTGGGAATGAAAATGGGAGGTCATGTGCAAAGTAGGATATGAGGGTTGAGAAGCCCAGCCACCATTTCTCATCTTGCTCACATGATTGTGGTGGACAGGCAAAAATGCTTTAGGCAGGAAACTGGAGGCTTTCTCTGGAGAAATTGGCAATTGTGGGTCCAATAGCAAACATTCAGTTCCCTGCCTAATAACCCAACAGGGAAGCCCAAAACATGATATGGATTTTGCATACCTAAACAACTTCCAGTGGTCCTTTTAAAGGATGATTTGCATTTGAAGAAGTTCTTCAACTCCAAAGACAGATTCACAAAGAAACAAACTGAAAGCAAAGAAAGAAACTTTGAATATTCTGTGGTCAGTATCCTCAGAGAGCCTAAAGAAGGTATTGCATCTATTTACAAAAATAAATAAATAAATAAATAAATAAATAAATAAATAAATAAAAAATGCTAGAAAAGTAGAATCAGAAATAATCACAGGTTTTAAAAAGGACCAGCATGTTAGTTTAAATTATATATACATATATAAAAAAAGCATTCTATGCTGATGGTGGACAGAGGTCACGATGTTAGAGCCTATGAATCTTTATTCTCTGCATTAAGTTGCTCAATGCTTCAAGCAGTTGGTCTGGATTTTCAACACGATATCATGAAGAAGTGAATATTTCATTTCATAATGACATGCAAAATAGAATGAAATATGTGACATCTGTGTATGGCCAGAAAGACTACCTTGGGGTTTAGTTTTCATGCAGAAATAGAATTTTTGAGAGCTTAGTGTAAGTTCAGAGTTGACTTACATTAACCAAGCCCATACATTAATGTGCTTAATTGAAGTGCACATTTGTTAATTTCATTTGGGAACTAAAGAACTTTGAATATTGGAAGTCTTGAGCAAGATTGTCCTGCACTATTATCTATCTATCTATCTATCTAGCTATCTAGCTATCTAGCTAGCTATCTAGCTATCTAGCTATCTAGCTATTTATCTATCATCTATGCAAAATCATGTAGGATGAGCATACAATTAAAGGGATTGATTAATTATCCACTTGGAAAAGTAATTATCCACTGGCAAAATTGAAAATATTGTCAAAGGGATAGTCTCAAAATTGTGACAGGAATGTTAAAAAAAACGTCAACACATTTAATCTTCTGGATAGTAATCATGTGACCCTGACATTGCATATCTCTGTGATTCTTTCACTACCTCTCAAGCTTCCAAACTCATAGTTTACTCAACTTCATGTTTGCATGCTCTTCTGATTTTGTTGATTCTGAAAGCTATTTGGGCCTCTTTAAAGCACCACTTTATGAAGAATTCTGATATGTTTTATGTGAATGTCAATATTATTTACTGTATTATATAGTTGTGGAATTGCCTCTGTATTTTCCCATTACTTATAATGTTTTCCTTGTTATTTGGGAGGCTTCTAATTTCCTATGGTTCCTTAATACAAAGGAATATTAATTGTTTAACACTCCTGGCATCTCTGTTCCATAATCTATTTCCTTTCTGATGAGTGATTTATCTGTTGGTAAATCTGAGGTAAATACATGAGCATAATCAACTCATGCTCACATGAGCTTCCCTAAAAAGCAGCTCTATTCTGCTACTTCTTGTCACAGCAGCTCTATTCTGCTACTTCTTGTCACAAAGTCCCCAGGCATTACTTGTGACTACATTAATAATATCCATAATTGTAGATTTCTTTAGCTAATCCATCTTGCTATTATACTATATTATATGCTATAATTTAATTTTATAAGTAATGAAGTGGTTTTTGTTTTCTATTCGCATTGCTTACCCTCCTTCCCCCAACTAGCTCAAAACTTGAGTGAGAAAGAGGAGTCATATTTTAATATTTACTGGTTGGCTTGAAAACTTGAACATTTGTGCTTGAGATGACTTGGAAAATACTGTCTTAATTTTATGTTATTGAAAGAAAGTTGGACTGAATTTTAGGTCTAATTTTCCTATAACTTTAAAATGTGATCTTGGGAAACATTTTATTTCTTTAGGAATCAAACTTTCTATTGAAGCATAAAGTAGGATAGGATAGATGGTTCCTAAGAATTAATTAGCCAGGAGTAATTTGTGAATTTTCATAGATCAATCAATTCAAGTAACTATGGTATAGAGGTATATCAGTAGGTTTAGGAATATTCAGGGGATTACCATATTTTTCGGACCATAAGACGCTCCGGACCATAAGACGCACCAGTTTTTAGAGAAGGGAAATGAAGAAAAAAAGATTCTGAAACAAATAGTGTCCTAAAATATTTTATGTGCATTAAAACCCAACATCACAGTCATAAACACATGTAATCAACCCTGTAAAGTAAACAGCAGCATTTAGAACCATTTTAGAGCCGGGCAAGCACACAGAGATCACACAGAGCCGGGCAAGTAAAAAAAACTTTTTTTTTAAAGTATATGTGTAGGCTATATTTGGACCATAAGACGCAAGGACTTTTCCCCCCCACTTCTGGGGGAAAAAAAGTGCGTCTTATGGTCCGAAAAATACGGTAGTTTTTCTAGGTCAAGTTAAATGACAACCCCATCACTTTTCTATAGATTTATTGAAATTGAACAACTATCAGTTGAAATGTCTTCCATTCCTTATGCACTGTGAAAACACTTTACTAAGCTTCCTGTGTGATTTCTGTATACCTTGACCTTCCAATTACATGAACTTAAACTGCAATAATATTCCCTCTATTCCTCTTTCATAGTCACATTCTTAACTATGTCACACCTAGAATTACACAATTTCTGAAATTTGATCAGTATCTCCCTTTCTCACAGCATATTGCTGCATATAGTTCACTCTAACGATGCTTTGACCTCATTGAGTACCACAGGTTTCACCAATTAATTGTCTTTCTAATATTCTCCTTATGTCCTTACCACCTTTTACCTAGATTAGGTCCCCTTATTCACCATAATTACCACTTCATTGCAAATAATCTCTGGGGGGAAAAAAATCTCCGGACAAATTCTGATTCTGGTTTAAGCCACAGGGAATGCCCTTACTTTGTCCTCAGTAATTCTTCAGTGAGTGAACAAATTAGTGAATCAGTATGAAGGAAAAAAAGAGGCAGAATATTTAATTTCTGGAATTCTTGACATGCACCTCGCACTTTGGTTGATATAGTCTCTGGAAGAAGAAAGCAGATCCAGCACTCCTCATTAATTTAAGATTATAAGATACCTAGGAGAAGGGGAAAGATTTGCATTCAGTTCTAGCTTTGGACTATCTCTTGTAATGCATCTCCAATGGATAATTTCTGCAATAACCATTCTATATTTCTATGTCTGTAAGATGGTTATGGTCCTTTCTAAAAAATGTTGTGTCCTGATCTTGGCTAATCTGGAGAAACCAGATCCATCCCCAAACATTTTACTCTAGCACATGTTTCACTGACCTCTCCAGCCATTTATATAATTAATAGATGTTAGTTTACTTCTTTACCTCAACAAACAGTCACTGTATAATCATGACTTTACTAAGGACATTGCTATTATCTTCTGACATCAAAGTCTCTGGAATGAAAGGATAATGTAAGAGAGCAATACTTGATCACTTTATGGTCAGTCCATTTCTTTGTCTGTCCCGTCCAACCTCACAGAATGTCTAAGAGTTAAAGCCACAATAGATCAGGGTAGAAAAATAGCACAGATAATAAAAGAGTCAGCAGAAATAGCTTCTGTCCTGCTGCCTCTGCTGCAGGGTCTTTAGGAATATTACAAACTACAACTATATATACGTTTATGTGCCCTTGTAAATATGTCACATGTAAATATTTTTCTGGAAGCCTGGGAAGGCTGAATCAATGTGTGACTATTTTTCCTCCCGTCAGAAGCAATAGAATTTTTACTAGCATAATTTCCATTACTCAGCACTGACTAGGATCTCTTGGATCAAACTAATTAGAAATAGTTACACTTTGTACCCTAAGATACATCAAATTTATTAGAAACATTATGTATGTGCACACACACAAAATAAATAGTGATATTAAATATAAAGATATGACATTTATGCCAATGGTTGGAGTGAGAAGGCATTCTAATTAGATAGTGAATATTCTTAAAGTATGGATTTTTTTTATGTGGATTACACTGTTCAGTTAGATCTACAATTGCTAATACAACTTGAATGTATAGAGGAAGGCAGAGATTCTTTTTGTGTGTGAGAGAAAACAAGTCAATCTGTATTTTTTGTCCATTGTTATGTGTCTTTGCTAGATGCTGTGATGAGAAAAATGAGTTTCCGGCATTGAAAAGTTTTTAAATATCACTTGAGGACAAAGATTATGCTAATCTAATTAGCTAGTATACAAAAATAGAATGTTATAATATCTTTAAGTATGTGTTAAAAGAAAGAACAGATGGGCTTGTTTAGAGAAAAAACTTAACTTTGTGGTTGGAAGACCTAACTATGGAGTTTGTGAGATTTAATTGATTTTAAAAACTAAGTTGAGATAGAAGATTACAGTCTGTCAAGGAGAGAATGGATGAGAATGGGAGCTTACTTCCTGCTCCAGAGACTTAAATCATCCACAACCGAGAGACTTGGACCCCAGTCATGAATATGCAGTGTGTTCAGTCAATATTGCTGATATTTATGTGGGAGATACCATGCTAGGAGTTGAATGGGATAGATAAACCAGAAGTGCTGGGTGCTGCTGTTGGAGTTTCTCTTGCTATGATGCTAAGCACTCTTATATAATCACTTCAGAGATCATGAGAGAAGAGGCTTTCCTGGTGCTTGGCAGTTGTGGTAAGTCTTTATGTGATTGATGTAACCTGTATGCTCCCCGCTCTTTTCAGTCTGTGGGATACACGGCGTCATATTGCTGTGGTAACCCATGCATTGTACAGGTCTTAGGTTTTGTTGTACCATCTCCATCAGTGAGCACTAAGGTGCACATCTACCTGGCAGCTTCAGCATCCTCACACAGCGCCCCTTGGAGCCCCTCCCATGGCTGTGGCATCTAATGCCCTCCAATGTGTTGGAGATCCTGACTCTGAATTTTGTCAAAGCTCCACTCACAAACAATGTACAAATCTTGAAAATTACTACCTTCTGAGACCCTTAATAAGCTTCCATTGAACCAAAATTGATGTCTATTCTACTCTCAAAGGCCAGAAGAAAACAATATCAGTTTGCAATCCTCCTGCCTCACTTGATGGACATTCAAACATGGGGTAGTAACTGTTATTCCCCTTAAATCTGGGAGAATGTGTCTCTTTTCCTCAGAGAAACT
The DNA here is from genome assembly GCF_014108245.1 of Pipistrellus kuhlii. Classification (NCBI taxonomy): domain Eukaryota; kingdom Metazoa; phylum Chordata; class Mammalia; order Chiroptera; family Vespertilionidae; genus Pipistrellus; species Pipistrellus kuhlii. Next base: position 45,454,316 of record NW_023425438.1, on the reverse strand, counting down.
TCCTTGCATTTGCTTTTACGTGGCCAAACTTTTTTTATTTATTTATTTTTGCCAGTTCTGAGCTCCTCAGTTAATTGTACTCAAATTTTGTAGAGCAATGGGCAAGCCAACATATTGTATATTTAGCCATTTGAAACTGTGAGTTTCACCATGGGATTAGTCTTTTAAAAGTCTGTTTTCTTCTGCTGTTGGTTTTTATTAACACTTCTTTGTTCAGAAGCCACAGTGAATGACTCAGAGCAACATTTCTTTTTGAGAAAAATTAATCTGCATTGCAAGAGTCAACAGAGGTGAAAAGATTTGTGTGTTTTTTAATTGTCAGCACTAAGCAACCACATACACTCACTAAAAACATCAGTTATTACTTTTAACTAGCAGGAAGCCATCAGGTGGAAAGCAAAAGTATTCTCTTTCTCTTATCCTCACATTTCACCTTATGTTTTATTAAATTAAATGTATTTAGAATGCTGATAACTAAAAATAATAAATATACTGAAAATAAAAATAGGAGTGGTAAACAAATATAGTATGTGTGTATATGTACACACACAATCACACGTAGGCCCATATTTCTATATGACTTTCACTTAGTATAAACTTCTTGGAAGAGATAGATCTCAAATCTTTTTTTTAGGAAAAAATGTATTTTTGTCTAGGTGCTAGAAATGGAGAGAAAGTTTAGTATGTGGGATCACTTGGTTTGTGCAGGTAATTTCCATATAGAATTGCTGCCTCTTTAAGTTCTTGCCCAGACGACAAATGCATACTTTTGGATTGACTCTCTGTATTGGTTGTTGGCAAATATGGTGACTTCTAAGGGATCACTATGTACTGTACTTTCTAAACTATGTTACAATAAGCAATTGAGTAATAAATTATTGATTTAAAAATGGCAACAGGAAAGTAAAGGCTCCAAAAAGCCTATGTCTATTAGAAGTTATTATATACCATAACAAGCATTAAAACTATACATGAAAAAAATCTTCAATGCTGAAATAAAATTTTTCTTTTAGGTGTTAATTGCTCTGGGCTAGTCAATCATTTATTACACCAGACCAACAAATCAAGTCTTCCCCATTTGGACACATCTAAAACTTTATTTGTTTCATAATTAGAGCAATGAAAATAAAATAAAGAAGGGTGTCCAATGATATTTTTTAAATGAGCAAGAAAGAATGAATTTAAAATGGATCTCAAATGCACAGAACTGAATTGATTATAATCCTAATTTCATTATTTGTTCATCAATAATCCTGTGTATTTAGTTATATTTTCCTAATTTATTGTACTTTTAAAATGCAACTTATTATAAAAACCCACTATCTTATAAGTAGCCTAGAACTTGGAAATTAAACTCATCTACCTATACCTACCCTCTCATCTGAAAAACCATCATTCTAAATCTTGTGCTCATCATTCCTTTCCCCATATTTTTTAGTTTTATAACAGTTATATGTATTGTGTATACATATACATATACATATACATATACATACTACATATACATATATAGATGCATGGGTTAACTTCTGGACTTTCAATTAAATTCTCTTGGAATTTATGTTTCTCTCTCACAGTGTCTTGTTTAAAATAGCTTTTTAGTAAGTAAGTTTATTTTAAAATAAGTGTGTGTGTGTGTGTGTGTGTGTGTGTGTGTGTGTGTGTTAGAGTTGCCATCTGGGGTTTTAGCCTGAAGAATCTTCAATATGTATTAAAGATCTAAATGTAAAAATAAAATGATAAAACTCTTAGAACTAAAGAAAACATAAGAGTAAGTCTTCATGTGCTTATATTTGGCAATGATTTTGTAGATATGACACCAAATTCCCAAGAAACAAATCTGCATAATTGCTAAGGAAACATCACCCTTTTATGTTCTTCCAAATTGTCTTAGGTAGTTTTCAACTTTTGCTTTCTCGAGAAAATTTTAGAATCACTTTTTCAAGTTCCATGAAAAAACATGTTGCAGATTTATTAAAATGCCAAGTATTTTAAGAGGGTGAGGCATCTACATGATGAAGTATAAGAATTATTAAAATACCAAAATAGCTGAAACCAGTTTGGCTCAGTGGTGGAGCCTCGGTCTGGGGACTGAAGGGTCCTGGGTTCGATTCCGGTCAAGGGCACGTATGTTGGTTGCGGGCACATCCCCAGTGGGGGATGTGCAGGAGGCAGTTGGTCAATGTTTCTCTCTCATCGACGTTTCTAGCTCTCTATCTCTCTCCCTTCCTCTCTGTAAAAAATCAATAAAATATATTTTTAAAAATACCAAAATATTTAAAATAGTGAGAAATAAATGATCCAGTGGCTTGAATAGGAAACCCTCCAAAAAACAAAAACAAAAACAATAAACACTGATAGTATACTCTTGATACTGTTAATAACCTGGTTATTATTAACAGGAAAGAAATAAAGGGAAAACTAAATAAGGTAGGCATGCAATTTACATAAATTGACCAAAAGCTAAAGTTCATCACTCTTCAAGTCTTCTCCCCAAAGAAGGATGGGGGGAAGAACTGGACAAAGGCAGTTTAGACACTTGGCTAGTAAGTAAGTCTGGTTGATGTGGGAAGATCACAATTATCAGTCACACCTGGAAGCAAGTCAGTGACCAGAATAGGTACGGCTGCTGCAAGGGCTCAAAATCTGAACAAAAGATCTCTCTCTCTCTCTCTCTCTCTCTCTCTCTCTCTCTCTCTCTCTCTCTCTCACACACACACACACACACACACACACACACACACACACACACACACCTCTAGGGCTTTTGGCTTTCTTGCTCTCTTGGGACTCCTATTGCAGAAGGTGCATTCCTCTACTCTCGCCCCGCCCAGTGGCTCACAGCCAAGTAGGGCCACACAATGGATTGATGGACTGAATCTGGCCCGATGCTCTGCCAGACTCAGTTCCACCACGAAAGGGAAGCTCTGGACATTGGTTTTGATTTTAGCTCTGCTGGAGGCCCAGCTGCACCTTTTTCAGGACTGAATTAGGGGACGTGGGAATTTGCAATCCGAGGGATATAATTTCATGTGAATAAAAACAATTCATTCTCTCATGACAGTCTTAGAATATTCATTTTCTGGAGATATTGTAAGAATGACCAATTTAATTAGTGACGGAGAAATCCTTTTCTCCAGCAACACTCTGAATCAGAGTTTTTAACTTTGGTAAAGTACAATATATCTTTTTTTTTTTTTTATCTTCGATTCATCGTGAGTTAATTGTTGCATATGATGTGAGGTAAAGGTCCAACATCATCATTTCATATATGGCTGTCCAGTTGCCCAGCACCAGTTTTTGAAAAGACTATTCTTTTTCTACTGAATGGCTTTGGCATCATTATAAGAAATATTAACCGAAATCGGTTTGGCTCAGTGGATAGAGCACCAGTCTGTGGACTGAAGGGTCCCAGGTTTGATTCCAGTCAAGGGCATGTACATTGCTTGTGGGCACATCCCCAGTTGAGGGTGTGCAGGAGGCAGCTGGTTGATGTTTCTCTCTCATTGATGTTTCTGGCTCTATCCCTCTCTCTTCCTTTATATAAAAAAATCAATAAAATATTATATATATATATATATATATATATATATATATATATATATATATATATATCTTAGTCGACCATAAACACATGGCTTTTTTTGCTGGACTGAAAGAGAAAGAAAATCATTTAGTTATTGGTCCCTATAGTTTGAAATCAATATAGTTTGGGAAGTTCCTTGGAAAGGTAGGTTTCTTAAAATTCCATAACTATGAGAGCTTTTCATTTCTTAGATGTGGGCTCTTATTATGTGCAAGTCGTTTTATTTAATCCTCACAGTAACCCTAAGAGATGGGTTTTATGTGATTACTACTGCTTAAAGACAGAGATAGTGATGAGTCATTGCAAACACTTGAAGTCCTACCTTCTGGGTTGAATGGCGAGTTTACCAGCATCACCTTTGTAGCCATCATGCTCAAGGCACTGAACATCTCTGTTTCAGTTTCCTCATTTGTAAAACAGGATTTACCTCATAGGATTGATGTGAGGATTAAATAATTTAAAATACATAAAACACTTAAATTAGTGCCTAACTCAACTCAAAGAGCTAGATAAATGTTATAATTATTTTGAGAATAGGAAGACTTGGATACATAAAATTGGACATTTGTTTCAGGTAATTAGACATTTATGTACTTGATAAAGCAAATGACTTCTGTGCTTATGCTCCTGATTATTCTGCTTTCTGCCTCCCAAGATGTTTATTTAGATTGTTATTTTTTTATTGCTTTATAGGTGACTGGTGATGCCTGTTTAAAAAATTTCCCAGTGAAAAACACTTCTGTTTAAATGGCATAGAATTTTGGAAAAGATTTGCATTTATCTCTCAGTTAGAATGGTCTCCATGTGCAGAGCTGGATGCATGCTCAGACGACACACGAGAAGGCTCTAAGCTTTCATCTCTGGCTGACCTTTAGGCCCCACACAAGCAAAAAGTAAAAGTAAAGTAGAATTATAAATAGATTGGGTAAGTGTTAAAGGAGTGCCCTCATACAGAACCAAACTGGAAAGATTAAAAAAAGATTTTTTTGTGGGTGTGTTTTTTTGTTTTTTTGTTTGTTTTGTTTTTGCTTTGTTTTGGGGGGCAGGCAGGGAGAGGCAGGAGTTTAAGAAAATCATTGTCAGAACATTTGTTGACCACTAAGCTAATGAAACAGAGACTTCAATGATCACACACAACAGAGAATAAAGACACAGAGTAGTTTGGTAAAGTCAATAAACCAAATGAACAATAATGACCCACAATAAGCAGCAGTAGCAAATCCTGGGGTGGGGGTGGGGATCTGATTTTTAGATTGTCACATTATAATATTTAAAACTCGAATCTGTGCCCCAGTAGCTCACCAGTAGCTCACTGCAGCCCTCCAGTAGCGCTCTGCCTACTGCCCCACCCTCCTATAGCTCCACCTGCTCCTTCCCCTTGCCCCTCCGTATAGCTTGCTGCCCTGCCCCCTCCTGTAGCTCTTTGAAGTCCATTTGTAGCCAGTAGCTTGCTGCTGCCATCCTGTAGCTCTCCCAGCCCCTCTGCCTCCCTCCCCCTCATAGCTTGCTTCCCTGCCCCCTGCAGTAGCTCTCCTCTGCCTGCTTGTTGCTCACTGTCCCACCCTCCTGCTGATCTATGATCCGGTTGTTACACAGTAGGTTGTTAGGCCTCAAGGCATAACAGATAATTAGCATATTCATCTCTTATTATATAGAATATTATATAGGATGCCATGTTTTCAACAGCAACAACAAATTATGACCCATATAAATAATAAAGAAAATCTAGTTCACTCAGAGAAACAAAAGAGAAATTAATGGAAGGAATTTCTTTGCCTGCACACACCAAAGCCCATTAAGACAAGACTTTGCAGCAAAGAAATTAAGGTTTTATAACTTGAGAAGTGGCCGAGTCACAGGTCAGGTAATGCTCAAAGGCCTGGCTTTCCTTTGGCTTCTCGGGAAGAGTCATATGGGGGGAAAATCATTAATCATGGTGACTAAAAGAGTCAGGGTTATGGTCTCTACATATTGGCTGGCATTGATTAATGCATCTGGTCCTGATATCACTATGGTGTCTCTTCATCTGTTTTTGCCTATTTTCTGTGTCTGGAGCTGAAACACACCTAAAACCTAGATAGTATCTTTAGTTGATTGAAACTCTGTCTCTGTGGTGAATAGAAATGAGTCTTTGTTCCTAAAATTATTTGATGCAGACCAGGGTCTCATTGCCCTGAGGGCTTAATAATTAAGAGAGTGAATGCAAGGGAGGAGACAGGTGAGTCATGATACTGGATGAGGCAAGTTTGAATCAAAAGGGAAGAAAAGATAAAAGGTCATATTAAAGAAATGAAGTTTCTATGTGGTTATAGAAACAATCCCCAAAGAAGTGTAGGCATTGGACTTACTAAACAAAGATTTTAAATTGATTGTTTTAAATATCTTCCAAAAGACTAAGGAAGCCAGGAACAAAGAATTTAGCTATGAGAACCCAGGGTGTATCATTAAAGATAATAGCATTAAAGATAACTCATAAAAAGGAACCAAATAGAAAAGCATAGGGAAAATATTTAATCTGAGTCAGAATAGAATATTTCCTTTTTCTTTCCATTTTTTTCTTTTTTTTTTTTTTTTTTTCTTTTTTTTTTTTTTGAAACTGGTGTTAGAAGGTAAGGGGGTTGCCTCTAAAGAAAATGCTTAAAATTAGGGATGGAGAATTGAGAGGTCACAACTGAAAGCTTCATTTTGCTCTAGGTCAAGGTCAACTGCTGAGAAGAGGAAAGGATCTCCACAGGTTTGAGGAATGATGATGATGTACATTTGGATAAACTATGCTTACTTTCAAGTATTACTGGAGATCATGAATTGAAATGGTGAGAATTTGCACCACTGGGTTATTTCCTTGAGTTCATCCATCAACCAGAGAAGAAGCAGAGAGGGCATGTTGTCATATTGATCCAGATTTGTTGAATATTTAACCAGTACAATCTCCAAGTGTTCTCTTTAAAAGTACTTCTAAGTAGTTTTAGTATAAGGAAAAGGTGTTTCCTAAATATTTTATTTTATTTTCAACAAAGGTTTTCATTAAAATCTTTTTCAGCAGGTGTTAGAAAGTACAGAACCAAATTTCCATTTCACTTGTAGAAACTACAAAGAAATAGGTTAGTTTTCTAAATAGGCTAGTTTTCTCTTCACCAGCTTTCCTATAATAGCATATCATAAAAGGATATTACTTGGAACTCAGTTCTGGGAATTTTAGCTTGGTAATTAAAGGCTGAATACTATATATCCTTCTTTGAAAGTCACAAGTTACATTAGTATTATCCAGAATATGCTTGTATAAGAAATAATTTAACTATTGTTAAAGCCAGTTTTTCTCATATTAATTAATTTATTTATAGCCTTTTAATTAGTTTTATTACTCAAACAAACTTCATATTTATTTAGCTTTGTGACTCTGTGTTTGTGCCTTCAACACTTTCACAACGGTTTTCTGCTCCTCAGTAAGGAATGCTCACTTGATCTGTCCCTGACACATTTAGTTCACATGGATCCACCCCAGGCCCTGTTGACATGTTTTTCACTTTAGACAACCTCATTGTAACTTTAGGTTTCACAGCATTAACTCCACAAATTCAGCCTGGGCACAGGCTACATGCAGATTTTGATGCTTTCCCAGCTTCTTGGTATACTGATAAAAGTAAACATTTCTATTACCAGGGGTTTGGGACAGCCTAGTTTTGTAGAGACTATGGTAGGACAGCCTCCTCTGGTGGCATGTCCAATGCTGGACCATTTCAAATGCCTGTAACCATCATCCTGGAAGAGGCTCTGATGTTTATTTTGTTACTGCAACATATTTTACAGAACAAAGCTGTGAATTCAGCCTTAATACTTTTTTTCAGTCTCTTTTATTTTATACTAGTGGCCCAGTACATGAATGCATGCACCTTGAAAGGAAATTAATTAGAAGAAATATTTTAATATTGCTATTTTTCCTTTCTCTATAATAGAAGTGCCAACCAAATTCATGATCAATAATGACAGATCAAAACACCCTGTGTGATTGGCACCAGCAAGAGCTTTATATGTATTGTGCATGTGCATGTCAACTTAGACTTTTATATATATAAAATAAACTTGCTTAATTAGACCTGCTCTCTGATTTAGTTAAACTTTTCCACCCCAGTGAAGCACCTCAACTTCTCTTTCAGGTAACTGTCAGCAACACAGCAGTAAATATCAACATAAAACAGATTATTATTATAGATCACGCAGGGAGAACAAAGGGTAAAATGTTTAAATGCAGCAGCATTTGACTATATTTTGTGCAGTGAGAAATCCTGAAGTCATATTCAAGGTCCACCATTTCTTGTTTTCAATGGGGTCAAGTTTCTAAACTTTCTAAATCTCTGTCTTGCAGCTAATGAGAAGAAAATAGGATTCCACCGAGTCTCCTATCTACCTACTCCAGGGCTTCTGTGAGGATCAAATTAGATGAGGCATGGGAAAACGCTTCACAGATATTTGGTTAAAGTGTAAAATGTTTGTACCTGGCTATAAAGCAAGTCGTGTTTCTAAACTGAAGAAACTGCAGAGGCTAGTCGTCATGAGGGAGAGGAAGCTGGGCATTGCTATGTGACATCATTATCCAGTGCCCACAGCAATCATTCTGGGCTGGGCTGTGGGCCACATTTTGTGCCATGGGTTCTCGGCAGCATCAGCTGCAATTTGGTGGCTGTTGCTCTGGGTTGGTGTAGGGTCTGTGTCCCATTTGGGGACACTGAGTATTGCTCGGTGAGCTTCAGGTCCATGGTGCTGTTTATTGTGAAATGGTTTGCCTCTGGGGAGAGGAAGCTGGGCATTGCTATATGACATCATTACCACAGCCACAATTTCTGGGCTTAGCTGGGCTTTGGGCCACATTTTGCACCATGGAGTCTCTGCAGCAGTGGCTGTGATTTGGTGGACTGTTGCTCTGAGTGGTGGTGGGGTCTATGTCTCACTTTGGGGAGCCAAATGTTGCTTTGTGGGAGCCAGGTTCATGGTGCTGTTTCTTTGTAAATGGCCAGTGCAAGTCACGGTAGCTCCTGCATTGAGCACCTGCCCCCTGATGATCTGTGCATGTCATAGTGACATCCCAGTGTCGACTCTAGATTAAGGAAAAAGTGATTTCCCCTGAAACATTCACCTGTGTTTTAGAGGAATGAGATCTGTATTTTCTCCTGCCCCTTCTCAATAAACAGAGAGGGCCTCATGGGGAACATTAAATCAATAAAATAAAAACAAAAAGTGATATTTTAACTGGACAGAAGAGAGAAATGAAAGTTAAATTGGTAGCCCACAGCCGCACCATGCAATCTAAAATTCTGTCTAATGTGAAATGAACCATCTAAAATCTCAAAAGTGGCATTGAAGATATGATTTTATTAAAAAGATAGGCAGAGACAAGTTAGAGGTTCTTTCTTAGAAACATTTTAAACAACCTTAAATAGCCAGTGACAATAAAGGGGCATGGGGTGGGGGCAAGCAGCTATCACAAAGTAAACTAAAAAATTTACCTTTGATTGATGGTTTTGATTTCATATGGAAAGTTATTTTGGAGTTTAGTTTGAAGACTTTTTTTCTGAATTTTTATTATTTTAAGATAGTTTAGGACTGAAGTCCTACAAAATGCTTTCCACAGTTATAATCTATCTTTGACTGGGCATCTACATGAAGCTACAAATTTAAGAAACAACAACAAAAAAATTTGTCTCAAGAAAAAAATAATAGACAGGCAATCTTTGGCTAATGTGATTTATGGTAACTGATGGCTTGGGTTGTGAATCTTCCTTTCATAAATCAGAAAATAAAACCTGTGACATGGTGATTGGTACTAATTAAAAAACTCAACTTTAAAACAAATAAGATCTAAATTTTGGCTTTTCTGGATGAGGCTTATATAAATGCCATATTTTTTAGTTTTTTAAATACCTGTGATGTGCAGAGATCAAAACCACTGACTGACTCACTGTTCAGAATGGGTCAGATGAGAACATTCAAAAGCACTGAACATTTGGAAGTCAACTCATATGTGACATTTCCATAATTAAATATTTCCCTCATGTTTATGGATGCTCCATTTATCCATTCATTTGTTCAAATGTCTTACACTCCTAGTACATGTCAGGCACTGTACTAAACCCAGCAGCAGCTTGCTTGCCACCCTCACTCTGATCATCCTTACCCCAGAGCTCTGATGTCTCTTATTTTGAGAGAGAGAGAGAAAAGGAGAGGGGATGGGGGAAAGAGAGAGAGAGAAAGAGAGAGAGAGAGAGAGAGAGAGAGAGAGAGAGAGAGAGAGAGAGAGAGAGACATCAATGTGTGAGAGAGAAACACCATCATTTCCTCCTGCACACACTCTGACCAGAGATAGAACCCACAACCCGGGTATGTTCCCAGACTTGGAATAGAATCAGCAACCTTTCTGTGCATGGAATAATACTCAACCAACTGAGCCATACTGGCTAAGGCTCTCTTTTCTCCATGTAGTCCTTGATGGTATTTTTGAACAAACTGAATGACTCATGAAAATTTTGCTTCAAATAACAAGTAACCAAAAGACAAACTGTCTTATTTGCATATGTCCTAAAAGGTACTGAATTATTTCTTCTCATGAAATAAAGGTGAAAACCAAACAAACAATGGAGGGAGGGATGAATCTCTGTAAAGCAGATTACTTTTTTATCTTGCTGTATTTTCCTTGATTCCTATCATATTATTAATTTACTAGAGGCCCGATGCACAAAATTCATGCACAGGTAGGGTCCCTAGGCCTGGCCAGTGATCAGGACTGATTGAGGCAGCTGTGGCCTCCCTTCCTTGACTGTGGGCTCCTGGCCAGGGCCTTCCTTCATTCTGGGCCACCCCCTGGTGGTCAGCACACATCATAGTGAGTGAGCAAACTCCCAGTCTCCTGGTTTACCTCCTGAAGGGACAATTTGCATAATATGCTTTTATATATATAGATAGCTCAATATTGAGTAACTTCACAAATAAAATACTTTGACAAAATCAAGAGGAAAAAATTACACTTTGGTGAGTAATCTAAGGTTTTCTTTGTTTACATGATCCTTTCAAATTCTTTTCATATACTTTTCAAACTAAAGTACATAAATATTATTGATTTTTCATATATATTTGCATCCAATGTTTTTTCCAAATTATAAGTAGAATAAATGCCATAGAGAATTTGTGACAAAGATTAATTGCTTTTCACTTAAAGGACATTGCTTCCTCTTTTCATACCTGTAGTATGCATTACTATAGGGCAGTGGTTGGCAAACTCTGTTAACAGAGTCAAATATCAACAGTACAATTGAAATTTCTTTTGAGAGCCAAAAACTAAATTCTGCACATGGGCCACGAAGTTTCAATTGCACTGTACGTGCATGCCCGCATGTGGTATTTTGTGGAAGAGCCACACTCAAGGGGCCAAATAGCTGCATGTGGCTTGCGAGCTGCAGTTTGCCGACCACTGCTATAGGGTGAGCTTTTACTATTTACTAGTTTTTGCTCAGCCAGTTTTAAATACTTTAAATTATTCACTCACCTTATCAAGCACATATTCATTGCACTTAAATCTCTGTTTATGTGTTTTGAAATAGTAAAATAGGAGAATAGAAGAATGTATTAACTAAATCCAACACACAAAGAACTAATCCAAAAAGATTCTACCTGTTATTGTGAAATGTCTTATGTTATTAAGGTTAGAATTCTCAGCCTTATCCTGAGTTGTAATCCTTCTTTGATAGAAACATAAGTCCCTGAAGGGAGGATAAACAAGCAATAAACATATTGTTTCTTTATTGTCATAAATTCAAACCTATGAAAAAGCCAAAGTGGTAAAATCTATTTCAGAAAATCATATCATGCAAGCAAATGCAGAGGGCAACTTGAATTTTCAAAATAGGTGGGGGTTTTAGTGTTAGTTATTAATAGTACCGTGTATATATAGGCTGACCTTATTTGGAAGACAACAATCAACTTTTGAATGTCACATGTAACCTTCCTGAACACATACTAAATAGTAAGGGAGAGGAAGATATGTGGACCTCGTTCTGTGTTTTCATGATATTGCTGGTCTGTCCATGACTTGTGTCTGTGCAACCCAGGTTTGGGCTTTGGGCCTTTGACCTCTCCCATTTGCCTTTTCCATTCTGACTCCCCTAGTGAAATGTAGACACGCATATGTCATTCTGTCAGTGTTATTTTATTCCTACACTAAACTGACCTAAATACCCAAACTGGTTGACATGGTGTGGGTAATACTCTGTATCTTGTGGTCAGTGCATAGGTGGGCAAGGTGGGCAAGGTCAAGGTGGGCAAGGTCAGTAAAACCTTTCCCTGGGAGAATACAGATAAGCAATAACAAAATAAAACAAAGATCAACAAGCCATAAAAGAACATTTCTGACAAAAATAACATTTTCATCTTCAGAAAGGCTAATTTGTTAATATCAAACCAACAATGAATCTAATTGCTGCAATTTTAGGCAACCCTTGGAGTCAAATGTAGAATGTTTATCAGGAGGAGCAGTTTTCCGTGCTAGGCATGTTTACATCATTTTGGTAACTTTATTCATTTTCTTGCTAAGACTACAAGTTCCACTTCAAAAGTTCTATTCTTTCAATACCTTTCTAGCAAAGAGCTTTATATTCTACTGTTGTTGAAGACAATAAAAAATCCCACGCTCAACCCATTTATTACCTGGATACTTTTTAACTGCTTCATTATAAATGAGACCAGAGTACAAAAAAGAACTTGACTTTTCTGGGCAAGCTACATGCCTTGTGGATGCGTGGCCCTGGGTCACAGTGTCTCACTGTCATTTCTACTAGGAAGATGGAACAGAAGGTCTGGGGAAATGGGGCTTCAGGCTGTGGCTTGTGATCTGTGCTCTCAGCAGCAATATGAAAAGAAAATAATGGGACTAACCCCCAACCTCTCCATTTATCTCCTACATAAACTGGCAGTCCTGAAACATCCTTGGCCACCATCCAGCATGACAGATGCAACTCCCAGAGCTGTGGATTGATGCTGGCAGTGAAATTCCCAAAAAGATATTTTTCTGCCATATGTTCTGGGAGTGCCCAGGCCACCGGGCTTCCAATGACAATGTAATTTGATGGTTTAAAAGTATCTTAACCGTATTTCCTTCCAGTATCTTCACTCGGGGAGACAAGCACTGCATGGAATCAGCATCTGGAGACTGGCCATGTGCTTATTTGAACTATGAACTACCTACTTCTGCCCCATGGACTCTAACCTTTGGGGAGTCTGGTATTACTGAGCTATTTCATTGACTTGGACTCTATGGCTGAGAGAATGAACTGCCTTTGTGGAAAAATTGTGACAGTGATGGGGAAAGATAAGACTCATTTGGGAAGTTTGTTCTGTCCCTGTTCAACCTGAGGGCAGCTGTTGTTGTTCTAGCTGTTTCACAACTGATGGCATTGAAGTTATCTCCAGACTTTTTATTTTTTTATTTACACATAGTAATATGTTCATTTCTGTGTTACCTAATCTCAAAGGGTAGACTTTTCTTACCTGCAAGAGTAAATAGGAGGAACTCCACAGTTCTTAGTAACTTTATTGTCTCATGGTATCACCATTTCTTCTTTAAAGATATCCTGTTTCCATCATCTTATTTAATCTCACAATGATACTGATGTGTTTCAGCCTTTAGAAAACACACTCACATCTCATATGTTGGCTTTGAAAAGGCGAGCAGTTGTAGACTTGGTGCATTACAGGGAGATGAGGTGGGATGGTTAAGAAACAACCATATTGTCATCATGGATCCTAGTTTATCACTTGAAATATGTGAGAGGCATCTTCATAGAGGAGTCTGCATATTTTCACATCCTATGTATTTAGTATATTTGCTACAGACAGAGAATATCTGCTGTTGTATTTTCCTATATTTGAGGTCACTCATGCATTTCAGCTCATCTCAGTGATAAATACACTAGACTATCCCTGTGCTTCCTATCTTACCTTTGTATTGGCCCTAATAATAGGAATCTATAGGTCAGAAATCTACACAGTAGGTCCTCAAAAATAAAATGGAATAGTTGTTAGGTAGAATTAGTAGGTGAGTCTTTATATTTTATGCTTAGTCCTAAACTACAACATCCCAGATTGATTTGGCTGGACTGATTTATGTTCATCCTTATAAGACTCAGAGTAGGAGGAACGCTATAGATCATTTGCTTTCTCAGTACTTGCTGACTGTTAGAATTAGGCAGGGGTTGTTCCCCCGGAAAAACTTTATCTAATCTAACAATTCTGTGTAATAGGAGAAACCTCAAGAGGCTGAACAAATTACTGAGGTTTTCACACTAGTTAATGGCAGAACCAAGCTACCTGTCTCCAAGTCAGTGCTTCATTGTCTCCAGTTTATTTATGCTTTGGCATCTGTAAGCCAGAAAACTTTTGTGACAGCTATAGGCTAAGTCGATATTGTCATTAAAATGAATAATTTATTAAGTACTTTCTTATTATATTGGTCATTTTAGACACAGGTTCAAACTGCCAAAGTATCTGATTGATTTCCCGTAAGGCAAGGTCACATAGCAATCTTGGGAAGAAACTCTCCAGGAATAACCCATTCATTACCCAGCCTTCATTAGCAATTTTTCAACTGTTATGCTGCATTTTAATAATGATATGGAAAGTCAGGGACTAATCGCAGTTTTAATGAAAGGCCAAGGTACGACCTATCAATTACCATTTGACTGAACTATGTGGTCTGTATTTCAGAAGGAAACCACTGAGGGCAGAGGGATGAAATGGATTTGTCTTGCTAAAAGTAAAACCCCTAGTAGTACAGAATTGAAAATCCAATCATACTACTTTCTAGTGAATGAAACATACAGATTGAAAACTGGGAATGGATTTAGCCAGAGCACCTGAATCACACAGAATTATAGGTTTGGTTCACAAATTGCTATGTAGGGGTATATTTACATAATGACAAGTGTTGGGCTGTGATGAAGACCAGAAAGCATTTACTATTTTTGCAACTTGATGAGCACAGGGTACCTTCTGATACTGGTTAGAAATCACTTAGACTCTACCCTAATTACTTTCTAGATGAAGCCAGAATTTGGGTTTTGTAGCTCTAATTCTAGAGTTGAAGTGTGTTTTCTTGATGCTATATTGCCTTTTTGGAGGGATTAATCACCTGACATATTTGATACTTAGTATTGTTTCCTGTCTCTCTTTGGGAAAAGCCTCTAACCTTTTGCTGATTGACATTGTAAAGTCTTGCAATATCTAAGCTTCTATTTCATGTTATTGTTTCCCCTCAGGATGCCTGGGACAGAGTTCCTTTTAACTAGTCCTTGTTCTAGCTACAGGAGCCTTTGCCACCGCATTATCCACAGGCTGACTTGTGAAATCATTGCCCTTAGGGTGAGTGTGTAAGACATGTGTGCAGAGATGTGGACTCTATCCACCCACACAGACATTAGTGTGGACTTATGAACCTCTGGCTACAGCCATGCCTCAGGAGCTGGTGTTTGCCAATGGGAAATCCTTGAGACAACTTCTGCTGGTTTCCTCAACCTTCCTAGTTATTTGGGAGATTTCAGGAATTCTCTCCAAGTTATCAGCATCATTTTCAGTCTTGAGAAGGGACTAGCTTAAACTCTTTTTCTCCCTTCCCTTAAATAGGTGAAAGACAATTTAAAATTCCAAAGAAGAGTGTCTTAGCCAAAGAAAACAGTTTCAGGCTCCATCCCCAGCAGGGAGTGTGCAGGAGGCAGCCAATTAATGATTCTCTGTCATCATTAATGTTTATATCTCTCTCACCCTTCCTCTCTCTGAAAGCAATCTTACTAATAAAGGAGAAATATGTAAATTGACTGTCACTTTGTGATACCCACAGCCAATCAGGAGTAAGTATGCAAAGTAACCCAACTAAGATAATGGCAGCTCTGCCCCTTCTTTCCCTCCCCCCCCCCCCCCCACTCTGGGCCTCTGGGCAGTGTGCCTCCTGAGGACCTCCCTGCCATGCTCTAAATCTGTCAACCATCCTTGCAGCCTCCCTGTGGCCCAGAACTCAACGTCAGGGACAGCCCTCTGGTGCCTGAGGTCATAGCTCCTAGTGTCTGGCATCTCCCTCTACCCAATCCCTGCCCCACTGCTCTGGTACATAAAACCCTAGCATTGGAACAGCCCCACAGGCATGGATGTATGTGTGAGCTTGCTCAGGACACAGTTAGCATGCCCCAGGAGCACTGCGCCAGCTAAGGGGTGTTGGTAGCTGCCATGGCAGCAGTGGCAGGCAGCTCAGCTTTGTTTTGAATAGATGAAAAGCCACCTACACAGTAATCCAAATTATTATATCTCCCTCCTCCCTATCTTGCCAAATCAAGAGGGGAGAGGTGATGAGCCTGGAGGGAGAGTGGGCGGGCAGGCAGGAGGTGGAAGGTGGAGGAGGAAGAGGAGGAGAAAGGGGGCCAGTTGCTTCCCACTTTCACAATGGGAAAGTGAAATGCACTAACACACCCAACCTCTCCAGTCCTCCCCACCTGCCTAGCTCCCACCACCTCTTCCCCTCAGCACCTCCCTGGAAGCACTAGCACTGCACAGAGAAACTCTCAGGAGTAGGAGGGTGAGGAGAAAGTGGCGCAGGGCTTGCCACTGCCACCATTGCATCTTACCACTGCACAGGCTGCTGGACAGAGCCTGCTGAGTGCCAGCAGCCAGGGGAAGGAAAGCCTATTCTTGCATGAATCTTCCTGCATCAGGCTTCTAATATATATATATAGTGGTAATTCTCTGGCCTTACCCACTTGCTCTATTCACATTGCCAGAATCAGCTGACCTCATTTCTTCCAAGAGAATGTCCAATGCTGGGACATCACAGGGGTTAATTTCCATGCACACTGAGAACCAATGCTCCTGAATCTGCTGTTTTCTCTTTCTCACCATGTGGGGAGATTCCCTATAATTGTATCATTAAAGAAATGGATGCTGCATATCTGATGTTACCACGAGCTCCTGTTCAGTCCTATCAATGTCACTTCTGCTCTTGAGATTTCTCTTTCAGTCCAAAGAACATAATAATAAAGGCCAAGGGCACTGTACACAAATGTGCCTATTGGACAATATAAAGGGCACTATGGGTGAAATCAACACTATCACCAGCCACACTAATATTATTATTGAAAGACCCCCAGAGGGAGACCTTCACTCTGTCCCATGGATCGACGGCGACCCCAATCAACTGCAGGAGGCGTCACTTGATGCGAACAGCAAGAGGCTTTATTCCAGCGCGCTGGGGCTCAACTCGTAACTCATGCAGGAGCAGAGGAGTGGAGCCCCGAGCAGAAAATCTCACAAGTTTATAAAGGCAAAAACCACACTTCGGGAGGGGTTACACACGGAGGGGAGAGGAGGAGAACAAAGGCCGTTAGGACATTCCAAAGGGGTCTGGACTTCTTGATAACAGGTTTTATGACAGTGCTTAAGCTTAGTCAACAGTCCCATCTGGTAATCTTGTATTCTGTTTTTCTTAACTGTTAAAGTCCTGTGTTGCTTTGTTAGCCCTTAGCTCGGGGCTGTTTCCTGGAACAGTCTTAAAGGTTATGTTCCCATTGTAAGGCCTGAAAGACCCCCGGTCCAAAGGATGAGCGGCGACCCCAAATCAAACGCAGAGCCCGAGTCTTGATGCAAAGAGCAGGAGGTTTATTCCAAGCGCTGCGCAGGGACCCACAAGCAGCAGTCCAGAAAAAGACTGCCGCTTGAGAGCCCCGAACAGAGGTTAGTTACAAGCTTTTATAGGCAGAAACCACACGCAGGTGGCCTGGGGAAATTGGCCTGGGGAAATGCAAATTGGCCTGGGGAAATGCAAACATAAGGTTGAGATTGCAATCTCTTGGCCGTTTCCCGGGCAGTTAGAAACAGGCCTGACCTTACATTCCCTCCTCTTCTCAGGACTGAGTTTCAACCCTGGAACTCATATTCTGTTTCCCCTTGCTCAGTTAGAGGTACGATACAGGGCCCGAGGGTTAGAAGTAGGAGCAGAATAAACCAATTTTCAAACCACCTCTGTTGAGCTTCTCTCAGTTTGGCCATAGAGTCCTTCACCATGCCTGAATGATCTATAAAAACAACACTCCTCTTTCAAAGCTGCACACAGGCCATTGTCCTTACTACCTCAGACAGCGAGGTCAGGGATAGTGATGGATTGTTCAATGGCTCGTATTGCCACTCTGAGCCCTTCTATACTGTGGGGTTTGGATTAAAGCTGCTGTCCCAGTCCCCACCCTGGCGGTTACCCCTAGCCCCAGCAAGACAGCTAGGGTTATTGAAACCAGCTCTTACAAAAGAAAACCTCAGCCCCTCCACACCGCCGAGCCTCACTCCTTGTTCTCCCATAAAAGGGGAACTGATTGGGCGGGGCATCATCAAGACCCGCCGCGAGTAGGAGTCAGTGGCAGCCACCATCCCCAAAGAGTGTCTATAAGCAGTCTCCACAGTCCATCCATCGTCAGGCGGTGGTGCAGGTTTGGAGCGAGCAGGGATTGAGGGGCGTGAGTTTCTGTCCACGGGTCAGCAGTGAGTGGTGGTGGGGCCCCGAAAAGGATTTCAAAAGGGGTTACTCCCAGGGGCCCGGGCGTATTCCGGGCACGGAATAGGGCAAAGGGAAGGAGGACTGTCCAGTCTGTCACGCCAGTTTCTAAGGATAATTTAGTCATAGCCTCTTTTAACGTTCTATTCATCCTTTCTACCTGTCCTGAACTTTGGGGTCTACATGAACAATGCAATTTTCAATTAATCCCCAGCACCTTGGCAATTCCCTGACTTACCTGGGCGATGAATGCCAGCCCATTATCTGAACCAATTACCTCTGGAACTCCAAACCGGGGAAAGATGTCTTCAATCTTGGCTACTGTGGTTGCCGTTTCGCTAAAGACTACCGGGCCGGCTTGACTTCCTTCCGTAAAGTCAACTTCCCAATAGCTGCCCAGCCTATTTCCCCTTTCCCTTTCGAGGGGTGGGAATTTCATGCCTTGCAGCTAGCGACAGTTCTCTCGGCTAGGGAGGTGAGCTTTCGGATTTTGGACCCAGATGGGTGAGGCGGTGTTGCCATTTCTTCAGGGACGATTATCTTCTCACCTGCCTTATCCTTTCAGACCCCGTACTTATCCTTGACGTATTTGCCAGGCTTTCTGGCCATCTCCCCCTCCTCTTCTGGGGAGTAAGAGAAGGACCTAGGAGGGTCCAAAGAGACTTTTGCTAGCGGCAGGATGTTTAGTCCCAAGGCAGCCTGTTTTGCTTCAACATCTGCCTTCCTGTTCCCTTCCGCCACCTCAGACGTCCCCTTTTGGTGCCCTGGGCAACTTCTTTGGGGGCATGTATGGCCTCTGCTGTCAGTGTAGATGTTGACTCTTCAGCCAACCTGAGGGCTTGTGTTCTGCCTTCTGTGCTGAGGTGCCTTCTGGCAGACTGCTAGACCAGATTACCTCATCCGTGCTGACTACCGCGGTTCCTGCCCTCCTCTTCCTGTCCGAGAGGTAGCTGCTGCCATCTGTGAACCAAGTGAGGGGGGACCCGGGTAGGGGTGTGTCTCTGAGATCCCGCCTGGCCCCCGTTTCTTCAGCCAATATCTTCTGACAGGAATGCAGAATCTCTCTCTTTTCCAAGTCTGCTTCTGGTAGCAGAGAGGCAGGATTCAATGTCACGGGGGCCCCGAATTGGACTCTCCCCTCGTCCAACAAGAGACTTTGGTCACAAGGAAAGAGTGGGTGACCGTCCCAGTCCCAAGATCTACAGTCCGGTTAGTCATCCACGGGTATTGCTCATTACCGGTGGCCCCAATGACCCAAGAAGTTTTCTTAGATATCGGCCCCAAGGGAGCTTTTATTGTGCTCCTGTGTCCACCAGAAATTCTACTGGTTTCCCCTCCACTTGGATGGTTACCCTGGGCTCAGGGAGGGGTTCCGAGCCCCGTCCCCCTCAGTCACTGTCCTCATGAAAGGCCAAAATGGTCTTGGCTTCCTTCTCCTTCCTCTGCCTTCTTGGGCATTCTCTCTTCCAGTGTCCTTTTTCTTTACAGTAGGCACATTGATCTCGGTCGAGTGGGAGGCGATCGCCCAGGTTCTACCCTTACCTCTCCCTTATCACCTACCACTGCTGCCAAGATGCGCGTGAGATTCTTCTCCTGTCTACACCTTCTCTGCCTCCTTAACTAAGTCCTGCAAAGTATAAAGCAGATTGGCCAATAAAGGCCATAGCCACCGAAGCCCGCTGCCCCTCGGTCGCAGGGTACCGCCTGAATGCTTCCATTAGTCGCTCAAGAAAGACCGAGGGAGGCTCCGTGGGTCCCTGAAGGACATCCCTTACCTTAGCCAAATTGGTGGGCCGACGCGCGGCTCCTCTGAGGCCGGCCACTAGAATCTGGAGATAGACTGTCAGTCGCTCCCTACCTTCTCATCACATGTACAACTTTTATAAAAACTTTCACTATTTTACATTAGCTCTTAAACCTTCTTCCTATGTCCTTCAAAAATCTATAACCATTATTTTAGAATATTTAGGAAAGGCAGAGGGAAGAGAGAGCAGGTCTAGCACTCTGTTCCCAATAGCCGCTTGAATTTTAAACTGCCACATTCTTCCTACAGATAAAGATCTCAGATTCTGATAAGACTGAAAAGGGGCACAGGAGAATTTTAACTGTGCCTTTAAATCCCCTAATAGAACACGGTGAAAAGTGCCCAAGCAGTTACGGGGGGTTAAACCACGTTTTCACATTGTTTTAACACAATTCTAAATAAATTATAAACCTTTGTGATGAAGTCTACTTAAACCTATAAGGTAGATACACATGACTGAAACCAAAAATGATTCCCAAAGTTTAAACAACCGAATGTACAAAATACAAGATGCAGGTACAAGCCCAAATTGACAACAATGGCATATGAAAAAAGCAAAACAAAACAAATCAAATACAAAAGTTTCATGTTACATTAAACATTACTTCAGAAAACTCGACTTAGAATAATTTCTTAAGTGTAAGCATTACATACTTTTTCATCTGACAAATGAGAATCATTACTGCTTATTCTAAACACATATAATACAGTTTAGCCTGCCATATTCTAGGCATCTAGTTACTGCAATTAACTTTTCCTAATTCAATTTATACTTTGAACTTTTAAAGCTGGCAAGTTCAAACAAAGCACTGAATAATCTCTTTGTAGGAGAACTAATAGTCTTTCGCTCTCAGGCCTCCCCTAGACCTCTCCACACCAGAGGCAGTTTACTAGGATTTAAGACAATGTCAGAAAATCATAGGTCAATCACAATTCATACTTAAGTAGCTACAATATAAGACTCTGCTTAGCTGGTATCAATGACAAAAACTAAACATTGTGGGCTGCTGGAGCAGCATTCAAATGCAAATGAACACATTCTTTACCTAAAGACTCCTGGCCATTCAGGGCCATTCACCACCATTCACATAAACTTGTTACCATTACCATCTAGTTTCCGCCTCATGGCGGGGAATTTCAAGAGCTGCTTACAATGACTTGGGAAACCAGTTTTTAATTTATCTGCTGTCTCCAGCTACTCAACTCCTGGAGGTGAATGGAGGCAGGGAGCAAACGGGTCCCAGGTGACGAAGGCGGTGCTGCCACCAGAGCACTCAGCTTTAAACAAATTAAAGGTTTCTTTCTTTCTCTCTGCTCGCCTGTGGCCGGGCGAGTAAGATGGACCTGGGAGGTCTCTTTCCCAATTTTCCTTTGTCAAGGAGACAACCACACTCCTTCAATCATTTGGGGTTATCAAAAAGAACATCAATCCAGATATCAGTGTATGGAATTTGGTCCGGATGCCCAGGGCTCCTATAGACTATCCGCCGGACTCCCGTGTAGGGCCCCATGTCTAGGGTCCCTGTTGAAGGCCAATCAACCCCAAATGTCAGCCACTCCAATTCACAGTCTCCGGAGAGTGAAGGCATCTACCGAAACACCATAGCCTTCACCTCGTTTTTTGAGGTCCGGAAAATTTTTAACCATGCATTCAAGGGGACTTAGGTGACTCTCCTTTGAGTTTCCTTGCCCCATTTTTCTCTTTCTTCCCAATTTGTTAGGCAACAAATAATTCCAAAACAAATCCAAAAGAGTAAAAACAAAAACACTGAACTTTTACCAATTCCCACACACTCGATTGCGGCCGCACTCTCTCAACACTCACAAAACACTCACTCAGACCAGAACCAGGGAATCTCCAGACTCCAAACCCAGACAGAGCCAAGGAGTCTCCACTTGAATCTCTTCCACAAACACACGATTGGGGCAGACGGTCGCGGCTGCCTCACTGTCTCAGTAACCAAACCTATCCGATCTTCGCCGGGACTCGAACCCGACACCTGATTGCCGGGACTCGAACCCGACACCTGATTGCCGGGACTCGAACCCGACACCTGATTGCCGGGACTCGAACCCGACACCTGATTGCCGGGACTCGAACCCGACACCTGATAGGAGACCGCCAGGCGCCCCTGGCTCTCCTGCACCCTTGGGGCGTCCCCCAGGGTTGCAGCCTGTGGCCCTCCGACACGTCTACCGACCACTGTTCGGCCACTCTCACGAGTTGCCGAACGGCTGCGAACTCAGAACCAGATCAGATTACAGAAGTGCGCACACAGAACCAGATCAGATAACAGAACACAAGACAAAGACAGACAACTTCGGGGTACCCCTTCTTACCTCCAAGATCGGTTCTGGGCTTGAGGGGGGGGCCGCTCGGTCCCGGACGAGCCCCCAGAATGTAAGGCCTGAAAGACCCCCGGTCCAAAGGATGAGCGGCGACCCCAAATCAAACGCAGAGCCCGAGTCTTGATGCAAAGAGCAGGAGGTTTATTCCAAGCGCTGCGCAGGGACCCACAAGCAGCAGTCCAGAAAAAGACTGCCGCTTGAGAGCCCCGAACAGAGGTTAGTTACAAGCTTTTATAGGCAGAAACCACACGCAGGTGGCCTGGGGAAATTGGCCTGGGGAAATGCAAATTGGCCTGGGGAAATGCAAACATAAGGTTGAGATTGCAATCTCTTGGCCGTTTCCCGGGCAGTTAGAAACAGGCCTGACCTTACACCATCACTAGCTAGGGACCTTGGGGGTTGAGGTAAAACAGACAAGTTTTAGACATTTTATTCTTTCAATTATGATTGTCACCATTATTATCAGAACTGCAAAGATAGATATCTCAGGTTATCAGGTGTTAACTGAATTTATTGAAATACCCTCCTTTAATTTATTCATTTCTTATGGACCTCTTTGAAACATGGCAAATATTTCCCATTTTTCTTAAGGTCAAAATAATTCGGGTAGGGGCCTCGTCAGTGTTTCTCCTCAGTGGTTCTCCAGAGAGCCTGGCCCATGGTAAATGAACAATACATGGTTTTTGAGTTTATGAATTCTATCATTTTGCAGTAGGCCTCTGGCATATATCTGGGGGATTTGTTACACTCTGCTAGACACAAACCTGTATTTAAAACAGGGCTTTCTCCAGAATTTGACCTATTGTTTCCATGTCAAACTTCAACATGAGTTTTTCAGAAAACAATAGACACACTGACAGGCTATCCCTGTAGGTCTGCAGACAGCTAGATCTTAATTTGGAAGGAGCTCAGGCTAATATCTAACCAATAATGTTGGTTTATATGTCTGATTCCCTCACAAAATTCCAATATTGTTTTTTAGGTTTGACATTTTCTCTTACTCCTATGTCTCCTAGGGTTTGGCACACATAAAGTGGCTACATTAATGAAGTGTGTGTGTGTGTGTGTGTGTGTGTGTGTGTGTATGCACATGCACATGAGTGCGCTCACACAGTCTCTTCCCCAGGATACGTGATGTTTTTGAAGTTTTATTTACTTAATGTTGACTCATGTGGGAAAATAGACCATAATAATTGAAAATTTTCCTGGCAGTTGGGTCTCAATACCACCTACTGGAACCTGGATTCTTTGTCCCTTGGAATCAAAGAATGAATCCAGGGAGGGCCAAAGGTGATATAGCAATGGTGGAAATTTACTAAAGAACAAGTACGGACTCCCAAGTAAGGAGGGGAAAAGGGCCCCACAACTTCCTGTTTCCATGGTTTATAAAGGCTGCAGTTACTGTGCCCTGATGCCCCCTCTCATTGGTCAATATTCCCTTTTGAATTTGTTACTATAGTAACTTCTGAGGTCCTCCTCCCTCATTGACCTCCTATTCCCTCTGGGCTTTCTTCCTTCTTTATTTTGTAAATACAGACCTCTATTGGCAACTTCCAGCTCCCTTATCTTATGGAAATGTAACTGCACCTGACTTCCTTGTGTTATGTGTTTGTTTGTGTTTTGTTTGTTTTTTTCCCCAAGGATCCCAATTCTAAAAATTCCCCAAACCTGCCTATATTCCCCTAAAATTCCTGTTTCAATTCCAAAAGCAAATCCCACCTTTGTACTAGTATATATTTCTATGGCTTGCTATCCTATTGAGGTAAATGTGAAAAAGTCCTATTGTAGGTTTTCCTGATAACATAACTATTAGGTTATGACAGGGATTGTGTTTCTTGGATCTAAGCCTCACTCAATTCATGGAAAGACCTGGAATGGAAATGACGCTGACCTTTAGATTCAAGTAAGATTTTTGGCTTTGTTAGTTTTTATTCTTTCTTTACTTTTCCATTTTTAGCTTTCTCTTCTTCCTACCTGCAACAGGCTACAATTGCAGAACATTTACTATGTGCACAGCCTAATGTTATTTTTTTTTCTTTTCTAAATAAAGAAATGGGTGAGCCCTAAGCATCAAATATCTTATAATAGATATGTATATGTATGTGAAAGGAGTTTTTAGGGGGAAATTAGGCAGGTTTAAAGAGTTCTAGAAATAAAGTGGGCCCATGGGGGAGAACTGTAGGGCTGCAAAAGTAAGGGGCTGGGAGCTGCCAAAATGGATACATTCACAGAATAAAGGGAGAGGAAGACACTCATTCACAGAATAAAGGGAGAGGAAGACACTCATTCTGAGAATAAAGGGGAAAGCCACAGGGAGTAGAAAAACAAAAGAGGAGAAAAGGAGGGGGACCCCAAGTCATGTCCAATCAGATGGCTCATTCAGCCACAAAGAACTCTAACCTTTATAAACCTTAAGAAAGAGGGACTCAGGGGGCCTCACTCCCCTTCCCCATTTTGGAGTCTGTGCTTGCCCCCCCCCCCCCCCCAAATTTCCACATTTTTCCTATACCACTTTTTGTCCATGGCTTCGTTCTTCGAATCCACCTGGATATGGACCTGGAAATAACCTTTGCATCTTGCCCAGAGGAAAAAAAACACACACAAAAAAACGTGTTTCAGTTTAATTTTCACATTTCACATGTGTATGTGTCTAAATGTGTGCATGTAAGTGTGTGTGTGTGTTTCTGTCGACACAGGAGAAGAAAAGTGCACCCATTGCATACATAAAAATACATGTAGAGCCGAAACTGGTTTGGCTCAGTGGTAGAGCATCAGTCTGCGGACTGAGGGGTCCCAAGTTCGATTCCGGTCAAGGGCATGTACATTGGTTGTGGGCACATCCCTGGTAGGAGGCAGCTGGTCAATGTTTCTCTCTCATCGACGTTTCTGGCTCTCTGTCCCTCTCTCCTCCTCTCTGTAAAAAAATCAATAAAATATATTAAAAATAAATAAATAAAAGCACAGTCTTTAAGAAAAAATACATATAGATATTCTCACTGCTCTCCCAGTCTCCTATGTCATCCCTGTCAAGGCTCTTTCTTTGTTTTTCAGAACTTTATTTCTTAAAATGCATTTCTTCCTTGGTCTCTCCCATGATCAGCGAGTTTCAGGATAGGGTTCTTATTGTGGAGTTGAACTCTGGATTCAAAATAAGACCACTGGAGGCTGCTAATTGATTAAGGAAAAAAAAAAAAAAAAGCAGGCAAGGATTTATTGAACTGGCCAGTGTTATGCCCTCGTGATCCCCAAGGACCACCAGGGAGCCAAGTCCGATGCAATAAGCAAAAGAGCCTTCACCATGCTAGCATAGGCTCCCGGACTCATGCTGGCAGCATGGCGGAAGAGAGCGAATTTCTCCCAGTCCAGGGGTTTTGAGGGCTAGGGATAACTCCGCCCTACAGGGCGGAGTTGGGAGCTCATCCTCGCCCCGCCCTGCCCTTTCAGCCAGGACTGCTGTGAGAGCACCACATGCAGGTGGAGTCCATACTCACAACCTCACAGTTCCAGGTGTAGGCAGTCTTTTTAAAGGTCTAAACCACAAAAATTTTCCTTTGTTCTGAATTGTAAATTCTAAATGCTGGGAACAACCCACGTGGCAGCTCCTGCTGGAGATTGGAATGTGGCCCTATCTTGTGGAAGCAGATAGTACAGAAGCAGAGCTGAGTGGTTAATCTCTAAAGGTTATCTACAGTTTCTACTCCTGAAGCTACTTAGTCAGTGGGAATCAATCTCCTGTGGTCCTGGTCCACAGGCACAGGAAAATTACCTTAGCCTCCAGGTCTCAATCTGGAAGCTGAGGCAACTATCCTATTGTTTAAGCAAGTAAGTGAGTGCCAAAGCCAGAATAGCAGGGTTAAAATTCAAATAGCAGTTTTTACCTAAGTATGGTTGCTACCATACTTCAGTTCTTAGCGTAAGCTGGCCTTGTGTCCATTCTCTCTCTAACCCCTGTCTTCAAATGTGGCTTTAGCCACTCAGTTATAATCACAAACTCCCTGTTAGGGCTTTAATAGTTGAGGATTTGCATATGTTGTTTCCCCCACCTGAATCTTTGCTCATTCTCCTCCAGTAAAACACTGGTTGGCTGCTCCTTTCCAGTTTTCCTATGGCACTATTACAGAAAACCGAAGAAGAACAAAGCAATATTTAGAGAGATGAAGTTACATTTATTATGCACTGGTCCAGAGGAAATGTGTCTCAAATTCTGGGCTCTACCATACAAGAATTTTCCCTATTAATATGTTTTTATCTTCTTTGTTTCCCAAATATGGAGTGTTTCCGGCCCCTTTTGCAAGTTCTTAAAGAGCCTGTATGTGCTGGGCCATAAGACCTCAACCAGAGGCCTGGCCTGGTGTCAGGACTGATAACTTTATCTGGGGGAGGTTTAATGGCCTCTCTGAAGTGGGAGTAGTCTTAGCAAGCAAGAATTTACAGAAGCCAAATAGCAGGGTTTAAATTTCAAACAGCAGTTTTATATATAAGATGGATGCTTCAGCACAATATGTTTACCTTGTCACTGATCATTAAGGACTTATATATGTTGAATCATATAAAATTGGTGATTTTTGACAATTTTTACTTAAAACACAGAAAAAATATGACTACTTTATATTTAAACTAAATATTATTATTATTATTATTCATATATTGCTACTTTAGTTTTAAAGATTAGCCACCATTGACTGAGCTCATGCTATAAATATGTAAAGGATCAAGTACAGTAGTCTCCACCATAACATACAATTACAAGGGCTAAGAACTTCACATTTGCATTTGAAGAGCCTTTATCAAGCTTATTTTGGTTTGACTTATCTTCAATTACTCTTTAATTGGCTAGGGTATCCTATTTCACTTCAATCTAAACCCCTGAGGCTGGGGGGGAGAGAAAGAGAGAGAACTAGGCATATAAAAATAGAAAAGTAGTGAATTATAGTGTCAATGTGGGGAAAAGGATCTTCAAACTTTCTCCACACCCCTTTAAGAAAGCCTCATCAGTGGGAAGATCCAAGATAGAGGGCTATGAGCCTAGATACTTGGGCTGGGAATGCAAATATGTGTAAACTATGGCCTCTTAGGACTGTCTGGGTCCTTGGCTGCAACTCCCTTTAGAGACTGTAATTCACAAACTGTGCACCAGATCTGGTGTGAGAAGACCAGCTTTTTTCCAAGAGGCTTGACAGTAAAGCCTTTGTTGCCTATGATTGGGCCTGAAAAATCAAATATAGGTTTTAACCAAGAATGTTACTTCTCAATTCTCTATGGGGTCATTCAGGCACTCTTTTGGGCAATATACCTACGTTTGCTTCAGGAGAACCTAAAGGACATTTGGTTGCAGCCTTTTCTTATGCTGCTACTAGAGCAGGTAGCCAGCAATAGTCTTTCAAATTTAGCCTCCTTCAGTCATGGGATCTCAAAGTCTACTATGAAGTCTTTCACCTTGATTGTGATTTTATAAGGGAGCACCCATTCTCATTCCTTGTAGAAGGACATATTATGCCAAGTACTGCCAATTTTTCTAAAAAAAAATCATGCTCCAAATTCCATCAACTTCAACAATTCTAGAACTATAAGATGAGTATAGATAAAAGAATTATTAAAACAAACAAACAAATAAATAGCTTTTGGTTATCCTATATAATATGTTAACCCCCTATTATGAGGATATTTGCCACATTAGTTTATGCTCATCCTTTTGGGAAAATGGCCAACACAAAGATAAAGTGTAAACATCCAATTATGCTTGAGCACTGCTGAGAAGGAAATAATATTATTATTCAATTCTGATGTTATAGCTGAGAAGAAAAAAGGCCAAATAAGTAAAATAATGTTTTAACCAACATGCATTTTTAGTCATCCTAATACTGGTTTTGCTTACAATATGATTTGGAAGATGCTGTATATGGATTTTGTGCCTCATCATCCTCATTTTAACCTCATGTTCTATTAGGATTACATAAAGTAATGTAACTAACAGAGGGATGATCCATTGTGAACCCTGGTGGCATAAGCACCATTCTATCTTACCACTTTTCTCTATCTTTCCTCTTTAAATCCACATATTTCTAAAAAAAAAAAAAAAAAAAAAAAAAAAATCCTAACCTATTTAAAAATAAAATATGAATTCACTTATTTTTTAAAATTTAAAATTAGTATAAATTTTTAGACCTAGTGGTCTTATGTAGGTCCTAGGGAGGAAGACAATACTTGAAGGGAGAACTGTTGTATCTGAAAGTGAAGAGAGGAGAAAATAGCATATAACAAACCTTGTGAAGGTTAGAATCTAAAAGGCAAAATGAATGTCTGGGATGAAGATACTAGGAGCAGTAAGGAAAAAGGTCTTACCATAGCACTGAAAACTCTAAGCTGTAGAGAAATCAATGGTCTCAGGCAACTAAGGATTAATCTATGAAGAGAGATTGTTTTGTAAATAAATGAATCAGAACAACATCAACTTGATCAGTTAGAGCTCTAAAGCAGATGCAGATCAAAATATAGAAATTGTGAGACAAGACAGCTAAAGAATGATAGTGTCTGGAAGATGTCAAACACATTATATATATTGTGTAGGTGAGTATACATGCATGCCATAGCTCAGTAAGTGGAAGCTAATTAAATTTCTTGTTTTTATTTCTATACCTATATAAAATATGTCAATATACATAAATATAAACAAAGAAATATAGATCATCTGATTAGAAGGAGAAGATTATTTTTGGTTCTATAATTCTTGCTAGTGACCTGTGCAGAAAGGATTTTGGAAGAATTACGGCCCACAGGGAAATTCCAGTTTTGTAAAAAATCTGGGGAACATCTTCAGAAGAAAGATGCAGTTCTAGGGTAAATTAATTCTGAGCTGAAATCACTCCTGGCACTAAGACTCGCCCCAGGTGTAATTAGGCACATCAGGAATAGAAGGTTATATCTTCCTGAGATGGCAATTTCTCTGTCAAGTCAGGATCAAATAGTTACTATTAATCAGTAACAGTAAACCATATCTGACTTGTCTGTGACACCCTGCCTAAAATGGCTTGCTAGCTCTGACAAAGCTATCCCTGCTGATGTCTCTCATCTATCTTCTTTTCAATTCAGAGATACCGTTTAATCAATGGTGTTGACCAGTGGACTCAAGTATTGATTCAAGGATCAATTATTGGTCTAATTTGGTGCCGGTCATGTTTTCTGAATGGAAGGAATAGAGGGGAGAGAGACGTTTGCATGTGGTTGGAAAGGCTTTGTGTGGATATTAGACAGTCCTGCAGGTAATTTGTTTGTCTTCTAACTGAATTCAACATCCCCATGAATAGCTCAGAGGGGATTTTTAGGACTAGAAGCTCTGCTCTGAGAGGCCAGATTCCAAAGTTCTAATATGGGTATTGAAATAGAAATCTCAGTGATGATCTCAGCAGAAGAATGAAAGAAACACATAAAAAAATCAGTAAACTAAAAGAAAAATACAATAGAAAGAAAAGAAAAACCCAACAACCTAAATTTGAAAAGCAGAGCAAAAATAGAGTGGGAAGGGGGGAACAGTCAGAAAAGAAACTTGTGGGACTGTAACAAAGAAACCTGTATTTGTCATTGAAGTCCCCCCTAAAATAAGATAAGGAAAAGGGCAAGGTTGGGAAAGTACTCAAAGAAAGAATGGTTGAAAATTTCAAAAATTTTGCAAGTCATAAATGTACATACTTTAAAAGCTAAGTGAACCTCAAACAGGAGAAACCCATAGAAATTCATGCCAAGACATCTTACAGTTAAACCTCTGAAAAAAGAAAGAAAGAAAGAAAGAAAGAAAGAAAGAAAGAAAGAAAGAAAGAAAAACAATATTGATTTAGTGAAAGAAATAACTTTGTTTTATGGTAAAAGTGTAAAAACAATTTGAATGACAGTGGATGCAATTAGAAACTATGAAGGCCTAAAGAAACTATGAAGACTTATTTCTTAAGTCTTAAATGAAAACTAAATGTTCACCTAGAATCCTATATGAAGGAAGAGTACCTTCAAGGAAGAGGGTGGAAGCAAGATGGTCTCAGATAGAGTTTTCTGAAGGGGATTAGTTGCTAGCAGGTCTACTGTGAAAGAATGGCTATATAAAGCTACCAAAAGTGAAAGGAAGCAATAAAGAAGGAATCGTGGCATGTCATCAAAATATAAGAAATGAGCCCTGGTTGGTGTGGCTCAGTGGGTTGGGCATCATCCCATGCAGCAAAAAGTTTCTGGTTGGATTCCAGGTCAGGGCACACTCAAGACCTGATATGAGGTTATTGCTCTCATTTTGATATTTCTCTCTCACTATTCCTCTCCCTTATTTCTCTAAAAAGAAATAAAATATTATGCTTTTATTATTATACATTATTATTATAGATATCTCAAGAATGGAAACAATCTATTTGTCAACTTATGAACAAGTAAACAAAGAGTGTACACATACAATGGAATACTATATAATAAAAAGGTATATGCAAATTGACCATCATGCCCTCACACAAGATGGCCACCCACATGTGGTTACAAGATGGCTGCCACAAGATGGCCAGCAGGGGAGGGTAGTTTGAGGTGACCAGGCCAGCAGGGGAGCAGGTAGGCTTCCATCAGGCTGGCAGGGGAGTGGTTAGGGGGTGAACTGCCTGGCAGGCAGAAGCAAGTTAGGGGCAATCAGGCTGGCAGGTAGGCTAGTGTTTGGGAGCCAGCAGTCCTGGCCTAAACCTGCAGTTGGACATCTCCCAAAGGGTCCCAGATTGGAAAGGGTGCAGACTGGGCTGAGGGACAACCAGTGCATGATTTTCATGCATCAGGCCTCTAGTTTAGTTATAAAATAGAACGAAAAGCTGATACATGCTATAACATATATTCACTTTAAAGACATTATGCTTAAAGAAAGAAACCAGACACAAAAGTGCACTTATTATTGAGAAGATTTTAGAAATAGAAGAGGCAGTTAGGGAAAAAGGGGGATTCATGGAGAGGAATGCATATTGGATAGGTGGAGACAGCTCCAAGCCACCAGATGGTTTACAAGAATGTTTCAAGATAAGGGGAAGAAGAAGAGGGGGGCACTGGGTAAGCTTTGAAACTTTGAAACTGATACCAGCCAGAGAAGGGCCCAATTAGAAAGTAGCATGAACAGACAAAGAACCTGCCAGCATTTAAAAACACAAGATTTTTAAATCCTCAGTGGATAGAGCATCAGCCTGTGTATGAAAAGGTCCTGTGTCCAATTCTGGTCAAGGGCACATGCCTGGGTTGTGGGCTTGATCCTCAGTAGGAGTTGTGCAGGAAGCAGCCAATGATTCTCTCTCATCATTGATGTTTCTATCTCTCTCTCTCCCCCTCCTTCTCTGAAATAAATAAAATATTTAAGAAATAAAACAAAAATCCATAGACAAAGAGACTCATGGGACTAGGTGCCAGAAGCCAATTCCAGCATGTCAGCAGGGCTGAATCATCTGGGATGGCTGAAAGGCATTTCCCCAAACCTGAATAGGATTGTCTGCTGCCAGACAGCTCAGGGCATCTTAATCTGCATGTTATTGCATCCTGTTGGCCATTAGCTATAGGTTATTCCCCAACCTGACAATGCTACTGTAAACCCTATCCCTGGCCGTTTGAAGTATATTGTCTCTATCTTGCCTTAGGACAAATTGTGTTAATAAAAGCATGTATCCTGAGTCAAGGGGTTGTTACAGAAAACCAAAGAAAAACAAAGCAATACTTACAGAGATGGAGTTACATTTATTATGCCCAGGACCAGAGGAAAATGTATCTCAAATTCTGGGCCCCAACATGCAGGATTTCTCCCTATTTATATGATCCTACCCTCTTTGTCTCCCAAATATGGAGTGTTTCCGGCCCCCTTTTGCAAGTTCTTAAAGAGCCAGTGTGTACCTGGGCCTTGAAACCTCAACCATGGTGCCAGCACAGATGACGTTGTCTGGGGAAGGTTAAATCCACAGAAGCCAAAGAATAGGGTTAAAATTTCAAACAACAGTTTATATAGAAGATGGATGCTTCAGGGTAATCTTTTAGCTCCTTTAACTGAAGCTCCTCTGACCCCAATGCCTTTCAAAATTATCTTTAGTCCTTGGACTCTTTATTGAATCTACACTCTTACCTTGTTTATCTATGAAGGTAAAGTAGGGCTGTATATAATATGATATACAAGATTAATTTCAGATTTTATATTTTGAGACATGATACTGCATTGATATAATATTCCTATGTTAATTTTTCATTTCAATAAAATTTTTTATGGTTTCTTTTTGTTACTTTATTTTTTGTGTATATTACTAAAGTTCCCCCCCTTCCCCCCACCTTTGTCCACCTTCACCCAGCTCCTGCTTTACCTTCCCTTTGGCCACCATACTGTTGTCTGGGTCTGTCATGCATGTATGTTTTATAGCTAATCCCTTCACCTTCTTTCATCCACTTCCCCTCTTCTCCCTTTCCTCTACAGTTGTCCATCTGTTCCATGTATCCATGCCACTATTTATATTTGTTCCTCAGTTTATTTTGTTCATTAGATTCCACATATCACTGAGATCATATGGCATTTATCTTTGTTTGATTGGCATAGTTCACTTAGCATGGTAATCTCTAGGTGCATACCTACTATCTTGAAAGGTAAGATTTTCTTCTTTTTCACAGTTGCCTGTCAACAACATTTGGATCAAATTGACATGTTCTAAAATGGGAACTTGAGATAATTATTTTTAAAATGTTATGATATTTTCTTGATTCTAAAATGTCTATGACATTAGAAAATACTATTGTTTTTATAACAGCTTTTCCAGGAAAAAGATTCACACTCAAAAATAAACAAAACATATCCAATGAGCTGAAAACATATATTTACACAATAAATATGATTTTAATTTTTAATATATCTTAGACTCTAGAATTTTTAGCACCTAAGATTCCTTCACATTAAAGTTCTAAAAATGAATTCACACTTGATTCCTGACTGTTTTGATTTGTGATCCATTTCATTCCATACAATTAACCACATAATTTTTGTGGTATGATGAAGATTGACGTTTTATCTACATTTTTCATTTGAATAAAATAATACTGTGTTTTTTATTTATCTTTTTAAAATATATTTTATTGCTTTTTTACAGAGAGGAAGGGAGAGGAATAGAGTTAGAAACATTGATCAGTTGCCTCCTGCACACCCCCTACTGGGGATGTGCCTGCAATCAAGGTACATGCCCTTGACCGGAATTAAACCTGGGACCCTTTAGTCCCCAGGCCAACGCTCTTTGCATTGAGCCAAATCAGCTAGGGCAATAGTGTGTTTTTAAAATTGAAATATGTATCATTGAAAATAGAGCCACTGGGAACTTTTGACCGATTTCTATGTCATTCTCTTAGTCCTTCACTATGTCAGCCATGTCAATCTCTCCACTTTGCAAGTGTTTAATATACCCTGAAAGGTTTGACAATTACAATAGCCATTTGAGGGATCATAATATAATTTTTAATGGTTACTTCTTATCAACCTTGGGAAACAGTTTAAGTTTTGCTTATGATTTCCAGAGATATAAGCAAAAAATGACCCAGGTCAAGCCAGTCTTGCAAAATAAGCTTAATTAAGCTTTATTGGTATGAATAAACTGGCTTTGTTTGCTCAGGGAATTTTCAAGGCTATTCTCTGCTTTTTATTTTAACAATACTGAATACTTAATTTTTTTGAGTTCTACATTTACAGGATTTGTGCATGTAAATGAAGCATTGCTTTCCAAATATCTTAGTTGAATCTCCCAAGTTAACTTCGTATGGTTCTTTAAAAAGTACCCATCATCCAAGTTTTCCCTGAGTATCGCAACCTCTGGGATTGAAGTGCCAGAGTATATATGCTGCCAATCCTTTCTCAGCATGCATCTCTGTCTTCGTGATTAGGATGTGTTAAAGCATACTACCGAGACCGTGCTAGTGATGCCAATGCTATAAAACAAAAAGAATAGTTTTTAAAACCTTTAGAAGAAAACCTTTCAAAACACTCTTATTTCCATCCTTGCATAATATTTATAATTTTCTAAAGAGGAAAATTATCTTAAAATGCCTATCAGTACTTCTGTTGTAAAAATAAATTATTATAATAGAGTACATGTTACCTATAATTAGCAAATCTTTTGTGAAATTTATAACAATAGTAACAATAACAATACTCTGTGTGTATCCCATTTTATCCACAAAGCTAAGACCTTATACAATAAACACTACCCAAACAGATAATTCTATAGTAGCCTGTAATGCAGTACTTGGCACGTGTTAGGAAACACTTCTGTAAGTGTCTTAATGACAAATGGCTCCATAGTTTCGGGTGCCTTTTCTTCGAAAGTCCAATGAAGTATTTGGGTGTTGCTTTATAAGGTATTCTGTAAGTTGGTTATTCTTCCAGTGATATAAGTTTGCTTTTGCTTTAAAAAGTAAAACTTCCTTGCTACTTTAGTGCTGCATTCTTTTGTATTTATCATCTATTTTACGTATTCTACTTCTAGTATTGCATCTCAGTGTAATTTTGAGTGGAGATGAAATGCAAATATAAGTTATAATTCAATTGCATGTGGCCATTGCTGTGTAAATAACTGAATTGAGGCACTACTCTCAGAAGCAGATACTTTGTTACATGGCACAAATCATATGTGCTCAGCACTGAGTCCTACATTAACACGTAAATCGATTCTCCAGGATTTGCAAGGTTATTTTTACGGAAACTTGAAGATACACATTAGTTTGGAGATAATTATGATATGGGAAAATATTTTTTTAAAATAAAAAAGAACCTATAAATATAAATGCATGCATGTGTGGAACAGTGGGACATTTTCCTCCTCCTCCTCCTCCTCCTTCTCTTCCTCCTTCTCCTCCTTCACTTCCTCTTCCTTCTCCACCTCCTCCTCCACTTCCTCCTCCTTCTTCTTCTTATCAGCAATACCTTCACCACAATGTACAATAGAAGCTAGTTTTGAGTAAGGCAATGAAGCAGTGTCAGAGTGCTGTTGGTGGTTCAAGGATCTCTCCAGGCAAAAGGGTGAGATGTTCACTTTTTCTCTGGTAACTGGATTCTTGCTACAAATCTTGGCCACCATATCCTTTTCCATTTAACATACATATTCCTTCTCTAAAACAATGTTCCACAAATTTCGGTGTTTTACTTTCTAGCTCATGCAATTCACAACTATCCACAAACTCTGTGTGAAACTAGACTTGCAATCAAATACATTCAAATTGGCCCCATCACCCCCCAGTTCCAACACGGATCAGCAAAGACAGAAAACCATGCTTTCTTTCATAATTGTTAGCATAGGATATGCACAAAAGACTACATTGGCTTCAGTCCTCATTACCTAAACACAATTTATTTTTAAAAATTGCCTTGAAATTAACAAGCAATATATTTAAATCTTTGTTTCTAACAATAGTTCCTTGTACAGTGTAGCTAGCTGATAAAAAACAAGTACTAAGTCTTACTATATGATTTTGATATTGAATACAAAATAATATAATTAGCTGAAAACAATGATTATATGTTCCATCACCTTGATTTTCAGTTCAAGGCTTTCTGAATGATGCCAATGAGCAATACTTTATCTTCCCACATACTTTAGTTTTAACCTGGAACTTATTTTTAAAAAATATATTTTAATTATTTTTTTTACAGAGAGGAAGGAAGAGAGATAGTTAGAAACACCGATGAGAGAGAAACATAGATCAGCTACCTCCTGCACACCCCCACTGGGGATGTGCCTGCAACCAAGATACATGCCCTTGACTGGAATCGAACCTGGGGCCCTTCTGTCTGCAGACTGATGCTCTATCCACTGAGCCAAACCGGTTTCGGCAAACCTGGAGTTGACTGGGAAAAAAATGTTCCTTCTACTATCCTGGGTCTGCCTTCTCTTTGAGACTGAAGCACTCCACTCCTGATAACATCAGTAGCAGGAACCAATACTGTGCTACAACATACAAACCTTCTGAAAGAGTTGCTTACAGATAAGGGCGGGGAGCTACCACTAGCTTAGCCTATTCATGTTGCAATCTGAAAACATTAATCCGCTAGACATCTTCATTTCCCCAGTCGCCTTGCTATGCCCCCAATTTAGAGAGAAAAATCTATTTCTTGTACTTCTAAGTGGAAATTCTCAGCTGATTGCTGATAAACTGGACACTGTAGCTGTCAGCAAGCGATGTTATACAACCCTGGGAAATGTCCCTCACATCCCGTGTCAGTTGGCTTTGCATTGAATAAGCTGCTCTTTTAACAGCAGGTAATTGTCTTTTTTTTTCTGTCTCCAGCAATGCATTCTCTGTCTTCCTGGTGCAGAAAGCCCCACTCTATCCACAAACATGCACTCACACATGTTTCTGCTGCAGAACAGGACAGCTAGATGCCAAGCCATTGTTTTTACAAATGAAAAGGCTAAGGCAAGACTGGAGTGAGACAAAATACCTAAAGAATAAGTTCAAAATAATCAAGGTAAAAAAATGGAGGGTTTGAGAATGAGGATCATGTGACAAGTTTAGGATGAACGTGGGTCAGGTCATCAATGAAAGGTTCTTGTCCACCATCAGTTCTTAAGGCAGAAAACAGCTTGCTTATATAACTTATATAACTGAATAATCAGATACATGAACAGAATGAAAAGGTCTGGTAGCTATTAGAAAACTAAGCTTGAACGTAGGCCCCAGATGATGCTTTGAACAATAGCTGGGATTTCTCCCAGAGATACTGAATGTACAAGGAGGACTAGCAGCCAATATCTCATTTCAGGAACCATATCCTTTGGGTATCTTTAGAGTTTCGCTAGGATCCTGGTATCAAATGCCCAAAAGCAGAGATATATTGCATAATACAATACATTTACTTTTTCCAATCACATTGTCAGGTTTATTTAGAGAAATAACAAATCAAAGTTTATTCCGTTGAATGAGAAATAAACTTTTAAACAGAACTTTATGAAATTGAACTTATCATTTTGTTCTATTTTGTATCTGTCAACCAGTAAAAAACTAAGATTATATTACTAGAGGCCTGATGCATGAAGTTCATCGAAGCCTCAGTTGCTCTGGCTGACCCTTTCAGCTCCTCACAGCCTCCGCTGGCCCTCACACCCCTGGCTTCATCCAGAAGGTCCTCAGGATGGTCGTCCAGAATGTCATCCAGATGGCCTTTTGGCTGTTCGGTCTAATTAGCATATTAGCTCTTCATTATGTAGGAGCTTCTATGTGCCAGACTAGATACCAAATATGTTTTGTTTTAACTCATATATTTTTATTTATCAGTATTGTATTTATCATTTTGATCTTCATTTTACACATGAAACTAAAGCACAATGTCTCATAGTTTTAGTCACTTGGCAGTGTCACATAATGAAATCATTTGAGTATGTTACATTGATTGTGCATATGTTACATGTGACTATGCTATAATGACAAAATCATTGACTATTTTGCATAGTCACACCCTTGGGGAACCCAGGATTTGATTTCAGGATGTCCAGGCTCTAAATAACAATAAACTGATAACCAGGTAATCTGACAGAGCAACGGGTTCAAAGACCCTGGTGAGGGGTTCAGAATATCATGTACCTGAAGGATGAAGAACGTGTACAGGGCTGAGAGCTCATTGGTCCAATGACAATTATGAAAGGCTGTAACTATACCCCAAGGTATCAATACCGAGATCTTAGATATTTATTAACTAAATACAGTAGTCCTCCCTTAACCATGGGTTTGCTTTCTATATTTTTAATTATCTGAGGTCAACCATGTCTGAAATGTTAAGTGGAAAATTCTAGAAATAAAGAACTTACAAATTTTAGCACTGTTCTGAGTACCTTGATGATCCATCCCATGCTGTAATCATCCTTTCTTCCAGTGTAATCACACTGTAAATGCTATCTATCTTAATATCTATTTCAGTGTCAGATGGACTGCTGCAGTACTGCAGTGCCTGTGTGCATGTAACCCTTATTTTATTCACTAAAGACCCCAAAAAGCAAGAGTAGAGATACTGGAAATTTGGACATGCCAAAGAGAAGACATAAAATGCTTTTTTTATTGCAAAGGTATGCCTGTATAGGGAACAAACAACAACATAGTATATAAAGGGTTTCGTACTATCCATGATTTTAGATATCCACTGGGGGTCTTGGAATGTATTGCCTGCATATGTGGGGAGCTGCCCTGAATGCAGGGGTCCACGTGCCTAAATGCAGGCATAAGCGTGGGACACAGCTCTCCATGTACCCTTTATATTAACCTAAGTGAGAAATTACTGCTATTTTTAGGAATGCTGATATGTGCTTAACTGCAGACATCTTTGCTTATTCTATAGGTTAAAGAATAGCCGGGAGCCTGCTGACCTAGAAGGAACTATGGTTACAAGGAAGATAGCGTGTTTGTGCAAGGAAGTTGGCAGGGTGATAAGGTTAAAGAACTGGGTGGGCTTCGAAACCCATGTGCTTACAATACTGGCCTGAAGGAAACACTTTCTCTTACAGAACTGTATAAGAAGGCTTTGAGAAATAAACTCGGGGCTGCAGACCTTCGTCTCAGTCCTCCCGACCCCATCTTTTCTTTTCTTTCTTTTTTCTCATCCTCACCCCCTCATTCAGGTCCTGTTCATTGCCAGCAGGTACTGGCATGCATAAAGGGGGCAAGTACTGTATTTTTTCCCTTTAATAAGACATCCTGGATTTATCTTCATCAATTTGTCTAAAATCTTTTAAAACTATTTGTACTTTATCTGGGTATAAAAATGTAAATACCAACTTTCATGACAGTTGAAAAACAAAGGCACCTAGAATTTCCTTGAGTAAGCCCACCTATTCTTGACCTTTTAAATTCTAAATAAAATTCTTAGAACTATGATCATCACTTCATCAGCAGTGCATAAACCCAGCTGGACCAATAATATTAAATATAGCATAAATAGAAAGTTGTTTCCCAGAAAGAAAACAAACAAACAAACAACAACAAAAAAAAATAACAAACAACACAAAAACTAGAAGGGGGAATTCATTATACTTGCTGAAAAATTTGTCCTGGGACTCAATGATATTGAAAACAGGCAAATCCCTAGCACTGATGGCATGTCACAGAACCATCAGCCTCAGTAGCAGCCATATGAATCCTCACTCTTACAGCAATAGCCATTTATTTGTAAGAGATGAAAAGACTCCATTACTCTCTTCCTGAATAAGCATCATCAGTCAGATTTGTCATCTCTCAAAGAAGGAAACTTCTACTGCTTTTTATAGCTTGGAGTTTTCAAGAAGCTGCCAATTAGATTTGGACAGAGTGAAGAAACTAGAAGAGCTGAGAAGATAATCCTTAGTGGAGGGAATTAAGTTTGTTCCTTAAGAAGACTTTAATATAGATACTGCTATCTTGCAAGAAGGGAGGAGGCTGTATGGAATGAGGCCAACATCCTGAAGGACCTTTGTGACTTCATTGGACAACTGGCTTAAACCAATCCTGAAGCCTGCCCTCTGGGTATTCAGTGACATGAAGCAATACACTCCCTTGTTATTTAGGCAAAAACATAAAAATGAAATAAAATAGATACTGCTGAGTAGGCCACAAAACTAGTTCCTTGCCAGAATAGTTACATCAAATTCAACAAATGTTTATCATATATTAATCACAACTATTGCAGAGGCCTAAAAATGCTAGACCTTATTGCCTTAATAAAGTTATTTCAAAAGTGAATATAGAGCATACGAAATTAGGTTTTGACACAAGATGGAAACAAAGTAGTAGCAGGCCTATGTGGTTGAGATGGATAATCTTTTAAAGAAAATTATGTATGCATGCATATGAACAAAACCAATGGATACAGAAAGAGGGGGGGTTGGAGTGTTGGGGGTGGGAGTGGGAGCAGCCGGGGAGAAGTCAATGGGAGAAAAAGAAGACTTACATAATACTTTAAACAATAAAGAATTTACATTAAAAAGTAAGACATAGAATTTCAAAAAAAAAAAGAGAGAAAGTAATTTATCCTTAAAAGGTGTTTGCAAACAGCTAAGAAACTGAACTGTGATATTAGACATCTGGGTAATAGCATCATTTGTGACTTAGGGAAGATTCTGGCTCAAAATATGCCTGTTTCTGTAGAACCAGCTACTGGGAAAAAGTGAGTATTTTGGTCTGAAGGCTGAGGAACCTCATTGGTGGGAAGGGATTCATTGTACTCTGAACCTCTTCCTTTTGGAAATTTAATGTTACAGAATTTTGCTAAGATGGCTGAGGTTAACTGGTAGTAAAGAATGTGGAGGACCCACACAGGTTTTCCCAGGAGGGGGCGGGATTAGCACTGCTGACAGAATTTCCACATTAAGGCCGAGAAGAATGTGGCCCGGTGGCTGGCTCAGGAACAGTGTATGGCTGAGGCCAGAGACCTTCTGCAGTCCAGACACCTTGAGCTGGCAGAGGGCGCTGGAAGCCGTGGCTGAGGTGGCAGCTCAGAATGACAAGCACTGACACTGAGGACAGGGCACCTGGTTCTTTTCTGTCCAGCGCAGGAGTCGGCCAGTTGGGGTGTGACTGAAGCAGTGACAAAAGAAAAAACCTTACTTTAAGGGATCCGTTTTCAACAGTCACTGTGAGGTTCTGTGCCCATTAGAGGATGAGCCAGGAAGGATGTGAGATCAAACTACTTTCCCGCTGCAATGGGAAGAAGGTGATGGTTGGAGGAAAGGGTTCTGAAGCTTGGACTCTGTGTGTGTGTGTGTGTGTGTGTGTGTGTGTGTGTGTGTGTTCAGTACAATATTGTTTACTGGGCCCTGTGAGATGATAAAGGCCTGTTCTTAGTGGCTGCTGATTACAGGCTTGAATGAGAGAGTAAATAGTCTCTTACAGACATGTGTACACTGAATGCCACTTTGTAATTGACTTTTACATACATGATCTCATCTGATTTATATGGCATTATTCCATTTTACAATGATGAGTCCAAAATCCAAGTAATAGAGACAGTTAATGGCCAGGGAGAGGAGATAAGATTGGAATGTGCTGATCAAAATTCAGAATTCTAACTTCATCTTCTGCATTACCCAAACCTAATCTGGTCATCATGGTGTTTAATCTCCAAGAGTGTTGGCTGTCATCATTAGAATAAATCATAATACATACAGAAAGGTTAGCATGGCCTGATCCCTGGTAGATGATCCAGGCTCAGGTATGGCCACCTTCCCACCCCTTTCTTCTCATGCACAGTGGCCTTCATGCAGACACGCTAACCTAGGTTCCCTTAGCATTGTACTCCTTCATGAAACCTGGCGGACTTAGTTTCATTAGTACTCACTAGTACCTATATATTTACTATGACTCCCGAACTAGACTGTAAGTCTCATGTTGCAATTCCAGACCTGCATTGTTTACTCAGCCTGTGGCTCTTGCATCACACTGGATTTGGCACATAGGGAGTGCTCACTACATGTTTCTTTATTTACATACTAACTTAAAACTATTGACAAAATTATCTTTCTACAACCTTGGCATTATTCTGATAGCGAACAGACTACATCCATCTTCTTGTTCAGCCAGGGTAACTTCTGCTCATTCTTCTAAGTCCGATTTAAGAATCTCTGGGACAGTTATTTCTCTCTTCTCATCTTCTCTCATATTTGCTGTTAGAATCCCACAATCAGCATTTGATTGTGTTCACTGTTTATATATATATATATATATATATATATATATATATATACACACACACATGTTTCATGAGTATTTTTTCTATTGCTTCAATAAGATTTAAAATGTTTTTAAAATAAATTCTGAACATCTTCTTTATATTTCTTTACAGAGTCTGCTGGGCAACTTAAAAGTGATGTGTAGCAACTTGCTGACATTGACCTGGACTAGCTGTTAGAGAGCAGCTGGGAGACAAGTAAGGTGGAAGCAGTTTGGAGACAATGGTTTTTGATGGAGCGCATTGTCGGGAGCTTATCAGATAAAAGGCTGAGGAAGAGGATCCCTTTTTATTTATTTCCTCTAGGAGGTTGCATGTCTAGAGATTGTGGTAAATATTTTGAAATATTCGAGTAAATAACAGAGTAAATATTTGTCTCTTAGGATGCATCTGTGAGCAATGTACTGGCAAAGTTAATCTGAAAACTAATAAGAAAGTCAAAGTTAATAGGAGACATATTGTTTGAAAACTGCGAACTCAATATTCACAGAAGTTCTAATTTAATCTCCTATAAAAAAGCAACACAGAAAATGAAGCAAAACCCATTGGAATTTAAATCACAATCATCTGTGTATTTGGCCTCTTTTATTCAAATATTTTTGGAGTTTTCAGACATTGAATTTAATCAACCCAGCAGCGAAAAAATTGGCAATCTGATAGAAGAGAACAATGGAATAGACTTGCTTCTTTCAACATGAATAGAACTTTCAGACTGAGGAAAACTATTTGTTCCCTATTCGTTCCATGTCATAAATCCATAGAACTGAATAAGCTTGTTCTGAAAATCTTTTCCAGACATTGAACATGAGGCTCTTAATCTCAAAATCCTGTGGCCCAAACTGTATTGAGCTGAAAGGGTTGTTTTTTTTCTTTCTAAATTGAAAATTCTGGGGCCCAGAGGGGAAAAAAAAATTTGCATGCCTATGTTTGGCTTTTATAAGGCACATTTCAAAGGTGGAAGGATAAAAGAAGAAATACAGGAAGATGCTATTGTGAACAATCATATTTTCAAAACCCTATTTGACAAAACATGAAAATCCTTCAGCTACAGTTCAGCAAAATGCATTTTTAAACATATGTGACCTAAGTAGAAATAAAGATAAACTCTCTGCTTCAACCTACTTCCAGAATCAGCCTTCTTTTTCCTGTCTATTTCAGCTTTGGGTCATGCTGCTGCTGGCTTCTCTTAAGTATTAATGTGGCATCTGAGATATGAGTAATCCACGAACCCAATCTCAGCTTCATGAATTAGAAGCTGTATCAGGTAAACCAAGAGAAAATTTGTTGGAGAATGGAAACATAGGTAAGAGCAGTTTTGAAAAGAGACAAAGAAATTATGGTTTCAGGCTTATTTTCTGTGAGGAAAAGTTTGATGATCATTGCAAAGCAAGAAAATAGTTTTTTAAAGGAATAGAGAGAGAAAAAGCCAAACTCCATGGTCTTCCTTTTTGAAGTAGATGCATTATAGGTAGTTTGGTTCAATGGTGTGATGAGATCTTGGATCCCTATTGATTTAGAATCCTTTGGTGCCATCAGGGAAGGGATGACAGAAAAGAGAAAAGTAGCAGTGCAGTGACACGGAAATATATATTTTTCTCTCCCAGGCTAAGGATAAGCTACTTTCATGATTGGCTATGCTCACAGTTATTTCACCACATCTAATCCTGTTTGGGAGCTAGAACTAGGACCACGTGCATAGAGTGTGTCCAGTCTGTGTTGGTGTTGGGCAGGGATATAGTCATGTTTGCCCCCTTCACAAAATAGTGATAAGTCATTTCCTTGGCTTTATTTTTCTCTCAACACCATTCCCTTCCACACTCCAATCCAAAGTTTACCTCATTACTGTTACTTCTGAATATAGACAGATCCATGGGTGTTCATTAGTAATACTATGCTTCCAGCTATTACCGAATATATTTTCTCAGAAATGCTGGGTGGGCTCTGGAGGAGGTGGCGTGGGGTTTTCCTTGACTCCTTCCTCGTTGGTTCTGGCTGCTGTGGTAGTAAGATTTCTAATGTGACCGACCACCCCTCAAATGACTAGTTCTAATCTCATCACCCATGAATCTGATGAGGTATCACCCTTGTGAGCATGTTATCTTTACCTTAATAGCAAGAGAGACTTTCTAGATGCATTAAGGTTACTAGTCAGTTGACCTTAAGACAAGAAGATTACACTGGGTTTTCTGGTGGGTCCAATGCAGCACCTTTAAGAGAAGAGGTCTTTTGCTGGCTGGTCGGTAAGACAGGAAGGAAGAAGTGGAGGGGAGAGATTTGAATCATGAAAAGGGTGTCATTGCTGACCTGATCCCTGGTTGGATCAGAAACTGCCTTAAACTGGGGGAGCTGGGTAGTCGTGGGAAAGATGAGCAATATAGAGTTTGTGTTCACAGATCTCTGGACTTGACCCAGGTGGGAAGAAGGGAGGTGACTTAACAGCAAAACAAGTTAGCTGAGTAATTATTACACAGGCCTGAACTTTCAGGTTCTCAGAGGGAGACGCCTTTTGTGGCTTTCAGTAACAGTAATGTTGTTACCATAGAATATGACCACAGATTTGTCTTTAGACAGTCCTGTCCATTCCTCTTACCACTCGATTATGTCCCAAAGTGAATCAGAGGCTTCCTGCCACAGAGCTCTTGGTAATTCATTAAAATTTTCTTGACTTTTACATCAAAAGAAACACCAAGCATTTTGTTTATTAAGTAGTTACAGGTCCAAACAATTTAAGTGTTTATGTCCAAGCCACTTAATAGCTGTTTGAAAAAAAAAATACAAATGAGCTAAAAGGGAAATAACATATTTAAAAAGGGGGCATCTATGATACTTTCAACAAACAATACAAATAAAAATAATATATTAAGTTTAGCTTCTTAAATAATATCAATCAATAATATCAAATAATATCAATGGGATGTGTT
The DNA here is from genome assembly GCF_014108245.1 of Pipistrellus kuhlii. Taxonomy (NCBI): domain Eukaryota; kingdom Metazoa; phylum Chordata; class Mammalia; order Chiroptera; family Vespertilionidae; genus Pipistrellus; species Pipistrellus kuhlii. Next base: position 45,409,394 of record NW_023425438.1, on the reverse strand, counting down.
TATCTATTGGGACCTTCTCAATTTTTAAAAATCTTGGAATCAGATTGAACACACAACTTCACTGTGTGTCCTACATTGACCTTCACAATAGCACTTGCTTTTTTGTTTGATTTGCTTTTTAGGTAAATTACAGCATACACAGAGGACCCAGCTCTGGCAGAGATAGGTCCCAGGGAGTAAGGCACTGTGGTCGAATATTGAAACTGCAAATTTCAATATTAGACTAGCCCATTGCCTATATTTTGACAGATATCAAGTATCACTCTTTCTCTCAGAACATAGAACGAGCTGTGGAACCCCTCCAGGTTCCCTGTGAAGCCCCAACACAGCTGAATTGCAGAGATAAGGAACTTGCTCACAACTCCAGATAGGGGTGGAGCTGGGATTGAACTCAGTTCTCTGTGAACCCAAACCAGGGTTGGGCTACTACAATTGCCAGTGTTCACACGAGGAGGTAAAAGGGTGCCAGGGTCACTGGATAACCGTGGCCAGTTATGTTAGGGAAGATTTCATGGATATTACAATTTTCAATAATTAATAGCATTCAACTGTGCATAGTTAATCCTCTTAGTTACTCAAATGTTTATGGACTCTGGAGTCTATGGGCAGACAGTTTTTAAAAAGCTCTCACTTTCCAGATCATCGTCTCTAGTTGAAAAATCAACATGAATATATATTCCAAGTTTAATTGAAACAACTGCTAGTACCGACAAGCTAAAACTCTTTGTGCTTCATTTATAAACGGATTTTTTAAAAATTTCAATGGTAATTTTACTTGTGGAAGAGCACTGTTTATGCCCACAACAAAATGTGTTGGTTTAATTAAAAACATTGGGTTTAAACTACTTTTACTATCTCATGCATTTTAGTCATTGCATTTTAAAGCATTTTCAAAAGACAAAACAACCAAAAAGAAAGATGTTTTTATTTCAGAATATAATTGCTTTAGTATATGTGCCCAGACAAAAGTAGCCATTACTAATTAGAAATCCCAAGAGATCCAGAAAATTGTTGATCCATTGCCGGTTTGCTGTGTAATTTACTTTATAATCAAACTATTTTTTAAAATAGTGTTATTATCAATATAGTCATTAATTCAGCATATTTTACAAACATTTTCTTGCATCAGTAAGTGAAAATTTTTGACATATTCTTATTTATAATGTAATGGATAGCAGTATTTTCTGAGCAACTTTTCTAATACATTCATATAAATGTAATCTAAGTGATATAAAGACTACTCCTTTACAAATTGATTTTCCATAATATCTAAGTATGAACTCCCAGCCCAATACACATAGAAGATTTGCCAGGGAAGTTCTTAAATAATCAACACAGTAAGGACAATTATGTGAGACCATAATCAATAAAAAAAATAAAATTAAATAAAATTAAAAAAAAAGAAATTTCAGGATCATTTTTTATTTCAAATGCTAACTGAGAATTGTAATCTTAATATTTGTCAACACAAAAAAGCAAACTTCAGAATAGTACCAACCACTATAGTGCTTTTAAGAACTAAAATTAAGTTGCATAGTTTATGCAAGGTTTTAAACTGCCTTTTGTTCTTTTTAAAAAATATATTTTTGTTGATTTCAGAGAGGAAGGGAGAGAGAAAAAGTGAGATAGAAACATCAACGATCAGAGGGAATCATTGACTGGCTGCCTCCTGCATGCACCTTATTGAGGATCAAGCCTGCAACCCAGGCATATGCCCTTTACTTGAATCAAACCTGGGACCCTTTAGTTAGCAGGCCAACACTCTATCCACTGAGCCAAAGCAGCTGGGGGTTAAACTGCCTTTTGTAACTGCATTGATGGGTTTAAATGAAAATGTTTACTTGTGTCTTTTAGTGTTTATGGTGTTTACTCCAGGGTCCAAAATAATAAAACATGTAAATTCTTCAGGCAAATAGAAATGCTTTTGTATTCTTCACAACTCTCTCTCTCTCTCTCTCTCTCTCTCTCTCTCTCTCTCTCTCTCTCTCTCTCTCTTTTGCCTCAAAGGTTTTAGATATTTTTCTTATCCTATAATTTTTCTCATAGCCATTAGTAATCTGTAATGTTTATATCCATTAAAATATCAAAATAAATTATTCTCATGAGAAGACAAGGACACTGGGTTAGTGAATTAGTCGATAAGGGGATGCTTGTGGGGATGGGAACCATTGTTTTGAAATGTTTGGCTTTATGTGCAGACTGGCACTTTAAGCCAGAAAAAGCTGTAATGAAACTTAATTTCCAGCATAAAGATTATGGAAGACCTATAAACAGAGACTGTCTGCAGAGGCATATTTAGGGAGTTGAACAATCCCCACAAATGCAGAAGCACCAGTTGGCTCATATGTCTTCCTATATAGAGATTGAATAAAGATGTGGTATCTACGTACTATGGAGTACTACTCAGCCATAAGAAAAGATGAAATACTGCCATTTGAGACAATATGGAGGGATCTTGAAAATACCATGTTAAGTTAAAAAAGTCAATCTGGAAAAGCTAGGAACAATATGATTTCACTCATGTGCAGGGTAAGATTGAAACTCTTAGACACAGATAATATTATGGTGGTTACTAGAGGGAAAAGGGTGGTAAATAGTGGGGTAAAGAGGTCAAATATATGGAGAAAAAATATTATTTGACTTTGTGTGGTGGGCACACAATGCAATACACAGATCATCCTATATAATCCGTTTGTTCAACTGTTTGACCAGTCGCTATGAAGCGTACTGAGCACCAGGGGGCAGACACTTTGACTAGTAGGTTGGCTTGCTGCTGGGATCCTGCCAATTGGGACTAGGTAATTGAGAGACTAGGCAAGATGGACTGGACATGCCCTGGAGTCCTCCCTCGGTCCCTCTCCTGTCCCGATCTTATACCAGTGAGTTCCCTCGGCCTGGCCTGAGCCTTCTTACTATCCTGGACCCCTAAGGGATATCAGAGAGCTGATTTTGGCCTGATCCCCACAGGCCAGGCTGCAGGACCCCACTGGTGCATGAATCTGTGCACCAGGCCTCTAGTGTATAATAGAAATGCACACTTGAAATCCATATGATCCTATTCACCAATGTCAACACAATACATTTAATAAAAATAAAATAGAATCCTATATAATAAAAGACTAATATGCAAATTATCTCCTCAGGTGGTCATTTGACTGCTTGCTATGATGTGTGCTAACCACCAGGGGCGACCCAGAACATGTCAGGCATCAGTGATGGTGATGTGGCCCTGGAAGCTGGAAGCAGTGGAGCCACTGCCAATCCCAATGGGCCCTGATGACAGCAGAACTGCTGTGGGATGGTGGAGCAGGTGAGTGGGCATTGCCAGGTCAAAGCCCACACAGAATGACTGGGTGGTAGTGGGGAGATACTGCCTGGCTCCCAGGCACTGAGAGAGCTGGGAGGGGGCCTAGCCCCCATCAATCATTCCACAAGAGGGATTGTGGAGCAGGTGGGGAGACAGTGCCAGGCCAAGGAAGGACTGGGCAACTGCGGAGCTGGGGGTGCTAGCTGGGGCCCAATCTCCACAGGCCACCCTGAGGGACCCCACCCTGAATGAACTAATATTTGTGAAAGAAAGAAAGAAAAAAACAAACAAACATTGAATGCTATGTTCATGACTCTAGTTTGACTATTAAGGATTGGCCATCTCATGAGTCACTGAGATGACTTTCTTAAATAACTTTTTTTTTTTTTTTTTTAAGTATTGATTTGAAAGAGAGGAAGAGAGAGAGAAAGAGAAAGGGAAACATCAATTTGTTGTTCCACTTACTTATGCATTAATTGATTGCTTCTTGTATGTGCCCTGACCAAACCCTCACCAACTGACTCTCACCAACTGAAGTATACAGCCAGGGGCGGCTTAGTTTTCTTTTATACTTTTCATGTCCCTACTGGAAGGACAGAATTTTCTTTTGTTGTTTTTGTTTCACTTTCTCTCCTCTCCTCTCCTTTTCTTTTCCTTTCTCCTGCCTCTTCCCTGCTTTTGCAGGCTCTGGTGGGGGGGGCCCTCCAGGAGCAGGATTTTATTGAATAGCTGAGAACACTATTGGCATTTTTATGCATTCACCAAACAAATGTGTGTTCATTATATGCACAATTCACGATGGCTAGTAAGACATGGCACAACATAAGGCTTAGGCCATGTGGAGTGCAGGAATAGAAAAGCATTGCAGAGTAGTACACAAATTAGAGGTTTTGTAATGTAAACTGGCATTACAAGTGCCAGTGTGCTAATTGTTAGGGAAAAGCTCTAAAAGTCTAAACTCAGGATGGACTCTGAGGAATTGACATACAGCCTTATTCAAACGTGTAAGAGTTTTAATAGAAGAAAATAGCTGCTTGCTCCCAGTGGAGGCCGACCAGGGCGAGATCCACTCCCTCTCAACACAGGGTCTCTTTTTTCTAGGGTAAATAGTAAAAGCATATACGGTGGGTAGTCAAGTAGACCACCAGGAAGAAAATGTGATTCTATGTTAGCAGATAACATCAGGCAGCTATCCACACTCTATACATTCATTAACTACCTTCCTGGCACCTGACCTTTACCTTTCATGGTCATCCCAGCTTTTTGGGTAGTCAGCCAAACCTGAGGCTACGTAGAGTTACACAGTCACAGAAGGTTAAACAGAGAGTCCAACATTTCCCAGACACCCTTTCTGCTGGGGACATATTGCATCTCTGAGCTTCCTTACAGGCCTTCAGGACTAGTTATGATAACTGTTATGAGATCGAAACTTTTGGTGTGCTTGTGTGTATATTACTTGTAATATTCTCTTATTACTTATATTTATATCAATAACTTGCTAAATTCTGCCAGATTCATTCTATGTTTGGAATCCAGTTCTACCCAAATAGTTTAGAATTCAAATGACACTTTCAGGTATTGCTAGGTGAGTTCTATGACCTAAATTAACCATGAACATTTACCGTTATCTATAGGTGTTTATATTGGTTAAACTAGCATCTGACTGGATGCCATCCTCAACTAATCATTTCTTCATTGCTAGTTGTTTTTAGGTTTATTTTTCCACTTAAATAATTATTCCTTAAATAGTGAATCTTTAAAAAAAATAGCAATATAATATGGTACAGAGCACACAATAAGGATTGGAGATTTCTGAAATTTAGTCTGCTTTAAATTAGTATATTGTTTATTAAAGCTGCCATCACAAAATATCACAGACAATGTAGTTTAAATAATAGAAGTTAGTATTATCATAATTCTGAGGGCTGGACATTTGATTACGGTGTTAGCAGTTCTGAAGACTTCCTCACTGGCTTGCAGATATCCAACCTCTGAGAGAGAGGGGGAAGAGAGGGATATATATATATATATATATATATATATATATATATATATATATATTATATTGTATATTGTATATATATATATTTATTGTACCACTTATTTATGCATTCATTGGTTGCTTCTTGTATGGGCCCTGACCAGAAATCAAACCCAAAACCTCAGCACGACTATCTAGTGAATCTTTACAAAAAACAACTGGGAAGCAGTACAATATGGTACAAAGCATTCAGTAAGGATTGGAGATTTCAGAGGTTCAGCTTGCATCTGCTTTAAATTAGCAATTGTTTATTAAAGCCGCCATCACAAAATACTATGGGCAATGTAGTTTAAACGATAGAGACCCGTATTCTCACTATTTTGAAGGCTGGAAGTTTGATTAAGGTGTTAACAGGGTTAAGTTCTTCTGAAGACTCTCTCAGTGGCTTGTAGATTTACATCTCCCTGTGTCTTCACTTGGTCTTCTGTGTGTGTCTGTGTTCATCTTTTCTCTTCTTATAAGGACACCAGTCATGTAGGATTATGGCCTACTCAAATGACCTCATTTAAACCTAACTCCTTTTTGAGTCTATCACAAAATATTGGCTACATTCTAAAGTACTGGGGGCTAGAACATGCATATTTATTTTCTTTTGGTGGAGTGGACAGAAAAGAGTCCATAACAATTAGCTTTGGTGAACTTTTTTTGGCCTTAATAGATTTAGTGTTTTTTTTCTCTCCTAAAAATCTGAGTGCTTAGTTTCTACATGGTCTCATATTCCTGACAATCTTGACAATCTATAACTATATCAGCATGTACTTCATTATATGGAAAAAATACATTGTTGTAATATAAATTGGAATTTTTTAGCAGAAAAAAATTTTTAAAAAGATTGAGTTTTTCATTTTTTATTTTATTTTCACCACCATTTATTTCCCCTATACCCTTTTCAACCCTCTCTGCAATCATCACACTGTTCTACCTGCTCATGTGTTTTCTCTCTTTTTTTCTTTTTTGTGTGTGCAATCTTTCTAACCTTCCAAAGCACTCCCCACCAGAGCTGTCTGCCTGCTCTCTATTTTTGAGTCTATTGGATTTTGAACATGTTCAACATGCTGACACTTGATGAACACAATAATGGGAATTAAAAAAAGCAATATTGGTATGGCTCAGTGGTTAAGCATTGACCCATGCACCAAGAAGTCACCAGTTCGATTCCCAGTCAGGACACATGCCCAGGGTTTTTGGCTTGATCCCCAGTAGCACACCTGCTGCTAAGACTATGTTTCAATTTTTCTTTTCCTCTCCTTTCCTCTCTCTCTAAATTAATAAAATATATCTAAAAATCAAGATTATAAAGTACATACATATTCATTGACATTATTTGAAAATGAGAAATTTATAGCTGATATTTGATTGAGTACAAACTCATTGCAATTCACTCGTTAATTTGTAATAGGTTTTCACATCTTTATTTTTGTCACAAATCTTGTGAGTTTCAAAGGGCAAGCATTACATCTGTTAATTTTTACAGGTAAGTAAAAAAAAATAATGATGTTGGAATGTCAAAGATCTAACACATAGTAAGCAGCAGAGTTCAAATTAAAGGTTCAAATTCTATTCTTCATCTACCATATATAGTCTTACTCTTTTGTGGAGATCAAAAGAGCTCTGTGGTTGAGCCTCAACCTATGAGCCAGGAGGTTAAAGTTCAATTCCAGGTCAGGGCACATGCCAGGATTATGGGCTTGATTCCCAGTACGGGATGTGCAAGAGGCAGCCAATCAAATATTCTTTCTCATCATTGATGTTTCTATCTCTCTCTCCCTCTCCCTTCCTCTCTGAAATCAATAAAAATAAATTTAAAGAAAATGAAGAAAATGTTGAATAAACCATGTGGGTTAAGCCCTTGAAAAATTCAAATGAAATATTTACCAACAAGGAAAGTGATTTAAGTAATTAGAAAAGGAAATGAGATGTTAAATTGACAGAGTTGAGAAAAAATAATTGCAGTGTTCACAAGAACAAATAAACACACAAAAATTCTCTATTACTCTTAGGTAAGGGCTTAAAATTTTTCTCAAAGAAAATTCTGTGCAGAAAGTGAGAAGAAAGAAACTGAAATGAGGTGTGTAAATTCAATGTATGAGATTATAAATGAGAACTTTAATACTAACCTCAATTACAATATAAATGGAAAGACTAAATCAACATCTCTAATTAGCTAAGATTTGTTGCAAGTAGACAAGGAAATCAGACAAGTCCACACTAAATCTCTTGCTTGTTAGCTGGGGTACAGATCAAATGACTCCAAATATCACTAAACCCTCTCTGTCTGCAAACCTGTTTATCAGATTTTGTTTTTATGCATGGTGTGAGAAAAATGTTTCCCAAAGCAATACCACAATCATTTCATTTCTTGTGTCTGTCTATTACTCATTTAAACACACCAAAATTTAACCTGAGAATTGAATAATGAGTGATCATGCTTTAACAAATTATAAACTGCTTTCCTGATTCAGGGCACATTTTCTCCTTTTCAGGTGTCCTTTCCTCCCTTCCTTTGGCCCCCAATGGGGGGTGATTTAAATGGCTGCATATACATTTGTTCTAGCAAAAGATAACCTAATTAAATTTTTAAGAAAACCTTTATGTAGCACTTACAAAAGCTAGACACTGATCTTCCCAATATTAACTCATCTATAATAATAAAAGTGTAACATGCTAATTAAACAGACATTCTCCTGGATGAACTTCTGGATGAAGCTGGGGTTGTGAGGGAAGCCTGGCCCTGTGAGCCTGCTGTGGCCACAGAGAAGCCCAGATCCTGGGTTTCTGGAGAGAAGTCTGGGTCCCGGGTGCCAGAGGGAAGCTGGTGCCAACAGCTGGGGGAAAGAAGGCCTCCTCTTGGACGAATTTTGTGCATCAGGCCTCTAGTAATAAATAATACATGTGTCTTCTTTCTCCTTCATTTATAATACTTTAAGATCTTAGCATATCAACACAATTCCCGAAAAAACCTGATCGATTCTCCAGTTTCCTTCTTCACCCACTACCATCCTATGTAATCCTATCTAATAAAAGGGTAATATGCAAATTGACCAACACTCCAACACACAAGATGGCTGCTACAAGATGGCCAGCAGAGGAGGGCAGTTGTGGGTGATCAGGCCAGCAGGGGAGGGCAGTTGGGGGAATAAAGCCAGGAGGGGGGGGGGGCGGGGAGAGGTCCCGGACCTGCAGGGGAGGACAATTAGGGGAATCAGGCCAGCAGGGAAGGACAATTAGGGGTAACCAGGCTGGCAAGGGAGGGCAGATAGAGGTGACTGGGCCAGCAAAGGAGGGAAGTTAGGGGCAACCAGGCTGGCAAGGGAGAGCAATTAGGAGTGACCATATCAGCAGGGGAGGGCATTTGGGGGCAACCAGGCCTGCAGGGGAGGACAACAAGGGGCACTCAGACCTGCTGGAGATAGCTGTTGGGGGCAATTACACTGGCAGGGAGTGTAGTTAGAGGCAATCAGGCTGGGAAGGAAGGGGAGTTAGTGGTGACTGGGCCAGCAGGGGATAACAGTTGGGGGCAATCAGGTCTGCAAGGGAGGAACAGTCGGGGGTGACTTGGCTGGCAGAGGAGGGCAGTTAGGGGCAATCAAGCCAGCAGGGGAGCAGTTAGGCATTGATAAGGCTGGCAGGGGAGTGGTTAGGGGTGATCATAGTGATAGGCAGAAGCAGTTAGGGGATATCAGGCAGGCAGGCAGGCAGTCAAGCAGTTGAGAGTCAGCAGTCCTGGGTTGTAAGAGGGTAGTCAGACATTCCTCAAGGGGTCCTAGATTGGAGAGGGTGCAGGCTGGCTTGAGGGACCCCTTCTCCCCTGTGCATGAATTTTGTGCACTGGGCCTCTAGGCCTATATAATAGAGCAATATGCAAATTAACTCTAACTGCAGTATGAACAGAATGACCACTCAACCAGTCACTATGAGGTACACTGACGGCCTCTCAGTTTCTCCCTAGCCAGCAGGCTCCATGGTGAACAGGGAACTGGGGGGTGGGTGTCAGGGGATATGGGTGGCACCAAGCCAAGACCCTACCTCATCAGCTTCCCCAGAAACAGAGGGCCACCCACAGCAAGGGCTGGGTCAGTGAGCGGGTGGAAACGGCTGACCTGTTGGTCCCTTCCCCCAGCCATCAGACTCCAATCAACTGATGGTGAATGGGGAACCAGGGTTGGGTGGTGGCAGGGGGAGGTGCCAGCTGCGGGCAGCCAGGAAAGATGGCCCTGATCATAGGCCAGGCCTAGGGACTGTATCCATGCATACATTTTGTGTGCTGGGCTTCTAGTTAGATATAATGCCTTAGTGTCTCTCAGTAAATATTAGGAGGTAGGAAATGTACTAATGTAAGTGCACAGCATGTTAGCTTTGAAGAGTTTGAAAGGTTAACTTTGTCATTTATAGTGATAAACTCCTACTGTCTCTTTACCATAAGTTGTCTAGTCAAGATGTGGATCCATAGTGTTCTAATCCGGTGTGAAGGGCTGTTAGCTATAGGAGAATGTTGCCTGCCTATTATTGTGAGGTAAGAGATGAAAAATTATTATATTCAAAATACAGAAAAATGGTGTGCTCAGTTTAAAATGGGACATATGCCAGCAAGGAATCACATTGAAGATAGTCATCCAGGGCATACAGACACTTTGTAATATCATAAGATAGTCAGGCAAGAAGACTAATTCAGGAATCAAAATGAGAGGTGCTGGAGGCTAATTCCAGCATGTCATAAATGCAAGAAGTTTCATCAAAAGGTTGATGGAACCTTGAGGCTTCAGCAGGGCTGAATACATATTGTTGCTTGCTGGTATGGCTGAAAACCATTTCCCCAAACCTAAATTTACATAAATGATTGCTTGCTGACAGACAGCTGAGGGCATTTTAATCTGCATGTTATTGCCTCCTGCTGGCCAAACACCTGAACAGCCAAGGGTAGTTCCCAGGAAACTCACAATGCCTGCTGTATACTAAAACTTTCCTTTGATATGTATAATATATCTGCTTTGATTTGGGGCAATTTGTGTTAATAAAGAGCAAGGGATCTGGAGATTCAGGGAACTTGGTTACTGAAGCTAAGCCCTCCTCTGGTTCACTCATGGATTACAAATTTATATTATATTTCTAGTCTCTTAAGTTATGCTGCAATATCTTATCCAGATTCCTGAATCCTTCTAATGCTGGATATCACCCTGGCATTGAGAGCAGATTGCTGTACCCTCATCCTGCAATGAGTCCCAGGACTACTTCCTTTTTCAATGTCAGGGTCACCTCCCAGGTTCCAAATTTCTTCTTTGCTTCCCTCACCCCCACATCATAGTCTGCTGCTTGTCCTAATCCTTACCAATACTGTCCTTTGATACTTCTAATTAAATAAATTAATTTGGTAAGTGACATTAGTAGTTGATAATACCTTACATATTACTCCCCTTCTATACTTTATTTGTAGTTTTCACACATGCACACACATACACACACTCATACACACACATACACTCATGCGCACATTCACTTGTATGTATGTAAAGAACTGTGATGCTTTTGCCTAAGTCAGAGCAGCAGACAGGAAGTAAAATCATTTGGGAAGAAGTGTTTGCTTTCCTTCAGAGAAGGGTCTCACTGTGACAATTGGTATTGAGGGGTGCTTGTTCTATTCCAGAGATTGAGCAGTGACTGGGAAGAAGTAGGAGTGACAAAGGAGGGAAAGGAATGCCACTAGGAAATGCAACAGACATGGCTCAAACATTTCCAGCCACGTAGAGTTTGGGCGAGTTTATTGATTTTCCTTTTGAAATATAATTTGAAAGACTTCTCTCAAGTTTGTGAGCAAAGACATGTTTATGGTTGACACTGTCATTTCCCAGTTTATGGTTCCTGTTTGGGGAATATGTTTATATCCTCCTTAGTGCCGGCATTTACCAAGCAAAGACCACTAAAAAAGGGTGATTTCTTTTTTAATGCCATTATATTTTGAAAGACTCTCAGGTTACAAGAAGTCATTGGAATTAGAGCCCATGATTTTAAGATTAATAACAGTAATTACAGGGCCCTGTTGTAGCAGAAGAAGCTGTAGTCTGCCTGTGAGATTGAATCTGAAAGGTCCTTGGTCCAGGGGGATAGGTAAAGCTTGTTCTTTCTGCAAGAACAGCCAGGATCAGGAAGACCCTGCTGTCTGGAAAAACAGAGCGTTGGTGAGAGTTCAACTTTATTTTCCCCTGAAGCTATGCTGATTCTCTGCAACAGGACCCTGAAGACCAATTCTGGTCAGAGCCGCTTTTGTTTGATCCTTTTTTCTGTGATGCCAACACTCAATGGGGAAATTAGGATGGTTTTGACCCTTTCTCCCTCAGCCACCTACTTCAAAGTTTGTAGTGATTTGAAAGGCTCCCTACAGCTGCTGCAGTTTACAGACCTGCAGGCTGGTGAGGTGGAAGTTTCAGGGACATTCATTTCCATGATGATCAGGGGTCAGAGTTGGGCAGAGACCTGATGGCACATCCATACTTTGGGGGAACAGAAAGTGTCCCCCATAAAACCTTTTAAGCAATTCTAATATAGAAAAGTTAAAAAGTTAAAAGCAACTCTAATGATATTTTCCCACCAGCTTAACATTCTAGGGGGGCCCTTTTGGAAGGAGTGAGGTGAAAAGGTCAGATAAGATAAATGGTGTTGAGCGATGTCTCAGAAAGTAAACTAGAATGGAGTGGTTTAGGGGGTAAATACAGAAAAAGTTAGGAAAAGAGGTAAAGAATGGCCTAGAAGAACAGAGGGAAAGAGGGATGGAAATTAGGGGAGAGAAAGATGAAGACAAGAGAAGATAAGAGAATGATTGACAGGAAGGAGAAGTAGAAAAGGCTGGTAGCATTGATTGACAGGTAGTAAAGAGAGTGGTGAAAAGGAAATACACAGGAGTGATAGGAAAAAGTGGCCCCCAAAAATGCAATTCTTTCTTCTACTCCATCATCCTCTTTACTCAAAACAGAGACTTGGAATTCAAGTTCAAATACAGAATCTCAGGATTATTTAGACTGTGTTCTTTAATAAGGAAAGATACATTTAGAAATATGGAAGTGTGCTTAAAACTTTCTCAGGATACCCAAGAAAGCTAATAATGTCAAGTCTTATATATGGCAGGGTGTCAGGCAGCTGGATTTGGAAGGCCATGCACAATACAGTGACCTTCTCAGGAGACACTGCAATCCCTCTATGGTACTTCTGCATGAAGGTCACTTGATGAACTTTGGATCTCCCTATTTCTATCCTTAGCCTTTGCACCAGTTGCTAACTCTCTTTAATCTATCACCCCCACCTTCTCTTTTGTACTTATTGTAGATTGTATTTTCGTTCCCAAGTACTCTCTGTATCCAAACCCTTTGCCATGTGATTTTTTAATTCTTCCCATAAAAGGCAGGGTGAACACTTTGACTTTGGGTTTGGCTGTGCAACTCCTTTGGTCTAATGAGATGCTGGTGGATATGAGGCAAACAGTAGCTTCAAGCATACCTACATGACTGAACCTTCTCTCTTGTGCTTCTGCTATTGCCAAGAGAAGAATGAGGCCTGGCTGTTCAGGTTCTCAAAGGATGAAGCACATATAGAGCAGATCTGAGGGAAGTTGGTACTATGCCACCAAGCCAAGCAGAGCTCAGGCAAGATCAGCAGAACTGCTCCAGCTAAACCAGTTACATGGGCAGGAGATAAATGCTTGTCATTTCAACATGGTGATATTTTGGAGTCATGGTTTATATGTCATTTTCTTTCTTTCTTTCTTTCTTTCTTTCTTTCTTTCTTTCTTTCTTTCTTTCTTTCTTTCTTTCTTTCTTTCTTTTTCTTTCTTTCTTTTATGCTGTCTTGACCTGGTTTTAAGGCCAGTCATTTCCTTTTCTTGAGCTGCTAATTAAGTCCAAACTTTAACCTCATCAGCCTCTCACACTCTTGGTGTCCCAGTGATTCCACTCTGATAACTCTGGGATCACACACCAGACACCTAGGAACAGCTCAGAGCCTGTGAAAATTACTCAAATTAGCTAGTACACAGGGAACCTAAGAAACCTAGCTAATCACACCCTATTTGCCATACAAATTGGTTCCTACAGCTCCAGCTGGCGGTTACCTTGTCCCTGGGTGCTAACCCCTTTGTCTGCCTAATGCTCTTTTCTGCTTTTTACTTATCTGAGTGTCAATGTTCTGTGTCCTGCCTTCAAAATAATATTTAAATCTTAGAAAACAGGGGCTGTTATGCAGTATTATTGAGGTAATAGATTCCTGATATAGTAAGTCTCACTGGCACCTGTGACTGGAAAGAAATTTATTTTTTTACTTAGCCACTGTCTTGGCTATTGGGCAAAGCTCTCACTTCAAACCTATATTTTACTAGAGGCCCAGTGCACAAAATTTGTGTACTTGGGGGGCGGTCCCTCAACCTGGCCTGTGCCCTCTCATTGTTCAGGATTCCTTGGGGGATGTCTGACTGTCAGCTTTGGCTATTTCTCATGGGAAGTGGGCCGAAGCTGGCAGGTGGACATCTTTAGTGCTTCCATGGAGACAGGAGAGACTCCCACCACTGCTGCTGGGCTTGCCAGTCTTGAGCCTGGCTTCTAGCTGAGGAGGGCTCCTCCTGTAGGAGTACACTGACCACCAGGGGGCAGCTCCTGCATTGAGCATCTTCCCCCCATGGTCAGTGTGTATCATAGCAACCAGTTGTTCCACTGTTTGGTCAATTTGCATATTACCTTTTTATTATTTAGGGTAATTTAGTCTATGAACAGGTCACTTTTAGGCCAAGTATTTTATATATACCCTGAGCTACTCTTATATAGACAGAGGAGTCATATCAACAGGTAGAAAACATGGCCTTCCATGCTAAAAGAATAGCCTAGGACCACATTTTCTAGTGTAGTTTGCTTGTAGGAAAAAATAACTATTACCTTTTCTCTTCTCAAATCTCAAAAGCCATTTCTGCTATATGCTATTTGAATTTTGAATGGATGATTTAAGATTCTAAATGGGAAATATGAGATAATATAGAACATTTATTCATATTGAAAGATACAAGAAAAAATTAGGAATTTATTTATTTATTTTTGTCTGGCAGCATACACCAATTTTCCTTTCCACATCTCTAACTCTTGTCCTTTCCAGAGTGTTAGGTATAGAAAGTCCAAAGAGTTGGAAAACTAGACTGTCCTTGAACTACTCTGTTTTTGTTTGTTTGTTTGTTTTGTTTTTTCTTGTGTTTTTTTCTGGCATTACTGACATGCCAATCACTCTGGGCTTCAGTTTTCTAATATGTAACCTAACATTATAAATAGACATAATAACCTGTGTAAAAGTAAAAGGTAAATAATTGATATTTATACTTATGGGTTAATTAGCTACTCATAAGATTTAAGAAAAAGAGCTTCACTAACTAAATTCTAATCATTTTATTAATTATTTACAATTATGATTAATATGCTGCCCATAAATTGTAAGCGTGAGTGCTTTTAAGAGTTCCATAAACTACAGACTTTCTTCTACAACAAGAAGTCTGCAAGTGATTGAAAAGCTGGTCTAGTGACAGATGTAATGCAGCTCCCTAAAGTGCCTCCCATTTATCCAGGAGTGGCTGACAACCTGGAGGAGCTAATGTGGCAGACAGCTTTCTTCATCCACATAATTCCACGCTATTCTTCATGACCTTGAATCTAGTCTCTGGAGAAAGTTTGAAATGGAAAATAAATTAAAAAGTTGGATAGACCACAGTTTTTTTTAATCCACTCATCAGCTGATGGGCACTTAGGCTGTTTCCAAATCTTAGCTATGATGAATTGTCCTGCTATAAACCTAGGGGTACATATATCCTTTCTGATTGGTGTTTCTAGTTTCTTGGGATATATTCCTAGAAGTTGGATCACTGGGTCAAATGGGAGTTCCATTTTTAGCATTTGCAGGGGACCAGGCCTGCAGGCCCTTCCCTGCAGGCCTGGTCCCCCGCAACTGTTCTCTCCTGCAGGCCTACTCCCTCTAAACTGCCATCCTCTGCCAGCCCACTCACCCCTAACTGCCCTCCCTGCAGGCCTGGTTGCCTCCAACTGCCCTCCCCTGCTGGCCATCTTGTGGTGGCCATCTCATATCCACATGATGGTGGCCTCTTTGACCACATGGAGGCTGCCATCTTGTGTGTTGGAGTGATGGTCAATTTGCATGTTGCCTCTATATTATATAGGATGTTAATAAATCAGAAAAAAATCAATGATAACTAAAGAACAAGAAGAAAATAGCAAAATAAGAGAATCTCTACAAAGAGAAAAAAACTTTTCTTTTTATAAAAATTTTTATAACAATAAAGAACATTTAGCATTTCTATAAGCTCTCAACAAAATAAAAACAACTGTGAACTAATTCATTATTTCACCTGATTATTCAAACATTCCTGATACATATCATGTGCTTGGCAGTGTGGAAGTTTCTGTGGCAGTTACAAAGATATCTGAGACATGTACTGAGCCATTAAGAACTTCCTATTCCAGTAAGAGAGATGAGACATTGTTATAAATAACTATTAGTCAACATCCCCCCAAAGAACCTGTCCTGAGAAATCTAATCTCATGAAATGCAAAGTTTTATTGTCAAATTAGTTTTAAAAAATGTACAGCATACTTTTCATCCATCCCTGGAAATTCACAAGTTGAAACTCCTCTGAATCTTCTGAGAATCCTATGTAACTCATTTCCAAAGTCTTTATAAAAAATGGATGTTTATTGTTTTATATATCTTTTCCCTGCAACTATAATCCCCAAACAATTTGTAAAAAAAACTTGTTGCTTTGAGCACATTTAAAAATATTTCTATAATTAAAGGTATAAAATAATGAATGGCCCTGGCCAGTGTTGCTCAGTGGGTTGGCCATAGTCCTGAACACTTAGAGATCACCAGTTTGATTTCAGGTCAGGGTATATGCTTGGGTTGCTGGCTTGATCCCCAGTAGGGAGTATGCAGGAGGTAACTGATTGATGTTTCTCACATCAGTGTTTCTTTCTCTCCCTCTTTATTCTTCGCTCTCTCTTAGGAAAAAAAAAAGTCAATAAAAACATTTTACAAATAAAGCAATAAGCAGCATTAGAAAGAGATCAATAGAGTGGAGTGCTCTATTTCAAGGATACAGACCTGGGGGAAAGGGCTTCTCTCTGAGAGAAGCAGCTGGAGGTGATGGAAAGAGCCACATTGGAGGGAGTTCTGAAAGTGCTGTAAGTTCTGCAGAAGTAGAAATCCGCTGAAGAAATGTCTGAATTAAAAGGAGATATGCTGTTTAGAAGGTCTGTGCAGTCCAAAATATTGGTTGGTTATATATGGAAAAAGAATCTGATAACTTTGTGTCTCTCTCCAGCAGAAGAAGGGGATGGACTCTGAATACACATGAAGACATTCTAAGGAAGCTACCAGAGTGTAAACAGAATAGGTGGACTTGAGAGTCCAAGATGGCAGCATAGGTAACACCTAACTGCAGCCTCACACAACAATTTCAATAAAATACAACTAAAATACAAAATGGACATTACCCAGAACTGTAGGAAAGTCGACTGACTGGATATTCTACAACGAAAAGGAAAGATAAAACCAGAAAGAAAATCAGAGGAGCTGTAAAAGCCTAAGGTATGGAGACACGTTGCGCACGGAGAGGACGGAGCCAGGGATGCTGAGTGCCTGGCTGGCATTCCCTAGCAGGTAGGAGATAAAAGCTCTGGACTGTGCTGAACCTCAGATCCAACAGCACTGAACCCCAGTTCTAGGCCAGGCCCTGGGGACCCAGGCTCATACAGAGGGAGCCTGGGCTGTTAGGCTGAATCTCAGGGGAGCGGGGAAAGGCAGAGCCCCCGGAGGTGCGCACATTGTGCACAGAGAACGGGCGGTTGACTGTGCCACTGGATTGCTCTAGCGGGAAGGAGACTAAAGCTCCAGACTGCTCTGAACCCCACTTCCAACCCCACTTCCAACTGAACTGAACCCCAGTTCCAGGCTCATTGGTGAAGAGCCTAGACTGGTGGCAGGTGAAACTTGAGCCTAGACTAGTAGCACCTTTCTCTCAGAGGTGCTTGCAAGAAGTACTGAAGGACCCTGAGAAAAACTGAGACTCAGGAGCCTCATATGGCGGGGCTGATGGAAGCCAAGGCTGTAGGTTCCACCCTGAAACTCTGCTCCATCCAAGCTGAACACAGAGACTTTTAAGGCTAACTCAGGGAAACAGATCACAAATGAGAGAAATGTAGGAGAAAAAGCGACTGGATACAGAGTTCAAAACCACACTTATAAGGCTTTTCAAGAATTTCCTAGAAAAGACCAATAAGACCTATGAGGATATGAAAAGGAATCAACTAGAAATAATAAGGGATCAACAAGAAATAAAGAATACATTGTCTGAAAAAAAAAATATTATACAGAGTCCTAAAAACAGAATGGAAGATAGCAAGAATCAAGTCAAAGATTTGGAACATAAAGAGCCAGAAGATACTCCTCCACAGAAGCAAGAAGACAAGAGAATCCAGAAAGTTGAAGATAATGTAAGAAACCTCTGAGACAACTTCAAGTGAACCAACATCAGAATTATGGGGGTCCCAGAAGAAGAGAGAAAGCAAGATACTGAAAACATACTGAAAAAAATAGTGACAGAAAACTTCCCCCACCTGGTGAAAGAATTAGACCTACAAGTTTAGGAAGTGCACAGAACCCCAAACAAAAGGAATCCAAAGAGGACCACACCAATACACATCATAATTAAAATTCCAAGAGCAAAAGACAAAGAGAGAATATTAAAAGGAGCAAGAGAGAAACAGGTAGTTACCTATAAAGGTGCACCCATATGACTATCAGCTGATTTCTCAACAGAAACCATGCAGGCCAGATGGGAATGGCAAGAAATATTTAAGGTGATGAATAGCAAGAACCTACAGCCAAAAATAATCTACCCAGCAAAACTATCACTCAGAATCGAAGGCCAGATAAAGAGCTTCACTAATAATTAAAAAAAAAGCTAAAGGAGTTCATCACCGCCAAACCAGAATTATATGAATTACTGAAGGGGGTTCTTTCAGAAGAGAAAGAAAATAAAGATAAAAACTATGAACAACAAATACATAACTATCAACAAGTGAATCTAAAAACCAAGGGAATTAAAAAGCCTGATGAACAATATTAGCTGGTGAGTATAATAGAATCAGAGGTATGGAAGAAGAGTGGACTGTTGACTCTCGGGGAAAAGAGGAGTGGGGGGTGCGGGAAGAGACTGAACATAAACTGTGCACCTATGGATGAGGACAAAGGGGGGTGGGGAAAGGGCAGAGGGTGGGGTAGGAACCTGGTGGAGGGGGAAAAAATGAGGAATTTTTGTAATAATATGAACAATAAAGGTTTATTTAAAAAAAAAGAATAGGTGGGCTTTTCCACCTTCTAACATTTCAGTGGGATAAACACACATACAGTATAGGAAATCAGTGGGAAAACTCCAAGAGGACCTATTTATTGGTACAGACATGCTTGGCTTTCCCTCCATCACCAACCATTAATCCCCTGTGGGAAAACCAAATGTCATCAAGTAGTTGTCAGATAAACACTAGGTCACTTACCTCAACAACATATCAAGTCCTGATTATTTAATTCTGGGCCATTGCCTTTGTAGGAACGTGGGGGGGGGGGGGGGGCGTGGAGATGGAGATTTCCCCGTGAAGACATTTTTCTGCTGGATGTTCAATACTGTGGTTTACAATGCCTACCAGTTTAGCAAAGGATTCAGCTAATCAGTTTCATTGTGAAGCAGGTCTATATGTATGCAACTCAGTTAACCTCTAGCAATAGCTTCAGGGTAGAAGCTGGTTCTCTTCCTATTTAAAAGTTGTTCAGGCCTTACCTCTACCTTTCTCCCAATTTACCTCCTAACATGAGTTAAAGATAATATGGTAATGATTGGTTTGTAACCTCAGTAAAAATTAGAACTGAGGTCATTTACTCATTTTAGAGAAAGAACTTGCCTTTAAGTCTTCTAACCTCTTTAGGTGACAGTTTTCATTTAAGAAAAATACTGTTAAGCAACCCTGCATTTTTTGTGTGTTTTGTTTTGTTTGTATCTTCTCTATTGTACCAAATAAAAGTTAAGAATTCCAAGATTCCACTTTAGTTACTATCTAACCTAGGTAGAAAACTTGGTTTTTATCCTTGAATATTCCTTTCGGTCCCTCATGGATCTTTGGTCTTAATTTTATCATGTAAACACAATTCCTCCAGCTATTTCATGGCTTTTGCTGGGATTGAGAAGCTTCAATTTAGACTTGTAAAACAAGAGAGCTGACTGGTTCATAACATTTGAATACTTGGATACAAACTAGTAAGACTAAGCTGTACAGGAATTAGTGCTCAATAATACTGTATAAATGTGTTGAAATTTTTTGGATGTGAATGTGTTACTTCAAATTGCTTATAGTAAGATTCTCCCAAACTTGGGTGTAATACAAACCCAAATGTGTATTTTTTTGTTACAGATCTCTGCTTTTTAATTTTGTAATAAAGTTTCATTATAGATGCAAAAAAGAAAAACAAAAACAAAAACAAAAAACAAAACCACACACACACACACACACACACACTCCTGTGCTAGATAAATGGTGGCATGACTAGACCCCCAAGGATAGTCAACTCGCAGTTAGTTTTTATTCACATTGTTAGAGAGTGGGGGGTTTTGAGCATTCTTTCTCCTAGTTGACTTGGCCATAAATCCCAGCTGCAACTAACAAAATAGCCTTACAAGATAGATCACAGTCAACATTCCTGATAAGGGGATGCAGTTACTTACTCCACCAGGCGCCAGGACCCTGTAAGTGACATGTTGACATTTACCTAAGAAAAACTACTTTGTTTTAAATTGTTTGCTCTGCAAAAACAGGAGGTAGTGAATGGGTTTAAATACGGTCGGACACAAAGGGTCTGGCTGCGTGGAGGGAGAGCAGTCAGCCGGCCGGTTATTAAAAGGCTCCCTAAATTTTAATTTGGTCTGAACTCACGTTCACTCCACAACAACATGAGTTAAAAGCTCATTCAGTTCTGAAGAGCTGTTAAAAGATTTTGAGCAGAAACACTCATGAACTGAATTGTGTTTGGGAAGATTAATTTTGCAGTTCTGTGTAGGATGTATTAGAAAAGGTAGTAATGTGTCAGGGAGGCCACTTTCAGAGAATCGTGTATGGGCCCCACAGTCATCTCCTTTCCCAATGGAGATGCCGTTCAGATTCCTCCTCTATCATCCCAAGGAGAGGAGGGCCTACATTCTAGACCTGTGAAGAAGGATGGGCTTGAGTTCATTTGCCTGGAATTCAACCTGAAATTTATCATACGGTCTGATATTAGTGCTGGGTTTTGATTTAGGCTTTGTAACCGATATAACTTTGTCATCTCATGAAATGTTGACCCATAGAAACCATTGATGAAGTTTATCAAGACCCTTGAAGGACATTTCTTGTTTTGTATAATATTGTGCAAATATACGACATGTGTTGGGAAGTACTAATATTGGTAACATGGAGTATTATACATCTTAGTTTCTGTGAGATTTCATTCCTTTTTCTGACAAAGGTCTTGATAACTCTATTATTCCTTCGTAATACTAGTTGTCATTTATCAAGTGCCTACTAACTATGAGGCACTGTGCACGATGCCTAGAACTTATTATTGTATTCAAACATTCAGGTAATAGCAACGATGCAGTTAATGTTCACATGAAGCGAGGCTAAGATGGGATGTGTTGCAGTGAGGCGCACTGGGCGTGGCTGGGAGGAGACTGCAGGAACTTTGCAGAGGAAGGCTCACGGTGCCACTTCGTTTACGGCCCAGCATAAAAGGATCAAGAAGTAACTCTGGGCTCTGTAGTAAAAATAGGACTAGAACACTGCTTAGGCTCAGGCAAAAGGATGCATCTCTTCCCTCCTCCAATGCTTCCCTAGCTCATAGAGACATGCCTAATAAGAAGCACTATCACCTTTCAACTTTACCCCCTAAACCAACCAGAATGGCATTTGTTTGTCAGCTATAGGATGCTGGTTCAGTAAACATAAGTTTCTTTTTGTGATTTAAGTTGGTTTCAGAAATTTCTAGCTAAACTTGCCTACCCCTAGCTGCTGAAAGAACCACTCTCTGAACTCAGTCAAATCGGATTAAGCACAGGGCTAGTCAAACATGTAACCTTATTCTATTAACTTTCAAATATAGAGATTAATGGTAATCATCTGTCATATTCTTACGTGATATTCTTCGTTCTAAACCTACTACATGCCAGGAATTGCCATCTGGAGTGGCACTTATAGAAATCAGGAAATTCATGGGTTCATTCTCCTGAGGATGGCAGACAAGGGGAATTGTCACGTACTATGGTTTAGTTGTCACCTAATGAAACGTTTTCATTTTACAGACCTAAGAGCAAAGAAGGACCCTGACTTGTCAAAAATCACGTGGGCTGTCAGCGGTGCGACAGGAATTAAAATCCTAGTAGACCAGCACCAGAATCAACCAGGGCTCTTTGAACCCTAAATCCCAGGGCACATCTTAGTTCACCCCCCTCATCCTTTGCTTTGCTTTTACTCGTTTATTTTTTTTGAAAGCCACTGATACTTCTGCCGCACTCTGATCCGATTCTCATCTACCCTCATGCTTTCACTGCCCTGTTCCTGATTAGGCCTTTACTACATTGTACAATGTGTTGCATTGTAACGTTAATGTTGATTAACTTGTCTATCTTCCCCCACAGTACTTAAATGAAAGAAAAATGCCTTTTATCTCTGTGCCCATCCTAAATATTAGAGTTATTGGTAATAGATGTGTTTTGAATGAAGACCAAAAGGAAGAAATTAAGTAATGGTGTTGCATTTGCAATCTGATAGGTGAGACTTAGTAAAAGTGAATGGGAACTAAAGAGAAAACACTATCATTTTGAAATATTCTGGGGAAAAACACGGTTTAAATCCTGACACAAGTATCTATTAATCTTTGATTATTGAACATTATTAAACAATAGGCCTTGCAAATGAATGAACACATGCACATTCCTAAGGAGGAGAAGAAACTTACATCAAGTCCAGAATAGAAGGTTCAATCAGAAATGGAAATGTGAACAGTGAGGTTTTTAAATACAGGAACAGTGAGTGTCCAAGGAAGCATTCGTAGATGTGGAAATTGTATGCTTGTAACAAAGGGCTGAGAAGTATTAAAAACTGCATAGTGAAGGCATAAAAATGTGATACCTCCAGTTATTATGCAATGTATGTTGTTCTCACTTCTACAGAAAGATGAAGCAGCATTATCTGCAATCAGCTTGGGAGCAATGACAGCTTGGCACCAGTGAAATTCATCAAATGAAGGCTGTGGTGAAACAATGATCAAGCAAATGTATCCTTAAGAAACCCTAAGGGCTCAGATCAGGAGAAAGTGGGTCACAGGGAGGGCCTAATCTCTACCACACAAATCTGGGTATGAGGATAAGAGCTGCCCCATCCATAAGCTAAGAAACAAAAGTGAGGCAATGGTCAGTCTTCATTGGGAAATCAAGACACTGTTATCAGTAGAAGGTAGAAAGCATACCAGACAGAAGACAGTAACAATTTTCACTACATTCCATGCCTTGGCAACACAAATATCACATGCCTTTTTTTTTTTTTTAATGATACTGTTGTAAATTAACCTAGTTTTTTAATAACTGGAAAGGAGCAAAGGGAAGGTCACATTCTACAGGTATGTCATTTGTGCATCTTTGCCAGGAAGCTGCAGGTTAGCATTCTCCTAGTCTATTCCTCACAGATGGCCAGGAAAGGGACTGGACAGGGGAAGAATAGATACCTCCCCAGTAAAGTCCGTGTGAGATAGGGAAGGGACTTGTCTTCCAATCATTGGCCAGAGCAGGCTTAGGAGTGGCTATAGCAAGCACAGGAAGATTTGAGATAGTATTTTATCCCCTGAAAAAAGGAGTTCATCCCAGGAAAGGATCTGGGGTGTTTATTTAAGGCTGCCCTTGAGATAAAGCTTAACCATGCAGGTGTTGGGACATTCAAGTAGTTGCTAGAGAAGAGATTGCTCTATGCAAGCAGGACGAAGGGCAGGCCTAAGACTGAAAAGACCAGAAACATTAATTTCAGTTTTAAGCATATGCAAAATGATTCACTTAACTGCCAGAGGAATTATACCACAAGAAACATATGCAGTTGCAAATCACACAGTACTTTATTACTAACAAAAGTTCCTGATGCTGCAGTTACAGGCTTAAACGGGATCTCAGTGGTGCTGTCCTCAGGGGTCTGGCAGCTGGGCTGGTCCCGGTCAGGATGCAGGGAGCTGGCATTTCTCACCCGAGAACTCAGTTGCATCTCAATTGGGAGGTACTAGCCATCCTTCTATCGTCTGGCAGGAAGAGGAGCATGGACTGGTGTCATTTGTCAGACTGACAAAAAGACATGGTGGTCTTGACAGGCCAGCACTGTTAGTTGGCTAGGACCTATTTTTAAATCTGTTTCATACCTGCAGCAGCTCAGGTGGTTATCAATGAATTATGTCAGTGCACACGTGTTAATCTCAAACAGGGCGAAGGGTTACGTGTGGTTATCTAGGGAGAGTACATCATTCACACAAATGGTTATCTTAGCAAGATAGCAAGATACTCTGAGTCAGTAACTGAAGTTCAAATCTTATCTGAGGGGTACACACTATTCAGGGCAGTGGGGAATGTGTCCTTAATATCACACTTTAAGTTTCAAGAAAGTTAACTCAAACATTATAATGTCTTTTTAACATTTTAAACATTTTAAAACATTTTAAAACATTTCTATATGCTATTACAACAGCTTGAGGGGATTGTGCCGAAACCAGCTATCTGACATCCCCTAAAGGGTTTTGGATTGTGATAGGGCACAGGCAGTGCATCGGGCCTCTAGTGTCTATTTAAGATGGGGAATAGGAACAACCACAATTAAAAATAAAAATAAAACAGACTAATTTAGAAAAGTAGAGAGTTAAGAGTTTAAACACTCTATAACAGGGGTGGGAACATCCAGCCCAAGGGCTATATAAGGCCCACGATATCATTTAGTCTGTCCCTGCCAAGGCATTAAGGGTGATTTAATTAAATGTTTGACCAAATATAGCAGGCTAATTTTTAAGCTGATAATTTTTATGGCCCACGAATAAGGCTATAAATATCCAAATGGCCCTTGGCAGAAAAGAGGTTCCCCCACTGCTCTATAACATAAAACTTATCTTTAGAGAGCTGTAACAAGGATTCCCTGTTCTGAGAGTGAAACAAAGCCCATTGAACACACTCTGGGAAGACAGTGCTCTTGATGACAATATTGAGAAGTACTCTTCATGATAATGTTGAGAATTACTCTTAAAGATACGGCAATATTTGGTAGTTTACTTGGTGTTAGTTTGGCACCTTAGACACTGAGAAATCAATAGCCTCTTTGAGCAAAGTTTCAACTTCTCTTAAAATGCAGTTATTTTAATTGCCAGGGATTTTGTAGTGATGATGAAGACAGCCATCTGGCTCCTTTTATCAGGGAACTCTCTCATTCCCATTGCCACAATGAGCCCATTTCTATAACTACATCTCCTGATAGCATCTTTGGCTTACAGAGTTCTGGCTATTAAATTTACATCATAATGTAATGTTGCCATGTTAATGATCACTCATTTAAGTAACTTTTATTCCACCCCTGATTCATCACTCTCTGGACACAGTTCTACACATACTCTCCTGGTTCCCACTAGTACTTACTAATTCCTGCAGCTCCTTTAGGCTACATTATCTCTTTCTTCCCTTGGCAAGCCCAGAACCTCTCTCCAGCTGAGTCTGGTTCTTATCTAACCTAAGTTACCCATCTGGAAGCCAGAGGAGAGGTGGACTTTTATTTTAAAGGTGCATATGTTCTTTGTCTTCAGGCAAGAATGCAGGCACACATATACTCTTTGACCCAGACAAATGAGGCACTATAATAGTGTCCTAGATGGTGCAGGTGAATCTCTAGGCTCTTGGGTGCATCCACCCACATGTTTCCATCCATCTCTAGTTTCTAGGTTATACTCCTAACCAACCATAATCCTGAACTTGGCATATCAGGCATATCAGATAGATAATTGAATCTTCTCTAGTGTTCTATTGCCCTTGTGATTCAGTTGAATGTCTCGGTTTTTGTTTGTTTGTTTGATTTTGCCCATTGTTTCAGACTATGAGGTTCTTTTTGTGCTGCCCAGAACCCCTCTGACTTTCACATCTATCCTTAAGTCTGTGCTTCACCATCTTCACCTTTTTGTGGTCTTTGCCCAGTGTATCCATTACATCCTGCAAGAGACTGCTTTCTTTGAACCTCTTAATCATCTATGAAATTTCATCAATTTCCAGTAGTCACGAGCTACCTGTAGTGGAATTCCCATTACTAATAGGCATCTCCTTATCAGTTGAAACACTTTAAAGCCCTATTTTAGGGTGGTTTCCTTAGGCTATTTTTAACAGAAATTGCTATTACCCAGATTCCTTTCTATTTAATTTAGCCCTTAAAAAAACAACAACAAAAAGTGTGCATGAAGTAATACATGGCTTCATTCATCAGTAGAGCAAATATTTAGATTCTACCATAAACTAGCAACCATAGATGCCAGCCAAACAGAGTAGGGCAAAAGTAGGTTTACCTTTGTTCATCTGGAAATTAATACAGTGATTAATAAATAATAATATAAGAATAAACTGTCTCATATACTCACAACTGTAAACCTACTTTTGCCCCTTCTGTATATAGATTTACAAATCATTTTTTAAAATCCTCACCTGAAAATATGTTTTCATTAATTTTTGAGAGAGAAGGGGAGAGAGGAAGAGGGGTGAAAGAGAAACATCGATCAATTGCCTCCCGTATGCAACTGGTATTGAATCTGTAACCTAGGTATGTGCCCTGACCTAAAATCAAACAAACTACTTTTTGGTGCATGGGATGATAATCCCATAAAATGAGTCAAATGGCCAGGGATAAATCATTCTTGATTTTATAGTATCATATAAAAAGATAATAATAGCACACTATGACAAGGAGAAACCATATAATTTTATATGAGGAAAATCAGAGTTCTTACATAGAAGTATAGAGGATATGACATAGTTGAAATGGATAGTAAAGAGTACTATATTCTGGATGTATCTTGTAAGACATTACAAAATATAAAATAACATTTACAAAATATGGTTACATGAAACAGCCTGGTTTTAATTAACTAAACATAGTTAAAGCAACACTGATATGTGAACACTTTCTGGCCATGTATAGAAAGAGGAATAAATAAGTTAATATTCATTTTTCTTTTTGTTTCATTTTTTTTAATTGAGGTAAATTTAATATAAAATAAAATTAACCAGTTTATTTATTTATTTATTTTAAATATATTTTATTAATTTTTTACAGAGAGGAAGGGTGAGATATAGAGAGCCAGAAATGTCGATGAGAGAGAAACATCGACCAGCCACCTCCTGAACACCCCCTACTGGGGACGTGCCCGCAACCAACATAATTGCCCCTGACCGGAATCAAACCCGGGACCTTTCAGTCTGCAGACCGACGCTCTACCACTGAGCCAAACCGGTTTCGGCTAAAATTAACCAGTTTAAAGTGAACAAATTGTGGCACTTAAAAAATCTACCATGTGATGCTACTACCACCTCTATGTACTTCTAAAACACTTCCATCAATCTAAAATACAATCTCATCCATTAAGCAGTTACTTCCCATTTTCCCCCTCCTCAGCCCCTGGCAACCACAATCTGCTTTTGGATTCTATAGATTCACCTATTCTTAACATTTTCTAGAAAGTGAATCATATAATATGCGACCTTTTTTTGTCTAGCATATTTCACTAAGAATAATGTTTTTGAGTGTAAGCTACATTGTGGCATGTATCAGTACTTCAGCCATTTTCCATATGCATATAATGGAAAAATAATATTCCATTATATGTATATACCGAATTTTGTTTATCCATGTATCCATTGATGGAATCAATGTGTACACTGTACATGAGTATTGGTTTGATGGTCAGTTTTAAATTCTTTTGATTATATACTTAGGAATGGCATTTCTAGAGCATGTGTTTAATCCTGTTTTACTTTTTTGAGAAACTGCCAAACTGTGTTCCACAGTGGCTGAACTATTTTACATTCCCAGATAGAATTCATTTTGGCCAAAAGTAATGAAAACTTTGTTTTAAAAAGTGTCTTTAACAATAGGGACATTTATTTTTTTCTTCTCACATAGAGAATTACAGAGGTATGTCCAGGGCTTCAAAGACATTCTGCCATTTAGGGATTCAGGCTTCTTCTATTTTAAAGGTCAACAAACTATTGACTGCAGTTATTTGTGTCTGTAATTAAGTTTACAACCATTCCCCAATACTCTCAATGGGGGCTTAGGTGTTGCATGGCAGAGCTGAGTAGTTGATGTAACGACAGTACAGCCTGCATGGCACAAACTGTTCTCTGAGCTTCGACAGAGGAAGTTTACTGAACATGGTGTTATTTTGTTGGCCTGCTGTAGTTAGCTTCGGCTTCCTATTCACAGTCCTAAGTGGCCATGGAGCTCCGGTCACCATGTCTTGAATTTAGCCATCAGGAAAGAGAAATAACAGAGGAAGGGCATGCTGTTCTCTCTAAATATGCTTCCCGGAAGAATCTCCTGACATGTCATGATCATAAACTAGTCCCATGTCCTTGATTAGCTACAACCAAGGCTGGGGAATGCAATCTTTATGCAGGTGGCTAGGAAATCATGTAAAATTTGAGTTCACTTAATTCAAAAAACTGGGGAAAAGAGAGTATTCTTTAGAAGAACTAACACTTGTTCCATCCTAATCATCTGACAACAATTAGAAATAGGTGAGTCAGTAGTACTTATCTATCTTTGATAAACAGTGATTTCTAAGTTCACTAAATCTCCTTCTCTGTTTAATTTGAAAGTTTGATTAAAGTTTTATCTCTCAGTGCAGCTGAATATCTAGTTCTAATTTGATTTTCAAGGTTTTGCATTTGAAAAGGAATTGAAATTCATAGAACTTGTTAATGGTACACTTTGTGGGATTAGGGTAACCAGTAGATATTATTTTTTTTGAAAGAAAAAGACTATAAATAGTTTCTATAATATCTTATGGGGAAATATCCATAGAACTTCCTTAATTTCTTGTACTTTAAATTGTTTCAGTCTCATTTTGTATATTTTCTACCAGAGACCTAGATTTTTGCCCATTTGAAAAATGTGCCTGTTTTTTGATTTTTAGTTTTAATAGTGCTTATTTCTCTTTATTGTGTGTCTTTCATGGGGTAAAAGTAATAATTCTGCTGTATCATGTTATTTCCTTTTTTATGAGTTATGTTATTGCTTACCCAATATCACAAATATTTTCTCATTTTTTTCTAAAATATTTTCAAATAGTACTTTATTTTATATTGGTAGCTTTGATATATTTCTGTTATGTATTTTGTGAGGTCTAAATAGTTTTATTTTTTACATATCGATGTTCAATCACTCCAGCATCAGTCACTTAACAGAATTTTTTTCTCTCTGTCAAGTTGCCTTGTATCATTTTTTAAAATTTAATTAGTCATATTTGTGCAGGTCTATTTCAAGTATCTATATCCTCTCCCATTGATTTATGTGCCATGCCTTTCATTTATAACACTGTCTTAATTACTATAGTTTTATATTAAACTAAAAGCTCAGTGCACAAAAATTCATGCACTTGGGGAGGGGGGAGTGTCCCTCAGCCCAGCTGCAGCCTCTCACAATCTGGGTCCCCTTGGGTAGGGTTCCTAGGCCTGGCCTGATTTCCTTCCCCTGGCTGCAGGCAGCTGGCCCTACCCCTGCCACTGCCACTGCTTGCCATCTGTGCAGCGCTGCCCTCCCTACCCCCCACCACTGGTGGCCTCCCTCTGCAGGCAACAGATGTGGGATGAAATGGCTTGGCTGGCCTGGGCCTCCCTCTGCAGGCTGATAGTTGGCCAGCTGCACACCTACCACAGGGTTGCTGCTACTGGTGGCCTGAGCCTCCCTCTTTCTTTGCTGAGGGGTAGGGCCAGCCCAGCCAGGCTCCATCTGCTTACCTGATCACCCCTAACCACTGGCCTGCATACCTGGTCGCCCCTAACCACTGGCCTGCCTGCCTGATCACCCCTAACTGCTTGCTTGGAGGCAGGACCAGCCTGGCAGGGGCCTTGGTGGTTCTGGTCTCTGATTGTTCCAGTCATTACACTTATGGTGGCTGGCTTTTTATTGTATAAGATATTGAAGTATTATGTGAGTCCTGTAGCTTTACTTTTTTATTTCAAACTGTTTGGGCTTTCCTAGTTTCTTTGCACTTACAGTAAATTTTATAATATTCTCATCAATATCTTTAAAACATCCTTCTGAAATTTTGAATGGCAATGTTTTTAATGTTTAGGTAATTATGTGGAGAATTGACATGTTAATAATCTTGAGTCTTTCCATTAAATATGTTGCCATTTACTTGTTTCTTTAAAAAAATTTTTTTTTTCACTTGAAGGTATCATGGTCTGGAATCAATCAAGCACTAGTCTCTCTTCTCTAGAATTAGGTACTGTCATAGCCTCCTAATCTTGCACCTACTAATAAAGTCTACCTAGTGATAATTGGTATATTTTCTTATTATATCTTACTTTCTATTCTTCTCAAGTATCATGTAGTATTTTTTTTCTTTCCAGTTGATACTTAATAGGAAGATGGGCTCCAAAATATATTTTTTTAATTTGTCTAGATCCTGGATATTTTTGTTTATTTGTTTTTTCAATATTTCATAAGTGGGAGCTATATGTCACAAGCAATAAAAACTTTAAATAAAATTTAAGGTCTCGATGAGCGTCTAAAGTCCTTCATTTTTCATTGGCACATATGACACATTTGCAGGTTTATGCCTCTAACTGCTTTTTATGGGTTGGCTGGTTTTTATAATAATGGTGCGGTGAATTACTCAGGGTTTTCCAGAGAAAGGGAACCAATGGTATATAGATGGATAAGTAAATACATAGAAGTAGATATAGTAATGGAAATATTATATACATATGAATATATACATATATTATATATATATACATATATATATATATATATATATATATATATATATATATAATAAAGAATTGGCTCATGTTATTATGGAGGCTAAGAAACTTAATGATCTGTTTTCTGCAAACTGGAGACCCAGGAAAGCTGATGCTGTAAATTTCAATTAGTATGGAGGCCTGAGACGCAAGGGAAGCAAAAGTATTGATAGAAGTCCCAGTCCAAGGGCAGGAGAAGACTGATGTACCAGCTCAAGAATCAGGCAGAGAGAGTGAATTCTTCTTCTTCATCTTTCTGTTCTATTCCAGCTCTCAACAAATAGGATAATGTCCACCAATACTGGGGAGGGCAGACTGTTTTACTGTCTACTGTTTCAAATGCAAATCTCATCCAAAAACACTCTCAAAGACAAATCTATTATAGAAAGAATGTTTAGTCAAATATCTGAGCACTTTTTGATCCAGTCAAGTTGACACATACAATTAACCATCACATAAAAGGCAGTAAAGAGTAATAGAACAGGAAGGTATTTTGCAATGTTAATTGAGCTAGATATCAGGCATTTATTGCTTGTAAAGCCAGTTATTACAAAGGTACAAAGCTGAAAAACAATTATGCCACCTGAGATTTTGTGCACGAGTATTTTTCCTATGTTATCCTAAAACTCCAGTGAGAATGAGCTGTAAATAAAGAGAACAGGTAGTGGTAACAATAGCTGCTAGTAAAATGTAGAGTGCTTTGACATTTACTTGCTAGTTTTATTTCTAAGACAAATAATGAGGATATGAAACTTGGAAATGTTAATACCCTTGCCTACCATTGTGCTAAAAAACATGTTGCAGCTCAAACCTAGATATCTGTCTCTAATTTCATCTTTTTTATTATTTACTGTAATTAATGGCCTTTCATATTTTCTTATATATGACTCCTTCATATTCTTGAAGATTTGTCAGTTTATTTATGGAATTTTTTTCAATTCTTCACTCAATTAATGTATGCAATTTAGCTCATTCAATCTTTCAATTCATGAAAGAATCTTTAAGACCCATAGAACTGTTATTTACCTCACTTATGCAGCAGTATCTTCCATAGTTTTCTAAG
The DNA here is from genome assembly GCF_014108245.1 of Pipistrellus kuhlii. Lineage (NCBI taxonomy): Eukaryota > Metazoa > Chordata > Mammalia > Chiroptera > Vespertilionidae > Pipistrellus > Pipistrellus kuhlii. The sequence goes on along the minus strand of NW_023425438.1, from coordinate 45,377,848 downwards.
TATTTATTAAACACCTAACATATATAAGACACACTTTAGATTCTAGGAATACAATAAGCAGACAAACTGTCTTGTTGCCATGATTTATGCAATCTAGTGAGGAAGGCTGAGCAGACACAAATACTTAATTAAGCATATACTGCATTAGATAGAGATAAATATCATGAAAAAAAGAAAGTGTGAAAGGAATATAGGAAGTTTTGTAGCTTGTATTGTTTTAAATATACTTTATTGATTTTTATTTTATTTATTTTTTTACAGAGAGGCATAGAGAGTTAGAAACATTGATCAGCTGCCTCTTGTACACCCCCTCCTGGGGATATTCCTGAAACCAAGGTACATGCCCTTGACTGGAATCAAACCTGGCACCCTTCAGTCCACAGGCCAACGCTCTATCCACTGAGCCAAATCAGTTAGGGATGCAGCTTATATTTTTAAAATAAGGTGACTAGTTGAAGGCTAGCCTAAGAAAGTGATATTTGAATAAATTCCTGAGGCAATGAAGGAGTGAAGACGGTGGGGACCTTGGGGAAGAGCATTTGCAGGTGAGAGAGAATCCAGTGGAAGAGCCCAGTGTGAGGAATGTGCCTGGTATGTACAAGCACCCTTTATGCTTAAGTGGAAGAAGCAGGAATGAGCATAGTGAAGATGAGGTGTGAGTGTGCAGGACATGACAAATTGTTTGTACAAGGCTTTATTGACATTGTTGGGATTTTGTGTTTCACTGTGAATAAACTGAGAAGATATTTTTGAGCAAAAATGAAATTCAATTCCTGTTATTGGTCCAACATCAAGAAAGGGAGAAATACATTAATCAAGTAATCATAAAATATAAGTGAAAACAAAAGTAATAAATGCTATAATTGAAACTAGTGAATTGGATTAAGTTTAAGAATTGACATGTGAACTTGGCTCTTAGGGATGACTAGAAGTTAACCAGGAAAATATAAGTTTAATAATAACCATGCCTTATTGAGTTTATCACTCTAAAAACCATCATGTTCAGCACTTTCCTTGGATTAATTAATTTAGTCTTTACATTAACCTTCTAGGGCAGTGGTCCTCAACCTTTCTAATGTTGTGACCCTTTAATACAGTTCCTCATGTTGTGGTGGCCCCCAACCACAAAATTATTTTCATTGCTACTTCACATCTATAATTTTGCTACTGTTGTGAATCATAATGTAAATACCTCTGTTTTCTGATGGTCTTAGGCGACGCTGCTAGCGGTTCTCAACAGTTATAAAGTAGCAACGAAAATAATTTTATGGTTGGGGTCACCACAACATGAGGAACTGTATTAAAGGGTCACGGCATTAGGAAGGTTGAGAACCACTGCTCTAAGGGTCACTGCTCTAAGGGATGTGCAGTTATTCCTTTTATAGAGGAAACTGAAATGCATGGAGGTCAAATAACATGCCCAGCTTCTTCTACTTAGGAAATGGGGGGAAATGAGACATCAAACTAAGAAGGCAGGTCAAAGAAACGATCTTGATCTTAGATGGTGAAAAGGACAAAATTCTTGGTCCTCAGCCTGTGAAATTCCCTCATCAGCCTCTCCACCTACTCTAGCTTTCTATTTAATACTCATATTTCAATGGCTATTTGAAATTTTCTCCTGTCTGAAATATTTCCCTGCCTCTCCAGCAACCACAGGTAATTTTTCTAAAAGTCCTATAGAAAAGATTCTGTGATCTTTGATAAATAATTATATGTTAATTAAGCGGCAAGGCTTACTATTTACAAGAATTTTGAATAAATTGTTTTGGAAGGTTCATGCTTTTCGCTTTAATATTGCAAATTAATTTCAAGTCCCTAGGGATTTGAGCACAGTGGAAATAATTGGGATGGTTGCTTATTTGTGTTCCATATAGTGTTTAATATGAAGTTCTGCAATAATCTATAATAATAAAAGTATAATATGCTAATTAGACTGATCCACTTTCTGGACCTCCTTCTGGACCAAGCCAGTGAGGGAGGGATCCAGGCAGATGCCATGGCTGCAAAGGCCCACTCTTGCATGAATGTCATGCATCCAGCTTCTAGTATTCACCATAAAACAGAAAAGGGTAAAAACAAACAAACCCAGAAAGGAATGAAAAAGTAAGAAGGAATCTCAGAGATCTCTAGAGGCTGACACCTTCCTTTTTTTTTTTTTTTTAATATATTTTATTGACTTTTACAGAGAGGAAGCGAGATAGAGAGCTAGAAACATCCATGAGAGAGAAACATCGATCAACTGCCTCCTGCACACCCCCACACTGGTCTGTATGTGCCCTTGACTGGAATCAAACCCGGGACCTTTCAGTCTGCAGGCTGACGCTCTATCCACTGAGCCAAACTGGTTTCAGCCTGACACCTTCCTTTTACAGATGATTGTGGGTGAGGACCAAAACCCTCCTCTATTGGCTCTAAAGCCTATGCTAGTTTCCAACCCATATGAAAACATTATTTATATTGCCCTTTAGGATTCAAAGGGATATAGGAGCCAGCCACAGGCAGTGGGAACTAGATGTCCCCAAACAAACATCAAATTCCAAAAGGTGACATGTGGGTACAAGAAGCACTTGGGGTCTAAGGCAAATGGGGAGAGGCTAATGCACACAAGAGAGGAACACAGAGCAATGCAGCACAACTCATTTCTTTCTCCTTCCTCTTACAACGGACCTGCCTGTACAGAGTGTATATTCTCTTTCCCTATCCATGACACAAGACTGCTGCGTGGGGAGTCCTTCAGTGTGAAACTCTGCTGGGTGACACCTGCTATTTCTGGGGTTCAGTACTAAGAAGCCATCATTCCAAATGTAATACACTTCCAATAACAGCTTTATCAATAATGAAGGGAATAATTTGGCCCTCTGTGGTTTATTTCTTTGTCTTACAATTTTTCATAAAGGTTAAAGCTTTGATTTGTTCGCATTTAAGATGCATCTTAAAATTGATGACATATAAAAGTTTTACAAGAGGTATTTTCTTTCTTAGCAATAAATAAATTAATGGTACTTCTAATAGTTGGGGCATCTTCTGCCTGATGAAATACAATATAATCACAATTGACTTAGAAACAAAGTGTGAGTCAGGTAGTGCACACTTTTGGTGCCAGTAGTGCCATGTCCTGGGGTTAATAAAAGGTGCAGCTTCTCGGCTTCTGTGTGATGTAATGGATAAACACATTCATTTGCATACCGACCATGATTGGACATGTCTTATAGTCCATCCAAATGTATTATTTAAAATAAATGTATTATTTTTAAAATGGCCTCATTTTTAAAACTATGTTCTACAAATGGTAGAATGTGTGAGAGAGCTGAGTGTTTATATAAGAATAATTTCAATCCTCCGGTCCTTATCTTCCCCACACCTCATGAAGTAAATCAATTGTCTTTTCCAGCCCCACAATATTTTAAGAGATAAAATAAAAAAGATAAAGAAGAATTTGGGCAGGAAAGGGTGCAATTTTAGATGGTGTTGCCAGAAAAGCTCCCAATGAGAATGTAATTGTGCATTAATCATTGATATAAAACAAATTCTTACTCTGAAGTTCTTTTTAAAAATATATATTTTATTGATTTTTTACAGAGAGGAAGAGAGAGCGATAGAGAGTTAGAAATATCTATGAGAGAGAATCATCAACCAACTGCCTCTTGCACACCCCCCACTGGGGATGTGCCCGCAACCAAGGTACATGCCCTTGACCGGAATCAAACTGGGACCTTTCAGTCTGCAGGCTGACGCTCTATCCACTGAGCCAAACCGATTTCGGCAATCTGAAGTTCTTGATGATGTGCCCTTGCTTCTGGAAGAATTGGCATTTGCTTCTATCAGTGGAAGTACTTGCTGCCTCCATATATTCCACAATTGGAGCTGACATGCAGTTGGGCTTTAGTCTTTAGAGTCCTTATCTCTAACACATCATTCAGTTTAGTGCTTATCTTGTTTTTCTGTCTCCCACACTACAATGTAAGCTGGACATGGACAGGGAGGTATTGATTTTTACAGTATCTCCAATATCTACAACTATGCCTGGCCTACAATTTGCACTGCACAAATATTTGTTAAGTTAAAGAATTAATATTAATATTTATTTTTACAATCCTCTCACAGTTATACACCTGACAGAAATATACCAACCCCAAATAGTGGTTACATCTTGATGGTGGGGAATTGTATTTTTTTCTCTGGTTTCTAACATGTATTGTTCTCAAAGCATCTTTTTAAAAATGATATTTAATTAAAAGTTACCAAGGTAAAAAGTCAAGGTTTTTTTCTATCACACACCCAATGCTCAAACTCATAAGTAAACTATAAAAGATTACAATCTTTTAACAAGATCATGTTGTGTATAATCATATCACCTCCTGTGCTGTCCATTTTGAAGCACCTGTATTTAGCCGTTAGCATGAATGACTGTGGTCCTGGGACACAGCAAAGAGAGCCATTCTGTGAAGATTGAAAATTACTTCCTACAATTTACTTCCCAGTTTAAGACCCTATCATTATTTACTAAGTTGTAGATAGGGTATCAAGCCTGAAACAGACATGGTCTTGAGGATATCTAATACAGAGGCTGCCAATGTATTTTATCATCACACACTCATTTATTATTTTTTCTTCTACAGGGACTAAGCATTTAAAAATATTTAATATAAAAAATACAACCCAAATTATTAATCAGTGATTAATCATACTAACAGTCTTACCAGTAGTACATGACTACTATCACTTCATTGAATACAAGTTATACAGCATAAAAATGATCTTTAAGTGACTTGCGTAGCTAAATAAAATTTCTATGAAATTCTTGAAATATTAGATATTTTTTCCAGATTAAAATTTTCATGGGCACATTCATGGTGGGGATTGTCAGTTGGGAGTTACAAGTCAAACTTCCACAGCTCATTTTTTTAATTTTATTTTTATTGACAGACTCCCAACCAGTACCCATTTCACCCCAAAACCTCACCCCACAGGACATGCTGGCTGAGTTTGAAAGATGACTCAAGGAAAATAATTACACACCCTAAACTTGTTGATCTTCTAGGAAAGTAGTCAGGGCCCATCTCATTGTTCACTCTACATGTAGATTGAGTCCTAGAGTCACTGCCAGCACCGGTGGTTTCCTTTTGTTTAAAATAAATGCTCCTAAGGGCGTGGGTGAAGATCTAAGTAATTATGAAACATATATACCTGAATTCAAAGTTTCAATACTAAAAAGAAATTTTCCCACAAATTAAGCTAAAATGTCAGTCATTTTAATTATAGCCCTTACAAAAATTTTCATTACCATAGAATTTAGCAACTTAATTCTAAAAACAATATGGAACAATTAAAGACAGATCAAAAGTGGGCAAGGATTCAGGAAAATGCAAACTCACAGAAACTGCTAATAGTTTAAATTGCTACAATCTAATTGGAGAAAATTTTTGCAATATCAAGTTGATTTGCAGATAAACAGAAATGTCACAGAATATAGCATTGAGAGCCTTTTGGTGTGTACTAGAAGATGATGATCTAATTGCAGAATTATTTGCAATCACAAACAGCTGACCAATATGTTTATCAACAGGAGAATCTATCATGTATTGTAATATATTCATAGATGTAAAACCTCAGAGTAAGCCCAAGTAACTAATAAGCATAAAATACCTTGTGTTTCAATACATAGGAAAGATTCAGAATGATATATGGAGCATGATAGATTTAATGGCATGCAAAACAACAGCAAATTTGTTTATGAACATATACAAACATAATATACTATGAAAACATTTACTGCAAAGACACAAATCACTTTTATGATAGTGATTGCCTCTAGGGAGGAAAAGAGTAATTAGATCCAACGGGAATATAAAAGGGTCTTGAAAATATTTGTCATGTTTGACTGCAACACAGTTTTGAAGAAATTTTTAAATATGAGACTGAATATTTTTAAGTAATATTCTCCATCATTTTTTGAACGTGTGAACATTTTCATTAAAATTAATGTGTGTGTTATTACTTTTCCACTTTCAGTTTAAAACAAAAAATATTTTGTTTTGGTTGCACCCAGTCTTTTCATGTAAATTAGGATTTAAACAAAGCACAGCTAAAGATTACTGAAGGTGCTGAAGAGTTGAACATTAGACCTATATTCACAGTAGTCAATGAGAGGCATTTAGGATAATTTTATAGGTTCTTTACAATGCTAGAGAAATAATAGACAACTGCTTCATCAGCTCATGCTGTGATTTTTGGGTATATTCTTTATCTGTAATTTTTTGGAGCATCACCCAGCATTTCAAACAAGCAGACAAGTTGGTCAGTTGTGAAAGAAATTAACTATGTATAGAGTTAGCTGTGCTCATCTTTTATTCCAGACAGATGGTTGTCATTCCTTAGAATTGATTGCACCCAGTTTAAACTTCACAGTGATTTAAACATGCTAGGCATCACTCCAGGGCCACCAGAGAAGTTACTTCAGATTTTAATAAAGCTGAATTTGTTGGAGATGGTCTTTGGACTGGTGAGACCAAGACTAAATCCACTCATAATTTTATTACCTTTGACATAATTCCATGCATACTAAGACTTTTTCAATCTCTACACATAAAAGCCTAAATGACCGAAGGACTGAACAACTGGTTGAGTGGTTACTATGATGCACACTGACCACCAGGAGGCAGACACTCAATGCAAGAGCTGTCCCCTGGAGGTCAACGTGTTCCCACAGCCAACCTTCCACTGCTGGCCAACTTCCCAGTTACTTCCCCCTGCTGGCCACCCCCCTCTCCCCCACAACCTCCCATGGTCCCTCCTCCTGGCTGTCCCCCTCTCCCTACAGAGGGGCCCTGATCACCAGCCAGGCAGAGGGACCCCACCCGTGCACAAATTTGTGCACCAGGCCTCTAGTTGGAATATAATAGCTGCTATTTGGTTTGAAAAGTGTCTAGGAAAGTGTCACTTCAATGGGATATTTTTAATGCATTTATAACTAAGAAAATGGAAGGCTCCAAACAGTGTAACATTGATAAAATGAATGTATTGCTATGCTAATGAGGGCTTTGACCTAAATAATTGGTTCTGGAATTGCTTGCTTGGGCTCAGTAACCTCAAGTCATTCTGTCTGCTGGCCTCTTGTGATCTTTTAAAAATGTATGATGATATCTCTGTTCAGTTCTACTGAAACTCAATTTTTTTTCTTTTGATCAGGGTTGTTGTAGTAAAAATCAATTCTGTTAAAGTCCATTTTAAAACAATAATTAATGAAAAGTTTTATCTATCTTTCCATGCTTTTAGTGTAAACAAAACAAAGTATATTGAGATTAGTGAAATGAATGATACAGTTACAATATTGGCTAATACAGTTGCTGAAATTTTATTTGGCATGTGACCAAAAGACAGAAAAAAATCAATAACTTTGACTTTGTGTGTATGTATGTGACACACATGAGAGGAAATAAATAATAGAGAAAAAAGAAACCATATATTTAAAAACAGGAGTAAAGATTGTTTAGTTTGATCATCCACTGAATACATCAAGCAAAAGTTCTTTAAAATTAATTTATCTAATGTTGGATTTTTATTATCTTGTAAGTTATAGAGAAACTGAAAATGGTTTTTGCTACCCAAATATGTATATCCTATTACTATATTTAAAAGGCTCATCCTCTGTGGAAAACTGCAATAGTGAATAGTGAAAGATCATGGACTTTTAGAATAAGAAAAATTGTGTTGTGTATCTAAAATGGAATAAAAAGCAGATAAGACCCAGTCTCGGGGATGCCTCTTCAAGAAAGAGGTTTCCACCTGGCCCCCGTGCCTTCTAAATTCATATACCTTGTATAGAATTTTCATTTGTGTGTCAGTCCCTCCTTCAGATCTAGAACCCTGACTTAAAGTTTGCAGCATTGTGTGGCTTATCAGTTACTATTCTGAAATTGGTCCCAAACCTGTTGCATGTAATTTTTATCATCTATAAATTGAGAATAATATTTACTGGCTTGTTATTTAATTGCCTAGTACTTCTGCTTCCCTAATATAACATCTATGAGAAGATGGTTCTTAAATGTTTTCATCATTGATGCATCCCCATTATCTATACTATTGACAGATGCACAATGGAAGATTCAGTCACTATTTATTAAACAAACAAACTATATACACACACACACACACACACACACACACACACACACATATAGTTTGTTTGTGACGTTAAAGTTGTAAATACTTCATCACAAGTGAAATTAGGCAAGCATTCTGACAGTGTTTTTTACTCTTAATGTGGTATACAGGGAGATATTAGAATAAGTTTAATCAATATATCAGTCATTGTTTTTATCAATGTTGTTATATCATGTTTTTGTTGTTTTTACATCATTTATATTGTTTTATATAATGTCTTTGTTGTTATATCATGTTGTTATTGTTTATTTATTAATAAATTTATATATTATTTTATATGCATTTTACTAATTTTCTTTCATCTGTAACACTTCTATTATAGAGAAAGGGTGAATAGTGATATTAAAATAAGTCTTCCATTTAATTTCCTTTCAATGTACACGAATCTGTGCTCTGGGCCACTAGTCTTTTAATATTGTTCTGGGGATTCAATCTTACTACATTGAAAGCTCTTTTTAAAAAATGTATGTTTCTATTGATTTCAGAGAGAGAAAAAGGGAGGGGGAGAGAGAAAGAAACAACAAAGATGAAAGAGAATCATTGTTGGCTGCCTCCTACACAGCCGCCATTGGGGACTGAGCCTGTAATCTGGGCATGTGCCCTGACCAGGAATCAAACAGTGACTTCCTGGTCCATGGGTCGGTGAACTGGTTAAAAGCACTTTGAACACCTCCTCGCTATTGTAAGAGAACAATAATGTTAGCTGTCATTGTTGTTATTATTATACAAAGGTTGAGGAAAATAAAAATAAAATCCAGCTGTTTATGAGAAACATGCCAAAAATCAAAGAAATAAAAGCTTGGAAATAAAAAGATTTACAATTCATCACACAAAAAGTGACAAAATAAAGGGGAAGGGAAACTAATAGTATTGGGCAAAAGAAAATATAAGTTAAAAATAATTTAATGGAACATGGAGAGATGTTCATGCTTGATAAAAGATAAATTCCATTGAAAAGATATAGCAATTTAACTTTTAAGAACTTCAGAAATGTAAAGAAAATAGACATCTATAATCACAGTGACAATGTCTTTAATACATATAAATGTGTGTGAGAAAGAAAGAGAGAAACGTGAAAGAGGGGAAGAGAGAAAAAGAGAGAGAGAGAGAGACAGAGAGATTTACTCAATAAAAAAAAATAGAGAAGCAGTATTGCTTTATTATACAATTATCATGCTTATTATATAGACATGTAGCTACAGTTAGATATGAAACTTGTGTGTATTTGGCTATGGTCAGACTTGTTTCTTGGAAACCTCCAGTAGTCCTAATGTAGCAAGAAAATTCAAAATTCATAAATAATTAGGTTACCTTCAGGGGTTCGGAAAAACATAATCAACTTCAACCCTCTCCTTGGGTCTAAGGGCTTCATTTGTTACTCATGCCTGAGCCCGTTCCTGGGTGGAGCCTTGAAAATAAAGCCTCTATGGTCAGCGGGTCGTGCAGGTCAAAGACCCTGGCCACTCAGCGGCCCTCAGAGCAAGCTCCTCTCATCCTGTTTGAAAGGCTGCCTAGCAACTATGAACCACTTATTTTCAGAAGTTATGTAACTAAAGAAATTGCTTTTCATGAGTAAAGGATAGAGTGCAGTAAAAACCACATACAGTATGAAACGAATACTTTTTATTTTTAAGGGCAAGATTTAAGGAAAAAGCCTAACATTCTTATGGGTCTCAACTGGTTACCAAAGACTTTTATTACCTTAGATTATATGCTATGAAATACTAAAATAGAAAAGATAATCAACATAAAGACTGCGAAGTTAAATTGAACTACTTGAGTGAGAGGATTCCACATATTATTGAAAGTTGCTTTTATGGACTAATTGGAGCTATTTCTGCGTTAGGCAGTGCTAACCATTTTTGGAGGAGGCATGGGAAAGCCACATCCATTCATTGCCAGAGGCAATTGGTGATTAACATTTAAAAAAAAAAACAAAACTAAAAAACAAAAATGAGTCTCTACATTTTCCCTCATCTGATGTGTTAAAAATCTAATAATATACCACAGCTGGAGGCCACAACTGTTTCTTCCATTGATTTAATGTTGTGCTTTAATATCAAAAAATAATCTAAATGAAAATCAGTTGTTATCTTGATATGCTTGATTCAGATAGTTATAATGTACACTAAAGACATTAAACTAGTTAGGCCTCTTACTGCCAAAACTATAACATTAGGGTAATAAAGAAGCAAAATCGAGAAACATATATTTGTCTGTTAGGATTAGCCAGAATGTGGACAAACAAATATTTTTATGCACTGCTAGTTGTAGTGTGTAGAGATGACCCTTTCTATATATCAACACTTTTCAACCAGTGTGCTGCAAGAATTTTTAAAATATGCAATACCTGACTAGTCAGAAGTACTGACCTCTGATTCGCTTCCCCCATCAGAAGCTGTGTTTTCTGTGACCCCTGAGTTCCTGTATTGCTTTTTTTATGTTGCAAACTTGAATGTCAATTTCTTTGAAAAATCTGAGCACTTTAAAACGTATTCTACCTAAAAAGACTAATTTTTCTGGCTCTTTGGCTATGTAGGGCATTCAACCTCTCCTAATTCTGTATAATGTGTAGCATTTTTTCCCCCATTAAATCACCTTAACTAGTTGGATAATAATACAAAATATAAAAGGTGGAGCAAAAGTAAGTTTACAGTTGTTCGCAATGAAAATAATACCATAATTAATAAATAATAATACAAGAATAAACTCTGTGTTTTGTCTACTCACAGCTGTGAACTAGGCATGCACCAGTTTCTCTCCCAGCCCTCAGAGGAACAAACACTGCTGACAGTTGGTCTCATATTCTAGGCTCTACAACTGGAAGACAATACATTTCTGCTGTTCAGTTGGTGGTGTTTGTTACAATAGCTCTAGAAAACTAATACATGAAATTTAGGGTCAACAATTCTGAAAGGTTAATTTCATAATTTAGAATCCAAATGCGCCATACTCCTGTTTGTGTCCCATCATATTATACTTAAGGTCAATGGCTACAATTCATCAGCAGTCCTTTTTATTTAAAAAAATAAAAATAAAAAAAGATTTTAAAAATTTATTTTTAGAGAGAAGGGAAAGAAGAGGAAGAGAAAGAAACATAAATGTGAGAATGAAACATTGATTGGCTCTTGGTTGCCTCCTGGGGATTAAGCCCACAATCTGGGCATGTGTCCTGATTGGGAATCAAACCAGCAACCTTTTGGTGCATGGATGACACCCAACCAACTGGGCCACACGGGCCAGGCCATCAGCAGTCCTTTTTTATAATTCTTTTGTGTAGTATGACACACAGCAGTTTGCTTTCCTATTCTTATTAAAAGCAAATGTCAAGATGTTTACAGTATTACACATACAGGGTGGGGCAAACGTAGGTTTTCAGTTGTGAGTACATGAAAAATAGTTTATTTTTATATTATTATTTGTTAATCAGCGTATTATTTTCTGTACAAACAACTGCAAGCCTACGTTTGCCCCACCCTGTATAGTATTATCAGAAAAGTATACTCACAGAATCCTATTAGATTTACAACTAGAATTATTCCAGGGTAGTTACATGGTAGACATTTAGCATCAACATAAAATAAAATAAAATAAAATAAAATAAAATAAAATAAAATAAAATAAAATAAAATAAAATAGAGCCAAAGCCGGTTTGGCTCAGTGGATAGAGCATCAGCCTGCAGACTGAAGGGTCCTGGGTTCGATTCTGGCCAAGGCATGTACCTTGGTTGTGGGCACATTCCTAGTAGGGGGTGTGCAGGAGGCAGCTGATCAATGTTTCTCTCTCATCAATGTTTCTAACTGTCTATCCCTCTCCCTTCCTCTCTGTGAAAAATCAATAAAAAATATATTTAAGAAAAAAATAAAATAAAAAAGAGACATTGCAGTCAAATTCAGATCAGTTCAATAATGGAAAAGAATAAGCTGAAATGCTTGTTAGCTATAAATGTAGAAAAAATAATAGAAGAAATTTGTTCTTAAAGTTAATTATGAAGACTGAAGTGGATGAGAATTCTCTTAGGAGGGGACAGTTGGGCTCTGGTCCTTCCACAGGGATGCTCACCTCTCCACAAGCAGGCCGTTCCCCCGGAACGGGAGATCTCTGTTTCAATAAGCCCTCCAGGGACTGTGCACGCTAAGCGTGGAGAACCACTGACCACGGACTCTTTTGGAGACATGTGCCCCTGACAATTCTGACAGAATTTCCTAGTGGGGAAAATCACTCTTCCCTCGGTATCACATTACTTCTGGAAACGTTTATACCCTTAGGGTACAGGGCCAGGGATAGAGGAAGTGCTCACCGCCTCCAGCCTTGTTTTACCTTTTGGATGTTGTACAGATCAAAGAGAATGCAGGATTTCAGGCGTACAGCTACTCCAACAAATGTCTCACACCACTTGTTTTAAAGTGCTTCCTATAAGCAACAGTGGGAAGATTATATATATATATATATATATATATATATATATATATATATAATACATACATATATATATATATGTATGTATATATAATCTTATATATATATACACATACATACATACACACACACACACACACACACACACATACAAACCTACCCTGGATTATAAAAAATACCCCTCTCTCCCCTTTCCCAAGCACAAAACTTAACTCTCGCTTTACTTTCATTGTTTCTTTTTATGCAGCTCTCTTCTGCAGACTAATTGGCGTCCAGAAGTCCTTGAATGTTTCTGCTCACTGCCTTCCTTAACCTTTGCTCTGAACAGTTCAAGCCACACTGGTGGTAAGTTACCTCATAATTAAAATGCTTCTGCAAGCAGCACGGACACTGACGTGCCCAGATATTAGCAAAGGACAGGAATCGGTGTGTTAGGATACAATTTTATTTTTCCCTAAGTGGAAGCAAATTCTCAAATCAGAATTTTCTGTCTGTCTCTAAGATTATTTTTTGGGGCTCCATTACTTCAGGAACAAAAAGCTTTTAAAATCTCAACCAGTCTCTGTGCCATGTTTCTCTTAATGATCAGTGGGCATGTTTCACGCTGGGAGGTTAAGAGGTGAGCAAAGGCTAAACTAAAACCATCCTCACAGTACAGCGTTTCGCTTAATGATAAATGACACTGTTTCAACGTGGGAGGATGAAAGATTTTGCATTTACTTTGAAGCAGAGAAATAGGCAAGTGCCGCTGATTAATGGTGTGTCTAGGAGAGTGGGGTGATGGCCTAGGACTAGCTACTGCTGCACTAAGAAAATGTCATTATTTTTCCCTCTTTTCCTATGCTGTCTAGGAAATCACTTACACTGTGGTCCAGACAAGGAAATCCAAATGAAAATATAAAATTATTAGCTCAAGTCACCTTTTATTTATTTATTTTTCAGATAAAATTTTAGAAAAACTAAGACAGGAGGAATCAACTGAACCATCAACTTTATTATGCTCCTGCGCATTAGTAATTTGAAACATGCCTCAGCCCTAACCAGTTTGGCTCCATGGTTAGAGCATCAGCCTGCAGACTGAAGGGTCCCAGGTTCGATTCTGGTCAAGGGCACATGCCCTGGTTGCGAGTTCAATTCCCCAGTGGGGAGCGTGCAGGAGGCAGCCAATCAATGATTCTCTCTCATCGTTGATATTTCAATCTCTCTCTCCCTCTTTCCTCTTCCCTCTTCCTTCCTTTCTGAGATCATACCTCAAAGAACTTTTCTCGATTTTGGTCAAGTTCACAGTATCCATACCAGGAGAAATTAAAAAGTTGGTTTGCTCTCAGCAGGAGAGAAGAACAAACAAGAAAGAGGACATGAGCTGCCATTTGAATAGAGGTCAGTGCCATGGCCTCTTCCCTCACAGGTGTGTCTGCATGTTCAAAGGTGGCTCACAGGAGGATGTCCCACTTCTTGAAAAGACCTGTCCCAAAAAGCCCACCTTCTCTTATGCAGGACTGAAATCATCAGTGAGGAGAGCACACAGAAAAGTGTTTCCATTAAAAAGGACAGTATGAGTTATCTAGAGATTCTAAACAAACTCAAAAGTAAAGAAGTAGGACTATCTAGCAAACCTAAACTGTTGTATGAATAAATCCAATGGCTTTCTGTTATAGAAATAACAGAGAAGTGCCTATAAATTTATTCTCATTTAGTTCCAGTTCTTACCCTAGTGTAAAAATTAAAAACAAAAACAAAAAACCCTATCACCCAAATCTCTCTGCTGGTTCTTCAGTCTGACCAGTACTCCCAGCACATCTTGAGTTCCTGCCATTATGTACTCCCAAACTAAGTCATTCAAAATCAACCAGTTTTTTTCTTTCTACTGAATCTTTGCAGACTAAAAAGAACAACAAAAAAAGAAGGATGAGGAAACTTGCATTGCTTTGTGACCCATGCCCATCAATTTCCAATCATGTTCTCCACAGCACTGTCCAGAGGCAAGCCCTTGGATTCCCAAGAAAACCCTGCCTGGCTCCCAACCTGCCTGGCTCCCAAATCCGATTGCTGTGCCAGCACTCTGCTGCCCTGCTCCACCCTGCAGGGCCCTCAGAGGGCTGCAGCACTGAGGGCTGTTTGAATCAGACAGGGTTGTGCTGTGCCTTCTCAATGCAGCATCATAGGCTGTCCATGCAACCTGGTGAGTTTTCCCAAATCTAACCTTAACCCTCTCAGTCCAAGCAGGCACCATTTCCTGCATTCATAGCACCTCTTCACTCCTAAAAGAAATTGTTCTCAATTTTTCATTTTTGTTGTTATGTGGATAGACCCTGGGTTTAATAGAATTATATTAAATCAATCACATGTATTTGAATAAGTTTCTGGTTAGTCTTCTCATCTTTTCCCCTCCTTTCCCTTCCCTCTTCTTCTCTCCTCTTTCCTTTCTATCCTTCTCCTCCTGTTCCATTCTTCTTCTCTCTTTTATCTTCTTTTCTTTTCTGATAAGCAAGGCTAGCCAGGATGAAAGACAGAATAGTGAAAGATACCAACAAGTTATTAGATTTTAAAATATTTCTAACTGAGCCATAAGAGAAAGGATACCATACTGTAGCTATGTGTATTATTTGGAAATTGCCCTGTGGGTGGAAATGTGACTCTCTCATGTTTATAAGTCTAAGGTGTATACACTTGTTTTTTATTTAAAATATTTGCCTTTGCCCTGGCCAGGTGGCTCAGTTGGTGGGTGTTGTCCCATGCATCAGCAGGTCACCGGTTTGATTCCTGGTCAGGGCACATGCCCAGGTTGTGGGCTTGATTCCCAGTGGGGTGCATGCAGGAGGCAGCCAATTGATATTTCACTGTCACATTGATGTTTTTCTCTTTTCTTCTTCCTTTCTATCTCTCTAAAAACCAATAAAAATTTTAAAAAAGTAATTTAAAAGTATTTATCTTTGTCCCTTCTTAAGTTATATTATCCTGGCCATCACTGGAATAGACCAACCACTCTCATGGCTACATTTCCCCGGACTCTGTGGCATCCTCACAGCCCTTCAGAAAGGTGAGTATCTATCTCCCTGATAACATTCCATGAAAACCTGCTGTCCTCAATTGATGGTGAGTTCAAACTTATTCATAAAATAGTCATGGTGTTTAATGAATTGCAGTGAGACCTCTGAAGAGAATGGGAGCTCAAATTTAATTTAAACACAAAGCTTCTTTGGTGAGTTTCAAACCTCAATGAGTCAGATGTGAAATATAGTCAAAGTATGGCACTTGCTGTCTTCTATAAATTTAAGAATGCCATTTATTGTCATCTTTATCTTTAGATGTCCATAGGGGCCTAAGGGATTATATTATTTTCTGTTGTCTCTGCAGTTTAGCTGTGGGTATTGTGCTTGAATCCTGGGAGAGGTATCCCGCATGTCACAGGATATTAAAATTCTACTTTTGATCGTCAATATTCAATTTGCAGTGCAAAGCGAAATAGCACTTTATGGAACACACTCTGTTTCCCAAAAGCACCAGTGGTACTGACAGCTCAGCAAACAATCAAACTGTATTTGATTGTTTACCATCATGCCTTTTAGTAGAAAATCAAGATGTCTAGTTTTTATTAGGCTTGTTTGGCCCTTGGCCACTTTACTAGGCTTCAGCTTTCTTCTGAAACCAAACCAACACAGCTGGTGCTTATGAAAGAATCCTAATGCTTTGTTCTTGAAAAGATATATACCCATTAACCCAGTTAATTAGACCATGTGTGATTTGGGAGTGAACTGCATTGGAAACTTGCTGAGGGTACCTCCTCACAAGCACATCTCCCTGCCTTCCTGTTGTTGTGTTATTTTATTATCTGTTTGTTTGTTTTCTATCCAGATAAGCACATCCTTTAAAAGACAGTCTCCTGAACTCCTTTTTTTTCCCCTTAGGAGAAAAATAATGAGCTGTTAGTTCAGTAAAATTGGACAGGAACTCTGAGGAACCTCACTGTGTACACACAGTCCTCCGTGTCAGTTTCTTTTCAAAAGATAAAGCCTGTATGACACAATTATTTCTTTTTCAATTTTAAAAAAGGTTGTTACTCTTCCCCCACACTCAATTGTGAATTCTTAGATGACTAAATCTTGCTTTTCAAAAGCTGATCATTTCTGTATCATTCTGAGTAACATCCTGTTTGATGCTATGAAGAAAATAATTTAAAAAAAAGACTCATTATCAGGTTTCACTAAAGCAAAAATAAATTTTTATAGCTGAATTATGAAGTCAAACCGCCATGCCTCTAACGTAGTGTTTCACAGATATATATATATATATATATATATGTATACACACACACACACACACACACACACACACATATATATATATATATATATATATATATATATATATGAAGGCTTGTGAATGAAGGATTGCTGGACATCATCCACAGTTTCACTGGTAGACAGGGCCTGGGAATCTGCATTCCTCGTGGGTTCACTTCTGATAATGATGTGAGGGTTCCGGGGACTGATCGCTCTTTGAGAACCATTGAAGCATCTAGCTGCAAACATATATTTTCTTGTCTTGTCTCATGCAATATAATTTTTTAAATACTTAATTTCCAACATATATGATTTGGAAAATCTCACATCAAATACTTTTCTCAGACAATTCTAAAAAAAAATCCACAAAACTGGAAACTCAACAACCTGAGGTCTTTTTAAAAAAATATATCTATATTTTATTGATTTTTTACAGATAGGAAGAGAGGGATAGAGAGTTAGAAACATCGATGAGAGAGAATCATCGACCAGCTGCCTCTTGCACACCCCCTACTGGGGGTGTGCCCGCAACCAAGGTACATGCCCTTGACTGGAATCGAACCTGGGACCTTTCAGTCCGCAGACCGACGCTCTACCACTGAGCCAAACCGGTTTTGGCAGCCTGAGGTCTTATAATCACGCATAGCAAGAATCTTCTGGAACAGAAGTGTAGCAGCTGATAGTGAGATGTGTCCTCTTGGTATTTTGTTTTACTCATCTTTAATTTCTAGTGTTCTAAGTCCCCCAAATTTTGATATGCACATTTTTCATTGTTACTTATTTCTGATGCATCACATTTTCCTTTTAATACATTTCACTTTAAGTGTAAGGTGTGTGTGTGTGTGTTGTTTTTTTGTTTTTGTTTTTTTTTGTGTGTGTTTTTTAATTTATGGGTCGTATGTAATTTTTTCCAGGTAAATCTAGTTATCTATTTATCTAATTATCATCTATCTATCATTTATCTCTCTATATATAATGTTATAATTTAATTAGGATATATTATTATACAATTAGTTTGAAATTTTTGATATTTCTCATGTAAAATTTGAGGTCAGTTTTTACAATTTTTTTATATATGAGCATGAAAGTAATTATTATATACTAGAGTCCCAGTGCTCAAAATTCATGTTAGAGTAGGTCTTCCTTCCCATGGCTACAGGCACTGGCTTCCCTCTCACACGCAGGACCTGGGCTTTCCTCGCTGAGGGAGGCCCTGCCCACCTGCCACAGTCCTCCAGTTGGTGGCCCGGACCTCCCTCTTTGGGGCGGTTGTGGAGCCCTCCAATTGATTGCCCCACCAACCAGTGACCTAGGCCTCCCCCTTTGTGGGCGATCATGGGGCAATGGCCAGGCCCCCGACCAATCACATCACACCTGCCTTGACTGGCCTGGCACCAGTGGGTGTCATAGTGTGGTTCTGGATGATCGTTTGGCCGTTTCATCATAATAATTTGCATATTATGCTTTTATTATATAGGATTATTATATAGGATTTGTAGCTTTGGGGGTTCAATATGTATCTATTAGATTATATTTGTTTTTTTTATTTTAAAAGTACTTAGCATAGAAAAAACACTTTTTCTATGCTTGTGTTATGTCAATTTATTCTTTTTATTAATGATTTTAAAGAGGAAGGAATGGCAAAAGAGAGAGGAAGAGTCAGGGAGAGAAAGAGAGAAAGGGAGAGAGAAATATCTATGTGAGAGAGATTCATAATTGGTTGTCTCCTGCAAGCATCAAGACTGGGAATGAAACCCACAACTGAGGTATGTGTTCTGACTAGGAATCAAACCTTGTGGTGCACAGAGCAATGCTCCAACCAACTGAGCTACACTGTCCAGGGCTCAACTAATTCTTTAACATTTTTAAATTTTGTTTCAGTCAATTGTCCCTAAACCAGGAATAAACAGTGTTAAAAACGTACCACCATAAATTTGTGTTGCCTGTTTTGAACTTCTGAAAGTGTAAGTATACAGTACATACTTTTGTGTGTATCTGGCTTCTTTCACTGAAAATGTTCTTGATCGTCATCCATGTGATTGCATACATCAGTGGTCCATTTTTAAATCGCTATGTAATTTCTATTGTATACATATACCACAATTCTCTATCCTCCTCCTGTGGACATTGGGAGAGTTTCTAGCGTTAGGCTATAGTAAATAATGTCCATTCTTCTTTTATCTGCTTAGTATATATTTAAGGAGTATTTAAGTATTAATGTTGCCAATGTTTTGACTTAATGATTTTCACAAAGAAGTTTTTTGTTTATAGTCTATCAGCTCGCTGCTAAATAAAAATGTATTGAGAATGTACTTTATATGTGCAACTAGAAATCTTAAATCAATGAGGTATTTGATATCTAAAATATATA
This sequence comes from Pipistrellus kuhlii, assembly GCF_014108245.1. Taxonomy (NCBI): domain Eukaryota; kingdom Metazoa; phylum Chordata; class Mammalia; order Chiroptera; family Vespertilionidae; genus Pipistrellus; species Pipistrellus kuhlii. The sequence goes on along the minus strand of NW_023425438.1, from coordinate 45,358,611 downwards.
GAATTTATAATATAATATAATATGGTGAATTTAGCCCTGTAAATCAATATTTAAAATTCATGGTAAACTCACAAAAGCTACAAAATAAGAAGAGAGAAAATTCCAATTGGTGTTCACTAGAATAGTGAGATTCATCATAAAAGAAGCTTCACTGGAAATCATAGACTAGGAATCTGATGTCAAGAGTGAGTCTAATTTAGATAATCATATATTTGAGAGCAGAGAGACATTTAATTTGGTATCCCTGCAGGGACATATTTGCATCATATGTTTATTGTGTGCATAAAAATCCCACACATTTTATTTTATTTTAATTTTTTAAAATATATTTTATTCATTTTTTTATAGAGAAGAAGGGAGAGGGATAGAGAGTTAGAAACATCCATGAAAGAGAAACATTGATCAGTTGCCTCCAGCACACCCCCTACTGGGAATGTACCCTCAACCAAGATACATGCCCTTGACTGGAATCGAACCTGGGACCCTTCAGTCCGTAGGCTGATGCTCTAATCCACTGAGCCAAATTGGTTAGGGCTCTCACATTTTATTTTATATCTGACATAATTGTATAAAAGACAAGAGTTGTACAACTTTTAAAATTATTTGAAAAATTAGTGCATGAAGTTGGAAGATCAATTTGTTATGTTTTCCTGAAATAGAAAGGGTCTGACAGTCATCAATGGGAAATAAACCTGCAGGATGGGTTGAGATGATCTCCAGACTGAAAAAAAAAAAAAAGCATCCAAATTTCTCATTTGTCTTTTTGTTTGATATTTTGAACATAGGTATTTTTAGGGCTTAATTTACTTTCCCCTAAAAAAGTGTCCTGGTATCTTTGGTGGACTAAGAACTCTCAACAGGGTAGGTAACTATTGATTCCTGTAAATGATGTCATGATAATCTCAGTCCAAAAGAAGATTAAACTGAGCAAACCTGTCGAGGCAGTGTGCTAATGCTGCCATTAACTGGCAATGCTTGACAAGAATCTGGAAACAAGGAAAGAAGGACCGTTTACTTGATATTCACAAACGTAAGTTATGGGCCTGATCACGGCAATGAACTTAGCCAGAGACACGCTGAAGGGTAGCCAAGTGACTTGTGTAATAATGCTAGATGATTTTTATAAACATTCTAATCCACTTTTATTCTGGAGGAATAATTGTAATGATTGTAATTATTGCTACTTACTTTAAATTATTCAATCTATTCAAACTAGCTTCCCTTCAAAATCCAGTATTCAAAACAACAACTGAAATGCAAATGTTTGCAAATCTTGGCTGTGTTATCTCTGGTTTAAAATTAGGAAATATTTTGTCCTCTTTCTTTAAAATCATTTTTTGAAGCAGTTTTAGGTTTATAATAATATTGGAAGGAATGAACAGAAATTTCTTATATACCTTCTGCCACCACACAAGCATGTCCTCTCCCTGGTTATCATTATCACCGTCACTCGCTACTGTGGTATACGTTTTACCAAGGATGAACCTACAGGGACACATCATGATCATCCAAAGTCCATACTTTACATATGGTTCATTCTTGTTATATAATCTACAGTTTTGGACAAAAGTACAAAGACGAATACTATTATAGTATTTACCATTACAATATTCACAGAGTATTTTTACTGCCATATAAGTCCTCTGTGCTCTGCCTATTCACATTTCCTCCCCATCCATGCCTGGCAATTACTGATCTTTTGTTGTCTTCATAGTTTTGCCTTCACCAGTATACCATATAGTTGGAATCATATGTAAGTAGCCTTTTAGATTGGCTCTTTTTATTTAGTAATATGCAGTTAAAGTTCCTTGATATATTTTTATGGCTTGATAGCTCATTTTAGCACTAATATTCCATTGTATGATTATATCAGGTTATTTATGTTTTTTCCTACAGAAGGACATCTTGGTTACTTCCAGTTTGGCAATTATGAATAACGCTATTATAAACATGTAGAGGCTTTTGCACAGATATTTTAAAATCCTTTTGGAAGATAGCAAGGAGTGAAATTGCTGGATCATATTGTAAGAGGAAGGCAGGCAGGTGAGCAGATGGGAGCCAGAAGTCCTGGACTGCAAGAAGGATGTCCCAGATTGGAGAGGGTGCAGACTGGTTTGAGGGAACTCCCCACCGCTGTGCACAAATTTCATGCACCGGGCTTCTAGTCTGAGTATAATTTTCAACTGACTTCCTCCTATAGGTTTGCAGTTACTATAAAGGTAGAAAAAAAGTTTAAACTCTTAAAGGAGGTCTATAAACTCAAAAGAAAGTGACAGATATTTTAGGTTTACTTACCGACATGCATTTCTGATTTCTCTCTTTCTTACTTTCTATTAAAAAGGCTAGAAAGCAAAGGTTCTCCTTTCAGACACCTTTGCAGCTAGAGCTTTCCTTATGACACACTCATCACCAAATGACATGTAATTAGAAGTTTGCAGGTGCTTCCTCCCTCCAACAAACCTTCTACTTTCTCTGTGGTGCTATATGGGGGCTGAATATCAGCAGCTATTTGTATCTGCAATAAAACAATGAAGAGACTTTTAGGTACCCTGGCCCAGCTATCCTTAAGTTGCTGGATAGAGCAGACAAAACTAAAGATTTTAGTTGGCTGGGTCACCTAAGAAACAATGTGAACATTGAACATATGTCATAACTATCCCAGTGAAAGACAAGGCAGCTATAGCACCTCCAGGTTGTTCCAGAGAGAAAAAAAGAAGCTCTTACATAGAAACATCTCTCATATGCAACTTTATCTAACACAGGAGATAATACAAAAGGTATCTCTTGTAGAAAGGAACTATGATAAAATTGATTACTAAAAATATACAGGGATCACTGTATGGTATCCTCAAGAAAATTATCAGAGATTTTCCATAAATATTAAGCTCTGGTATTTCCTCTTAAAAGTAGATTGTTTTATAAGATGAGTAAAGCTTGGAGGACAGGTTGGGGGGGGGGGGCGGGGGAGGGCATTGATACATAAAAGTTTCCACTTACACTACAACCAAGGAATGCATCTCAATTTTACATACACATGTAGATACATTTTTTTTGTATTTGAAAACATAATAAATTTAATATACAATAAATATGATAAGCATCTCTGGAATCAAAGATATTGCTCATATATTATATCTTAGGAGTTTACAAACATCTAAAAATTTCACTGGGACCAGATCAGAGAAACTGGACAAAATGTGATTATGTTTAAGTATAAAGAAATTGAATCAGCCATACTGCACACTTAGAGAAAGTCTCAGTAAACAGGGGGGTTTATTCAGTCATGAACTTAGAAGTAAGAGATTGAGAAAAACACACATTGACAGTGCCTAAGCTATGCATGAAAATATGAGGTCTGGAAATAAAATTTGATTTCTCCAGTCACAGGACTTATAAAATGGTTGAAAATTCCTCAAACTATATTAACTGAGACTTATTTGTTAAGATTAATTCAAGTTATGTTTGATTTTTACAATTACTAGGAACACTGATAACTTGGATTCTCTGGTCGGTCTGCTGAAACAGACCATCCTACTATTCTCTTATTGCTCTCGTCAGGCCCCTTAACTACTTACATATAGTGTAGAAATTTAATTCCCACAACACTCTAAGATGTAAATTCTTTTAATAGTCTTATAGAGAATGAAGTTTAATAAGAGGGTTTGTTGTTGTTGTTTTGTTTGTGTGTATTTTTAACCTGAAGTTTTGGCTGTAGAACTTTAAGTCTGATACACCATGTAGACCAGAATACAGTTGAGTTGCAGGGCAATATGTCAGTTCATGGAAAAGAAGACCTAAGCCAAATGAACTAAGGGAAATTCAACCCATTACAGGAAAAAAAAAAAAATGTGTCTGCGACAGTTTGCACGGCACTAAGTATTCAGTTGTGAACTATGTCAACACAATATCCGCTCTCCAGGAACTCAGGCTCAGATCTCTCAGGTGAAAGGGTTGTCTCAGAAAAGGATTCATGCTTCACTCATCCTTTCCTCCATCACAGAGTGGCCAGATTATTATGATCTCTGAATGCATAATAATCTGGCCACTCAGTCTATATCCTATATAATAAAAGGGTAATATGCAAATTGTCCCCTTGACCAGGAGTTTGAACAGCAGGCAGGCCAGCCCATCACCCATGTTCCCTCCCCCTGGCCAGTCTGGCCGGACCCCACCCATGCACGAATTCATGCACTGGGCCTCTAATATAAATATATATGTAAAATATGGCCACTCAATGTATTTTTAACACCTGACTTTTGACTCATGGTTAAGATATGACATCTGAATGTCAACCTAAAGACCTGAGATACACATCCCAGGCTGTAAGAAATGGGAAGTAGGAAGAGTAACTCCTTGTTGGTATTTTATGCAGAAAGATGTTCTTCTCCAGAGGGACTTAATCCTCCATCTCATTGGCAAGAAATGTGTACATGACTATCCAAGACCACAGAAGGGCCCAGTGTAAGGGAGACTGGTAAATGTGAGATTTTATCTGGATATCATACGCCCACTACAAAACCATAATACTGTAATATTATTCAACCTAATAAAAGAGTAATATGCAAATTAACCATCACTCTACCCCACAAGCCACGCCCACCAGTCAATCAGAGCAAGTATGCAAATAAACCCAACCAAGATAGCTATAGCCACAGAGAGCAGGAGGGAGGCATTTTCCTGGCAATGGAGGAAGCCAAGCTTTCCGCCTGCCCTTGCAAGCCTAAGCTTCCACTCAGTGCTACAAAGTTCTAATTATAGAAGATAAACAAATCCAAACAGAAATGGCTGCCACCACAGTGCAAGCAGGAGACTTGGTTCCACTCCAGGCTACAAAGTTTCAATTGTAGAAAGTAAATATATCCCAGTCTACTGCCATACCACCCTGAACGCTCCCGATCTCGTCTGATCTCGGAAGCTAAGCAGGGTTGGGCCTGGTTAGTACTTGGATGGGAGAAAGTAAATATATCCCAGATACAAGGGCCTCAGCTTGCGTTGCAAACCACCACAGGCCCCTCACTTAGGCCACCCCATGCCCCAAGAGAACCCCCACCCTGATCTGGGACACCCTTCAGGGCAAACCAGCTGCCCCCCACCTGTACACAGGCCTCTATACTATCTAATAAAAGAGTAATATGCAGATTGACCATCATTCCAACACATAAGATGGCTGCCCCCATGTGGTCAAAGATCCTGCCCCTATGTGAACACAAGATGGCCAGCAGGGGAAGGCAGTAGGGAGGGACCAGGCCTTCAAGAAAAGTCAGTTGTGGGTGATCAGGTAAGTAGGGGAGGGCAGTTGGGAGGCACCAGGTCTACAAGGGAGGGCAGTTGAGAGGGACCAGGCCTGCAAGAGAGGGCAGTTGAAGGTGATCAACCCTGCAGGGGAAGGCAGTTAGGGGTGCCCAGGCAGGCAGAGGAGGGAAGTTGGGGGCAAACAGGCTGGCAGGCAAGCAGTTAGACATCAATCAGGTTGACAGGGGAGTGGTTAGGGGGTGATCAGGCTGGCAGGCAGAAGTGGTTAGGGGCAATCAGGAAGGAAGGCAGGAAATCAGTTGGGAGCCAGCGGTCCTAGATTATAAGAGGGATGGGGTCTAAATGAGCACTTGGACATCCCTTGAGGGATCCCAGATTGGAGAGGGTGCAGGATAACCTGGGCTGAGTATAACCCCCTTGCCCCCATGCACGAATTTTGTGCACCGGGCCTCTGGTTCTTAATATTATCCTATTTAGAGGATATGACCATTGTGCAGAACACTAGTAGTTACTACCACAAAAGTCACTCAGGTGAGATGTGAAGATTGACAGTAATCAAGAGCTCCACATTTCAGGTAAGATTCGCTGAAATAAAGTCCATGTATTCCTTTTTTAATTGCATACATTATGATTTCCAGGCAGCTAACCTGGGAAATTACATGCTGACTAAAATATACAAATTTATGAAAATAGTAAGTCAACAGAAAAGAACAATCAATCCAATATCTCAGAGTTATAATTATACTTTTTAATAGGTTTTGAGTGTCTTCATCATATTGACCATAAGAACAGCCACTATGGAATTAAGAGCACAGAACAAACAAGAATAAAAAGGTCAAACTTCTAAGCCTAAGCCAAAACTTCTGATATTTCTCAGGGACTTAAATTTTTTCTTAAATATAACAGTTAAACAGTGTTGTGTAAGAAAAAAAGTATAACATGCTATCCATTTCAATGATTATAAAATCTTTAAAATATTAGAGATGGAAATGACTCTATATAACTTTGGCAAGCTCATTTATTTAAAAAATAAATGACCAAAGGTAAAGCTATATATATATGTATTCACTAATATTGTATCCTATATTATGCAATATTAGTAAATATATATATATGAAAAGCCACAAACAAGTCCCAGCTTAGAGGGCACAGCCTTCTTAGCATAATTAAGCTTGACCTTATGATGCTCCCTAGATCCTATCTGGGTAGCTAATGGACTCTGGGAGGTGCAGCAAGTGCTGCCAAAACATGTGACACTCACAAGAACATTGCAACTATTGTGACCACTACTTGTTTACCTCTGGCTATAAAATAAAGGCTCAGCTTGCCCTCTGGATCCTCTCTGTGGCCTCAGCTAGGCACAGGAGATCCATCTAGACCCAGCTTATTCACTTTATCTGTCTTTTCTTTTATCCTTTGCCATCCCCCACTCAGGCTCGCTGAACCCTTGACTGAGCTGGCCTGACACAATATCCAGTTCACTTTTCTGTGTACCCACTTCTAGAATTGCCCCATGTGGGAAAACTCTATGGTGGAAAGAACATTTCCTAAAGAGAACGACAGTGACCATGAAGAAGAAAAGTGATTAGTAAAGTATTCCCCTTAGTCATTTAACACCTGAACTACAATTAGCTTATTCAAGAACCAAGTTTCTAGCTGCATTAATATTCAGATAAAATTTTAAAAAATTATCTAGTTATTCCGAATTGATTGAAACATTTGAGTGGAATTTTGAAGTCACTGGATTTGCTATCAACTGAGCTGCTGAGGTTTCTCCTTCCCTCACTGACAATGGGAAAAAAGAATTAACTGAATGTGAAACTCTTCCTACAGCAAAAAGGTATCAAATCATTTTTAATATACACCATCCCCTTGTGGGTCTTTATAAAAGTCCCAGAAAGGTTCTGTTCTTGCAGAAGGCAGGGTGAGCAAAATTTGTAAGAGCAAAGCTCTGACATAAGATAAATTATGGAGAACTTATGACTTATCCTGAGGTACCAGAAACTATTGCAGAATTCTGTGTAGAGTCCTACATGGACAGATGTGTATTTTAGAAACCTTGAAGATATTAATTTTTCATAGTGATAGGAGAATACAACTTTAAGGAATACACTCTTAAGTGGGGTATAAATAAAAGATAGCATTTCAAAAGTATTAGAAGGGGAAAATAACAAGAGGCAAGAAAGGAGAAAAATGAACAAGAAAAAACAGTGAATAGAAAAAATAAGTAATAAAAGTAAAAGTTACTACAAAATCGATCAAAGTGTATAGATTCAATTTTCCAGTTGGAAGAAACAAAAAAGTTATAAATAACATGCCAACCATTTTCACAGTTCTATACCTACCTCTCTCATCTAAATTAAAAAGGAAAGACATGGCCATTCACATTTCTTAGCCAAAATTTATAAATTGCCAGAGGCCTGGTGCACAAAATTTGTGCCGGGAGGGGGCACTTGTCCTTCAGCCCAGCCTGCACGTTTTTCCAATCTGGGACCCCTTGAGGGATGTATGACAGGCAGTCAGACATCCCTATCACAATCCAGGACTGCTGGCTCCAAACTGCTCGCCTGCCTGCCTTCCTGATTGCCCCTAACTGCTTCTGCCTGGCAGCCTGATCACCTCCTAACCACTCCCATGCCATCCTGATTGATGCCTAACTGCTCTCCTGCCAGCCTGTTTGCTCCCAACTTCCCTCCTCTGCCGGCCTGGTCACCCCTAACTGCCCTCCCCTGAAGGGTTGATTTTGTCCATCTGCCCTCCCTTGTAGGCCTGGTCCCTCTCAACTGCTCTCCCTTGCAGGCCTGATGCCTCCCAACTGCCCTACCTTGCTGGCCATCTTGTGGTGGCCATCTTGTGTAAACACGGGGGCAGGATCTTTGATCACATGTTGGGAGTCATCTTGTGTGTTGGAGCGATGGTCAATCTGCATATTACTCTTTTATTAGATAAGATAAAGCCCTAGTGCACAGGTGGGGGCCAGCTGGTTTGCCCTGAAGGAAGTCCCGGATCAGGGTGGGTATTCCCTTGGAGTGTGGGTGGCCTGAGCGAGGGGCCTGTGGTGGTTTGCAGGCCAGCAATCCCCTCTCCTCCCCCCCCCCCCCCCCCGCCCAAGTGACCCAAGCAGAGGCCTGGTATCTGGGTTTATTTATCTTTTACAATTAAAACTTTGTAGCCTGGAGCAGAGCCAAGGCTCATTCTGTGGCGGCAGCTATTTCTGTGGGAATTTATGTATTTTCTATAATTGAAACTTTAAGGCCTGAAGTGAAGGCCTGAGCCAGCTAAGGCTGCAGAAGTTTGGCTTCCTCCATTGCCCACAGCAACCCTAGCCTCCTGCTCTTCCAGCTCCGTGGCTGCCGCCATTTCTGTTGGAATTTATTTACCTTCTATAATTGAAACTTTATACCCTTGAGTGGAGGCCTGGGCCTATCAGGGTGTGTGGAAAACTTGGGTTTCCTTTCCTCCATTGCCAAGGAAACCCAAGCCTCCCTCCAGTTCTCTGTGGTCACAGCCATTTTGATTGGGTTTATTTGCATACTTGCTCTGATTGGCTGGTGGGCATGGCTAGTGGGCATGGTTTGTGGATTGGAGTAATGGTTAATTTGCATATCATTCTTTTATTAGATAGGATACATAACTACTCTTATTTCCTTTTATCTCACATTTAATAATTCTGTAGGACCTATGGGATCCATCTCCAATTCTAATGCCAAAGCACATCTTTTTATTGTCTCTATTTTAGCATACCTGATCCTAGCCATCACCATATCTAGCTTGGATCATAGCAATACATTCACAGTTGGAATTCCTTCTTCCTCTATACTTCAGCTCATTCTCTTTCTCCAAGAACAACGACATTAAAAAATAAATCTGATAGCATCACACCCTGGTTTCAAATTGTATGATAGGTAATTATTAAATTAAAATGTAATCCAAACTTCACTTTACAACTTCTATTTCCAACTATGAGTTAGAAACAAGACTATATTTACCTTTCTATCTTACATAACAAAAACAGTAGACAAAATATATAAAGCAATGTTTTTAGAAAAGAATGGCAGAACAGTGATTTATTTGAGAAGGGAACCAAAATTTATTAGCCTTACTAGTGTTCTAACTTAATGCCTAGAGGGAATTGCTGGGCCAAAGCACAGGGAGAGAGAATCAAACTGAAGTTCATGGTCTCACTCGGTTGTAGAAACAGAATTTAAAGTTCAAAACCATCAAGATTATCCCCTAGCTCGTTTGGCTCAATGGATAGAGCATCAGCCTGTGGAGTGAAAGGTCCCAGGTTCAATTCTGATTAATGGCAGGGTTGTGTGCTTGATCCCCAGTAGAGGACATGCAGGATGCAGTCAATCAATGATTTTTTTCTTATCATTTATGTTTCTATCTCTCTCCCTCTTCCTTCCTCTTTGAAGTTAATGAAAATGTTTTGAAAGATTATAAAACAGAGCATTAGAGAGGAAAGAGCTACACATAAAGCTCCAGAACAGTGGAAGAAAAATTCCTTTTGAGTCTTTATCTGAATTCTTAGCACACATGTGTGAGGAAATCACTGAGGTGGAGAAAGAACCACCAAAAAGAATCAGGTAAAACAAACCCTGAAGCTTCTGTAAATCTAGTTCATATTTACAGCCAGAGTAGAAAGCCTCAAAGTTCATATAAAATACAGTACTCAGAAAGCTGTTGCCTCAGTTTTCAGGTCAAATTATTCCTAGACTGGAGGCTGTTCTGGGCCCACTTAACAAAGCTTAAAAGCAGGCTTTTCAGGATCAAATTGACTCCAAATAATTTTACATCTCAGTATAAACCTCATTATATTTAAAAGAATGCAAAAAAAAATTGTATCCAAAGTGTAAAATTCACAATTTCTGGCATTCTTATGTAGAGATACATTGAAGTTAGTACTTCAATACCTGTCAGTATAAACTTATTTGGAAATTGAGTCTTAATGGATATAATGAAGTTAAAATTAAGCTCTTTAGGTGGATCCTAATGCAATTACTGACATTCTTAAGATAAGGGAAATTTAACTACAGAGACATAAAACAAAAAACATAACCATGTGCAGAACATAGCCACATGCCAAAAAATACCTTGTGCTTCCAGAAGCTTAAAAAACCTTAAATAAATAAAGGATTTATTGATTTTACCCAATAAATTATTAGGATTAAGCTACCCAGGCCTTTGTGACAGTCTAGTCATATCATCATTTATATAGGGTGGGGCAAAAGTAGGTATATAGTTGTGAATACACAAAATATAGAGTTTATTCTTTCATTATTATTTATTAATTAGAGGCCCAGTACACAAAAATTTGTGCACTAAGGGGAGTCCCTTAGCCAGCCCTGTGCCCTCTCACAGTCTGGGACCCCTCAGATGTCCACTTCCCAGCTTAGGCCCGAACCCAAAGGGAACGGGCCTAAGCTTCAGTCAGACATTCTTAGCACTGCCAAGGAGGTGGGAGAGGAGACTTCCACAACTGCTGCTGTGCTCACAACCTTAGCCCGGCTCGTAACTGAGAAGAGCTCCCCCTGTAGCAGCACACTGGCCACAAGGAGTCAGCTCTTGAGTTGAGTGTCTGCTCCCTGATAGTCAGTGTGTGTCATAGTGACTAGTTGTTCTGCTGTTAGGGTCAATTTGCATATTACCCTTTTATTATATAAGATTATCCTATTGTTTTCTATACGAATAGCTGTGAACCTACTTTTGCCCCACCTTGCATATCAAAGCTCTTGCTCTTAAATTTTCTTGCCATTTATTATTTTTTTAAAATAATTGCTTCTTTCTTTCTTTTTTTATTCTTTTTTTATTTTTATTTTTATTGATTTTACACAGAGAGGAATTGAGAGGGACAGAGAGTTATAAACGTTGATGAGAGAGAAACATCGACCAGCTGCCTCTTGCACCCCCCCACTGGGGATGTGCCCGCAACCAAGGTACATGCCCTTGACCGGAATAGAACCCAGGACCTTTCAGTCCACAGGCCGACGCTCTATCCACTGAGCCAAACCAGTCCCGGCTCTTTTTTTTTCTTTTTTATTGAATTTCTTGTGATGACACTGGTTAACAAAATTATGCACATTTTAGTTACACAATTCTACAACACATCATCTATAGACTGTATTGTGTGTTCACCACTCCAAGTTAAGACTCTCCATCATCATTCATCCCTCCATACCCTCCTCCATTTCTCTCTGCCCCTCCACACTGGCAATCACCATACTGCTATCTGCAAACATGAGTTTTTATTTTTTCCTTTTTTTGCTTTATCAGCACCCCCTTCACACACTCAAGACAACTGTCAGCCTACTTTCTATCTATGAGTGTGTCTCTATTGTGCTTGTTAACTTATTTTGATAATTGGCTTCTTTTCTCAAGATCAATTGCTGTGATATTTCCAAATAAAATATTGTGTTAATGTGTGTGGGGGGGGGGGGGGGAGGAGAGAGGGGAGGAGTAGAACCCTAAGAAAGATACTCAAAATTCATGACAACCACTGGCCAGAATTATATCTAGGTGGAGAAAGTTGAAGTTGAGTATTTTGTCTTTATAATAACTACAGTAGAGGAAATCAAAGGAATAAAATGGTGAATAACTTTAGGTAATGAGTTTTTGCACTCAAAGTAAGCAAAGTAAACATTTGAGTCAAATAAATAAAAATAAAGTAAGAAGAAAGGTTCACTTAAAAAAGAAAATAAAAGAAAAATATTCATCAGAAAAAATATATGCACTCCTATGTTCATAGCAGGGCAATTTACAATAGCTAAGACTTGGAAAGAGCTTATGTGCCCATCAGCAGATAAGTGAATAAATAAAACTATGGTACATCTACCATGTACAATGGAATGCTAAGGGGCAATACAAAAGAAAGAACTCTTACCATTTGAAACAACATGGATGGGTCTGGAGAGTATTTTGCTGGGTGGGAAGAGATCAACCAATGAACTTATATGCATAACCTGTGGTCACAGAAAATGGGATGGGGAGGGTCTGGGAAGGGGACAGGAGCAGGCTAGAAAAGGTGAATGGGGGAAAAAGGAGGACCCATGAATACTTTTAACAATAAAGATTTTTTAAAAATTAATAATGGGATAGAAAAAAATACACAACAAAGTAAACAACATAAAATTAAAAAAACTATTTTTAAAATAAATTATTTCATGTAAGTCACACCATAGTTTACTTAGTTTAAAGCAAAAAAGATAAGTAATAAGCATTTTAAATATAAAAAATTAAAATATCAAATGCAAAAGAATCTGATATGTGTCAGAGAATTCAATGTGCAATTTCAAATCTTTGAAATTGTCTCAAGTTGAGAGGAGATGGATAATTTAAATGGCAAAAATGGTCACAAGGAGAGATAAAGAATATGAATATGTTATTAACCATGGTGAAGGCCATATAAAAGTTGTCAAATATTTACCTTCCACCTAACACTAGGCCCTGATGATTTTATTAACCATTTTTATGTCTTGAGGGAAATGAGAATTTCTAGGTTCTTTAAATTTTCTCAGATCATATAAAACAATGGAAAATAAAATTTCCTGATTCCAGAACAAAATTAGACAAAAATAACATTATTTATAGATGAAAATATTATCCTATCTAATAAAGAGGGAATATGCTAATTGACCCTCATGGCATCGCAAAGTTGGTGGCATCCACAGCCAATAAGGAGGGATATGCTAATTGACCACCTCAGCCCCTAAGGGCTTCCAGACTGTGAGATGGGGCAGGCTGGCCTGAAGGATGCCCCCTCCAGTCCATAAATTTTGAGGCACCAGGCCTCTAGTTATTAAATATTAGTCAACTGATTACATGAACATATTTGTAAATAACATATTTTAACTAAGTAAGAATTCATTTAGAAATTTGATGTTGGCTCAAATTTTGGAAATGTATAATGCAACTTATTTTATTAATATATTAAAAAAATAAAACCAATATGAACCTAATGGGGAAAATTATGTCTTAAAAGTAAGAAAATTGAGGCATACAATGCTTAAGAAAGCTGTTTAAAATTGAAGAGCTTAGACATAGTTGAGATTTATCTTAAGTCTTCCTGACTTTGAAAAACCTTCTTTTGTATTAGATAAAACAATTTAGTTGTTGATCGGATCTCAGATAATCCTGGGTGAATTACAAGTTTTTCCAATAAAATTGTTGAATCACTTACAATATAACAAAAAACCTGGATAAGAGCTTCTCTGTCTCTTGTCAGAAAGCTAAACCTTTTCCCAGAAAACCACCGATATCTATACTAATAAAAGAGTAAGATGCAAACTGACTGTAACTTCATAAAGCCCACCAGCCAATCAGAAGTGAGTTGGCAAATTAACCCAACAAAGATGGCAGGCTAATTTGCATACACAGACGCCAAGCTGCCAGCAGCATTCCATACTACCCCAGCTGCTCTGGGCCTCTGAGCAAAGTGGGAAGACATAAAGGTGGCTCTGGGCCAGAGTGAAAGGTGGCTCTGAACGGAGTGAAAACAGGGCCAGCAGCCACGGGAAGGAAGGCCCATTCTTGCATGAATCTTTGTGCATCAGGCCTCTAGTCTTTTTATATGTCATTGACCATAACTGGCTCAGAGGAACCCGTGTGGCTGCCACAAAAGCAGCACGGCTTTCGAAAACATGCCTGGGGAGACTACCAGAATGTGAGGGCCTGGGGTACTATCAGGAAAACAAGCTAGGTCTACCACTGTGGCATTTGTTTTTGTGGCTTTCGCATAACTTCAAACCACTTCCCCCATTTCCTTGGTGCAATCAAGGAAAGCACAGTACCTGGTGAGGGAGAAGGAAGGACCACCTGCTCTGTAGACAACGAGTGCACCTATTTCCAGTCATTTCTCTATTCTGAACTGTTTCCATGCTACATCAGCCTCCCTAATGCAGTCACGGATGCCAATAGGAACTGCTGGTTTGGCAAATGTTTAGGAATAATTCATTTTGCAATGCAATCATTCATCCAGAAGTCAAAGGTGGTCTTATTGAATTAGATACATAAAATAGCTCATGGTCAGAGGACAGTGGAGGGCAAATCACCAGTACTGGTGATTAGTCTTGAGTGATGGGCCTCACACATGAGAAAATAAAATAGTGTGAATATGGGAACAGCTAAAGTGATATATGAATGTTCTAAAGCCATTGTCGGCAACTTTTCTTTGCTTCATTGTAGAATGTCACACACTTAAAATAATATTTTATGGATATGTGACAGGAAAGGAATGCCTTATGCTGTGGGGCCCCATCTATACTCCTTGAGAAGCTCATATTTGAATGATGTGACCACAGACCAATTAGGATGTTGCTCTTAGCCACATCTGTGTGCCCCACAGTCTTTCATCTAAGTGGGCTTCAAATCAGCAGCATGAACAGAGCCTGTTTCTGTCACTGTTGAATCAGCTGTATTGCAGTTTGCTGTGCCTCCCACTGAAAATTGATTTAACTCATGTCTTCATCTGATTTCATCTCATAATTACTAAACAATGAAAAGTTGGGAAGTACTTTTTCTCTAAGTATATCTTCAAGTGTTGATTCTCAATTGGTCAAGCAGAGTTGACTTAGAGAGCTCCTACTAAATGCGCATTACAGTAAAGAATGTCTTATTTTCTTTCTTTAAAGGAGCAAAGGAGGCAGAGGTGTTAAGGCCTCCTGGCAGAGAGAAATTTTAGAAGCTTCTTGCCTAAAGGCAAATGCTAAATTTTTCTTCCTGGATTAATTATAAACAGTGATTTTGTTAACTGAGTGGGCTGATATGGGTGTCATAATTCTAAGAGAGAATGGGGAAGAAGTTGAGGTATGAGACATTTATTTTTTTGACATAATTTTGTTTCACACTCTCTTCTGTCATCCTTGAGCTTCACACTCAGATTCTGCCCTCTGGATGACTCTCATTTCTATTCTGAGGTGATGGTTGTGTTGTGCTTTGATAAAGATCTCATTAACCACATTTTCAGTCCCAAGCAAGTAGTTGCTGGCTGTGTTGTGGTCACAAAAGACATCAATCAGATTGATGCCTTTAGTTAAAAGTCCCTCTTCTGGATCGTCATTTTTTCTCTGTTTGATCATATTTATCAGCAAACCACAATTCTGTAGTAATCTACTATTTTAAAATGTGAACGATTCCTTGGGTTATCTGCCCTGACCCACATCTGCCTTCTAGCATGTCATCTGCTCCCTTTCACCACTCCCCGGTCAGGGCACTGTTATCCATCACTGAAATTGTTGTATTTGCCTCTGTACCCTCTTTACTCTCAAACCCAGCTATTAGTGACATTTATTTTCTATTCAACATTTGTAGGTACCCTTTCCTGAATCAGACCACATCATAAAAAATTAAACTCCCTTTCCTTTACTCTAAAATGAAGTCCAACTCTTTACATGGTAACAAGACCTTATATACTTTGGCCCTTGATTTCTTCTTTAATGCCATCTTACACTATGCTGTCCCCACCATCCCACCATTCCAATGGTAGGCTCCTGACTCACTGGATTTAAACTTCACTCATTACTCTTCTGTCCCTCAAATATTGCAAGATATTTCCCACCTTACTTTGTTTTTCTTTCTTGAATTGCTTCATTTTCTGCTTTTTGGGGTGACATATATCTCTTCATCCTTTCATTGAATCTCAGCTCAGCCACTTTCTCCATAAAGTGGGTTCGCCTCCCCCACTATGGAATTATAACCTTCCTTGATTACAGCTACTGCCATGAAACACTTAGGTTGCTTCATTTATGTTGCTTACTGATTTCATAATTTATATTGGCTGCTGTGGCAGTCACCACACACACACACACACACACACACACACACCAGATGTGAGGTTCCATAGAGCATTTGTACCTATTGCAACAAACCAGAGAACAGGGCTAACTAGGGTGAGGATCCTGCAATCAAATTAAATAAATTAAAAACATCATTTTTTAGAATATCTGCACTGTTCTTTAAAAAATCTGCCAGCCATAAATATGTCACAAAATCAAATAAATAAATGAAAAACGAGGTCCAAATGGAAGATAGAGAGGTTCTTTGGTTAATTGCCAACATTACACTTAACGAGAACTCTAAGGTTAAGAAAGTAGAAATGAATTGACAAAAATTACATGGCAATTTAGTGATTAGCCCAGGTACTTTATTCTCCTGGTTGTACCTGACCTTTATCCTTTAAAATTCCAATAAAACACATTTATTAGGGAGAACACTTCTGTTCATATTTTATATCTTGCATAACAATACAAAATTCCTGAGTCATCTATCAACATTTTTCTAAAATACTGTATATTCCTCTCAATCATTTAACCTCCTTACCTTGATCTTCCATTCTTTTTTTTCCTTTACTTACAAATATCTATCAAGCACTTGCTTTATGATTCTTCCCCCACCCCCCAAGATCCTATTATACTTTCTGTCTTTGACACAGAAAACTTATTATGGCTAAAACCAATACAATGGCATCATGGTGATGCAGTTAATTCATTTATAAACTAAATGCATAGCCAAAGACACACACAATCTCACAATTGAACACACAGACCTACACACATTAAAAAAAGTTCCTAAGAAACTGTTAAAGGTTTTAAAATTTATTAACTAATAACTGAACAGAACTACACACAATGTTTTTAAAATAGAAATGAGTGACTATGGTAATTTCTTCATTCCAATATTAATATATGCTTATTAGAGACCATTTGGATAATACTGGAAAACTATAAGTAACAAAATAAATCATTCATGGATTCATTACCAAGAAGCAATCACATTTAAAATTCATTACTAATACTGGTAATGCTTTCTTGAGAGATGGTTCAAATTACAGTGCATTAACAATTTTATAAACTTTTATAAAATGTAACTTTATGGTGAACCATTTACTATAAACTCTTTATATGTATTTTAAAATAGCATTTCATTACCCATATGTTCTATTATTTATTTAGCTATGTCCTAAAGAAAATATGGCTTCTACTCTGAACTACAATTTTTAAACATTCATTCCAACCCTTCAAAAGTCACTCAAAATAAATATAAGTCTGTACTAGGAAACTGGTTATTGATGGTATGATTGTGTAGAAAAGAAAAAGCAGGAGCTGTCAGAAACTGAATTCTGACTCCTAAAATCATTGTGTACTTAAGTGAAGTCTCTGCTAGTGTTTAGCATTCATCTCTACTCTGGACAGGAGATTTAAAAAATAAATAAATAAATATATATATATATATATATATATATGGCTTATTGATTTTTTTTTTTTTTTTTTACAGAAAAGAAGGGAGAGGGATAGAGAGTTAGAAACATCAATGAGAGAGAAACATCCATCAGCTGCCTCCTGCACACCCCCTACTTGGGATGTGTCCACAATCAAGGTACATGCTCTTGACCAGAATCAAACCCTGGACCCCTGAGTCCGCAGGCCTACACTTTATCCACTGAGCCATATCAGTTAGGGCATGGGCAGGAGTTTTTTACTAGATGCCAATCAAACATGGTAATATTAAAAACTGAATCATTACTACTGATTTTGCTCTTTCTCTGTGATCAAAATCTTGTTACTAGTAAATTGTGAAGCTCTTCATTTCTTTTCAGACACCTGAAAGCTTTTTCTTATTCTTGCCAGACTCCCTTTTGGGATGCTGATCAAATTTGATTATGTCAAGAGCGCCTTGCCTTAAACTTTTAATTATTCTTTCATTTATGAACTCATTCATGCATGGGTAAATTCATGCATTTATTCATTTGCACATAAATTTATGCATTCATGCAGTAATCCCCCTTTTAAGTTTCTAAGACTTTCCATGTACCAATAACTGTGCTGGCTGCTGGGTGAATAAAGTACAATCTTAGTCTTGCAGGGAAGGGTGATGTGCGAAGCACTTTTGCTTTTGCTGACTCATGCTCTAACACCTTGTGTCCTGAGAGGAAGTGCTTTGCTGCACTCTCACTTCCTATTTCGCTATGGTTATCCCACCAAATTAGGCTTTGTTCTTGCACCTGCAACTCTTTCCCCCAGATTCATTCTCAATCCCAAACTCTCTGGGTGCTGATCTTAACATCCTTGCAGGTAGTCTGGCTATGCTCAGCTTTGGTCTGCACCATGACTAGAAGAATTTAAGCATTTGTGACACTCTATCTAACACTATCCCGTCCTCCTACTCCAGTAATACTTAATTTAAGGGTGTCATCTACAGAAGGAACCAAATCTCAAGCCTAAAAGCTGAATTTTGTTATAGCTAGAAAGAAACTGTAAGTTTTAGAAGTAGTTTTATCTCTTCCTTCTCAGCTGAAAAGTGGAAATGAATTCTCAAGGTTAAGTGCTAAAAAAGGAAACAGTTCAATGAATGTTTCTTAAAATTTCACATATGGAGCCTACAAAAATCCCCTGACTATCCTCTAATGTTCTGTTGAGAAGAAGCTGTGGAGCAATGCCAACTGCCGTTTCCTGTCAAGTGAGAATGAGAGGCAGCCTTAAAAGGGGATGAACAGAGGGACGATGGCTAATCTGCAGCTGGAAGATGAGTGTTCTGAATGTCAAGGTCACTCTCTACCTGGATTTCTAAAAGTGCACAATTCTCCCTTTGGCACAACAGAGGTTTATACCTGAATCAAACAACCAGTTAGCAACAGTGCAGTTGTTATGCTAACGGTACACTCAGGGTTACCCAGAAAATAGAATCAATAGGAAATATCTATCTCTAGATTTATATAAGTATATATGCAATATATGTGTGCATGTATAGAAGTGTAATATATCTATCATCTATCTCTGTCTCTATCATCTCCAATCTCTATATCTATATGTAGAGAGAGAGAGCTCTCATTGGATATCATCTTAAGATGAGTCAGTGTTAAAATCAACGAGAAATTCAAACATGCATGAAGATGGATGATTATCGTGTGAAGACCCCAGTGGATTATGTTGAAAACCCGTTTGCTTCCTGCTTTTATCGGTCTTGCCTCGGGTGCTACAGCTTCTAATCCAAAAGCAAGATAAAATAACCCTGTGGTTTTTTTTATATGTCTTCAGGGAAAGAATAGATTCAGGAAATAGTCAAGTGCCTTCCAGGCATCTTGAGATTTAAAAGAAATGTACGAATTTCCTGAAAAACTCGGTACACAAAGTGCATGTCTTACTAATGTTATTAACGAAATAGACATTCAGGACCTATCCATATCAAGCGCTGTGTGGAGTGCTAGATAAATAAAAAGTAAGGCACCACCCCTTTTGTTAAGAGGCTTATCTTTTAAAAGGGTGGCAGGAGAATTATTAAAAAACAAAACAAAACAAAAACCTCCACAGCCATGCCATTACTGCTGTGATACCAGCCAGTAGAGGGACTTAAGAGAACATAAGAGAAGGAAAACCAAACCAGTTACAGGGATAGCACAATGTCTCTCCCCAAATGTTCCCAATAATGAAGGAAATTCCAAGGAATGTGTGTGTGTGTGTGTGTTTAACTTATCCATGAGGTTAATTTATTGTCTTCCATATTTAACATCTTTCCTGTGAAAGCAAAAACTAAGGAAACAGCATAGCAATGGAGAAGCCTGGTTTAGGGATGTAGGTTCTGAATGGTTTATGATGTAAGACAGAATGTTTCTGCATCCTGAGGAGCTCATGATTCCCTGGAGGAATTGCAGCATTGGGCAGGCAGGATGGAGGAACCAAGTTCAAAGGCATGGGACCCTGAGTCCTGTTTCTGTTTTTGTCAGAGTGGCTTATATTCATCTGCTTATGAAGGAAGTTTTGTGTGTATGTTTTAAAAAAACACACAACATTTAAAATCTAATGTAAGCAAAGCAGAGCATCTCCTGCTGCTAGAATTCATTTCTACTTAATATTTCTGTCCTAGCTCCATAGCCTGCATTTCAAGGTCTTATACAACTTGTTTCATACTCATGTCTGCCCTTTCTGGATCAGCACCCTTTCCTAACATCGATCTTTTACACCAAACACTGAGAACCCACTGCATTATTATTATTATTATTATTATTATTATTATTATTATTTTACTTCATAGATGTCTACATATCATGGATTTTCATATTTTAAAGCTTACCAAACATGTTAAACCATATTCTGCTTTTTTAGTCCTGCTCAGAGACCTAGAGGCTGCTTACTGTTTACATTATAACCTACATATTGTGCTTCTTGTTTTTCATGAAAATTATATTTAAAATTATCTGATTAGAAGTAGGACATCCAACATTTCAGAGTCAGCATCTTAAAGAAAACTATCTTCCTTTCTGTTCATAGGATTTGGAGTTTAAGATTAGCTTTTGTCTCACCAAATGATTCTGAAATACTATTACCAGGGTGTCAAAATTCTTGAGGTCAGTATACAGAGAAACTCTTCCACATTGAGACCCCCAACACTACATAAAGGATGACTATTAATTATATATTTGATTGATTGTTTCAGCGCAAGTAGTGCATGACTTATGGAGGGGCAGCTTTTCAAGCTATAATTTCATTTTTCTTTCTCCCAAAAGTATCCTGGAAGATATCACTACACACAAATTTTATCTAGTTTATTTGTTTTAAATGGTAAAGTGCAAAAGGTAAAAGGAAAATTCAATTTCTTCAATATTACTGATCTCAAAATAGAAAAGAAAATGTCATAAAGAAAGCCAAACATTTCAAGTAATAAAAATGAGAAATGTTAGCATGTAATATTTTATAGTCTATCAAAGTTTATTATGATATAATTGGGAAATTAATCAGGACATGAATATTTCTAAGAAATAAGAGAGCACATTGATAATTCTCTTATGCAATTTGCAGTCAAGAAGCAATTATAGCAGCATTACTCAGAATAGCTAAGCTGTGGAAATAACCCAAGTAGATCAGGAAACAGGTATATTCTTCCATGGAATAATATTCAGCGTTAACAATTAAAAACAAAATCCCACTACTTGTAACAAAATAGATGGACCTGGATTACATTATGAGAAGTGAAACAAGTAAATCACAGAGGACAGATAACAAATGGTTTCACACGTGGAATCTAAAATATTCAAACTTCTAGAAGCAGAGAATAGAACTGTGGCTGCCAAGGTGTAGGAAGAGGGAGAAATGAGTAGCTGTTTAATGGGTATAATATTACAGTTATACTAGATGAATAAGTTCTAGATATTTTCTGTACAGCATAGTGTATAATTAACAATAGGGTGTTTTGTATTTAAAAGTTTGTGAAGAGGGAAGATCTCATTATAGCATACACACAGGATACAGGAAATATTTTAGAGGTTATAGGTATAGTTATTATTTTGATACAGAAGGAAAGGGAGAGGGATACTATTCCATTGTATGCAAATGCCCAAACTCATAAAAATGTCTACCTTACATGTGCATAGCTTTTGTATATTACATATACCTCAATAAAGCTGAAAAGAGGAGAGGTAGGACTCCTGTTCTAGAACAGCAGCCTGAGTTGCTCCAGAGACCTGCTTCTCAGTAATACAGCCTGCAGTGGGTTAAATCTTGGCAAGATTTTATTTCCCAAAGTCCATGTCCACTCAAAACATCAGAATGTGGTCTTCTTTGAAAAAAGTGTCTTTGTAGATGTAAAATCAAGGTAAAAATCTTGAGATGAGATCATCCTGGCTTTAGAGTGAGCCCAAGTCCAGTGATGGGTGGCCTTCTTAGAAGAGGAGAGGACAATACAGAAACACAGAGAAGATAGTTAGGTAAGACAGGGGCAATGATTGGAGTTATGCTGACTCAAGCCAGGACTGCCAAGAGCCACCAGAAGCTGGAAGAGATAAAGAAAAATTCTCCTGTAGAGCCGTCAGAGAAGACTATGGCCTGTTCGACACCTTTATTCCATATTTCTGGCCTCTAAGTCTATGTAAGAATGTATTTCTGTTGTTTTATGCCTCCCACTGTGTGGTTATTTGTTATAATAGCACTTCAAAATTAATACATATAAATAACTGGGGAAAACTATTTTAAAATTTTAAAATCTCTGGAAATTGTACTAAAGAAATAGAAAACAATGAAGAAGCATTTAGTATAATTTTTTACTAATTGCAGATAATTACAGAAAATTTCGGAAGCTCTTAAGCTACAATATGACCTGTTCCCACTACTATCCCTAATTTTTTTTATTTTATAAAATTTATTTTTAATTTAAATATATTTGTTATATTACTTTTAGATGTACAATATAATAATGAAAAAATTTTATACTTTGCTATTTGTTCACCCCACTAATTCTAGTAAGCATCTGTCATCATGTAAGCTTGTCACAATAGTATTGACTATATTCTCCTTCACCTTTACACCCATTTCCATACCCTTTCTTTTTTGGGAACTATCCCTTTGGTCTCTGTTTCTCTCTGTGTGTACTTTTGTTTTTTGTGTTTGTTTGTTTTACATTCCACATTTAAGTCAAACTATATGGTATTTGTCTTTCTCTGCCTGATTTATTTCACTTAGCATAATACCCTCTAAATACATCCATTTAGCCACAAATGGCAAAATTTTATTTTTAGGTCTTCTTTGTAGAAGCTCCATTCTGGGTGCTTGTAGCCAAAGGGATGGGGCTCCCTATATTTTCAGTCATCAATCAAAAGGTACAGATAAGGGTTGTATTATAGACTCTGGTAAATCTATCACTTACACAAATCAACTACCATGTATATACAATAATACCTTCAAAATCTATGTACATTCATAAGAAAATAGCTCTTTCGTATAGAGAAAAGTGATCAAGTAAAGGAAAAAGAAAATAAACTTATTTTGATAATCAAATTTTGCAGAAAAGATAGTGAGAGTTGAAAACATATGAGCGATAATGTGACCTATGTAAAAATTTAACAAGTAACACATGCTGGTTGTTGTACTTAGATGAAGATTCTGGGAGTATAAACTTTATTCTTGAGGTTATTGCTAATTATTTGAATAGTTAATGTGATAGGATTCTCCTTATTAAGCTAGAGGCACCCTTAAGAAGTGAGTTTGTGTAATTTAAAATAAGTCCAAAGTAATGCAGAACTAATATTGCACTCCATGAAATCTCAGTGTAAGTGCCTCTTTTAAGTATTCTAAACCAATGCCTTCATTATGTGATGAATAGCACCCCCCCCGAATTTGAAGTGTATTCTACCTATAAAATGCAATATAAAAACAATTTCCTTTTATTACTATCATTTGTCAAAAAGTCAAGTCTAAGATACAGAGGGACTAAATTATTAAAAAAGTAAACTGTATAGAGACGAGAAGTGGAAAGGGTGCATTGGAAACTTTTTGACCAACTGAAAGCACAAAAAAATCAATGTGGATATCTAAAGGGGAAAAAGGAAGGAATTCTCAAAAAGGTATAAAGCTATAGATCAAAATTGAGTGAAAGTAGCTTCCAAGATACTGTTATGTTGTACATTTTACATAGATTTTTTTTTAGAAAAAAAATAATTTATATATACCTTTTAATGAACTTGAAACTGACAATAATTTTACATTGCTCTGTCCCCCCCCCCGCAAAAGTAAAGTGTTACTAGTCCAAGCTATTATGTAAAAAAAAAAAAAAAATCAGTATATTTATACTACTCTCTCCACAATAGTGTTACAAATAAATTTTTAAAAATTCATTATCTGAGCCCTGGCCGGTGTGGCTCAGCTGATTGGGCAATATCCTGTGCACCAAAGGGTTGCCAGTTTGATTCTTGGTCAGGTCACATGCCAGGATCATAGGCTTGATCCCTGGTTGGGGGGTGTGCAGGAGGCAACCAATGAATGGTTCTCTCTCTTCCTTCCTCTCTCTCTAAAAATCAATAAAAAATCTTTTAAAAAATTAACTATCTGAAATCTCATGTACTTTGATAATGGTAAGTTTTAAATATTTGTTAGACTTTCCACAACTTATTTAAAGAGAGAATATTATGTTGGGCTCTGGCAACTGTCAATTTTATTAAATATAGCAAACAATTATCAATTTTATTACACATAGAACACAACTTTAATGACTGAAAAGGAATATTTGTCACAGACCTGAATGAACAAAAAGACCTTTTGCTCATGGACTATTTTTTTTCATTGTTAAAATCACAGTTTGAAAATAAGACAATTGGGAAAAGAGAAAGCAACAAAGATCTCTAGATAAAAAATATGAATACAATTTTGTTGACTTTGAAAGAGGAAATAATTTTACAGACAAAGGTGAGATCTGGTATTTTAGACAATCTTGTATTTTTTTTTAAAAAGCCAATGCCTAGGCACAAGCCATGAGAAATGCTGAAGGCTGGGGTTTTGAGAAAAGGAGAATATATTGTTTCACGACCATAGGGGAATGGGTGGGATAACTGAAAGACACTGTCTGCCATTTTGTGAAATTAAATATAATATTTTGACATGTTGAAGACAGGATATGGTTATATTAGTAGTGTCAACAGATTTGGCTTAGTGAAAATAAATAAGAAACATATAAAGGAAATAAATGTGAAGATGCTTGTTAAATAGTCATTTGTTTCAATCTCAGGAGTGACTGTTATTCCATGACCAACTTTAATAAAAGGTATTTGCAGTGGATACATTTTGTTTTATGTCCTGAATAAGGCAACAGTGAAGAACAGAACTCTAGGTTATAAACATTAAATAACAATGTGGGGGGGAAGATATAGAAAGACAGAATAAGATAGATGAAGAAAGTATTTAAAAATAGAAACAGATCAAGAATGGGGAAAAAAACCCAAATATTTGCCACTGGTTTAGTCAAGCATGGGATTGTTGGTGACTATATTAAGAAGCACATCAAGAAAATAAGAAGGTAGAGAGTCCAGATATAATTGGGGAAAAAGCAAATGTTTCTGTTTACTAAGTGTTTGAAGTATAAAATAGATTGGTATGTTTATAAATTATTACATGTAAACTCCTCTGAAACCATTACTCAGATAAAAAATGTAATCATCAGAATCTAAAACATCCCCCACATGCTTCTTCCCAGTCAATATCCTCACCTATATCTCAAAGGGTAGGTGCCATGTCTAGCACACAAGAATATTTTCTAACTTCATTTAAATAGAATAATATTGTATGCAGTCTTTTGTGCTTTCTTTTAGTCAATATTTTGTAAACAATTTATTATCCCTATTATTTCATGCAGCAGTTCATTAATATTCATAGTTTCATAGTATTCTAATGTATACTAGTGGCCTGGTGCACAAAATTTGTGCACGGGAGAGGGGGGGTTCACTTAGACCAACCTGCACCCTCTCTAATCAGGGTCCACTTGGGGAGTGTCCAACTGCAGGTTTAGGCCTGATGCCTGTGGAATTGGGCTTAAACTGGAGGCTGGACAACCCTCTTGCAATCTGGGACTGCTGGCTCCTAATCACTAACCTGCCTGCCTGCCTGATCACCCCTAACTGCCTTTGCCTGCCTGCCTAATTGTCCCTAAACCTTCTATCTGCCTGCCTGATAGACCCTAACCTCTCTGCCTGCCTGCCAAATCACACCTAACTGCCCTCCCCTGCCAGTCTGATCATCCCTAACAGCCTCTGCCTTGACCTCTACCACCATGGCTTTGTCCAGAAGGAAGTTAGACATCCAGAAGATGGCCAGACGACCTGATCTAATTAGCATATCACCCTTTTAGTAGTATAGATATATTATGCAGCATAGGATTGCTTAAATGGTGTGTGTGTGGGGGGGGCTTTTTTAGCAGGAGGAGATGCTCTTGGCAGGCAAAAATACGTAATTCCTTTATCTGAACTGATAGCCAGCCATATGCACTATACTACCAAACTGGTCATTAGAAAATTGAACTGCTTTTTTACACCTTATACCAATCACCAATTGCCCTTAAAACCTTTCCTCAGCCCCCACCTTAGGTTCTACCTTCACAGTTCACCCAGATTAGGTTCTGATTGGTTGATTTCTATACCAGTTAGATTCAAAAAGCAGCCATTGGCTCCTCACACTTCATCCAGATTTGGTTCTGGTTGGTCAGTTTCTATGCTAGTCAGCTTCTCCGGGCCTATCAATGGGCACGATCAGAGGGGCAGGGCTGATCAGTAGCCCCAGCAGAGGTCCAAGGGAAAGAGAGGCACAGCTGCTGGCCATGCCCCAAGAGGAAGAGAGAAGTAAGGATTGATCAACAGTTTCCACAGAGGCTACGGATCAGACCCTGCTTCTCTCTCAGGCCTCTCTTTGGGCCTGATTTGCAGCCCCCTTGGCAGTCAGTGCTGGGTTGTGGTGCCCGCAGTTCAGTTCACCATACCAGCTACTAGTTCAGTAGAGTCTGTATCAGGCAATAAGGCATGCATACTCTTTGACTAATATAGTGTGTTACTGTGAATAAAACAGAGGGAAGAAGAGCTAGTCAACTTTGTGGGGAAAAATATTGTAACTTTTTAAGCTTTCTAGTGGTGAAAGAGTAGAAGAGTGGGATATAGGCAGACAAAAGTACTACAACAAAATAAAAAGATGTAGTATTAAGCAAAAGTCATTCATTTACAAAACCTTTTCCCCCAAAAAATCCTGGAGTATGTTTGGGGAGAAGGGTGGGTAAGGAAGTCTACCATTTGTTTCTCTTCCAACTTCCTTTTACCTAATGTCATTAATGCATTAAAAATTTTAATAAAATAGTCAGCAATGACATGTTGACATGAGACAGCGATATTTGAGTGGAAAGGTGACCCAGTTACAATACCCATCCAAACTCTTAGAGCTGCTGTACACTGGTGTGGAGCTAGAGGAAGGGACTTTGTTCATATTTTTCTTAACTCTAAATGTGGTTCATATTGACAATGAGAAAAATATTAATAGCACTCACCAACTGCCAAGAAATCTATTACATGAGATAGTTCCAGCTTCTTGGGCAGAAATTTTAATCTTAGGATTACTGATTGATATTCCTCATTACTGGTTCTTCAGTTTAGTTGACCATAAACAATTATCCCCCTGGCAATGTGTGTTCATAGAGAATAAAAGGAAGGAGGCAGGCAGGGAGAAAGGGAGGGAGAGGAGCACAAAGTGTTGAGTTACATCACAACTGCTTCTTTTTTGTGGGGAAAAAACAGTTAATCTCTTCCTCTAGGTGCTTTTCAACATATGAAACATGGTAACAAAAATAAGATTACAATATAAAGATGTAAGTAAGGCAAGGTCTTTTAGATAATAAACTCTGCTTTCCTGTTTGTTTTTATGCACCTACATATATTCCCAAATAATAGCATTTGAAGAAATTGTGTAACTGATAAGCAGGTGAAAGTATTTAGCTGAAATATTCAATGTAAAAACAGTATATAAAAAATGCAGATTTAAAAGTTGAGTTGAAAGGATAGTCGTTTATAATCAGTTTATGTTTTTATGCAGTAACATAAATTTAACACCAAGTCTTAAATATTTCAAAAAGATCATCCCTCCATAGTAATTTTATATTATATCTTGTGATTTCTAAATGCTTATATTCTTTCAAAGAGATTGTCTTTTCTTTGCAATTGTTCAAATAACTTGTTTTAATATATTTTTTAAGATAGTTTTTATTGATTTTAGAGAGAGGAAGGAAGAGGAACAGAGAGATAGAAACATCAATGAGAGAGAATAATTGACCTGCTGCCTCCCACATGCCCTCAACCGAGGATCCAGTTCACAAAAGGCATGTGCCCTGATCAGGAATTGAACTGTAATCTCCTTATTTATGGTTGACCCTCAACTATGAAGGGACAAATAACCAGCTGGGTTCAAATAACTTTAAAAAAGATCCACAGTATATTTTATACTTCCCTCTAGTACCACAATGATTGTAATTTCCCAATCTTTCTTTTTGTTTAGGTTTTATTTCAAAATAAAAGTCTTAATTTTGCAATCCAGCTAGACTTGGAAGGGGTAAGAAAAATATGGACTCCACCGTACTGCAGGGAGAGCATGAGGGTTATAGAACATTTAGAACAGATGGGGGTGACGGGCTGTTCTCAGGAGCTACAAAAGAATGGTCTTGTGATTAAAATAACACACCAATCAAATTTATTAGAGTTGTTCACAATCAGCAATGGTGACCTTCTTGCTGGTTTTGCCATTCCTGGTCCCAGAGCACTCCATGGCTGTCCCAATACCCATGCGCCTTTCACCTGGCCAAAGATGACATGCCGTCCTCCAACCACTCAGTCTTGGCAGCGCAGATGAAAAATTGGGAGCCGTTTGTGTAAGTTCCAGCATTTGCCATGGACAAGATGCCAGAACCTGTATGTTTCAGGATGAAGTTCTTATTCTCAAATTTCTCCCCATAGATGGACATGCTCCTGTGAATTATGGCATGTGAGGTCACTACCTGCACATAAATCCCAAAATAATTCTCTGAAAGTGGGAATCTTTATAACCAAATCTCTTCTCCTCAGTGCTCAGAGCATAAAAGTTTCTGTTGTTTGGGAACTTTCTCTGTGAACAGCTGGGAGAAGATGAGGACTAAGGGAGAATATGGTGGGGTTGATCATGACTGGGCTCAGGTGGCTCTGAGGCAGTGCCTTCTGCAAGGCCATTGTTTTCCTTTTTTCAAAAAAGTTGAAGCCAAATGCTATTAACATAGTGGCTAGACATTTATTATTATTATTATTATTATTAATTATTATTATTACTAGAGACCCAGTACACGAAATTCATGCACATACAGTGTGTGTTCCTCAGCCCAGGCTGCAGCACCCTCTTCAGGACTGCTGGCTCCCAACTGCTCACCTGACTGCCTGCCTGATTGTCCAAAAATGCTTCTGCCTGCCAGCCTGATCACCCTCTAACCATTCTCCTGTCAGCCTGATTGATTGTCCTTAACTGTCCTCCCCTGCTGGCCTGGTCACCCCTAACTGTTCTCCCCTGAAGGCCTGGTCACCCCCAACTGCCCTCCTCTGCAGGTCTGATTCCCCTCAATTGCCCTTCCCTAATGGCCCAGTCACCCCTAACTGCCCTGCCCTGCCAGTCTGGTTGCCCCTAACTGCTCTCTCTACCAGCCTTGTTCACCCCAAATGCCCTCTCCTGCAGGCCTGGTTCCCCTCAACTGCCCTCCACTGCAGGTCTGATCTCCCCCAAGTGCACTCCCCAGCAGGCTCAGACATCCCTAACTGCCCTCCCTTTCCAGCCTGATCCCCTCCAACTGTGATTCCCTGCAGGCCTGGTCTCCCCCAACTATGATCCCTTCCTGGCCTGGTCACCCATAACTGTCCTCCCTACAAGCCTGTTCACCCCCAACTTCCCTCTTCTGCTGGCCTAGTCACCCCTAACTGGCCTCTCCTGCAGCTCTAATCAGCCCCAACTACCCTCCCTTGCAGGCCTGATTGCTCACAACTCTCCTCCCCTGCTGGCCATCTTGTGGTGGCCATCTTGTGTCCACATGGGAGCAGCCATCTTTAACTACATGGGGACAGCTATCTTGTGTGTTGGAGTGACTATCAATTTGCATATTACTCTTTTATTATATAGGATTGGAGGCCCAGTGAATGCATTTGTGCATGGGTGGGGTCCAGCCAGCCTGGTCAGGGGGAGGGGACATGGGTGGTTGGTCGGCCTACTCCCAGTTGAGGAGACAATTTGCATATTAGCCTTTTATTATATAGGATTGTTATTATTAAGTGCTTTGACCATTTAATATTCAATGAAAATTTCCAATATTAAACAAAATTTTTGGCATGCTTTAGATGATAAAAGTTTAGAATATAGAAGTTTTTAGAAGTAAAAACTATTTTTTACTAAATGGAAATGTTAATATTGATAATTATTTTGTCTACTAATGAACTTTTTTTTAAAGGTAGAAAGTGATAGAAACCAGAGACTTTCAGCAAAATTTTGAGTCCAAGTTTTAGAATGAGCAGGTGCAGAATAAACAGAATTCTTATAAACACAATAATGACTCCAATGTTAATAAGAATGATTGGAGAACTTCATGGCAGGCCTCCTATCATGAATATAAGTCACTTCAAATAATTATTATCTATTTTGATCCAATGTTAATTATTTATTGGAGTTACTTTTCTATGCAACTGATTTTCTTTTTAAAAGTTTTTTATTCTTTTCTTGACTAATTAAAAATGAATATTTTTAATAGGGTTACAGACTGGAATTATTACCTTATTTATAAAAGATCCAGTTTGTCAGGGCCAGAAGTAGTATAAGACATGCAGAATATAAATTATATATATATATATATATATATATATATATATATATATATATATATACTGATGTTTTAAAAATTTTCTAGCATTTTTATTCATCCATTATTTGTTAAATAAGTGCATGCTCACAACATTCTTTGTCACCCAAAACTTTAATCAGAGGTAGGAGAATAATGAAAACTAGGTCATTTATTTCACAAGTCAATATATTTGCATGAATATTTATAAAACACTTACTATTGTTACTGGAGCTTTTTCTAGTGGCCCCATAAAATTAGGAAGAAAAAGTAGATTCAATTCCACACAAATAAAATACTCAATGAAATGTATGCATGTTAAAACAATGAGAAAAGCTGCATTCCTAAAACTGAATATGTTGCATTCTGAGCATTTATTGTTTTTCTTGACTATATTAATATAATTTTTATGAGCCCACATGGACATATGTTGCATAAGTACTCCAAGTATATATTAGAATGAAAAATGAAAACAGCGTTTAACTGAGAACTAAAAACCAAAAGACCACTTTTTAAATAGCTCCCCATCTTCTCAGTTAACAATGATTCACTCATAAATATTTCTTATTCTGTCCCCCTCCCAGATTTTCTCATTTATGTACATGGATCTAATTTGGAGATGGAAAAACACCTTTGTATTTTAGAAAATACTGCATAAGCTTCCTTGGTTTATAAATAAGCAAACTAATTTAAGTCTTAACAAAATTGATTCCAGCAATGTTTTTGCAAAGTATCCTATAATATTGTTTCATAGAAGCTGAAGAAAGGCTATCTGACTGTTTTTACTGGAAGTTCGACTGTAATTGGTTGAACCATTTTCTCTCTGGAGGTCCTGGGGACCCAGTGGTAAGGGTTAAATACACTGACTTTACCTGATATCTCAGTGGTTGTATGCAACTCAGTTGGGTAGGAAAGCCCGGAGATCCATGGAGAGGCTGGATCTCTCAGTAACAATCAGTTCAATCCTGTTTTGGGAATGTGGGCTCTGAAAAAACCTCACTGTAAAGAATGCTTCACCATACGTCCAGTTCCGATCAGATCTGCAGGGAGTTTTCTGCATCTTTATATATATATATATATATATATATATATATATATATATATATATATATATATATATATATTGATTGTAGAGAGAGGAAGGGAGAGAGATAGAGAGCTAGAAACATAGATCAGCTGCCTCCTGCACACCCAGTATTGGGTATGTGCCCACAACCAAGGTACATGCCCTTGACTAGAATCAAACCCGGGACCCTTCAGTCCGCAGGCTGATGCTCTATCCACTGAGCCAAACCAGTTTCAGCTTCATTTCTAGATTTCAGTATGCACAATATCAGGTCAAAATTTGAGAAATCTTTGTGGCGTCTCAAATGGGTAATTTCACTGATATAATCAATATTCAAACTCTGCTAATGTTTAGTAGTGAGGCTGAGAAGACAACAACATTGCTATGCAACCTTTCTTCCTACACAGCTTTTCTGTCTAAATTGTATGCCCAATAATGCTGAAAGGAAGAGAGAGAAGAATTATGCATTGTGTAATCAGGAGGACAATAGAGAAATCAAATATCTCCTCTGGAACAGAACCAGCTACAAATTCTGTACACCCGTCTTTAAGAACACAATGCTCTCTGCAACAGTGTTTCAGGACAGAGTTCTATTTCATTCCTCAAGAATTCTGAGGAAGAACAAAATGGTTAACCACTTTGCTGTTAACAACAACAACAAAAATCTAAAATAAATCAGTTACAAGATGTAGAAATCCGATTTTAAATATTTAAAATACTGATGTTTCATAATTGAAAATTAGCAATGGATACCCCCACAAAGACATATCACTATGTCCAATTTAACATGCTTGCAAATGTTAATGAGGAAGAAAAAAATAAAATGTATATGAGCAAGAAGAAATGAGTTGAAAAGAGTGTTCTGTTTGTTAAAGTCAACAACAATGTCTTCTGTATCTGCTTCAATTGACTTAATCCACTGCTTTTTTTCCTTCTAGAAACATATTTTCCTGTGGCTTTGAAATCCTTCTATCTTTTCTCTTAGTTAATTGGTTGTTTCTTTTCAGTCTTCCTATCTGGTTCCTGGTGATCTTAAACTTAAACACTGATATGCTTCAAAGTTTGGATGCAGTGTCCTGTGAACCTTTTTTTGTTTGTTTTTTTCTCAGTCTACACACAGTCATTAGCCAAGTTCATCCATTCTCATGCTTTTCATTTAAACATCAGCTTTAAGATAATGATTTGCAAACTTTGTCTCCAACCAAGACATTTTTCCATAATTTTGGTTTTATAAATTTAGTGACTACTCAATACATCCACTTGGATGTTTAATTGGCATCTCTAAGGCTCATTAAGTTCCTTAACAAGCTATTTGATCTAATTTGACCACAGAATGATTTGAGATGATTAAAAAAAAATACCTGAGGTTCCTTGACCTACCTGTATTCTTTCAACACAAATGTAGAGCAATTTAAATTTCTAATTATAATCCAAATTATAATTATATTAAGATAAGATGGATGGATTTAATTAAAGCATGAGTGAGTGCTGCTTCATCTGCCAATGGATTCAGAAACATATGTGCCTATTGAACCCTTAAGAACAGGTTTGAAAGAAATTAACAGGAAACTTTTACTGATACAAATGATGGAGTTGTTAGCCAGGTTGCTGGCAGAATTCTGGGAAGTGTAAAAGAAAAAATCAATTTTGGTGCCAAGTATGACAACCAGAAATTTCAGGAGTTAAATGGTGGGATTCCCAAGATATTGCCATGACTGAATAGAGCAGAGAATCCAAAGAACTCAGTTCAAGGTGATATTCTTCAACAGGTAGTGCAAATTATTTTTTTTTTAGTGTGGGCCCTCATTTGTAGCAGGGAGACAACCATTTTCACTTAATAACTAGAATACAAGATACTACTAAGCTAATCACTTTTCTTTGGTATTAAATTTAATTTTTGATACTGACTTTATGAGATAAGTAGGTATCATTATTATTCCTACTTATGAATAAGCAACTGAAGCATAGGCAATTAGATTCTATGAGCCAACTTGCTGAGAATAATTAACCCAAGGGGACATTATAAGAATATACATACAACTTTAAGGAAAGCAAGTTTTCCTGGCATGCAGCTGATGCTTGGTGAACTTAAGACATTTTGTTCTGAGCCTGGACTTTAGAAATTAAAATGGAAATTGAAACTGAGAAAAGAGGAATATTAGACCCCTGGCCAGGTTAGAATCCATCTTCTCAACCAATTAGGTAACACATGTGACATCTGCTTGGTCTACCTTCTTTGAAAAGGTGCCAGCATTCAGAACAGTGTTTTTACTTTTACTTTGGATGGGAACATGTAGTGTGCTGAGCATATAATAAATGTCTAATAATTGTTTGTTAATTAACACACTGTTGGGCCTGTAACTCATCTCCAAGCCTGATAAGCATGACGTTAATACTGCAGTAGCATCGAACTGAGTTAGCAACAGTGTATTAAGTGGGTTAGTTATTACAGAAATATTTTCAACCACAAATATACAATCCAATCTCTTTACATGGTTAACATTAGAGGGCTATTTTCATTTGCATTATTTGTGCCTCACAGAAGCCCCCTTAGTAATCATTATGAGTTCACGAATTTTATTGGTTAAGAAAACTCAGATCTCACAAAGACACAGAGACTTCTCTGTGCCACATAGTAAATCAGATTTGAAGCATAGATTTAAATCCAGATCTACTTTGTATTATTTAATTAGCATTTTTAAGGGCAATTGTGTGGTCATGTTTGGCAGAGTTGTCCAGCGTTGGATATGAAACACTTTTTTCTTAAATTTGCTATAAACACTTTTTTCTTAAATTTGTGTGTGTATACATATATATATATATGTGTGTGTGTGTGTGTGTGTGTGTGTGTGTGTGTGTGTATATATAGATATATATATATATATGACATAGGCCAATTAATTGAAGGGTTCAGACAATTTTGATGACTGGCAACTGGAAAGTAAGGGTGACAAAACTAGCCACAATGCCATATACATTTACAGGCTGCAATGGCAGGTGGCATTATAGTGAGGTTCATAAGAGATTGAACCACCTTGCCAGCTTGAATATTTAGTCCCAAGAGTAGATCATGTTACAGCTTGATTTGCATTATCATAGGGGACCTTATTGTGCCCCTTTTGTTGTAAACTGTTTGAAGAATGGTTTTATATATCATTCTCTATTATCCTCAGAATATAGACACACACACACACACACACACACACACACACACACACACTAGTGGCCTGGTGCATGAAATTTGTGCATGGTGCTTGGGGTGGGGGAGGGTGTTCCTCAGCCCAGTATGCACCCTCTCCAATCTGGACCCCTCAAAGGATGTCCTATTGCCGGTTTACAGGGAGCGGGCATAAACTGACAGTCAGACATCTCTCTCAAAATCTGGGACTGCTGGCTCCAGCAACTCACTTGCCTACCTGCCTGCCTGAATGCCTCTAATTACTCTGCCTGCCAGCCTACCTTCCCCAAACTGCCCCCACACCAGCCTGCTCACACCTCCAACTACCACCCCCCCTCCCGCCCTACTGGCCTGCTTGCTCCCACCTTCCCTCCCCCCTAGCCTTCTCACCCCCAACTGGCTCCCCTGCTGGTCTGCTTACCCTCAACAGCCCTTGCCATACCATCCTGTTTTGATCACACACACACACCACCCCCCTGCGACCCAGGGACCCACCCCTTGCCCTTCCTTTTTTCCTTTTTATTTTCTTTCTTTTTTTTTTTTCTTTCTTTCTTTTCCCCCCAGTGCCTCCTTGAATAGAGGCTGGAGCCAGCTGGAAGCAAGTATAATATCTAGGATTTATTTATCTTCTATAATTGAAATTTTGTAGCCTTGAGTGGAGGCCAGGGCTGACCAGGGTGGGCGGGAAGCTTGGCTTGCTGGGGCAGCTCAAGCCTCCTGCTTGTTTCAGCTCTGTGGCCAGCCACCATATTGGTTGTGTTAATTTGCATACTTGCTCCTGATTGTCTGGTGGGCGTGGCTTGGCATAGCAGAGTGGTGGTTAATTTGCATGTTTCACACACACACACACACACACACACACACACACAAAATGGGGCAAAAGTAGGTTTACAATTGTTTGTATGGGAAATAATACATAATTAATAATAATAACACAAGAATAAAGTCACATACTCACCACTGTAAATCACTTTTGCCCACCCTGTAGATAGATGATATAGATATAGATATAGATATAGATATTTTTAATCTATTTATCTAACTATCATTTATCTATAATCATCCCCATATACCAGAAAGTATGCCATATATATGATCTTGTCTATGTTCTTTTCAACCCCAGGTTGCTTAAGTAGCCCAGATCCAACGCTGTCAACTCAACTTGAAACCCCTGCACAGCTGTTCTGGGAGGCTCCCTTTCTGCCTTCTGCAAGGATTCTCTGAGCGTCCTTGCCTGCAGAGGCAGTTCTTCCTGCCATCCTGAGGAGGACTGTCACAGTGAGTCCCTCTTAGAGCTTTACCCTTTCTTGATGAGGGCCCATGGTCACCACACCCTTTCTTCCCCTCTTCTCTGATTCTACCCCCCAACCCCCACCCCATATAGTCCTGGAGACTTCATTGTCACACTGGCTCACCCTGTCTGTGAGGGTGGGAGAAACTTCTGCATCATACCTCTGTTTGGAACCTGGAAGAGCAGGAAATGATACAGCCAAAGAGGGTAGGCACCCAGGGCAGATCCTCTTCAGAAGGAGCCCTGTGTCCTTGATCTGTCCTTGTTCTGCCTTTCCTAATAACTGGCCTTTGGGGCACAGGGACAGGAGAGCATTTTTATTGTTGCTTTTGCTCCATCAGAGAGGATGTTGTTTCAGGCAGGCCACCCCTCCTCCTCTTAGCTGGATTCATGTTGCTCAAACTATATTTCAAATAAAGCAATCTTTTTACCAATCATAATAATAATATAATCTATAATCTATATTTAATGCATGCTATTAACCCCTGAAGTGGTTTCTCTATGTTGTTGAGATATGTAATTATTCCTTATTCTGTCTCTCTTTTTCTATTCTTCCTGATCTCATTCTTTTCTGAACTTATTTACAATTCATTTATTAACTGTCTTCCCTCCCAGTACACCCTTCAACATGCAAGCAAGCAAGTTTTAAGTGAGTAGGATACTGCCTATTTTGTAAACTGTTGCATCTACACATAAAAATAACACCTGGCACATTTTAGAAGGTTAAAATATTGTTGCGTGAATGAATAAATGTATGAATGTTGCTGAGAAAAGCACAGAAAGTAATAGTCTCAATGAACAAAAGCATTAGGGAAGGCTGAAGGCAGATGAAAACATCTTGTCCTTCTCAGTTCAAAGCATGGAATTTGAGATGTATAAAAATGATTTGGAAAATCCATAGGTAATCAAGATTTGAAACCTGACTAACTCACCAAATCAAAGAATATTAAATCCTGGAATAGCTTGCTTGAGATTTAAAGTTGTTTTATGTTTTCTTGTTTTTACAAACAAGAGGATCTTGCTTTTAGCTTGAAAGAAACTTTTTATTACACAATAAACTATATGGAGACATCAATCATCAAAGATAATATTTGCCAAATTGGCTCAGTACACTTTAGCAGAGAATTACTAAGCCCTTGTCATGATGAAAAGAAATTGGAAGAAGGTCAAGTGTTATTTGCTCTTGTACATCAATCCAATGATCAAGGTTTTAGATGATTTGCTGCAATTTTTTTTTTTCCTGCATCATTGTTTCTTAAGATTTGGATTGTTTGCTAGCTGGGAGGCTTGTAACTTAAGAGACATAACAGGAAGTTTTTGTTTTTTTGTTTTTACAAAAGGAACTTAATAAATAAACAAAATAAAGTTAGTTATGTTGTCAAGATATTTGGGGTTAAGTAATATCTTTAAAAATGTCAAATTATGGTGTAAGCATGTAAGATAATGGCTTTCTCTAATGGTTCATGAACACTTGCA
Source organism: Pipistrellus kuhlii (assembly GCF_014108245.1). Lineage (NCBI taxonomy): Eukaryota > Metazoa > Chordata > Mammalia > Chiroptera > Vespertilionidae > Pipistrellus > Pipistrellus kuhlii. The sequence goes on along the minus strand of NW_023425438.1, from coordinate 45,321,225 downwards.
TGTAGTAAGTACCATTCAAAGATTCTAAAAATATTATAAAAATGATACAATCTTGATGGCCAGAGATTATCTTTCTCAAGATTTTAACGAGGTTGCAGTAAATGCAGCATATGATGAATGCTGAAGGTTTATAGAAACAATCAAAATCCAGTTGGCCATTTCTATATTAAGTGACAGCACAAAATATATTATACTATTGCCTAGTTTTGTTGCTCCCTAGTGCTATTTTTACAAAATCTTGTTGATGACACACTGCATTGATAGTTTATTTTTACTATAAGATATTGCATGGCCAGTCTAGATATAATTATAAATAATAAAGAAACAAAACATACATACCACAAAATAACAAGCCACATGTGATGTGTAAAATAACCATTACTTTTCCTAAAAGGTTACTAAAATAATTCTTAAAAATTATTAATTTTTTAATATATTGAGTAAATCTGGTGATTTATTTGAAGTATTTTCTCCAGAATTATTGAGACATAATTGACATACATTTTTAAAAATATATTCTATTGATTTTTTTTTTTTTTTATGGAGAGGAAGGGAAAGGGAAAGAGTTAGAAACATCAATGAGAGAGAAACATTGATTAGCTGCCTCTTGCACACCTCCAACGGGGGACATGCCTGCAACCAAGGTACATGCCCTTGACCAGAATCGAACCTGGGACCTTTCAGTCTGTAGGTCGATGCTCTATCCACTGAGCCAAACTGGTTAGGGCAAAATTTTTGTATAAGTTAAAGGAGTACAGCTTGACAATTTGATTTACAGTTTTGTGAAATTATTATCACAAAAGGTTCAGCTAACGTCCATCTTCTCATACATATTCAAAAAAAAAATAAAAGATGGAAGGAAAAAATAAAGGATAAAAAATTCTCCTTGTGGCCGGGACTGGTTTGGCTCAGTGGATAGAGCGTCGGCCTGCGGACTGAAAGGTCCCGGGTTCGATTCTGGTCAAGGGCATGTACCTTGATTGCGGGAACATCTCCAGTGGGGGGCGGGGGTGTGTGCAGAGGCAGCTGGTCGATGTTTCTCTCTCATTGACATTTCTAACTCTCTGTCCCTCTCAATTCCTCTCTGTGTAAAATCAATAAAATATATTAAACAAAATTATCCTTGTGATTAGAATTCTTAGGAGATATTTTTTAAATCAACTTCCCTACTATTAGCTACAGTCATCATGTTGTACATTACATCTATGATACTTATCTATATACTAGAGGCCCAGTGCATGGATTAGTGCACTGAGAGAGTCCTGGCCTGTGCCTGGGAACCCTCAGGGGATGTTGGATAGCTGGTTTTGCATATTCTAGACAGGATGAAGCCCAATCCTGTGCACTGAGCATCTGTTCCCTGGTGGTCAGTGAGCAACATAGCAACTGGTTGTTCAGTTGCTTAGGCTTTTATATATATGTAAATATAAAAGCCTAAGTGACCAGCCAACCGTTCAACTGTCTGACCAGTAGCTATGATGCACACTTACCACCAGGGGGCAGATGCTCAATGCAGGAACTGCCGAGCTGTGGAGATTTGGCAGCTGTGGTTCTCGGTGATGCACCTAGAACCAGAGAGGAGGGAGCCTGTTTCCACAATGCGTCATCTAAGAACCACCCTCTCTCAATCTGGGACCCCCGAGGGGATGTTGGAGAGCTGTTTTTGACCCAATCGTCCCAGGCCAGGTGAAGGGACCCCATCAGTATTCAAAGCTATGCACCAGGCCTCTAATTTATCTTATAACTAAAAATGTGTACTTTTTGACCACATTCTTCCAATCTTCCCCCATGCCCCACCTCTGATAGTCACAAATCTGATCTCTTTCTCATGGTTTTTTTTTGCTTATTTATTAAATTTTTAGGATTCCACATATAAGTGAGATCTTACAGTATTTTTCTCTGTTTGACTCCTCTCTCTGAGCATAACAGATTCTATGTTCATCCATGTTTCTTGTACCAACAGTAGAGAAAAACAATGAAAGAAGATCATAAAGTATGATGATGTGCTTCTATGTCTATGCTGTATCTGAAAATATACAATTGAGAAGATTAACCTATAATATAAGATCACATGGAAGGAAATGAGAGTTTCATAGGTGACCATATAATGTATCATCAAAATTGGGCTACGAATCTGAGTAAAAATGGACATTATTAATAATTATTCTAGAACCATAAAAACTGAAATTCACTTCTATAATTTCTTGGGGTATCAACTTTTCTACTATATTAAAGGAGACTCTATGCTAAAGCAGGACTAGGGAAGGAAAAAAATGAATTTTCTTAAATGGTAGATATAATTTTTGCAAATATTGTTTTCTGATATTTATTTATATGTGATCATTTTTACAGAATATACATATGTATATATTTTTCTAAACATCTGGAATTAGAATAAGACTTATAGTGTCTTCTGGGTTAAGCTGGGTGTACAAAGAATGAATAAATATATAGTTTTTATTTCATTGATTCAATCTCAAACAGAAAAGCTTGAGTGTTCACTGAGCCAATTTTAGCATGTAAACTATTTTCAGAGAGAAGAGATACTTATTTTATAACAGATACAAATAAAATATCTATGCAAAAAAAACCCACATTATTTTATGGAAGACAATTCTGCCGAGATAAAAGAAATCTTCAAATGACTTCATAGAACATTGCAATCTCATTTCTTTTGCAATATAACTCATATTTAATTTTCCTCTTGCAAGTTAAATTTACATTTTGTACATGATCCAAAAATATATAAATCAATTTCCCTCCAGTCTATATGATATTTTCTAAGTGACTTGAAATATATTACCATGGGGTATTATATTATGGCACCTAAAATTTCCATGTAGAAAGAATGTTCAAAATGCAAGAGTCACAAGATTAACTCTGAACTTCTGATATTTTTCAATGTTAGTAAGGTGGACATATAAACCTTTTAAATATAGGTTATGATCAAACATGGAAATAGCTATATACAGAGAATAATGTGAGAAGATATGTCATATATTGCAAGTGTCAGGTAAACAGAAGGACATTCTACCATGAGTTAAAAGACCAAAAGTGGGAAGGGCACCACATACCTGATTAAATTTGGTCACTATGATGGGCTTTCACATTGTCACCAATCTCACACTGTGGCTATACATTTATTCATTTATGCAAATTTAATTTAAATATTGTTGAGAACATCTGTATCTAGCAGTGTGCTAGGCAGTAAGGATGAAAGACACAGTTCATGACTTAGTCAGAAGTTGCAATGAGAAAGAGGAAACTCAGTGTGCCTCTGACAAGCCAAGTAAAAGCAAGGCAAAAGCTAGTGGGTCTACAGTAAATTTTATTTTATTTGGCTTATAGTGTTTCTCAGATTATTCTTTATCACCATTATTTCCTCTCCCCTCTTAATCTTCTTCATCCAGAAAAAAAAATTGAAAATTTATAGAACAGTAAATACTACTGATTTCCAGTTTATTGTGCTTCCATAAAACTAGATAATAGATCTTTAGAAATTTCCCTTTAAAATACATTTCCTTTCTTCTTCCTTCCTCCTTCCCTCCCTTCCTTTCTTCCTTCTTTTTTCCCTTTTTTTTCTTTCACTTTTTAGATTAAGAATATCTTTATAATACAAATAAATACATGTTAAAGGCTTTAGGAGACTGAAAAGTTGGGCAAGGTTGTGTTTTAAGGATGTGAAAGGACAGATATGGTGACAGAAGCCAGAAGTCAGAGGCCTAACAGAATATGGTGTCCTGTGTGGGGATCTTCAATGGACAGCCTGGGTGAAATGTCTTCTGGGACTTGGAGAATGTTACGGAATAGAAAGAGAGAGTTGAAGAAAGTTAACCCACTGCTAATATCTTTATCTACATTCCCTCATCCTTGGGTCTGTCTTCCATAAAATGAGAAAATACACAGTGAGACAGTAAACAATACATGGGACTTGGCATATATGAGACCTGCCTTGAGCACTACAGGCCTAAGTAGATAAGAGAATCAAATACTGAATCTGTTTAGAATCCCCTGACTCAATCACCCTTCGGTTCTTAGATGTTACCTCCTTTTGTGATCTTTTAGTAAGCCTCCTCTCTCTTACCCAATCCCAATGGATCTAATGAAACCTGTTTGAACTACGTCTGTATTGTTGAATATATTGCTCTTCTTTTGCATTTATTTTTGTTATAAAAATATGACTGTAGGAAACTATCTGTTTTTTTGCAAGAATTCCCCAAGTGACATTTCCATGGAGTAACACCACTGCCATTTTTGAGGACCTGGTTTAAATGGTCCTTGGAAAAATACATGAAGATATACTGCTTTATGTCATCTACTTTAATGAGTAATTGGGAGTCATAGAGGTACTCATTGCCCTTAAGAAATGTATGAATCTCTTGTGTAAGAAAACATGACTTTCCTATAAGTCATTTTCCTGGAACATCACAACAAGCACTGTTTAACTTAACCATTGGAGGTGCTTAGAAAATGATAGTTATTTGAGTACCATGTAGGTTTCAGAGAGACATTCAGGAAAAGGTTAACTTTTACTGAGGAATTACAAGTTGTGAATAAAATGTAAAAAGTTATTTATTAAACTGTTCCTTTTTAAAGAGCCAGATGGTGGGTATGAGCTAATGTTGCTCAAGGAATAGCAAGCCAATTAGCCCAGGGGATAGAGGATCTGTGTTGGGATAGAGAGAATGAGAATTGATTTTAATGCCAATCACAGTGGTACTCAAACTCTATAAAATTACACTGTGTGGGTCCCCCCTTAATTTACTGAAACAAAACTTTTCCAGGCAATTCTGAGAAATAGGCATGGTTACAATCACTAAGACTGATACGTTTATATTTTACTTGTGACACTGACAAATTAAAGTATTCAGGTGCAAGAGCCAGTATAGGTCTAGGATGTGCCATACCTAGGACATTACTAAACACCTAAGGACTTAACAAGATACTGAAGAGGGATTTGTTACTAGCCATCATCTAGAAAAGGTTGTCACATGGAAAGGGTGAGGTAGGGTTAGACTCTCTTTCATTCTCTCTCTTTCTCTTTCTCTCATAGACTATTTAGAAAGCTACAGAGGTAGAAGAAGTAAGTTGTGATCAAAGGTAGCCAGATAGGCAGTAGGGACTCAGGAAATAAGTTACAGAGGCAGGCTATTATTTCTTGACCTAAACAAATGATTTAAATGTTCATTTAGCAACAGTGGGCCTTATATAGAGAGCTTGAAAATGACCTAATGAGTTTCCATTTTCATTCCCATTTCTATTTCCACTTTCCATTTTCCCTAGTTTAGGTTAAAGGTGTTAGAATGATCATCACAATATCACACGTTATCACTTACTGTATAAATAGACCAGGACAAAATTTTATAAACTTTCGTTTCTCCTTTTTTTTTTTTTTCAGATGGAGTTTCTAATCTATTATATATATTTTTTATAAGTATACAATGTAAATATTTCAAAATTTGGTATAGGAGGTAGCAAAATCTTAAAACAAAATGCTATTTGTTACATTTGATAAACTCAAAAAAAAAATCTTGAGTAGATATAACCAAAAATTAAATTAACAACTGTGAGATAAAAGAAATTTCCCTTGCAAAACGATTACTTTAGGACCATTCAAAACACACATTTTCATTGTGGTAAAATATGCATAACAAAAAATATGCATAACATAAAATTTCTCATTTTAACCATTTTTTAGTGTACAAATCAGTGGCATATAAGTATATCGACAGTATTGTGCAACCATACAACTATCTTGTTCCAAAATATATTCTTTACACCCAAAGAAATCCCTGTTCCCATTAAGCAGTTAACCTCATTCCCTCCTCCCCACTGTGCCTGACAAACATTAACCTGACCACTGTATTTACGAATTTGCCTCTTCTTGGCAATCACATACATGAAATCTGGCAGGGGAGGCTGTTTGTGTCTGGGTTTTTGCTTTTATCATGTAACAGTACTTCATTCCTTTCTGTGGTTAAATTATTTTCTACTGAATAGATAGATAAATAACTATATATGTATTTGCTTATCCATTCATTAATTGATGGACATATGGGTGATTTTCCATCTTTCAGTTATTGTGAATAGCGCTGCTGCAAACACTCATATGCAAGTTCTATTTAAACACTAGAGCCCATCTCTGAGTACATAACTAGGAGTAGAGTTGCTGAGTCTTATGTTTAATTTTTTGAAAAACTTCTAAACTATATTACACAGTAGCTGCACCGTTTTAAATTTCCACTAACATTTTATATTTTGAAAAATTTTTATTAACTAAAACATGGATTTTCTTCAATAGATGGAGTTACACATATGTTGATATATATATGAGATTTGAATGTATGCTATTTTGTTGTATTGACAGCCAGCTTCAAAACTTCATATGTCAAATTTGCTGAAGGTGTTAACTTCATAGATGTTTTATGCTTAAAAATGTCAAATTTGGTGCAAAAAAATGAGCATTTTCAGGAAGTTTTAATTCATTACTTCATTTTGAAGAAAAAGTTATCATATACTTTGGGAAGCTTATGGTGAACATGCTCCATCTCAAGATACTTGTGAAAGCTGGTTTAAATGCTTTAAAAGTAATGATTTAAATGAAAGACAAAGAATGTCCAGGTCAACTGAAAAAGTTTGAAGACCAACAATGACAAGCATTATTGGATGAAGATTCGTATCAAACTCAAAAACAACTTGCAGAAAAATTAAACCTAATGGCTCAGCACACAATTTCTGATTTTAAAGGATGGAAATAGGTGCCACATAAACTGAACAAAAGACAAATGGAAAACCGAAAAGTCATCAGTAAAATGTTGCTTCAATGGCACGAAAGAACATTTTTTTTAATGGAATTGTGACTGGTGATAAAAAGTGGATTTATTTTGAGAATCCCAAATGCGCAAAATCATGGATTGATTCAGGTCAACCATCAATATTGACTACAAGGTCAAATCGCTCTGGAAAGAAGACAATGCTCTGTCTTTGGTGAGATCAGGAAGGTGTGATGTATTATGAACTTCTAAACCAGGTGAAACTGTTAATACTGATAGCTACCGGTAACAAATAATCAATTTGAACCACGCTTTGATCATAAAATGACCAGAATGTTCCAGAAGAAAGGGCAAAGTAATTCTGCTTCATGATAATGCACCATCACACACTTCAAAACCAGTTAAAGACACATTATAAGATCTTGCCTGGGAAGTACTAACCCACCCGCTGTATTCACTAGACCTTGCTCCTTCAGATTACCACTTGTTCTGATCGATGGCACAATCACTTTCTGGGCAGCTCTTCAAAACATATGAAGAAGTGGAAAACTGGGTCTTTGAATGGTTTGCCTCAAACAAGAAAAGTTCTATTGGGATGGTATCCACAAATTACCTGAAAGATGGGGAAATGTGTAGCTAGGATTGGATATTACTTTTAATAAAGCACTTTTGATGTTTCTCTTGAAATTATCATGTTTTCTTTAATTAGAAAATCCACATTATTAACTGGTACACCTATATAAAACTATTCATTACAGTGAAGATGAAAAAGTATCTAATTTTCATTTGTATTTGCCTAATGACTAATGTTATTGAGCATCTTTTCATATACTTGTTTTCCAATTTTACATTTTCTTCAGAAAAAAAATGTCCATTCAAGCAAATGCTTCACCTACTTTTTGTATTGCCCTTTTATTGCCCATTTTGTGTGAGTTATAAGAAATACAAATATATAAATATATATATATGTATATTCTGTATATATCTTTCTCAGATATATTGATTTGAAGATATCTTGTCCCATTTTTAGATTGTCTTTTTTCTTTATTGATAGTGTTCTTTGATGTTTAAAGTTTCAAACTTTAAATTTTTTTTTTTTGTGTGTGTGTGTGTGTGTGTGTGTGTGTGTGTGTTTGGTTTGTGCTTTCTAAGAATCCATTGCCAAATTTAAGATCATGAAAAAAGTATTCTTATGTTTTCTTCTGAAAGTTTTATAGTTTAAGCTTATGTATTTATTGACCCATTTAAAGTTAATATTTATATATGAAGTTTGATAGTAAGATTTGATATTGGGTGAGGTTCTTTAACTTTTTCAAGAATGTTTTGATTATTTGTGGTATCTTGTGATTACATGTGAATTTTAGAATCAGATTTAGGGTCATGGGAATGATTATAGAAATTGCACTGAATCTGAAAATCAACTTGAGAATTAGTGCTGATTTAATATCAACTCTTCCAGTCCATGAAGAATTCCACTTAGTTAGGTCTGCTTTAATTTCTTCCACCAATGCTTTGTAGTTTTCAGTGAAAAAAATGTATTCCTACATATTATATTATTTTGATACTATTGTAAATCAAATTGTTTGCTTAATTTCCTTTTCTGATTGCTCAGTGTTGGTATATAGAAAAACCAAATCCTTTCTTGATTTAATTTCAATAAATTATATGCAGTGATTAAATAGCAGATTAACATTTGTTTAATATGTTAAATAATACTCATGTTGGTTCAGTGCAAATTATTGTCACTCTCTGATACAAAGTAAGCTTGAAGACATATGCATGAATAAGAAGTGGATTCATTTCTCCCCAAAGCTTTGGATTTAGAGCATCTCCAAGAAACAAAACAGATAAATTGACCTTCTCTACTTTCTAAGACAGCTAAAGTCCATCTCCTGTTAGCACTCTTTCCCTGTCTTCATAGCCTTTTCTCTATGTCCATCTATTTCCCTTAAAATATCACTGTAGAACATAGAGAGCTGAGTGAAATGACAGTGGTGAATTAGATCACCACAGAGAGTGACAGCAGGCGTCACTCATGAACTGAGTGGAGAGCAAGGAGCAGCCTATAGACTGTACCTCCTATCACCCTGGATTCCAATATTAGAGCTTCGCATTTGGAGCATATAGTTAGGGATTGTGCAAATCAATCCATTTATGCAATACAATAAGCTTTCTATCAATGAAGGTACTCATGCTGATAAGTATGAAAGAAATGGCCCTTCTAGTTCATTTGTATTGACAATTATAAAATGCTGCAGGTCCTATCACCCTTATCTCAAAAAGCTCGGCATAAATATATAGTAATTCATTTTTCCCCCCAGATGTTAGAAAGCCAAGACTATTTTCAGCACCTATAATAAACACTATTATTTCTGCAGTGTATAAGTATTTCATAACCTAGAACAAATAAAATATATAATTAGCCCCTGAGACATAAAAAATGCAGTCTTTCACATCCAGCATCTGCCATGGCATTCTGCTATTTATTAAATTAAACAATCTCACAGAATACCATTCTCAGCCAAGGTTACTGTAATTTCCTGAGAAATGGGGATAAAACATGGCTACTTCATAATTTTGTCTAAGCACACATAGAAACATTGACAGACATTCACTTTCTGAGCTAAACTGAATGGCTGTTTATTAACAAAGCTTATTTTCACTCTAGTCTTCTCTTTTTATATATAATCTTTATTGAGAATTGTCCCTGCTTTATGTCAGTATCCAATCTAGAGCTAACTCCACTTTCTTAGACTTTTTTCAGTATCACCCAAGCAAAGCCCAAAAGTTATAATAGGTTCTTTCTAATACCTTCTTACTAAGATAATCCTTTGGTCCCTTTACTACTCTATGCTGCTTTAGTACTCTACACTGTGTAGTAAGCCTAACTTGTTCAACTACAGGTATGTTCTTAATAGTTTGGGTGGAAGGCAATAACATCTGACATCATATCATATCAGATCACCTTTTGACACTCAATGAGTTCAAGTAAGTAACGTTTATGTCAGTAAATGATTTATGAGAAGACTTTTAGTTCCATGGCATGTTTGATTTTAGAATGCCAGTTGTGATTTTGTATGCTTTCCAGTTATTTTGGAAACCATTTGACAATATGTATCAACAGTTTTAAAAATGTATACATGCTATATGACAAATCCTTGACTAATATCATACTCAATGGTGAAAACTAAAAGCTTTTTTTCTAAGATCAGGAGTAAGACAAGGATACCTACTCATGACACTGTTATTTAATATAGTACTGGAAGACCTAGCCAGAGCAATCATGTAAGATAAATAAATAAACAAATAAATAAAAGGCATCCAAATTGGGAATGAAGAAGGGCATAAGTCTATGTATAGAAAACTCTAAAGACTCTACCAAAGGATCATTTGAAATAATAAAAACAGTAAGGTTGCAGAATAAAAAATCAATATACAAGAATGAATTTTATTTCTATATACTTATAATGAAATATCAAAGAAAGAAATGAATAAAACAATCTCATTTGCAACTGCAACAAGAAGAATAAAATACATAGGAATAAACTTAATGATGGAAATAAAGGATTTATACACTTAAGACTACAAGCAGCCAAAACTGGTTTGGCTCAGTGGATAGAGCATAGGCCTGCAGACTGAAAGGTCCCAGGTTCGATTCTGGTCAAGGGCATGTACCTTGGTTGCATGCACATCCCCAGTGGGGGGTGTGCAAGAGGCAACTGATCGATGATTCTCTCTCATCAATGTTTCTAACTTTCTATCCCTCTCTCTTCCTCTTTGTAAAAAATCAATAAAATATATTTTTTAAAAAAAGACTACAAGCATTACTGAAAGAAATTAAAGAAGACACAAAGAAATGAAAAGATATTTTATATTCATAGGTGGAAAGAATCAACATAGTTTAAATGGCCATATTATTTAAACAATATTCATATTTAATGCAATCCTCATCAAATCCCAAAACAATCCTAAGACAAAAGAACAAAGCCAGAAGGATCATATACCCAGTCTTCAAATCATACTACAAAGCTAAACAATAAAAACAATATAGTATTGGCAGAAAAATAGACACACATATCAATGGAACAAAATTGAGACCCCAGAAATAAACCTAAACAAAAATGGGCAAATACTTTTCAACAAAGAAGCCAAAAACATATAACAGAAAAAGGAAAAACTCAATAAACAGTGTTGGGAAAATTAGAAAGCCACATGCAAAATAATTAAATTAGACTTCTATAGGATTCAATACATAAAATTAACTCAAAATGACTTGAATATAAGACCCGAAATAATAAATATATATAAAAGAAGATATAGGCTCTAAACTTAAAGATTTTTGCCTCAGAACATTTTTGTGAACTTGATCCCAAAGGCACCAGAAGTTAAAAGAAAAATAAACAAATGTGACTATACCAAACCAAAAAGCTTCTGCAAAGAAAAATAAACCATCAACAAAACAAAAAGGCAAACAATTTAATGGAGTAAGCTATTTACAAATAATACCTCCAATAAAAAGCTAATATATAAAATACTAGATGCCCTATGCATGACATTTGTGCAAGAGTAAGCCTTTGTAGCCAGGTAGCTGCCTGGATCTCTCCCTCCAAGACTTGATGCCATGGCTGCAGTGGTGGCTTCATCTGGAAAGTCTTCTGTCTAATTAGCATATTGTGCTTTTATTATTATAGATATTAAAAACTCATACAACTGAATAACAACAACAAAAAGCAAACAATCAAATTAAAAATAGGCAGAGGATCTGAACAGATACATTTTTCAAGAAGACAAGGAAATGGTTGACATACACATGGAAAGATGCTCAATGTATCTTTCTAGCTATAAGGGAAATCAAAATTTAAACCACTATAAAATAACACTTGCATTTGTTGACACAGGAAACAAACAAACAAAAAACACAAGTGTTGGAGAAGATGTGGAGGAAAAGGAACCCTCACTCACTGTAGGTGGGTATATAGATAGAGCCACTATGGAAAATAGTATGCAGGTTCCTCAAAACTTAAGAATTGAGCTACCATATTACCCAACACTCCCTCTTCTGGGTATTTACACAAAAAATATCAAAGTGTTTATTTGTAAAGATATATGTACCCCTATAATCATTGCATCATTTTTTATAGTAGCCAAGACATAGAAACAACCTACCAGTAAATGCCCTTCTCTGGATGATTGGATAAAGAGAATGTGGTACATATAGATATGTACAATGGAACAAGCCATAAAAAGGACGAAATACTGCCATTTGCAACAACAGGGATGAATCCTGATAGTATGTTAAGTGACATAGTCAGACAGATATGAGCAAGAACCCTATGATTTCACACATGTGTAAGATATAAAACAGAAAACAATAAAAGAATAAAATAAACAAACTCATGGACAAAGATAACAACAGTATGGTGGTTATCAGAGGGGAAATAGGTCAGGGAGAACCAAGAGGGTAAAGGGGGTGAAATATGCAGTGATGAAAGGACACTAATCACAATCCAATATTTAGATGACTCATAATAGGACTGTATGCTTGAAACTTATGTAATGTTATTAACCAATGTTACCCAAGTAAATTTATTTTTTATAATTTTTTAATATGTACACATTTTGATCACATAATACCTTAATGGGGAATCTCAAATTTAAATATCTCTTCTGGCATTTCTTATGAGAGCAGAAATTCAAAAATAAAAGGTTGGTATGCAAAAATATGATAATGCATACACTAAATGAACTATTATACAGCCATTTAAGTGATTTTTCAAAGTTTTGATGAAATGCATATGATAGACTGAGTCAAAGCAAAAGGTGAAATTGTATACATAGCATGATTTCATGGAAATTTATCAAATTAAATCAATGGTCAATTTTTCTGATTTGTATATATATATATATATATATATATATATATATATATATATATATTTACTCTTTCAATGTTCTCTGCTAGAGTTTTATATACTTTTCCTTAGAATGTAAACTATAATTATTCTTTTGAAAAAGCAAATACTGTTCATTTTATTTAGTAACCTGTTATTTTGCATGTAATATCTTTGTAAGCTAAATGAGGAGTATAATTTAATCATTTCTAAGAGATTGGCAAGATGAGATATATGTTGAGCAAATATACCTATGAAACAATTATTGTAGATACAAAATAGCTTTTAGCATAGCATTGATATGTATGATAGTCAGACGTGAAGCAGTCAGGAAGGGGTAGTTTGAAATCGTTTGCTTTTCATGGAGAGAAGTGAGTTGGGCCCCAGGTTAAAAAATACAATATATTGAATAAATCAACCCAGTGAATGGTAGAGTTTTCAAATTTTTCTCTTTCATTGCAACCAAATGACTTTGACATAAGAAAAACAATATTTTGAAAGAGAAGCTCTATTTACAAGGGTTAAATAATTGAACCTGTCAACAGCATTGCTTACCAAATATATGTGAAGTAAAGACATCCTTAGGCGATTTATACTTTGGGGTGAGCATCTTTCTATGGCATTTCGTTCTCTCTAGTAATTCCATTAAAAGAGTGCGATTTATTGCAATCTGTCTTTGCAGATTTTATCAATGCTGAAACCTTTTAAACTGAGGATGGGATTAAATAAACCCCATTTACCAATGTGGTAAAATATAATGGACATCCAGCCCATTAAATGGCCAGCTAAATCAATATATCCACTTGGCAGCAATTTCCTGAAGATAAGGTGAAAACCTTCTGTTCTATTTGATGGATGAGTAAACTCAAAGGGAAGAATTTACAGTAGACTCAGCCTGTACCTTGAAGGAGCGTTCATTATTCTCCAATTACCTCCTCATGTCAGCAGATTTGTGGTTAGTAAACAGTGAGGCCATTTGTATTCCCCCTCTTGTGTGGTTATAGAAGGTGCGCTCAAGCAGCAATTGATGTGGAAAGCATGCAGGCATTGGAAACTCCAGCAAAGATGAGATTTCAGCTGTGATTAAAAGTTATTTATAAATTTTAATTTGTAAATATATTTGAGATTTCTCATTAAGATATTACAGGATCAACATGTGCACATTTAAAAATTAATTTTATTGTGGTAACTTTGGTTAATAACATAATTATAAAATATATTTTTAAGTTTAATAACAAATTTATAAATTTTAATTTAGCTTAATACATACTGTTTAAAATCACCTCCATAAGAGGGGAAAGTAGGAAAAACATAGGAAGCTAAAGGATCCTAGTATATAATAAAGAAGTAAATGCAAATTTACCTTCATGCCATCTCACAAGATGGCTGCCCCCATGTGGTCAAAGATAGCCTCCACAAGATGGCAGGCAGGGAAGAGCAATTGGGGGTGACCAGGCTTGCAGGGGAAGGTAGTTGGAGGGGGCACCAGGCCTGTAGGAGAGGGCAGTTGGGGCCGACAGGGCTGGTAAAAGAGGGGAGTTGTGGTTACTGGGCAATCAGAGGAGGGCAATTGGGGGCAATCAGGCTGGCAGGGGAGTGGTTAGGGGGTGATCAGGCTGGCAGGCAGGCAGGAAAACAGTTGGGAGCCAGCAGTCCTGGATTGTGAGAGGGACGTTTCTAGCTCTAACCCTAACCCTAACCCTAACCCCATATACATGTACATTGGTTGCGGGCACATCCCCAGTAGGGGGTGTGCAAGAGGCAGCTGGTTGATGTTTCTCTCTCATCGACGTTTCTAGCTCTAACCCTAACCCTAACCCTATATATATGGAAATTAACCTCCATCTTTGTTGGGTTATATTGCATACTCACTCTGATTGGCTGTGAGCATAGCAGAGGTATGGTCAATTTACATGTTTATCTATTATTAGTTAAGATTTTGCTTTGATTAGTTGAACTGCTGGCCAGACAACTGGATACTTAGCATATTAGGTTTTCATTATATAGAATGTCACCCCAACAGAATCAATTAAAACGTTTAAAAATGCCTTTACTATTACTTATTATTCAAATGTACTTACAAAAAATTCTGTCAGTTTTAGTTTGTCTGAAAAAAAATCTTATTTTTCATATTTTGAAATGTATTTTCACTGGCTGTAGAATTATGGGAAGGAGATTTCTTTTTTTTTTTTTTGTGCTTTAAAAGAATGACAGCTTTGTGTCCTTTGATTCTATATCTGTAATGTGTCCCCTATTTGCTGACAACTTCAAGATTTTCTTTAGTATTTTCAGCAATTGGAATCTGATGTAGTTTTATTTTTTCGTGTTCTTTTACATATTTTATATTTACACACTTATTTATTTGGTACTTATTCTATTTGATGTTCCCTCAGCTTTTTGGATCTTACATATTGTTTTCTCTGTCATTTGTTTGAAATAATTATTTTGACTTCTTCTTTTTTCTCCTTTCATGTCTCTGCTAAACTTTTTATGTTCAGTCATGATGTCATTCTTTACCAGCAGACATTTAACATATTAATCACAATAATCTCTAACACTCTGTTCAGATATTCCTGCTTCTGGGCCACAACACAATCTGATTTGGGGAGTTGACTTTCCTTTGGCAGTATGTTATTGTACTTCTTGTTTCTGGTGCTTGCCAGATATCTTGTGTGGGGCCGATAAGCAATATTTCTGCCAGATAAACAATATTCCTGGCAGAAAATGGGCACCTTTTTTTTTTGTTAGGCCTTTATGTGGAGTAAGGTTAAGCCCGTTGAATTAGGTGTTCTGTCCGGTTTGGGTTTGGGTTTAGTTGTTGCCATTGTTACTGTCAATACACAGTAACTAGGTCCTCTAGAGTTATCTGTTTAGTATGGGGACAGCCATTTGGTCAAAAGCCTTTCTTCAGTGTCTGCTCTACAATTTCTCTCTGTACCTTGAACTCACAGATGTAATTCTTCCATTCTCTTGTTTTACTCACAGCGGTAGCCTGTTACTAGTTGTTGATTGACAGTTGCAATCCAGGTGTTGGGGGAGGGCAGCATTCTCTATTCTAGTTTGGTCTCAGTTTTAATCAGCTGTTACCTTGTTCCTGAGTCTTTGGAGTGAGGCCTTTTCAATAATCCTACCTCTCCCCAACTCCCAGGGGATCTCTAATGGCTTGGACTCAGGAGATTCCTGCCCGTTGCTCAGAATATATCTTTACTGCTAGGATGACAGATTTCACTGCCCTTCCTTTAGCATTTTAAGGAAAGCATCTTTGTTCTATAGAAAAGGTAGGAAATATACAGGAGCCAGACAGGGATTTATAAAAATCTAACAGTGTTCAGACCCCAGTTCTAGAGGACCCAGAGACACTGTGAAAATTGCCAAGATAGGGACCCAGGCAAAGAAAACAAATACACTGGTATGTTAGGTAAGTCAAGGAATCAAGAACAGAATTCTAAGAAACAAAGCAGAGTTCAAAAATTATAGTGGAGGCATTTAAGCTAAGAGTTACATAATCAGAAGAATGACTCGGTCATAAATGTCAGGATGACTCTAGGTGTGGGCTGACAGAAATGCATGTAAGAGTCATTTCCTGAATAGCCATAAAGAATACATTTCCCTGACTGACATTTCCTAGTAAATTTAAACTGATATTTAAGTGCAAAGGCATAAAATTATACTGTCTTGGTAATCATAGTTTGATGTCTTGCTAATCAAATTAGCTTCAGACTGCTAGAAATAAATGTTTTATTCTGTGTATGGCAGAGATACCTGTTAAGCATATTAGCCCATTATCTTATGTGTTTTTTGTAGATCCCACTTTAACCAACAGGAGTGACCCACTCTCATTAACTAACCTTCAGAAGGATTGAGGTTTACAAAGGTGGAAACAGAAAGAAAACAATAAATGGAAAAATTGAGTAGGATATCTGTCATATAAATTTATTATGGAAACAGAAAAGATAGCTTCTGAAAAGAAGAAAATTCCAGGGAAGTAGAAGGCCAAGAAGTGATTGAGTGATGGTGAAAAGAAGTCAGCATGTTTCCAAGCAGCAAATCCTGCTTGACAACATCTCAGAAGTTGTAAATGATTCAAGTAAAATTAAAAGGCAGTCTGCCCAACAATTTGTAACCACATTTCATATAACCAGTGATATATGGTTACAAATAGTTGGGCAGACTAATCTAACACACATGAAACTATCCAAAACTTGGGCTCTGCTAGTAACCTGTGACATCATGTGAGATCAGAAGACATTTCTCTGGCTTCCTTCTTCTAGACCTGCTTCATGTATCTACTTCTGTGGACCAAGATTCAGGGCTTAACTGCACTGCTTATTTAGCTTCAGTGATGCCATAAGATTTGATTCTCCACTTCTCTGAAAGATATCCTGTTTCCCACTGTCAGTTCTCACTTTCTTTTGTTCCTTCTGTTTCTCTCCATTTCCCCCCTATCCTCAGCTATATGTCCATCCAAATGTTGAGTCTTATACTCTTTTCTTCTTCTTTCCTCCTCCTCTTCCCTTCCTCCTCCTCCTCCTCTCCCTCTCTCTCTCTCTCTCTCTCTCTCTCTCTCTCTCTCTCTCTCTCTCCCTCTCTCTCCCTCTCTCTCTCTCTCCCCCTCTCTCTCCAACACAATACCAGAACACCAGGTATCTTTTTTTATTTTTCAGAATAAAATTTGTATTAAATATTTACACTGGTTTTGCTTTCTAAATATTTCTGTTTTGGATACTATTCTATCATATCCCAATTAAATATAAATTTGTTTATTAAACACAACTGCCAATCTTAGGCAAAGAAGGTACAAATATGAAATACAGTGGTGCCTCACACAACGAACTTAATTCATTCCAGGAGCAAGTTTGTTATGCTAAAAGTTCGTTATGTGAAACGCGTTTTCCCATAACAATACATGTTAAAAAAAATAATTCGTTCTGTAGCATAAGATATGCTAAGATGACATAAAAAAGATAAATTTTTTGTTATTATTTTTATTTAGATACATCTAAAAACATAATTTAAAAAAAAAAACACACATTTTTTTAATTTTAAGACAGGCTAAGTAGAGTCTACCGAATCTTGCACATCTTCATCCATTTTCTGCTTTTTGGCCGATGGTTTCATGAAAAACCTGTCCAAAGTCGTTTGTTTTTCTCTTTTCTCCAACATCTGCCGGAAATAACGGACAACAGTATCGGAGTAAAGATCGTTGATCCTGTTTGCTTCAGCTGAATCCGGATAGTGGGCATTGGTAAACTCCTGAACTGCTTTCCATTTGACCAGGATGTTCTTGATGTCAGCAGTTGGGATTGGTTGATTGTTTCATTGTTGCTCCTCGTTATCAGATGACGCTTCCCTTTGAGCATTGTCCTGTTGCTGGACCAGAAGTGCTTGGAGCTCTTCAGTTGTCAGCTCTTCTTCGTGTTCCTCAATAAGCTCCTCTACATCCTCTTCCTCTACCTCTAATTCCAACCTTTGGGCCACTGTGATGATGTCCTTCACCACTTCTGTGTCATCAACTACTGCTTCTTCCTGGGTCCACGAAGGCACAAGCATCTTCCAAGCAGAAATGAGGGTCCTTTGTGACACTTCTTCCCAGGCCTTCTGTATAAGTCGTATTGCCATAAGGACATCAAATTTCTCCTTCCAAAACTTTCGGACAGTCATATTGTCTCCACCAAACTCTCATTCTTCAAACACCTTATTAAAGAGGGCTCTAGTGTAGAGTTTTTTAAAGTTCGCAATAACTTGCTGATCCATTTGCTGAAGAATGGATGTGGTGTTTGGTGGCAAATACTGCACCTTGATAAAAGGATAATTTTCCTGCAATATTTCCTCTAGGTCTTTTGGGTGAGAAGGGGCATTGTCAAGTATCAGAAGGGCTTTGAGTGGCAGTTCTTTTTCCAGCAAGAATTTCTTCACGGCAGGAGCAAAGGTTTGCAGAATCCATTCGTTGAAGATAACTTGGGTCACCCAGGCTTTTTGATTGGACTTCCAATGGACGGGCAGTTTGGACTTAATAACGTTATTTTTCTTGAAAATTCTTGGATTTTCAGAGTGATAAACCAATAGAGGTTTGATCTTGAGGTCTCCGCTGGCATTAGACGAAAACGTAAGGGTAAGTCTGTCCTTCATGGCTTTGTGTCCTGGCAATTTCTTCTCCTCTTTTGTAATGAAGGTTCTGCTCGGCATTCTTTTCCAGAAAAGACCCGTTTCATCGGCATTGAACACTTGTTGTGGGCAGTATCCTTCATCCTTAATACATTTTTGAAAGTTAATAGAGAACTTTTCTGCTTCTTTCTTGTCAGCACTGCCAGCCTCACCATGCATAGTAACGCTGTGGATTCCACACCTTTTCTTAAATCTAAAAAGCCACCCCCTGCTGGCTTTGAATTCTTCTTCATTATCTTGATTGCTGCTACTTCCAGGGACGTTTTTCTTTAGATCGTCATAAATTCTCTTGGCTTTGTGACAGATAATATCTTGGGTTGTTACGTCACCTTTCACCTGCCTGTCCTTAATCCAAATCGCTAATAGCCTCTCCATTTCCTCGTGGATTGAAGACCTATGTTTTTCATGAAATAGTTTTGATACTCCTTTGGCTACTTTGGCTGATTTGATTGCATCCTTATTTGTCAAAATGGTGAAAATGGTGGTCTTGCTGAGGCCAAACTCTTTGACGAGGTCACACTGTTTTACCCCACATTCACTCCTTCTAATTATTTCCTGTTTCATTTCAACAGAAATCACCTTCCTGCTTTTTTTAGAAGCCATGATATAAAAAAAATATTGAGTTTAACTTAAAAGGATGACTGCCGTGATACGTGCGTGATTTAATTCGTAATGAAGAACGATTGCCGCAATACGTGCTTAAGTTAAGCGCAGTGACTAACGACTGCCTGCAGTGCCTGCGCGGAAGGATGCAATACATCGGCAGCGATCGTGGAAGCTCGGGCGAAGCAGTCGTGGAAGCTCGGGCAAAGCGATCGTGGAAGCTCGGGCGACTTCGTTGTGTGAAACGAAGTTCGTTGTATGAATCATGAAAGGAAGTTCGTTGTGTGCAGCGTTCGCTCTGCGAGGCGTTCTTTATGCGAGGCACCACTGTAGGAGTAATGCCTGAATTCAAGGAAAAGCAATAATAACAACCAATCTCTCATTTGCTCCTTCAGTTATTTCACAATTGTTCATTGTGATAATGATTGCTATCTTTGCAGTAGCTAAGCAGTTCCTGGTACAAATTAAGCATTCAATGAACATTAACATATTATTTATGAAAATAGGTAAGTAAAGCATGCAGGAGAAAATGTAGAGTTGTATTTAGCAGGATGAAGGAAATGAAGACAAATATGGTGTTATTGTATTATAGAGTTGATATTAACTACTAATGGCTAATTAGGTGAAAAAAATCATTCTACAATGCAAGGGATATATTTTAGATGTTTTTTAATAGGTGAAAAGTAGGGTTGTAAATAATTGTTTTCTACTCCTAAAGGAACTATGGAACATTGTTTCCATAAACATTTTGAGAAAAAAACTATAGAAATTATTGCTTGTGTATAATTTTTAAAACCTTACCTGAGGGAAGATTATATGAAATCTTCATGGTACTTCATAATGGGGTTTATGTCCTCATTAAACACATGTAGTTATTTGCATCTAAATCCCTCCTTTATCTTTTTTGTCATCTTTATTTATATGGGGAAAAATAGATGATTCCCCAAAGTAATACCTGGATATTAAGTACTGAATATCATAATTTTTTCCCTTGCAACTTGGCATAGAACATTTCTTAAAATATAAAACATTATTCCCTCATTTGATGTAAACAGAATAGTCATGAATTTTAAATAGTCTCCAAATGCCACATGTTATTCTGGCCAAACAGTGTATATCTTATATAATAAAAGACTAATATGCAAATTGTTCCCTCTTCCAGGAGTTTGACCAGCAGGCAGGCCGGTCAACTGCTCATGTCCCCTCCCTCTGTCTAGGCTGATCAGACTTCTACCCGTGCCCGAATTTATGCACTGGGCTGCTAATATATACTGAGTGGCCAGATTATTATGATCTCTGAATGCATAATAATCTGGCCACTCAGTATAGATGAAACAAACACATTTCTATTAGTGGCAAGAAAAATAAAAAATGTTGTATATTATTATTATTATTATTATTATTATTATTATTATCATTAGAGGACCAATGCATGAAATTTGTGCAAGAGTAGGCCTTTCTCTCCCCAGTTGCTGACACCAACTTCCCTCTGGCACCTAGAACCCAGGCTTCCCTCCAGCTGCTGGCAGGCACCCGGGACTCAGGCTTCCCTTGTCTAGAAGGTCGTCTGGAAGGATGCCTGGAAAGATGTCTGATCTAATTATCATACTATGCTTTTATTATTATACATTACTATTATTATTATTTTGTTGTTGTTATTATCTAGTGCAATTAGATAAGTAGAAGATTAAAATTTAGAATATTTCTGGTAACGGAACCAGAATTAATTTATTTTAATCCTGTAAACCACAAAAAAATAAAATCTGGTTACTATTGCTTGGCAGCAAATTACTCTAAAATTTAGTAGCTTAAAACACCAATTATTTATAATTACTTATGATTTATGTGGGTTGAGGATTTAGAAGCATTTTAGTGGAAACAGGATTCTGGCTTAGTCCTGGGTCATCTTAAAAGCTTCTTTATTATATGCCTGGCACCTGGGTTGAAAGCTGGATGATGAATAAGCTGGTATTCCATCATCATATCTCTCCATGTGATCTCTTCACTTGGGTTCTCTACTGTGGACCCTGAGAAAGAAGGTATTTTCTAAGAAGGACTCCTGATGGCTAGCTGGGCTCAAGTTAAACAAGCAAACAAATAAAACAAAACAAAACAAAACAAAACGAATGAGTCCATTTGTTTCTAAACAGAGTTCTCTCAGCCACACCTCAAAGAGAATCTTTCACTGAACTGCCTGCCCGAACTGTGCTCCTGCTAGCTGAGCCAGCCCTTATAAAAGAGTTCCTAGAATCTTACTTCAATCAGTAAGACTGAGTCTTCCCTCCCTAGTCAAAGCTGTTCAAATATATTCCCATTAGTATCTTCACTGACCAATAGCAGAAGCTCCATTCTGACCAATCAGAAGAGTGCTTCTGGGACCAATCACACTGTGAGGATTTGGAGTCCTCATTTGCAGGAAATGGGCCAATAATAGACCAGGGCCATGATCTTCTCTGTATATAAGTCAGCTCCCTTCAGGCTTGAAAAGGGAAGACTGAAACCTGTGTTGCTCTGGCTGGAGCTGAGCAGCTGAAGACATCTCACCAGAGCAGAGCACAGTAGACTGGTATGGAGCAGAGCAGGTCAGAGCAGAGCAGGACAGAGCAGAGTAGAGCAGAGTAGGGATGTGGAGTAGGGCAGGGCCTTGCCCCAGAGACACCTTACAGCCATGCTCTTCACAGCTGTGCTGTGTCACCATTGAGCTATTTGAACTCAATAATTTTTTTTTTCTCACTGCATCCTAAACAAAGGATTCCTGTTGACCATTAATTGGTGTTAGCTACCATCAGTTGACACCACCAAGATGCTGACAGGGCAGGTTCACTGCTTGCGTGGTGACTCAAGGTTACAAAGACACTTTCTGATAGAAAACCTGATGAAAGCCATATTACAGGTCTTACTTTAATAAAATACTGTAGTTATCTTTGAAAGTGTAATTCCCTTTGGAGGATCTTCTGTCAATTTCTTTTAAAACTGCAATTGACCCCACAATTTCACTTTAGGGAATATTTTTATGATATTTTAAGGAGATACCTAACAACATACCCCTCTGAGTGCATGGTAGACCTATAACTTGCTCTTTAACCAATGAATACTGTAAAAGCAATGGGCTGTTGCTCGGCTGGTGTGGGTCAGTACTTGAGCACTGACCTGTGAACCAGAAGGTCACAGTTCAATTACTAGTCAGTCAGGGTATATACCTGGGTTGTTGGCTCAATCCCCAGTGTGGAACTTGCAGGAGGCAGCCTATCAATAATTCTCTCTCATAGTTGATATTTCTCTCTTTCAGTTTCCATCTCTGAAAACAATAACAATATATCTATTAAAAAGTGATGGGCTGACACTACTGTAAATTTTCAAATTATAAGTCAACCATTAAAATATATTTGCAGATGTAATTGAGGCCCCTAATTATCTGACTGTAAGTTAATAAAAAGGAGATTATTTTGGATGGGATTGGCCCAAAGGCAAGTTGCAGAATAGTGCTGTGGTGTACAACATATAATAGGAGGAAAGAAATAGCCATTCATATTTTCTTGTATAAATATAAGCTACCATCAGTTGACACCACTTTTGAATGAATCAAAAATAATAATAATTATTTGCTCTGGAAGTTGGAAGGTAGAATCTGATTTGAAAATCTGATCATATTTTCTTGTATAAATATAAGCTACCATCAGCTGACACCACTTTTGAATGAATCAAAAATAATAATAATTATTTGTTCTGGAAGTTGGAAGGTGGAATCTGATTTGAAAAAAAAAAGATAGTTGTAGGAGGTAACATTTTTTTTTTTACTGTTAATGGATCAATTTTTAAAATATTCTTATTATTTAAATTTTATTTCAAAATGTTAAAAGTATGAATGCCAAAATATATAATCATCTTAAGGAATACCATAACACAAGAAAAAATATGAATTGATAGGAAAAATGAAGGCCAAGAAGATTTAAGAACATAACACCAAATCAGAGAATGGACAAGCCAATGATAAGAGGGGTCAAGGTGAGAGTAAAGATTTGTGGGATGCTTGGTTCAGTTTAAAGTACTGGATATATATGCCCTGTTCGCTTTGGCTCAGTGGATAGAGCATCAGCCTGTGGACCGAAGGGTCCCAGATTTGATTCCGGTCAAGGGCACGTATGTCTTTTGCAGGATCTTCCCCTGCCTGGGCCCTTGTCAGCGGTCATGCAGGAGGCAACCAATCAATGTGTTTCTCTCACATTGATATTTCTCTCTGTCTTCCCGTCTTTCTTCCATTCTCTGTAAAAATCTATGAAAAAATATCTTTGGGTGAGAATTAAAAATAAATTAAAAAATAAAAATAAAGTGCAGGATATAGATAGATACCTATGATAATGAGATGCAATTTCAGAGGCAGGCAGGTGTTGATTGGGTCTGATGTGGGCACAATGAAGCTGGTGATGTTTAATAAACAATATTCACCTATAGCAATGCTGTTTGAAAGACAGATCTATTTTCTACACAAATGTAGCCCATTCAGGAAAACTCTCTTTTCCTTTCTTAACCCCTACATTGCCAGAGTCATATTTCCTTATTTGTTTTGAGGACGCTTTCTTACAAGTCACATGGTATTTCTGTGACTTTGATGTAATATTGCCAATATTATCAACCAATATTGATTGCTGAGAACAGCAGGGAATTAGGCAATTTCCAATAGTCTGCACTTGAGGGATCTCATAGCTATCTATCTGTTTAGCATCCCTAAGCAGCCAGAGTGATCCTGACAACATTTTGGGGGGAAAATTCAGGCCAATAGAATATATAGATAACTCCATTGTTTGTCTAGTGAGAAGATTTAGGCCTTTAGGTATTGAGACAGTAGAGACCTCCCTAAACTGATTTGCATTTTAAAAGCGCTTCTATGATATCAATTTATGACAAAGACATCGTCAGAATAATGATATTTGCAAATCAGGTACAAAGATGATGAGTGAAAAAAATCCCTTTGACTTTTCAGTGTCTGTCGCTGGGATTTGTTTCTGTGCTGAAAAGCTATGGGGAG
Source organism: Pipistrellus kuhlii (assembly GCF_014108245.1). NCBI lineage: Eukaryota > Metazoa > Chordata > Mammalia > Chiroptera > Vespertilionidae > Pipistrellus > Pipistrellus kuhlii. The sequence goes on along the minus strand of NW_023425438.1, from coordinate 45,296,767 downwards.
CAAGTGTGAGGCTGATGTTGCTGGCATTTCATCCGGTATCATTAGAGAGCCAGCCCCAGTTCCACCCCGACCAAGGGAATCCAGGATATTTTAACTCTCCATTATTCATTATAATTTTCCACTATTTAAGCTGCAACTTGGGAGTCATTATGCATTTGGGGAACTATGTTAGCTGCAGCAGGCCACTAGAGATCTATTTGGTGTGCAGAAGCTATAATTTACAAAATAGTCCCAGGAGGAAGGAGGGAGGGAGTAGAGCTTGCAAAGTGGTGGAGCCTGTACACCATGGGGTTTAAACTCAACAAACCATCCTGGCACGGCAGCCTCATAAATACAAAGGAATCTTTCTCTTGTATAAAACAAGGCAATTTGGAAATGTTGTTCTATTTCCACTTAAGCTATTGTTTTAATAAACATGCATTTCCATGGTTCTCCGAATAGCAACTGAACCAGAATATTCTCTGGGTAATTCTCAAGACAGATACATTTAACTTGCTTTACTCCTTTTAAAAATATATATATTTTATTGATTTTGTACAGAGAGGAAGGAAGAGGAATAGAGAGCTAGAAACATCGATGAGAGAGAAACATTGTACACCCTCCACCGGGGATGTGCCTGGAACCAATGTACATGCTCTTGTCCGAAATCGAATCTGAGACCTTTCAGTCCTCAGACTGACGCTCTATCTACTGAGCAAAACCGGTTTCGGCTGCTTTACTCTTTTATCAGAATATATAGTCGATGAAACTTTGAGGTGACTTTTGTTTAAAAAAATATTTTAGGGATAGTAGCTAACCAATTAACATGTGCAGAGGAACTCATTTTAGAGATTTAATATGTCACCAGCCACAAAGGGTCTGGGGAATGTTGGACTCCTCTTTAACTGTCTGTAGCCTCAGGTTTGGCTGACTACCAGAAAGCCAAATGCTACCCCAAGGTAAACACCGGGCCCCAGGAAGGAGGGTGATGAATGTATAGTGTGTGATGGCTGACTAATGGTATCTCTTAGTTTAGAAATGCATTGTTTTTTTTCTGGTGGTCCACGTGACTATGTACCTTATGGTTTCACTATAAACTCCATAAAAAGGAGACTCTGTCTTGGGAGGGTGTGGATCTCTTCCCTGGGGCCACCACTGGCAGCAGCAGATGTTTTGCTCCTATATAGAAGGTTCTCTTATCAAAGCTCTTATGAATTTGAATATGGCTACATTTCAGTTCTTCAGAATCCATCCTGAATATAGACTTTTGGAGCCTTACTCCAACAACTGGAAATAATTCTAATTTTGTTGGGGATATGTCCAGTGTATAAATAAACCTATACTGACTGCTGCTGACCACAGACTGGTCTTTCTTTTTAGCTGTTGAGAGACTGCTTGGCTGCATTCAGGATTTAAAAAAAAAAATTATTATTATTGACTTTTTCACAGAAAAGAAGGGAGAGGGACAGATAGCTAGAAATATCGATGAGCGAGAATCATCGACCAACTGCCTCTTGCATATCCCTACTGGGGATGTGCCCACAACCAAGGTACATGCTCTTGACCAGAATCAAACCTGGGACCCTTCAGTCCACAGACTGACACTCTATCCACTGAGCCAAACCGGTTTTGGCATGCATTCAGGTTTCGGTGATTAAAAATAAAGCTGATATTAAACATTAGAAAGCATGTATTTGTGTGTACATAAATTTTCATATATCTTGTATAAATACCAATTGTTGCATTGTAGAAGAACATTAAAATCATTGTAAAAAATACCTGCTACACTGTACTCCAAAGTGATACATTCCCACCGGCATTGAATGAGAGTTCCTGTCACTATTCACTCTTGGAAGAATTTATTATTGCCAGGGTTTTTGCTATTGTTTTTGTAATTTAGTCATTCTAATGATGCACTATAGTATTGCATTGCTATTTTAACTGGCAATACCTTAATAACAAATTATGTTGAGATTCTTTCATATGTCTATTTGTCTCTATCTATATATATAAAAGCCTAAGCAACCAGCTGATCAGTTGGTACCTATGGCATGCACTTGACACCAGGGGGCAGAAACCACAGGCAAGGAAACATGGAACAGACTGATGAATCTCAGAGGGAAGTGGGAGTGAGTGAGTGAAGGGGGAGGGCAGGAAGAGATTAACCAAAGATCTTATATGCCTACCAGAAGCCTAGTGCAGATTCATGTATCAGTGGATCCCTCGGCCTTGCCTGCAGGGATCTGGCAGAAACTAGCTCTCTGACATCACCTGAGGGGTTCCAGATTGTAAGATGGTGCAGGCCAGGTCAAGGGACCCCACCTATGCATCAATCCATGTACTGGGCTTCTAGTGAATATACATTTGATGAGCTGTATGTTTAGTTCTTTTGTGCATAATTTCATTATGGTTGTTTTATTATTGTGGAGTTTTAAGAATTATTTGTACATTTAATATGCCAGTTCTTTATCATATAGGTGTTTTACAAATATTTTTTTCCAAATAGGTGTCTTGTTTTTTATTTTATTGAGTTATTTGTTTGTTTGGAGAACAGAAATTTTTAATTTTAATAAAAGTCCAAAGTCAGTTTTTAAAGGTTATAGTTTTGTTGTATTTAAAAACTCATTACCAAATCCAGATAATTTTTTGTAAAAGTTTTCTAGTTTGTGTTTATTTTTTCATTTTGAATTAATTTTAGTGCAAAGTTTAAGACTGTGTCTAGATTTTTTTGTATGTGTGTGGATAGCGAGACATTGTTTTTTCTTTCTTCCCATCTTATATAGTTTTAATTTATTTTTATTGCCATATTTTAGTAATTAGGACTTCCAATACAATATTGAATAGGAGTGCAGAGAGAATATCCTTGTTTTATTTCTGATTTTAGAGGGAAAATAGACAATTTCTTAGCATAATGTGTGATATTACCTACTGGATTTCTTTGTAGATATACTTTATCAAGTAGAGAGAGTTTCTTTTTATTCCTAATTTACTAAGAAGTTTTTTATTTTAATCATAAATAGGTGTTCAGTTTTTTTTTCAAATGCATATTCTGTCTCAATTTATATGATCATATGAAATATCTTCTTTAGCCTGTCGATTTAGTGGGTTACATTAATTAATTTTCAAATGTTAAACCAGCCTTTCATACCTGGAAAAAATTCACTTGGCCATCGTTTACAATTCTTTTTGTATTTTTTTTGGATATCTTATTGAGGATTTTAAAATCTGTATTCATTAGAGATATTTGTCTGTTGTTTTCCATTCTTATAATTGTTATTTGATTAGAGAGGTAAAGTAATGCTGACCACATAAAGTGGATTAGGAAGTGTTTTCTCTGGAACTTAGAGAGTCAATATTAAGTCTTCCTTAAGTGTGTGGTAGAATTTCCTGGTAATATTATCTGAATCTGGTGATTTTATTTTTAAAGGTTACTTATTATTGATTCATCTTATTTAATGAATATAAGCTATTTAGTATATATACATTTCTTCTTATGTGCTTTTTGGTAGTTTGTGTCTTGTAGGAAATTGACACATTTTATTTATTAATTTTGATGTTAAAAATTATTTTAAATTTCCCATCTGAAATTCCCAAATCTGTATCATATCAGTGTTTGGTGCTGAATGTTTGCATTGCATCTTCTGACTGCCTGCTTTGTAATTTTCTATCGAAAGCCAAACACTATATATCAGTTAATAGTGTTTGAGGTTAATAAGTCTTTACTTCAAAGTTTAATGCTAATATGGTTATAATTGGACTGTGTTATATTTACTAGTGACTTAGATGCTTCAAATTCCTCAACCATACTTACTTTTGTCCCTACTCTTGTCTCTGGGTTTGTCTAAGAACATTGTAAATAGAGTTTTTAACCTTATACCTCTTTTAGCTATAGTCCCTTATCATTATGCCGGATCTCTGTGATGTGCTGATTAGGGTGTAGGGAGGGAAAGCTTTGACAGCTGAATGATTAAATCTCAGTGATTTAGTGAGCCTGTGACCTTCACAAGAGTCTCTTAGCTTTCTGCCCCCTCAGGTGAGACAGGAAGGCTAGAAGAGCTTAGTCCTGGGTAAATGCCCATCTCTCTAATGCAGGGGTGGGAACCTTTATTCTGTCAATGGCCATTTGGATATTAATGGCATCATTCACGTGCCATACAAAATTATTAACCTAAAAATCAGCCTGCTATATTTGGTCAAACATTTAATTAACTCAACCCTAATGCCTTGGCAAGGCCAGACCAAATGATTTCCTGGACCTTATGGGCCCACAGGCTGGGCATTCCCCATCTCTGCTCCAGGAGGGCCAGGTTCTGGTAAAGTCTTCCCCTGGAGAGTAGGCCTTTGTTATGGAGAATGCTTTGGGAGTATTTCAAAATTTATACTTTTTCTCTCCCAATTCCAAAGGTATAAAATGTGTGTTTTTGTTTTTGTTTTTGCTTCACCATGATAACCTAATAGGATAGTTAGAAAGCTCATTAAAGTATGGGGTCCCCACTGAAGACTTCAGGCCTTCAGAATGTTATGCCTTTCTCCCCCAGCCTACAGCATTTTATCAAAATTACCATTAAATGTTTCTACCAGATTATGACCCCAGTGATTTCTGCTTTGGGTTGATGTCAGCTATGGCCCTCTGTATTTGCCTATTCCCCTAAATATCAGACTGTCAATTTGCCCTGTGATTCCCATTCTCTGATTAATCCAAGTCATTAATTTTTCCATATGTTCAGGTTTTGTGTTTCTACAAAGATGGATCAAAAACTTCCAAACGTTTTATATGTTGGAGATAAACAGGAAGAGGCAGGTATTTATCTTGAATAAAAAAGAAGAAAGTTACTTCTTTAAATGTCTAGTCCCTTCTAACTACCATACATTTCTTTTTCGATTTCTGCTTTGTCTTAATATTGAACTTTATGGAGATGATTTATATACTCATGTGTTGGCAAATGAAGGCCAGGCCATCCTGAAAAAAAGCAGTGTGACTGTAGGCCTGTGAGAACATTTGCTTGGGAAAAGCTCCTAGATGGAGTTGTCATACTGGTAAAGCATCACCTCTGAATGTGGAAGTGCCCCAAACTTGAGAGACTTCAGAAAATGAAGTTATGAAATACCACATTTGTATTACAACTTAAAAAAAGTGTCTACAATAACTATATTTTCTTTACAAAAAGCATTATAAATATAGTGAAGGAATAGTGTACTTGCACAGCATTCAAAACCTCATAGGCCTGCAGGGGCCAAACAAGTAACAGCAATGCGTAGCTCACTCTGGTAGTAACAGGAAGTAGGGGATGGGTGGCTGAACTAATAGCAAGACATGTCACATTAAGTATTTGAAATAAAAATTAGGCCAAGAAAAAATGTGCATTTGTGGACTCCCATGAAGGATAGTGACACTAATTTTTCATTTGTTATGTATACTGCTTATTTAATTGTTGGGTTCCTACTCTGTAGGTTTAGATTAAAAACAAAACAAATAAACAAACAAAAAAAACACAACTAGGAAATTTTATCTATGACCAGGGGATTGTTATGACTACAGTAAGGAAATAGATATTTGTTATTCTATATGCATAAGAATTTGCTAAGGAACTCAGTTGTTCATTCATGTAGGCAAGAAGATTAAACAGAATGTCATCTGAAATTATTTATTTGATGGCCATACCAGTTTTAAGAACTGTAAACTTATTATCACATTTTTCAATATGTTCTAGAGATAGCTTAATTCAGATTCCAGAAGAAAAGCAGGGTGTTTTTTTTTTTTAATAATTGGACAATATAATAATTAAAATTAAATTCTTTGTTATGTTTGATTTGGAAATTTTACTTTTAAATGTATCCTTAGGAGCTCAGATAAAACAAAAACCAATATTTATCCAAAGATGTTCCTTATCTATAAAACAAATATACAAAGGACATGCATGAATGAACAAACCAATCTTAATAGATATAGATAAAGCTATGAAATATAAAATGATTGTAAATCATTTAACAGTCATTAAAATTATATGTACAAAGAAACACTGAAACAAGAAAATGTGTATCATACTAAGAAATGTATTTGTGGCAATGTAAAACAATGTGCATAGGAGAGGAAAAAACATACCAAAATGTAAAGACCATTACTTCTGTCATAGACAGACAGAACTTCCATGATCAGAAAATAAATAAATAAACATTACCAATTCTGGCATACGTCCTTAAAATATGCCATAACTCTTACAGTTATTTCTTATAATACCTTTTTAATTTTGCCAAAATTACTTCATGAATTAATTGAAATTCCTTTTCACTAAAATGAAAAGCAACATGGTTGTTTAAATGTCTGTTATCCTGGATAAATTCCCCTCTGGATCAATCACAGGAACTATGATTGCTATAGCTACACATTTTCCAATGGCAGTCAGGGAGGCTCAGCTCTAAAAAATGCTGATGGTTGAGAGTCCATCTATCACTAGAAGATCATGTTTCAACTCCTGGTCAGGGCACCTGTCCAGGTTGCAAGCTCCACCCCCAAGTAGGGGGCTTGCAGTAGGCAGCCAATCCATGGCTTTCTCTCACTATTGATCTCTCTCTCTCTCTCTCTCTCTCTCTCTCTCTCTCTCTCTCTCTCCAACCCTCTTCCTCTCTGAAATAAACAAATCCATACTTAACAACAAATAAATAAATAGATAGATGAATAAAGAAACAAACTGATGCTTAACAGGATGAGGCTGGAGGTGGCACTCTCCAGAGAAACCACCTGCCTCTTTAACCGAGATTCTCAGGTGTGGATTTTGTACCCCTCCCTGTTCTCTGGGGAAAATCCAATGTATGCACCCATGGTTCAGTCTTGCTGTGGGCAGGGATGAGTGTGGTTACTTCTGTGGTAAGCTGTGACAATACAGAAAAAGACAACAGAGTGGCAGGCTTGAATGTGGGAAGCCACAAGTCACACCTCAGTAGTGGAAAAAAGCATCCAGCTCTAGGGAGAAACCAACCAGCTCCCTCTCAAGGACAGAGGACTCAATGGTGCCAAGGGTGAAATCACTGATAAAACCATCACTTCTGCCTTTGGGAAGGAGGGCCCTGGGAGCAAATGTCACAGTAGTCCTCCTCATGCAGGCATTGTGCAGCCTGTGTATTTCCCAGGCTCCTTACCTTCCCTGGGTCTGAGATCATTGCATAAAAGTCATGTTTAAATGCATGTTAAGCCCAGAGAAGTTCTACATGACACTGACAGAATTTCCAGTTGAGAGGTCAGCCAAATTCTCTGCTCTGCCTCAGATCATATTTTATATTTTCTGCATATCCACATATATTTCATAATGATATTTTGTTAGGTGGCTGTAACATAATTTATGTTTGTTATACTGATATTAATGATTGATGCTATTTTTCAATATTTTATCTTTAGAACTAGTTACTAAGACTGCTTTGTTTTCTGTGGACCAGTTTCTATTAGGTAAGTCCCTAGGAATAGTAGAAATGCAGGATTTCTCTTCATTTCGATTTGTAGATCACTTTACAAAATGCTACTAACAATTTATAAAGATGTTATTAAAATAAGGGTACTTCAATTTTGTTTCACCTATGTCCACTGTCTTAGCTCTGATTGCCATAACAAAATATCAGACTGGGTGCCTTAAACAATAGAATTTAATTCTCATAGTTCTGGAAAACAGAAATGCAAGGTCAAAGTGCCTTCAGGGCAGGTGTCTGATGAGAGCTCTCTCCTTGGTTGCCTGTTTTTCACAGTGTCCTCAAATGGCCTTTCCATGGAGAGAAAAAGCAAGAAAAAAAAAGAGAGAGAAAGAGAGAGAGAGAGCACATGAGCGAGCAAGCGAGCAAGCGAGCAAGCTCTCTTATTTCTCTTTATAAGGGCACTCAACCCATCACGAGGGCAAGTTTTACCTCCACTCACCTAAAGTTTTTCGGTTGGGACTGTAAGCAAATGACAGATTAACAAGAGAAAAAACACACATTTTATTAGGTAATGTGTGCAGAACACATCATCACATAATGTGATGTAAACTAAACTAAAAGTGACCCCAAAGGATGGCTTAGAATTTCCAGCCTATATGGCATCTTAAACAAAGAACAATACAGGGCAAAGGAAAGCAGTTTTAGGCTTTCAAAGTGGCAAATTGTGGGAAGACAAATATATAGGATGGAACTAATGGAGTTCAGGTTTGTTGACAGATTCCTCTGGTGCCATCTCTGGTCTGATAAGACTCAGTTGCTAGTAAAAATAGAATTATATGGCACCATTCAGCTGCAAAGGGGGAGCTTTCGCAGGATTCACTATTTCTCAACTGCTTCTCAGCTTCAATAATTTGTATATTGAACAACATACGGTATTCTGGGATTTGGGAACAACATACGGTATTCTGGTTTTCTTCAGCCCCATTCCCCTTACCTTGTCTAAATCTTATTACTGCCCAAAGGCCAGTTCTCTAAATTCTATAATTTTGGAATGAGGATTTCAACATAAAAATTTTAGTGGGGCACAATTCAGTTCATAGCACTCATTTTAGAAATTAGGTTTTCTTGTTTTTTTGTTTTGTTTTTGTTTTTGGTGTTGTTGTTTTTTAAACTAATTTTATGCATAGGAAACAATGCCTTACTATTGCTTTAACTTGCATTTATGTCATTTCTATACTTTTGTACAATTTCCTGTGAATTGTTTCCTTGAATTGTGAGTTTATATCCTTTCTCCATTTATTATTGAGATTACAATTTTTTCCTCTACACTTAAATGAGCTCTTTGTATTTTCTAGATGTAAACTATTTAATTATTTTATTTGGAAGAAGTTTTCCCTTAAACCAATGGTTGGCAAACTGAGGCTTGCGAGCCACATGCAACTCTTTGGCCCCTTGAGTTTTTAGCAAAGGGCAGCTTAGGAGTACCCCAATTAAGTTAATAACAATGTACTTACCTATATAGTTTAAGTTTAAAAAATTTGGCTCTCAAAAGAAATTTCTATCATTGTACTGTTGATTTTTGGCTCTGTAGACTAATGAGTTTGCTGGCCACTGCCCTAAACCATTGTTTTATGTCTTAGTGCTATTGTTCTGTTATTTTAGTCTATATGAGATACATTTCTCTCTTTTAGTTGATCCTACACACTCTTTGATCAACCCTAGTCTTTTCAGTTTCTTCATGAGGTCTCTTCACTCATAAGGACCTTTATCTTCATTCCTTCTCACCTTCTTCTCTGTGAACTTGCCTTTATTTATAATCACTTGGAAAAAAGAGTTTTTATTGTGAACCTGGAACATTCTGTAGACATGCAGAATCAAAGTTTCTGCCTTTATGGAGCTTACATTGTAGACTGATAGAAAAATACCAAAAGTAGACAAGCCATTAAAATATAATAGCAGATAATGATAAGTGCTACTAAGAGAAATGAGAGAGGGGTCAGGGCATAAAACAGGCTAATTGTAATAAGGGCAGAAATAGAATATTGGGAACCAGCTAGAATTGAAAGAAATATTAATCATTCTCTGTTAACCGTGAATGTTTTGTTCTGATTAAAGAAGGCACATTGTATGGGACTGGGGAGCTCACCTGGAAATGCAGTTCATCCTCCTTATTTGGATCAGCCTATTAACGTGGAAAGATTAACAACTTTGTTGCAGAAACCAAATTCCAATTGATAGCTCTATAGAATATGATGTGATTTAACTGTTTAAGAACGTTAACTTAGACCAAAGTAATGAATATATAGATGTAGTTATGGATAGGGTTGTGAGATAGATATATAAAAATTTATTACTTTCTCACATCTAAATATTGTCTGAAATTAATTTTAACATGAAATAAAGCATTTTAGATTTCTGCCGCAGTAAGGTGAACTCCAAGTGAGAACATTTCCATTCATTATGATGTTAATGACTCCCTTTAGATGTATTCAAATTAGAAACTGCAAGGTGAAAAGCAAGTAATTTAATGTAAGAATTACCTAAGGCTAATGTGTAGGTGGTTCATGGGCTGAATCAATTGCCTGCTTTGTTTTGGTTGGTTATTACAGTGCTTATTAATATTATTATTATTTTTTTAATTTGAAGGCTGTATTGCCAGGACCTGGGCTTTCCTTTAGTTTTAGATGAAAGGAGTTTTAGGGGTAAAGTAGGCAGGTTTAGGAAGTTTTAGGAATGAAAATGGTCCATGGGAAGAAATGAGATTTGAAGGCACCAGGGTGTTTATTTCACTTGTACAGAGGATGGAGAAATGCCACACACAAACAGAAATATATCTGGCCTAAGCAGTTCAGACAGCCATAAACTGAGGACAGGCAGGGGTATCTCCAGCCTGAACAATTAAAGTGAACATAAGTTAGGCCCAAAATAGCCTGACCTGAGTAGCTGGGAGAGCTATAAGGCTTTCTTTGCCAAAACAAATGGGAGAGCTATAAGATAAATCGAAAGTGACTCCAACCAACAAGATGAGGGGGAGAGAAAATGGGGGACACCAGGTGGGCTTTGAGCTCTGAAAACGAATTAATTGTATGTAGCAGAATGACCAATAAGAAGGGGTCAGGTCCAGACAGAGAACTGCCACATATATAAACTGGAGACAAAGGAACACCAAGGGGGGATTTTTTATTTTATTTTATTTTATTTATTTATTTATTTATTTTGAGAGAGAGAGAGAGAGAGAGAGAGAGAGAGAGAGAGAGAGAGAGCAGGCTTTCCCTCTTGGTGTTTTTTTGGGGGGCACCCTTCTCAGGGGCCCCTTTGTCCATCCAGGAGAAACAGTTTTACGCTTAGAATTTAGAATTAGGTTTTAGAGGTAGTTTTTGCTTGCAGGAAAGCTTTTGTACTTTTCACCTATCATCTTTGGTCAGTGGCTGCATTCTTCGAATGTACTTGGACAAGAACCAAGAACCCAGGGAAGCAAATGACCCTGCTCAATAAAAAAACCCAAATCATAAATACTGCCTGTCCACTCTTTTTTTGTGTTTTTTTTTTATTTTATTTTTTTAAATTCTCGCCCAAGGATATTTTTCCATTGGTTTTTAGGGAGAGTGGAAGAGAGAGGGAAAGGCAGAAACATAGTTCGAAGAAAAACACATCAATTGGTTGCCTTCTGCACAAGGAGCCCAGACCAGACCAGAGTGTGGGCCTGGGAGGAGCCTGCAACCAAGATATGTGCCCTTGACTGAAATCAAACACAGGACCCTTTGGTCCACAGATTGACCTCTATCCACTGAGCCAAACTGGCTAGTGTTCCTAATTTATTTCTAATTGACTATTCTCTTTGAGACTGTTTAACATATTATTATGTCTTTACATACAAGATAATTTCTACTTTAAGAAATTGGAGCTTGACTCATAAATGAGAACTATATCATATACTGTCATAATTCAGCAATGTAAATGTATTAGTATTCAATTGTATTTTGAATATTTTAAAGGAGAGTCAATAATTTAATTGGCTATTTGGTCTACCCAGCATATGCCCTGAGCAAGATAATGACTAATATTAATTTCCTTCCTTCTTTAAGAATCACTCAGTCTTTAAGTGATGTCCCTCTTTTTTTCAGTTGTCTCAAATCAGCATTGTTATCATCTCCATTATTTTTTCTTAGCACTTTTTCAGTTTGTTTCTCAGTGTCCTGTGACCAACATCAAGGAGTAAATCATAGGTATAAAGGGAAGTTTGCCTTTATTTCTCAAGAGTTAAGAAACATTTAAATAAATAATTGCTGTATATATTAGAAGTGAGTGCTGGAGGCCAGGACAGGCCACTCCAAAATATCCTTATTGTCACATTTACTTTGAGTTAAAATTATTTGACCAGCGTGCATCCAATGCACAAAGGGCACACTGACCCTCCCTTGTCACCTTGATGGTAAGAAATAACTTTGTCCTTTGAAAAGTGCACTGTTTGGGTCACGGGGGTGCTTAGAGAGACACTCTAATCCTAGATTTAAGGAACTCAGAGCTGAGAAACCTGTATAAAAAATTTTGTTAGGTTTTTACTACTTGACTACCTCAAGCCCTCTTTTGATTTAGATTCTTTACAAATGAGCAACCAAACCTGAGTTTCTTTGTACTGCCAATTCTTCACAAATGTATTGTTTCTTTGTCTAAAATGTACAAAAGCTACCTGCTTCAATTATTTTCTGAATATTATTTATGATCTCCCATGAGCATGTATTGAATTGGTTTTTCTCATGTTAATCTGGTACTCCAGAAAAATTAACATTAGTCCATTAAAATTAACCATTAGTACTCAAAAGTGGTAGAGGGGAGAACCCCCCTTCTTGACATGTGGAAGAGGATCTTTCACTTAAACACAGCGTTACAGTCGGTAGTTAGCTACTTAGATATTAACAAAAGAGAAGAACACAAAACTGGCTAAATCTAAGCTTTAGTAAGTCTGGAAGTTACAGCTTCAGACATCGTAGGAGACAGTTGAATCTTCCACCAAAGGGATCTTAATCCCCAGGCAGGCAGGAAGACCGGCTTTCCAATCTTCCTAGGGGACAACCAGCTCCTTCCCATAAACTACAGAGGGGAGGAAGAGCCAGTATAAGGGAAATTCTTCTGCTTGGGGCATGGGCAAGAGAAGCCCAAATGGCAACTATAAAGTGAATAATCTAACCTGGAAACATCTGGGAAAAGGATCAGATTGAATAAGGATATGAAACCCGGGAGATCCAGGAAAGCCATTGCTCAGGGGAAGGGCCAGGAAAGAGATTGGTTAGTTTGAAAGAAAGCCTGCCCTTTCTCAAACCCACGGAGATATCATCAAAGCTTAACAAAGGCCCAGGCTGGTGCACTCCCTGGTTCATTCCCCTGCTCTCTCCCCATTGCAGCTGAAGGGCCCGGAGCTCAGGCCCATACACAGAACCGGTCACAAGCTCAGCCTTGGCAGCCAACATGCGGATGGGAAAATGAGACACAGAGAAGTTCTATATCCCTGGGCTCTGGACCTCCCGGGCTTGGCGAGGACAAATACAAGCTTCTGGCCCCAGAGACTGGACTCATTCCACAGAGAGATGGAGCTGAGCCATCTGGTTGTAGACAAGATATCAGGCACCTGGGCACAGTCCTTTGTTTTTGCTCCAATAAACCTTGTCACAATTGCTCGAAATGCTTGTCTCGAGACTCCATGGAAGAACCCTATTTATACTGCAATAGCATTTCTATAAGTCTAAGCTTGTTAAAGACAGGGGTCACATCTAAGTTCTCTTTCTATTCTTCACTTTGTCAACCAAACTTAATGCGTGTGCCTTTGGTAGCCAGTTACGAAATGTCCATACACTAATGAATGAATTCATTTGTATCAGTGCACTTGAAAGGAACCAGAATATCTGTCACCCAAAATACAGCTCTTTGTCATAAAAACATTCAGAGCTGAAGACAATTAAGAATCAGCAAATTAAAGAAGAGCTCGCTCTCTCCTCTCTCCTTTCAACCTAAAGTCTTGATATAAAGTCACCATACAGGACTATAGACTTTTATCAGCCCAGAGGAATCTGTAAGCAAACACTGTTAAACTAACTTTATCCAGGTTTTTTTTTTGTTCCCCCCCACCCCCCATTAATGGCCCTAGCCCAAGCCCTTTGTCTTGTCAGTCTTACAATTTACTATGCTTTGTACAAATTAGCATAAAAGCTGTTCAGCAACAATTGCTTTTGGTTTCTTCATTTGTCTTGTGAGGACTCTCTTGTATATATGAGATATACACATTAATCAACTTTTGTTTGTTTTTCTCTTGTTAATTTGTTTTTATTTCAGGGACCCTAGGCCCTACTTAGAAGGGTAGAGGGAAGATTGCTTTTCACACACTACTCACTCAACTTCAAATGCTCTAAAAATCCAGGTAGAAAAGATAAATGCAAAAGTGTTCAGGCACCCTAGCTAGTTTGGCTCAGTGGATAGAGTGTTGGTTTGCAGACCAAAGGGTCCCAGGTTTGGTTCTGGTCAAGGGCGTGTACCTTGGTTACAGACTCTTCCCAGGCCTGGATCCTGGTTGGGGCTCATGCAGGAGGCAACCAAAAAAAAAAAAAAAAAAAAAAAAAAAATTAGGAAAAAGTATTAAAATGTGATACTTGGCTAGGAAGAATGCCAGACAATACATGTGTTTTTATAGTTATTAACATTTTTAAAAGTTTACATTATAATCTAAAAAAATCTTCAAAATCTAATAGCTTATTATAAATTACAAAGAGAGTTTTGCATCTGATGGTTGTTTGTACTGAAATACCTCTGAACTCAACATGGTTTTTATGTTTATGCCCCCCCCCCCCAATTGAATATGGTTGACATATGTACAGGCTATAGAATGACTCACGGAAGTGAAGGGTAGCTAAAGAATTCATGGCCACAATTATGACTTGGAGGAGAAGCAAAATATACCACCTCAGAAAATGTCACCATGATGTAGACTGCTTTGAGCTAAAGACAATCTAGCCCAATATACTCAGCTTTTTAACCCCCCACAACCCCAAAGTGACTGCCTGGAGTGATCTAGGTAGGGGGAGAGACTTATCTGCATGGCTCTTCTCATCTTTCTGTGAATTGCCTCCCTTCCCTTTGAAGCCCCAGTCCCCTACCTCCTTCTTCTTAGCTCAGAATGGTATATGTTTCAGTTATTTGACCACTGAGAGTCTCATATTTTCATGGTGCTTCCTTACATACAAGATCTGTTTTTCTCCAGTTAATCTATTTAATGTCAATTAAATTATTAGACCAACCAAAGAACCTGGAGAGGAAAAGAGAAAAGTTTCTGCCCCTACATCACAGACCATGTGATAAGGATGATGGCATCTTCACTGCTGAACACTACATGCTGCAGATGCACCGTTGTTGCCACTGGACACTATACATCCACGTACTCAACACCACACAGGTAGATTTTTGACTTAAATGCTTTTTTGTGTGTGTGTGTGGTGAATTTTCATTTTCATTCAAAACCACAAACTTCTATCCTAGGAGGAAGAATTTTTAGGAAATTAATATCTGATCCTATCATCTTCTATATTGGGGCAATACTCAAATGTATAGAAAAGCATTAAATGTAGGATGAAAACAATGTTTATTTATCCCAGCCATTTAAATATAAGTACTTTGACCTAATATTAGTATCAATATTACTTACCAAAAATGCATGGAAAGTATTATGTTACCACACTTTTTGCTATTAACACTTTTTATCACCCTGGGAAAATGTTCCAATTTGTGCTCTAATCAAGACTATGTCCCATCTTACTCTCATCCACAATTGACTTATGACTTCACAAATGACCTATACATATTCAAAAGCTGGGACTTTATAAACCCTGTGTATTAAACAAGGAATCAAGTGTCTGTTGTTCCTGAGTCAGCCAAATCTGCTCCTAACAGCTGTGTGAAATTATAAAAAATAATTATTCTTTATACTAGGTGTTCTAAATAGTAAAATGAGAATATAAATGTCATTAATATAATTTCTAATCTAATATTCTCTGAAATATATTCCTAAAAAAAAATGGTGACAGTGCCCTAACCAGTTTGACACTGTAGATAGAGTGTCCACTATGGGCTGAAGGGTCTTGGCTTCAGTTCTGGTCAAGGGCATGTATCTGGGTTGCAGGTTTGATCCTTGGCCTGGTCATGGTGTATCCCAGAGGCAACCAATCAATGCGTCTCTCTCACATATAATATATATTTCTCTCTCTGTCTTCCTTCCCTCCTCCCCAGTACCTTCCAATCTCTCTCAAAAGCCAATGGAAACAATATCCTGAGATGAGGATTAACAGCAACAAAAAATTAGAGAATACTGAATAAAAAATAAAATTAAAATGTTCATGAGTATATGCAAAATTGAAATGACAACCCTAAGTGATGTTTGTTTATAGCATTTATATTTAAAAAGTTAATAAAACAAAACTGTATAAAACCTTTTAAAACAGACTACTAAAGAAATGCAGAAGGTATTTTAAAGACATAAAAGGGCAGCTACTTGGATGTTGTGAATATTAAAAGACAAAATAAATTTGCAAAATAAGCCATTGAGAGGACATTGTAAATAGAGGAGATAGCGTGAGAAAAGACAGATAAATAAGGATAATTTGAATATACAATATATGACACACAGTTAAAATCTTTTCACATCCACAGTATAGACTCCTATTTCTTTCTTTTCAATCCCCTTCATTCATTGAAGACTTTTTCCATATAGCTCAGCTTCACTTTTCACCACAGACTACCATTCTCACTGCCTTGAACTTCTATACAGCTGATGCAATTAATAAGGAAGTCTTCTATTGGATTTTTCTCCAATTATCATTTACTACTTTCTAACTTCATCATTAAGTTTACATACATTTTGGATATATATATTTTTTTGTGTGTCCAGAAAATTTACCCCTGATGAGTCCTAATATCTCACTGAATAATTGCACAAGTCTCAAGGAAACTTTTTGTAATCTTTATGACCTCAGTGAGGTATCTTATCAACTGACTCCTCAAATTTCTCCATCCATAACTATACACATGCTCATAGTGGGGGAAAAATGACCGGCCAAATCAGATATGCACTTGACATATCTGATGA
This sequence comes from Pipistrellus kuhlii, assembly GCF_014108245.1. Taxonomy (NCBI): domain Eukaryota; kingdom Metazoa; phylum Chordata; class Mammalia; order Chiroptera; family Vespertilionidae; genus Pipistrellus; species Pipistrellus kuhlii. The sequence continues at coordinate 45,280,260 of NW_023425438.1, read as the reverse complement.
GATTTGAGCATCTGGTGGTATAAAAAGATCTTAGCTATGACTGTACATAGGAAGAGAAAAATTACCAACAGTAAGTATAGATTACGTTATTTGCTGGTCACGATGCCTCAGCTTGTTTGCTGCTATCACAATACTACTGCTGAGGAAACTGAGGCTCAGTGTGGTTATACAGGAAACCCAGAACCATAAAGCCAACAAGTGACAGAGCCAATGTTCTTAGACCTTTAGTTCTGACATTTCCAATAATCTTAAATACGTATGTAACTGCTGATGGAATTTCTCAAGAGTGTGCTAAATATCACCTCTAAATATCACACATCTTTCTTGTTACTGAGGAATAAAACACACAATGGTATGGGGAAAATATATTTCTGAACACATAACAATACTAAGCCCCCCCCTTCTCTCCCCCTAATGTCTGAGCTGAATAGGAAACTCATAGCAAAATAAGTATAATAATTATCACAGGATACATAAAAGGCCAGCTACTTGAGCCCTGTTAACCCTAACCCTAAGCAATTAGTATGTTTAATGTGCATGCTATGTGCTTTTAAGTACCCTTGGATTCATCTTTTCCCCATGCTCTGCTCCTGATGGTTCTATGTTATTCAGCTTTATAGGCTCAGTCTCATTGCACTTATGCAATTATGGGCCTGAAGCAGAGACACTAAAGTAGATATAGTCTCATATTTAAGGACAAGGCAGCAAAGCATTTCATTCCACAGCAACGGGCTAGTCTATTTTTAGGGCTGCTGAATTGATTCTCACTTCACTTCTAAGCCTGGCCTTCTCCTCACATGCCAGTCTTAATGTCTGTCTTTTATTTTGTCTTTTATTTTTTTTTGAATTAAAGCTATAGTGACTGTAATATTATACTCATGAGTATCTCCTTTGTTCTTGTCAGTCTATTAGGGTGATAAATATCCTAGGTTTTATCTTTATCCACATCCTTTAGAACTATTTTTAACACTCTTTGGGGCATCCTTGAACAATTTTGGTTCTATCAGGATTGGAACTTAAATTGCCAACTTTTTTTCAGATGTTAATATACTTTTTTTCCCCCTATAAAATATATTTTATTGATTTTTTACAAAGAGGAAGGGAGAGAGATAGAAAGCTAAAAACGTTGATGAGAGAGAAACATTGACCAGCTGCCTCTTGCATACCCCCTACTGGGGATGTGCCTGCAACCAATGTACATGCCCTTGACTGGAATCGAACCTGGGATCTTTCAGTTCACAGACAGACGCTCTATCCACTGAGCCAAACCGGTTTTGGCATTAATATACTTTTCTGATAGCCAACCAGAGCCGTTCCCCCCCCCCCCCCCCCCCCCCCCAGTTCTCTATCTGTTTTAGTTTTTTTGTTTGTTTGTTTGTTTGTTTTTAAGATCCTGCTTTTTTTAATATAGCTTGTTGGGTGCTGGCCACTTCCTGTATAATTTCAAGAATATAAAAATATTCCCAGAGTTGTGATAGGGTATATATCTTCATATTGAAAAAACATAGGTTGTCAACCAATAAAAGTTAGTAATCATAATAAATATTACCAATAAACCTTCAAATGTATGATCAGCAAATTTTAGAAAACAGCATTTTTAAACTAGTTATTAGACAATTGCAAGTATAAAGCCAGGTTTTGTACAACAAAATGCAGCTCGTATTTCTCACCAGTAACACTGAATTCTTAAAACACTACCCTTAAATCAAGCTATTCAAATGTGAGGGAGCAAAATAAAGAGATTCTCATATCTCTGAAGTGTCAGAAATATTTTAGGAAGTACTAAATAAAAGTACAGGAGAGAAGAAGATAAAATTCATTAGAAAATTATATTAAAACAGGGACACAATGAAAGAATTTCTAGGATGAGAGCTGTTGAAAAGACCTAGAAATTCAGCTTATATTTTGTTTTAGTAAGCAGCATAATTAAAAACACTTAATGATGATATAACCGATTTTAAAATAAGATATTCCACTTATGTTGAAAATTCAAAATATAGATAATTTTAATTTTTAGATTTTAGTTTTCACTCTAAATCTATCTATAAAACTGGCAATGAAATATGAGGCAGAATTGACTATCGCATGATTTTTGAGTAGTTGATGATGCATAGAAAAGTATTTGACCTGATGTGTAAATATTTTTGTACAATTGCAACAATCCTATTTGATTTTGTTACATTATTATAATGCTATTATTTTTTTAGGATTGACCTATAAACAAAAACAAGGAAGGGTTACAGGTGCATAATATAGTGACGTGTAGCAATGTAAATTTGGGAATTAGGTTGAAAATAAAACTCCCAATATCCTCCTTTTAAATGAAGATTTAAATTTGAATAACATACAAGGAGATTTAAGTATATTACTTATATCTCTAAATGTGCATAATTGAAAAATGAATAATATTTATTTAATATTTATTATTTATTATTTAATATTTATTTAATATCTTTTATGGATTAATTATTTACCAAATGCAATTATTAGATAAATTGAATTAATTTCTATGTAAAGAGATTTACGTACATGTTAACTGGTTAAATGTACATATGATTAGATATATTAATTAATTCATTAATAAGTGGATGCTTTTAGATAATATTTCTCTTGAGTCTCTGAACTTACGTAAGCAGAAAGAATTTGTTCTGACTATGAGACTTCTGTGTCTCTTCTGTTATAGAGGACACTCTCAAAATTGAACTGAATTTGAATCTCTCTTATTTCATTCACAGTATATATGACCATTTAAAAATAATATAAATTAATAAAGGGTTAGCATCAATGTATAAAATGGACATTATAACAGTGACTTCATTGTGCTGCTATCAGGATTAAGTAATACAGGTTTAGCACAATGTAAAGCACATACACAATAAACCTTCAACACATGTTTATGTTGCTGTGGCTTAAGATGGCTATTTTATTTTAAAGCAGGGACTGGAGCAGATACTTGTATGCCAATGTTCATTTTAGCATCATTCAATATAGACAAAAGGTGGAAACAACTAAGTTTCTATCAATAGATAATTGGATAAGCAAAAGGTTGTAGATACATTTAATAGAATATTATTCTGTCATAAAAATAATGAAGTTCTGATACATGCTACAATGTGGAGGAACCTTGAAAATATTATGCCACATGATATAGACCAGATATAAAATGAAGACTACTGTGTGATTTCAGTTACATAAAATTCCATGAATAGGCAAATTCAGAGACTAAAAGTAGATTAGTTTACCAGGGTTTAGGTATTACTGCTTAATGGTTACAGAGTTTCTTCTTGGGTTGATGAAAAATCTTAAAAATAGAGATAATGGTTTCACAGCATCATGAGAGTAGTTGGTGCCACTGAATTGTGCACATAAAATGGTTAAAATGGCAAATATTATGACATATATTTTACTACAAGTTTAAAAAACTAATAATCCAATATGGCAAAAATCATTGAATAGTATATCTTAAGTGGATGGATTTATGGTATGTGAATTATATATCAATAAAGCTGTTTAAAAATATAAGGACTGATATTATAAATATTTAATAATAGTTATCTGTGAGAGAGTCACCCAAGCAGAATGGATACTGGTCATATCGCTTACTAATTTAACAGTTGCATATCAACCTGCGTGTTAAATTCTAATCTCCTTCAGGAAGATGATCTACAGCATTTTAGTCAAATCTCATTTTGCTATCCTTCCAAAGTGTCTACATTTCATAAATTTGAAAAAAAATTACTTTTCATATGTTTAGAGCAGAGATTCACAACCTATAGTGCTAAATCTGGCCTGCCTCCAGTTTCTATATGGCCCATGAGCCATATATTAAATAGATAACTACCAGCCATTCCAAATTCTACTGTCAGTCCACGGAGCAGCCCCACCATGGGGGTTAGATGTATGAAGCATGGGGCAGGAGGCAGGGGCGTCAGGAGATGCTCTGCCGGGTGGGTTTGCTGGTAGGAAGTTGGTCAATGACCAGAAAGAGCTGGTGATCACAAAAGCAACAGATGGAACGTGAGACAGGTGGGGATGAGACAATTCAAACAACATATGAGGCAATTTATTTATTTATCTTTAAAATATTTTCATTCATTTTAGAAAAGTAGTGAGAGGAGAGAGAGATGGAAACATAAATGATGAGAGAGAGAATCATTGATCAGCTGCCTCCTGAATGCCCCTCTTTGGGGATCAAGCCCACAACCCAGGCATGTGTCCTGAACTGGAATCAAAATGTGACCTCCTGGTTCATAGGTCCACGCTAAACCACTGAGCCATGCCCACTGGGCTATTAGAGACCATTTAAACAAATTCAACAAATAATTAGGATTAATTTTAAACACACCCATATTTTCTTAAAAATAATAAATAACTTCTAAGTTATATAAATTAATAAAATATAAATTATAATATAAAATTAGCAAATGCTTATTATGCAAAAATAATTGAAAACTGCCTATGTATTTAAATAATAAGAAAAGTTATTTTAATCATATTTCTAGTACTAATTATCGATATTTTATTCATTCAAAAAAAAACCCTTTGAAATAAGGTTATAGTGAACCATGCAGTGTATTTGGGGTGTTTTCAATCTGCTCAGTTGCTTCCCCATGGAAGATAGAGAAGTTAGTTTTGTCTTTGACAAGTTGGAAAAGAACGAATAGCACTTCTGCTGGTTTTGGGATAGATGAACCATCTCCTCTCCGAGTTCACAGTATCACTCTCTTCATTTGTTTCTGCAGTGTGTTTGATTGCCACTTCAATGCCCCACACTCTATTTGTATTTGCTTTCTCAAGTGACTGCAGAAATGGAAGCAGCTGGTATTTTCAATTCCAACAACCGCTGTTAAGCACTAACCTCAGGTTCAGACTGCAAGTCTGTCCCGGGATGCTATTTTTTTGAAAAATGGCATGCAACTCCTTCTGCTGCCTTTTAAATTTTGAAAACTTATTTTTATTTTCTTCTTAATGTGAGAAAATAGTTTAACAAACAATTAATTGGAGCTGACATAGAGGGATTTTTTAAAATTAAATATGTCTGTAAAATGTCCTTAATTAAGTAAATACTTATTTTAAAATAAGGAAAACTCCCATCACCTCTTTTTGGTGAAGAAATGCAGATTAAATAGATCTGAGAGAGAAATATACTATATGTATAATTTAATTTGAGATTTTGGGATGTTTGATCATTAGATATAAGAAAAAGAAACTTTTCATGAAAGAATAGACTGACCAAAATTCTGAAAGTTATAACTAATTAAGTATATAACTTGATGGGCAGCATACTAAAAACAGACTCTGTTTTAAGAAATGTACTAGTACACACCATGTTTTATTTCATTATCATCTCACCCATTAAGTAAGGTAAGTATTATCACAATATAAATGAGTATCCTTAACCAGACCTGTGATTCTAAAGCAGAAGAGTATAGAAATACACCTAGAAATTGATGATGTAAACAGAGTCAAGAATGAGGGGCCTGATACAGTCTTCTCTAAGAAGAATGCTTGTTCTCAAAACAATATTGTGTATATCCTTATATCTTAACATAATTTTCAGGCATTTGTTTGCTATATAGCTGCCATAATAAAATGCCACAGAAATATGTCAAAAATATGTCTTAAACAGCAAAAATATGTTTTCTCACAGTTCTGGAGTGTGGACCCCCAAGATCAAGGTGCCAGCAGGGTTAATTTCAAGGCTTCTCTCTTTGGCTTATAGATGGCTTCCCTCTGTGTGGGATCCCCTGGGGTCTCTACCTCTTTTTATAAGGGACCCAGTCAGATTGATTAGGACCCCGCTAACCTGTTTTACTTTATCTTATTCTCCTCTTTAAACACCTTATATTTAAATATGGTTATAATATGAGGTACATTCTGAATCTGGGGGTTGGGACTTCAATGTATGAATTTTGGGAAACACAATTCAGCCAATGGCATCTGATTTACTTAGAAGTTTGAAAGTTTCAAATCAAAACCCACAAACTACAAAAAGGCCTACATTTTCTTTTCATGAATACTTAATTATAACCATTTAAATTGATGACATGTTGATACTTAAAAAAAATGCAGGGAAAATATAGAAAATGCAGGAAATGTACAACATGTGCATTTAAAGAGAAAATCTTGTTAATTAAACCATCTGGCACATTGTCTTATACATAGTAGTTATCTCAAAATTCACATATCACATTGGTTTTTAAAGCAAAAGAAACAATTTAAATTTGAATATATGCTGATGATAGGATAAATTATGTGTTTATTTTAAAAGAAAACTCAAGTTGGAACTAGTCATCCTAAAAATTGCCTGGTAAAATGACAAGATGATTAAATTAGGATCTCTAGATATGGAATGACTTTCCTAATTTCACATTTTGAATTGGGGTTGCACATGACAGAAACCTCACTACACTTCCTTATGCAGGTCAAATTGACTTCTCATATATGAAGAACTGTGGAGGCATAGTCCAAGCATGGAGTGAATGCTCATGGCTGCCATTAAGGACTGAGAGACGTATTAGCTTCCTGCTCCCTCATCTTAGAGTGTGGTTTTTCACTTATGCTCTTACGATGATTTTCCTCTTTAGCATACTCTTTGTTTGTCCGGTAATACATAGTGGGGGAAAAAGAAATTAAAAAAAAAACAAAAACAAACAAAAAAAAATACCGAGTCTCTTCTGCAATATAATCTGACTTAGGTTAAATGAGACAAAACTGTGCACTGTGGCCGAAAACGGTTTGGCTCAGTGGATAGAGCATCAGTCTGCGGACTCAAGGGTCCCAGGTTCGATTCCAGTCAAGGGCATGTACATTGGTTGTGGGCACATCCCTGCTCGGGGGTGTGCAGGAGGCACCTGGTCGATGTATCTCTCTCATCAATGTTTCTAGCTCTCTATCCCTTCCTCTCTGTGAAAAATCAATAAAATATATATTTAAAACAACAAAAAACAAACAAACAAACAAAAAAACTCTGCACTATGACCCTTCTACAAGAGAGTTGTGAGAAATAAGTATTGTAATTAAATACACAGTAAGTAACAAACAAGCAAACACATTTTGTTAATAACTGGGGAAACTGGATCTTGGATATATCTGTGTTTGCTGCATGCTTCTTTAATAAATAATTATTAGGCATCCATTCATTCTAAACTTAGGTTATGAAGTGTTGAACTAAATCATCATAGCTCCTAGTCCCTAACCTCATCAGACTAATGGTAATGGGAAAAACCATACAGTACTTTGTGATAAATGTTATAAAAGAAAAAAATATTCTATGGAAAAGAGTATTTGAGTTTTAGGGGAGGCATCATCCACTTTAAGATGTATGACCTGGACATGCTATTTTTAAGGGATGACATTACAGTTGAGATTTGAAAGTGAAGTATCAGGGGAAAGAGGTCAAGGAAGTGAGAACAGAACATACAAAGGTATTGAAATTCTTAAAAAAAATGAGAACAAGCTAACGTTTTGGAATACGATAAACATGAGATAAGCTGTGAAAGAAGGCAGATATTTGAATTTTTCATATCCTGATTTCCCCTCCCTTCTTAAATTAGGTAAATCCTGAGATATCTGATCTACAGAGAAAGTAATGATACAACAAAACGAGGAGTATAAGATTTAGTTTCAAAAGCCAAGGCTACAAGGTGATGAAATATTGATAAGTAAGAATAATTGCCTTACTGTAGACAGTAGAACAATTCCCCAGGAATGAGGATAAAAACAAAAACAAAAACAAAGAAAAAGAAAGAGGGAGAAAGATCAGTGGGGCTCATGTTTCAAGGCCAAACCTGCAGAAATCTCATGGGGAGGAACATCCAGAATTAGCAGCTGGAAGAAGTGCAATGGCCCAGTGGGTGGCTATCGGGTGAACGATGCTGCACACCCAGAGCTACAGAAGATGTAAACCAGTCCTGGCATTCCTCCAGACTCGGTCTGAGGGTGCAGCTGGCAGGATTCATGGTCACCATCTTTCCTTGTCATTCAGCAGGGCTCTTTTTTCCTTTTAGTAAATATGGCTTGTTGATAAACAAAAATGTCAACGCATGCCCTCCGGTTTTGCTTTACATAAGAGTCAATGGTCTTTATAATAAGAACACATGGCCTCTTTCCTCCTCCATTTCTTCATAACTCAGTGAATAGAAAGGACTATAAAAACAAACAAACAGGAGCAAAAGAAAAGCAAGAAAAATATTCACCAACTCCTTCATTGCTATGTAATTTAGCATAATTGAGAGTTTTTTGTTGTTTTTTTAAAGCAACTTTTCATTCATTCAACACATGATTATTTAGGATTTACTATGAGTAACGCAGTTATTATGAACTTAGGAACATACTGAAAGACACATTTGAAGTAGGTTGCAAGATTCGTGGCATACACTAAATTTCTTTACTTGCATCTCATTTATTGTCAGCTCTTAGCTAACAAGTGCCAGGATCTTTATTCCTAATTCTAATCAGCTTCTCTGGCTCCAACACTCAGTCTTGTTGATACTATTCCTGAATATTGGCCCTGATTTCATTAACACTTCCTCCCCTTTGTGCACCTTCTCTCTTGGCAGGGTCTGGAATTCTTGCCTTTCAATATTGCTAGTCTGTGTCTGCAGGGCCTGACAGCATCCTTTGGTTTGGGGGGTGAGGCAGGGCATCACAAGCCACTGCGGCTGGTGTTTATACTACTGTGTGCCATCCCCCACAGAGGATTCTGGCATAACAATCTCTTTAGTCACTTGTTATTCTTGTCACCGTTTTATCAGCATCTGTCAGGCGGGAACACATGCTGTCTGCTTTGTATGACATGACTGTGCCCGCTACCTAGCGATAATGGCACCATCCCCACAGGCAAGCACTTATCATTGATCATGATGCTGGTGCTGAGACCTGCTCATCAACCTTTCATGAATTACAAAAATTTCAAGTTTGACTCACATTTTTATTTTTAATATGGTTTCAAAATGCCTTGAGATGCCTCAGCATGATAAAATCCTATTGCACTTAGAGTTGTTTTTGTTGCCATTCTGAACAATCAGGCGTGTGGAGTCACCCCTGAGTGGCTGTGATAACCATGGCATTTCTAAAGAAAATGTCGAAGCTCTTTGTAACAATGGCTGAGGGACTAGTTACACTGCCACTTCCACACATATGTATGTACATGTTTTATAAAGAGCGGAATTTTCAATATAAAATCTTATGAAATCAGACATATTTTAACATCTCTGTATATTACAACTTGAAATCCAATCTTATCTTCTTATGTGAAATGCAAAAGATATTTGCTAGAGTGTATTTCATTGAAATTTCAATTGTTTCTAAAATAGTAGTTAGTAATTTAGCTGTATTTTGGCTCAAAAGATGTCTAAATATTAACCGTATGTACTATTTAATTGGTCCCATGGATTTTATTCTTAAAAATAGGTAGTATAATAAAAATGATGCCCTGATTCAGCAGTTTAGTTGGTTTGAGTATTGTTCCAATAATCCAGGTTGTGGGTTCAATCCCTGGTCAGAGCACATACCAGAATCAACCAATGAATACATACATAAGTAGAACAACAAATCAATGATTCTCTCTCCCTTTCTGTTCCTTTCTCTCTCTTTCTAAAATCAATCAATGAATGAATAAATGACATTTTTAAAAATGACAAAACACAATGGAAGAGGAGTCACCAGAGTGTAGTGGAAAAGCACTCACTGGTCTAGATTAGGAAATTCCATCCTCAGTATCCTCAGTCCTACCCATAGCCTCACTCATGTCTGTTTTCTTCATGACAACATTTTTTTTTCTGAGAAAAAATGTATATAATAATATCCATAATCTATATCATACACGTGAAAAATAATAATTATTATTATTTGGAGAGAAATTATTAAACACACTTGTTTAAAACCTCATTGACACCCTTTCACTTTTTTGTTTTGATTTTGTGTTAAACAATGGCAATCCAGGCTTAGCGAAAGATTATCCTTAAATGTCATCTCTGTCATTGATTAATGTATTTCAGGAATCTTGGATCCCTGGTGAACAGAGAGCCTTTCTGATTTATGCTAATATCTCTGTGCAGGATATAGATATGAAGTAGAATTCAGGAGGCCTCAAAATGGATGGTTAAGAATATGGATGGGTGATTAGAATAGGCAGTAGCTCCATATTGTCAAGGGTAAGGTTATACATATATTTGAGATTTGGAATAAAAAATAAAAAAAGATTATCAGATCTTGAACCTCTGGATTCTTGATCTGATCTGTAGTTAAGCTGATGCTCAAGACAGAAGCAAAGAAGGGGCATTCTAGAAAAAATCATTCTCTATTGTTCTAATATAAAAAAACAACTTATAAAGAATTATTACTCTAGTTATTGGAGGATTTTTAACAACAGGTATATTTTCAGAATCCTTGTAATACTTCTAGGTAGATAAATGATTAAAATCTAGAAAGACTTCTATTTCTAGAGTCAAAAATATTTGTAAAATATAAGTCTCAAACACTTACATTTTATTTATTTATTTTTATTTATTTTTTTAAATATATTTTATTGGTTTTGTACAGAGAGGAAGGGAGAGAGATAGAGAGCTAGAAACATCGATGAGAGAGAGTCATCAATCAGCCTCCTCTTGCACACCCCCTACTGGGGATGTGCCCGCAACCAAGGTACATGCCCTTGACCGGAATTGAACCCAGGACCTTTCAGTCCCCAAGCCAACGCTCTATCCATTGAGCCAAACCGGTCTCGGCAGCACTTATATTTTAGAAAACACAATTTAAATATGTTAATGTACAATAGCACAATGCTTCATACAAATTCTACCCATCAGCACAGCAAACACTTCCCCAGAAAAGGATCCCATTCTCTGCAAAAACTAATTACCTTAGATTAAAAATTAAATATTATTTCGAATGCATCAACTTGCTCATGAGAAGTGTGCCTGCTATTGCACTTTCTGGCTTTATACAAAGTCCAATTTCACTGTGAAACCATACATCTATCCTTTTAAAACTTAGATGTTTTTCAGACTATCGTATTAAATGATAATTTTGTATGAGATTTTGCCCATGAAAAAGTTTATTAAATTCAACAGTGAATAACCTTTGGGGAAGTAAAACTACCTTACAAACCACGGGCCTTGTGCATGTCTGACCCTAGTCTGCTAATTCATGCATTTCTTGTAGGCTAATCCATATAGAAAAATATTACATATATATGTAATATAACACACACATATCACATATATCACACACACACACACACACACACACACACATATATATATCTATATATATCTATATATCTATATATATATATATATATATATATATATATATAGTAGTACAAATAAGGAGGTATAAAGAGAAAGAGTCCAGGTGAAGTTACTCTTGTGTTACTTTATATTTTTTATTCCAAACCCCAATCTGCATATCGGGACCCCTGTTTGATGTCAAAAAACATGTGGACCCCTCTTGACTAAACATCAATCTTCTGCTCTTGTTGATTCTCTCCTAGGCCCATGCTCTATTTACATGGCCCTTAAGAACTTGCTACTACTGTGTTTCCCCGAAAATAAGACATCCTCCGAAAATAAGACCTAGGGCGTGGAAAGATAAGACATCCCCTGAAAATAAGACCTAGTGCAATTTTGGGAGAAAAAAGTTAATATAAGACACTGTCTTATTTTCGGGGAAACAGGGTATCATACCAAAAAGGGTCAAAGATGAGGCTTAAGGAGAAAAAAAAAAAAGATATTTTTTCTTTCCAAGAGTTTAGCTAAGTTGCTTCATGGTATTCCTTCCTCAACACCCATTTTATTTGCTCAACAGTCCTTAGGGGGCCTCAAACTGACACCAGCCCCCTCATGCAAGTGCATGCCCTAGATAACAGCCTGCAGAGTTACAAATAAATGCAAGTTCCTGACATGACATCCCCAACAGCCCCTGAAATCAGCAATCTCCCTCACTTCCCAGGGCCTTCCCCTCATGAACTTCTTAGATAAGACCCCTATAGAATTTATCAAAACCCCACTTTTGTTCATTTGTTTTTACTTGAAATTACCAATTAGGCCTTAGCTTAAAAACCTGAAAGCATTCCACCCACATGCCTCATGGTCCTGCCTCTCTCTGCCTGCACCCTGCCTCTACCTCCCAGTGTGGCTCCTCCAAGCATGCAGTGTACTTCCTCCCCAGCCCTGAGTAATAAGCATCTTTATTTCAGTTACTCATGTACTAGTAGTCTTCTGTTGAGCCATGGCTTACCCTACAGCACCTTGTGTTACACTTAATAAGTGCTAATTAAAAAAAATTATAACATCTCTTTGTGATATAAAGAGCTAAGCCATTTGCTTCATGCACATTTTTCTCCGGGGCTCACCTGAATTTCTGCTGAGTCTCTTAGGCTTCAGGCCCACCCCAAATAGAGAGAGGCCTTGGGCAGATCTTTAAACAACATTCATTGAAAAAAATCAGTCCTCATCACTGGAAAAATCTAATAGGTATATGTCAACATATTATGGGAATAAAACAACTTGTGCTCCATTGTAAAGTCACAAATTGTCATTGCTTTAGATGTCATGATAGCACTGCTGTAAGTACGACATTTAAAAAAAATAATATTTTTTTAACTGAAAAGCTAGGGGCAATTGTCAAGCCACTCTGGTTCCCTTTCTTAACATTCCCTTGAATACTGAAGTGTTAGGGGATAATCCCTAGGATACCTCTGTCTCTAGGTGGTATCAGCAACACTAAAATGAGATGTGGTAAAATTTTATGTTTTGAAGTCACTGCCTCAGTACATTTTTAATTCCTCCCCTTGGACAGGCTTATGCAGATAGATATGCAGACTCTATTTTTTGCAGATATTACTGGCCTTAAATAATGGGTAAAATCTGAAAATTAAAGTCAGACTAATATTTGGGTTTATAGTTTTACTTAAAAATCTCTATTTCACTGAACATAATACCATCTAGGTCCATCCATGCTGTTGCAAATGGTAAGATTCCATTCTTTTCAATGGCTGAGTGCATTGTATATATGTCCCCCAACTTGTGAATACCTGAAACTAATACAAAATAATAGAAGATGTAAGCTGCAGTTAAAAAAAAATTCAACAAACAAAATCTGTATATAACAAGTCTGATTGCATTTTTAAAATTTATTAAATGAGAATAACTGGAGCTGGATTATTTTGTGTATTGAATTCATTGATGTGGCATGGAATATTAACTTAAATGACTATGCAGTGTTAATTATTATTTAGAGCTGCTGAAATCATCTCTTACACAGCAAGGGCTTACTGTCCTCTTATACCACCTATATTTCTCCACCTTTTTCTCCTGTGGGCTATAATATCAAAAGTTTTAAAGTATAATTATACAGTTTGGAAGCACTAATTCAATAGCTATTACAGTCCATCAAAAAATGGAACTTTTAACCTAATAATGTTTATCGACTGTGGCTATTTTGACACATAATTTATAAATATATATACTATAAAATTACCATGCATGGGAAGGTAACACCAGCCAGGTAGAAATGAGGTTGAAAATCAGTGTCCAGGGAAACAAGTACTGATTTCCTTTCCTGGTCATCTAGAATATTGTTTAAACATTTAAATATAAAATTCGTGAAAAGGAGAATTCCTAAGAAAATATGACATTTAGCTTCTTGTAGCGATTAGATTAGACAATGTAGAGGGACATGGCAGGGTTTTCAGAGAGCAACCATCCATAGAAGCTGAATATCAGCTCCCACTAGATGTATACTCTTTAATTTGCCACTATTCCCGCAGTGACCTCTTGCTTTTCCACTAAAGTGTATTATCTGTCTGGTGTGGATTAGAGTCTCTTAACATCAATTTGAAATGCACTAAAAAAGAAATCCTAATGGATCCATGTAGGCCAGTTAGTAGCCACTATTCTAATGTTTTATGTCTAAGGCCTTGGGAGCAAATGACTTAGCTGCGCTCACAGAGTCTGTCTGAGGTGTGTAGGTTGAAGTAGCGTAGGAAAACTTCTCTACTTTGGATCACTTAGGAAAATAGCCTATGATGAGGCTGCAACAAAGTATGGCATGGTGAACTCTCAATTAAAAAATATATATATTTAATTGATTTTTTACAGAGAGGAAGAGAGAGGGATAGAGAGGTAGAAACATCAATGAGAAAGAATCATCCATCAGCTGCCTCTTGCACACCCCCTACTGTGGATGTGCCCGAAACCAAGGTACACGCCCTTGACCGGAATTGAACCTGGGACCTTTCAGTCCGCAGACTGATGCTCTACCATTGAGCCAAACCTGTTTCGGCTGAACTCTCCATTTTTGTATCAGGTGCATGTCCACAGCAGTTAGACAGACCAGAGCACGTGTAGGCAAGGAGAGGGAAATCATTGTTCATGAAATCACACAGGTTATACAAGTAGCCCTGGTATATTGGGGGTTTGTGTTCAGTTGTAGACCTGGAAGTGCAGTATGAACATAAGTGAAAACATTCCCAAGACTCTCAAGGAAGGAGGAAAAGAAAGGAAGGATCAGATCCTGATTTATAGATGAAATGGAGCCACTTGAAATCATCGATGTAAAATCTTGACTTTAAGGCAGAGATAAGGTAGCAGGGGGAATAAAAAAAAAATCATCTAAATACACATAATGAAACATAGGCAGAACAGGCCCAATAGTATTCAGTAGGAGCCAATTAGCTAACAGAACAGTTAAAGGGCCTAACATTTTTTCCCCCTTATGTGTAGAGCAGCCATTCTCAGCACTCGGAATGATTGGCAGACAGTAAGGAGAGTTGGATTTCTGGGTTAAACAGTGAGAAGGTACAGGTCCACACACTAGGAAGCCTATCAGAAAAACAGGACCAAGGTGCACATACTCCTATATAAGCAACTAAAACTGCCAAAACCGGTTTGGCTCAGTGGATAGAGTGTGGGCCTGCGGACTGAAAGGTCCCAGGTTGGATTCCGGTTAAGGGCATGTACCTTGGTTGTGGGCACATCCTCAGTGGGAGGTGTGCAGGAGGCAGCTGATCGATGTTTCTCTCTCATAGATGTTTCTAACTCTGTCCATCTCCCTTCTTCTCTGTAAAAAATCAATAAAATATATTAAAAACAAAACAAACTAAAACTATCTCCACACAACACACATGCCAATTGTCTTTAGCAATGTTAGCATTAACACAGGTAAAAAACGTGTCCATGAGGGAGACAGCCTGGGGAGCAAGCAATGTGACAGGGCCACCTTCCTCTTGCTTGTGCTCCGTGTTGAGCGGAGTTTCTCCATTTCAGCACCGTTGACATTGTGAGCCAGGTAATTCCATGGTTGCTATTGATGGTGGGAGCTACCCTGCAGACTGCAGGTGTTTAAGAACATCCTGGTCTCTAGCCTCTGCACATGTCAGCCGCACTCTCTTTTCCCTCCCCGACTCATGAGGACTCAGATGATGGGCTCCAGATATCCCCATAGAGATGTGCATGCAGAGGATGATGCTAAAGAAATCTCAATACTTTACAGGAAAGCCAAGCAAATATAAGAAGTTCTAAATTTCTGCTAATTCAAAGTGGTTTTTCCTGTCATTGCATCCTATGAAGGTGGTTGTTTGTTTTTCATAAAGCACCAGTTCAATGTCTTCAGTGATTCTTTTTTATTAAGTTTAGAACTTCACCTTTTCATTTGAGGAAAGTACATCTTTTTTTAAAAATATATATTTTTATTGATTTTGTACAGAGAGGAAGGGAGAGAAATACAGAGTTAGAAACATCGAAGAGAGAGAGTCATCGATCAGCTGCCTCTTGCACACCCCCCACTGGGAATATGCCCACAACCAAGGTACATGCCCTTACCCGGAATTGAACCCGGGACCTTTCAGTCCCCAAGCCGACGCTCTATCCATTGAGCCAAACCGGTTTCAGCGTACATTTTCTTTTTTAATATAGCTTAATTGTCAGCATCACTATTCTTCACTTTGGAGCCATTATTCAGTAAAATAAGGGCTACTGTGCACACTACTGTGATAGTCAGTTCAATAACTAAGAGGGCTCCTGAATGACTCACAGGCAGGAGCTGTACACAGAATGAAGATCCTCGACAAAGGCATGAGTCACCATTTTGCAGGAGGAAGGGAGCGGGACTGTAAAAGATTTCTTCATGGTACTCAGGCCATAAGCATTTTATTTTATTTTTTTAAAATATATTTTTATTGATTTCAGAGAGAGGAAGGAAGAGGGAGAGAGAGATAAAAACATCAATGATGATAGAGAATAATTGATTGGCTGCCTTCTGTATACCACCTACTGGGGATCAAGCCTGCAGCCAGGCATGTGCCCTTGACTGGAATCAAATCTGAGATTTTTCAGTCTGCAGGCTGACGCTCTATCCACTGAGCAAAACTGGCTAGGGGAGGCCATGCACAATTTAAAACTCTTGAATTGCTCATTTTGGTACATTTCTGTTTAATTTTTTTGGATTTGGTTGATTGTAGAAATGAAACCATGGAGAAGCAGGCTGGGCTACTGTACTAGGAGAACCTTTTTCTAATTCATGATTTTCTCTGTGCAGCCACATGGAACATTGAAATAAGAGGGTTGATATAGATATGCAACTTCATAACATACAACTTCTCATTCAATTGCTTTGACAGTTGAAGAAGCAAAAGTGTGGAGAGCACCACAAATTCTTAATCTTGTAGGTTATGATATTCTTATTTATATGTAAATAAAGGAAACCTTAATTCCTTCAATGATTCTTTGGACTACATGTGACTAATGCCCAGAAACTCCTGTAAAATTCTGTATACTTTGAATGAAAGTTACTATTATATATATTCCTGCCTTGTTATTAAAAACAGGAATCAACATGGTATCCTTGGGCAGGATCCACAAGGGGCATTCTTTGAAGTAATAAATTGATTTATTTATGAGACATTTGGGAACTCATGTTGGTCTTGCAGATAAAGCTATCTATTGCATTACTTTTTATTGACATCAGTGACCATTAAGGTCACCTGGGTGTTTCCCCTGCCTTTTAAAAGTTGTCCTTGCTTCTGCACAATAGGAGGTATTGTGATAGTGTCTAAGTATTCATAACTGTGAAATATTTATATCTTTAAAGTTGAACATGGAAGTAGTTTATGTTGTCAGTTTTGTTTTTGATTATATTACATCATAATATGTTAAGTGAGTGTGTGTGTTGGGAGGCAGAGGGAGGGCACATACATATCTGCTCCAAAATTTTAATTCTAGCTTTATTTTATGGCAGTAAGGTCAACTTAATTTTAATCTTTTTTTTTTTTAATATATTTGATTTTTTTACAGAGAGGAAGGGAGAGAGATAGAGAGCCAGAAACGTCGATGAGAGAGAAATATCGATCAGCTGCCTCCTGCACACCCCACACTGGGGATGTACCTGCAACCGATGTACATGCCCTTGACTGGAATCGAACCTGGGACCTTTCAGTCCGCAGACCGACGCTCCACCACTGAGCCAAACCGGTTTCGCCTAATCTTGACTTATCTTCTCACATTGTCTAAAATACTATTACTTTGCCCTGGCCAGTGTGGCTCAGTTTATTGGAGCAATATATCAAAATATCTTGGGTTTGATTCCTGGTCAGGGGACACACCCAGGTTTGGGGTTAGATCCCTAGTTGGGCCCATGTAGGAATCAACCAGTTAATGTTTCTCTCTCAATCCATATTTCTCTCTCTCTCCCTCTCGCCCTTCCTTTTTAAAATCAGTTTAAAAATTAGAAAAATAAAAGTTTATATTTTATGAATAGGAAAACAGTTACTTAAAAATAATAAATATGATGAAATATTTTAGAAATAGAGTTGGTGGTTTTACCAACTTGTAAATGTAATAATTGATACTTTAAATGGTTATTTTCATTTTATGTAAATTTCACTTCAATAAATGAATTGTTCATTGAGTTTAAAAAATTTTATAAGGTTTGTGTATTTGTGAGTATCTTTCATATATACTGAGTGGCCAGATTATTATGATCATCTCTGAACACATATCCTATACAAAAAAAGGCTAATATGCAAATTGTCCCCTGGACCAGCAGGCAGACCAGCCAATTGCCCATGCACCCCTCCCCCCTCTGGCCAGACTGGCCAGACCCCACCCATGCACAAATTCATGCACTGGGCTTCTAACACAAACACACACACATACACACACACACACACTCACAGGTGCGCACTTGCACTCCCATGGTGGATCTGTTATGTTTGGTACTTCCTAACTTCTGATTGTCTTTGTTATCTATTACAATATATGTCAGCCACTGATCTAAACCAAACTCTCATTTAGTATAAAAGAAAGAAAAAAAAAGACTCTAAGGCCAAAACAAATGTGTTGTTTTTTTTCAAAGTTACATTGTAACAAAGCCACAAGTAGCATTCTTATCTCTCCAGTCCCAAGTAGATACCCTATTCAAAACAAATATGATGAGCATAGTTTCTGTGTATGTTACAACAAAGAACAAACCAAGATGGTATTTGTTTATGGGATGATGTAAAGAATCTACCAGTGAAGAGTGTCACCTTGTAAACCTCACAGCAATTTCTATCTATCCAAGATATTTTCATACCAAGGAAAAATTCTAAACTTGACCTTGGGTTTACAAATGCCATCAATTCAGCATTTTGGTTACAGAAAATGAGAGCAGCAGCAGTGATTAAGGTATAGCGTGAGCACATGGAATGTTTTATTAATATCTACTTAAAATGTGTGCGGCATAAAATGCCGCTTGACACACGGCCAAAGGACTTTGGCGCAAAGATTTTAAAAATGCAAAGAAAAGCAGATGGGAAGTTCTGATTCCAAAGTAAATGAGTTGCCTTAGGCTTTGATTATAGGCTTCTTCCTTCTTAACTGTTTACAGGAAAATGACGTTTGGTGTTTTATAGGTTATATGTCTGCAAATTCAAATACCCAAAATTCATATCTCAAAATACTCCAAAGAACTAATAGAAAGGAATAAAGAAGTCAGGGCTTGTGTGACTCCTTCCTGACTTTTCCTAAAAGGTACTGTGATAGAGGATAATGGTTGTTGATTATCCTACAGAAAATTCTGCATCATATTAAGGTGTTCTAATTGCTATTGCTGCATAACCATACCCAAAACGCAGTGCATTAGAGCAGTAATTTTGTTGTGTTGATAGATTTTGTAGGTCAGGGATTTGTATCCGCCCCCCCCCCCCCCGCCCAGCTTTATTGAGATACTAGAGGCCCGGTGCACAAAATTCATGCTCGGGGTTGGGAGGAGGAGGAAGGGAGTTTCCCCTCAGCCCAGCCCGAACCCTCTCCAATCTGGGATCCCTCTTACAATCCTGGACTGCTGGCTCCTAACTGTTCACCTGCCTGCCTGCCTGATTGCCCCTAACTGTTCCCCCTGCCAGCCTGATTACCCCTAACCACCTCAGCCTGCTGAACTGATTAAGACTCACTGACCCCTCTGCTGGCCTTGTTACCCCTAACAGCCCCCTTCCAGCCTGATTACCCCTAACTGCCCTTTCACTGGCCTGGTTGCCCCTACTGACCCCCTGCTGGCCTGGTCACCCCAACCTCTCCCCTTGCCATCCTGGTTACCCTCAACTACCCCTGCACCAGCCTGGTCATCCTCCCTCCACCTGCCTGGTTGCCCCTCACTTCTTCCCCTGAAGGCCTGGTAGCTCCATACAGCCTGCTGTTTGGTTGTTTGATCATCCCTCACTAACCTCCCTGCTGGTCTAGTTGTTCCACACAGCCTGCTGTTCAGTGGTTTGGTCATTCCTCACTAAACCCCCTGCCAGCCTGATCGCCCCACACAGTCTGTTCAGTCTCCATCTGGTTGTATCAGTGGTGAAGGCCCCTGCCTTTTTATATATATGGATAATTGGCATACAACATTGTGCAAATTTATAGTGTACAATGTGAAGATTTGAAATATGTATATACTGTAAAATTATTACAATATTAGGGTTAGTTAATATAACCATCATCTCACATAGTTAACATAACTTATGAGGGGGAATAATTTTTAATACCACCTCTTTCAGCACAAATGAAAATGATATACAAGAAAAATGAATTTAGAAGAGATTAGAGGCCAGGTGGACCCTCTTTCTTGAAGAAACACACAGACTTCTGGCTAGTCTGCCTTTTATTTACTTGAATACACATTTTCCCTTTAGCAATGCCTACAGGCATGTTAAAGGTAAAGTTTGGTAAACAGTAAAAGGATTATCAGGTTAGGGAATTGCCTTGAGCCATCACTATGTCAACAGGAACAATCAGTGCTTAGTGTCAGCCCTACTGATGCCCTAGGTCCATCAGCCTTCCAAGTTTCTTGGTATACTCTCAAGACAGTATCTGCAAACAGTGACTTCCCACACATAAGTTTTTGTGTGTGTGTGTGGGTGTGTGTGTGTGTGTGGGTGTGCAGGGGCATGATGGACATTCAAATTGTTGCATGTGTTTTTAGTCAACTACTTATTTTTTTAAATTTTAATTTATATTATTATATTTTTATTTCCAATGCTAAATATACATTTTTAAAAATGTGCTATTTACATAAATTTGATATTAACTACTAATTTTTTTAAAAAAAACAATGAATAAAATTTTCCAATACTTTAAGAATGTTATTTATGAGTAATGACCTCTATCTATCTTCTCTAAATAAACACTTTGTAAAATAACATTTGAAGAGACATTTAAGCTTTTGGAGTTTTTTCTTTGTGAAGCTATTTTGTGATATGTGTAATGTAGTGTTTGCATTAAACTTCAAAAATAGAAATTATATCCTTGCTATTACCTATTACCCCCAGAGTATAAAGAAAAGTAGATAGCAAGAAGAATACATTAGAGCCCATGAATGTCTCCTCATCACTATGTAAATGCCTAACATTGTAAGCACCTATGGCTGAAAATACATTTAAACAAATCAATAGAAAATTCTTCAGGTCCTCAGTAAAGGTCACTAATTTCTCTGGTCCCGGCATGAGGCAAAAAATGAATAGCTGAATGTAGATTGTGAAGATAGGTCACAAGAAAATAGAAATGTTTGTCAGCTAAAAATAATCATGAATGCATGATTCAATTAAGAGAGTAAATTGAATGGAAGCTAAAATCCCATACTATGCTTTTTACTACATTTGGAACCCTGTGACTATTAAATCTCACTAAAATATAAATTATTTTAAAACTAAATATGATTAAGAAAAAGTAGCTAGTGAATGTTACCAATTCAAATGCATTTCATTGCAATAGATTATAAAATTATGAATATAGATGATGATTAGGATTTTGTTTTCTTAATGAAGCTTTGGAAGTTATAAAGCTGCTATTATGCATTTTTGAGCTTTCTGTACTGCGCTAGGTAAGCACTTAGAGCTTTTATAATTGCCATCATGTCTAGATATTTATTAAACACAAAATCTATACAAAAATCTACCATGCAGTGATGATACTAAGGTTTATTTTTAATAGTCTTAGTCAACTGAAAAGTGAGTTCATTTAAATAAAACAATGAATACCAAAATAAGGACCAATGGCAAAATTGAAGTCTCTGGCATAGACCAGAGTCCTACAGAGGTTCAGAAGGAAGAACAACTAACCATGGGTTTAAAATATAAATATATCCTTTATAGGTGGTGTGAGGCAGGAGCCCCTTTTGGGTTACATAGGTTTTTAAGTAGTTTTCTTCAGAGAGAGGCCAGTTGTGCATGCTGACATCATATTATAAAATTGAGTTATTATCCTTGCATTTCTTCAGGGATGGTGGTAACAAGAGGCTCTTACCTGGAAATAGGCTAAACTGAAACTAACTACATCCAGTCTAGCATTTCCCAAAGGTGTAATCAAAGAATTCAAAGGAAACTGCATTCAAGAGGTATGATCAAGGGAGACAAGAAACAGCATTTGAAAGGGGGGATGGGAAAGTGGGAAACACCTGAAAGGGACTTTATGCCAACTGTCAACTTTATGAGATGACTAGGGGTGGATTCAGTTAAATTTATCTAATTAGGTGAGCTTCTTAAATTAAACTATCTAAAAAGTTAAATATTTGATTTTGAAATGTAATAAAATTCACAATTTACTAATACATTTAAAACACGGATTCATACTTAAAAAGCCATGAAATTTCATATAGCAGCCATAACACATTTCATCAGAGATCAAAGTGAGGAAATCTTACAGACTAAAGAGACCTGAAAGTTACAGTTCTCCAAATGTGGTTAAAAAAATAGTGTTGTGTTTTAGCTTTCATTCACTTTATATTTATTATAATTTTAAAAATTATTAAACTAAAAAGCAAAAACAAAAAAAGCAGTTTGCCAATCCATTTCTCCCAACTCCCAACTCCTTGTCTCTGCAACCACCAACTTCTATTTTTTGTTTGTTTTATTTAATATAAATATAATGCAATATAATATAAAATATAATATTAAAAAATATAAATATATAATATAATTAGATGGCCACAGGTTATTTCTATGTTGTGGCAATTGGAAAAATTTCAGCTATAATCTTAGAAATATTATAGCTATTATATTTTCAAGTGAGTGCTTTATTTGTTTGTTTGTTTTTTGTTGTTGTTTTTCCCATTGGGTAAATACACAGAAGTAAAATAGTTGGATCATGTGATAACTCTATTCTTAATTTTTTTGGAATCTCCATACTGTTTTCCAAATTGGCTGCACCAGTTTATATTTCCATCAACAGTGAACAAGATTTTCCTTTTCTTTGTTACCCTTTTAATCTCTTGACTTATTGATAATAGCCATTCTAAGGATCCAACATGGTGGTGGAGTAGGTGGAAGGTATACTTAGCTCATCCTAGAATGAAACTAGAATTACAACTAAAATATAGAACAATCATCCTGAATTACCAACTGAAGACCAGCTGAAAAAAAGTCTTATACCAAAAGATTTATAGAAGAAGCTACATCAAGACAGGTAAGAGGGGCATAGTCATGAAAAATGTCTGGCCTCGCTCCCACAGGATGTGGCTGAAATCCTGGAGGAATATCTCAGCTGCTGCAGGTTCCTCTTGAAGAGTATGAGGTCTCAACCTCATGCCAGGCTCCCCAGCCCAGAGCTGTAAAAATCTGCAGAAAAATTCACAGGGAATCTGTCCACCAGGTAGAGGCAGGGCAAAGGGACAGGTACCTTCTTAAAGGCCCAATGCACAAACTCCTATTTGTAGCCACTCACCCTGGGTTCTAGCTGAGTAAAGGCAGAAAGGAAGACTGAGTAGTGTGGCTCTTGGACAGAGACCATTTCCCCCTCATATGCCTGTCTGATGCAGAGCCTTCCCTTCACATGGCCAAATCTTAGTTTGTTTGACATGATGATTTCCTAGAATTTCACCATACCATAAAGGTCAGTGGGCATCTGGCAAGTGGCATTTAGATTTGATATACCCTAGGAGTTTTGTTGAGTGGCCTCAGGACCAACCATGGCACCAAGATTGAAACTATTCCAATCTGGTGAATACTACTCACCTCTACCTGGTGACCCATTGAGAAGCTACCTCATGAAAGTCAGGTACCCCAGAGGCTCTATCAGCTACTAAAACTAACAGGCAACCAGCAGGCTGAGTAAGGTGGAGGCGTATCTAGGCATCCCTTGGTGCTGCTGAAAGCTGACTTTGGTGCACAGCTGGTCTCTCCCCCCCACTCCCCACCCTACACACACACACACACACACACACACACACACAGGGCTAGCAGAGGCAGCCATAAACTGGATTGCTTTGTAGCTCCAAACCGGTGGCCCAGGCCAACCACAGGTAGTGTCTGACATTGACCTGCACCAGAGATTCTCCCAAGAGGACCTAGAACCAATGGACCCAGTGGACAGTTTCAAATAACATCAGAGCAGAACCCGATTAGCTTCACAAGTTATATCACCAAAGGAAGATCTTGAAAGGCACCCGGTTGAGATGCACCCTGCTTAGTGTGACCAGTACCTACACAGTAGCTTGTACACTATGTTTGAAGTCCTTTCTCACAGTCATCCAACCTGAGGGTTGACCCCATGCACAAATGGGCCAATAGCAATCGAGACTCAATTGCAACAGGAAGGATCCCATAATCCACCCAAGGGACATTGCTGAAGCTCCCTGCTCAAATGTTTAAGGAAAATGCACCACTGGTTTTCAAAGAACAACTACCAAGACTTGGATACATAACAGACCCATTTAATACACAAAAACAAACACAAAGAGTCAGTCTACTTGAGGAAACAAGGTGATACACCCCAGATGAAATAACAAAAGAAATGTCCAGAAAAAGAGGTAAATGAAATAGAGGGGATGTATTTACCATGTATATAGTTTTTAAAAAGCATTACAAGTATGCTTAAGGAATTTAGTGAGAAACATCACAGCATGAAAAAATGACATAGAAAACATAAAAACTAACCAGTCAGAAATGAATAATCCAATACCAGAAATGAAGAGTACATGAGAAGGAATAAACAGCAGGTAGATGAAGCAGAGTATCAAATCAGTGATTTGGAAGACAAGGTAGCAGAAAACATTTAAAAGCAGGAAAATAAAAAAACAAATTGTTAAAAATGAGAATATTTTAAGAGATGCTTGGGAAAACATAAAACATAGCAGCATCCACATCACGGGGGTTCCAGGAGAAAAGAGAGAGCAAAACTTTGTTAGCCTGTTCATAGAAATAATGATTGGAAACTTCCCTAATCTGGTGAAGGAAAAAGATGGAGGATTCTAAAAATAACTAACCAGCAGCAACTTGTCATCATATCCCCAGGCAAACGGAGAAGTGGGGAAGAGTTTCTGGTGCATTCTACCCCCCACCACCTCCAGCCTTCATCCCAGCCCATGCAACAGGTGGAGCCCCACCAAATGACCTATGGTGCAATTGAAGACTTGACACAGAACAGAGATGATTGCAGAAGCTTCATACCTCCTCCCACTACAGTGATCCTGAGGTCAGCAGGGCTGCCAGCCAATTCACAGGTAAATAAACTAAAGCTCCATGAAGAGTAAAATGGCCAGAGGTGCCCAGCACCCAGCGAAGGCTTAAGTGCTCCCCTTCCCAGGAATCAAAGGGCCACAAAGAGTTAATCCCAGCCCTCCATCATGGTGATGCCAGGAAGGAGACCATGACCCAGAGCCCAGCACTGCCATGACCTCAGTCTCACCCATGGTGACAGCACCTTCTCTCTTCTGCCTCTGCCCCTGCAACCCTGCTCTGGACTTGACCCCACCCAGACATGACTCTTCTCTCCCTCTTTCATCAGGAACTTATTGTGTGTAGATTAGGGACCATGGGGGGGGGGGGGGGGGGGCGGGGCTGAGAAATGTGGATGAATGACAAATGCATTCCTTGCCAGGGGTGTCGAACTCAATCAGAGAAGGGGCCAAAATCTAAAATCCAGCCTAAATCTCGGGCCGAATGGTTTACTGAACAGTCATAAACTGTCATTGTGATGGAAACGCAGCGGAGTGCAGTGATGGCAGCGCGGTGCGGGCCACATTGCAAGGCCTGGCGGGACGGATTTGGCCCGCGGGCCTTGTGTTTGACACATGTGCTTCAGACCATCCTCTCAGCAAGGACCAGGAAGGGCCCAAGGAGGGTAGCTCTGTCCCAGGGCACAAGACAGGCCAGGCCCCCACTGTACATGGTGTCAATTCTAGGGGATGGCAGGAGGAGGGAGTGGGAAAGGTTAAATGTCCTGGTGTCAAAAGATTTTTACAAGAGGAACAAGGTGCCCTCTGGACTTTTCCATTGCCATCGAAAGACCCTAGTTGGGCCAAATGATATAAATTTATTATAACACTTTACCTGTAAAATGGGCCAACATTGCTACTGCTGTCTCTTCCCAATAAAGTTGTGCAGGTCAGAGAGTGAGGTTGTATAGATCAGAGAGGGAGGTTGTGTAGATCAGAGGGGGAAGGTTGTGCAGGTCAGAGAGGGCAGTAGTGTAGATCACAGAGGGTGGTTGTGCAGATCAGAGGTGTTGTGCAGATCAGGCACAGGACTTGTGAGGATCACAACCTGATTTATGGCGTGAAGGGACAGAAACAGGCAGAGAGGAAATGAAAAGCTGCTCCGGGTGTGAGAAACTCAGAAACATAAAATGTGATTCATGCTAGAGATGAGGTTGAGTGAAATTACAACATTATTTTCCTAGAGAGATGACTCCTTTAATTTTGCTGGAGTTATGGGCTTTGTACAGTAAACCAGAGACTATTTTTATCAACCTGGGGGAGGAAATGAGGGCCCAATCCCCGGGATGCTGATTGGGGTGATTTATTTGAAACAAAGGTTGACCCTTTGCTGATAACAGAGTCTAAAGGGGCCCTGGGCCCTACTCTTGTCTGAGCTCAGCCTGGCAGTCCTCAGTGAAATGGGTATCTTGCCTACACTAAGCCCAGCCCAACCACACAAGAGAAACAAACACCTGGCAGAGCGGGCAGGACATCCTCTCCAGCATTCCTGGGCCACCAGCCCTTGGCCCTGCAGTCACAGAGTCCTAGGTAGCAGCACCTGAACTACCAGCGAGCAAAGTAGACACTTGGTGCCTGACATCCTCCAGGCCAGTCATACATTTCCCATTCAGGGTCACAAGGAGTAAAAATCATCAAACAGACCTGCTCTGCAGAACAGTTGTACGTGGGTTTCTCAACAGCGCTCACACAGTTTGGAAGACAGAACTCATCCCTTTGCGAAATTGCTGTTGGATTTGCTGGAGTTTCCTGACCAGGAAGAAACAGCACTTCCCTGTGGACAGCAGGTCTGCCTCTTCTCTTTCCACAACACCTGCTTTCTTAACCCCAGGGGGTCATCCAGACACCCATCAGTCTCTCTCTGAACCAGTCCCCGGGAACCTCAAACGCAACCAGGAGGGGAGCTGCCATCCAGGAGGCATAGCCAGGCAGCAGGACACTTAGTGGGGGGCTTCAGGAGGGCTGACCCTCACCACCTGCTCCCCCCGCAGGCTTGAAGCCAGGAGCTGAGAGCATGGGAGCTGCCCTGCATTCAATGGTCACAATTTCTCTTCCCCAAGTAAGAACTGAACCAGAGCTCAAGGATCTAGGACACATGTGTCAAACACAAGGCCCGCAGGCCAAATCCGTCCCGCCAGGCCTTGCAATGTGCCCCGCACCGCGCTGTCATCACTGCACTCTGCTGCGTTTCCATCACAATGACAGTTTATGACTGTTCAGTAAACCATTCGGCCCGCGATTTAGGCTGGATTTTAGATTTTGGCCCCTTCTCTGATTGAGTTCGACACCCCTAATCTAGGATCATCAGCGCCAGCACAGCCCCTGGCACCACCGGAAGGAGTACCAGGCGGGTGAACATGAGATGAGGTGTCAGGACCCCTGCCAGTCAACTCCCCACCGGAGGCCTGAGGGCTGGCTACTGCAGAAAGGGGGACAGGAGGCACATCTAGAGTGAACCGGGTCTGCTGTCAGGATCTGCTCCCTCTCTGAGGCAGCTCACAAAGCAACTACTGCATTTCTGAGCCAAAAATTAAGACACAGCTTTTGATAAAAAAATAAAAATAAAAAAATAAAATTTTTTTTCATTGTGAATTTATATATTTGGGATCTCCTAAAGAGGTTTTAAAAACCATATGTATTTATATGTGAATGAATCAGGTTTATTACAAAAAAAAATTATGAAATCCGAAAAGAGCCCTTCACTCCCAAACTCACTGAACACGTGTGCCCCTCTGTGTCCCTCCCTGGACCTGGGTCCTTGGGGGCAGGGCCTTCACAGTTTGCCTTTCGGGAGCTGAGTGGGGCTGGGAGACAGAAGGAGAACAAGAGCCACACTTTGTTTCAGAAGATCCCCAAAGCCATGGAGAAAGCAGGCTCAGTGATAAGACGAGGGTGTGGGAGGGACGATATGGTTTCCTATTGCCGCCCCAACAAATGACCGCACACGGAGTGGCCCTCACCACAAAGTGTGTGATCACAGGTGCTGTGGGTCAGAAACCTGAGGCAGGTGCATCCAGCTGAGCCCCTCCCTGGAAGGTCTGGAAGCCCCTGTTCCCTGCGCCTGGGGCACCAGAAGAACCCTCTCCTTACAGAGCCCTTTCCTTCTGTGTTCCTGCCAAAGCCACGCCCAGTTCCAGGGCCTCCAGCAAATCTTGGCTCCTGGTCCCTTCCTCCAGCCTCAACTTCCTCCAGCCAGCAACTCAGAGTGAGCCCCTCCCACAGCATCTGTGACCCACCCTCTCGCCCGCATCCCACTTTCAAGAGCACATGGTCACTGAGGGCCAGGACCTCGGGAAGGAGCTGCACCTCTGGAGACTCTGTAGGGTCTGGGGTGTGTTGGTGCTGAATAAATGCTCCTTCAGTGATTTAAGAAACAACCACACAAGAGCCCCTGGTAACATTGGCCCACCTGGCTGACCTCGAGTGGTTGCCAGGTTACCTCTATGGCCTGTCTTACCATTGTGCCCTGTCTTAGCTCTGTGACCTGTTGCCAGCTTATACCCCACACGCCTGGGTTGAGGCCTCTTCAGTGTGATGCCCCGAGAGACTGAGCGAAGGGCTCCCCAAGATCTTGTCATATTAAACTCAGGCTTGGCTGTTGAGACAGAGCCTGCCACATGGAGAACTCAGGAAGCCACCACCAAAGGAACATCAAGTACCTCCAGAATAGGGAGAACCAGGCTGGGGCAAGAGATGGCAGGCAGGAGAAGGTGGGTGGACAAACAAAGGGTGGGTTGAAAAAGCTATCACAAACATGAAGGCTTTTAGGCACGAGAATAGGGTGATCTGGTTTATATTTTTTAAAGATGACTTGGTGATTTGACATTTGAAATGATATTTGACATGTGTCCTGAGAGTCAGGCAGGATTTAGGCAAATGAAGACGGTGAGATGTGCTTCATTTACAGACAGTGGACACAGCGTGGAGGCAGGATAGATGAACACTGGGGACTGGAGCACATACTTCTCAGAGCCTGTGAGTGACGGGACAGGGCAGGGAAACAGAAGACCCTGCATAGAGGGGACAGGGCAGGGGGAGCAGGGACCTTCCACGGAGGAGGCGGGACAGGGGAGACAGGGAACCCTCCATGGAGGAGGCAGGGCAGAGAAATGAGGGGACCTTCCATGGAGGGGGAGGGGCAGGGGGAACAGGGAACCCTCTAAGGAGGGGACAGGGCAGAGGGGGGAGGGAAGCCTCCTTGGAGGAAGCAGGCAGGGTGATAGGGATCCCACCTGTGAGGGGACAGGGTAGGAGGGAGGGGGCACCCTCCATGATGGGGAGAGGGGATTGTCAATGGAGGGACAGGACAGGGAGCAATGTGTCCTCCCCATGGAGGGAAATGGGCAGGATTATAGGGATCCCCACTTTGAGGGGGGAAGAAACAGGGTCAATGGACTGTCCATGGTGGGAACAAGACATGGAGGACAGGGAACCCTTCATGGAGGGGAATGGGCAGGGGAATAGGAATCCCCCTCTGAGGGGGCAGAGCTGGGGGGAGAGAGCACCCTCCAGAAAGTGGGGACAGGGGACCCTCCATGGAGGGCACAAGGAGGGGAGGTAGGGGTCCCTCCATACCAGATAAGAGGAGGGTCTCCTGAAAGCCAAAAAAAGAAAGAAAAAAAAAAGAGGAGGGTCTCTTATCTCCTCTCTTGTCTCCTCCATGGAAGGTCCCCTGTCTCCTCCTACTGAAGGGTGCTCTCTCCCCCCAGCCCTGGCCCCTCAGAGGGGGATGCCTATTCCCCTGCCCATTCCCCTCCATGAAGGGTTCCCTGTCCTCTGCGTCTTGTTCCCACCATGGACAGTTTAGTCCTCTATAGTCAGAGATCCTTGGATTTTTTTCTGTTGTGTGTTGGCTGAATTGTTCTCTTCTAGGCTTGATTTTGAGAGCTACACAATAACCTATCAATTTCTTTTTTCTAACATTATCTAGAGTTGGACTTTGTTGTTTGTATGCAAAGTAATCAACAGCGCGTTAAAAACAGTTCTGAGGGCAATCAGCCAATGCAATGTTGGAGGGTGAGATGCTTTTAACCTTTCTCTTGTTTCAAATGTAAAATTCAGGTAAAGGCTTAACATCTTTTCCCCAAGAGTCACTTCAATGAGCTAGAGATGTATTTGTTACAGCAAACTTACACATTAAGTGAGTGACATTTACCAAGACCTCTGTTCTGAATGTAGCTTATATATCATGGTTAGGATCATCACTGCCTTATATAACATTTAATATTTTGAGTAACTCTCTCACACTAGGTTTTTTTTTTGTTTTTGTTTGGAGCATACACAAAATGAATCATTTATCTTTATATGCCAGCTTCTGAGTAAGGCTATATGCAATAAAAGGACTGATGCTCAATAAAGATATATTATAATAAACAGAAAATAATAGGATGCCTTCAATGAACTTTCCCAGCTTCATCTGTTAAGATGTTCCCCTGTCCTCCATGATTATTCAGTATGAGTGTTCTAGTTTTTGGTGTACATTAACATTTTGAATATCCTCCTGCCTCTTACCTAAATCAAAAGAAGTAACGGAGTAATCCTGAGATTTAACTGTGTGTGTGTGTGTGTGGGGGGGGGGGGGGGAAGGTGTTTTTATTTCAAAGGCATAAACAAATTGATGTACAAACATTATTTATATGGCCAGCTTATTGCCTGTGGCTCCATGCTGTTTCTAGAGAGCTAGAAACGTCGATGCGAGAGAAACATCGACCAGGTGCCTCTTGCACACCCCCTACTGGGCATGTGCCTGCAACCAACATACATGCCCCTGACCGGAATCAAACCTGGGACCTTTCAGTCCACAGACTGATGCTCTACCACTGAGCCAAACTGGTTTTGGCTATACTGTGTTTTTATTTAAGTACATTATTATTTCTATTTCATCTCTGACCTAATAATCCAAATAAAAATATAACCTTGGTCACATTGATTTAAACTTTTATGACTTATTTGGTATGTTATAATTCATATTTTATATAAAAGTTGCTGTTTTTTATTTAATCTATGAAATATTAAAATATTTATTGCTTCCTAAAGATGAAAAAAACACTTAAAACACATTCTGCCTTCTGAAGAATACTTTTTTTCTGTAGCACTCCTATAGTATTTATTAATTCTTACCACTTTTTGTAGCCAGGGCCCCCTCTGAGAAACAGTTTTGTTAACCAAGCCTACCTTGGCATTTATCAACTTCAGAGCTAATTATGTAACAAAATAAGGAGCATAATGAAAACTATATTTTCCTATGGGACCCAGGAACTTGGAAAGCAAATTTATTTTAAGACCAAATTACCTTAGAATATATTACAAACCTATGCTTAAAAGGTTTCTTAGCTTAGAAAATACAATTAAAACCTAAATTAAAAATTAATTTAATTTTTTTTTTCTATGAATCTGGGGAGCATTAGGCTGTGTGGCGATCAGGTGATAGGGTGATTCAAGCATGCGCTCCAAGGGTGGGAGAGGCAAGCAGGACTCAGCACTGGCTGACATTGGCAGAGCTGTTGATTCTGATGATGACACTGTTGACCGGAGGGGCATTGGGGGGTGAGGGTGAGTGCACTTGTTATGGAGGTATGACAGCCATGTATGCCACTAGGCCCGCTGTGAAGGTCCTAACACTGACTGTGAGAGGAGTTAGCTGGAAAGGCAGACAGGTGGGGCTGGGGTCCAGTGGAAAACAAAGGCAGGTGGCACATAAGCAGGGGCAGACATGGCAGTTGGAGCAACCTAACCACAGGAACCAACCAAGCATAAATAATAAAAAGTTTCTGGACTCAAAGTGGGAGGCAGGGGAAATCAAGGGAGGGCCTGCAGTAAACAAGACATACAAACACAGAAACAGAGAAAGTTCAACATAGGAACAGAGAAGGAGCACATGGAAATAGGGAAAGTTCAGGTCCATTGTTGGGCAAAACAACTGAGGGAGTCAATCAGGTGAGGACACAGACATAGAGCAGGCTTGTAGTCCTGACTACAAGGCTTTAAATGGGCAGCCCATTCTTGGGTCCCCCTCCACTTTCAGAGAGTCTGTATCTGGTTTAATACATTTCCTACACTTTTGCTTAACTCTTCTGAACCGCATATCTCATTCTTCATGTCACGAGACACAACCCTGGGGACATACACCTTGGCCCACCATTCCAGTTATCAGTTGGTATTCATGTTTCTGCCAGAAGCATTGGCAGGGCTGATGTGTACGACAGCATCAACAACAGGATCCACAGTACCCTCGGTGGTGGGCTACTATTTGATAATCATCCAAGTACATGCACAGCCTAACAAGTGGGAATATCAGTATAAAATAATGGGAAGAAACAAAAAAATATATATATTTATAGCTACAGCTTTTTTTATTTCTCCTCTGAATCCTTTGAAATCTCACTGTCTCAGCTTTCCTTTTTCTTTTTAGAAATAACTATCATTTCTGATGGTCGAAAGCATAGATCACACACATGAAAGTTAATACACAATTCATAAGCTGAGGAGGTTATTAGATATGTTTCGAACAACAGTTGAATGCTGCATCTTTCTGAACTTTATGTTCACCTAAAGGCAAAAGTAGAAAAGTACATAATAACAAGTGCTGGTATGGAGGAGGCTTGCATTTTAGAACATCCTGGTACAGTGTACAGATGATGTGCTGTGGAATTGTGCATCCGAAACCTGTATAATAATGTTAACCAGGGTCACCCCAATAAAGTAAATAAAAAGGAAAAAAAAATACCAACAAGCAGATTGGCTATATGTAGTGAAATTACATGTGGTAAGTCATGTAAAGTGATCCCACATTTCCACATAGATTTCCAAGAAAATGTCCATATGTCATTCACTGTGGAAGTGGGAAGATGGTGGCAGCCTATGCTTCCATCCTAAGTGATGTGTTCCATGGGATTTTCTATGTGCCACAGATGGAAGCCAAAATCTAGGAATATTTTCAGATCATAAAGTACATAATATAATGTGAAAGAAGTGAGGAAATGAAGGAGAGATTAAAAAAAAAAACTTTAGAATTGGTGACTAAGAAAAATAGAGAAATCTTATATGTATAGGTTATTCGTATAATAATGTACTGTGAACTGAGGAGTACTTTTAATTTTAGTGTCTACAGTTGAGATTAAATTTTTTTTTAATATAAGCTACTCTCTGCTTTCTGTGTTTTTTTTTTTAAATGTACTACATAGAGAAAGCAAAGCATTTAAAAAATAAAGGAAAATGACAATTCTATGGATAATGTAAAAGTAAGTTTAAAAAAAAAGAGAGAGATGAATTTAGGTGTATGACCAACCCCAGAAATATTTTAGCTCCCCCAACAGTTCAATTGTTGATAGAAAATTGTTGTGCAGCCAAGCAAAAAATTACAGTAGGCAGGGAATTGTTTTCTGAGTGCTATTTTAGACTAACCTTTTAAAAATATGTGTTTCTTTGACTTATGGTTGATCCAAATTGATTTTGTTATCACAAATAACAAAGGCCAAGGCTTATGGTTAAACAATAGAAAGATAAGCAGGAAAGAAATTCAAGTCACAACAAGGGAGTCTTTCCCTTGCTGGATAATTAAATTACTTTTTATAAGCTTTAACTTGCATCAAAGTAAGCAAGTTTTTAGTTTTTGTCCATTGAGTGTGATGTTGACTGTAAGTTTATCATATAAGGCTCTTATTATGTTGAGGTATGATACCTCTATTCCCGCTTTGTGGGGGTTTTTTATCAAGAAAGTGTGTTGGATTTTGTCAAATGCTTTTTCTGCAACAATTGATATGACTATGTAATGTTTTATCTCTCAACTAGAGGCCTGATGCACGAATATTCATGCAAGAATGGGCCTTTCTTCCCCTGGCTGCTGGCACCACCTTCACTCTGACCAGAGCTGCCTTTTTGCTCTGGCCCAGAGCCACCTTTCCACCTTCCCATGCTGCCCAGAGGCCCAGAGAAGTTGGGGCAGTGCAGAACACCATGGCTACGTTGCAAGTGTCCCACCCTGCCCCTGCCCCTGGCCGCTCAGTGCCTGCATATGCAAATTAACCAGCCATCTTTATTGGGTTAATTTGCATAACCACTCCTGATTGGCTGGTGGTTGTCACAAAGGTATAGCCAATTTGCATCTTACTCTTTTATTAATGTAGATTTGTTTATGTGATGTATTACGTTTATTGATTTGCAGCTATTGTAACATCCTTGCATCCTCCAGGATAAATCCTACTTGGTCATGGTATATGATCTTTTTGATCTATTGCTGGATCTGATTTGCTAGAATTTTGTTGAGGATTTTAGCATCTATGTTCATGAGAGATATTGGCTTGTAATTCTCTTTGTGTTGTCTTTATCTAGTTTTGGTATTAGGGTAATGCTGGCTTCATAGAATGAGCTTGGAACTATCCCTCCCTCTTGAATTTTTTGGAATATTCTCAGGAGAATAGGTTTTAGTTCTTCTTTGAATGTTCAGTAAAACTCCCCAGTGAAGCTAACTGCTCCTGGGTTTTTGTTTGTTGGAAGCTTTTTGATGACTGCTTCAATTTCTGCCATAGTTATTGGAGTTCCCTCAAAAAGTTAAAAATGGAACTCCCATTTGATCCAGTATTCCCACTTCTATAACTTATATCCCAAGAAACCAGAAACACCATTTGGAAAGGATATATGCAGCACTATGTTCATAGCAGCACAATTTACAATAGCTAAGATTTGGGAACAGCCTAAGTGCCCATCAGCAGATGAGTGGATTAAAAGATGGTGACACACCTACACAATGTAATACTATGCTGCTGTGAAAAGGAAGGAACTCCTACCATTTGCAACAGCATGAATGGACCTAGAGAGCATTATGCTAAGTGAAATGTCAATTGGAGAAAGATAAATATCACATGATCTCACTCATTTGTGAAATATAATGAATAACATTAACTGATGAACAAAAACAGAGACAGAGAAGCATTGATCAGACCGTCAAACCTCAGAGGGAAGGCAGGGGAGGTAAGGGGGAAAGAGAGATCAACCAAAGGACTTGTATGCATGCATATAAATCTAACCAATGGACACAGACACTATGGGTATCAGGGAATTGAGTGGTAGGGTGGTGGTGGGTGGCAATCTGGGGATAAGGGCACATATGTAATACCTTAATCAATCAATAAACAAAAAATATTAAAACAAACAAACAAAAAAAGGTATTGTTCCTTCATAATTTTGTAGTGATTTCATTATTCTGAAAGGTTCAGAACCTACAATTTCTGTAACTCACTTATCCTATCTAATAAAGAGGGGATATGCTAATTGACTGCCATGCCCTCACAAAGATGACAGCGCCCAGTCCCCTCAGCCCCACCAGGGCAGCAGGCATGCAGCATGTCTGGGTCTGCCCCCAGGCAGTTCCAGCAGCTTTGTGCTCCTGCTTCTGTAGTCCCCCAGTTCCCTTAGTCCCCCAGCCACCCAGGGCTGGCATGAGGCAAGAAAAGCTGTGGAAGGCGACTGCCCAGCTGATGCTCAAGGTGCAGGCAAGACTTGGATGGCCGATCTCAGCTGCACAGGGCTGCCCAAGGCTTAGGTAACCAGGGATGGCCAAGGCTTATGCTGCTGGCAGTGGCAGCACTTAACACATGATCTAGGAACATGCAAGAGACAAAAATAGAGATCAGGGAGGGGAACCAAGAAGAATGGGGAAACAGACATTTTGGAAGGAAGGGATAGTCTGTAATTCTGACTTAATACATATATAAAGTCAATCAGAGCAAGAACTATCGATATAAAGTGTTCCTTTAAGTTGATCATATCACTGATAATTTTTTTTCAGAGCAGTTTCAGAAGTAGAAACTATAAGAGGAAAATTGTATCGTGCAGATAAATGGTGGAGCACAATAATATTTTAATGATGGAAATAACTCATCAAAGAGATATGAATCCTTAGGATAACTTAAAGATTCAAAAACAGAGGTCAAATAGTGCAGGAGAAGGGACTGAATAGTCATGGAAAGTTCTAGCAGGTGAAGCACTTCAAGATAGGCTTGGATATTTAATTGCAGCAGACAGAGTTGGCACTAGCTAGTTCATTAGAAAGACATTTATTAAAGAATATTAGTTAACCTGCACATTCATTAAGAGTGATGAAGAAACTAGTTGTGTCTGAGGTTTTTTCACCAATTATGGGAAACACCTTGGCCAAGCAGCAAGATAAGGAAGCTGATGCTTCTACTCAGCTTTAAACCATAGCAAATCTGTTATGATTCAAAACCTGCTGCTGGGAACTTCAGAGCCCTCTTATCAGTTCCCAATCCACTGAGCGGACTCTGGACTCTGTCATTACCTGCACCCACCAGATGGCTGCCATGTCAAGGTCAGCACCCTTGCTGTATCATGGAGGGAGGGTGGGTAAGTGTATGTTTCCTTCCACATGGGAAAATAGATTGAACATGGAGACATTTGTAAAAATATGAAGAGAGGTTCATAAAACTGTGGGCATCTATAATAATAAAAGGGTAATATGCTAATTAGACCAGATATATTCTGGATTCATTCCGGGGTTCCTTCCGGACAAAGTCAGGGCCAGAGGGAAGCCAGCCCAGTCCCAGGTGCCAGAGGGAAGCTGGAGCTGGTACCTGCAGCTGGGGAAAGGAAGGCCTACTCTTTTTTTCTTTATATATATGTATTTTATTAATTTTTTTACAAAGAGGAAGGGAGAGGGAAGAGAGTTAGATACATCATTCAACTGCCTCCTGCACACCCCCTACTGGGGATGTGCCTGCAACCAAGGTACATGGCCGACACTCTATCAACTCAGCCAAACTGATCAGGACAGGAAGGAAAGCCTATTCTTGCATGAATTTTCATACATCAGACCTCTACTACATAAATAATAGACAGTATCCCTAATCACTTTGGCTCAGTGGATAGAGTGTCGGTCTGCAAACTCAAGGGTTCTATTCTGGTCAAGGAAATGTACCTTGGTTGTGGGTACATCCCCAGTAGGAGGTGTGCAGGGGGCAGTTGATCAATGTATCTCTCTCATCGATGTATCTAACTCTATCCCTCTCCCTTCCTCTCTGTAAAAAAATTAATATATTAAAAAAACAAATAACAGACAGTATAAAAATCTAGAGAATGTGGAAAGTTGACATCTAAATCCCAGATTTTAAAGCAAAGGTGTTGCGGTGAAATTGATGACTTATGCAATTTTTATATTGCACTTTAAAAAATATATATATTTTATTAATTTTGTACATAGAGGAAGGGAGAGAGATACAGAGTTAGAAACATCGATGAGAGA
The DNA here is from genome assembly GCF_014108245.1 of Pipistrellus kuhlii. Taxonomy (NCBI): domain Eukaryota; kingdom Metazoa; phylum Chordata; class Mammalia; order Chiroptera; family Vespertilionidae; genus Pipistrellus; species Pipistrellus kuhlii. The sequence goes on along the minus strand of NW_023425438.1, from coordinate 45,243,047 downwards.
GAGTCATCGATCAGCTGCCTCTTGCACACCCCCTACTGGGGATGTGCCCGCAACCAAGGTCCATGCCCTTGACCGGAATCGAACCCGGGACCTTCAGTCCCCAAGCCGACGCTCTATCCATTGAGCCAAACCGGTTTCGGCTATATTGCACTTTTAATGCCATATTTTTAAATATATTTGTATGTGAATGTAAAACATTTATGAAATATATATTATTTTAGAGAGTAAGGAAGAGGAAGAGAGAGACAGAAACATCAATGATAAGAGAGAATCATAGATCATCTACCTCCTGTACAGCCTCCACTGGGGATCGAGCCCACAACCCAGGCTTGTGCCCTTGACTGGAATTGAATCTGGTACCCTTTAGTCCATAGGCCAATGCTCTATCCACTGAGCCAAATTAGCTAGGACTAATGCCATATTTCCTTTATAGCTAATGAAATTGAGTATCTTTTCATATGTATGTTGTCTATTCAGGTCATTTGCCCTTTTTTAATAGGATTGCTTATTAATTGTTGTTTGAGTTGTATGGATTCTTAATATATTTTGAATACTATCCCTTTATCAGAGGTATTGTTTGCAAATACCCTGTTCTATTTTCATTGGTTTCCTCTCTTTCTGTGCAGAAGCTTTTTAGTTTGATTTAGTTCCATTCATTTATTTTTCCTTTGGGGTCAAGTTCATAAAAGCCTCTCTGAGGCCAATACATAATTTTACTATGTTTAATTTTATGTATTTTATTGTTTCAAGTCTTAATATTTAAATATTTAATCCATTTGAGTTAATTTTTTTATATGGTGGTCAAATAGAGTCTAGTTCATTCTTTAAATTCTTTTAACATTTAAGCTGATTTTTTGAAATCTTATATTGACCAAGCTTTTTGGCTTTGCAAGCATTTCACAATTAAGAACTTAAAAAGAAATGTCTGGGAAGGGTGGGTTGTTTCAAAAAATTAAAAATGGAACTGTTTTTTGGCCCAGCAATCCCAATTCTGGGAATATATCTAAAGAAATCTGAAGCAGTAATTCAAAAGAATATATGCACTCCTATGTTCATTGCAGCATTATTTATAGTAGCCAAGATCTGGAAAGAGCCTAAGTGCCCATCAGTAGATGAGTGCATAAAAAAGCTGTGGTACATTTGCACAGTGGGATTCTATGCAGCCATTAAAAAAAGGGAATCTTACATTTTGCATGGCTGGACCTGGATGAACTAAATGGAGAGAGAAACCTGTAGGTAGTAATGACTTCTAAAAGCTGGTATGAATACATTAAATCTGGAAGCAGATAATGGAGTAAATGAGGCCAAGGTTATTTACAAGAGAATACCTGAAACAACAAACACGTTTGAAATTCCCACCACATTGAGTGCTACGTGAATAAAGAAACCACTTTGGTACTGTGCACTTAATTTCCTATCCTGCCAAACCTGTATTACCAACTCTCTCCAGAAGCCTCTGTTACTGAAAGGGTTATTTATTTTCTGTATTGATTTATTTGTGTGTGTGTGTGTGTGTGTGTGAAAATGTATTTTGAAAAATACTAATCTTTTCGACTGTAAATGAGGTCATTGAAGTTTTTCACCTTAGGAAATGTGTTTGTGGGGGTCAATTTTTGGGTTGTAGGTCCCCAGTTAAAGATACAAAATTAATTCAGGAAAAGTAAAGGACCTTAAAATTCCATTATAAAGAGCCTTTGTTGACACAGATTTCCACCTGAATTCGAAAACAACTTAAAAAAAACCCTCTAAAAAATGTAACCTTCAATCTTAGGCTTTTTATTGCTGAAAATTGATCGCTAGTTCTGAGATGGTTATACTGCATTCTTGTTTAGAAAGCTATTATTTATTCAATCATTGTTTATACTTATTATATTCAAATAAATGTTTTGGCACCTATGACTAAAACAAAAATAGGATAGCAAATATTTATATTTAAGGTTGTTAGAAATATAATGAGCTGCCCCGAAACAGAAATTAAATAATTTAGTGACAACTTGTTTGCAGTTTTAGGTAAGGCAGAAAACGTTTCAATTTAATGAGATTCTTTGGTTTTAGAATAGAGTATAAGGATAATAGAGATAGATCCCATTATTTTTGGTTAAAGTGTGTGTGTGTGTGTGTGTGTGTCAGATAGGAGAGGCAGAGTGAGGAACTGAACAGAAGTCTCAATGTTGGTAAACATAGTCTTAAAAAATCCATATGCAGTCTGCATACTATTCAAAAATCAACCTGAGGAAAGAATTCCAAGTCTAACTCTTGTTTCAAAAAGCATTCATAGAGTCTGGGTTAATTTACTATCAGTAATAATTTAGCCAGAGGCATGGTACTAAGGAAACCCAATAGCCAGAGTATGTTTCTTTTAACAGGTGTCATTAATTGACTTTCCAGGAAGTTAGGGCATAAGAAAAGGACAGCTACCTGTCTTTCTAGACATACCCAAAGAATTAAAAACAGGTATTTGAACCTTATACCCAAATGTTTACAGCAGAGCTATTTATAATAGCCCAAATGTAATGTCCACTAACTGATGAACGGATAAACAGAATTTGGCACATTCATACAATGGAATACTGTTATGTCATAAGAAGGAATGAAATACTTGCATCAACTTGGATGAAAATTAAAACCATTATGCTCAGTGAAAAAAAGCCAGGCACATAAATTCCCTTGTCATATAACTCCATTTATGTGAAATAATCTGATTAGGTAAAGCCATAGTGAAGAAAGCAGATGAGTGGCTGCTTGGGAATGCATAAAGGTGATGGCTGTACAACATTTAGAATGTGTTAAATGCTGCTAATTTTACACTTTAAAGGTTAATTATATGTTTTGTAAATTTTATTTTACATAAAAAAATGTTAGAAGCTTACATACATATATACTTACACACATACATGAATTAGATTTTTCATGCATTAGGTGCATATCTTTCCCCCCTACACCTGCTATTCCTCTTACTGCATCCCATTTATGCTAATGTCTTTGGGTACCAAGTATTGCACAGGACTTGAAGTAGTTTTTTCTAAAGTTATTTTCTACTCTATGACTTTACCATATTGTAATTTGGATTCAAAGACTACATTTGAGTTAGTAACCTTTGTTTTTGTTTTTCTTTTTTTTCCTCACTATCTATTCAATTGCCTTATTTCCTCTGAACTTCTATATCTAATCAATCACTACACCTTCTTAATTATTTTCACAAAGTGGTTTCAAATTATTCCTTTACTTACAAATACTAAATCATTTGGTTTGTTCAAATTTTCACCTTAATCATTGTTGTTACCCCCAACATGAGGTTAGGGCACTTTATATTCAAAGTTTTTGTTTCTTGTTTTAATTTTAAGAAAATTAAGCTGCAAAATATATGGAGATTGTTTTATTGTATTTGCTTATTTTTGTAAAAAATATAAACGTGGTTAATATTTACTTCTTTTTTATAAACATCTGCAATTCTTTTTTCCATTCTTTCCTAAATAAAGGTCATGTATGTATATATACTTCTAAGTATATATACTTATATATACTTCTAAGCTATATGTTTAAATATCTAGTAGCTATAGGAAGCCATAAAATATTAAGGTCTAGGAATTAAAAAGTGTATCAATTAAAATACTATATACAAGGGTTTACAATTAATTTTTACTTATTTTTAAAAAATATATTTTATTGAATTTTTACAGAGAGGAAGAGAGAGGGATAGAGAGTTAGAAACATCGATGAGAGAGAAGCATCGATCAGCTGCCTCTTGCACACCCCCTACTGGGGATGTGCCTGCAACCAAGGTACATGCCCTTGACCGGAATAGAACCCGGGACCTTTCGGTCCGCAGGCCAACGCTCTATCCACTGAGCCAAACCGGTTTTGGCATAATTTTTACTTATTAATGTAGTTTTCAGATTTATCAATGTACTTCAAGTTCACTGCTTTTACCTATTAGAAGATGTTCGACAATGTAAAATATTAGAATCCATTTTTCTTTTCCCTTATTAACAGAATTTTTTATTATTCTTTATTGCTATTGTAACCAATGGTGAAAAGAAGAACCTTGCATACACAAATTAATATTGAACTTGATATGCAATTGAAACTTGGTGAAATACACACACAGCTTCATGGATTTCGAAAAGTTCTCCACAAAGCATTTTCCAAATTCAGATGTGTTTGTTTCTGAGTTCAGTGTTAGGCTGCATTTTACTAAGTCGTCTTTTCCATTAGATTCTATGTTCTTTACATTTTCTAAACTTGGTAATTACTTACACCTATTGGGTAGCTCCTTATACATCCCAATGCCTTTGTATTTCTGAGAAAACTCTCATTTGCCATGGTTTTAATATATTTTTAGGTAAAATTAATAATATTTTCCTGGGATATGTGAATGTATGTCTTTGCATTAGTGAGATTAGCCCTATTTAACTTTTTTTTCAAGTTTTTATTTTATTTTATTTTACATTTTTTAATTAAATTATTATCTGTGTACATATTTTAACATTGCCCCTCCTCCCATATATACCCTCCCTCCCCAGAGTTTTGTGTCCATTGGTTGTACTTTATATGCATGTATACAAGTCCTTCGGTTGATCTATTATTTAACTTTTTTTTACTCTCTCATTTCTGTTTTCCTATTATGGTTATTATAGTTTCATAGAATGATTTGAATATTGTTACTTCATTGATTTCTCTGGATTATATAAACTGCCATTTATCCTTTTCTTAAAAGTTTTGTAGAACTTGCCTGTACATTCTTTTGGGCCTGATACCTATTTTAATGGAATTTTTTTGCAATAAAATGTATATGCTTTAATTATTTTGGTCAATTCGGGTTTTTCACTTATTCTTAAACCAAGGCTATCTCTTTTCATAGTGATTGTCTTTCACCTAGGTTTTCAACAATTTTGGATAAATTTTATAATTTATCAGTATCTTAGTACCTAGGGTATATATAGCTCATAATGTTTGTTGCTAACTTATTTTTACTGTGTTGGACATTTATTAGTTTGTTGTTGTTTTCTCTAACATAATTTTGTGTTTATTTATTACACTAGACACCCAGTGCACAAAATTTGTGCCGGGGTGGAGGTCCAGGGATCAGGCCTAAATCTGCAGTCAGATATCCCTCTCATAATCCTGGATTGCTGGCTCCTGATCACTCACCTGCCTGCCTGTCTGGTTGCCCTTAACTGCCCCTGCCTAACAGCCTGATCGCTCCTCACTGCCTCTGTGTGATGGTCTGGTCACTCCTAACTGCCCCCCAGCTGGCCTGGTCACCTCTAACTGCCCCTCCCAACAGGCCTAGTTGCCTCTCACTGCCCACCTGCCAGCCTAATCGCCCTCAACTGGGCCCTCCCCCACCGCTGGCCTGATCATCCCCAACTACACCCCCTCCTGCCAGCCTGGTCACCCCTAACTGCCCCCCTGCCAGCCTGGTCACCTCTTTCTGCCCCCCTTGTTGGCCTGGTCATCCCCAACTGCCCCTCTGCTGACCTGGTCACCCCTAACTCCTCCCTCCCCCCCCCCCATACACCAACCTGGTGGCTCCAGGAAAACTGCTTGTTCAGTTGTTTGGTCATCACTCACTAACCTTGCTATCCTAGTCATAGGCAGCCATCTTGTGAGGGCATGAGGATTAATTTACATATTACCTTTTATTATATAGGATGAATGGCTTCCTTCAGAAGTCCCATTAACTCTATAATCCTTGGGTTATAGAGTTAACCCACTGATGTTGGGATAGTAACACTTGATTTCTAAATTTTCTGAGCTCTAAGATATCATTGTTCTGGCAGCAGTTTGTACTTTGCTGTTTATTTTAATACTAGTAGCCCATTGCAAGAGGATTCCTACAATAGGGCTTCTTCTGCTTCCCTTCCTTCTCCCTATCCCACCTGCTTCCCTTCCATCTCCCCTGCCCTGCTTGCTGGCTTCACAGCTTTCACTCTCTTCTGCAGCATTTGGCTTCTTTCTACACTGTATTGTTATGCAAATTAACTGCCATCTTGGTTGGGTTAATTTGCATACTCACCCTGATTGTCTGGTGGGAGTGGCTTGGATATAGTGAAGGTGTAGTCAATTTGTATATTGTTCTTTTATTAGGTAGGATGATTTTTTAAGAATTTCTGTTTGTTTGTTTTTTAAAGTCCTGAGAGAATCAGGGCACATAACTTTATGTGCTATACACTAAGACTCTAATTCCTTGGTTTGATTTCCTTCCATGAGCCTTCCTGTGCCTAAAGAAGAAAAATGTATTTCCTCAAAGGGGGGGAAAAAATGAAGGCTGTCTAAAGGGGATGCATTTTCTATTTTGGAGGCAATGGCCAGACAATGCAGAACAAAATATATCTAACATGCTGTCACACAAATTTTTTAGATGCAACTATTACTTTGCAGGCTCCAGCTTTGCTTCAGGCAAATTCCAAATCAGCACTTCAGCTTTTTTTTTTTTATTTGCTGTCCTATGAGGCATTAACATTCCTACTTTTAAGCTGTGATTCATTTTCTATTTTGCCCCTGGACCTATCCCTTCCTTGTTTACATGCTTGTCTAGGTCTTTATAATTTATCTGTCCATTTACCTATTGACAAGGAGCATACCTACATGTTGAAAAGACTAGATAGGACTTCCAAAAGTAAGGCAGTCTACCATTTCTCTTTTTAGAAATTTCCCAAAATATCATTTAAAAAATATTTTTTGCTGATTTAAGAGAGGAAGAGAGGGAGAAAGAGATAGGAACAACAATAATGAGAGAGAATCGTTGCATGCCCCCTACTGGAGATCCAGCTCGAAACTTGGTAATATGTCCTGACTGAGAATTGAACCATGACCTCATGGTTCATGGGTCGAGGCTCAACTACTGGGCCACAGCAACCGGGCATTTCCCAAAATATCCTGATTTATTTTACTTTGACTTAATATTTTATTTACTTGCAATTTATGTTTTATTACACATAACATTCTTCCAATCATGTGCCAACCTCCTTGCCCTGACAAGGCTTTCACACTTTGTAGGCATATAGAAATTGTTCAATGAGCACACCTCTAAGCATTTTTATACACACGTCTATCACTCTTAAATGATTTCTTCTCCACTTTGTGTGTGATGAACCCTTTTAAAATTCATTTCTCATTCCTTATCCTGGATAAAACCATAACTGATTTATTCATGTAGCATTATCATATTTAAGTTATAGCAATTAATGTATTTCATTGTAATCTTTGTTTGCATGTGTTCTCCTCATGTACTCATTATTTGAGAAAAGGGCAATATTTTAATGTTTTATGTATATATTGATTAAGACAAATAACAAATCTTTGAGAAATAAATTGAAATTTAACAATTCAGTGTAATTGATTTTCAGATTTTTCTCTTTGTATCACGCTCTTCACTTTCATTAGCCATCTGTTTATCACTTTTTAAATCAGGCTTTACACTTTGAGGCCACTTCATTTGGTTTCCAAGTTTATTTCCTTTCTGATATATTCAAGGTTATTTTTGCATGTAGGTTTTTAATCTCCCAGCTCAGCGTTATAAGTCAACCATAGCTGATAGCTTCCTCTAATTTATAACCTTGGATTTTTTCCAAAAATGGGTAATGATTAGCACTTCATCCAATGAAAGTCAATATCTCTGCCCTGAACTTTTGAGAAATTGTCAGCAAAGAAGACAAACGTATAGACATCAGGGAGAGAACTGAAGCTTGTCTAAGAGCCATTCATTTTCTACTTGGGAGGCAGTGGTCAGCCAACATAAAGAACAAAGTATATGTTGTAAGATTTGCATATGCCCGGTTAGTAATTTTCACTATTCCCGGATATGAGATCAAGGAGACACTCCTGTTCTCAGTATTTTATAAGCTCATTTCCATACAGAGGACTTCCTCCCAAGACCAACTTGTCTTCCCTTGTCCATTTCTGAAAATGTAAAGTGGATTATTTGCTAAAGGTCAGAACATTCTGGCACATTTTCAGAGTATTCCTTATGCTGTGGTCTAGATAATATGTATTTTGGCCCATGTAAAAATTGCCTTTTATTATATCTTATTTCAATACAATTTCCCCCCACTGGTGAATTTCCTCCTACTGGTGAAGTTGTATCAGATGCTGATGATGGGCCACTTGGTGGCAATGTTGAAGAGATGACTGATTAGCTTTGCACAGGGGGGTGAAGGGGAAAAACAAAAAAGAACAAGAACAACAATAAAGCAAGTTTGGAGTGTTTGCTTTGTGGAAGGAAACGTGTGATTATATTTATTCCTCATCAGAAGTATTTAAAGTTGACATTATAATTATTTATGAGACAGATTAATCCTCTCAGTAGATGAATAATGTTTCCATGCTCACATAGACTCAAAGAGTTCAAGCAAATACATTAATCTAAAGCTGTGAGACTTCAAAAACTACCCTTATTACAGAATATATTGCCATTGCAAACTTGAGTTTCTAGCTTTTAAAATTTTTAAAACACAGTGTAGATTTTAAAACATTAGAATTTTGTGCAGTTATTTCTTGCATTATCACAAAAATAAGTATTATCTGACAATTCTATTTCTAATTCATAAACGTATACAATAGCCAGTGGTGAGCCTAGAATACCACTGCTAAAGAATAGGATAATCAATTTTATAGTCCACACCTGAGTGAAATGATACAGTTCTTGTATTTGAAAGCAACAAATGAACAAACAAGAAAAAAAAGAAACAAGAACTCAGAGACACAGACAATGATATGGTACCAGAGGGAGAAAAAATGATGTAATAAAAGGTAAACGTGATCAAATGGTGATGAAGGAAGATTTGACTTTAGGTGGTGGGGTGGTGGGCACACAAATACAGATGATGTATGATAGAATTGTACACTTGAAACTTATATAATTTTATTAACTAATGTCCCTCCCGATACATTTAATAAAAATGTCATCCATCTGAAAAAAATTGGGTATATTACCTGATACTAAAATATTATGTCAACTGTAACTGAAAAATAAAAGTTATATATATATATATATATATATATATATATATATATATATATGAAGGTACTCTTCTCTAAGAAGACTTATAAATCCTCAATAAAAACAAAATATCTAATTTTTTTATTAGCCAACATTTGAAAAATATTTACTTGAACCTTCCATAACAGTACACATTTATAAAATAATTGTTATTTTGACAATGATGCTAAGAACTCACTGAGAGCAATATCCTTAACTGACCCTATTGGTTAAAGCTTTTCTATACCCTCATCTTTTTCTGCTTGAAATCATTTAAGGGGGACTGTCATAAGGTATTACATTAAAACTCTGGAACCAAATTTGGCCCAAATATTTTTTGGTACTAAGTGTTTGAATATTTGAGTGTCTAATTGACAATAAATTGAGCAGATAGATCAGCTTTAGACATATGTTTCATGCTAAGTGCGGTAGAGACTAACTGAGCTATCTGCATTTCCCTTGTCACTGTCTTACATATGTTTGCATTAGACTAAAATCCCAGATTGCATATAACCTATTACTCATGCTCCAGTTGACTTTTTTTTTTTTAATCATAAACTTGTATAACATGTGGAGGCCTTAATTAGATGCTACTGCTTACTAGAACAGTTTTAATGTTTAAAATAGAAAGTTGAAAAGTAAGCAAAACATCTCTGCCAAAATGATCAGACTGGGGAATGTGTTCTTTATCTGTGTGAAAAAGAGAGAAAGAAAAAAATAACTTTTCCACAGTAAACATGTCAAGAAGTCAACAAATATTTGTTAGCTACTTCCTACTGAGGGTTGGCAGTTCTTGCACTTTGCGATGTGTGTCCGAATTTATTGTGAACTGTGGGTTCAATCAGTCCTATTAATTTCAGTTATTTTTATTGTATCCTCATCTATAACGATTTAAAAGCATTTAAAAAGAACTGTTAAAAGCTTTCAAATTTGGAGCTTTGAAATTAAGTTTACCACAAGTAAAATTTTCCGTGTGCTCAAACATTTGGATACAAAATAAAAGAATAAAAAATCGAATAATGACTGATCTCAAAATTGATCACTAAATAGTGTGTATCTGCTTCTTCCCTAATATCACTTATAGATACCCAATTGGCAACTTCATCACATTATATAAGCAATGTATGTAAAGAAACTAGCATAAAGCCTTCAATAGCAAGATTTTAATAATTGTGTTGGATGGTCTTTAAGGTTTTTCTAGTTTTTAAAGATTAATGATTTGTCAGATTCAGAGGGTGCATAGCCTATAAGAGGCCCATAGCACAAAAGCACTTACATATTTTGTTAAAAGTACAGATTCATTTAAGAACTCTATAGCAAACACAAATAACCCAATTAAAAAAATGGGCAGGTCATCTGAATAGACATTTTTCCAAAGAAGATGTTCAGATGGCCAAGAGCTACATCAAAAGGTACTCAACATCATTAATTATCAGAGAATCCCAGTTCAAAACCATGAACTATCACCTCACACCTGTTAGAATGGCTATTATAACAAAGAAAAATAAAAGAAATACAAGTGTTGTCAAGGATGCGGAGAAAAGGGAACCCTTGTGCACTGTGCACTATTGGTGGAAATGTAAATTGGTGCCGCCACTACAGAAAACAGTATGGAGGTTTCTTAAGAAATTAAAAATAGAGCTACCATCTGACCCAGCAATCCCACTTAGGGAGAATATATTCAAAGAAAACAAAAACCCTAACTTGAAACTGTAGATGCACTCTCATATTTATTGCAGCATTATTTACAGTAACTAAGATCTAAAAACAAACTGACCATTGATGAATGAATGAATGGATAAACAAAATATAATTAACTGTTATTCATACTGTAAAAAGAAACAAACCTTACCATTTTGACAAATGGATGGACCTTGAGGAATATTATATAATACAAAGTGGAATAAGTCCAAAATGAATATCCTATGATCTCATTTTTATGTAGACTATTAAAACAAACAAACAAACAAACAAAAACAACTACAAAATGAGCTCATGTATACTGTACGGAGAACAAATTGGTGGTTGCCAGAGGCATGGGATAAGGGATTGGTGACGTGAATAAAGAGAATTAAAACTTACCACCTTCTAGTTATAAAATAAATAAACCATGGGGATGTAATATACAATATGGTGACTAGAGTTAATATTACTCTTTTGCTATTTGAAAGTTGCTAAGTCAATCACGAGAAAAATGTGTAACTATATTTGGTGACAGATGTTAACTAGACTTATGTGGTGGTCATTTCACAGTATATGCAAATGCCAAATCATTATATTGTATACCTGAGACTTACATATCTGTCATCTCCAATAAATAGAGTAAGTTCAGAAGAACAATTCAATTATTCTTTAAATATTTGTCTGCAACTTAAACAAATAGATTTATTTGTTCATTATAGTTGTAGTATAGTAATAGTTAGTGGTGGTGATAGTTGTGAAAGAGCAGAGGGCTACCCTGTGACATGTACTTGCAAGGTTTGAGGGATGAAACTGCTTTTAAATATATTGCACTTATTTATTAATACAAGAGATCCCTTCATGCTATACAGAATTAGCTTAAAAAATGAAGCAAATCCTTCTGTCTTTTTGCAATTCTATTTCCAACATCTTTTACTTCTCTATCACAAGTTATTAAATGATAGTAAAACAATTTCCCTAGGGCATGTGCAATTCTTTTTGTCCTTCTGCCAATATATTTAGCATTAGAATCTTCTAATTTTCAATAATATATGAGAGTTATTTCAATAACATAGAACTGAGTTTTGAGAGGAGTAAAGAAATGACAAAATTTTCTTTTCTCTTTTTAATTCTCTTTTCTTCTCTCTTTGTGGTCTGAATGCCACAAAAGAGATATTTTTTGCTTGTAAGAGTTTCTTTTTTTGGGAGGGCAAAGGGCAGGTGGGTTTGAGAGAGCAGATGAAGGATACAACAATCAGGCTGGCAGAGGAGTGCAGTTAGGTGTCTATCAGGCTGGCAGGGGAGTGGTTAATGTGTTATCAGGCTGGCTGGCAGGCAAGTGGTTGGGAGTGAGCACTCCTGGACTGTGAGAGGGATGTTTGACTGCCTGTTTAGGTGGGATTGGGCCTAAATGGGTAGTCGGACGTCCTTCGAGGGGTCTCATATTGAAGAGGGTGATAAATATATCAGACTGATATAGGCAATGTGATATATCAGTCACGAAATTCTTGCATGGGATATTCTTGCACAGGAGTAACTGACTTATTTAGTTTGAAATACTTCTTAGATTTACTTTAGGAGAGTGGTCAGATATGAACTTAAAATGTTGTGTATCCTTTAAACATAGTATTTAAAAATGATGCTGAATAAGACCTCAAGAGAAGTGAGTATAGATTAGAATGAATTCTGGACAAGGACTAAATCCTGGGGCAGTCTCAGGTTTAGAAATAAGCAAAAGCGAGAAGGAAATCACAAAGGTGACTGAAGTTCCCAGTGTGGAAGAAGGACACAGAGAAAGGGTGATGGAAGAGGTAGATAATAGATGCATAGATAGACAGACAGATATGGTATTAATAGATATAGAGATAAATAGGTATACAGATAGGTAGATAGATGATATTATAGATAGACAGATAGATAGATAGATAGATAGATAGATAGATAGATAGATAGATGATAAATTACAGATTGACTTACACTGGTGCTCAAGTAAAGATCATATTTAAAAGAAAAGGAGCCTGCCAGTATAGCTCAGAGGTTGAGCATAGACCCAGGAACTGAGAGGCCACTGTTTGATTCCAGGTCGGGGCATATACCGGGTTGTGTGTTATATCCCCTATGGGGGGTATATATGACTCCCTCATGGATGTATTTATCTCTCTAGCCCTCTCCCTTCCTCTCTCTCTAAAAATATCAATAGAAACATATTTTTAAAAAATAAAAAATAAAAGAAAATGAAATAATAAATGGATTAACTGCTGCTGATAGTTGAGTAAGGTAAAAATTAGAAAAATATTCATTGCATTTGGTGATGTTGAAGTCATTAGCAATATTATCGTAGTATTAACAGTTTTAGAAATAAGAGTCTGATTGGAGTGGGGAGAATAGGAAATTAAAATAGAGGTTATCATCAGTAACTACATAATTTTGCTATAAATTGGAGCACATTGATTGGATTAAAATTGACTAAAACAAGGGGGAAATGAATGTATTTCAAGGTGAGAGACTCTGACTTCTGCTTCCCCCACTAGAATCTCAACTTCCTAAAGGCAGATATCTTAATAGTGTTGCTCCCTACTTGTACATTTAACATCTGTTGTGCCTGACTCCTGAGTATTTGGCCATGAACATATATTCACTAAAAAAAAGACTGTATTGGATTTGATTTCTACTAAGTTACTTTATTCCTTTGGTGTCTGTAACATAATAGGGCAAGACCTCCTCAACCTGACACTCCACCCAAGGACTGAAGCACATTTCTGTATTTGCCACTCAGTCAGATTCAGGGCATGTTTAGGGGAAAGAAGAGAAAACAGAGAAACAATTAAACTGAATCCTCCACTAAATTCTTTCACTGTATCCCAGTGAAGTGTAGACCTTCTCTCATGTTCTGACATAAATCCAAACCTTGGGGAATGTCTATTTTAGTTGTGCATTATGTTATGAAAATATACTTTGATTGTAATTGTTAGCAGCATTTGGCAAACGATTTTAAGACTGAGCCTGAGAGAACTAGAAGAACTGGGAAATAAAATCATATTAGGAAGTCCAGGACTGTACATTAACATTCACAGAGATGAAATGTTTTCTTTGCAGTTGGAAAAACTGTTCTTGTCCTATGGTCCTGAGTTTGGATAGAAAGCATTCTGCATTTAAAATTGAAGAACATCAGTTTTGTAATATGTTGCTAATAATAATAATAATAATAATAATAATAATAGTAATAAACAAACTAAACTATTCTAACTCTATTGTGTAATATTTCCATATGGAACTGAAGAAACTGGCACTTTATTCAGAATCATTCTGTAAAGGAAAGATTGAAGTATGTAGGCTCCTACATTAGAGAGCCCTGAATGTATTATGTTTAAAAATGGTAAATTTATCTAGAAAATGTACTCTTCCTATCCTGCAGTTTAAGCAGCATTATCTGCACTGTAGCTTAATATTTAGGGAATACTGGATTCTATAAGACTACATTTTCAGTGCTTTATCTGACTTGATTGCTGTACTTAACATTTGAATAGAGAATTTAGAGAGGGGAAAAAATCAATACCAATTGCTAAACTAGGGTGTGGGTTTGAAAAATAAACTTGAGTTGCAATGAATTTAGAAATTCTTGTGAGGAGTTTTATGCCAACTCAAACTTTCAATCTTCAAATAATTGAACGGCCAAATTACTTTTCTTCCTGAGTTAGGACAGGCGCTATATAGCAATTTCATTATTTTTTTTCTATCTGATATTGTTGGGAGCAGAGATAGAATGTTGGGGACTAGCTATAATTATAAGAAATATTAACCATGCCCGGTTAGCTGTGATTGTTCGGTTATGATTAGAGAAAGCAAATTCTAACCTGGTTGGGGTTTGTACGCCCTGGAAGATGGGAGCTAACAGGGGGATATAGTCCATCCTCCTGTCCTGAGAACTGCCTATCATTATGGAAAAATTTACAACCTTGTGGCTGAAACAATCAAGTTTTGAAAGCACCTACCCTTTGCAACATCCAGCCCCTATTGTCCTGGAGCATACGCACTCTGTGCCCTCCACCCCCAGATAGCATTGTCTGTAACCTGTAACCATTACACCTTGCCTGCTTTTCCGTGTAATCTTTGTCTTTCTACCCAATATTAGCAACTGATTTAAGGGGAAGACAGAGCAGATTTTTGTGGATGGCCCACTGATCTCCCATACTGCTGCAGTGTTGAAATAAACACTCATCTATGATTCAATCCTGTTTCAGTTTAATTGGCTCAAGTAGTGACAGGCAGCCCAGACCCATTGGTTGTCTGGTTAGAATATGTACATTCATTTAAAGCCAAGTGTGGTCGTCTCAAACTGACTTTATTAAAGGTCATGAATATATATCCTTGAAAAAAAATCATCTTCAGAAACTTTTGTTAACTTGAGAAACATTCAAACCTGTGAAGAATTTTTGTGTTTATTTGAGTCAAACTGTCAACAAATAAATGCTAGGAAGAAGTAGCTCAACGGGTTGAGATAATACTTCTGAGAATGGTATTTGCATCTTGTTTTACACATTACAATCAAGACAGAAGAGGTAAGTGGGTTACATAACATTCATTGGTGATAGATTAGGGAGGCAGGAGACAGCAAAATAGGAAAACCTATGGCATTGGATAAAAAAATAAAATGATAGACACTTAGTTAACATTTTTAGTTAACATTCAACAATTAACTCAATAACAATCAGGGGATTTGTGATCTCCTGCCTGGTCCTCTCAAGAGCCACTTCTCGCAGTGGCATCAGGACCACAAGCTTTTTATGATAGAGATGAGAAATCTGGGTCTAGAGAAGGGATATTACTGTCTAAAGCCACTACTATCTGAGTATATCTGAGATTCCCCTTAATTTCACTATGAAGATTTGCCTGCCAAAGGTAAGTGATGTAGATCATAGATTCAATATTTTGAGGGAACTGAAGCACATTCCATAAGTTTAAGAAGTATTCTGACTACTATTCCCTGTGTTGTTTGAAGTATATTCTTGGCATAGACATTAGGAATAAAGAATAGCCCAGTTTCCCCCTTATTTAACTAGAATTCTTAGTTGGATAAGCTATTTAAATATAAAATCACCCATTTGAATAATTAATCCCTTAAATATTGCCATGGGTTTGAAAGTAGACCTTTTTTCACTTTCCTCCTGAACCTTCCTTATACCAATAGCTTCTTTTTCTTTCATAGGAAATCTTTGGGATCCCCATCATATGTTATCTGCACAACTTTTCTTTGGTCCAAACACCCAGTCTAGCAGAAAGGTAGAGGGTGCCTTTCTCGGGGCTCTCCTTTGCAGACTTTTAACTATGTTTCTAATTATAGCTTCTCATTGACAATATCTTTCCACCCATTTTACCTTCTGTGGATTGAAATAAAATAAAGGTCACTCAAATAAGAATGAGTAGAAGCTATTTCTTTAGAGATTTCTATCACAAAGAAGTTAGCCAACATCAGTTGTCTTTGGCAGGCAAGGTAGTGAGAAAACTTCATAGTGAAATTAAGGGGAGTCTCAGGTGTACTTATGTGAATGGCCCACATCCCGCATGGTTCAGGGTTTAGGATCTGGAGAAGGGGCTGCACACAAAGTAAAGAGATGAGACAAGAAATAATAATTTGAAAATGTTGGGGGCCAGGCAGGCAAGCCAAATGCAAGAGAAAGGATTTTTACTGGTGCCCAGGTCTCGCCAACCTTTATTCAATTTTGGAAACACATCTAGCTCTTGGTCAGGCAGGTAATTGTTGCAAAGGTCAGTAAATATTAGAAAGATTTACTCTGAGACTATTTGGTCAAGAAATAGTTTTAACTCCCATTGTCTGGACTAAACTATCGGTGCATAGCTCTGGCCCTTGTCAGAGGCTCAAGGGTCACCAGTGTTCAGGGATCCTTGTTTACACTTCTCGGATAGTGAAGACAATAGGTGGCTTCCCACATAACTAGATAGTAATTGTTGGCATTTTCTGTGATTGGTTTGTAGAGCATATTTGATTTTTCTTTTGCTCTGCTTCAATTATTATTCTTATGTCAGGGGAATTTTTAGGTTATAGAATGTCAGGTAAAGTGCCAAGGTCTTTATCTGAAGTATATACATCAAAAACAATGGACAAGACATAAGTATATCTGGAGAATATACAACTGAAATAAGAAGAGAAGAGTCTTCAGGAATGTCAAGGAATGGTCCATCTGATAATTACATTCCATTTGCAAAGTAAGTCTCTCCCTACTAAAATTGCAAGAATGTTATTACAGAAGAGAAATGATTATTTCAAATATTTTTTTAGTAAGGTTGCAAGGATTATATTCAAAGGATGGGTGGTAGGGGAAATTGCTTACCTACAGTGATATCGTGAAGATGGTATGGTTTAATATAGAAAGAGTAGCCTCTGCAACTAGCAGGAATTGATGAGACTGACCATTCATATTTTTGGTTAATTCACCTTGGGTGTTTAAGGGTGAGGTGTGTTTTCCTTTCTCAGAGTACCCTCATTGATAAAAATTGAGGTATTTTTCTTTATCATGGTTTTTTTTTTTTCATAAGATGATACAGTCTTTGTCCTGGCTAGTGTGGCTCAGTATTCTGTGTACTGAAAGTCTGCCAGTTCGATTCCTGGTCAGGGCATATGCTCAGGTTGTAGGCTACATCCCTGTTAGGGGGCATTCAGGATAATGTTCTGTTGTCACATCAATGTTTTTCTCTCTTTCTCCCTCTCCCTTCCTCTGACTCTAAAAATAAAAAAATAAAAAACTATTTTAAAAAAAGATGGTACACTGTTGTTTATAAGTCACATACATATGATATTCTATTAAAGCAGTCTAAACACATTAAGATGGGGCTATTTTATGGGTAGCTTGGAAAATGTCATCTTTGAAGTTCTAATTAATGCATACTTTTCATAGATGACTTTTGAATACAAGATTTGCCTCTAGAATTAACTCCTATGAATCCCAAAAGATAGAACATTACAAACTTCTTACTCAAAGAATCTCATGTTCTTAGACAAGTGCACACCTGTTTTAAAATGTTTAGAAATGTTTCAAAATTATAGCAACTTAAACCATAGAGACAGGGTCTTTGAGTTAACAACATTTAAGTATCTATAATTTTGCTGTCCAATAGTTAGCCATAAGCTACATATGACTAGACTATCAATCATTTGAAATGAAATAAGTAGAAATTGTCATGTGATGTAAGTATAGAATACCTTTTTAGTTTTTAAGGCCTACTATGAGAAAATAATGTAGAAATATTTCATTTATAATTTATATTAATTAGATGGTAAATAATAATGATGTTATATATTGGATTAAATGAAATATATTAAAATTAATTCAGCACATTTTCTTTACTCTTTAAATATGACCAGCAAAAATTTTCAAATTGCACATATAAATCTTATTTGAAGTTTACACTGCATTTCTATATGAGATGACCTTTAGCATATACAGTAAGTATGTATTATGTATAACATTAAGACACAAAAATATAATGTGTGAAGTAATGGAAACTGACCCATATTCTCTGTAGATGAGTTTGGAATATAGATTAAAAACCTTATAATAGTCCTATTATTTAACATATTATTATGACTTATAAAACAGTTCTAAGAAATAAGTGGAAGTATAGATAGAAAATTATGTACATGAATGCTCACTGAAATTTCATATGTATTATCTACAAATGGAAAAATATCTTATTTGTCCAACCAAAAACATATCTCTCTCTTTCTCTCTCCTTCTCTCTCTCTCTCTCTCTCTCTCTCTCTCTCTCTCTCTCTCTCTCTCTCTCTCTCTCTCTCTCTCTCTCTCTCTCTCTCTCTCTCCTCTTCCTCTTCCTCTCCTGTTCTCTCTTTCTTAAAAAAAATCAATAAAAACATACCCTCCATTGAGGATATTTTTTAAAGGGAATGTTTGTAAGAAAGCCAGTGAAAGGAGTGGAATAGGGAATGGAGGCCATTCTGACAGGTACCCAATGAGAATACTTGAAGGTAAGAAACAGCATGATGTTTCTGGGAAGAGCAGGTGATTCAATTACCCATTTATTGAATATGTAATTTTTGGCCACCAGATGCCAAGAAGTCTTTTAAATGTTGGAGTTTTAATATTATAAGATTATGTTCTCATTTCTTCAAAACTTTACCATCTATCCTGCTTATCAGATTAGCACAATTTGTAGCATTTTCCAGATGCTAAGGTATTGCTGCCAGCTTTTACTTTTTACAGCACAGTGATGGAAACATATATCAACTCAGACAAGCTCTATAACATTGGAACTTGGATTTGAACATGCTCTCTAGTTCAGCTAAAAAATAAGGATAGCCTCAAATAATCACCCATTTTAAACTATTTATTCAAAATTTCTGGGAAATCCAAGAATCTTTAAAATACCAAAGAAACAACAACCATAAAACCCATCATTCTTTGTGTTAGTTTTGCTATTGCTGCTGTTGCTATGAGTTACCACCAACTTAGTGGCTTAAAACGACTCAAATTTATTATTCTACAATGCAAAAATCTATAAAGTGTGTGTCAACAGCAACAAGAACACTCAGACCAAAATTTTGCCCTAACTCCTGACAAAGCTGAAGGAGACAGTTAACATTAAGGAAATGGACCTTGGGTTTCACATGCCCCTTTGGATAGGACACATATTTGGAACAATAGGAGTGAATGTCAAGTATAAGTATGGCTCTTCATTAGACTACCTAAAGGATTTTACTAATTTCCATGCCTTTGCTCCTCTCCAGATTAACCATATCAGGCCTTCCAGGTGCAAGATCCATTTGTTAAAACTAATTAGGTAATTCCTATCTGTAGGCTGTTTAGAAACTACATTGGCTAGTTCCCAAACTACCAAGTAGGAAAATGTATTCACAGATTGTAGTCTGAGGAGACTGAAGAGAAATAACTGGCACATCCCAGCAAGTGAATAGACTTTGACAACTGTGACATTCCCTCCACTGTGTGAGGGATGACAAATGCCTCCAATGAGCCTGTGGGGAGTTTCTTTTCTTAATTGAGGAGAAGGAAGTCATCATACAGTTCATATTCTTGAGAGAGCAGTTTACCTTGTACTTCTTTCCAGACCTTGCTTTATTCTCCAAAGCCTCTGACCCTTTGTGTGTTCCCGTTCAGATCATGGACTGAAGTCCACAGCATTAGGAATTCAGGACAGACTAGGTATTTGTGACCTACAGTAACCTAGAACTCACTGAAAACCATTACTCCTACAACCCCAACTGGGAGATAATAGCTTTCATATAAAAATCCTTGAAGGTTAGGCTATATATTCATCCACTGGGTTTATGGCCTTCTTAAGTTTTCATAGGTATATTTCAAGGCTTCCTGAACTCCCTGAAACTATATATTAAAAAACAGAGTTATATATTTACATATATAAATCTAAAATGTCCAAGAGCCCACACTACACTTGTCCCCCACTTACCTCACCCAAAATCAATAGAGGGGAAAAAAATAACTGCTATTTGAAATACTTTTAATTTAAAAACCTGTCACCAGGGACACACAATTCTAGTTCCACAAATAATTGCTTAAACTACATTCTGCTTTGGTATGATGCCATGGAGAAACAGCTCTACAAAATAATTTTTCTTTGTTTACTGGGAATGATTTTCACTCAATTAAATTATGTACACTATTATTGGAATCGTTGCGGGAATGTTCTCTCTGCACTGAGTGTCAGAAATTGTGCTATTTTTTGTTCCTCCAGAGGATCTGAATGGTTTATTCTTTTAGGATACTGCAAATTTTACAAGTGATCATTTTTGGTTTTGTTTCAACATCCCTAGAGCACTTCTTGCAAAGACCTGGATGTAAAAGTGCAGTAAAGGTCAAAGTTGGCACATGAGATAAACAGATGATAGTGAATCAGTGATCCAGGTTTTAGGAGTCACTTTTGAAGTTCCTTTTACGTGTGTCTGTGAGATGGAACTCCCTGATGAAAAACAGAATTGTTTCTAAAGTCCACAAGTTATCTAATTCCACCTGTGACACTGAGGTATTCCCATTCTTAATATCTGAAATATGGTGATAATAAAACAAAATTCAATACAGAGCAAGATCTTTATAAAGGAGACAAAAAGCAGAACAATTTTAAAGCTTCAATGTTGTTTTCCTTCTATTGAACTCTTAAACCTTAGCATTTGGAGGCATCACCTTTTTTTTCTTTTCTTTTTTTCATTTTGTTTTCTTTTTTAAAATCTTGCTAGTATTTAAACATTTAGAGAATAATGAATTTTAAAATTTCAGTGAGAAATTATTAATCTCAGATGAGTAAATGGATTTGTCAAGTGCATACTAATTACAGCATTGAGTTATTACATGTTTATTTGTTATTTTTAAATGTATTTTTATTGATCTTAGAGAGAAAAAGAGAGGAAGAGGGTAATAGAAAAATCAATGATGAGAGAGAATCATTGATTGGCTGCCTCCTGCATGCTCCCACTGGGGATTGAGCCAGAAATCCAGGCATGTGGCCTGACCTGGAATCGAACCATGACCTCCAGATTCATAGATTGATGTTCAACCACTGAGCCATGCCTGTGGCTACGCAACATGTTTATTTGTTCTACCAAAGAGTCTAAACTCACTATCTTCTAAATACATTTTACCAATATTACAAACAACTGAAAGTGGATAATTTCAGAGACCATCATAACACTGTCAAGATATGACTGACAGATAACATTTGTATCCAATTTATGTACAATCATATTTGAAAATAGGGGAATTCATCTGATGACTGCCTTAAATGCATTCCTTTCCAGGATTATACTATTGCTGTGAAAATGATCATGTTAAGTGAAAAATAAACTCTTGCTTTTTTTTTACTTTTATTTTTTCCCCATAAAGCACTGTTAGCTTTAGAAAAGATCACCATCCAGAAAGCCTGAGGAAACCCAGCAGGCTACTGAGGAAACAATTAGTGAGAGTGCATTAGAAAGATAAATAGGACCTACAGGGAGGAAAGTCTCAGCTTTCAGCTTTTAATATTTGAAGTTTGCTTTACATCTAATTATCAGAACGCCTTTAGGGGGTTGCATTGAAGTTTCTTTTACAGGTAGAAGAAACAGCTTCATTGAGTGATAGGCACTGGGTAACTGCATTTTGAAAAGATTTTCAGCGTTTGACATTATCCTCTAGTCTAAGGTATTATAATTATAAAAACTTAGAGTGACTTTTGTCGGATTTCTTTCCTTAAATAGTTACAGGAAGTCATGTTCAGTGTTTCACACAATTATTTTTCATTTATTCCTCCAACAGTACAATGTAGCCTTTAAAAATAATTTTAAAAAATAGTGTTTCATTTTTCCGCCGTTTTAGGCTTACAAAAAATTGCACATTTGGAATTGAAAGTTCCCATATACTTCCTCTCTCTTCTACCCAGAAAGTTCATCCTATTAACATCTTGCATTAGTAAAGTGCATTTGTTACAATTGATAATACCCTATTAGAATATGTTTATTAACTGAGGATCATAGTTTACATTAGAGTTAACATTTTGTGTTGTATTGCTATGAGCTTTGATGAATGCATAATATCATGTATTCACCATTATAGTATCATTTAAAATAATTTCATTACACTAAAAAGGCTCTATGCTTTGATGATTCCTCTAATCTGCACCTACCCCCAAGCTCTAGAAAATACCTGATCTTTCCATTTTCTCCATAGTTTTGCTTTTTAGTATAAGGCATAGTTGAACTTACATAGTAAGTGGCATTTTCAATTTGGCTTCTTCTATTTAACAATATGGAGTTTAACTTCTATGTTTTTTGCTTCATGGCTTGACAGCTCATTGCTTTTAATTACTGAATATTTCATTGAATAGATGTCCCACAGTTTGTTTATTCATTCACTTTTTGAAGGGAGCTTTAATTGCTTCCAATCTGTGACAATTATGAATAAAGCAAATATATATATATATATATATATATATATATATATATATATATATATATATATATGCATGTGTAGAATTTTGTGTGCACATAAGTTTTCAACTCATTTGGATAAATAAATATCTAGGGAGGTAATTGCTAGATATTGTTGTACGCCTGTTTAGCATTGTACAAAATTGCCAACTGTCTTCCAAAATGGCTATACCATTTTGTATTTGCCCTAGTAATGCATGAGAATGTCTGTTGATCTTCATCATCATCCTCATTGGGTTGTGTCAGTGTTTTGGATTTTAGCCATTCTAACCCATGTGTATGGATATTATTTTGGGGGTAGATTCTGTAAACTATTGAAGTAATTAAAAATAAGAGCTTTAAAGGAGCCAGAGGTCTTAGGATTGAATTTTGCCTCTCATACTTCCTAGCTGTGTGATCTTAGATGAATTGCATAAAAGCATTGTGACTCAATTTCTTCCCTATAAAAAGGTTACTGGTAGTACCTATCTCATAAGTTTATGCAACAAAGAGTGAACTGATATGGTTATTGTGGTTAGAACAGTACTTGGCATGTCATAATCTCCACAAAGGGTCACTGTAATCAGGGAAATGGTGTAGCCAATTTTTGAGACGAGACAAAAGGTAAGTACTTTGCCCAAATTTAGTGGTTTAACAAGTAGAGCAACCTGGATTTAATTTTCGGATTTGTCACCAGAGCATATGTTCTTTCCAATATTCCATGAAGATTCTTAAGTTGATTTGTACAAAGAAAAACAGTGCACCCATTGTCCACACGTCTTGGCATTTCTAGTCACAGCTGTAAATTACTCTAGAATTCAAGTTGCCAGAAAAAACAAAGCCAACACAGTGTATCTTTGGGACCCTCTACTCCTTGTTTCTTGCTAACTTGCCTCCTTTGTATGGCCACAGTTCCCTTCCTTATTGCTTTCAGCCTTCCTTTCTTGGTTACCCAGAAAGAGCTGTTATTCCAGTCCTTTCAGCCAATGTTATATATTATGCCTATTAATATAATCACTGAATATTCTACAGACAGGTGTTTTATTGTTATAATTTTTCACTTTATTCTAAAAAAGTTCATAATAGAAAATACTGCTACCCCTTTGCACACAATTTTAAGCCTTTAAATTATCGCAGAGGTTTCAGTAAGTTTTAAATGAATATATTTGCATTGCGTTCAGAAGACCTACTTAGAAATGGCTCAAATCTTCTTTATCTTTTTTATTATACTGCATCTTCACATCTTCCAACATATTATCAGTCACTTAAAATGTACTTTTGAGCTAAAACCGATTTGGCTCAGTGGATAGAGCGTCAGCGTGTAGACTGAAAGGTCTTGGGTTCTATTCTGGTCAAGGGCATATACCTTGGTTGCGAGCACATCCCCAGTAGGAGGTGTGCAGGAGGCAGCTGATCGATATTTCTCTCTCATCAATGTTTCTAACTCTCTATCCCTCTCCCTTCCTCTCTCTAAAAACTCAATAAAATATATTTTTAAAAAATGTATGTTTGAGTAAACAAATGACATAGGGGTATGTGAAATCAATCATATACACCCAAAGGGAGGGCCTTCCTTTATCATAACATAGAGGACCATGGGCTTGCTGGGACCTGGCACTGGCATGTTTTCCTCTCCAGATGGACAGGTTTGCTTATGAACCTTAAACTCTGCATGTTTTAACATGAACTTCATAGATTGCTCTTTCTACTTGTTTTTTTTTTTATAAGAATTTGCAATTTCATTATGTTCTTAAGGTTTGTTATTTTTATAGAGATTTGGTAAGCTATTGTTTCAGTATAAATTTTATTGTAATTTGTTTTGCTCATTCTTAAAACATTAATTCGAAATGAATTGCACATCATTTACCTGTCTTATTAACACCTTTACCAAAGAAATGGAGCTCATCCCATCAAAAGCCTAACGATTTTGTGGCTGTTGTTGCTGTTCTCTTGTAGATAAAAGTCTCAACCATGTAATACAATTACCTGCTTTTTGTAGGTGGAACACTCCAAACCCAATTTCCATTTTTATTGTTGCCTCAGGGTCATTATTTTTGAATAAGGTATTACGATGTGTGGTAAGACATGCTATATATTATTATAGTATGTAAAGCACCTTGTTTATAATCTGAGAAGACAGAGTGTTTCCTCATTGTAGTATTTGCATTTATGTCTGTTTACATAAGAGTGTACAATTCTCAATTTTAGCTTCTTCACTTATAACTATAGCTTTTTATTGCTACTATGTCTGCCTTTACCAACTCTTTTTATCTTGTTTTTGAAAAAATATTTTAATACCATAAGGTTTAAAAAGAAGATATAAAATATTTATAGACCCTACAGTAAATAAACCAAATAAACATTTTTATGTTATCATCTTCTATTTGACCGTGCAATTTGTTTCCTCAGAAGCATGTATTTGGAATATATGTAGTTTAGAATCTTGGATATTATACCTTAAACTCTGCATGTTTTAACATGAACTTCATAGATTGCTAACTTCTTGGATGTTACCTTAGGAGGTACCCTATGCTGGGAATGAAGAATGTTGGTGTGAATTATAGGGTTATCATTTACATCAATGATGAGACACAGTCACTGATTGGCTGCCTGCTGCATGCCCCACACTGGGGATTGAGCCTGCAAACAGTGACCTCCTGGTTCATAGGTTGATACTCAATCCCTGAGCCATGCTGGCGGGGCTGGTTTGCCTCTTTTAACCTTTCATGTAGTTGGCCCTCTTCCAGAGCATCGAGATTGCCAGAAATCTGACATAAAATTAAATAGGTTGACACAGCTCTAAGAGTTTAATTTGTGTACACAATCTGACCTCTATTAGTATTGTTTCTCATATAAGTGCTGACTTTTGACCCCAGGAGCCAAGAAAGGGGAAAAAAATTATACCGTCTCTCTTTCTTTCTCATTTTCCCCTACTTGATTAAGGTTTAATGGGGTTGTGGATATTGAATGCCGGCCATAGCGGTGGCCTGCTGAGTGCTGAATAAACCATGTTCGATTAGGCCAGTGCAGGTGTTTGGGAAGGGATACATTCCCCCTTGACTAACATCTTCCAGTTGGCCGCAGGCCAGCAACACAGTCTGTCAGTCTTGTGGCTGCTGCCATCAGCTGCTCTTGCTGGATTCTAAGCTCTGTGGGCTTCTGGCTCTAATTCTGCTCCTGCTGTGGATTCTTCGCTTTTGAGGGTACCAGCGCATAAGTGACTAAGAGTTAGTTATACAGCTGATCACAAACTTATGAATCATTGATTCTCAGCCTCTTCTCTATTTTTAGCTTTGCCTTGTTCCAAGTGCCGAGCAAATTTTGGAATAAATTGTCCCTACAGGTACATTCAATCAGTGGCATAGTAAGAAGGATGTGAAGATATATGTAGAAAATTAAAGTGCAAAATGGTGTGATATAGACAAAATATTTTAGTTTTATCTAGTCTGAATTAGATTTAAGTTATATGAAAAAAAACAACCAACAACAATATTTGAATGGGAAGCTTCAGAACTTAAGACAAATATGAAGAATGAATTTCATACCTTTCATGCCACTGAAGACCTGTGTCTCCAATACTCAAATGATTTTATAAGGACACATTGTTTCTTGTCTGACATCTTAAGACCTCTACCTCCTTAGTCCTCTTTAACAATCTTTCCTACTCATATAAATCGTCACACATACAAAGGTGACTCCAGAGCCCAGTTTGAAAATATTTTACCTAATTGGATAGGATATAAAGGTTAATGGCTCATTTATGATTCCAGGACTATCCGAGACCTTGACTGCGGTGAGACTTGGCTTTCAAGAGTGTGCTGGCCTAAAATCACCTCTAAAACTAAGATTCTCTTTGTTTTATAAAGTCCTTTCAGTATGATTCACTTGCAAAAAAATAAAAAAATTAAAAAATAAAATAAAAGAAACAAGTAAAAAGATATAGTTCAAATCTTTCTGCAAATATTCCATTGAAATAGTAGTTCTTATTTACTTTAAATATCACTTGCCTTTTCTTCCTTAATAGCCTAAACTATTTAAGGGTTTTCCTTAATCACATAGCCCGGCATTGTATTACGGTAATCAATGATCTGTGTCCTGAACTTCATTCCCATCAAGTTCACTTACTCCAAACGACAAACAATGGGTCTTCATCTTTGTGTCAATGAAACTCCATGAGGAAGGAAAGGGCATATGTCTCTTTTGTCTCTCACCTTAGTTCCTATTACAGATTATTCTTATTACATTTGATGAATATTTATTGAATCAAAGAATAAGTTAAGACAAAGCAGACATTTCAGCTAGTTTTTATCCAAATGTGCTTCAGAACACTTGGGAAGATGAATTACCAGGTAAACAGATTTAATAAGAAAAGAATAATAAGAAAATAAACAGTCTTAAGGGAGTGAATAAGAAGAAATCCCTAGACAAATCCTTAAAGTCTCAGCGCTTATCTTCAAATCCAAATTATATTTATTTTTAAAATGCTCTTCAAATGTTATTGTGAATTGTTCCATTTTTCTCACATGGATATAACCTCTTCTTTCTTTAGTTTTTATAGCCCAAATATTGACATAACTGTCTTACCTCACCTCTCACACTATAGGATCGGTGAAGGCAAAGTTCACAGCTGAGTGATCTTTGCTTTTTGCCTCTTCCTTTTCCTGCGTAATGAGTGGCTCAGTGCCTGCCCAGCAACATGAGCATATTGAGTCCTGCTGAAGCCGAGGGAGGAGAATGTCTGTAGTCCTGAGGAGCCAGGCTGAGAGCTCTCAGACAAAACTTGATTAGGAATGCAGCAGAACAAGGCTGGCCTCCTAAGGGCCATGCAGTCTGGCTGCCAGCTGACCTTCAGTTATGCCCGTCTCCTTCCTCCAACATTTTGAACTGACAGGAAAGATACTACCTTTGATTAGTTTTTAAGGAGGAACCTCATTTTAAAAAAATGCAATGTGTGCCAAATACTTTTCATGAAATACAGAGTAACTGATGGTTCTTCATTAGCATTTTATTGGTGCTCTTTAAAAACACTTGCCAGTCAAAACACTCTAGAAGTTAACTCTCTCTAGTATATATTATATCACTGCTTTGCCAGACATCTAGATAGTTAACTGCATTAAATCCAGGGTTAAAAAAAAAGTTCCCTTTGGGAACTAGAACACATTTGATGTAGGTATTAAAATGAATAGGTCTTGAATTTCTGATTCATCCAAAGTTTTCATTTATATTTTAATGTGATAATCATCTAAGGGAATAAAACAAAAATGTTTGATGAGTTATTTATTCATAAAAGGTACCCTTCATTATTGAATACATGTAAATAATCTTTTTAATAGTATGTCTATTTTATTCTAATTATTGCATTTTCAGTATTTCCTTGAACATAGAAGGACATTATTGAGTTTGAGCACCTAACAATTACTTCTTTCTGTGCTTATAACACGTTGGTTCATATGTTCCAAAGGAAAAGCATATAATACTGTCTGGACAGTTATCCTACCCTGGCTCCAGTATGTCTGAAGTATATCACTTGCACCTACAGTGAGTTTACTTCTCTTTTTTGGCTTTAGTCTTGTTAGCCCCATAAAATAGGGATGATGATATCTTATTTTATAGGACTAAAGACACCACTTGCAAAATGAACAATTAACTCGTACCACTAATAAAAGGAAATAAAACAGTGCAAATTAAAATCTGACTTATTCTTTATTGAATGTAAAAATATCTCTCTCTCTCCTTTCTCTCTCTCTCTCTCTCTCTCTCTCTCTCTCTCTCTCTCTCTCTCTCTCTTTATATATATAAAACCCTAATGTGCAAATAGACTGAATGGTAAAACAACAGAACAACTGGTAACTATGATGTATGCTGACCACCAAGAGGTGCACATGGGACATGGCGGGCATCGGCAACAGGTGGCAGAGTGTGGAACATGGCGGGCATCAGCTGCAGCAAGAAAAAAGTGGGGTGCTGGTCACTGTCATCGGGGAGAGTTTCCAGTGGTTACTAAAAATTCTTTGCCCCCATGTGCTGCAATCCCCCCCAGCACTCACACCTGCTGCCACCACCAGAACCGGTCCCAATCACTTGGCTCCATTAGCAGGTGTTAGCTGTGGCAGCTGTCCCCAGTCGCCCCTGAGGCTTCTCCATCTCCTGAGAGGTAATTGGGGCAGCACCCACCACTTGCACCCACTGATGGCACTGGCCTCACTAGCACGTGCTGCTGGCACTGACCCCAATTGCTACAGTAAAAATCAATATTTTTATTTACTATGGCAGGGGCAGGGCTGCGCCATGGCAGGGGCAGGGCTGCCAACACACAGGGGACCAGGGGACTGGGGGCCATGGCAGGAGGGGCAGGGTGGGGGCACGGAGGACGGGTTGAGACTGGCCCTGTGCCCACAGCAGCCTCATGGCCCAGAGTTCCTTTCAAGGTGCATGAATTTGTGCATTAGGCCCCTAGTTATTCTAATAAAAGCCCAGATTTAAAAGAACAGTAGTCGTCTGGTTTGTTTCTTTCTCTTTGCAGTTAATCTTGTTTTGGTTTCAAAGTTATTATTGTTAATTTACTACACTTTACTTTCTATGTTTTGTTCTATTTTTTTTAAGACCTTTTATCTCAGTCATCCCCTCCCTTAGAATCTGGAAAATTTTTATTTGACTTGGATTAAGAAGATCAAAGGGAAGCTGTGACTCATCTGAGAAATATGTACACATACTTATTATATGTAACATAAAACCTTATATTAGAAGAAGTTATCTAACAATGAAGTAGACCATTCTCAATTGTCTTCCAACTCTGGGATCTATTATTATTAATTAATAACTGTTATGGAGTAATTATTCAATGGCTACTTTAGACATACCTCAAATGACAATTAGGAGCTTCATGTCACTATTTGAAAGGGCACCAATTATTTTTAAAGTCTCCTTCAAAACTAAACTTAGCAGTTTGTAGGAACTAACACACAGCACCCTGTTATAACTCAATTGATATGATCAGAAATAAGGAGTGCACCCAACTTTAATATTTTAATTTGCATATACCCCATAGTAATAACTAAACTAATCATAAGAACAAAAATACCCACCTGTAGATGTGTTAGGAAATAAAAATATTGATTTTTACTGTAACTATTTCACAGGTTTGTTGGAAAAATCATCAGATAATGTCTGTAAGTTCCCTTACATTTGAGAAAAGGCTATAATTGATAGAAGATACAGGAGAATTGAAAGAAAGAATATATAGCCAAAACTGGTTTGGCTCAGTGGATAGAGCGTCAGCCTGCAGACTGAAAGGTCCCAGGTTCGATTCCCGTGAAGGGCATGTACCTTGGTTGCTGGCACATACCCAGTAGGGGGTGTGCAAGAGGCAGCTGATCAATGATTCTCTCTCATCGATGTTTCTAACTCTCTATCCCTCTCTCTTCCTCTCTGTAAAAAATTAATGAGATATTAAAAAAGAAAGAAAGAAAGAAAGGAAAGAAAGAAACAATATATAATTATGTTTATGATAATAGGCAATGGATACATTTTGTTGTTGTTGTTTTTGTTAAACCTCACCTGAGGAAATTTTTCCATTGATTTTTAGACAGTGGAAGAGAGAGAAAGAGAGAGAGAGAGAGAGATACATCAATTGGATGCATCCTGCACTTGCTCCCACCAGGGTGGGGGATAGAAACTCTTTGGTACTCAGGCTAAGGTTCTAATTACTGAACTTACCAGTCAGGGCGGCAGTGGTATTTATTTTATTTATTTTTAACTTAGTCTTGTATTACTTGGGTGTTGAATAGATTTTTAGGTAGTTATCACACTCGGTGGTGCAATGTACACCCTCACAGAGAATGTAGGGGCGCTGTCCCTCTGGCTAGTGTGTCCTCCTGCTCTTCTCTCACGCCCCTTAAACAGCCCTGGATAACAGCCTTGGTGTGACCTGAAGGGGCAGATCACTGCATGAAGTGGGAATGGGAGGAGAAGCCCTGTCAGGGATTCTTCCGTTTCCATCTGCTGATGGTGAGAAGCCGGAGAAGGAGGAACAGCCCATCTTTGGGAGAGCAGCTGAGGGGCCCAGCACCCTGGAGCTGGGCACAGCTTCCCAGAGCCCGGAAGGCACATCACCTCTATTTAACAGGATGGCAGTGGGTGTTTACATGAATCAATTTCCTATTTTTGAATGACAACAATTTAATGATGCATTACCCTTTGTGATTTACACTTAGATTTTCATAAGCAGAGATAAATCAACAGGAAAAATGTAATCATAAATTAAGAGTGTTTGTGTCACAAATTTTGCAAATGATTCTTCAGTTGAGTGATTTGCCAGACCTATACCTATCACTCTGTTAGGCTCTTTGATAAAGTAGCAATAGCCACCCCCTTTTAAAATGTCAACCTAAGGATCCAAATTGAATTCTTACCTTCAGAAAATTAGAGATTACATTTTCACATGCACTACAGCCTTGCCATATATCCATCTAATATCATTTAATGTCATTTGGGATTTAAGTATAACATTACCCTGACTTGTTCTTCACTAATCACACAAATTTATAAATATGTTATTTACTTATCTAAAACAATAATCTACTTTTAATCTCACTGGAACTAATAATGCTAGTCTGACTTTGCTTGATTTCTCATAAATTTTTTTAAATTGTATTGAAAATAGTTACCAAAAAAAGTTATTTTTATAAATGTTCACTCACTTGGCAACCCACTGGGGAAAGGAGCTTGTATATTTTTCCAAACCAATTGGAAGAGTTTGATAATAAATTAATATTAACTTGCTTTCACAGTATGCATTTTTTTTTACAAGAGTCAATAACATTTTATTTAGTTATTTATTCTTTTATTTTTTAAATATATTTTATTTATTTTTTTTTACAGAGAGGAAGGAAGAGGGATAGAGAGTTAGAAATATCCATGAGAGAGAAATATTGATCAGCTGCCTCCTGCACATACTAGGGATGTGTCCACAACTAAGGTACATGCCCTTGTCTGGAATCGAACTTGGGACCTTTCAGTCTGTAGGCTGGTGCTCTATCCACTGAATCAAACCGGTTAGGGTGCAATAATTTTTATTTGTTCCTCGTGCTTCAAAAGCTTTTTGAGAGGGTGATTTAGACATTGAGAGTCCTCAACTCTGGGACTTTTTCCATCCTGTTGGAATTACTACATCTGCTATCTGGATGCTCACTCACTCACAACAATATAGTTGGAACGATATCTTTCTTGTTTTTGTGTACAGTGTAGCTAGGAAACATTATAATTGAAATATATGAATTTGTAAATCTGAACACTTAAAAATTATCTCAGAGTTTTGGTTATATGTAATGACAAATAGTCTTATCACTTGAAAACATGTCTTTTAAGATGAAACATTGAATAGCATTGCCTATGTCTTCTATATGATAATGATCTAGTTTGTGAACTTATGACCCATGTAAAAGCCATTCTACTGTGAACATAAATATTTAATCTTATTTTAAAATTATATAGTATTCTGCCTGATTAGCAATAGAAGGTAGGTGATGGTTTTTCATGTTGAATTTTACATTTCACCAAATTACCTTGGCCACAAAGTTTCAAGGAGTTTTGATACTTGTGTGTATATGTGTGTAAAAGATGACATGTTCATACCAGAAGTTATGAGTTGAGTTTGAATACATTAATGCAGTTCAGAGCATATTGGTCATGATGGCAAAAGCAAGAATGAAGAGAAGGGGATTCAAAAGATGATGTGGAGTTAGCAAATAGGTTTAGGAACATATATTTTGTATAAAGTCTATTTAAAGGTATTTTGAGCTAAAATCATTTGTGAAGTAAATAAAAGAAAAGTTTTCTGTTTTCCCCCTATTTGCTCAATAGCAAGATGTAGATTTTCAATGGTGTCCCCCTTTCCTCTCTAGCAGAGGACAAAAGTTAATCAACTGAGACCATTCTAGACCCCCTATCAGCCCAGAAACAAAACCCAAGGGGTCTTCATAATAAAACCTGCTAAAACTAGCTCTTATCCATCATTAATTTGCCCATATATTTGAGTTATTAGAATTTGCCAACTGAGAAGTTCAAAATTCTTTTCCCCTGTCTTTCCATTTCTCTAAAAATGTATTGTTTATTTGTTAAAGTGAAATATACTACAATAGTAAGCCCAAATTCTAAGCACCCATTTGCTTTACTCCTTGCTGGATTCTTCTAGGCAACTAGATCATATGATAATGATCTAGTTTGTGAACTTATGACCCATGTAAAAGCCATTCTACTGTGAACATGTTGATAAACTTGTTCATGTTGATAAACTTGTTTGTTTTCCTTTTGTTAATCTGTCTTTTGTTCGTGCATTTTGCAGATCCCTCAATAATAAACCTAAGATGAGTAGAGGGGAAAATGTTGCAGGGAGTTCAGCCATAACATATAAGAGTAGAGTAATAATAAAAACCACGTGATGAAAAATATATAGGCATGTAGGATTTAATTTTCCCCTACCTGATATTTGCAAAGAAGTAATGATTTTGATAGCATAGTTTCCTAAATTTTGTCTTATTTTTATATTCTTTAATATCCTTCTCTATAGATTCCTGGAGGTACCTATTTCATCGATTGGGAAATAGAATGAATCTGCTCCTTGAATCAAGATCACAGACCTCGCCATGAATATTCAGTACCTGTTTCATTACAATTAGGCTGTTTATCTGGAAACCTATTGGGATTCTTACTGTAACCAAGTCATTAATATTTCAATCCTATTTTAGATGAGGCATACCTATCATTTCTTACCTTCTTCCTAATTTATGAGGCAATGTAGCAAGGGAGATAAGAACATTCTTATTGCTATTAAGAAGTCCTAGACTATTCCTCCTCTTTGCTTCTATTTGAAAGACCTTAGCTAAATAAGTTTTTTTAACCTCAGTTTCCTCCTCCATAAAACACACACACACACACACACACACACACACACACACACAGACACACATCAAATAGACAAACAAACAATAAAAAAAAACCCACACTTAAATAATATTGAATCTCTTTGGACTGGACCCTTACACTATGTTCAGGCCAGTGACTTTAATTCTATCTCTTATTTTTAGGTACCCACTGTAAGGTTTGAGGCATAGAAAAGACTCATTATGGAGGTGAGAAATCAGAATAGAAGGAGTGGAGAGGGGAGAGAGAACCCAGCCAGGCTGCCTCCAGATGGACATGGAGGAAAAGCAATACGTGGCTGGTCTGCGGGTCTTTTTAAGGGGAGGAACAGGAAAGGGTTGGACCCAGGGTGGAACAGGAAGGGGTGGGCTCCAGGGCACTTTGGCAAGCGCTGATTGGTAGTTCAATGTCTTAGGGATGTCTCTGTGACAGACGCCAGTAATGTCATAACTCCACCCACCAGGTGGGGGGAATCTCACACCCATTCCCCCTCCCTCTCCCTTCCCCCTCCACCTACCTTCCTCCTTTTAAATATTTGACCTCTATTTAACCGACTTACATATACTAATGCGACTTCCTCAAGATTTATGCTTTAGACCAGTGGTCAGCAAACTGTGGCTCTGTTGACTAATGAGTTTGCTGACCGACTGCTTTAGACTATTGAACACTTTATAGCTATTCATGTCCTACCCAAGTATCATTTTATTTTATATATATACACACACACACACACACACACACACACACACACACATATATATATATATATATATATATATATATATATATATATATATATATAAATTGATTTTTTTTATAGAGAAGAAGGGAGAGGGATAGAAGCTAGAAACATCAATGAGAGATAAACATAGACCAGCTGCCTCCTGCACACCCCCTACTGGGATGTGCCCACAACCAATGTACATTCCATTGACCTGAATCAAATCTGGGACCTTTCAGTCTGCAGACTGATACTCTATCCACTGAGCAAAACCGGTTTCAGCTTTAGGTTTCTTTTCTATCCTTTTATCACTTTAAGATTAAACAAAAGTAGTAGATGCTTTTGACAGTGTTTCATATTTCTGTAGAGATCCCTCTGTCTTTTTTCCTTAGGTAGAAAGATTTCCCATGAGAAGGTCTCAATATCACTTCTAACATATAAAGACACACACACACACACATATATAAAATTAACCCTAAGACATAAATGTTATTCAGAATATTATGTATAAAATGTTATTCAAAATATCATTTATATATTATTTAGAAATGTAATTGCTTAATATCACTTTGATCTTTATAAAGAGATAATAATATTCATTCATTTAGTCAATCTCAAAATAATTGAGAATATTTTAATATCCCAACTCATTATAATATTTATGAAACACATGCAATTGAAGCAACGACCTTTCTGGCCTTTAGACCTCCCATCACCTCCTACTTCTAGAAAGCTCAATAATACACATGCATGAGCAAATGAGAATTTACTTACATATTCTTTATCTGCCGTAGTTTTTCAGGCTCTTTAGTAAGAGAAATGCAGTGCCAGGGTTTAGAAAAAGAACAACAAAAATCAATTCTTTAGCTTCTTCAGATGTTTTGCCTCAAGGGTACTGCCACTCAAAATGTGCTTGGTTCATTTTATCTTAATCACAGATCCAAATGCAAAATTCTCAAGGGCAGCCTGTGTATTTGCATAAATCTCTTGAGAATTTGTGTAAATAGTCAAGGGAGGGTTGTTTTGCAACTTCAGGAAAAGGGCTGTGGGTTTCACACAGATCAAAGTAGAGAACTGGAGCAATGAGGTCTCAACCTAGGTTCATGTTGGCAAATGAAAAAAGTAACCACTCAAAATTTAGGTGCCTGTTTCTTTACAATTAGACCATTAATCTGGCAACTTGTTGAGTATTTATTCTGTTTCAGGGTATCTGTTACAAGCTCCCACAGGCAATCAAGTGCCACTCCTACAAAAATCTTGTAAATTCCTCCACTTGCCCAAGGGCACTGGTATCTTAAGAATTGAGGTAGATTTTGAATGTCCAAACTCTTCTTCTAATCCCATACCATTGCCTTTAAATACATGTTGTGTCTGATATCATTTTATTTTCAAAGCTTAAATAGATTCTCAACATTCTAAAAACAAAATTGATTTAATTTCTATTGGATTTGTTTTAAGTATCTAATGTAATCATGACCGAAATATAAAATGTGAAGCATGAACTTACTTCACTTTTTTATTGTTTGGCAACTGCTTGCATTTTATCAAATGCTAGACTTTGTCATCTCTGCAGATCTGGGTCTTTGGATTTACTCATACTTAAAAGTTGCATACTGTGGGAACCATGTCAGCGTCAAGGCTAATTAGAGTGTGGAGGACTTGTTAGCATGCCTGATGGCTAAGGCCACTCGGATCATGGACATCTTAATCAGGGTGTCCAAGGACTATACCCAGATGCAAGGCCAGGGCAATCTCATGGTACACTGTGCCCTTCTATAAGCCAAATGATTGATGTCATTGTTGGCAGAAAGCCGCTTTTGTCTGAGTATTAAAGTACATCGCTAAGGTGAGAGAGTTCAGACAAAGCTGAGCACTGGTACTGCTGCGATGTGAAGGGGGAAAAGGCTAGGAGAGGTGAGAGAGGCTGGAGAGGTTACTGAGGCTATAGCTCTAGGGGAGAGCTCGGGTGCCTCTGCTACTCGAGGCTGTAGGTCCAGAGGCAGCCTGCAGCTGCTTAGATCATGGCTGTAGGAACGGAGGCTACTGCTAGTTTGGAGGAAAGATGGATTCCTTTATCAGCTGGTGTGTGGATTCCTGTATGAAACTCTGACGTGAAGAACTGTTTTGTCTAAGGCTTATGGCCACTGGCTCCTACAATAAAGACTCATTCTTTTTTGTTTGTTTGTTTGTTTGTTTTAATGTACTTTATTTTTTTTACAGAGAGAAAGAGAGAGGGATAGAGAGCTAGAAACATCAATGAGAGAGAAACATCGACCAGCTGCCTTCTGCACACCCTCTACTGGGGATGTGCCTGCAACCAATGTATTGTACATAACCTTGACTGGAATCGAACCTGTGACCCTTCAGTCTGCAGACCGACACTCTATCCACTGAACTGGTTTAGGCTAAAGACTCATTTCTATACAACCACGACTTCCCATGGCTTTTCCATCTACCATCTGGAATCTCCAGAAGGCTCAGCTCCTGGCAGAGGGGCTCAGCCCCAACAGTTAGTGCAATAGGCAGGGTTCAAGAATGAACCTGCCCTGACACTTGGCATAGCCCTTAGTAGGATTCAGAAGAATATATGGACTCAGAGAAGCTGTGCTCTAGCTGCTCTGACACATAACAATATTGATCAACTACTGTTATTTATCCATCTACAATGTATCATCCACCATCATTTAACATACTATAAAGCAGTGATTCTAAAGTGTTTGCATAAATCAGAATCACTTGGGGTT
The DNA here is from genome assembly GCF_014108245.1 of Pipistrellus kuhlii. Classification (NCBI taxonomy): domain Eukaryota; kingdom Metazoa; phylum Chordata; class Mammalia; order Chiroptera; family Vespertilionidae; genus Pipistrellus; species Pipistrellus kuhlii. The sequence continues at coordinate 45,206,052 of NW_023425438.1, read as the reverse complement.
CTGTTTGAATACAGATAGCTCGGTCCTACCCTGCCATTTCCATTTATTAGGTCTAGAATGGGACCTGAGAATTTGCATTTTAATGAATAAAGAGGTAATGGTGTTGTTGTTGATTCAAAGACCGATATTGATAACAACTGGCATAGAACATGGATGTTTTTGTTCTCAAGAGAACTGTTTTTATTTTCCATTTCATTTGGGGTGGGAAGTTGAGACGATTCAAGAATGAATTACACAAAATAATCAAAAGGGGCAATCTCTTGTGGACATGCAGAAATTGTACAGTGGTCTGGCACATTTTTAAGGCTGCTGGGAAGAAGTCAAAGTGATATGTATTTACCTTATATGATGGACCTCTGAAAGATTGTCAGGCATGGCAGTATATGTGTTTGGCAGCATGAACATAGGTTTAATGATATCTCAGAGATGCTTACATTTAGGGACTAATGCTGTGGACCAGGACCAAAGTGTGTGTGATAGACAGGTCTGAAAATGGGTTCTTGTGAAGTCAGGAGAAAATTATATCAAGGGCTCATGCACAGGAGGATTTGATTATAGTGACAAGATTCATTGGAAGTGGAAAGGTGAACAGGGCACAGATGTCCCAAAGAGGCTGCCACGTGGCCTCATCCAGCTCCATGCGGCTCAGCTTTGTTTTGCTGCGGAAGCAGTCTAGCCTCTTGGGGCTATAGGTTCACACCTGTCCTCAGCAGCCTCAGAAGGAGGGCCAGGACTCAGTGCTGTCCTGCCTTTATCCTGCATCTGAGGCTTTGGTAGTCCATCACAGTCTCTGCTCCCATCCAGCTGGCTGTCAGTGCTGTGCTTCAGCCCCTGTGGCTTCCACACACACAGTTGCTATGAGAGAGAATGCACCTGAGGCCTTTGTTAAGGTTGATTAGGCGTTCTTTTCAACCTATCCGATCTCTCTTTGCATTTTGCAAGTTTGTGTTGGTACCTCCCCTATGCAGTCCGTTTCCTGGATGTTCCAGGATTTTGTGGACTCATCTTATCTTGTCTTTCCCCTAATTTTCCCAAGCTAGAATCCTTCCTTTTATGGTTGCCATTTGGGCTCCAACTGCACATGATTCATCGTGCTGCGCTGCTCTGGCTTTTGGTTTCTGCACATGCGCTTAGTAGAAGGACCTCTCCATGTAGCAGCTTAGTTTCTAATGCCCATGCACCCAGCAAAGGAGTTTCTACCTTACTGTTTTAATCCCCCTTCCCCCCCACCCCCACTGTAATTGGGCTAATGGGTGGTTACTCACCAGGGCAATAGGAAAGCCGGATTTCCTGCCTGCTCTGGGATTAAGTCCCTTTGGTGGAGGATGCTGCTGTTCCTGGGATGTTGGTGGTGAAACTGTAGCTTCCTAGGTAATCTGGTTTAATTAGGTGTCTGAATCCTTTCTCTTTCTAATTAGCTGCCTACTGTAACAGTGCTAAATAGTTGCTGGGTTGAGGGGATGCTCAGAGTAAGATTCTCAGCCAATACCTTAATGACCTGTGCTGTTTTGTTTTTATTCTTAAACTAGAGGCCCGGTGCACAAAATTCGTGCATGGCCGGGGGGAGGGGTCCCTCAGCCCAACCTGCACTCTCTTCAATTTTGGGATTCCTCTCACAATCCAGGACTGCTGGCTCCCAACTGCTCACCTGCCTGCCTTCCTGATTGCCTTTAACTGCTTCTGCCTGCCAGCCTGATCACCTCCTAGCCACTCCCATGTCAGTCTGATTGATGTCTAACTGCTCCCCTGCCAGCCTGTTTGCCCCTCCTCTGCTAGTCTGGTCACCTCTAACTGCCCTCCCCTGCAGGGTGGATTGCCTCCAACTGCCCTTCCTTACAGGCCTGGTGCTTCCCAACTGCCCTCCCCTGCTGGCCATCTTGTGGTGGCCATCTTGTGTTCACATGGGGGCAGCCATCTTTGACCACATGGGGGCCACTATTGTGTGTTGGAGTTATGGTTAATCTGCATATTACTCTTTTATTAGATAGGATAGGGGCCTGGTGCCTGGATGGGAGCCAGCTGGTTTGCTCTGAAGGGTGTCCTGGATCAGGGTGGGGGTTTCCTTAGGGCATAGGGCGGCCAAGCGAGGGGCCTCTGTTGGTTTGCAGGCCAGCCACACCTCCAATGACCCAACCTGAGGCCCTGGTATCTGGAATTTATTTACCTTCTACAATTGAAACTTTGTAGCCTGGAGCGTAGCCAAGCCTTCTGCTCCTCTGTGGCTGCCATCATTTCTGTTTGGATTTGTTTTCCTTCTATAATTGAAACTTTGTAGCCTTGAGTGGAGGCATAGGCCAGCAAAGGCAGGAGGAAAGCTTGGCGTCCTCTGTTGCCTAGGAAACCCAAGCCTCCCTCCTGCTCTCTGTGGCTGTAGCCATCTTGGTTGGGTTTATTTGCATACTCATTCTGATTGGCTGGTGGGTGTGGCTGGTGAATATAGTAGAGTGATGGTTAATTTGCATATCACTCTTTTATTAGGTAGGATAATTCAGATGTGCTGTTAAAATAAGACCTAAGCAAATCAGTCGTTCAAGTAACAATTTAATAGGATTTTTGCAGAGTATCTGAACTCCACTAGGATTGTTTCATTCTTTGAAATTCTATCAGCACTAATGGGATTACAGTAGATTACTATAACAAGGTCAGGATAGGCAAATATAAAATATATTTTCTATCCACATGTCCCTTATTGCTCCTTTTAAAATTATGTTTGAGAATGGACTACAATACAAGTAGACAAAAATACAAGGCTTTCCCCTTATTTGAGCAAGGTCTTTTTGTTTAAAATGTGGGATTCAAAATGAAACATTTGAAATATTTCTTCCTATATTTTATTAGCTCACTATCCATCTTTCCAAGAAACTTATCTCTAGGTTACAGGTTCTCTGTTTCACTTCTCCCCATCTGAGCATAAAAATAAAATTCCTAGTTTTCAAATGTATAATGTGCAGATAATTATCTATATAAACTGGCAGAAATGGAACCACAATCTATGCCATTAGTGTATTTTCCAGTAATTTTCATGACCCATTTCCCCAGAATTTCATGTTTAATAGTAAAATATGAAATTCATTTAACTCTTCCTTTTTTTAAAAATTAATTTCTAACCTTAAATGTTGATTTTCTACTATGTTTTTACCAAGGTATTATACAATATGATAAAGAGTTACTTAGTAATAGAAAAAAATAACCATGGGGAAGGTACATAGAATCTATTTCCCCCTTCTTGCTACTTTTTTCTGGCTGTATTTAAAAATATAAAAATAAGTTGTTTCTCCAAGTTTCAACCTATAAAACAGACATTACAAAGGGCAGATCATCCACATTCAAAGTTATTTTTAGAAGTAGGATGGATCCAAGATATATTTGTCATTAGTCTTATTTAAGGCATCAGTAAGTACAGTGAAAATGTACAATTCAGCTGGGAATGTAAAACAAGTTAAATCAAAGACACAAATATTGGCAGATGCCTTTTTTATTTTATTTTTTATATTTTTATTGATCTCAGAGAGGAAAGTAGAGAGATATGAGAGAGGGAAAGAGAGAGAGAGAAAGAGAGAGAGAGAGTTATCAATGATGACAGAGAATCATTGATTGGCTGCCTCCTGCATGCCCCACACTGAGGATAGAGCCTGAAAGTTGGGCATATGACCTGAGCAAGAGTCAAACTGTTGCTTCCTATAGGTTGATGTTTAACCACTGGGTTACACTGGCTGGGCATTGATAGGGATCTTAATGGTAAGGGGCATTGATATATATTTTAATGTATAAATTCTATACTACTCAATTAATTTTTTATTATAATTTGACTTCCCATCTGAATTATCTGCATCAAAAAGAATGGTCTGACCAGTTAGTGAAGATAAATATTTTGTTTCTTACTCTTAAGAAAATGCTTATCTTTCTATTTCTATCTTTATCAATGCTGTAAACCCTGATAGCATGGAGAACAACCAATCATGCTGTCCCCAAATCAGATTATCTAAATATACACCAAATGACTGAATCTAGATATGATGAATTACTGAAGGTATGCCTTTTCCCTTTTGTATACATGTATGTTTAGGCAGTTACCAAATTCAGAATCACACAGCAGTGTCCACTCAAACACCTTTTTCTTATTCATGGCCTTGTAAACAATGGATTGTAATATATGCAAAAATGCCATAAAATGCTTCATAGGAATTTTTCTTTTGCATCAGGAGAGGTCAGTAAAGTTTCTTTAGATAGAAACATTTAAGCTAATAATAAATCATAAATAAGGAATGGCATCCAAAATTTTTGAATGAGTTGAGTGATTGGAGATAAAGTTTGAGAACTCAATCACACAGAGATTTTATGATTTTAGAGAGGATATACTGACCATGAATAAATTATAGCATATAATTAAGGGCTGAACCTCTGGATAGCTCCACATCTAAGAAGTGAGAAATAGAATAGGAATTAGGAAAAGACACAAATGCAGTCATAAAGGTAAATGTGAAAGCATATATCATGGTATTAAGGAAGATAGGAAGAGAGAAAAGTTTGAGAATATCTTATATGACAACTACAGGATGTTCTAGACAAAGCAGATTTTTAAAATCTCTAAAAACTAAAAAGATACTACATATGGGAATTCCTATATCTTCTCCTCCATTTTGCTTAAACTGCTCTAAAAATGTTAAATCTGAAACAAAAACAAACATTGAGAAACCCAGAACCTATGGTACTGGGACCACAAGGACTCATGCGTCAGTCTTCAAAAGCAAACCCCCATTGTAATATTTATCACTAGATACATCCACCCAGGAAGAAGACATTCAGACCATGAGAAAGTCTTGGGAGATACTTTCAAGAGAAGGAATGTGAGCAACAATGTGCAGGGTAGTCTATTTTTATCTATGTTCACTGTACATGTATTAAATAAATATCTAATTTAAGATTTTAAAGAAAGGCAACTATGTATGGAAGCTGTAGATAATTGTTGGAATCTGAAAGAAAAAGTTTCAGTATTTGCTCCTCAAATACAATACTGAGCTGGAAGGGCCTTCATATTCTTTACATTCTTATTACTCTTCCAATCTCAACTGGGAATGAGTGCCTTTCCCTTTATTCATTTTATAGCTTTGAAATCATCACCGCTTTGAAAGTTATCCAAAAATAACAGCATAATTTGGGATCAAGTAGGGGAAAATTCTATAGGGAATATTTCACAGCTTCTCTTGGCAAGTGTATTCTCATTATCTCAAAACGGAATTTCATTTACTTTCATAAAACATGCCTCTCACCCAGCAACTGTATAAAAATACCAGTTTCTCATGTGTGGTCGATTCCCATGTATAAAACTTTTGAATCCAAAGAGAGGATATTTCTTGCCAGAATTTAGCATTTTTCTTTCCAAGTAAATAGAAAATTATATTCAGAAACTATCTCCATTGCGCAGTGTTGTGTTTTTTCCCCATGAGTGCAGACACATAGTTCTCACCATATATGTCATTTGCATTCTTGCCTTATGTCTGTAATAGGACTGGATTGGGTGTTTCCAAGTTATTAACATATTTATTTTCTAAAAACTGCAGAGCATACTCTAATTGTTTCCTGCTGAGACCGGGAGAGCCATCTGTAGAATGGGAACACCATCTCAAGTTGCTCTTGTTCAAAGACCAGCCTCCAAGTACTTAAAAAATCGCCCTAAGAATTTTGATTCTAAACACTTTGGCCTTGTACCTTTTTAAGATTTATCTCCTTTTTTTTCTGAGCTGTTAACCTGTGATCTTATGCCCCACCAGGAAAATATAGCTCCAGTATCTGATGGATGGGCAAGGAAAAATGTCAATGAAAGTGTCCAGCAAGGAGATTAACTTGATGTCACTTATACAATAGTAAAGGAAGTGGGGTAGGTGGGTTGGTGATATGTGGAGTAGCAGTCTTGTGCATGAGTAAATGGGCTACGAGTACAGCACAGGACCAACTGAGAGTCGGGAGAATACCCACTTGTCACCCCCCCCCCAAAAAAAAGACAAAAAAACCCCACAATCTATTAATAACAAAGAGAGATGGCAAATCTTATTCAAATCCAGAGTAGAAAATAAAAAAAATGCTATAGAATGATGAACCTTATTAGTTCTCATCTACTAAAGTGCAATAGAGATATAGGAAGCGATCTTAACTGAGACTAAAGTTGATGTATGTCTTGTCTGGGATGTTTTTACTGAATGGCCATGTAGGCAACATCAGGCATCTGTTTAATTTGCATAGAAAAGAGGATATTTGAGCATATTATTGGGAAAGCATGGAGACAAAATATGTGGGGAGGGAGAAAGAAGGACTGCAGAATATTATCTACCTAACCTGATGTTCTGGGGTGTGTGTGCGTGGCACAGTGAGAAGATTCGGGTAGAATCTGAAAGGTCTTTATTTGTGAATTACTTTGTGATAGCCAGGTACACAAGTGGCTCTACTTACTTTCCCAAGTGACAAAGCGTGACATAGTGGGATTTAGACAAGTGATCTGTCTGTGTTTTCAAGGATGTCTCCAAACACTCAAGTGTCCAAATCCTGAAGAGAGCAGCCCGATCATTTTACATGTGTCTTCACAGCAATGTCAGTAGTGAAGATACATTCAAGAAATTTTGCAGGCTAAGACAAAGAAAGCTAGAAGATTAAGGGAAGCACAGTGTTACTGCATGATGACTACCTCAGATAGACCAGTACTTCTAAGATGCCTACTGTAGATTCCTGGAAACACTATGCAGTCAGGGTGGAGATTCTGTATCAGATTCTGATAGGAAAGAGCTTGTGAAGTTAATTGAATATGGTTGTGAAATGAACAATATTAGGTTTTGTTTTTTGATCCCTAACTGGTTTGGCTCTGCGTATAGAGCACAGGCCTATGGGCTGAAGGGTCTTGGGTTTGATTACATTCAGGGCATGGACCTCAGTTGCAGTTTCCTGGCCTTGGTTGGGATATATATAGGAGGCAACCAATTGATGTCTCTCTCACATCGATGTTTCTCTCTGCCTCTTCCTCTCCCTTCCACTCACTAAAAATCAATGAAAAACATCCTCCGCTGATGATTAACAACAAAATAATAAACAAACAAATAAATAAGATATGGTTGTGAAATGAACAATATTAGGTTTTGTTTTTTTTTCACTTAGGGCAGTGTTTTTCAACCTTTTTTGGGCAAAGGCACACTTGTTTTATGAAAAAATCACGAGGCACACCACCATTAGAAAATGTTAAAAAATTTAACTCTGTGCCTATATTGACTATATATAAAGTAATTCTCTTGAATAGGAATCAAATAAACACAAAGAAAGTATTTTATAATTACTTTATTATGAAATATTAAGTAAACAAAATAGTGAAAAATTATAAAATTCTTGTCTTGTCTGCACCTACGGCACACCAGGCAACATCACTAGTGTGCCGCGGAACAGTGGTTGAAAAACGCTGACTTAGGGTGATATCTACTATTAAAATTTCCTTCTAAATTTCAGTCCATTTCTATCAATCTAAAACAAATGGCAGGAGAATAAGGTCACTATTAGGATGATTTATAAAACTTAAATTGTCCCTGTATTATTTTCTGTATCTGAGTTTTTTCTTGTTTTTTTTGTTTTGTTTGTTCACTTGTTGCTTTCAGTTTTATATCCCACATATGAGTTAAATCATATGACTTTTTACTTTTCTGTTAGAGGGAAGAGGGGTGGAAGGGAGTAAAAGGTAAAGGGATAAAAATTTGGTGATGAAAGATTTGACTTTGGGTTGTGGGCAATGCAGTACACAGATGATGTACATTAAGTTGTACACTTGAAGCCTATATAATGTTATCAATCAACGTCACCCCAATAAATTTAATTTAAAAAAAGTTGTATTGGTTACAGTACTGATAATATTATAAATTTATTGTAAACTATTGGAGCCCTCCTATTTCATCTCACAGATTTTCTATGTCTTGAAATAACTGGTTTAACTTCAACATTTGTTTTCTTACAAATGGCAGCATGAAGAAATCTTACAAGGTCTTTTCAGGACCTGGAATTACATATTCACATGTACATACAGGGAGTAGTAAACACCTTTGAACAAACAAATTGTGCAGTATTCATTAATAAAGATTGGTCTTCATTTTTTGCTTTTTTTGTTGTTATCATTGTGTAGTCTTTTTTATGCTCCAGGATTTTAGAGTCAGTCAAGTAAATCTCATAGAAAAAATGATCATAAAAGGGGAAAAGAAAAAAACACAGAACAGAATTTTCCCAATACTGTCATGGTGCATTTTGGAATGTCAGAGCAGATGATAGAATATATAGATGTAGGACATGGTAGAGTGAAGCCTGATGTTTCAATACCATTAGTAGGAAAGATACAGTTAGGACAATTATTAACCCACTAGAGGCCTGGTGCATGAATTCATGCACAGATGGGGTCCCTTGGCCTGGGGCAGAATGGGGTCATCTCACCTAGGCCCTATCAGGTCTGATTGGGGCTGGCTTGCTGTAGGGAGGGACAATGGGATGTCGGCCAGTCTCAGGAGGTTGGCTATGGGAGTGCACTGACCACCAGGGGTCAGCTCCTGCATTGAGTATCTGGTGGTTAGTGTGCATCACAGCAACCAGTCAACTTCAGTTGATTGGGCATAATGGTTGCTTAGGCTTTTATAGACATAGATGGAGCAGGTAGCTTTATGAAAAGATAATACCTCCTCAGGAAAGAATACAAAGGCCACAAATTAATCTGAGAGATGAAATCTATAAACCAGGCTATTTATCAAGGTTAGTTGAGGTATAAATAAACTAGTCAATCAATTATAAATCTTGTTTATTTTGTCACAAATATAGAATATATTATGAAATCAATGTGATATTAAATTTAAGAAGCCTGCATCTAATAACTTGAAAAGCATACTGAGAAAATATATATTGATTAGAACAAAGCAAGTACAAATTCTACTTGGTGATTAAAACAATTTTAAAAGAACAAATAACAAAAGGAACAAATGGCTTTAGACAGCTCAAAGCACATAACTTAAAAGTTCACATTTCATAAATATTAGAAACCAATAGATCTATTTAGGAATACAGGGAGGAATTAGAATTGAAAATAGGAAAACATGTAAAGAGCAGCAATGCTAGAGAATTTTGCTGTGCCTAATGAAGACAAATTTCATGTATAGGATTATTTAACCTAAACATAACTGTGACAAAAGACTAAAGAATAACATGCTTAAAGCTATTTTTGAAGCACTATTAGCAGTAGCCAAGTAAAAAATATAAAAGGAATTGAATATCACATATATATTTAGATATAGTATATTAATACAGTATAATTCAATAATTACAAAATTAATTATATAGCCCCATAAATATCTGCAAGCATAAACCTCCAAAATAAAATGTTGAGAAAAATAAGCAAAGTGCAACGGCATTTCTGATGCTTCATGAACTCAGAATTCTATTGGACCATCATTCACAGAAATTCAGTGAGACTTAGTGTAAACATATGGTAAGCATTTCACATCTACACCCTTGTAAACAGGGATTTGGCAGCCCCAAAGGGTTATGCTCTTCATTTAAATCAGAACTTCATCCAAACATAAAAAGAAGACAAGGCATTCTAAGATACATAAATGATTAAGAAATCCCATCATGTATTCTTTTGACTGTATTACTTTTCTTATTAGCCAACCATTGACAGAGGAAATGATGACATAAAAGAAAAGGGAAAGTTAGGGCAACCATATTCTGTTTTTCTTTAACTCTCTCCTTACTTATTAACAAGCTGAAAGTAGAGAGGATTGGTAGAATGTGTGCATCAAGGAATGAAATGAAAACAACTGAGTTAGTTGTGTGCAGTTTTCAGTATTCTGGAAAGATTGAAATACATATGTATGTGTAAACTATGTAAAATAAACTGTACTTTTGGTGAATTCTTATGAGTCCAATGCTCTTATAATTGTACTAGGGGTCCAGTTCACAAATTGGTGCACTTTGATAAGAACTATGGGCGGAGACTGCAGTAGGCAAGGGGTGGGTCTCGGCCCATCCTCTGTGCCCCCGCCTGGCTCCTCCTGCCATGGCCCCCAGCCCCCTGTCTTCCCACAGCCCTGTTCCCACACCCTGATGATGCCAACCCAGCTTGCACCCACTAATGGCATGGAGCAATTGGGGCTGGTGCCAGCAGCACATGTGAACAACGCCAGTGCCATCAGTGGGTGTGAGTGGTGGCTGCTGCCCTGATCTCTCCTCAGATGCAGGGGGAGCTGGGGAAGCCTTCAGGGATGATCAGGGCTAGCAGCCACTGCTTGCACCCAGTGATGATGCCTAGCGATTGTGACTGGTGCCAGGAGCCAGCAGCGGTGTGAGCAATAGTTCCAATGCTGATTGTGGGTGCAAGCAGGGCTGGAATCTGGCAGTGGGTGTGAATGGCAGCTCTGGTGCCAGCAGTGGGTGTGAGTGTCCAGTGGAACCAGAGCACATGCAGCAAAGGATTTTCAGTGACTATAAGAGATTCGCCCCGATGACAGTGACTGGTGCCCCATCTTGATCTGGAGCCCCTGCTCATCTTCTCCACCATCTCACCATGGCTAATGCCCACCCTGTTCCACCCTCTGTCACCTGCTGCAGACAACCACCATGTTCCATGCGCACTCCCTGGTAATCAGCACATGTCTGTCATAGTAACTGTTGTTCAGTTATTCTGTTGTTCTGCTGTTCGGTCTACTTGTGTATTAGGGTTTTATATAGAGAGATTTAAATTTGACAAGACATAATATAAAGATGAACAGTATATTTTGCTAACAAACAAATATTTTATTTTGACTTCAAATAGCAATTTATAAATGACAAGTAAAGAAAGACCATAAACAAAGGAAAATGCATTATAATTTAAAATATTAATGAAACAGTCTTCTGCTTTTTGAAAAATAAGAAGCCCAATGGATTTTTGTGTTTTTTTGTGTGTGTGTTTTGTTTATTTGCTTGCTTGTTTGTCTTTAAACATATTTTTATTGATTTCAGAGAGGAAGGGGGAGAGAGAGAGAGTGAGAGAGAGAGAAAGAGAGAGAGAGTGAGAGAGAGAGAAACATCAATGATGAGAGAAAATCATTGATCAGCTGCCTCTTGTGTGCCCCATACTGGGGATCAAGCCTGCAACCTGGGAATGTACCCTGACCAGCGATTGAACCATGATCTTCTGGCTCACAGCACTGAGCCATTCCAGCCTGGCTGTTTGTATTTTTTTTTGTATTTTTTTTTGCACTGACTCCTGCCAATTATTTAGATGACTCTGGTAATCAGTGAATAGATTAGGCTATACAAAGAAGTTAACACTAATACAGCAGTAGCTTTTAAATATTTCTCCAGGAAATGCTAGAGTATCTCAATTAGCTCACATATCATTACATACTTCTCTCAGTTCTTCAGTGAAAAATAACCCCGTGTCCAACCCTGCTGCCTCTTCCTGATGGAACTGGAGGGAAGGATTAGTGTGGAAGCAGCTGACACATATTTTCCAATTCTTCCATGAAACAGAAGCACTAAGGCCAAAGGATTTGCCGACCACATTCTATGTTGGACATAGGAAGTTATTCAGTGAAAAATATGCATGTTGATATTTAAATAATATAGAGTAGCAATACACTCACTATAAATTGATCACTTGAAAAAATTTGGGCTCAGTGAGACAAGCTTTGATTTCATTGCATTCCACTCCAATAACATATTTATTACCTATGTATCACATTAAAATACTTTAAATATTAATATTAATTATGGAAAAATGGTAAGAAATAATTTTATGCAATTTAATATTTCAGAGGTCTCTCCAATGATCTCTTTTGGTATTTAAGTCTTCTTCTATTAGCTATTGATTAGTTTCCATAATACTGACAACTGGATGTAGACCCTATCAATTTTTAAAGAGGTCCTATCAGACTATAATTTTGAAGTTATTGTATACACAGTCTTTACTTTTTAAAAGAACTGTGTAAATTTCAAAATCTCATAAAATGTCACTATTTCTGCCTACCCAAATTCATGTTCATCCCCTTCCAAACATCCTGAACAAAAGAACTTGGAGTTGTGTTTATTTTCTAATTTAATGTTGGTTAGCACTTGGGAAAGGACCATCTGCTCATTTTTATAAAGAGCTGCCAAACTCACATAAAGATCATAAAGAGGTGAAATCCAAAAAGAAAATTGATTTCTTGTTTTCAAAGAAATCTACTCAGAGGTCTTTCATGCATAAACCTACTAGATTAAGTCCGTGATTAAATAACATTCCAATATCAAAATTATAATAAAATAAAAATTTGAAATTACTTAAAGGTATATGTTAAACTACTTTCCAAAATTACTATGTTCCCAATATTTCCAAGTTTGATTAAGTATATTAGCATCTTCATGGGAGGCTGAATGATTATACATCAAGTTGTTGCCTCTGATAAAAGTATCAGTAATGATAATAGTACTGTTGGTAATAGTATGGCTAGCTAAAAAATTGTCTTAAAACGACAATGACATTTTATATAAGTTTTTAGGAATATTGTATAGAAATATTTTAAAAATTGAATGTATTGAATAATATTTTTCTTTATCAATCATTTCAAAAATCTCTCATACATTATTTGAGCCATAATATTTTCTTTTTTACTTTGACTTTAAAGTCTCAATGATGAATTTAAATAAAATTTATTGTTTTATACATTGAACCACAACATAGATTAACTTAATTTACTAACACCAACTTCTGTATCACTTCACATCCTATATAATAAAAATGTAATATGCTAATTGTCTGGTTTCCTGGTCAGCCATTTAACCAATCAAATTGTAATATGCTAATGATATCGTAAGGCCATTCAACTGCTCACTATGATGGTGCACTGACCACCAAGGGGCAGATGCTCCAACTAGTACCAACAACACTTGGTATTTTCTTGCAGGTATCTTTCTTCTAAAAAATTTCACAAAATCTTCATTTCAGATCTATTGACATAAAGTGAATCATGTAACAACTCATTAACCAATCATTTTTTTCTTAATATTTTATTGACCTTTAGAAAGAGAAAGGGAGAGAGAGAAACATCAATCCACTACCTCCTGCACACCCTTACTATAGAGATTGAGCCCACAACCAGGGCATGTGCCTTGACCAGGGATCAAATTGGCAACCTTTTGATGCAGAAAAAGATGCCCAGGCATCTGAGCCACACTGGCCAGGGCAACCAATCATTTTAATCAAAAGATACCATGAACTATTTTTAATAATAAAATACATGAATTAATAATTATCCAGATGAATGCATTAGGCAAATAGGAGACTGTCCTATTGATGGGACTGGATTTGATATGTCAACCCTCTTTCTTACAATATGGCAATGAGGAAAGGCAGTAACATATTCTACATTCTCTCTGCTATCATTATTTTGTTAAGACACTCAGTAAAAATCTATTATACATATTCAGAATTAAAACACAAACACACACACACACACACACTCACACAAACACACACACTGCAAATGAGACAAAACTAATTTGAGAATCAAAATCCCTATTTAAACCTATAGTTGGCTCTCTATGAATGAGTGTAATAAGTGAACTCACAGTTTCAATGTACAATTTCTTCACAATTTGATTTCAGTCTATCACCCCAGTTGCATTTTCTACCAGTTAACAGGTCAGTGATACAAGACTTCTCACCATGAGGAATGTCCCCAAAATGCCATACCTTTTTATGACTATGTACTTGTTCACATGGTCTTGTCTATGTTTTAAAGTCCATTCCAAAATTATTCGGTTTTTGAAAGACTTCTATGTACTACTCCAAACTGAGAGTATTTGTCTGGACTTATTGATTTATTCAGTCAAGAGCATGTTTTCAAGTGAATCCATTTAGAATTGCAAATATGTTCACTGTTATACTTGCCAAGTTTTATTGTAGATTCTTTGCATTTATATGTGCCTTTTTTATTATACTGTAACTTTTCTATTAATTTATCACCAGGGCTCAACAGAGTTCAGAACAATAGATAGTCAAAACATACTTGCAAACTAAACAAAAAAAATAAGTATATCATATTTTGAAAGCATAGTCCCTTAAGTGTGAAGTGGTCATATAGAAATTCAAGTGAGGAACTTAGATGACAAATAATAAATCTTACATTTACCTCTTTGGTAATGATTGGACTATAATAAAAATTGCCATATTTTCTGTTATTTAACTATTATGAAGTTATAGAACTATTGTTAGCATTGATGATTAACCTTAATATTTGAATTGCTACATATATCTATTTTAGAGACTGAAATAATTTAAATGTTCCAAGGTCTTATTTCATAATTCAAATTATCTCTTGAAACTCAACCTGAAATAAATAAGAAGCTATCTGATTTTTTCAGTTTCCTTACGTTGTATGGCAGTCAAAAGAACTGGTGTGCATTAAATACATATCTACTGATTATATTCTATATCTTTAGCATTATATAAAGAACCATAATATGTATAGGAGTCATAGCATATGCATAAAACTAGTTAGGTATTTATAACATTGAGTAGCCATACAAAATTGTTTGCATACTATCATAAGAGTGATAGAATAAATAAATAATATGATAATTCAAAAAGGTTGGATAGGGAACATTAGTAATTAAGGACATTATATCCAGTGACTTGAATTTATAATACATCTTCAATTTCTGATTTATTTTTTTGAGAGAGAAAGAGAAATAGGGAAACATTAATGTGAGAGAGAAAAACATTGATTGGTTGCTTCCTGCACATACCCTGACTAGGGATTGAACCTGCAACCTGGGTATGTGCCAGGGCTGACCTGAGGGACAGATTACACAATATTTGCTGGGAAAGAGAGGGCTAAAGGACTGCCTGGCTAAAGTAACCAGACAGTCTCTATTGCCTGCCTCATTAGGCTTTTATTGCAGTTTTTATCTTTAGATACAATCAGTTGGGTGAGTAATCTTGGGAGGACACATGTGTTTGCATTGTCCCCAAGGCAAGGGTACCCAAAGATTAGGCATAAGGATTTCAGTAAGCACCCAGGGATCTGCACTTGCACAGACTTGTTTGGAAAGATCAAGCAATAATTAGGGGCATCACCTTTGATACTCTCCTGTTTCCCCTAAGTCAGAATTCCGATAAATAGGACAGGCAGCCTTCCACATACTTCCCTTTCCTCAGAATGTCCTTCTTAAACATTTCCCAATTAAGTCTCATGCTTCCCCACAAGTATGTGCTCTGATTAGGAATTGAACCAGTGACCTTTTGATGCAGAGGAAGATGCTCAGTCACCTGAAACACACTGGCTGGGGCTGGTTTCTGATTTAATAAAGTTGCCCTGTCACACTTTTTGATTAGTGGGGAATTGAGATCACTCTTATGATTGCAATTTTATTAATTATGATAAATATTAAAGGCCTGGTGCATGAATTCATGCATGGGTGGGGTCCGGCCAGCCCGACCCAATTGGGACAATTGAAGCCAGTAGCTGAGGGGTCATGTGAGGTTGCCCAGCTGGTCGTTCTGGTCATTCCTGTCACTTCGTATAAATATATATATATATATATATATATATATATATATATATATATATACACACACACACACACACACACACACACACACACACACACACACACACACACTAGTGGCCTGGTGCATGAGAAAGTGGCCATAACTAATTGTAAAAATGGAGTATTTATTATCTCCATGTGCCTGAGTCTGAGTTGCATAATAGGATTAAGAACCAGGTTATACCTAGTTCAATTTTGTAACTGAGTGTTATGAGACAAAAGAATAAAAATTGAATTGGCATTGGTAAGAAACTAAAGGTCTCAGACTACAACTATCCAAAGGCTGTGAAGTTGATTTGCTTGTATTCTTAGAGAATGATTATAAAGACCAACACTGTGACTCATAAGAGAGGTTTGGAAGTTTGGCAGGCTTCTCAAGTCAATGAAGCAGTGTGTAATATATAGAATACATAATGTATTGGACAGCTCTTTGAGTTAAGTCTTGAGCATAACATTTATCATCTCCTATAGCAATCCACTGGAACAAAATTCAGAGGGTGATGGGTTTTAGTTTGGGGTAGGTAGGAAATACTGACATTTTATGGGATTTTAAATATTTACATAACTCTCTATGCATACCATTTGCCAAAGTCTGTCTGCCTTAAACTTTCTCTTCTCTAATCATATTTTGGGGATGCCTGCCCACTGAACAAGGCATCTATCTATGTGGCATATTATGTGTTCTTCCTGAATGATGAATGAAGGCTTAAACTAAGTAATGCCATCCCTTAACAAAACATTCTTTCCATTTAGCTGATAAAACAATGCAAACATTCAGTGGAAAAGACACACCTGATACAAGATTACATTTTGATGGTCATTCTGTGTTTACACTTCACATTTCACCTATGCTTGACCTACAAACTAAAAACTAAACTAGTTAGAAAAGCTTCAGATTCTCTACAATAGGGTAAGAAATTTATGCGTGATCTTAGGACCCACTCTTATCTAGGAGTCTCAAGACAAAACTAGTTGGCAGCTATCAACAGATCTGGCCTTTGGAATGTCATGTTTTAAGCAACATTGGCCTGACTCCAGGACATCTTAATGTGGTGTGTTAGCCAGACAGTGACATGTGCATTCATCTCTAAGGAGACAAGAAATGAGAATAACATATCCAATTTAAACTATACATAAACACTAAATATAAAAGAGAATTACTAATGAATATCACATGTGCTTTCAATCAAATATAAAGGCAATAGAGTTATGCTTTGCACATGCTTTTAAGTTTAGCAAGTCCAAACAAAAATTTTAACAAGCCAGGTAGATCAGTTGCAGATTTCTATGGTGTAATTAAAACATCATGTAGCACTTTAATAGGGGGAATTGATCCTGTCAATAAAATTGACAAGCTTTTCAATGACTTCCTACAAACTTACCATTCTTTACCAGGAAGCCAACTGAAGCTAATATTCTTCAAAGGCCTTGAGTACCTTATTCCCTGCAGGACATATGGGTTGGCACTGGCAATATTGAATGTCTCAATTCTATCTTATAAAAAGCATATCATCCCCTGAAGTGTAATTTCACAATATGTCTTCCTGAGACTGAAAATAAGATAAAGATTGTCAAGACATTAGCTGTAAGCATAATTGTTTTTCAAAAATCTCAAAAGCAAACAAACTTTCGGAAAAGAAACAGTGTTATTGATAAAGTGATTTTAGAAAATGTTGGCTTGAATACAAAAAGTATAAAGGTGTCAGATCAATGTTGCCCGAGTATCTAGATGTAAAGTGGTACTTATAAATTAATACGCTACCTTGGAATTATAATTTTTATGGTAGCAGTGGGTACAAATGATGTGGTTTTGCATTATGTGGTTTAAGGGATGTGTATGGGTGCCAAGTTGACTTGTCAAGTTTAATTTTAAGTGTCAATTTGGCTGGGCCGGAGTACCCAGGTATGTGGTCAAAGGTTATTCTGGATGTTTCTGTGAGAGTGCTTTTGGATGAGATTGACATTCCAATTGATGGGCTTTGAGTCAAGTAGATTGTTCTCCATAATATGTAAGTAATCTCATCCAAGCAATTAGAGGCCTGAGTAGAGCGAAAGGCCTGATCTCCTCCCACCCTCCAAGCAAGAGGGAATTCTATAGGGAGACAGCTTTGAACTTGTACTCTAGCACGTTCTCTTCCTCTGTCTGCAGTCAGCTAGCCATCCTTTTAGGTTTTGGATTTGCTAGCTTCCACAATCGTGAGAATATGTATATGCAATACACACCTTCTACTGATTCTGTTTATCTGGAGAACTCTGACTTAATACAGGTGGACTCTTAAAGAACAGGTATGTCAAGTAGAATAAGCAGATGGGTGAAGGATTTGAAGTCATATAATATTGAGGTAAGTGTAACTTGATTTATTAGGGTAATTTGTAATAGCAAAAAATTTAAATTATTTAAAATGGCCTAGTTTGTCTTAATAAATATGGTATTTTGTATAATTTAAACAGAGAAACAGCCAAGAAATGATATCTGATGTACATAATAGGTGCCTCCAATTATTAGTTTATAATTGTGGGACTTGAGATTATTTAATTTTTAAAAACTTGTCATTACTGTATTTTTTGTTTTCATTGATTATTTTTTCAAAAATCTCAGAAGTAAACTTTCTGAAAAGAAACTATTACTGAAAAAATGATTTTAGAAAATGTTGGCTTAAATACAAAAAGTATATTAGTGGTTCAAATAACTTTAATAAAACCAAAAAAATAATATAATAACCCTTTATATTTGTATGGTGCTTTCATATCTTGCAATTCCTTGCTATTTTTTGTTCCTGGCATGAGGTTAAAAAAATTATGTTTTTTTGTCACAATTTCCTTCCCCCTGCATTCCGCACCCCTGCAGGATATCTGTCCTGTCCAAATTGTCCATGTGCATATTTACTTCACATCAAATTTTTCTTGATATTTAGTCCTGTCCAAAATGTCCAGGCTTAGAAAATTAACAGCTTTCTTATCAGGACTTATGCCCAGACTCCCACCTTGCTATGCCTACCAACACAAAGTTGTGATTCTGTGATAAACTGCACTAAAGCCCAACCATTTACCTGTCTTCTGGACTCTATCTTAAAATCAGCCGAGCCAGGCCAGTGTTGCTCAATGGTTGAGTGCCAAGTTGTGAACCAGGAGTTCAATGTTTTATTCCTAGTCTGGGCATGTGCTCAGGTTGTGGGCTCACCCTCATTGTGCGGAGTGTAGGAGGCAGCTGATCAAAGATTCTCTCTCATCATTTATGTTTCTCATCAATTATGTTCATCATTTATCTCTCTCTCTTTCCTCTCTGAAATAAATAAATAAATAAATAAATTCATATTTTTAAATCACCCCAATTAGACCCTAAATTTCTGTAAATATTCTCTCCTAAATTGTTGTAAGTCAAATATACTTAGATTTAATTTTCTGGTATTTTGGGAAAGGATATAGCTTAAAACTTCCAATAAGCCTGTTCCCAAAATCTGTGCGGGCTAGAACAGAAATTCAAATGGAAGCTCCTATGCCATTTGTCTCAAAAGTTAAATGTTAATAATTGAGCCACATTTATTACCCACCCACATTTTCATGGAGCATCCCTCAGGCTGTTCACTGAAGCTGCTGATCTGACAGAGGCTGAGGCATACTGCCTCTCCCCTAGAATATCATGCAGCCAATCTACCTGGTTGGTAGCAGAGACCTAGGCTTGTCCCCAGGCTTCCTGGGTCCTGATTGGATCTTTCTGAAACTAGAGTGTGGAGTAATCTAGATATCTACCTAGTGATCCAAAGCAAGCAGGCTCCTGTCTCCAGATCTTAGTATAGCCTCATAATTTCTAAGCAGTTTTAGGCCCTTTGTAAATCTTTCTCACCTGAGTCAAAGAACAAAAGAGCAAAATGGGCTGATTATCTGAAGAAGCTGGACTTTGGTTGATTTGGAGCAAATAGCTTTTAGCAAAAACAACTCTTCCTCTGGTTTTCCAGTGATAAATATTCTTATGGGTAGCTATCTGAGTTAACCAAAGAATCCTAATTCCATTCTGTTCAAAGTGTGCTCCGCACACTAGCTACATCTGCCTCCCGTGGGAGCTTGATCAAACTGTGAAATTTAAGGTACGATTTCATAAATCAGAATTTCTATTTTAACAAGATTCCTAAGTGTGATGTCCACACATTCAAATTTTAGTAACTGCTCTAAAGCAAGAGGCCTACATATGGGAAAGTCTTACCTAGGTGGAGTCTCAATGCAGTACCCCTTCCTCCCTCCAATCTACCATTAATCAGATTGAAAAAAATCCACATATTGCTTTACCCAGAGCATGGTATCTATAAATTAGGGAAATCTGGGATATAATTTCTGATTATAGTACACGTATTATATGTTAAAATGCTTCCCTCTGTTTGGTAGCCCTGTGTGGCTTTAAATCCTGGGCAGAGCACCATGGTGAGGTTTTCCGGGGATGAATGCTATGACATATTTTTGCAATATAAGGAAAGGACTATTGTGAAAACTTCTTTTGGGGCAATTTTTTATCTTAGAAAAAAAGAGTATATATTGGGCCTAGGATGATAAGAAATGAAATAGTATCCACCTACCAATCTGACAGAGAATAAAAATAATGCAGGTATTCCAATCATCCCAGAAAATTTGGTTAAGCCCACTGATGTATGTATACATATATATGTATTATAAAACTTAAATAAAGAATATAGGAGTGGAAAAGCATGAAAACAAATAAAACACAGCAAGATGTTAAAGGAAAACAGAAAGCAATGTTGTTTCTTCCTTAAAACATTTCTTAGATGACAACAATCAGCCAATTCAGAATGTACCCATCTGTTTGCCTACAGTTATAATTTTGTTATCATAAGAAATTACACCTGTGTAATAGTTCATTATAGCATATTATAACTTTGATTTTACAAGTAAGATATCTAATTTCCTTATAGGGAAAATACAAGTTTTCTCACATGTATTTACTACATTTCCTAAGAGCTTTCTTGACTATATTTTGCAACAACATCATTACTTGGGAAATAAAGCTCAAATGGGCTTGTTAAATATTCATTTTGCCTTTTGGATTTCCTCTTTTCATATCCTTAAAACAGTTATCCAGAGGGAATTTGTACCACTCAAATTAAGGATAAAACATTTACCAAATCCCCCCTTGGCAATTAAATTTAAAGTTTTTATCATGAAGGTAATTACCAATGTGTATATGAGTATGACATGAGTATAAAAAATGCAATTCAGCAAGTCATATAGATAAGAATCTCAGTTTTCTTAAAATAGCAAAGGCCACAAGAGAAACTAAAGTGGAAATAAGTGACAGAGGTTGTAATATCCATGAGAGCCAGAGAGAAGAAACATCAGTATTAAGTTACCACTTCCTTCATAGATTCCTAAGTGTTTTATCTGTGATTAATATACTTATTGACTTCTGGACTGTTAGATACCCGACAAGCACTGAATTACATTCAGCTCCACCCACTCTAATCAAAAGTAACAAGTTCATCAAAAAGAATTCTCAGAGTTCTCATAGTAAGCAAACTTAAGAACACTGAGAACATTTAGAATTTTGTAGCATTTGAGAAATATGGGTTATCATGATTGACAAGAAGATAAATGGATGAATAACCAGATATCCTTGATTTCAGAGTAAGACCTCAAGAAAATAATGAGGAAAAAGAAAGATTTATTTACTGCTGTCAGCAATATCAATCTGAAAATGATACTGGTCCTGCTCTTTGTAGTTAGCAAGAGGCTTTATATGTTTTAGATACTTAACATGACCATGACAATAGGGGGAAATATGAAGTCTGAGACAAGTCAAAGAATAGTTGTTCCCAATTTTGGAAAAAGTTAGTTTGATGTTTCAGTTCTATCACCTGTGATAATCAAACAGAGAGTTTAGGTCTAATAATCATGACTCTTTGTTATGTGAGGGAAGTAGGAAATACAACCATTATTCCAGGTTGTCTGTTAAGCTTATTTATTTTAAATCAGACATCACTCTCTCAGTCACACAACCCACTCTTGTCAAAAAATAATAAAAGATGATTGGAATAACTTGCAAGGAACCTGGAAGCTAGTTTCACATCATGTACTTCAAAGCAGAAAGCTATATACAACCATCTTTAATTTGGCTCCTCTTCCACAATTCTCTAGCTGTGCCTTCAATAACAACAATTCCATTTTTTTTTGTTTTGATCTTTTTCTTTCATTAACTAGTATTATTGGCTATTTTTTAAATTATAGTTTTCTAGAACTCTAATTCTTTTTCTACTTTTGGAGTACATACTCTACCTTAACCACACAATTCAGATGCCCACAGTCCTATTATTCTATTGTGACATAATAAATCACTCAGAAATTTGTGGTGAAAAACTACCAGCTTTTATGTTCATGGCTTTCATATGGGACTGTGCTCCACAATGTCTGAAGTCTCAAAGCTGGGAGAAGTAAATGGTTAGTGTTTTGAGTCAGCTGGAGGCTTCTTCACTCAAGATGAGATGACACGTAGGTTGGGCTCATGGAATTCTCTGCTTGAGCACATGCACATGCATGTACTATATAGTTTGTGGTTTCATGAGAAAATGTATCAAAAAAGACGAGTGAGTACTCCAGGAGAACAAGGCAGAGCCTATAAGACTGCTGGTTCACTCTAAGAAGTCATATAGTCTCACTTCTAAAATATTTGATTTGTTGAAGCAATCACAATGCTCCCAGACTCAAGTCCAACTGTAATGAAAAGGAATGTCAAAAGGGTGGTACGTCTACATGATATAACTCAAAAAATGCTTCTAAATATATAAACATTGTCACACTGAGAAGAAAGGTCTTTTATTTTTATTTTTCTATTTTTTTTTCCATTCCATGCATATTTTTTCCCTAAGAAGCACCATTCTAAAAGCAAAGAATAATAATAATTTTTTTAAAATGTTTGTGAGAAATAAGAATGGTACATGATAGGACTTTAAAGATACTAGTAGAGGGTAAAAGATGGGATTTGAAGTGGTTGACAATAGAAAGGCACATTACATTGTTTTTTCCAGCTGATCATCTAAAAAAGTAAATAAAACAAAACACAAAAAACCTTCCTTAGGAAATAATACACTTGGTAGCCTAGAAATAAGAGTAATGGGAAGAGGGGACAAGCAATGTAGCTTTATACTGAATATAAACTCTGAAATGGAAACAGCCTGGTCTAGAATAATGCCATTAACAGAAGAGAAGAAGAATAGGAGCTGTTTTAAAAACAATAAGTGAAAGAGAAAATGTAGTGATAAATAAATGTAAAATTTGAAGGAAAACAAATGAATTATTAAAGACTTTAAAAGTTCTATTTTGTACACTAAACATATTAAAGTAAGTGTTTCAATAAAGGAAATGGAATGTTAAAACGCTTATTCAAAATTGGAAATAATACAAAAAATTGGTTTCCTATCAAAGTCAATCTTTGACACTTTTAGAAAGATATCTATGAGTATTTTAATTATCTAGATTAATATAACAGCTTGATTTTGCTATTTAGTCTTTGATTTGCCCATTAATAACCTGCAGTCTTTCTTCTAGGTCTAGGATAATCACAAAGCTTATATTTTCTTACTTTTAAAATAGTGACCAATTGTATTTTTATAAAATATATTCTTATTGATTTCAGAGCAGAAGGAATCTGGAAATAGAAAGGTCAATGATGAGAGAGAATCGTTGATTGGCTGCCTCCTGCATGCCCCCAACTGGGGATCAAATTGTAGCCTGGGCATATGCCCTGACTGGGAATTGAACTGTGATCTCCTTGTTCATAGGTCAATGCTCAAGCACTGAGCTGACAGGCTGGGCTAGAATACTGATTGATTTATATTTTACTTAGCACTCTCATTGTCATATTCCTATTATTGAAGCTTTCTTGGATAGGTTACATACACCTTTTTTTCTTGACACCCGCTTTAAATTTCATTTATTCCCTTTTTTCAACACAAATTGAATAAAATATTTAGAATGTGTTCATCTCATGTTTGTAGAAGTGCATTAACCTCATTTCCTGGTTTTTGTATGGGATGCTTTGCTGACCAGAGAGAGACCGCCTCTCCAAGGACTAGCTGATTTTTAGGCATAACAAATGACTCACTTTGGCGTGAGTCTTTCATAGGTAAACTAACCTACTCACAGCTCTTACCCTTCACCTGCCTGCCTGTTTTATTAGACTCTTACTTTTCAGAATAGCATTCCCCTGTCCAAATCACCCAGGGCAGACATCAGTCAACTATAATAGGAAAAACCCCTATTCCTTGGAGCTCATTGAAATTTTTCAAACTAACCAATTCTAAACCTGCTTGGCCTTCCTTCCATCATTACTCTCCTGCAGTTGCCCTTGCTCCTTCTGCCTTTGATCTATCTCAGTGGGCTGTGTGGCCCTGTGTGTCATGGTGGGCCCCTTTCCCTTAGTGAACTGTGAGTAATAACCATTTTATCAGCAATTCTCTTGATTTGTTGGCCTCATTCTACATGAATAAATAAATTCCACACTTTAAAACAAGGACTGTTATGTTTTTAACACTTGGAACAAATATTCCCCCAGATAATTCACATTTAACAGTGTGAATTATTTGGGGAAAAAGGCATTAGTTTCCCATGCACACCTGCTTAGTTTACTAGTTTTGTGTACTTCTAAAGTTCCATTAATAGAAATGTTTCTACAAAACCATTACCATTTGTTTGGAGTACTGTTTTGATTTGATATTTCTTTTACTATAAAAAAGAGTTTGAGATTCCTCTAACTATATAGTCTGCACATCCCTATAATGCAATTTTAGAAATACATTTTCCAAATATGTGTTGCTCAGTGAGAGGTGATGTATTTTGATGCATTGCCTCTTTATTATTTGTCTCTCCACATGTTGTTCCATTTTATCCTATAACAGTAACATAAAAGTTAGTATTAGAATTTTGTTCATGAGAACAATGTATGCTTACATATTGAGTTTCTACATGTTTTGTGACAGGTACTGAGAATATGAAGATAACCAAAACACAAGTTGTTTTTTGTTTGTTTTGTTTTGTTTGTTTTTTTGTACTCAAACAGGGATGTCAAACAGTGTGTGGTCCCTCACATAACCTGAACAGGTATGCTTTGTTTCCAGTATGGGAACAGGGATGATAACCAAAGCACAAGTTGTTTTTTGTTTGTTTTGTTTTGTTTGTTTTTTGCACTCAAACAGGGATGTCAAACAGTGTGTGGTCCCTCACCTAACCAAAACAGGTATGCTTTGTTTCCAGTATGCCATGCTCAAGGGGCTTATTACCACTCCTGCCTTATTGGCCCAAATTCTGAATTAATCTGGATTCTTTTTCTAAGGTCTTGCTTTCAGACATTAATACAAATACATACATACATACATACATACATACATAAAATAAAGATATCTTTTATGACAAAGAGCTAACAGCTAATGAAAGATCCACAT
Organism: Pipistrellus kuhlii; assembly: GCF_014108245.1. Classification (NCBI taxonomy): domain Eukaryota; kingdom Metazoa; phylum Chordata; class Mammalia; order Chiroptera; family Vespertilionidae; genus Pipistrellus; species Pipistrellus kuhlii. The sequence goes on along the minus strand of NW_023425438.1, from coordinate 45,181,033 downwards.
GCCTATTTGTATATAAAAGGCTAAGTGACCATCACATCCAAAACAACTGAACGGACAACTGAATAGGCTGTGTGGATCAACCAGGTTGGCAGGGGGTTAGTGAGGAATGACCAAACAACTGAGGAGAAGGCTATGTGGGGTGGTTAGGCCAGCAAAGGGATTAGTGAGGGGTGACCAAATGACCAAACAAGAGGCTGCATGGGGCAACTAGGCCTGCAAGGGGGAGGGCAGTTGGGGGCAACCAGACTGATAGGGGAGTGAGGGGTGACCATGCCGGCCGAGGGGGACAACAAGGGGTGACCAGGCAGGCAGGGGGGGCAGTTGGGTGCAACCACATTGGCAGGAGATATAGTAAGGGGCAACCAGGTTGGCGGGAGGGCAATTAGGGAGACCAGGCCAGTGAGGGGGTTTTGGGGACAAACTGGAAGGGGGGAAATAAGGGGCAACCAAGCCGGTGGGGGGGGGTGGGGGGGCAGCTAGAGCCAATCAGGATGGTGGGAGAGGGAAGTTTGGGGCAACTACGCTGGCAAGTGGGGCAGTTGGGGATGACCAGGCCAGCAGGTGTTGCAGTTAGGGGCGATCAGGCAGGCAGGCAGGTGAGCAGTTAGGAGCCAGTGGTCCCAGATTGTGAGAGTGATGTCTGACTGGATCGGGCCTAAACCAGCAGTCAGACATCCCCTGAGAGGCCCTAGATTGGAGAGGGTGCAGGCTGGGGTGAGGGGACCTCCCATGCACAAATTTCATGCACTGGGCCTCTATTAGCAAATCATAACTTGAAAAACAGAATAAAGACTAAGAAAATGGCTATTTTTCTCTATCCAGGGAAGTCTGGCCATAGAACTTTCAAGAAGCTTGATGAGCTTACATGGCAAATAGTTTTGGTAAAATGGACAAAAATAAATCTAATAATGATCTATGCCATTTGGCTTAGAGGCAGTTGTGCCTCTAAGAGATCCACTGAGAACTGAACTGGAAGGCAATGGATGGGATGCAGAGAGCATGCAGTTGGCTAGAAAACATAAAGTCAGGACTGAAATTCTGCATTTTGGCAAAATACAAAATCAGTGTATGTTTATAAGACAGATATAGTATATAGTAGATTTTCCTGTGTGTTATATAAGAAGTATGGAAAGAAAAGAAAGGCAAAAAAAAAATACTGGAGATAATGCAAATTGTTATGATAAGCAAAATAGGTTCTACTTTACAGGCACTCAAATATGCTGGCACTCTTTTTTCAATACCTATTTTTCTTGTGTAAGTAGTTTAAGAAGCTCTAATCAATAACTCAAAGCCCTGAAGTCTAATAATTAAGATTTCTATTGACTAAAGTCTGTTTTGCTGTATTTCAAGCAAATATAAACAGTTCTGTATTATAATCAGGTTTACAGTTATACTAACGAAATGTGAAAGCCAATATCACACCTACACCCATCAGCACTGTATAGGGTAAACATGAAAGGTCGCAAAATTTTCTTTTTCTATATTCCATTCCTTATCCAAATAGCAATCAGAATCTTTCTATCAGAACCTGTCATTTATACACTTTGAATTCAACTTTCCCAAACATTATCTGTTTTTGCAAAATAAAAGCCTGCCATTCAGGTGCTATTAAAAAGAGCTGACAGAATTCTACTTGAGGGCTAGGTGTTGTGCTTTTTAATACAGGCGTTTATATTTATTTGCCCTTGATGTAGGAGCAGCCTCTTGAGGATATATTGCTCGTTTTGCTTTTATTATAAAACACATGCATATTTTTTTACTTTTATTTACCCAGATTATATTATATTACTTTTTAAGCATATATGATTCTCTTCCCTACTCCATTGCAAATAGGTAGCTACATGACCCTTCTTGGCTGAATTTTAGCATGAGTAGAAGACATAGGTGATAGTCTTGAAGAGTCATATCTTCTTTCTCTCCCTTTCTTCTTTCCTCTTAGAGTACAATATAGTGTTTAGCTAGTGGATAAACCTGACAATCCTACCCCAGACAGATGTTCAAAGTCAACATCCACAATAATAAATCATTGTGATAGTATAATTGATATACTGAAATGTAATTTAAAAGGCACTTTATCTCTGTGGTCTTCTTGTAATAACCCAAAAATGCCTGTCTAATCATGCTAAACATCAAATTCTAATGGAGCAGCATTCTACAAAATATTTTTCTTTCTCACTCAAGCTCACACTGACCAAACTCCATTTTCAAAGATACAAAAAGAGCTGAGCAAAAAAAAAAAAAAAAAAAAAAAGCAAAAGTTAAATGACTGATATTTAAACAGTGCCTTCCACATTCAGAGGATCATATACCAAGACCAAGTGAGATTTATCACTGAAATGCAGCAGGTATATCAAGAGGTACTCAATGTCACTATTCCTCAGGAAAACATAAAGCAAAACCACAATGAGAACAGCTCACACTTGTTTTTATAAAAAGGACAAAAGGCAAGTGCTGTTGAGGCTGTGAAGAAAATAGAACCCTTCTACAGTGTTAGTGGGAATATAAGTTGGTTCAGCCACCATGGAAAATTGTACATATATACTAATATGTACATATATGTAATATATATATATATATACATGACAAAAAATGGACAGCCTTAAGAAAGGAAAATGCTGGCATCTGTGATCATGTTAATGAACCTAGAGGACATTAAGTGAAAGAAACCAGACAAAGAAAGAGAAACACTGCATGATCTCACTTACCATATATGTGGACTCTAAAATTGTCAGACTAATAACAGCAGAGGGTAAAATAGATTTTGCAAGAGACAGGGAGTGAGGGAGATGGGATAAATTGGTAAATGGGTACAACGTTTTGGTTAAAGCATGGTGACCATAGTTAGCAATACTGTACTGTATATATGACATTAGCTAAAAGGGAAGATTTTAAGAGTTCTCACAAAATAACAACAACAAACCATGTGAATTGATTGAAGTTATACATATATTAATTAGCTTATGGTGGTGATTATTTCACTCTAGGTATATACAGTATAATCAGGATCTATTATACATATTTATACAATTTTTATTTTTCAATTACACCTCAATGAAGCTGAAAAATACATTTAAAATACAAGTAATAAACCAACACCCAAGTTTGTCAAGGAGAGAATATAGAAGAAAGGAATTTATCACTACATGGTTCAGATAAGAAAATGCAAAACTGAATGTGAGATGGGACCACGCTGGGTCCCATAATCAATGAGAGCCAGAAGTTAATTCCTCCAGCGATTTCTCTGTATCACTAGAAATACAAATTTTCTAATTCTTCTCAAATCTGCAGTAAAAGATTTTAAATATGCTTGTTTCCTTTTAAATAGTTTAAAGTAGTACATTAAAATGTAGTTTGTGTGATGCCAATTTTTAAAGTAAGACCTGTTTGTTTTATATACTTCTTAACCAACATGGCTTGCTGAATGCTATTTAACCAAATAGAAGAAAGCAGGACAAATTGCACTGATGCCCTTGTCAAACAAATAATCGTGCAGATACATAAATCATCATCAATTTTTATTAATACATTAAGATTTTAAAGCTATTTTATCATGATCTGTACTTCTGAAACTTTTCTAAGTATCATTTTGAGTTAAAGAATATGTCTGCAGAAGGACTTTGACTTCAATTCAGGGATTATTAAATTACCAGTGACTATTATTCTAGTCCCTATCTAGTCCTCATAAATTCCCATTATATAGGTTTTTCCTACTGGTATATTTTAGCATGTGTTAAATAAGCAATTGCAAGCATTTCTTATTTAGGGGAAACAATGAAATAGAAACTACATATAGGTTTTTATTCCTATGTCAGGAAAACTTTTAAAGTTTAGTTTTGTACTGTGGAGCTGATTTGCAACAAACTATCCACAGTGGTTGTACGTTTCTAACATTAGAAGACATTTAAACAACAGACATTTGTCTGCAGGCAGCAGGAGGTGTATAGAAATCCATCTAAATGCTCAGATAATAACTGTATTTTTGAAAAGGCATTATGCAGCAGGATTCCTAATGGCATGAAGGTTCTCTTTCTCGATGCCATGAATACAAAAATACCCCTGCTAGTTAGACCACGAACAACCCAGGCACTTGAACTGAATTGTGTATGATTACTAGCTTTCTTCAAACCTCACAACGCTGTATTACAATGAAAATAGTTTTCTAAAAAAAATATCTGAGTCATTTTATTTTTCTTAAAGTTACTCAGGATGACTTCAATGAGAAAGTAAGAAGTGCCTATGATTAGAATCTGTGAAATTCAATTTAAAAGTTATCAAGATTACATTATAAAATCTCCAAAAGCCTCCTGATATTTAAATAAAAAGGGGGATAGTAGAAGAATATCATGTAAGAAAAAAAATATCCTCTAAGTAAATTACATCTAGAAAATTTTTTACTTTAGAAAATTAACTTTCATTTGTAATGTTAACAGCAAGACACCCATGAAAAAGACACACATGGTGTCAAAATAAGCCAAAGGAAAATCGTTTGAGCAAAAAGTGAAAAAGGATCACAAGTTATAGCTATAGAAAAGATTCCTTTATTCACTTTTGGTCAAGAATATGTTTGTGTATTTTCAGAAAACAACTCCAAAACCACGGGGATTCCTGAAATGAAGAGGAATTGTCAGGATTACTCCAACTATGAAGACAGAAGAGAAGCAGTCCAGAGATGGAAGACTCTGATGACGCCTTGCCATACTAGCAGTCAGCAGCTCTGTGTCCCTGCAGGTTGCCCAGGACCAAACCAGAGAGGGTCGGACCTGCATTACCACCATTTGTCCGCCATCCAGAACTGAAATATCATTGCTGACATGTACATATAAGGAATTGTTTGACATAGAAATTGGACTCGAAAGAACTGTTGGTCCAGAAAGAAACTCACTACAGACTGATTCATTTGCCTCTCAGCATAACCATTATTGCTTGTCTCATTTTCGGTTTTTATAAGTGTATTTCTAATACCACATGAGCTCACTCCTCTAAGGGAAATGATGAACAACAAAGACTGATGAAGAATAGCATCGATCAGAGGGAAGGGAGGGGAGGGTGGGGATAAGGGAGAAAGATCAACCAAATGACTTGTGTGCATGCATATGAGCCTAACCAGTGGTCCAGTACAACAGGGGGGTGAGGGCATGCTTGGGGTGGGGTCCGGTATGGAAATGTGGGGGGGAGCAAATATGTGATACCTTAATCAATAAAGTAATTTAAAAAAAGAATCTGTGAAATGCCATTTTACATTCATTATTGGCCTTTTCTTGGTTGGTAGAATAAAAGTTTTAAGGAAGGTATTCACCTTCTAGATACCTAGGGATAAAAATAGCAATGTCTTTTGATCATTAAATTATTATGATTAGACCCAGACTAGGTATGAGAGCCAAAAACATGTTTGAATTATTTCACAAGTGAAATTTTGTACATTTGGTGGTGGACTGTAATCTCCAGCTTTTACCAATTTTCACCAACTATTTCTGAAAAGTTTACATTTCAAGTATTATTCAATGTGCTTTGTAACATCTGACATAATGTATAGTAGTTTTATATGATATCAGTTTGAGGGACTGATTAATATATAAAGCTATGTGTTGGGGTAACCATATTTTATTAAAATTAATAATTTTGGAATGAATAGATGACACAAAACTACATATAAAGTTGCATGTGATTTGTCTTAAAAGACTTTATTTTCCTTAAGAAAGAGCTTTGATAAAGAACTCATATCAAGGATGTTTTATAAATGAAAATATAACATTAGTAAAATATACACCAAAAACTTTTTTAAGTTAGTGCTAGCCAGCCTTAGAATTATCCCAATTTATTCCTTCCCATTTCTGTAGCATTAGTCACTAAGTTTTCTGATTTGACATTTAACAAAGAATTTCTCAAAAGATGCATCTAAAGGAAACTATCCTGCTTTATCACTTACATTTTTATTTATTTTTCTTTTGATAACTCCTGTGTACATTTTATAAAAAGCATGCCAAGGTTTAAAGTGTGTCATAAACACATAACTTTGGAGAACCAATATGCTTAGCTTCTGTTTTAAACATTAATTTTCTGAACTATTGGGCGAATATATACTACATTTTCTGCCAAATCCTTTAAATCCCATAATTCTACCAAAAATCTTTATGGCTTGGAGAAATCCCTCTCTCCTTCCCCAGCTAGCCAACACCAGATGGCATTCATTGCCTGAGAAGCCTGAGCCCATTTAGAAAATACCATTTCACCCTGTTGGCTACATGGGCACCTTAGGGTGGCCCAAAGGATGATTTGAAAAGTGAATATTTTGATGATGTCAAAATGTCAAAAAAATACTGATTTTTATTTTTTAAATTTATTTATTTAATATATTTTTATTGATTTCAGAGAGGAAGGGAGAGGAAGAGAGAGATAGAAACATCAATGATGAGAGAGAATAATTGATTGGCTGCCTCCTGTACACTCCCTACTGGGGACCTAGCCTGCAACCTGAGCTTGTGCCCTGACCAGGAATTGAATCTGGGACCCTTGAGTCCACAGGCCGACACTCTATCCACTTAGCCAAACTAACTATTGAGGAAAAAAAAAAAAGTACTGATTTTTAAAGGGGTCAATTTTCCTATCTGACCACTTGACTACATTATAAATTTATGCAATACACAAGCTATAACCAAAGCATGTGGACAGCAGCATGCTCTTTTAATAGAATTTATTTTTAAATATCATTCAATAGTACTTAGTTATTCACTGTAAAATGCCTGGATTTGATATTAATGCTTGATGTTTCTTTGAAACCATAAAATAAGTTAAAGGTTAATATATAAATTTCACTCAGATAGAAAAGATAAATCACAGAGGTTACAGATGTTTAGCTCTATGAAACAGTAAAACATTTTGTATCTACTGCCCAGCTAACATGGCTCAGTGATTGAGTGATTGAGTATAGACCTATGAACCAGGAGGACATGGTTTGATTCCTGGTCAGGGCACATGCCCAAGTTGTGGACTTGATCCCCAGTAGTACAGGAGACAGCCAATCAATGATTCTATCTCATCATTGATGTTTCTAGCTCTCTCTTTTTATCCCTTCCTCTCTGAAATCGATAAAAATATGTAAAAATATATTTTGGGGGCCCTGTCTATGGATACACTGCTCTAAGGCCTTTCTATGCAAGGGCCTAACCTCGGTGCTTAAGGCCAAGATACTTTTATGCTGGTCCAAGGCAGCCGCAAGCCTTACACTGCACAGACATGCCCTTCTGTAGCCAAAATATGATTGATGTCACTGTTGGTAACTAGCCTTCTTTGTCTCTGGAGTAATATACAGGTTATTGACCAGGAGTGTGAAGAAGTGTGCTGGAGAGATGAAGCTGAGAGCTGGTACCACTACAATGTAAGGCTGTGAGTTTAGAGACAGCATGCAGCTGCTAAAATAATAACTGTGGGTACAGAGACTGATACTGCTTTCATAGAAAAGATATTAATATGTATTTACCAGCCTGTGTATGGCTGCCTATATGGGAGTGCTGTGAAGGACTGCTTTGCCACTGGCTCCTGCAATAAAGACTCATTCTTATGCACCCACAACCTCTCATGACATCTCTAAGTTCCGGCATCCAAGGAGGTCCAGCCCTAGGCAGGGGGGCTTGGACCTAACACCTGTAACTACTGAGGAGAGAATAAAGGAGGAGCTTGGACTAAGTTTTTAACAGTTAGTACAGTGGGCAGGGCTTGAGAAGGGACCTGCCCTGAGGTAGTTGGGAAGAATTTAGAAGAATATATGGGCTCAGAGCAATTCTGAGCAGCAGTGCTGAGCAGTGCTCTTCCTGCACTGACAATATCCTAAAAATATTTTTATCTATTAACAAATTCATTTCAGCCTTACTTTTTATTGACTGACTATATAAATATTTATTCCTCAAATTATTCAAATTATCTTAATGATTCCCTCATTAATTAATGTGTTAAGTAACATAATCAATACATGTTTATGTTCAATGAAAGCCATGTTTTAACTCTTTCAAAAATTATTTCAATAGAATAAAAGTTTCATAATGTGGAAGTATCAGTAAACCTTATAGTAGTTCTGGGATTAATCTATATGAGAAAACTGTCTCAAAAATATAAATTTAATGTTGATCTTAAAAATATCTTTATCTGGACACAATAACAATCTCAGTCATGCCAATATCCAATAATTCAATTAACATTAACTTATTAAACATTAATTAACTATCCAAAAATGGATGTATATTTATTAATCTATTAACTTAACATATTTGTAATTATCCTGAATTTTGACATAGAAAAATTTTGTCTTTGGATAATGAATACACATTTCTTACAGAGTTAAAAATTAACTTTATGACATGACTTTCATGTTTTCTTGATAACTTAATTGTCAATAATACTTATTTATCTACAACTTAAATCCCTTCATTTCAATCCCAGTGAATATTGCAGCAGAAATTGAGAGACAAAATTAGGATAAATTAACACATGTCTTAGTGAACTTGCTTGCTCAATGCTTTCAATGTTATTTATAAAATATAATTGTAGAGATTTCCAATAAAATAGTAATCAGAACTAATCTGTTGCAGTGTCTCAAATAATTTGCCTCTGACAATCAGGGGAAAACAAATACTGTTGGTCTTTAAAGCTACTTTTATTTTGGTTGCAATTGTCAAACCTTGCCTGACTCATTGTCTATGCACTCCTGTTGCAAATGTCTGTGCTATGGAGCAGCTGTTGTTATTAAACCCACATATTTTTTATAGCTTTATTTAGACTTTGCGTCTTAAAATCAAGATCCAGGAAAAGTATGCTCTGTGAGACATAATTTTCCAAGAGCATCAGACGTTTATTCATAGGACAAGTTTCAGAGAGAATTTGAAGCTACAAGTTTAGGATTTTTTTCTGAGTTGTAGCCTGGCTATGGCAGGTGTGGCTCAGCAGGTTGGACGGTATATCCCCTGCCCTGGAAGGCTGCTGGCTCAACTCTAGGTCAGGACAAGAGTCTGGATTTCAGTCGCCAGCCCCCCTTTGCTCTCCCTCCCTCTGAGGAGTCCTGCAGGAGGCACCTGGTCCTTGGATGGATATTTCTCTCTCCCCCTCTTCCTTTCACTCTCTCTAAAAATTGTAGTTTGGTATTCAAGGCCAAGAAAAATCGCTTCCTCTGAGTGTATGTGAGGAAAGCCATTGAAATGCGCATAACACCTACAACAGCAATTTATTTCCTAACATATTTCCAAAATTTCAAAAAAGCTGTTTGTCTCATATGTTAAGAGTATAAACATCGATATTTAGAGATACACAGGAGCAAATATGATTGCATATCTCCACATATGCTTTCATTTTGTATCCACTCCCTTATTCAAATATTATTTTATTTTATGGTGACAAAATGAGTGCAAGTTGGTGGTATTGTTAGCGTAGGCTGCTAGTTACTTGTTTACCATGGTAGGGGGCAAATGGAGCCAGACATCTAATTAAGCCAGATTAACTAGGAAGTGATGGCTTCCAGACCCTCCAGGGGACAGCCACATGGTTGCCTTGCCAAGGGGATTAATATCCCACCAACTTTCCACTAAGGCTTTCCAATCTCCTCAGGGGACAACTCTGTTTGCCCAGATAACTGAGTGGGGAGAAATCCTGTAAAGAGGAAGTCCTACTGAGGTATGTACACCAGAAGCCAAGATGGTGCAGGTGGAGGTCCTTCTACGATGAGGCAGGAAATGGTGACTCATAAGGGAAAAAATCTAACCTGGAATATCTGGGGAAAAGATCAACTTGGTTAAGTCCTCTTCCTAGAAAGAAAATCCTAGAGGATCCAGGAAAGAGTGGTTTGGGGGAAAGCTCAGCACAAGTCTGAAGAGCCACTAAAGAGACCGTTTAGTTTGAAAGAAAGCTCACTCCTTCCCAAACCCAATATAATATAATCATGGTTTAGCAAAGGCCCAGAGCCTGTCTGTTTGCAGGTGTTTGGTAGCAGCTGTTCAAGCACAGGCCCAAGTGCAGGCCTGGGCTGCACTGGCTGGAGTTCTGCCTGGAACAGAGACTCACCTGCTGGGAACAGAGAGACTAAGCTAGCCAGAGGGGGACAGAGACTGAGATGGATTACTGAAGCGTTGGCATGGCCTGAACTACAGAAGCTTTGGATGTCCTGCCAATTTCAGGCTAATGGCACAGAAGCTCTAGAGCACACCCCTTCTTCTGGACTTGGTGAGAACAAATGCGGGCCTAAGGCCCCAGAGCCTGGAAGTCTGTGGAGAGATGGAACTGAGCCACCTCATCCTGGATGAAACATTGGGCATCTAGGGATAGTCATTGTTTTTCACTCTAATAAACCTTGCTATACAATTGCTCACATTCTCTTCCGCATGGCCCCCCAGAATGCTATTCTTGAGATTTCACAACAACCTGTGACTTCATGGAAGAATCCGATTTCCATCAGCAGTAGAATGAACTTGTGATTCCTTTGATATTAAGGAGCAATAATGTGCCAATGAGACTCACTGCAATCAATCTCTAATATAATGAAAGGTTGTCTTTGAAATAAAGTTTAAAACAATGAATCACATTTCAAAGTAAATTGGGAGCCAACAATTTTAAGTAAATATTTTAAATTTTGGGTTTCTCGGCTACCTCTGTTCTATCCACTCCTTTGCCCAGCACATTTGGGTTCCTGAGAGACTCAGAGTATAAAGGAAGTGGTAGACAAATGTAAGATCTTTATTCTTTGGAGAATTTGTCATGATTATTCTTCTTTGCTAGACTTGAGGACATAATCTAAGGAAATTAAAAAAAAAAAAATGTGTGTTCTCCTTACCTACCTTTCCTAAACCCAGATCCTGGAGCCAGCCATAGTGAACATATTGTCTGGAGCCTCAACTTTGGACCTTATTCTGATCTCTGAAGAACTTCAGTGGTGTATTATTATTATTTTTTAATACAAGAGCCATAACATAGATCAAATGAGATAGAGAAAAAGAGAAATGAACAAGCCAGATTTTTCAACTCTTAAAAGTCTAACCCTGCCATAACTGGTTTGGCTCAGTGAATAGAGTATCAGCCTGTGAACTGAAAGGTCCCAAGTTCGATTCCGGTCAAGGGCATGTACCTTGATTGTGGGCATATCCCCAGTTGGAAGTGTACAGGAGGCAGCTGATCGATGTTTCTCTCTCATCGATGTTTCTAACTATCTATCCCTCTCCCTTCCTCTCTGTGAAAAACAAAAAAACAACAACAAAAACAAAAAAACAAAAAAAACACACCACACAATAAAATATATTTAAAAAATACTCTAACCCTAAAAATCTGAATACTTAAGACAAGACTTAGATTTAAAAACAATACCTAAAAACTCAGGAGATATATAGCTTAGGATGTACTAATTTCATATGCCAGACTAATAGTACCCAAAATGTCTCACCTTAGGGTCTGACATTGTTAAATTTTCCACCTTGTTAAATTTCTCTGTATGTAATAGCTCAGGCCTTTCTTTCTTCACAGGCTTTTACCTCCCTCTATGTTTTCTCCCATTGAAGGAACTTGAAAGTGATCAGCCTCTGCCACTCCCCAGAATTTGTAAGTGCAAGTGACGTAAAGGTAAATCTTCTCTAAACTAAGTCACTTTGAAATGACTTTTTACCTACAGATTGATCCTTTTCATTTTATCAGCATGGACTTTTAGAAAATAGGATTGTTTAAAGCAAAAGGTATATCAATTAATGATTTGACTTTCAATATAGTTAGAAATTGATCTAACACTTAATGCAGACATGTGAATACCTTCCTTTTAAAATTTATAAGGTATTTTATTTCCTTATTTGTGGCCCTAAGTAACATGGAAACCATTGTTAAATAATAGATTATGTGACAATTTCCATTAACTTTATTAGCAATAATTTTCTACAAAAACAATTGATGTATAACCTCGGCCACCATCTGCGTGTTACTTAAGATTATTTTGTGATTCTTTTCTCTCCATTTATTGAGGATTTCAAAAGTTGGCATAAATTCTTCTGTGTATATTATTCATTCTATAGTAGGGGGAAATTTGGAGGTGATCTGAAAAAAAGTAAATGGTCACCTATTAGGAAAAAAAAAGTCTGAAAAACTTAAACAATTATTTCACATTCAATGTTAGAGACATATTTATATAAATTGCAATGTATTCGCTTTAATGGTTTGAAATTTAACTACTTGATAATATGCTTTGTTCCAATTTTAATATTTCGTAAAGCAGGGAATATGTTGCCCTGGTTGTTGTGGTTCAGTGGTTAGAGTGCTGACATCCTGCAAGAAAGGGTCTCAGGTTCAGTTCTTGGTCAAGGGTGCATACCTGGGTTGCAGGTTCCATCCTGGGTCCCTGGTCTGGACATTTGGAAAAGGCAACCAATCTCTCTCTCTCCCTGTCTCTGTTACTGTCTCTGTTTCTCTCTTTTCTCTCCTTTTCTCTTTCTTCCTCCCTTCCACTCTCTCTAATGGGAAAAATATCCCCAGATGAGGATTAACAAAAAAAACAAACAAAAAGCAGGGAATATGTCAAAGCACTTTTCTCTCTGGAAGAGTATATTAACCACAGTATTTCTTGAAGACCTGTTCCCCTCTTAGCCATCATGCTACTACTAACCATTTGACTGCTTTACACAATTTGCTCATTTCTACCAGGACATCCTGCCATGCAATGGTTGTATGCCCCTTTTTGGTTGGTTGTGTCACTGCTATTAGTTAGACACCAATCTCTTTTTGATCTGGACCTTTGACTATCCCAGTCACTTAGTCTGACTCTGTAGTCTGCATCTCCCTGAAGGCCCTGACTATTACTGACTATTACTGAGGTTTCTTACTGCCTCAGTCACTCTTGCACACCCTGTTGTGCTCTATCTTCCATGTTTGCTGTATCTAGTTAATTCGATTAATCAACAAATATGTGTGGAAATTCTCTATGGACCAGAAGTGTTTGTTGTAGGCTGTTGTCTATTATTAAAAATGATACACAAAGTGTACAGTGAATTTCTAACCAGATTATTAAGGGCTAACATTTGCCCAACAAGGTTTCCTTCTGTGACTTGAATTCTGGCCACTTCCAGGCATTTAAAACCCAACTTTTCTGTTTCTGCGTGGCTGGAGGTTATTTGGTGATTTCATGTCCAAAACTTAAGGACCTTGGTTGAGATTCAAATCAGATTTGAATGTCAGGACATATTAATGAAAGATAGTGGCTTAGAGTGCACTTGAAGTAGCAGACTCACGTGCACTCATTATTTTTATGTTGCAAGTCTATTGTCTTGGGTTGAAAGTAGACCAAAGATATCTTTAGACATAACTCAAGAAGGCAAGCATGGAATAATTAGGAAGCATGTTAGAGCTAATTGTGAGGTGTTATCTAGACAGAGACTTCTGAGAGTTCTTCCAACTTCTTTTCCACTTACTGCATACAAAAACAATATAAAAAGGCACTAGTGATTATACTAATTAAACTTCCAGCTAATACTAGATCAGCAGAGAAATAGAATGGTCCAGAAGAATGAATTAAAACATAAAGAAACAAAAGGACCATAGTAATAGGTGGCTCAAGTCAATACAATCGGACAAATGTGAATAATTTTGTTCAGTAGACCAAAGGCCAGTGGGAAATAATGAAGACTAACAGTGGCTCTCTGCATCTGACTAGAGTTTGTTCCTCACAAATGAAAGGCACAAAATGATGAGTTTACAACCTGCAAGTGAATATTATAGCTACTGTCTTCTATGGATGAATCTCATTTTGTTTAGTTACCTATCTATTCTCTTATAATCACTGAAAACCTGCTAAGCACTAGACATTGTGATAAATCTTGGGAAGCAAATGAATAAGAGTTCACAATTGAGAGTTTGTTTTTTTTGTTTTGTTTTGTTTTTCAGAAATGAGCACAGGACTACAACAGAGTGTGATAAATACAACATATATAAGAATAAGATCCTGAAAGATAAGAGTAGAAGTCAAAAAATCTTTCTGGTAAGTCAAAGATGGCTCCACAATGGAGGAAATAAGTAGGCTCTGTTTCAATGGATTTATATTTGTGTTGTCTATAGAGGAAAAAAGAATATACAGAGTTAGACGTTATATGTAATATTTCTATGATATACCTATGTGATAGAATTTGGCAGGATTGAGACAAAATCTTGAGATTAAAAATCTTAAACATGATCATGAAGATGGTAGCTGCAACTTGAAACTGCCCAGTGGGCTCCTCTAACTAACCTTCCATGGCCATGGCCATGGCCTGCATGTACTAGCAGCTTAAGAGTGGAACCATAAAAGTGTCAGCCTCAGCAGGTGCCGGGAAGAGCTGGGAGGTCTCAAGCCAGTACTGCTGGAGCTCAATTTCCTGCCAATGATAGGGATCAAACTGCCAAACAGCAGCTCATTCTGACCCGGAAGAGCTCCCTGAGTCAGCATGCATATACCAGCTCTTGGGCCATAGCCTTCTCTTCCTGCTGCCTCAGAACTGGGTGGCTGAGTTCCACACGGAATGGGAGTGGCTGACTGCCAAGGACATCCAGACCCATGCATACATCAAGCATTCTGGGCCTCTTGAGCATACTTAATGGAGGGCAGCACCAACAAAGGTGTTCCTGGCCAAAGGCAACATTCCTGCCGAGAGGTAGACCTTCTTCATTGACATCCTGCTTGGCACTGTCAGAGATGAGATTGCTGGATGCATGGAGAAGGCCTATGAGAAAATCCTCTTCACTGAGGCTACCTGGAGCCTCTTCTTCAACACACCCACAAGAGGACAGGCTACACCAAGAAGCGAGCATGGGTCCTAGGCCTCATCAGCCACTACAGCTTTGCCAGCCAGCAGCAGAAGTCAGACGATACCACCATCCCCTCCACGGAGCTGTTCAAACAGGTCATCAGTAATGTCTCGCAGCTGGAAATGATCCTCTGAGTCCAGCAGGCATTGGGTAAGGTAGGGCTTACACTATTTTTAAAAAATATATATTTTATTGATTTTTTTTACAGAGAGGAAGAGAGAGGGATAGAGAGTTAGAAACATTGATGAGAATCATCGATCAGCTGCCTCTTCTGGGGATGTGCCCACAACCAAGGTACATACCCTTGACTGGAATTGAACCTGGGATCTTTCAGTCTGCAGGCCGACGCTCTATCCACTGAGCTAAACCAGTTTCAGCAGCTTACACTATTGAAAGCAGTTGTAGTGCAGGGCTTCCTCCAATAAAGCTGAATGGACATTTAAAAAAAAAAATTCTTAGAAGCTTTTTTTGACTAAGTAAAATGGCATCCTGACATCTGATAAAAGAGAAAATATTAAAATGTATAATATAAATATACAACTCAACAGAAGAATAATAAGTTACGTAAATAAGCACTTCATGAAAAATTAAAACACTAACAAATATGTTGAAAGGGGCTAACTCTTAAACTGGATTACTAAGTGAATAAAAATTCTGAGTGATCATTCAAATATAGGGTGTCCCAAGTATATATACACACACACTTTGAATAATTATAAAGTCAGTGTTTATTAGAATACATTTCATTTTTCCAAACTGAGCTATCAGCTGTTAAAATGCATATACAGTTTTTGGGATACCCTGTACATTTTAAAATTAAACTTTTTGAGATTCTTGCTTACATATTATCGAGATGTCCTCTTCAATCATTTATTCCCATTTTATTGTATTTGTTTATTCTCTTTTTCTTCCCTGAAGTTATAAAAGAACTTTAATATTTTAATTAAATATTAATTAATTAAATTACACTATTTTCATATTTTTGGATTCTTTTTTCTTTTTGCTCTCCTGGTTGGGTGTTTTCTGCTTTCTTATATTTCAAATCATTGACTTGATTCTCAGGATCTTCTAGTCTACTGTTAATCCCTGTATATTATTCTTTCAGTCAGTGTATGCTTAATTTCCTTTTCCTTTTCTTTGGCATTCTTACTACAATAAGATCCTTGATAGTATCACTAAGTTCCTCAGAGGTTTCTAGAAGATTATTGAATAATCTTATAACTGTGGTTTTGAACTCTATATCTAGTAGTTTTTTTTTCTTCCATTTTAAAAAATATATATTTTATTGATTTATTACAGAGAGGAAGAGAGAGGGATAGAGAGTTAGAAACATTGATGAGAGAGAGTCACCAATCAGCTGCCTCCTGTACACCCCTACTGGGGATGTGCCCGCAACCAAGGTACATGCCCTTGACTGGAATCGAACTGGGGACCTTTCAGTCCACAAGCCGGCACTTTATCCACTGAGCCAAACCGGTTTCAGCCTTTCTTCCATTTTTTAAAATTTGTGACATATTTCTTTGTCTTCACATTTTGGAGGCTTCCCTGTGCTTGCTTCAATGTATTGAGTAGCTGCTAAGTCTCCTTGAATTGATAAAGTGGCCTTGTGTAGTAGGTGTCCTATAGGGCCCAGTGACTCAGCCTCCCCAATCACCTAAAGTGGACACTCTCCGTGCACCCTTTTGTGGGTTGTGTGCACAATTATGTTATAGTTGAGTCTTGATTGCTGTCAGTGTCACTGGGAGAAATTGACCTCCAGGAAAATTGACTATGGGGACCAGCTGTGACTACAATGGAATAGATACTGTGCAGAAGACACCCTTATGGGGCAGGACTTGTTTCAGTGGGCTTTGGTGCTCACTGAGTCTGCCCTTTGAGTGTGTCACTTATGGATGTGAAAAGTTGTAATCTGTAATCTGGTATGGTCTCACACTGACCACTGGGTACATTGGCTCTTGGGTCTCTAGGAAGGTGCAAAGACAGCCAATGCCTGGGACCACCCAGCAGGAACTACAGAAAGATCTGTTGGTTCTTCTTCTTTATATCAGGTTTGGAAGTACTCAGATGAGGCCCAGATGTGAAGCAAGGCAGGCTGGTGCTGGTGGGCCTTAGGCCTTTTATTGTTAGCTTGGAGTTTCCTAATCTAGCTGTGGCTTGTTTCACAGGTTTTAGGCTGAGGACAGGCCATTCATAAGCAAAAGCACCTTCACACTGCTTGGGTGGGGTTGTAAATTGGGTGGGGCATGGTGTCAGGGAATCACCAAGGTGGAGCAAACAGAAATGGCTATAGTCAGTCCTGCATCAGGGAGATCCCAGCACAGAAACAATGATTTTTGTGAGCACCTCCATCTGGAAGAAAGCCACCCCTGAGTTCTTTCCCCAATGTCATACAGTCCAGTTTCTCCCCATGTGTGTCTGGGTCCTCCCGAGCCTCACCCAGCACTGGAGGTCAAAGCCAGTGGGAGCTTATAAATTCAGTTCATGGTGCTGGCCTTTTAAGAGGATCAGCTGGGTCTCAAGCAGCCTGTGTGTCACTCATCCCCAATCCGTACAGGATTTGTTGTCTATAGTTCTTATGCCCATAGGAACTTCTTTCCCCAGCTCTGGAACCCTGGGCTCTGGGTCTGGTATGGGCTGGGACCCCTTGCTCTTTAGGTAGCCTCCAAAGAGCAATCTCCCTCCTGATTAAAAAATTGGCACACCCGGGTGCCAGCCCAGCCCATTCCATGCCTCCACACATCCTACCAGTCTCAATGCGCTTTCTTCTTTACCTCTCTAATTGTAGTACTTTCACTCAGCCAACTTTCTTGTTGTTCTGGATGATAATTGTTCTGTATTTTAGTTATAATTTTGATGTGGTTGTGGGAAGCAGCAAGTACAAGTGTTTGTTTATGCCACCATCTTGGTTCTCAATGACAGATACTTTTAATGATTGTTTGATGATTATATTGTACTTGCAAAATAAAGCAAAGAACATCTGATCTCCAGAAATTTGAATTTACATTTTCTTCAGTAACCATTTGAAGTAATTACCCTTGCTGATAGTAGACTCTTGTTCAGTCTCACCACAACTTGAGTTTGTTTATACCACATCTGAATATTTATAATGTAGCCAGTTAATTTTTTAATAATATGTTGAGGATTACTAGTGTTGATTGAATAAAACCAAAGCTATTTTTTGGATTAGAATATTTTTCTCATGAACTAACTCAGTTCTGTGAATTTAAATATGTTCAATAAAATAATTTTATTTATTCAGGTTCAAATTTTAATTTGACCCTCAGTTGAGTCAAAATGCAGAAGAGGCACATGGCGTTATCTCAGAATAAAAGGTTATGTTTTATTTAGAAAAGCTCCAATTAATTCACATGTGATTGTGTCATAACTGATAGAAAATTACCCTGTTAGAGTGATTTATGTTAATTATGGCAATTTAAATTGCTTTTAAATAGGGATTTTAAGGGTTGACATTCATTGTCTTTTCTAATTTTAGAGACATTTGAAGTAAAAAAAAATTATGTAGTAAATAAAAAATTTAAGTACCTTACATATAGCTTATTTTGTGCTTCAATTTTCTTAGAATATATTAATTTGGAAGTAGCAAATGTTTGAAATTGGAATATTTTTGGAGTTTAGAAAAGTTATGTCAAAAAATAAGACAGCAATTACTTCAGTCAAATGAGCTATGAGTCAAATGATCTTATGCAGGGAAATTTCTGTCTTTTGTGCCTGATTTTGGAGGTGGGAATCTCAACTGTTGGATGAAAGGAAAGCATAGGTTGGCATATTGCTTACCATAAATAGCACACAGTGCTATAACACACACACACTATGCTAAATATTACATAATGTGTTATTTATTAAAAAACATATATAATAAACAAACCCATGCTCCATTGGTCTGATTGCCACAACTTTATAAATTATTAAAAGATCTATGAAATTTAGATATTTTGATGTTAAGGTTGATACAAAAACAATTTTTATTAACATGAGTGATTTAGAGAAATAGAGACACCATTTGCAATGTTTGGATATAGCTTTTTTTTTTTTAAAAAAAGGGAATCCTAAATATGAGATTTGAAATTAAATTATTGTAAAAATAATTTTGGAGATATTGATGGCAATTAAAATACCAATTATATTAATGGAAATAAGCAAAGAACACAATGATATACTTGTTATCTTTCATTTATGAAAATATATACCATTACTCTTTAGTGGACAAGGTCATTTTGCTTCTATAAAAGGTGCAAAAGGAAAACATGCAAGCAAGTAGGAAAACAAAATTATTTTAATTTCATTTTTTAAGATTTCATATGCTCTTTTTTTTTCATCTTTCCATTAAACAACAAAATTACAGGTCCTAAAATAATATAATACTTTAATAAGGTGTATCTTTGTCTCTGGCCTTTTTCTACTTAATCCAGCCTCAATGTGGTTTTCAAAATAATCTTCCTGAAATGTCATTTGTTGTATATTAGTTGTATGGTTAAAATAATTCAATAAATATTAGTGTTGATTGAATAAAACCAAAGCTCTTTTTTTGGATTAAACTGCTTTTCTCATGAACCAATCAACTTCTGCTAACTTAAATACTTTCATCTCTGGCCTACTAATCCAACTCATCTGATGCACTCCCTAATACGTGAACTTGTTACCCACTCCCTTAGACTGTCTTTCATATTTTGAGGTTCTACTTATTTTCAAGGACTTGCTTTTCAAACAATTTTAGTAAACCTGTTCCAAATGACTTTTTTTCTTCTTGTGGTAACATAGAAGACATTTTTCTAGTATAGAATTTTACAATTTTAAAAGTCAACTATATCTCCTCCTCGTTTGAGCAAAAACTTTTTTTTTTTATTGTGGCTTCTTTTTTTATTGTGTTTCTATGAACTGGCATAATGACTGGCTTAAATAGGTATTTAACAAATTTTTAATTAATTAATCTTTAATGACCACATAGTTAAATTCACAAAATATCATTCACATAATTTCTCTAAAAACTCATATAAAAATTGAAAAAGTGGTTTGTTTAGATATTCAAATTATGATAATGTGACTGGTTTTTTGTTTTTCTTTGCTAAGCCTTCTTATGACTCCCCAAGGAAAACAGAAAAAAAAAATTGTTATATAGCTTTTTATATTTATTAATACTTTATATTTGGAAACATGTATAGATATGTTTATTTTGTTCATTTATACAACTTAAAACACAGAAACAAGGCAAGACAATTTAAATAAGTAAAAAAGTGTCCTAACTGGTTTTGCTCAGTGGATAGAGCAACAGCTTTCGGACTGAGGTGTTTTGGGTTTTGATTCCAGTCAGCGGCATGTGCCTGGGTTGCTGGCTTGATCTCCATTGGGGGAGATGCAGGAGGCAGCCAATCAATGATTCTCTGTCTTTATTGATGTTTCTATCTCTCTTTTCCTCTCCCTTCCTCTCTGAAATCAATAAAGATATTTAAAAAAAAATAGGTACAAAAGCAATATGAAGTGAACTGGTACTTTTTACTTCTTTGAACTTTAATCAGACTATCTGACAATGACAAAGAGAGAAGATATATATTGCCACTTTTATTTATATTTGTACTTATTCATATGATACTATATAATAAATAATATGCCTATTTGTTACCTTAAAACTGATATACATTTTTATAAAATGTAAATTAATTTAATTAAATTTAGTTAAATTTAATTAAACTTTTGCTTTATGTATTATTTTAATTAGATTATGTTGCCTTTGTTTCTTCATAAAAAATCAGTTGATGCCAAAACCGGTTTGGCTCAGTGGATAGAGCTTCGGCCTGCGGACTGAAAGCACTATTCCAATATGACCAAACTTCTAACTCCAGAAGCAGGTAAGAGCACAAACATGAAATATTTTATAATTAATGAAAAGCAAAGTAGGCATATTCCTAAGTAAAGAATGAATCACAATTCATACACAGTTTGCTTGTAAGTTTTCTGTTGTTCTCATCACTTAGTATCATCCTGTGGCAGTCACACTCCTGCTCTACTCAGCACCGTCAGAATACACACCCAGGAAAGAGCCTGAAATTATTATACTTTGTGCTAAAATATAAATGAAAAAGAGCTAAAGACTAGCTATTCCATGTAAAAAATGTTAATGACCTTTTACTGTTGTTTCAACTGTTACTCTTTTCATACAGTTGTTTAAGACACTTACTAGGAAATTAAAGTGCCTAAACCCTTTAGAAAACTAAATAATTTAATTTCTAGATAAACTAGATGATTTCAATGCAATAATGTTTTTAGATTAAGTTATATGTTTATATCTTGTACATGCTTTATTTTCTTCAACATGTTTCCCAATTTATTAAAGATATAAGATATATTACTTCAATGAAGAAACAGATGCCAGCTAGAGTCAATAATCACTTTAGCTGTCAAATATATATATATATATATATATATATATATATATATATATATATTCTATTTCTAAAAGCGTCAATAATCTTGAAAACAAGTCTTTATCCTCATAAGACAAGCAAAAAAATTATTGATCAAACAAAGCTAAACCTTTAAGCCAAATTGCAAGTGCAATAAGAGATGACAATCTCTTAGGAGATAATTACTAGTATCCTTCCTATAAGAAGAAAATCAGGAGAGGATATTATCAGGGTTTAAGTTTGGAGTGGGGAGAGTTCATAAAATATTAATTTTGGATTTTGAGCCCAGGGAGGCAGATGTCTCAAGTTTAGATGAATGATCAAGCAGTCCATCTTGACATGTAAGATATTCAGATACTTCATAGTCTTATTTTCCAGGAACAAGTAATGAAAATGTAACTGTAGCAAACACCTATTTTATCTTTTTTTTTGTCCTCAGTATTGTTTAATATAAGAACAGGAAAGGATGCCTAATTCCAGAGTTCTTTAACACAGAGACAGGAAAATATGCTTGTTTCAGTTCTCACAAGGTTCTATTGAAGGACGAAATAATTATATGAATACTTTATTTTCCATCTTATATGTCAAATGCCATACCATAGGACTCTATCATTGTGGTTACTATAGTTCAGAGGTAGAAAACTTAAAGTCCAGATTAATTTTGAATGGATTAAGAGAAAATAATATAGAGCAAACAATGTGGTCTATTTTATTTGGTTATTTATGGGGGTTGCTTCCTCATTTTCCTTGAATATGCAAAAATATGAGTCAATTATGATAGTTGGGTAAAATCTTGAAAGCTTAAACTGGGGTTCTTTAGCAGTCTAGGAAGAGAAATTAAGGTCACTCTCACATTTCACTTCTCTTTCATTATTTGTGTTAGTAACAAGTCACTGAGTTTAGCCCATACCCAAGGGAAAAGAAATTTAGCCTCATCTCCTGAAAGAAGGAGCATATAAAAAAAATGGACATGCTTTAAAATCACCACAGAGGTTGTATTTTAGCAGTGCTGAGAATATTGAAATGTAGCACTTATATATGCACTTTAAGTTTATACTTATTGTCAGTGGGCACCTACACAGGCACACACACAACCACATTTATACACACCCATTCACAATCATTCATACACCTTGACATTTACACTTTCACACACACACATGCACATGCACACACATGCACTCACCTTTACACATCCATACATTCACACACAGTCACAGCCATTCTCACACGAAACATCTGTTGTGAGGGGCTGGCATGTCTGCGCATGGTGTTGGTCCCAGGGTTGTACTCAGATCTGGTCCTCAGATCTGGGCCAAAGTCAAGGTCTACTTAGGGAATTTCATTAACAGTTTCCCTGGGTTTCCTCATGCTCCTTCCTGGCATGCCCCTCCTGCAGGTGCCAGGCCCTTCTGGCAGAGAAAGAGCAGCACAACAGTAACAAAAGTTAAAAGACAGAAAGAGAAAAGAACAGAAAGCTAATCATGAAACCATAGGACCATTCAGAGCTTAAGAAAATGCAGAGCTTTGCAGAATCTTCAGGTCCCAACCCCTTCCTTCCCAATTAATAATGATGTCTTCCTTTCTCTTCTAGCTGTCTGCTGAGATGCACCTTCTCTGAGAGAAGAGAGACAAGTGGGAGCCCTGCCCCTGGCTGAGGGAGGGAAATGCTGCAGCCTTGTGCCCTCCTCAAGATGTTCCCAGGAGAGTCCAGGCCGCCCCAGCGGACTCCCTCCCTGTCTCCTTCACATGAATTTCCAGGGACACCTCAGCGCTGTGGGAAGCAGATGTTTGACCACATTTTCAAAACAGCCTTCACCACGTGCAGCCTCAGTATAGCAAAGGCAGATGGAAGCAGCAGAGAGAGTAGCAAAGAAGGCGGAATAGTTACTGACATTTACTATGTGTTGGTTAATAGTAAGGGATCAAGAGATAGAAAGGAAGAATATCTTGGAAATGATTTTATTGTCAAAGCTATGGATCCATTGAGACATCTGCTTATAGCTGTGTCACATTCCTTTGAGAATAACGGTGTTTTGGTTTTCTTTGTAAATAAAGTCCATATCCTATGTTATGGTAAAGGTGTCTCTTACTGACCAGAATATTTCCTTATAAATTATTATTTATATTAATAAACAGAATTTTTTCATTTAAATACAGAAAACTTAAAACAAATTAGTTACCTCTAAGAACTATTTGTTATTAAATGCTGATACTTTAACTTTTGAATCTGTGATCAGGGACCTGAAAGCACAGATATAAATAGTGTATCAGGAAGTTTCAGCCAGGAGTATTTTCCACATTTATAAAATAAAATTTCAATGCTCTGGCTACAAAACTGCCCTGAATTAAAAATGCTAAAATGCACATAGACTATTAACAAATGTTACTGTATTAATCAAAACAATAATTTCAAAGTTTTTATAGTTTTATTTTAGACTTTTTATATATTTTTTTACACTCTAATTATTCTATTTTTACCCAGTTTGTTTTATGATCTATTGACTTACTACTTCCAAATTCAGGGACGCTCCAAGTCTTCCTCCTCTATCTTGCCTTAAAAACATAATTCTCAGTGACCTTCCCTCAGACCTCCTCCCAAAACTCAGTATTGACAGGAATGGATGCTGATAAGAATGGATGTATCTGGGTTTTGTTCTATGTAGTTCTGAGGACCTTCTTCTTCTGAGACCCCTGGTAATGGACCAGAAATCTTTCTGGCTATAACCTGCCTGCTTTTGTCCACCTAGAACACTCTATAATACACACAACCCCTAGAATGCTCAGGAACCCATGAAAGTGAGGAACCCTGAAGCTGATGTTTCATTCGTTTTATTGGTGAAAACCCCTGTGAGTGTGTTACATGTAAACTAGAGGCCTAGTGCATGAATTTGTACATGGGTGGGGCCTAGCCTGCTGGGGGAAAGGGATGTGGGAGGTTGGCTGGCCGACCTGACTCCAGTTTGTAAGCCGGGGGTATCTGGAGCTGGTCTGGCTTGTGGGAGGGGCTGCAGGCTGTTGGCCAGCAGGCTCTGCCCCCTGGTCAAACTCCCAGTCTAACTCCCAGTCAAGGGGACCATTGCATATCAACCTTTTATTACATAGGCTGTGTTGACACTGCAAAATATGAAGCCAGTGAGAAATGTATCAAACATGCACACAGTCCAAACTCATTAAAGCCTTCTAAACCAACAACAGAGTTTTGTGCAATCTGACTTCAGCCAACCTGTGAACTTCATATCCCACTGCTCTCCCACCTGTCATGTGCTACTGTCAGTTACTCCCATCACTTCCGTGTTCTTTCAAAATGGTAAGCAAAAGCCTACCTCAGAGGCTTTTGCTAAGAAAGGAAGGGAAGAATAGCATGATAGCAGGACAGCCTAGGTTTGAATACTGGCTTCACAATTGACTAGCTATAAACTGAGGGTAAGCAGTTTGTTTTTGTTAATTTTTAAATGTATTAATTTTAGAGAGAAGGAAAGAGAGGGACAGAGAAAGAGTGAGAGGGAGAAACATAAGTTTTTCCATTTATTTATGCATTAATTAGTTGACTTTTGTATGTACCCTGGCTGGGTATTGAACCCATAACCTTAGCATTATCTGGATGATATTCTAACAAACTGAACTACCTGGTCAAGACTAAAGGTTAGACATGCAGGAGGCCACCTCTGGATATTTCTTTCTCTCACCCTTCTTCTTCTGTCTCTAAAAATCAATAAAAACATTTTTTAAAAACTATTTTAAGCCGAAACCAGTTTGGCTCAGTGGTAGAGCATCAGCCTGTGGACTGAAAGGTCCCAGGTTCGATTCCGGTCAAGGGCATGTACATTGGTTGCAGGCACATCCCCGGTAGGGGGTGTGCAAGAGGCAGCTGGTCGATATTTCTCTCTCATCGACGTTTCTATTAATAGCTCTCTATCCCTCTCTCCTCCTCTCTATAAAAAATCAATAAAATATATATTTTAAAAAAAACTATTTTAAAAAGACACAGTAAGAACAGTTACCGTGAACAAGAAAACAAACCATAGGTTCTGGCAAGGATGTGGAAAAAAGGCAACCCTAGTGCACTGCTGGTGGGATTATAGACTGTGAAAAACAGTATGGAGTTTCCTCAAAAAAATAAAAAATGGAACTGCCATTTGACCAATGATGCCATGAGGCTCTGCTTATAAGAGCGATTTCCTTTCCTATAAGACCTCTGAAAATGTGACTAATCTGGACTTCAGAGAACTAATTCTCAAAATAAATGAAACCATGATTTTCTAAGTGTGTGTGTGTGGAGGGTTATAATATAAGCTTATAATTAAGCAAGGAAAATTTGAACTATGTAAGTATCAATACCAGGAAGAACATCAATCCTACAATATGTAATTTGTTCACTTGATATTTGTGCTAACTTACAGTCTGTGACTAAAGATAAAACTTGAAAATAGCTTTGAGAGCCCCAATCTACTCTAATAAAAGAGAAAGATGCAAATTGACTGTACCTTTGCACCACCCGTTAGCCAGTCAGGAGTGAGTATGCAAATAAACCCAACAAAGATGGTGGGTTAATTTCATACACAGGCCCCAAGAAGCTGGTGGCAGGACACTTGTATCATTGCCATGGCCATGATGCAGGCTTTATACAACACTTCAGCTGCTTCGGGCCTCTGGGCAGCGTGGGGAGGCGGAAAGGCGACTCCATGCCAAAGGCAGAAAGGCAGCTCTGGCTGAAGTGAAGGTGGTGCCGGCAGCCAGGAGAAGAAAGGCTCATTCTTGCATGAACCTTTCTGCATCGGGCCTCTAGTTAGAATATAAACAGCATTGTTTTCTACTCATTTGTAATATCAGTAGTATTATTAAAACTGTTCATTCAACTATTTCTTAAACACACCAATTTGAATAAAATAACACAAAGTCAAAAACAGGTTCCTTAACAGTCTGAGGGATGCTGAGTTTTGAAACTCATTTATAATTTCTACAAAGTCAATTAAAGTAATTTCAATATGATTTAATGTCCTTAATTTTGAAAACACCATACTAAGATACTAGTTATATATAAGGTAAATTTTGAGGATCAATTTTTATTGTTTTAAAGAAATTTAACTTGAGTTACCAATATATCCTTTAAAAGTTACTCTTCACAGCAAGCAAATAAGCAAGTAGAGATGGTGTTGTCTATAGTTTAACCTATTTTTCCATGTATAAGATGTCCCTGTATATATGACGCCTCCCACTTTTCCAACCCAAAATTAAGAAATCAATATTTTGCTGGTTTTCCTCTTAAAGCCTTCTTCTTTTTTTAGCATCTTAAAGAAGTTGTTCTTCCTGTTTTCTCCACTGTCCGATCATACACTCAGTGTGAGGATGTTCAAATTGTGTCTCTGAAGCTCTATTTCTATGCTGATTACATTCAGTTTGAATTTTACAGAGTAATAAATCGCTGACAGGTATTTATCTTTTTATTTTTTGACTTCTTTATGGGCTCAGAACACTCTGGTCTCTGTTGCATCTGTGCACCCTCCTCCTTTACCTCCACCTTCAATGACGGCATCAGCTGACATCAGTAACAGTAAGGCTCATGATTAGAGGAAGCCTGTTTATAAAGTATGGGCATCTATGCACCTGCGCTACTCTCTCCTTGGCTGACTTCCGTGTGTAAGATGTCCCTTGATTTTCAGTCTAACGATTTTAGAAAAATATGTTTTTTTTATACATGAAAAAATATGGTATGTTGTCTGACTGGGGGCCTGAGAGCTACTGTGTTTCAGGGCTGAGCTGAATCCCTGACTTGCCTCCCAGACATCTGCCCTTTCCCTTGGTATCTTCCCTGTTTACAACTCCACTGTGAACCTTGCTGGCAAGAGGAAGAGTTTGGAAGTTTGTGTGACAAGATGTTCACAGGAGAACACTTCTCTTCAATTCTCTGGTTCTGAGCAGTACCTCCAGATTTCTCTCCTTGCCAAGAAAATCTGACAACGTGAGTGGAAAGGATGTCCTTAAAGTTGTGTCAGATGGATCTGTCACATTTTGAACTTAATGCCATTTGTCTTTCTCCCTTGAATACCACACACCATTCATTTACACCATAAAATAACGAAAATTCACTGTCAGCGGTGGAAGGTGGGACATGCCTGGGGTTTAAAAAAGAAAACTAATGCCCTATGGCATCAGATGTGATCAAGATGGAAAGAGGTTTAGTATAGGAACAAGCATGATGATGGACTTTTCTCCTGCCAGCACCACTCTCACTTGTTCCAGTCTACAATAACCTTGGAATTTGATATAAAAGAGGAAGCATAACTAAGCAGACAAGAGATTTACCTGGAATGTCTGCCCTTCAACTTAAATCACTGTGCTGGGTAGTAGACAGGCTTTTAAGGAAACTTCTGGGAAAATAACTAGTGTTACCTCCATCCAGAAAGTGCCTATTCAGGAATATGCTTTGAACTAGTTTGTCAATGTCTGACACCAGGAGTATTTTTCTCCTTTAAAAATTATTACAACCTCAAAGAGTTTTATTAAGTTAAATTAAAATTAAGAAGTTGTCTTAATCACAAGAATGCATAATCACTCATTCTATTAGCCACCATAGGGATATCATTACATGTCATAGAGCCTCTGGAAAAACTCCAGTAAAAAGGTACATAACGTCATAGTATCACTGTGGAAAAAGGTACATAGCATAATAGTATTACTGTGGAAATAGTCTGACCTCACAGACCCAAAAAGGTCTCAGGACTCTCAGTTTTCTCCATACCACATTTTAAGGACTGTTTATTTAAAGAGCTACACGTATGACTAAAAGATAACTAAAAAACCTGAAGCACAATATCTGTTTTTCCTCTTGGCTCTGTGAAAAGGGTTTTTGAAAAATTAGAGACCAGCCTAGCTGGTGTGGCTCAGTGATTGAACATTGACCCATGAACCAAGAGGATACCAGTTTGTTTCCTGGTTAAGGCACATGCCCGGGTTGCAGGCTTGATTCCTGCAGGAGGCAGCCAATTGATGTTTTTCTCTCAGTGTTTCTATCTCTTTATCCCTCTCCCTTCCACTCTCTCTCAAAACAACTAAATTTATTTTAAAGAAGAAAAGTTAGTGACCAAATGAGTATTAGTAGAGAACAAGCTGTAATGAGGACTTGTCCCTAGTCTAGGAGATATTGGTGAGTCCAGGAGACTGAGAGCCCAGGAATGTGAAATGCATGCAAGAGACCAGGTGTGTTGAGAAAAAAAAAAATCATTGCTTCTGCCCTGAGAAGGCAGAAAAGGATGCGTTGATAGGGCTTAGAGTCAGCTGCCTCAATCACCAAAGCAAGTATCTAGGCAGATGGAGTTGATCAGAGGACAAACTATAATGCCCTTTTCTTCCCTTCCCACATTTGGAGATATCAAGGACCATCTGGAAATCCTGTGCCATAACACTCAAATGTAAGGCAGAAAATCACCTGATTAGCTTAGTTTTCTGGAAATGTGGATCGTTCTCTACCCTACCTTCAGCAGATCTGGAGTCCTTGTCCCAAGCCCAGATCCCAGTTTGCCCTGTGGCATCAGATCAAGACTCTGTTCAGGGCTCCCTCAGCCTCCAGGAGGTGAAGGATTTCACAAACATCAGTCCCTTGAGGTTTGGGTGAAAAGGGGAATATGGACATTAAAATAATGAAAACTTTCAAAATATTTCAAAGTACAGCATGTGGCTATCTTTCTACTCTTCCCCCAGGCTTATTGATGTACCAAAAAGCAAGATACTTGAGAGACTGCTTCCTCCCTGATTCTTTTATGAACAACAGCTTTGTTGAATTCCCCAACTCAACCAGGCATGTGGAAGTCAAAATAAATGTTGACAGAGCAGATATGGGTGTAACAAGGGCAAGGGATGATCTCTGAATTTTCCTCAAGGCTTGAGGGAAGTTTGTGAGAGAGCCTAATTCCCTGTCCATGCAATAGGCATTAACGTGAGCTGAGAGTAAATGTAGCATGGCCACCAGACACAAAGAATATTTTTCAGTGCACACTTCCCATTTCAAAGATTAAAGCAAATCTGGTCTTTCTAAGTGCATATTCATGTGAGCGTAAGGAGAATGTATAGGTGTTTTGGCAAGAAGGTGAACCAAAAGGTATTCGTAACTACGAAATGCTAAATTTTATTCACAGACAAATTAGAAATGGCAAAGAATGGACAAAAAGACTAAGAAGACTTGAAAATCCTAAATAACAAAGCTTAACAATGGAATTTCAAAAAGATAAAACATAGTGTTTTGTGTATGTAACTAGACTTATACAAAGAATATAATCACTTAAATAATTATGCTTAGTCAATTGTTTTGTTTTTATACTCATAAATAGAAAATTCTATGCATACATACACTTTTTAAATTTATTTAATGCAAATTTTGTATATTTATTATTTTTACAAAATAGTACATGTTTATGTACTATTGTTAAGCATAACAAAAAAAATCAACTTCAGTAATCTGTCTGTGTTTGCATGTTTAATTTTGGATTTAGAATGTAAATGGTGTACAAATAAAAGCAAGTTTTAAAATTCTGTCTTCACAATTATTACACCTTTGGGGGATTCAGTAGACTTCACACTGGCTCATTAGTGGTGCTTATGAAACAAGAGCAATTTAAAGAGGAAGGAACAGCTGTTTTGAAATGCAAAGAGAGAGATTAGAACAGAAATGCAGGTAAAATATAGGCACTTTGAAAATAATTGTAGTGACATCAAAAAGGTAAAATTTAAACATTATTTAAAAACACCTTCCAAACTGCTTTAAAACTCCAGGATCCTGAGTCAATAATGAGTTTATGCATCAGCTCCTCCTCCAAAAGTAATTGAAATGTGAACTCTATACAAGTTATTCATTTACAACTCCACCCCATTGCTGAGTAAGAAAGTAACTCCTCTTCAAGAACTTATATGCATATTAGTTACCTGGAGCACAAAATTTGTGCGTGTTAAAAGGGGATTAATTAGAGGAAATAATTTAATATTGCTATTTGCCCTTTCTCTATAATAGAAGTTTCAGAGATGAAAGAAAATTAGTAAAATATATATATGAAAACCTTCCTCCTGTCAGAGTCTGGGGTGTACCACAGGACCCAGAGTCAAGTCCCTATCCACCCACGTGCATCTCAAAATCGCGTGAGACCCAGATCCGGCCACTCCCCACCCCCTCCCCCCATGATTGGGCTAGATCCAGACCTGGCCAGTCCCACCCTTGTCAAACCCCGCTGGGCAGGGGGCATAACCTGAGGTCCCCTGGCCCAGCATCAGGACAGAGGGAGTAGCCTGAGGTCCCCCAGCCCAGACTGCAGCAGGGGGCATCCTTGAGATCCTCAGTCAAGCCCCACCAGGTGGGGGACACTGCCTGAGATTCCCTGTCAGGCCCCGCTGGGTGGGAGCATGGCCTGACGTCCCCTATCAAACCCCACCAGGCTGGAGGGCACAACCTCAGGTCCCTCATCAGCCCACTGGGCAGGGGGTGTGGTCTAGGTCCCCCAGCCTAGTGCTGGGGTGGGGAGTCAATCCTGAAGTTTCCTGTCAAGCCCCACCTTGTGGAGGTTGTGGCCTGAGGTTCCTTGGCCTGGCTCTGGGGCAAGGGGAGCAGCCTGAGGTTGCCTAGCCCAGCACCAGGAAGGGAAGCACACCTTGAGGTCCCCTGTCAAGCCCTGCCAGGTGAGAGACATGGCCTGAAGTCCCCTGTCAAGCCCCACAGGGGTGGGGGAGTGTGTAGCCTCAGGTCCCTGCTGATTGCTCCTTAAGGCTCCTTTTGGGAGCCTGGCCTGAGCTGTGAGTGCAGCCATCTTTGTGATGGAGTGATGTCCATCTTTGAATATCCCATCTTTATTATTGTATATAGGATATGCATAAGCCATGGACACAGACAATAGTGTGGTAAAGGCAGGAGTGGGGTGGAGAGGGTCAATGGGGGAACAAGGGGACATCTATAATACTTTCAACAGTAAAATAACATTTTTAAAACGTCAGAACTTTAAAAATACTAAGAGAGTTACTAGGGCCATCAGTGTTTTGATTGATGAATTAAAGAATGTCTTGCATGAAAGAACATTATCTAATGCCTTTCTTACATGTCAGAGAAAGGCAAATTGGGTAATAAAGGAAGAGAGAATCTTCTTTAAAATTTTTCAGAAAAGTGGTATTTATTTGCATGTTCTTCATATAAGAGAATGTGTTTTAAATATTGTAATTGCATTCAAATATGATTTCAAAGTAGATTTTCAACTTTACTTTCTTGTGCTATTTGAATTTCTCTCTTTTGATTTCAACCCAAACTCCACATTTCTGGAATTCAATTCTGCTGTTTCTGACTCAAAATTCTTTAAAGCTATGTGTTTCTTGAACTTATAGGATCTTCCCTCTTCCATGGCAGAAAACAACTTTTAATTATGTTACATGCAACCAAAAAAGTAATCAGGTTGACTTTGTGACATTTTTTTTTTTTTGGGGGGGGGAGGGAGATACATTACAATATAGTTTAACCTTGAATGCAACAGTGAGGCTTATATAGTTGTTGACACAAATGTATGTTGGTAAAAAACTCTTCAAATAAATTACTTTTCATAAAATTCTATCTGAGGATCCACTCATGTATATTCTGAAACCAAGCATTTCAGATTATGTCCATGCAGATGGAAAATCACTTTTTCCTCCTTACATGAGTTTCAAAATCCGAAAGGTGCTAAAAAACTAATTGAGAAGTCAAGATACAAATTTCCATTTGGCTGTTTGGTTTGAATGATGCAGATTTTGTTGTTCTTTTTTGTTTGGAGGGGAGGTCATTGCAACTTGAAGCTGGAATGTCCTGAGGTCAGCACTACTATATCTATCCAGTTAACAGAAGAAGAAAAAAACTTATCTGAGAATGGAGCTAAGAAATAGTAAGGGGTGTCAAAATCATAAAACAAGAAACCCACTACACATGCATAAGTTTGAACCTCAGAGTAAAATAAATCCTGAATCCAGTCAGTCCTGAATTCCTCATTATTGTGAACCATATTCCCCAACCCCCCAAATCATATCTCTGAGTTTTCTGTCACTTTCCATGAATACATAATGAATTGCTTATTGTTTTCTCTCTATAAAGGTCATGACATTTTTATTTAGTGACGTTCCTACACAGTAAAGCTAAAGACTAGATGAATGAAGTCATAACTTTAAAATTGACTGAAAAACTAGAATTGGTGAGGTTTAATGCTCATTATGTATTACTAGAGGCCTGGTGCAAGAAATTCATGCAAGAAGGAGGGTCTCCTCAGCCTGATCTGCACCCACTTGCAATCCGGAACCTCTCAGAGAATGTCTGACTGTCTGTTTAGGCCCAATCCCTTTAGTGGTGGCTTCCTAAGTTTTCCAAGTGGTGAGCTCTGTCTCAACAGCCAAGTCTGAGTTAAATATGACAAGATCTTGGGAAGCCCTTCCCTGAGCTTCCTGGGGAGTCACTCTGCAGAGGCCTCAACCCAGGCGTGTGGGGTATACGGTGGCATCAGGTCACAGGGCTAGGACAGGTCACAATGGTAAGACAGGTCATAGAGGTAACCTACTCCATTCTAGGTCAGCCAGGTGGGCCAGTGTAACGAGGTGTTATTGTGTGGTGGTTTTTTAAAATCACTGAATGAACATTTATTTAGCAACACCAAACCCCAGACCCTCTACAGAAGGTCATAAAAATAAATACTCATGCACATTATTGTCTTTTATTACAAAGCTTAGATTTTTATTTAGGAATTTAATTTTAATAGTGTTTTTTTTCCAAGTGTTTCAAGTTAGAGATTCTGTTTATTATAGAGAAACAACTGTCCATAGCACCATTTTCTTACATCTTACTCTTTTAGAGTCTTGTACTATACAACTAGTGTGTATCAGTATGCAAGCATGCCTGAGATTCACCATGTGTCTTTGTGCTGCTAAAATTATTTGTTTAACATTACACCAATACTTAGATTTATTAATTATTCTATTTGTAGTATTTCCCCTCAAATCAGTATTGTCTCTTGGTCATCCATATAACATCTATAATAATAAAAGTGTAATATGCTAATTAGACTGGACATCCTTCCATACAACCTTTTGACAGAGACAGGGCTGCGAGGAAAGCCTGGGTCCTGGGTGCCACAGGGAAGCCAGTGCTCATAGCCAGGGGAAGGAAGGCCTACTCTTGCATGAATTTCATGTATCAGGCCTTTAGTTTAAAATAAGATTAGTAGGCTCAATTAATAATAATGATAATAACAATAACAGTAATAATAAATTTTGAATATTTTAAATTAAAATGAGAAATTTACATTAATACAATACTGCCTTCTCATATATAAGTACATTTATTTTGTTTTATATTTTTAAAAACCAGAAAAAACCTTTTTATAAGATTTAATCCTGACTATATTTTTCTTCTTAAAGTATATAAATTAAAAATGTTTTCTAACAATAATATATGGTTATGTAAGAATGGAGAGATTGATTTTGTTTGTATACATATGTACCCAAATATTATTGCCACATTTTCTTATTACTTCTAATGAATTTTGATTTGATTATGTTAGTTTTTTCTTTTGAAGATAATTAAATCTCTATAGGGACAAATAATTAAACAAGTTGTCTTTTTCTGCTGCTGAAAGCCACCAGTACAGTAAATAGAATCAATGATACCAGATGTAAATGTATCATATCTTATTTTATTTTATTTTTTTATAAAATATATATTTTATTGATTTTGTACAGAGAGGAAGAGAGAGGGATAGAGAGTTAGAAACATCGATGAGAGAGAGTCATCGATCAGCTGCCTCTTGCACACCCCCTACTGGGGATATGCCCACAACCAAGGTACATGCCCTTGACCAGAATCGAACCCGGGACCACTCAGTCCCCAAGCCGACGCTCTATCCATTGAGCCAAACCGGTTTCGGCCATATCTTATTTTAAAATAATATTTTATTGTATTATTATTTTGGACAATGTTTGTTCTATTTCTTTTTAAATACACATTATCACACTAATGTTTTTAAACTAATTTTCTATCATATAATTTTTGATTTGTTCACAGTAACCATCCTGACAGGTGTAAGGTGATATCTTATTAGGTCTTATTAAAAAATATTTTTTTATTGATTTTAGAGACAGGAGGAGGAATAGAAGGAGAAACATCCAATGGTGGCCTCCTGCATGCCACATGCCTTGGATGGAGCAGCAATCTGGGCACATGCTCCAACTGAGCATTAAACTGCGGACCTATTAGGCGCAGGGGTCCTCAAACTTTTTAAAGTGGGGGCCAGATCACTGTCCCTCAGAGAGCTGGAGGGCCAGACTATATGAACTACTAATTCCTACTGTAACACCTTGGCTGCGCTCACTGCCCAAAAAACCTGGCGGGCCGGATCAGACTCCTCTGCGGGCCGCATGTGGCCTGCGGGCCGTAGTTTGAAGACGCCTGTTAGGGCATGGGACCACTCTCAACCAACTCAGCCACACCAGCCAGGTGTGGTTTTAATTTACATTTTCTGATGATTACTGATGTTGAACAACTTTTCATCTATCTCTTGCCCATTTCTATGTCCTCTTTGGATGTAGAAATGCAGGTTTAATTTTCCATTTTCTAATTTTTGAATATTTGTATTTTTGTGTTGAGTTTCATATCTGCATAAATTTTAAACATTAACCCCTTATTAGAAGTGTAATTGGTTATTACAGTCTTCCATTCAGTGGGGGGTCTTTTCATTTTGCTGCAGGGTTTACTCATTTAAAAAATAATGAAAATTATGACAAATCTATAATGGAGAGGCATAAGATGCCAAGAAAACTGAAGGGGGCCCTAGCCAGATTGGCTCAGTGGATAGAGCATCAGTCTGTGAACTGAAAGGTCCCAGGTTCAACTCCGGGCAAGGGCACATGCCCAGGTGGTGGGCTTGATCCCTTGTGGGGGACTTGCAGGAGGCAGCCAATCCATGATTCCCTCATCATGGATGTTTCTGTCTCTCTCTACCTCTTCCTTACTCTCTGAAATCAATAAAAATATATATTAAAAAAAAAACTGAAGAGGGCCTTACATCTAAATTGTGGAAAGAAATAGTCAGAAAAGGCTTTCTTGAAAATGATATATTTTATGAAGTAAAATAACAACTGTAATAGTAGCAGCATCTAATATTTGTTGAATGCTTACTTATGCCAGGTACTGTTCTAGTCCCACATATATATTTCTGCTATGTGTTTTAAAGATTAGTGGACTGGAAAATGGAAGGTCAAGACCTAATCCTTGGTCTTCACTGAGTAGTTCAGTTTTTTAGAGTGTCATCGAGGTATACTAAGGTTATAGGTTCAACTAGAGGTCTGGTGCACAAAATTCTACTAAACTAAAACTCATAGAAACTTTGAAATTATTGTTTTGATTAACACAGTTACATTTGTTGATAGTCTATATGCATTTTAGTATTTTCAATTTAGGGCAGTTTTATAGCCAGAGCATTGAAATTTTATTTTATAAATGTGGAAAATAATCCTGGCTGAAACTTCTTGATACACTATTTGTATCTGTGCTTTCAGGTCCCTGATCACAGCTTCAAAAGTTAAAGTATAAATATTTAATAAGAAATAGGTTCATAGAGTCAACTAATTTCTCTTAAGTTTTCTGTTTTCAAATGAAAGGAATTCTGTTTATTATCATAAAGAAACACTCTGGTCAGTAAGAGACACCTTTACCATAACATAGGATATGGATTTTATTTACAAAGAAAACAAAATAATGTTATTCTCAAAGGAATGTGAGACAGCTATAAGCAGATGTCTCAATGGATCCATAGCTTTGATAATAAAATCATTTCCAAGATATTCTTCCTTTCTATCTCTTGATCCCTTACTATTAACCAACATATAGTAAATGTCAGTAACTATTCCGCCTTCTTTGCTACTCTTACTGCTGCTTCCATCTGCCTTTGCTATACTGAGGCTGCTCATGGAGAAGGTTGTTTTGAAAATGTGGTCCTACATCTGAGTCCCACAGCACTGAGATGGCCATGGAAATTCATGTGAAGGAGACAGGGAGGGAGTCTACTGGGGAGGTCTGGACTCTCCTGGGAACATCCTGAGGAGGGCGCCAGGCTGCAGCATGTCCCTCCCTCAGCCAGGGACAGGGCTCCCACTTGTCTCTCTCCTCTCAGAGAAGGTGCATCTCAGCAGACAGCTAGAAGAGGAAGGAAGACATCATTATCGATGGGGAAGGGAGAGGTTGGGATCTGAAGATTCTGAATGGTCCTATGGTTTCATGATTAGCTTTCTGTTCTTTTCTCTTTCTGTCTTTTAACTTTTGTTACTGTTGTGCTGCTCTTTCTCTGCCAGAGTGGCCTGGCACCTGAGGAAGGGGCATGCCAGGAGGGAGCATGAGGAAACCCAAGGAAACTGTTAATGAAATTTCCTAAGTAGATCTTGACTTTGGCCCAGATCTGGGGACTGAGCAGCATGGACACCCTGGGACCAACACCATGTGCGGACATGCCAGCCCCTCACAACAGATGTGTTTGTGTGTGAATGTATGAATATGTGATTGTGTGAAGGTTAGTGTGTGTGTATGTGTGTGCATGTGCATGTGTATGTGAATGTGTGAATGTCAATGTGTATGAATGATTGTGAATGGGTGTGAATCCTCCTCTCCCCCATCCCCTCCATGGAGGGGTCCCTGTCCTGCCCCTTCCATGGAGGTTCCTTGAACCCCTGCTCAGCCCCCTCAATGGAGGGTCCCCTCTCTTCCCCGCCCCTCCATGTAGGGTCATCTCTGCTCCCTGCTCTCACTCCTCCATGGAGAATTCCCTGCTCCCTCCATGGAGGGTCCTCTCACCCCTTATACTGTAAGTGCTATGGAGAGTTCTCTCTCCTCCTACCCCACCCCCTCCATGGAGGGTTTCCTGCCCCCCTGCACTGTCCCCTCCATGGAGGGTCCCCTGCCTTCCTGCCCTGCCCCCTCTGTGAAAGAACCCTCTCTTCCTTGCCCTGCCCCCTCCATGGAGGTCCCCTGTCCCCTTACACTATACCCTCCATGGAATGTTCCCTATCCCCCTGCCCCAGCCCCTCCATGGAGAGTCCCCTCTCCTCCATGCCCTCTCTCCTCCTTGGAGGATCCCCATTCCTCCCTGCCTCCTCTATGGAAGGTCCTCTCTCCCCTTACAACACCCCAATATGGAGGTTTCTCTGTGCCCCCTACGTTTCCTGCTCCATGGAGGGTTACCTGCCCCTCTTCCCTGCCCCAACCATGGTGGGTACCCTCTCCCCCTACACTGTCCCCTCTATGAAAGGTTCCCTATCCTCTTACCCTGGCCCTTCAATGGAGTGTCCCCTATCCTCCCTGTCCCTCCATGGAGGGTCATCTCACCCCTTATCCTGTAAGCACCATTGAGGATTCCCTGATCCCTGCACTGCCCTCTCCGTGGAGGGTTCTCTGCCTTCCTCCCCTGCCCTCTCCACAGAGGATCCAATCTCCCCTGTCCTGTCCCCTCCCTGGAGGGTGCCCTCACCTCCCTGTCCCCTCCATGGAGGGTCCTCTATCTTCCCTGTCCTGTCCCCTCCATGGAGTTTCCACTTTCCTTCCTGCCCACTTACCTCTATGTAGGGTTCCCTGACCCCCTGCCTTGCCCCCTCCATGGGAGGGTCTCCTCTCCTCCATTCCCTCTCCCTTCCATGGAGGATTCCCTGTCCTCCCTTGGAGAACCCCATCTCCTGCTATCCTGTCCCCTCCATAGAGAGTCCTCTCCCTCCCTCTCTCCCCTTCCCCTCCATGGAGGGCTCCCTGTCCCCACTGCCTTGCCCCTTCCATGGCGGATTCCCTGCCCCCCTGTGGGAACCCTTAACACGAAGCGTGTGGTTCAGGGAGCACTCAGGGTCCGGTTTCTGGAGGACGCTGCACACTAAAATGAAGAGAGAGACTAGAAAAGAGTTAATTTGGGACAAATGGGGGGCCAGGCGGGAGTCAACCTCTAGTGGGAAGACTACCACTAGGCTCTGGCCTTGCTATCCCTTTTATTGAAGCTATGGGATACACCCATTACCCTTAAGCAGCTTTGGGAAACACCTATAGCCCTTAGGCAGGTAATCATCATATCAGTAAGGATTTACATGATTACAAGATGGGAAAATTGCCTCAGTTACCATTGTCTCAATTAGATAGGGACTGGTTGGCTCTGACCTTTCAGAGCTTCAAGGTTGACCAGCCTCTTTCTATCAGTGAGATAAGATTGGTTTCTGGCATCCCCCTGCCCTGTCCCATCCATGAAGGGTCCCCTCTCCCCCTACACTGTACCCTCCATGGAAGGTTCCCTATCCCCCTGCCTTAGCCCCTCCATGGAGGGTCTCCTCTCTTTCCTGTCCTCTTTTCTCCATGGAGGGTCCCTTCTCCTGCCTTCCCTGCATCCTCTATGGAGGATTCCCTACCCCCTCTGCCCTGCCTTCCCCATGAAGGGTTCTCTATCCTCCCTGCCCTCTCTCCTCCATGGAGGATACCCTGCCCTACCTGCCTTGCCCCCTCCATGGAGTATCCCCTTTTCCCCTATTCTGTCCCATCCATGGAAGGTTCCTTATCCCTCTGCTCTGGCTCCTCCATGGAGGGTCCCCTCTCTTTCTTGCCTTCTCTCCTCCATGGAGGTTTTTTCTGCTCTCCCTCCTCTTTGGAGGGTTTCCTTTCCCCTTTTCTCCCCCCTCCATGGAGGGTCCTCTCTCCCCCTACCCTACCCCGTACATGGAGGGTTCACTGCATCCCCTGTCCTGTCCCGTCACTCACAGGCTCTGAAAGGTATGTGCTCCGGTCCCCAGTGTTCATCTGTCCTGCCTCCAGGCCGTGTCCACTGTCTGTATCTGAAGCACATCTCACCGTCTTCATCTGCCTAAATCCTGCCTGGCTCTCAGGACACACGTCAAATATCATTTCAAATGTCAAATCACCGATGTGATCTTTAAAAAATATAAACCAAATCACTGTATTCTCTTGCCTAAAAGCCTTCATGTTTGTGACAGCCTTTTAAACCCACCCTTTAT
Organism: Pipistrellus kuhlii; assembly: GCF_014108245.1. NCBI lineage: Eukaryota > Metazoa > Chordata > Mammalia > Chiroptera > Vespertilionidae > Pipistrellus > Pipistrellus kuhlii. The sequence goes on along the minus strand of NW_023425438.1, from coordinate 45,141,812 downwards.
TTGCCTACCCACCCTCTCCTGCCTGCCATCTCCTACACCAGCCTGGCTCTCCCTGTCCTGGAGGCATTTGCTGTCCCTTTAGTGGTGGCTTCCTGAGTTCTCTATGTGGCAGGCTCTGTCTCAAGAGCCAAGTCTGAGTTAAATATGACAAGATCCCCCGAGCTTCTTGGTGAATCAACCTGCAGAGGTCTCCACCCAGGTGTGTGGGGTATAAGCTGGCATCTGGTCACAGAGCTAAGACAGGCCACAATGGTAGGACAGGTCATAGAGGTAACCTGGCAACCACTCGAGGTCAGCCAGTTGGGCCAATGTTACCAGGGGTTCTTGTGTGGTTGTTTTTTTTAAATCACTGAATGAACATTTATTCAGTGCCAGCAAACCCTAGACCCTCTACAGAATGTACAGAAGTTCATAAGATAAATGGTTATATACATCATTAGAGGCCCAGTGCATGAAAGTTGTGCACTGGGTTTGGGGAGAGAAGGACAACTCTCTTCCTGCTCTGTGTCCTCTTGCAGCCTGGAACTCTGGGGGGTTGTCTGCATGCTGGCTTAGGTCTGGTCATCCCAGGTCTAAGCGGCACTCAGACATCCCTCTCCCAGTCCAGGGCTCTCCCAGTCCAGGGCCGCTCGCTCTTTACCACCTATATTTGCCGAGGAGGTGGGAGAAGGCCACCGCCAACAGGGCATGAGCCTGGCTTCTGGGTGAGCAGGGGCTGAGCGGGTGGATTGTGCTGCTGGGCCAGAAGGTGGCTTGCTATTTCTAAGTGCTGGCCCTGCCTCCTGCCACTTGTGAAAGGGTGGGGGATCAGGGGCTGGGCATCTGTGAGAGGGGACCATGGGAGTTTGAGGCACCATGGTCACACTTCTGTCCTGCCTCTGAGGAGGTGCTAGAACCTGCCGCCCCCCTTATCTGGCTGCATCAGAAGAAGGCAGAGCAGCGCCTGGACCCTCATGGCTGGCCTGGTGGTGCATGCTCGCTGGCCTTGCCTCCGCCCACTGGAAGTTCAGGAAGGTCGTGCTTGCCTTGGCCCTTCAACCTTGGCTTCATCCAGAAGGTCTTCCAGAAGGATGTCCAGAAGGACATTGGGTTGTCTGGTCTAATTAGCATATTAGCTCTTTATTATATAGGACTGCCTTTTATTACAAAGCTAAGTTTTTTATTTAGGAATGTAATCTTAATAGATTGATTTTTCTCAAGTGTTTCAAGTTAGAGATTCTGTGTATCATAGAGAAATAACTGGCCACTCACCATTTTCTTACATCTTACTCTTTAGAGTCTTGTACTATACACCTAGTGTGCATCAATATGCAGGCATGCCTGAGATTCATGACGTGTCTTTGTGCTGCTAAAATTATTTGTTTGTCATTGCACCAATACCTCGATTTATTAATTATTCTAGCTGCAGTATTTCCTCTCAAAGCAGTCTTGCCTCTTGGTCCTCTAACATTTAGAATAAGCTTAGTGTGCTCAATTAATAATATTAGAACCTTTGAATACAGTGGTGCCTCACACAACGAACTTAATTCGTTCCAGGAGCAAGTTTGTTATGCGAAAAGTTCGTTATGTGAAACGCGTTTTCCCATAACAATACATGTTAAAAAAAATAATTCGTTCTGTAGCATAAAATATGCTAAGATGACATAAAAAAAGATAAATTTTTTGTTATTATTTTTATTTAGATACATCATGATATAAAAAAAAATTGAGTTTAACTTAAAAGGACGACTGCCGTGATACGTGCGTGATTTAATTCGTAATGAAGAACGATTGCCGCGATACGTGCTTAAGTTAAGCGCAGTGACTAACGACTGCCTGCAGTGCCTGCGCGGAAGGCTGCAATACATCGGCAGCGATCGTGGAAGCTCGGGCGAAGCGGTCGTGGAAGCTCGGGCGACTTCGTTGTGTGAAACGAAGTTCGTTGTATGAATCATGAAATGAACGTTGTGTGCAGCGTTCGCTGTGCGAGGCACCACTGTATTTTAAATTATGAATTAAGATGGGAAATTTTATCAAATCAATACTGTCTTCTCATATATAATTACATTTATTGCTCCATTTATTTTGTTTTATATTTTTAGAAACCAGAGACACCTTTTATAAGATTTATTCCTGAGTACATGGTTCTTCTTAAATATATCAATTAAAAATATTTCTAATACTTATATGTGGTAATGTAAGAATGGAAATTGATTTTGTTTTTATACATATGTATCCAAATATCATTGCCACATTTTCTTATTACTATTAATGAATTATCTTTTGATTGTCTTCGTTTTTCTTTTGTAGACAATCAAATCTCTATAGGGATAATTAAACAAGTTTTTGGTGCTTTTTGTTGTTTTTTGTTTGTTTGTTTGTTTTTGCTGCTGTTTAAAGCCACCAGTACAGTCACAATTAATGACACCAGATGTAAATATATCATATTTTCTCTCTTTTAAATCTATTGTTATTTCTCTGGACAATATTTATTCTATTTCTTTTTAAATACACATTATCACACTAATGATATCTTTTTCTAAACCTAATTTTCTATCAGAAATTTGGATCAACATCAACTTATTTCTTTATTTGAATTTTGAACTACTTTCTCTACTTACTTTTACTTAAGTTTTTGGAGATATTTGTTTGATTACCTTTATTTATTTTTGTTTTCTTCTAACATTAACTATTGACTGTTTCTGTTGTTGCTTTTCTCTTTTACATTATTCTTTTATTGTTAACCCTTAAATAGAGATGGTGCAATATTTTTTAATCCTAACCTGAAAATGTTTTAATTGCTTTTGAGAAAGAGAGAGAGAGAGAAAGAGAGAGAGAGAAATTGGCTGCCTGCCATACATGCCTTAACCAGGAAACTAACTGGCAACCTAGGTGTGTGCTCTGACAAGGAATCTAACTGGCTACCTTTTGGTGTATGGGATGAAACTCCAACCAACTGAGAGACCCAGCCAGGGTGAGATACCACTTTAAAAATCTAAGTTTACCCATTATTTTCATCTAACTTCCAAACAATTCAAGGGCTTTAGAATGTTTAACATATTACCACTCCTCTAATGAATGCATGCTATTATTTTCTCTATGCATAGTCTTTTTTTTTCCTATTATGGATAAATACATAATTGATGTGTAAACTTTTACACATTTCCATATTGACTTAAAAATTGTATCCCCACTGTATTTTTTCCAGTTTAATTGTCTGTTTTTTAGAGCACTTCATTCCATCTTGTGTTTTTTTATTTTTTTTAATTTTCCACCTTCTTTATTTACCTTATGATTTGTATTACTCATTAAATGTATTTTTCAATTTGTTCTTTATTTACCTCTGTTTAATTTTGTTCATTTTTTTCATTCACTGGTTTTATTTATTTATTTGTTTTTATTTCTAGGAAATCTATTCATGACTTTATTTTTTTAAAATATATTTTATTGATTTTTTTACAGAGGGAAAGTAAGAGAGCTAGAGAGTTAGAAACATCGAAGAGAGAGAAACATTGGTTCAGCTGCCTCCTGCACACTCCCCACTGGGGATGTGCCCACAACCAAGGTACATGCCCTTGACCAGAATTGAACTTGAAACTTTTCAGTCAGCAGGCGACTCTCTATCCACTGAGCCAAACTGGTTAGGGTTTTATTTTTAAATCATGACTTTATTTTTATTAGCTTCAGACATTGTCTTATGGCTTCTTGGTTTTTGAATACATTTTCAATGATATACTTTTTATTTTCAAATGTATGTAAATCATTACTTTATATTTCAAAATTAACAGCTTTAGAGGATTTAAGTCTGAAGCTTGTGTATTTATTTCTCCTAAGTCTCATTGTGATAGAACTTGAGTGTATAAAATACAATATATATGCGATGAAAGATAATCAGTGGGCATCTCAAGGACTCAGTATTAAGGGTGTTTTCTCTATAGATGAGTTATATTGTCATATACTGAGAGACCAAAGGCTGCTAAGCTCAGCTCACATTAAATTAATCATAGACTTGGAATTTTCCTAATCATCCAAGTGTTGTAATTGAAACAACAAATCCAGATGAGGGGATAGCTGTATTTTGAATTCCAGGAATTAATTTTAATACATTTTCCGCTTGAATTGTAAGACAAGAAGTTCCTTGATTACCTTACTTTGACACTGGGGACAGTTTTTTTTGTTTTTGTTTTTTTAATCTTACTCTTTCATAGAAGGACCTTTTTGGGCTATGTCCATAGGTGAAATTTTTCTCTGCAGCTTTCCACTTTTGAAAAACTAAGGAGTTATTTACATTTTGAATGATAGTTAAAAAATAAGATTTTATTCCTCAGTATGAGCAAATACCTTCAAGTTTACCCTTTAGCTTTTTCGTTTTATTAATTTACTAGAGACCCAGTGCATGAAATCCATGTATGGGTAGAGTCCCTAGGCCTGGTTAGTGATCAGGGTCCACTGGCACCTTTTGGCTGCAGACCAGGGCCTCCCTTCCCCAGCTGCCTGCTGCCAGCTGCTGGGGGGGCCTTTCTTTGTTCTGTGCTGCCCCCTGATGGTCAGTGCATGTCATAGGTAGTGATTGGACTCCCAATTGAACTCCTGCAAGGACAATTTGCATATTAGAATTTTATATAGAAAGATTTATTTATTTCCACCCACAAGTCCATCATGTGTGATTTACTTTGGAAATTATGAATGAAAAAGATGAATATGCTTTGATTATTATTGGATATTGAATTAACCATGACTTTAGAAAAGGACAAACCCATAGATTTATTATCAGTGGAAATTGCTAAGAATGGGAACAAACTACATAGGAAATTAAAGTAATGCTTTCAACAAAAAATAATAATAATGATAATAATTTCTCAATCCTACTCTTACACATTAATCACAGAGTTCAGTGAGTGGAGGAAAACGCAGGAATCTCACTACATCCTCACACACTCTCTGCTCTATATTATGTTTCTTTCTCTGTGACTAGGAAAATGGACAAGTACCTCATTTTTTCCCTTATTTTTAAAAAATTTCTTTACTGATTAAGGTGTTACATATATGACATTATTATTATTTTTTTTTATTCATATCTTAAGCCCAGTCCCATTGGCTCTTCCTCCTTTTCAAACTTTTCCCTAGTGATGGGCCTTTTTACCACTCACATGGTATCTAAATTAATAAATTAAAAAAAGGCTATTTCCTGGAACTCATAAAATAGTATGTGTTTTATAGTAGAATTACCCATCTAGTTCCTTTGTTGTTTAAATTAAAATTATTTCATCTTATTCTAAAATTATATGTTATTTTTAAAATGTTCAATATTTGATCCACAGATAAGTTATTTTATTAGAACATAAAATGGTGATCCAACATATTTTTCATTTGTCACAATATTATTTCTTGAATAATTCACTTCTTTATTTTCTAATTCGAAATGATACTTTCATCAAATGAACATTTTTGTATATATTTGCAATCAACTTTTAAGTGAAAATTTAAAAGGAAAAAGATAGTGTTGTCATTAAGAACAATGTTATTTCACTGCTTTTTAAAAATTTGCAGTTAGGCAGAAGAGATTCAGATAGAACTGAGGAAGTTTTGGGATGGGTCAGATGACCCACAGTTTCTTCTCCTTTAAGAACAAGTCAAGGCTACTTACCTTCTTACTTCATTTTACATATGAGGCTCAGAGTTGTCAATGGCCCTTAGTCACTGAGAGAGACCTTTTATTTATTTTCCTTGACAGAACAGTAAAAACTTGATTTTGCAAGACTCAATTTAAAAGACTTCAGATTTAATGGACACAATTTCTGGTGGGATGTCATATGTGAAAATTAACACCCTGTTAACTTAAAAATGCCTTTAACCAAGATTTGCTTATAGTTAAATTAACAGGTTATTTTTTGCTATTGATTCACTGTTATTTTTAATAAATTTTAGGAAATAGACCTTATGTTGGAAAAACACTGTAGAAATTTCCATGACATAAATATTAGATATCTACAACCATAGTATACATATATTATAATCCAAGAGTCACAGCTCATACACAGTGTTTGATGAACGATTAGCATGTGATCACACTGCATAACGCATGAGAATTGGTTCTGTTGTTGCATGGCTGGTGTGAGTTTCTACAGCAGATTTTAAAAAATATATATATTTTTATCGATTTCAGAGGGGAAGGGAGAGGTAGAGAGAGAAACATCAATGATGAGAGAGAATCATTGATCAACTGCCTCTTGGACACCCCACACAGGGGAACAAGCTTGCAACTTAGGCATGTACTCTGATCTGGAATCGAACTGTGACCTCCTGGTCTATAGTTGGATATTCCACTGAGTCATGGCAGTGGGCTCTGCAGCAATTTTAATGTGTGCTTGCTAATGTTTTGATGGTGCTAAGCCATTCCCCAGCCATATGCATCTGTTTACTTTTGGTGACTGGTGGATGCACATATTTACTAGACCTATTTGGTATTAATTTAAAATTCCAGTAATACATATAGACAACTTTTTTTTGTTAAATTAAACTTTTATATAAGACTTTCTGCTTTAATGGACATACCTTTCTCCAAATTAGTCTGTTATATTGAGATTTTACTACACTAAAAGAAAAGAAGAATCTCAACTAAATAACCTTATTTGAAGCTTATGGAATATTACTCAATCACAAAAAAAGAAGAATATTCTGCCCTTTGTGACAACAGGTATGAATATGGAGAACATTGCACGAGGTTGAAATAAACCAGCAACATTACTGCATATTCTCACTTACTAGTATTGGGAAAAAAAAAAAAGTAGAACTTAAGTTCCAATGTATCCTGTATCTTGACTATAATTAACAGCATTATATTGCATATTTAAAATTTACTAGGAAAGTAGGTCTAAAGTGTTCTCACCAAGAAAGAAATAATATAACTATGGGAGATATTGGATAGATTAGTTAGTTTGCTGGTGGTAAACATTTCACAGTCTATATGTATATCAAATAATCATATTGCATGCCTTAAATATATTCAATTTATATTTGTCAGTTATACCTAGAAAAAGGAATATAATACATTTTAATCAATCTAAAAATCCCCCACACCAACAAAAAGTATTTAATTGAGCTCCCCAAAATACAACACATTGATAAAACAGATCAGAATTACTAAACATCACTGCAGCAATGGGGGGAGGGGGGATAGCAACTCAGCACAATGGGAGACATTTACAATAGTAGTGTCTAAGAAGTGAAGAGTCAAAATGTATATTTATAGGATTTGAGGTCTGGATTCAGTAATTTAAGGTAGATATTCAAGGGAGAACAACTATTGGAGACTGAACAAAAATCCTGACATAATCATTTAGGATGGGTGACGATAGCAAAGTGAGGCTGCAGTTAGCTTGAAAATTAAACTCTTTCTTTTCTTTTCTTTTTTCTTTTTTAAAAATTTAATAAATCTTTATTGCTCAGATTATTACAATTGTTTCTCCTTTCCCCTCCATAGCTCCCTTCCACCCTGTTCCCACCCTACCCTCTGCCCTTACCTCCCCCTCAAATTGTGTGTATTGTTTTCCAAGGTAATTGATTTCCATAAAGTTGATAATGCAAATAATACAGTTATCTATTGGTTTACAGTTTTATCTTTCACAGGAAAAGTTTCTCTGAACCAAATTACTAAGTCCTGTTGAAACAGGTCATTTTAATTCAGAGTACTAATAACCAGGTCATTTTAATTCAGATAGTCAAGTACTCAAGTCTAAAAGGCTATGTTGATTACAAAGGTTGATCAAAATTTAAGGTTTGATTTTCTTTTATTTATTTGTCTAATATGTATACATTTGTGCTTAAAAAAGAGTATTCATATCAAAGTATATCCCATTATAGGTGTTCATTCTAGAAGATTATAATGGCATCTTTTGTTAATGACTGTTTACTGTTACATTGATTGTGACAGAGTTCCAATGTCACATTATTTGGGAACATTTAGAATATTCATTTTTTCCCCTCTATTATAAAATAAATTCAATGGATACATTAATAGAGATCTATTTAGGTGTATTCTCCTCTTTTGATCTGACTGTATTGAAAGTTATGCTAAATCTAATATTGTCATTGTTCTTCAGTTTTGATGGGGAAGATAATGTAATTTATTTGACAGTAGTATTGACATCTAACAATTAGGCACTGATTTAAATTCCACATCTTACAATAGATAATCAAAATGTTGTGACAGAACTTCCACATGCCACTTTAACTAGAAAAGCTATCGCATTAGACATAGTATTACCATCAACAGTATTCTCACTCAGGTAGCACCTATACCCAGAAAGCATATCAGTAAGTAAAGCACTACAAAATTTGTTTCTCGTTCAGGGTTCCACTGAGAAAATTTTATATAAATTCTCTTAAAAAAACAGACAGATGAGATTAATGTCATACATGTTTTTTTTGTGTGTGTATGTTTTCCCCCAAGGAGTCTAGAATGACCATTGAATCAAAGAATAGGTCTTTATAAATGTCATAAAAATGCTAAGCATAATTTGTGAAATGTTGATACTTCAAAACCAAATACAGAGTTGTTATATAGTAGTAAATTTGAGATAATATTATTTTAAATACTTCACAAAGACTTATTGATCAAGTTAGTCAAAATGTAAAGATTCCAGAGAAAATGCATGAGGGAGTTGATAGAGTGTAGGTTCTGGAGGAAAGAGTCGTGAGGAGGGTATAGGAGCTCAGGTGGGAAAAATAAAAAATGGTTCCAAAGAGGAAAAAGTGATTTTTAATTTATGAGATAGGTGTGGAATGGAGAAAGAACTTTGAAAAACTATTTCCATGTTGACCAACTGTGGCGTCATTTGTGAGAGAAAGTTAACTGAATAGCTTTGTTTAATAAATGTCTTATTTTTAATGCATGGCAGTGAGCTAGTAAGGTATTTGCCATTTTTGAAAAAAATTTAAGTCTTCAAGGCAAATCATTGACAGTGGGAAAAACAGAGACTGGGAAAAAATAGACAAAGGAGTATACAAGGAATACAAAATCATTGCCAGTATTTGCATACTGCTTCAAATACTTCAGAGTTATACTGCCCTCACTAAACATTATTTTTAGCTTCTGAATAATTAATAACTACATCTGGAAATAATTATTCATAGCCTATGTATTCCTCTCCCTTGTGGGAAAATTTTAGTTTTAGAAGCTCATTGATATAATACATAGCTTGGGGACCTCAAATTTACAGATTAAACATCCTGTTGCCAAGGTGTAAGGTTCAAAGTGAGGCATGTCAGATGATGTATTATACATTTGTACATTGTATAAGTGTTATTACCAACTAAAGGCTCAGTGCACAAAAATTCATGTACTGGGGTGGTGGTGGTGGTGGTGGGGCAAGGGGGCATCCTTCAATCCTGCCTGCACCCTCTTATAGTTGGGGACCCCTCAGGGAATGTCCACCTGCCAGCTTAGGCCCTCTTCCTGGGGGATTGGGCCTAAGATGACAATCAGACATCCCTCTGGCAACCCAGGAGCCCTCAGGGGATGTCTGACTGATGGCTTAGGACCATTCTCTGCAGGAGCATAGGCTTAAGCTATCAATCAGACATCTTTAGTGCTGCTATGGAGACAGGAGAGGCTCCAGTCACTGCCGCTGTGCTCACAGTCATCAGCTCTGCTTGTAGCTAAGTGGAGCCCCTCCCCCCCCAAATCCATGGGAGCTCACTGACCACCGGAGACCGCTACTGTGTTGAGCATCTGCCCCCCTGGTGGTCAATGCATGTCATAGTGATAGGTCCTTCCGCTGTTAGGGTCAATTTGCATACCCTTTTATTATGTAGGATGTATCCCAATAAATTTAACTTAAAAATAAAGCAGTGTTTTTTTTTTTCTTTTTCAGTATAATTCATTTAATCATGTTATAATGAACACTTTAATAATTATGCAAGATAAAATGTCTGGAGATCACTATATAGCACAGTGCTTATAATTAACATTACTATGATGTACACTTAAATTTTTCTCTGTTAAATATTATAATAAAGTATTCTTACCAAACATCCACACAAAAATAATAAAGGACAAAAATAATAAAGGGTGGGTGGAGAGTGTGGTTGATGACATGTCTATGACCTTGATGCTAGTTGGTGATGATAGCCCATATGTATGCTTGCCCCCAAACTCATAGATTTGTATACATTAAATATGCACAGCTTTTCACATGTTAAACATTCTTCGATAAGATTGTTTAGACGCACATGTGTCAAACACAAGGCCCGCGGGCCAAATCCGTCCCACCAGGCCTTGCAATGTGGCCCGCACCGCGCTGTCATCACTGCACTCCACTGCGTTTCCATCACAATGACAGTTTATGACTGTTCAGTAAACCATTCGGCCCGCGATTTAGGCTGGATTTTAGATTTTGGCCCCTTCTCTGATTGAGTTCGACACCCCTAGTTTAGAGGATTTTTTTAAGAAGTTAGATATTAAACCAGAGCATTCCTATTTCTGTCTGTGTCAAGGGTTTTGGGGATTAATAATGATCTCACATCCTCTACCCGCACAATCTTTTCACAGACTTTCATATATATTCAGATGACCCCTTTTTATATTTGCTTAAAGTAGCAATTGTATTATTAATGAATAAAGTCTAAAAGTTAGTGTTAACTTTTGGATCTAAAGGCAGGGAGAGATTCCATACAAAAATGGGAGATATACATACAAATTATTATTACTGGAAAGGGGACTTGGCCCTTGATGGATTTGCCTAAAGCTGGCCAGTAGTGTATGGGTTCTTGATTTCACACAGCAAAGATTTCACAACATGAGTTCAGGTGACTATGGAGGAACATTTATTAAAGCTGGGGACAATGAAATACAAAAGGCTTAGCACAGAAGAAGCAATAGGAAAGCCTAGGCTGGGCTGCTTTAGTTCACTGGGAAGTCAGAGAAATGGGGCCTTGGAAGGTTCAGGGGGTTAGCCAAGACCAGCTGCTGTTGCCCACTGCTTCCCCTAACTCTATATGCAATGTGAAAATAAGAGTATCAAGAGGTCAAGTTATAAAAAAAAGAAATTACCCTTAGCTTCTACTCCTAATCATAGGAACAGTAAAGGGTACCGTAGTAATAAAATTATAGTACAATCTTTCCAATCACTTGTTAGTATTCCATTTAAAGATTAACTGATAAAAACTTATATGCATATATGCATAACCCATGGAGACAAACAACAGTGCAGTGAAGGCCTGAGGATGGGTGTGAGCAGGGTGGAGGGGTGTCAATGGGGAAAAAAAAGAGGAAATTGGCAATATGTTCAATAAAATATAAATTAAAAAATAAAATAAAAGTTAACTGGATTGGGTAGTTATAAAGCATATGCAGTCATTTTACTTAAATATTCTTATTTTTCATTCAAAATTGCAATAAAATATATATTTTTAAAATCTACTATTACCTGGACAGTGTGGCTCAGTAGTTGAGCATAGAGCTATGAACCAAGAGGTCACAGTTTAATTCCCAGTCAGGGCACATGCCTGGGTAGTCAACTCAGTCCCCAGTAAGGGGTGTACAGGAGGCAGCAGATCAATGATTCTTCTCTTATCATTGATATTTCTATCTATCTCTTCCTCTCCCTTCCTGTTTGATATCAATAAAAATATATTTTAATAAAAAATCTACTCACTTATAGCATGTAGGTGATAATAATTTCATGAAAGGACCATTTCTGAATATCGACATAACTTGCTCCAGATCCTACAGAGAGTAAGGAGCAGTGCTAAGCTTTGCTGCTGAAGGTTTTATCTATAAGACCAGGGTCTGTCTCAAAATGGTAATATTTTTAATTAATAGAACACCTTTCCTTCAAGATGATTTACTTCTTGACTCTTTTAAAACCAAAACACTCAATGACATTTCCTAGAGGTATTTTTGAAACTAATCTTTCAAACCTTTCCTTTATCTGAGTAGAATGTTTCAGTATTCTTAACAAAGTTGACAGAGAATCTTAGTTACAATCAAGCAGATAGAAATAGCTTAGGATACACAAGAAAAATTCAACACAGGATGGAAGTAACAAACCCTAGAAACAAACAAAAAATATTAAAAATAAAATAAAACATTAAACAGAAAATATTTTATAAATCAGCTTATAAAAATGTATTTTTCCCTTTTTGGACTGAATTGTAGGCTATTAATCAAGAGCTATCACTTCTGAGTTAGCTTAGATCAGGCCATTAACTAAAGACTAAGATTTTATTCAAAATAATTATTTTAACCAAATAAGAAGATAACTCATATAGAAGGAAAGGCTAAATAAAGATTTAGAATCTGGTAATTCTTAAAACAAAAAGAATAGATCTTGATAAATTAAAATCTTCAAAGCATATTTATAGCAGACTCTCTTTGAAGGTATAATAATAAACCCTGGCTAGATAACTCTGCATGTCTTAAAGGTGCAACAAAATGCCCAAATGCAAAGAATTATAATCTGTGTCGCCTTTATTGTTGCCCTGATAGCATAGGTTCTATCAATCTCAGTCATTCTTGTATCTACCCTCAGCAACTTTCACTGAGTTTGATAGTTATAAAGAAAGTAATAAATCATTTTTCATGGAAATGTCTTGCTTTCTCCTTCCATCATATTTTAATTTTCATTGAATATTAATAAATACTGTACTTACTGCCAAAAGGGAAACTGTAAATGCATAATTTACCATCAAGTATTTCTTTTATAAAATTATTTTTTCCTGTTATCATTCAGAGTTTTAGATGACACATTTCCTACTGATCTCTTTCTGAAAGTAAGAGCCTTTCTTCATTTACAAGGTCTAATATTTTCTTTGCCTTTTAAAATACCACTTTTTAGACATCTTCCCATGTGATTATGTCTTTTTTGAGAGCTTGTGGCTGTTACACTGTGCATTTGACAAACTCAACATTTCTGCACTGAGTCAGACCACACACATGAAAGATGGTAATGTATTCAAAGACTCATTAGATAGCATTATTGTTTATGACAATTTTACTCCATAAATAAAAAGCTGCAATGTCACTAGACTCTCCACAGTATCCTGGTCACTAGACTCTCCACAGTATCCTGGTCACTAGACTCTCCACAGTATCCTGGTCACCTGGGGTTTGACAGACCTTTTGAAAAGTTGATGTTCGTTAAGCAATAAGGACCTTAGAAAAGTCAATTGGTGCCAGATTTTAAACTGCATCAAGGTCATCAATTTATTTATTTTCCTTAAAAAATATGATACGTGTACAATATTTTCTTACTACTTTGATGAATAGTTGACTTTAGTCTCTCTTGGTAATTGCTATGTTAATATCAACAGCCAATTAGCTGCATAGTTTTGCTTTTTTCTGAAGAGTAGCAATCCTTAGCAATTTAATCATACCACCTAAATCAGGTCCTTAGAACAGAATGAAACTTGGAAACTTGTCCATTCTCTGTCCCTCCTTAATGTTCATCTCTTGCAGTTGAGTTTAACTGTGTTCTCTGTTCTACAAAAGTTCTATGTGTAAACTCTACAAGCAGATCCTCTTGTGCAGGTCAGTCCTCCTGCCATGCTTGGGCAGTGCAAATCTTAGCCTCTCCCTGGTCCCAGTTTGATCTCTCCATCCTTACCACAGCACTTTTACTTCCCCCTACTGGCCTGGCAGGCCTGTTCCTCTCCTCCCAGGAATCTAAATGTGTTGTGTCCTCAAGTTAAAATTTAAGTTAAGCTTTACCTTACTTTATTTTGACATTATTACTCTTTTAGGTAACAAATAATCCCAATATTTGTGTGACTTAATTAATCAAAAGACAATTTTTCATTCACCCAGAGCTGCCTGTGGACCTGATGACTCTCCAAAACGAGTCTTCCATATGGTGAATCGATGATTCAGACTGTTTGGTACCTAAACTAATATTTTAACACAATATTCCTTCTTCTTTTCTCATGGAATAAGAGAGGAAGCTAGAGAATCTGAGAGATGGTTAAATCCTAACATGATCCACATGACCTCTGCTCACAACTTATTGACCTGAATTGGTTATATAAACTTTGATCAAATTCCACATCCATGAGTCTGGAAACTAAGGAGACAGGATATCTATAAGCCTAACTTTACTATAAAATAGAATAACAGACAAGATTAAAATGATAAATGATGTAAAAGGAAAAGTTTAAACACTGACACAAAATACATATTCTTTTGAAGTCCCTATGAAACTAATATTTTAAAAAATTATACATAAGGCCAATTTTTAAAATCAAAATAGCAAAAAAGAATAGAATAGACCCCATTACCTAATTATAGTACAATTCATATTGCAATTAATTACAAATATAGAAAACACTAAAAATAAGCCATAGATACTTATTAAGAGATTCCTATAACAGTAGACAAAAGTTATCTATGATAATAATAATAATATAACATTGGATTGTATAGACCTTATGATTTGTCAGACATCATTTACATTTGTTATTAGTCCTAATAATTTTACTATGATATATTTATTATCAATTATATTTTATAAAAGAGTAAACTGAGGTACAGAGAAGTAACACGTCACAGATCAGAGATAGTAAGTGCAAGAATTATATTGTCACTTAGATAAAAATTATGCTATTAAAACTTACATGGCATGTCTTCAGGAATGCTTGAAAAAATAATTTAGCTCTTTAAAAGAAGATGTTGAACAATAAACCAAAATATAACTGTAGATGGAAGAAGAAATTGCTAAAAGATGTATGGAGTATTTAAAAATAAAGGAGGGAGGGGGGACTGGTAAATAAAGCTTAACATTAATTCAGTAAATAGGTAACTTTCTTTTCAATTCAATACAAATATTTTTAAAATTACAAACCCCTACAAAATTATAAGTAAGAATGGGAAATCTACAGAGATTCAAAATAAATTCAGAGAAAGGTTCAGAATATTTTCATAAATATAGAATTGCAATAAAAGTCTCAATGACATTAATTATTTACTTTTATTAACTACTTTGATTGAACATATATTTTGTGAATATAAAATACACAAATTAACTTTGCAAGAATTAGAATTTCAATAAATGCTATCCTTTTAATAAGTATCCATAAAAAGTGATATTTGTATCTCAGTCTATTGAGAAATAATAAAATTCAAATTGACTAAAATAAATCAGTAGAGGGATTTGAACTAAATTAACAAGAGGTGGATGGATGGGTAGAGATCAACCAAAGAACTTGCATGCAAATATGCATAACCCATGGACACAGATAATAGACAATAGGTTGTAAAGACCTAGGGCAGGGAGCCTGGTAAAGGTTTGAAATGGTCAATTGGGCAAAAGGAAGACATATGTAATACTGTCAACCATAAAGATTTAAAAAAAAGTTTAATGAGTTTAATATAGCCTAATCTCCCAATATAATAGGAATAGACTTCTTCTTATCTGTATGTGACATGCTAGGTTTCCTGGAGTATTTCTGTCTATAGAAAGACTTCGTCATGGATAAGATACACTATTTATAGAATTATTGTTCCCAAAGGTGGAAGAAGAGGTGTACACCCCTCTTATGTCCCCCTCAAAAAGAAAAAGAACAAAACATATTCATGGGGTGGGGAGATCAGCTGTGGGCAGATAGAAACAGATGGTTTGACAAGAGGACAGACCTTTTGCGTCATGCAGACTTGGATTTGAGACAAGGAACAGCTGAATCTGCAGCTTTCACATTATAACTGCACACTCTTCAGACTCATTTTTGGCTCATGGTCTTCTTTGGTCACTGGAAAAAGAAATTATATTTTTCCCCAATAGAGAACCAAGGGAATCCCACAGATTTTTTTAGAAAGGGATAAGCTCATAACTAAAAATCATCAAGCACAAAGAAAAAGCTGAGGGAGATGGAGAAGGAAGGGGAGGAGGGGAAAGAGAGGGAGAGGGGGAAGAAGAGGGGGGAGGGGGAGGGGGAGGAGCAAATGAGGAGAAAGAGATAAGGACAGAAATGAGAGAAAGAGGGAGAAAGATTAGATAGAGACAGGGGGAATGAGAGAAAAAGAGAGAGAGAGAGAGAGAGAGGAAAAAGCAATAAGTTTAGATTCTTGAAATGAAAAAAAAATAATATAGAGGATAGTTCTGAAATATTTAACTTAATAAAGTATGAAATTAAAATAACAAATAAAAATAAGAAACTATCAGGAATCAAGAGGCCAATTAAATGTAGAATAGAAGTTATACAAATACTTTAATTATTTAAAAATATTCCATAAGGATTTACTAAGAAAAATTAAATATACCTTAAGATAAGATGTGAAAGATTGGTATGTGTTAAAGGAAAATAAATGGATGAAAATTAAAAATTTATACACGATAGGATCAAAAAGTTAATCTGTGTGTTTGTGTGAATGTGTGTGTATGTGAATTCATAAGGAAAGAGGCAGAGGGGAGCTCAATGAGGGGGGAGGGAGGAGACATATGTACCACTATTTGTAATACTCCAAACAAAAATTAAAAAATAAATGAAATAAATAAAAATAAAAAAGAATAAAATGAATGGTGGGCAGTTTATTTAGATGAAAAAAAAAATAACTGGGAACTTTCCAGAACACTGGAAAATATGAGTTCTCATATACAATGAGAATAATATATTCTAATTAGGGTAATTAAAACAAATCCTAATATGGATGTACTAGAGACCCGATGCATGAAATTCATGCAAGAGTAGGCCTTCCTTCCCCTGGCTGCCAGCACCAGCTTCCCGCTTCCCTTTGGCACCCAGGACCTGGGCTTCACTCTGGCCTGGTTTCATCTGGAAGAATGTCTGGAATGATGTCCATATTACCCTAATTAGCATATTACCCTTTTATTATTATAGATATTTATAAAACTACAGGACACAAAGCCAAACATCTATATATATATAAACCTCATATACAAATAGATAGACTGGTGGAACAACTGACCAACTGTGCTAACCACCAGGGGGCGTGCATGGAACATGGTGGGCATGGCCCATGGCAGGATAGGGGAGCAGGTAGGAGGGGGTGCCAGACCAAGTTAGGGGACCAATTGCTCTCATCGGGGTGAACCTCTGGTGGTTATTGAAAATTATTTGCCTCCATGCACCAAGGTCCCATCCAGTGTTCACACCCACTGCCAGCACTGGAGCCAACTCTGGCACCCACTATTGGCACCTGGCACCAGTCCTGATCGCTGGCCCTGATTGCCCCTGAGGGCTTCTCCATCTCCCCCTGCTCCTGAGCAGCGATCAGGGCAGCAGCTACCTTTCACACCTGCTGCTGATACCGGCCACAGTTGCTTCACACTGTCAATGTGTGGGGGCAGTGGTAGGAGCAGGGCTTCTGGCAGACAGGGGACCAGAGGCTGTGGCAGGAGAGGCTGGGCGGGGATATGGAGGATAGGCTGAGACTTGTCCCTGTGCCCACCATAGCCTCATGGCCCACAGTTCCTTTCATGGTGCACAAATTCATGCACTGGGCCCCTAGTGATGTAATAACAGCAGTATAAGAGAAAAATAGATTCTGTATTTTTATTTTCAATAATAAAGGAAATCAATTAGACTGAAAAAGACTTCTCAACAGCAACAACTGAAAGCAGAAAAGAAAGAAATAAAATTAAGGAGAAAAATTAAGGAACAGATATATAAAGGAAACTCTTCAAATGCCTTGATTGTCACAGACTATGCCTTAGAATTGCAGGTACCAAATAACATATTTTGTGGAACAGAGAAGGACAAGGTTTACTATGCTAAGAACATACATATACTTAAAATTGTGAAATTTTGCCAAATTTGAAATTGATTCTGCTTTTATGTTCTGAATTTGTGAAACAATTGAAGATGAAGATTTGACCATTGGCCTATAAGCTAATGGATCAAAGAGTAAAACACTTTAGAATGCATTAATATTTTAATCTTACATTTAATTAAACTGCTATCTTTTGTTCATCATAGGATTTTTGAATTAATTCTTATTTTTTTAAATAGTGTGTGAAATTATCATTTATCTTGATTACTATTTGCATCCCTTAAATTTTGCACTTGAGAAAATTGCTTTTGTCACCTCACCCTAGTCCTGGCCTCAAATTCAAGTTTAATTCTGACTATCATTATTACAGAGTTTCTAAAAATGTTGTTCATTTCAAAAGTCATTCAATTATATGCAAATTCACCTAATCATCTTATATTGAGTAGTGTTGTAGAGGCCACAATAAGGTTAATTATGCTTTTTTTCTGGAAGGATTGTGTCTCATTTTATATGCTGTTAAATGCTTTGGAGGTAAATTTAGTGTTAACAAGCTATTGTATAAACTATTAAGTCTTAGGTTTAGTATTGGGCTTCCATTATTGTTCATCCTTTTGCATTTTTAAAAAATATAATTTTTATTGATTTCAGAGAGGAAGGGAGAGGAAGAGAAAGATAGAAACATCAGTGATGAGAGAGAATCATTGATAGGCTGCCTCCTGCATGGCCCCTACTGGGGATCGAGCCCGCAACTTTGGCATGTGCCCTTGACTGGAATCAAACCTGCACCCTTCAGTCCACAGGCCTACACTCTATCCACTGAGCCAAAACAGGTAGGAATCCTTTTGCATTTTTAACACACATGCACACACAAATGCATGTACACATACATAAGCTGATCACTATTTTTAATGATTTAAATGCATTAAACATCCACATTTTCCTTGAGCTTAACATGACATTTTCGTCTCTTATCTTTGGTTATTAATATTTTTTTTCCTTTAGAAGGACAATATGTCATGTCAATGAAAGAGACTTAAGTTAATCATTACTTTAGAGTTAACTATTTGTTGAATTTCTCTATGAGGAAAGATAAATGTGGTTACTTTTAAGGTTGGATTTTTTTCTTCTCACAGATACACATTACTCTTCCTTTAGAAGCACAAAACCAATATCTTTCTGGAACAACAGACCTGCAATTGTGTATTGATTGTTTTTGGTTTCAAGAATTTGAATGTGCAACTATATTTCTTCCTACTGGGAAACAGACATTCAATTCAAGGTTTTCACCTAACCCATCTTTTTGCATACTAATATTCTTTCATATTTTATCTAATCTGATATTAAATACAATTATAGAGGTGTATTACTTTTTTTCCTTCAAGAATCTCTTTTAGATCATTTTTGTAGTTTTATTTTCCTGATTAATTATCTCTTTAATCTAATTTATTGATAAAATTAATCAATTATTAACCATCTTTACCTTTTTACTCAGTTATCTGAATCTCTTTTAGCATTATTTCTATCATATTTTTATCCTTTCTCTTTCTCTGTAATGTTTTTGTTTCTAGGTATTTTTATTGCAAGTAAGACTTGTACAAAAATCAGGGATACAGTTAGAAATACCATATAATACTATCTTCTTTCAGAAACCATTTTCTTTTTTCTTGGAGAGCAGCTGGGATAAAAAAATAAACTCTCATGATGAAATTAATATTGAACTGACATATTTTGGATTATATCAATGTTAGTGTCTGTTTCTGGTTTATTCTTTTGCAAGTGGCAGTACTTGGACAGTACTGTCTGAGGTCTCAGTGTTTGCCACATGATTTCATCTTCAGTTGTGTCTTTTACTCCAATTTTATCCATTCAGTTCTTTAATACTCTTAAGGTTAGCCTCTCAGCCACTACTTTGAAATTAGTAAATATCTTAAGGGGAAATACATCTATTTATTTTTTTAGTTGTTTTCATGTATCACTTTTCTTTTGCCATGACTTTGCTTGGAGCATCACCATATGCTTTGTTGTTGTTGTTGTTCAAATGCAAATTAAATCTTGACTCTTCTTAGGACTTAATGTTTTTTATGTGTTCCCTCTCTACCTTTCATTGATTCTATGGCCATGTTGTTTCTCATGTACAGCCTGCTTGTGACTTTTCACATTGGCCTCATTACCTAGACACTCCTATAATTTAGCTCCTTCTTTTATTAAATGATT
Organism: Pipistrellus kuhlii; assembly: GCF_014108245.1. Lineage (NCBI taxonomy): Eukaryota > Metazoa > Chordata > Mammalia > Chiroptera > Vespertilionidae > Pipistrellus > Pipistrellus kuhlii. The sequence goes on along the minus strand of NW_023425438.1, from coordinate 45,121,897 downwards.
CATTTTTTTATTCTCTTAAATATTTTATTCTACTGTGTAAGCGATCCTATATAATAAAAGGCTAATATGCAAATCAACAGAAGAGCCAAACATCTAGTCCCTATGAGGCTCACTGATCACCAGGGGGCAGATGCTCAATGCAGGAGCTCCCCCTGATGTACAATAGCAGCTTTGTGCTGGGCTCATGGCTAGTGAGTACAGAGGAGGTGGTGGGAGCCTCTCTTGCCTCTACAGCAGCACTGAGGATGTCCAACTGATGGCTTAGACAAGCACCCCAAGGACTCCCAGACTGTGAAAGGGACTGCAAGAGGTCACAGGCCAGGCTGAGTGACCCCCTGAGTGCACAAATTTTGGGCACCAAGTCTCTAGTATATAATAACTTAATTTGTTATCAATGTACTATCTGTGAAGGTACAAAAAAAGAATCAAAAGCACATTTCTTCTTTTTTACTCTAGAAAGACCTGGCCTTGAGCTAACCCCATAATCAGACCATAGTTCTATACATTTTTCCACATCAACATTTGTTTCAATGCATTATTTTAATCCTCACTGAAGATATGCTTATTTATTTTAGAGAGAGAGGACGGGGGAGAGAGAGAGAGAAACATGGATGTGAGAGAGAAACATTGGTCTGTTACCTCCCATGCTCACTCCAATCTAGTTCAATCCTAGGTTTGAACTTTCAACCTTGGTGTCCCCCGATGGGGAACAAAGCCTGCAACCTTTTCTGAGTACAGAGGACACTCTAACCACCTGAGCCAGCTGGGTAAGACTGTTATACTGTGTTTTTTTTTCTTTTAAAATTTAATGAGGAATTAATTTCTTTCAAACATCATGGTAGGCACAAAGATACAAAGGTGAGGGGAAAATGACTTTTTAAAAAGAAAATTACTCTAGAGACTAGTGTGTTAGGAGAGACCAAGTTATTGTTGGCTAGTAGATTTTTCTCCCTTCTGAGCTTAGGCATGAGCTGGCCAGCTGATATCATCCCTAAACTGCAAAATCCCTGATACAACTGACTTCTTCAGTCACTATGCACATCTTGCCAACGAAGTAATGTGTTCGAGGATGTGAATCCAGGCCTTCTAATTAACATTTCTGCAATAATGTTTGGGTGACTGTGCTGCCTTTCAACTGCCTGCTTAATTTGTGAAATAGTCTGGGGAAGGGGGGAAAATCTTTTTCGTCATTCTACTTAGAAGGAGGGAGTCTCAGGACACCATGAGCATTTTGCTGACTCTCTGTTTGTGAATTTCCCCTGTAACCTTGCCTATGCTATTGCAATGGTTGCTTCCACTCAGTGTGTGTAATGCATTTGTTTCAATGTTGTATATTACATTTCCATTTTCAAACACTTCACTATTCGTGCATATTTTCAAACATGTTACCTAGGTTATATTATATTTAACTTATAATCTATACCTAATGACTAATCTAGCTCTTCTATTCTTGCCTTTTGAGATCACCATATTACCTCCATTGTACTCAGAATCACTTGAAAAATGAAGGACACAATAAAATGGGATTTATATTGATATACTGTATTATAGTTCATTGTATTTGAATATCACAGTAATAAATGTCTTTGTTATCCAAACACTATTTCTATTGAAGTAATGTAAGTGGCAATATTAAACAAATTTTTCTAGCATTTTTTGAGGGACAACTTTACAGAAATGCTATTTGCAGGTGGTCTCCAAAGAATTATTTGTAAATATGCATTTCCAACTCATCAATGACTAATGCTAAAATAAATTAATAGATGAGAAATGCCACTTCTAGATTTGTGTTAAAAAAGAGATCTTCCCCCAAGTTCTCTGAATTTCTGAGGAAATTATTATCTCTATATCTCTCTGTTTTATATATTCCACAAAAGGAAAACATTTGAAAATCAAGCTGAAAAAAATAGACATACCACATTTCTTCCAGACATTATTTGATAAGCTATAAACCTTGAAATATCAGAGATGATAGCCAGTCTGACAACTGTCCTTTAGTTATAATACCAGATATGTGATGCTGTAAAGATATTCATGCTCATTTTCTTCTGTTGAAGCCACTAGGAACTAACTTCTTTTAAATATTTACTAAGAAAGAACCCTAACTACCTCTATCTATCTATCTATCTATCTATCTATCTATCTATCTATCTATCTATAAAGAGACAGTGGACGGAATGCCATAATTACCAGAACAACCGGTCCTTATGACACCCATTGTGGCCAGTGAACTGACCCAATCAGGGGGTGGGGCCAGCCAGCCAACCTCCCTTGTCCCCTCCTTCCAGTTATCTCCATCCCCATTGAGGGAAGCCCAGAAACCAATCCCCCCATGGCCCTTTCCCCCAGTGGGCCCCACTCCCAATTGGCATGCCTACCCCAAAAGGGGTGATGCTAGCCAGCTATCTCCTGAAGCCGCTCCCCTGAGCCAGCTCCATCCACTATCAGACCCATTTGGGGGTGGGGCCAGCTGTCCCTACCCTCAATTGGCCCCCCTACCCCAATTGGGGGCAGGGCCCACCAGCCAACCTCCCATGGCCTCTCCCCCTAGCCAGCAAACCTCCCCCCCATCTCCTCCTCCAGACAGGTCGATTGGAGCCAGGCTAGCCGGACTCCACTCATGCATGAATTCATGCACTAGGCCTTTAGTGTAATATATTTTATAACAAAGAATACAGTTCCCATGCTCTCTGCATTTATCTGGGTCAGCAACTAGCTCCAGGGAAGAAGTGAAACCAAAGTTTCTTAGTAACATGAAACCCATCACTACCTTTCAGATGAACTATGTGTTTCCTTTAACATAACCCCAAGAGATTAGAAGTACCATTTAGTTAAAAACTGAGATAAGTTAGTCCCAGCTGAGTGTCTTAGTTGGTTGGAGCCACATGCCATACAACAAAAAAAAATTGCGAGTTCAATTCCTGTCAGGGCACATATTAGATTGTGTGCTCCATCCCCAGTCGGAGTCTGCTGATGATGTTTCTCTCTATTTCTCTCACCCTTTCTCTCTCTCTCTAAAATCAATAAACATAACCTTGGATGAGAATTTTAAAAAATTGAGATTAAATAATCACATGCCAAATTTAGGATGTCTCCAAATCCCATGAAAAGTCCCTCTCTTTTTCATGAAGGATACTACTGTGACACATTTACCTGATGTCCAGTGTTCATTCCCTCATAGCAATGTTCTAATCTAGCATGTTGTATAGACATAGCATATCCAAACAAGTCTTCTATGTCTGTGGAAAACAAAATAAAAAAAAATAAACTCAGAACAAACAAAAGAACTCTTTATTCTGTCTTTTCTATTTTTTTTTTTAATATACAGGTTTTTTGCTTTTGTTTTTGTTATTTTGTATTGATTTCATAGAGGAAGGGAGAGGAAGAAAGCAATAGAAAACTCAATGATGAGAGAGAATCATTGATTGGCTGTCTCCTGTATGCCCTACACTGGGGATCGAGCCTGCAACCCAGGCATGTGTCCTGACTGGGAATTGAACCATGACCTCCTGGTTAATAGGTCACTGCTCAACCACTGAGCCAGGCTAGTTGGAACTGATATCCATAGATCTTCTATGGAGAGGAAAAATATCCCAGTCAGAGCAGATTTGGCAATGGAATTATAGTACAACTAGTTAAACATTATCAAATAAGTTATTTCCCCTTTGGGAACCTTCAAAAAGTTTAACGTGCGATGTAATTGTGGATCTTCAAACTAAGATGTGTTATTTGGTATTTATCAAACATATGGGCCACTTTCATAGAAAATGTGTTAATGTCTTGATAAATAATATACTATCAACACTGTCTGGGATATCTGCTTTCACAATTCATTTGGAGTGGGATCTGAGAGCAAAGCTAAAGAAACTACTAGAACTAAACTTTATCTGCTCCCAGATAATAATTGTCACATCTTATCCATTTTAGTAAACATAACTTTGGTTTTATAAAATTGTAGATCTATATAATTAATTACAAATATTTTGGTATTTTGCAGTATAATATGAAAATCATATAAAGGAAGTGTGGCCAAAACTGGTTTGGCTCAGTGGATAGCGTCGGCCTGTGGACTGAAAGATCCCAGGTTCAATTCAGGTCAAGGGCATGTACCTTGGTTGTGGGCACATCCCCAGTAGGGGGTATGCAGGAGGCAGCTGATTGATAACTCTCTCATTGATGTTTCTAACTCTCTATCCCTCTCTCTTTCTCTCTGTAAAAAAAAATCAATAAAATTTATATTTTTTTTAAAAAAAGGAAGTGTGAAGTTTTGTAAAAGATTCAAACTTAGGCAATATTATAATTAGTTTATAATTGTGCTTAAAATGTCAAAAATGTCTATAGATATCATTAAAGATTGCATTGTCTATACTCTACCTTTTGCAACACAATACTTATTTGTTTCTATGATTTATGCAATTGATAGTTTTCAGATTTGATAACATTTAACTAAAAGGTAAACTGCAACTGGAGAGCATTATGCTAAGTTAAATAAGCCAGTAAGAGAAAGATAAATATCACATGATCTCACTTATTTATGGAATATAATTGAACAACATATTATAAATTAATGAACAAAAACAGATCCAGAGACAGGAAGCATCGATCAGACCTTCAAACAGGTTGAGGTCATGGGGGGGGGGGGGTAGGTGGGTCAATGGGGGGATAAGGACACATATGTAATACCTTAATCAATAAATAAATTTAAAAATAATTATAATAAATAAATAAACAAAAGGTAAACTGCAGAGGGGCCCCTGAGATGGATACATCAGGAACAAGAGAGAAACAGGTCAAAGATCTGCCCCCAGAAAGCTGATTTTAAATTGTATTTAGATTTGATCACACTAACATTACTTGCACAGGCAGGTGAACCGAGAAGACATTTCCAGTCCTCAGCAGTCCAAACCCCGACCTGGGTTTCCAACCCACCTGGGCATGGCACGTAGCCCAAGAAGCCATCAGCCTGATTTCTCTTCAAAGATGGGTTTTCCCTTCTTTAGTCCTAGAAAAGTTACTCTGTCTATTGCCAAAGCCTATCTCAAAAGGTCTGAGTGCATGTATTAAAAAAAATGAATCTGACTTTCAGTCAGGGCTCTTACTCCATCCAGGCTATTTACCAACCTGAGCTGATGGGAGAAACAAGAATGAGTGAAGAAGAGTCCTGAAACAAATAGGCAGTCCCTCTGATTGAAACCCCAAGGAATCCTCAAGTTAGTAGAGTCTAAACTCAAAAGAGACTGTGTTGAACCGTAGTTGTGTTCATTTCAGGTTTATACTTTTTGGAACATGTTACTTAGCTTTTCTATTCCTTAGTTTTCACTTTCTTTATTTTTTTATTTTTACATATATTTTATTGATTGTTTACAGAGAGGAAGGGAGAGAGATAGTTAGAAACATCAATGAGAGAGAAACACTAATCAGCTGCCTCCTGCTCACCACCTACTGGGGATGTGCCTGCAACCAAGATACATGCCCTTGACTGGAATTGAACCTGATACCCTTGAGTCCACAGGTGGACACTCTATCCACTGAGCCAAACTGGTTAGGGCAGTTTTTGCTTTAGCAAAACAGAGTCAGAGATATGTACTCTGTTGAACAGCAGGACAATGCTGTTTTTCAAAGTCAAAGTATAAAAAAATTATAAATGCATGTGCTTCAACCTATTATCCTGACAATAATGATGAGAACAAACCTGAAAATGGATCGGGAGCACCTGAGCTATTGCTTCAGAATAGCAGAAATAGTTATTTTTATTATCTACACGTTTGCATCTAAAGTAGCCGATGCCACATTAAACCCTGGGAGCTCCAGAAAAGAGGTGTGGGTCACTACCATGGAATCCCCATGTTAAATCAGAAATGCTAATATCAAAATTTCAACTTTTTAACTTTGATATCAGGGCATATTTGCATTCGTTTATATTTTAAAACAATTCAAAAGGAAATGCAACCATAAATATAAAAAACCTCAACATGATTATTTCCATGTATCTTTGATTCACAAACATATTAGCTTAGGTTTTCCTAATGTTCCAGGTTTTCTTTCAAAACAAAGGAGTTAAGAACTGAAGTGGTTTTAAATAGAGGACGATAATTCATTGTCATTAGCTGAAACAAATCCGTCTTAGCAGCTATTTTCCGACCATACAGTAGAAAATAGAAACCTATTTTGAGGCAAAGCTGAAATGGTGCTATTTACAAGGGCCAGAACTCCATTTGAAAGAGCAAGATTAGAGTTGGCAGGGTCTGCTTGGGCCACCTGGGCTGAGGTTTAAAAAGAAGCTTGGAAATGGGGTTGACTTTAGCACGACTTCATGCACAAGTTCTGTACTCCAATCAGCACCAGCTCTGTGTCTAGGTTTGGCTGCAAACGGATGATTCTTGGCTATGGAAGGATAGGCACTATGTGAAATCACATTGAATTCTGGAGCTAACTCCCATACAAAAAAAAAAAATCAGAATACCAGAGGTACTGACTTTTTAAGTTTTAAAGTTTGAAGTAATTAAGCACAATGAAAAAACAAAAACAAAAAAACAAGGGTTGGTATTTGGTGACTAGGAAGTCAATTGTTAGGACAGGGGAAATGAGGCATAGACTTCATCTGCAGCTATACCTGGGAAATGTCAGGGCCTGGGCTTGACCACTGAGATCACTGCCACCCGAATCCTTCATCGCTGTCCCATTCTGAGAGAGGTGCACCTGCTTCCTGGGCCCTCCAAGTAGTCTGGTAATATTCTTGGCTTTTTGGTTGCCATTCTTTCTCCTCAGTTTGATGAAGCCTATTATAAACAGAATTCTAAAATGATATTTTTGTTTTTGAATTTAAAGGGAAATAGAATATGTTTAATAAAATAGGAATATGGTGGGGTTTTTTAGCAGCTTCATTTGAGGAATTTGGAAGGTTTTCTGTGCTTGAGTAGCCAGAACTTTGAGTTGGCTGCTGCAGATAGGAATCAAAACAACATCCAGTCCAGTCAGTACCATAAAAGTGAAGTTTCTGGTCCTCTTCCCAATGCCATCTGAAGTAATAGGACACATGGTCATTCTGTTTGATGGAACCTACTGGAGCTCACATGTGGGATGGGTGACTGTCCTTCCCTGTCTAGTCACAGCATACCCAGCACTCTGCAGAATCTTGCAAATATATGGCAGAATGCTAATTTCCCTATCTCAGGTGTTCATGAGCCATATATAAAATGGGGTAGGACAAAGCAAACATGAATTTATTCAATAACCATACAGTTGGCCCTCTACATCTCTATAGATTCAACAAAACACAGATCAAAAACTGTCTTTTTGATCTGCTGCTGGAAATCTTCTGCAAAACCCAGATACAGAGGGCTGACTGTATAGTTATTGAAAACCCAGGTATAGCCCAGCCGGCGTGGCTCAGGGATTGAACATCGACCTATGAACCAGGAGGTCACAGATCGATTCCAGGTCAGATCACATGCCTGGCTTGCAGGTTTGATCCCCAGAGTGGGATGTGTAGGAGGCAGCTAATCAATGATTCTCTCATTGGTGATGTTTCTATCTCTCTCTCCCTTTCCCTTCTTTGAAATCAATAAAATATATATTTTTAAAAGCAACCTCAGTGAAGTGGATGGGCACAGTTCAATTCTGTGTTGTTCAAGGTTCAACTATGTTATTAAGTAAATACTGTCAGAAAAGGTAAGAATTCACAATTAGGAAAAAAATGTGTTTGAAGTTTAGTCAACTGAGCGGGACATCTTTATCCCCAATCCCACTGGTAACAGTTGTGTAGCCAGGGGAATTAACATCATTGCAAATTACCTAAGCAAATAACAATACCTCTCCAACCAAACTGTTAGAGACCAATAATCTTCTGACTTCAAAATTGCAGAAAAAATAATTTGACCCTTCCCCTCAAACATTTGAGCATGCCAGATGGAATTGTTTTTATTATGATTCTTCATGCTGTATCAGGAGGAAAGTGATTCTATCTTTCATTGAAAATATTTTTTCAATTCTTTTAAGAGCTTAAGCTGGCAGATTCATGTTTGCATATTTTGCAATATGAAACTTTTTTTTTTAATTTCCATAATGACAGATTTTAGAGAATATTTGAATTTAATGTCCATGGAAACAAAGTTAAGGGTGGACATCAAATAATCATCTCAATAAACCATAGCTCGTTTGGCCAGAAACTTTGGAGTTTCAGGAACAGCAAAGACATGTGCTGTTAAATATCAGCAGTGGTTTCACATGCCGGCAAGCTGGGAATCTGCTCAGGCAGCTGCACGGAGACCCTCCAGCCAGGATTATCCCAGGTTCTCTGTGCACAGGCTGACTAATCCAGTCCCAAGGACATTTACATACAGTCCTATGGCAAGCGCTCTAAAGTCTAATTTCAGGGACACCAGGACAGCCTTTCTGCCCAAATAATAACTCCAGGAGCCGAGATCCAGAGGAGGAGATGCTGCCACCAGTGAGTACCTCGCTTTAGGTCGCTGCTTGTCTTCCCTTGGAGCCCTGTTTTCCACATGGATCTGCCTGGCACTTTTGTTCATTTAGTTCCTGGGGAAAGTGGTAAATGTATCCTCTGTCCATTTTTTCCTTCAGAGGAGATAACACGTTTCACTCTTTCTGCCTCCCTCATCTTCCACAGAGTAGGAGAAAAAAAAAAATTATGTATTTGACATCCTCCCACACACTACATTGTGTGGCACACATCCCTCAACCTTATTAATATCTCTTCAGTCCACTGCATATTACCAGTTATTTTAAATTCCTAAGATATGGCTTTGCACTTTTTATGAAACATGTTTACCAACATGGATTGTAGTAAAATATGCATTAAATCTCCCCACTCAATGACACAGCACCTCACATTTGTTAGAGTGGCCATTATCAACAAGGAGTAACACGTTTTGCAGAGATTGTGGAGAAAGGGAACTCCTATCCTTTGCTGGTGGGAACGTAAACTGGTGTAGCCAATATAGAAAACAGTTTGGAGAAGCCTTTAAAAGGTAAGAATAGAGCAACCGTACAACCCAGCAACCCCTTTCCTGGGTATGTACTTGGAAACATGCATTCACAAAGATATATGTGCCATGTTCGTGGATATATACATGTATGTGAGTGTATGTGTGTGTATGCATGTACACATTGCTTAGCCTATCATATGGATCACATTAATAATTTTATTGTATATTTTAAAGAGAGTGATTTTTTTTTTTTACTTTTAATTACCGTGTAACTGTGATAGTTCAAACAGGTTTCCCTGAAATTTAAAATTACCCTCGATGACATTTTAAGAATAATTAAGGAAAGTTTCTAGATATAATTTTGGAGAAAAACTGGTTCAAAAATATAAGGAACACTACCGGTATGCCAGGCAGATCCTTTGAAAGGTAAGAAGATGCTGAAAATAAACCCTGGAGATACACAGAATGCTGATGTGGAGAGATCGTGTGTTTTGTTATGCAGAGTAGAGAGATAGGCATTGTCCATTTCGCAGACCCATATTCTACAGGACAGGTCCCACAGCTCTTCTCACTGCAGTGAATCTATCTTGGGGGCAGGGGAAGGGGGGAGTAGGGGGTTGAGAAACAGCCCAAGGAATATGCAACAATCAAAAAACAGCAAGGCCTAGATTTTGGAGGAAAACAGAAGCTCCCACCTCTGGGGAAGCACTAGTGTGGTGAGATTCCAGAATGCCTTTCAATCATTTTGAAACATCTACCCTAAAGTGAATGGTGGTGGAAGTGCCACCCATGTATATATCTTGCAAAGACAGGAATAAAAATAAAGTTATATTTACTTTACATGCATGTTTAGTAAAGTGTTTGGTAGTGACTGGGTACAACAGAGTACCAGATTTTGCCAGAAATTACATTAAAAAAATAAAATATAGTGAGATCCTACTACCAAGTGCAATAAGAAATTTAAAGACAAATAAAACATATCTAAAACATAACCCCAATGAAAAATAGACATTTTTATTAAGAAACAATATGGATATTTGAATAAAAGAAATATATATCTCTTATCACTGTTGAGTACTTTAATGGGCTGATTAAAAAGTTTAAATGAAGATTTTATTAAGATGTATCAATTTGAAAATTGATGATTAATAAAATTAGATGAATAGCTCAGATTAATTTCACTGTTAAATAAGACAAAGATAATATACCTTTCATCTGGAGAATTATCCAAAGGATATCTATAGGATACTCTAGCATTGAGTGTCTCATAGGAAACAGAATCCAGGCTCCCAGGCCAAACTGAACAGAATGAAGAAGAGTCTATTGAAGAGGCATGAGCAAGGCTAAGGGCACAGACATAGGGGAGTGAAGCACCCAGGGATTGGCAGCCATGGAATGCCATTTACCACTCTAGGCTTGAAAGGATAAGAGCGGGAACTAAGCCATTGGAACTTAGACAGAACTCATTACCTTGGAAAAGGGATTTGTCCTGTGGAAATGTAGCCTCTGTCAGAATAGTGAGGGGGAGGGCTAGGAGAGCAACTCCTACTAGACTTCCTTCGCCATCTGCACTACTGGCTCATGTTGCTGTTACCTATTGCCCAAACCCAAAAAGTAGCCATGGTTTAGGAGTGAGTGGTTGGGTCCTGGATGGGAGGTGGGGTGGACAGAATATCCACAAAAATGCCACACATGTTTCTAAATATAATAAAAAAATAACAATTAACTTTAACATATAAGTAATACATTTATTGAAATAGTGGTAAGTCTATGCAATCGGAGCCAAGAGGAAAATGCAGCAGAACTGTGTTTAAAAATGCAAATGTGATTAGTTGGCTTGAGTTTCATTATGCAATGGAAATAAAGGACACACAAATCCCAGAGGTTTACGATGACAAAGCCTTCATTTTATTTTCATCATGTACCCATCACAGGTCAGCAGTGGCTTTGCTTCAACTCACCTTCACTCCAGCCCAGGATGACAAAGCATGCTCCATCTGGAATCTGACTGGGTCACTCGGCAAAGAAAAAGGGACATGGTAAAGCATGTGCTTCCTTATAAAGCTTATAAAATTTCCATATGGAATGTACAATGTTGACCTTGATCACATCCCGCTGGCTAGAGAAAGTCATGTGGCCAAGGCCAATGCCACCATTCCAGGGGTATATAAGCATTCTTGAAGGTGAAGGAGAGCAAAACCCTCAAGAGTTTGTTGTTGTTATTAATGAATAATATAATTTATCACATCCTCTATTTTATGACTTACTATATGAAAATGAAAACATAATAAGCAATGAAAAACCCCAAGTAAAAATGTGGTCAGCCTGGCCAGCTGAGCATCAACCTAGGAACCACCAGGTCAGCAGTTCAATTCCTGGTCAGGGCTCAGTACCCAGTGGGAGGTTTCCAGGAGGCAGCAGAATGATTATGTTTCTCTCATCAATGTTTCTCTCTATCCTCTCCTTTCCCCTCTATCTAAATATCAATAAAAATATATTTTAAAAATGTGTTGGTATAATGGCATAACCATAGTCAATTGAAGTAGAAGGAAGACAGTAATATCCGAATTTAACTGATGTAGAAAGAGTCTCATAAAGATGACATGACATGTCCAAGGTCATAACCCTAATCAATTTGGGACAAAGCGGGAATATCCAATTCCACGCTTTCTTCACCCAGGCCTCTTTCCAGCACTGTTCAGTCTGCATGAGGTAGTTGGAAGGAGCAGGAAGGAGCTCTTTTTTTGTGTGAACTTAAAACTACTTATTGAAGGTTAGGATCAATGCCAATCTCATCTTTAGGGGTGAAATATAATGCATTTCTGGGGACCAAAAGAGATGTCACTATAGATCTGCTTCTCCCCCCGCCCCCCATAGTTGTTCCTACATATGAGGGCGCAAGAACAAGTGCACTTGGTGTTTGGGATAAATAATGCAGGCAACAGACCCAGGTTTTGAAGTCACATGCTATTTCATCCATACAATTTCCTAGGTTAACTTTGGATAAGCACTGTTTTTCTGTGCCGTTTTTTAAAATGGAAAATTATAAAGGAAACAAAAATAAATGGATCTATTTAGGTGGTGAGGTGACCAAAATCTCTAATAAAGTCATTAACCGCTTTATTGCACAGGTTGCTCAGAACTCCCTTGTTTCATTTATGTTGTGAAACCTCTGAGAATTAGTTCATTGCCCTGTTTGAAATTACAGGTCAAGTTACTCCCTGAAAAAGAAGTGGCTACAATGGCAGCTTTCCTCTCCTCAGTAATTCTCTTGGCCTTCCTCCTTTATAATTATGAGAACACAGCTTTCAGATTTGCCTCTGAGGATTCACTACCCTTTATGCAATAATTAAAGATGATGGATTATCCGTTGAATATTATTGTTGAGTCTGGGAAACTCATAATGCATTTTCTTATCTGACAAAACAAAGTAACTCAAAAACAATAGCTACTCCCAGTGTGTGTGTGTGTGTGTGTGTGTGTGTGTGTGTGTGTGCATGTGTGTGTGAGTTTGTAGCTGTCTGGTATACTTAAATATTTCAATAATGTGGTAAATGTATGACATTTATTCTTAACTTTCTCTCACAAAAGAACATTCAAAACTGCCTCTAACTTCTAGCTCTGTCTGGGAGGCATTATAAAACATTTAGTTAGAACATAGCTTTCAGGATTTTAATGAGGTCAAGCAGTTAGACAAACAATGATTAATTTATAGAAAAGCCACCTGGAAGAGTCCTTGAATGCTGTAGCAAGAAAGGTGATGCAAAAAAACTAAGAGTTAAAATAATTATGCTTTTTTTTTACAAGTGCAACATGTAAGCTCATCAATGACCTAAAACCCATCTGTCTGAAAAAACAAGGAGATAGTTTATTCATCGTGTTTAGTCATTTTCATAATTTTGGCTCAACTATTTCAGGACAGTTAGCTTGGGGATAAATCACCTGAGCTCAACAGACTGGGAGAATATCATTTTGCTCATTGGTGTGCTTTCCCCCTCTTTACGTGCAACTAGGATGCTATCCTCAGACAGAGAAAGTACTTTACCTTCGAGATCAGAATCTCATTTGTGGTCTCTGGCATCTTCCCTGCTAAGCCACCTCAGCTCTTGTATAGGAGCGCCCATGCACTTCCAAAAACACTCCACATAAAATGAAAGCTGGATCAGACAATGAAATGTGGACTGAACATGTGCTCTGATTGCTGCCAGGCCAGAGGGACTGCTTCAAACGTTTTAGATGGTATGTTCTGGTCAGTAGGCTCTTGTCCAGAGATTCTAAAGCAGCTTAAATATTGAATGAAAAAATATATAAAAAGAAATATATTCCCTTCTGTAACTGAAAAACCAGCTTAAATATTCAATAAAAAAAGATATAAAATGAAATGTGTTCTCTTTTGTAATTGAAAAGCAGCTTATATATTCAAAGAAAAATATATAAAAAGGAAAGTGTTTCTTTCTGTAATTGAAAAGAAGCTGAAATAGTCAATGAAAAAAATACATATGGAGAAATGTGTTCTCTTCTGTAATTGAAAAATTTTACAAATTTTAGAAAAGAAATAGGTTGTTACACACGGCAAATACATGCATATCATAAAAAGAAAAAAACTCTTTTTTATTATTATGGACTGTTTCTCCTGCCTAGATTTTAGTGCATCTCAAATTTGATGCACTAAAAATTTGACTGGATTTATACAGAACATTTGCACTTTGCAGAGGACGATTTTTGCCTAAAATAACCCAGAGGAACATTGGAGAGTGTCCCAAATTGTGGTTTCTGTGTCAAATAAATCACATCTACTATTTTGTAATTTTAACTAATAAAACATATTAGGAAATATGGCCTGTCACTCTTGGCAGAGGAACATGATTAAGCAGCTTGGCAAATAGAATGAACAGATGTTGGGATAAAAATCAGGAAGCCCATTCATCTTCATGCTTCTGGTGGAAAATAAACATTTTGAGAATTTTAACCAGTGAAAATTGTTTTCTTTTTTGGTAGCTTAGTGCATTTTGGAGTGTTTCACAGCTTTCTCTGATAATTTTAGGTTAGCTAATGTGGCAGACAACAATGCACTGAATTGCCTGCTCTGTGCTTGCTGCCTCATTGCTAAATAATGCCTAGAATTAGTGGGAAAGAGAGGGTTCCCCACTGTTGGGCATCACTGAGTTATCTTTCATTGGGATATCATCTCATTTGGGTGGCAAAGTCTGAATGTAGGAGGAACATGTCTAAATCATTAGCATCACATGTTCCTTACACATAATAGTTATTTTAAAATGTTGGTTGAATGGTTAGAAAATTACAATGAATTCAATAGGCAGACATTGCTTTTGTATGTCATCTTCTAGCCCTGGCGAGTTCTCCTTACCTGCTGCCCGGTACAGCTGGCCCATGCCAATTCATTCTTTACATTTTATATCAGAGATCACAGCTGACAGGAATCTTTCTCTGGTCATCTTAAAACCAGAGGTAATTACTCTCTCCACTTAATGCCATGTATATGCTTTTATGTTGTGCATATACATTCTTCTAAAGTTGTTTAAATGTATCTTCTTCTCTGATGGGATATAATTTTTTTTTTTGGTCTTAGAATAGGGATTTTTCTTCTTCTGTATATTTATCAAGAACAGGCTATGTAATATATTATTGGATAAGTGATGACAGGTAAATTGGTTGAAGAAAATACGGTGTCTGTGCACCTGAATTTCCAGACAAATATCTTTAACATGAAATTAATTGAATGATATATGGGTGCTACAACTCACCCTTTAGTTGCTAAAGGAGAGTTCTCTGAAGACATATTTTTCTAAATCCTGAAAAGTGAATGTGAGTAAGCTATACATATGAGGAATGAATGATATTTAGGGCAAGTGTCATCGCAAATGCAAAGTTAATGAGCTAAAAGTTGGTCTGATTTATCCAATGCAATGAAGAGAAACTTAATGTTAGACTATTTATAAGAAATGAGAATGTGCATATAGACAATAATAGGAATAAAGGTTTTATTCCATGGCCTTGGGAAATGAAAGACAAATCTCTCTCTCTCTCTCTCTCTCTCTCTCTCTCTCTCTCTCTCTCTCTCTCTCTTTCTCTCTCTCTCTCTTTCTCTCTCTCTTCAGGAAAAAGAGTGATACAAACTGCCTTTGATTTAAAAAAAACAATAGCTTCAATGCATCAGAATGGTTATAAACCCATTAGCCTGGTGAGATGTTATGAAATTTAAGCAAAAAGATAAGATGACTACTGGATGTATGAGTGGTAACAGGATAGAAAGAAGAATTCAATTTAAAGGTATATCTAAATTGCAATTTACTGAATATGTGACTACATAGGATAAGGACATTTATTGGTGTGCAAGAAGTTTTTTTGTTGATAGTTTTTTGTTGTCTTTAACTTTAAAAATATCATTAGTTAATATAAAAAATAAAATAACTGGGTTAAAATGGTGAGTTGTAAGACATAGAATAAATTCTGTTGCAGAAATATTGTGTTACTGGATTTGCAAATGGAAATGTCTAATAGGCATTATATCATCAATTTATCATATGGAATTGTTACCAGATTACAATGATAGATATTGTACTTAGTGACCTACAGATAATAGTTGAGAACTGAAAATATGTAAGGTTATGCAGCAAGTATGAAACAATAGAGGATTAAATTTATAATTATGAGGATGATGCTGTTTTTAAGGATTGAACAGAGATGAAAACACCAGCCAAAGTAAACAAACCAGAATCAAAAAGAGGTAAGAACATTAGTCAAAATAAATTACCTGAACCGAAACCGGTTTAGCTCAGTGGATAGAGAGTCAGCCCCGATTTCAGTCAGGGTCATGTACCTTGGTTGCGGGCACATACCTGGTAGGGGGCATGCAAGAAGCAGCTGATTGATGACTCTTTCATAGATGTTTCTAACTCTCTATCTCTCTCTTTTCCTCTCTGTAAAAAAAATCAATTATATATATATATATATATATATATATATATATATATATATATATAACCTGATAGCAGACACTAAGAGAGTCACTAAAAGATTGCTTACATCTATACAAGGTTTACAAGGGTAATATGGTGAAAGAATGCTCCAAAAATTAGTTGGCCATAGGCATTTTTTAAGTTGTCGACACTATTACAGATGTCCCCTATTCACTCTCCTCCCACATCCATCCAGACCCTATCTTCCCCTCCCTTGGCCCTCACCACACCATTGTCTGGGCTATGCACATACATTCTTTGGCTATTCTCTTCACCTTCTTCCATCCAGTCCCCTCTACCCACCTCCCCTCTAACATTTCTCAGTCTGTTCCGTGTGCCCATTTCTCTGGTTCTATTTTGTCATTTTATTTTGCTCATTAGATTCCACATATGAGACTATGTTTTTTGTCTTTCTATGCCTGGCTTTTTTAACTTAGCCTAATAATCTCAGAGTCCATCCATGCTGCTGCAAAAGGTAAGAGTTCTCCTCTTTGTACAGCCATGTAGAATTCCATCATGTAAATGCACCACAGCTTTTTTATGCTCTCATCTAAATGGCATTTTTCATAGGCTATAATCTAGTCTCCAGATAACTGTGCTGGATCAGATGGAGGCAAAAGAATGCCTCTGTCTTCAGGTAAACTTGGGTATTAGAAATGTCCAGTCACATCAAATCCACATTGTGTTTCCTTAGGCCTACACCTTAACTTAGACCCTCTACTAGATCAAGCATGTCAAACTCGCGGCCCACAATGGATATTTTCATTTCCCTTAAGCACCTTATGTGCAGGTGCACCATTTCTCTTCACTAATTCTAGCAGAAAATATTTTAACATCTGATTTCCATGTCATTAGTCTTGGACTGACTTATCTGGTGTGCACAATAGGAGGTATTTCACTTTCAGAGAACAAGAAAAATAGGTTTATTTGCATTATGCTTATTAATTTGTGTAGTTATTCAGTGTCTGATAAGTTAATGTTCAAGAAAATATTGATTTTTATTAACATGTTCTATCATTTTTTGCTAACAATTACTCATTTATTTCAGCCCTTTGTGTTCAGCATGTTTCTATTGAAATAAACCTACGTTTCTAATAAAAATTGAAACTTTTGTTTGTTTGTGGCCCACATAAACTTCAACCTTGTTTATCTGGTCCATGTTAGACTTGAGCTTGACATGCCTGCTCTAGATTTTATTAATCCAATGATGAGGAAGAAGAAAAAAAAAGAAAAGAAAAGAAAAAAGAAAACCAAGGAAAACAATGGATCACAAGAGCTTTTAGATTCAATATACCCAGGTCCTCTAGTCTTTGAATCTTATTTCATTTGCTTGATGTTGGTAATATCCTCAATTGGCAGATAAATCGATTAGTACTTATACCATATTTTGGCCATTTATTCATCTTTGTGTTATATATTGTGCTTTAATAAATATACAAAAAGTAGAGGACCAGAGCACGAAATTTGTGCATGGGAGGAGGAGGGGAGGCTTGTTCCTCAGCCCAGTCTGCACCCACTCCAGTCTGGGACCCCTTGAGGGATGTCTAACTGCCTGTTTAGGACATCCTTCAAACAATCCAGGACTGCTGGCTCCCAACTGCTTGCCTGCCTGCCTTCCTGACTGCCCCTATCCGCTTCTGCCTACCAGACTGATCACCCCTAACCACTCCCCTGCTAGCCTGATTGATGCCTAACTGCTCTCCCCTGCAGGCTTAGTCACCCCCAACTTCTCTCCTCTGCCAGCCGCATCACCCCTAACTGCCCTCTCCTTCAGGCTTGATCACCCCTATCTGCCCTTCTTTGCAGGCCTGGTCCCTCCCAACTGCCCTCCCCTGCTGGCCATCTTGTGGTGGCCATCTTGTGTCCACATGGGGGCAGGATCTTTGACCACATGAGGGCAGCCATCATGTGTGTTGGAGTGATGGTCATTCTGCATATTACTGTTTTATTAGATAGGTTAGAGACCTGGTGCATGGGTGGGGGCCAGCTGGTTTGCCCTGAAGGGTATGCTGGATTAGGGTGGGAGTTCTCTTGAGGCATGGTGAAGCCTGGGTGAGGATCCTGTGGTAGTTTGCAGGCCAGCCATGCCCCCTGGTGACTCAATCAGAGGCTCTGGTATCTGAGATTTATCTTTTACAATTGAAACTTTGTAGCCTAGAGCAGAGCCAAGCCTTCTGCTTGCTCCATGGTGGCAGCCATTTCTGTTAGGATTTATTTATCTTCTATAATTGAAAATTTGTAGCCTAAAGTGGAGTCCTTGGCTGGCCAGGGCAAGTGGAAAGCTTGGTTTCTTCCATCTACGGGAGCAAGTTAAGCCTCCTGCTCTTTCAAGCTCTGTGGCTGCCATCATTTTTATTGGGATTTATTTATCTTCTACAGATAAATGCATTTATTTTTCTTCTATCATTGTAACTTTGTAGCAATGAGTGAAGGCCTGGGCTTGCAAGGGCAGGTGGAAAGCTTGGCTTCCTCCTTTGCCAGGGAAACCCAAGCCTCCCTCTTGCTCTCCCTGGCTGCAGCCATCTTGGTTGGGTTTATTTGCATATCTGCTCCTGATTGAATGGAGGGAGTGGCTTGTGGGCATTGCTTGTGGGTGTAGCAGTGGAGGTATGGTCAACTTGCATATTACTCTTTTATGAGATAGGATAAACAAATAATATTCCCACTCACTTATCCAGTCGGACCTGTCATAAGAGCATTTCTGTTTTACCCTTGTGCTCTGATACTTGATCCCAGGTAACTAATTGGACTCCTTTGCTCTAGTTGGCAAGAACTAAGTATTACCTGGATTTAGAATAGCAGGTAGCATTAATTGACTTACCTGAAACTTGAAATCATAAATTGACTTCATTTGGACAAAAACCTATGGCAGTTGTAGAGTCAAACTTCTACTGGAAAAGAGAAACTCATTCTAACTATGTAAGAAAAAAAAAATTAGTACAGGTAGTTGATTTAAACCTTAAGGAATAGCCAAGAAGCCAAAAAAGAGGAGGGTGTGGCAACCCAAACATGAGGGGAAAGAAGAAAACCCTTTCACTCCTAGAAATGTAGGGACAAAGAGAGGATGTGATGTTTCTGGAGCTCAGACCAAAGTCAACCAGTGGGAGATGGAACCAAGGTGTAGCTATCAGGTGTGAGCTGGGTCTGAGGAGGAGTCTCTACCTCCACCATATGCCTGGGCTGCTAGACACCCAGCCTGAGGTGAGGGGGGAGGGCATTCTGAAATTTCCCTTCTTGTCACCCTGGAATCTCCTTCCAGTGACTGCAGAATTGAACAGGGCACAGCTAGGGAGTGAGGTAAATTAGGAGGAAGACCAAACAACAGTGTTTCTCAAAATGTGGCCTACAAAGTAACCATTAGAGAAGCAACACTTATTAGTATTGAAAAGGAAGATTTCTGGGACAGAAATCAGAATTATGTATTCAAAGACCCAGGAGGTGGGGGGGCTGCTTACATGTGACCCCAAAACCATGCATATTTAATTATCTAAAAAGTTATTTTTTGCTCCAAAATGAGAAAATCAGGAACTTCAGCTACCCAGAAACTGGTCCTTCCTGCCTGTGGGATCTTTGGAAATTAGTTAAACTCCCCAGGTGTCATTTTTTTTACATCTAAAGATAGGGGCACTGCCATCTATCATATGTACAGTACAGGCCTGGCATGCCAGTTAAGTGAGATAGGTGAAATGTTAGAAATGAGAACATAGAACACCTTTTCAATGTTAGATAATCTAAAATAATAAATTAAATTAGACTCCACTCTGATGAGTTCTTTATACTGTTGTCTGGGGATATATTACATGGTCACCATTATAAACTCATCATATTTTGATAACTATACATTTTTTTCTTAGGACTTTATAAAATTTGCATTTTATATAATACACCAAAGTTTTTGTGCATTTCTATGTAAAGTAAATAGAATTGGATTGATTAATACCTTTCAGTTGAAACTTCTTGATGTGTTTTTAATACTTATTTTCTATATATCTACTTACTATGTTAAATAAAATTTCCTATATATCTCTTTGCTCCTCCCCCCCCCCCCCCGTTATCTATACTAATAAAAGGGTGATATGCTAATTAGCCCTGGTTGATAAGACATCTTCCAGACATCTAACTTCTTCCAGACAAAGCTATGGTGGTGGGGGCCAATGCAGAGGTGGTTAGGGGCTATCAGGCTGACATGGAAGCAAGCAGTTAGAGGGTGATCAGGCTGGCAGAGGAGGACAGTTTGGGGCAATCAGGCAGGCAGGGCAGAGGTAATTAAGGGTGATTAGGCAGGCAGGTGAATGGTTAAAAGCCAGTGGTCCTGGATTGTGAGAGGGATGTCCCACTGCTGGTTTAGGCCCAAGGGCAGTGGGACAACCCCCGAGGGGTCCCAGATTGGAGAGGGTAAAGGCTGGGCTGAGGAGCAACACCCCTACCCCCAGGCACAAATTTCATGCTCTGGGCCTCTAGTTGTTTGTGATAATTCATGGAATCACAAAATAATATCTCAATTAAAATAATTATTTAACTGTTTTAACTATTCTGAAATGAGAAAATGGAAAAAATAATTATTAAATTGAGAAATTATAAACATTCTAAGTAGTTGCAAAATGATATTGCAATATTTATTTCTGATATTTTATGTTTAACTGCTGAGCACAATAACAACGTCAGCCTTTTAGTATCACAAATATGGTGAATATAGAGAAAGGGAAGCAATATTTACTAACATCATATTAGTGGAAAATAGTTTTAATAATTAGAACATACTCCTGAAAATATATATTCCACAAACTTACAGTTACAGTAAATGAGCACTGATATTTTATGCCCATGTTTAGTATGGGCTTGGGCCAACATTGAAACCCCTGTAGTTTAATTTTGTATGAAGTCCATTAAACTTTTCTTGTATCAAATAGAAAACCATTGCAGCTTTCATCACTCTTTATTTCTTTTAACAGTTACAATGACTGTATAAAGAAAAGTGTGAAAACTGTAAATGCAAAGCTTGATGAATATTGATGAAGTGAACACACTGGCACCTAGATCAAGAAACAGAACATGACTATTACTTCAAAACCTCCCTTTTATGGTCTTCTAGACATAGCAATGATAAAACAAAACAAAACAAAAAAAACCTACCCTGACTTCTAACCTGACATATTTTTGAAGTGTAAGTAGTATTACATTTTATGCAGTCTTTTATATGTAGTTTCTTTCTCTCAGCATTATTATTTTTTTCATCTACTTTTTTGAAGTAATTCATTTATATTTATTGTTGCATAGCATTTTCTTCCATGAATATCCACAATCTATATATCACTTTACAGACACAATACTTTTGTTGACTATTAAAATATTACAAATTTGTGTTTAGTGCACACCTAGGTGAAGAAATTGTGGGCTATAAGAATTACTTTTAATTTGAATGAAAACTAAAATGATATACATGTACATGTATAAATAAACTATGAATATATAGTTTATGCATATAATTATTTATCCTATATAATAAAAGGCTAATATGCATATCAACCAAATAGCAGAATGACTGGTTGCTATGAGATGCACTGACCACCAGGGCGCAGACACTCAATGCAGGAGTTGCCCCCTGGTGGTCAGTACTTTCCCACAGGGAGAGCCCTGCTCTGCCAGAAGCTGAGCTCATGGCTGGCAAGCACAGCAATGTGGTGGGATCCTCTCCTGCCTACATGGCAGCACTAAGGTTGTCCAATGATGCACACTGCAGTGGCCAAATGGCCTGATATGGGCCCTGATCAGACCCCCCCAACCTCCCGTGATCCTTCTCCCTGGCTGGCTCAGCCCCTAATTGGCTTCCATATTCTGATCAGAAACAGGGCAAGCTGGCCAACTGTCTATAGCCCTTCCCTTAGGCCAGCCCCACCCCTAATCAGCCCCACCAACCCTATCAGGGCCACAACCAGCCAACCAAGTCCTTGTGGCCCCTCCCCCCAGCCAGCCATGCTCCCAATTGTCCCCCCACCCTGATCGGGGTGGGGCCCACAGCCAGTGACCCACTGCTCCTCCCCCTCCCCCCCTTACTGGCCCAGCTGCAATGGCCCCCATCAGGGTGAGCCAGCTGGACCCACCCATGCACAAACTTCTGCACTGGGTCTCTAGTATAAAAATAAAATCTAAGTGTAAGTAATACACATTGAGTATAAAAATATACAAAATACCACTTCACACTTAGGATGCTGTAATAAAAAAAAATCAACTGGAAAATAGCAAGTGTTGGTAAAGTGTTGAGAGATTGGAAGCCTTGTGCATTGCTGATGGTCTACATTTCATCTTGTATAATTTCATAAATGTTTTAACTTAAGCCCCTACCTCCAGGCTCATACGTAAATTTTATTCATTGCACAGTCATACTGATGACTTACTTTCCGTTTAAGAAATGTGTTCCCTTGAGCATTGTAGATGCTATTCTCTCATTCTAGACCACACTACATTATGTATCTCTTTAGGAAAAAAGGTTAGTGTTTTTCACTTTGATACAAATCATCCCTTAATGAATTATAACAACTGTACTTATAATATTTTTTGCTGAGATCCTTTACATGTATGCTTTCTAATAAGCTGTACAGACTTTGAGAAGAGAGCAATTCTCATTCATGTTTGTAACCTCAATACCATATAAATTTGTGTTTGATAAATACATAAATAAAGTGATGGAATGTTGAGGGAAAGTCTTTGTAGATCAGACAACTTTACTTCAAAAATCACATAGTAACCAGAAATATTGCTTAGGAACTGTTTCCAAGGGAGATCCTTTACTGTTTCTATTGGTTACTACAGTAGCAGAATCTGTCTGCATAGAGATAGCCAATATGTCAGAGCCATTAGATAGCTTTGTTCTTTTCAGTAGGCTAAACATGTTCTACTTAATGTCATTTGCAAATGGGATTCTTTATCATGTTTTCTCACAACAGAATGTGCACTGCACATTCATTCCTCAATCTATTGAATCCTCACAGAGTTGTGTAGCTCAAATTAAGTTAGCTACAGTCAGCTTCACACACTTCCCTAATGAATTAGATGAATCAATATTATAGTGACATATTCAACAAGTATAAAACTATGAATGTGAAGATAAAAGGCTAAAACAAAGTTCTGAAATTAGTCTACAGCTATCAATTGCCAAATCATAAATTGGTCTGTCTGGGTCTTTAAATTAAAAAACTGAAGCCTGAACGTATTTGTAATATTACCATTTCTCAGAGGATAAAATGCAATAGGATTTGAAAGGCTCACCTGGAGGGCAGAGGCTCAAAAACAGGCTAATCCTAATGTTGCTTAAGACACACACACACATATTGAACTAAAAGTTCCAAGCCACAAAACTCTGATAATTTTTTTAAAATAATCATAATAAAGTAATTGCAAATTACCCTATATAATAAAAGGCTAATATGCAAATTGTCTCCTCAACAAGGGAGTTCAACCAGGAGGTGGGACCAGCCTACAAACCACCCATAACCTCTCTCCCCTGGCCGGCCCAGCTGGAGTGAGCCATCTCGATCCTACCTGTGCACCAATTTGTGCACCGGGCCTCTAGTATAAAAAATAAGCAAGTTATGGAATAGTATGGGAGAATCATCCTTAGAGTTTTTAAAAGGGAGAGGTAAAATGTTTTCTAAAAGTTATTTGAGAGTTATATAAGAGTTTACTGAGCAACAGGAGAGGCAGAGAGAGAGAGAATCGTGATGAGCAGTCTGTAGCACACATGCTAAATGATACATAAACTGGTTATAAAGAGGGGAGTGGCAGCCAGTGTTCACTTTCGTTCCCCCCTTTTTGCATCAGGTGTCTTTGACATTATGCAATACGCAGAAGCATAGAACTGCCTCAAAACCTCAACTCCAGTAGAACACCACAGTCCGAGTGAGTAATATCTCAATATCTTACTTTAATCAAGCATGTATACATTATAGAACATGTTACATTATAAAGTTAAATCTCGGAATAAGGCTTAGAATTCAGAAAGCAGTTTCCTCCCAAAGTCTGCTCTAAGCCCATGTTCAGCACACTCCAATAGAAATGCTCCCCTCCACTGAAACGGGTTTGGCTCAATGGATAGAGCATCAGCTTGGGGACTGAAGGGTCCGGGATTCAATTCCGGTTTCAAGGGCATGTACCTTGGTTGCAGGCATATCCCCATTAGGGGGTGTGCAAGAGGCAGCTGATCGATGACTCTCTCTCATCGATGTTTCTAACTATCTCTCTCCCTTCCTCTCTGTACAAAATCAATAAAATAAAATAAAAAGAAATGATCCCTCCCCCCCCACACACACACTGCATTCATATATACACATGCTCCCTTTTTATCCTTAACAACATTTAGTTAAGTGAATATTCTCTTCATAGTACCATGAAGGTGGCCCTACCAATGCCAAAACATTTGTGATCATAATATTTTCTTACTGTTTTATTAAAGGCTTTCCCCCTGAATATTTATATTCAGTTGGGATGATATGTTTCTAACAATTATTTAAAAAAAAAAACACACACACAACTGCATTAAATGGTAGTTCATATATTTAAGAAAAATCAGGAAAAAATCTTCATTAGTATAAGAAATCCTAGAGATTGCATTCTCCAGAGCTGGTTATCACACAGATAAAGGGGCCAGGGTGATGGTGAGGGTCATAACCAAGGCGGCTTCCCCGACAGCTTGCCCTGAAGACAAGATGCACATTCTCAAAACTGAGCTAATCTTAAAATAACCAGCAGAAGCCAAATATTGACATTTTTCTTACTCCAGTTTGCCCTTGAGCATGTTGTTCTGTCAGACTCTTCCCCTCACATGATTGATACAGATTCCTTCTGCCAACCCTAAGTGTGTTACTCCAGGAGGTCCAGGACTATCCTCTAATGTCAGCTCCACCAGCAGAGCTGGCTCCTCCATGGAAATCCATGTCTGCATTTAGCTGTAGAATACCATCCTGTCTCTTATGCGCTTTGTAGTCTCTCATTGTTTGCTGAGAGAATGGATGGATGGATAATGGATGACTGACTGAATGAATAAAAGCTGTTATCACTTGTAAAAATCTGAGTTTAACCATGCTTATGCAATTTGCTAGCTTTTCATAATAGTTCTATTTTTTTTAACTACAGTTGCTCTACCATATCACTGTTACAGAGAACATATTGACAATTGCCAAAGAGTTAGGGGGATTGGTAAAAAAAAAAAAGGTAAAGGGATTAAAGAGAACAAATTGGTAGTCACAGAATAACGATGGAGATGTAAAGTACAGTATAGAAAATATAGCCAATGATATTGTAATAACTATGTATGATGTTAGATGGGTACTAGACTTATTGGGGTGATCATTTTGTAGGTTATATAAAGGCCTAAATGTTCCTACCTTTTAATTAAACTTTGAAAGAACAGAGATCAGGATGAAAAAAAAAACCTTTGATAAGAGGAAATAAAAATATTCAATAATAATTTTTAAATATTATTACATTCTGACGAGACTGTTGTCCCTCAAATAAAAGTTATATAAAACCCTCTATCTAAAATAAATAAAAGGAGAATGAGGGGGACCCCTCCAATTGTTTGGCCCTTTGCTTTTGCCCTAGACCAGGAAGGAGTATCTCTGAGTAACCCTAAGTTTACACCATCAATTTGTGACCATTGAACTGAATTGCACTCAAGATCATAAAGCTCATAGGACATTCATTCAGAGGTGTAGAAAAGCATCACTATCTCTCCGGACTCTCCCCTCACAGACTTAAATTGAGTTTGCTGAGGACTTTTCACCTGCAAGTTCCTCTGTGCCCCACATTTAGCAACCTATCCCCACAAAGGGCCTGAGGCTGAGTCATCCATGGTCAGCATTAGGTCAATCTGTTTGCGGGTCCTACTATGAAACTGAGGCCTGGTTTTGATGATTGGGTTCTCGTTTGTTATTTTTTGTCCCCACAGTATACTGTTTTACTGCCCTAGGAATGTGTAATCCCTCACTCTGTACTTACAAAGCAATGTAGCAGTTCTTCAAAGGCAGGGCTTCTGCTTAGGTCTTTACAACCTTGGAGTCTGGATTCTCTTCGCTAGTTTCAGGTGGGTCCCAGTGGTTGTGCTAACAACCTGTTTGCCTAAAGGGAGACTCCCGGCTACTGTTCTGTCCCTGGAGACTGCCTCGGTGCAGCTTCTGGCACTTCTGGTTTGGTCCATTCTATAAAACTGAAATTCACATGGTTGGGTTCAGGTGAGGTTACCAAGAAAGAGGAAAGCCAGATATAAAATAAACTATTATTGCCAATGCCAGCTTGGTTAGGACCAGCTGTGCTTATCTGAGTTCACTAGACCAGAAGCCAGAATCTGTGGATTTTCTTCCAATTCTTTTATAGGTAAGATGTGACATTGATAAAAATTGCTTTCCTGAAAATTGAGTTCTATTGTGTCGGCATCTAAGTACTTGCGGGTTCCACACATATATGGCTTCAGTTGAATTTTTAGGTTTGCAGACGTAGTACAAATGTAAAACACATTTTGTTATTTGATAGTTGGCTATTCAGCTGTTAATCAGTAAAAAAAAGTTTTTTGATCTGTTTTGTAGTTTTCGTTTGGCATTCGTTGAAAAATGGAAAATCAAAAGGAACATTTTCATCATATTTTGCTTTTTTATTTCCGCAAAGGGAAAAACGCATCGCAAGCTCATAAAAAGTTATGTGCTATTTATGATGACGAAGCCCTAAAAGAACGGCAGTGTCAAAATTGGTTTGCCAAATTTCGTTCTGGTGATTTTTCACTCAATGATGAAAAACGCTCTGGTCGTCCAGTTGAAGTTGATGACGCCCTAATCAAAGCAATAATCAATTCGGACTGTCACAGTACAACACGTGAGATTGCAGAGAAGCTTCATGTATCACATACATGCATTGAAAATCACTTAAAACAACTTGGCTATGTTCAAAAACTCGATACATGGGTTCCTCACGAACTGAAAGAATCACAGTTAATGCAACGCATTAGCAGCTGCGATTTGCTAAAGAAACGTAATGAAAATGATCCATTTTTAAAACGACTGATAACTGGGGATGAAAAATGAGTTGTTTACAACAATATCAAGCGGAAAAGATCGTGGAGCAGGCCAGGTGAACCAACTCAAACAACATCAAAAGCTGATATTCATCAAAAGAAGGTTTTGTTATCAGTTTGGTGGGATTACAAAGGAATTGTCTACTTTGAACTCTTACCACCCAACCGAACGATCAATTCTGATGTCTACATTGAACAACTAATGAAATTAAACAATGCAGTTGAAGAAAAGCGGCCCGAATTGACAAATCGAAAAGGTGTTGTATTCCATCATGACAATGCAAGGCCACACACATCTTTGGTCACTCGGCAAAAATTAATGGAGCTTGGTTGGGATGTTTTGCCACATCCACCATATATTCCTGACCTTGCACCATCTGATTACTTTTTGTTTCGATCTTTACAAAACTCCTTGAATGGTAAAAATTTCAATAATGATGATGATGTCAAATCGTACCTGATTCAGTTTTTTGCTAATAAAAACCAGAAGTTTTTTGAACGTGGGATTATGATGCTGCCTGAAAGATGGCAAAAGGTCATTGATCAAAATGGGCAATACATTACAGAATAAAGTTATTTAGTTCCATGAAAAAATTGTCTTTGATTTTCTTTAAAAAATACGCAATTACTTAGTTGCCGACCCAATATATCTGTAAAATGGGTCTGCTGGACTAAATGAACTCTAATGATCATAATATAATTGATAGTTTAGGGTTTCACAATTGGACCACAGGAAAAGAGGGTAGTGTGTTCTTCCCCTTTCTTTAATTTGTGCAGGAATGCTTTATTAAATGCTTCTGTTTGTATTTTCAGATTGTACTCCTATGCCCACTGATGTCTGAGAGACTGAGTGCCTAGTGACACAGAGAAACATGTACTCCAAATCTATCTCTCACTACAGAGATCCACATTTGTACGTTGACCAGTTAGTCTCCAAAGTTTTCATTTCTCTAGCTTTTCCTACCTCATCAAAAATTCCTAATTTTCCTAGTTCAAGTGGCTCAGTGATTGAGCATTGATTTATGAACCAGAGGTCATTGTTCAATTCCCAGTCAGGGCTCATGCCCTGGTTGTGGGTTTGATTCCTGGTAGGGGGCATGCAGGAGGCAGTCCACTGATGTTTCTCTTTCATCAGTGTTTCTATCTCTCTATCCCTTACCCTTCCTCTCTCTCTAAAATAAAAACATATTAAAATATTCTTAATTCTCCATTGGATCAGATAAGCCAAATATACACAGTCCTCCTGGACATCAATGATACAGTTAAGAAGAGTCAATAGTACTTAGGGATTGCAATATGCCATAGACTCCTTCCAAATTGTATTAGCATATTAACTCTACGCAGTCATTTATGAGATCGTCTCTTTTCCCCATTTTTATATTTTGTTAAATCTCTATTGTTGAAAGTATTCCATCTGCTCCCCCCATTCATTCAGAGACACAGAGTTTAAGCACATAGGTGAAGTTCACAGAGCTAGTAAAAGGCAGAGCTGGGATTTCAAAGCCCAGCAATTCCATCCATCACCTGTCCTTACAAGCCTACCCTGTGCTGGTGTACTGACAGGTAGAGCGATAAAGGAAGGCTCCCTGTAAATAACCTCTAATGGTCACATCGCACACATCACCCACTCTCCGCTGCTTCCCTCACGGCCTCTCCCACTCTCCTGTCGGAGGCCTTTCCTGGCTGTCAGTAAAATATCTGTGCTGTCAGATTATTTGTTTGATTTCTGCAAAAATGTATTTTCTCAAAGAGATGGTTAGTGGAGCAGACTTTAGCTTCTAAATGTCATGCCTGCCAATTAGCAGTTTGACCTTTAACAAGTCACTCACCTGCCCTGGGTCTCAGTTTTGCTTCTCTAAGGCCGCTAAGGTTTGCTGCAGCCCAGCTATTTTTACAATGATGTGAACAGAGGACTTCGACTTTTCGCCTTGAATAGGAAGGGCTTGCGTGATAGTGGTTTATGAAATTGGTAGGAATGTTTCATCCTTTTAAAATAAGTAACTAAATTTAAGCATGCTGTGATGGGCTTTAAAATGAGATGCATATTAAATGTGTGTAATGCCTCCTTGATAGCTTGGCATTCCTAAGGAAATTATTTCATACCTTTTGTCTTAATTAGTAAAAGAATGAATGCCTATGTTGGTGGAGTTCATTAATGAAATGAGCATGGGCAAATTTAATAAAACCTCTGATCCTCATAAAATTATTAATAAATTGTTCTAAATAAGAAAGACCCTTGACATCCCACCCTAGGCAGGCCAGATTTTTTCAAAGGCACTCCCTGCTACTCTGACTTTGCCTTTCCCATTTATAACTCCAAAATAGCCTTTATTTTAGATCAGGTCATGGATATTTGGAGAAACAGAGTGCTCATTGGTCCCTAGATTACATAATCTACAAGATGTCTTCTTTTCTGAATGGATTCAGTCAGAATGGCTCTGCCAGCACATGCTCCTTCCCATAGGAAGCTGCTCCATTATGTGTCAACTGTCTTTGCTACAGCCGCTAGACCATAAGCCCTTTGATATTGGAGACTGTGTCTTGTTTCTTCTCCATCACTCTCTAGCCATCTCTCATGTCTTGAGCACATTAGTCATGTAAGAAACGTTGGGTGAACTTTAAGACAAATGAGATAATGGGGGTCTTAAATGATAACTGCAAAAGCCCCTTATTCTGTAATTATGAATCATACACTTTGGAAACTGTAAAGGTTCCATGGAGACTATATTTTCTCAAACATCTGCTGGCATATCACAAGGGAGGCATCTCACCCTAGCTTCTTGTCTTCCAGATATTCTTCTTCTTCAATCACTTTTACTCCTGGGAACGTCTTTCCTCGAACAACTCTCAGCTGTCAAAAAGTCAAGTCTTTTAATGCATCATATGATCCTAGAGCTGCCTCACATGAGCTTAGGCAGATCATTCACTGCCCCATATGCAATTACCTAAACCTGATTTTCACTTCTTGCAAAGTTTTGTTGCATGCCTTATTTTCTATGTTTATATTTCTATCTTCTGAACAGAATTTAAGTTAATCCAAACTTGGGCCCTTTAGTCTTTCTATAGATAATTGAATTCTCCCCATGACTGTCAGAATTTGCTTTGTCTTAGGTGATACTAAGGTACATAATTTATATTCTGACTGCAAGATATTTGGGGAAAAAAGTGAAAAAAATTTGGACATAGATAATACTTTTATTTTCCTGTATTATACCAATAAAGTTGAACAGCTTATAGTAATAATGATACTGCAAGGAAATCCTATGTAATAAAAGGCGAATATGCCATTCAACTGAACAGCGGAATGACAGGTCGCTCTGGCGTGCACCAACTACCACGGGGCAGACACTCAACACAGGAGCTGCCCTCTGGTGGTCAGTATGCTCCTGGGGGGGGAAAGTGGGCGCCACTCAGCCAGAAGCCAGGCTTCACAACTGGCAAGCACATCTGTGGTGGCAACAGCCTCTCTGATAAATTGTTTAAATTTATTCTAATATCTCCCTGTACACCACGTTAAAAGTAAAAACACTTTGGGAGTACTTGACTAATTTCCCTTATGATGAAGTATTTACAACTTTAACTTTAATGTCACCTGCTCTTTGAACTCAAGAGAAAGCAACATATAACTGACCATGTTCAAAAACGGGTTCAGTTAGGAATATTCCTACTCTGTCTAGTGTGTCCTTGTGATTTATTAATATTCATCACAAATGCTGGCATCACAGGAAACTGCCTTCGAATTAATTTAAATAGGATGCCAGTGTCAGACTAGGACAAATCAATCATTGGATTTCAGAACAACCTCTCTCCTTCTGCAGATTCTGTTAATACTTCAGCTTCTATTACATTGGGTCTCAGTCTTTTGATAATAAATCTAATACCATTACAAACACACACGTGCAATTGGCACTAGTGATAGCTTTATATATACTGCACATGTGTGAGTCAACATTTATTTTTAAATTGCCAGTGCATATCATATGCACCAGCCAATCAGTTGCTCAAATGGTAGGATGGACAGACAGTTGGTCACTTAGCCTTTTATATATATATAGATAAACCTATAAACGCAGTTTATAAATCCAGTTGCATTTTGACTCAGGAGAAGAGTTACAAAGAAATAAGTACTTTTCTGTCTTAATTTTTCTTTAGATTCAAGTTACTGTCTGATTTCTTTTCATTTAACTCTGAAATGCTTTCTTAATATTTCTTGCAGGGCAGGTCAGTTAGAAACAAATTCTTTCAGTTTTTGTTTATCTGGGGATGTCTTGGTTTTTCCTTTGTTCAAAAGAATGGTGTTTCTAAGTATAATTTCTTTGTGGAGAGTCTTTCTTTCAGCACTATGAAAATGTCTAACTACCGGTACTGCCTTTTGGAATATATGGCTTCCAATCAAAACCCAGCTATTAATCTTATGGAGGGTTCCTTGTATGTAATGGATCAGTTTCCTTTTTCTGCTTTCAGGGTTCTCTGTCTTTGTCTTTTCATTACAACAACAACAACAAAACAATGATTACAATATGTCTCAGACCTCTCTTTGAGTTTGTTCATTGATCTTGAATGTGTCTATTCGGATCTTTCTTCAAATTTGGAAATTTTTGCCCTACTATTTATTCATTTCCTTTTTCTCTCTGTGTGTCCCTATTTCCATTCTAAGAACTTACATCATGCATGTGCCACAAGTCATTAAGGTGCTGTTCATTTTTATTCTTTCCATCTTTTCCTCGAATTAAATACAATAAATTATTTTTTTCTAACATTTGCATATTGACTTTTGCCTTCTCAGATCTGCCACTGAACTCTTCCAATGAATTTTAATTTTGGTTACTTTTCAGATCCAGAAATTTTGTTTAGTTCCCTATTATAATTACCATCTCTTCATAGATATTCCCTTTTTTCCCCCTTGCACTGTCGTTTGTCTATGTTACCATTTTGTTCTTTAACTATATTAAAGACAGTTGTTTTAAAGTCTTTACTTAGTAATTTTGATATTTGGGATCACATGAGTTTCTGTTATATTTTCTTTTGTTGTTGTTGTTCCTTTGAAAGGGCCATATTTTTCCCTTTGCATTCTTTACCACATTTTGTTAGAAAACTGAACAGGTTAGTAGTATAATGTCATAACCCTGAAAATCATATTCTCATACCTCAAAGGTTTTTCTCTCTTTTTAAAAAATGATTTAAGGCTGATTTCTCATTTATTTTTGCAGAGACCATATTCCTTTTCATACATTGTCAGGAATGTCTCTTCCCTAGTTTGTGTTCAGGTAATATTTTAAAATATTTTTTTAATGCTATATATTCAAATAAGCAGAAAACCAAAAAGGAATTTTTCCTTGTCTTTATATTTCAACAGTTTGATTATGATGTGTTTCAGTGTGGGTCTCTTTGATTTATCCTACTTAAACTTTATTGAGCTTCTTAATGTGTTTATTCATTTTTTCATGAAAGTGGGGATGCTTTCAGGCATTAAAATATTTTTCTTGCTGAACCAGTTTGGCTCAGTGGATAGAGCATCTGCCTGTGGACTGAAGGGTCCCGGGTTTGATTTTGGTCAAGGGCATGTACCTTGGTTGCGGGTACATCCCCACTAGGGGGGGTGCAAGAGGCAGCTGATCGATGACTTTCTCATTGATGTTTCTAATTCTCTATCTCTCTCCCTTCCTCTCTGTAAAAAATCAATATATTAAAAAAAATAAAAATAAAACATTTTTCTTGCCATATATATATATATATATTGTGTGTTTTTTTCTTTCTCTTATACATTCATTTTGTATATGCTGGTATGATTGATGGTGCCATAGGTACTGAAATTTTATTCAACATCTTATACTTTTTAATATATTTCTTCAAAATAAAAATTTTAATTGGCCTGCATTGAAGTTGGTAAATTATTCTTTTTCATCAAGTTCAAATCTGATTGCAAAACCGTCTACAGGATTTCTATTTCTGTTATTGCAATTTTCAACTCCAGAATTGTATTCTGTTTATAATATCTATGCCTTTATTGACACTTATTATTTGGGGAGTCATTGTTCTCATGTTCTACTTTAACTATTTAAACTTGATTTATTTTATTGTTTGAATACATTTATAATATTAATAGCTGCCTTAAAGTATCTGTCTAATAAGTTCAATATTTGGTTCTCCTCATGGATGGTTATATTGAGATTTTAAAAATCGTCTTCATGGCTCATACCATGTTGTATCTTTGTAGTTCTCATAGATTTTTGTTCACAACTGGGTATTTTATTTTTTAAATCATATATGAGTGTTTATTTCAATACTGCCAGCAGTATGGGAGAGCAGCAGGTCATCCACAAAAATCTGCTCTGCAGCCCCCCAGAAGCCAGCTGTTGATATGAGTCAGAACAAGATTTACAGGGGGAAGTAGAAATTATAGGCATGGGAAGTAGGTTATGTAGCCTGGGCTGGGTCTTCATTGTTTGGGCAATAAGATTGTTAATAATCTTTCCACGATAATAGGTAGGTCTTGAATGAAAATGGACCCATTCCAAGGTTGGCTCCCAGGTCCAAATAACTGGATATTTTAAATAATATTGTATGCCAATACTGGAAATCAGATCCCCAGATTTTCTTTCTGTATATATTTGCTACACTTTTTGCCAATTTTTTTTTTTTGGTGATTTTTATAGACAATTTTTAAAAATGTTATCTTTATGGTTGAAAGTATTACAGATGTCCCCTCTTTTCCCCCATTGATCCCTCCAAGCCTATACCTGCTCCCCTTTCTACCCCACCCTAGGCCTTCTCCACATTCCTGTCTGTGTCCAAAGGTTATGCATATAAATTCTTTGGTTAATCTCTTCCCAACCACCCATCCCCACCTTTTCTAGGCAATTTTGTAAAGTTTTGTACTTTTTTGTTGCAAGTCTCTGATTAGATAGCTTTTTTGGTCAATGAAAGGGCTAATGTTATATTAATATCTTGAACAAATAATTCTCCAAAACTATATGTGTGAATTGTGATACTTCTTAAAACCTTTGTCTGGCAGCTAATATCTCTTAGTCTTCACTTTCTGTATGTGCATGAACTCAGCTATATGTAAGAGATTAGAACTGTAGTCGTGCACTCTTGGAAGTGTTCAGAGCCCTGTATACATACATAGCTTTATTCAAATTATATACTTTATAAATTCAAAAGTACATGTTGGTGTTTATCAAGCAGTCCTATGGTCATCTCATGCTTTAAATTTGTCCAAAGTGTTTTGATCATATAAATTTTGTTTATATCCCCAAATCAACATCTGTAATCTTAAATAATTGTTGGTGATTGTTTCTCACAAGATAAGGCTTTTCTGACAAAACACACTCTGAATCAGTAAAGTAATAAGAAATATCTGGGAATTGAACTTTTCACTTAATTGTAAATCAGATCAAGTAGTGAAAGTGTTCCAGGTATACAGTTTTGGGGAAATACCAAATCTAATCTGCTTTTTCCGGTTATTACTCAATGATGGTTTTCAAAGCTTATGTGTCTGTTGGTTATGGAAGCTACTGCAAAGCTACCAAAGGTTGATAGGATTAGACCAAGTATAGTGTCACACATCTACCTATTTTTACAAAGATTAATCAATTAAAAAACAGTTCATACTCTGATTTTTGCATGCATTTAATAAATTTCCAAGAGTTCTAAAACAGTTTGTTTTGACAGTTTTGCTAATGTTCCCATTATCCTTATTAAAAGTAGGTTTTTTTAAGGTCTTTACTATTCCAGATTACTTTCTGTTGTTGATATTCTTTTAATTTACACTTATTTTATACAGTTTCCAGATTAAGCAAATATTACTTGTATGGTAAATGATACATGTCTTTATTTTATATATACATTTAGAGAGTGTATATCTAACTATGTATCTATTTACCTAATTTATATTTTTAAGAAAAGCAGAGAATAAACTTTGGAATCAGAACTATTTGTTTTGATTAACCTAACTTTTTTATTTGCCTATTCTGTGACATTCATATTATAGATTGTTGGAAAGTTATTGACTTTTCTGTATCTCAGTGTCCTCATTTTAAATAAGAATTTCAATATTACCTTATGACCTGAATTATAAGACATTAAAATGTACTCATTATCAGGTCTGGGCATTTAATTTAATAAATATAAGTTATGATTAACTAACTTAATTAAAGCATTTTACCTTTAAGATCAATTTGAAAGGGGTTAAAATATTTTGGTAAAATATATGTTTACACAGATTCCCTTCCTCCTGGTGAGGACAGTGGGTGCCTGGAGGTGGAACAGCCTGCCATGTGCCATCAGACTCAGAGGGGCATAGATCTCACTGAAGCACAGCTATAGGAATGAGGAGAAGTGGAATCATTGCTGAGAAAAGCCTTTAAACTCTAGCAAATTACAAAGTACGAGGTGAGGGTTATCCAGGAGACCAGAGTGCACAGTCATTAGCAGAAATGACTGAGCCACATGCAAGACTTTGTTGAGAGCCCTCAGAATCGGAGCTTGTGTGGAATATGTAACAGGAACTCCATTTTCCCATGATACTCAATGCATGCTGTGATAGGGGAGTGGCTACCTAAAAGAAGCCTTATAGGCCTAAAGGTTATATTTACAATTTCTAAAAGTAATTCATACAAACAAACAAAATAAATAAATAAGTAACACAAAAGCTAAGAAAGAGAGAACAGGGCATTAAAGATTGTATATTTTGTGGCATGTGTGAACCAAACCAAACCAAAAGTTTTACTTCCTTTCTTTGTCTACTTGACATTTGTTTCAAGTGAAGGCAAGGCATGAGACATCAAACATAAAGGAGCAGCTCAATATCAGAGTACATAAAAGTGGATTAAACAAAAAATGTGACATGTAAAGAAAGCTGAGTTTCTTCTGGAAAAGATACTTTAGATCATAAATATTTTTCTCAATTCTACATTTTTTATTAATTTTAGAGATAAAAGAAGGAAGAGAGACAGAAACATCAATGTGAGAGAGAAATATCTATAGGTTGCTTCTTGCATGCGCCATGACCAGGGATTGAACCTGCAACCTAGGTATATGTCCTGGCCAAGAATTGAACCCACCACCTTCTAGTGTACAAACAATGTTCCAAACAACTGAGCCACACCAGCCAGAAAAATTCTATATATTACATTTAAAAAATATACATTCTTGTCTTCTACCTCTAATTAATAGATCATTGATTTTAAGCAATGTACTAAAATTTGGATGTATAAGTATATGATTTCAAAAGAATTAGTAGGTCATAGAAAATCTAATTAAATATTTCCTGTATACTGGTAGAGGAAAGACTCTGAAAAAATTTTTGTAGCAGTTTGCAAAGAACAAGTTAACCAGAATAAATATAGTGTTATGTATACCTTGCTAAATTCTACAAATTTGTCTAACCAAAAAAAGTACTTTTATTTACTTCCATTTAAAGTCACATAATCTCTTTGCTTCCTACTCTTTTACACCTAATCTTGGAAGCACTGTTTATTAAATTTTGTTTGAATTTATTGCTTTGGGAATTTTTATAATTATCTGGAAAATAAGATTTTATTAAGAAAGTTTAAGAAAGTTTAGTTATATTTTATATAAAGACAATAAAATGTTAATAATAAGCCTGGCATAAATTTCAGTTATGAAATTAAAATAATTAATAAAGGTGAAACATAAATAAGACAAATAAAGATTCATAAACTATTAGAGCTACTAGATGTACAATGGTAAAATGTATGGGAATAATTAACCATAAATCCATTTGTTATCAGATATTTTGCACAGAAACAAATGCTTCCTTGGAGGTGCTCAAATCTTCTTAATTACTTAGAATTTTAGCACTTTAACAATCCTGCTATTAAAATATGTAAATTTACTCTAAATTGTAGATGCTCAAAGTCATAAAAACAGTCCAGTCTGTAGCACAACCAAGATGCAGACAGGATTCTCCTGACCTCTTTCCCAGAGCTCCTTTATTAAAACAAAACAAAACATTTTTATTGAGTTCAGAGAAGAAGAGAGAGGGAGAGAAAAGTAGAAACATCAATGATAAGAGAGAATCATTGATCAGCTCCCTCCTGCATTTCCACTACTGAGGATCGAGCCTGCAACCAGGCATGTGCCCTGATCTGGAATTGAACCCACCTTCTGGTTCATAGGTTGACGCTCAACCATTGAGCCACATTGGCTGGG
The DNA here is from genome assembly GCF_014108245.1 of Pipistrellus kuhlii. Lineage (NCBI taxonomy): Eukaryota > Metazoa > Chordata > Mammalia > Chiroptera > Vespertilionidae > Pipistrellus > Pipistrellus kuhlii. The sequence continues at coordinate 45,084,734 of NW_023425438.1, read as the reverse complement.
CAGTGCTCATTCATTTCAATTCCTTCTTCCTGTCCAGGATCATTTATCCATTCTTGCCCTGTATAGTGAAGTCTACTCTGCTACATATTTTTACTCATTTCTTTCCCCCCTATAAGATCCTCATTTTTTTCAATGTTTTCCTATCTAGGGAAATATGAGAGGAAAAGACAAATATGCTATTTTACTTTAATATGAAAACACCAGTAACTTAGCGTGTTAGTTTTCCCAAGAGCATGGCATTTTCAAATAGAACACTTGCTTTCCCATTATGGATAACCCCAAAATATAGGCTCCTCTGGCAACCTGTGAATAATATAAGACCGGAATTTATTCTCAGTGACAACAAAATAACAAGTGATCTACTATCCAGCTTGTTTGGTCTGAAATATCACACTTGTTCATGCATTATGCAGAACATAACTGAATACTCAGTCTACAACTTCAGAGTGTTTCCACATGAATTATCCCATTTAATCTTGTACCACAGGACATCACATATTGTGGCCTGATAAATTGATAGAGACAAGGACTGTGAGAGAAACCAGGTGGAGTCAATGACTGGGTACCAGACTAATTCCTAAGTATGTAAAGTAGTTTGTCATTACTGCATGAGCTTTCACTCACCATAATTAAGTTGCCACAAACCTCTTGATTCTGTATACAGCCAGGTGAAGAATTTGTTGCATTGTTCATGACATATGCCTTCCTTGATAATTTTATCTTGTCACACACTGTGAAATTACAAAGTTTCCACTAGTGACTTTGATACGTACAACTAACCAATAAAATAACTCCAGGTACAATATGTCTTTGTATAAAAATACCCTTCATCTCAATATTAAAGCCACTCTTGAAAAATTCTAATTCATTAAATTAAAGGGTCTCCATTTCATCCACTTTTCTTTTAAGACCTGTTTCCAAACCTTTAAACCCACAAGGCTAGTCACTGAACAAACATCCTACACAAATGAATCACCACCCTCTTGTTTTTCAAACTTTCCATGACTTTTCTGGTGCTGAGTGTTATTTTTATTATTTGTGAAATAAACTATAACACAAATAACAGTAAAAAAATGAGTATATTAGTATGCATTTTAATTCTTATTTAATTCATCCTTACTTGAGTTCCTTCCTTATTATCTTATTCTCCCTTTTTTGCACAAAAGAGGGACACCAGTGGCATAAAACCCAGGGCATGTTTTCTCCAAACTTGAACCAAGACCATTGTGCACATCCTCAAGACAATGCCTGTTTTTGCTGAAACCAGTTTGGCTCAATGGATAGAGCGTCGGCTTGGGGACTGAAGGGTCCCGGGTTCGATTCCGGTCAGGGGCATGTACCTCGGTTGCGGGCACATCCCCAATAGGGGGTGTGCAAGAGGCAGCTGATTGATGACTCTCTCTCATCGATGTTTCTAACTCTCTATCCCTCTCTCTTCCTCTCTGTAAAAGAATCAATAAAATATATTTTTTTAAAAAAGACAATGCCTGTTTTTGACACCAGATGGTAAAAATATTGTGAACTCTCTCTTACTATAAAAAACAAAGAAAAGAAGATCCATAGTTATTTTTTACTATCAACTTTTAGGCCTGAAACATAGAAGTTGGCTCAACTGTATTTGTTGAATTATGAGTGAACAAGTAGCTTAAAAGTGTTTTGGATAATGTAAACTGTAGCTCACATCCTGATATTAAAAATCTGCATGTTTGTCTGTTATCTAGCTAATATAGTCACCAGGATGACCATTTTGTAGAAAACTACACAGTTTACCCAGATATGATTTAGACATATTTTAGCAATTGATACCACTGGTAAATTTTATATAGTATTGTCTAATATGTCTTTGTCTTCTTATGTTCCCCAAAATACACTCATTTTCTGCTATAAAATGGAAAATAAAAAAACAATCTTCCTTTTTTAGATAATACCAAATGGATTTGAATGTATTCTTTTTTGGTAGACATTTAAAAGATGAAAGTAAATGCAAAATATATGTCTAAATCATATCTTGGGGAACTAAGTGATTTTCAACAAAATGATCATTCAGATAACTTTACTAGCTTAGATTTGTCTTTTATCTAAAGCACTTACTTAGAAGTTACTTTGCTTTACATTCATGGAATACGTTATCTAGAATTTTGAGCCAGAAGAAGTCAATCATAATTATTTTAAGTTTATAAAAATAAGTTTTATATATATATATATATATATATATATATATATATATATATATATTCATCACTATGAGACTGTAAAATTTGGTATATATACTGTATAATAAATTTTAATTAACTGAAGTTGGTGATGGTGAAGGTTCATGTACTCCTTATAGAATTATAATCAGAAAAAAAAACAGAATTATATGTACTTCTTTTGAGCTATATGTATGCTTGCTATGCATTCACAATCACTCTAAGTTAACTGGGTCAGATATTCATTTTTTAAAAAAAGTTTTCTACATAGATCTGTTACACATCTCCAATTGAATGTGATGGTTACTCAACTTGTATTCTAGTGCAGACATGGCCATTATTGTAACCGCTCCACAGAAATGAGATGGACTTCCACCCAAAATTTGGTTTGAATGTTGGGACTCATAATGCTATGCAAACCAAGAGACTAGGAAAAGATTTATTACTTACATAATGTGGTTTTCTGAGGAGAGTAAGGCAGGCTTCCCAACCGGTGCGAAAATAGTTCTATCGAGTTAGGGAGGAGATTGGATGCTTGAGGTTTTATGGTAATTAGGAGAACAAGAGTGAGGTGGGAGGTTGCTGCTAAATCAGGTTCTTAAATGCTTTGATCTTCCCAGGGAACCTGGGCTTTCTATCCTTTTTGGCCTGATTGAAGGCAGAAGGGAAAGGGAGAGGGGAGATCCTTAAAAGATATTGCAGGTAAAAGTAATAAATGTAGCCCTATCTCGTTTGGCTCAGTGGATAGAGTGTTTGACTGCAGACTAGACTGAAGGGTCCTGGGTTTCATTAAGGTCAGGGCACATGCCCAGGTTGCAGTCTCCATTCCCAGTAGAGAGCTTGCAGGAGGCAGCCAATCAAAGATTATCTCTCATCATTGAGGTTTTCTATCTCTATCTTCCTCTCCCTTCCTATCTGAAATCATTTAAAATATATATTTAAAAAAGTAATAATGCAATGATTATTATATATGTTAATCAATGAAAATATTAAGAAACAACAAGAATGTTTTACAGATTGCAGGTCAGGTACTGTGTTTGAGCTTATTTTTTGCCTTCCCAGAGTGCATTGCTGATGAGCACAGTGGTGGTGGTGGGAGCCTCTTTCTCCTCTGCAGCAGTGCTAAGTATGTCCTTCAGGGAGCGGGCCCTCAGCCGTCCCTCAGACACCCCCTGAGGGCTCCTGAACTGCAAGAGGGTGCAGGACAGGCTGAGGGCCACCCCCTGAGTGTACAAATTCGATGCATTAATGGTCCAGAGACAAAGTCTACATAACAGTTTTAAGAACAAAAATAAGTAAGCCTCTGCTATGGGATGTGTATAGGCAGAAAGAGAATAATACGTTCCAAGGATAATTCAGGTTTTAGGTTTTGGCAATTGGATGAATATTCATGCCAATTATAGAAATAGAGAGGAAGAGGAAAGCTTGAAGTGAAGCAAAGAGAATACTGTTCCTCCAGAAATATTCTTAGAATGTCTCATTAAAACATTTTAACATGATATATATATATATAATTTTTTTAGGTTAAAAAGAGGTTTGTGCAGGAATAACAGTTAAGGCATTACATTTAGTAATGTGAACCACAGGCAGTTATAAGATTGACTAGGGAGAATGAGAGAGATGGAAAGTAAAGAAACGCCCAGAGATGAGCCTTAGAAATTCTATTATGGAATGTCAAAGTAGAGAATAATGAAGCCCAGGAGACTGAGAAAGAGCCTTCACACCAGGAGTAAGAGAAGGTGAAGGAAGAGTGGGGTAGAGAGGGCCACTGTATAAAAAATGGGGACATCTATAGTACTTTCAACAATAAAGATACATCTTAAAAGGTAATAAATAATGGGAAATATTTGAGGTACTTCTGATAAATAAAATTAAGAAAAGACCAACACATGTTCCATGAGTTCAGCAACATATAGTTAACTGGTGCTTTTAGCAAGGGTCCTGTGTTCATTATGAGTGGGGCCAAAGAGAAATAACGATAGACTGAATTAGGAATAGAAGGTAGGAGATTTTTTACAAAAGAAAAAAAAAATAGCAACTAAGTGTAGAAACATGAATTTTGAGCAAAAGTTTGCCTTCCAAGAGAGAGAGTAAACAATGTCACCTCCCACCCCTCACCTCCCAAAATGAGATTAGTTGAGCAACCGGTATGTGTTTTTGTGGTTGTTTTATCTTTTGCTTGTTTAAATATGTTTGTTTTAAGATGGGAGAGCCTTGAACATTTTTAAATATTTTTGGTAACCATCATTTTGTGAAAGAGACAAGATGGATGAATCACAGAGCCTACCATTGGCCATCTCTAAGAGCCTTACAGGTCCAGACACGAAGTCTAACATACAGTGATCCCTATAAACAAATGTTTGTTGATATTTGAACTCATGTAGCACAAAGTTACATGAGTCCTAATTACCATAAAACCTGGTCATATCCAGTCTGTCTGAACTGCCTGCTGGACTGGAAGCCAAGGGACACTGGTACTCCCCTTTCTTTGTGTCCACACAGTGCTAATAGCTGACCAATCACATCCACTTTCCCTTATTTCCGGTTGCTAAGTACAGTTCCTGGCACAGAGAGCTCTCTGTAAAAAGTTTGGTGGTTAAGTAGTTAAATAAATGAATAAACAATAACATAAATCTAATAAGACAGACCCTTAAGAATATTCTAACAGCTGTTTTCTTAATTCTGAGTGTCAGATAGTTTGAAGGTCAATGGGTTGTGTCATTATTCACCTGAAAATGCCTGTGTTTTTTTTGAAGAGGGCCATGTAGATAACAAAATCACACAGGTCCCCTTCTATGCCCAGTTCGTCTATTAGGTCTGATGTAGGTCTAATGACTTTGATTATCTTATTGTGTATTTTTTTTTTAAGTCCTTTACATTTTTCACTCAACTTGGTTTGTTTTCATGTGGATATCTCTGGGCTAGGACATACATACAAAGCACGGATTTTTACTATTAACTTTAAATTTAAAAAAAATGAAAATATACTTCAGAAGAGCTTACCGCTCTTTTCTTTAGAAAATGTAATTTTTCTCTTTTATCACTTCTTTTATTTTATTGACTACATCTTAAATATGCAAGAATGCTTCCATTTTCTATGTTTTAAAATATAAGGGTAAACAGATTCAGCAAAATATCAGCATAGAAAAACCTGTTAGAAAATCTAGTTTTCAGAAGAAAGATTTTTAAAGCTGGGGTTTCATCTAAAAATTCTCGTGTCTGCCTGATGTGTCCTTGGTTTTAGGTAACAATATTTGGCAGCTGTCTTCCTTGCTATTGGAAAATGAATGAAAAATCTACCCATCTCACTGGAAAATATGTTCTCTTCTTCAGCAGGATTTGCTTAGATTTTTATGTTTCAATAACTGTACTAAGGTATTCTGTGGAATAGCATTTTACTTTTTGTCCCTCAGAGACAGAGGTAATTCGGATGTCCCACTCTCATTTGGCTCTACACATCATTGTACTGATAACAAATGGATGTATCTGACAACTTTAAAAAATAATTCTGAAAAGAATAAAGGAAGAGAATGAATTCAATAATTCCATAATGATAATTTTTGCCACCACCCGCTAACAAAAACTATTTCTCAGTACATACATAAGATTTTGATTCACACTGATGACTTACAGGTACTAAAAAATAACAGTGCTTCAATTAATTCTGGTCTCAAAAATCTAAAGTATGATGTATTATGTAGATATTTAAAGACACACTATTGTTTTGTCTGACTTTTGTTTTAAAAATAAGGACAATAAATTGTGCTCTTTTTGAAACATTGAACAGTGCAAAGGGCTCACAATGAAAAGCAGTATTTCTGACCTCAGATTTATCCATCATCTGAAAGCTCTTTGTTTCTGGCAGTCACTGTCATATCTCTAATATCTATGCTGCTATCTATTTATTTAATCATTTAGAAATATCTATAGTAACTGTACACTTCCTATGCAGGCTAATATATATTTTTTTTCACTTCTCAAATAGCCTCTAATATTTATACCTAAGTACCAACTTTATTTTAACTTTTCTGGTTCTTTATTTTATATCATAGTATAAATTTCTAATAGCTTTAGGTTATTCTTTTTTCATAGAATATTATTTTTTGTACAGATGCACTATTTTTATAATTCTTCCTGAAGATATTTATTATCCTATATAATAAAGAGGTAATATGCAAATTGACTGTCACCCCAGCACAAAATGGCTGCCCCCATGTGGACACAAGATGGCCACCACAAGATGGCCAGCAGAGGAGGGCAGTTGGGAGGGGCCAAGCCTGCAGGGGAGGGCAGTTAGGGGTGATCAGGCTTGCAGGGGAGGGCAGTTAGGGGCAATCAGGTTGGCAGGGGAGCTGTGGGACATTGATCAGGCTGGCAGGGAAGTGGTTAGGGGATGATCAGACTTTCAGGCAGAAGTAGTTACAAGCAATCTGGAAGCTAGGCAGGTGAGCATTTGGGGGACAGTGGTCCCAGATTGGAGAGGGTGCAGGCTGGACTGAGGGACACCCACGTCCTGCCCCCCCCCCAGCCCCCGCCACCCATGGATGAATTTTGTGCACCGGGCCTCTAGTGATTTTTATAAAATTAAATTCCTTCAAATCATTCTATTTCCTCTAAGGAAAGTAATAGATACATTTTGTACTCTTATTCTTTATTTTTTATTCATGTTGATCTCTTAAAATATCTGAATTTTATTTTCTTATAAGGCGTATCCACATGTGTGCACATAAGTGCAAGCACACACATGTGTGTGTGTGTGTGTGTGTGTGAATTTCAATATAAAATGATTAAATTATTACAGAAGCCTCTAGAGTTTGTTGAATGGGAAATTTCACTTTGGGTTTACTTGCCCAGAAGCCCACATAGGTAGAGAAAACCGTTCCTTAATGCCCAATTGTTTCATACCCTAATCTTTAACTAATCCTCCTTCTTTGGACCCCACTTTCATGTTCTACCTCTTGGGACCTGATACTTCTGAACTTTCTCAGGTTTCTGCTGGTTTGGCAGCCTTTTGCATTGGCTCTGACCCTACATGCCACATACTCAAGTGCCGGGACTGACAGGCAGAGCCTGAATGACAGATGAATGATTACTCTGACATGTGTTTCTGTGAAAGAGAGGCTAATGGACTACGTGGCTCTCGCTACCAAGTAGCCCTGTTTGCCTGCCTTTCTGGCTTTTATTAGAACAATAGCTTGAACTAAAATTACCCTCTAGACACAATCAGCAGTGTAAGCATCCTTGAAAAAACACCTGCATCTGTAAGTTCTTTTAAACAAGGACATTTTGAAGACTAAACACCCCAGGGGCTCAGACTTGTTTGGAAAAGTCCAGACAGGGACTGCTGCCTTGGGCAAAGCCCCCAGAGGCCTCTGGCCTTATAGAAATCATCCTTACAGACTTTCTAACCATGTCCCATGCTTCCCCACACTGAGGGATGCATGCAGTTTCTCCTATTTTGATATAGCATGGAATATGTTTATTCTATCTTTTTTCAAAGATTTTTAAAATTGATTTGAGAGAGGGAGTGAGAGGGAGTGAGAAAAACATCAATGTAAGAGAGAAATGTAGACCAGCTGCCTCCTGCCTCTACTGGGGATCAACCCTATAACTGGAGCATGTGCCCGGATTAGGAAACAAACTGACAACTTTTGGTGTATGGGAGGTGCCTGGCCAACTGAGTCATACCAGCCAGGGCCATGTATTCTATTTTGGTGTGGAAATTTAATGATCTGCCTAGTAGTGGATGCTCCCATTCTTATTTTTATATGTGTGGAATTACACCTTTATAATGTTTTTGGTCTAATTGTAGTGTAGCCTTAAATAAAAAGTAGATAAGTTTGCATCACCATGTCAACAACTACAATACAGAATTTCATTTGGCTTTGAGGTTACATTTATTTTTATTACTTTAAAATCCTCTTGGGGTAGAAATGGCAATTTCATATAATTGAATGCAGCTGGCTGTTGTAACAAACTACATACTGAGCTACTTGTATTGATTGCACTGAGCTTAAGTAGCAACAAGTTGCATTGTCTTCTAAAGCAGTGCAGACATTGATAGGATTTGTCCTAGAGTTTATAATGCTTCCGGTTTATAGATCCTCACTAAGAACAATAATCAATAGAACATTATTATTGATTACACTAGACCTGGCTAGTGTAATTCACTGCATGAATTTAATCATGTACTATTTGTGCACTTCTTCCAGGATTTTATATTCCTGACTACTTACAATGTAGAAGAAATTTAAATGTGACATTAACCTATTAAAATGTTATATAATGTAATTACCATAGCTCTATTCAATGTATTATTGTATTTCAGTTTTTTAAGCAAATAAAAATGAGGTGAAATAGACCAAAATTAAAGAGGGAAAAGAAATGTCCTACTTTAAATTCAGAAATGTAAATATTTGTGTTTAAGAAAAGTAAGTTATTTTAGCTCATACCACTAAGGGGACAAATTTAATTCTATAGGAATGACTCTTTCAATGTTTTACCTATTGCACTTCCTTTTCTGCTAAATAAAGTACTTATATGAGCCTTTAGAAAAGTTCAGTGAATTCTAGTGTCTCTTTGAATCTCTCTCTCTCTCTCTCTTTCTCTCTCTCTCTCTCTCTCTCTCTCTCTCTCTCTCTATATATATATATATATATATATATGATTGCTTACTGACGTTTAAATGTATTCTGTTTAACAAATCATTTTTATTTATTCTACTTACTGATTATGCTTTATTTTCATTTTTATTAATTTAATAATGATAGGTATTTTGTCAACCTTACAGTACACTTTTCTGGGAAATGAAGCTTGATTTTAAATGTGTTTAAACTAAATTGTGATGTGCTCATACCAGATTCAAAACAGTTAATTTTGACAGCAGGGAAGATAAGAGAATACACACACACACACACACACACACACACACACACATATATATATATATATATATATATGAAAATTAGGTTTATAGTTTAATACAAATAAATAATGCAAAAATTAAAAACTAATAATATAAGAATAAACTCAGTTTCACATGCTCACATCTGTAAATCTACTTTTGTCCACCTTGTATGTATATATTTGGCCAATGTTTGTTTGAAGAATGGTTTAAAGCACTAAAAAAGTAAACAAAATCTCAGTTCATAAATTTGTTAGGATCAGTTTATTCTGAGACATTTATAAAACATTTCACTCTCCTGTTGTAATGGCAATTCAAGCTACATATGAATGGAAAGGATGAGTAATTACCTTCCAAATAGCTCTTGAATTTCTGTCTGTTTTGCTGAATCCTCCTCTTTATGGGCATGTGAAATATTATAGAAACTGGATTCATTTGTAGTAATTAGTGAGCGTGGAAGGCATATCTACATGATGAGCTAAATTGATTCTTTGCAGGTAAGCAGGTGAGAAATTGAACAGATCATTGCACATTCGATTCAATCCCACAAGCAAAATTGGCCAGGCTTTTTTACAAAGCCAGGCCTTTCATATCAGTGGAGTTAAAGACATCACAGGAGTTCTGGGATGCCTGTATCAATGTTTTAACAAATCGAAAGCATTTTGATTTCTTTATTCTAATGACTGGAGAATAAAGAAAAGAGAACTAAACTAAGACTCAAGAGGTCATTTGAGTCCTAGAAGTTTTAAGAATTCGCTGCATAAAACTTGGAAGACACAGAAAACATAAACAAGGAAAGTGAGGGGTGAGGAAGACGAAAGACTTCCATCTGAGGTGCTTCTCTTTTGAAGGGCAGCAAGCACTAAATTTGAAGCAATGCCTCTGAACGTGTGTCTTTTTAAAAAAATATATATTTTATTGATATTTTACAGAAAGGAAGGGAGTGGCAATAGGGAGCTAGAAACATCGATGAGAGAGAAACATTGACCAGCTGCCTCCTGCACACTCCCCACCGGGGATGTGCCTGCAACCAAGGTACATGCCCTTGATTGACCAGAATCAAATCTGGGGCCCTTCAGTCTGCAGGCCGATACTCTATCCACTGAGCTAAACCAGTTTCTGCCAAACATGTGTCTTTTAAGTACTCTGGTGGATACACATTTCATGCTGATCTACCTCTATAAACCAGAGATTTCTTTCCAACCCAAAGAGTTTCAAACACTGACATGGATTCATGAAAACCATGACTGCTGGACTTGTGATACACACCATCGAAACTAGGCTAAAATATAATCCCCAGAATTTCCTCTCTGGTGCTTTTTTAGGTGAACTACAGGGGAGATTCTCATGCGATTATGTGGGGGTGGAGGCAGCAGCCACTTTGTAGCATGAACATACCTTTTGCTAGTTACTCATCAAACACTAGTGTAGGTGCTGCTGTGGAGGGAGTTTATGGATGTCATTAAAATCCCCCATTAGTTGATTTTGACTTAATCCGAAGGAAGAATATTCAGGGTGTTCCTAAATTAATTAATTCAATCTCCTTTAAAAGGGACTGAGCCCTCTACATGAGAGGCAGAGACTCCAGAATTCAGAGAGGAGAGAAAACTGTAGGACGTTTCTACTTTCTGAAACCCCCACACTCATGCCCCTCTGCTGACTGGCCCATTCTCCTTGTTGGTGGGAAGCCACAGCCAGGCCTGCAAGTGCTCTACGTTCTTCTTGTATCTCCCTTCAGGTTTGCATCTCCTGGGCCAGGGAGGGATGGGGGCTCAGCTCCACGACAGAGTCCCAGCTTGTGCAGGATGTCTTGGGTCCAAGGAAATAGGAAATGGTATGGGTTCCAGTCCTTCCTTGTTAGGGTTCCTGCTCACGCTCATGCCGGTGGCCTCTGCACTGTAGCAAAAGATGTGGGGAGTGTCATCTGACTGCTTATCCAGCTCCCACCATGTCCTATAGCCATAAATATATACATCATATATGCATTATATATTACTTTTAGATATAAAACATATAAACATACATTATGTACACACGTTTGTAATTTATATAAATACTAGAGGCCCAGTGCAGGGATTTGTGCACCAGTGGGGTCCCTCAGCGTGGCCTGGGGGGATCCAGCCGAAACCGGCAGTCCAATGCCACCTACTACACCCACTCATCTTGCCCTGCTGCACCTGATGCAGGTTCGCACCCAGTCAGTCCCCATTGGGAGAGGCTTGTGCCACCACAGCTGTGCTCATCAACTGTGAGCCCTGTGTCTGATGCCTGCAGGTGAGCTAAGTGGCATTCCTGCTGTGGGAGTGCATTGACCATCAGGGCAGCTCCTGCATTGAGCTTCTGCCCCCTGTTGATCAGTGTGCATCATAGCAACTGGTCAATCAGTTGCTTTGGCTTATATATATATATATATATAAATCTCTCTCTTTTTCTCTCTCTCAGGTGCACATTAATGAACACTGCATCTCAATAGTACATCCTTTCCTGTGACTGTTCTTCAACTTTGGTGGAGGAATGAGGATGCGGTGGGGGATACCAAAGACTACTTACCTGAGATACAAACACTGTGCATTTAATTATTCAGCATTCAGGGATAATAATTGAATGATATTGACTTATCTACAGTATCCTGCATTAAAAAACAAAGCAGGGATTCTAATTATAGTGATAAGTAGATCAAGTGACTGTTGAATTGAGTCAGAGCAAGAAATGGGAGTTACTGTATTCCTTTTTCCTTTGTCCATCTTCTATTTTCATGTTAATTTAGTATGTCTATTAAGATAGAATGAAGCAACCAGCTTATCCTATTTCTAATCGTCAGTATACTAGTGGTTTGAAGAAAGAGAGTTTTGTATAAATGACCAAATTGAATCAGTACAATAGTCAACTTTTGGAAAAAATTAAGTTAAAGTTTCAATAGGCCAGGGTAGCCCCAGGCAGCTCTGTGAAATGGGTGGGGTTTGTCTTGTTTTATATATTTTCATTAGTTCCCCCTTCACTTTTCCTTATCCACTCAATAGTTAATTTCCTCCTCTTCCGGGCTTATATAGAAAAACATCAGCCCTCGGAAAAAAAATAAGGATAATAATATAAAATAGTCATTTATTAAGTAATTTAAGCCAGACACTGAGTTAAACACCTTATATATACTCTATTTTTTAATTCATTTTAAAATATATTTTTATTGACTTCTGAAAGGAAAGGAGAGGAAGAGAGAGATGGAAATATCAATAATAAGAAAGCATCATTGATTGGTTGCCTCCTGTACACCCCACTGAGGATTTAGCCCACAACCCAGGCATGTGCTCTGACAGGAAGTCAAACTATGACCTCCTGGTTCATAGGTGCAAACTCAACCACTGAGCAACACCAACTGGGCTACATTCTTATTTTCCATCTTCATGTTGACTTGAACAAATGTATTTTATTCCAATTTTACAGGATGAAAATTTGGATTCAAGGAGATTAAGTTTATCTAAGGACACACAAGTAGAAAGTGCTGAAGCCAGAATTGGAAGGCAGATTTGTTGAATTCCAAAACACTCCTTCTTAATATTACTCAGGAGACACTACTTGCCTTTATACCACATCAATGTTTCTCTCTCTCTCCTTTTCCCCTCTTTTTCTTCTAAAAACCAACAAAGACATATTTAAAAATAGCCCTGGTTGGTGTGGCTCTGTTGGGACTCATCCTGCGCACCAAAAGGTCTTTGGTTCAATTCCTAGTCAGGGCACCTGCCCATGATGCAAGCTCATTCCCTGAAATATACATCTTGATTTCCCCTGAGGCTTCCTTTTAACTCATGGATTATTTAGAAGTGTGTTATTTATTAAAAGTTATTTTTCTGTTACTGCTTTTTAGTTGAGCCCATTTTAATTGAATATCATTGTATGTGCAATTTTAATTCTTTTAAAATTGCCAGTGTTTGTTTTGTGCTCCAGGGTATAGTCCATCTTGATATATTACAATATAAAATTATAATGTAAATTCTATAAACATTGATTAGATCCTATTGGTTGATAGTGTGTTTAGTTATTCCTGTGTTTCTGCTGATTTAATATTTAGATGTCCTAAATAGTTCTGATAAAGGGGTATGAGGTATTATAGTACAATAGTGAATTTGTTTATTTTTTTCTCTCAATTCTGTCAAATTTTACTCCTTATATTTTGCAGCACTTTTGTTTTTGGAGGGGGGGAAGTAGGCACATACAGTGAGGATTATTAGGTATTTTTGGTGGAACAACTTTTTTTTCTCATTTCATAACCTTCATACTTATTTCCTTGCTCTAAAATAAACTTTACCAGATATAGCTACTTTTGTTTTCTTTAGATTTATTGATATGTTTTTCCATTTTTTACTTTGCTCTGTTTTGTACTTGAGGTATATGATGTAATTATTGATGTTTTAGAGCTTCTGTCAAGTATTTTATTTATTTTTTGTTTATACTTTTAATTTTTTTTCCTGCCTTTCTTTGAGTTACTTGAACAATTTTGTGTTTACATTTTGATTAACTTATAGTGTTTTGAGTATCCTTGAACAGCTTTCTTAGAGGTTGTTCTAGGTATAACATTATATACAAACAACATATCTTTCTTGATCCTCTTGGTCTTGTTGGTCTTCTGAATAGAGAAAGGAGACACTTGTTGGCATTTCATTCTGTGCTTACCATTTCATTATGTCTCATTTGGGGCTTTCAGTTTCTTCAATTATATATCTGGGATATATAAAACCAAAATTTAAAATAATAAGAAGAAAAAGAAAAATATAATTCATTGCCATGTTGTTCTTCAGGTACTGAGGGCTCTGGTTTATTAGTTTTCCTCTCTTCTCTCTGTAACACTGAGTTTTATTATCATTGTTTTAAATATAATGTTCAGGTTTCTTAATTATACTTAGAAGAAGTAATAGGGAAAATATATCTACCCTATCTTCCTAAAAGGAGAAATCTCTCTAATATTATCTTTTATTTTTTTAGGATGCTATAACTAAGAAGGTGAGAAAATCTTTTGGAAAGCATGGTTAGATTCAACACCAAAGGAACTGCACTTTGCCTCTTCTAGACCTTAAAATCTTTGCTTAGTGATTTAAATTCTGACTTTGGTTTTTCTGAGAAAATGTCCCAAAAATGTGCCTAGTTTTTTTATTTGTTTGTCTGTTTGTTTTTGTATATGTATAGTTATATATGTGTTATTTTTTCATTAGAAAAACAGCTTAGATCATAGTTAACTATGGATTAAAGGAAGACCACAAAGATGAGAGGTAACAAAAGGAGTACAGCAGTTAATAGATGGAATGTGATATAAGCAAGTTCTATTATAAACTGGTGTGACTAATATTCTTCGGTAGTTTATAAGGGTTCATTTTTTCCCCTGTGGAGAATCTAGAACTTACTAACACTCATAAGGTATTATGTTTGAAGCAAGACTAAGAGTTCTCAAATTTGATAAAATTAATAGTTACCTAAGAGTAATTCCTATGCTATACTCCCATTTTCTTTCTTTCTTTTAAAAAAATATATTTTATTGATTTTTTACAAAAAAGAAGGTAGAGGGATAGAGAGCTAGAAACATCTAGAAACATCTATGAGAGAGAGACATCGATCAGCTGCCTTCTGCACACCCCCTACTGGGGATGTGCCCACAACCAAGGTGCATGTCCTTGGCCAGAATCGAACCTGGGACCTCTCAGTCTGAAGGCTGATGCTCTATCCACTGAGCCAAACCGGTTTTGGCTACACTCCTATTTTCAATTGAATTACCCTATTTCACCAAAAATAAGACAGTGTCTTATATTAATTTTTGCTCCCAAAGATGCGCTAGGTCTTATTTTCAGGGGATGTCTTATTTTTCCATTCGCTAAGTCTTATTTTTGGAGGATGTTTTATTTTTGGAGAAACATGGTAGCATGACAGTGTGATAGCTGGAATTATAATATATAAAAAGCACCTCAGATGTTTCATATTTCAATGTCAGTTATTGCATATATATTCAAAATAATCTTTAAATTTACATAATTTCTCAATTTTTATATCATTATAAGTCCACCAGTCTTACCACCAACTCTCATTCAAAAACAAATTTTCTGGAAGAGAAAACCAATCCATATATATATATATATATATATATATATATATATATATATATATGCCTAAACAACCTTCTGACTGTTCTATCATTGAACCATCTGACTGGTAGCTATGATGCACAATGACCACCAGGGGAAAGGCATTCTGACCAGTAGCTATGATGTGCACTGACCACCAGGGAATAGATGTTCAATGCAGAAGCTGCTGAACCACAGTAACTCTACACAGTGCCTTTGCAGAGTGACCACTTGGGGGATGTTGGACCGTCAGTTTCTGCCTCATCCCTGCAGGCCAGGCTGAGGGACCTCACCTGCAATAGTGACCCTGCTCATTCCACAGATACTCTCCAGCCCCTGTGCAGCTGGCTGGGGAGGGATCATGGGAGGTTGGCTCCAGGGCACATCCTGCCAGTCTCACCCAGTTCTGTCCAGCCAGCCACCTTCTAATTAATTTCCTTTCAATGTGCACAAATCCATGCACTTGGCCTCTACCACCTTCTAATTAATTTCCTTTCAATGTGCACAAATCCATGCACTTGGCCTCTACTATTTTATAAAACTCTGTAAATAAATTATTAAGACAGAGGGAACAGGTCTGAGTTAATTTGGAGTTATATGTGATTGCTTTCACATTAAATAATTTTATTTATTGCGAATTTTATCTATTTAGTTTAACAGTAGATTCTATGAATTTTTATTTCTCTTATGAAATTGTACCATTGCCTTCCTAACTATCATAGTATATATATATATATATATATATATATTCTCAATGGATATTAAAGGGCTTAAAAATTACCTTGCTTATTAATAATTCAGATAATTGTGGAAAATAGAAAAACTATAAAAATACAAATCAGGCAATGCTAATTTCAAAAATTATAAGAACTTATGCTAAGGCAAATATGTTAGGTGGGGAGGTATTTAATAGAGTTATGGAAAAAGTAAATTAAAAAATAAATAAATCTCTTTATCTATATATCTATCTATCTATCATCTATCTCTATAATATATTTAATCTATCCAATCATGAGGCTTTATGTTACAAATTATCACACTGAACCCAAACAAACAACAACAAAAAACAAACAAACAAACAAACTGTGAGATATATTTTAAAATTTTGAGGAGCTTAATAATTTGGTGAAGATAGCAAGTAAATGGGTAAACAAGGCTTAGAGTTATATTTCCTTTATTCTTTTGTTATTTCTCAAATGTTTCTAAGAAGAGATGTGCAGAAATTAACTGAAGCTAGGTAAAAAAAAATGACAATTACTAGTATATATAATGTTAATGTTTCCTTTTATAACAGTAATCACTATAAATTACTATTCATTTAATTTACATAGTTTTACTTTCTTTTAGCCTATGGATTTTATTATCTAAATATTTCTGAGAGATTAAAATGTTAGTCAATATTAATTATCCATAATAGGCATTGACAAAGAAAGAGGCCATCATAGGAGAGTTTTACCAAACATTCAAGGAAAAACTAAAACCTTTCCTACTCAGACTATTCCAAAAAATTCAAGAGGAAAGAATACTTCCAAACTCCTTCTATGAAGCCAGCATCATGCTAATACCAAAACCAGATAAAGACAACTCAATGAAAGAGAATTACAGGTCAATATTCCTAATGAACTTAGATGCCAAAATCCTCAACAAAATTCTAGCAAATTGGCTCCAGCAGAACATCAGAAAGATCATACACCACAACCAAGTAGGATTTATTCTGGGAATGCAAGGATGGTACAATATTCACAAATCAATAAATGTGATATATCACATAAACAAATTGAAAGATAAAAATCATATAATCATATCAATTGATGCAGAAAAAGAATTTGATAAAATCCAACACCCTTTCCTGATAAAAACTCTCAACAAGGTGGGAGTCCAAGGATCATACCTCAACATAATAAAAGCTATATATGATAAACCCACAACCAACATCATACTCAATGGGCAAAAACTAAAACCTTTCCCTCTAAGAACAGGAACAAGACAGGGATGCCCACTCTCACAACTCCTGTTTGACTTGGTACTGGAAGTACTAGCCATTGCAATTAGACAAGAAGAGGAAATAAAAGGCATCCAAATTGGAAAAGAAGAAGTAAAGTTATCCTTATTTGCAGATGACATGATATTGTACATAAAAAAACCAAAAGACTCCATCAAAAAATTAATAGACTTAATAAATGAATTTGGCAATGTAGCAGGATACCAAAATCAATGCCAAGAAATCTATGGCATTTCTATACACCAATAGTGAACTTGCAGAAACAGAGACTAAAAAGGCAATCCCATTTACCATTGCACAAAAAAATTAAGATACCTAGGAATAAAAACTGAGGAGGTAAAAGACCTATACACGGAAAACTACATGACACTGAAAAAAGAGACAGGAAGATGTAAACAGATGGAAGAACATACCATGTTCATGAATTGGTAGAATCAGCATCATCAAAATGTCCATACTTCCCAAAACAATCTATAGGTTCAATGCACTCTCCATTAAAATACCAACGGCATATTTCACTG
Organism: Pipistrellus kuhlii; assembly: GCF_014108245.1. NCBI lineage: Eukaryota > Metazoa > Chordata > Mammalia > Chiroptera > Vespertilionidae > Pipistrellus > Pipistrellus kuhlii. Next base: position 45,067,011 of record NW_023425438.1, on the reverse strand, counting down.
ACATAGAAAAAACTCTTCAAAAGTTCATTTAGAACAACAAAAGACCCCAGATAGCCACAGCAATCCTGAGAAAGAAGAGTAAAGTAGGAGGGATCTCAATAGCAGATTTCAAGCTGTATTACAAAGCCACTGTTCTGAAAACAGCCTGGTACTGGCACAATAACAGACATATAGATCAATGGAATAGAATTGAGAACCCAGATATAAACCCAAATCACTATGCTCAGTTAATATTTGATAAAGGAGGCACCAACATACAATGGAGTCAAGATAGTCTCTTCAATAAATGGTGTTGGGAAAATTGGACAGATACATGCAATAGAATGAAACTAGATCACCAACTCCCACCATACACAAAAATAAACTCAAAATGGATACAGGACTTAAACATAAGATGGGAAACCATAAAAATACTAGAGGCATCAACAGGCAGCAAAATCTCAGACATATGCCAAAAGAACTTCTTCACTGATACTGCCCCTAGGACAATGGAAGCTAAAGAGAAAATAAACAAATGGGACTACATCAAAATAAAAAGCTTTTTTACAGCAAAAGAAACCATCAACAAAACAACAAGAAAGCCCACTGAATGGGAGAACATATTTGCAAATGTTATCACTGATAAAGGTTTAATACCCAACATCTACAGACAGCTTATACAACTTAATAAAAGGAAGATAAATGACCCAATTAAAAAATGGGCAATGGATCTAAATAGAATCTTTTCAAAAGAAGAAAGAAGGAAGGCCAAGAGGCACATGAAAACATGCTCAAAGTCACTAATTATCCAAGAGATGCAAATCAAAACAACAATGCGGTACCATCTCACACCTGTCAGAATGGCCAACATCAACAAATCAACAAACGACAAGTGTTGGCGAGGTTGCGAAGAAAAAGGAACCCTCGTGCACTGCTGGTGGGAATGTAGACTGGTGCAGCCACTGTGGAGAACAGTATGGAGTTTCTCAAAAAACTGAAAATGGAACTCCCATTTGACCCAGTAATCCCACTCCTAGGAATATATCCCAATAAGCTAGAAACACCAATCAGAAAGGATATATGCACCCCTATGTTCATAGCAGCACAATTTACAATAGCTAGGATTTGGAAACAGCCTAGATGCCCATCAGCAGATGACTGGATCCAAAAACTATGGTACATCTACACAATGGAATATTATGCTGCCATAAAACAGAAGAAATTCTTATCATTTGCAGCAACCTGGATGGAATTGGAGAACTTCATCCTGAGTGAAACAAGCAGGTCAATAAAAGAGAAACACCACATGACCTCACTTATTTATGGATAATAAAGAACATTATAAACTGAAGAACCAAAAGATAGATATAGAGACAGTAAAGCAACAAGCAGACTGCCAAATTGCAGCTGGGAGGGTAGGTAGATCTGGGGGAGATAATAGATCAACCGAAGGACTTATATACATGCATATAAGTACAACCAATGGACACAAAACTCTGGGGAGGGAGTGCATGTATGGGAGGGGGTGGGCAATTGTATATGTACAAAGATAATAATTTAATAAAAAAATTAAAAAAAAAGAAAAAAGAAAGAGGCCATCACAGTAGAAACCCAAGTGAACATTTGTTTAGCTTAGTTTGTTCCATTATAATGTACATTCAGGAATGGCATTCAATAATTTGCATATTTGCATGTTAATTTAATTTGTGTTTGCTTTTCCAGAGGAGCACAACTAATTTTTATTGTCTCTTCTCTATTATCTCAATGTATGTGTTAAAAAGCTCAGTTGGTTATTATCCAACAATTTTAGGAGAATACATTATTTTCCATAATTACAATACCCTACTGTTGCCTAGAAGTGATTAATTGCTGATTGCATAATTACTTTAGCATGGATCCAACAGAAGAGGTGAAATAAAATTCTTGAACTTGTTTTCTTGTTTCTTTTAATTTTAAGCGAATTGCCATTGGATTTTTCTTAGCTATCACTTAAATGATTTAATTCTTAACCCAAAATTACAGATTTAAATTGCCAAACTTATTTAATACAAAGCAACTCTGTACATATCTAACTTACAAACATTTTAATGGCATTACAAAATAGAATTCTTACTAAGCAGTGCCTGGGACCATAAAATCAATGTGTAATAAACCTGCCACTCTTGAGAATTGATTATTTTCAATTATAATTGCAACAAGTAGAAATTATCTTGAGTTTTAAGACCACATTTTCTTTTATAGGATCATGGCTCCTATCAGCTTAAAGTCGTCTACTTTATGTTTTTCTGGATAAAACAGTATACTCTTTTTCTGAGCATGTTGCTCACAAGAAATCTTACATTCTTGTTTTTTACATCTCTAAGCAAAAAAAGGGAAATAAAACAAAATAAATTGTCCTCCTTTTTTAAAAAAATTAAGAAGTACCTATTGGTTAAATAGTCATTTTGTGCTGTGCAGGATTTTAGAGAGTAAAAATATATCATAAGATTGCACTATTTATACTTATATTTAGGGTCTAGTAATAATAAATGTCATTTTTAAACATTCATTTAAAATCTTGCTTGGTGTTGTCTTGTATTGACATAACCTTCAAACACGTGGTATCTACAGAACGTGTGAAGTGCAATTAACAAGTTTTGCTTGAAAAAGTTTGTGTTTGGTTTGGTTTTTGTTGCAAAACTAGGGCTAAGAAGATGGTGGATGAAGAGCATATTCGGCACTGCATGCTTTACGAGTTCCAATTAGGAAGAAAAGCAAGTGAGGCTGCAAAAAACATCTGTAGTGCTCTTGGTCAAGATGCAGTTAGAGCCAGAAAATGCCAGCGTTGGTTTGAGAAATTTCGCAAGAGTGGTCGAGGCCGTGTGTCCAATTTTGATCAAGAAGCTCTTCAAGCTCTTTTGGTACAAAATCCTCAAATTACCCAACAAGAGCTTGCGACAACTTTAAATTGTTCACAAAAAACAATTTCCAATCAATTGCGTGCACTTGGCAAAGTCCAAAAGTTTGGAAAATGGGTTCCTCATGAGTTGACCGACAACAACCGTAATCAAAGAGTCACAATTTGCAGTTCGCTCCTCTCTCGTCAAAACCGTTTGCCGCTTTTAGAGCAAATTGTTACCGGAAATGAAGAATGGGTGCTGTATGTTAATTTGAAAAGGCGGCCTCAATGGTTGGACAAAAATGAGGCTCCGCAGCCCACGCCAAAACCTGACTTGCATGCGAAAAAAGTGATGTGTGTTTGGTAGAATTTTAAAGGAATTCTTCATTATGAACTTTTACCATCTAACCAAACCATTACAAGTGCAGTGTATAGTGCCCAATTGGAAAGGTTAGCCCAAGCTTTAAGAGAAAAAGAACCCGCGCTGATTAATCCAAAGGGCGTAATTCTTCACCACGATAACGCACGACCGCATACTGCAAGAATCACTGCTGAAAAACTGCTCCAGTTGGAATGGGAAGTTCTCCCTCAACCTGCATATTCTCCTGATATTGCCCCTTCCGATTACCATTTGTTTCATTCTTTGCAAAACTTTCTTCTTGGAAAAAAATTTAATAATGAAGAATGCCTCAAAAATGCATTGACCGAATTTTTTGCATCAAAATCACAAGAATTTTACAACAGAGGGATTAAAATGCTTCCTGAGCATTGGGCACAAGTAGTAGGAAACAACGGCAACTATATTGTTGATTAAATTTTGTTGTATTGTTTAAATAAATTCGATTTTAAAAAAGTATTAGAAAACAACATTAATTATTACTAGACCTAATAATATACATACATACATAATTAAGAAAATAAACTTACCTGGGATGTGACACAGATATGCTGCTCTATGAGCACACACTAAATAATTAAGAATTTTTCCTTTTTCTGGAAAGTGTAAAATTGATATAGGAGTTATTAGAACTATTGAATTCTAGGCTTTGACAATATCTTGCTATGATTTGATGTTAATCACTTAATCAATCTCAACTTTTGTGCATAGGTTCATATAGAAATTATTTAATATAGATAATTCTAAGTATTTATCTTTTGAAGCTAATTCTTATTTAAAAGATAAACATCTGGGGGAAATAGTAGATAAATACCTCACTTAGCATAGCATATTAATGAGATGAAACTTTTTGCTACTATTCAACATCTGAAATTTTATTCCTCTTAGAATCTTTGTTGTTCATCTGATATTTACCAAATTGAGCATGATTTTAAGGCTTATCAGAAGAAGCCATGTTAACTGTTTTAAACCCTCTACCTCAAACACATTAAGGATTGGAAGCTCAAGTCAACCAACATTTACACACTAAGCAGTATGGCCTTATTTAATTCATTATCTCAAGAATTGATAAGATCTAAAATAGTAAAATGTTTCGATTTTGTATTCACTGAGAATTTAATTCAAAATAATTTTTGGCCTGGCCAGTGTTGTTCAGCAGTTGTGTCAACTCAGGAACAAGAGGCAGCAGGTTTGATTCCTGTCAGAGCACATCCAGGATTGCAGTGGGTGATCTATCCTGCAGGAGGCAGCTGGTCGAAGATGTTCCACAGTCACCTCTGTTTTTATCCCTCTCCCCTCCTCTCTAAAAACAAAAGACAAAAAATTCAATAACACATAACAAATACAACAAGTATTTTTGTTGCTAGCAATCTATAGAAAATCTTGAGTCTACTTTCTTGTTTTAGAAAATAAATTACAAAAGGTACATAAGACCTGAACTCTGTTTTAGAATGTGCCATTTTCACCAGATATATGGATTTTTTAAAAACTAATTTATTATCTCATACTAAAGAAATCCAATTATGGCAACTGCTCTGAATTCTTTTCAAGGTACTTGTATCAAGTAAAATAACCTACACAAATGGGTTTTACACACAGAAAAAGTAAAAACATGGGGAATGAATCATTTTAATTGATGGGGACAGAAAAATAAAGGGAAAAATACTGTTGAACAAAATAGATCCAGAGACATAAGAGCATGGAACAGACTATCAAATCTCAGAGGGAAGGCTGGGTGGGTGGATGGTAAGAAATCAACCAAGGAACTTGTATGCACATATGCATAACTCCTGGACACAGACAATGGAGTGGATGTCTGGGATGGGGGTTGGTGGCAGGCTATAAGAGATCAATGGGAGAAAAAAGAGGACATATGTAATACTTTCAACAATAAAGATGAAAAAACTAAAATACTTCTGTACAGCAAAAGAAACTGACAACAAAACAAGACAACCAACTGAATGGGAGATGATATTTGTAAACAACAGCTCCAACAAGAGGTTAATATCCAAAACATATAAAGAACTCATACATCTCAACACCAAACAAACGACCAATTCAAAAATGAGTGGAGGATGTGAAAAGATATCTCTCCCAAGACATATGAATGGCGAACAGATATATAAAAAGATGGTCAACTTCACTAGCTATTAGTGAAATTAAAGTCAAAACTACAATGAAATACCATCTTACACCTGTTACAATGGCTATTATCAACAAGACAAGTATTATACTAACAAGTGTTGTAGAGATTGTGGAGAAAAGGGATCCTCATTTGCTGGTGGGGATGTAAGCTGATACAGCCACGATGGAAAACAGTATGGTGGTTCTTAAAAAAAAAAAAAAAAAATGAGAATTTACCCAGCAATCCCTCTTCTGTATATCTATGTGAAAAACTGAAAAACATTTATTGGCAAATATATATGCATCTCTATGTTTATTGCAGCATTATTCAAAGTGTCCTTTGATAGAGGATTATACAAAGAGGATGTGGTACATATATACTATGGAATAGTACTCAATCATAAGAAAAGATGAAATACTGCAATTTGTGAAACATAGTTGGAACTTGAGAATATTATGCTAAGTGAAATAAGTCAGTCAGAAAAAGCTAGGAACCATATGATTTCATGCATATGTGTGATATAAAACTAAAACTCATAGACACATAAAACAGTGCGGTGATAGAGGGAAGTGGATGGGGAGACGAGTAGTAAAAGATAAGCAAAGCAAAATATATGGTGAAGGAAGATGGTTTGACTTTGGGTGGTGGCACACAATGCAATATACAGATCATGTATCATAGAAGTATATGCTTGAAACCTACATGATCTTATAATCGATTGGTTTCCCCCACACACACGTGCCCCAACTGGGCCAGGATGGAGCCTACAACCAAGGTATGTGCCCTTAACTGGAATCAAACACATGACCCTTCAGTCTGAGGGCGGATGCTCTAAGCATTGAGAAACCCTGGCTAGGGCATTTCTTTTTTTGATTTTAAACTTCTTAAAGGCCTGGGCTACTTTGCTACCACTGTCTTTTCTTTTCCCAGTGTCCATCATGAAACCTTAAATACAGTAGGCATTTAGCAAATTATTATTTACACAAATGAAACAGTAATATCTTTTTTTTTTTTTGCACAGTCAAAGGGAACAGTCATAGCTTCCCACTAAATTCCTACAGTTACTATGGTCTGATGTTTATTGAAACACTCAGATAGTTATTTATGGATGTACCGATTTAATTTAACATTGCCATGTGAGAATAATCATTTTGATCCCAGAAATGTAAACATTTGAAACTGTACTTGCTCTTTACAGCAAAATAAGATTCTGTTTCAGAATGCATCTACTTTTCTGCAAACCTTCAGCTGTCTTCTAAGAACTGGTAACTGCTACAAAGATTAAGCCATTAGGAGGTATGACAGAGCATAACTCAGTAACATTATGGGATCTTAATCATACAGTACATTTAATACCAAGGGCAATGGATTGGAATTAAGTGAAAAATATCCTAAACCTTGCCCCATTGCTTAAGAACATAAAAATGTGAAAGATATTTTAAAGCCCTAAATTTTTCTTATATAATTAATATCAGATTTTTTACATCATAAACACATTTTCTTGAATCCCTCAACAATTATTCAAAAGATTTCATTTTATAAATAAAGAAAATTTATTTTCTTCCATATTAAGTAACTGTCATGGTAAGAACTACAAGTATTTATGATTATAAAATATTGTTTTCATAAACAAACCACATAATCTCTTAGGTGATAATATTCTCAAAGTTCATTATTATTTCCATTACACAAGGTTTCTTGGGAATTCACCCGGGATTTGTGAGAGCATAAATAATGGCAGAAATATACACGGAGCTTACCAGACAATGTCAGAAATATTAGTACCACACAAGATAAATAACGAAAGCTGAAGAGCACAAACCATCAGGTATATATCATAAGACATTAATTATTAAATTATCATATATATATATATATATATATATATATTTATAATTATCTTTATTGTTGGTGTCAAAACAAGCAAGAGGAAAATCATTTTGGCAAAAAATAAAAAAAAGATCCCAAGTCAAATTTATAGAAAATATTTCTTTATTAACTTTTGGTGAGAATATGTTTGCATATTTTCACAAAACAACTCTGAGAACATGTGGATGATGGCAACAGAGAGGAATTGACAGGACTACTCTAACCATGAAGACAGAAGAGAAGCAGTCCAGAGATGGAAGACATCATTGCCTTGCCATACTAGCAGTCAGCAGCTGTATATCACTGCAGGTTGCCCAGGACCAAACCAGAGAGGGTCAGACCTGCATTACCACCATTTGTCCACCATCCAGAACTGAAATATCATTGCTAACATTTACACATAAGGAACATTGAAATTTGGGTCTCAAAAGAACTGTTGGCCCAGAAAGAAACTCACTACAGACTGATTCATTTGCCTCTCAGCATAACCATTATTGCTTGTCTCATTTTCGGTTCTTATAAGTATATTTCTAGTAGCACATGATCTCACTCATCTAGGGGAAATGATGAACAACATAGACTGATGAACAACAACAGACCCAGAGACAAGGAGGCATGGATCAGACTGTTAGACCTCACAGGGAGTGTAGAGGAGGGTGGGGATGAAGGGGAGAAATCAACCAAAGGACTTGTGTGCATACATATGACCAGTGGTCAAGGACAATAGGGTGGTGGGGGCATGTGTCGGGAGGGGTTTGGGATGGGAATGGGGGATGAGGATCACTATGTGATACCTTAATCAATAAAGAAATTTAAACAAAAAAAGTATTACAGACGTCCTCCTTTTGTTTCCCAATTGGCACTCCTCCTCCCCACTCCTGTCCCTTCCCAGGCCTTCACCACACTATTGTCTGTGTGTCCATGGGCTGTGCATATATACATAAAAGTTTCTCCATTAACCAGTCCCCACCCCACCAACCACCCACCCCCACCTTCCTTCTGAAATTAATCATAGAACAGACTGAGTAATATTATCTTTTTATAATTAACTCAACCACCATTTACACACACACACACACACACACACACACACACACACACACACAAATATACACACACATGTAGTAGAAGCAAAAAGAGATCTAGAATGGGCATAGTGTGGTAAGGATGGACCCATTACGGGAAAGCAGACATTAAGAAAACATAGATTTCAGAAAAAGAGTGCTGGACTTTAGAGTATTGCAATTGACCTCGGCAGGTTTGGTCAAATATATGATTTTCTGGTAGAATTTCAGACCCACTGAATATGTCAAGATATCAATAGCAGAAGACACATTTTCTTACTTAGCACAAAGTACAGTTTTCCAGCTACAGCTTCCCTACTTTCTTTTCACAGTAGATTTAAGTTTCCAATTAAAATGTAAAGATGACCCCTTTCTGCAATAACTGAACTACAGTATGTTTGCACAAGAGTTAAATGAGGTTACATTAAATAGATATTTTTCAGCTGTATAAATGCTAGAGTGCCAGATTTTCTCCATTTAAATTCTCTATTAAGTTTGTTTAGGTGTAAAGTCAATGTTATGTGTGGGGGCCTGTGTGAGTGTGTATGTGTGTGTGTGTGTGTGTGTGTGTGTGTGTGTGTGTGTGAGAGAGAGAGAGAGAGAGAGAGAGAGAGAGAGAGAGAGAGAGAGAGGGAGAGAGAGGGAGAGAGAAAATTTGAGGGTGGAGGCAGAGAATAAGCTTAAATAAGAACTAGGTTAGGATACAGAAAGCTTATTTGAGACTTAATTACAAATTAAAAAAGCTTTTCCCCGCTAGAAAGACAATGGAAAATGCAACTAGAATCCACATTCTCTGTTATTGCCAATCCAATATCTGACTGTGCTCTATATCTGGTAAGCCTTCAAGTACATACTCAGAAACATATTCCAATGTTCCACTCTCATTGTCTTCCCTGAGCTTTGGCTTGCATGCTTTTCTGTCAGGGACATGGCCCAGCTCATGTGTGACTTGCCAGGCTGGCAAAGCATGCATGTGACCAATTAGTTGGCTCCATCTCCAAATACCAATATTATGCATAAAATACAGTGTTGCTCAGTCAGTCTTTGTCACTCCCTTTTATTTATTTATTTATTTATTTATTTATTTATTTATTTACTAATTAAGCCAGAAGGAATGGATTATATATATTTGTTGTTTTGCATATAAATTGGAAATAAATGTTTTCCCCTCCCTGGGGTTGCAAATAATGTTTCTTCCTCTGCTGTCTGAACAACATTCTCTATCTTTAGATGAAGTCTGTCCAAATTATTGGAAAATTATAATGTTTGCTGACAGTGTGCTTAGAAGTGATCAATCAAATTTCCCCAAAAGAAAATTATATTTTTAAAGGAAGCTTTATAACTTTGATGGCTTCAAAGGTCAAGTTATTTCTTTTCTTCAATTTAAGGACATGGTCTGGAGTCAATCAATTTTAATTCAACAGAAGACCTTACTCCTCAATTTCACTTTCTACGTTAACTAACATAATTAAGCCTGCACTGCTAAGTAAAATGCTAATTGTGGTTTTTTTTTCTGATGAACGAGGTATGCTATCTAGATTTTCTTTTGTTGTTTAATTATCATTAATTTGAAAGAGCGGATGTGTTTTTCACGCATTGAGCATAAAATAAAAGCAATTACTCAGTATGCTTCTGTGTTTGATGATGAATGTCAAGGTCTCCTCCCTCCCTTTGTCAGAGATGAAATGGCCTGGGCTGGTGGAGCAGGTGCCTCCTGGGATGGTGTCTGGTCAGTCCTTGGCTTTGAACACTCAGTGAAAGTCACACAAAAGACTGCTTGAGATAGAGTGCAATGTGCTAACGAAGTTCTCTTGACTTTCTCTTACCCTCTGTCTTTAACACCATGAGCATTACCCTGAATTAGACCAACTTGATCATTTCTTCATCATATTTCCACGATGTTCTCTGGAATTCCCAAAGACTTTGTGCTTTCTATTGTCTTAGGCCTCTAGTAATTACTTTAATGGAGTTTTACCTGGCCATCTTAGCAGTTCTCAAAGCTCAGTAAAATTGTGCTTCTCAAATGATGACAACCCTAGGCCTTTGTGTATCTACTGTGTGCACCATTACACATCTAGAACTTGCTTAATGTAGATGGAAAACGCGGATATTTTAGAGGACAACTTTATCTAGCAAAAACTAAGCTAAAATGTAAACTCAGGTTGTCTATTCCTAATGCAAGTGTCACAAATATTTGTGAAAATGCTCTGAAAAATATTAGGTACATATAAAAATAAGGTTATGTAAATATGTATGAAATGTGAATTATGTATGAATTCATAAAAAGCATAAATATATAAACATATGCAAAATATGTGTATTTGTGTGGTGTGCTGATTAAGATAATTATTGTGATATAAAAGTAAATACGTAATAATTTATATTGGTCATATACTTTCTAAACCAAAATAAAATAGCATGTGAAATCCCCTTTACCAGAAATGTTTTATGCTCTGACACACATACAATTTTAGGAAGATGCACACTTTAAATATCACATTTAACAGAAGCTTTGCTTACCCATTTGTTTAAAATTGTGACATTCTCTTTCTTCTCCTAAAGCCTGGACTGAAATTTCGGTTTTATTTTCACCACAGTACTCAATACCGTCTCAAACACTCCATACAGGTTGTTGTTAATTTTTATTTGTATTCTTCTCCCAGAGGAATAAATGTATTATGAGAGTAGAACATTTAAACTGTTTTATTTATAGTTGTGTCTATAACACCAATAGTCGATGGTAGATGCTTAACCAATACAAGTTGGATATATACATTTAGGTTAATAAAAACGATGCTTTTAATTTCGCATCATTTATGAAATGCTTACTATGTGCCAAGTATGCATAACCTCATTCACTTTTCACAAAAAAAAATTAAGATAATATGATCCACATTATTGATATATGAGAATATTGAGATTTAGTGTTTTGAAGTTATTTGACTAAGGTCACCTTGTCAGGGAGTTCCAGTTCGAACTCATACAGGGGTGGGCAAAAGTTGGTTTATAGTTGTGATTATGTGAAACACAGACTTTATTTTTGTTTTGCTTTTTGTGAATGTTTGTATTATTTATTTGTGTTATAACTGTAAACCTACCTTAGCCCAACATTGGCAGTGATTGCATTTCGTAAGTGTATTCCTATTGATGCTTTCAGATATGCCTCACATACTTCACCCCTTTATTTTACACTTCTGCTGCCTGTGGGTGATCTTATTTTTCTATCATAACTGGAGGTCTGGTGCACAAAACTTATGCACAGTTAGGGTCCCAAGGCCTGGCCAGCAATCAGGGCTTATTCTGCATCCCGCCCCCCCACCCCCGGTGGTAAGCGCATATCATAGCAAGTGATCAAACTGCCAGTCTCCCAGTCAAACTCCTGAGGCAACAATTTGCATATTAGCCATATATATATATGTGTGTGTGTGTGTGTACATATATATATATATATATATATATATATATATATATATATATATATATATATATATGTAGTTGTCCTCAGGGTCAAGAGTCCTGTTGCCAGCTTAGAAATGTTCAACAAATAGGAGCAGGGTTTTAGTTGACTTGATGTGACCAATATAACATCTGTAAAGACAGCTTGCACAGATACTCATTTTAGGGTAAGCCAATAATATATATTTTGCAGAACCAAACATTTTTTTAATTGATTATCAAAATCTTATCCTTGATTGTCAACATAAACTCTGAAATACATTTTTTAAAACTTTGAATGAGTAATATTTAGAAAGTATCTTATAAAATATATTGTCAGTGTCTATCTCAATTTGGAAAATGTACTGCCATTGCCCTATCTTCAGGGAAAGGATCAGGGCAGGAAGTCAATGACTGCTTGTGTTCGGGGCCACGAGTAATTCCACAGCAATTGTCTGAATGTTTGCAATAACAGAGGATGGACAGTGGATTCATTGCTGGGAAATATAATCTCTGTAATGGCCTTTGTCACATGTTGTGGCATATAAAACATTCCTAGGAGACAAATATGACGCACTTAGTTTGCAGCTAGCTCTTTAGGGTTCATTTGTCTTCACAGATGTGTCAGCAAAGGCATTAAAGGCATAGTGGAGTGTGTTCTTCAGGGAAGTCTCATTTACTCTTTCATGCAACAACCATTTATAACACACTGCTGGAGAAAACAATCATTTAAAAGCAGCTCATCAGCGCCCATTCCAGCCTACTCTCAGTGCTGGTCCAAATGAACCAAGCCAAAGCTGATTCAGCTTCCTCAGAGAACTCTCTACTGATGAGCCCCTCCCAGCACAGAACAATGGCAGGGGCTCTGGAAGGGAAGTTGATGTTATCTTTGCAGTCCTGACACAGTTATGCACTCCCCCCACGAGAGGGCTTTCTTCCTTGGGGTTACCACACTTTGACCTTCAACAAGCCAAGCAGAACTGCAGTTTTTGATGCCCATATTTTCTAAGTGTTTCAACATCTTACTCAGAAAATGAACATTATAAAAACATATTAGAGTAGAGAAATATAAATGTGTTGTTGTGTGCCAACACATTTAATTCAGTGGATAGAGCATCGGCCTGTGGACTGAAAGGTCCCAGGTTCAATTCTGGTCCAGGACATGTACCTTGGTTGTGGGCATATCTCCAGTAGGGGGTGTGCAAGAGGCAGCTGATCGATGATTCTCTCTCATCGATGTTTCTAACTCTCTATCCCTCTCTCTTCCTCTTTGTTATATATTTAATATATTTAATATTAAATATATTAAATAATATTCTTAATATAATCATAATAAATAAATAAATGTGTTGTGTATGTGTATTTGTGTGTGTGTGTGTGCATTTAATGAGAGTTCACAGTTCAGAAACAGAAAATAATCGCTATTAAAAATTAAATTAAAAAAAAATCAAGGCACCAGCCAGTGTGGCTTAGTTGGTTCAGGCATCATCCTTGCCCTGAAAGGTTGCTCGTTCCATTTCCAGTCAGGGTACATGCCTGGGTTGCAGCTGGATCTCTGGTAGATGGTGTGCAGGAGATAACTGGTCCATGTTGCACTCTCACATTGATGTTTCTCTATCTCTTCTTCTCCCTTCCTCTCTCTAAAAATCAATAAAAATATTTAAAAGCGAGGTAGTGATGAGAATAAGTGCCTATTTAACAACTAGAGGTGTTTCTTTAACAAGAAATGACACAAGTGGATAATTTTTTTTTTCTGACCTCTCAAGTTAAATTTCATGAAAGGTCAAGTAGGTGAAGTAAGAGAAAATCGGGTATTTTGTTTTTGTCTCCAATGGGAAAACTGACTTTACTAAGAAAATATAGTTTCATAATACTCTTCGCTCTCACCATGCTCATCTTGTCCAATTGTTCATATTTTCACTAGCACATTCTCCTCATGTCATTTTGTATTTTTGTCCTTGAATCTCTCATGTGTAATGTCATTGAGCTAATACTGTATTAATAAAATTAATGAAAAATAATGATAAAGGTTTTCTAGGCCAACTACCAGTAGGTGGCAGTGGCTTAAAACCCTATAGATGACCTTATGGAGTTCTTGTAGGACCATCAAAACCTGCATACTATCACCCAAATAAGTGAGTAAGCAGACATTTTTAAGTAAAGGTGTAGCTTTAAGAAAAAATATTATCTTGGTATTACTCACTTGGCAGCACAGGCAATCCCTTGTCACTTCACTGCCCCTTTTCACTTCAGATATAATTACATTGTCACTGCTTCTGACATTGTCCATGAGTTTAAATTATCATAGTCCCATTCTCACATATGATACAGTTCCTTATATTAAAAAAAGAAACAAAGAAAAACCTACTGTATTCTCTAGATATCAACCAAGAAAGGGACCTTTAAAAGCATGAAAATCACACACTGAATTTTGTGACAATTTTCTTTGCTTTGCAGCTTGTCAGATTAAAAATATTGTTTGTGAGCATTCATTGAGTTATACATTTGTAAGAGGTACACGTTAGCATGTTCTCCATAAAAAAAAATGTGAATTTGAAAGCAGGGGATATGGAGCAATCCATACTTTCCCTTGGGCAGGGAGCCCCAGTGCTTATTCTTGCCTGAGTGCATGAGCAAGCTCCATTCATGCTTGAAATTAATCTGACTGCCTTTTGGGGGCATCAGATGAGAGACTTCATTTTTTCTTTATTCTTTTTCTTTTTTTTCTTGGGGTGTGGGGGGCTTCCTTCATTCACTGACCATGAATAAATTGGTGTTTTTAAATATTAAAGTTTATATCGCCAAAGTTCCAATCCCCATCTGGGTTCTGGATTCTCTTGAGTTGTTTGGGTGGCCAGTGGATAAAGATGACTACTCCTACCCTATCTGGTTTAGCTCAGTGGATAGAGCGTCAGCTTATGGACTAAAGGGTCCCAGGTTCGATTCCAGTCAAGGGCACATGCCTGGGTTGCCCTTCGACCCCCAGTGGGGGGGGGGGTGTAGGAAGCAGCCAATCACTGATTCTCTCTCATCATTGATGTTTCTATCTCTTTCTTCCTCTCTGAAATCAATAAAAATATATATTTTTTAAAAAGATGTTCACTCCTTTTAAGCCAGTCAATTATGAGAAATACAAATGTAAAGTACATATGTAAACCCACATAAGAAATGTGCAGAAGAATTTTGTGTACTCACTAACAGCATCTTAACAAGTTTTAGTTTCTGTGTTTTTTAAAAATATCTGTACGTCCAGATTCCCTTCTATAGTCCCAGTTCTTAAATTACACAGCTCAGTATGTGTACATAGGTACACATAAACACGGAACAACTGCTTCCTTTTCTTGGATTCCATAGATCAGATCTATTAATGCAAATAGAATTGATCTTGGAGCTGAGTCAGACAAGTAGATTTAAATAAACTCCATTTTGAAGGATGGTGAGGCTTTATGTATGAATGTAAGGCCAGTCACCAGGAGAGAAGTGGCTTTGTGGTTTCAAGAGCTCTAGAGGCAAAATGGTCAGGTTCACTTATTTCTGGATTTCATTTATGTTTCTCAGAATAGAGCCCAATTTGTACTTACATTGATTTTGTTGACATTTAAAATATTTCATGGTTTCATGATGTGCATAGTCTATTTCTAGCCTGCAATTTCTAGACATCTCAGCTTCCAAAGCTAGAAAAAAGACAACATTGCCAATTCTGTCATTCTTTTATAATTTCCATTCTTATTTACACAGCATATAACTCTGAGAACAAGAGTCCTTTTGTGATGAGTACAGAATTGAGGCTGGCTTCACGGCTTCACAGTGTGTGACTTGTGCAATCTACACAGGGCCTCGTGCTCAGAATGTTTTCATGCTGGTGGGATTTGATACCATTGCAATTAATCTAGCTATGAATACCTGGAAGGGAGCAAAGGGACAGCCAAATATTATAGATATGCCATTTTTGCTGCTTTGACTGGAAGCTGAAGTTCAACAGTTTCCAGGAAGCCACCAGTCTATTCCCTGCAGGTAGGGGAAGGACTGAACAGGATGGAGAATAAACAAATGTCTAGGAAAGTCTGGGTGACATAGGGAAGATACTGATTTTGTCAGTCACACCTGGGAACAGGTCATTGGGCAGGGTAGGCATGGCCACTGCAAGTGCTGAACAATTTGAGGAATTTAATCCCTTAAAGTTTAGGGCCTAAACAAAGAAATTCTCTCTCTTGGTCCTTGCTTTGCTGGCCCCTGGTGTTCTTGGGGTCCTTGTTGTAGGGGGCACACTCTTTTGGCTTCCCAGCATTCACCCACGTGGTTCACAGCAGGACCAATGCCAAGACATGCAAACTCTGGACCCTGGCTTTGCTTCTAACTGTGCTAAACTCCCAGGACTGGATTAAGGGAAATGGGACTTTGGAAACTCAGAGATGTAAAATTAAAAATCACTCATCCTCCTATGGGAGTCTCAGAAAATTCTTTTTCTTGAGATATTGTAAGGACTCCACTCAAGCACTGGGTGGGGAAAGGGATGTCCCGCTTCCACCAATAACAGAATGTTCTGTCTCCCTGCGGACAATCTGAATCATCTCTGCATGTTCACTGTACACTGGGCCTTGCTAATGATGTAGCTTGTCCTGGGTAGAATGTTGGTAAGAGACACCAAAAGAGAGAGATTGCCAGGAAACCCACTTTCTCTCTTGATACACTGACTGTAATCACGAGCGTATTGCTAAACTTATATGTCCCTGTTTCTGTAATCTAGTATTCAGGAGAAAGGAAGAATTACAACCAGGCTCTGAAAAAGGAGGAGGAGAGGGAGAGGAAGGAGGCATATTACAGATAGAAAAGATATTCTAGATTCACATTTAGGAGACTCAACCTTCTCAGTTCTGTTTATCAGTTGATATATAATAGTTCAGATACTTCTGTGAGTTGTTGTGAGTGGGGGTGTGAGTAGTTTAGAGGATTATGGTAGTGCCGTTATTATGATAAGATAATCTATTGATAGGTCCATATTTATCTCTGTTCCCTTCTAGGATCCGATAAATCGAGGCAAGCCTTCCAAATTTCAGCATGATACTCTCCACTATCTATTAATGCAAAGGTGCTTCACAGTAAAGTACATATGTGAGGAGGTGGGGGCGACTGATTTTTTCATTAGTAACAACAAGGTACTAATTTATAAGACATATAGTTATACTGATAGCTCAAACAGAAACATGAAATTCTCATATAAGCTAAAGGAAAGAATTTTTAAAATATTTTTTGAGAAAGCTATATATTTTTATCATCAAAACAAGTAAGTGAGGCAAGCATAATAGGAGATACAGATAAATTAATTGTTTGGATCCATTGAGATTCCAAGGCGTTGGCCTCTCTATGGGAAGGTCAGCCCAGCCCGCTATATAGACATAATCTTTCCAAAGCAAGAACAGTAGGGGTTTGAGACAGAGTTCAGGTCAATGACAGAACGTGTCTATAGGAGGAGAAATGAACAGGTATTAGCCCTGGTTCCTTTCCTCAGTAGACTCTGTGTTTATAAACGTATGAGGTTTGTTTGGGGAGAAATTACTGCACATAGAACATTTTTTTTTTTTCATTCTTCCTCCTGATGACACTTGTTTCACATGAATGTCTGGACTAGAATCCATGTATAGCTACCACCATCTTTGTTTTAAAAAAGCTTAACATTCATTTTCCCGTACCAAGGCAGTAGGTTGAATTTTATCCCTTAGAAAGTTTTCCACCAAATTGGAGTTACCGGAATCTCACCTTAAATTGTAACAGAGGAAATATAAGATGTGTGCTCCTTGACACATAAAAGAGAAGCACTGCCCCGCAGACCTGCCCTGAAGGCACCTCCGTGAGTGCTGGCTGTGCCTGATAGCAAGGGCTCCATGCCGGAGGAGGACCCCTGCCAAGTCAGCCTTAATGGGCACGCTGGCAAGGTGCATTTATTTAAATTCAGGTATTTTGAAAGGGAATAAATCTCAGTCCATTGTTGAAGCTTCCTTTCTTTTATTTGCATGGCTGTCCTCCTCCCTACCTTCTTTGCTGAGCTTTCAGAAATTACACACAGGACTAAAGCTGATGACATGTAGCATATGCTCAGGCTGCAAAGATAAAAAAGTGCCTCAGACACAGACAGAATCAATTGAACCCAGCTTGGTAGTTCAGCAGGGACTATGCTGTATCCTGGGACAAATGGGAAGCATAAAGAGAGTACCCAAAAGAGCTAATTCTGAATTCAGGGGATAGAAAGAAGGTGGGATTAATGATGATAAAGGATAGAAAACAAGGGTAGTCAATATGAAATGAGCCTTATATATTCTACTGTTTCTAATGCCCTCATTTAGTCCTGGATTGCAAAATAGCAAGTTCAATAAATCAGGAGCATAAAAATGTTTGCCTTGGAAAAATAGTCTGAAACATTGAGCAAAGATGCATTTAAATGGAGGTGGGGGGTTAAGTAAAGAATATGTCTTACTTGTGCAGTAGATAAGTGAGTAGTTTGAGATGAGTTTCAGAACCAGGTCAATGAAAGTTTTACAAAAGCTAATGCTGAGAAAGAAATTGATAATGCCAGAGTTAAATCTATCTATCTATCTATCTATCTATCTATCTATCTATCTACCTATCATCTATCTACCTATCTATTCATCCATCTAGTTTAAAAAGACAGAGGAAAAACTATTTTAAAAAAGAGGTTGAAAGCTTAAGCTCCTTAGATTAATGTCTCAGCTAGAAATTTATTTTTTAAACAAGAAACAGAGATGCCTTAATATATATCTGCTTTAAAAAATTGGACAATTTCTAGTTAATTCTGAATCAGATAGGATAAGTGGGCCTGGAATATTAATTGGTACATAGGTGATAGGTGGGATACATAGATCCATATAACAAAGGAGAAGCATTAAGAGAATGAATTTAAATGTATTAAAAATAATTATTTGATCCAAAAAGACATTAACAATTTTAAAGCTAGAAGTAGATGCAATTCAATGGAGAAACATACCTTTAAATGTCTGAGGGTCCTAGTGCGCAGCTTCATGAGCTATGGGACACTTGACAGAAAGACTGCTGATCTGTGGACAGAACTTACAAGTATCATTTTGATGACATAGCGTGTTCTGCCTTGAGCTCCTGTTCATTGGAGCACTGCACACAAAGGAAATAAGGATAAAATGCCAGATGACGTTTTAAAGGTTTTAAAAGTTTATGAAAGATATTATAGGAAGAAAAGAACCATAGTTAGAATCTGTAGACCAAAGCTGCCAATAAAACAAAATCTTAAATTTATGAATTCACAAGAAGAAAGTAGCATTTGAAATGCCATTCATGGAGAGATGAGGTGATAAGTCCAAGTGAACTTTCTATGAATGAATATTGTGACAAGTTCCCTTCGCCTCCACTTCCTTCTTATCTGACAAGAGTAAGTGCTGGCTAACAGTAGCAGTGTGAGCCTTGAAGATTTTGTACTATAAGGGGCCACACTTATAGTACAAAATCTAGAAGTGGTGAGCTATCTGTTCCCATCTGTGAGTTCTGAAGTTAAACTTAGTTCATTTTTCAGTCCTCATCATGTGGATCTACCATTCAAGAGACCATTATCAACCACAGCCTTCAAGGGAATATTTTCTTCTCACAACAACCATTACATATGATATTGAGATGTCTAAACCACATAAGAAAATAATCAATGATTAAGACACATTGATTAATTTGCTCTGTAGGCTATATATTACTTCTTGTAAGCACTTAGGAGTGCTAAACAGGCTCAATTCACTACACTTGAAAGAGGTCCAAAATGCTCAAGTGATGATGTAATCCAGATCAAGTCTAAATGAGGCTCTATTTTCAGAGAAAAAAAAGCATGCTAAAAAATGAGAAGAGTTGATCTGGGACATTAAATTTGGGAAGTTAAATGTAAGTTGGAAAAGACTGTATTTTGGTCTTATTTTCTCATTTGATGCTTATTAATAAATTAGAGGCCCAGTGCATGAAATTTGTGCATGGGGAGGGGGAAGGGTTGTGTGTTTCCCTCAGCCCAGTCTGCACCTTCTCCAATTAGGGATGCCTTGGGCCTAAACAGGCAGTTGGACATTCTTCTTAAAATCCAGGACTGCTGGCTCCCAACTGCTCACCTGCCTGCCTGCCTATTATCCCTAACTGCTTCTGCCTGCCAGACTGATCACCCCTCATCCATTCCCCTGCCAATCTGATTGATGCTTAACTGCTCCCCTGCCAGCATGATTACCCCTAACTGCCCTCCCCTGCAGGCCTGGTCACCCCCAACTGCCATCCCCTGCTAGCCTGGTCTCCCCCAATTTCCCTCCACTGCAGGCCTGGTCACCACCAACTAACATCCCCTGCAAGCCTGTTTTCCCCCAATTGACCTCCTCTGATGGCCATCTTGTGGAAGCCATCTTGTGTCCACATGGGGGAGGCCTTCTTTGACCACATGCGGGTAGCTATCTTGGTCAATTTGCATGTTACCTATTTATTATATAGGATGAAAGTCTAGAGTCCACTCTGGCTGTTGGCAGACTCTTCATAAGTCACTTATACTCCAATCTGTCTTTGATAATTATACTCAGAGGTCAAGGGCCAGGCTGCTATGTTAAGGCCATCATTGAGTTTGTGATGAGCCACCTTGAGGAATGAGGTAATGTCTCTTTGTATAAAAGAGCGCATTAACCAACAGGATGCTATAAAGCAGTGTGTACATCAGGTTCAATACTCTTCTATAATAAAATCTGCTGCAGGTACAGGTATATCTCCAGGCCAGTGGTTCTCAACTTGGTTGATGTGTTCCCCATCCCCGTGCCCCAAGCATTCCAATCTGAAAAATAAATAAATATACATACAGGGTGAGGCAAAGGTAGCTTTATAATTATTCAAATACAATACCTTATAAATGTTAATGCAAGAATAAATTATCTTTCATATAATCACAACTGTAAACCTACTCTTATCCCACCCATATGTATTTGTGTATATATGTGTATATATATGTGTATATATATATATATATATATATATGTATACTATTATATGTTATACTGTTATTGATATGATTATACTTTTATACACATATGATAAAAGGCCAGTGACCATAACAACATAACAATAGGAACAACCAATTGACCAGTCACTATGAGGTGCATTGACCACCTTTTGGTCCTTCCCTCCAGCCAGTAGGCTGATCATGGATGGTGAATGGTGAAGGAAGGGGAACCGGCAACGGGGCTGGACTGGGTACAGGGCTGAAGATGGCCTTGATTGCAGGCTAGGCCTAGGGACCCTACCACCACACCATTTTCTGTGCTGGGCCTCTAGTATACAGATAACAGATATATAGCATATATACCCTTTATAAAATATATTTCCTGTTGGTAGTTGTTTCTCTGGGGACACCTAACACAGTTTTCCTTGCATTTGAAGTTATGTATTTCTTGAGGGAATCATCTTTGACCTTATGCTCTATGCTATTCTTTCCTTTATATTTGTCTTGATATCTGTACATTTCTCACACTATGCTGACTTTTTATAAAATATAAGAGGGAAACTGTGACTTATTTGCCAATACATTTCCAAGGTTGTTGAATGAAGGCACACCATGGACTCATGGTTTTTGTATACGCTGGTATGAACAAATGTGTTTCTTCTTCAAGTGCCTGAGTTCATTCACTCCAGTTGCACGTGATTAGTGTCAGGTGGCTCTGTGCATACCTGCACAAAAGAGCATCCCCATATCTATTTGCTCTAAATCTGAGCAGATTGTAAGTGATGACATTATCTGCCAAATTCAGGTTACAATTTTTACACAATCCACTGATTTCTTTTAAAAACCTTTACTTTTACACGGATAACAATAAATGTATCTTTGCTGTCAATTTCTCTTCAACCAAATGGCAAGAATTGATGATTCTATTTAGGAATTAGAATTAGCCATGGTGATGTTCATAGAGGAAACAGTGCATCCTTGAGTTTTGTACATGGTCTCCCATCTCTTTGCATTAGGTGCTCCAGCTCCAGCATCTTCAACCACCTTGCAGCAACCTTAAGCTACTTGCTGTAGGACACACTTTTCAGATATGCCAGGCTTGTACTTGGCTTAGTCACTGACTATAGAACATGGGTTTCAAAAATAACCCCTCTGATTTAGTTTTCTGTTAGAGATAAATATGAATGAAATTTATAGCCTTGTTTGTAAAGTTTTCTACAAATTAAAAGGGCCTCGAAATCCCCTATTATCACAAAAAAAAATCTGACCTTCTATAAAATTATTTTGTCCAGCTACTCTCACACAGCCCCTTGATTGCCACATCACTCATTGTTATTTGCCATATTATGTCAGTGGGATCAAAGGAAAGGAGCTATTTTCCCACAACCTCCAAGCTGCTAAGTGAAATAGGTTTCAGTTCTTCAAAATCTTATGACACCAAGCCTCTTCTAAAACAACACTTCTTTATCCAAGACTTGATGGAAAAGTTTCTTGTCTAAATTGACATGTTTCTAACAAGGCCACACTGATGTCTGGTGAATCATACTTGTTTCTCCATGTCTTATTTCCTCTCAGACAAAAGGTCTCTTCTTATTCTCTCCATGTTACCCCTCTATCCCCCAAATGCTACTCATATTTAATCATCCTCCCTTCCATCCTCTTAAATTCAAGTTCCTGTTTTTGAATTTAGAAAATAAATTCTAGTGCCGAGACCAGTTTGGCTCAGTGGATAGAGCATTGGCCTGCGGAGTGAAAGGTCCCAGGTTTGATTCTGGTCAAGGGCATGTACCTTGGTTGCGGGCACATCTCCAGTAGGGGGTGTGGAGGAGGCGGCTGATCTATGTTTCTTTCTAATCGATGTTTCTAACTCTCTATCCCTCTCTCTTCCTCTCTGTAAAAAAATCAATAAAAATATATAAAAAAGAAAAGAAATTCTAGCTATTATATTTATCAGAGAGAGGTACCTTTCATGTTCATCCTTCTACTGCCTTTGTAACTTGTGCAAATTTCATTAAAAGTAATAAACCAGACCATCTTTCATGGCTCAGTGGTTGAGCATCAACCTATGCAGGAGGCAGGCCATCAGTGATTCTCTCTCATCATTGATGTTTCTCTCTTTCTCTCCCTCTTCCTTCCTCTCTGAAATAAAAATATATTAAAAATAAAAGAAAAGTAATAAACTAAAATATTGATAGCACTCCCATTAGATATATTTAAAGAGTAAGTATGATTGAAGAGATAACCTAATACAGGCCAGTTCTACCACAAATTAACTGTTACCTTTTTTTTAAACTATCAATATATTTGTGGTTGCATTTTCTAACTCTTAAAGTTTAATATAATAATATTAATGATAAAACCAAAATTATTGGTTATAATAGACATGGTCAAAAGAAATTATGTATAGAAAATCACAATAATATATCAAAAGCACTTTTCAAATGTACAGGGTTATTCTTATTGTTTTGTTGTGTTTTTGTTCCCATTATGCTTAGAGCCTTACATCACCATTCATATGATGCACTTTCCTAGCTGGAGTTAGGGCATGCTTTTCCCACCAGATGGAAGATGGAATGACTCCTGAAAGAGATTAGACTTCCCTTGGGATTGCAGCAGTACCTAGCACTCTCCAGAACACACAGAGAGTGATCATACTAAATTATATACTCCCCTTAAATTACAGAGAAAAGTATTTTTCACATCCTGGTCCATCTCCATACAGCAGCAAAAATTGTCAAACTTGCATATTTCATGTTTACAACCAAGATGCAGTGTGACTGTCAGATCCAGGATTTAGCAAGCTGTTATGCCTTCTAAAAAGTACACATGAAGGTCACACAGTTATGTGGAGTCTTTGATAGTACTATAAAATTGGGAGAAAATAAATCTCAAATAGTAATTTTGAAGAGGGTTAATGTGATGGAACAGTGTTGGAAGAAACTCTCTCTATTGGTTAAATCTGAGCTGCTGATCTTTTTTATTAATGGAGTTGATCTTCCCCTTTTTCTTCTATGGAACCTTCATTACATCCCCCATAATCAAGGAGGTTTATCATGCAGAAGAAATGTTTTCAAAGACTGTTTTTGCCTTTGCCTCATGTAAAAAACCATCACAAGGATTCCAACAGGGCAAAGGGGAATGTGAGAGGAATACAGAAGCATGTAGGAAGCTCTGTATGGACTCCAAGATAGTGGCCATAACACTGACAGAGTCCAGGTCACATGATATAATTTGGCAGACTCCAAGGCTAATCTATCCTCAAAACCACACTTACCAGACTAAATGAGTTCCAGAGATTCAAACAAAAGTCAAATCACCTCAAAATATGTAAATACAATATTTTGCAGATTTATTACATTGATATAGATTAAGATAATATGCTATGTAATTTGAGTGATCTTAGTATATTTAAAATACTTTAAATATAGAATAGAAAGAGCAGCATTAAAGTCTATGGAGTTGAATTTTAAGAAAGCAGAGTTTGTTCCCAGAACAGAGACATAGTTAAGTTGTGAAGTTATTTAACAATGAGGAGTGGGTGTATTGTTGTCTAGATAAGCAGTAGGATCTTTGTCAATACAGGCTACATTGTCAATACAGGTTACTAAATATGATATAATAGCACTGTCTAAAGAAAGCAAAATATAAACCAGAAATTTAGTAACATGTATAATTATAAATTTTCTTATAGTCTCACTAAAAATAAATTTATAAAAATAGTTATTTATTGAGCAGTATATTCCATTTAACTCAACATTTCCAAAAAATTACTATTCCAACATGTAATCTATATTTAAATTGAGAATTTTTTAAAACATTTTTATAGTAACAATTTGAAAGTCCATGAATTTCAGTTACCACTGAAATAGAGATTAGTCATATTTTAATAGTTACATATTCTTAGTGGCCACTGAATTAAATAGCACATTTATAAAAATTCCCAGACAGGAGATCCATCTTCTTAGGTTACTGCATATTTATTAACTAAATAATTTAATATTTTAATGCATTTTAATATTTATCAATTGCATGGTTTACTAATCAAGTCATATGAGCTGGACTTTCAAATGAGTAGAACAACTCAGCAGTGAGGGCTTCATTAGCTGAGCTCAGGGAGGAAGGTACACATATTTTCATAGAAGGAGGTCAATACTAATTGGCTTTTTCTGCTGCACAACCTTGAACCAACAAAAGAAACCAACCCTAAAAAAGTCCTTGTTTCATCAACCCTCCACCCATTCCTGAAATGTAGGTCATAGAAGTGCATCCTGGCTGCTTCCTGTTCCTCCCATCTCCTTATCTCTCCCAGTAATTGCTTCTGTGTGTTGTTCTCTAGGCATACAGATATTTTTGCTTAATAATTTAATTTATTTTCTTCCCTTTTCTCTTAAGAGAACAAGAGATATCTAAGTGTAATAAAGTATCAAAGACTGACCAAGTTGTTTTTTTTCCAGTCCTCTTATTTCAGGGGATGGATAAAATTTATGCAAAGAATAAATATAAATTCTCAAGAGGTAAAATTATTAAAGTATAAAAGCAGTAACTAAAGTTGTCCTCTGCCTTGAAGCACACACTGTGTTCTTAAGTTCTCATTTCCCACCTCCAGCCATTATCTCTTTGGTCAAGTTTGTTTTGTGGTTTCCCTAGAGGCCCCATTCCCCTATCTGCCTTCTCATCTCTATTTTTGTTATCCAGAATACTGGTCCTAAGATATTATAATGGCTTTTATCATCTATTTCTTTTATATTACCTTACAGCTTCTCTAGGTCTACACTGCATTCTATTTCACTTTCTGCTAATCCCTCTAATTCCACTGATTATATGCTCTCTTTCTATCTTATTTTTTGCCTTGCCTACAGAATCACTCAACTTTACAGTTGAGAGACAACTAAAGTAGCAACAGGGAACCAGCTGCATGGATTTTTTTTCGCCACTAAAAGACTTTCTTAAAATGTCTGCTTCATTCAAGAAAAACTAGTGTGTGTGCGTGTGTGTGTGTGTGTGTGTGTGTGTGCGCGTGTGTATTACCTTTTAATAGACAAACATGTAAATTAACCTTGCCAAAACCGGTTTGGCTCAGTGGAAGGAGCATAGGTCTGAGGACTGAAAGGTTTCAGGTTCGATCCCAGTCAAGGGCATGTACATTGGTTGTGGGCACATCTCCCATGGGGGATGTGCAGGAGGCAGCTGGTTGATGTTTCTAGCTCTCTATCCCTCTCCCTTCCTCTCTGTGAAAAATCAATGAAAATATATTTAAAATAAACAAACAAACAAATAAATAAATAAATAAATAAACCTTACTTCTGCTATGCCACCAGCCAATCAGGAGTGATATGCAAATTAACTCAACAAAGATGGTGGTTAATTTACAAAAACAGGGGTTGAATGATGGGGGAGAACACTTGAGTCATAGCCCTGGCAACAATGCAGGCATTCTATCCCACCCAGGTCTCTCAGGGCCTCTGGGAAGTGTGGGGAAGTGGGGCTGGAGTAGAAAGAGGTCCTAGCTCCCAGGTCTGAGCAGAAAGGGGCTGGGCTGGAGTGGAAAGGTGGTGCCGGCAGCCAGGGAAAGGAAAGCTCATTCTAGCATGAATCTTAGTGCATCGGGCTTCTAGTATATATATGCTATATAATTAAAGAGTTATATGAAGATCAACATCACTCCACTACACCCACAAGCCACGCCCAGCATATCAGGGGCAAGTATGCAAATTAATCCAATCAAGATGGAAGCAGCCATGGAGTGAGCAGGAGGCTTGGGTTTCCCCCAGCAATGAGGAAGCCAAGCTTTCCACACACCTTGGCCAGCCTATGCTTCCACTCAAAGCTACAAAGTTTCGATTATAGAAGAAAAATAAATGCCAACAAAAAATGGCTGTGGCCACAGAGCAAGCAGGAGGCTTGGCTCTGCTCAAGGTTACAAAGTTTCAATTATACAAGAAAAGTAAATTCAAATACCAGGGTCTCTGCTTGGGTCTTTGGGAGGCATGGCCAGCCTGCAAACCACCACAGTCCCCTAGTCCAAGCCACCTCACATCACAATGGAAACCCCACCGTAATCTGGGACAGCCCTCAGGGCAAACCAGCCAGCCCCCACCTGTGCACCAGGCCTTGAACCTACAATACAATATGTAAATTGACCATCACTCCAACACACAAGATGGCTGCCCCCATGGCGTCACAGTATGGCCACCAGAAGATGGCTAGCAGGGAGGGCAGTTGAGGGAGACCAGGCCTGCAGGGGAGGGCAGTTGGGTTAGACCCAGGCCTGCAGGGGAGAGCAGTAGGGAGGGACCAGGTCTGCAGGGGAGGGCAGTTAGAGGTGACCAGGCCTGCAGGGGAGGGCAGTTAGGGGCAAACAAGCTGGCAGGGGAGAATTTAGGCATTAATCAGGCTGGCAGAGGCATGGTTTGGGACCATCAGGAAGGCAAGAAGAAGAGCAGTTGGGAGCCAGCAGTCCTGGATTGTGAGAGGAATGTCTGACTGCCCATTCAGGTCTGATCCCAGTAGGTAGGATTGGGCCTAAGTGGGCAGTTGGACATTCCTTGAGGGGTCCCAGATAGGAGAAGGTGCAGGGACCACCCCATGTTCAAATTTTATTCACCGATCCTCTAGTGTGTGTGTGTAAATATATACATATATATTATTATATTATATACATATATATATAGTTTATATATTTATATATATATATATATCGATATATATAGTTAATCATCATCTGAGGATACTTTTCCATTTAATTTTGGAGAGGTTAGAAGGGAGAGGGAGCAACAGTGAGACAGAAACATTTATATGAGAGGGGCACATAGATTTCTTACCTCCAGGGAATCGAGCCTGCAACTGAGATACATGCCCTTAATGGTAATGGAACCCTGAACTCTTCAGTCCTCAGGCCAATGCTTTATTCACTGAGCCAAACCAGCTAGGGCTAATATATATATTTTTAATGAGCTATTGAAATGCAAAAATTGAACGGGAATGCTCTGAATTCCTGGGTTCTTGTCCTGATGGATTTGAAGAATGAAGCCATGGATGAAAGGTGATGGGTGAAAAGTACAGAAACTTTTTTTGCAAGCAGAAACTACCTCTAAAAGCTAAATCTAAATTTTAAGCCTAAGATTCTGTTCCTCTTGGATGGACAGAGGGGCCCCTGAGAAGGGTGACCACTGCTTTCTTTGTCTTGTGGCATTAAATAGGCTGCAGTTCTTTGTCTGAACCTGACCCCTTCTTACTGGTCATTCTGTACAGAGTATTAGTTTTTGAAAGCTCAAAGCCCAGGTGATGTCCCCTATTTTCTCTCCCCCTTATCTTGTTGGTTGGAGTCACTTTTGATTTATCTTAAAGCTCTCCCAGTTGTGTTGGCAGAGAAAGCCTTATCTTATCGCCCTTCCCAGTTATTCAGATCAGGGCTACTTCTGGCCTAACACATGGTCACTTTAATTGCTCAGGCCTGAAATACTTCTGTTCTTGATTTATGACTGTCTTAATTGTACAGGCTAGATATATTTCTATTTGCCCATGGCATGTATTTATTCTCCATATAAGATAAACACCCTGGCATTAAAATATATATATATATATATATATATATATATATATATATATATATATATATATATAAAGACTTTTTACAGAAAGGAAGGGAAAGAGATAGTTAGAAATATCAATGAGAGAGAAACATCCATTAGCTGCCTCTAGCACATCCCCTACTGGGGATGTGCCCGCAACCAAGGTACATGCCCTTGACCAGAATCGAACCTGGGACCTTTCAGTCCGCAGGCTAACACTCTATCTACAGAGCCAAACTGGTTTCGGCCACTCTGGCATTTTTAAGTCTCCATTATGTATTTATTCCCCCATTGACCCCCTCATCGCTAAGATTTCCTAAACCTGGCTAATTAAACTAGTTAGCTAACTCTTTCACTATTGAGCCACCCCAAATACAGAAGACTATTAAATACTTATTTATAAATGAAAGGAGCCAGTCTAAAAAGACTACATAATGCATGACTTTGACTATATCACATTTTGGAAAAGGCAAAACCATAGAGAGTTAAGAATGTTACTGATTGTGCAGGAAATAAGGGAAATATGAATATATGAGAAATAGATTTTTATGAAAGTGAAACTATTGTGTATAAAATGTTAATGCTGGATATTATACACTGTCAAAACACATAGAGTTATATACCACAAAGAATGAACCTGAATGAAAACTATGGGCTATAGGTAATAATAATTTATCAATCATAGTTCATTAATTAACCCAACAATGCAAGGAGCAAGTAATAGCAGACATTTTGGGCAGAAGACTGGGGAGATAGGCAGGTGTCTGCAATCCTGTGTACTATCTGCTCAATTATACTGTAAATCAAAATCTGTATTAAAAAGTAAAGTATTATAATTTTAATATTTTTTTTTATTGATTTCAGCGAGGAAGCGAGAAGGAAGAAGAGTGAGAAACATCAATAATGAGAGAGAGTCATTGATGGGCCCTGCACACCCCACAGTGGGAATGGATCCAGCAACCAGGGCATGTGCCCTGACCTGGGATCGAACCATAACCTCCTGCTTCATAGCTAGATGCTCAAACACTGAGTTCTGCCAGCTGGGCTGTAATTACATTTTTAAATAAAGAAAATATTTAGAGTTTGGTGTGCTCAGGGATTAGACATTGAGGAATGTATTCAGTAGCAATAAATTGTAAGGCTAACAATAGCCATAGTATACATGTTTACTGCTAATGCAATTGTAACAATTGAATTATCATAAATGTTCCTCACATTGTAAAATAAATCCCATGGCTTTTATGTGTTAGAAAAAAATGGGTTCTTAACATGTAAATGGGCTCTCTTACATTTAAGCATAAATCCCATAAAATTCTTTTGACGTAGTAAATCAAACAATGCATTATTAGGAAATATTGGAATTTCAATGGTTGGTTGGTTTTCATTTAAAAACTTCCTAAAGTAAAGATATAAAATTATGGCATGAATTTAGCCAATACCAACGAGGTTCAGCCTTTCACCCTGTTAATTACAGGTGAGGCTGGGTCTATTACTTTTTCTTTTCCTTCAAAATGTAAGCCAGATGTCCCATGAATAACAGCCCCTGTGGTTGGGAATATGAGTAAGCGGGCAGCTTGAAAGGCAGTGTCATGTGCCCGTTTAAAGAAAACTTTGTATTATTGCAAGTTTATTTTTCTCTTGCAACAAAATCCTCTGTTTTCTCAAATCACCCTCTAGCCTTGACCAGAGTAAGAATCTGTGCTAATAAAAGGGTAATATTTTAATTAGACCAGATAGACCAAATGTCTTCCGGACTTCCTTCTGGACAAAGCCGGGGCTGTGAGGGCCGAGGCAAACCACCATGACTGGGAGGGCTTACCGCAGCGCCCCGGCCAGGTGGGCAGGGCCTCCCTCTCCGCAGCATTGATCACAGAGCCCTGGCAGGGTGGGCAGGGTGGGCAGGACCTCCCTGTGGGCAGCAATGAATGGCAGAGCCCCAGCCCAGTGGGAAGAGCCTCCCTCTGCTCTGTGATTGATCCCAGAGTCCCAGCACATTGGGCAGGGACTCCCTGTGGGCAGGGAACAATGGTGGAACCTAGGCTAGGTGGTCCTGGGCTGTGAGAGGGCTCAGGCTGGGCTTATGGAACACCCTCCAAACACACATACCAGTGCACAAATTTCATGCACCGGGCCTCTAGTCTATAATAATAATAATAATAAAAGTGTAATATGCTAATTAGATTGGACAGCCTTCCAGGTATTCTTCCAGATGACCTTCCAGACGAAGCCAGGACTTTGAGGAAAGCCCGGGTCCAGAGTGCCTGAGGGAAGCTGGTGCCTGCAGCCAGGGAAAGGAAGGCCTACTCTTGCATGAATTCATGCATTGGGCTTCTAGTAAATAAATAAACAACAAACAAGTTACTTAAGCAATCCTGCCTACCCCAAGTTTTTTTGCTACTATTTATCTATTTAATTAGATAAATTAGGTTTAAAACCCTGACTATATAATTAATAAAAGTATCGTAACTGCTGTATCAGAAATGTATTTCTGATTTTGCTGTGAAGTTGCAGGTTCATAGTATACTTCAAGTTTCTAAAGCTGCATATTACACAAAGAAAGGATTTGAGCCCATAATGCTCCATCACCCTGACAAAGAATGCATACTTCAGGCTTATGCTCAGATTAATAACAAGTATTTGTTAAAGAAAGAGAGAGAGAGAGAGAGAGAGAGAGAGAGAGAGAGAGAGAGTTTAGATGGGTCTAACTTCCAAATTATTACCAGTTCAAGATTCATAAATTAAGCAGCAAGTAGTCTGCTAACAGAAATTTATATATTTTATAAAATTAATGTATTTTTATCCTTAGAAGTTTTCAGTTTTATTAAGATAAAGTACAAAATCCTATCCTCATAATGGCCTACAAAGCTTGATATATTCTGAGGGTTATCCTTTTATTTTTATTTAATTTATTGAGGTGACACTAGTTTAACAGTATTATACAGGGCTCAGGTGCACAATTCTACAATACATAATCTGTACACTGTAGTGTGTATTCACTATCCCAAAAGAACCAGCCTACTGAGTTCTGCCAAAATTCATAGTAGAAACATTCCTCAAATATAGTACAGTTTTGTGGAAATTTGTTGTCTTCCTGTATAATATAAGGGCGATATGCAAAATTGTCCCCTCGCCTGAGAGTTCCACCAGAGTTTGACCACACCCTGATCAAGGGCAAGGCCAACCAGCCAACCTCCCACATCCCCTCCTTCTGGCCGGCTTGGCCCAATTGACCCCGATGAAGGTGGGCCGGCCTGACCCCACACATGTACAAATTTGTGCACCAGGCCTCTAGTATAAAAATAAAAAAAGTCAGAACCCCCTAAAAACAGTAAAGAAGTGAGATTATTATAATAACTATTCAAGACCTAGAACATGAAGGGAAGATGAACTGAAAGTATACTGGAGATACGGGCAAAGGGAAATGATGCTGTTTTGGGTCACATAAGAAAGCCTAGATTTTAAGAGTAACAGTAATGAGATTTTAAAAGACAAGTGGCATACATTGCTTTGTAAAGATCCCTCAGACTAGAAGAATGGATATATATCAAACAGGTAACACTGACAGTAGGGAAATTGGTAAACACTTGCAATCATACAGAAAGGAGATGGCAGTAGTTTGGTACATGATGCCGCCAGTAAAGATAGAATAGACACATTTGGAATATAATTTGGAAATAAAATTAGCAAGTGTTTTGTGAGAAAGATTTCTTCATTTTTGCCATTTGGGTGGCAAAGTGGGTCCTTTGTTATTATCCATCTCTCATGCAATAGAGTAAGAAGAGAACTATACATTGTCACATGACATAGGTTAAACCATAGGCTTGAATGGAGACATGTACAAAGCACCTGTCAGTGCAAGACAACAAGGCACAATGCCCCAATGAACACATGGATAGAAGTCCTGGTCCCAGGGCTGACTTCACAGAGTGAATTAGGTTTCTAGGGAAGGCATCTCAAAACTCTTGCTCCTATTTTTTCTTATAGGAAGCGAGCTTTTTTTGAAGAGGGGCACAAAACTATTTGGATGCCACACACTCCATATAGGTTAACCATGTTTCTCAGGTGTTTTGGAACATCGACTGCCCAGCACATGGTCGCCTTGAGAGCTGTTGAAAATTATAGTTCTTTTTAGGGAAGGAAGGCAATCAATCTCATTCCTACTCGTTGAAAGAAGGATCATCATTACTTGTAGCTCACTGTTGAGGATGTGCAGTTTGGCCTACACTCATGTTCAGTCATTCTTTCTATCATTTAAAGTAAAATTTCTGATAAAGTTGATTATTGCATTTTTTTGATTATGTGAAAGAAAGCAAGGATAAATTCTAAGTCTGGTTTGACACCTGAGATTGCTGGTGGTATCATTTACTAACTGAGGAATGGGAATTTTTGAGTTTAAAAGCATAATTTGGTTCTAGCCGATTTTGCTCAGTGGATAGAGCATCAGCCTGAAGACTAAATGATCCCAGGTTCAATTCTGGACAAGGGAACATGCCTGGGTTGCAGTTTCAATCCTCAGTAAGGGGCATACAGGAGACAGCCGATCAATGATTCTTTTTCATCTATCTCCCTCTCCCTCTCCCTTCTTCTCTGAAATAAAATAAATCTTTAAAAAAGCATAATTTGTTTTGTACAGGATAGCTTTGAGATTATCTCTGAGGTATCTAATTATAAATGTTCATAATAAATATTTTTCATATATATGTCTAGAGCACAGAAGAGAGACAAGCCAGAATGATATATATCTTAGAATCATAGCATATAAGTGGAATTTAAAGTGGTGGGAACCACTATCCCACCAGAATAAATTGAAGAGAAGATGAAAAGTTGGGGGTTTCAATCTCAGGGCACTCCAAACTTCATAGATCACAGAGATAAGAAAAAATAGCAAATGATCCTAAGACAGACTGTCTAAGCCTCAGACTCTAAGGAATAAAGAGGGAACCAAGAAGTATCCCTAAAGTCAAGTGAAAACATATTTTTAGCAAGGGGACATGGGTGCATATGTCACATACTGCTATAGTTCAAAGGGGAAGAATGAAAAATTATTATTAGCATTGGTAAATTTGCATTTAATAATTATGACCAGAGCTAGGTCACTAGAATGATAGGGACAAGGAACTAGAGTCAAGAATTTAAGAGAGTGAGGAGAGGTATGAAAGAATACAAGTGTAGCAAAAAACACAACTTATTTTTTCAGGTATAATATTTAGATCTTTGATCCATTTTGAATTAACTTTTGCACATGGGATAAACTGCAATCTAGTTTCATTCTTTTGCATGAGGCTCCATTTAGTGAATAGACTTTATTTTCTTCATTGTATGATTTTGGCTCTGGTGTTGAAGATTGTTTGCCCTTTTACATATTTCAGGGCTTTTCAAATTTTGTTCTATTGGTCTATGTGTCTGTTCTTCTGCCAATACCATGCTGTTTGATTACTGTCTTTATAGCATAATTTGAAGTGAAATTGTAAAAGAAAATGCTATCTTCAGTTATTTTTCTGAAGTTTCATTGTTAGTATATAGGAATGCAATAGATTTTTGTACATTGATTTTGTATCCTGCTACTTTACTGGAACTGTTTATAATTTTTAATATATTTGGGGGATTCATATATAATTATTTCATCTGAAAAATGTGACAATTTTATTTCTTCATTTCCAACTTAGATGTCTGTTGCCTGATTCCAGGGGGAAGAGGGTTTTACTAAATAAAGTACATTGTTAATGTACAGTTTCTTTTGCCTTTGGCTTAATAGTTACTTTTATTTTCAAAGTTATTTAGGTTAACATTTCTTTCATCCAAAACTCATTTAGTGAGGTTGTCATAAATTTGTCATATGGTTGGATTATTTTTGTCATAGCCTCTATCCTATCACAGGATCTTAATTCTACTGTTTAATTAATTAATTAATTTTATTTTAAACTAGGGACCCAGTGCATGAATTCATGCACCTTTAAAGTAATTGTGGGCTGCAAGGCTGTGGTTGGCACAGGGGCAGGTCTCAGCCAACCTCCGGCCCCCTGCCCGACCCCTCCTGCCATGGCACCTGGTCCCCAGTCTGCTGGAAGTTTCTGCTCCTGCCACTGTTGCTCCCATGCGCTGATAGCACTGGCACCTGTTTACACCCACTGCTGGTGCTGGCCCTAAATGCTCCACACTGTCAATAGGTGTGAGCTGTGGCTGCTGCCCCAATCATCCTTCAAGAGCAGGGGGAGGTGGAGAAGCCCTGAGGAGCAATCAGGTTCGATTCCAGTCAAGGGCATGTACCTTGGTTGCGGGCATATCCCAAGTGGAGGTGTGTGCAGGAAATGTCTCTCTCTCATCAATGTTTCTAATTCTCTATACCTCTCCCTCCCTCTCTGTAAAAAAATAAATAAAATAATTAAAAAATAATATAAGTGGAATTATATCATTTTCAGTTGTGTGTGTGTGTGTGTGTGTGTGTGTGTGTGTGTGTGTGTGTTTCTCCACTTGGTAATATGCATTTTAAATTCATCCATGATGTGTGAATTCATAGTTCATTCATTTTTATCACTGAATAAGTATTTCATTGCATGTATGTACCACACGTAGGGGTGTCGAACTCAATCAGAGAAGAGGCCAAAATCTAAAATCCAGCCTAAATCGTGGGCCGAATGGTTTACTGAACAGTCATAAACTGTCATTGTGATGGAAACGCATCGGAGTGCAGTGATGACAGCGCGGTGCGGGCCACATTGCAAGGCCTGGCGGGACGGATTTGGCCCGCGGGACTTGTGTTTGACACATGTGTAACCACAGTGTAGCAATTTACCCATCAGAGGATATATTACTTACTTCTAGTAGGGTGTGACAATGAATAAAGCTTTTATAAATATTATTTGCATGTATTTTTTTTAATGTTAGATAAATATCTTTGGAATCCCATTGCTGAATTACATAATAAGGCTGTATTTTATTTTATAAACAACTGCTTGATAGTTTGTCAACCAAAGTGGTTGTACTATTTTGAATGTAAGAGCAATAAATGAGATTTCATGTTGTTCTGCATTTTTAGAATAATTGATATTGTCAGTGTTTGAACTTCAGTTATTCTAATTGCCCTGTAGTTGTAGTGCATTGCTGCTTTAATCTGCGTTTACCTTATGACAAGAGATGCTGAGCTTTTCTCTCTATACTTATTTTCCATCTGTAACCTTCTTTGGTGAGGTAGTAGTTCAGTTATCTGCTTTATAATTGGATCTTATGTTTTAATGTTGAGTTGTAGGAATACTTCTCTAGCATTATCTTTGTATTCATATAATTTTCCTATCACTGCTGACATTGCTCATCTAGTTTTGCGTGTTGTCCAGTTTTTCGAAGAGAGCCCTTAAACTATTAATCACAGTGATTTTAAATTCCATGGCTGAAATGGCCAACATTTGAATCATATTTAGGTGGATGTTTCGTCTCTTTAGACTTTTTCTTTCTTGCCTTTATCATGCCTTATACTTTTTTGTTGAAAGCCAGACACATGGTATCAGCAACAGAAAGGAGTTAAATAGGTTTTTAAAAGGAGAATTTATGCTAATCTGGCTAGAAGTTGGGTTGTGTTTATTGGTTGCTATAGCGATTAGTACCAAAGAATTCAATTTCCTCTAGGATCCTTGTTTTTACTCCTCATCTTGATTTGGAGTTTTTAAAACACTGCTTTGAATGAGTCTATATCTTGTGGCACTTTCTGCTATCATACATGGTTATTATTCTGGAACCCTCTAGGTGAAGAGGTTGTAGATAAAAGAAGGAATATATTTTAGTGGTTTTGGTTCTTCTACACCTATGTGCTTTCCCATATAACCACCCACTACTCTCTTCCCCACATGCTTTTTCCCTAGTTGACTGTTTGCTTTACTTTTGTCTTAGGTGAGAAAGAAAGGCTTTGTTCCTTGTTTTTAATACTAAAGTATCTTTTGTCTTGACATTGTTTTCTTTTGATATTACTAAAACTAGATTATCTTGTCTTTTTTGTTTAAATATTATTTTATGTTTCAAGTAATATATATTTTACTGCATTAAATATATATAATGGAGATAATAAAATTTTGATTGTTTTCAATCTCAATTTCCTGATTTACACACCATTATTTTTATTGTCTGTAAATCTTACAGCTTTTTTTCTCTATGCATAATTTATTTTCATGAAATGTGGTAGTACTATGCATATTGGATAATTTATTTTCATGAAATGTGGTAGTACTATGCATATTGTTTTAAAATTGCTTCTTTCTGCCAAGAAGATATTGAAAGAGTTTTATGTGCCATAACCTGGTATCTATATTAAAATTAATAATTTAATAAAAATATATTTTATGGATTTATGATATTATAATTAACCACTATGGTTAAAACCTTTTTTACTCATATAAAGAATACTGCAATGAATATCATTATGCATTTACATATATAAAAGCCAAAATAACCATTACAATTGGTTGACCAAATGCCTGATCAACCATTCGCTATGATGCACACTGATCATCAGGGGACAGACGCTCAATGCAGGAGCTGCCCCCTAGTGGTCAGTTCACTCCCACAACCAACCTCCCATGGCTGGCCAGCCTCCAGCAGTGACTGCCTCCACCTGGCCCTCTGCAATGCAATGTATTAAAAGTTATAATTTGATTTCCTACCAATAATATATGATAGCCATAGTTAAGGATTTGGCATCTTTGAAGAAGATGTCTCCCATGGATGTTTTCTCTCATCCATGGGAGTAAAATCCCCTTATTCTCAGTCCATATTACTTGATGGACTCCTCTTGGAGAAACTGTATATGTATTAATTAGGGAACAAGCATTGGCACTTCCTGCTCATATTAGATCTCTCAGTCTGAGATTGTGGGTAGGTGAAGAAGTTTTAAATACTTTATTCTCAGAAAACCACTTTATTCTAGTAAGTGTCAACATGTATGAATTCCTACAGATATGATAAAATTTTTTGTTGTTGTTTGTTATTATTTGCCTAATACCTATGATAGGATATGGTGCTAAGAGAGAAAACAAAAAAACAATGAAAAGTTCCAAAGTCAGATAATATTCTTTTTCATTAGGTCACTGTATTTTTAAAATTCTATTCTTTTCTTAGAAAAAAAGTTCAGCATTGTTTATTGTTTTTCTCATTTTGGAAACATTCCCCAACAATTTTTACCACTGTTTCTGAAATCCAGTGTGAGCTAAAGATATTTGTTTAGGTGTCAGCTAATTTAATAGAACATTTAATTTTGAAAGCAAACAAATGCCTCTTTCCAAATGTACTTAAATGGCAACTGGAGACAACTTAAGTAATTTGTGCACTTGTAATATATAATTGTTGGCTCCCTGTGCATTGAGGAAAGCAATTTCCCATGAAATTGTTGTTATATTTAAAATATGAGATCATTTTGAACAATGCTCATTTGAGGGAATTACCCTCTGTGTAAATATCATTCAAGCTAACTACACTAAAGTTGCCAACATATTAACCCCTTTGAATGTGTGGCTTCAGGGATAAAGAGACACTTTTCTACATTCAGAGTATGATCTGATCATCATTTAGTTTAAGAGATTTCTAGCTGACTTTTTTGGGTAATGCTCTACTTTGACTTCAATAACCTCAGAACATATAAGTCTAATTTTGCATACTGGAGATCCAACTGATAGTCAACTATTAAGTGATCTTAATAATAGGCATCAATAGATTTCAAAATCAAATATATTCCTAATTATATTTTCCTGTGAATTTATTCATTCATTAAAATAAAGACTATCAGATAGCTTTAATATTATTATTTGCCTAATAGAGATCTATGTAATTCTTCTTTTTTTGGCACCTGGGACCTTAACACTGCCCTTGGATTTCCAGGCCTTAGGTTATACATCCCCATTTGAGTTATTAAGTCCATGATTTTTGGTAATCTGATCCTGTTAGTAATAAACATATATGACTTTCTTCTTCCTAATTTTTTTCCCAACTAGAAAGAATCCTTCACCACATTTTGCCAATAATATATCTAATAATGTATGAGAAAACATGAAAAACACTCACATTTTTAAGGAACAGAAATTTGGGAAAATTGTTAATGAATACATTAGTCATAGAAGTTTTGTCACACACACACACAGACACACACACACACACACACACACACACACATAAAAACATGATAACAAGGAGAGAAATGGAATATATAAAAGATACAAGTTTAGCTTGTAGATATACAAAGCACAATATTGGACACAGAAAATACTTTGGAAGTTGCTAAATCTATAAATTTGCTGATAGAAAAAATTGGTGAACTTGAAGAATCAGAACTAGAAACTACCCAAAAAAATATATTGGAAAAAATGAGCTGAGAACCAGTGAGCTTTGAGACAATATCTGGAAACCTACCATAATGGTAACAGTAGTCTGAGGACAGGAGCTGAAGAAAGATGGCAGAGCTACTATTTGAAGGAATACAATTAAGAGTATTTATAATTTATTTAAAATTATAAATTTACAGATCCAGAGATTCTAATAAATACTAAAGAGGAAAAACAAAAACAGAAAATCACATCAGGACACAGCATAAACAATGAGAAAGAGGCTGGGGGGGAGGGGTGAGAGAGAGAGAGAGAGAGAGATATTAAGAAAACAATCCTTATAGCTGTATCAAAAAAATAAAATATCTAACAATTAACTTGGCCAAGAAGATGAAAGACCTATAATCTAAAAACTATATGACACTGAAAAAAAAAGAAGAGGCTACAAATAAAAGATATGCCATGTCCATTAATTGGCTGGAAAGAGTAATATCATTAAATGACCATCCTTACCTAATCCTTCTTCCTATTTAATAAAAGAGTAACATGTAAATTAACCATCATACATAAATTAATTGCGCCACCCTACAGCCAAGGAGCAGAAGCTGGGATCCAATTGCCAGGGCTATCAGGCCAGCAGGGGAGAGCAGTTGGGGGGGGAGCAGGCCTGCAGGGGAAGGAAGTTAGGAGTGACCAGGCCTGCAGGGGAGGGCAGTTGGGGAGGAGCAGACCTGCAGGGGAAGGAAGTTAGGGGTGAAGAGGCCTGCAGGGGAGGGCAGTAAGGAGAAAACAGGCTGTCAGGGCAGCAGTTAAGCATCAATCAGGCCAGCAGAGGAGTGGTTAGGGGGTGATCAGGCTGGCAGGCAGAAGCAGTTAGGGGCAATCAGGAAGGCAGGCAGGTGAGCAGTTGGGAGCCAGCAGTCCTGGATTGTGAGAGGAATGTCTGGATGCTTGTTTAGGCCTGATCCTACCTGGATGGAGGCTAAAAGGGCAGTTAGACATCCTTCAAGGAGTTCCAGATTTGAGAGGGTGCAGGCTTGGCTGAGTGATACACATACCTCCCTGTGCACGAATTTCATGCACCATAGATAGATGCTACTAAATTAATTAAATAAATTAAAATATGATTTTAATTTAAAATGTGAATAAGTAAAAATAAACATTCAATTAACAGATTCAATTACAAGTCAAAATATTTGCACACTTTTCTTGAATGAAAGAGTATCAGAGGATTTGTGGGCATATTTTTAAAACAAGCACAGTGTAGTACGACCATATATGCACTAGAATAGCTAAACTTTAAAGACTGTCAAATTCAAGCACTCACAAGGGAATGATGCAACTAGGGCTTTTATACATTCTTGATGGGAATAGAAAAACAGTACCAACAATTAAAAAAAAAAGTTTGGTGGTTTCTTAAAATATGAGACATGCATTCATTTGCTCTCTGCATATTTCTTTTTGATGAAATTTACCCTCATTTTTTTTGTTCACTTTTAAAATAGGTAGAATTATTCAGCATCTTGACTATAGTGATGGATACATGAATCTATGCAGGTGAGGAAATTATAGAACTAAATATTCACACACAGCTGTACAAGTAAAATGTAATATGAATAAGACTATTGGATTATATTATTGCCAATATCCTGTTTGTAATATTATTGTATAGTTTTACAAAATATCCCCACTGGTTATTTCTAATAATAGCATGTGAATTTCCAGGTATCTCCATAACATTTCACTTGAAAATAGTGTATTGCTATCCTATGCCACCAAGAGTTTAATATCTCTAGAATGAGACTTGCACTGAGAAATGCATTGAATGGCTTAATTTATAAAAAAAAAAAAAGTCTCTTTATATGCTATAAAATAAAATATAATTATAGGGTACTGAAAAATTCCTATATACCAGTATGTCTAAAGCAACCTGACTGGCCACTTAGAATTGGAATCACTTTTGTTTCATTTGTTTTTTTCTCCTGCACTTATATGCAGGGAGATAAGATCACTGAAAAAAAAATCTGCATAACTGTTTAAATATTAAGTGATTAATTTTGTACCACATAATTAGTAGAAAGCCAACTAATAAAGGTATTAATCTGAGGTGTTATCTTGACTTGGTCCTTCTATATGACAAAGTGTGCTTGAGCACACTAGGAGACCTCCATCTATTTATTTTGATTTGACATGCATACACTTATACCAGAATTAAGTCTTGTATAAAGTATGGAAATAACACTAGTAAAGCAATGTGAAGCAAGAGGAGATTTGAATAAAAGGTGGCAATTTGTAGACCGGATATGCATGAAATCAGAATTTGTAAACGGAAAGACACTGAAAAATGTGTTCTGAATTATACACAGAAAAGTTTGATCATTATGAAAAGAGCAAAAACACAAACAAAATTTCTGTTCCCACCTAGTTAATGATCAAAAGAAGAGGGGAAAGGAGTAAACCTCATTGTGGTAAGGAGCAAGTAAATATAATGGATTTATGTTTGAAATATTGAGAATCCAGATTCTTGTACCTAACTGTCAATTTTAGAGATGTGAATTCACAGAAATCTGGTTTATCAATACAGATTCTTGTATAAGGCAAACAGATGTCAAAGAATGGTAAGACCAGCAATTATTAGGTTTTAAAAGAAAAAAATTAAAAGAAAAGCAATAAGCACTGTTGAATGGATGTCAAGGAATTATGGTTTCAAAAGATAGAAGCCCAAAAGCTGTTTTAGATGATAAGAAACAAAATGGCCAACACAACTACATGGAATGTATAGTCCTAGATTAAATGTTCTCATGTGACATTGGTTAATAAGAGTATATAGGCTTCAAGTGTACACTTTGTGATACATGATCTGCATATTGCATTGTGTGTCCATCACCTAAATTCAAATCATCTTCCATCACCAACAATTTGGTCCTCTTTTCCCTTCACTAGCCCTGTCCTCCTTCCCTCTGGTAACCTCCATACTGTCATCTGTGTCTATGACTTTCAGTTTTATATCCCACATATGAGTGAAATTATATACATGGTGCTTACCTCTTTCTATATGATTTTTTAACTATATAATTTTATTGATTTCAGAGAGAGGATGGTAGATGAAGAAAGAAGTAAAAACATCAATGTTGAGAGAGAATCACTGATGAGCTGCCTCCTGCATGCCCCACACTGAGAATCTAGCCTTCAACCCAGGTTATGCCCTGAAAGAGAATTAAACCATGATCTCTTGATTTGTAGATCTATACTCAGTAACTGAGCAACACCTGCCAGACTCTGTGTGATTTTTTGTTTGTTTGTTTAGTATAATACTCTCAAGGTCCATCCATGTTGTTGCCAATGGCAGCATTTCATCTTTTCTTATGGCTGAGTAATATCTCAGTGTGTATCTGTACCATATCTTCTTTATCCAATCATCTATTGAAGAACAATTCTATTGTTTCCATGTCTTGGCCACTGTGAATAATGCTACAATGACCATAGGGGTACATGTATCTTTATCAGT
This sequence comes from Pipistrellus kuhlii, assembly GCF_014108245.1. NCBI lineage: Eukaryota > Metazoa > Chordata > Mammalia > Chiroptera > Vespertilionidae > Pipistrellus > Pipistrellus kuhlii. The sequence goes on along the minus strand of NW_023425438.1, from coordinate 45,024,895 downwards.
AAAAGTTTTCAAATTTTTCAGGTAGATACCTAGATGAGGTGGCTGCTGAGCCAGAGTCATATGGTAAGTCTATTCTTAATATTTTGAGGAACTGCCATACTGTTTTTCATATTGGCTGTTCCAGTTTACATACCCATGAGCAGCTACCACATCCTCTCCAGCATTTGTTCTTACTTGTTAATGATAGCCATTCTAACATGTGTGAGGTGGTATATCATTGAAGTTTTCATTTACATTTCCCTAATAGCTATTAAAGTTGAGATTTTTTTTCATATATTCACTGGCCATTTGTATGTATTCTTGGGAGAAGTGTCTGTTCAGGTCTTCTTGCCATTTTGTAATTGGATTATTTGTTTGAATTTGAATACGTGCAAAGCTTTAGATGACATTTTGGAGTTTCTCTTGTTTGTTAAGTGTGGGCATGTCATGTTTGACAATATATGAAAAGTGTTTTAATGTTTAGGACACATAATGAGGCATTTGAATTGTATAATGCCTATAATTCACTTAAAATATTTTCTGCATTAAAATTTAAGTTAATACAAAGAATGTGATAACAGATACTCCATAGTTGAGAATGGAAAGGAAAGCTTTGGATTTACTTGTTGATAATTTAGTAATGATAATATAACTGAGATTTACTAGTTACTTTTCTCTTTAAAAAAAATAAAGACAAATTACTTGGAGCCTTCTGGAAGTGGCATATAGTAAGATCTCTAAAAGGAATGTCTGAGATTATTAGGATGTTCCCATAAGTCACATAAATTGCTTCTACTCATTACCTCAAGCAAATGTATCCAATAGTTAGAGTGGTTAATCATCTCAGTTTTCAGGGACTTTCTTGAGCTTAGCACTAAAATTCTACATCCCGAGAAACCCCTCAGGTAACCAATAAATTCCAAGAGGCAGAGATGACATGGTAAACCTTGACTCTTTTAAGGAGTCAATGTGCAAATGCACTATATCCATGGCTCTGTGCTCCATAAATGAGCTCTTTGTTCATAATCATTTCCATTGTCCATACATCTCTCATTAGTAATTCTTATTTTAAAATAATCTGTTTTTAATCACTTATGAAATTTATGACTTAAGTCTTTTTACATATATCTGCTTTATAATATAAACTGAACATTATAAACACCCCTCAAGCCCCAAAAGTTTAATGGATACTTAAAATGCAAAGTGATATTATCTCTTGATATTATCCCAAATACAGTGGAATTCTAAAGTTTTAAAAATTAGTCAAAACGTATATTATTTTTTATATTTTATTCATTTATTAAATGAAGATTCATATGCAAATGAACATTATAAAGCCAAATTTTAGAGAGACTTTATTTTAAGAGGAAAAAAAAAAACTAGTAAGTAAATGTATTTTAAACAAAATCTAGTGATAATATACTGATTACAATGTTGTTTATTCTTTCATTAAGCTGGGTCCAAGAATATTTCTTTTTGGCAGCATGTTGTTAGCATTTTTCTAACTCACTATAAATAAAGTAATAAAATTAAAATAATACATACAAAAACATTTTATAAGTGCAAGAATATTATGTACATCTTAGTTATGTTTTTCTCCTAAAAGCACACTGTAAATCTTATGTTTTACTGAATCAAGTCTCAATTTCCAAATAAGTTAGGATTTACTACAGAAGTATATGGTAATTCTATTCATGCCTTGTCTCAATTACCACTATTTCATTTTGACAATCCGGCAATTTCTCTGGCACTGTATTTAAGTTTGCACAGACATTAACTTCAATAATATAAAGTCATCCCATGTTAGCTTAAAAATGATATTTTTTTCATTGATTTTCCTTTTGTACTAAAAAGAAATAATGACTGTGTACATCTTCTCTTTTAATGTTATTATAGCACTAGGTATAATTAAAAAATAACTCTTCTTTTTCTATTCTGTTCTTCTATTGCTCATAAGATGGTAAAACTTGTAATATTTTATTGTGTTCCCAACATAGGGAAGTTGTAGGCATTCAATTGCTGGTTCTTTCTGAAAGCTTCTGTTGTTTTTCATTTTTGCTTATTTGTTTTTACATATGGAAGATAGGAAGTTGTATGGAATAGCAATGAAACTTTATAAAATATATAATCCCATTAAAACTATTTCTAACAACTTAATGGACACATTCATTTTCCTCTGACCTCAGATACTCCTCTGTTTGGAATTAATAAAGAAGTAATACCTGATCACTATACAGCAAGAGACTATGTACTCAGATATTCACATAAGGATGGGATGAGTGTAGATATAATTTATTTTGTCATGGAAATGATTCATTTAATATTGGATTTAAACAGGTTTAAAATAGATAAATACATTACATGATGGAAAATTTCAGACTCCCATGCCATGCAATTCAGATGATCTGTTAGTTCTCCTTCTATCCATGCATGTTGCTTGATATGTGGTTCCTTCATGAGAAAAAAAAATTAATACAAGACTGTTTCATACATAATCAGTGCAATATGTTGGCACTAGCTGGAGAAGATATTCTGCTGAATAATGGGTGGCCCTGAACGCAATGATGAAGTATGACTCACTATTTGGTGGGAGAGGCTGACCATTTTTTTTTTTTTTAACAGAGAGGAAGAGAGAGGGATAGAGAGTTAGAAGCATCGATGAGAGAGAGTCATCGATTAGCTGCCTCTTGCACACCCCTCACAGGGGATGTGCCCACAACCAAGGTACATTCCCTTGACCAGAATCGAACCTGGGACCTTTCAGTCCACAGGCCGATGCTCTATCCACTGAGCATCCTTTAGTGGAGAATGGCTGTGTTATTTAGTTGGGGGTTAAAAGAAACAATACTGTAAAATACAGAATAAGGTTATTTGAGTAATAGGTACCTAGATGAACTATGAAATTAAGAACAAAGAATGCAATCTTTTTTGTCTTGTCTTAATGGTCAATAGAAATTAATCACTACAGATAATTTCATAAATCATGGGTTGCTCATTCTTTGGTTGTCAATATGACTTGTTCTTTGATTATTCCAGTATTTGTACAATGTGCATAATGAATGAGATATAGATATGAACCATCTAACAGGGCTTATCCTACTCTAAAAACGTTGAAGATCCAAAATGCCAGCAGCAAAGAGAAAGGCTGAAATGTTAACTCCAGGAATAATAGCTATCCAAAAACTGAGTCATCAGTCTCATCAAACTCCATCCATTTTGGCAGACACAGAAACTCAGCTATACTGGAATCAATACTTGGACTGGTGGTTAATGCCTCAAGAACCAACCTGAATCCTGATAGTGTGCAGTTTACCATACCACTATCTAAAGATTTACAGAATGGTATCTCACTCACTATTGCCTCTGACTTTTATAGAAAAGAAGCTGTGACAATGGGCTTATAATTCTGGTTTTCACTGAACAGGACTGCTGCTACTGGAATGAAGTGCCAAAGGCTTAATTAATGTACCAAGTTGAAATCACCTTGTGGAATTGGGCACTGTCTTCCAGAGTGCATTTTATACATTTTATGAGTCAATGATTTATATAGAGTTCAGTGTCCCCAATAGAGTACACTGGTGCCGCAATTAAGAAGTGGAAGTAGGATCACCATCTCACACAATCACTCTCATTTATCCACTTGAGGACTTTGCACTTTCTATTTCAAAACCATGCAGTCTGTCAGGTAATTGTTCCTGCTTGCTGGGGATGGGAGGGTGGAACTGGGCTCTTGCCAGAGAATACAGTACGGTATCCATTGAACTGCAACCTGGAATTGCACATTACTATTTAGAGCCTTCTTATTGGATAAACAGCAAGCAAAGTTACAATAAAGAAAAAAGTTACAATAATTATAATTCATTGTGATTTTCTCAAGGGTGATGATGGGACTATCTTTACCCCAGGGGACCCAGTAGGTTTTCTCTTGGTGCTTCAGTGCCCAATAATGTTTGAAAATGATAAATTTCACCAACATTATCAATAAGAACAAAGGAAAAAGCAGCTTAGAGTATGGGTCACCATGGTCTCAATAAGGACTATCCCTCCAATTAAGCAACCTACGTGGGCCAAAACAATGGCATGGTGCAGGGTGAGGGAAAATTTAAAATAGATGGGACAGATAAGAGATGAATTGACACCTGTATTTTGCTTAGCCTTTTTGTTTAACTTTTTTTAAAAAAAAATATTTCAACTGGTGATGACTTTGATTAACTGGATATGTACTCTCCTACAAATGTGGGTAATTCTTATTCTACATAATTCAACCATACAAAAATGGCACAAGAAATGGTCTCTATTCACCTAAGTTAAATGCCATGTAATATATGATCAACCTCATCTACTTCCCTAAATTTAGACTTTGGACACTGTCTTGCTCCAAATGGCACTGGAGATGTTTAAAACCAATATTTCTGTAGCAACTGTTGCTGTCACCACAGAGCCAGAGCAAGGATCTCATGTGCTATCCAGTTTGGATACACAAAACCTCTGATATCCCCAACAGTTTAAAAGGGAGCCTCTGTTCTTACTAACATGAATTTCCATTAGGTAGAGTATTTTTATTTGGCCATTCTGAGAATGTCCTGACATCAGTTAATCTTATTGAGAACTGGTGTTCCTTCTTGTATTTTCTCTATTTCCCTGTCTTACTTGTTCTGTTGTTTTTTTATTTTTTATTTTTAATATATTTTATTGATTTTACACAGAAAGGAATTAGAGAGGAATTAAGATGGACAGATAGTTAGAAATGTCGATGAGAGAGAAACATCGACCAGCTGCCTCTTGCACACCCCCCACTGGGATGTGCCCACAACCAAGGTACAGTACATGCCCTTGACCAGAATCGAACCCGGGACCCTCAGTCCGCAGGCTGACGCTCTATCCACTGAGCCAAACCAGTCCCGGCTTCTGTTGTTGTTTTTAATCCTGATCATATCCATTAATTTTTAGAGAGAGTCGAAGGGAGAGGAAGAGACACAGAGAGAAACAATAATGTGTGAGAGACAAATCCATTGATTGCCTCCTGCACACACCATGACCAGGGCCTGGATCTAACTTACATTGGAGGTTCCTACCCTGATTGGAATGGAACCTGTGACCCTTTAGTCCTCTGGTAAACTCTCTATCCACTGAGCCAAACCAGCTAGGGATTACTTTCTTTTAACTTTCACTTTTGCTTCCCTCTGATTGCACACTATTGCTGTGATAGCATGGAACATTTTGCCCTAAGCTCTGTTATCTAGAAAACCTGAAATATTTAATTATTTTGTATTTGCACACTTCTCATTATTTTCTCTGACTGTGAGTCTTTCAACTCCCCAATTAGAATAATATTTGAAATGACAAATAAATTAATGTTCTGGATATTGGCGGAATTTTGTGTAAAAAATTAGGACTATTTATGTACAAACCTAGGGTTTGGTGAAAATTTCTTCTTGATTGACTTTTCTTACCCCCAAGCTTGGAACCTAAATTATTCTATTAAAAGAAACAGTATCCTACATTTCTGTTACTACCACTATCCAATGTATATTTAATTCAGTTTTATTCTTTAATGATGAAGGTGATATAATTGGATAAACAATTCCAAGATAAATTACTCTCTGGCAAATAAAGGAGAAAAAATAAAGTTTTTTCTTACTATTGCAGGTTCAGTATTCCTATAAAACATTTGTAGGCCAAAGTGCTGTAAATTAAAAAAAAGATTACCATAATTTATTTTATGCATTTTCTGTAACTAGTCAATCAAGCTAGTATGCATATTGATTAATCTGTATGTTATATTATTATGTTTAAATTATACTTTACATTCAATATTATTTCATTTTAGTTACAAGTTTATAACATAGTGGCTAGACAATTACATAATTTTGAAATGCTCTCCCTGATAAGTCTAGTACCCACTTGGCACTATACATATTTATTACAATATTGTTGACTACATTTCTTAGGCTGTAGTTTACACCCCCAGGACTATATTTTAACTACAATTTGTCCTTCTTAATCCATTCACCCTTTTCACCCAGCCACCCACCCAATTTCCACTCCTCTAGAAACCATCAGTCTGTTTCCATTAGTCTAGTTTCGTTTCATTTGCTCATTTATTTTATTCTTTAGATTTGACATATAAGTGAAATTATATGGTATTTGTCCTTCTATATCTTATTTTATTTAACATAATACCCTCTGAGTCCATACATGTTGTTGCAAATGGTAAAATTTCATTCTTTTATGGTTGAATAATATTCCATTGTATATATGTACCACATATTTTTATACAATCTTCTCTTTTAAAAATATGGATATTTTTATTGATTTTAGAGAGGAAGGGAGAAGGATATCAATGATGAGAGAGAATCACTGGTTGGCTGCCTCCTGCATTCCCCACACTGGGGATTGAACCTGCAATCCTCATGCACCCCGACTGGGAACCGAACTCTGATCTCCTGGCTCATAGATAGAGGCTTAACCATTGAGCCATGCTGGCTGGGCCATAGAATCATCTTTTGATGGACACTTAGGTTGTTTCCATATCTTGGCTATTGTAAGTAATGCTTCAGTGAACATAGGGGTGCATATATCTTTTTTAATTCATGTTTCAAATTTTGTCATATAAATAAATACCCATAAATGGAATTGCTGGTCCTAAGGTAATTCTATTTTAATTTTTTTGAGGAACCTCCATACTGTTTTTTTAAAGTGACTTCACCAATTTACAATCCTATCAACAGTGTACAAGGGTTCTCTTTTCTCCACATCCTTGCAAACACTTGTTATTTGTTAATTTTTTTGATGATATTCATTCTGACAGGTGTGAGATATTATCTCATTGTGGTTTTAATATACATTTCTCTGACTAGTGACAGAGAGCATCTTTTCATATGTCTATTAATGATCTGTATATCCTTTTTGGAGAAGTGTCTATTAGGTCCTTTGGCCATATTCTAATTGAACTGTTTGTTTCTTTCCTTTTGGTGGTGTTATTATTTCTGTGTTAGGTTGCATGAATTTTTAAATAAATTTTGTATGTTACTTCCTTATCAGAGATATCATTGCTAAATAACTTCTCCCAATCAATAGATTCCTTTTTTATTTTGTTGGTGGTTATCTTTGCTGTGAGCAACATTTTTGATGTGATATGGTCCTCTTTGTTAATTCTTTGTTTTGTTTTCCTTGCCCAAGGAGGTATATCAGAAAAAGCATTACTAGTAGCAATTCCAGATAGCTTACTGCCTATGTTTTCTTCTAAAAATATTGTGGTTTCAGGTATTACATTTAGAAATAGAACAAATAATTCTATGTGGAACCACAGACGTCTCTGAATGACCATAGCAATCTTGAGAAAGAAGTACAAAGTTGGAGGCATCATGTTACCTCCAACTTCCAGACTACAATAATCTAAACAGCATGGTACTAACATAACAACAGACACATGGTGCTAACATAACAACAGACACATCGATCAATGAAGCAGATTAGACAAACCGGAAATAAACCCACAGCTATATATTGAATAATCTGTGACAAAGGAGGCAAGAATATGTACGCAATGGGGTAAAGACAGTTCATTCAGTAAGTGGTGATGGGAAAACTTGACAGATAACTATAAAAAAATGAAATTAGATCACCGTATTATACCATATACAAAAATAAACTCAAAATAAATTACCATTAATTTGCCTGCAATTTTTTTGAGACTTCCCAGACCCACATATGAGACCAAAAATAGTCCCTGGGAAGGGAACTTAGTGATGCATTGTCACTGCTCTAGGTGTGTGTTGCCTCTAAAGTCACTTGCTACAAAGCAAACACAATGCCTTTTTAAAAAAAAAGAAACAAAAAAACATTTTTTTCTTAAAGGTGAAAGTCCTCTTCAGAATTTTTTTGGTTAGTGAAACAGATACTAATGTAGGTCTTTTGTAAAGTGAGGTGGCATAATGTGAGCTTTTGGAACACAGGAATACCTAATATTTGGTATCTAGGGGTCTTTAAACTGCTTCTTTTCAGACAATATATTCATTCTATGTCCTATTAAGTACATAGTATTGGAACCAGCATCCAAAAACTATTCAGAGTATATGAAATTGCAATTGGCATTTTTTATGCTGAAGTAGAATAAAAGGGCTCTTATTTGAAATGAGAAACTTAAGATATCAATTCCGATCCCTTGATTTCCCTACTTATGCAATTCTCTCTTCACAAATCACCAGTTCTGAGGCTTAAACCGAGGCGAAATTAAGCCACTCATGCAAGACTGATAAAGTATTTCTTGTTGGCATCAAAGTCTCTCAAAATGTCTCTCACTTCCCCCAACCAATCATTCCCTGGCAGTGTCCATGAGGAAGGCTCATTTATTTCACAAGAGTTTATTCAATGAATGAAAGTCCTAGAGTAACTCCTGAATTTCTCTGTGGTGTAAGCCCACATCCCCTTTCCCTGGTATCAAGCTATATGAGGGTAAAAATAAATTTTTACCAGATAAACTATAATAAAGTGGGGTTTACGGGAACAAAAACGCAGCCTTATTTAATCAGGCAGAGGCCCCAGATGACATAGCAATATACAACCTATGTGTTTATTACAATTTGAACAACTGTTTATTACTCATACAATTAATCTTTCTTTTATAATATCATGTTTGTTACCTCTGAAAACTTGATTATCTTCAAAAGGGTGATTGATTGGCATTCAATTTGCACAATAGTGACAGATGCCCTGAGAGTAAATAGAATAACCTTTGTTCCAGAATTTAAAGATTATCTTCTGTTATTCAGAAGTAGGGGCAGAGAGAATAGATAGATCTGATAGCTAGCAGCTGCCACTTTCACTGTTTTTCACATTTGATCCTAATCTAGCCGGAATTAGCAACTATATTGGCTGGGTGACAATTGGGGGTAAGGATAGGAACAGAGATGCAATGAAGAACTTTAATGGCATTCCTCATCACTGTCATTTCCCAGCCTTCTAATTCACCCCAAAACCTGGTTCAGAGACTTCCTATCTCCCCCAGCTTCTCCCATCGTTTGAAAGACCTTGTTATTCAAACCAGCATTCTCTTGTTCTTATAAACACGATTTCAACATAATTCAATTTATACACAACTTTGATTGCATACCAAGACTTATTCTTCTCAGGAATACCTGCACTACCCCAGAATACTTACACAACCTCAAAAATCTTCAACACTATGACTGTATTGTTATTATCTGACATTCAAACCTTCCATTCTCTTGTTTCTGTACTCCTGTGGTTTTTTTTTTTTAAATTACCTGTGCTTCACTCCATCTTTAGTCCTTTTTAGCACATTGTTTTATTTATTCCTTTTGTCTTGTTTTAGACCTATCTGCAGATTGGTTATTGTGTTTAGTGAAACATATAATGAAGTCTATAACTTGCGTGTAATTAGCAGTAATTGAAATTTAATACCATGTGTTTAAAGGAATATGCAAGTAAGAAGTTTGTTTCAGGATTATCGATAAAACTTGGTCAACATAATGAATCATTTCACTGCTATCCTAACACAACCTTGAAAATTAAATGAATGATTAGTGCAAAATTGTAAAGTTCCCTGTTCTTAATTTTTAGATAATTGAGTTTTCATTTCACTTATGCAATTTTTCATCCACTTTGAGTGAATCAAGAGCCCAGAAAAGATAAGAACCACTGACCAGATCTGCCCTAGCATGTCCATTACCTTGCCCCATTTGTTGTTCACTGCAAATGTTGTATAATTTTACATATTTAAATAAGTATAAATGCTCTGTACTCAATATCCACTAAATCCTTAAAACACAACTCATCATCTACCCATGTTTCTAACATCCATGCCTTCAACTGCTTCTATTAGTTATTATTTATAACTTTGCCACTATCTTAAAAAATCTAAATTGTCATCTTCCAAGCTCCTGAGTACCTACAAAACTTCCAACTGTGTTTTTTGTATTTTACTTTCCCCCTCCCACTCTGGCCCAGATGGAATCTCTCCATGTGAGGGTAATCTACTGCTCTCTGCCTTTCAAGGACAGCAGTTGAGTAATTTGTACTCTCTTTTATTTAATGCTTTAAGAATATAACCAATGTTATATCTGATTTAAATTCAAAGGGAGAAAGCCTGACCAGACTAGCTTTATTCACAGGCCTAAGTTTTAGCCAGAGAAGTTTTGAAAGTTTTATGCAGCTCACCTGTAATTCCCCAAAGGAAGGAAGAAAAAGGAGGTTGAGTCAAAGTTAGAAAGTCTTTCCCTAGGACGCTTAATCACAAGGAGCAACAATATTCTGTAATTATTGGAGTTCAGAGTCTAGATCATTGGTCAGCAAACTCATTAGTCAACAGAGCGGCAAACCGTGGCTTGCCAGCCACAGTTTGCCCACAACTGCCCTAGGTCAGTTTGAAGGGGAATTCGCCCATGGTTTTCTCTAAGTACCTGTATGGTTTTATTTTTTACATTTACATTCAGATCATTTACCAAATTCATATAGTCATTAAGGGATGGATTGGAGAGATTAAGTGACATTTGTCTGAAACCAAAAATTTATATGCCATTTCGTTAGCATTTTTCTAGCTTTATTATAGATAATACTGCTTTAGTTATTTCATTTTACTTCTCCATTTCCACTTCTTCTACAGGTTGTTTTCCATCACGGTATTGTTTTTATATAAATCTTTATTGTTGAAAGTATTGCATATGTCTCTTTTCTTCCTCACTGACCTTCTCCAGCATGGCCCCACCACCCTATTGTCTGTATCCATGGGTTATACTTATATGCATACGAGTTTTTTGGTTGATCTCTTCCCACTCACCCACCCCCACCTTCCCTCTAAGAAACTAGTATCCCTCACAGTATTAAAAAAAAGTAAAGCATCAATAATATCTTTAAATAACATTAGCTCAAATTTGATCTAGGCATTACATATATCTGCAAACCAATGTGATCTTGCTCTACAGAAATGTTTTTGAAATTCACCCTGATCTAAATGACCTTCTATTGTTCCCCCTCAACACCAAGCAACACTGATTCTATCCTCACTAGCCCCATGGCACTGCTCTCACCAATACCCTTGGTAAGAAATTAAAGTTCTTGTCATTTCCATTTTTCAAAGTCATTAGAAGTGTAGGCTTTGAAGTCATAAAGTAGTGACTATGAAACTTTGGAAAAGGAACTTGCCTTCCTTGAGCCTTTATTTCTTCCTTAATAAAACAGAGATAATAGTAACAGGTACCTTGACATTCCTGATCTTCAAATTCTATATTATTAATCTTAGAGTCTACCCAAGAGGCTGGAGTTCTAACCAGAACTGTTTGCTATTTGATTTTGCAACAGTGATTTTGAGAGACTTTTTATTTTTTATTTTTATGAACTTGTAATGTTTAAGAAAAAATTCTGGGGACCATCATACGGTTATCAACTTTCAATTTGTAAAAGTAAATTCATTTTTAAGACTATATTTTCCATTTTATATTTCTGATGCTCCTCTTAAAACTATTTAAATAGAGCATTACTGAAGCTCTATGTAAAACCATATATAATATAATTGCCTTTTATATTGAATAAATTTAGCTCTCATAATTTCTTAGTAATTGATGAGTTTAGTTTTATGAATACATTATCACATATAGATAAAACATGTCTAAGTTTGACTCTGGCTTGGAGGTGACCTGTGCTTCCCACCTTTGAGCCTGAACTAACATCTCCCCCACCAGGATTAGTCTGTTCCTGATCTGGCCAGTTTTAGTCCTGCTTTTGCTTTAAGGACTGTCAAGTGAAGCTATTCCTAAATCTTATCTTCAAACCTTTTTTCTTGCTCCCAATCAGAATTAGATATGAAATCTATATCCTGGCCCTAACCCTTTTGACTCAGTGGATAGAGTGTAGGCCTTTGGACTCAATGGCCCCAGGTTTGAATCCAGTCAAGAGCATGTACCTTGGTTGTGGGTACATACCCAGTAGGGAGTATGCAGGAGGCAGCTGATAAATGTTTCTCTCTCATCACTATTTCTAACTCTCTATTCCTCTCCCTTCCTCTCTGTAAATAATCAATAAAATATATTTTAAAATATTAAAACCTATATCCAGAAAAAATATTTCACCAAATTGCTCCCCATTTGCAATTAAGACAACTGAATGTGGGAGAAGCAAATTGACTTATTAGGTCATGCACTATGGGAAAAACAAAGATTTGCTTAATGATCAGTGTTTTGTTATGTCTAATTCTCTGCTTTTGATTATTCCATTTTTAGGCTAAGAAAGTATAGGAAGATTTTATGACCAAGGTCATAAAAACAGACGGGGAAGGGGCAGAAGAGGGGATGAGAGTGTCAAAGGAAAAAAAAAAGGGACAACTGTAATATTTTCGACAATAAAAATACATTACAAAAAAGAAAAGAAAAAAAAGGAAAGATAAGACGACTCCATTGACCATGACATGTAATCACAGATTCCTCTCATTGCTTCTGGAGTTTGATGAAAATTCTACCAATATAAATGGATGCTTTGAAAAGTAATGGGCACGAGTACAAAGTGTTGCAGTGGAATCACCCGTTAGGACACTCTGTTCTGTACAGCATGCATCTAAGTGCTTCTCTGAGAGGAGGAGGAACGTTGCCCATGGAGATAGGTCAGCACACTAGAGCCCAGGGAGGACTGTTCAGGGGGGGGTCAGTGTTGGTGGGGGTGGGGGTTGGACACACTCAACTCTCAGTGGGATGACTACTATCACATAATCCATAATTTGCCTCTTTCATCAAAATCCAAATGTCTAAATTCTCCCACATACTTTAAAATTCTTGCGAGTATTAATTACTATAGTCTATTTGTAGGCTGAGAATATTATGCTTATTTTTAATCTGGGGATAGGAAAATAGTTTCTTCTTTATCAACCGTGAACACTATGATTCAATTGGCACTAATCTCCATTTAGGGCAAGCAAGACTTTTTTTTTTTTTTAATTGCCTTATCGAATTCAGAAAGAAAAAAAATGAGTTGAATCTCTTTAATCTCTGTTGGTACAGGAGGGAGGGCTTTATATGACTGAGATGGAGAAGCAAGTGAATTGGTAATGAGGAAGGACTGAGGTTCCTGAAAAGAAGGCAGCAAGAGATTGATCCCAAGCCAGAAACTTGCTCCCTATAGCACCACAGCTTGAGGCCTTGCATTAAACTAAGCAAAGCGTCAACAAGGCACACCAATATTCTGAGGAAAGGTAGAATATTATTTAACAGAGCCCAGGCCTTTTGACAGCATTAGAAGGGAAGGTCAAGTTTCACTTTTTCCAGTTAATCTTTCTTGAATTTTAATTTTAGGGAGTCCTACTATGTGGTACAAACAATAATAGAGCTATTCTGCTTCTCTTCCCCTGGTATCTCCTGATGGTTCTGTGTGAAACTATTCAGATCTGTGAAACACAGTAAAGGCATTTAGGCTAGAAACACAAGTTTAACTGTGTATGTTGTATTGAAAACTTCTTGTGGGCACTTTCTCTGTAAAAAAACAAAACAAAACACAAATTCTAGTCCATCCCTAAGTACACATGGTTGAATAGATTGGTAGCCATCATGGGGCTTCCAAGGACAGAACAGTATTCCCCAGTATACTTCAAGATCAAAGAATTGAATAAGATTCTGTAGATTCCCCAGTTATCAGCAGCAGAGATCACTGACATACAGTAAGCTTGGGCCACATAGGCGGGTCTCAGTTGGGGAAGAAACTCTATGGATGTGATATTTACCTTCTTCATATGTCCAATCATGTCCCATGCTCTTGGAGATTACCTTTTTAGTCAACATTTTTGTATATAGAAGAGTCACAAATAATACTTTCCCACTTACCTTTATATCAGTAGGTCAGGCCTCATGCCATGGTCATTCTCAATTTAAATCAAGCTGCTCAGTGTCCATAACGTAGATCAAGGCAGATGCAATTTTATGTAACACTGCTCTAAAGAATCCATACTCTGGTATAAGCCAAGAATCAATGAAATATACCACAATTCTATATATATATATATATATATATATATATATATATATATATATATATATTCCCCTGATGCCACTTCATATTGTCTGAACCCATGATGTCTGAGAAAAACTCGTTCAGTTCATAGCATTTTGATACACATTGTTCTAGGCTTTCTTGGGCACCAAAAAATTTATATCAAGACTTAATCTCCCAGCTTTCATGGGAAAAAAACACACAAAAAAACCCTTTTTTTTTTTCCTTGCATTTAGGATATGACGGTTTGATGGAAAATTCTCAGAGATGTTTTACCAAGGACTATCCATATCCTTCTTTTTTCAGTTACACTAGAACACACTCAAAAGAATAAAACCCAGCTGTAATTATGAATTGTAGACCAAAAGAAAATACTCTTTGTTTTTTTGTTTGTCTTTTTTTTTGTTTGTTTCCAAAAGTGCTGGGCATTAGAGAAAGAAAAACACACAAAATACCTTCCCAACACTGGCACAGCAAATAAAAGCCAGATTCATTAAAAGTTAATGATGTAGGATGTAGATAATGAGAAGTAGAAGCAGAATTCATAGAGACATATTATCCTTCTGACACATGGCAAAATTTAATGCATAATCAACATTGCTTGACGGTTCCAGCATCTATTTTTATCCCAGTGCATTTAAACCTCAAAGTCCATTAAAAATTCATGATCCCCAAGCCATGTGTTCTCTACGGTTAGAAACAATTATATCATGTGGGCAAACTGCTAGCTAATAGAAACAGTTGCCATTTTGCATTGTAATAGAGACAGCACCGTTTTTGCATAACATTGTTCACTTTCATTTATATGCACTAAATGAGAGTGGCTTGGTGTGTACTTGGATAAGTGAGAAAATAACAGGGCCCACCTTAAGAGACTTGCAGCTACTCTAAACAAACAAATGAACAACAACAACAAAATACACACACACACATATATATTTATTTATTTATATTTATATTTATATTTATATATATTTATATTTATATTTATATTTATATTTATATTTATATATTTATATTTATATTTATATTTATATATATATTATATATATATTTATGCCATGCTAGCTTAACTAAATCTATTGATACTTAACTCAATCTCCCAGTTCTATAGAAGAGGCAATAATGCCTTCAGGGTGGAAGGAGTTGTTCATTGTTTCAAGCTGGTAAGCTTCAAAGTGGAATCCATGTCTTATGTTGGCCTGTGCTCTTTCTACCACATCTTGTTTTATTTGCCTCTAAGAGTATAGAGTTCATTTGAAATTTGATGGCTGAAGGACAAATTGGAAATGTATCTTCTCCTGTGTCAATGAGCAAATTTGCTCTGTCCATACTATCTTCTGAATTCTTAATGTACTCTGATGCACTGCCATTTTCCTGATCCAGCAGTGTTACCTACCAAAGGCAACATGAAGCTAGCAAGGCATCATGCTACCCTAGAATTAGTATGGAGCTGAATGTAGAAGACCAGGGCTTTGGTTTTATTTCTGAAAGTAATTTCTTTGAGACTTAGCTCTTGATCTCTAGAAATGAGGAGGTTGGCCTAAATTATCTTTAAGCATGTGCTCACCCAAAAATTCAAAAGACAAGCAGGTATGCCTCACAGTTATATGGATTTAATTTTAGATTTGTAAAAGAAAGCATATTTAATCATGAAGTCCTATATTGCAAGTGAATAAGAAATGGTATGAACATTTCATTTCTAGTAAAAAAAATTCCTAGAACTTATTCCTCCTGTATCACATAACTGCCATAAAATGACATGGAAGACACTTAATTTAGCTTGTAGTAAATAGGTTGAGTACTATATTTAAAATATGTTATCTAGGCTTAAAAGACTTGCAGTTTTAAGTCTTGTATAAAGTTAGTGTATATTTAAAAATTACAAAATTATTTAATTTAATGCATAAATTGCCCAATCTTCTGGCAGTAGAAAAAAAAAAAGATATCAATTTACAGAATGGTAAAATGCCCTCAAGTTTGAAGGTGTTAGGGGAATTAAGACACCACATAGAAATCAGATGGAAATAAAGTTCCCTATCTCCCTAATCCCGAACACTTTCCTTAAAATAAGTTCCTGAAAACTCCTTCACAGAGAACAACAATTATTTTTAGACATATTGAGCAGACTATCCATTTTTCTTTAAATTCCTGTGCTAAGGAATGCTTATTTTTACTTATTTACAGATCCAGGTATCGCATTTTAATTATTTATCATCTCTCTATGCTTCTAAATTGTGTAGCTCATGAGGGTGAAGGTTTTTATTAATCTACTTATTTTTGCTTATTCCTCTATCTCCTCCCTTAAGAATGGTTACTGTTGAAAACCAAATTCTCTGAGTGAATGAATAAATGGATACCATTTGACCTAATTCTTATAATCAATAGTCATAATCAGTGACATCTGTTCAGGAAGCTGGCATGTGAGCTTTCTTTGTGAGATTAAATGAGTTCATAGCAGTATTTTTATGAATGAATTCATTATTCCACATTCACACCATCTTTTATGTGCAAATCAAAGGAGATAATTACATTGTTATATACAATTTTAAATATATATAACACTCTTGTTTATATGCTATATGATATATGAATGTTTCTATTAGGTTAAAATGTGAATTTGTTTTGTTTAAAACAATTTTAAATATATATAACACTCTTATTTATATGCTATATAATATATGAATGTTTCTATTAGGTTTAAAGGAAAACATAACATATGTTGCATCCTGTTTTTTGGTGTGTTTTTTTTTTTAATATATTTTTATTGCTTTCAGAGAGGAAGGGAAAGGGAGAGATAGAAACATCAATAGTAAGAGAGGATCATTGATTGCCTCCTGCACTCCCCCTACTGGGGATTGAGCTCACAACCTGAGCATGTGCCCTTGACCAGAATCGAACCTGGGACCCTTCAGTCTATAGGCTCTTGCTCTATTCACTGAACCAAATCGGCAAGGGCTGCATCCTTGATTTGGGTAGAAACTGTTTGTCGTAGTGTCAACACTGGTCTTTTCCAGCCCTTTGCAATAAAAAACTGAAAGAGGGAAATGAAGTGGTGACTTTTACCCATTTGATGTCATTTTTCCAGATGGCAGCCACAGACATACCTTGCAAGGAATTTAAAACTCAGAAACCTACACTCATGAACTTGAACAATACATACAAGTGTATGGGAACAGCACAGCAGCTAAAATTGCTGGTGCAGTCCATCTGCAGACTGAATCCCAGACGTTTTCTGGCCAAGGCTGAGGGCTCATCAACAGCCTCTGGCACAACAGCCAGGGAGCCTGAAATAGCAATGGCCCATGAGCCAGGATCTCCAAGAAGGAGACAGCCTGTGCTTTGCCAACCCTGTGTCCAAAGAGAGAGCATTTTCTGCATTGTCCTCATCCCTGGCCATAGCTCTTTGTTTAACAGTCTGGCAGTCCAGAAAGACAATCATCCTGTTTAAGTAACTTTTGCTGCTTGGTTCAATAATAATTTTTTTTGCTTTCTATATCTGACTTGCTAGATTAAATTTTTATTATTATATTAGTGATATGTATTAAGACAATAGGGAACTGCAACTGATTTACACTTCCTGATGCAAAGGTTTTAAATCCAAAAGGTTTACATAAAGTGGACTTACAAGAGGGCATGAAGCCCAGGGTACATTACATTCTGCTAATGGAAATCATAAAATGTTTAATATAAAAATAGATTTAATGAAAAAGTGAGAACAAAAAGCACAGTTTGAGAGATTTATTACCAACTGCTTTTAAACTATTGCAATGAATTTAGTTTATTTTTTATTTGTTTACAATGGCTCCTGGAATGCAGGATTGTTGGCTCTTTTTGCAAATACGCACACTGATTCCAAATGGAAGATGTAGCCAAAACGCTTAACAAATAACAGGTAGAAGACCCAGTGTTAAAAGCAGTTTGCCCAGAAGTGAACCAAGTGTGTTAGTCAGCCTTTAATATTAGAAATAGTAGGGGCTTCAATCTATTGTACCTTGGCTAAAAATAGCATGAGCTCTAGGTCTGTATTATTATTATTATAGTAAACAGTTTTCTTATCTTTAAAGCCTATTTAAGTTATTGCCCAGATTCTTAGGCATGGCTTTGGCTCCTATTCACAACTTTAAAAAACAATTAAATTCATACCATATTTATCACCCTATATAATGTATATTTTAATTACAGAGCAGTGTTATACTTGGGCCAAAATGTATGGTACATTTGTATTTAATTTTAACAATTTCTACATAGTCATCATCTGAAAATTATGCCCTATGTTATACAAAGTTTCACTAAATATTTACTCTGTAAAAACAGATTTTCTTTTAATTAAGTTGTCCAGTTATGTTCCAATTATAGTGTGGAAAACTGAAATAATCTTTGGCATATGAAATTTTGCTATGGTTGATTTAAACCCAACAAATCAACATCTCAACAGTGAAAATTAAATATACAACTCCCAAATAATTTGAAGTTAAACTATGGGAGAATCAGAAATTTGATTCAGTTGAAATTATTGTTTATATATGCTCTAACATTATATTTGCTCTATAAGCTTAGTTGAAATTTATTTATATATTCTATTATTGTTAATTCAAGACAAAGGTTTTTTTCAGGCACAGGTTATTCAAAAATTAATTACACATCATTTTGTTTTGTAGAAAGTATTAGACTTTATATCTAAATATCTATTAACTAGACTTATAGATTTGATATAAATATTATGCAAACTATACAATTAGCATATTTCCATTAAATTGGTAATAATAGAAAGTGAAATATTTATGCATATTTTGTTTTTATCTTGAAAATAGTTTATCTCCAAAATTAGAACTCTGCAACTTCTTGGTATATATCATATTATTGGAAAGGAGGCTGAAGAAGTAATAAGATTCACTAATGTTTATAAGAAAATAAATCACTGGTTTTCTAATTCCTCTTCTCTGTCCTTCCCTGAATTATAAATATTAGAACCATTTTTAGATATAATTTATTTGATTGATTGGGAATGTAATTAAAATCCTTATTAGGTTATTTGCAGTAAATAATGGTATTTATTTGTTCTATATGGGTCACATTTTCATGTCATGATATTTATATTTACCAAAAACAAATAAGAGAATTATCATTTTTAAACTATTACACAACTAAACATTATTCCACCAGAACCCTTTGTCTTTGTACAATTAGTATTAACAACAAAAAATTCTCATCTTAATATTTATATCTAAGCAATTTAAAAGAAATACATTTCTTTCTACTTAAGAAGCCGTCATATATGTTCACAATAAAAAAATACAAAATAAAGGGGGGAAAAACTATTTCTCTGAAACTTGTTCCTGTTATCCTCTGAGACTCAGATGATGTAGGAGTGATAGAAGTGTAGCATTTCTGGTTAGGTCTATCTAATGCAATCTCAGTGACAATGTTACCAATCTCTTTCAATGAATCTAGCATTTTCTCAGTGGAGTATTCTATAAATTGGGTTGACCTCAAATCATTTTTGGAAAAACATAGATTTATAAAGGGTTTTGAAAAGATCTGGCTATGTAAATGATTTCTTTCTATAAAATATGTACAAATAAGCACGTTTTATGTTTTCAATTTAAGTATTTTGATTGCACAGTAAGAACTATACTGTCTATATTAACTCTGCTTTACTCTTCAGCTCTCTTCAATAATATGATTTTACTATCTGCATTGATATGACTTTGTTTTCTATGGAATTTTTGTCCAGAAAGATAAAGGTCATTACTGTTTGTTTCAGGGACTTCCTAAATAACCCACTTAAATATACATAGGATTATTCAACCTTTCAGTAGGTAACATCAGATTACTCTTTACTCTCCAAACCTCATGGAATTTGAGTCTAGGTATAACCACCAATTCTGAAACACTATATCATATTTCTTATGCAATCTTAATCAAATTCTTGCATTAAAATTCCTGCCTCAAACAAGACCCCTGAATTTCATAAATAGTTCCCACTGGTACTGAAGTTCTCAAGTCAGCTCCCTGCCTTTCTGCAGGAAACAATGAACCCAGCATTGACTCTCCAGTATATTTCCAAGAAGCGAACATTAAACAAAGCTTCGCTCATAGGAGAAACTGCTGTGTATAACATGTATTTGAAGATGAGCAAAGCGATTTTAGTCTATATAATTCTAAGAGAGGCTGTCAACATGATTTCAGTGTGATGTTCCATCTAACACTCCTGTGTGCAGTCCCTTTCTGCAAATTAACATAGTTCTGTATAATAGTTTGATTTATATGTGGAATTTTAAATCAGGAATCATAATAGGTGGAGAATATTTTATCATCACATTACTTTCATTTTGTTGTCCAGAAGGCTGCACTAGGCAATAGGTATTTTTTTTCCAAGGTCATGAAGTAAGTAAACAAAATAATAAGGACTTAAACCCAGGTGTGTGGGCAACTGTGTAGCTGGTAGTCTATGGAAAAGGTGGTAGGCATGGTTTTCCATCTGTGGAATTAGTCACCCACAAAATTACTTTGGTCTATTTAAAACATGTAATCATAAAAAAGAGAGACTCAGATACAATCTAAGAATCCTTATTTTTAGATTGAAAGTTCTGATCCAAGGACATCATGTCACTTCTGCCATAGCTTGTAGTCAGTCATCTGAAACTTCATTAGTTGACTTTACCCATCCATTAAATATTTTTAAAATAACAGTAATAAATTCATATTTTAATCAACTTAATTCCCTACTTGGGGGAATTCTGTTTGTTGGATTCCTCTTAATTGAAAGCATACTGCAAAGTAATGTTAAGCCCAATCAAAACTGACTTTATTATCTATGCACAATAAGTCATGTTGTTTAAAATTAATATTTGAGGAAATCATCACTTCCGGAGAGTCACCAATATTGTTAGGAAACAGCAAAAAGCACTTACTTAAATTACAAATTACAGCAGTGCTGCCCAGTCCATTTAATGACATTTTACAGTAGTTAATTCTTCGTAACTGCTAAATAAAGGGAAAATAAAATTGGTTGTGGCTCTTCCTAATACTAAATCTATTTTATTAATTAGTATAAACAAGAAAAAAAATTGATTCTTCACAGGTAAGCCAAGATAGCATATAGACATACCAAGTATATATGTGATGTGGAGGAATTAGAAATGAATAGAGACTGTGTTATTTTCTTTTCTTTGTTATGTGTGTCAAGTACATTCCTGCTATATTTTAATACAATAGTTTAATGTATTAGAGGCCTCATGAATGAAATTCGCGCAAGGGGCTCAGCCCTCGCAGCCACAGCTTCCTCTGGAAGATCATCCAGAAGGTTGTTCAATTGTCTGGTGTAATCAGTATATTACGCTTTTATTATTATAGATAGTGTTACAAAGGTACTATCTGGGACTTAATTGTAGCTTAAAAATGTAGCTGTTCAGACTAGAACATTTTCAACCTTAGATTTTTCTTGCAAATAAATAAGAACTGATATGGTTAATTAAAAATGATTTGTGTCTGACTCAGTGGTTGAGTGTTGGCCCATGAACCAGGGGGTGATGGTTTGATTCCTGGTCTGGGTGTATGCCGAGGTTGGCAGGCTCGATTCCCAGTGGGGGAATGTGCAGGAGGCAGTCAATCAGGGATTGTCTCTCAACATTGATTCTCTCTCTCTTCCTTTCTCTTTGAAATCAATAAAATTTTATTTTTTAAAAATGATTTATATTGTCGAATGAGAGTCTAAAGGAATATTCCTTCTTACCAATTAGTACTGGTAACAAATGAGAAGAAACTAAAGGTAAATTACAAGCCATAAAAAGATATATTTAGTGACTTTAGTCAGTTAAAAGTGCATTTAAACGGTACCAAACATTTAAAAATATGTTCCTGCTACTTAACCAGAGTAGGAGGACTGTGAAGAAATGCACTCTTTAGATGACTTCCTCCTAAATTTCAAACATTTCTTCAGCATGCTCATACTGTAGATGAAATCACTTCTTAGGTCAGAACATTCATTTTTTTTCCTTGTCATTTTTCTCATTTTAGCAATATACAAGGATGTCTCAATATACGAGGTAACATTAGGTCCAGATATATTTCAGTTTTAAAATCAGCTTATGTATAATGTTCCCTCTAATTAAGCATTTTTCTCTACATCTCAGCAATGAAAATGGCTCTTCCATGGCTATGATATAGGCCTATCAGTGAGAACACAGACAGCTCGGACACAGAGAGGGATAGTCCCAGGAGGGAGCTTGACAACCAGTGGGGACCTGGTGCTGAGGACCTAAGCATCTCACTAGGGGTAATTTAGTGGCTACAGTTCAAAAAGCAGTGCCTAAGTGGATTTTTCAGAGCTCTCCCTTGCCAGCATTAAAATCTATCCTGGGTATCTTAACCAAAATAATAAACACATTGCACAGCCTCTCAGAGATTCACAGAATCAGCAGTTGCCTAGAGGACACTCCTTGGAAAATAGGTGAAAGGCAAGGTGACTCTGGAAATATAAAAACAGAAAACACCGTCACTGTCTTGCCTTGAAACATCTTTTTGGTAATTCTCTACAGACTTACCTAAACACACATGGACGCACAAAGTTTGCACATTTACACACACATGCACATAGACTGAGCTTATTTTCATTAATTATTTTATGTAAAGGGGGTCATATTATAAATCTTTACTGCATTTTTCTCACTCATGATAACTTGAGGCAATTCCTTCTTAGTGGGTCTTCTGATGAAGCTCTGAAGCTTTCTTTTTCTAGTAGCTACCTAACATTTCATGTCCCACAATTTTATTTATCTACTTCCTGTAGAGGGGTATTCATATATTTTGGACTCTACTAAATTGCTTTCATAAACATCTCTGTACATGTGTCTTTATGAACTGATTCTTTTGTCTATGGGTTAGATACCCAATAGCACAATCATTGCAATGGATATTATATACATTTCTAATTTCAGGAAGATTCATTATATTAGTTCACAAAACTTTTAACCATCCTATATAATAAAAGGGTAATATGCAAACTGACCCTAATAACTGAAGGACTGGGAATGATTGGTCACTATGACATGCACTGACCACCAGGAGGAGATACTCAAGGCACGAGCTGCCCCCTGGTGGCCATTGTGCTCCCACAGGAGGAGCTCCGCTCAGCCACAAGCCTGGCTGATGGTTGTGAGTGCAGGGGTGGCAGTGGGAGCCTTTCCCACCTCCTTGGCAGCACTAAGGATGTCTGACTATGGCTTAGACCCTCTCCCCAGGTTGAGCAGTCCTAAGCCATCAGTCAGACATCCCATGAGAGCTCCCAGCCTGCCTGAGGGATGGCTGACTGCCAGCTTAGGCCCAATCCCCCAGGGAGTAGGCCTAAACTGGCAGGTGTACACCCCCCAAATGGTCCCAGACTGTGAGAGGGCATAGGCTGAGCTGAGGAACACCATCTGAGTGCATGAATTTTTGTGCACCAGGCCTCTAATTTATTTATAAAAATGTGAAAATATGCTTCCCAAATTTTTTCCATCACCCCACACCCTCTTTGGCACTTCCACTGCCTCTGTGGTTACAGTAAATAGACGCTGACTTTCTTTATTTTCCAGGCACCTGGAGTCTAGAGTCCATGTCTTACCTGTACCAGACGTGTGCCTCTAACTATTCTTTTTTTTTTATAATATATATATATATATATATTTTATTGATTTTTTACAGAGAGGAAAGGAGAGAGATAGAGGGTTGGAAACATCGATGAGAGAGAATCACAGATCAGCTGCCTCCTGCACACCTCCTATTGGGGATGTGCCTGCAACCCAGGTACATGCCCTTGACCGGAATCGAACCCGGGACCTTTCAGTCTGCAGGCCGACGCTGTATCCACTGAGCCAAACCGGTTTCGGCACCTCTTCTATTCTTGAGGAAAGGGGAGAGGAAGCATTTGTTCATGTTGGCTTCCTTAGTGTAAATGTTTAAATTAAGTCCCTTATAGTGGACTTAATTTCTATGTAGAAATTTCAATTTTTTTAGAATCTGAAATGCTATGTACCTTTGCAAACTTGCCTTAGTCCAAAGGGCCTTGCTTTCCCTAGTGTAGAGAATGCCAGTCCTTGAATTTTGTACCACACAGCTTAAAAGATTTGAAGCAAGGAGGGTGCTTAAGGTCTGGGTGTGGTGCCATCTCAGATTGTTAGTAAAAACCTAACCCACTGAAACAGTTCTGCTATTAAAAATAACAATTTTGCTGAAACCAGTTTGGCTCAGTGGATAGACTGTCGGCCTGCAGACTGAAAGGTCCTGGATTTGATTCCGGTCAAGAGCATGTACCTTGGTTGAGGGCCCATCCCCAATAGGGGGTGTACAAGAGGCAACTGATCAATGAGTCTCTCTCCTCAATGTTTCTGACTCTCTTTCCCTCTCTCTTCCTCTCTGTAAAAAGTCAATAAAATATATATTTAAAAAAATTAAAAAAAGAAAAAGCAATCTTGATTTAGTCCATTTCTCAATCGTAGCATTAGAGACATTTTGGTTAGATGCTTGTTTTTCTGAAGGACAGACCTCTGAATTGTAGGATATTTAGCAGCATCCTGGCCTCTAGGTGACAATACCATTTCCCTCACACTTGAGGCAAACTAAAATGCCTCCAGATGTTACAGAATGCCCCTGGGGAGCAGTATTTCCCCTGGTTGCAAACCACTTGTTTATTCTATATAAATAGAGAAGATCACTGTTTGCAATAAAACAAACAGTAATAATACTGCCTTAATTTTGTAAACTTTTATTCTGAACCATTTTCTGATTTCTTTCTCAGCAAGGTATTTCAAGAAAAAATTCAGTTTTAAAGCAACATCCTAAGCATGAATAATTCCAGCAGCTTTGCCTTGAAGATGGCCAAGCCTGAAGGATTTATAGTTAAGAAAGTCAGAAATGTAGTTAACTCTAAAGTCTATTGTCAGCAGAATTTTATTAAAACTTGGCAATGCATCTTGCCAAGCACCTGAAATCTCCATTCTATTGTAAGTTGGAGACTCTAAGAACAGAGATTTACCCAATAAAATGTTGATAAGGAAGCCTGCATCTTAATAAGAATGGTTTATGCTATAGTTACTTTGTACATTGTTATATGTAAAAGGCATGTACTTATTTCCCTTCACCTTTTTCACCAACCTCCTCTTTTCTGGCAACCATTAGTTTATTATCTGTATCTAAGAGTCTGTGTATGTAGATATAGATAGATGACATAGAATATATATATATATATATATATATATATATATATATATATATAATTAATACATATTAGAGCACATAGAAAATCTGGGGATCATCTTTGAATAATCCTCGTTATATACAATCAACCAACCATCAGTTATTTATTGAAGACCTAATAGATTCAGGTCATTGTGATAACTACTATTATAAGAAGATGGGTAAGGAGAGTAAATATCTAAAATATTAGAAGACAGAATCTACTTTTAATTGTATATATATAAAATGTTGTGTTTATAACAAATATGCCTAAACATACTGTATACTGATCTTTTCACTAATTGTCAAATAAGTGTTATCCAAAATTCTCAAGTGGCTTATATGGACTCCTTTCAGACTTCTTATAAATAAATATTATTAAGAAAATAGCCAAAACCGGTTTGGCTCAGTGGTTAGAGCATCAGCCTGTGAACTGAAAGGTCCCAGGTTCGATTCCGGTCAAGGGCATGTAACATGGTTGTGGGCACATCCCCAGTAGGAGGTGTGAAAGAGGCAGCTGATTAATGTTTCTCTCATCGATGTTTCTCTCTATCCCTCTCCCTTCATCTCTGTAAAAAATCAATGAAATATATAAAAAAAGAAAAGAAATGTGGCCATTGCACATGATCTGTAGACATGTTTATCCATCAGAAATATTAGTTTATATCTATATCCTCCAACATAATAAATGCAGGCAATTGGTTTATTGGTAAAATTATATGTATAATATTCATGTGTATAAACATATATATTCATATTGACTTTCTAGTTCCCTATGGACACGGTAAATTATTTAGTGCATACAACTAGGCTCTTGATGATTAGCCTCTTTCAGTGAATTCAGTTAAACAAGTTTGCTCACATGCAAACTTAACCTTTTGGATGTGGGTACCTTTCCTTTGTTTTATTGTCACATTTAAATTAATATGAGTTAAAATATGTGCAAAAAGATATTTCTCAGAAACATTAATTTAGGATCCCTACTGTATTGCCCCAAACTTTTTACACATAATAACTTTTCCATTAAAACACATTGAGCAAATTACTTAAGAGTGACAACAGAAGTTAATAAAAAAGAGAAATAATTATTATAAAATAAAAAATATTGACTTATATTTTAAAATAACATAAGGTTTCTGGACAGGAATACCCAGCATATTCTTTCCTAGCGTTTGATCAGATTTTATGTAGAGACAATATAAAAGATGAAACCTCACATCACCAACCAAAATGAACATTACCTATAAACCAAAGTTCAGTTGGGAACAATAGTTGGTCTAGCTGTATTGAACACTGAGTGGGATGGTTTGTCAGAAACTGGGAAATAGTCTGTTTCACTCTCCCTCCTGTCTACCACCTGGATCAGAAACACAGTCTTAGCATAAGCTCATAGCCCTGAAATCCATTCCTGGATCAAATGGCCTCTGGCCACCAGAAAACGATCCTCCTTATGTCCTCACACATGTGCATTCCAGCAAGTCTGAGCAATATCTAAATAAGAGTAGGACAGGATGTTTGTAGGTTCATTGATGACAGCAGATGCATCACAATCTGGGTAGTATAATTTTTATAACTGCCACAAGCCAGAGTGGAAACATAATGAGAATTTTGTCAAAGAATTATTGTGACATTCATTGTTTATTCACTTATGTGTTTAGAGTTAAGCAGTAGAAGTCTGTATTTCAGAGCAACAGAGTGACATTATATCAAAGACTGCTATGGGAACTGGGAACTGGGATAAAGTCATTCAATATCTAACTGTCATCACTCTAGATGTAATAAAGAGGTGTGATCACTATTTACTAAGCAGAAAATTGTGCCAAAGGGGATACTCAAACCCTGTTTATTAGATTAAATTAATGGAGGAGTTTCACCAATTGGAGTGATGAGAAAACACACAAAGCTAAAACATGAGGCTTAATAAAATTAATATAGATTGATAAAAAAGGTACATTGTCATATACTAAGGAGCAGATAATCCTATCTAATTAAGAGGTAATATGTAAATTGACCATCACTCCAATAGACACAATGGCCACTCCCATATGGTCAAAGATGGCCACCCCCATGTGGGCACAAGATGGCCACCACAAGATGGCTGGCAGG
Organism: Pipistrellus kuhlii; assembly: GCF_014108245.1. Lineage (NCBI taxonomy): Eukaryota > Metazoa > Chordata > Mammalia > Chiroptera > Vespertilionidae > Pipistrellus > Pipistrellus kuhlii. The sequence goes on along the minus strand of NW_023425438.1, from coordinate 44,997,601 downwards.
GGACAACCAGACCTGCAGGGGAGGGTAATTAGGGGTGACCAGACCATCAGGGGAGGGTAGTTATGGGTGACAGGGCCAGCACGTGAGGGAGTTGGGGGAAACCAGGCCCTTAAGCAAGGACAGTTACAGGTGACCAGGCCTGCAGGGGAAGGCAGTTAGGGGTGACCAGACTGGCAGGAGAGAGAAGTTAGGGGCAATTGAGCTGGCAGGTAAGCAATTGGGAGCCAGCAGTCCTGAACTGTGAGAGAGATGTCCGACTGCCTATTTAGGCCCAATCCCACTGGGCAGTCAGACATCCCTCAAGGGGTTCCAGATTGGAGAGGGTGCAGGCTGAGCTGAGGGACAATCTCCCTTCTCCTGTACATGAATTTCGTGCACCAGACCTCTAGTTATAAATAATTTACTATAAACACTAAAAGAAATTTAAGAATTTTTAATATAAATAGTAAGATATATGAAAGCATGGCCTTTGTAGAAAAAACCACAAGGGAAAAGTCAGTTAGATTAAATAAAAAAGATAGGTAACATTAGAAATTAAGGCAAGAAAATTACAAACACCAAAATCAAAATGCTAAAATTCATTTTTTATACAAATCAGGAGTGTAAGTAACACTTAAGTAATTGTAATTTAAGTAATTGATCTTGGACTTTGAGAGGAAAGTCTCCAGTCATTATCTGATGATTTTTCTCCTGAAAATCTTCAAACATTCAGAGTTAAAAAATGGCAGTGAGCTTGATAAGGTGAAATATAAATGAATCCAACTAAATAATTATAAATTATCATTATCTGTAATAATATTTAAAAAAAAATTTATAACTCTTAATTATATCAACTTAAAAGGGTTACCAATACCTAAGGAAAAAATAATGAGAACTATATCTTGACATACCTTTGACTATGTTTTTAAAGTCATTATTACAACAACAAGTGCCTTTAGATATCTAGGCATTAAAAAATAGAAAATCAAGTTGCCTACTAAAGCAATAATCCTCAGCTGGCATCATATTAGCTCTCCATGTCAGGAAGCAGAAGATTATTTGTAACAGATTGATGAAGAAATATTGTTTCTGTGACAAAAAAATTTCATCTAGCAATGTTCTCTTTCAAGTATGAAATTAACAGAAGTGAATTTCCCAGATAGGCAAAAATGTGTCCTTCATGAAATAAATACTCAAACAATTGAATTAACAAGGTACGTATAATAAAATAATATGGAATAAATTAGAAGAAGAAATAAAAAGTATTACAGAAATTTTAAATTAATATTGGACTGTCAACTCAAGAATAGTTATGGTCATGTACTGCAGATTGGATGCTATAACCCCAGTGCAAGAAGGTAACCTTTCAAGGGTTGCTTAGTTCTACCCATTCTTCATATTTATCTATTTCTAGACTAAGGGAAAGTATGCAATAACTTTTAACTTATTGATAATCCTTTATTACAAGTATCAGATCATACAAAGCTAAAAATAAAATATTACACTACATCATTCCAGGGCATGCAGTTACCTTTATATGTAATATATTTAAATTTTATCATGTGCTTTTTACAGGTATGTAAATATATGCTTGTTAAAAAGAATAGTGGGACAAGAGATAACTTTTATTTCATTATATTGTTTGCATATATTAAATGCTTATATAATTGACAAAATTACTTAATAAGAAACAAGTACTCAGAAATTCAACATATAAACACAATTTCATTTAAAATTATAACAATAAACCTGGAAGGAAAAGTGTATGAAAATTTATCAGGTGTTTTCTAGTGGCACTATAGATTAATTTTCCTACCCAGCTTTTTTGAAATCTGTATATTTTTTAATAATTTCCATAAATTGTTAAAATTAAGTATTAGTATATGTATGAATTTTAATATCTATAAAATGGAGTTATGGAGGAAAGATTACAGAGTTGTCTTGATACCAAAATAATATTCTAAAAATAATGTCTATAATTTTTAAAAATCAAGACATACTATAAAAACAATAAACTAGACAAATCTAAAGGCAAACAAGTGATTTTTACATATTTGCTTTTTTTTTGCATACAGGTACTTTCATGTATATAGTATACACATACAACAAAAAACATGTAGGGACATTTCATCATCTCACATGGATTTCTCTTTCACTTCCTGTTCAATAATCTCCCACCAAATTTAACCATTATATTTATATCTAGCAACAAAAATTAGTTTTTTTTAAACTTCATAACAATAGCATTATTAAACATGTTCTTTTCTGTGTCTATATATTATTTGGTTCAATGAATGGCTGATTTTCATGGAATATTTTAAAATCGATGTGTTTTCCATTGTATGATTATAATGATTACATATTTCAATGTCACTTAAATCTACTACTTTTGAACTAAATTAGAGAAGATAAGATTTAAAAAAATGTTATAGTTATCACCACCAAAACATTTTAAAAACAAAACAACCACCAAAAAAAAAAAAGGGAAAGAAAAGAATAATAATATGTTAATAAACCAGGAAATGTACTGACAATTTTAAACTTTTTCTCCATAGTAATTAAATACCCATGAATTTATTTTAAAAATAATTTAAAATGATAATAAAATGTGTAATTTTGATGATGCTCTGTGGTTGATAAGCAAGCATACATTCTCATTTTATTTGAATTATGTGGGTTCTTTATCATACTCCTGACATTATATGTAAAGTGGAATTTACAAAGAGTGTTCGATTGAAATTTAGGAAGTCAATGCAAAATGTGTAATATTGTACTCAGAGGAGTTTGGAGAGTTTTTAAATTTTCCTTTATCTCTTTTTTCTTCTATTAGTTTCCTTAAAACCTAGTCTCCTGCAAGTGCCCAACTTTGTGAGGTAAGTAGGACAGGAAAGCTTTCTCCCTCTCCCTACTATATTTATTGTTTTACAGACAGAACAGCTGGTTGAGTATAAAGGGTTTTTCTTAAGGTCATACAATTACTAATGGACATCATATTCAAACCATATTTCTTTACTCTAAATGATATAATTGCCTTCACTAAGTCTGACTAATAATAAGCTACAAAAAAGAGTCTAATTTCTAGAATAACTTCCTTGCAGTGTTTTTTTTTTTTTACTCCATTATTTAATCATGTGCCTCTAATATCCAACCTAAAATAGAGTATTTGACATTATTCTTACTAAGGAGCACTGTTCTCCCATTGTGACATCAAAGCAAATGCATTTTCTAGTATCAACATCTGCATGTGACAAAGGAGTCACATTCTCTGGATACAACCTTCAGAATTTTCCTTTTCTCTCAGTATATTGCTTAATATGCTGTTATAGGCTGTATTAATCAGGGTTCTTCAGAAAAACAAGCCCAATAAAGCATATATACTATTTATATAAAGAGGCAAATTTATTTTTAAAAGGAAACACATATTTTGAGGGACCAGTAAGTCTGAAATGTGTAGTGCAGTTTGGAAATTCTATTGACACTTAACATTATATCTCATTTTAAAATTAGGATAATATTAGTAATAGTACCTATGTCCTAAGTTCATGTGAGGATAAAATGAATTATTGATTTGAGAAAATGCTAAGTAACTGATTTACTATCTGAAAAATTTAAAGTTCTGAAAGTTTAAGGTCTCTTGCCAAAAAGAGGTTTTAAAGCTAACACCTTAATTTTAATGGAGAAAGGGAATGACAAGCCCTTCCCACCCAGAACAGGTAATCCAATTCCAACCAGCAGCTATGTTTAAACAATGTGTCCATTTACACTTGAATGGCTACACCTTTTGATAGCCTAAGGGCAAGTTTACATGTAAACAAGTTTGCTCTCAATTCCCAGGGCAGAAAAAACACAAGGTTTAAAATTAATAGATTTTAAAATTTATTCTTAGAAGTGTAAAAGTTTATTAATTAAAAAAAACAACAACAACAACAACAAAAAAAAGGAGATTGAAAAACCCGATGAACAATAATAGCTGTTCATTGTAGTAGAGTCGGCGATATGGGAGGGAAGTGGACTGACTGTTCTGGTGGGTTGGGGAAGGGAGGGAGGAAGAGACTGAACATAAACTGTGCACCTATGGATGAGGACAATGGGGGGTGGGGAGGGGGTGGAGGATGGGGTGGGAACCTGGTGGAAGGGGGAAGAAATGAGGAACCTTTGTAATAATATGAACAATAAAGATTGATTTAAAAAAAATAAAAAATAAATGAATCATTATATGTAAAATCCTTATTCTTGAACCTGAAAGCATCTCGGTATCTGAAGAAGGAGGCATGTCGTAGACAGCATTGAAACTGTATTAATGGGATTTTGATGGCACATAAAAGGGGCATTTGCTTCCTTCTTGCTTTGTTCAAGCAACCTCCATGCTCCCTGTGAATAAGAACGAGCTGCTGTGAGCAGCATCCCAAACAAAGCAGTGCTCACTATGTTTATAACACCAGCAGTTACTTGTCACTTTGGGGATAAATGAACAAATAAGAAAAACAAACAAACAAAAACTCATAGGCACAGCCAACAGTATGCTAGTTGCCAGAGGAAAAGGGATGTGAAGGTAATAAAGGGGTCAAATATATGGTTATGAAAAAATTGACCTTGGGTGTGGGGTACACAGTGGAATATACTGATGACGTATTGTAGAATTGTACACTTGAAATTTATATAATCTTATAAATCACTGTCACACCAATACATTGAATTAAAAATAAAATAATTTGTCTGTGATAAACAGTGAAAAATCTGCCAAAGACAAATGATGAATGAAAATAGTCCCTGGTGAGTTGCTTATTTATTTATTTATTTATTTATTTTTAATTTTATAAAATATAAGTTTCTGTGTGATTAAAAAAAAAACTATTTCTGGGAAATAAATAGGGACATAAGTTAAGCTAAACTGCCAATACGAAAAATGGATAGTTTTTAATGATGTCAACTATTTTTGTTGTTGGTGTTAATCTTCACCCCAGGATATTTTTCCATTGATTTTTTTAGGAAGAGGTTAGAGAGAGGGAAAGACAGAGAGAAACATCGATGTGAGAGGAACACATAGATGGGTTGTCTCCTGCATGAGCCCTGACCAGGGCCCTGACCAGGGAGGAGTTTGCAACCAGATATGTGCCCTTGACCAGAATCAAACCCAGGACTTTTTGGTTTACAGGCCAATGCTCTAGCTGCTTAGCCAAACCGGCTAGGGCTGATGTCAACGATTAATCTGCTTAATGGATAGCTGGATATAATGAAGAAAGAGAGATTATCTGATCTAGAGAAGTATTTGAGGAGATGAGAATGCACAGTATAGTTTTAGTGGCTGGTTGGTCAAAAACAAGATAAATGGACACTCCTCTTGCATGGCAAAACAGAAGTAACAGAGACATTATATAAGTAAGGTTGGAAGTGGAATGGCAGGTTGCTGTATAAGAATCAGGCTGATACCTCTATTATTTCTGAGACACATGATTAAAGCTGTCTTTTGAGAAGAAGGGAGGAACATGTGATTATGAGTGCCCACAGAGGAGATAAACTATGAAAAACCTCAAAGAGGCAGACACTGTAGCCATTCGATTCTCTGTTGTACCTGTAGAGTGTTACATCATGAATTCAGGTGATCAATAGTGGTTGTTGAATAAATATCTGAAAAGAAAAATCCCCTAAAGGAAAAAGGAAAAATTAAATCTGACTATTAAAACCTTAACAGTTTTGTGGACAGTATTAAATTCACATTTATAAAAATTTTAATCAGAAGTCCTCATTATTCCTTCTGATCTTGTGCTCTGTTTCGCCCTATGCCTTACATTAATTCTACATTCAAATACACACATAATAAAACGTGCTTATTACAGAACTTGATGAGAGAGAGCAATAATTTAAATTATAGACTGGTGTTTTAAGTTCTGAATCAACAAATGCTAAGTCAAAGTAAAACTGACATGAGCCTAAAGTCTATACCTTTCACCTCTTTCCTGAACTTTTCACCATTTGTAAATACCTATACTGCTGAGGAGAAATACAGCTCTCCCCAAGGAATCTATGATTTGGAACTGCTGCTGCCTCAAAAAATATATTTCCACAAAGGGAATGGATTTGGGGGAGAAACTAAATCCTTTCTGAGGAACTGCATTTTTGTCACATGCAATGATTTATTCTGTCAGGAAAATAGATTCTGTGAAGCACTGTAAGCCCCTTTGGCAAGAAAATTCATTTAGTCAAAAACTTTAATCTATCCTGGTGACAAAATTCTCTCTTTAGTTTATTGCTTAAAAATTGAGTTTTATAACTTCCATGCACTTTTGTTAAAAAAAAAAAAAAAAAATAAGTCTGTCGTTTTACGATGATCTTATGGGGATCCCAGGTCACATAAAAAGAAATTGATTGCTATGTAGAAATTGAGATTTTGTATATTAAACGTGAATAATTAGTTCTGATGTATATATATCTTTCTCCAAAATATGAGAAGATTTTAATTTATTCCTCATGAAATCACAATATCCTTAAATAACATAATGGGCATTTAAATTTCATTTTTAAGGCTAAAATTAAGTATTCTAATTCTCTTGAAAAAAACAAACAAACATAAAATACAAGTTATTTGTTAGTCATTTTGGGATCCTACATCACAGCATTTTTTTAAAAAATATATATTTTATTGATTTCAGAAAAGAAGAGAGAGGAAGGGAGGGAGAGAGACATTGATTGGCTACTTCCTTCATGCCCCACACTGGGCACTGAGCCTGCAACCCAGACATGTGCCCTGCCAGGGAATTGAACCGTGACCTCCTCCTGGCTCATAGGTCAATGCTCAACCACTGAACCATGCCAGCCAGGCAAGTCACAGCATTTTAGCCACAGAATAAATGTAAAATATCTTGATCTGACATTCTGAATCAGACACAATGTGTGAACCCTTTTGGGACTTTAAATAGGATCCTCACTTCTCTACTCATCTCCCAACTGATTTAACAAACTTGTTGCTCTTAACTTTAAGGTCAAAATATATTTTATATAATTGTTTTTCTTTATAGATCCTATGTATTTTATTTGAGGTGCTTTAAAATGTTATTCCAATAAGGATCTACAGATTTCACCAAACAGCTAGAGAGTCATTCAAACAAATACGGTTAAGAACACTGCTGGGGAATCTCTCTTGAGTGGCAAGCATATGAAGCGGCAAGCGTGTGCATGTACTAATGTGGAGGTCAAAGTCATTCACAGGTTGCATTGGATTTTTTTTTGTCTTTCCCTTGGCCCAGATGGTATGATTATGTATGAGGTTAGAAATATATTATTCTCTTTCCTTCAGGATTTGTAGCAATGAGCCCCTCAATCTTTAGAATTCGTTTCCTGACTTCATTAGTTTCCTCTGCCTCTGAAGCATGTTCTCCAGAAACCCCGGGAGGTCACAGAGGAAGAGAGCTTCCGGGGCATCAGAGCTCCCAAAGGCCCAGAAACACCCTGCACTTGCAGGGGTGTCAGCTCAGCGAAGGGAGTTGTGAAGAAAGACCAAAAAACAATCAGTGTCCCTGACAATATTCCTGACTCCAAAAGATCCCTATGCCACATAACTCATCGTCCTTTTTTATAGAAAGGCTTATATTAGGACACACAAAGCATCAAGTTTCAAAAAGGGTTGTGTTTAAAATTGAATATTTGAAAGTCAAAGCGAAAAAGAAAGTGGTACATTGTCTATCACCTTGTAGCCACAGTTTTCAATGTTCCTGGACCTCAAAGCAGCTTTAAAGCTCACGTTGGTTGACCCCACCTGCCATGTGAGGCCCACGGTTACAATCTGCACACGCTGCTGGGATGGGCTCAGTGGCCTGCTTACTAAGACAGGCTGGATCCTTATGATGGGATTAAATACAACATTGATATTTGCAATGCCAGGTTGTAAAAATGCTCAGAAATGTTCTTTGAGATGAAACATTAGAGCCATTTGCCCAACTATATCTATTTTTTAAACTCTAAAGCACAAAAGAAACTAACGAACAAAATAGATACAGAGACATAGAAGCATGGGACAGACTGTCAAATCTCAGAGGGAAGTGCATGGGAATAGATCAACCTTAAGAACTTGTATGCATATATGCGTAACCCATGGACACTGGACAATAGGGTGGTGAAGGCCTGAGTCAGGGGGCAGAGGTGTGGGCAGCTAGAAGTGGTCAATGAAGGGGGGAAAATAATACTTTGAACAATAAAGATTTTAAAAAATAAAACACTTACCTCCCCTACCCCCCTAATTTGAGACTTTTACATGTCTCTGGATCCATCATCCAAGATCATAGGTTTATGTGTATGAAGCCCAATACATATTAGTAGTGTTCACATATTATTTTTGTTATCTGGGCCTTGACCTGGCTGGGACTCTGTCACTTAGCAAACTACTAAGGGACCATACACTTCCATTACATTGATTTTCTAACATAGTGCTTACCAATTTCTGCTTTAGAACAAGTCATACTTGCCATCTCTGTGACTATTAGGTGGAGAGTTGCACTCATACTACAAAATAAGACACATATCTAGGCACCTATTTTACTACCAAGTGGTGTATAAATCCAAGATTTTTATATTATTTCACCTTAATACTCAAAGTAAAATCCCTGCATGAGGGGTTCTCAATTCTTTGTTTAAAGTTAAAAAAATAAAAATGAAAACAATTGTGATTTTGTAGGACCCAACAACATGCTTACCATTCTGTCTCAGTTTCCTTTGTGAAGTGGGATAATAGTAGCACCTATGATATAGGTTTGTTCAAAGCAATAAATAAATATCTGTAATTCTCTTGGAGGAGTACCTGAAACATACCAAGAACATTATAATTGGTGGTCTTGTTGTTTCTGATTTATTGGTGCTGTTATCATTATTTGTTATTTCTCCATACTGATGTGGGACCTGCTAGACCAAGGTCATAGATTCTGAAAGTCATTCAATTAGCTCTCCAGAACACTACAGCCTTGTCAGTATCAGGAAACATGGCCCCTCAGTTAGGTTAAGGCCAGCATGATTCCTATGGTGTGAGCTTTGAGTTTGGCAATGCCCAGGCTAAGCATCAACTTTGATAACCAATATTGTACATGGCATTGTCAATACTTTTTTATTGCCTATTCGTTGTCATTGGGATCTACTTCCCAAATAAGTCTTATAAGTCTTGTTTTTTAGAAAAGCTTAGCTCATTCTGTAGCATTCGGGCCATGATAATAAATATCAGAAGGGATAAAGAAGATATTCATCCTCTACCCATATTTAATCAAGGAAATATATTTCTTGTTTTTTAGCCATCATTGTTAGGTTTGTCCAAGAAATCCTTATTTATGTTTACTGTTTCAAAATTAACACAGATTTTAATTCTTTGGGCAGTTACATATTCTGTTTAAATTCATAAATGTTGATTTTTATTTTTTCATGCTCTTTCAGTCCTATATGATTTCTATATTTTCTATATTTGTAATATAGTCAGTGTTTATTAAGATACTTTCCATGTCCATTAATTTGTGTCCTGACCTTTGCATTTAGAACTTTATATAATCTATATATTTATCTTTATGTATCTCATTTATGAGTCTGCTATTGTATTTTATAACTTTAATATACTTTAGATATACCTTTCTGAACCAGTCAACTTCAATAATGTAATTAACTAGAGGCCCAATGCACGAATCTGTGCACCTTGAAAGGAACTACGGACCTGGAGGCTGAGGTAGGCACAGGGCCCTCCCGCTGCAGGCCCAGTGGTCCCCTGTCTGCTGCCACTCCCAGGCACTGACGGCCCCAGCCCTGCTCACACCCACTGAATGCATGAAGCAATTGAGGCTGGGGCCAGTAGTGGGTATTAGCAAGGCTTATGCTGTCAGTGGGTGTGAGCGGCAGCTGCTGTCCCAATAGCCTCTCAGGAGCAAGAGGATGTGGAGAAGAATTCTGGAGTGATCAGGGCTGGCAGCTACTGGCACTCCCTGATGGCTCCAAGCAATCAGGACCAGTGCCAGGCACTAGCATCAGGTGTGAGCACCCGGAGGGACCGCAGCATGCATGAGCAAAGAATTTTCATTAACCGCCAGAGGCTCACCTAAATGGCAGCAACTGGTGCCATGCCATGATCTGGCATCCCAGCTCACCTGCTACACCATCCCTCCACAGCCAACACCCACCATGCTCCGTGCATGTCCTCCTGGTGGTCAGTGCACATCATAGCAACTGGTTGTTTGGTTGTTTCAGTTGTTCCACCATTTGGTCTATTTGCATATTAACATTTTATTATATAGGACTAGAGGTCCAGTACACAGCATTTGTGCACTGGGAGGGTCCCTCAGCCCAGCCTTCCCCTCTCACAGGTTGGGAGCACTCAGGGATGTCCTACTGATGGCTTAGGGGAGCGGGCCTAAGCCACAGACTGACCTCCCTCTAGGGGTGGTAACTCGGCTGATCAGGGAATGGTGCCAGCCCCATCACCCCATTGTTGCTGCTGCTGCCACGGCCACCAAGATGTTTTTATCAACACAGACTCCAGTCCCTTTACCACAAAAAATGACAACTTATTTTAGTCATTTTCAAGTTACGCCTATCATAGAATATGACCTTCCTTCCTTCCTTCCTTCCTTCCTTCCTTCCTTCCTTCCTTCCTTCCTTCCTTCCTTCCTTCCTTCCTTCCTTCCTTTCTCTTTCTTTCTTTCTTTCTTTCTTTCTTTCTTTCTTTCTTTCTTTCTTTCTTTCTTTCTTTCTTTCTTTCTTTCTTTCTTTCTTTCTTTCTTTCTTTCTTTCTTTCTTTCTCCATTCCTGAGGATATGTTTCCATTGACTTTTAGAGAGTTTGGAAGAGAGAGGGAAAGACAAAGAGAAACAGTGTGAGAGGAATACTTTGATTGGTTTCCTCCTGCATGAGTCCTGACCTGAGCCCTGGCCATGGAGGAGACTGTAACCTAGGTACATGCCCTTGATCAGAATCAAACTCAGACCCTACAGAGGGCAGGCTGAGGCTCTATCCACTGAGCCAAACTGGCTAAGGCAGGATATGACATTTCTTAGCCCCTCCCACAGTGGACCTTAGTTTTTTTCCTCCAGGAGTGTGGTAGAGAAACCCTAGATCACCTTTTTGGATTCTTATTTCCCAAGTTACCAAGAATACTGTGAGTGACAGTGTACAGGGATCTTAGCCAATGAGCAGTCATGAAAGGTGTTTTCTCGGTAGCTCACGTGCAGAGGACCCCTGTGCTGTGTCCGCTGGGCTGGGAGTACAACCCCAACCCAACAGCCCTGTATTATGTCCGCAGCCCTCCCTCCCTCTATGGCCAGGGTGCAGGGCGTTATGGGCACCACCATCTTTGAGTCGGAGTGATGGTTAATTTGTATATCACCCTTTTATTAGATTAGATTATATACTTGGATATTATATGTGAATACCTATGTGTCTACATTTTATGCCCACTCTTGGAATTATTTTTGTTAATTTATTTATTCTGAGATTTTGGCTTTAGTCTATTATAAGCAAATTACAGTTTTATTAATTAGATATCTTATTGCATCTTTGTGACAACCATATCAGTTTTTAATATCATATCACAAAACAATATGATTTCATCTGAAGTCTATATTTATGTGCTGATAATGATTTCATACTAAATCTTCACAATTAGTCAACTACTTTGTTTGTTTCAGTTTTGGGTTTTTTTCTAGACGCTCCATGGCAGGAGTAAGAGTGGTACATTTTATAATTCCTTACAGAGATGCTAGTGTATAACTGTTAACTTTATGAGAAACAACAACTTGGTAAAGCATATCTTGGGTCTTGGACTCATGAAAAGTACTATTTGTTGTCAAATTAATTATGTAGATGACATATAAAAACTATTTTCATTTTCTTTTTTTATTTATTTTTTTCTATAATTAAATGATTATTTATTTAGTTAGAAAGAATGTATTTCCATTCAATTGTCAGGTGTCACATTTTGTAGGGAGAAAAAAATAACTACATTTTAAAATATATATGTTTTATTGAATTTTTGCAGAGAGGAAGAGAGAGGGGATAGAGAGCTAGAAACATCGATGAGAGAGAAACATGGACCAGCTGCCTCCTGCACACCCCCTGCTGGGGATGTGCTCCCAACGAAGGTACATGCCCTTGACTGGAATCAAACCTGGGACCTTTCAGTCCGCAGGCTGACACTCTATCCACTGAGCCAAACCGGTTTTGGCAATAACTACATTTTTAGGCTACTAACACATTATCTTATGCTTGAGAAAAATTTCTTACGCAGATATGTTTTATAAGTAATTATTATTTTTATCTAATATCAGAAACTTCATTCTGAAGGCTCTTTGTCTACGTCCTCCAGAGTTGTCCTTCCTAATCCTTGGTTTTTATTAGCAATGATCTTTCTAGCCATTTATTTATCAATCATTTCATCCATATTTTTAGTATGAAATATAAGAACTTTTATCTCGCCCCATCCTAAAGATCATCTCTTGTTTTGTTCGACAAGTTTAATAGCTTTACATTGTACATTGATTTCATGATCCACTTTGAATTAGTTTTATATAACATGAGACTTACATTTCATTCCATTTTTTTTGTTGCTTACAGATGTACAATAATCCCAGCTTAATTTGTTGAAATCTATTTTTTTTCTATTTAATTGTTTTTATATATTTATCAGAAATATATTGGGCATTTTTATTTGGTTCTATTTCTTAGTTCTTTATTCTCTTCTATTAATACACATTTCTATTCTTTGGCCAAGATCACACAATCATGATTACTGAACTGAACAGTATTTTACTGCATCATAGCTGCAGACCAAGTTTTGAAATTGATAGATCATTACTTGAAGTGTAATCTATTTCAGAATTGTTTTATATATTTTAATCTCTTTGCCTTTTTATATAAATTATGCTATATTTAATAAAGAAAAAAAACAACTCATTAAGATATTGATTGGAATTGCACTAAATAATGTAAATCAATTTGGGTATAATTGGCATATTTATTGTGTCGAGTCTTCCAAACTATTTATCTATGTCTTTTTAAATTATTTCATCAGCACTTTATAGATTTAAGTATACAAGTCCTATGGTTTTGATAGATTTACTTACGTGTTTAATATCCTTTATAAGTGTTTGTAAATGCTATTATATATTGAAGTTTCATATTTACATATTAACTTTTAGTGTACAGAAATGAAATTCACTGCTGTGCATTGATTTTGTGCCTTGTGACCTTATTGGAATCATTTATCAATGCAGGATATATATTAATGCAGGATATATATATATATATATATATATATATATATATATATATATATATATTTCTTGACTCCTAATATCTAATATTTATTTTATCATTTGTTTTTTTTATTAGAAATGTTATTTAGCTGTTTTTTCAGAGTAGGTCTGCCAGCCACAATTTTTTTCCAATTTTCTTTCCCCTAAGATTGATCTGATTTTCCTTAGATACAAACAGTTTTTGGATAGTTTGCCTATATTTATCATCTTTTAAGAGATCCCATTTCCAATTGCCTATACGTATGTAATAATTAAAAGGAATGGTTCCATTTCCCAGGCACTATTCTTCAGAAAGGGAGATATGGAGGCATGCAATCTGGGCCAACAGCATTGTCTTTCTTGAAGTTCTTAATTACAATAAAAAAAAAAATCAGTCTACTGAGCTTATGAGCTGAAAGGCTGTGTAAATCAGAGATAACTGAGGGAAATCACACCTGAAATCCAAATGAGAAAGCTGCCTCTCAGAAAAATTGCAAGTTCCGTGTCGCCTTGGTACAATCGGGAGAATGATACAGCTGCTGCCTTATAGTTTTCAGAGCAAATCCTTTAGAAGACACATTTTAATTATTTCTTGTAGGTTCTATAGCATCTCTCTCTCTCTCTTTATGACAATTTGATTTTTTGAAGTGTTAAAAAAAAACCTCTCTCTCATTTAGGTAAGTGTTATTCTCTAAGTATTCAAGATTTAATATAGCAAATGCTATTTTCCATGTTAACCAATTGACTTTTATTCTAAGACATAAATTTTAATTGCCAAACTTTTCTTTGGAAGTTTATAATTTAAAAATAAAAACATAGAGCATAAAAAGAAGTCAAAGTCTTATTTTATAATTTACTAGCATATAAAGATGAAAAATTAAAAACAATGCAACAAACCTCCTAATCAACTAATCAACTCAGGAAAAAGTAAAGCAAAAACAATGTCAGGATACATAATAATTTGTATATGACTAACTGTTCAATTCAACAACATGAGGCATTACAAGTCAAATTAATTGAGAATGATTACCAAATATAATGAGTATGATAAGTCCTCCAGGAGACAGGAGTTGGGAGAACTAAATTGGGTTTGGAACATTTCATGCATCTCTAAGTTATACTGTGGGGAGAAATGAAGAAAAACTTTGCATTGATTTTGAAATGCGAGCATTAAAATTAATAGTGTTGAGTTTTAAGTACCAAAGAATAAGGTTACAATAACGTAAAAGAACTACAGAATTATAAAATCTGAAAAGGAGACCCATCATGGTGGGAGGGGGGTGAGCAGGATATGGGGTGGGAAGAAGATAACTCATCTTTGTTTTGGGGCAAAATAAATAAATAAAACTATTAGTCATGTAGTAAGGTATGCTAGCAGAAGAAAAGGCTGGTTCTGCTTAGGTCATCAAAAGAACTCCAGACAGTGACAGAGAGCAGTTGTGTGACCACACAATCCTAAAAAGATGGTACCAACAAATAGTGCTTGCTCAAAACTAAATCAGTGTTAACATAACTGGTCTAGGAAGTGTGCACTCTTAAATAATTCTCAGCTTCACCCACACACTTTTGTGGAAGTCTACTTTGGACACAGGGAATTTTTGCTTGCAGAAGAAAAGTAGCTAGCTCTTATGGAAAACCATAGACACAGCACAGTTTTGATTATCTTCATTATTGTATATTTTCTACTGATAAGAAAAAGCATCCTATTCTACTAATATTTCTGTAATGGTGTTTTGACCTGCTATGGTATCATTATATACTTGTTAAAGTGATGAACTATTCATTACAATGGAAAAATAATAGGGCCTGCACTGGCTGGTTTGGCCACTGGTGAGGGCGTCAGCCCAAGGACTGAAGGGTTTCAGGTTTGATTCCAGTTCTAGGGCACATACCTTGGTGTCAGGTTCCCCAGTCCCTGTAGGGACCTGTGTGGGAAACAATCAATCAATATGTGTGTGTCTCTTTCTCCCCCTCCTATCTCCTCTTCAGAAACCAATAGAAAAAGTACCCTACCGTGAGGATTAAAAATAATTTTTTAAATAAAGAAAAATAATAGGCCCTAGTTGATCCATTTAGCTATCCAGTTGCACCAATTGAAATTCGTAGGGTTTTTTGTTTGTTCGTTTGTTTTTATGTAATCACCATTTATTTTTTTTCTTTATAGGGATCTGTGTTAAAAAACTGTTCATTGAAATTTTTTATGGTTTTGCAAAATGGATATTTCTACACCTGTGTGTCTATATTTGAGAAGCATAGAACCAGGATTTTTTAAATTGTGAAAATATTTCAATGTGAGAAGATAAATGACCCAATATCAACTTTTATATTAACTGCTCATACTTCCATATTTGTGTGATATATTCCTTTTAAAAAGAGAATAATGGTGAAAATTAAACCACCTCAGGTTGACATTTTAGAATTAGTGGCTGGAGTTAGTATTCTTAAGGCAGAATATTCTAAAATAGCAGAATGAGCTGGTGCTATTAATTTATCTAATTTATAAAATATATAAGTAAAACTAAAAAAAAAAACCTCATAAAATTTGAATTATAATATATGATCTTATTAAACTCTATCTTTAAAAGTGAATTCCATTACCCAGAAGGAAGATAAAAGTCAATTTTTTAAAAGAAAATTTTTGCTTCAGTCATGCTAACTCCATCTGACCTCATCAGACATTCTGATGCTAGAGAGACAGTATCCACTTGAAATAACGGCATCCTTTAATTGTACCTCGTTCTAGGATGACTTTCAATATCAAATCATTATAGATAACACTATGATTTATTATACACACCATTTTTAAAACTCCAATCAAGCTGCTTGCATAAGAAATACAGAAACACAAGTTGAGTGCTGACTCAAATGAACTCAGCTCAGCAAAGAACTTTATCCTATCAGGTCATTGCCATATAACTATTTAATTGTTGTTGTTATTGTTATTGTTTTAATTCTGTTTACATAGTCTCAGATACAGGTAAAGGAAAAGTTGACATTTGTAACACTTCAATGCTGACTTGATGACATGTGGTAGCAAGAGAAATATATCTGGAACTTTGAAGAGTGAAAGTCCTTAACATCAGATTTTCATTAAGAGTAGAGAAGGATAATTGCTGAAGAGATTAAATACTAAAATAATTCATATTAAAGAGCCTACTTCTTTAAATTGGCTGACAATGTAGGAGTCATTCTAGATTTCGCCTTTTCTTATCCCCTTATGTGCAATGCTCTTGTAGCATGTAATTGTTAACTAACTTCCATGAAATCACTGCCTGTGTCTTTTTTCTTTTTATTGAATTTATTGGGATGACATTGGTTAATAAAAGTATACAGGTTTTAGGAATACAGTTTTACAATACATCATCTGCATATTGTATTGTACATTTACCACCCCAAGTCAGGTCTCTTTCCATTTACCCCCCTCCTTACCCTCCTCTACTTCTCCCAACACCCTTCCCTCCGGCAGTCATCATACTGTTGTCTATGTCATCTTCCTATTTCATATTCTTTATCTTCCTTGAGCTATAACAATAGCCCTAAGTAATGTCTTTACTTTCAGTTTTGTCCTACCTCCTGCAGCACTTTCATTTCATTCCTACCTTCAGTCCAGTCTATAACCTTAGAGAATTTTTCCAAAGGATGCTCCCAACAACCTAGGGTTATCTCTATCAACCCATACTCATTAGCACTAATTCAACTCCAACAAGAACCCCCCCTGCAGTGTCACCCCCCCAAATTGTAAAAAGTAATCATAGTATCCCATTTATTTTAATTTTCTTTTAAAATACATTTATATACAATAAATAAAAAGTCTATATGGTGCATAATTGCAAGACGTATATATTATGTAAAATGTATAAATATTCAAAATATTTTTGAATAAGGTGTTTCACATTTTCTTTTTTTTTAACCCACCCACTTATGAACCAATTTCTCACTTCTCTATTATGTCAGTAATAGTGTTACATTAATGAGCTGGGATAGCAAGATACTATTGAGCAAAATCTTTGGATAGGCACAATAATAAAAAATAAATTTGAGCCCTAAATGGTTTAACTCAGTGGACAGAACATCAGCCTGCAGATTGAAAGTGCCCAGGTTCGATTCCGGTCAAGGGCATGTGCCTTGGTTTCGGGCATATCCCCAGTAGGAGGTGTATAGGAGGTAGCTGATTGATGTTTCTCTCTCATCAATGTTTCTGACTCTATATCCTTTTCCCTTCCTCTCTGTAAAAAAAAAAATCAATAAGATAAATAAATAAATAAATAAATAATTTTTTAAAAGGCCATAATCTTCCTGATCTTTAGAGGCAGAGATACCTATAACTGAACCTAACTTTGATGCTTACTAAGTGCTTGAATAATTTGCTTCAAGTTTTTATAATTTACCTTTCATGCTTTCAATCATTTTTGAAATTTAAGACTAATTTTTACCAAAAAGGTGCTTTTGGTTTAAATGAGTTAGCACAAATAAAATACAACACCAAATTCTTTATCTTTGAAATATTAATGGATTTGGAGCTTCTCGTTTTCTACCTCTCTCTTCCATATTTAAAGACCTCTGTGATTATTTGGGGTCTACCCAATAACCCAGGATAATTTTCTCATCTCAGCTGATTAGCAACCATAATTCCATCTACAACTTTATTTTAATTTTTTGCCTTATTCACAGTTTCTAGACAGGGGCATCTTTGGGATGCTGTTATTGTGCCTCTCACAGTCACCGCCCCAGGGAACAGGCAGATGGGCAGAACTTTATCATTATACCTTAATCTCACAAATTTAAAGGTTCTTAGAAGCAACTGTTTCTGGTGATAGCAAAAAGAGAAGTATAATGATCCAATTTCAGGACAGCTTAAAGACAAGGGAATGGGGATTTTATTTTTTCATATCGCTGCTGATGAGCAAACTGATTAGATCCTACATGGCAGTCATTATCAAACAAATCGGGACATTGGGGAAGTCACTGACCTACCTGGTAGCCTTAGGCAAGTCAATTATCAGAGCCAGTTTTCACATCTGTGGAAGATAGTTATCACAAGCCCTGCTTTCCACAATCACAGTTCCTCTGCTACATTTGTGGGGCAGCATCGCAATATGAATAGATGAGTGCAAATGTACATGTCTACAGTTAATATCTACACCCTGTGTCCTTGGGCATGAAGATGTGTGAAGATGGTTTTTCTCCTGAAAATGTCACAGGCATGCTTTTATCTCAAATGGACTCTACTTTACCTTAGTGTTATATCAACGTCTTTATTGTGTTCCATCACATGCATTCAGCAGACCGAAGTAATGTGATGGGCTGAATTGTGACCCTTCCCAGATTCTGTATGTTGAAGTCCTAACTGGCAGTAGCTCAGCAGGTGACCATGTGTGGAGACTAGATGTTTGAAGACGCAATTAAGTTAAAACGAGATCACTAGAGTGGGCCCCAATGCCATATGACTGGTGCTCTTATAAGAAGAGGAAATTTGAACACGGACACATATAGAGGGAAAATGATGTGAAGACAGTGGAGAAAGGGCCATCTACAAGCCAGGGAGAGAGAGGCATAAAGCAGGTCCTGTTCTCATGACCTTCGGGAGGAACCAGCCCTGCTTACACCTGCGTCTCAGCCTTCTGGCCTATACGCTGTGAGAAAACACACCTCTGTTGTTTAAGCTCCCCAGTGTGCCATGCCAGTCCTAGCAAACTAATGCAGCTATCAAAAAGGAGAATGGGGTAGATTTGCACCCACACACTGCATTTCATGCATGGCACTGGGTAGTGGTGCTCAGACAGTGGTTTCTTTCATGGGGAATCCCATAGTATGTTTCATGGGATATAGATTATGTTTATAACCAGCTTCCACTTTGAAAATGTTTATAATGTTTATAACCTGGTCCATAGAATCAATGTGCTTTTCTCTCTTGCCTTTATTTCAACATACATTAGGAGAGCTTACTATCACATATGTAGTCATGTAGGCATTGGGCAGTGAAAGGTCACACACATCAGCATGAATGGCATCCAGAATGGTGAGGAGATTGGAAAGTATTATTTTCTGCTGCTTACTTTCCTCTGAATAAAAACAGTCATTCGGCATTGACCTATGAATCAGGGGGTCAAGGTTCAATTCCTGGCCAGAGCATATGCTGGGAATGTGGGCTCCATCCCCAGTGGGGGCATGCAGGAAGTAGCCAATCAATAATTCTCTCTCATCATTGATATTTCTATCCCTCCCTCTCTCTTACTCTCTGAAATCAATAAATATATATATATTTTTTTAAATAGAGATTAAAGGGTCTGTTTATTTAAAATATATTTTTATTGACTTCAAAGAGGAAGGGAGAGGGAGAGAGAGATAGAAATATCAATGATGAGAATCATTGATCTGCTGCCTCCTGCATGCTCCCTACTGGGGATTGAGCCCACAACCCAGGCATGTGCCCTTGGCTGGAATGGAAGGCGGAACTCTTTAGTCCACAGGCCAATGCTCTATCCATTGAGCCAAACCGGCTAGGGCTAGAGGGTCTTTTAATCGTTCCATATAAACAAAGAGTGTATTCCTTCTTGTAAGCATTATTTGTGAAGGATAAATTTTTAAAGTTATACATTATTAAACTGGAGGGGTTGCTTCTGTTGTGGCAGATGTGAAATATATCTTAATATATTAAGATGTGACATAACTTAAATAAGACAGAATATATGCATCTGTAATGTAATGTATATTAAAGAGATGTATTTCTTAGCTGAGAAGTGCTATTTTATTTTCATCTAGAGACAATAGGTTTTGTTTTCCCCTTTTTGAGTTGTTTTGCTGGTAGGGGAGCTGATGAGTGCCTGGATTCTTGACCTGATTATAGCAAGTGCCAAAAAAAGGCAAAGTGCGTTTCATAAGCTTCAGATGAAGGAAGAAGCAATTTAACAATTTCAGTGGAGTTGAATAAGAAGGTATTAAAAGGAATGTGGAATTGCAGCTACATAATGCAACCTGGTTACAATAATATAATGAAAAGTAGCTGGAACAGAGGTTTAGGTTGAAAAACAAAAGAAAACAGAACACAATGAGGCAGGATAGAAAGAAGTTAGGGAGAAATCCCTGCAAGTGGAGTGAGGAAGTAGGAGCCCGCATCTTCTCACCGGAGCCCCACTCCAGGCATGATCAAAAGCAAACTTTTGAAGGCAGGGAACCCCTGAAGTGGTCATGGAAGTCACAACACCCAGGCCCTCTTCCAACCACCAGGTGAAATCAGAATTCTGTCCACAAACTTGGAGGCAATCCCATGCTCCCCTGGAGACACATAAAATCCCAAGAACAAATTGACCAGGAAGTTGGCCCAAGACCATTGGGATGTGTACCTTCCCATATGTCACGGTGGTGCCTACGCCCTGGCCTCTTCCTTTTTCTCTACCTGAATAAAACTTGTTCTGTCCTCACTTCGACCCACTTTTGAAGTTTTTCCTGAGTGACTTTCAAACCTAGAAGTCGCCTGATACGCAAAGATCCAGGACTGTGTGGGGCAGGGCCAACCCCCTGCAGGGAAGCGGGCAAGAATCCAGTTAATCAAAATTAGTGAGTGCTAGAAAAAAGTTGAGGCTTTTGTTCATTCTTTGTCTCTCTCTTTCTACTTATAAAACAACTTACAAGTGTCCACACAGCAGCTACATAAATATTTATAGCAGCGTTATTCATATTAGCCCCCCCAAAAGGAAAACAACCTGACTCTCCATCAGATCATAAATGGATAAATAAAATATTGTATATGCACACACTGGGAAATTATTCAGCAATAAGAATGAATATAGGAGGTAATATCAGCATCATGGCAGCATACGATGTTCCTCCTTCTTGCCCCCTTTTATTAACAGCTAATCAGACATCTACCCAAACACCAAAGAGGAGTTGTGAAATCCAGTACAATATTCCACGGCACTCAGGGACAGACTTGCCCACCTGGTAATAGGCAGACAGACCTCTGGTAATAGGCAGACAGACCTCTCTGTGGTCTGTGGAACCAGCAGAGCCAAGGAACCATGGTGAGAAAAGCAACCTGGAACCTGCTGACCTCGTCAGATACTCATGAACAAAAAATAATCTAATGAATTCCAGCCTGCCTTTGTTAAAAAAAAAAAAAAAAAATATATATATATATATATATATATATATATATATATATATATATATATATATATGATTTGGGATTCTGTGCAGATGGTAATAAAATCTATACTAACACCACCCACCCTGAGGCAGCAGTGCATAGGGCTAAACTCTGCAGCAGCAGGGAATGCCCCACTAGAAAGGAAGAATGCTAAATGCCTGGCTACACTACTTTTGTGAGAATGTGGCTAGAGACACCTGCTTCTCGGCAGTAGCACCCAGAGTTCTGAGACAGGACCTCAATGACTGGGAGGAGGGAGGAGAAAGAAAAAGAGGCAGATAGAACATCAAAGGGTGTTAAAGAGATAAGATTCCTGCTGACTGAGCTGAGGACTTCAGCAGCAAGTCTGAAGACTCTGGAGTACCGCACCCAAGAGTACAGGCACCCCAGCTCTGATAAACTCATCCCTCCCCTGGGTGCTGCAGCCAGCTCATTGAGTGTGCTCCCTAATACAGGGAGGAAAGCAAGCTCTGTAATTACAGTGCTACTGGGAAAGCAGCCTGGGGTCTGTGGACCGAATTCAGTGGGAGCTCTGAGTGTCTCAGGAGTGGAGGAATTGAGGATATATTGCTTAAGGGTACAAACTTGCAACTGGTAAATATGTAAGTTATGTAGACCTAATACACAGCATAGTGATTATAGACAACAATATGGTATTATAAAATTCAAAACTGCTAATAAGAGTATATCTTAGTTGCTCCCATCACAAAAAAATAAATGATATTTATGTGACATAGTAGAGGTGTTAGCTAATGCTACAGTGGTAATCATATTGCAATATATAGGTGTGTCAAGTCAATACTTTGTAAACCCTAAACTTATTCATGTTAATGGCAATTTTATCTCAATGTATAAATATTAATATATAAATATTAAAATATAAGTAAATAAAAGTATGTAATATGTCTGAACAAAACCCTCTTAGTAACTTACCATTTAATTCCAAATAAAAGTCAAATTTGTTACAAAGTACCTTGTCCTACATACATATCATGTTCTTGCTTCTAATTTTTTAATACTACAGCAATACTGGTCTTTATGTCTTTCTCCACCTTAGGGAATACAAGTATGAAGAAAATTATGGAGTCAAATGTATTACAAATAGAAGTAACAGAAATAATAGAAATACCAAATATTATAAAAGGGACAGTGTCAAAGCTTGCCTTGGTCTTGTGGTGCTTATGTGACAACTCTGAAACTTGAGGAAATCTAAATAAACAGCTACTTTCCTCATGGGATTCTTGTTAAGTCCTACAGAAATTATTTGCAATAATATATAGTCAAACACTCATTTCTGAAATAAAATCCAAATAGAAGGAATACAAAAGTGTGTACAAGAGGAATACAAAGAAAGAAGAACGTGGTACTGATATAGGCTACAACATGCATGAACCTTGAAACCATTATGGTAAGTGAAAGAATCTAGTTACAAAAGACCACATATTGTATGAAAAAGCCAATCTATAGAGATAAAATGTAGATTAGTGGTTGCTTTACTGTAGAGAAAGGGAGGTTTGGGGTCTATACTTCTTTGGAGGGTGAAAAAAAATGTTCTAATAGTGGTGAAGGATGCACAACTATGTGAACATATTAAAATCCATTGATTTGTACCCTTCAAATGGGTGAATTATACTTTGTGAGCCACTACTCTTTTAGATGATACAGAAGTATTAACTCTTGACCTTATTATATAACTATGGTACCCGGCTCACTATTGCCCATTTATATAAAAAGAGTAAACAGATGCCCAAAGCCTTGCTTATTGGCCACATACACAGAAGAGATGAAAGGTGCAGTTGAACTGAGGGGGTCAGCATATAGAATCCGTGCTCCTCATTTATCAGGTGGCAATCTTATTTACTCATTGATGAAATAATAGAAGCCCATTATATGAAGATTTGTGCAATAGGCCTTCCTTCCCCTGGCTGCCATCTCTGGCTTTCCTCTTGCACCCATGTCCCAGGCCTTCGCTCTGGCCACCACTTTCCATCTTAGCTCGGGCTGGAGCCTTCAGTCTTCCCTCTAGCCAGAGCTCCACTCCTGTAGCTCCCTCTGCCTCCGCCCTCCCCTGCATAGCAGTTGTCCCACCCTGTCCTGCCACTCTGCTCCTGCATGTGTGTTGCCCAGAGGCCTGGAGCAGCTGGAGGGGGCCATGTTGGGTTAATTTGTATACTCAATCCTGATTGGCTGGTGTGCATCATGAAGTGATGGTCAATTTGCATGTTGCTCTTTTATTAGTGTACATTGAATACCATCTTGATACTCAAGATCATGTGAAAAATATCCTTTGAGTGCGTATACCTTTGAACAGAAGGGACAGTTCCATCAATGACCTGAAACCACCAGCAATAAGCAATTGTGCCTACAACTGTCATCTCCTGGGCAGCCGGCTCTAAACAGTGTTTTCTTTCTACTAACACGTATTGCTTAGCTGCTGGCATGACAAGTTGTTTTCTCAACAAGCTCCAATAAAACACTATTGATTTTGCCCATATGGCTGAAAGAGAGGCACTATCTTGTTATCATCTTCCTTGCATTGGCCTTGGCAATGTAATTTTCCAACCTAAGCATGACATGTCTAACAATACCAGCTCCATACACTGAAAAGAGTGAAAGCTACTAATATTACTTTTCCCTCCTTTTATGTATTTTATAAACCAATGAATAAAATAAACTAGGCAGCTTTTCTCTTGGGTGCACTTCTTAATGATGAGTTATTTCATTGCTTGATAAAATTAATCTCAGCCAAAGAAATTTCTGTTTCTATCCAAAGGGGGAAAATTCTACTAAAATAAAAATGGAAACTTTCAGCCAAAACCGGTTTAGCTCAGTGGATAGCTTTGGCCTGCGGACTGAAAGGTCCCAGGTTCGATTCTGGTCAAAGGCCTGTACCTTGGTTGCGGGCACATCCCCAGTAGGGGGTGTGCAAGAGGCAGCTGATCGATGTTTCTCTCTCATTGATGTTTCTAACTCTCTATCCCTCTCCCTTCCTCTCTATAAAATAATCAATAAAATATATTTTTTTAAAAATGGAAACTTTCAGAAAGTTAGTGACAGTCAATGTAAATATTTTACCTTTACATTTACTTTTTTTTTCTTTCTACATTGCAGTTTTTGAATGAATCAACTCCTTTTTACTTTTTATAATTATCTATTTATCTCAAGGAAAGAACAAAATATAAATTGTTATATTTGAATATATTCTACACTATGCACCTAGATAATGACTACCCAACCTACCCTTCTTGAATTGGAAATGTCACATTCTGGGAAGAATATAAGATAACAAGCCCTAGCTGGTATGGTTCAGTGGACAGAGCATTAGCCTGCGGACTGAAGGATTGCAGGTTCACTTCTGGTCAAGGGCATATGTCTGGGTTGTGGGAGTGCAGGAGGCAGCCAATCAATGATTTTCTCTCATCACTGATATTTCTATCTCTCTCTTCCTCCTCCTTCCTCTCTGAAATCAATATATCATAGAATATAGGATAACAGGAATTTGTATTTATTGATGATAAGGATGAAAATGTATACATCCACTTTAGTACATAGTCTGAAAATTTTTTACAAAACTAAACATGACAATCCATGTTTATGTAAAAACTTACATGCAACTATTAGTAAGCGCTGTATGTATAATCACCAATATCTAAAAGTAACCTCTGATAGTTGAGTGCATAAACATGCTGGCACACCCATGCTATGCTATAGTACATGATGATTTAAATTTAAAAAAAATTCAAGACATACAAAGCCATGTAAGAACCTTAAATGCATAGAGAAAATCAGGAGTGGAGAGAGGGAACAGCCTGAATAAAACGACTTACTGTCTGATTGCAATCATTGAACATTTTAGAAAATGCAAAACTCTAGAGACAAGAAAAGGACCAATGGTTTCTCCCAATGGGATGGCACAATCCCGTGTCCAGATGAGTGTACCTTTACTGCTTGGTCCTACTCCATGAGTTGTGAAAGTAGACAGTGAAGGAGACAGCCACAGCTCACAGTAAAAAGCAGGAAGGAGAAATGACAGATGCTGATTTGTGTCCTCTAGTGGAAAAGGAACTATGTCCTTACAAAGTATTTATCTCTCAGACTTCTGTAAGATGGCATTCTTGGCATCTCTGTGAGGACTCTGGGTGAAGGAGACAGCGAAAATGGGAATTAGACATGTGCTTTCAAGCACTAGCCTGCTCGATGAAAGTGGCAAGCATGCCGACCCCTTCCCTTGCAGCACAACTGGTAAGAGGATGGATGAGCCGAAAACGATTTGGCTCAGCGGTAGAGTGTCAGTCTGAGGACTGAAAGGTCCCAGGTTCGATTCCGGTCAGGGGCATGTACGTTGGTTGTGGGCACATCCCCGGTAGGGGGTGTGCAGGAGGCAGCTGGTCGATGTTTCTCTCTCCTCGATGTTTTTAGCTCTCTATCTCTCTCACTTCCTCTCTGTAAAAAAACAATTAAAAAAAAAAGAAAAAGAAGATGGATGATGAGTAACTGATGAGAACCCTGACATAGAGCCGGGGAGGTTTGTCTAAGGGCTAGAATAGTAGCTTAGTTCTCTAAATAACTGTTTCGTTTCCCTGTCAAGAACACCTTGCTTCATAAAATATAGATATGTAAAAATGTCTAGGGACTCAGTGGGGTGAAGGGGGAATAAATAGGTAAAGCACAGGAGATGTTTTGCACAGTAAAATCATATGATGTGGCATTATAATGGTGAATACAGGGCACTATACAGTTGTCAAAACACTTCTCAAAAGGTGAAGTGAATTGTATGCAAATTTTAAAAATCCTTTACAAGGTAGAGAGAATCCAGGAAAGCATGCAGACTGTGATGAGAGAATCTAACTGAGTTATAAATGTATAAAACAACTTCCCTGAAGGGGATGGAGGGAAAAAATGCTGACCTATGTATCTTCAGAAAGCAGTATAGTCTACAAAACAAGGCAAAGGGAACTAAACATAGATATCTCACTCTAGTTGATAAATTTGCTTCTCATCAGATTATAGTAACAATTCTGGTACTACTATATAAATACTAGAGTGAGATAATAAAATAAATGGATGGTAGATGGTGAAACCCATTCTGGGTGGAGTGGAATTTACAGACAAACAAGAAAAGAAAGCAAGAATGAAATGAATTAGGTATGAAGATATTAATGTAAAGATGTTTAGCTTAAAATAGGTATAGTTGTTACATAACCATATATTTCTACTCATTTATATATATAGGCTGATATAAGCACACATTCTTTTTGCTCTATAATATAAGCTGAGTGACACTAAAGAACAAACATCTCTAATAGCAACAAGCAACTCTAGTATCCACATCTTTGTTTCTAATACCATTCTTAAATAAATAAAAAGAACCCAGAATATGATCTGGGATTGAAGAAATGCCTGATTTTAGAACTAGAGCAGAACATATGCATAATGAGTCCAAAGTATCTTGAAGAATCAGGAAAACACACACACACACACATACACACACAAACACCACACTCATGGGGGTATATCAAAGAAGCATAGGAAGCAATATAAATAGCTCTCAATAGTGAAATCCAGCCCAATTGGTGTGGTTCAGTGGTTGAGCATGGATCTATGAACCAAGTTATGGTTCAATTCCTGGTCAGGGCACATGCCCAGGTTGTACCTCAGTCCCCAGTAAGGGGTGTGCAGGAGGCAGCCAATCAATGCTTCTATCTCATCATCACTATTTCTATTTTTCTCTCCCTCTCCCTTCCTCTCTGAAGTCAATAAAAATATATGTTAAAAAATAGTCAAACCCAGAATAATTTGAGCAATAAAATAAATAGATGATATTGGATCATTACCTAAAGTATAAAGTAAATATCGATGTGTCCATACTAATATAAATAAATTATTAAATAAATTAATATGGAAAAGTGACAAGTTTCTCATGCAGAACAATTTCAAATAACTCTCCTTACATTGTTGGCTGCATATTTTGACTTCTTTCCAAAGTGCATAGTATGGAAATATGGAAAGGGGGAAATGGGAGTTTTGTAGTGAAGCACTAACAATGACAAGCACTGACAAGTACTAACAATGACAGCTAAGCAAGGCCAACATTAACAGTCATAAATCATATTGGTTGTAGATACACAGTTGACACGATGTGATGAAAATGTCATTTTACATCTGTGGTCTTCTGCTCAATTATTCATAACTAACCCAATCTTATCATGAACAAAAATCACAACATTTTTTATATATTATTATTGATTTAAGAGAGATAGAGAGAAGTAAACATCAATGATCAGAGAGAATCACTGATTGGCTGCCTCCGGCATGCCCCACACTGGGAATGGAACCCACAACCAAAGCATGTACTGTGACCAGGAATTGAACAGTGACCTCCTGGTTCACAGGCTGATGCTCAATCATTGAGCAATGCTGGCCAGGCAACACAAATATTTTAGTAATGTGTTCACAGTACAAAATACTTTACCAGTATTCCTCAAAACTGTCAAGTTTAAGAAAACAAAAGAAAATCAGAAAAAAATTACAACTGCTAAGAGACAAGACAAAAAAATGTAGTTTGGAATATTGGATGGGATCCTGAAATAGAGAAAAGACAATAGATAAAAACTAAGAAAGTCTACATAGACAATGGACTTTGGATAATCATAATTTTAGAAGCTAAGTTAGACCTCATAAAAAAAATTGAAAGTTTGCCTTTCAAAAGGTGTATTAAGAAAATTAAAAGTAAAAGCCAAAATAAAATTACATATGTAATTGTCATATATATATATATATATATATATATATATATATATATATATATGTGTGTGTGTGTGTGTGTGTGTGTGTGTGTGTGTGTGTGTGTGACAAAGGGCTTGTATCTATATCATGATTTAAAATTACATTTCTAATTTAAGAATTAAAAAACTGCAACAAAAATGAGCTTTATATTTCAATAATCATTTTCAAAGGGATTCATATAATTTGCAGATGAGTACTGGAAAAGATTCTCAATATGATTAGTAATCCTGAAAATACAAATAAATAGGATGTAGAAAATACTATTGGACACTTAATGATAGCATGGAAAGAAAACTAGAATGACAAACTGAAAATTATTTTTTTACCAATTGGTCCCCCTGTCACAAAGACTTTACAATATGTACTGAAGCTTCAGATTCCTCATCCAAAAATTACGAAATTGAGCAGGATTATCTCTAAAGTCACTTTAGTAATTTTAATATGCAATGAGTTGTTTATTTTAAACAAGATAAATGAAATGTATATTTTCCTGTCATTTTTTTTCTCCTGACAGCTGCATTAATTCAACTTATTTGGATAGTTTCTGTAAAGTAATAAGAAGTTATCAGAATACAACAATTTGTCACTAATTTTAGCACTTTTGTTAGCAATTTGCTGTATGTTCAGAAATGCTATTACCCTGATAATATTTTTTTGTCATTAAGTGGCAGGAATACCATCTTTTATTTTCTAAAATGAAATGTTATAATGCCTCTGTTATTAATTTAAGCATTATAATCTGGAAAATATATATCCTGTGTATTACTATAACTTACAATTTTTGCTTAAAATATTTCCTAGAAAATTTTATTTTCACCTAAACTGGGCTCTGGGGTAATAAGTGATTTAACTATAAATTTTACAGCTAGGATATAAAACTTAGGAATTGCTATTTTGTGGTATAAACACTGACAGAATTTTTAAATGTCATTTCTTTATCCATGGTGTTATGCAATTCCAAGTTCCCATCAACAGTTGAAAGTTTGGGTATTTATTTTTTTATTTTATTTTATTTTATTTTTAATATATTTTATTGATTTTTTACAGAGAGGAAGGGAGAGAGATAGAGAGCTAGAAATGTCGATGAGAGAGAAACATCAACCAGTTGCCTCTTGCACACCCCCTACCGGGGATGTGCCCGCAACCAATGTACATGCCCTTGACCGGAATCGAACCTGGGACCTTTCAGTCCGCAGACCGACGCTCTACCACTGAGCCAAACCGGCTTCGGCGAAAGTTTGGGTATTTAAGAGACCTTCCTAAGATTATGTTAGTATCAACAAGGTAAAATGTTTTTAATCTCTGCCCCCAAACTGTTCCTCCTGGGACAGAGCTGCAGACACTGAAACTGTTCCTCACAGGCTAGAGGAAATACAACACTCTTCACGTTCAAGTTGTCTTATAACACCAACAGTATCTACACTAAGCACAAATATGTGTACACAAAAACAGCCCCCCAAAAACCAGTTCATAAACATGTAAAATGACTTAGAGTAAAAAGCTATTATTATATATTTTTTTCCTTGTACCACAGATAGATTGAAAAGCATTCAATCTGCATCATTTGCTTATAATCCATTATGAAGAGCATTGTAAACTTCCAAAGGAAGCACAGCTTTGTCATATCAAATTGATGTATCTTATCTAATAATAGACAAACACATAAATTAACTGTACCTCCGCTATGCCCACAGCCAATCAGGAGTGAGTACGCAAATTAACTCAAAATGATGATGGTTTAATTTTCATATGCAAGTGCAGAGCAGCTGGGCGGGTGGGAAGCCTGCTATGAGGGGGAGCTATAGGAGTGGTGCTGCAGACAGGAGCAGGGACTTGCAGGTTCCCAGGCAGCTGGGAGCGAAGCCAGGGGAAGGAAGGCCTATTCTTATATGAATATCATGCAAAGGGCCTCTAGTTTTACTATAAGGGGCATGATTGAGACTAACCCATACAGATCAGCTAAACCAGGATGCACCAGAAATGCTAAATACTGAGACATGTGTAAGTTGGCTAAGTAGATTAATAATATAATAGTAATATCTATTGATTTGTTCAAAGCTAAACAAATTCGGAAGGTGTTTAAGTAGACATTTTAGCCTCCATCAACATAATTATTATTTTTTAAAAATATATATTTTATTGATTTTTTTACAGGAGGAAGAGAGAGGGATAGAGAGCTAGAAACATCGTTGAGAGAGAAACATTGACCAGCTGCCTCTTGCACACTCCCTACCGGGGATGTGCCCGCAACCAAGGTACATGCCCTTGAACAGAATCGAACCTGGGACCTTTCAGTCCGCAGGCTGACGCTCTACCACTGAGCCAAACCGGTTTTGGCAACATAATTATTTTCTTTATAAAAGTGAGCTGTACATAGAGACTCCCTTCCAGATTATGGTACTGACAGGAGGAGGCCGCTATAGAGTGGAGAAATTCAATGAATACCACCTCAGTCACGCGATGAAGAGAAACGAGTCTGCTGGTATTGTGTACTGTAAATCTGATGTGCTAGGAATGCCACTTCCTCTGTGATATTCTTTACAATAACCCATAATCACAGTCTAATCAAGAAAAAAACACAGACAGTTGCCAATGGAGTAACAATCTACAAAACATCTGACCAGTACACCTCAAGACTCTCAAGGTCTTATAAACAAGGAAAGTGAGAAACTGACACAGCTAAGAGGAGAATAGGGAGACAGGACAAGTAAATGCAAAGTTTATTCTGGATTAGATCCTGGAACAGAAAAAAGACATTAAAAATAAGGAAAATCTGAATAAAGTACTGATTTAAGTTATTAAAGTATTAAAATGTAATTAGTATAATATTAATAGCAGGCAATATAGGATTTAAGGCAAACATCATTATTAGAGAAAAGGGGTCATGCTATAATTAGAAAAAGATAATTTCACAAAGAATATGACTCAGTCTTTAATCTATACTTTGTGCATCTAGCTTCTAGAGTTATTGACATGTGATTTTATTATTGAGATGATAAAGAATAATCACCATTACAACAAATAAGATCTGAAATTCAGTTAATCAGTATAACATTTTAATTATTAAAATAATTAATAGTAATAGCAAAATAAATTCCTGACACATACTTGAATGGGTATATGTGGAGAGATGCATTACTCCAAAAAGAATAAATAGTTCTCTATTATTATTTTTTTTTTAATTTTTTTTTAAGAAACCGGTTTGGCTCAGTGGATAGAGAGTTGGCCTGCAGACTGAAGGGTTCCAGGTTTGATTCTGGTCAAGGGCATGTACCTTGCTTACGGGCACATCTTCGGTAGGGGGCATGCAGGAGGCAGCTGGTTAATGTATCTCTCTCATTGATGTGTCTAGCTCTCTCTCTCTCTCTCTCCCTTCCTCTCTGTAAAAAATCAATAAAATATATTAAAAAAAGAAAAAAAAGAAAAGAAAAGCAGGATAACAGAAAGGTGCATGAACCAAATCATGAGAGTGGCCCCAAGAATGAAAAATAGCCCAATATTCGGAGCATGATTAGGTTAATTTAGTTTCCTTAGGTGTTATAACAGATTGGTTATTAAGACAATAGATAACCAATATATGCTGGAGATAATCTTGCCCTGGAAACCTAGATTCCTCACAACAGGAGACAAAGATAGCCATCCAGATCATGGAGAGTGCTCAAGAGGAATACTAGCTGATGAGGCCCAGGGTTTGAATTAGTCAATATATTGTACAGAATCTCCTGCAATTATGTGAGCACAGACTATCTATTTGAGGTTAAGAATTAAAATGACAAATAAATGACACTTGCTGGGTTGCAGGGGGATGAGGGTGGGAAGAATGACAATGTCTGGGGAAGTAACCACATTTTTTCACCTATCATGTTTATTGTTAAAATATTTCCAATTACTTATGCCACTTGGAATCTATTTAGAAGCATCTTATGTTTTGTTTTGTTTTTTCATGTTTTCTCTCTTTTACAATGTTAAGCAAATTGTCTTAGAACATGTTATTTTATTTTCTTAAACATAAGTGTACACAAGAAATGTTTATCAACATTTTACTGGTGAGAACTGAGCCTTTGTTTGCCAAGTGGAACTATAATGGAATGCAAGTAAAAGTTCCCAGAACCTGGTAGCAAAATAAATCATTTCTAAATTGATACCATTTGATGCTACTCCATATGTTCAAATCATTGTTTTTTTTTCTCTTGAGCTCTCTTTTGTTTCTACTCTGCCTCAGCTGTTGCATCTTGCTGCCTCTACCAGTAACTCATGCTTATGGTTTTGTCTTCTATCTTTGCTGTCTACTATCTCCCACTTGGCCTGACATTGCTCAGTTCAATAACAAAAGCTCCACTTAGCTTCAGGCCCTGCTTCTTAAATCTCTCCACTGTGACAGCCCTCCTCAGAAGGATATTCTACTTTCAGAGTGCTGAATACATTGGCTACTCTTTCCAGGAGTATTAAAGAAACCCTCCTCTACTGAGAGGAATTAGAGATAAGAAAGGCAGATAGGGCAGGTTCCATGGGGAAAGAAATGCATATATGAAGGATGGGGATGGAGCCAGCTCCCAACCAACCGCTGGAATGTTTATCTTTATAGGCACAGAGGGCAGCAGAATGTTACAAGAGAAGGGGGAGAACATAGGGGAAGCACTGGATAGGCTTTGGAACTTTGAAACAGATACTAGACAGGAAAGAGGGAAATCGGCCAATGAGGGGGAAAATATGAGGAGACATACAATGATGAAGGGTCCAATTAGAAAGTAGCATATATAGACAAAAAGATTGCCAGCATTTATTTGTCCTTAGACAAAGAGACTCCTTGGGGATTACCCATCTGAGATTTCCCTCCCAATTCAGGAGTTTGTATACACTTACAATAAATTTCCATACTTTTGCTTAAAATCCGGTTGTCTGAAAATTTTATCCTTCAAACTTCATTGGACAAGAACCCGGAAATTCCAGCTTGCCATTTGTGGTAAAACTATTGAGCAAAATGAGGAAGATAGTATCTCCTTTTTATGTGGAGTGTCCCCTCCCCATCTTTCTCATTGCAAGTAGCAGTGCTGACCATGCAACCAAGTGTGGCTTTAACAGCTGTGTTATATCTCAAGAACCAGTCTTATATGCTACTTCCCTGCTTTGAAATCCATTTTCCTTCACTTAGGTCTTGACTCAGTTCATCTCTCTAAAACACAGAGCTGTTTTGTATAAAATGGGAATAATTGCAACCCCATAACATTACATGACAAAATGAAGATACAGAGTCTTTCATAAGAATTTGTCTCACGTCTCTAATTAGGAGAGACACAAAGGTAAATGATTGCCTCTTCCCATGCTCCCTTTGCTTCTCCCAGTCTGAAACCAGAGATGCTGGCCAACCTGTAGATATAGTACCTACCACATCTGATGGATCTAATGGAACAGCCCATTACATATACATTGCTATAACCGCAAGCAGATCTAGTTTCCTTTATCATAATTACTCAGACAGTTATTTTATTGTTACACTCGTAGCCCACCGTGCGATATTGCACACAGTAGGCCATGCAGGAACTGGTGGGAACTGCAATGCACAGCTGGGAGCTGCACTGCTTCCATGGGAGCCAGGAGGGACCTGCATTTCGAGGGAGGTGGGAAAGACCTGCTCTGCTTCCACAGGAAGCAGGCCCACAGTCTCCTTTCCCAGCCTGTGGTTGGCCATGGATGTTGCAGGCCAGACCTCCTATCCCCCAGAGGTCCTCCATGGCTGAGGCATTGACTAACAAGTATCCTTCCCTGGCCACTCAGCACCCGTTTCCAAGTGGCCCTCCACCACCGTGGTGATGAAGAAAAGCATTCTGCCAGACTGTTCACACTGCCCACTCTCAGCAGTAGCCCCCTCAGGATTGGGGGACCCCAGCAAGGCTGAGGGGACTGGGCACCGCCATCTTGTGGCTATGGGAGTCTCCATCTTTGTGATGGAGTGACTGTTAATTTTCATATTACCCTTTTATTAGATAGAATTGTTTTGTTTTCAATGTATTAGAACAAACATATTAGCTTCCTATATATCTGCAATTGTTTGGTGCCTCACAGACTATTCACATGTTGAGAAAGAGAAAACAGGCTCAACATGGCATCATTTGTGCTAAAATCCATGATACCAAACCTAGATTTTACAACTGATCTAATTGCCGTTTCAACTTCTCAGAGAAGCATAATCTTAATAAACCAGTCTGCAATTTTCTGATCAACACTAGTGACATACTTTTCCACATGGACTTGCCCCATCCCCCATAGAAAGAAGAGGTATCTGCATGTTAAACATCCTTGTCATTCCCTTCCCCCTTGACCTACACTTCTCTCGATAGCAACCTTGCATGTTGCACAATCCCTTGGAGCTCCCTTCTACATGTTAATTGGATGTTACTTGATGAACCATTGCTTAATCAAGCCTAGTAGATCTTCAGATTTACTCTGTTAAATAGTGTTTTCAGCAGCAGCAGCAGCTGATGTCCCAAGTAACTTTAGCTCAGTATTTTAAAACACCTTCCAGAGAGCAGCTAAATTACATTGTAAAAGAGCTGTGTTTATATATTCATAGATAACAGTTGTCTTGTTACATAATCACAGTCTTTTTCTAGGGATGAGCCTGCCCTCAGGTGATCTGATTCTAAATATAATGGTTTCAGTGTGCATTGCTACCCAAGCCCCTCAGGAAAGGTGTGTTATGCAGAATTGCAATGATGCATGAATGGTTGAGAATTAGGGGGGGAAATGGAATTTTGATAGCAAGTAACATTCTTTTTTAGAAGTTAGAATTGCTTTGAAGCTTCCCCTGCATCTCCTGATGTTAATCTAAAGTCATGAAAACAAGATCTGGCTTAGTTGATTGTCATGCACTATAGTTGAGATATTTTGAAAATTTTAGATGACTTTTCTCTCCTAAAGTAAACTATACTTAAAGTTTTCTATATTATTTCCCAGACATGATTTAACACCCCATAGAGGCATTATGTGAGTCAATGTTAACAAATGTAGCACAAAATATTCATAGCTGTCAAAGAAATGTGTTATTTAATTTTTTTTTTTTAATCATGGGATCACTTTTTTTTCATTTGCCAAAGTCTCAGAAACAGAAAAGTAATATCAGAAATTGCTAGAATGGGTGAGTCCAACCAGAATTAATCAGTGTTAATCTACTGAGACTCCAATATAGCCCTATAATCCTATATAATAAAAAGCTAATATGCAAAGCTACCAAATGGCAGAATGACTGGTTGCTATGATGTGCACTGACCACCAAGGGGCAGACACTCAATGCAGGAGTGGCACCCTGGTGGTCAGTGCACTCCCATATGGAGTGCTGCTCAGCCAGAAGCAGGGCTGAGGGCTCAGGGCTTGGCGAGCACAGCATCAGTGGCAGAAGCCTCTCCTACCTCCATGGCGATGCTAAAGATGTCCAACTGCCCAGGCCAAGCTGAGGGATACCAATACACACACACATATACCAAGTGCATACATTTTGTCCACTGGGCCTCTAGCATAGCATAAATATAGAAGAGCTAGTCCACTTTTCCATGGCAATTTCTCACAAAATTGTAAAATGGAAATTAGTCTGTCTCCCTCTGTTAACTCTAGAAAGAAAAGCAGTGAATTTAAAATTATGACAAAAACCACCCTAGCAATAACACACACAAAATCACTTGGCTTCCCCCAATTCTGTAGGGTGTGATTCTTGGCACACATACACATGGAGAAATCTGCTGCAGGCATCTGATATGATTTTGAATAACACATAATATATAGTTTACTTAGGCCTAGTGATTTGTTTAATATTCTAAAGTTTTAGTTCATTAGTATAAATCCCATGGGTTTGTTTGACTTTGACAGTTTCAGAAAAGATAAATAATTATTGAACAATAGGGAATATTTTGCAAATATAAGATTCAGGGGGAAAAGAAAGCATACTAGTATATTGAACCAGATTCTTTAATTATATTTATGTGAATTCTTCTATTATGAAAATGAGTAATTAATGCTACCAATTTATGAATAATGCTGTGGGTATACACTAATTGCTATTTACTAAATATAGCCACACTTCTTCACCTCCATAAAACCCTCATTCTCTGCACTCAGAAGCTTTATTTTGGGTTAGGTTGTGATTGATCTAAACTTATAACCACAGAACCAGATCAAAATGGCCCTATTCTGTTTCTAACAAGATAATGAGTTGCTTTGCAGCGAGAACAGACCAAAATCACAAGTCATGCAGCCAAAGGATTTACAGAGAAGAGAATTTTGACCTCCAGTTGCAGACAGAACCAAAGTCGCCCCCAGGGAATCAAGGAATCAAGATGTAACCAGAACTTGAACACTGGAATCCTTCCAGAAGTGAAGGGTCTCTTGTCCAGAAATATCTGATGCTATGGACCTTATAATAAACTAGAATCCTAATGCATGAAATTCATGCAAGGGACTTGGCCCTTGCAGCCCCAGCTTTGTGCAGAAGGACATCAGGACTAATTAACATATTACTATTTTATTATTATAGATTAGAAGCCAGGTATACTAAATTCATGCATGGAGGGGTGGTTCCCTCAGGCCAGACTGTACCCACTCCAATCAGGGACACTTTAGGGAATTGCAGACCACCAGGATCTGGCCTAAACCAGTGGTTGAACACCCTTTTCACAATCTGGGAATGCTGGCTCCTAACCACTCACCTGCCTGCCTGCCTAATTGTCCCTAACCCCTCTGACTGCCTGATCACCCTAACTGTCCTCCCTTGCTGGCCTGATTTCACCCCCAACTGCCCTCCCCTGCTGTCTTGATCTCATCCCCAACTCATCCCCAACTACAGTCAATTTGGTTCTGATTGGTCAGTTTCTATGCCAGTCAGTGTCTCTGGGCCTATCATCGGATCCTGATCAGAAAGGCAGGGGTGATCAGCAGCCTCAGTGGAGGCCTGGAGAGAAATGGAGGTGAAGCTGTTTGCCAGGCCAGGAGAAAAAGAGAGGCAAGTTGTGATCAAAGGCTGCCACAAAGGCTACAGATCAGACCCTACCTCTCTTTCTGCAGGCCTCTCTCTGGGCCTGATCCTCAGCACTCTAGGTAGTCAGTGTTTGATTGGGGTGCAGGCTGCAGCCCCAGTCAGTGCTGGGTAACCATGGCAACCCAGTACTGACTTCTGGTCTGGTCAAGCCTTTGGTTGTATTGTTCATTATGACATTGGCTCTTTATTATATAGAAGGCCAACTTCCAAGGCTCTCCAATGAAAACTTTCCCTGCCAGTGCTCCTTCATACCTATTCCCAATAACCGTTTTCAAACACCTTAAAACTCCTTGTCTTTTCTTTCTTGGAGAGACAGATTTGGATTTATCTGTCACCATTTTTGGCTGCCTCTCAAAATAAACTCTTGTAGCATATTCAATGCTTTAGTGATTGGCCTCACTGGGTACCAGGCAATTGAATTGAGGTTCCGTAACAAATTCACCAGAGTCCTCAAATTCATCTTCCTAGTGTAGATGTACTAGGGCAATTCTTTGAGCAAAACATCTATGCTTTTCACATTCAGTTTAACAAGTTAAATAAACTTTTGCAGTTTACTGCATTGTTCCACGTTTCAGTCATTCCTTACTTTTTAATGCTCAATCTTCCTAGATTCTTTTCCCAACATTCCCCCTATATCATCCTGGATATTATCTTCCTATTTAGTATTTAAATTGCATTTTCTAGCATTCAACCTCCCCTTTTATCAATCCATCTTAGTTTTTATATGTAATTTGTTCAACTACTTCAGAAACTAATTTCTATTGAAGCAGGGTTTTTGGACTGGAACACAAGGTGTTCCCCTGGGCAGAAAAGTGTCCTGGATTCTTTGTCAGTTGGAGTCAAAGACTGAATCCATGGATGGAAGATGGTATAGCAAAGGTGGACATTTATTGAAGAACAAGTACAGACTCCCAGGTCTGGAGGAGGAAAGAATGTCACAGCACAGACTCCCACATGGGGATGGGGAAAGAGTTCCACTGAGTTCCCTTTTCTGTAGCTTATAAAGTCTGCAGATCTTTGTGCCTTGATATCCCCTCTGATTGGTCACTATTTCCTTGGACTGGTTACTATAGTAACTCCTAAGCTCAAAGGTGGAAGCTCACTTGGGACATGTGAGGTTCTCCCCCATTTCCTTCCTTCTTCTTTCATCTGGGCTTTCTTCTTCTCCCTTTGAATGAGGGCTTTCCTTCCCTTTATTTTATATAGACCTGCTGTTTCCAGCTCCCTCATTCTATGGAAATGTACCTGTTGCAGCTTTTCAGTTCTGTGCTTCTTCCATGGTCCCTTTAACTTCTAATATTTCCTAAACCTGTTTTCTTTTTCACCCCTAAAAATTCCCGTTTTCACTATGAACTAGGTGACAAGGACACATCTGAGTGTGGCCTACTCAGACAAGAATATTTTGTTTTAATAAGAAACATGTCTGCCTGCCTTTGATACCTGATTTGCTTCTGGCTATGCAACACACAAACTTCACCTTCCTTTTTCATTCCTGGAAGACACAGATACCTGAGCACTGAGGTTTGCTTTTGAGTAACTGTTATTCTTAGGCTGTTATTACGCCCGAAGGAGGGCTTTGTAGAATGTGTCCTCTGGTGAGAAGCAATCCTATGATCTAACCAGTGTTTGCTTACAGGCCAGGTGAAAGTCCTCTCTCTAGGAGTCATGCAAAATGTGCATTATTTAAGTACTAGAGCCCTGTTGTGTGAATTCGTGCACAGGTGGGGTCCCTTGGCCTGGCTTGTGATTTGGGCTCATGGGGGCCATGAGAGGTTGGCCCAGGGAGAAGGGGCCATGAGAGGTTGGCTGTGGGAGTGCACTGACCACCAGGGGGCAGCCCCTGCATTGAATGGCTGCCCCCTGATAGTCAGTAGACATCCTAGTGACAGATCGTTCAGTTGCTTAGACTTTTTTATATATAGATTTTAATTTTTATTGTAAAAAAAAAAATCTAATGTCTCTTATAAACAGATAACCCTGGGATAGAACTGAACCACAACTATTTCCTATGCTCAAATCTTTCTTTATCCTGAAAATCAGCCTTATTTTGCCACCATCAGTTACTCTTTGGAATAAACCCAACAAAGGGAAAATTTAGTTTAGTTCACTAATTCCAATTTTGACTACTGTTATTTATATATCTCCATAAAGGCTTGCTTTTAAACCTCAGATTCCAGCCTCCACTCCACCTCATCACCTTTCAATTCCATTCCTACATTTCCAGGTGTCCTTTATACCCAATGTCAGAAATGAGGAGTTTTATCTGGTGAAGCCCTGGTCCAGAATGCACTGGAGGGAACATGGTATTTCATGGCTGCTTCCTTTCTATCTCTGCCAGTACCAGTCCTTAGTGCCCACATCCAACCTGGCTTTTTTTTTTCTTTTTCATATTTTTACTGATTTCAGAGAGAAAGGGAAAGGGGAGAGAGATATAGTGTAATGCCCAGTGTCATAAACCCCAAAGACTACCAGGGAGCCGAATCCGATGCAATTGCAAAAAGCCTGTATTTATTTCAGACTAGTCCGAGCTCAGTCCCACTTACACCAGAGAGGGCCTGGGGAGAGAGAGAAACAATTTAACATATCAATGGGTTTTACAGGGAGGGTGGTGCCCCTACCTTGGCTGACCTGATTGGTTGGGTTAGGGCTAGGGTCCAGTTACTGGGAGCTGGCCCTGTCCTGCCCTGCCCTCTCACCGCGCCCTGCCTTCTCAATAGAAACATCAATGATGATAGGAAACTAATTGACACGAGTCAACTCATTTTTACCAGGCTCAGAAACAGCTAGCCGAGGTGTGCTGCTGCTTGCAGAAACAGCTAAACAGATGACTGAGCACTGCTAAAGCGAGACCAGTCCTGGAGACACCTTGTGCTGGGAATCCTAATCACAGAGTGTATGCGATAGGAAACTTGGTGATTCCTACTCTGAGAATCTTTTATGAATTAAATAAACGTGTCATACTAAGATGATTAAAAAAAAAAAAAAGAAAAGAAAAGAAAAGAAAGAGACATCAACGGCGAGAGAGAATCATTGATTGCCTGCCTCTTGCTTGCCCCTCAGTCTGCAGACCCAAAACCAGCTAAGGCAAATTTACCTTCTCTTTTGTTGGAAATCACCTGCCCCACCATAGTCAGCAGCTAATCCCCTCATGTGGATTAAAGGGGCCAAATGCTAACCTGACAAGCTCAGGGAAGGCCTGCATTGCAGTCTTGCAAACTCTAAGACCAAAAGTAACCACAAAGGATGGCTTGATATTAAACTTTAATTAAATGAGTTATGGTTGGTAGTCACGTCCTAGGCCAGTATCTTCCCTGACAATGTCAATCTTTATCTTTACTCGACTTATTGTCTTTTGTATCTGCACTAACATATACTTGAATTGTCAGCATCATTTGTAATTTCCCTTTTCCTGGACCCCCTTGGGGCACAACCAAATGTCCTGGGCAACATGACAGGCACCACAAATTCCTTCATTGTTGTTTTTTTTTTTTTAATATATTTTATTAATTTTTTTACAGAGAGGAGGAGAGAGTGATAGAGAGCTAGAAACGTCGATGAGAGAGAAACATTGACCAGCTGCCTCTTGCACACCCCCTACTGGGGATGTGCCCACAACTAACGTACATGCCCTTGACCAGAATCGAACCTGAGACCTTCCAGTCCGAAGACAGACACTCTACCACTGAGCCAAACTGGTTTTGGCAAATTCCTTCATTGTTAATGTTATCATGTTAACTGTTGATTGTTAACTATTCTGTACCTATCTAAGTAAAAAGAATTATGTGCCTATCAATTTACTTTATATCCAATCCCAGAGGTTTCCCTGCTTTTTCTCCCATCTCACTAATCTATCACCAATGGATTTCATGAAACCCACCTACATCTCATCTCCCCCTTTGGTTGTAATATATAAAAATAGGTAAAGTTAGGAGCTGATGTAGTGCTTCTCTTTATTCTGAGGGTTGATTCATCAGCCTTTGGGAGAGTTGAAAGATAACGAAGGATACCCGACCTTACCTTAACTTTTAACCTTTAGTTTTTTGCTCTCCAAAATATGGTATAGTCATTTTAAGGGCAGAGGCCATTTTTTTATTTTTTACTATTATTGTTAAATTTTGCTTTCTTTTTTATTTCCCAGTCCATTTTATATACTTGTCAAATCCAGCTTATGAACATGTATTTTTCACCCATAAGTATCCACCAGGATCATGCTTTTTCAAGGGCCTCATCTTCAAATGCAAAGTACAATGAATGACAGAAAGAGTGTTTTCACATGCATAGAACAATTCATTCCCTCTTGTGTTTTTTTCTTCCTGCATTGTACCTCCTCTATGGCACAAATAAACTTTGTTGCTTTCCTAGTCCCTCACAAACTTTTTTACATATTTTCCCCACAGTGGCCCTGTTTATCAGACTCTCAGACACTTTTTGACATACTAACAAAAAATGTCTTGTATTTATATCAGTAACTGCAATTGCTGCACATGTCCACAAATAATTTATAATTTTAAATGTATTTCTAAGAGGCAATTGATACTTTGTTTTACCTGGGCAAGACAGATACTTGCTTTGTTACTGAAAAACATTGTACTTTATTCAA
Organism: Pipistrellus kuhlii; assembly: GCF_014108245.1. NCBI lineage: Eukaryota > Metazoa > Chordata > Mammalia > Chiroptera > Vespertilionidae > Pipistrellus > Pipistrellus kuhlii. The sequence continues at coordinate 44,955,815 of NW_023425438.1, read as the reverse complement.
GGGACTTGAATAGTACTCTCTCCTCCACTGTTTTCTTTCAATTAACCCAGCCCCACAGGCATAGTGCCTTACAGACATTTTGTGCAAGTGAAGAAAGCACAGATTTTTTTTTTTTTTTTTTGAAGAACAGTGATAAAAGTGTTTATTCGGTCAAGATCTTTTCTGATACTCCTCCGATTACCCCAGGCAGCAACTCTCTGGCACTGTATATGACATAAGTCCTGTATGGTTGACAGCATATTGAGAAACAAGAATAAAAGAAAGGCAAAACCCCACACTGTTTTCTATGGTGACTGTACCAATTTACTACCCCTCCAGCAGCGCCTGGGGGTTCCCTTTCCTCCACATCCTCACCAGCACTTGTAATTTTTGACTTTTTGATGATAGCCATTCTGACTGACATGTGTAAGTGGAAGTTCAGACAGAGACTGAAACCCAAGTCTACAGGCTTTATTAGAGGAGAAGGATCTGCCGGGCTGTCTTGCAAGGGGAGAAAAGCAACATGTGCAGAGGGGAACACACCTTTTGAGGGGAGGAATGAAAGGAATTGGGGCTTAGTGTACTTGGCACGCACTGATTGGTGGCTTAATGTATGGTCATATAGGGACAAGGGCTTAAGGTATTTGGCAGGTGTTGATTGATGGTTCAATGTACAGTCCACATAAGGTGCCTGGTTTGGTGCTTAGAAATGTCCAGGCCACAGGTGCAGGTTACATCCTACTTTGCCCACCAACTGGGGGAAGAGAGGATCTATCAGTGAGGTGATATCTCATTGTGGTTTTCATTTGCATTTCCCTGATGTTAGTGATGTTGAACATCATGTTATATTTTTGTTGACTATCTGTGTGTGGTTTTAGTTTTGTTTTTTTGTTTTTTTGAGAAATATCAATTTAGGTCTTCTATCATTTAATCAAATTGTGTTTGTTTGTTTGTTTATGTTGAGGATATATAAGCTCTTTATATATGCTGGGTATTAACCCCTTATCAGATATAGCATTACAAATTTCTTCTCTTACTTCTTAAGTTCTCTTTTTATTTTATTTTATTTTTTAATGGTCTATTTCTTTGGCTGTGCAAAAGCTTTTTTGTTTCATGTAGTCCCATTTTTAAGTTTAAGTTTTGTTGCCATTTCCAGAGAGATAAATAAAACAAATAAATTAAAACCAATGTCAAATGAAATGCCTATGTTTTCTCCTAGAAGTTTATGGTTTCAGGCATCAATCCATCGAAGTATTTAATTCACTTGAGTTTATTTTTGTAAATGGTATTGAGTTCAGTTGTTTTCCTGAGCAGGATGCAAGGGTGATTTCTTTCCTGGGTTCTTATCCAGATGGATTCAAAGAATGAAGCCATGGACAAAAGGAGGTAGATGAAAAGGTGGAAATTTATTGGAAGCAAATACAGACTCCCACGTAGGAAAAGGGACCCGAGGGGGTAACCCACCAAGCACCTTTTTTCTAAGCTTTATAAAGGCTGCAGTTCTTGGTTGCTTTACACTCCCTTCTAATTGGTCACTATATCAGCTTTAAAGCCCAAATCCCAAGTGGTGTGCCCCTTTTCTTCCCCCTCTTCAGTGGTAGAATTCTCCATCTCCTGTGAAAATCGGTTTTCCTCCTTCTTCCATTTGCCAGTATTTGTCTATCCTATGTGATTTTTCCCCCCTTTTTCTCCTCATACTCTGTGACTTTTCCCTATCTTCAATGAATGGACATCTTCCTCTCCTCTTATCCTGTGGCACCTCTTTTATCCCTCTGTGAATGTATGCCTTTTGACAACTCCAAGCCCTCACCTATGCATTGGGCCATCTGTATTCCTAAAACTCCCTAAACCTGCCTATTTTACTCCTAAAACTCTTTTTCGTATAAGAGATTCATCTAGTTTCAATTATTTTGCATGTATCACCATTTATTGAATATACTGTCATTTCAGTATTGTTCTCCCAAAAAATAAAACTACCATACAACCCAGGGATTTTAGTTATTGTTCTTCACCCAAAGAAAACAAAACACTTAATTAAAAAGATATATCCATCATTCTGTTCACTGTACCATTATTTACAATATCCATAATAAGGAAATGACCTAGGTGTCCATTGATGGATGAATGAATAAAGATGTGATATTATATATGTAAACACACAATTGAATAGTATGAAACTATAAAAAAGAACAGTCTTGCCATTTGTGACAACATGAATGGAACTAGAGGGTGTTATCCTAAATCAAATAAGGCAGACAGAAAAGCCAAATACTGTATGATTTCACTTATATGTGGAATCTGAAGCACAAAATAAATGAAGGAACAAAATGGAAATGGACTCATAGATAAAGAGAACAAACTGATGGTTGGCTGAGGGGATGAGCTGGGGAATCGGTGTTTCTCCTCTCATTTGAATATCATTTCTACTCTTGTCATCCTGGATAACTGTCTTTGTCCATTCCAGCTACCATAGCAAAACACTACAGGCTAGGTAGCTTATGAACAACAGAAATTTGTTTTTCACAGTTTTGGATGCTGGCGTCAAAGATCAGGGTGCCAGCAAGACCAGTTTTTTAGTATTTTTGAATACTAAATGAGTATTTTAGAATATTCATTTTCTCATATCAGTTTATTAATTCACTTAGTAATACTGCTGAATGAAAGTTTTCCTAACTTGTTCACCTCCTTCTACCTGGTGTCTGCAGAAAACATATCAGATCTCATCAAAATTTTGCCCTAGCCAGTTTTGCTCAGTGGATAGAGCATCAGCCTGTGGACTCAAAGGTCCCAGGTTCTATTCCAGCTAAGGTCATGTAACCTTGGTTGTGGGCACATACCCAGTAGGGGGTTGCAGAAGGCAGCTAATCCATGTTTCTCTCTCATCGATGTTTCTAACTCTCTATCCCTATCCTTCTTCTCTGTAAAAAATCAATAAAATATATTTTTTAAAAACTTGGTTCTTCAAGAATGAGTTAGTTGCCATCTCTAGAAGGACTTTTCTCATCCAAAGATGGTCTATGTATTCCTAATGTGGGCCCATGCAGCATCAAGTACATGTCCTTATTCTATTTCCTGCATTATGTTCCCACTAAACTGGCAATTCTTGGATGGCAAGGCCATTGATGTTTTCTGTTACCTCAGGCAAATGTGACACTCTAGTAGTGCCTATCATAGTATTTTAGAATATTCAATCTGTGACCCAGCTTTAATAATTCACTTAGCAATACTGCTGAATGAAAGCTTCCTAACTCTTTCTCCTTTATTCAGTGCCTGCAGGAAGCATACCCACCCCTCCACTCAAGATAATGGAACTGCTTCCCACAGTCCCATTGAGAGCTTGTTCAAATAAGCCCCTGATTTGGCCAGCACAAAATTCTGCTCTTTTAATGTAAACCTTGCATATATTGAGCCACATTTGCAACCCCTTCATTTACAACCAGGGGCTGTCACATACAATTGCTTCAAGGTTTCCTCTCTTTATAACGAATGCAACACTACAGAAAGCTGACGACTTCAGCTTTCAAGGAATTAATAAAATTCTCTCCTTTCATATGACCTTCTCTATTTTCATTGCCTCTAATTTTGACCCTCAAATTCAGCTTGTTTGAATTAGAAGCAGCCCTCTAATTATACCAAAACAACATTTATTTTCCTCTAACATCCAATAACTGTTATCATTCCAACCTTTAGAAATATAACTAACAAACAGAAAGGCTCTTTTAGTAGAAATTTGTCAATTATTTAAGGACCAAAAAATGTATCTTGGAATAGACTCTTTCAGAAATGAAACATTTCTAATTCCCTTGAATATTCCTGTAAGAGACACATATTTAATTCACCTTTCTTTGGGAAGCCTTCCTTGATCTCTCTCTCTCTCTCTCTCTCTCTCTCTCTCTCTCTCTCTCTCTCTTTCTTTCTCTTTCTCTCTCTCTCTGTCTCTCACACACACAGAAGTACATGTATATATGCATGTACTTTTCACAATGTAATTCCACGTTTAGTTATGGGGCTTTGTGATTTATGACTTTTCTATCATTACATTATGAACGCCAGGGAAGCTAGGGTTATTATAAATGGTTGCTGAGCATATGATGTGGTACAAATATCGGTTTAATGAAATTAGATAACTATTGGTTGAGTGAAAGTGAATAAATTAATGTTTTCAATCTTTATGCTACTCTTAAAATAAATCTCCAACCACTCTATGCTCCCCTTAAAATATGGTTCACAGAATTAATTACGTTAAATGGAAGTGATGTGGCCAGTGGAAAGTGGAGCATGTGCTCCTTTCCGTCTAGTAATACTTCTTTTCCAGCTTACTGAGGCACTGCAACTTAGCAGCAAGGCTGAGGAAAGACCCCATTAATTTCCCATAACTTCACTCTTTCCTCCTGGGCTTTCACAGAAAGTTCCAAGTTCTTTTACATAATACTCAGGTCACTGAGTTATAACCATCCTTGCACAATTAATAATGTGAGCTCCTAAAGAACAGGGCATGATGTTACTCTTTTATGTTCCCAGATTTTAATATAGTAGCAAAAACAAAGAAAGGGCAAAGCATATTGCTGTGGGACAGAGTTAACTGAAATATGTAATTTCATGAAAGGAAATAAGAATAAAAATGATATTGTGCAAAGTGATTTGCCAAGAGTACACACAACAATGGAAAATTTACTTTAAGTATTGTCCCCTTATTACCAACATCTGGCTGGGTCCAAGCATTATAGTAATAAAAATTATAGAGATGTACAAAGTGTTAGTAGTATATAAGCCCAGCTGTATTTATTATCATGCAGTTCAGTATTAGAAAACTCCCCCACTGTGCTGTGGTTGAAAGTTCTGTTCGCAGCAAACAGAGGTAAAGCTAGCTGTGATGTGACAATGAGGTACCCTCCCAGGTGAGAGCTGTGTAAGTCCAAGTTGGCAACTTAAGTCCCCAAAACTCAGTGTCTTGCAATAAACTATGTGAGTCTGAAGACTCCTATGATGGCTCTTCCCTAGGCTGCATATCAAGTTGTCTCTCTGCCTGGGTCCAAGCTAAGGCAACAAGCCTTCTTTCATATCCCAGTGGTCAAACAAGTCACATGGTCAAACCCGAATCTAACACCAGAACACTGACATTCACTATGCATTGAAAAGGGCAGCATGCCTTTTCTGCACTCCCAGTTTTGTGTCATTGGCCATGAAGGCTTCCTATGAAGAGCCAAAGATATTATTAAGCTCTTTGAATTAAAAACTAAATAAAAAATAAAACTAAAGAAATAAATACCTGCTTTTTCAGGTTAAATTCTTAGACTTGGAAAACATAAGGAGGAAGTCTAATAAAACTTGGTGAAGTGCATATACCCCTGCAGGTATTACTAAGGTTTGAAAGGGGTAAGATTATGATACATTGCACTCAGATGTAGCTTGCAGAATTTGACCTTTCAATAGTATTGGTCAGGAGTATCTCAAAGTCACTTGGTCCACATATTTACACTATGCTTCTGCACACAGAGAACAACATTTGTCACAAAGTGAATCCATCATCATAGGAATTCTTATGCAGGGAATAGAATTAAAAATACAAATACATCAACTCTTATTAAATAAGGGAAAGAGGCTATAAAGCTAAACGAAACATACATATATTTAATATGTCTGTTGTTTTACACTAATGAAAAAATAAAATTAACTGTGTTTTTTAATTAAAATGTTAGCCAATATACTAAGCCAGCTAAGGCAGGCCTGATTTAAGACACCTTGGAAATAAAATCATGTCTGCTCTAGGCTCAGGACTTATACTCTGGCATGTTGGAAAATGAATTTTAGTGATCAGGACAACCTTATTGTTATTTAAAATGTCAGATATTCTATGAATTACACAAAAGTAAATTGGCTACATTAGTCTGAATAGGAACAATAAAAATCACGTTTAACACCTAATCCTACATAACCCTATATAATAAAAGGCTAATATGCAAATTGTCTCTTCTACTAGGAGATCCACTGGGAGTTTAACTGGGAGTTCCACCAGGGGGTTGGGCTGGCAAGCCAACCATCTGTAGCCCCTTTGCCTGGCTTGCCTTGCCTCTAATCGCCCCCCCCCCCCCCATTGGGGGGCAGGATGGCTGGACCCCACCTGTGCACAAATTTGTGCACATAGGCCTCTAGTTTCATTTATATTATGTTTGATTTTTCATAAGATGGACGGTATCTAAAGCACTAGGAAAATAGCCCAACTTTGGAAATATGGCTCAGTTCAATAAATCAAATGGAGGAGGAGAAGAAGCAAAATTATTTTTTTAATTGCCTTAATATATGATTTTTTTAAGGAATATTACCTTTGTTCTAATCTCATATAGAATTAATCTGTATAAGACCACTACAGAGTAATACAAAGAAGTATTTGTAAAAATGTGGCAATTACACAGAGATGTCAGTACCATGGAACTATATGCACATTACTTTTTTTTTTCTATTTACAACTTTAAAAATAATATTTCAGATAGGAGCAAAAAAGTGGACTGACAGAAATATATACTTTAAAAAATGAGTACTTGTTCAAATTAACCCCTGGTGTGGCCAGCACATAATTCTGCTATTTTAATATAGATTTTTATTGATTTTCATAAAATTGCTCTTCCTTTGAGATTACCTCTGAGCTAATTAATTTGATGACTCAATACACCAAACGACATTATTCAATATTGTCAGATTTGGTTTATTGAAGAGAAATGAAGTGAAAGGGAAGTTGAAAGGGATAGAAAAAATTTTAGCTTCATTGAACAACCAGGAACACTTTAAGAAGAAGATCATACGTATTATAATTAAATTTTTTAAAGAATTAAAGCGATTTATGTTTCCAGAATAAAAATGTTAAGAATCAGAATCTATTACATAATAGAGTAAAAGAGAGAGGTAGAGGAGTAGCACTTTTTAGTTTTGTGATATGGTCATTTAAAGGAGAACCATTTCATGTGGAGGGGGTCAAGTTGTGTCAGAAATAAGAAGGAAGGAGAAAAGGAGGAAAAACTACAAATTTATAGAGAAAAACAGAGAAGAAGGAAGCAATTCAAAAAAATTGGAGAAAGGAGAGAGGGTATAGTACTGACTGAGGTAGCTCCATGGAAACAGGGCTTTGTGCTTCCCACCTCTTCCTCTGAGCTACTTCAGTGCTAGAGTGGCAAAGCCTCCTTCGGTATCCTTAAAGCTTGATATTGTATAATCTGACACAAATACCTACTTCAGTAACTTCACAAATGGTGCTTGAAAGATACTGTTATGGGATTTTTAATGTTTTATATAAATAAAAAATATTCATATAGAACAAATTTAATTCACCATTTTGTGAATTCAATGATTTGTGAATAAAATTGTGTTGAAACCAACTGCACTCATATTTTCTATACCTTCTCCCTCTCTTCTAATGCAGAGTTGAGTAGTTTTGCCACAGAGACTTTAGGACTGATACAACCTAAATATTTACTGTCCAGCCTTTTATAGAAAAAGTTTGCTGCCATATATTTGAAAGACTTTATTAAAAGTAGTTAAATATAAAAAAAAAATTGTAAGGAAAGGCATAAGCATATAGCAGATATCAGAATCCCAAAGGCAAGGACATCATCAAGGAAGAGAAATCTATATCAGACATACGTTGTGATCAGATCATCGAATATTCAAACAAACATGTCCTGTTCTCAGGTCATTCCTGACAAGCCACCTTGTGCAACCATTTAACTTCCATAAAGTCTCACCCGCAGAGTAGAAACTGCATTGTGCGGTTATAACTATGTCATTTCTCCTGACAGTTAAAAGGTTCACAGTCCTTAACAGAACACTGGTGATTCAGTTCTTTTCCTTTTTTTAAGATCCCTGAAACAAGTCTGAATACCATTTTTATGTTGAATGCATAATTTCCAATAATTACAATAAAAACAAATTGAACTTCATAAGGAGCACAAAAACTGTGAGGCAAGGCAGTTAGCAGTGGTTGCCAGAGCAGGAGAAGTGAACTAACTGAAGAAAGAAGAAAGCATGTGGAAGGAAACTAGAACATCATGTTTGCCTGCTCTGTGTCAGGCACTTTTTTTTTTTTTTTTTTTTTTAGATATATTTTATTGATTTTGTACAGAGAGGAAGGGAGAGAGATAGAGAGTTAGAAACATTGATGAGAGAGTCATCGATCAGCTGCCTCTTGCACACCCCCTACTGGGGATATGCCTGCCTGCAACCAAGGTACATGCCCTTGACCTGAATTGAACCTGGGACCTTTCAGTCCCCAAGCTGATGCTCTATCCATTGAGCCAAACCGGTTTCGGCATGTGTCAGGCACTTTTTATGTGCATGCAATTTATTTTTCACAGTTGCCTAGCAAGGGAAGACATTTTCTTTCCCCCCCCCCTCCCCCCTGCAAATAAAAATAACTGAGATTCAGAAGTGTTAAGTTCCCTGTCACAGTGGGAAGTGCTGAACCTAGAGGGTGTTGGGGGGAGGGGAAGAGCAAAGCCATGCTTTCTCCCTGACCTTGACCTGGCAAATGCTGGGCTCAGTTTCCTTCACCTTTGACTGTAAATCTGAGCTGCAGCTAAGAAAACCAGCAAAGAAACAAAAAAGAGGCAGACTGACCCAAGTGTTCCTACTGTCAATGAAGAAATATCCAACTTCATAGGAAGCTACATTGTACTTTTTAAAATGTTTTCATTGATTTTTAGAGGGAGGAATTGGGAGGGTCAGAGAGAAAGAAACACCTGTGAAAGAGAAATGTCCCTTACAAGTCTCCTACTGGGGATCAAGCCCACAACCCAGGGATGTGTGCTGACAGGGGGAACTGAACAGTGATTCATGGGTTGAGGCTCAACCACTAAGTGACACAGGCTGGGCGGAAGCTACTTTTACATATTATAGGCAGTCATAGGTTTCAATGACACCTAATTTTGCTGAGGATTTGATTCATAAAAGTGATTGTTGTTCAATGTATTGAAAACAACAAATGACAAAAGGCAGTTTTAAAATAGCTATCATTTTGGGTACTTAGCATCTACTATTAAAAATTATGTACTAGTATTAGGCACTTGTTTCTTGTAGTGTTCTATGCATCTATATGTATTTAATTATAAGTTACAAATAAGAAAGCAGAGGCAGTGAGAAATTGAGTGATTTGCTATGGTAAGAAGTGCCTTGTAAGAGCTAATATAGGGCTAAATCAGGATATGAGGTCAGTTAGTCTGTCTGTGAGCCTTTGCTCTGAACCATATTTATGTTGCTTTATTTGTGCAGGTTTTCAAATAATGTATTCATCTGTTTAAAAACATATATTCAGTCTCTACTATGGGCTGCGTGTTCTGATGTGATTGAGGATATTGCAGTCAGAATAAACAATTCAAAATCCCTGCCTTCAAGAAGTTCACTAATATATTTAGAAATTCAATGCAGTATAATTTTATATTTGGTAGACAGGGTGGGATTATTTTTATTGAAGAACTAAATTTTCTCCCAAAATCATATATACAGAGTTTTCTAAAAAAATCAAGATGAGAGGAAATCATTAAATATTTTAAGAATTACAAAAGAAATCATTCAATGTATAGAAGATGGGCTATACAGTATAAGAAGAAAATATTGATAATTATAATTGTGGCCCCATTTATGTCTTGTATGTGCCATTTGAAGATCTGGGTCATTGGTAGAAAAGGAACCACCATGTCCCCTCACATGTTCATGTCACCAGTTAGGATATTGTAAGAGATATGTAATATATTTTTAAAATATAATAAATACTGGATATTTTATATTTGTTCTCAGATAGTCTCAAATATATCACTTATTTACATTTTCTTGTTTATTTTCTCATTTGATCCCCAAAGCTTTTTGAAGTCATCATTAAAATCTCCTGCCATCCATCCAACACCTTTCTGTAAGGTACCAGAGCATATGAATTTCCCAAGATGTTTATGGTCATTTAGAGGTGAAATCAAGATCTAAATTCTGCATTAGTGATCCATACATATGTTTCTGTTATATGTCAATATTAGACAATTTTAAAATCGTATGTATGGCATAAGTTCTTATTCAAAATGGAAGAATGGCCAGCAACTAAGAAACTTCTAAACAAACTGAAAACTCATTTTCCAAAATTAAAGCCAATGCTACAAAGTCAACCCCAATTTTCAGTAAGTGGTGTTATATGTTCAATTGCATCTTCTCAAAACATATGTGGGAATCCAACCCCTGGTCCCTATGAATGTGATCTTATTTGTAAAGGGTGCATTTGCAGTTGCAATTAAGATGAGTTTATACTGGATTAGGATGCAATCTTTATCCAGCATGACTAATGTCATTATAAGAACGTGAGAAAAACACAGAGACAGACGTGCTGTATACACAGAGGAAAATGCCACATGAAGACACATGCACAGAGAGCAAGGAGATCACGTGATGATGGAGTTGTGCAGCTATAATTCAAGGAGTGCCAAGGATTGCTGGCCACCACCAGAAACTAAGAAACAGCATGAGCCTGCTAACTTGATTTCAAAATTCTAGTCTTCATTATGTGAAAAAATAAAATTCTTCTGTTTGACACCACTCAGCTTGTGGTAATTTCTTACAACAACCATAGGAAGTTAATAGATATGGCTCCCTTGGTTTAATGCTCAGAGCTAGCCTAGCTTGCTAATCATCTTCACACTGATTCTATTTTTGTAAAAATATAAAAAGTTCTGCTCACAAATGTCATTTTCTCTTAATAAAAATGTATTTCTTAATGGCGTCTCCTTGGGCTAAATTTTACTAATTTGTTTGCTTATTCTGTTGCCTCATCCTGGAGTTCACACTATTCATAAATCTTACAACTTTTCCACAAAACATGTCTGTCACATCTTCAGGTTTATTGTTTTCATTTTTCTTAGAGAGAGCCATCATTCAAATGCAGTGGTTTTGTTGTTGATTTCAATAAATTAGCCAACCCCAGAGGCTTTATTCTAAAAACTTGAAAGATTCAGAAAATGAAATATCCAAAGCTGAAAATTCTCTGATAAGTAAGTTCTTTCTTGATGCTTTTAAAAGAAAAGGTCTCAGCTAATACATTAGAGAATCAATTTCAAAATAGTTATCTCCTTCTACTTTTGGTATTTATATATTTTTAAAATAATGTACACTCAGAATAATACTTTTAAATTAAATATACATTTTAACAAATGATTTAAAATATATTATCTAACAGCCATGCAGATTTAAAAAAACAAACATTGCCAGAAGCAATACCATCCATGATACTAAGCATGCCTTAGCTGTCACAAGTTACTCCCACTCCCTTATTCATAACTGCTAGCCAGGATTTTAAGCTGATAATTTATTTTCTTTCTTTATAATCATAATACACACACACACACACACACACACACACACACACACACACACATACACACACACACTAGAGGCCCAGTGCACGAAATTCATGCATGGGAGGGTCTCCTCAGACCAGCCTGCACCCTCTCCAATCTGGGACCCCTCTCACAATCCTAAACCACTGGCTCCTCATCACTCACCAGCCTGCCTGCCTGGTCGCCCCTCATCCCCCCCGAACCCCCACCCAGCCAGCCTGGTTGCCCCATGCAGCCTGCTGTTCAGTCGTTTGGTCGTCCCTCACTAACCCCCCTAATGGCCTGGTGGTAGGCAGCCATCTAGTGAGGGCTTGGTGGACAATTTTCATATTACCTCTTTATTATATAAAATGTATGTGTGTGTGTGTGTGTGTGTGCCACAGAGCAATATAATTTATTTTATAGCAGACTGTCTTTTCAAAGATTACTACAACATAAAGATCACCACAACATTCTTCCTTCTTCTACATCCTCTTCTATGATGGGACTTTCCCACTCCACTATCAGAAGAAAGCTAATTCACCTCCTCAGTTTGGACACTGAAAGCCCTGCAGCTTGGGGAACCCCTCAGTTTCATGCCAACTAGGACCGTTAGTCAGCCTATTTTGGCTAATCCTAGCACAGATACAAAAAATGTGAATGACTAATTCTCTAGTGCCAGTGTTTCCAAACTTTTGACCTATGTGTACCCCTTCTATAATCTTCGTAACGCTGAGTACCCCTCATACTCATGAGAACATAGAATTAGGCACAGCTAAGCCCGGTGCAGTGCATATCCCCACCAAACTCCGGTGCAACACGTACCTCCACCAAACTCTTCCCGTACCCCTGGGGGTACGTGTACCACACTTTGGAAAACACTGCGATCATTCAAGTAGCTACAGCCCCTCAAACCTTCTCACTGAAGCCTCTAACACAGTGAAGCAGAAAAGTGTCATCCTTCTCTGCTCTGTCTAACTTATTGATGCAAAGAACTTATAAGAATCATAAACCAGTTGTTTTATACCATTGAGTTTGCAGCATTTTGTTACACAGTAATACATAAGAACCATATTTTAAACTATTAATATTCTTAAATTCGTTATAGATGCTATTGTACTTTTTTTGTGCCTTTATTTTATTTCTGAACAAATGATTAACAAATTTGAAGATATAAAATAGAAATTTAAAAAAAAAATAAGGAATTTTACATATATAATGAGGGGAATTAAATAATGATAAAGAGGTCATTTATTCAAGAAGACATAAACATTCTAAATGCACCTAACAAATGATTATTCAAATACATTAGGAAAAAAAACCACATTAGAACTGCAAGGTGAGAGACAAATTCACTCTCATAGTTGTAATATCCAACACCCCTCTTTCTGTAATGATATATCCAGCAGAAAGAAAATCAGTAATGATATAGTTAAACTCAATAAGCACCATCAATAAACTGGACCCAATTAACATACATAGAATACAGTATCCAACAACAAAACAATACACATTTCTCAAGTTCACATATAAGATTTATTAAGACAGACCACATATTGTGTCATAAAACTTAACAAAATTAAAAGAATAAAAATTATATTCTTTCCATATATGTTCTCATTTCACAATGGTATTAAAGAAAAAATGAATAACAGAAATATATCTAGAAAAAAACTATATTTGGGGATTAAATTAAATATTTCTAAAGAACACCTAGATCAAAAAAGTATCAACAGAAATTTAGAAATATTTTGAAGTAAAATTTTTTTTAAAACATAGCATCTCTATTCATGAGATGAAAGGAAAGCAGTGCTTAGATGAAATTTAAAGAATTAAATGTATACATTATTAAACAAGAAGGACAGCCGAAACCAGTTTGGCTCAGTGGATAAAGCACTGGCCTGCAAACTGAAGGGCCCCAGGTTTGATTCCAATCAGGGGCACATCCTCAGTAGGGGGTGTGCAAGAGGCAGCTGATCAATGTTTCTCTCTCACTGATGTTTCTAACTCTCTATCCCTCTCTCTTCCTCTCTGTAAAAAAAAATCAATAAACTATATTTAAAAAATAAAAATAAATAAAACAAGATGGACCTAAAATAAAAAAAACTAACTTTCAACCATTGGTCACTGCATATTAAAAGTAAGGCTAAACCTATCAAGAACTTTATGGAATTAAAAACAGTATGTTAGGCTGGAACCGGTTTGGCTCAGTGGTAGAGAGTCGGTCTGCGGACTGAAAGATCCCGGGTTCGATTCCTGTCAAGAGCATGTATCTTGGTTGCAGGCACATCCCCGGTAGGGGGTGTGCAAGAGGCAGCTGGTTGATGTTACTCTCTCATCGACATTTCTAGCTCTCTATCTCTCTCATCGACGTTTCTATTAAAGCTCTCTATCTCTCTCTCTTCCTCTCTAGAAAAAATCAATAAAAAATATATTAAAAAACAAAACGGAATGTTAAAGGAGAAAAATCAACAATTTTAAAATAAAACTGATAAAGCACCCACATAAGCTACACAAAGAAAAAAAGGGAGAATAGAAAAATTACCAATAGAGGAAATTAAAGATCACTACTACTGATCAGTGATCTTTCAATAGTGAAAACTTATTCTACTGATTGCATGGAAAATATGATTAAGCTAAAAGGGATACCACAAAAACTCTAAGGCCAAAAATTTGTTATATGAAATGGATCAATTACTTGACAGGTGCAAGTTACTAAAACTCCCATAAAGAGAATCAAAAAATCTCCACAGGTCTATTAATATTGAGCACACCGAATCAATAATAAGTAACCTTACAAAAGAAAAAGAAATCACCAGACCCAAATGACTTCAACAGTGAATTCTAACTAACGTGAAAGAAGAAACTGTACCAATTTTCCCATTACATTCCAGAAAAACAGAAATAAAGAAATAGATAAGCACTTCTCAATTCATTAAAGGAGGCCAGTATTATCCTATTAGTAAAACCAGATAAAGACATCAGAAAGAAAGGGAAAGAACAGATCAATATCTCTCAAGAATGGAGAAGAAAGTTTTTCAACTAAGTATTAGCAAATCAAAGCCCACAATTTAAAAATATAATTATACATAATGGTAAATGGAATTTATTTCTAATTTGCTAGGGTGTTTCATCATTTAAAAATTATTGCATGTAATACAGCAGCATGTGGATAGATCTTATAGAAAAACACATGATCATATTGAAGTAGAAAAAATATTTGACAAAATTCATTATGCTTTTATAACTAAGAGCTCAACAGTGTATGAATGGAACAGAACGTCTATATATTGATAACATGTACTAGTATGCAAAACTTATATGTAATTATGATAAAAGGAACATTTACCCTAAGTTCAAGAATAAGGTGAAGATGTCCTCTCTTACAACTTCTGAAATTGTTAACTAAAGCAACTATACACTCCAGCCATGAAGAAAGAAGAAGAAGCCAGAGAGGGAAGACACTGACAACTCCTTGCCATACTAGCAGACAGTAACTGTGCATTGCTGAAGGTTGCCCAAGACCAAACCAGAGATGGTCAGACGTGCATCACCACCATTTGTCCACCATTCAGAACTAAGATATCAGTGCTGACATATACACATAAAGAACTTTGTTTGACATTGAAATTGGGACGCAAAAGAACTGTTGGCCCAGAAAGAAACTCACTACAGACTAATTAATTTGCCTCTCAGCATAACCATTATGGCTTGTCTCAGTTTTGGTTCTTATAAGTGTGTTTCTTGTATCACATGACCTCACGCATCTAGGGGAAATAATGAACGACATAAGCTGATGAACAAAAACAGACCCGGAGACAGGGAAGCAATGATCATACTGTCAAACCTCAGGGGAAGTTAGGGGAAGGTGGGAGAAAGCGAGAGAGATCACCAAAGGACTTGTGTGCATGCATATAAGCCCAACCAGTGGTCATAGACAACAGGGGGGTGGGGGCATGCGTGGGGAGGGGTTTGGGATGGCAATGGGGGGATGAGGACAATTATGTGATATCATAATCAGTAAAATAAATTTAAAATAAAAATAAATAAATAAAGCAACCATACAAGAAAGAAAAAGCTTGCATATTAGCAAGAAATAACTGATTTTATTCATGGAAGACAATATTATTTGCAGGAGAACTATAACTTTATTTTTATTTATTTTTTAAATATACTTTATTGATTTTTTTACAGAGAGGAAGGGAGAAGAAGAGAGAGTTAGAAACATCAGGGAGAGAGAAACATTGATCAGCTGCTTCCTGCACGCCTCCCTATTGGGGATGTGCCTGTAACCAAGGTACATGCCCTTGACCAGAATCGAACGTGGGACCCTTCAGTTTGCAGGCTGGCACTCTATCCACTGAGCCAAACAGGTTAGGGCTATAACTTTAAATAATATTTATTTTAAATTTTCAAAAAGAAAATAAGGAAACAATGAAATGTACCCATTATTCCCAGTGAGATTGAAAAACCTTTCTCTAACAAAGAGGCATTAAATCAGACAGAGGATAAACATGAGCAATATACTTGCATCTATATCTAGGTTTTTCATCCCATTTCATTGATTCCTTACAACTTTGCTATTACTACAACATGTCAGAGTTAAAACCTTTAAAAAAAATCAATACCTGTAATATTAATACAACTGTGCTTTTCTTCTTGCTCCTAAACATGTTCAAATCAATGTACTAAGTTTTATAAAATCACAACTTCAAAAATTGTAATTTGGTTTGTAAATATAAATATACACATATAGGCAATATTTGAGGACATGCTTTGAAAATACAGCTTTTAGATCATTGCATTTGTCCATTTGCAAGCTTTCTTTAATGCTACTAATAACACTTTATATTTTTCTGCAAATAGGTCTTGTTTATTTAATTTTGGTTGTTAAATATTTCCCAAGGCAATTGATGTTTTTTATTTTTCTGAAAATTGTTCCCTGGTCAGTTTATATTATCTAGAACCATAATTGATTTTTATAATTTGATTGGATATCCAGAAATCTTGTAAAATTCTCTAATATATTATTTAATAAAAGTTTTCAAAACTTCCTATAAATCCAAATGTCTAATTTGTTTCATATAATTTTACAATGCAATTTTCTTAAAATTTTATCCCTATTATGATCTATAGTTTTCTCTTAATGTTCATTTCAGATTTTGGTGTGGATTTTGCAGCCTTATTACATAAATGGGGAAGCATTACTTCCTTTTATATATACTCTGCTATATTTTGTGTAAAAATGAACTTAATTTTCTATTACAATTTTGCTTTAAGTTATGGTTGAAACCAATCATACCTAAAGTAAATGTATGTTTGTGTTTGCTATGTTTCTGTCATCTATGTTTTTTGTTTTATTTTTAGCAAGGGATATGCTTATAAGTTAATTTGTTATATTTACTAGAAGCCTGATGCACTAAGATTCATGAAAGTATGGGCCTTCCTTACCCTGGCTACTGGCACCACCTTGCCCTGGCCCAAAGCCACCTCTCTGCCTTCCCATGCTGCCCAGAGGCCTAGAGCAGCTGGGGCAGTGCAGAACTGCCCCCAGCTGCTTGATGCCTGTGTATTCAAATTAATCTGCCATCTTTGTTGGGTTAATTTGCACTCTCACTCCTGAATGGCTGGTGGACATTGCGAAGGCACTGTCAATTTGCATCTTTCTCTTTTATAGTAGATGGTTGTAGAATTATTTTGATTTTTCTGTTCATTCTAGAGTGTAGGAAAATATTTCATCTAAAATTTTAATGATGGTGTAAAACTTTACATAAATTCTGAATATAATCTTGTTAATATCTGCAGCTATCTTTTGAAGTACTTTTTATTTCTAACATTTATCAATTCTTTATTTTAGTTCTAACTTATTTATTTATTAGTATATGCAGATATTTTTCAAATAATTTTATAATGAATATTTGGCTCTGTTGAGTCTCTAATACAAGTTGATTATTTACTTTATTAATTTCTAATTTAATCTTTATTTTTCTCTCTTTGTATATTCTGTTATTTTTATAAAAGCTTCATAAAATATAAGCATACAAGCTATTTCATCATTTAAAACCATATGAGTATATGTCACTTGTTCACTTGGCATCTCTCCACCTGAATAATTTACTTTGTACTTCCTACAAAGATTTTCTCCTATGCAATCATAACGTAATTATCAAAACCAATAAAATTTCAGAGATGCATTTAATGCATAAAATATACAGTTCTCATTTAAGTTTCCTATGTTGTCTCAATAATTCCCATTATAGCAAAAGCATTTCTTTACAGTCATTTCTGGCATGTCTCTTCGTCTCAGACTAAAACAGTTCATAGGTCTTCACATGCTGCTGCTGAAGATCTCCATGGGGAAGCATGAAACTTTGTTGGAAAGCTTGTAAGGAGGATATTCCGAGAAAAGGGAAGTGGTGTGGAAGGCCACCTGCCCTGTTTATTAGAATTCTGACTTAGGGGAGACTTAGGGGAGTGTGGAAGGCGGTGCCCCTAATTATTCCTTGACCTTTCCAAACAAATCTGTACACGTGCAGACCCCCGGGTGTTTACTGGAATCCTTATGCCTAATCCCTGGAATCCCTTGCCTAGAAGATAATGTAAACACATGTACCCTCCCAAGATTACTCAACCTACTGATTGTATCTAAAAGATAAACTTTATCTCAAACTGTAATAAAAACCTAACCTAACAAGGCAGGCGATCAGGGGGGTGCTTGGCCCCTTGAGTCAGGAAACCCCCTAGCCCTCTTTCGCAGTGAAACTGTGTCTGAGTAATCTATTCATCCATCATTCAGGGGCTCCTGGCCAACTCTGGCAGATTCTAATTCAATTATTATGGATATTGCATTTTAATTTGTATGTATTTTTTTATGATTCATCTAGATTATATTATGTACATTTGTTGGCAGATATATTCCAGAAGTGACAGTATGTTCTCATTATATCCAATCAGGTAGTATATTAACTTTGATTTTACTCTTTATTAGTGATGTTATAGATTGTGTTAACCCTATTTACCACATGTTTTGTAAGTTTCTCTTTTGCAGAAGTATTCATTTCTCTCTCCTGGCCTCTTTATATTAATGCCATCTTGATATACATATAGTTTGTTTATTGCTATCACCTTTTAACCAATGGTGTTTATAGAAAGTGTCATAAAAGCAAATCTAGAATCACTAAAGTAACTGTCTTCATTAAAGTAGTTTCTGATTTGGATTTTTTGTGTGTGTGTGTGTGTGCATCAGGGACTGCCTCTATTGTCTTCTCATGACATAGTCACCTATACCTTCCACAAAATTATTTCAAAACTGAATAACTAGATTTTAATTGCATGATTGTAATGGTTTATTAGTGGCTTATTGTTGTGATTTATTATTCACTAAGTAATCCACAGATAGAAGGCTCAGGAGGACTCTAAAATGATGTTGTTGTTAAAAAAATACATCAATATAATAACAAAAGTTTTAAACTGGCCCAAGTAACACGCAGAAGCAAAATGTGCTCTTTGCTTGGTAAAAGCCAAATTCATAGTTTGGTTGCTCATGGACATGCATAGTTCTGCAACCTTAGAAAATATTGTTTCAGACCTCACTTCCCTGGGCTTCTTCTCATGAAAAACAAGGGAATGTATCTTAAAGATATTAGGGTTTGAGTTCAAATTGTGATTCTGTCACATATTTCCTTAATCTTGCCTCTGACTTAATCAACCTCTGACTTTTATAACTGTTAAGGTGAGGCTAAAATTATCTCCCTTGCAGAGTTGTAATATATATATATTTAATTGAAATATATGAAAAGCTTATGAATAGAAATGTCACAGAGAAATTATTTTAGCTATGTAGATACAGTGTTTGATAAAGTGTTTGACAGCTCTTTACTGTCAGATTTTGGGGAAAATGCTACTTCATTCTACAATATAACATAAAGCCTTAAGTTAAGAGAGATGGGTGTAGACAACTCTCATAGAAGGTCTTCTATCACATGATATGATCACCTTCTACTCCAGAGATTAGAGCCTAATCAGACAGAGCCAGAGGGAAGGTAATTGAAGTTGATTACATATAAAAATTGTTAAGAATAACTTCTCTCTTATCAACAATATATCATTTATGGTGGCCTTTGTATCTATATTGTGGTTTTACAATCACAAATGTACACAAAGTATTTTTTTAAAAAAAGTTGCACTGTATAAGTGACAATTTCATAGTTTGATCTAATATTTTATTCTAATCAAATTATAATATATTTCTAATGTTTTTGAAAAATGTTTTTAGATTTATTATAACTAAAGTGCTATCCTTTGTATCACTTCTCTCTCTTATATCTTCACCAAATAATCATCTATTCTAGGCTTGACTAAATAGAATATGTTATGGGTTAAATTGATATGTTGAAGCTTTAATATCCCAAACCTCAGAAAATAACTCTATTTGGAGTTAGGACCTTTAATGAGATGATGAGGTAAAATTAAGCCATTAGGGTGGGCCTTTATCCAATTTGTCTCTATAAAAAGAGGAAGTTTGGGTACACAAAGAGACCCTAAGGTCTCTGTGTCCGTGGACAAAGAAAGATCATGTGAAGACATGGTGAGAAGGCAGTCATCTGAATGCCAAGCAGAGAGGCTTAAGAAGAAATCAATTCTGTTGATATCTTGATCTTGGTATTTTAGCTTCCAAAACTGTGAGAAAGTAGATAATGCCGTTCAAGCCACCCACTCTGCTAGACTTTGTTATGGTAACACTAGCTCACTAATACAGGGTCATAAACTCAAAGTAGAAAAAAGTAAATTATAAGCATTAAAAGTATGTTTGTTTTTAAGCATAAGGTTTCATGAATTTTAAAGCTTCAGTTTGCCTTTAAAAAAATGTTAAGCTCTATGCTGTTAAACCACACAAGACCCTTTGAATAAACTCTGGGTCAGAATTGCAAAGGGTCAGAATAAGCAACAGACTCGGTAGATACAAGTAGGCTTCAATCTGATACTGTATTTCAGTGTTTCCCAACCTTCTCTCATGATGAGAATCACCTGGTGGAGTTGTTAAAACACAGATTCCTGAATCCCAACTAAGAAGTGCTAAACTAGAATTTTTGGGAACATATAGGTAAAATTGCATACCTAACTTAGTGCTCTGTATATAAAATCTGTCTTAGAGCACTAGTTAAGTATACAATTTTACCTATATGTTCCCAAAAATTCTAGTTTAGCACTTCTTAGTTGGGATTCAGGAATCTGTGTTTTAACAACTCCACCAGGTGATTCTCATCATGAGAGAAGGTTGGGAAACACTGCTGTATTTATTTAATTTGTGGGAGAAAACATACTGAGAAATGACAGGTAGATTTTAATCTCATGGGGAGGTCCAGCGACTGTACAGAACTGAGCTGATTTTGCTCCTCACCCCATGGTTATGCGGGGCACAGAGACAAATATCATGCATAAGAACAAATACAAAGTCTGCATAGGTCACCTTGACACAGAGAGGCCGCAATCTCAGCCTCCCACCAAATGTATAGGCCTGCAGCTTGCATGCAAATTCCGTTTGCTCAGCCCAAGTGTGTCATAGAGATTAGAGGCTTCCACAAAAGAGACGCAAAATTCCAAATTGATTTTAAAGACAGTTTTTCAGAAAATGGGCATCAAGCTCATTTGACAGCAGGCCAACATTAACCCAGGCTGGATGTTAACCCTCTAATCACAAGCTTTTTCTAGAAAAGTCTGAATATAATGTGTAATGAAACAAGGAGGTGTAATCTTGGGAAGGTTACTGGACCCTATATAGTGTTTCATGTACTGGAAACGTGAACTAACGTTTCTTATGGATTTACAGACTCAGAAATTAAATTTTGCTGGTTCTCCAAAGTTTTAAGGCTCTGGGATGCTAAATCAGGATAAGGGTGCTCATAAATGACACATGCATGAAAATCAGAACTCATTGGCATATTTATTGAGCAATGAACTATCAGCAGGACCACAGTCATGGCAAATGGGCCAGTGCATTCCTCCCATGTGAAAATCTATGGAAGTTGTAAGACAACATCCTCTAGAGAAGCTTGGAAAGCATGTAATTTGTTTAATATATTACATTTATTGGGATTAGTAACGTCCATGTTTCCCCATGCCTTTATGTCCTCCGTATCTGTGAGGTGTAGCAAGTGCTTACATCAGCTTACAAGGTCCCTTGTTCTATATTTCTAGAAAAAACTGTATGAACTTTATGAAAAACACATTGTTTGTTGTTCCTATTCCCACATCCCATCAAGGTCTTAAATGTATTTTTAAGCAGCATGAATGGATGTCGTTGAAAAACCAAGAAATAAACTGTATTTTCAGGTTTTTTTTTTTTAATTTCTTTTCATTAATTTCAAAATGCATATCCCTCCGGTATCCTCTATGTGGAAATATACATTAAGGAAAGAATTTTTCAGTTGACACTAGAAATCTCTCTCTCTATGTGGTAATGGATTATCTGATTCTGTTGAGATTACAGAATGTTGGGTGAGCATTGCATAGAAGCAGGTGCATGGTTATTATAGGTCAGCGATTTTAACTTTTCATCATCAGTATGATGACTAATATTCTGTGAAATGTTTTGAATGTTTATAAACTGTTTCAATATCTATTCTGAATTTTGTTAAAATGGCATTTGAGTTTATCATTTGCCTCAACATACAATAATCAGTTTTATAATCTTTAGAAACTGTTAGTAGGCTTGAAGCATGATAGAGTTAATGTCTAAGTCAGTCTAGAAATACAACAATATTTGTTCTTGGCTACCATATAATGTCAACGTATGTGCTTTCTTTTGACTACTGTAAAATGATCCAGTACATTATTATTTTTATAAATGGGTGTGCTTAACAAGAGTTATACAATGTAAAGCTAAAACAGAAACCCATTTGCTTTGGACTCTGATTTGTATTACCCAGTAATTGAATTGTTTGATTTCATTGCTCTCCAGAAGAGTACACACAAGTCCTTTAATCTCTAAAAATAGTTGCTATGATAAAAAACAGCTTCTGCCTCATTGTCTTAATATTATCTTAATTTTTTTGATCTTATGACATAACTGTATCCTAGTGCTATTTAGGGCAATTGGAGCATAGAACGGGGTCTCACATTGCTGCCTTTAAGACTGGTCCCATTCTTTTTGTTAAAATTGATAACAAAGATGTGTAAAATCAATTGTCTCTTGGAAATTGTTTAGATTATTACACAGATCCTCAATCTCACCATGTCAACTTTCACTCATACCACTTCCACAACCACCCTTGCTTCAAAAATCTCCATTTATTCATTAGAAAGAAATTCTTAGTAAGTCACTTTTCACATTCTCTTGACTAGAAAGAATATACTTAGAAGATACGAACAATTTATTTTCAAGGCCAACTGCAATAAATGAAATCAATTAATTGTTTAATTAGTATTTATTTAATTAATTGATATTTTAATCACATACCCTTGAATGTACTCTTGAACTTGGGCAGTAAAAATGTGGCTATTTGATAAAAATGTGTTTCTATGATAAATAGAAGTATTCCTCCATTTATGTTGTACATATGGATATTTTACTATTCTTTCTAGTATGTAGAACATACTGTATATCCAAATGTTTATTAAGACAAAAATATATTACCTGCTTTGATATATAAATTTCAAGGCATTAATTACATTTCATATATATATATGAATATATCCATATATATTTCTTGGATGCTGCAAACATAAAAAAACTTTACACAGTTGTTGGATTATTTCTCTCTAACTCTATATTATGATATTCATTTTTTTGTTTCTCATTAGTTGCTAACATATGCAGAGATATGTGAACCTTTTGTTAAATAGTATTGATGATTTCTATGTACCTTCAACAGGAGCACACAGAGAATACATATGGAAAACACTGCAAACTTGCCTAGAGCAGTCAAACAAATACCAAATGTTTAGTAGGAGTATACACATTAGAATCTTGACAGAAAGCATAATCATGGAATGAGGCCGTGGCTATTAAGGCTTATAAAGTCTCCTTTGCACTTTCCTTGTATGTTTATGGAACACAAATATGGAATCTTACAGAATCAAATAAAGTTCTAGTAACTTACCTGAATTTAGATATTTTTATTTAAAATTTCCTGAATTTTGAATAAAACATTCAGTGGCATTTTCCCAAAATACAGCTGTGATGGTTACAATGGCTTCCTTGGACATGTTTTGTGCATGTTTGTGTATGGCCTTCAGCCTCTTCAGTTCAGATGCAAGGCGTTCAAGATAAAAAAATTAAAAAAAAATAAATAAATAAATAAAAATTTCTGTGGGAAAATTACAAGAATGGTGGTTGGATTTTCTTGGCGTCAGTACAATAGAGCAATGATTTTCAACTGGTGTGCTGCAAAAAACTTAAAAATATGCAATACCTGACTAGTTAGGAGCACTGAACACTTTTCCCTTAGATACTCAAGTTAAAAAAAATGACAGTAGCCAACACAACAATCACTATCTGGTGTAAATGAGTAAAAATTCTATCTATTTTTTCCCTCAGCCAGGCCTGCACCCTCTCGCAGTCCATGAGCCCTCGGGGGATGTCCATCTACCAGCTTAGGCCTGCTCCCAGGGAGATTGGGCTTAAACTGGCAGTCAGACATCCCTCTGGCAGACCAGTGAGCAGGCCTAAACCACAGCTGGACATCCTTAGCACTGCTCCGGTGGTGGGAGAGGCTCCACTGCAGCTGTGCTCAAAGCTGTCAGCCTGGCTTGTGGCTGAGCAGACCTCTCTCTGTGGAAGCACGCTGACTGCCAGGAGAAGCTCCTGAATTGAGTGTCTTCCCCCTGGTGGTCAGTGTGTGTCATAGAGACCAGTCATTTCTCGTCCTTCTGCCCTTAGGGTTAATTTACATATAACCCTTTCATTATAACAGATATTAGAGGGGGTATATATATATATATATATATATATATATATATATATATATATATCTGAGACCTTTCAGGGGATGTCGGACTGCTTGTTTAGGCCTGATCATGTTACAGATTGGCCTAAAGCAGCGGTTGGACATACCTCTCACCATCTGGGATCTCTGATTCCTAACTGCTTGCTTGCCTGTCTGATCACCCCTAACCACTGTCTGCTTGCCTGATTATCCCTAACTACTTGTCTGCCTGCCTAGTCACCCCTAACCACTCTGCCTGCCTGATTGCCTCTAAGCACTCCCTGGGGGACAGGGCCAGCCTGTGTGAGGGTCCATGATGTTCTATACTTTCCAATCAAGAATGTTTTAATAGGCATTCTCCAAAAACTTGAACTAAAAAACCTAAAAGTAGAGTGCTTGGATTTCAGGTATTGGTGCTATTAGCAGGATTTCTATCACAATTAAACTCTAATTCTGAGCTCTCAACAGTATTGACAAACTGTCCTGCATATCTCCAAAGTTTCTTATTCATCACTATCCCATTTTCCTCTGCTTCAAACCAAGTTAAATGAAACCTTTAATTCTGATCTTCCTTGACACAAGGGAACAACACACCTCAATCAAAATAATTTTCCTCCAGAAGTCACTCCCAAATATAGAGACTTGGGACGATAGGGCTGACTATGTACATGTGCCATTAGAGGCTCAGATTCTAGCTGTAGGAGCCAAGGCATCTTCCACAATCCCACAGTCCTCTGGTCTCATGCTTCCAGTTTTTCTAGCTCCTCCTTAAGTTGTGTTTCCTTCAGTTCCATTGCAAGTCCAAGACCTCTAGTTGGAGAGGATTTTTCTGTTTTGGCATTGATAGCTGTTTACTATTTGGAATCAGTGAAGTTTTAGGAGTACTGCCGCTGCCATGAACATGTTGGTCCCAAGTGCACCCATGAAATAACAACCCATTCAATCCATGGCTGGCACTGTTCCAGTTCGCAATGAGAAAGGTACTGAGCTGAGCCTTTTCCAATCAGATTTTCCTCTTCCTTCTCCAGCACACTCCAAACCTACTCTGGGCTGACCACCCCAATCCCAAAGACCCTCAAGACCTTACCCTCTATTTCTTCCACTTTCCCTCATCAAACGTGTACCCTATCGCACTGTCTAGGGGTGCCCCTAACTGCTCCCTGGGGGCTGTGGCCAGCCTGGGAGAGGGGCCAAGGTGTTCTGGTTTCTGGTCATTCTGGTCATGCCACTGTTTTGGTTTCTGGGCTATTATTATATAGGACACACACACACATACACACACACACACACACACACACACACACACACACACTAGAGGCCCAATGTATAAAATTCATGCAAGAGTAGGCCCCTCATGGTCCCGGATGCCTCAGCCCTCATGGTCTGGCTCCCTCACAGCCCCGCCTAGAAGGTCATTCCAGAAGGTTGTTTCAGAAGGTCATTCTGTCGTCAGGTCTAATTACTGTATTAGCTCTTTATTATACAGGTCATTCTGTCGTCAGGTCTAATTACTGTATTAGCTCTTTATTATATTTCCAGCACTGGCTTCCTCTGGCACCCAGGTCCCAGGATTACCTCTGGCACCTGGGACCCAGGTTACCCTCGCATCCCCAGCTTCATCCAGAAGATCATCCAGAAGGATGTGCAGGCTAATTAACATATTACACTTTTATTATATAGGACATTTGGCATAAACTTTTCTGAAAGTTCTCTAAATTGTTTGAATTTACTCTATGGCTGTAGGTCAGTTAACATAATTAATGTGAAAGTTTTTACAAAGGAGGATTGGATTTCCAAAATAGACATTTGAATTTCTCCACTGGTGTCAGAGCCATGACTAAGAAGCAAATTTACTCTATGAGCACGAGAATGGTCACTTATCCTGGAACTGTGTATTTTCTAAACATATTAAAAATGAAATACATTAAAGCAGACAACTCATAGGATCTTTCCCAGAATAAACACCTGTTTTTATTTTTTTATTTTTCTTCATTATATAAAAAATAAAAGGTGACTTAAATAAATATTAAGAAAAGGAAAATAATAATAAATGTTAATGTTTTTTTTAAAAATATGGCCTGAAATTATCATGTCAAAATTAACATCAGTCAGCTATTGTTACCTGATTGATAGTTTAATCTGTTAGCTGGGAAACTCATTTCCATCTATAAAGCTGAAATATATAAAATCAAATAAAATAAAATTTTACCACAGTCCTTTAAAGAAATTATTTTGAATAATGAGCTTGTAAAAATAATGTAAAGAAAGTTTTAAATTTAATAAGTCTATAATACCCCCAGCTGTGCTGTAGGAAAAATAAAATAAAAGGATCTGTTGTGCAATTGCTGTTAATACATGGATATTTTAAGAATGCTAATAGACTCACTCAGGAAAAATAATAGCAACAGCTTTATCTGTGATGGTCTTTAATATAAGAAAATTACATTATGAAACAATAAAAATGATGCCTTAAAAAGAATAATATATGCAGGGAAACTCATTATTCAGCTACTTAATTCTAAGGACATTTTTTAAAGAACAAGATTATGTCTTGTTATTTGTTTTTATTTTAATATTATTTTTTTAATCCTCATTTGAGGATATTTTTCCAATTCGTTTTTTAGAGACAGTGAAAGGGAGAGATAGAGACAGAGAGCAACACCAATGTGAGAGAGACACATTTATTGCTTGCCTCCTGCCTGCTCCTGGCCAGGACCAGAAGCCTGTGACTCAGATAGGTGCCCTTGACCAGAAGCAAACCTGGGACCTTTCAGTCCACAGGCCACTGTTCTAAACACTGAGCCAAATCAGCAAGGGCTTTTTTAAATATGTAAGCACCCATATATTATATCATCTTGGTGCTTACTTATAACATTCTAAAATGTTTCTTAAACAGAATTAGTTTGTTTTGTATGCCTGATACTAAATTTTTACATGCTATGTACCTTGTTTCTAGAAAGAATCAAGTGATGAGTTTGAGGTAGCACCTTAATGATCCCTTTCAAAGTATCTGAAGGAAGATGATGTGAAAACAGTTATTTGTTGTTGTTTTTTTGTGTGTGTATGTGTGTTTGTGTTACTGATGACAATATTAAAGACAGGAAATAAATAAAATTAGAAATTAGAATTAAAAAAAAGACAATGGAGAAGAAGTTAAGGGTACTGTTTAAGCCAAATGTTGGAATATCTTTTACTGAAAAAAAGGTTAAGTTCACCTGGAATCTCCAATTGTTAGAAAAATTATTTGCAGATAAATTATTGCTCAAATTCCAACAGAGTATTGATAATAAACCAGAGACCCAAAGAAAACCAAGTTCTTGGACCTCACTCTGCTAAATCATAAAAAGTTCATAACTTATTTTTTTTTAATCCTCACCCAAATATATTTTTCCACTGATTTAAGAGAGAGGGAAACACAGAGAGAAATAGCAATGTGAGAGAAACACAGATTGGTTACCTCCTGCAGGTGCTTTGGACACAGGCCAATGCTCTATCCATTGAGCCAAACTGACTAGGGCCATAACTTAAAGTTTTTTTTTTAATTTAAATTGCATATAACTATGTTTTAAGTAGTGGTAGAGTGTTAATAAGAATCAGTATTGGTAATATGTTCCTTTATTAATTAGAAATCCTCTACTTAGGGTTAATCTTATATACATGTAAAATATGTTGATGTCTATGCCATAAACTAAAAGGCTAATATGCAAATTGTCCTCTTGACCGGGCGTTCAACTGGAAGTTTGACCAGGGGGCAAGGTGGGCAGCCAACCACCTGTGGCCTCTGCCCTTGGATGCCCCCGCCCCCAATTGCCCCATCCCCCAATTGTGGTTGGGGCTGGCTGACCACCCTCCAGCATACCCTCACCTCAGCTGGCAGGACCCCACCGGTGTACAAATTTATGCACTGGGCCTCCAGTTGCTTAGCCTTGCATATATATAAAATAATATATATATGCAAGGCTAAGCAACTTTCCAACTATCTTACTAATAGCTCTGATGCACAATGACCACCAGGTGGCAGACCCCCATTGCAGGAGCTACAGAGCTGTGGTGATTTGGCAGCAGTGGTTCATGGGTGAAGCACCCTGGAACCAGAGAAGAGGGAGCCCGATTCCAGGGTACATCACCTGAGAAATTCCATCTCGCAATCCCGGACCCTTCGGGGGATGTTGGTGAGCCAGTTTTGGTCTGATCCCCTCAGGCCAGGCCAAGGGACCCCACCTGCCAGAGGAACCCTGCTCACTCTACAGATATCCTTCAAGCTGTGGTACTACCCCCACCTGCCAGGGGAACCCTGCTCATTCTACAGATATCCTTCAAGCTGTGGTACTACCCCAGCTGGGAAGGGACTGCAGGAGGTTGGCTCTAGGGTGTGTCTGGCCCATCTCACCCAGTATGGCCCCAAGGCCACCTTCTAATTAATATCCTTTCAATGTGCATGAATCTGTGCTCTGGAACACTAGTCTATACTAATAAAAGGGTAATATGCTAATTAGACCAGGAGACCTTCCAGATATCCTTCTGGACAAAGCCATGGTGGTGGGGTAGAGGCAGAGGTGGTTAGGGGTGATCAGGCCAGAAGGGGAGGGCAGTTGGGGGTGATTAGGCAGGTGGGGGGCATTTTGGGGTGAACAGGCTGGCAAGGGGGGCCAGTTGAGGGCAAGCAGGCCAGCAGGGGACAGTTGAGGTTGAGTAGTCTGGGTTGGGGGTAGTGGGGGGCATGAAGACTGGTGGGGGAGGAGTTGGAAGTGAGCAGGCTGCAGGCAGAGTAGTTAGGGGGTCATCAGGCAGGCAGGCAGGTGAGCAGCTAGAAGCCAGTGGTTCCGGATTGTAAAAGGGATGTCTGACTACAGGTCCCAGATTGGAGAGGGTGAAGGCCGGGCTGAGGGACAACCCCCATGCACTGGACCACTAGTTTATAACTTACAAGGGATTCATGGCCCCTTTAAAAATATTCTTCTGTCTAAGACTTACAATAAAACCTGATCTTACTGCTCATGTTTTTAACACTAGCATTGTATAAAAGTAATAACTTACATGAAATTAGAATTAATTTCTGAATAACATTGATGGAGATGATTATCAGATTGACTAGCATCAAAGAACAGAGCTTTAGGAAATGAATGATACAAAGGAAATTTGAGTTGTGCTTAAGAATACCATTGAAAAATGCCTACCATACATGATTCTACCAGGTATATTCATATTAATAGTGTAAGAGACACCAGCACTATTCTTTTCCATTAGTCTATTATTGGTGCTTAAATTTTCATATTTAAATATCTGGGAGAGATAATAGATCAACCAAAGGACTTTTATACATGCATATAAGTACAACCAATGGACACAAAACTCTGGGGAGGGAGGGGATGTGTGGGAGGGAAGGAGGGGGGCAAAAAAAATCAATAAAATATATTTAAAAAAAAAGATCATTATAAACTGATGAACCAAAAGATAGATATAGAGACAGTAAAGCAACAAGCAGATTGTCAAATTACAGCGTGGAGGGGATGAGGATCTGGGATAGATAATAGATCAACCGAAGGACTTACAATATATATTGATACATGCATGTAAGTACAACCAATGAACATAAAACTCTGGGGAGGTAGGGGATCTGTGGAAGGAAGGGAGGGGAGCAAAAAAAATAAAAATCAATAAAATATGTAAAAATAAATTTAAAAAAAAACACAATTTCCTGGATCTTAGATACCATTTCTACACTAACAACTGAATTGGAGAATCTGTTTCCTCTGTTCTAAAGGAATTCTCATCTGTTTACTATGATTTTCTCTGAATTATTCATATTTTTTTTGTAATTTCCAATATTAAGCCTCCTTGTCCAAGTAGAATCATTGCCCACATATACAAACAACTTCCTACACACTGTTATGAACAGAAGAAGCTCAGGAACATTGTCCCTCAACTATGTTATAGACTTTAATGCTACATTACAGCGAACTGTAAGGCTTTCCAAAGCTTCTCAATTGGCTTATTTCACTCTTTCAAGCCTTGTGTGACACACATGTAAAGTTCTAGTCACTTTTAAGAAATAAAAGAGGTTTCATACACTGTTTAATGTGCTCTTAACTCTAATTAAGGATTTCCTGGATCTTAGATACCTTTTCTACACTAACAACTGACTTGGAGAATCTGTTTCCGCTGTGCTAAACTACTTCTTATCTATTTATTCTCATTTTCTCTGAATTATTCATGTTTTCATGTAGTTTCCTGTATTAGGCCTTCTTGTCAAAGTATAAGCAATGCCCACATATACAATCAACTTCCTACACACTGTTATAAACAGAAGAAGTTCGGGAACATTGTCCCTCAACTATGTTATAGACTTTATTGCTACATTACAGTGAACTCTAAGACTTTCCAAAGCTGATCAATTGGCTTATTTCTCTCTTTCAAGCCTTGTGTGACACACATGTAAAGTTCTAGTCTTCTTTAAGTAAATAAAAGAGGTTTCATACACTGAAAAAAATTAATTAATTTTAGAGAAATAAAGACATGCTCCTGTGGTTTCCTTTATGAATTAACAGTAGGCAATACATGGGCCTGCAAATTAAACTGAAGTAGACCTGGAATATAATTTTGAATCTGTTACTGATTTAAACTAAATATTTTCAGGCTGCCTGAATTTTTAAAAAATATGTTGTTTTTATTAATTTAAGAGAGATAAAGGAAGAGAATGAGAAGGATAGAAACATCAATGATGGGGGAGAATTATTGGTTAGCTGCCTCCTGCATACCCCCTTCTTAGGGTCAAGCCCTGAACCAGGGCATGTGTCCTGCCTGAGAATGGAACTGTGACCTCCTGGTTTATGGGTGGACTCTCAACCACTGAGCCACACAAACTGAATTTTTTAAAAGCAGATTTCTGTTATATAAAATGGGAAAGATAAGAATACCTAAGCTATTCAGCTACTATTGGAATAGGTATGATAATATATGTAAATTCCTTAATAATCGTAACACTACCAGACAGTGTACATGAATATTCTCCAGCATTGTTAGATAGGCACTATCATTATTTCTTTTCACAAATCAGCAAAATTAAGGTAACATTTTCCAGGTAACACAACTAATAAATGCCAAGCCCTAGAAACAGAACCAGGCCCATTTGACCCCATCATTTTGATGGATGTTACTGTTTTAACCTATTTTTTCTCCCAGAGTTTGATGGGTAATTTTGTGTCAACTTGACAGGCGTGTCTGTGAGGGTTTCTTAGAAAGAGATCAGCATTGGAATCAATAGTTTGAACAAAAAGATTGTTCTCACAATGAGGGTGAGCTTCATCCAACCTGTTGAAGGCTGAAGAAAGAAGCAAAAGGAAGGAGGACACATTTACTCATGCTCTGCACTCGTACATTGATACTCCTGGATCTAAGGCAAGACTTACAGCAATGGCACCCTGATTCTCAGGGCTTCCCATTTGGATTGAATTATACCCCCAACTCTCCTGGTTCCCCAGCTTGCAGATGGCATATCATGGGACTTCTTGGCCCCCAAAAACACCTGAGCAAATACCCATTTAAGAAAAAACATCCTCATCAATTGGTAGTTATAGAAAATAGTCACAGGAATGTAAAGCACAACGTGGGATTATAGACAATAGTGTCACAGTAACTACGTACAATGTCAGATGGTTGCTGAATTTATCAAGGCAATAACTGAGTAGTTATTTGATGCCACTGAGTTGTATACCTGAAACTAATAAATATCATATGTTAACTGTTATCTGAACAAAGTTATTAATAGAACATCTCCTCATATATATATTCCTATATAGGTATTGATATATAAATTAGTTATAGATATGGATATGGGTATGGGTATGGATATGGATATGGATATATATATATGAATAAGAAAATGGATATAGGTATGAATATATAGATATATCCTGTATCTCTAGAGAACTCTCACCAATACACAATCCCTGACAAAACATATGTGCTCAGTAAGAAAATAGGAGAAAGATGGGGAGGTCTGAATCATCCTTTGAATCAGCATCCTTCAACTAAAAGCAGAAAATCTAGTAAAAAATTCTCTGCTCTGGTGTAAGTTACAATACTTAGAAGTATTAAATGGAAAAAGGGTATTAATTCTCTGTGACTAGAAAGAACAATTTAGCAATGTTCAAACTTTGCAAAGAACAATCCTGTCCTATCACAGTTTATAACATTTTTAAAAACTGGATATAATTCAGACAAATGTCTAGGCTTCAGAACAACCTACTTATAAAATCTGAAAAGATGCACATAAACCTTAACCAGACTTAAAAAAAAATGTGGATACAAAAGGATTGTATGTGCTAGGTTGTGTATATCACTACAGGAATGTAAATAATTGATATATGAAACAAAAGGTGGAGCAAATACATACCAAGCCTGATTGCATAAAAATCCCTCTGCCATGCCTGGATACTAAAATGAGAAGTGTATAAGGCAAATCAAGAATCACATATTGGAGGAGGAAGACAAAGTGTTGCATACCTAAGAGTCCTGACTAGAAAGACTTAGTTAGATAAGCCTTATGAAAAAATACTGAGGGAGCCTGGCTGACTTGGCTCAGTGGTTGAGCATTGACCTAAAACCAGGAGGTCTCAGTTCGATTCCCGGTCAGGCCACATGCCCCAGTTGTGGGAGCAATACCATGTAGGGGTCATCCAGAAAGCAGCCAATCAATGATTCTCTCACATCACTGATGTTTCACACTCTCCCTCTCCTTTTTCTCTGAAATCAAAAATAAATAAAAAAATAAATAAAATAAAAATGCAGAGGGAAACAAAGGGGCCAGTAAAAGAAGGCACATTAATTAAAGTGAGGACACTATTTAGAGGAAACAGTATGATATTAATATATTACAAAATTTCACTTTTAAAATATTGAGTGATTTGGACATAGGAGATAAAAGAAAGACATATGGAAAGGGATTAGTCATCAGCAAACATCTTCTGTACATCAGGTGTTTTATATTATACACTAGAGGCCAAGTTCACAAAATTTGTACACAGAAGGGGGGTGTCCCTCAGCTCAGCATGAACCCTTTCCAATCTGGGACCCCTCAAGGGATGTCTGATTGCCCATTTAAATGGGCAGTTGGACATCCCTCTCATAATCCAGGACTGCTGGCTTTCAACTGCTTGCCTGCCTTCTTTCCTGATTGTCCCTAACCATTTCTGCCTGCCAGCCTAATCACCCCTAACCACTCCCTTACCAGCCTGATTGATGCCTATCTGCTCCCCTGCCAGCCTGATTGCCCCTAACTGCCCTTCCCTGCAGGCCTGGGTCCCCCCCAACAGCCCTCCTCTGCTGACCATCTTGTGGTGGCTATCTTGTGTCCACATGGAGGCATTCCATCTGTGTGTTGGAATGATGGTCAATTTGCATATTGGTCTTATTAAATGGATAGAGGCCTGCTGCACAGGTGGGGGCCAGCTGGTTTGCCCTGAAGTGTATCCTGGATCAGGGTGGGGGTTCCCTTGGGGTACGGGGCAGCCTGGGAAAGGGGCCTATGGTGGTTTGCAGGCCAGCCACACCCCATGGTGACCCAAGCAGAAGACCTATTATCTGTATCTGGGATTTATTTATCTTCTGTTATTGAGATTTTGTAGCCTTGAGTGGAGTCCAGGGCTGGCCAAGGGTACAGGAAGCTTGGCTTCCTTCATTGCCAGGGAAACTCAAGCCTCCTATTCACACTGTGGGCACAACCATCTTGTTTGGGTTAATTTGCATAGTTTCTCCTGATTGGCTGGTGGGTGTGGCTTGTGAGTGTAACTGAGGTATGGTCAATTTGCATATTACTCTATTTTTAGATAGGATACTTCAATACAAGAATGGTCAAAAAGTAGGTTTATAGTTGTGAGTATGCTGAAGTGTTTATTCTTGTATTGTTATTAAATATTAGATTATTTTCCATACAAACAACAGTAAACCTATTTTTAACAATGTATATTATTAACATATTTTTATAAATATGTATTATATGTATAAATATATTGATATGTATGAATGTGTATGTGTAGGAATGTCTATATCACAACAACCTTGGAGGCTATTATTATTTTTTTATTTAGGAGGCAGGGAATCATATCACTTGATTAATTGTCCAAGGTCACACAGTTTCGGGATGCCAGAATTGCCTCCTAGTCCAGTTCCATTCTGACTTTCACTCTTAGAATGAGACTGGATACAAATCTGTCCCACACTGGGTCGAGAGCATCTTTAACATAATGAGGATTTACAGTTGAATGAAACTTATAAGAAATATGTTCGCCTAGCTGTATGTCCATATAGTTTGAAATATCAGGAAATGGAGGAATGAATTCTGTCCTGTGATGTGAGTAAGAGAAGCCTTTACAGATGAGGTCATGTTAATCAGTCTGCAAGCTTGGAAAAAGTGGTTTGTTCCTGAGGCTTGTTAGTTTTGGGTACAAAGTAATGGCTCAGTAAACATTGTGTTGGATAACCAATATGCAACCAATAATTTACAGATAAGTAACTCACTGGGTTATAAACAGAAAATGATTTTACTTTTCCACTTGGATATATATTCAAATTATATCCCACCCAGACCCACTTCCCCCTACTTAATTATTACCTTCTCTGTATCCTTATGATTTCAGCTCTTCCTGTATACTAAAAGGTCTTATTTTGTTTCCTAAAACTATGTTTTGCTTGTGTTCAAAGGTGTAATTTTATACACAATTCAGAATTATTATTCTCTGTTCTCCAGGGGCAAGGTTACCTTTGCCATTTTGGGTGAAAAAAAAAAAAAAAGGTGGGGGGGGATAAGATAAAGGACAAAAGAGCAGAGAGCTATCATACCTGGATGCAGGTAACATCCTTAGAGGGGAACACACCTCTCTACATGCTGTAATTTCTACTTGATGTGGATTTGGCAGAGAGGTGGGGAACTTCAGAGTCGTGCGAGCCCCATCAGCCCTGCTCATCCTCCAGCTACCTCCCCTAGATGCTCTTTCTCCTGTTCCAGAAGTACAAGCATGACAACAGGTCTCCTGATTGAGCATAGTACAATTGAGGAACAAAAGAGTGACCCTTCTGTTTTTCAGATATTCTTCAGTCTTGAAATGTGACTCTAGACTCCTACCCTTGGCCTCCAGTAGACCAGACAGCATCAGCATCTCCTCCCTGATGGTGGCACGAAGACAGAAAATAACCAGTCCCCATAAACCTGCAACATGAAGGGCAATTGCCCTTATTCAGGTACTAGGGAGTTGAGGAGAAAGGCTGGTGCCCGAGTTGTCGAATTTCTATACACATTGGAGAGAGACAGCAGCACCCGCTGCTTTTGCTTTATTTTCCTTAAAAAGCAGGACAAATGGACCCTTATCCTCAGTGTCTGTATTTCATCACAGGTCCAGAATAAGAATAATAATTCTTTTGAAAATTCCTGCTGCAAATTTCTAAAAAACTTTTTAGCAAAGTCATGAATATAGTATTTTGAACTGTGTAAAAAAGCTGAGTAAGGTTGGCTCTGCAGAACTACACAGAGAGGGGAAGCATGCTCTAGGTAAGGAGGAAAACAATAATTCAGTGAGACTGGTCTGTGGGTGCACAGTGTAACATTATATAAATGGCCAGCATTTCAAGAACCTACTGTTCAGAATGCGAAGGTTTGGGCATTTTCCTGATGCCCTTGAAAAGTCACTGGAGCATGTTAAGTTGTGGAGACATTTCACTGTGTCTGTAATCAAAATATACACTTAATATAAGCATCCAAACTAGGTGAGAGTGAAGGTAGTATCTTTCGTAGGAAGATACTGTAATCTGTTGGGGAAAAGGCTAACAAAGTTAATGTAATTACAGACAAAGTGAAAATTAAAAAAAAACACACACAAAAGAATGAACTTTAGAGATACTAGTATATCAGGTAGAGACTGTATTCCTCATTAGAGGGGACGCATTGAAAGGGAAGACAAGACATTGCCTCTAAGGTTCCTCTCAAAAAAAAACCTGGAGAATGCAATTGTGAATAATCAAATACAAAAGAACAGGCTTTTGCTTGGTTGTTATGTGTGTGTGTGTGTATTATCTTTTTTTTTTTTTTTAATAAATCCGGAATGTGAATTGGAATTCTTTATTTTTATTAGCCTAATGTTTCTGAATATGGAATACATTGATTCTGATAAAGGGTAACTTCATACAAGCTATTGCAAGTTTATGGAAGAATTTCTTACACCTATTTTGAGAAGTAGTTTCTATAACACAATGGAAGATGCATAGTTTGTCTTCATCTACTTTGGAAATGTAGAGAAAGAATCTTGATTATTTGTCCTTAAAAAGAGTTTTTGTAGCTGCCACAGAGGTCAGAATGCAAAGGGAGATGCTTCGCAAGTAATACAGGGACAAGTGTCTTCTCTTTTAAACCACCTTTGGCGAAGTTATTTACATAAATGTAGTCTGACCTGTCGTGCCTATTTATTACTCTGCTGATTTTTTATTGAAATTCATTGCTTTCCTTGTTCTTTCCTTTTTTTTTTTTTAATCTTTTACTTCCCAGATGAATTTGTAATGGCATGACTTCAAAACAACGTAGAAGTAAAATATGTTGAATTAATGTTTTGCTTGCAAAATCAGCACTTGAGAACCACTTGCTTACAAATAGGCTTTGGTAAGTATTAGAAAGCTCAACCTCACCCAAACTTACAGATGTGAAAAATTTGAGATATCTTACAGAAAACTCGGCTATTTGTATTCGGGTAATAGGTTGGAGGCAGAATACAAACTGTGAGGGGCAATATTGCACAAATATTGGGAATTTATTCCTTAAAATTTGTTCTGGAATGCGAATTGGAATTGTTTATTTTTATTAGCCTGAGGACTTCTATCATCTTCGGTTGATGGGAGTCATCACTTTATCAAATGTGCAAAAAACATCTTTGTTGTGAGAATGGTTGAAATTACTATTTCAGAAACATACACAAGGAAAATTCATACTATTTATTGTTTATTGTTTTATTACAATCTAGTATCTGTTGTTCAAACTGATTATGTCTTGAATCTCCAGATTAATTAATTGATGAAGTCAACATTTTGGACCAGTATTTCCTTGACAGAAAGAGATAGATCATATCATTAAGAGAGTTACTGTACCTTTAAGAAAGTCAGGTGTTAATCCATTTGCTCAAAATGTGTGTTGATAAATAGGGGCCAAGAATGTGAAACATCAAGTTCTTATTAAGGGGTTAGTCAATAAAGATATCTGAATAGAAGTTTGGGAACCATCTTCAACAAAAGAATAGAGATGATTTTATGTTAAAAGTGTTAATGATTCTGAAACCAAAACAACTTCAAGCCCTTTTCATAGGTCAATGTCTGTTTTTTGTTTTGTTTTTGTCAATGTCTTTTGAAATATATATCTTTCAAAACTAGAATTGTAAGGGTTCTTGTAGGTTCATTTTTAAAAAATATATATTTTATTGATTTTCCACAGAGAGGAAGGGAGGGAGATAGAGAGCTAGAAACGTCGATGAGAGAGAAACATCGACCAGCTGCCTCCTGCATACCCCCCACAGGGGATGTGCCCGCAACCAATGTACATGCCCTTGACCAGAATCGAACCTGGAACCTTTCAGTCCGCAGGCCAATGCTCTATCCACTGAGCCAAACCGGTTTCGGCTGTAGGTTCATTTTAAATAAATTGTGGAAATATCCAGATATTTTACATGAATAGTTAACATACTAAATTGTTGGCATGTCACCTATGAAAGACAATAGAATAGAATAGATACATGCCTAGATTCAAATCATGTTTTTCCTTTTAGTTACTCTGTAACTGTACTCAATTGACTTCTTTGAGCTTCATTTCATTATCCTACAAATATAGAAAACAACTCATCTCAGGGATCTTGAGAGAACTGAAGAAAATGTATGTAAAGCCCTTAGTATTTACCTGGAGCAAAGAAGAGATCAATAAGTTTTGTTTGTTTTTTCTAACTTTTATGTCTATATTTCAAAATTATGTCTCACAGAGCAGTAGATCTATTTATGGAAAATGCTTAATTTTGTAACCTCTCTTTTTGAGTGTCACAGTGCATATTATTGACTCTAAAAATACAGTTGGGATTTAATGCTATTTTCTCCAATGTAATGAGCTATCTTAATAGCAGGAAAGAAGAAAATAAGGAAGCCAGACATTATAGATAGGTAAGTCATTTGGGCAGTTTCAGCAGGAAGCTGCAAGGTTGCACTCCTCATGGAACCACATGCATATTCCCTGCAAAACACAAGAGGAAGGGCTCCAAGAAAAGGAAGATAGACTCATGCCAGTGAAGTTGGAGTGACAGGGCAAGTAGTTGTCTGTCAGTCAAACCTATAGACAGAGACAAGATGGTTGGCCAGGATGGGAATACATAATCTCCTAAGCCAGTGTTTCCCAGACTTTTGACATATGTGTACCCCTTCTATAATTTTCGTAATGCTGAGTACCCCTCCTACTCATGAGAACGTAGAATTAAGAGCAGCTACACACAGTGCAGTGCATATCCCCACCAAACTCCGTTGCAATGCATACCTCCACCAAACTCTTCCCATAACACCTAGGGGTACGCATACCACAGTTTGGGAAACACTGGAATTATCTCTTTTGGCTCCCTTGTTGTTATTCTCTCTCTCTTGACTTTTTTGAATTTGCCCATGTTTCCTCCACAGAATGTGGCCCTGTGAACCCCACATGCCATGGACTGATGGTTTGTAGCAGGAGACACAAACTATATTAGCCTAAAGCTGGATTGGACCTGACTCCAACATAAGAAAGGAAACTCTTGTTATTGACTGATTCTTAGCTCTGCTGAAGCCATACTTCTTCTGTGATGGGACAAAGGGAAATAAGACTCTGGAAACAGAGGCATGTAATTCCACACCAATAAAAATCACTTATTCTCCCATGTGGGTCTCAGAAAATTCTTTATGTTGAAATTCCACTCCATTAGTAACAGCAAGAATGAGGACCCCTCCCAAAGTTAACACTTCCATTTCTTAATGAGATCAGTAAATTACAAAAAGTAAATAGTTTTTTTAATCATTATTCAACTGTGCAAATATTAATTACTTCAGAGGCTCTGTTATCTTATAATATATGTAAATTAATTCATTTACTCATTGAATCACATTTTATTGAGTGCTACATATGCTACAGATGCTGTGAGATATTGAGAGTGAAGTGGTCTAAACATGCAATATCTGAACTCAAGGAGCATATCATGGGGTGGGGGGAGACGGGGGAATAGGCCAGGAAAAAACAAAACAAAACAAAACAAAACAAAACAAAAAAAATCAGAAGGACCCAAATTAAAGTAGAGAGGGAGCTTAAAATAGGCACCATTATAAACAGCATATATCAAATATTTCTATGAGGTCAATAAGGAGTACTGTCCCTCAGCCTAGTGGTATTCAGAAAAACCTCCTGGAGAAGTCAAAACATTTCTCATCGTTCATCAATTTAAAACATATTCACTGAGTATATGGTAGTTGTCAGACATTTGTTCTAAGTGTTGGAGATACTACTGGGAAATACATATTAAAAGGGCCTGGGCTTCATGAAATGAATATACTAATGGACATAGCAACGATGATCAGTCTCCAAAAATAAATAAGTGCTACAAAATAAATCAGGTAAACGGGAGGTATAAAGAGAGTTGTTATAATAGGCAGGGTAGATAGAAAAGGCCCCTTTTAAATTTTATGTGATCCCTTGGTTTTATTTATTTATCAAGAACCAATACTTTTATGTTTTATAATAAAACTGTAGGCCCAATGCATGAAATTCATGCAAAAGTAGGCTTGTCTTCCCCTGGTTGCCAGCACCAAACGCCTCCCTTTGTTACCCGGAACCTTTGTTTCCCTCGCAGCCCAAGCTTCATCCAGAAGGTCATCTGGAAGGATGTCCTGTCTCATTAGCATATTACCCTTTTATAATTATAGATGTCTGTGTGAATTAAATTATGTATTAAATGCATTAATTTTAATCGCACAGTTGCATGCAGTTTGAGAATGCTAAACACCCTAATAAATAGCATCACAAACAACAGAGGACATCTATTAATACATTATTTGCAGAGTTCTTTCATGTAGCTTTGTAGTCTATTGCCATTCCTCTGGCCTCAGGCATTTACTGATTTCCTTTCTGTCACTGTAGGTTCATCTTGTTTGTCCTACATTTGAATGAAAATTAAGTGAGTAGCATAACTTTTATTTTGCTTTTGACTTCTTTCAGCATATGGTTTTGAGGATGTATCCATATTTTTATGGATCAGTGGTATAGTCCCATTTTCTGGCTGAGT
Organism: Pipistrellus kuhlii; assembly: GCF_014108245.1. NCBI lineage: Eukaryota > Metazoa > Chordata > Mammalia > Chiroptera > Vespertilionidae > Pipistrellus > Pipistrellus kuhlii. Next base: position 44,915,255 of record NW_023425438.1, on the reverse strand, counting down.
AGAATGTTTTTGTATGAATACACTATAATTTTCCATGAATCTGATAATGGACACATAGGTTGTTTCATAATTTTTATTATTATAAATAAATCTGGTAAGAAATATGTGTGTGTGTGTGTGTGTGTGTGTTATAGTAACATGTTTTCATTTCTCTTAGGTAATACCTAGGCGTGGGATTGTTGGGTCATGTGGGAGATTTTATATATATATATATATATATATATATATATATATATATATATATATATATATACACAATATATATATATATATCAGGTGCCATAATAAATGGTGATGGGAGGAGGCTAAACTTGGTGTCATCCTCGGGGGTTGACAGACTGCTGGTTTCAGCCTGATTTACACAGGTCATGCCGAGGGATCCACTCACTCCACAGATGCCCTTTGAGCCCCAGTGCTGCCCAGGTACGGCTGGCCAGGGAAGGACCACAGGAGGTTGGCTCCAGGGCGTGTCTGGCCCATCTCATCCAGTCCCACTCCACTGGCCATCTTCTAAATAATTTCCTTTCAATGAGAACGAATCTGTGCACTGGGACATTAGTGTTTAAATAAATGAACATACCTTAATTAAAAATTATTTATTGCTAAAGAAGGCTAACCATCATTTGAGCCTTCAGCTAGTCTTAATCTATGTTGTTGTAGAGTGTCTTGTCTTCAGTTGGTAAAAAAAAAAAAAAAAAAAAAAAGCAGTGTCTGCTAAATGCAGTAGAGCAAAGTGCAGTAAAAGGAGGTGTGCCTGTATTTTAAATTCTCTGTCAAATATTTTCAACATATGAGTCAAATGAGAAGGTCCTGATGGTTGGCTCTGACTTTTTAGAAATTTTTTCTTGGCTTTTCTTACATCTCCTTTTAACTTCCAATTGAAAGACATTTTATGTAGCACAGTAAAGGCTGAGGTAAATAGTCTTAATCAGCTTGATGAGGACTTTTCCATTTCTGCTATTATTTTAATGTTGGGGCTGCATTAATCTAATCAGGAATTGAGCTAGCCTGTTGTTGCTAGGGCTACCTCAAATGTAACACGGTTTCAAATGCCTCTATTTATATCTGGTATTTAGGGTATGGGTTGCTATGCTAGGAGTTGAACTCCTTGTTTTTAGTTTTCCTTTTGCATTGTACCTGAAAAAGAATAAATCTCTTGATGCTCTCTCACTTTTATTCCACAATTATTATATCAAATTATTATTATTATTATGAAAGTAAGGGCTAATTTGGGGAACCTTTCTCTGATGTTCTGATTTAACCTCAATCTTAAGCAGCCACTATATCCAAGAATCTCATGAGTAGGGCCTGGACAATTACACCTGCCCCTTCTTCATGTGTAGTGATGAGTTCCGTACTTAAACATGCCCATTTCCTGGGACAGAGGATTTTTTTTTACTTGTTTTACTGTTTTTCTCTTCCCTCAGGGCCATATTCAGCCCCCTCCTTGACAATATTGAATTCTCTTTTACTTGGAGACCAAGATTGTGCTTGATAAAGGAGAAATATGAGATGAAGCTACTAAAATTCAGCAGCTTCAGCTATACCTGTCCTTATAGTTAACATTACACAGGGAGATTTCAAAGGATTCTCTCTGTGCTTGCCTAAAAGTGCTTTGTCAAATTCCCAGAGAAAAGGCCAGAAAGAAGTGTGAACATTATCTAAATCTGTAATCCCCAAGGGATTTACATTTACACCAGAATGCACTTGCCTTTGATAATAATATAAGACATTTCAACTAAAATCTTACTGCTTTATTTCATGTCTTCCAGCACCTGCCCAATTTAAGCAAGTAATCCTGTCACTTCTATCTCTACAGTTGTCTGGATTTCCGGGATTTTGGGTTAGTTGGATGCCATGAGAATTAAGTTGTCCAGAAAAGTCATTTATCAGCAGTCTGTCTAGTTTTTTCCTTGCTGTAATGTTGGGAGTTATGGTCTTTTCATATCTCTAATTCTCTGAGCCAAGAATCAAAAGCTTTCCTTTTTATTTTTAAATAGATAGTTATTTAAAAATATGATGAATTTTAGTAAACCAACCACTCATTAATTAATTCATTACAAAAACTATTTAATAAAGAGGAAATATGAAAAATTGACCCTCATGCCCTTACAAAGATGGCAGCACCCATAGCCACAAGATGGTGGTGCCCAGTCCCTTCAGCCCCGCTGGAGTCCCCTCGTCCTTTCATCCCTGCCTCTGAGAGCGGACAGCAGGGCATGGAAGCTTTGTTGCTGCTGTGATGACGGAGCACCCAGGCCCCTCAGAGAGCAGAGAACCATGAGGAGAAGGCCTAAGCCATCAGTACGACATCCCCTGAGAGCTCCTGGATTGGAAATGGTGCAGGTCTGGCTGAGGACCCCCTCCCCATTGCACAAATTTCATGCACCGGGCTTCTAGTAATATATATTAAATAATATGCCCTCCCATACCACATTTATCTTTCCTTTCAGATAAAAACAGTATTTAAATTATGTTTGTGCCATTTCATTGCCTTTTCATTTTTAGTTTTAATACACACAAGCACACATCATATATTTCAAATATATTTCTGTTTTGACACAATTTTGCTTTTCTTAATTACTTTCATTATTCTACTTAGGCGAACATTGGTCCTTGTCTATTCATCTAAGATGGCTGGTTTCACTGTCTGGAAAACAAACTCCTAGTCTCCTCCAAAACATCAATAATTGTTTCATTTGTAAATGTAACGGGAGAGCGTTACTTACAAAGAAAGTCATTTAACCAATTTTCTGGTACAATGATCAAAATATATTGTTTATTTCTCCTTGAAGAAACTGAAATATTAATTATATTGGACAAGCACAAATTCAGAATATCATCAAGAATGAATTTTTCTTAATCAAAATAGGAAATATTCATGATTAATCAAAAACACTTCCTAAAACAATTTACAGAAAGCAACAATAAAATTTGATTAGTTATTTGAACTTGAAAATTTTATCTGCAACAGTCTACTTTTTGATATCTTAAGAAACAAAACACTAAACAAGAAGAATTAGACACATTTAACTGTGATTCTTACAATAGACCTTCCATGCTTTAGTAATCCATAAATTGCCATTTAAAAGATACTTCTCTAGTATTTACATAAAGGTTAATATAATTTTTTGGAGTAATTTTGCCCATAGAAAATTTGGACATAGTTTTATATTCAATTCAACATATAAACACAAACCCTCCCCCCAAACACACATACATACCTTCCTCAAAAACAAACAAACAAAACACATACCCATATTCCATAAAAAAGGTGGAAATTCCAATTAAATGTTCATTATTAAGTCCCAAATAACATTAGAGAACTTGGCTGTTCTCCTTTCTCTGTATGGGAGCTGAGACCACTGAGGCAAGTATAGACTGTTTATAAACTGTGTTATTGTTACTGTCATAGTACTTAAGGAGGAAGTAGTATTTGATCTACTTAAAATATATTTTCTTTTTCAAAGTTGAAGACTGTCTTTCTATAAAGCTGGATACCACAAGTATTTGAAAACCATTTTAGTTATTTCATAAAGGATCTCCTATTTTTTAAATTCTCATACTATCATCCATCACATATAAAAAATAGTATACAACATATCAATACACAGAATATTAGCAAAATCTTCTGAAATGTATAAGTAGCTGGCATTGTAAATTTTGTATATGATATATACACAGTCCAAGAAAAGCCACTTGATGGAATTTACTATGATTTTATTCTGAATCATACATAATGTTATCTTAAGTACTCTCTCTAATGTTTAGTTAAATCAAATAAGATCCAAATAAATAAAATTGGTAAGGCATACAGCACTCTTTAGAAAACATTAGGCAATGACAACTTAACTCAAATCTATGTATGATCTGCAGTAAGGGGGTAGTTAACATTCCAAGCCTGTGCTAATGTACAACAAAATTAGACATTGGAGCACTATCAAATCTTTGAGGTAAATTCACTCTGACTGACTGGAGTTTGCAGCTGCAGGAGGCCAATAGGAGCTCCCTCCACCGGAGCTGTTTTATCCCTAACAAATGAAGAAGATTCCTGAGGAAAACTCCAGGTCCATAGAAACTAGAAATCAAGCCATGATTGGTAGAGTAGTTGCATTCTCTTCCTGGCAATTGAGGAGAGAGGAGGATATTGATGAAACTTAAGAGATGGAGAAACAGAAATCAACTAATGATTTTGCATGTTTCAGGAAAAATACGACTTGTTCCGAATTGATAATTATCTGTGAACCTTAGTTGCTCAGTGTCAGTCTAGAGGTTCTTTCTGCAAAGATGTATCTACTGGCAAGTATTTTTAAAAAATCAGTCATTTGTCTGAACAAAAATCCTCCTCAAGAGACACCACAGGGGTGTTTGTGTTGGTGACACAGCCATGAACACCTAAACTACCTACACATTTTAAATGCTGAGAAAATCATGGGAAGAAGAGACCTGTTTAATCACATGAATATTTTAGATGAAAGTTTCCAACTATTATTTAAAAATATTATAAAATAAATGCATACATTTTAACATGTTAATAAATAGAAACAAGTTAATAAAAGGCTGTTTTCATTCCCAGAACAACCTTCATTCATTAATTTCAATCATTTGACTTTGAATTCCTTATGGGTTCTCAAAACTGATTGGTTCTATATTCTTTATACAGGCATTGCTTTTAGTTATTAAAAATTTCAGCAATTTTCACAAGGATTTATGCATTTTTTCATTGCATAATTTACACTGATAACTAATCAATGGTTAAACATTAGAACTTTCATTTCCCTCAGAACAAAGTATAAAATCATTTATATGTAACATAAAGCAATTTAAGTTTGGGGCCTTGTTGATATGTTCTAGCATCCCCACCTACCACATACTAAATTATAATTTTTGTTTTAGGCGAAATGAACTACTTTCACTCCTCATATATCATACTATTTCTCAATTGGGTATTGTTTGTTTACTTTTGGTTTCTGTTGTTTTTTGTTTCCTTTGCTTTGAAAGATACCTATTTTCTTCTTTACCTAAACTGTATGATAACCATTGGAGAGCCTTTTTTGGACTTGTTCTCAAAGTGCAAAGTATGTATTAACAATTATTACTTATTATCGTCCTCTTACTTGTCTAATTTTTTCCCTACTAGGCCATGAACTCCTTATGGGAAGTAATTAGAATTCCTGATGGTTATCACAGAGCCTTCCAAAAAAGAGCCTGTAATTCTTTACTGTTCATTAGTTTTATTATATTCATTAGATTCCACATATGAGTGTGAGTATTAATTAGCATAATAAACTCCAGGTCTCTTCAGGCTGTCTTAGAGGATAAGAGGCCTTCTTTATCACAGCTGCATACTATTCCATTGTGTAAATGTACCACAGGTTTTTTTATTCACTCATTTGCTGATGGGCACTTGGGCTGTTTCAGATTTTAGCTATTGTATATTGTATTGTTATGAACATAGGGTACACATATTCTTTCTAATTATTGTTTCAGGATCCTTAGAATATATTCCTAGAAGTGAAATCACTGAATCAAATGGAAGTTCCATTTTTAATTTTTCAAGGAAACTCCATACTGTTTTTTTTTATAGTGCCATTTTAAAATACCACTCTGTGCTGTGGAGCCAAATGATTAGAGAGAGGAACAAAAAGAAATGCGGAGCCCTGGCCAGTTGCTCAGTAGTTAGAGTATCAGCCTTCCTGGCTCTGATTCCAATCAAAGGCTTGCTCCCTGGCCCCAATACAGGGAGGCAACCAGTTAGTGTGTCTCTCTCACATCAATGTTTCTTTCTCTCTGTCTCTCCCCGGCCTTCTACTTCCTCTAAAAATTAATGGAAAAATATCCTCAAAGAAAAATTAAAAACAAAACAAAACAAAAAAGTATGGAAATAAGACAGTTATTTCAGGATTCCTGTATATCCTAGTGCTCTCCTAATTTCGACTACTTTGTCAGTGGTAGATGCGGTGAATGACATAGGTAAAAAATGGAAGGACCAGATGAAGTTTTTCTTTTATTTTGGTGATTGGACTTTTAGAAAGAGGCTGTTACAGAGAGCCAGAATAAATCAAGCAATGCTCAGAGAGTTTGGAGTTACACTGTATTCACTAGTGGGCTCAGAGAAAATGAATTCAAACTCTAAGCAAAGCTACAAGCAGAACTTCCCTTTTTATTAAAGAGCCAGCCCTATGTGTGCTTAGTGGTTATCTCCCTGCTGGCCTTGAAAACAACACAGTTCTATCCAATTAAAAAATGCACCTGGCATTGAAATTATAGGGATATCTAGTCTCTAGCTGACAAGGTCTCACAGCTAAGTTTATATTCCTTATTATTCAAGCAGGCTGAAGCAGGCTAAAAAGCAAAGTTATTTTTTTCGAATAAGAGGCTGTCTAAAAAATAGCAGAGAATTCCAAACAGTAGTTTGACAAAATAGAGGTTAGCCTTCTGAGGGCAACTCTCACTTCCTTCAGATTCAATCTAAGATATTAAAGATTCCATTGGGCAAACCAGGCAGTGCTATCCACACCCCTCTGGGAGTGTCAGCTGTGCTGCTCCATTAGACTTGGTTTACATAAATATACATTAACTAGGCATCTTTAATGGCTCAACACAACACTTTTAAAATCAACATAGGTTAATTTCTTTGTGTTCAGGTGCTAAAAATTACCTCTAATGTAATTTCTATCTTCTAATTTAGCTTCATCAACCAGAGCTGAATTGCACAGGAAACCACTGTTTTAAGATCTGTAACAAGCAAGAACATGAAAACAGGGCAAAACCTGGAATATAGCCAGTATCTAATGCTGCCCGTATGAATCTAAGGGATTATGTAAAAGAAGGTCATATCAAAGTATACTATGTATTTTGAAGTAGCAACTATTGAATATAAATTATTCTAGGTATAACACTGGCATCTCATTTACATGATCTATCTTACATTTCTCAAAATGAACTCCATAAACTATTATCACTATAAAATATTTATATAAACTATAAATAGTGGTCAAATGATTTTAGAAGCTCATAATAAAAGGTTAACTACTAAAAATCCAAACAGATGCTTGAGAAAGTTGTTTTAAAAATAAATTTAACATAGTTCAGGCTATATTTACTAAACATTTCATTTTCCTAACATTAAGCCCACCTAATTAGTATTAGAGAAAATAAATGGTGGAAATGCCAATTCTGTTACAACTCTACAATGAGAACTGTTTGATCCTCATTAGTCACTCCTCATGATCTGAAAATGTACAAACATCTCAGTAATACATACATTTTCCTACTGTACCCAATTTTTGGAACCCATCCAAACCTAGTCACCCAAGTCTTTATTTACCTCCTTTCATTCCAGCAAAAATCCTTAGTCCCCATATCAACAACCTTCTCGAGCAGATTCTCAATCCACAAAGTAGTTACTCTTTTGCTACAGTAATGCTGGCTTAGCAGCACAGAGTACAATGCCACCTTTTCTAGATCAGACTACTCACCCTTTTGAGGGCATCACACAAATTGAAAAGAAAACCTTACACAGATGGGGTCTACCCAGTGATTAGCACCTTATCTATTTGTTCTTAATCAATGCTCATTCCCATTGTCAAGATAGATGATTTGACCTTCACAACTTTTCTACAATCTCTCTCTCTCTCTCTCTCTCTCTCTCTCTCTCTCTCTCTCTCTCTCTCTCTCTCTCTCTCTCTCTCTCTCTCTCTCTCTTATATATGCCCAACCACTGATTAACAAATATATATATTTGTAATGAACTCCTTCAGCTTTTGCTTTCCTGAAAAAATCTTTCTTATCTCTTCAACACTGAAGAGACAACTTTGATGGTAGAGATTTTTTTGTTTGACAATTTTCTTTTTCCTTTAGCTCTTTGAAATTATCAACCTTCTTACCATCAAAATTTCTGCTGAAAAGTGTTGCAAAAATATTATGGGGTTCTCTTATAGGTTAAATTTTTAAATTAAAAATAGTATTTTTCTTTTTGTTGTTTTTAAGATTCTCCCTTTAATTTTTTTTTTTATAATTCAATTATGTTGTGGTATATTTCTTTAGTTTCATTTTGTTTGGTATTTTTTGGACTTCCTGAATCTGAATATTTGTTTCTTTCCCAAGGTTAAATTAGTTATAGCTATTGTTTCTTTAAATAAGCTCTCTACCCTTTTCTTTCCCTCATCTTATGTCTAGAAGACCCTCTTTTATATGTATTGTTTTACCTATGGTATGCCATAAGGCTGCTAAGCTAACTTTGTCATTTTTTTTTTCATTGTTTCTTTCATTGGATGAATTCTACTGCCTTGTGTTTGAGTTCATGGAATATTTCTTCTCAATATAGTCAGTTATTAAATCACTCCATTAAGTTTTTTAATACAGTTATTTCATCATTCAGCTATATGATTCTTTTTTGTATTTTTAAAATTTCATCTTTTTGTTAAAAAATTTACTTTGTTTAGGCATTACTCTATTGACTTCATAAAACATCTTTATGACAATTATGTTGAACTATTTGGTAAATGATTTATCTTTGTTTCATGAATATTTAATTCTGGAAATGTATCTTTCTCTTGTTCTTTATCTATCTTGTTTTCTTGTTCTTTAATTATCTTGTTCTCTTTTTATATATCTATCTTTATTCCTATTTCATCATTTTTCTTCACTCCCTGTGTTGGATTCTGTGCATTTTATTAGACAAACACATCTCCCACTCTTGACAAACTAGTCTTGTGTATGAGGTAAACCTAATTGATCAGCCTGGACTGAGCTCCTGATTTCCCCTCAAATCTTGGTTATTATTCAAGCTGTCTCCATTGTTCCTAGTGATTCCCAGCAGGTGAGGACATGCCAAGACCCTTGGATGTCCCAAAGGAAGGATCACAGCCAGCAACTAAGTGCATGTTGACTAGAGGCCAGATTCTCAGGCATTTAAAAACTGCTTCTTTGATTGCTACAGTCCTTTGGGACTTGTGATTGCAAGCCATGGAGTATCATAATTAGGTAATTTGGGGGAACTACCCTTTTGTTGACAACCATAAAAGTTGGGGTGCTAATAATGTCAACGAGCTTTTTTTCAGGGACATACTGTCTACTTGGTTTTATTGTTGGAATGGGAAAATTTGGGGTACTCCCCTGCTCCCCTGCATTCTGGGGAGGGTCATAGCTGGTTAATTAGAAGTAAATATGTAATCAAACTCTCTCCAGAGAATGACTCAGGAATTGACCTTTTCCCTTGTTCTCCCTATGCTCATCCTTAGGGATCAGCCAAAGTGAAGGTTCCTGTGCCCATTAAGGATTGCTTCTCTGTGATGGTCCTGTGGGACTTGTGGACAGAAATCCAACTGGTTTTCAGAATTAGGTTCTTTGGTGCCTGTCACTTGGGTGGTTGCCTTAAAAGTTGTATTCTGGTTGTGTGCCCTTTGCTCCTTAGGGAGAAGCTGGAAGTTATGAGTTTCTTCTTGACTCTATGGCACTAAACCGGCTATAAGGAAATCCAGTTTTAAAATCCATTCTGAGTTATTTTTTGGTGCTAAGGGATTGTACAATGAAAACTATTATATCTAACTTCAATGGCATGACTGCTAAATAAAAGAAAATTATACACTTTAAGGATAACATGGCTTCTACATTGGTGTAGCTTATCAAAATTCTCCCTTTGCTCCTTAGGATAGAAAAAAATGATAAATACTTCCAGATATTAGGCTACTGGAAATCTTGAAAATTTAATCCTTCTTTGTTTTAACAAAGTTATTCATCCTTAGGGATATTAAAAGTTGGTTATGCCAAAGCCGCTTTGACTCAGTGGATAGATTGTCAGCCTGCAGACTGAAGCGTCTTGGGTTCGATTCCGGTCAAGGGCATGTACCTTGGTTGCAGGCATATCCCCAGTAGGGGGTGTGCAGGAGGCAGTTGATCTATGTCTCTCATTGATGTTTCTAACTGTCTATCCCTCTCCCTTCCTCCCTGTAAAAAATCAAATAAAAAATTTAAAAAAGAGATGGGTATTTAATCCTGTGTTAAATCCAAAATTTCATCTTAATTTGCCTGAGCAGATTCAGTGCTGGAGAAAGCGGGAAGCAGCAGAGCAGTGGGGGTAATACAATGTAGCTTCTCTTCGATAGTATTAGTAATCAGAGTTGTTTACTTAAAAAAGAAATACACTATTTATAATAGGAACATATGCCTTAAAAATTCTAGAGAATGTGGCAAGACTACCTCTTTACCTATATTACTATAATTGCTATATATTATTACATTGTTTATTTTTAGTGCACCTTATAGATTTTGAAATTGCTGTTTCTTGTAAATCTTGATTGCTGACAACAGAAAGCACAGGCACATTCACTTTTATTTTGATGGAAAGAAAACATTTAGGGCAAGACCCTTACGGAAGAAAATAGCACCTTTTACTCACCTATTTGGAAACATCAAGGTTTTATAAGGTTAGTTAAATAACTTTTTACTTTAAAACCATACTATTTACATCAAAATAAGGTTTTAGGACATAAATATATTACAGTAAAATTATGCACTGTGGTATCACTGTAATATTTTTGTTGTTTAAAGCCACATGGAATTAGATAAATTAAAACCCTCTATTTCCTTTTGTAATTATATATTGTCTATATAGTGTCATAGAGAAAATAACCAAATAATAAGAAATGCCACTGTTTGATGAAGATGTTATTCAGAATTTTCTCTCAGTAATACATATGTTTTCAGGTTGTGCCCACCTCATCTGCTATTTGAAGTGCGGTTGATTCTGTTATATCCAGTCTTCTCAGTGATGTAAGATTCAGGGAATGAATGAATGTTTATGCACGAGGCAAGGTTACATCTATGCATATTAGGAAGTCATATGAATTTTAGAATTTTGTTTGGTTTTGATTTATAACTGCCTTGGACCTTCATTTCATATCACTGTGTATATGCCCTCTTTTTTTGTGTGTGCCAAAACGTATCTGGTAATTTTCTATTCAGCTGCTGAAGCTATCATACCTTGCACAGAAGGTTCCTACAGAGCATGCTCTGCATGGCAATCCACAATCTTCTCATAGCCCAGCGAGGTGGACAAATCATACTGATAGTCACAGGCTGATCTTCCCAGATGAGCCATTCAGCAAGGGCATCTGAAGTCATCCTGTTCTTAATCTGTTTTGAAAATCAAAGATCCACCATTTCTGAATTTCTTAAGGTCATTGATCTACTTTATGCTTCCTGTGATATATGGCTTAGACTAGCTTAGAGGTGAAAGATGCAATTAAGCAGGCAAAGTGAAGAAAAGAATTTTGCGATGTAGCACTTACATTTTAAAAGGCTATTTATGACCATAAAGAATGCAACAACAAAAATAGGTTTCTTTCAGCCTTGCAGGGACTCTAGGTTGCTGACAGAGGATACATAATATAATAATGTAAATCTCTGGTTTTATGTTAATAGTACACACACACACAAACAGTTTTTTATTTATTAATATGTATTTTCAGAAAAAAACTTCTTTATTGAGTGTGTATGTTTGTGTGTTTAAATTAAATTATCTAATATTTGGTATAAAGTATGTTTTGTATTGTACTCCTGTCACTCTGAAGTGAATTTATTCTCTAAATGCAAAATAAAAAGGTATTCATATTACAAATAAAAATGAAATTTTCAAGACTAGCAAGAAAATCACACCTCTGGCTTCCCCCATTCTCCCGTGGTGTATGAAAGTTCTCTCAACATTTCATAAGGACTCCCTAAGACCACCATGTCTTCCTATTCCTTCACAGTACACTCACTGTGTCTTTCAAATGTGTGGGGCGTATTCTGTCTTTGAACATTTTAGGTTTGGGGGAAATTATTTCTATTCAACTAAAATATTTTTTTTAATTTTATTTTAACTTGTATACATTAGTCTTGTCATGGTTCTCTGGAATCACATAAAACACATATCAATCTCTTTTCCGTTTGACTTTCTTCTCTCAAAATCCTTAAAATATGTGATTTTTTAAGAAGGCACCCTGCTGAGTCTCCTTCCCACTCCATTAAGTGAAAACATTCCATAAAAGTCGTGATTTTTTTTAATCCTCATCCAAAAATATATTTTTACTGATTTTAGAGAGATGAAGGCAGAGAGAGAAACATTGACTGGCTGCCACCTATATGTGCTCCGCCAGGGATCAAACCCCACCCCAATATGTGTCCTGACCAGGAAATCAAACCAGTCACCATTTGGTGTATGGGAACACAGTCCAACCCACTGTGCCACATGGCCAGGGCTGCCCTTCAATTTTATAACCACACTTCTGTTCATATACGTCAGGGCCTTTTACTTGTGATCCACTTCAGGAAAATAAAGTATATAAACAGAGTTGTTGGGAGCTGAGTGGATGAAAGATCATTCTGCTCTTTCTGTTTTTCACAAAACATCTATGTGCTCACCCCTCCTCCCATAGGGATGAGAGAGGGAATTTAGTGAATGCTTCCTCCATTCACTTACTGGATTTCTCAAAAAGGTTTGATACTAAGAGAGAATGCATTGGCATTACTGCAACAGGCATCAGAACTGTTGCAGTGGAGGAGAGAGATTGACCTCAACTCCACTGAATTAAAAGGTAAAACAATTTCTAGGCACTGGGGTGAACTAGCAGGAAATTATGCCAGGCCCTATGGCTAAGGCATTAGTGAGGAGATTGGTCCATATGATTACATCATCTGCGCTTGGTAATTGGAGTTTACTAACCTTAGGCTTCTATCTACCTTTCCACAGAGACTGGGAGATAGGGGAATCATTCTTGATGATAAATTTCAAAGTGATGGTTCTCTTGAGAAGGATACTTTAGAATTGTAAAACAGGCAAGAATCTGAGAGAAAATTTATATTTTAAAGGGGAAGAATAAGAATTTACAATTATAAGCTCAATGCTTTAAGAAAAAGGAGATTAGGGGCTGATAGTCTGGGGAAAAACTGTCTAAAGTTTAGTCAAGCTATAGGAAATAATAAGGTCTACTTGGTGAATACTTACTTTACTTTTCATTGTTAAAAATTTGGTCTTTATTGAACACCATTAATAGGACAAAGGCATTTTAGTTTGAAAAAGTACTAACTGGTTTTCTCTCTCTTGCATTTCCCTCCTATTCTACAGATAGATAGTTTTTAGAAGTCAAGCTTTTTGTACTATGGAAAGCTGAAAAAATGTGTAGCAATAGTTCTTGGAAAGTTCATATTTCTTTCAGTTGGTTAAAATATCTTGATATTGATGGTAAAGGAAGGAAAGTTCAACATGGATTTGAAAAAACATATTTTTTCCCCTGCAATCCACCTCACTCAGATGCTGTACTTTGTCAATTATCAGACCTCGTCTAACAAAGAACATACCTGGATCCTTCTTTTCCCTATGATTATCTTATGGATACATTTTTCCTTGATATGAACCCAGAAAAGTTGATAATGATTTTTTAAAAATATTTTTATTGATTTTTTACAGAGAAGAAGGAAAAGAGATAGAGAGCTAGAAACATCGATGAGAGAGAAACATCGACCAGCTGCCTCCTGCACACACACCCCCCTCCCACCGGGGATGTGCCCACAACCAACGCACATGCCCTTGACCGGAATCGAACCCAGGACCTTTCAGTCCGCAGGCCGACTCTCTACCACTGAGCCAAACCGGCTTCGGCGATAATGATTGTGACCCTAACATAATTCAGGTGGAACCAAGTGAGCAGAAACACTTGGAGATAAATACCTAAAGAGATAAAATAGATGAAGGTGTTGAAATTGTCAATATTTTCAAGGAAATTGATGACAAGAAAAAAAGACGAATGCTCCTCACAGACATAGGGTACAAAACAGAATGTGTTTGCAATAAAAAGTATCACCCATAGAACCTGGTACAGAAATCACTAAAGATTGATTTAAACTGAAAGAAAAAATTGAATAAGATGAGAAAATGCATGCCCAAAATGTGCCAGAGGTTCACCTGATAAGCCATTGCTATGCTTAAGAAAAATGATGAGTTTAGGGTATCAAACTCATGGATATTATACAAGCTACAGGATAAGAAATGGGAAATTCAAATGGAATTCAGCGGACTAAATAATGACTGGACTTTAGTAATGCTTATTTAATATCCTAGAGAAGACCACTTCCCACTTCCCTTGTCATGATATGAGCCAATCAACTCTAAGCAGATGCAAGGGGTGGTGATCACATCTGAAGTAGAGAAAGCAGCAGTGGCCATAATGCTCAATAAAAATGAACAACTTTTTCCCTTGAGAGTTTATTTCTGTGAATATAGCCTGAGAAAAAGTTAAGCTTTGCTTGCTATACCCAACCTTATGTCCTAATGGTAAAGTTCTAAGTATTAATTCTTTTATACATACGAAAATATATGCTTTAACTTGAAGTAGTATAATAGTATACCCGTAAGGAGGCTTAGAGTTAATCTGTGAAAACCACCTTATTTTATTTTAAATATATATTTATTAATTTCAGGGAGGAAGGGAGAGGGATAGAGAGATGGAAACATCAATTATGAGAGAGAATAATCATTGATCAGCTGCCTTCTGTATGCTCCCTACTGGGGATTGAGCCCACAACCTGGGCATGTGCCCTTGATGAGAATCAAACCCAGGACCCTTCAGTATGGAGGTTGACACTCTATCCAGTGAGCCAAACCAGCTAGTGTAAAACCACCTTATTTGAGAGTTAAATAAAATGTCCAAATAATTTAATTCAATGTGTAGACTAGCTGTCAAAAATTCCAGTTAAATGTAGCATGCACAGTAAATGCTTCAATGCTCGTTGCCCTGGGCTAGCATTTTTTAATATACTTTAGGAAGACAAATCCAAGATCTGTAGAGGACTGAGAGAATCAAAAGGAATAGGGCACACCTGTGTGATCTTTGAAGACTGTTTTCTTTGCTTTATCTGATTAAATTACTAGGATGGTCAGTGGCCTTTTATTGGAGAGACTGCTATTTACATGAGGAAGGTCAAAATCAGTATTATGACTAAGGTTTGATTTAAAAAAAGTTCTTATAAAAACAAAAAAAGTTAAAAAGTAACTTCATAAATATTGGAGATGCAGATCACAAGTTGCTTTAAAATACATTTAAATTATTCGATGAGCAAAATTTGATTTTCAGTAGAAAATCATGTGATATAAGTAACTGAGATAACACTGTGACCATAATATAAGATTTTGAGCAGATTTGTGTATCTTTAGTGACTGTTTTTTCTAAATTCTTTGCATGCGCATAATACATTTGAATTAATATTTGAATAATGGATGCTTGACTGAAGTAACTTACTCTCAAAGCCATACCATTTAAATGGAAATTATTCATTATGGGAATGTAGCCTGGAATTGATTTTATGTGATAAAATTTAATGGAAATTGTATCAAATTTTGAGGCAGGAAATTCCAGTGCAAGTAACAGACCCTTCATTTTTTGTTTGTTTGTTTGTTTGTTTGGTGAGATTTGAGAATAATAATATCTACTATGTCTATCCCTAGATATTTTATAATAACTAAAATTAATGTGTATATATTAATCCTTTTTAAGAACTTTGAATTGTCATATAAACATTTATTAATCACCTACATTAGCAATATGCAGTGCTGAGAACTAGATATAAAATATTAGGATATATTATCTGCCCTTAGAAAACTTAGCTTTAATATTGGTGATATGTGGAGGAGAATATTCCCCCTTTTTTCCCTCCTAGTTTTTCTGGCTGGTTTAAGAGTTAAATTGACATAAAACAGGCTAATAGGAGAAAATAATCAATGTAATTACATATATGCCTAAAGGGGTTTCATAAGAATATGGGGCCCAAAGACAAATTAGTAGAGGCCTTTGTGCCACCTTGAACTAAGGAGACAGCAGTTTGGGTTTCAAAGGGAAGGCAGACAATTCACAGGTGGAAGGAAAGAAACATTTAAAAAAATATATATATTGTGGGGGCACAGAGAGGAGCCTAACAGATATTTATGGGTTCCTCACTGTCATACACAGTTAGTGCACATTTACATATAATGTCTATGATGTAGTTCCCTTCCTGGAACTGGTCCTGTATCTAAATTATGAGGGAAGGTCAAGGTTTTATCTGAGACTTTCATTTCTTAAGAATAAAAAACTTAAAATAATATCGCAAAAGCATATTTTGGGGTGGCAAAACTCAAGTCCTCCTCAAGGACATGAAGTAAATTACAATTAGAATATAAATTGTGATATGTTGGAGCTGAAAAAAAAGAGGAGCAACTGAATGAAATGTTAAGGTTCTAAAGATTTTGCTAGAAGGAGGATTCTGTATCATCCTAGGAGTTTGCATTTGATTCTCAATGGTGCAATGTACAAAATACTTTAAATGAAGTGTGGTGTAACCAGATTTACATGATGAAAGTTTGTTTTTGCTGTATTAAAGAACAGTGATTTATAAACAGCAAAGATGGGGTAACAAGAAGATTTGTGGGAAATTATCATCATAAGTTAGTTAAGGTATGTTACTAAATTTGTGGCAGAAAAAAAAGAGTGTGGAAAATTTGAGGATGATTAAAATTAAAAAGCTGACAGACTTGTGGTATTAATTTGAGAGAGAAAAAAAATACCAATGGTAATTGGGAGTGGTGAGTTTCTCCAATATTGAGGATAATGGAGAAGATGCAAAAACTTAGGGGTTAGAGAAGACATATCAATCAAAACTATCTGTGGAATATTCCAGTTGAGGTTTGTAGTAAATAGTGAACTAAATGCAAGGGAGAATGAGCTGGGGCAGAGATAGATAGATGGTACATATTAGTGACTGATGTCCTTTACATTCTACTCACTCTTTGGTGAAGAACTAATCACCACCGAAGAGTAAGTAGAGTGTAAAGGCTTCTGAAGAAACCATAGAGGAAATATTGGACTTACAAGAAATGCTAAAGGGAATTCTTCAAGCTGAAATAGATGTTTATAACTAACGTGAAAACATATGAAACTGTGACACTCTCTGCTAAACATAAATGTATAGTTAAATTCAGAATAAAATTGTAGTGGTGGTAAGTAAATCAATTATATCTCTAGTATAAATTTTACAAAACAAAAGTACTCAAATAACAATTTTAATGGATAACAAAGATAAAAAGTTGTAAATTGTGCCATCAAAGCAAAATGTAGGAGAGAGTGCAAAAACTGGAGAGAATTTGTGTACTTTCAAAATTAAGTTGTTATCAGCTTAAAAGAGACAATTATTATTATTATTATTGGATATTTAATGCAAGCCTTATGAAATTACAATGAAAAGCCTATAGTTGATACACAGAAGAAAGGAATATGGAAATCAAAACATACCACTACAAAAAATGATCAAATCACAAATTTAGCATGAAAAAAAAAAGAAAATATATTAGATCCAGAAAACACTGAATTATATGGCAATGATAAGTCTATAACTATTAGTAACTATTCATTCTCCAATCAAAAGACAAAGTGGTTGAATGGGTTAAAAAAAAAAAAAGATACAACTATATGCTTCCTACAAGCTACTAACTTCAGCTTTCAGAACACACACTGACTGAAAGTGAAGAAATGAAAAAAAAAATGTTTCATGCAAATGGAATTTTTATTTTTTTTATTTTTTAAATATTTTATTGATTTTTCATAGAGAGGAAGGGAGAGAGATAGAGAGGTAGAAACGTCGATGACAGAGAAACACCAACCAGCTGCCTCTTGCACACCCCCTACTGGGGATGTGCCCGCAACCCAGATACATGCCCTTGACCAGAATCGAACCTGGGACCTTCCAGTCCGCAGACCGATGCTCTACCACTGAGCCAAACCGGTTTCGGCCAAATGGAATTTTTAAAAAAGCAGAAGTATGATGCATGATAAAGAAACTGGAATAATACATATTTGTAACCTTAGACTTTATGAGACTTTTCCTAAAATATGTATCCACAGAAATGGTCCAATAAATGTTAAGATATATGCACAAATTTAGATTTCAACTCTACAGCCCATCTTAGCCAAACATTGGGAACTTCAAAACCAATCAATATGAAATGTTTGCCTTATAATTACTTCTTCATGTCCTGACATAAAAAGATACCTACAATATATTTTTACAAGAAAAAGAATGCATGTAATATACATAATCTAACCACATTTTGTTTTAAAAGAAAAACACTAATGATAATGCACCAATATATTTACTAGAATTATTACACAGAAATTCATATAAGCCTGCTTACCTTCAAGCTGGAGAGTGGACTTCGGCGAATTTAAAATTGTTCCACATTAAATAATTTTATATTGTTTGAATTTCATAAATCTGGTTTGCTTTTTAATGAGAGTCATATAATATTTATATGTGCTATGAATTCCATTTTTACTATATGTAAGGTAATGATAAAATATCCTATCATGCTAAATACACAAGACTAATGTCAGGTTGAAATAACATAAGAAAGTTTTCTCGCAAATATAATGTGCTTTGATAATATCATATAAGGAGGCCTCTTGCTATGAGTCACCAATGCTTGTGTTATTGGGAATGGATAAAGACTAATGCCATGTGTCTATCTTTTTATATTTGCAAAATGTAAATCTTTATTACCACCTACCAAATATATTGAAAAGAACTAAGACAAAATTAAATACTACAAAAAAATTGTGGTTAGCATTACATCCAGGTTAACTACCTCCATGGCTTCCAGGGAAAAGACTGAGAAAACCTTAGTTCCTTACATAAACTTGTGACCATATTTACATTTTATTAGTTTCTGAAATAAAGTTCTTCATTGCTATTTTTTAAAATTCATGATCATTTAGTTTCTCACATAAAATTTATTGGTTGCAAAATGGGATTCCAGGAAAGAAACATAAATTGTTAATCTATGCTTATATAATATGAAGTCAGGCTCACCATCTTCATCTCGGTGTTCTATTTTTAATAAAGAAATAATGAGGCTCTATCATGTCCAAGAGCTCTCAATAAACATTATTGGATACAATTCTGGATATTCAATAACCATTGTCTTTTCTGAATTATTACATTTTTTTAAATAAACAAAGCTTTATTCCCAATTTCTCCACTTTTCCTTTATAAAAAATTCTGAACATCAGTTGAGCATACTTTCAATAACAAAAGCCTGTGAATATCATCTATGATTGTAAAGTGGAAGGTTGTTGTAGGTATGTGTTTTCTTCAGATCCAGTGTCAGAGTATTTAACTCAAAACATCTGTGCTAGAAAAAGAAAACCTGAATTGAAGTTGGACAAAGAATTACTAAGAATGCCAACTGAAACACTTTTCAGTTGAAAAACACTCCAAGAAGGTCTCATTAATTTAATTAGGAAGGAAACTGGCAGGGCTATTTTTCTCACACTGAAGAATGGTGAGACATCATTAAAAAAAAAAGAAAGAAAGAAAGAAAGAAAAGAAAAAAGATCTGTGGTATGGGCCTCTGCTCACTCGTCACTTTCAGCCTTGTAATTATTGGACCTTTCTTTGTAATGCAGAGAGTAAACTAATGTGGAAATGAAAGACGCATTCTGGGCTTGAAACCTGTATTCTTGGCCACAGAATATAGTTCTGATAAGTGGTATGAACCAAGAAGCAAAATTGCTTTATGGAACATAGTGCTGCTTGTTCTTTTAGGAGTCCAGCTTTTCAGTGATGTTAGAGGCAGCTTGACAACTTGAATTCACATGTTCCAGAAAGTGGGACAAAAGGCAATGTGACACAACTGTGATAATATTGGGTTTACCAATGTTGGAAGGTGTCAGAGAAAGACAGGGGCATTTGAGTCACCATGGCAACTTCGGACCCTGTACTACTCAATCACATATAAAAATTATATTTTCAAGAAAGGACACCTGAAAAGGAAAGACCTAATTATAAAGCATGAAAGGATAAATAACAATAACATAAATATTCTGTTGCCTTTTTGTTTGTCATCCTAAAACTGGCTAATAATTAAAATATCTGTGACACTTCATTATCAATACATTCAGTCAGTGATATCCATGAATAAGCCTTCTCATATTAAACATGTTTGATTAAATTGCCCAGAATTACTTCTTGTTAATTAAAGGATCTCCAATATATGATGTAGTAGAGTAGAAACCAATTCTTGGGTTCATCTTGTTTAGGACTTCCTGTGCTTCCTGGACTTATATGTCTATTTCCTTCACCAGGCTAGGGAAGTTCTTAATAATTCTTCACCCCAATTCTTGAATACATACAACCTTAAATATATTAGATAGTTCAGTATGCTTTCTAATTAAAACACTCCTGATTTCACAAAACAAAATTATAATATGACATTATTTTAAAATAATATCCTTAGGTCATGGGATCTAATACATATTGAAACTGAACAAGACTTTAGTAAATGATAAAGAATTTCCAAAAACAATTAAATAATCTGGGCTTGAGTACATGAAAAAATGGCCTACTGGATGGTGTTTTGCCTTTCTGCCCTTTGTGTAAATCTCTCTCACATTGAGTAGGACTAATGTATGCCAAATAAGATTTTGCAAACTTAGAGTATAACTTCTGAGACTAGGTCATAAGATACTATGGATTCTATGTGCTATGTGCTCTCTTTGGATTGTCTGTTCTGGGGTATGTTGGCCACTATATTGTGAAAACACTGAGGCAGCCCTATGAAGACTTCCCTGAGGGTAGCACTGAGCCTTCTGCCAAGAACCAGAAAACAACTGAACAAACATGGAAATATACCATCTTTGAAGTAAATCCTTTGGAATAAGTCAAGTTTAAAAATAAAAAACTCTTAAAATTTATTGAGTTGGGAGAGAGACAGAGAAAGAAACAGATGTTGTTCTGCTTATTATTCAATAGTTGGTTGCTTTTTGTATGTGCTCTGACCAGAGATCAAACCCACAACCTTGGTGCATCAAGACAATGCTCTAATCAACTGAGCTATTGAGCCAGGGCCAAAGTCAAGTTTTTAGATTCCTGTAGCCCTGGCCAACATCTTGACTATGACTCATGAGAGACCCTGTGACAGACCATTCATCTAAGCCACTTCTGTATCCCTTATCCTCAAAAACTATGTGAGATAATAAATGTTTGGAGGTAATAAATATCTGCTACTTTACAATGCTAAAGTGTGGGCCATGTGTCATACTGCCATAGATAACTATTACAGTGTTCAATCAATATTGCTAAATACTGAGTGTTTATGATGGGCTAAGTGCTAAGCTAAGCATTCCCTTTGCCTTGTATAATTGATCCTTCACAATATTCTATCTGAAATTACACAGATGGAAATTCTGGATGTTTATAAGTACACCTACAAAAGCTGTTAAAAATGGAGCTAAAATTCAAATCTTCACTTTCTGCCTTATACCAATGTCTGTGCTCTAACCTCTAGCTGTTAGTAAAGTATTTTTTTTTTAGGGTGGGACATGATAAAAATGTTTACATGGTGCCAGAGAGGTGCTGCCAGACAGGGCAGCACGTTGAGTCAGTGGGTGAGTGCTGTTCCTGATTTCTATCCTTGCCTTCTCACATATATGAATTTATATGGGAGTCCTTGACTGAGTTGTGAAAAGCCAATTTATTAAAGCAATTAAAGCATGCACCTCTACTGAAAAAGGAAAGCAAGGAAACCTGGCTTATGAAGCACAGATGGGCTCTCAGCTAATCTAAAGAGCAGGTTGGGTGAGGGTACGAGGCATTACATACCCTCCTGTCTATAGGTCTCAAAATTCCTCCGCTGACTATTTTGGTACAGATTAATTCTCAAAGTTTTCTTGTTGTGGCCGCCCCAGGGTTCATAAGCACCTGCAACTTTATCTCACCAAGCCCTGAGACTGGTGGCTCCTCCATTTAGCAGTTAAAACTGCCCTTTTTTTCTCTCCCCTTTTTCTCCTCCCTTTCTGCATTCTCTCATAGAGGAAGTGAGTTTTTGTTGATGTTATTGTTCTTTTTTTAACCATTTGCTCTCTTGTTCTGGGTTGGGGAAGATAGTAGTTTGTTAATTACAATCTGGCTGTAAATTGCCCACACTGTTTGGCATTGTTGTAACTTTCCTGCCTCAGTTTCCCTATTCCTCCTGCCCCAACGGTGTCATTTTTAATTTAAATTTATAGTTCATTAAGATCATAGTAGAGTTACTTATAAATATTTAGTCAAATGTAAATGCCAAGATGAATGTTTGAGTCTTATATAAATTCAGAAATATGAGAGATCAATATGTGCTGGAGATATTAGAGACATTCCACCAGATAGAAGAATTTTTGCTGAATCTTGATGTGTGAAATGGGATAAGACACAAAAGGATCCTGAATTATATTCCAAAAATAATAATTTGTTCATGTTACAAGAATGATAACTGCTTGCATGGGAGAAAGAGGATTTCAAAGTGTATGTTCAAAAATAGTAGAGACATAAAATGGGAAAGGTAATTTGAAGTATGGATACATAAAGCAGTAATTAACTCGTTAAGCATTTTATTCTATACTCAATAAAGAATTGATCACTTCTGATCCTAAGAGTTATTTCACAAAAAAGGGATTTTAAGATAGTACAAATATGCATGTGAATATATAGATAAGATTAAATTGAAGAATATAAATAGAATGTTTATGAAAAATATAGTTTTGCCTGTTTTCTATAAAATAAAAGAACCATCTGAGAAAGGAAGAAGTGAAAAGCAAGTTATGCCCAATGAATAAATAATTCAGTAAGTTGATGAATGGTCTAATAAATAAAATAAGATGCAAGTTAGGTTGTCATTGCTGCAGTACTTGGGCAAGCAAGAAATATATATCTTTATCACTTAAGAAAGACCTCAAAAAAGTTAAGTTTCAATCTTGAAAATAGCATTGATAAAACTCACAAGTATTTCAAAGTAGAAACAGAAAATCAAGACATGTATATGTACATATGATGTATAAGTGTTCCTGTAAAAGCAAAACTATTTGTTTAATCAGACACAGAGATTTTTTAAATTAATTCAAATACAGCAATACTTTGAATAATTCACAGGTTGCAGTGTTTACCCTCACACAGTCAAAAATTTATGTATAACATTTGACTCCCCCAAAACTTGACCAATAGCCTGCTATTAGAAGTTAACAAAACATAAAAGAAATTAGTACATATTCTTTATGCTATATGTATAATATACTGCATTCTTACTAGAAAGAGAAAATAAAATGTTATTAAGAAATCATAATCAAGAGCAAATACATTTTCAGTATTTACTGAAAAAAATCTGTGTATGAGTGGACCTGCACAATTCAATCCTGCGTTGTTCAGGGTCAACTATATTCTGCTACAACCAGAAGTACACATTTCAAATGTGTCTACATGGGAAATACCTTTTTGTATGATGATATCACCAAATGTCACATATTTTCTTTTTACCAGTTGTAAGTTGACTATACAGCATTAAATTAATCTTACATGGCCATTTACTTCTTCTAGCTACCAGCCTCTACATCTGTATAAGTATCAAGTGATAAAGCATTCTGTTTATGTCATTGTAAGAAGACAAGATTCAATTTGCTTCACAGGGCAAAACAACTAGAAATTCTATGAATACTTTTTAATAAGAAATGTCTATTTTATATCATATTAATCCTGCTGTAATAACATCACTCTGTAATTTTTCAGATATTATGTTATTTTCTTCCAGATGTTATTAATCATAAAATGGGGAAATTCAGTTTATTAATTTTAATGAGTTTAAGATTAATTTAAATATGAAAAGGTTTGGCTCAAAAAAGGACTGTTTTTTCTTTACTTTCGTGATTTATTATATGTAAAGTCTATATACCATCACGTCCTGAGATTAGTAAATAGAGTCTTGGATAACATTTCTAAGTCTGTGAAAACATAGTCTTAGAGATTTCTTACTCAAGTGACTCAAAAATGTGTAAAAAAGACAAATACTATGGGATTTCACTTATATATAAATATGATTTCACTTATATATGAACAAAATATAAACAAAGAAACAAAACTGAAACAGACTCATAGGCAGAGAGAGCAAACTGGAAATTGCCAGAGGGGACATCTTAATTCTGAGGGGCCATGCTTCCTAGCAGCTGTTCCAAAACACTGGGAATTACATGTCCACACCCTTCTCCCCTGCTTTTGAATAGAATAGAGTAACTTATCAAGATGCTTTAGCAAACAAAATACAGGAGCACAATAAAGTCAGAGAGCTCAAAATGCAAAGAAACCCAGAGGTTGGATTCCAAGAGACTTACTGTGAACTCCCTGTGCAAGAAAGCCCTGAGCTCAGTAGACTTCATGGCACCAGAGCCTGGTTTGTTTATCCCTCTCACAGTTGTTAGAGGGTGAGGGCTTCTTTGGCTCCCCGTTCTGATGTATATACTGTTAAAAGTCCAGAATTAGCACCACCAAACCAATAAACAGCATTTAGTAAGGGTTTATAGTACCTAGAAAAGCAGTGTGGGAAGTGGGAGTATTCAAATTCAAGGCTGACTTGAATCTCCAGAGCATGACGGTACAGAATGGATTATAAAGAGAACAGGAGAAAGGTGTAAGCCTTTACAAAGACTGATTATTACAATGGGGGATGTGAGCCTGCAGAGGGATTGATTAAATATGATTAACTTATAACGTATTTGAAGCATGTCTTTAATCTCCTTTACTATTATTATTATCAGAGACATTGCCAAGAAGAAGCCCAAGGTAAGTTTCTCTTGTTTTGCAGAAGAATCTGAATTAAGTTGCACTTATGTGGCTAAAATGATTTTGTGTACTCCGGGAATTTTTAAATCTGATCTCTGCATTGTGTTTAATTTTAACAGCACCATGGGCTCCCCATCCTAAACACTATTCTTAACAGCAGGCAAACCACTTGATCAAATTATCGATAACACTTTATCAAATTAGTACTCCACACAGTAGGTGAAGTACACACAAATGTATGCAAAAACAATAATGCACATAAATAAGTAAATAAGTTAATGAATGAAGGAATGAATGAATGATTGAATCAACTAATTAATTAATTAAGTAATGAAAAATAAAACAAACTCAGGCACTCACACACATCCTTGGGCAAGTGGTTCCTCCCCGCAGCTTCTAGATGTCCGGGATTCACACCAGACCTTCACTCCCGCTCTTCCAAGCTTTCTCCAGCACCCTGTCAGGAAGCATTTGGCCCCTTCACCCAAGCCCTCCATCGGATGCTCACTTTTGAATACCATGGAGGATGCCAGTGGTATAAACATAGTAGTTTCCCATAAAGGCCAACCTGGTACAGTTGGAGCTGGCAGAGTGTGCTATGTGACCTTGGGTGTGTGGGTGGAGTAAGTACGAGTCCAGAGAGGAGAGGAGGAGGAGGAGGGGGTGGGAACTGCATAAGCAGTAGTTCAGAGAATGGCAGAATCAGGTCTGAAGAATTGCAGCCACGACCACTTTTCCTAGAGGAAGCCAGATCTCGAGAGATCTGCGAGTTCTACTGGGGTACAGAGGGTCTTGAGATCACAAACACCTGGATACCTCTGTGTCAGAGGCCCTTGATCTCAGACTCTGTGTTAGGGGTCAGGCTCAAACCACTAGTCGCAGAAACCCAGTCCTCTTAGAAGCCAACCCCCATTGAGAGGCACTGTGTGGTTTCATCCCAGAGGGGGATAGGGTGGGGTCTTGGGAGAAGGGGCGAACAGGAGAGTACACTTACTGCTCATGCTCTGGCTACACATGGAAAAGGCTAGGGCCGTGGTCGGCAAACTGCGGCTCGTGAGCCACATGCGGCTCTTTGGCCCCTTGAGTGTGGCTCTTCCAGAAAATACCATGGCCTGGGCGAGTCTATTTTGAAGAAGTGGTATTAGAAGAAGTTTAAGTTTAAAAATTTGGCTCTCAAAAGAAATTTCGATTGTTTTACTGTTGCTATTTGGCTCTGCTGACTAATGAGTTTGCCAACCACTGGCCTAGGCCAAAAATTATATTATGGATTATTTAGTATAAATGCATGAGGACTTGGAATAATTGCTAAAAAATATTTGCTCATGGTAAATGTAGATTTTTTATTACAAATTAATTTGGATACTGGGTAACTTTTAATATTGATAAACCCCCATGAAAGGTTAAAAACACAAATTTCAAAACCCCCTTTTCCTCTTATTTCTTCCACATGCAGTATGTGATGCCCTAGGACAGCAGGAGGTTTCCTTAGTTGAAATCCTTATTCAAGGGCTTTAAGGTGAAGACAGCTATGTAATCATCTAAACACAATTTACCTTGATCTATTGAAATTTGGGGGAATGGAAAGATTTCTGTCTTTCCCCCAATGTTATGTAAATGTATATTCTAATCAAAACAGAAAAATGGCTTACTTGTAATAACATTTTCACCAATGGTGTTTGAGACTACACACACAAAACACACACACACACACACACACACACACACACACACACACATACACACACACACATTTGACCTTAGAACAACATGGGTTTAAACTAAATGGGTCTGCTTCTACACATATTTTTTCCCCCCCAATATATTGTTTCAGTCTGTGGTTGGGAGTCTACTAATTTGGAGACTCTACAGTGTAGGCATTGATCTACACCATTTTATATAAGAAGTCAAAAGTTACATGCAGATTTTATACTCTATGGAAGAATTGGCACTTATAACTCCTGTATTGATTAAGGATTGAATAGATAGATATAGAATAGATATAGGCATAGGCATAGGCATAGGAGTAGATATAGGTATAGATACATCTCTTCTGTTAAATTCTCAATGATTATTTTTATTTTAACTATAGTGTCGTGTCAGATAATGTGAGAAAAATGTTATCTATCAATAAATTAAGTAACTTAGGGCATTAATTGTTAACTATGGTAAATGCTATGTAGAAGAAAGTGGGTTATTAATTGAGATACATGTAAAATTATATATTACATGTTTATTAAAGATATTGCAACAAATAAATTATAATATGATAAAAAAATAATAAAATAGTTTAATGAATATAAAGTACAAAATTTAACCATACCTGTCATAAGTAGTATTACCTAATCATGAAAGTATTTCAATATATAATACTAGAGGCCTAGTGCACAAAATTCATGCATGGGATGGGGGGTGTCCTTCAGGCCAGCCTGCACTCTCTCCAAACTGGGACCCCTTGAGGGATGTCCAACTGCCTGTTTAGGCCCGATTTACTAACTGGCAGTTGGACATCCTTCTCAAAATCTAGGACTGCTGGCTCCCAACTGCTTGCCTGCCTTGCCTGATTGCCCCTAACCACTTCTACCTGCTAGCCTGATCACCCCCTACTCACTCCCTTGCCAGCCTGATTGATGCCTAACTGCTTCCTGGATGGCCTGATTGTCCCTAACTGCCCTCTCCTGAGGGCCTGGTCACCACTAAATGCCCTCCCTTGACAGCCTGGATGCCCCTAACTGCCCTCCTCTGCCACCTGATCACCCCCAACTTCCCTCCTCTACTGACCTGGTCACCCCTAACTGCCCACAACTGCCCTCCCCTGTAGGCCATCTTGTGGTGGTCATCTTGTGGCCACATGAGAACAGCCATCTTTGACCAAATGGGGGCAGCCATCTTGTGTCTTGGAGCAATGGTCAATTTGCATATTACTCTTTTATTAGATAGGAAACTAGTGGCCTAGTGCATGGAATTTATGCATGGTGGGGATTTAGGGGGGTCTTTCCTCAGCCCAGCCTGCATCCTCTCCATTAGGGACCCCTTGGAGGATGTCCAATTGCTGGTTTAGGCTCGATCCCACAGGCAGTCAGACATCTGTCTCACAATCTGAGACCACTGGCTCCTAACTACTCACCTGCCTGACTGCCTGATTGCCCTTAACTGCCTTCCCCTGCTGACCTAATCTCACCCAGTCTCTGTCTCTCTTTGTTTTTCTCAGCAGACCTTCCTGCCTCCCTGTCTCCCTCTTCCTTTTTCCAGGCTGGGAGGAGGCAGGGCCCATGGGGCTGCTTCACCCTCTGCCAGCCCTCCCTTCCATCCAGGCCTCTTCAGGTCTAGTCTGTTTTGTTTACTCATTCTGAGAGAGGCTCCAAGAGCAAGCTGGGAGGGAGGAAAAGAAAGGGAGAAAAGGTTGAGAGCTGGTGGACGCTCTGTGTGTCTGTGCATGTGTGTGTTTGTGAGTGAGTGTGTGTGCCAGCCCCCCTCCCCCATCCTTGTCTCTGCTGCCACAAGTCCCCACCCACCAAAGCCTGCTGCACACGCAGCCTGGGTATTAGGTGGAGTTTCCGGTTGTTCGGATGTGATGACCCAGGGTTTTTATGTATTAGGATAAAGTTTTTTAATTACATTGATTAATATTTTATTCTGGGCTTCAATTTTTAGAACTCATAACATCATTTTTGGTACCATTGTTTGCGTAAGAAACTTGAATTATTCTCTTTGCAATGTGTTACAAATTTTTTTCTGTCCTATACAAACTATTGCATCAAATGTCCCTATCTCTGAAATGAATGGTTAGAATGAGATTATCTTTAATACTCCATGATAATAAAATACCCATGCATCTTTGACAAATATGTTCTGTTTTGAGTCATTTTATTAATAATCTGTTTTCTTCTTTGCCTATTGGTCCAGGTGAAGTTGCATTTATTACCTTCCTCTCAACTTTAGCCTTTGCTGTTATTTTAAAGTAATGTGATGATATACTATTCTTGGTACACATTTATATGAGGACATTTTGTTGATAAAGATTTTAATCATTGAACTGCCAAGTATATGTTTCTGTTATCTTTATGCTCACATAAAAGGAACAATGGTCTCAGATTTATGTTGCTGAAATCATTTCTTTTCATCTAGTATTGGCAAAAGGAAAATACATTTTTTGGATATTTATTACACATTTCCACTCTGCTTTTAATAAATCCCTTCTCAGATATTGAGGGATTCTATTCTTCTACTGTATCCACTTATGTCAGATTTGACACTGTGAATTTACCTTTACTCAATATTGACAATTCACACTTGTAGCTAAACTTCCGTATTCCCCTCTGGATACTTGGATAGATGAAAATAATGCTTCCTTTCAAAAGGCATTCCCTTAAGAGGCTGAAACAAGCCTGGGCTTTCAAAAGCTTTAAAAGAATAATTTAATATAACAAGTTGCTGTTATATTTTAAGCAATTTCTATTGAGCACTACCTATTGCTATCTTATCGTTTATTTTTAATTGTAGCAGTAAAATCATTCCACCCAAACTCTATGATAGTGAAGGCAGTTAGATAATAGTTGGTATAAAGGAAAGGGCAAGAATCTAAATATTCTTAAAATCTTATAATCAAATTAGAAGCCCAGTGCATGCAATCTGTGCATGGGGGTGGGTCCCGCAGCCCAGCCTTCACCCTCTTCAATCCAGGACCCCTTAGGGAATGATTGACTGCCAATTTAGGACCCATACCTGTAGGTCCTAAACTGGCAGTCATACTTCCCTCTTCTAATCCAGGACCACTGGCTGCTAATCGTTCACCTGCCTGCATACATGGTCACCCCTAACTGCCTCTGCTGGCTTGATTGCTGCTTAACCACTTGCTTGCCAACCTGCTGGTCCTCAGCTGCCCTGCCCTGCTGGCCTGATGGCCCCCAACTGCCCTCCCCTGCTGGTTTGATCACCCCTAACTGCCTCTGCCTCAGCCCCCACCACCATGGCTTTGTCTGGAAGGAAGTCAGACATCCAGAAGATGGCCACTTGACCCGGTCTAATTAGCATACTACCCTTTTATTAGTATAGATAACTCAGCTGGCAACATTTTTGCTTATTGTACACTAGGGTCAAGGTAATGTTTTCCATATTTTCTGGGACCTGGCTGACTTATATCTGCTCTGTGTTAAAAAAAAATCACTGGCCATTAGACATTAATAAAAGACTGGATATCAAAAGATACATGTTTGAGTACAAAGTCTGTAGAGAATGATTGAGATATAACATGAGCATGGAAGGCTAGATCAGTAGTTCATAATGATTTTTTGTGTGAGAAAATATATTTTCCATATTCTTAAGATCTCTATGTAGTTATGGTTGGAATAATTATAGTAAAAAGGTGCTCTAATATCCATGGGCAATATCAATTATTTGCAAAAAAGAAAAAAAATCCATTTCTGTGTATTCATTCCTAGGGGAAAAGAAGGTTCTACGAGGAGTCTCTCCTTATAACATAGGACCCGAATAACTTAGTGATCACAAGGTCTGTCAAGTTAAGTATTTAATTTATTAGGCTATATCAGTTTATGATACAAATTTACTGTTATCTGGCCAAATACATCAACTGCAGAGAATAAGTCTGAAATGTATAATTTTGGACTAAGAAAGGGGACACTAATTATTTGAAACCTAGAACTTACATCTGAAAATCTTACCCATTTCTCCAGGTTATCTGAACTAATGAATTATAGGAACATACGGTGTCTTTTGGAGTACTTATCCAAGAAGTAAAAGCCTACAACATAAGCCAAATGAATAGGCATTAAATGTAGCTATTATCTCCAAGATCCAACTGTTTACAGGTATACAAAAAAATACCTATTTCCATGTAGAAGGTATGGGTTGCAAAGAGAGCCATTCAAGTCGTATTATTGATCTGTCAGTAATATTATGCCACCTGAATAAAGCTGAGGAAAAAAAGAGCATGGAATCATGAAATGAGGAATAGTTAGATCTAAGTGTTTACTCTGTCTAAGCAAGACTTTCTTTTGTAAAGTAACAATAGTTGCTGCTGCCTTTAATTCTTTTGAGAAAATTAAGTGATATATGTAAATATAAAATAGTACCCTGAAAAATATATGATTAATAATTATTACTTTTACTTCCCTAACTTCAAATGTATTTTTAAATAAATGATCCACATTTATTTTGGGGAGATAATCTCCCATGTATCTCTCGCATTTCTGCACATCTTCTGAGGAAAGGCATAAAAAGCTGTTGTTCCAGACCAACCCTCTCTCATTTTCCGTCAAGTACAATAAAGATAATGTCTCCATTTGGAAAAGGTTGGGCAGATTGCTAATGACCCCTTTAAAAAACAGGAGTTTCCTCAGCATGGGAATCAAATCTCCCTGAGCACAGCATCCAGCTGGCTTACTCCACATCATTCTGTGGAACATGGAGCAAAGGCGAGAAATATGAAAACATAAATTTTATGAAGCCAACTTGGCTCCAATAGTTCTTTGTTACCATTGTAATTAGCTAATTATTAATATTAATAACAGGAAAGGAGCAAAGGGAAGTCCAGGCCTTATTAGCATGGACATCTGGGCAGCATTACCAGGAAGGTGCAATTCCACACTCCCCGGGGAACCACCAGTCAATTCTCTTCAGATCCCCGGGGGAAGGAACTAGACCAAGGGGAAGAAGGTGCTTGTTTGTCACTCTAATCTGGAAAGAACTCTCAATACCCAACAGAACATATCAGACTGATATTATGTCTCCTCAATCCTACTCTTCATGGGGCTTTATAAAAACAATTGCTTGAATAGTAGATTTTGGTTAATATTCTGTGACTGCAGCCAATGATGAATAACAGGATGTCTAATAACTCACTGCAGAAGATATTAAAATGGACTGGGGCAAAATTTACTACTTCATTCTCTCTATTCTTGCCTTTCATTTTCTCCTAGGCCTTTTCTGACTCTCACCTCTACCTATTTTGAATCTTTTACTTTCCTAAATATTGTTTGAATTGCCAACTTTTGAAGTTAATTTGTTAAAGATAAAATTTTTATCACTCTCACTAAAATTTCAACTTTAATTTACGTTTTCTGAAAACAAAACAAAAAAAATGGTGAAATTGAAAGCCCATAAACTAAAAATTTTGAGCAAACCACACCAGTAGTTTGCCCTTCAAACTACACCAGTTAGGCATCTTCCCCACAATTATATCTACTACAAATTAAGACATATGGCTTGAAAGCATCAATTATGATTTTGAATAGCCAATCTGTTCCTTTTTTTCCCCTCTCTTTTTAAAACTTCAACAAGTATAGCCACATCCTATTTATTTACCATGTTATTTCAGCCTCCAAAAGCATTTTAAGAGCTGAAAATAGGGATATAAATGACACGTTAAATTTTCATCAGAAAGTCAGTGAAGTGTTTTCCTATTTGACACATCTTATTGTGTAATGAAACATAACGGTGTGAAACTGACAAGATGAAAGGAACTGCATGTGGCCTGCCCAGACTGTGAAAAAAAAAATCAGATTTGTAATATATGAATTATAGTTAAAAGGATAGTGATATGTTTGGAGACTGTTTTAATAAAATGATTCACGTGGCCTCTTCTACCCTGATACTTTTGATTTTTAAGTATGTATTCCCATTTTTCATTTTTTATTATGGAGCAAAAAAGGTAGCATTCTAATGAGAAGGTGAATTTGACTTAAGCAATGCTTTTGAGCAATTAGTAAAAATGACAGCAACAAATCTCCATTGTGCCAGAACATTTGTGAGGAATTTTATACTTACTGTATCATTTCATCTCCAGAAGTGTATGACCTAGGTCCTATGGTTATCCTTATTTTCCAAATGAAGAAACTGCGGCTTTAAATGAAATGAAGTGATTTGCTGGAAGTAAGTCCCTGAACACTGAGCTGTGTGTGATTCAGCGTGCTTCTGTCTGCCTCCAAAGACCACATCCCTCACCCAAAATGATGGGGCAATTGTGGGAGTACCTTAAAATTTATTGCAAATAGTAGAAACTTAAATTGCCACAAGAATTATTCAACATGATTTTAAGGGTTCAAGAAGGAGAAACACTTGTATTCTTGTAAAGAATGTGCTGATCCAAGTAAGCTCAGAATGACATCTTTAATCTGAGTAGGAAGTGGTGTGTGAAAGGGAAATTGGGGGAGCAGCACCCTAGAGTAGAG
This sequence comes from Pipistrellus kuhlii, assembly GCF_014108245.1. NCBI lineage: Eukaryota > Metazoa > Chordata > Mammalia > Chiroptera > Vespertilionidae > Pipistrellus > Pipistrellus kuhlii. The sequence continues at coordinate 44,882,418 of NW_023425438.1, read as the reverse complement.
TAAACAGATATCAGGGTCCCAGATCAGGGGCATTCTTCAATGCACTAAATCAGTGCAAGATAGATTTGTTTCATTATTGTGGACTGATCAAGTCAAGGGAGTTTTCACAGACTGAATTATAAATTGTCAGTTTTATGCACCCTGGATACCAAATGGGGCTCTCTCAGACCAAAACACCTTTCATTTCAATAATAAATATAGAGTTTATAATGTTCCCCAACCAATATTTTGCCTGTGCACCAACAGATTCCATTTTCCCCTGAATCATTAGGGGTAAGCTTGTGAGTATTGGGTTCTTAGTAAGCGTTGGCCTTGCCTCTTTACTGTGTTGTTCAGACAGTTGTGGGGACACTTTAGAGCATAGTATTAGTGTATCTATTGACCAGCTCCTGGTTTTGAGCTCAGTTTCCCAACAAAGTGGTGGGCCTGAGTCTTATTTTCTCTATTTTTAATTTCTTAAAAAGATGTATTTTTGTTGTTGTTGTTGTTGTGTTCAGAGAGCAAGGGAGAGGGAGAGAGAGACATAGAAACATTGATTATGAGAGAGAATCATTGGTCAGCTACCTCCTGCACATCCCCTCCTGGGGATCAAATCTGCAACTTGGACATATGCCCTCACCAGTAACCTACCTAGTAACCAGCTGGCTCATCAGTTGGCACTCAATTACTTAGCCATGCCAGCTGGGCTGCATGCAATTTTTTAAAAAGTATATTTTTTATTGATTTCAGAGAGGAAGGGAAAGGAATAGAGGGTGATAGAAACATCAGTGATGAAAAAGAATCACTGATTGGCTGCTTCCTGCATTCCCCTACTAGGGATCGAGCCCATAACCTTGCATATGTCATCGACCAGAATCAAACTCTGGACCCTTCAGTGTGCAGGTTGATGCTTTATCCACTGAGCCAAATCAGCTAGGGCTGGCTGCATGTATTTTAACAAAGTAAATATCTGAAAGGGATTTGGCAGAGGGAGAGCCCAGCTGCCTAGACACTGACCTGTGGCTGATGCCTACATGCCCAGCCATTCCATGCATGAAGGTTTCCCAGGAGATTAAATATAATAAAAATTGTTTCTATTATCAAGAGAAGGGGGGGAGGGGGCAATCTGAAAGGGTCTAATCACTAGTGGCCAGACCAGAGAACAGAATTTATGGGATTGAGTCCAAAATAAAAAATGTCAGGGCCCTTTGTCTGCATAAAAGGATAAAAAGTGTTTTCTTTCTTGATGTTTCCTGATGTTATGTCTCTACTAGTTAATCTTGCCCTGCCCCTGCCCTTTGGGCACACAAATACTTGTGGGCCAAGTGCAGAACCTCAGAGGCACCCGAGTCCCATCCTGTGCATAGCTGGCTTCCCAAGGCCTCACAGACCCTCCCTGAACAGTGCACAACTGGCAGTAGAGACTCTTCTGTCCCACTCACTTCACTTAAATCCAAAGATAACATGATGCTTTAACCAGCAGCCACAAGACAGCAACCCCCCAGCACTGGCCTTTCCTCTGTGAACCTGGTTTCAGGTCATGAAGCTGGCCCTGCTGGTGTCACTTCTTAGTAAAGATGTAATTCCAAACAACATACATTTTCTACTAAAATTACTACATTTGCTGATTAATAGCAACCTATATTTTGATATTTTTGTTCTCATAACATGTCCCTTTTATCCCTACTTTTGGCATGGCTTATCCTACATTAATTTGTAAATTCTGACAGGAAATAATGTATTTCCAGTCTCTATAAGTTGAGTCTATCAGCAGATATATATTTATAATGCAATTTGGTTCCTATATAAATACTAGAGGCCCTGTGCACAAAATGTATGCACTTGGGAAGGAGTCCCTCAGCCCAGCTTGCACCTTTTGCAGTCTGGGACCCCTTAAGGCATGTCCACCTGCTGGCAGTCAGACATTCCTCTGGCAGTCCGGGATTCTCTCAGTCTGGGACCACTCACACCTTACTGACCAACCGCTGCACTTACCAGCCATGAGCCCAGCTTCTGACTGAGTGGTGCTCCCTCTGTGGGAGTGCACTGATCACCAAGGGGCAGCTCCTGCATTGAGTGTCTTCCTCCTGGTGGTCAGTGCATGTCATAACAATTGGTCATTCTGCTGTTCTATCAATTTGCATATTAGGGTTTTATTATATAGGGTAGTAAGTAAAAAAAAAAAGAAGAAAGGGAAAGAGTAGGCAGAGAAGCAGAAGAATGAAGAAGGGAAGATGATAAAGAGGAGAAAGAAAGAGGGAGTGAGGGTAGGAGTAGAAGAGAAGAAAAAAAGAAGGAAGGATAGAAGAAGAAGAATATGAATAAAGAGAAAACAGATGAATACAATATTTGCAAATGGAGAGGAAAAAACAATGAAGAAAATACTGTTGTAAGAGATTGAAAGGCTCTGTTGTCTCTGACTGCAGCTTGCTCAAACTTGCTTTGTTCTACTGGCCTTCAGGCTAGTAGCTTCTGCTTATCTTGAACATCTACATACTAAACATTAGAGAAATTCTTCCTGGGCTTGAGTTTTATAAAAACAGTCTGTCCCAGTTGACCTTCCCTTGACATAAAAGAAGCCTGAACTCTGAACTCTTTAAAAAGATGGATTTGAGTTACCACTAGGTCTTACCTGTTCTCAGTTGGATATTTCATAATTAAGAAATCTTTGATCATGTGACACTAAATAAATAGGAAAAGGGAAAAAGAAGAAAACTACAATCCCTATTCATGATTTGTTGATTTCTGTTAAAACCAAGGAGGAAAATCTATGCCTACCACCTGCAATCTAGATCTGTTATTCTGCCTTGTAGAAATGAACAATTTTGTTCCTTTTTTTTTTTTTTGCATTATTATTATTATTTTCAGAGAGTTCAGTGATGTTGGAAATGTGACATTTGTGAATTGATGGCTGAAATGCCAAGTAAAAAAGTTTTCGCAGGAGAGATCACTTATGTAGGTCCCAGCTGGCATGTTCAGATAAAGAGATTTCTGAAGAATGAGGTTGTTAAGCACAGCGTGCTCAAGTGAACCCTTGAGATTTTGCCATATAGCATTTCTCAGCACCCTGCTGTAGCTTTGTTTTAGTTCTCAGGAGGTTTTGGCTTTTTGTGACTTTATATTAGCTTCTTTTATACTTAAGATTACCAGCTATAATAGAAATAAAACAGCATAATAATTACTTATATGGCAACCCATTAGACACCTCAAATTAACAATAATCTTTATTAAATGCTTAAAAACAGATGTTCTCATGCATCCATGCCTACAATAGCACATGCATGCTTGTGAAAGTACACACACATGAACACACACACACTCACAACACACATTTCCCAATGAAGCTAAATGGCCTATCTGCTGAATAAAAAGCAAAAGGCACATGGTCATTCTAGAGCCATGGCACGGTTTTCAGCCAGTAAACAATGGCTGCCATGCATCTTGATTTCTGTTTGCTGAAATATAGCCACTGTCTGAAACTTAGTAGAATAGTTTTTATTCATTTTTATATTTTAATAATAGCTAAATTATGTAGTTTAGAATGTCAGACTATGTTTAAGCTGATAAGGCAGTTTCCTTTATATCAGGTCTAGTAGACCATTGTGCTGTATCATGTGTATAGGCTGCCTGCTGCCTCTGCAGGAGCCGGCAAAAATACAGCACGCCACTGGGAGCCAGGCTGCTTCCACTGAAGCTGAACTGCTTCTATGGGAGCTGTGCGGCTCCTGCAGGAGGCAGCAGCAAGTGTGGGAGCCAAGAGGGAGCCAGGCTGCTTCCATGGGAGGCGAGCCCGCTGTCTCCTACTCACGCCTGAGCTCAGCTGTGAAGGCTGCGGGCCGGCCCTTTTGTCCCCGAGGAATTCTGTAGCTGGAGTGCCACCGCAGCAACGAAGCAAGCGTCCCGCCCTGGCCACTCCACGCACACTTCCCAGAGGCCCTCTGTCGCTCCAGTGATGAACCAAGTATTCCACCAGGCTGCTCTCACTGCCCTCTCTCCGCAGCAGCCCCCGCAGGTCTGGAGGACTCCAGCAAGGCTCAGGGGACTGGGCACCACCATCTTGGGGCTATTAGCGCTACCATCTTGTGATGGAGTAACAGTTAATTTGCATATTACCCTTTATTATTATTATCATTGTTATTATTGTTATTATTTGATATAACTGATCCTGAATACAGCTTTGTTTCTCCTCTCACAAACAATATCTACATCATCAACAACATTCTGTGTTCTGGCAATTTCTAAAGTCTATAAGTTCTTAAACTCAATCATTGAGTTCCTTTTCTCATATTGAAATGGCTTCTTCTTATTACTTACATTGTATGTATAACTATTAATTTATATAATTTATTAATTATAATTATATTACATATAATTATATAATTTGTGCAAAGAGTTCCCAGTAGCCCAGGGCAGTCTTCCAGAGCAAGTCTCAGATGCAAGCTAAGTCAAAGTCCCAGAGCAGTTGGGAAAAGCCACATAGAAACAAATGAAAAGATCTAAGAGTATCAATAAAGAACAATGACATAGTTTCTTAGAGGTGGACATGAAATAAGATTTTCTAAATGGAATTACATCATGGCTAATGGAAAAGCCAAACTATACTGATCATGATATTAAAAAATATATATTTTATTGAGGTATAATTTACATAACAAAACACCCATTTTAAATGTATGATTCAATGTTTTGTTTTGTTTTTTGTGTGTGTGTTTTGTGTTTTTTTTTTTTTGTAAATTAACTGAGTTGTGCAATGTTCACCATAATTCCATTTTAGAACATTTTTATTGTTCCAATGAAATCCTTCATGCTGTTATATAGATAATCCTCATTCTCACTCTCACTTAGCTTAAGAAAACCATTAATCTTTCTTTCTGTATAAATATGTCTTTTCTGGACTTTTCATAGAAATAGAATTATAAAATGCCTGGTCTTTAGGAATTAAAAAAACACATCACATTAACATAATATTTTCAACTAATCTTATTTAGCACCAGTTTTATGCCAGGAAGTATCGAGTAAGCTACCAGTGACCAAAAAGAGACATGTGGATCTCAAGGTCTAGTGTGGAAAGTGGATAGAAACCACTTACTCATACAAGAAATGTAAATATTTAAATAAGCTTCATGACGCTCTGGATACATGCAGGGCATTGAGAAAACAACATTCGACTGAGAATGAAGAATAGAAGTTAATTAAGAAAAGAGCATAATAGCTCAGATAGAATCAGAAAGGACACACCAACTAGCAAGATGGAATATGTTCAACACAAGTGCTTAAGAAAATGTTGCTTTTTTGGGGTTTTGAGCAGAAAGGAAGAATGATGGGAGGTAAAGTTAGAGAGAAATGTAGGAGTCAGATTATGTTGAGACTTATGAAATGAGCTTAAAGATTTTGTTCTATTCTAAGATCAACAGAAAAATATTGAATTGTTTTAAGTTGGGTTTGGGGAGAAAGGTTGGTGATATGAGCGGTATGTTTTAGGAAGATCCACTCTAGATGCGGGTGCACAAAATGTTTTTATAATACACTAGAGACCTGGTGCACAAAATTCTCACTGAGGGGGACAGGGATGCCTCAGCCAGTCCTGTGCCCTAATGCAGTCTGGGATCCCTCTCACAGTCTAGGACCCCTTGCTCCTTATTGCCTGCCTGCTCACTGCTCCTTACCTCTCAGCTTGCTGCTCCATATCGCTGCTGTAGAGGTGTGAGATGCTCTCGTCACCACCTCTGCCCTCGCCAGCCATGAGCCCGGCTTCTGGATGAGCGGAGCTCCCCCTGTGGGAGTGTCTGCCCCCTGGTTGTCAGAGTCCATCATAGCAACTGGTTGTTCCACCATTCAGTCAATTTGCATATTAGGGTTTTATTATATAGGATTCTCTAAGCAGAAGAAAGAACTCATCTTATTTCACCTGCCTCAGACATCTACTTCATGACAAAATTTATTTCATTTTATATTATTTTATTTTAATTTTTTAAACAAATCTTTATTGTTGGAAGTATTACATATGTCCCTTCTTTTTCCCCCATTGCCCTCTCCCCTCTCCCCAGGCCTTCACTATCCACTGTCTATGTCTATGGGTTATACATATAGACGTATGAATTCATTGGTTGATCTCTCCCCCTTTCCATCCTCCCCTTCCTCCCCTCTGAGGTTTGACAATCTGTTCAATGTTTCTATGTCTCTGGGTATATTTTTGTTTATCAGTTTATGTTGTTCATTAGATTCCACATACGAGTAAGATCACATGATACTTATCTTTCTCTGACTGGTTTATTTCACTTAGCAAAATGCTCTCTAGGTCCATCCATGCTATTGCAAATGGTAAGTGTTCTTTCTTTATATAGCTGCATAGTATTCCATTATGTAGATGTACCACAGGTGTTTTTTTTAATCCATTCATCTGCTGATGGGCACTTAGGCAGTTTCCAAATGTTAGCTATTATGAATTGTGCTGCTATGAACATAGGGGTGCATATATTCTTTCTGATGGGTGTTTCTGAATTTTTAAGATATATTCCTAGAAGTGGGATCATGGAGTCTAATGACAGTTCCATCTTTAATTTTTTGATGAAACTAGGTACTGTTTTCCACATTGGCTGTAGCAGTCTGCATTCCCACCATCTGTGAATGAGAATTCCCTTTCCTCACATCCTCCCCAACACTTTGTTGATGATAGTCCTTCTGACAGATATGAGGTAGTACCTCATTATCATTTTTATTTGCATCTCTCCAATAATCAATGATTTTGAGCACTTTTTCACATGACTTCTGGCTTTCTGTATGCCTATTTTGAAGTCCTTATTTAACAAAAGGAAGACAAAGTTTATTTTAAATGATAGTGCATTTAACAATGGAATGATAATCAATCCACACTTGTGTAATTCTATACAATTTATAGTCCACTCGAATTTTCTCATCTTGATTCCATGAGATAGGCACATAGCACAAACATGTGGGCATTGTTCAATAGCATCTATTCTAATTAAATTATGAGACTTGGTCTCATTTATCATGTAATAGTAAGTGGTAAATGTATCCTTAGTCCACTATATTGTATAAACTACATGGAGAACTACCTCTTATGTGAAGAACTACCTCACAGCTTAATATATTTGTAACATTTTGTTTTCATTTAGCACTAAAACTGGAAACTCAAAACAGGCTTACTCCTCTGAGTAACGCAAAATCTATTTACATGAAAAAAATAAAACCGCTAAGGCAATTTTCCAGATCATTCGAGCAAAAAGCTCACTTTGTTGTCCTGAATGACTGTGGTGCATTGTTCACATGGATTCAATTTACCAGATAATGGCTTACCAACACCTGCCTATATTCCTGTGCACATCACTGGATAATTTACTGAAGACATGAAGTAAGGTGAAAAAATGTTATATTAAAAATGGAAAATGCATGTTCCATAATAAGAGAGATATGTCTGATGGATATCAAAGGGATCATTACCCTCTCTGGTTTATAATAATCTTTAAATAAATTTGAGAAAAATCACATAAATGGGGTAGAAATAACAAAACCTAAATGGAGATATTTAAACTTTAGGTCTTATAAAATACACACACACACACACACACACACACACACACACACACACACACTAGGTTTCAAGAATTACTACATGGATAGCCATTTGGAAGATGTGAAACTCAGTGTCTTACTGGAAACATGCTGGACATATCTCATTCATTGGAGCTATTCTAACATCATTCCCAGAAAAAACAGTAATTGTGAGTATGTTGCTTACATGTTGCTTATAGCACTCTGGACAAAGAAATACAAAATAAAAACACTTATTTTCAATACACAAGTTATAATTCCTGTTCTGAGGACCTATGATATAGGTACACTATTGCCACTAGTTTACAGAAGAGGAAACTGAGAATGACGGGGGGGGGGGGGTTGCCTAAAACCATGCAATCAAGGTGATGGATCTATAAATGAAATTCCATTTCTCTGATTCCAGAGTATCCATAATTTGTTGTTCTCCTGTCTATAAAGTACTTACTATTCACAATTTTATAGTAGTTTTACTTTGAGTCTATTATTCTTCTTAAAATAGCATAAGAACTTCACTTATACACCAGATGGATGTTTCTATGTTATAAAAACTGGGGTGTAAAGAATTTAATAATTTTAGTTGTTTAGAGGAATATAAAAAGAATACAAACTTATGGGAATAATTATAAAATAGACATATTTGGCATCATATAAAACATTTCAATTTTAGCACTTGTGAACTCACAGGTAATGAAGTAAAAGGGGACTGATGCATTTTGTGATATAAATAGTTACAAGTAAATGTGGTAAAAATTCAGTTATCTGAACCATTGACTTATCTGTATCCTATCATTCTTCATATTGGATAACTGAGACTGTTTCACCAACTACTACTCCAATGTTGGGTCTGTGTAATAACCAAATAATTTATTGACTCCATCAAATGTGCATTTGGATTTTTATAAAAAATAAGGAAACAAAATCAGGCCAATTAAGTGTATGACTGAAATGAACAGCATAAAGTGTTGTTTTGGGGGCTTTTCATTGTATTATACAGAGGTTTAAAAATTTGCACATTCTCTTTCAGGTGATTATATGTAATTCTAAAATAGAGCAAAGTGGTTTCTGGAAAGATAATGAACATCCTATGTAATCAGTAGATTATATGAATATGCATAAATCTAGAATGTGGAGTATTGCTCTGGGGATGAATAGGGCTCTAAAAAAAGAGGTGGAAGAACAGGAGCTTCCCTAAAGGGGTATCAGGATTTCTCTAGATATTTTCAAAATACGTATGTCATCTTTCTCCACCTCCACTGGGCTTTATCACACTACACTCTCCCCTACCTCCTTAACAGATAGGAAACCACACATCAACAGTTACTGGTACTATTACCAGCAGAGTGTATTATACTAGAGACCCAGTGCATGAAATTAGTGCATAAGGGAGGAGTGTCTCCCTCAGCCCAGCTTGCACCCTTTCCAATCTGGGACCCCTTGAGGCAGTCGGACATCCTTCTCACAATCGAGGATGGCTGGCTCCCAAATGCTAACCCACTGCCTTCCTAATAGTCCCTAACCACTTCTGTCTGCCAGCCTGATCACCCCCTAAGCACTCCTTTGCCAGCCTGATCAATGCCTAACTGCCCTCCTCTGCTAGCCTGGTAACTCCAAACTTCCCTCCAATGCCAGTCTGGTCACCCCAAAGAGCCCTCCCCTACAAGCCTTATTGCCCCCAACTGCCCTCCCCTGTGGACCTGATCATCACCAACTGCTCTCCTTTGCAGGCCCGGTCCCTCCCAACTGTCCTCCCCTGCTAGATATTTTGTGGTGGCCATCTTTGACCACATGGGGGTGGCCATCTTGTGTGTTGGAGTGACAATCAATTTGCATATTACTCTTTTATTAGATAGGATGTCTTCCCCGGTTTTGAAAAGTGAGGAGGGATGAGAATCTAGGAGATAGATAGATAAGAGCAGGGAGTGGGTGGCAGGGTCAAATTACCAGGACATGAAGAATTCTGCCTCTATGTGTATAAGTGGAAGCAAGTTACCTGAATAGTTTGATTTTATTTATTTTTCCTAATTAAATTATGAAGAATTGGCACTTAATGAATTGTAATGTCCATTCCACTTTCAGTATCTTCTATTACTATGTCCATTAACCCTGATCCAAGCCCTAGATGGTTTGGCTCAGTGGATAGAACTTCAGCCTACATACTGTATGGTCCTGGGTTCAATTCTAGACAAGGGCACTTGCATGGGTTACAGCCATGGTCAGCAAACTGCGCCTCCTAAGCTACATGCAACTCTTTGGCCCCTTGAGTGTGGCTCTTCCACAAAATGCCACGGCCTAGGCAAGTCTATTTTGAAGAAGAGGAATTAGAAGAAGTTTAAGTTTTAAAAAGTTGGCTCTCAAAAGAAATTTCAATCTTTGTACTGTTGATATTTGGCTCTGTTGACTAATGAGTTTGCCGACCACTGGGTTACAGGTTCAATTCCCAGTAGGGGGTATGTAGGAAGCAGTCAATCAATGATTCTCATCATTAATGTTTCTCTCTCTCTTTCCATATACCTTCCTCTCTGAAATCAATACAAATATGTTTTAAAAATTAAATTAAATCAGAAAAAAGAAGGAAAGAACTGCTCTAAGACTTAGAAGTTGGTAATTTTAGTACAATTTAACAAGCTTCAGTTAGATATCAATAACTATATTCAAGCTATACTTTTGTTTTATATTAAAACATTTTGGAAGTGATTTAATTATATCCCTTTCCTTATTCTACCTCATCTTGTTCTCCCCTTTAACGTCTTAGTAGAAAATATTTTAAATGAAATATGATTTATGCTTTATTCTTCATTGTCATGTCAATCATATTCTAGGTGTGATTGTCAGATGTTTTCCTTATTTTAACTCTATGACTTTGAAGGTTTTAAAATATTTTTTTAATATATTTTATTGATTTTTTTACAGAGAGGAGGAGAGAGGGATAGAGAGCTAGAAATGTCCATGAGAGAGAAACATCGACCAGCTGCCTCTTGCACACCCCCTATCAGGGATGTGCCCGCAACCAATGTACATGCCCTTGACTGGAATCGAACCTGGGACCTTTCAGTCCGCAGACTGATGCTCTACCACTGAGTTGGTTTCAGCGACTTTGAAGGTTTTAGTCAATTTACTTTGCTGCCCTGAATTACTACTTATTATTTCCCTCCCAAAGTTCACTGAATTTTGTTTGTTTGTTTATATTCTGTGACCAATTTTTCTTTTCCTCCTAATCAACATTCATTTTTAAGCAATACCATTCTAAAGGCATTGAATAAATATTCTGGGCAGAATTTCAGCTTTGGGGAAAAAAAATAATAGAATAATTCCAACTAGCTCAACAAGTGTTAGGAGTACTTTCATGGCATATTCAGGGTCAGCACATTGAGAGAAATGTTTTATTCTAGTAGTGTCAAAACACCCCTAGCATTGGCAATAGTTTTATTGTCTGATTCAAATAAAGGCTTCATTCGCTTATCCAAAGTAATGAGTGATACATTTAAAATAATGATGAAGTAAAATTTGTTCCTTTTAACCCATGTCATAAAAGAAATACAGCTGAAAGCCTAGATTAAGATTTCAAACGATGTCAGTAAGGCTTATTGTCCAATCAACTACAATGGGCAGGCACTGGGCCATGGAAATGCACCCAGTCCTGACAGCGGCTGCCCCTCTAAAAGAAAGAAACAATTTACTGGGAATGCCGAGGGCATGCCAAGCAAAATAGGTTGCCTACAGACAGTTCACGGGGCTCAAAAAGGTAACTGGGAATTGAGCAGAGAAAAAGTACTTAGACTGATTTTGGTCATTTCATATGCAGGGCACATCTGCCCTTCAAACTTTCCCTGAAACATAATGTTTCAGACCCAGCGGATTCCCATCATGGCTCCTTCACTGCTTCTCCCCATGCACAGAGATGCTGGAGAAGCCAAGGCCCCAGCCTTACCATGGCAGCTCATTCTTGAAACACTGGAAGCAACAATAATAATCTTAGTGCTCACAGAAGCCTCCCAGAGACTCTATTCTATTCACCCTCCCAAAGGAAAAATCCATACTGAAGCATCTTTAACAAAAGACCGTGCAGCCTCCATTGGACTTTTTCTGTCAAAGAGAGATAATTATTTAATTATTGGAAATCTCTTCATATCAGTCAGTTCTTTCTGGTTTTATCCTAAATATATCTGCCAAGTTAACTGTTGATTATGTTTCTATTGTGTGGGATAAACCACAAGCTCTGTTGATTATATTTAAACAGTTGAATAATACAGTCATGACCCTCTTACTTTTCAGAGTTATCTGTTAAAAAGCCAGTTTTATTTCCTTTTTTTTTCTCATAAAGCCTCATGTTCAGATCCCTTAGCAGGGTAGACAATTTATATGCTGTATCATGAGAATCTGGCTCCCAGATACATATGGAGACTATTACAATCAAAAGGGAGGGGGCAAAATCCTCACTGATGTCTCTACATCTTGTTATTAGTGTTACTTGTTATTAGTGTGGCTTGTTATTAGTGTTACTATTGTCTACATGCAGCCATCCAATGGGGAATATAAGACTTTTGGGGGGGGGGGCTAGCAATCTGAATCTGTGGCAGTAACCTAATGTACATTCTTGATAACCCATAATTAAGTAACCACCAGCCCTTAACAATCTGGTCTAGCAAGACCTGTTTTCCTAATTACTCCTAATTTACAAAGGGCCATAAATACTGAGTGTAACTGTTTAGCTGGAGGGGAGTCACTAGCACCAGCCAGGCCAGGGATTTAGACAATCTAACTTTCCCACCATAAGGGACTCAAGAGAGGTTAAGGAAGCCCACCACAAAAGCCTAGTAGGTAGGAAATAGATAGAAAACAAAGGAATCGTAGGGTATAAAGCTTCCTCCATTTTCACTCACTCAGGATTTGGAGAACTGACTCCCTGAGTCAATGTTCTTCAGGCGTCTTCAAACTACGGCCCGCGGGCCACATGCAGCCCGCAGAGGAGTCTGATCCAGCCCTCCAGGTTTTTTGGGCAGTGAGCACAGCCGAGGTGTTACAGTAGGAATTAGTAGTTCATATAGTCCGGCCCTCCAGCTCTCTGAGGGACCGTGATCTGGCCCCCACTTTAAAAAGTTTGAGGACCCCTGTTAGTACATCTGAATAAATGGGTTAATCCTGGATCTCTGAGTACTCATTGTGTATTTTTTGGACTCCTGGTAATTTTTGTAATAATCTTTTCCACTTACCTTTGCCCATTGCAAAAATGGACTACTGCTTAGGCTGCTTTCCTTGCCATTCAAATGTCACTTAAGTGCCTTTATGTGTTTACAACACTGAAAACTATAAAATAAAATAAAAATACATCCCAAAAGAAATACAATTAATTTGAGAAGCTTAGCTTCAAACTTATCCTAATTTAAAATCTCCTTTAAAGTAATAATTACATAAGTGGATGAGGCAAAATGATGTTTACAGTTGTGAGTACATGGAACAATTATCCTTGTATTATTGATTAATTATTGTATTCTTTTCCATACACTATGAATGTAATCGGTTTGAACCTAGTGGACTTCTATACTATTGTGCTTTTATAAAATATATTCAAAAAATTCTAAGAGTTTCACTAATTTGATATATTTTATTACTATTTAAATTTCTATCAAAATAAGCTGATGAATTTTATTCTTATAAAAAGACTTTATTATTTTCACAATTACAAATGTATTTTAATAAAAAATATACAATATCTAAGCCAACTCAGGTTTATGCACAAGCACTGCTATGTTCTAATTATGTAACCTTTGAGGTTTTAATTAAGCTTCCCTGCCTTAGCTTTCTTGTGTATAAAATGGCTATACTAACTACATATACCTCACTGTGTTTTTTGAGTTTTCAAGATAAAGCACTTAGCTTAGCCTGGCTGCTGTGGTTGAATGTCAATCTAAAACTAGGGGGTCACAATTTGTTTCAATGTCAGGGCACATTCTAGGGTTGTCGACTTCATCCCCAGTGTGGGGTGTGCAGGAGGCAGCTGATCAATAATTCTCTCTCATCATTGACGTTTCTATCTCTCTCTCCCTCTCCTTCCTCTCTGAAATCAATAAAAATATATTAAAACAATGCCCTTAGCTTAGAGCATATCAACATAAGGTCCTTGGAATTAATTTAACAACATAAGAATGCTCAATTTGCGTGTGGTAAAGAAGGAACCTTTATTAAATGCATAGTGCTCAATTGTGACACAGTGTGGCTGTGGAAACAGCACTGCTGTTAGGAGGTCCTGGGCCAGCCCCCTGTCAGGCTAGACAGCTCTGTTATTGTCCACTCTGCTTCAGGAAGACATCGTCTGTGTTTTTGCAGAGCTGGGCAAATGCAGTCTTCACTCTTTGGTGGAAAGGGATAATGCTCAAAGTCCCTGCCTTTGGTCAGTCATCATGCAAAGGAGAACTCCAAACCTTTGATTGGTCCAAAGGCACTGTTTTGATTGGTCAAATTGGAGCTGTTCTGATTGGTCAGTGAAGAAGTGGAGGGGAATGTGTCTGGTTTAATTAGGTTCTACAGGTTGAAATATGATTGTAGGAGATCCTTTATCAAGCCCAGCTCCGGTGGCAGAAACTCAGTGCAGGCTTCTCCCTGAAGTGCAGCTTGCATGAGAGGCTCCTGTGGAGACATGGCTGCCAGGCCCTGTTTTTTGTTTGTTTGTTTGTTTGTTTTGTGTGTGTTTACATTTATTTTTATTTTTAAATTTGAGCCCAGTTAGCCACCAGGAGCCCTTCTTAGTAGGTGTCTTCTTTCTCAGGGTACACAGTAGTAAACAGTAAGCTTAGTTCAATATGACCTAACTATGTGGGGAGTTGCTAATGTGAAGATGACAATGATGAATCTGAAGTTAATAATTATGATAATCATAATTTGTATAACACAAGATCAAGAATGGATCTAGACAAAGAAGCAATCTGAAATCAGATGACATTATTTATATGTCACAGAGGCTATGACAGGGATAGAGAGAGAGTCAAAATGATTAACTATATGAATTGTATTTCTTATTCATGCCAGGGAGAGTGCTCACAGCAAAAAATATGTAAGGTCAAGGTGAAGTGTGACAATGACAACTTAAACACAGTGAAATTATTATGACATTGGAAGAAATAAAATGGAACAACACAAGATCTTTATCCAAAGCAGACAACAAATTTAAAACAAAAAACAGGACACATCAATGAATGATAAATTAAGTATGTTTTTTAGAAAACAAGTAACAGAATCATGACAAACTTTGCAAATGGAAAAAAAAAAAGTCATTATAGCTCCCTTTAGAACTATGTGGGCAATTGCTAACTAAGAAGAGTGTGGGGTACCAAGCACTACATAGCAGAACACTGACATAATAGAGTTATTGTTTGAAACTTAATACATACACAGGTTAGATCCCGGTTTCCCTAGCCAATCTACTGACACAGATTGCTATGGAGAAGTGAGTTTTCATTTCTTGTGAAGAGAAACCTTACTGACTCAAAATGGACGTGTAAGAGGGAATAGTGTGATAAAATTGATTACTTGTGCATAACCCTATCTAATAAAGAGGGAATATGCTAATTGACCCTCACACTGTCATAAAGATGGTGGCACCCATAGCCAATAAGGAAGGGATATGCTAATTGATTGTCTCAACCTTAAAAATGGGGACACCCACAGCCAATAGGGAGGAAATAGGCTAATCGATTGCCACACCCTCAAAGATGGCAGTGCCCAGTCCTCTCAGCCCTGCTGGGGCAGCAGGCATGCAATGGGGCCAGGCCCACCACAAGGCAGGCTCAGCCACTCCGTCTTCCTGCCTTCTGAGTTCCCCAGTCCCTGCAGCCTTCCAGCTGCCCAGGGCCAGCCTTAGGCACAGGCAAGCCTTGGATAGTGGCTGCACAGCTGCCAAGGGCTGCCTAAGGCTCAGGTAACCAGGGCTGGCCAAGCAGAGGTGTGATGGGGCATTGCCTTGCCTTGATCTCCTGGTAGTGTCCCACCTCTGAGGGTTCCCAGACTGTGAGAGGCGGCAGATCAGACTGAGGGACCCCCCACTCCAGTGCATGAATTTTCATGCACTGAGCCTCTAGTAAAGACAATAAAACATACTTAAAAGACAATAAAGACATACTTAGTAAAAGGTATACAGAAACCAAACAAAAAACAGAGAGGTTTTGCATTGTTCTTATTCATTCTGCTGCTTGAATTACAGCTTTTAAAACATCATTTGAGTTCTTTTTTCTTTCTCACTAAAATGATGTCAAGGGAAAAAAAAAGCACAACTCATTTTAAGAACTAAAGCTAAGCAATTTCTGAGTTAATATAATATTTTATAAGAATCACAGTGACCAACTTTGTCCCTTGGGAAATAATTTGTTTTGCAATTGAATTCAAATGTTCAAAGAGCAAAACTCAGTTTCTCTGTATGGCTCCTTTGCTGTGATTAAGTTGTCAGTAACTTTAGCGGTATTTCTTTTAAATCACACAAAATGTTCAAGTTCAATTACTTTGGGCTAAAGAATTCCTTTTTTTTTTTTTAACTTAACAAAACATTTTTAAAAACTCTTTTACTATTGCCTCTACTTACCAAAAAAACTATCATAGGTTTATGAATTTCCATTAAAAAATAACATTTAGTAATTTCCATTACTAAATTCCATAAAGCAAATAGATACATAGGAATGTTCTAGATGCCAGACTGGCTACACAGTTAGGGGGGCCCTGTGAAAAATGAAAATGTGAATCTCCTTGTTAAACAGCAAGTCTTTCATCAAGCAGAGGTCTCCTCTGAGCACAGGCCCCTGTGAAACTGCAGAGGCTCCATGCCCATGAAGCCAGCCATGTTTGGTGCATCATCTTCTCTTGTTTTGTGAATCCCATCACTGCTTTCACTTCTACAGTGTTGCAATTGGAAAATATTTTAAAGTTTTATCTTAAATATAAATCTCTTGCCTGGCCAGGGTGGCTCAATGTTTGAGTGATGACCTATGAATCAGGAGGTCACGGTTCCATGCCTTGTCAGGGAATATGCCCTGGTTGTGGGCTCAATCCCCTCAGTCCATGCAGGAAGCAGCTAATCAATGATTCTACCTCATTTTTTATGTTTCTCTCCTTCCCCCTTCCTCTCTGAATTCAATAAAAAATATTTTTTTAAAAGAAGATACATTTCTTCTGGTTGTCAAATTATCTGATAAGGACTTTGGAGGATGGAGTAAGTTCATTTCTTAGGGACCTTCCAATAATCTGAAATGACTAATCTTTTCACTCTAGGATAATTCTTAAATTGTGTCCAGTAGTTTGCAGTCATGACTTTCACAATAGCTCTAAGAAAGTGAAAATAGAATGTCTCATTTACTAAATAAAGACTAGTGGGATAAAAATGTGCTAAGTATATAGATGTAAAACAAATGTATAGGCCCATAGAAAAATTTAGGGTGAAAGAGAAAGAAAAAGATAATTTTCTGAGTAGTCTATTCTTTCTATCATGGACCATTATTTTTGTCCAGGCTTCAGTTAATGAGTGTAGAGGCTACAATTATTTTAGTTTTAATGTATTATCAAAATAATTATATACCTACTGAATGTGCAGAGCATACACTAAAGTGTTTGATACTGTAGAAGAAATCTTTATTATTTTAAAAATTAAAATCTCATTAATTATTAGAATAAAATGTTATGATGAAATGATCTATTTTGAAATCTTAAAGCTTTTTGGTAATTCCCCAAATAATTTGATGATCAATAAATTTGCTTATTATTAAATTTACTTACCATTTCATATGTTTGTCAATATCAATTTATGCTTAGATTGGATAATTCCATTAAGTCTAAATTTTTCATCATTTTACTTAGTATTTTGCAGTATACAGGTGATTTAGAGCTCTATGATATAACTGACATATATTTAAGCTCTAATGTATTTAGAGAGAGAGGAACAATGCTAAGGGTATTTTAATAGGGCTAATGGGAATAAAATACTCATCAGGTAGCGTAATAAGAACATCATATCTTCTCACATAAATGAGGTAAGGCTTTTAGATTTCAGAAAACAGTTTTGTAACACAAAGTTGTGATACAACAGTTTTCTTTCAGTTCACTGTTCTACTAATTTCCCATGTTATCTTCACCTTTGCATCCCAAGATGACAGCAGCTACATTCCAGGAAGTAGGAGTGAGGTAGCCATGTAGAAAACATAGATTTGCTGACTTTCTTTAAAAGACATTTTTTGAGAACTGCCACAGGATTTCTCCCATTTTCATTTAATGGTACAAAAGCTATGCACAAGGCCATATCAGACTCAAGGGAAGCTTGGGAACAGTGTCTTTCGTCTAGGCAGCCAATACTAGCCAAAGCTTCTTCTTATGGCAGAACAGTTAGAGGGTTTTTGGAAACAACTTGTATTTTTCTAGATGCAGGAATAACTTGGAGGTATTCTAATGTAATTAGGTAGCAAAATTCAGAGGAGAATTTGGCAATGGTTTAAGCAAAGGATTTCAGAGAAATCTACAGGTTGAAAGGAGACTTACTAGAAAGAACTATGTACTTTTAAGACAATGGACTTAGTTTATTTGGATAACATGGACCTAGACTTGGAAGAGCTATTATTATAATTAAAGCTTGGTACAGACCATTATAACTCCTTGAGGAGGGTTGATCTGTTTCAAAAAGTAATTATCTAGTTATCCCCTCAATAACACATTGGGTATTGGTGGAATACCAGCTTTACTTCATCTACAGCATAATCCCAGGAAGTAGATTGAGTTTAGGACAGGATCCTAGAGTCTGGAGTAGGTGGAGCCAAGCAGATAAACTAAGATATTGTCTAATTTATAGGACGCATAGAAGACTGTGTCTCTTTGGAACTGAAAAATATCATCCAACACCTGAATATACACTCATCCTGAAGTTGCTGTTATTTTATTACTAATTTTTAATGATTGAATGAAAAAGTAAGCACAAATAAATTCATACATACATACATTTTGAGCTGGAAGATATTAACAAATAAAAAATATCCCAGCTGGTGTGGCTTATGATCCAAGAGGTCACAGGTAAACTCCCTGTCAGGGCACATGCTGGGGGTGTGGGCATGATCCCGTCAGGGGTGTGCAGGAGGCAGCCGATCAATGAGTCTCTCTCTCTCATCATTGATGTTTCTATCTTTCTCTTGCTTTCCCTTCCTCTATGAAATAAATAAAAATAAAAAATAAAAGACTGATGAAAGGTCAGTTTCTTGTTTCTTCAGCAGCCATTGGAAGACAGAAATCAATGCAAAATCTCTTGCTGCTTACATTATTTGGAAATCGCTGGTTTGTGAAATAAATCTCATGGCTTTACCTCATAGTGTTTGACTTCATCCCTGTGACCCAGCAACCAATGGTTAAACTGAATGCAGGGTTATTGTGGAGATGAGCAGAATGTAGGCAGGAATGTTTAGTCTTCAGCCTTCCTCAAGTGTCTCACATGCATGAGCTCTATGAAACACCTCCATCCTGCAACCCTTTCCACTTTTTCTATAAAGCCATCGAGTTTTCTGTATTATTCACAGAAGCATCACATTTTACACATAAAACTGAACTTAATATTTTGTTCAAGTCTGTATTTTCCTGTTTACCAAGTATCTCAATTCAGAGTCCTGAGGTTCCTTCCTAGTTCATTTTGCTCCCCCACTTTTCATACTTAATTGGACTCCAAATCATGGTAATTATACCACTTCAATGTATCTTGGTTAGTATTATTTCTTTCCCTTCTCATTACTCAACATATTGTTCTATTAATTATTTGCTTGTATTAATATAAAAGCTGTAGAGCTGATCCCTTTGCTTTTACTAAAAAAAAAACCCTACCTCCCCTATATTTGTTAATTCTTTTTATAGTTCCAAGAGAGATCTTTCTAAACTGTAAAACTGATGTTGCTCCTTCTTCGTTAGGTCCTTCTCTATTCTTCATTTTCTCTCGATTAATTCCCCAAGATGTTGCCTAAACTACCAGGAGCACCCATGATTAGATCTTACAATATCAGCCATTCATTGTCACCCCAAACTAGGTTTATCATAAAGAATTAGGGTGGCTGAAGTGAAGGGGATCAAAAGCAGCTATAAAAGTCTAGAGAGGGAAACAGTTACTTGGAAATTCAGGGATGAGATTATGCAAACAGTAGTCATTAATCATGGTAGTAACCGGGAGGGACTGGATCAAATGTGGTCAAAATTATGAATCATTAACTATGACTCAGAATAGTCCATGGTGTTCTTTCTTGCCTTATAACCCTGATGGGACTTATTTGTGGTGAAACTTATAGTTTCAATGAGCCTGGCACAAGTAGTGAAGGCACATTGCTGTTAAAAGTATTCAGGAAGGTAATGCACAAGTAGTAGCTGTGGAAACTTGTTATAAAATAGTTCTATAATATCTTGATTAAAAGGTATGCAAATTAACTCTATTGCAAGTTTATACATGTGAATTTGCAGCATGAGGGGGAAAACTTCTTGAGTAAAACTAGAGGCTCTAGAAAGATAAAAATTGAGAAAATGAATGTCAGCACATGAAGAAGTAAAATGAAGTTTTGTTTATTAAAAGGTTACTTAAAAATTATATTCTAAAATAGTTTACTCTAAGTTCTGAATTATTTCTTATGTCCACTCTATCCTCTTCTGTAGCTGTTGGATCAATTCCTAATATCCCAACACATCTAAATAATGTTTCCTGGTTAATTCAACCAGAAAGTCAGAGATAAGATTCACACCCATATCTACCTTCCTTCAAATCTATTTCTTTATTTTTTCAAATATATCTGCTCCCTCCAATAACTTTCAGAGAGTTATAGAATTGAGAGTCAACTATTTTAGTACTCTGCTTTAATGTATATAAAATGTTACATTTCCAATTTCCAGGTGAGACAATGTGCGTTTGAGACTAGACTATAGCCAAAGACCTAAGATTCAATAATTACAAGATTAAAAAACAACAACATGAAGGAGTTTTCATATTTTCCTCCTTCTTTATTTATTCTTTCTTTATTTTACCCTTTATTATTTCTTTTTTCCCCTTTTAAAAAATATATTATTTTTTTATTTCAGAGGAGAGAGAGATAGAAACATCAATGATGAGACAGGATCATTGATTGCTGTCTTCTACACACCCCGCACTGAGGATTAAGCCTCAAACCTGACCAGAAATGTGTCCTGACCAGGAATCTAACCATGACCTCCTTGTTCTTACATTGACACTCAACCACTGAACCATGCTGGCTGGGCTCTATGATTTCTTTATACAAAGCTTTATGACAATAAGAATTTGAACAGTCCAAGGAGTGATGCTTCCCACATTCACTGGGAACTCAGCCATTCCATTCCCAAAAGACTTCAAACTGCGTGCAGTCTGTTGACTTTATAGATCTGCCTTCCTCCAGCATCTTCACTATTTGTAAACCTTTTTCTACTCTCATTACACAACACACCCCACATAAGGATCACAATTTACTCTTCTCTGAGCTCTGAGGGTACATAAGTGACTTTATCTGATTAAAACAATGCAATCCCATGTGTTAGGTGCTAATAGACTAATATTAAGCTTTATGAATATGGCTTTACATATCAACATATCAACAAATGTTGCATATCAATATTATCTTATATCACTAAGATAATGACATTAAAACAAAATATACTGAAGGAGAGAAGGTCTTAATTCTTTTTATGTCACTTCATGATAGGAAACACCTTCCAAAAGACAAATGTTCTCTCACTCCAAACATAAGTCAAAGTAAATAAAAGCTGACACAATGAATAAACTTTAAGCAAAGAATAGCTTTGCCAAAGGTTCTTTTTTTGCCCATTTCTATCCATTGCTCCTTATCTTAATTCCATACTTGTCCTACTTCATTCTCCCCAGTTTCAGTTTTGTGAACCATTTCCCCTGGCTCTGGTTATTCATTCATTTATTTATTTATTCAAGCATTGACAGTTCTGAGATTTTCCCTGCTCAGCCAATCTACAGGTCACTCAACAGCATGTAAATATCTTCTCAGCTGCGACCTTGGCATTCCTGGAAAACACATGCTTCTCCTGGAGCATAACGGTTACATAATTATAAATCAAGGGAGATTCTGGGATATCTTAAAGATCGCATAACCTCCCTGGTTTACATTTTTGTAAATGATCTTATATTACTGAGAAATTAAAAATGAACATTGAACAAAATTTAAGAAATCAGCAGGTGGTAGTAAGCCATTCTTTATTTTTTGTTGGCAAGATGAGATCTACTATTCCTTTCCCCTCTGAAATATGTTTCCCGTAAAGGAGTAGTCAGTAGAAATGCTCAGGATGCAAATGGACTTATAAATAGGGGAAGCTCAAGCCCTATGATCTGGATACTCAGCTTGTGACTCAGAATATATGTCCCTTTGCTTATATCATTATCTTAAATTGGAAGGTCTTTTATAATTCTTATACACTCTTCCCATGTGGTGAACTTAGACAAAGAGGCAAGAAGGAGCCACATCACATTGATCCTTCCCAAGGTAGCCTGGATAGACCAAAGCTACCTCCTCAGAGAACCCTTTCCTGGTCTCTGAAACATTGGGCAGAAAGAACATTGTCTTTGGGCACAAGAAACTCCAGTGTTGAACCTCATCCTAACGGAACCTTGCCAGGTTTATTTATCTGACTTGCATTTGCATAAAATGTCTGATGTAAACAATGTTTCTCTTATGGTCGTTTAAAAAAAACACCCGATAAAAGTAGTTTATAATTTTAAAGTAGTTAGCCTGTAAAAGATACTCAATAAGTGGTAATCTTCTTATTACTATTTAGTGTCCCACCTGGTAATCATTATTTTCCTATTTTTATAGTCATTATTTAGTCCTTATGATTCTTTTACTCCCTTGTGTGTAATAGCCAAGGTGCACTGGAAATAGAGGAAAGAAGGATTAACGTGCTAATAATTGAGAGGTACGAGCTCAGAGTGATGTGAGTGAGGGATAGGGGAAATGAAGCAACAGAAGGTGTGATGCAGGGCAGGGCTGTTTCTTAATGTTCAGGTCACTATTTCAAATGGACCAGTGTTGACATACAGCAGCTGAATCAACATGCAGGTCTTAGGATGAGTTGGTAGAAGCGCTACTGGAAGTGTCTTCTACAGGAGGAGGTAATCTTCTTGGCTAAATTCATTACATCGGAGATAACACCTTCTATTATTTGGGTAGAATCACATGGCTCATTGGTAGACACTCTAGAAATCGGGTCCCACATCCCTGTGGTGTGTTCTTTCATGGAAATCTGAGAGTTAAGGGTTCAATTTGGAGGAGGTGAGAACCTGTAGAGTGAGAAAATGGGAAGTGGTTAAAATGCGAGAAAGTACATGAGGTTAATAAGCCAATGCAGTACAGTGGTGCCTCGCATAAAGAACGCCTCGCACAGCGAACGCTGCACACAACGAACTTCATTTATGATTCATACAACGAACTTCGTTTCACACAACGAAGTCGCCCGAGCTTCCAAGACCGCTTCGCCCGAGCTTCCACTATCGCTGCCGATGTATTGCATCCTTCCGCGCAGGCACTGCAGGCAGTCGTTAGTCACTGCGCTTAACTTAAGCACGTATCGCGGCAATCGTTCTTCATTACGAATTAAATCACGCACATATTACGGCAGTCGTCCTTTTAAGTTAAACTCAATATTTTTTTATATCATGATGTATCTAAATAAAAATAATAACAAAAAACTTATCTTTTTTTATGTCATCTTAGCATATTTTATGCTACAGAACGAATTATTTTTTTTAACATGTATTGTTATGGGAAAACGCGTTTCACATAACGAACTTTTCGCATAACAAACTTGCTCCTGGAACGAATTAAGTTTGTTGTGTGAGGCACCACTGTATTTTCCCTGTGATCCTGGGCAGTATTTGAGGACAATATTTTTGTTCTATTATTTTCTGCAGCTGGAAGTTGGCATACTGTCTGGAACTGAATATCTTCTTGTAAGATAAATAAATAAAAGAATGAAAGAAGACATGCATAAGCAATATCATGGTACACATATAGACAATCTAATACTTAATTGATTGGGAGATATTGTAAAATAATTACTCAGTCAAAGATGGATAGCATCAGCTGAATTAGTTGTTAGCTCAAATTATTATTATAATAATTAATTGTAATGAGTGAACCATTCATTTTCTGTAGGGACTACCAAAACCAAACAGAAGAATCAAAACAAGTGTGATATCGAAACATCTATTTCATGCTGCATCGACAAAAATTATAGTCTCTCTTCCCATTTTATGTCTCCCTCTACCTGCAGCCTTCAAAATAACTGTTAAAAGATCTGTGCTTCTTTCTTTTATATTAACTGTTGATATGTTTTTGCCATAAAATCTGAAAAGGCCCAAATACTACATAAAACACCTATTCCTAGCCCTAGATAACTTCTCTTTATTTTTTCATGTTTATAATTTTTGTTCATCTGTTTCATTATGTGTATTTAATTTTTTTTTTTTGTGTGTGTGTGTGTGTGTGTTTGTTATAAATCACTAGGAAACAATTATAATAACTAGCATGAAAAATATCTAGGTTAAAAATAGATAGGAGGAAAATGCTAAGAAACAATCTTTCAAGTGTTTTTAGCACTTACTGGAACAAAAAATTGGAGATTGTATTTGTGTAATACATAGATGGGGACTTAATTAAATGAAATATATATTCCTGATATGCATAAATATTTTTGGACAATACTTTGTCTTGCATATGGGCGGCAGTTTCTTTGGGAAGATATCTGTCAGGTGGCAATTATGTGGGGCATGAACCATCACTAACTCTACCTCCCTTCCCACCAACTCTCCCTTCACCCCTCATAGGAAGGCCTGTCATTCATTTGTGCTCCATTTGTGAGCTTTGAAGTAAGAGTTCTATCACCATTCTATGATTCTGTTGGGTTATTTCCCCTTTTGCCACTTTCTTAGACAGAACTTTTACTCACCCCAAGATTCATTATTTACTTCTGTTGAGAAGGATTTAAGTAAGAGCTTAAATACCTGAATGCAATATTTTCAAGCTCTGACTTTACTTATTTGTTAGGTACCAGAAAATCCATTGTTCGTGTGTAGAAACAAGACACAAACTCAAAGTCATCTGCTACATAGCTAAATTCTCCAGAAGCAAAAATGTAGAACCACATTTCCTAAACTGCAAAATTATGTTGTACCATGCAGTTTTATGAAGACTTTCTTTTGGAAAATTACATTTTTATTAAAAATGAGTTTTAATATCCTGCACAGTTTCTTCTTTACTCTTCCTTCCTACTCTTACTGCACAGATTGATGATACTTATGTGTAGATTAAAGCTTCAGTCAAGATTTACAGGAAAGATACTTATTTTGTGTTGCTTATTTCAGTGCTGGTCATACTTCTGAGTACAAAGAGATCTTGAGTCAGATTTATTTATAAATAGAAACTGGGACAGTAGTGTGTCACAAAACCCACTTTGGGAAACACTGGGCTATATAAAGCTATGGCAGAGATATAGTAAGTCATTTCTGCTAGTCCTCAAGTCTTCTTGCAAAGGCATGCATCCAGGAAACCATTCTACTTCTCTCACTGTGTTTATATCTGTAGAATATTGATCTATGATTAAAACAGCCATCATAGTATGCCTTGCCTAGAGTCACAGTGCCTTCTTTATGTGAGTCCATATTTGAATATACTCTAGGTTTATGAGCAGATTTTTTTTTTCCACTAACATTGCCTTGATAATCCTCTGGCATATGTTCTCTGTCATTAGTGAGCATAGATCTATTTATATGTGTGTATATTTATTATGGACAAATTTAAAGATTTCCAAAAAATAATTGTTAATAAAAGAGAAATATTGAGAAATGTTAGCTGAAATAACGGATGTGCTCGTCCTAAGAGATTAGCTTTTCATTTAATTTGGCTGTAGGCACATCACTAGAACAAATTTCAAATGACCTGCAAGTAAGAAAGTAAAATAGAATATTTGAGAGTCATTAATATGCTATGTTCAGACATTTTAATTATGTTATTAATTCTAATTTCTTTCATTTTACTCTTCCTCTCCCTAAATTTTAGGTCCTAAATATATGTCATAATTTATCTATGAGAGTGATTTTCAACTGTAGTGCCACAAAAATTTTTAAAACATTCAATTCCTATTTAGTCAGAGGCACTGACCTCTTTTCCCTTAGATTGTCAAATTTAAAAAATGACAGCAGCCAACACAATAGTCATCTTGTATGAATGCTATGTCTTGAACCATAAACATATAGGTCATTTAGTAGAGTTGCATCTGATTGGCCACATTGCATAATAAGGCTGCATCTGATTGTCAATGGTTAATTAGAAATCCTAATATACAAGTATAGGCATCTGAGCAAAAAGGGTAGGTAGGCCGGGACCGGTTTGGCTCAATGGATAGAGCGTCGGCTTGGGGACTGAAGGGTCCCGGGTTCGATTCCGGTCAAGGGCATGTACCTTGGTTGCGGGCATATCCCCAGTAGGGGGTGTGCAAGAGGCAGCTGATCGATGACTCTCTCTCATCGATGTTTCTAACTCTCTATCTCTCTCCCTTCCTCTCTGTACAAAATCAATAAAATATATTTAAAAAAAAAAAAAAAAAAAAAAAAAAAAAAAAAAGGGTAGGTAGTTATTATTATTTTTCTGACAAATCAATCAATTTTTTTGTCAGATTGGCACAAAATATATTTTTGTGCCTCAGAATCTTAGTAATTCATTTATGTGTGCCATGAGATAAAAAAGGTTGAAAATATCTGAACTATAACAAAGTCTAAACTATAAAATGAGACAACCAGCAATGTTTGATGCCAATTATTGTTCTGACATGCATCTGGTAACACAATTCCCATACTTCACACATATACCATTCTCTGAAAACACCAAAGCCACTTATTTAATGGCATATTTTGTTTTTCTAATTCAACATCCCAGATTTAGTAAACAGAATGCAGTAGCTTCAGTAGCCTTGGGTATATGCCCCCCCTTCCCCCCATTAGTTCTGAGACTCCCCGGTATCATTGCCACTCAGTGTCCCATTTGGAGCAAAATATTTTCTCTAAAACCTATTCTGAATTGCTCATTAAGGTATTTAATCCAAGATTTCCTCATAGAGGCTTTTGAATTTTAATTGAGGACACTTCAAGAGGCTTAATAGCACAGATCATGTTTTTAATAGCAAATTTTAGATGGTATAATAGGAAGAGACCAAATTCTAAAGGGATATACATTCTGATAATCCTCAGAACAGTGTAAGGCCCATGGACTTACACTGCATTTATTATTGTTATCTGGAGAAAATGGCCATTAAGCGTAAATTTTCATCTATGCCTGTACTTTGATAGAGAAATGAAGTATTGCTCAAGTGCGAACCTGAGGCCTAACCAAGGCACATGTGCTAGCCCAGGGAGTTGAAAGAGAAGATTGTCATAAGAGGAATTCTTTGGGAGGAAAAATCAATTACAAGTGGGATGGGAGGGAAGTAAGGAAAACAAGAATTGAGATTTCAAAGCGAACCTCCCTCACCGAAAATGAATTCCTGACATTTTTGATGAGGCTGCCACCACATTAAGTTGCAAAGCATGCCTCCGGAGCGTGTCTTAAAGGGGATCAATATAAAGTGACATCCTAACTGTGAGTGGACTGACTGCATGCAGAATGTTTGGTTGAAAACAGAAATAGGAATAGGAAGTCTTTATTAGCAGAGTTGAATTAATGGAGTGATGAAAGGAGAAATAGTAATATGTAGACTCAAAGGTAGTACCTGGAACATCTGCACAACCGACTGATGTTTAAACACTTTTCCTTTGTATCTTAGCTATTTAGGAGAATGGCAGTCATTGCCTGTCATGCGTCAGTTCAAATCCTGGTATTACAAACCTAAAACAACATTCCTGGAAGAGTTTTTCTCAGATGTCCTATCAAGAATAGCGTAAGCTCTGAAAATAAGCCATTGAATAGAAATCGCTAGCTTCCTAAATGATTTCTTGTTGCTGAAATTGGAATCTCACCAACGCCCAGGTAAATATATAGTTCTTATAAATGTCCAGATCTAAACAAAAGATTTTTTTTTATGCACAGTAACACTACTGAACCAACTGTTCTAAAAATCCAGATGTTGTTTTTTTTCTTATAATGCCTCTATACAAATAATATCTATATGCAGAAAAAACAATAACACCAACTGCCTAAGGTACACAAGTACATTTTCCAGGAAACATTGTCTCTTCAAGGTCTGTATTGCAATACCTACCACAATGAGCATAGCAATAAATAGAAAGCAAGTTTTAGCTGTAGCCCGTTTTGTTCAGTGGTTAGATCATCATTTTGATTATGGTCAAAGGCAAGTACCTGAGTGGACGCCTGCAAGAGATAACCAACTGATGTATCTCTCTCACATTGATGTTTCTTTCTCTGTCTCTTCCCTTCCTTACTTTTCTCTCTAAAAATAAATAGCATGCCGAAGCCGGTTTGGCTCAGTGGATAGAGTGTCAGTCTGCGGACTGAAAGGTCCCAGGTTTGATTCCTGGCAAGGGCATGTACATTGGTTGAGGGCACATCCTCAGTAGGGGGTGTGCAAGAGGCAGCTGGTCGATTTTTCTCTCTCATCGACGTTTTTGGCTCTCTATCTCTCTCCCTTCCTCTCTATAAAAAATCAATAAAATATATATATATTTTTAAAAAGCATAAAAATAAATAGCATAAGTTTCCTCAGGTGAGGATTAACAAAAAGAAAAGAAAAAAAAATTAGGAAGGCTCATGCTCTCAGCAATTTATATTTGTGATGCTAGTTTATTTTCCTATCATTAAAATACCTGTGACAGACACTAGATACATCAAAGATCCTTATGCAGAGAAGAAAATGAGTGAGGGGCTTCTGTTTATGATATATATATATATATATATATATATATATATATATATATATATATATATCTGTGTGTGTGTGTGTGTGTGTGTGTGTGTGTGTGTGTATTTTTTTGAAGCCTCTCATCTGTCAGTAATGGATCACAGATGACAAAGGGTGGTGATATCAGGTGGGACCAGAGAAGGAGTGGGGATTTTCTTTATTTCATTTTATTTTTTAAAGAAAATGGTATTTTTATTAATTTCAGAGAGGAAGGAAGAGGAAGAGAGATATAGAAACATTAGTGATGAGAATCATTGATCTGTTGTCTCCTGCATGCCCCCTACTGGGGATTGAGTACGCAGCCTGGGTGTGTGCCCTTGACCTGAATAAACACCAGGACCCTTCAGTCTGCAGGCAGATATTCTATCCACTGAACCAAACCAGCTAGGGCAGGAATGGGGATTTTCTAACAAGGGAGCAGAAAAAGATTGAATTCACTGAGAGGACTGGTAGTATATACCCACCAAAGTAACAGAAGTCTGAGGAGAGCATCTTTGAATCAGACTTGCTGGATAAGCCAATGAATTACTAAAACTGAGGTATGCCTGTTCATCTCATGGGAACAGTTGTCTGCAGATAGATACAAATATGGTCTAGCATAGGCAGGAGCGAGTACATGGGGAAAGAAGGAACTAAATCTACAAGGAGCAGTGGACATAATTAAAGCCTCAGTCCACTGAGAAGCCCTCATAACTCTAACATAAATCATGGGGACATGTCAGCCAGGAGTTCTGAGTAAATAAACCTAGGGAGACTTAGCTATCCCCATCCCTTTGTTGTTGTTGTTGTTGTTTTTTAAATATATTTTATTTTTTAATTTATTTTTTTTCCATACAGATACTATGAGATTTAAATTTTTTTAATTGATTTTTTACAGAGAGGAAGAGAGAGGGACAGAGAGTTAGAAACATCGATAAGAGAGAAACATCGATCAGCTGCCTCTTGCACACCCCCCACTGGGGATGTGCCCGCAACCCAGGTACATGGCCTTGACCAGAATCGAACCCAGTACCCTTCAGTCCTCAGGCAGATGATCTATCCACTGAGCCAAACCGGTTTCGGCCCCATCCCTTTGTTGAGCATTCTATACTCTCTCTCTCTCTCTTTTTTTTAATCCTCACCCAAGCATATTTTTCCACTGATTTTTAGAAAGTGGAAGGGAGGGAAGGGGAAGAGAGAGAGAGAGAGAGAGAGAGAGAGAGAGAGAGAGAGAGAGAGAGAGAGAGAGAGAGAGATCTATTGGTTGTCTCCTGCTCCTGCACCCCAACTGGGATTAAGGATTGAACCTGCAGCCCAAGTAAGTTTCTTGACTTGGAATTGAACCTGAGATCCTTCAATGCATGGGCAGACACTTTAACCACAGAGCAACCCCAGCCAGGCCTATAATTCACATTTAATAAAATATTTTATTACTTGCAGCCAAGTGTCCTAATTGGTGAAATTATTTGGATGAAAGGGGAATGGAAACTACATTGGGCTGCAGATGATCTCTCCCAAATTATGTCAATACCACGCACGCCAAGTAATTCCACAAGGATTACATTTAATTTCTAATTATTTCTCATATGTATCACACTCTCTCAAGGTTTTCCCACTTGGACTAGGTTTTACTTTTGGCTAAAATTTCTTTACCAATTCTCTCTTTAGCACAATCAATATCATCCGTAGAAAGTCTTTAAAAGATTAAGCTTTAAGTTTTCCTCTTTTGTGATGCCCACATTGATCATTCCTTTCACTGCAGTCTCAGAAAGCTTTATCAATAGTCTTTGAGAATACTTATTGAACTTTGCTTCAAATCTCCTTTTCCAGGCATGCTCTTCTAATTAATGTATTATTGCTTCTAGGTTAGAGATCATGTCTTTTTTATCATTGTGACCTCAGAGCTTAGATGTGAGCTTGATATATTGTACTAGTATTCAATAAATATACATCAAATAATATAAGAATGCATCAATCTCACTCCCAGCCCTCACCTTGTAGGAATATTTAAGAAATTCCCTTTCACTTCCTGTACTCCATACTCCAGGAATATGCAAGTTCATGTTACATAGTAGGAAGCAAAGTGCTAGGTACACAGGCCGCATGAGTTCTGGTTGAGAGGCAGTCATCAGATGCCATGCAAGCCTAAGAAAATCAGTCTTTCTAGTCTCAGAGAGAGTTAGGCCTTTTAGGACTACTGCACTGGAAGAGTTGCCATTCACTGGGGGCTATTTGATCCATCTGACTTAGACCAGGGATTTTGGACTCACAAATAATTTGCCTGTCAATACATTACTGAAATCAATAAAAATAATAAGCAAATAAATAAATACTGTGCACCGATGTGCTAAATTAATGTCCAGGGAATCTTTATTTGAAAGAAGTAAGTGGGCTGAAACAGGTTTGCTTAGTGGATAGAGTGTTGCCTGCTGACTGAAAGGTCCCAGGTTTGATTCTGGTCAAGAGCATGTACCTTGGTTGCAGGCACATCCTGGTAGAGGTTGCGCAGGAGGCAGCTGATGGATGTTTCTCTCTCATCAATGTTTTTAACTCTCTATCCCTCTCCCTAATTCTCTGTAAAAAAAAAAAATCAATAAAAACATATTGAAAGAAGTAAGTGGGTACTGGGAGACAAAGAGCTTGCACACATCCACCTGAAAGGATCCTTAGCTGCAAGAAGACAAGTTGAAGGGCCCTGAGCACACATGCCATTGACAGGGGGTTATCCCCTCTGCTTAAGAAAGAACCACATGACTAAAACTCAGTTTTTCATCCTTTACATGAGAGCAATCAATCATGATCACAACAGAGGAATCTTGTTTCTCCCCACCAACGTTTATGGGCAACACATTATGAGGGAAATAAAATACTTTTAACCACATTTCATGTGACAGGAAGTTAAAAAGCCGGAATCTTTCTCCCTGTGCTTTTGTCTCTTGGGTGAATTTGGAGAGATAATTTACCTAGCGACATAATCGTGGCATTCCATTATTGGTGAGGTAAGGAGAAAGCTCCTCAATATGAATAAATTACTTGCTCCAATGGCACCGGTGTCATCGTTATGTCCCTCTATGAAGCACCCAACCATATTGCAAATTACAGAATTTGCAGCTTTTATTCATGTTTGACACCTTTTATGATACTTTTAGTCATTGGAACAGTAAACTGTATGTTCTTTTCAGATTAAACACCAACGACTCGTCCAAAAATAGCTGCAGCATATCTTAACAGAGTGAGTGGTGAGGCACAGGCATACAGTTTTGTCTTTTATAACCTGGTGTATGCCCCAGCCATACAGCTGTTTCCCTGAAACCCGGCTTTCTTTCATTACGCTGCATTGTGGGAGGTAAAGTGTTTCTGCATTTCTCAAAAGGGAAAGGGGAACATCTGTTTGCCAATGTTTTCTATATTCAAAATAAATGCCATGGCACCCAGACACTCCCACCCCAAATCTTGACATTGTTTCTGAGTTACCAATCGCCTTAGCCAGAACACTGGTTTGTGAGCCCAATTGTGCGATACCATTATTATAGGCAGGCAAACATTTGTGCTTATACATTATAACAGTTATATACATTATAACAAAAGGAGCATGCATTGGAATTGATTTCATTAAAGGATTTTCACCCACAAAATAATGACACTACTTTCTCTTTTTAGGGGCACTGTTTCCTTACAGTTTTGCTTCACTAAATTCAAAATGCTATCAAGATAGTAGTAAATTCTGAAGTGCTTTCTTGAGCAAATTTTAAGGCCATTTAGAGGCCAAGAGGAGCTCATATATATCAACAAAAACAAATTAGAACAAAGTTTAAAATTCAGTTTTCATTACAAGAACTTGGATACTGCATCCATATTTTATCCTTTTTGTTGTTGTTATTGTTAATACTTTACTTTAATGACTCAGCAGATGACTCCATTGTTGTTTAGCTGCTAAAGGAGGTAAATTTAAGGATGCTAAGTATTTGAGGGTTCTAGAATTTTTGGATTGTGGGCCTCTCTATAATAATTGGAATTTGTTCCAAATGAGGTTTTCTATGCTTGTTTTCCAAATGAGTGCTCAAAATAGCGTGGGAGTCCTGGCCAGTGTGGTTCAGTTGGTTGAGTGTCATCCTGTGCACCAAAAGGTCACTGGTTCAATTCTGGGTTAAGGCACATGCCCAGGTTGCAGGTAGGGATGTGTGCAGGAGGCAACCAATTGATGCTTCTGTCACAACAATGTTTCCATCTCTCTCTCTATCTCTCCTCAGACTTTGCTTCCTCTAAGATAAATAAAAACACATTTAAAAAAAATAGCCAGGAAAATAAACCTAAGAACTGGTCAAATGAACATCTATTGACCCTTCCCTTCCCCCAGGAAGTTCAATGTTAATGCTCTAGAAGTAGAAAGATTGTAAATATGGGGAGGGGCAAATAGTAAACTAAAATAAATGAACGAGGGGTTCTGTGTTGCATTTATTTCCATAAATGTCATCCATAAATAAAATATCATAAGCATTCAGTGCTGATGGGTTCGGGACTGAACAAAACAAAAGGATTACTAGGGCCTAAAAAATGTCAGGTTCTGAGAAGAGTTTCTAACCCAGGTGTAAGTACCATCAAGCCAAATGTGATGCCTGAGGGTGGCTGAACACAAGATGAAAATGAAATGTTGGAGTCTGTCTGTGTGAAAGAGGGTACTATGGAATTCTAAGTACAGATGATGGCTTACTCATAAAAATGGGCCTTGACACTAAATCTAAAGCATCTTTCCCATTTTGTTGATGTGGAAAAATGAAAAATAAATTTGTACACTTCTACCTAAAAATCTCTGATTTATTTTCATTTTTTGCAGTTCTCTTCTGCAAGAGTTTTGCCTTTGAACATATCCTCACTTGTGCTTGACATACCTTTTTATTTAAAAATGCATTCCATAAGATTATTTAATCCTCTTAGAATTTTATATGGCCCCAATTTTGTCAAACTGTGAAACTTCATGTCCATCAATAATATTGTAGTGTCTGCAGAACACCTTGTTATTTACATGGGAAATTAGCTTTGGTTTTCCTAGAATTTTTGAGACTGTCATCTGGATTCTCATTGGTAAATTTAAATATCTAATAAAATACTTCTACTATTGAAACAGGAATTTTAGGGGGACATAGGAAGATTTAGAACATTTTTAGAATTGGGGTCCATGGGAAAAAGACAAAACAAAACATAGGGCTACAGACAGGGAGAAGGTACATTTCCATAAGACAAGGTGAAGACAGGGGAGCAGCAGCAATTGCATTTACATAAGACAAAGAAGCAGCAACAGGTATCTTACTATATAAAAACCATGGGTCCATCACATCCACAATGACCAGAAGATCAACCTAATGCTCAGGCTTCCAGCCCAGCAGGCACTGGTGTGTGGGGACTTGTGACAGCTGAAACAGGGATGGGGGAGTTAGAACCAGCACTCACACTCACTCACAACTGCACACATGCAGAGACACGCACAGTGCCCATGAGCACACAACCTTTTCTCCCTTTCTTTCCCTCCCACCAAGCTCGCTCTTAGAGCTTCTCTCAGAATGAGGAAACAAAATAGACTGGGCCTGAAGGGAGGGCAGGAAGAGGGTAGAGTGGCCCCACTGGCAAAGAAGAGGGAGACGGGGAGATAGGGAGGCCTGGACAACTGCTGAAAAACACAAAGAGGGGCAGAGACTAGGTGAGATCAGGCCAGCAAGGGAGGGCAGTTAGGGGGGATCAGGAAGGCAGTCAGAGGGAGTAGGGACAATCAGACAGGCAGGCAGGTGAGTGGTTAGGAGCCAGTGGTTCCAGATTGTGAGAGGGATATCCAATTGCCATTAGTTGGACATCCCCCAAGAGTCCCTGATTGGGAAAGGTGCAGGCTGGGCTGAGAGACCCCTCATCCCATGTATGAATTCTGTGCACCAGGCCACTATTATTTCTATAAGATAAGGAAACTGAAAATAGCCGAAAATGGTCTGCATTTACAAAATAAAGAAGAAGGAAGAAAGTCCAGAAGGAACAGGAAGACAATGAGGGAAGAGGGCCTCAGGAGATACTATAGCAAGCAATTAAAAAGGAAACATTGACCAATCAGAGGGATACCAGGGCACAAGAACTGCAGCCTTTATAAACCATGGAAACAGGAAGTCAGTGTGACCTTTTCCTCCTCCCCACATGGGAGTCCATTCTGTGGGACTCTTTTCCTCTTCCCAAGTAGAAGTCTGTACTTGTTCTTTAATAAATATCCACTTTTGCTATACCATTTTCCATCTGTGGATTCATTCTTTGACTCTGGAGGACAAAGATTCCGAGTTCCAGACCAAATATTCGATATCACTATTTTCTTTAATTTTTAAAAAATATATAGTAATAGATAATTCCCTGAATTCACTCCAGTGATTATAAAAACTGAATTGCTACTTTTAACAGCAGCATGGAAATACAATATAGATAGTAAGTGTGTTAGTGTGTTGTTATTTTATTGCTCAGAAGCCCAGGTTTCTCTTAATTTTGGGCTCTTTATTCACCTAATGTGCTTCCACATATTGCAAAGATCTTCATTCAAAATGTTTAGAAGCTGTTTATATCTCAGACTACATTTTCAGAATGAAGTCCTACCTTCCCTTTAATTTAAGCTTTACCTGAAAAGTCCTAATTTCTTGTTTTTTCTTTAAACTTTCCAGAATGGTGGTAACTATGTCCCAAGATATGTAAATCCTTTCAGAAAAAAAACCCCACCTTAATAAGTGTATTCATGTCCATAGCTCCCAATAGAACACTGCTTCCAGAATAAGAGTGTAACCTGCAGCTACTCTATTTTATGCACCTCATAATAAAAGACTGTCTTTGTTGTTTAAGCTGTGCCAAGGCTTGTCCACTTCTTGTTTATCTCTTCTCCAGTTTAAAACAGAGACCACATTTTTAATTCATTTGGCTATTTCTTCCCATATCATTTTATCTCCTTAGCATAATAAAAACTATAGAAAAATACATTCATAAGACCAAACAAAAGACTATAATTTAATTTCTAAATCTATGTAGAGGGGAAAATTTTTTTCTCTCTCAAAATATCAGCAATGTGTTTTGACATGTAGCATTAGCTAATGAATACATTTTATAATTTATATTGCTAAAGCTCTCCATTTCTAAGTCCAAAATTTCACAATTTTCTTCAGTAATGATGATTCATTGTTGTGTTTTACTTTAAAAGTGCTATTTTAAAGATAAGCTTATTGTATACAACTACCTTTTTAGAAAATCAAATACAGTCATGCACCACTAAATGATAGGTATACATTTTTAGAAATGCATGGTTTGAGGATTTTGTCATATAAACACCATAGAGCCTAATTACACAATCCTAGATGTTACAGCACACTTCACACCTAGGCTGCATGGTGTAGCCCATTGCCCCTAAACTACAAGCTTGTTACTATACAGAACAACATAAGATTACATCTAGCACAAGAGAAATGGTGCAATCAGGAGACAGGTTAAACAGTTGTATGAGGCTGCTGCCTGCATAACACAAGACACTATTGTACAGTAAACATTTTTTGCACTGGGGGATAGACTGCCTTGACACAGTCCAGGACCTTTCCTGTGTGGGCAAACTCCAGGTTCTCAATCACCTATGTGAGAATCATCTTTTCTGTCAAAGAACAGTTTAGACAGCTACCATTTTGGACTGTGTGACTTGGCAACCGCCGTGATAATCACATGGCTTGCAGTTCCCCTGGGGACTGCCATCTTGAAACAACAAAGGCCAACCCCTCCCTTTTAATTAGCCAATCATGAAAGACTGTGCACCTGAGTGCCAATCAAGAGGTCACATGCATCAGAGGTTATAAATCCCGAGCAGACTGCCAGCTTGGTGTGTGCATGCTTCAAGTCCATGTGTGAATACCTTTTCTAAATAGAGGCAAATATATTTGCATTGCTGCCTGGCTCCCTAGTATGTTTTGTGTTCTACTAGGACCCCTGACTTGGGGGGGGGGGGGGGGGGGGGGCTTGCCTTATTTCTAACAACCTAGGATAAATTTCAAGAAGAGTTACTGAGAACAAAGCAAGTTTTATTCAGTTAGATTAAAAAGAAAGAGGCCATGGTGCAGGCTATGCTATGAAAAAAATAAAATGTATGCATCCCTGAGTAGACAGGGAACAACTCACCAATGAGCTGTGCATATGGTCAGTTTATTTGGGGGGATTTAAATAATATATATTTTTATCAATTTCAGAGAAGAAGGGAGATGGAGAAAGAGAGAAACATCAATGATGAGAGAGAATCATGGATTGGTGGCCTCCTACATACCCTTCATTGGAAAAGGAGCCCACAATCCAGGTATGTGCCCTTGACCAGAATCAAATCATGACCTCCTGGTTCATAGGTCTATGTTCAACCACTGAGCCTTGTTATTTTGGGGGATTTTATATTTTCAAACCTTATAGCATCAAATGCTGAGTCTGCCTTCTGGTTGGGAGGGGACCTTGTTCTTAATACGGTCCCTCATAAAGAGATATTACACTTTACTTAATAGGAGCAAACAGTGAGATCTCTACATCCATTTGGCTAAATCTATCAGATAATAGAGAGCCACTTCTCTTATAGATAGTAAGGGTTTGCCATCTGTATATTTGGTGCAACTCTAACAGCAACTGGGCTTATGAAGCATGACTCAATAATGTGAGAGTTAGGGTATCACTGAACAGGTGGACACTAAATTTAGACTTATGCTTTTGGGGATAATTATGGGCAAAAAAACAGTGTATTCTACTTTACAATATGAGTCTCAAGCAATGTTCTCCATACCAGTCAGATGTTGAAGATGATATTCTCTTTAGGACTCATATATTTTCCATTTCTTAGTTGGTAATAAACTGGTAGAAATCTATTAAGTACTCCTGACCTCCCAATAAAAATGACCATATCATTAAATACAGGACAGATATTTGGGTTTGAAGCATCATACGGAGAAGATAAGGTTCTTTGGTATAGGGTAGCTGCGGCATATTGAATAGCTTTTACGGTGAAAAACATAGAGGATTTTTTAAAATTTTGATTTAGGCCTCTCATCATTATTGATCATAGATGAGTGAAAATTTTTAAAACAATTTTAATAGTAGGTTTATGAGTTGGATTAATAATGGTGGTATATGAAGATTAATGTTATTTTGTCACTGAAACCCAAATACCAAAGTAAATTCATCTATTTAAATATTATGAGGGGCAAATGATCTCAGGAATTGTGACTAGGCTTTGACCTCTGCGTATCTAACCCCAATTCTAATTTCTGTCTTGATAATGTATCCATGGTCTAACATATTGATAATCCAGGTTATGATGAATTTAAGCACTAAAATGGACAAGTATATTCATACAAGAATTTTAGCATGCAAAATGACTGAGGTGAAGGGCATTTAAATGGAATTTTTATAATCCAATAAGCTATATATTAGTCAAGCAAGCCTGTATTCAGTAAAGAAACTGAATACCTGTAATTCTGTGCCTGAGATGTCTTGGTAATGGGATTCAGGTTGGCATGGAAACAGCTAAAAGTGTTAAGCAACAAATTTGAAAAAAAAACACACTAAAGTATGTTTGAAATGAACATTAAAATATATGTGTCTCAGGAGATGGTATTAGCATTAGAAAGAGCAACAATTGAATCTGCCAAGCATATTTAAAAAGAAAGGGACTTACTCAAAAGGATCTTGAAGTATTAGAGTGCAAACTAAACATACATGAAAAGGCTCAGAGTAGTAATGCCAAAAGATAACTTACATTAAATAAGTAATTCAATATTTTAAGTATTGATGAAGAACAAGATATCTTATGAATTATAGAAATATGTATAGGAACCTGAAGAATGAATGAGGCCCAGGCAGATCTCAAAAAGTAAAAGACTGGTTATATTGTTGTCATTGTTTATTTGTTTAAAGTAAGTGGAGTGATTTATAAAGAGAAACTTAGATCTATGAAATTGTTAAGAGTTTACAGATAGAGAGCCAATAATAAAACGATAGTAGAAAATTTCCATCGAATGAATGGAATAGCTGCAGAAAATATTAAATATTGAAAGAAAATATTTTTAAGTGAATTGTGATGTAGCAATTGTTATATATGAGAAACATTTATAAAAGAAGAGAAGTATTATGGGATAGTTAGGGAGGAGAATTCCAGGGAAGGAGGAATAGGGTAACTGAGACATGAAAACTGAACCGGGCCAGGCAGTCTGGGCAGCTTCAGCTAGCTTGCAAATAACAAGCCCTTGTCTTCCCCAAGAATAACTGAAACTAAATGGTTAATAGTCCTTTCCTCAGTAACCAAAGAATGAAGGAAAGGAGAGGGAAGAAGGAAGATATTTTTCTCCAAGAAGTCAGCTATTTGGAAAAAGGAAGAGAGAAGTGGGAGTGTTCATCCCACTGCTTAAATGCAGTCTCTGGGCTTGTTAAAGATAACATTGCCCAAAGCTCCTCACGAATTCTAAGAAAGCCTTGACAAAGGAAAAGGGGAGGCTTGAGTGTTAAACTGTACCAACATACCCGGCAGAGGAATTTTGAAACCTTTAGACAAAAGGGTATAGAATCCCTTATGCCCCCCACCACACTCACTTCTCAGGCTAGCTGAGAAGCCCATCTGTGCACTAGGCCTAATTTAGTTTAATAGATTTGCTTGTCTTGCTTTTAAAATAAATGTACTTATTTTATCTTTGAGTAAATTGGCTTTACTACCATGCAATCATCAGGCGTCATTTGTTTGAATTTCTTTCTATCAGACTGAGGAGAACCCAGGAAGGAACAGCCCTCTCTTTCTGACTCAGGGGTGGTCTGATAACATCTTTCCTGGTGCTTCTGAGCGCTTATAACAGAAGGAAATGAATGAAAACTAGACAACATAGTGTTTATTAAAGACAGAGCCAAGAATGGAAGCCAGGCCTCTGCCTCTTTGGTGAATTCTCTGTTCCATTTTATGAGATTCTCAATGCAATACAACAAAAATATATTAAGCACTTTTTTAAAACGCTCATTACCATTTTAATTACTATAAGGAATGTTGCAAAAGAAAACTGGATTTAATTCAACTGGAAAGAGAAAGGAGTAAAATATAGTTTAAGTAAAAACAATGTTTTTTTGTGGGTAATCAGAGAGGAGTTTACAGCAGCATACATGGTCACCAGCTGAGGGTTTGAAGAACAATCGCTATAACTCCTACATTTCTCAAAGTCTGTAGTCCATCTAGCAAAACTAAATAAACTTCAAAATGACATGTCAACATAAATAAGAAGTAAAGGCTAATTTTCCCATGAAGCATCTCTTGCAGAAAAGGTAGGACATGAAGGACACATTTAAAACAACACACAACACCTTCTAAAAAATGTTCATTCTCAAGCACAATTACACTCAACACAAAAGATTTAATTCTAAAATAAAATGATTCAATGACCTCAAGCTTTTCTTTAATGCAAACACAATTACTCACATAATAAAAGGAATTACTGTACATATATGACATGGGAAGACAGAGAACTACAAAGTGCTGTTTCTTACCCTGAAAGAAATTACGTTAGAGACTTTCAAACATTCAAGTTCAGTAACCAATTTTACTTTTGTGTTCAAGATTTTCTTGGGCTCGCAAATAAACTCTTTATAGGTATTTATACAAACATGGGGGATTTCATCTTCCAAAGTTTTCATAGAAGCTTGCTTTTTTTTTTTTTATGTGATTTTACGCAACACTGGTATAAGAAACAAGTATCATTCTGAAAAAAGGCATTTTACTTACCAATATGAACAACTTTACAATTACAAACTTTCAGTGCAGGCAAAGGCTTAATGTTTAAGGGAGATAGTATCCTCACCTTTATGGACTAGACTGTATCATATCTACCAGTTTATTAGCAACATGGTCCATTTTGAAGAAGGACCTGAAAGTTACTCTGAGGACTGAGCTCAAAGCTGGAAGGATGGAAGCGTTTATACCTGCAGCTATGCTGTGTTGTTAGGAATAGCTTCTGGGAAAACACTCTGACATTCTCCTTGAAATGGTTAGCCCATCATCTTCCTAGAAGTGGGCTGGAGGGCCCCAACAGCCCATGTCTGCTGCTTGCCTAAGGATCTATAGTTCAAGCTGGAGAATCACAAAGGTTGTTATGTTATCCAGAGCCTCTAACCAGATTCTAATTTTCCACTTCAAAGCTGTGGAGTAAAAGGTGTCATGTTAATTGCTTCTTAAGTTAGTCTTTAAAGTGTAGGATAAGGTGTTTAAAAAGAAATGTATGCAGCTGTAAAACAATTAATCTTCAATGCAAATAATACAAATTGCAATCACATGTTACATAATGATAAATGAAACATGATGCACTTTTACCTTTATTTGTAAATTAACAGAGTATGAAAATGCAGAGCCATTATTTTGGAAGAGTAGCATTATGTTAATTTTTGTAAATGAAGACAAACAGCACTTTGAGGTAATTTTCAAGGGTAAATTTAGCCTTATTTTTTTTTCCCCTCTAAAAGATTCTTGTCCTCCTTTTCTTTGAGCAATAAAAATACCTAACATAAAATTTATCTTCTTATCTCTTTTATAAAAACTCTTACTGCTTAATTGAAAGTGCATTTTCTGCCCAAACCAGTTTTGCTCAGTGGATAGAGTGTCAGCCTGCGGACTGAAGGGTCCTGGGTTCAATTCTGGTCAAGGGCATGTACCTTGGTTGCGAGCAAATCCCCAGTAGAGGTTGTGCAGGAGGCAGCTCTCTCTCATCGAAGTTTCTAACTCTATCTCTCTCCCTTCCTCTCTGTAAAAAATCAATAAAATATATTTTTAAAAAGTGTATTTTCCCTTCAAAATTTATATGAATAGAACCACTCTTCCACTTCATTGTTTCTTTTAATTATAATAGACATTATATATATACTTACACGTATATAATTACATATACATATATATGTACAGTTACATACAGATACATACATATACTAGTATAGAGGGAGTATATGTGAATGTATACATATATACAGGTTTACAGTTATTCATATAGAAAATGATATGGTAATTGACAGATAATAATGCAAGAATAAACTATGTTTTACATACAATTGTTAACTTACATTTGCCCCAACCTGTTTATACAAAGGTGGTTTTATCCTGGTGAGCAAGCTTACTATCAGTCAACTATACATTATGATTACTTTAAAAGACATAAATAATTTAATTTCAGGTAGCATTAATCAAGTGTAAATCATGAGGGGATCATGAGTTATATTGCATTGCACAAAGCCTATATTTGTTTATATTTAAATCAGCATTACATAAAATCAATTATTATTTCTAATACCTTTTCTAAATAATTATTATCAACTGTGTTACCAGTTTAGTTTCTATTCCTTTTTCATGTAAATAATTTTAGCAGTTAGGACACTTGGCTGCAAGTAATAAAATATTGTATTAAAAGTGAATAATACTTCTGGCCTATGTGGTTCAGTGGTTAGAGTTTAGGCCCATGCATTTCCTAGTAAAGGGCACATACCTGGGTTTCAGGTTTAATTCCCAGTCCTGGTTGGGATTCAGGAGACAACCAATGGATGGGTCTCTCTCAAATTGATGTTTCTCTCTTTCTTTCCCTCTCTTCTACTCTCTCTAAAATTCAATGGGAAAAATATTCTCAGGTGAGGATTTACAACAAAAATAAATATATTATTATTTCACTTAACATTAAACTGAGAATTGAACCTTGACCTCCTGATTCATGGATTTGACACTCAACCACTGAGCCACAGTGACTAGGCAGCAGAAAACCTTTCTTAATCATAAAAGATCAAGATGTGCATTTTAGGATTGCTCTGATGCTTCCATTGTGTTGTTGTCTGGGACACTTTCTACCTTCTTGTTCTGAGACTTTTCCATCTCGGATTCTAAAAGATCTGCTTCAGCTTCTGTTATCTTATTCATTTTCAGTGCATTGCTGTTTCTGTATATACAGAAGTAATATAACCTCTTTGAAAATAATCCTGTAATTTTTTGCACTCTCTTGATATTGACAGTTCTATTTGTACCTAGCCTTAATACCTTCTATTCAGTGTCAATGATGAGGAGTGTTATTTCTCTTGTGAAAATGTGTTTTCCACTTGTCTTCTGAAGGGCTATATCTTTCCCTTCTTATTGGTCCTTTACATTCAAAGGACACATTTCTTGATTGTTCCCCATTAACCAATAGAAGGGTTTCTATTTATCCCCTTTGTTTCTAGCTACCACTGCTTCAATGCCTTATTTTCCTTTTCTGCCATTCTTCTTGAATTAGAACAATATATTTTTACTCTGTATCTTCTCAACTCACAGTTACTTCATAATTCACTGCTGTCTCCATCACATCAAACATTTTCTTCTCGAGAAACTCAACAATGACTCTGTAAAAACATATTTTATTTATTTATTTATATATTTTATTGATTTTTTTACAGAGAGGAAGGGAGAAGGATAGAGAGCTAGAAACATCGATCAGCTGTCTCCTGCACACCCCCTACTGGGGATGTGCCCGCAACCAAGATACATGCCCTTGACTGGAATAGAACCTGGGACCTTTCAGCCCGCAGGTCAACACTCTACCCACTGAGCCAAACCGGTTTGGGCTGTAAAAACATGTTTTAAAAAGTTCCAGGTCCCTGTTGCTCAGTGGTTGAGCATCAACCCATGAACTAAGTCACAGTTGATTCCCAGTCAGGGTACCTGCCTGAGTTGCAGGCTCTATCTCCAGTAGAGGGCATGCAAGAGGCAGCCAATCAATGATTCTCATCATTGATATTTCTCTTTCTCTGCCCCTCTCTCTTCCTCTCTCTGAAGTCAATGAAAACATATTTTTTAAAAAGAAACTCATCAAACACTCTAAAACTGCAAAAATCAATTCTATTTGGATTTCTTAGGGTTTGATTGCTTTTCCTTTCAGTCTTGTGACACCAATTTTGAAACTTTTACTTGTTTCAGACAGAACTTTCTGTTTTCTAACCCTTAACCTTTGCATTGTTTTTCCTCTTGAGCTCTATGTCTTCATCTGATCATATATTAAAAGGTAATGTTTATTATATCAAAACTTATGACTTTTCTCAAGGCTTAGTCATGTTCTCTAACTAAATACCAAGATCAACAGGATATAATCCCCTTTTTTAGTATCTATAGAGAATGCCTATAAGAAATTATGTAATAAACATTTTCTTAGTGAATGAATAAATGCATCTATCAGTCAATTCTAAGGAAGAGATTGAATTTAATAAATAGGGAGTAATATTATATCAAAGTTCTTCAGAGTCTTAAACAAATCAGACAAATATGTTAAATGAGAAAACTGGACCCAATAAGAAACTCTTGCAACTGAAGTAAACTTCATATATAGGTTGCTCACACCCTATATAAGGGGCATCTCTAATGAGTATCAAAAAGGATTATTTCTCATGTGAAATATTACTAATTCATATGCTTTTACTTTTATTTTTTAATTTTCAAAAGAAGTAAAAAATTCAAAATGTTAATGTAAACAGCCACAATATTCAAAATATGGGTCAGGCTAAAAAAAAACAAACATGCTTTTTAGACAGAGGAAGTATATTGGTGACCATGATTCCATCCACAATCTAGAGAATATTAAAGTACATTGCAACACTAAATCCTAAGCAATTATTAAAAATAAAAAACAAATCTTAAAATCTAAACTGGAATGTTTAATGAAATTAAATAAGTTGGACATATTGCCGCCTATGTAGAGTTTCTCTCAAATTGATGTTTATATAAATATATTGATGTTCTTACTGATTATAGATAAATATAGAATGATAAAAAGATTCTTCCCCACTATATTTATTACAAAACTACTTCAATAAGAACACATGTATGGCTTTAAGAAGTGTACAAGCAGCAGTCACAATGAATTTAAGGCAATTATTGTATACTAGGTATCCACCACATACTTATGGGATGGTGATGAGAGCAGGAGAAATGATCATACTCCCATGTCCAAGGGTTAATTCTAATGGTTCTAAAGATGTCACAGTGATTTATTGCGATCATTCAA
Organism: Pipistrellus kuhlii; assembly: GCF_014108245.1. NCBI lineage: Eukaryota > Metazoa > Chordata > Mammalia > Chiroptera > Vespertilionidae > Pipistrellus > Pipistrellus kuhlii. The sequence continues at coordinate 44,837,902 of NW_023425438.1, read as the reverse complement.
GCCTAAACCAATGTAATGATTTAACTCAGACTAATAATATGCTGGGATATAGATACTTGTTCTTTAAGTTCCTAAATTTAATCTCTGTATTATTCTGAAAGACAGAGACCACACTCATGCAAATGTTGTATCATCTTGAGCTCTGAGGGTACACAGGTGACTTTACTCTATCTGATTATAATAATACAATCCAATGTGTTTTTGGCTGGTCCTAACCACTCACAATTTGAGAAAGGTGTTTCTGGAGACCAAGGTTTCAATCTTGTTATGCAGAGAATATCTCTTCTAACCAGAAAGGTTAAGGACAGGATGATACATAGAACATTTCCTAAAGAGCACTCTCTATGATGGGCCAGCTTCAGGAGTAGCGCCCAGGGCTGGAGTCAGCATTCTGAAGTCCAGGTAGAGTGCAGTTACGACATGGTGGGAATGACATGAATTTGGCTTATTTCATATATATTCTTCTCATTTTATTTCATCTTTTATCCATAAGCCAATAAGTATATGTATCATCTTGAGATAAGACAGTTTATCATAACCCTGATGTTACAGAAGGCATTGTAGAGAGATTAAAAGAACATTGAGATCTTGATGATGTGTAGGAGATACTGAGTTAAACTGACCTAGAATGTATCTCTTCTTTAGAGTATTCAGGTATATACACCATAATGTTGCCTTTATATTTCATCTATTTTGAACTGTTTTCATTATTTAAAAAAGACCTAATTTATTACAGAATAAAAATTTGAATTATTTTAAGTGATATGTCTTATCTCTTTGATTGGTTCAATTTCCTGAGTTATCCTGAATTGTATAGTTGACAAATTCAATAATGTATTTAACTGAATGAAAAGATGTCATTTTAATATTGGGTAAGAATGGCTGCATGTCAATATCGTATACCTGTGTTGCCGGTATAGGATATTGACATGCAGCCATTCTTGCCCAATATTAAATGACTGTGGCAGCTCTTTGGCCCCTTGAGTGTGGCTCTTCCACAAAATACCACAACCTGGGAGAGTTTATTTTGAAGAAGTGGTGTTAGAAGGAGTTTAAGTTTAAAAAAGTTTGCTCTCAAAAGAAATTTCAATCGTTGTACTGTTGATATTGGCTCTGCTGACTAATGAGTTTGCTGACCACTGTCATATACCATATCATATTTGATCTATGATAGGTAACACAAATGCTCCTAATACAAATATACTCTATATTATTTAATTTTAGGTATACAAGTTACAAAAAGTATCAGACATAGAAGCAAATTGTGATGTCAGTAAATAGTGATTTAAAACCTTGATTACAGTAGGAAGCATTCCTCCTCACTTTAACTGTCCTTATCAGCTGGAACACTATTCATGCAAGGCTGTTGTTAAACTCAAAATTTACTCATAAGATCCAACCCAAGTCATCATTCTGCCAGGAGACTTTCCCTGACATAATGCATTTCCTCCTTTTTGGGTCTTTGGCAGCACTTTTATTGTGGAATCCACATTGGCCAGAGTTCAAGTTGCTCTATCAGCTAATCTCTCATTAGGTTGTATCTAGATAGCAGAGTCTATTCTGTGTCCATCCTCATTGCCAAGTCGATCAATATGGATTTAGTGAAACCATATAAAAAGGATATGAAAAATGTGTTTTAAGATAATAAATATACAATCTGAGGATTTGAGCTTTAATTTCATATAACTAGAGATTAATTTGTTTTAAATAGGACAGATATCTAAAGCTCTAAAGATATGAAGGATTTTTATTATTTTTACTGAATACTTGATATTTTGATAATTCAGAAAAAGAAATATTATTTGCTTAGACTCATATGTAACATATTTTGCTTCTTTTATTGTTTTCCCATTTTAATTTCCTTCAATCAAATTAAAAGAAATTATTCCTCAATAATTAAAAAAGAGAGAATTATCTTAGAGATAACTATAACTTCTGCCAAGCCCTTTATCCAGTATTGGAGGCCCCATGCATGAAATTTGTGCAAGGGGTTTGGCCCTCCCAGCCCTAGCAGTTCTGGGTTGGTCAGGAAGGTAGTCCAGAAGGATGATTAGAAAATTGTTCAACTATCCGGTCTAATTAGCATGTTACATTTTTATTATTATAAGTTATTCGGCCACTTTATTGATACTGCATACTTAATATGTATAAACTAGGCCAGTTATCAGATAATAACTCTGCAGTCTTTTAGTTCTCAAAGTTCTATTAGTAAACATCTTATTTTAGCACAGTTAATTAGCAAAAGGACAATAAAATAGAATTATTAGATTTTACAACCCCAGTTTATTTCAATCTTACCTGTATTTATTTCAGACCTATGACTGAACTACATTCTCTATTTGTTTTAGTTGATCTCACTATGATTATATTTTACCTCTCTTATCTGGTTAATACATGAAAATTTTGGTTTTTATAAAATGAGAGTGAAGGAGTAAGGAATGAGCCTTCATGATATTTTAAAAAATAGTGGAACAATATGAGTTAAAAAAAATGTACTTGAATCTTTAAATGAAAATATTTATTAACATGTATTGAGCACTAAAAATCTAAAGAAGAGGTATGCAGTAAAAGGATGCTTTGATCTATTTTATTTTAAAAATAAATTTATCACAAAATAACACATTGACTCATCCTTTTAAGGCCTGAAATTAAATAAAACTGAGAGGGACAGTTGACATGATGATTCTTAAATCAAAATTTTAAATAAATCTAACAATCTGTGATAACAAAGTTAAATCAACAAGATGCATGTTACAAAAGTAAATATTTGACTCAAAATCAACTTTGATTATGGTAAGGTGGGATGATGGAGCCTAGGATTGCTCTGGTGAAAAACCTTTCTGGCTACTGTGACATTGAAAGTCTAATACAAGGCATGAAATGACTTACTAATTTACTAACCCAAACAGAAGCAGCATTAATAAAAAAAAAAAAATGGCATTGTTTTTAAGAGAGAATAACTTTCTAGTTTTTTTTGTTCTAATTTTGTTGTTTTACCACCATCAAAAAACAACTGAAATTCTTGTTCCAAATTAAATGATCACTATTTAAGAAAGACAAAATAAATGTTTTTTGCCCAGGTAATATTAGCTATCATGATAAAATCACTTAAAAATCTTTTAAAAATCTGAAATATTTCAATGTGTTTACTCATATCTAAGGAAGTGCTGCTGTAGACAAGAAGACTATTTCTTCCAGTATTTGTTTCAAAAGGCACAGTAGGACTAAAACTTGAAATCCACTTGTAATCAGATGCCTTTTCAAGGAAAAAAATTTCAGTAATTAGAGCTGTCCTAGATAGAGACAAATTATTTCAAAAGAAGATATTTTGATATTGCTATTGTTTTTCATTTATTTCAAAAGAGTCAAATCAAAACAAATTTCTTTTGTAGTTATTGTTTACTTATTTTTGGATTATCAAACCATGTCTATGAGCATTCCTTATAAGAGGGATGAGTGCATGCTCATGTAGTCAAGGTTTAATATGAGTTACCCCTTGGTCAGACACATTCCAGGAAAGGTAAAGCCCATTAGTGATCCTTCCATGTTAAGTCTATTTCATTCTTCCTGAATTATGGTGTCTGCTCACTATGTGCATTTTTTTATATTAGTGTTATTATTATTATTATTATTATACAATCAATGTGTGATACATTTCCATGATCTATACAAAAAAGACCAACATTTTAAAACAAATTCATATATTATTGATATGTCAAGATAAGTCATCATCATAATCAAATAAATTGCAAAACTTTGCACTCACTTTTTGGAATATATAATCTAATGAAAGGTTTTGTGATGTTAAAAGAAAACAAAATATGACCAGCTTTCTCTAAAAAACGGTTTATTTATTAAAAGATTAGCATCTTTTATGCCAAAACCGGTTTGGCTCAGTGGTAGAGCGTCAGTCTGTGGACTGAAAGGTCCCAGGCTCGATTCTGGTCAGGGGCATGTACATTGGTTGCAGGCACATCCCCGGTAGGGGTTGTTCTAGAGGCAACTGGTCGATGTTTCTCTCTCATCGACATTTCTAGCTCTCTATCTCTCTCCCTTCATTTCTGTAAAAAATCAATAAAATATATTAAAAAAAGATTAGCATCTTTTAATCTCATCAAAACAAATAATTTCAATTAGATTATCAAAGTATAATATACTACTCAGAGTGTTTGGAATATTAAGAAAGTTAACATGAACAATATTTCAAAATAATTTTATGGTATACAATTATGAATATATGTAATATTTCTAAAACTGTTTGGGTATTTTTGTAGAATTTTTAAAAATTAAAGTAAATAATTTTGCTTTGGCCTGAGTGGTTAAATGGTTAGAGAATTGGGCCACACACCAAAGGAAGGGCCTCAGGTTCCAGTCCCAGTAAAAGAGCATGTGTCTGGGTTGAGGGTCCACTCCCAGTACCGACAGGGGTGCCTACAGGAGGCAACCAGTCTATGTTTCTCTCACATTGATGTTTCTTTCTTCCTCCATCCCCTTCCACTCTTTCTGAAAAGCAATAGAAAAAACACCCTCAGGTGAGGATTAACAAAAATATATATAAATAACTTCTGGTTTTTAATAAATTATAAGAGAAAATAATTCCCTGGTATTTCAACAGTTCCCCACCACTGAAGATATAAAATCATCAAGTTTCCTGATTGCTTCAGTCCACATTATATTCTATAGATTTATATTAAATTTACATACTACTCAATCACATGTAGCTTAAAAGGAAAAGTTACAGTTCCCTGCAGAGAATTGTGGCATTGTATATATTTTTTTCTGTTTATTTTTCACAAACGCAATCAGTGTGTAGAAACTAGTGGATGTGTAGTGAATATGTATCAATTAATTGATTCTTCACATCCAGCTGTAGAAGTTTCTAAACTCTGCCCTGATCAGATGGCTCAGTTGGTTGGGTGTCCTCTGATATATCAAAGTGTAGCAGGTTCAATTTCAGATCAGGGCACATACTTAGATATCAGGTTGTATCCCCCATCAGGGCACATGGAAGGCAACCAACAATCAATCTCTCTCTCTCTCTCTCTCTCTTTCTCTCTCTCTCTCTCTCTCTCTCTCTCTTTCTCTCTCTGAAAATCAATAAAATATAACCTCCTGTGAAGATTTTTAAAAAAAGGTTTTTAAACTCCAATGAGTTGTCTCCCCCCTGACCCATCCCCTCTGGCAAGTATCTTCTTATATTGTTACTAGAGGCCCCATTCACAAAATCTGGGCAAGGGGCTCAGCCCTGGCAGCCACTGCAGTTTGCCTCAACCCTTGGAGCCCTGGCTTTATCCAGAAATCCAGAAGGTCATCTGGAAGGACATTTGGAAGGTTGTTCAGCTATCTGGTCTAATTAGCATATTACACTTTTATTATTATAGATGCCCAGAGATGAATGCAGTTTAAGGTAAATTACCAAGGCACATATAAAGACAAAAGCAGCTAGTTTTGAATAAGATAATTTACATTGCCACTGAGTTGAAAGAAATTCTAAAATGTTTTCACTGAAATTCCCCACACCTGTTCAGATCTCTAAGTCTCAGCATTGTTAGGCCATGGCAGGATTTCAGCCTGGTGAAATGCAAATGTCCCATTTGTTGTGATGTCCTGAGGTTGGCAAGTCTGTGTGTGTGCTAGTCATTATGAGGAGGGAGGCCAAAGGGAAATTGTCATGATGCACCTGTCCATTAGTGAGTCCTCATGCCCAACGGAAACCTCCTGGCACCATCTGGTTATAATCTTATGCTCTGAAGCATGAGAATTGATGGACCTTTTAATTTTTATCTCAGCTAGTATAATTGCAGATGCTATTCTTATTCAGAATGAGCTATGTTTTGCCCAAGGCCGAAAGCGAACAGTTCCCATTGACTTGAATATGCAGACACAGGCACAAAAACTGACAAGAGAATTCAGCCTAATGTTTCTAATTACTTTATGAATCTTAATAACCTGTTTAACTTAATAATGTTCAATTGTGAAGACTTGCATACGTTATTTACTCATTTACCATAAAAAGCATTTTCTTGAACCCTCTCAGGAAGGACTGTGTTTTCATTATAAAGACAAATCTTTGTTTTATGTGGCTAAGAAGCTTGGCGTTGCATGGAGTCACAGATTTCCATGAAACAAAAGGGATCTAAGACTAAAAATATTAGTAGCAACATTCCAGCAGACATGGAAAATGCGTCCCTAAAGGATAAAGGCTTAAGAGAATTTATGAGGTGCTTTTCCCACACAAAGACAAGTACAATTTGTACAGAATATAATAGTAAGTGATTATGATGGTTTCAATTGGGTTTGTGCTAAATCCAGTGCTTTACAGAACCATTGATGCTGAAGAAGAAAAGGATAGACTATCAAATATATAGGAATGCCAACTATAAGGAACTAAGTGAGATAAAGACAGCAATCCCAATAGGAAAAAAAAATCAGCATAAAGTACGAACAGAGCACACATTTCTAAGAGGGGATAAAGAGGAAATCACTTTTCAACACCAAATGTAGTCTAGTTCCCTGTTTCCACACTTTAAATATATGTGTATGTCTGTAGATATGCCTATTCTCAAACACACACACACACACACACACACACACACACACACACACAAAACCTCCTGCAAGTATGACGTTATGTCCCATTAAATATATGGAACACTAACTTTGAGGTTCAAAACACTTAGGGTTATAACAAAAGTGAGTCATTGAGTCATGGTATGAGTGACTAAGTAGAATTGACCTATCCCACCACTTTTGAGCGTAAAAATATGATCAACATAAAGAGTTAACATTAAAACACAAACAGGCACAAGTACACAATGTACACAATGTAGAGCAATCTACACTTCAAATTTTGGCAGACAGACTTACTAGATTTAATGATTAAGAATAATATCATCTGGCTGAAACCGGTTTGGTTCAGTGGATCAGCCTTCAGACTGAAAAGTCTCAGGTTTGATTCAGATCAAGGGCATGTACCTTTGTTGCAAGCACATCCCCAGTAGGGGGTGTGCAAGAGGCAGCTGACTGATGTTTCTCTCTCATCAATGTTTCTAACTCTCTATCCCTCTCTCTTCCTTTCTGTAAGAAATCAATAAAATATATTTAAAAAATAATAAAATAATCTGTTTATTTATTTATTATACTCACCACATGATATATTTTTATTGGTTTGAGAGAGATAAAGAGAGGGATTGGGAGAGAGAGAGAGTGAGAGAGAGTGAGAGAGAGTGAGAGAGAGAGAGAGAGAGAGAGAGAGAGAGAGAGAGAGAGAGAGAGAGAGAGAGAGAGAGAAAGAAAAAGAGAGAGAAAGAGAGATTGCCTCTCATATGCTCCCTGACCTGAAATTAACCTGAGTATGTGCCCTAACTTGAAATAGAAGCCTAAAACTTTGAGAGTATAGGATGACATTTCAACCAACTAAGCCATCCCATCTGACCAGGGCTCATGTATCTTTCATATGAGTAATTAGGTCTTAACATCATGTTTTTGAGGCAAAAGATTAATCAATTGTCTTCTTCATCTATTTTTATTTGTTTATATTGAATTTTTTGGGAAACATTGGTTAATAAAATTATATAGGTTTCAGGGGTACAATTTTACAATATATTATCTGTACATTGTATTGTGTTTTCACCACCACAAGTTAAACTCCTTTCATCACCAGGTATTCCTCCTTTACATTCTCTTACCTATCCCAACTCCTTTCCCCCCTGGTAATTGCCATACTATTGCTATCTCTAACAGTTTTGTTGTTCGTTTGTTTGCTTAATACTTTCACCTTTTTCACTCAGTTCCCATTATCTTTTCTATATTTTCCTTAGTGAGTGAAATATTGGTGTTGCAGAGAACTTGTGCTCAAAAGTAACAAATCCCATTTTTGTATTAACTATCCACATATCTGATGGGAAATCTTGAATGGCTTCATGACAGGAGTGAAAAAGAGGTTTGGGATCAAAAAGAGCTGGTTGTTGATCTCCATTACATTTCAAAGTCACTGAGAGTCTACAGTTTCTGATACAGATAGGGATGTAAGTCATACCAAGACTATAACGATTTTAATTTCTCATTTAGATGTCATTTCTTAAAGTACAAAGTGGTCAATCCACTTTGAATATTTTAACATGCCAGAGGATATAATGAAAGTTCTTACTGGGTTATATCAGGTTCTTATAGATATTAGGAGCAGTGTAAAATTACAGTTGATTATGGAAATATAGACACTAGGATGCAATGGGTTATTAAAGACAGATACATTACACAAATAATACTAAATTAAACATTTAAATTTTGAATCAGTGGATTAGTACAGTATATGTACTAATGCACATACATATGCACAAACACACATGCATACTATCTGATGCATATAGCTCTGATTTTTCATGTGATAAACATATTTCTTAAGTGATTTGTCCAAAGTCATGCACCTGCTACCTAAGATTTATTCTGGCAATATAATGCTAATGTCTGCAGCAATTTTCTGGAACTCGAGCAGGGCAAACAAATTCAAATGGAGAAGTTATGCAGTGATGTAATAAATGTGATGTGTATATAGGTTCTTGAGTCCTAAAACCAAAGAGTTATCTATTCCTAAAAGAACATTTATTAAGGCTTGATATAAAGAACTTCTAGAAAAGACAAATTTATTCAAAATTATTTATTGGATTCCTAGTTTGTAATGCAGTGTTTTATATCAATGATTTTTTCAATTATAAAAATTACAAGAAAAATCATAAGAGAAAATCTTTGTGGTTTTTATGTTCAGCAAGATTTTAGATATAATGTCAAAAGCATGATCTGTGAGAATATACAAGTACTTATTTTTAAATCTATCTTATGAACATTTTTACCCGTACCTATAAGAGAAACTTCAGTAAAGGTTTCTCAGCAGTAATGGGATTCTATTGTCATTCTTAGTGTGTGTATGTACTGGGATGTGGGGGTGGGGTAGGAGGGATAGGGGGGCATATTTGATGCTATTCCAATAGGATCTGTTTAGACAGTTACTTATTGAAATTCTTTTATGACTTTTATTTGCCTCTAGCTACTTAATAAAAAAGGCAAAGATAATCTCCACTTTTATCTCCCAGGGTGCACTGTTATATGTCAATTTTACAATAAGCTATGATTTATCCAAACACATTGTGAAATTGGTGTGGAGAAGAGAATACTGCATCTGAGACTTAGCAGTGATTATTGTTTATTGAAGCTGCCTCCTGTAATTATAGTTTTATGAAACACTGTCCACCACTCCTCCTCAATACTCTTAGAATTAAAAAAAAAAAACGAGTCAGCGTGTTTTCATCAACTGCTAACATAGTCATTGAAATTACACTACACCCATTTTCCCCCCTTTATCCCTAGGGAAGTAAATTGGCTCAATATGTCCCTCGTGTCTATCTTTTTTTTGAGTGTTGAAGCAGTTCTTGGAACATTGTCTCTAGGTCTTGCACGCTGGATTCTCTATTTTATGCACCAATCAGGTGGGATCTTTAGAAGGGTGTGTCATGGCATTTCAATTCTTCTTAGAGGAATAATATGAAATCTCACAGATAGCCTAAACCTTTAATCAATGGTTTTAGGCAACCCTGCTAGTGGTTCTCAAGCTCTGGGTCTCAACCCACAGGTTGAGAACCGCTGCTGTAGAGCCTAAGACCATCAGAAAATACAGATATTTATATTATGATTCATTAACAGTAGCAAAATTACAGTTATGAAGTATCAATGAAAATAATTTTATGGTTGGGGGTCACCACAACATGAGGAACTGTATTAAAGGGCCGTGGCATTAGAAAGGTTGAGAACCGCTGTTCTATAGGTTTCAAGTGTGCAATTCTGTATGGTTTGAAACAGGTTCTAGAAGTGAAAACAGAGCAAGAATAGAAAGCTAAAACACATTTTAAGAGATAAAAACTGAGGATTTGTATGTAGTATTAATAAATGAAACCAAGCTGGGTTTCATACTTAAAAATTCCTTTTGAGAATGTTGTTTAATCCAACCTTCATCCAATTTTTAAAATGGTGTGCTCTCACAATGCCTTGTGCTTACTATTAACACCATGCTTATTACACTTTTTCATAATAACCTATTGACTTTTCTTTCTTCTGCTTTGATTTTTGAATTCAGTGAAGATTAGATACTGGTTTCTGTTTTTTTTAAATTTTAAATGCCTGGCTAAGTCCAGTTCATCAAAACAGCATTTATTTACTAATTGCCCTTTGAATTAATTGACTCCCTCTTGAGGTTCATAGCTCTCATACAGTGCAGTGGAAATGTATCCAATTCAGTGATTCTATTAGCTTTTCTGAGCAACCTCTTCTTACTTATGAGAGGTGCTGTCTCTGATACTGTTTGCTTTCTCTCTTAATTCACAAATTTATTCAAAATTATGTATTGGATACCTAGTTTGTAATGCAGTGTTTTATATCAATGATTTTCAATCTTGTTTTTTAATCTCATGGAACACAATCTAATTACTATCAATAAAATTGAATGACACACCAAAAATATATTTTGACCCATCTAACAAAAAATAGCTTTAATTTTGATTAATTTATACCAGATGGCTACCATTGTTTCCTGTTTTATTTATTTATTTTACAAACTAAGAAAAAGGTGTCTCTGAATAATTAGTCAAATATTACATGTTTAAGAAAAATAAACAAACAAACAAACAAACAAAAACTCTTGCTAAATAACAGTTGAGAATCACCATGCTAGATAATGGAATAATATTAATGACCAAAGGACACATTTAATTTCTATGTGTAATTAAAGATCTACTGAAGTGTGGCAGATAATAAAAATGTATATAAGTAAACAAAATTATTTCAGTGAATAACAAGCTCTATGAAGGAAATAACTTAAAAGGAAAACCCATGTGGTAAATTCAAAATATGAGTTAGAGAAAGAGCAAAAAAACAGTTTTTGTTATATTACTAGAGGCCCAGTGCACAAAATTTGTGCATGGAGATGGGGATGTCCCTCAGCTTGGCCTGCACCCACTCCATCTGGGACCCCCTGGGGGATGTCTGACTGCCAATAGTTAGAAATCCCTCTCATAATCCAAGACTGCTGGCTCCTAAACACTTGCCTGCCTGCCTACTTGATTACCTCCTAATTGATCTTCTGCCATCCTGGTTGATGCCTAACCACTTCCCCTACCAGCCCACTTGCCCCCAACTGCCCTTCCCTGCCAGCATGATCTCCCACAACTGCCCTCCCCTACCAGCCTGATGGCCTCCAACTGCCCTGCCTTGCAGTCTGGTCACCCCCAACTGTCCTCCCTTGCAGGCCTGATCTCATCCCCAACTGCCCACTTCTGCTGACCTGATAGCCCCCAACTGCCCTCTCCTGCCAGCCATCTTGGGTTGAGCATCTTGTGGAAGCCATCTTGTGATCACATGGGGGTGGCCATCTTGTGGTGGCCATTTTGTGATGATGTGCAGCAGCCATCTTGTGACAATGTCATGTGATGTCACCTAGGCTTTTATTATATAGGATTCCCATAGCAAAAGGCTATTATGAAAGGCCATGAAATCATATATTTCTAATCTAGGCAATATCTGCAAGGAATTTTTAGAGGCCAATATGTATAGTTAAATGGATTATAAATATGGAAGTATCAAAATAATAAACAATTCATAAAAATTGTATTGCACACAATATATTAATTTTCTTTTGTTAAGGTAAGTCCTTAAAATCTATTTGAGAACTTGACAATCTAGTTAAGGAGACAGAATTTTTAAGAGAAATTTGTTATCAACATAGAGCAGTGATTTTGAACCAGTATGCTTCAAGAATTTGTAAAACGTGTGATACATGACTATTTAATCAGGGGCACTGACCTCTTTTCCCTTAGATTGTTAAATTATAAAACGACAACAGCTAATACAACAATTGCCATCCAATGTGAATGAATAAAAAGTAAACTTATTTTTTGTCACATCAGCAAAAACTATATTTTTCCATGTCTCCAGAATTTTGGTAATTAGCTTATGTGTGCTATGATATTAAAAAGGTTGAAAATCCCTGATATAGAGTAGGGAAGATATAGACCCAGTACTCAGTTTTCATGTGAATTCACTCACTTTGTTGATGAATAAAGTTCTCTTTTAATCTCAATTTGCATACTTCAGAGAAATTATAGAGAAGCTATCGCATTTGCAATCACTATGGGAAGAGCAGAAGGCATTGCCATGCCAACACTGAATGAGATTACTTTGAGCATTAGGCTTCATCCTCTGAAAGGTAGAATAAAGTTAGGATGATGATTTATTTCATATGCATATGAAATAAAAATTACATATATATATATATATATATATATATATATATATATATATCCTCCCCCCCCCACGCCCCCCCCCCCCCCCCCGACAAGAAGAGAAGCAAGGCTCAAATGCTTCAAGAATGCTCATTCAATTAGGGTTCCAGTGCTCTTACATTTTTTTCTGTTTTCACTCATTAGTCAGGGGAGAAAGGATTTGTTCTCTTCTAACACATTTATAATAGTAGTTGACAGCTGTGATAAACAATGTGACGAAAAAGAAATGGTTGGAATGAGGGATATTTGTAAATTTGCATAAATTGTGACTTTAAATTTATCTTTGACATTAGAACAACTAATATTCTCTTTGTCTCCTATTATACAGTGAAATGAGATTGATGCATTTGAATAGAGTTTTGGTAAATATGGAAAGTAAATTAGGTTGTCATTGGCATAGAACATTATAAGAAGTTACAATGTACTATTGAAAAAATTTTTTTCATGTTGAGAGTAAAATTTAGATGACATCCTAGGAACACTGTTTGCCATAATTATGTTTTAGTATTAAAATGGTAGAGAGTTTTCTGTAATTCTTAGATTCTCTTATGCACTCTAACTCAATTCAGCTTGAACAGAGGACACCTATTTGAAAAACAAATGTCATAGGACTAAAACCAAACCATTTGCATTTATAGAGGATAAAAATTGTAACATTGTGCTAATATTTATGACAGAACACTTGAACAAAGCATTGCTAGTAATGCCATTTATTCAGACTTTAAGGTACTTTCTGTTCAATTTTATTGCATAAGAAAAGCAACTTGAATAAAAGAAAATAATTGAAGACAAGGAAATGATACAGTTAAGGAAAAAAAGCAAGTAATAAGTAAATGCATGTAAATTCACGCTGCCCCCTCCCTCCCCCCGCCCCTAAATTGTAGGAGGAGTAATGGTTGATAGACAGTTGCGAGACTTGGAGTTTCTAGGCTTTCAAGAATATAATTAATTAGAGGCCTGATGTATGGAATGTAGGGGAGGGGGAGGGTGTCCTTCAGTCAAGCTTGCACCCTCTCCAATCTGGGATCCCTCTCACAATTCAGGACTGCTGGCTCCCAACTGTTCTCCTGCCTGCCTTCCGAATTGCCCAAACCACTTCTGCCTTCCAGCCTGATCCCCCCCTAACCACTCTCATGCCAGCCTGTTTGATGCCTAACTGCTCCCCTTCAGTCCTGATTGCCCCTAACTGCTCTCCCCTGCAGGCCGGGTCCCCCAAAACTGGTCTCTCCTGCAGGCCTGGTTTCCCCCCAACTGCCCTTTTCTACATGCCTGGTTGCCCCCAACTGCACTCCTCTGCTGGCCTGGTCACCCCCAACTGCCTTCCCTTGCAGGCTTGATCCCTCCCAACTGCCCTCCCCTGATGACCTGATCAACCACAACTGCCCTCCCTTGCAGACGTGGTCTCTCCCAACTGCCCGCCCCTACTGGCCATCTTGTGGTAGCCATCTTGTGTCCACATAGGACAGCCATCTTGTGTGTTGGAGTGATGGTAAATTTGCATATTACTCTTTTATTAGATAGAATTAGAGGCCTGGTGCATGGGTGGGGGCCAACTGGTTTAACCTGAAGGGTGTTCTAGATCAAGGTGGGGTTCCCTTTCGGAGTGGGGAGGCCTGGGCCAGGGGCCTGTGGTGCTTTGCAGGCCGGCCACGCTCCCTGGCCTAAGTGGAGGCCCTGGTATCTGGGATTTATTTTTCTATAATTGAAACTTTGTAGCCTTGAGCTGAGGCTGGACTAGCCAGGGTGTGCAGGAAGCTTGGCTTCCTCCATTTCCAGAGAAACCCAAGGCTCCCACTCACTCCATGGCAGAGCCTTCTCGGTTTGGTTAATTTGCATACTTGCTCCTGATTAGCTGGTGGGTGTGGCTTGTGAATGTAGCTGAGGTGCGTTCAATTTGCATATTACTCTTTTATTAGATAGGATTCCTTTTAGATGTATAAATTGGTACATCTACTTGGTCATTGAATAATGTGGAATTTAAATCAGACACATACTTCTCCTTGGACAAATTGCTGAATCTAGCTTATGGAGTGGAAATGCACAAGACAAATATGAAGTTTCCTGTTCTGCCAAAAAGTAAAGAAATAGTAAAAATAATAAAAAGATGAGCCATATCAGAAGTATACAGGAGACAAAGAGAGAGCTCTCTATGATCAAAGCTGAAAATTAGAAAAGAAGAAAAATATATATACAATATTGGATCATAACTCAAAATATAAATATCCATAGGCCATTACTAACATGAATAAGTTATAGAATGAATACATAAATAAAGGACAATGGACAAAATTCCTGTGCAAAAGAATTCTAAACATCTAGATACTCTGGCCCTTCAACTTGGAACTTAACTCACTCTGTAACTATGGGTTACACATAGTGGCTTCCTTACAAAGGATACAGTATAGAAAGAAAATAGAAGAGTAAATTACAGTTTAAACCGATAAACACAATTTCAGCAAGGTGACCAAAGTCAGCATGAGCAGTAATGTAACCCTTGCAGTGTGTACCCTTAAAATGATCTGATGAAAACAGTACTTTACCTCCATGTTCTTCTTCCATAACCCATAACCCCTTTCTAAGCATGAGAAAAACATCAGACAAATTCAACTAGAGAAAAGCCTACAAAATACCTGACCAATAGTTCTCAAAACTCCCAATTGTTATAAAAAAACAACAACAAGGCAAGTCAGTGAAACTAACAGCTGAGAAGGGCCTAAGGCACATGAACAAACAAATGCAACATGTTATTTTGGAGTGGGACCCTTTAACTGAAAAAGGAATTATATGAAATCTATGGAAGTTTGTATAAAGTAACATCAATAATAATGTACCAATATAAGTATATTATTTGTGAAAAATTGGTGAATACTTTCTAGCTAAAATACAATAAACTAAGATATTAATAATGGCTAGATCTAGGTATATAAGAACTCTCTGGTCTTTGACAGGTTGGCTCGGTGGATAGAGCTAGGCTTGTGGACTGAAGGGTCTCAGATTTGATTCTGGCCAAGGGCATGTACTTAGGTTGCAGACTTGATCCCTGACACCAGTCAGTGTGTGTGTGGAAGGCAACCAATGAATCTGTCTCCCTCACATTGATGTTTCTCTCTCTGTATCGCTCCCTCTCCCTTTCTAGTCTCTCTATAAATCAATGGGAAAATATCCTTTATTTAGAATTAACACAACAACAAAAAACCTCTCCATATCACTTTTATAACTTTTGTGTGAATCCAAAACTTCATTATAAACTTAAACATATACTTAAATACATATTTATGTAAAAATTTGGGCTCTTGGGAATTTCTATGAGTTTATTCCTAGAAAAAATAATTACATTATCTTTACCACTATACTAAACTTTTCAAATCCTTCAGAATACTTCCAGATTCTAAAATATCCTAATTCTGCATTAGGAATAATGTTCAAAATCAGATAACAGATATTTATCTTTGACCACATAGAGAATTAATTTTTATTAGATAAAAATTATCTTGGAATCAGTATAATCAGTTCTACCCTGAATTTTTTTTGTAACCATTTATTTACTGGGTTATAACATATGACCACAAACTAGGTACTTGAACAGATTTTGCTGCTATTTCACATATGCATTTATGTAAAAAGAGACACAAGGTTATATAGCACAGTGTTTACATGGGTGAACAATGAAGAAACCAACTAATATATTATGCAGCTTGGCCTAGAATTAAAATATCTTATTTGAAGACTTGGTTATGAATCTTTTAAAATCATCCCCACATTTTGAAACACTCAATATTATTCTCTAACATCAATAGACAGTTCTCTTGATGCTTCTAAATTTGAAACATAGATTTTTTTTAAAGATTTACTGGGTGAATAGAATGTAAAAGTACAAACAGATTATTAACCTAATTATAAATGACTGTCAACCAACTCATCCCTTATACATTTGGCCTTTATAAATTTTCATTTTAATTGATGAGTTTACTGATGAAAACTAGGTAGCAATACATGGGAAGTCTTTCAATTGAGAAAGAAAAAATTGTGTCAGTGCTTTTTCCATAGGTGAGATTATGAGAACTTTAGAGTTCAGTTATCCTGATCATCTTGTGACATGTGAACATTTACATTCTTATGGTCTAGGTTTAAATAAACACCTCTTCAGATGAATTTAAAAGTTTCAGGAATGGGTTTATATATTCAGCTCTGACAATCACTTAAATGACTTTGTATAAGTTTCTTTTCTGTGCTTTAGTTTCTGAGTCCATAGAAAGTAGAATCAGGTTATTTTACCTGTAATAATCATTATGGAGATTAATATATATATATATATTAATCTCCATAATGATTATAAATATATTGAATTGCTTTATTGTCTTTGTAGCTAAACTTTGCCATACATAATTTATTTCTGTCTTTGCTTTCTCAAATAATGTTCTAGTTTTTCTGACATCCAAGCCCCATGAGTCCTTTAGAAGAAAATCTCCAGCCAACAAATTGTGGGCTGTCAGTGATGTGGTGCCAGGATGAGAGAACGGTGATTCCTGCCTTCAGGAATTTCTTAACTGACCTGGAACAGCTCAGACTGAGTTTCTCTAAACAATGGCTTCTTATGAATAGTGTTGAGATTTTTTTTCTCTTCCTTCCTGGGATATATTAACATAATCTACAACACTTGTCATCATTCAGTATGAGATGATGTTTTAGAAAGTCTGAAAAATACACTAGTCAAGTCTGTGTGACCTTTACAACAAACCATTGTTATCAATGATCCAATCCAGTGATTTTAGCTTATATGTTAAAGGGATATCACTGGATTCCTTCTTAATTTGACTACCTATTTAGGACAGAGCACTGATAAAAAGCCATATTTGAAATAACAAAATTTATTTCCCAATGTTATAATGAAGAAATTGTCAGAGAGAAGATAAAGTAACTAAGTCATAGCAAGGAATATATGAAATGCACATGAAGAAATATTTTAAAAAATGAATTATAAATGTACTAAATTTTTTTTTGAATTTCTACCAGATTTCCTTTACAAAGTGATAGGCATGAAAAAGAAAAGGAGGAAGGATAAAAAAAAAAATGGAGGAGAAAAAGAAAGATGGAAGAACAAAGGAAGGGAAGAAGGAAGGAAGTATAGAAAATCTGAACATAATTGACAAGTCTGATAGAGTGCATGTACATTATAATAGCTGTTTAAACAAATTAGAACTGTAAAATAACATCGGTTATTATTATTATCATTGCTATTATTTCTCATTATTCTGGAGACTTACTTGGGTCTCTAATATGGTTGTATTCAATGAATGGCCTTGGCTGGAATCACTGGAGTCTTTCTTGCATGTCTGGTGGTGGGTGCTGCCTGGGGATGCAAACAGAACATCTGGATGTGCTTCTCTTGGGCTTCTTTACAGAATGGAGACAGGATTACAAGAACAAGGATCTTAAGAGAACAACCCAGAGGGTTTCCTCTTTATTCCTTTTACTACCTAATCTCAGAAGTCATACAGTCACAGTCTGCTACTTTCTATTTATTAGAAGCAAGTCATGAAATTAGCTTATATTCAAAGAAGAAAAAAATAATTAGAGATAGACTCTTGATGAGAAAAATGTCATAGAATTTCAGGGTATATTTTAAACTATCACACATATAAACTACTACAGTCAGAAATAAAAGAAAATGCTCAATTTATTAGTATCCATGCAGTATTTATAAAAATGTATCATAGGGACATTCTTACAAGCATGGAATTGGTAATTCTTAACCACTTGCAAGTACAGTGCTATCACTAAGGAACAGAAAGACTAAGCAAATATCATTGTTGGAAATAAATGTGAATTACAATTCTAAGTAATTTATATATAAAACTAAAAAAATCATAATGCAAATGACTAAATATTTTATTAATATGAATGCTGCAAATAAATAATGTGATTTAATTATGTAAGATGAAAACATTATGGGATAAAAAAAAAACCACATACAAAAAAAAAACACCACAATTCATCAGCACATACATTCCACTAGAACAAATGCTGAAAGAAGTTTTACAGGCCAGGAAAATATTCAATGATGGATATTCTTATTTTAACATACTTAAATTACAATTGTATGTTTAAAGCAAAAATAATAGCAATTATATTTTGGGTTTATAACATTAATAAAGGTAAATTATATAAAAAGAGCACAAAGAAAGAAGTATGAATTTATAAGCTATATTTTTATAAAGTTCATACATAACATGAAATGTTAAATTATTATTTCAGAAATAACTGTACTAATTTGAATGTACACTGAGTGGCCAGATTATTATGATCTCTGAATGCATAATAGTCTGGCCACTCAGTGTATATCCTATATAATAAAAGGCAAATATGCAAATTTTCTCCTCAACCATGAGTTTGACCAGCAGGCAGGCTGGCGAACTGCCTATGTTCCCTCCTCCTGGCTAGACTGGCCAGACCCCACCCATATACAAATTCATACATTGGGCCTCTAACCTCCAGTGGTCAGATTATTATGCGTTCAAAGATCATAATAATTTAGCCACTCAGTGTATATTTTAATGTTGAAGCAATTGAGTTATATGGATTTTGGTTTCTCACTTTATAGGAAGGTACCCAATGGGGAAGGTTCCCAAAGAAAGAAGGCAGGTGACTCATTCTAACCTTGTTAGCTTGACTTTCAAGTAAATAGCCTTATGATATTGATATGAGAATATTATAGAGGAAATACCCTCAATAGCAGGTCCCTTATAAAGGGTATCATAAATAAACAAAGGGTCAATGGATATGTGAAGCATGATATTTGTTAATAGGATAGATCTCATGTCAACTTTTCTTACCACAATAAAAATTAAGTTTATTATTATATTTTATTTTTAAAATAAATATTTTTATTAATTTCAGAAAGGAAGAGAAAGATAGAAGCATCAATGATGACAGAGAATCATGGATTGGCTGCCTCCTGCATGTCCCCCACTGGGGATCAAGCCCCCAACCTGGGCATGTGCCCTGACCAGGAATTAAAGCATGACCTCCTGGTTCATAGGTTGATGCTCAATCACTGAGTCACTCTGGTTGGGCTAAAGTTGTGTGTTCTTTTCTTTAAAGACTATGTAAATTACCAATACCCACAAATATGCCATTTCCAAGAAATGTAAATTAACTATTTAAAAAATAAGTTAAAAGTACATTAAATAGTATGCTCCTTAATGTTAATAATAAGAAAGCTGTAATGGTTATGCAAATATCAGCCAGAGTACATTTGGAGCTGAGGTATATTATTAGAGAAAACATAATATTTTCTAATAATAAGTAATGTTAGTTCATTAAGAAATAAAACAATCCACCTTGGCCAGTGTGGCTCAGTGGATAGAGTGTCAGCCTGGGGACTGAAGAGTCCCAGGTTCAGTTCCAGTCAAGGGCATGTACTTTGGTTGCAGACACACCTACAGTAGGAAGTGTGCAGGAGGCAGCTGGTCGATGTTTCTAACTCTCTATCCTTCTCCTTTCCTCTCTGTAAAAAATCAATAAAATATATTTTTTTAAAAAGAGAAATTAAACAATCCTATTGGGACTTTATGAATCTATATATAATTTTGGTTAGAAAATTAAATAGATTTTGTTAGAACAGAGTATATTTTCACTCTGTTGTTTAATTTGAAAATTCATATATATATTCCTTATTTTATTGTTTGTGCTGATTTATATTAAGTCCTATGTTACAATGGTATGCAAGTTTTATGGTTTTTGGAAGGAAAAAATTAATAATCTATGTAAAAATAAGAAACAATAGCAGGATTTTGGAGATAGAGAATGTATCAATTCTATATTGAATAAACAAAATTTTATTCCAGAGGAATTGTCCTGGATCTTGGGCTATAATGGTAACTTGGGAGCAAGACAGACTGAAACCATCTGTATGGGCTAGGCTGAAAGGTGTTTGTGTTTGCTCTTCTGAGTGTTTCCAAATAATAATATTTTAGATAAATTAATAAGTAAGCAGTAAAATAAGGCTCCTAAGAAAGTAAAAACATTCAGGATAAACAGGAAGAGATAAATGCCTGATTCGTAGTAGGAGCTAAGTGACCAAGTTTTGTAACATTCAATAGTATTATTTGGAAGGTTTTAACCCTATATAATAAAAGGGTAATATGCAAATTTCCCCATTATTTAAATTTCCTAGAATTGATATGTCTATAGGTAAATGAAGATTCACTCTGAAAGTTTTACAGTCTTACCAAAACAACAATAGGTTTTAGCACAATGTTTATGGTGCTTGCTTTTTTAAAGTAACATACTTCTCAGTTCTCCTATGTTGGATCAATCTTTTTTATGTATTTTTATATAATATTTACTGAGTATAACAATAGACTTGCCCTGTTCTTTAGACTCCCACTCATCTGTATTAAAGTTGTATTAAATACTGTATTAAAGTTGAAAGTAGTATAAGCTGTGTTAAAAGATAAGATTATCTTTGTATTTTATATTAATTCACCACTTTTATATTAAACTAAGTTTGTTTTCCACTTGTGTCTTCCCATCCTTCAGGCTTTAGCTCCTAAGTAAGAATAGCAGTAGGGATAAAACACATGTGTTTATGTGTGTGTGTGTGTGTGTGTGTGTGTGTGTGTGTGCGAGAGAGAGAGAGAGAGAGAGAGAGAGAGAGAGAGAGAGAGAGAGAGAGAGAGAGAGAGAGAGAGTTAGAAATGGTAGATTGAGAATATACTAACCTCCCTTTGCAGCTGGTATTAGAGGCAGAAAAGCAGCACCAGGTGTTAACGTGGGTTCAGACCTCTTTCTTGAGGTCTCCCTAAGAGAAGGACTCAGAGGCAATACTGAAATTATATATTTTTAAAAGTTTATTTAAAAGTCACAGATGTAGAAGAAAGGGCTCAGGAAACAAGTAGTAACAACAAAAGAAAGGTAATTGGATCTTGTGGAGCAGGGGAAGAGATGAGAGAGAGAGAGAGAGAAAGAGAGAGAGAGAGAGGCTTTTTGAGAAATGAAACTTGAGAGATGAACTGGGGAGGAGAGATTTGGGAGTTCTGGGGCAGGGGGTGGGAGGTGAGTGCCCTGGGGAAAAGGAGGGAAATGAGGAACATGGGAAATGCTGGGGAATCCACAGAGAGGCTTCCATTAAGTCTTTGGTCCTGAGAGCTTTTTTCTGGAGGTCTCAAGGGAGGATCCTAATAGAGTATTCATCTGCTTTCCAAGTGTGTTTCCTCAGGGTCCTGGTCTTCACTGATTGGCTGGAACCAGGGAAGTGGGTCATCAGTCAATAAAGCTGGTCCTAATGTCAGCCATAGTGTAGCTCCACCTGGTTTTGCTACAGTTCTGGGTCTGGATCTGAAACACAGCGGAGACCTAAATGCCATCTTCAAGAGTTACTGCTTAAAGGAGTGTTCGGCAAGGGCTTGTAGTTTTCTCTGTTGCTAGGTGCCCGGGGCTTTCCGCCCTGGTGACCCACTGCACCTGCCCAGTATTTCTAATGCCTTCTAACTATCTCCTGAAGTGGGGTAAGTCAAATGTAAACTGAGAACTAAAAAATATATTTCTATATCAAGAAATATATGGACTTATTATACATATTTGTCGGAAATTACACTTCTTTTCAAATTTATGTCAAGTTTGCTACTGAGCTCTGTGAGGTCGCAGAGTCTATTTTCAGTCTCAAAGATCAAAATCTTTCATTTCGCCATCTGTTTAAAAACACTTTTTTTCATTATCTTTTCTCTGGCTGAGTAAAATCAGAGAAGACAGATTGCAGTCTGTTGAATTCTTAGCAAGTAAATTCATTCTAGAAAAGAAATCTAAACAAGGCAATGACCCTATTATATCAATCAGCTCTATGGTTGAAAGTAGGAGTTAGAAATGTTGATATTTTCTTAAGCTTCTCGTTGGAAAATGAATCTGGTCCTTCAAGTCACTGCTATCTGTCTTTGCTACAACTGTAGTTCTATAACTGCTCCGTCTGACAGCCAGTGGATTAGGCTCAGTTAAAGGCAGGCAGTCCACTAGAACTGTAAAGGCCTGTGTGGAGGAGTGGGCAGAGACTTTCCATGAAGCATTTATGGGCTGCCCTGGCTGGTCTGGTGGCTCAGTTGGTTGGAGCATTGTCCCCTACACCAAAAAAATAAAGGTAGAGAGGCAGGGAGGCAGGGAGAGAGGAAGGAAGGGAGAGAGGAAGGAAGGGAGAGAGGAAGGAAGGAAGGAAGGAAGGAAGGAAGGAAGGAAGGAAGGAAGGAAGGGAGGAAGGAAGGAAGGAAGGAAGATGAGGGATTCATTCCTAGTCAAGGCACATACCTAGGTTTTGGGTTCAATCCCTGATCCAGATGCTTTCAGGAGGCAACTGATCAAAGTTTCTCTCTCACATGTCTCTCTCTCTCTCTCTCTCTCTCTCTCTCTCTCTCTCTCTCTCTCTCTCTCTCTCTCTCTCTCTCCCTTCCTCTCTCTCACAAATCAATAAACGTATCCAAAGGTGAAAATAAAGTAAAAATGAAAAGCAAGCATGCATGCGGTGTTTAGAGAGCTATCCCCCAGAAGAAATCGTACAGAGTGAAATCAGATGAGTGGCTCCTGCCAGACTCAGGAAGAGTACAGAAAGATAGTTGCTGTTCTGCCTATATATCACCTCCCTTACCTTGCAGAATTTTAATGGTTCATATCTGTCTTTCAAATAAGCCTTTTTTTTTTGGAAAAACAAACAAACAAGACCTGACTCATAGCACTAGAGAAATTGTGAGAGTGCCGCTCTTTTTAAATTTGCCAAGGTCCACTGATCAATTTTATAAGTACCCAGACATGGAATGGAAAACCACTGTAGTCTGGGATTCTCATTAAATTAGACTTTGGTGCAAAGCAAAAGATAGGTGTCCTGGCTGCCATTTCAAGTGTCTCTCCCATCCCCACAAAAACAAAAACAAAAACAAAAACCCACAAGTAAGGGGAAATAAGTGTTCATGAAATCCTCAAGTGGTTGAAGGGTTTTTAATAGGAAAGTGATCAGAAACAGGGTTGCTAAATAATGTTCCTCCTTTAAATGTTACAATTTCTTTGTCTTTCTTATCTTTCCTTTCTGCATATCTAATAAGGTCACCTCATGATCAGCCACTCTTCCTTTGTTTCTTAGATTGTTTTCTTCCTTATCCCTTATCTTATATATTTATATTTCATATATCTCTGACCACATTACCTGGAATTGCAAACTTAGTTGACACTTTAAAAAAAAAAAAATCTCTATGATCATTATAGAACTTCTTTCCAGAAATGGGCTTCTCTTTCCCCTTCCATGGCCCCAAACAATACATTTCACCACAAATCCTGGAAAAAAAAAAAATCTTTGCATTAAAGCAATAGGGCAGGGAAGAAGAAGACACCTCATGGCTGTAACAGGGCAGCAGGGAGGGACCCTACTTGGTGAGGACAGGGTACCATCCTGACCCCACTTGGGCATGTGCAGAAGAGAACCAATTGACATCTTTCTCCCCCCATCCCCCCCGTTCCCTTCTCCTCATCTTTTCTCTCCATCCCTTCCGCTTTCTTTAAAATAATTCAATTGAAAAAATATCCTCTAGTGATAATTAACAACAACAAAATTATGAAGAAAAAAAAACACACACAACACAATTGACAAACCTTTATCCAGACTCATTAAGAAAACCAAAAGTGAGGACCCCAGTTAATAAAACCAGAAATGAAAGAGGATAATTAAAAACTGACTACACAGAAATACAAAGGATTGTAAGAAGACATTACAAACAACCATATGCCAACAAATTGAACAACCTGAATTAAAGAGATAAATTGAAAGAAATATACAATCTTCCAAAACTCAGGAAGAGGAAGAAAATCTGAAAAGATCTACTGCAACTAATGAAATTGAAGCAGTGATACAAAAACTCTCAACAAAACAAAAATGCTGAACCAGATGGCTTTATAGGTAAATTTTACTACACATTCAAAGAAGAACTAATATATGTTGTTCTCAAACTGTTCAAAAAAAATTCAAAACAAGGGAAGACTCACAAGCTCATTTTATGAGGCCAGTATTTATCCTAATTCCAAAACCAAACAGAGATACTACAAAGAAATAAAGTTATAGGCCTATATCCCTGATGAACATAGAAGCTAAAATCCTCAACAAATATTAGCAAAGTGGATCCAGCAATACATTGGAAAGATCAAACACCATGATCAAGTGGGTTTTATTCCTGGGATATGCAAGGCTGTACAATATCTGAAAATCTATCAAATGATACAGCATAAATAAAATAAGGAATAAAATTACATGATTATATCAATAGATGCAGAAAAGGCACTTGGCAAAATCCAGTGCCCATTTATGATGAAAGTTCTTGGCAATTGAAAATAGAGCGAACATACCTCAACATAATAAAGGTCGTATATGACAAGCCTACAGCCAATATCATACTCCCTGGACAAAATTAAAAGTGATTCCCTTAATGTCAGGAGGAAGACAGCGATGTTCACTTTTACCACGTTATTTAACATAGTACTAGAAGTCATAGCCACAGCAGTTAAAAAAAGAAGAAATAAAAAGCATTTGAATTGGAAAGGAATAAGTAAAACTGCAATCACTTGCAAATGACATAATGGAGTATATAGAGAGACAAAAATATTTCACCAAAACATTACCAGAACTGATCAATGAATTTATTACATTAGCAAGATACAAAATACATATCCATGAAGCAGTTGAATTTGTATACACCAGTAATGAACTATCAAAAGTGAAACTAAGAAAACAATCTCAGTTACAATTTTTTTTTGCATCCAAAAAAACCAAAACTAAAAATAAATTTAACTAAGGACTTAAAATACCTGCACTTGAAAAATTGTAAGACACTGAAGCAAGAAAATTAATAGTTGGTGGGTGGAGCTCAATGGTTGGAGTGCCTGTACATGCGCTGAATGGCCAAGGGCTCTGTACCTTGTCAAGGGCACATACCTTGGTAGCAGCTTCCACCCCAATCCAGCAATCTCTCACATCATTGGGTCGGTCTCTCTCTCTCTCTCTCTCTCTCTCTCTCTCTCTCTCTCTCTTTCTCTCTCTCCTACTTCTTCTCTTCCCTCCCCCCTACTTTCCACTCTCCTACTTCTCTTCCCTCCCCCCTACTTTCCATTCTCTGTAAAAAAAAAAAAAAAAAAAAAAAAAAAAACAATGAAAAAAAATATCCTTTGACGAGGATTAACAAAACTGAAAGAAAGAAGAAAAGAGAGAAAGACATTAAAGAAAAAAGAAAAACAGATTGACAGCTGTCAGAAGGGAGGGAGGTTGGGGGGCTGGGTAAAAAAGGTAAAGGGATTAAGCAAAGAGAAAGAAAACTCACAGACACAGACAGCAGTATGGTGATTACCACAGGAAAAGGTGTTGGTAGAAGAGGGTATAGCAAGGATAAATGGTGATGGAAGGAGACCTGACTTGGGATGGTGAACACACAATACATACACAGATGATGTATTATAGAATTGGGTACCTGGAAGCTATACATTTTTATTAACCAATCTCACCCCGATAAATTCAATTAAGAGAGAAAGATGAAAGAAAGAAAGAAAGAAAGAAAGAAAGAAAGAAAGAAAGAAAGAAAGAAAGAAAGAAAGAAAGAGGAAGGAAGGAAGGAAGGAAGGGAAGAAGGAAAGAGGAAAGGAAGGAAAGAAGGAAAGAAAGAACAGCCTGGCACAAGCTGCAACCTGGATGCACCCTGAAGACTTGAGGCTCAGTGAAATAAGCCAGTCACAGAGACAAATACTGAGTGATCCCTCTCACATGAGGTCTCTGGAACTGTCAGTCATAGAGACAGAGGTAAGATGGAGGGTCCCAGGGGTGGGAAAGCGGGATGGGGAGCTGTTTAGTGGGGAAAGTTTCAGTTGGAGAAGATGAGAGCAGGGATAGAGATGATATGGTGACAGCTGCACAATGCTATGAATATACTTACCACACTGAATTGTGCATAAAAAGCTAAAATGGTAAATTTCATTGTATATATTTTACTGTGGTAAAAATATCTAAAAACCTAACAACAACAAAATAGAAGACCAAGTTTACAAACAGAATCTTGGTAGGACGTGCTCAGGCTACCTGAACTCCTGCTCTCATGCGGCCTGACAGACAGAGGTAAGAAGAGCCTGGTGTCCGAGGTCTGCTGAGCAAACTTGGACAATCCCTCGTCCCCCTTACAGGCTGATTGAGAGAAGCAAAGGATGCCACGTGAAGGGAGTCACCACTGTGCAGAAAGGTACACAGGCCAGCAACTGGCTTCTCATGTTGAGGACAACTGAGCAGCCCCACAGGCAATGGATGGAACCCCGCAGGGAGACTGCACCCCCAAAAGTCCCTGGAGACCCACGTGAAGAGGCCAGCTGACAAGTGCCAACAGGATTTAAAATGGTGACCTATTTAAAATGATGATGTTGCCGAAACTAGTTTGGCTCAGTGGGTAGAGCGTCGGTCTGTGGACTGAAGGGTCCCAGGTTCAATTCCGGTCAAGGGCCTGTACATTGGTTGCGGGCACATCCCCAGTGGGGGGTGTGCAGGAGGCGGCTGGTCTGTGTTTCTCTCTCATCGACATTTCTAGCTCTCTATCTCTCTCCCTTCCTATCTGTAAAAAATCAATAAAATATATTTTAAAATAAATAAATAAATAAATAAATAAATGAAATTATGATGTTAATACATGTTTTAATAGGAGGCAATTGATTCCATGTAATTAATGTGCTATTATTACTTTCTAAAGTAATAACTCACAAGGCTGTGTTGGTGATGAGTCCACTATAGACACACATTACAAGAGGATGGAATCATTGTTCTGTCAGTGTGGTTATGTTGTTGTTTGTTAGTTTGATTTAAATTGTTTTCTAATTGATTTTAGATCGAGTGGAAGGCAGGGAGAGAAACACTGATGAGATGGCTCCTGCGGAACCAGTGACTGTTCGATGCAAGGTATGATGCAGAAGCAACTGAGCCACTCTGGCCAGGGCAAGGCTGTCAGTGTTTTGCTGTGACTTTGTTTAACTTCATCTGAAAATGTGACCAAAGTCTAAATTTAAGGCCTTATGGTTACAATGAGATAACTCCCTGCTTGGGGCACCAGCACAGGCACACACATCTCCCCACATTCATACACTCCCATTCCCAATCATTCATACACATTTTCATTCACACATTCACATATGCATGCACATGCACACACATACATTCAACTTCATACATGGATACACACATTCACACATTCATGCATTTCACACACAGTCACATCCATTCACAAAAACACATCTGTTGTGAAGGGCTGGTATACACACAGATGGTGTTGTTCCCAGGGTGTTAGTGCTGCTCAGTCCTCAGATCTGGGCCAAAGTCAAGGTCTACTTAGGAAATTTCATCAACAGTTCCCTTGGGTTTCCTCATGCTCCCTCCTGGAGTGCCCCTTCAGCAGACTGTCAGGCCATTCTGGCAGATAAAGAGTAGCACAACATAACAAAAGTTAAAAGACAGAAAGAGAAAGGAACAGAAAGCTAGTCGTGAAACCATAGGACCATTCAGAGATTAAGAAAATGCAGAGCTCTGCAGAATCTTTAGGTCCCAACCTCTCCCTTTCCCATCGATAATGATGTCTTCCTTTCTCTTCTAGCTGTCTGCTGAGATGCACCTTCTCTGAGAGAAGAGAGACAAGTGGGAGAACCTGCCCCTGGCTGAGGGAGGGACATGCTGCAGCCTGGCGCCCTCCTCAGGATGTTTCCAGGAGAGTCCAGGCCACCCCAGCAGACTCCCTCCCTGTCTCCTTCACATGAATTTCCATGGCCATCTCAGTGCTGTGGGAAGCAGATGTAGGACCACATTTTCAAAACAGCCTTCGCCAAGTGCAGCCTCAGTATAGCAAAGGCAGTTGGAAGCAGCAGTGAGAGTAGCAAAAAAGGTGGAATAGTTACATTTACCATGTGTCGGTTAATAGTAGGGATCAAGAGATAAAAAGGAAGAATATTATAAAATTATTTTATTATCAAACCTTCAGATCTATTGAGCCATATGTTTATTGCTGTGTCACATTCCTCTGCTTCATAAATAAAGTCCATATCCCATGTTAAAGGCTGTCCAGAATATTTCTTTATAAAATACTAATAGTTCTATTAATAAACAGGATTCCTTTCATTTAGAAACAGAAAACTTAGGAGAAATTACTTACCTCTATGAAGATATTTGTTATTAAATTCTTATACTTTAGCTTTTGAATCACTGATCAGGCACCTGAAAACACAAATACAAAGAATTTCTTAGAAAGTTTCAGCCAGGAGTATTTCCACATTTGGTAAAATAAAACTAGAGGCATTGTGTATGAAATTCATGAGGGAGGGGAGTGTCTGCCCTCTCCTCCCATCCATCTTGAGGAGGCCATTTTGTTGCAGTCATCTTGTGTGTTGGAGTTACTGTCAATTTACATATTACCTCTTTTTTATATAGAACTTCAATGCTCTGGCTATAAAACTGCTCTAAATTGAAAATACTAAAATACACATAGACTATCAACAAATGTAACTTTATTAATTGAAACAATAGTTTCAAAGTTTCTATAGTTTTATTATAATAGACTTTTACTATATTTCTTACACTCTAAATATTCTATTCTACCAGTATTTTTTACAATATATCGATTTACCAACTACTTTCGAATTCAGGACCCCTTTCAACACTTCTGCCTCCTCTATCTTGCCTTAAAACCATAATTCTCAGTCACCTTCTCTCAGACCTACTTCCAAAACTCAGTGTGTGAAATAAGAGATGCTGACAAGAATGTAAAGAAATGGATCTGGGTTTTGTTCTATGTAGTTCTGAGGACCTTTTGCTTCTGAGACCTCTGGCAATGGACCAGAAATCTTTCTGGCTGCAACCTGCCTGCTCTTGTCCACCTAGAACACTCTATAACCAACAACAACCTCTAGGAAGCACAGGAACCCATGAAAGTTGAGAACCCTGAAACTGAACTTTCATTAGTTTTAATGGTGAAAAATCCTGCGAGTGTGTTTTATGTAAACGTGCTGATGCTACAAAAGATGAAGCCAGTGAGAACATCATTAAAGCCTTCTAAACCAACAACAGAGTTTTGTGCAATCTGACCTCGACAGTTTGTGAGCTTTGTATCCCACTGCTCTCCCACCCTGTTCTGTGCTACTGTCAGTTACTCCTGTCACTTCTGTGTTCTTTCAAAATATAATAGTAAACACCACTCTACCTCAGAGCTTTTTCTAGGAAAGGAGGGGAAGAATAGCATGATGGCAGGGCAGCCTAGGTTTTAATACTGGCTTCATAACTGACTGACTATGAACTGAGTGTAAGTTTTTATTTTAATTTTTAAAATGTATTTAAAAGAGAGAGAGAGAGAGAGAGAGAGAGAGAGAGAGAGAGAGAGAGAGAGACAAGTTGTTCCATTTATTTATGCATTCATTAGTTGATCGTTGTATGTGACCTGACTGGTATGGAATTCATAACTATAGCATACCTGGATGACACTCTAACAAACTGAACTACCTGGCCAAGACCAAGGGATAGTTCTTGACCTTCCTTTTATCCAGTCCACTAATCTTTAAAAACAGATAGTAGAAATATATTTGTGAGACTAGAACAGTACCTGGCATATAGTAAGCAATCAATACATATTAGATGCTGCTGCTATTGCTATTAGTACTTTAGTTCATAAAATATATTATTTTCAAGAAAGCCTTTTCTGGTTATTTCTTCCCCTAATTTAGATGTAGGCCCCCTTCAGTTTTCATGGCACCTTATATCTCTCCTTTATAGGATTTGCCATAATTTTCATCAGACCATTATCTATAAAATCATTTGTTTAATATCTGCCTTCTGCTCCCCTGTTACCCACTAAATGGTAAGCTCCATTTAAGGAACCCTACTGTCCAGCTCACTGCCTGACCTATACAAAGGGTTTAATAAATATTTTTTAAATGTGTAGACCCTGAAACAACATGAAAAGACAACCCACCGAGTGGAAGAATATAATCACCAATGATACCTCTAATAAGGGTTTAATATTTAAGATTTATGCAGATATGAAACTCAACACAAAAATACAAATATTCAAATTATAAAATGGAAAAATAAAACCTGCATATACAGTTTCCCAAAGAGGCCAATAGACATATGAAATGATGCTCAACATCAATAATCAGGGAAAAAATGTAAATTAAAATCACAATGAGCCCTGGCTGGTGTGGCTGAGTTGGTTGAGAGTTGCCCCATGAACCAAGAGGTCCCCGTTTGATTCCCAGCTGGGGCACGTGCCCAGGTTGCTGCGCCATCCAAGGAATGCGGCAGCAGGAGGCCACCACTGGATGTTCTCTTCTCACTCTCCCTCCTTCTGTCTCTAAAATCAATGGAAACCTGTGTTTTTTTAAAAAAACACAATAAGATATCACCTCACACCTTTCAGAATGGTTACCGTGAACAAATCAACAAATATCTGATAGAAAATTAGGGATAGGAAAAGATATCATTAGTGTGATAATGTGTGTTTAAAAAAAAATAGAACAAACATTGTCCAGAGTAATAATACAATAAAAATATTCTTTTAAAATAAGATATGATACATTTACATCTGGTATTATTGATTCTGGTGGCCTTAAGCAGCAGGAAAAAAATATTTGTTTGATAAATTGTCCTTATAGAAATTTAATTGTCTGCAAAGAAAAAACTAAGATAATCAAAAGACAATTCATTAGAGGTAATAAGAAAATGTGGCAATGATATTTGGGTACATATGTATACAAACAAAATCAATTGCCATTCTTACATAACCACATGTAAGTGTTAGAAAATATTTTAATTGATATAATTTAAGTAGCAAAATGAGGTCAGGAATAAATCTTATAAAAGGTATCCCTGGTTTAAAAAAAAATGGAGCAATAAATGTACTTATATATGAGAAGACAGGGTTGTATTGATGTAAATTTCCCATCTTAATTTAAATATTAAAATTTTATTATTACTAAAATTATTATTATTATGACTAGAATCTGGACACACAATATTTGTGCACCAGATTTGGGGCGGGGGGGAAGAGTAATTGTCCCTCAGCCCAGACTGAAACCTCTCCAATCTGAGAGCCCTCAGGAGATCCCCAACTGTTGGGTTAGGCCAAATTCCTGCAGGATCGGACCAAAACCAGAAGTCAGACATCCCTCTCGCAATCCAGAAATCTGGCTTCTAATTGTTCCCCTGCCTTCCTGATGTCCCTAACCACCCTGCCAGCCTGATCCCCCTAACTGCTCTCCCCTGCCAGCCTAATCCCTCTAACTGCTTCTGCCTCAGCACCGCCACCTTGGCTTTATCCAGAAGATCATCTGGAAGATGTCTGGTCTAATTAGCATATTACCCTTTTATTATTATATTCTTTTCATTTTACTTCACCTTTATCTATAAGCCAATTATATGTACACATTTATGTAAATACATATGTATATAAGTATTTACATATAAGCTATAAGTAGACATAGACATATGGTATATCACACACACACACACACACACACACATCTATAATTAAATATTTAATTCACTTACCAGTGTAGAAATATTTGAAATAGTTCCATGTTAATTCTTTGATAATTCTGACGTGAAATGGTGTAACACTGAGGGATATTCACCAGTCCACATTTGTTTCAGGAAAATACAAAATATATTTGCATTGCCAAGCAGTTAATGCATCACACTTCAATTAGCAAGGATTGTTCTCTGTGGTATTGGGTTACTGATACTTAGTGAACCATTTAATTTCTTCTCTGGTAATTATCACAGAGGTAGGTGGATATGAAAAAAAAATGCAAAATGTTCTAATTGTTGTTTTAAATTCCATAATAATTAGCTTCTGCATTAAGGAGATCACAAGATAGCATGGATTATTTTTCACTCCTAGTTGAATCATGTAAAGATGCAATTTATTTCTAATTTAAATCTATAGTCATTTTTTATTTGTATTTTGTGTACATGTACCATTTTTCCCATTGTTCTTTTATTTTTTTTTTATTAAATTATTATCTGTGTACATATTTTACATTGCCCCCCCCCCATACATACCCACTCTCCCCAGAGTTTTGTGTCCATTGGTTGTACTTATATGCATATATACAAGTCCTTTGGTTGTATCATTAATTTTATTTCTTGTTAGAGTCAATCAAAAATGGTATACTGGGAAGGCCTGGGAAGGGCACAGGAATGTGATGGAGGTGGTAAATGGTGGAGAGGGATGGTAAGGGGGATATCTGTAATACTTTTCAGCAATAAATATAAATAAAAAAATAAAAAATGTGGTATACTACCGATGTTTTAAATGCAATTGTTATTGACAGACATAGCATGAGATAAGTTCTACTTTTACTTAAACCTACAAAGTGTTGTAAATGTAACCCTTATGTGTTTATACTTAGTGAAATGGAATAAGAAAAATGTCATTATCTACAGGTTTACCCTTTAAGTGTATTATGAAGAGACATTAGGCCTGAAACCCCTCTATCTCTTATTCTATAATTAAAATTTAGTCATAATATTTAGACAATTTTGAGAATAAAAACAAAAATAAACAAAAAATAGTACCTAATGCTGTTCTAGAAAAAGTTCATAAAAATACACATTATTTGTAAAAAACAAACAGAGCCATATATAATCCATACATGTTCATTAATTTTCCTTTCCTTTTTGCTTTTGTAATTATTTTTACTCCAAAGATCTTTGTTCCTAAACCGATACATTGAAATTATATATATAAAAAGCCAGGGTCTGTAATGTCCAAAATGACCAAAGGGACAACTGAATGCCAGGTTGAATTCAGCAGTCTCTGGTGGGCAAGAACTGTTGAGCAGGCTGAACTGCTGACCTCTCATTGCCTCCCTCCTGCCTACAGTGGACTAGAGAAGGGCTGTGGGCCCCAGGACACCATGGTGCCACAATGGGAGAGGGCTGTGGGCCCCAGACCAAGATGTGGTGGACTTCTGGGTCTTACACAATCAGGGGCATGGCTAGCCTTCAAACTAGACCCTGACAGGAAGGAGAAGGGACTCCCATTCCTCACAGAATCGGCTATTGGATAGCTTGCTATTAGCAGCCTGCCAGCCTGGCATCCCATTCTCCTGCACTCTGGACCCCGGCAATCAGGCAGGCAAAGGCAGTTATGGGCAATCAGGCTGCCATGGGAGGTCAGTTAGGGGCAATCATGCAGGAAGGTAGAGGGGTTAGGACCAATCAGGCAGACAGACAGAGGTGATCGGGCAGGCAGGCAGGTGAGCAATTAGGAGCCAGTGGTCTCAGATTGCAAGAGGGAGGTCCAATTGCCAGTGTGAAATCGGGCCTGAACCGGCAGTCAGACCTCTATCAAGGGTTCCCTGATTGGAGAGGTTGCAGGCTGGGCTGAGGGAACGTTCCCAACCCTGTGCATTGATTATATGCATAGAGCCACTAGTCTATAATAATAAAAGCATAATATGCTAATTAGACTAGGCAGCTGAACTAACTTCCGACATTCTCCTGGGTGACCTTCCAGATGAAGCTACGGCTGAGAGGGTTGAAGTAAGCCAACACAGCTGTGAGGGTCAAGCCCCTTACATG
Organism: Pipistrellus kuhlii; assembly: GCF_014108245.1. NCBI lineage: Eukaryota > Metazoa > Chordata > Mammalia > Chiroptera > Vespertilionidae > Pipistrellus > Pipistrellus kuhlii. Next base: position 44,803,960 of record NW_023425438.1, on the reverse strand, counting down.
AATTTCATGCATCAGGCTTCTAGTGAGAAAATTAAAACACCATTTATACATGAATTTGCTAATTCATATCCATATTGAATGTATCTCTTCTACCCACCCCTCCCATATTTGGGGCTCATCCCAGCTATCAAATTGTTAAGCTTAAATTTTTATATCTTAAGCTTAAACTTAAATTTTTATATCTCCTGCATGCCTCTGTCACATATCTGTTCGTAAGTGAAGGTTGTTATTTGAGATGAGTATTTACTGGCTCCTTAATTTTTATAACATCCTAATATTGATGTTAGAAGCAGTATAATAAACTGTACTATAGAGCCTTAGCATATATCCACTTTACAAAGGACTGGATGGTTATCACCAAATGGCTTAGTTGATTCTGAATTCTGATAAGTGAATAAATTAGTGAAAATTATATTCTATGATGAGCATTTAGTCTATAGGGAAGTAATTAGTTATACATACTCAGAGTTCATTTTATTGCTACCTTCTGAATTCCTCAAAATTGTGTCTTTTCATATTTAACAGGTATAATGAGAGCTTAATTGAAGATTTTGTTTGTGTGTGTGTGTGTGTACTTTATTTTGATTTTTATATTTTTGGATTGTTTGAAATGGAAGAGTGCACAGAGGAATTGAAGTACATGTCTTATTAATAATAAGTTACAGAATCGTAAAATCTTTTCAATTCTGTTATTCATGGCTAAATAAAAATGATTTAAATAACTTTCTCAAATAATAAAAATAGAATATATGGACTTTAGATGATGCTCTAAAACACAAAGCTTATTTAATATTTTATCATTCAGAATTAATCAGTTCAATGTAATTAGAATTCATTATAATTATATCAACTATTTCTAAAAATGTGTTTTAAAATTTTGCTGTTGATATAATTTATGCTCAAGAAGTGAATAAGATATAAAGAGAACACCACTAAAAATGAGAAGATTAGGTGTTATCACTGACAACCAGGTGCTCTTCTGGAATCTCTGAGCAAAGAAGTTTACCTTTCTGTTCAGATAATGTTATGAATGGTTTATTTAATATGACGGTTGTAAATATTTTACCTATATTAAAGCAACATATGCAATATTATGTTTTGTATTCATAAAAATATGATTTCAAAATGTTTGGGTGAGAAATGAATATTAATCAAAAGTAGTGGTAATTAGTTATAGGAATTTGAAAAATAAACTTCATAACAGGTATAATGTACTTTTGTTGATTTTGTTACCTTTTGTAATATTATAGGAGTGCTATACTTATACTAAAATAATGTTTCTCAAGTTTCACCATAATAGAACACCTATATATACTGAAGCATCCATCTTATATAAAAATTGCTGATTGAAATTTTAACCCTGCTATTTGGCTTCTATAAAATATTGCTTGCTAAGACAACTCCCACTTCAGAGAGGCCATTAAATCTTCCCCAGATAAGGTTATCAGTGCTGGCACCAGGCCAGGCCTATGGTTGAGGTCTCAAGACCCCAATACATACTGGTTCTTTAAGAACTGGCAAAAGAGGCTGGAAACACTCCATATTTGGGAGACAAAGAAGGTAAAAACATATGAATAGAAAAAATTCCTGCATGTTGGGGCCTGGAATTTAAGAGATATTTTCCTCTGGACCTATGTGTAATAAATGTAACTCCATCTCTCTAAGTATTTCTTTGTTCTTCAGTTTTCTGTAACAAAACCATTAGAAAATGAAAAGAAAATGGAGAAGAGAAACATCTTACAGTACAAAGTGTGAGAATTAAAAAATCTTGATAACTCAAAGTTTTATGAAACCATATACTATCAAATTCTAATTTATGTGAAGAAAATGAACATCTATTCAGATTTTAAGGATTGAGTAGAAGTTCTACAATATTCAGTCTTAAATGTTTCTCTAATCACTAATTATCTTGTTCTTTATATATTTTTATTGATTTCAGAGAGGAAAAGAGAGGGAGAGAGAGATAGAAACACCAATGATAAAAGAGAATCATTGATTGGCTGCCTCCTGTGCACACTCCACAGGGGGTCATGCTGCAACCCAGACATATGCCCTTGACTGGAATCAAACCAGGGACCCTTTAGTCCACAGGCTGTCTCTCTATTCACTGAACCAATCAATGATTATATTGATTTGATAAAACTTATAGGCAGAAATAAGCTAACCTTTTTAGAAAGTTAATTTTCTCAAAGGTTAATTAAAAATAAATATTAATAAAGATCAAATAATTAGTTTCATATTAAAATCAACATTTTTCTATTAGTAGCAAATATATTTTGCTCTCATATCAGAAAATAGTTTTATTATTATTGATATTATTTTATTGATTACAAAGATGTCTTTCTATGGTGGAACATCTAGAATAAACTTTCACTTATTTATACATTCAAGTGAGGATTGGACTCTGGGGTGTGACTAGACCTGTTTACAAGAACAGTTCTGGTTAATGCCTGTTTTCCTGGAGTGATTTTGTAGCTCCCTCTTTTATTCCCAAGTGTTTTTAGAAGAGTAAAATCACATGGATTGAGAATATATAATTCTGCTGGTTCTGGGGGAGAAAAATCTTTGTTATCTAAGAAAAATACTCTACCAAGGACATTGAAAATTAAACACACTTGAATTAATCACAGAAGTATTATGACTCAATAAAATATTTTCAATTATGTTCTTCATGGCTAAATAAAAAATGATTTAAATATCTTTCTCAAATAATAAATGTGAAATATATGGACTTTCATAGACGTAATTGAAGATAAGCTAAAGGGGAAAGTGTTTTACTAATGTAGATGAGAAAGTGAAGAAAAAATAAAATGATACAGAGCAGGTAAGCAGGAGTTGGTAGAGATAAATTCCAGAGGCATAGGGTGGACATCTGCTATGGTTTTAATGAAATTCTCAATGCAAACTTACATGTGCAAGCCAGGATCATTTAAAGAATAAATCAATAAAAGTAGCTTTTCTTGTCTTTCCTGTTCTTCTTCTCAATAAATTACTGAACCTTTCCCCCCCAAAAATGAAAAAACAAATAAACAAACGAACAAAAACACTAAACTAGTTTGGTAGCAGTAGAATATATCAGTGGAATTTTATTTTGACCACAATTTAAAGTAAACAAAAGACACATGTAAACATCATAAAAAGGTATGCAAGGTGGTGTTGAGATATTCAAATAAGTACTTTAATTAATCTGAAAATTTTAAACACTCTAAGCCTGGTTAAAAACCACAACCCAGTCAATGTGCCCTTAATTAGAATCAAACCCAGGACTCTTTAGTCTGCAGGCTAACACTCTATCCACTGAGCCAAACCAGCTAGGGCAAAATATACATAACTTTTTTATATATAACTAGAGCACTGGCTGATCAGGGCCAATTGGTGCCAGCCGGCTGGGGGGGAAAGGGGAGGTTGAGGGTGGAGGGACCATGGGAGGTTGGTTGTGATAGCACCCTGACCACCTGGTGGTCAGTGCACATCATAGAGACCTGTTGACAGGTTGCTTGGTCAACTGGTCATAATGGTCACTTAGGCTTCTATACATATAGATGGTCTGCTGTCATACACATTTGTACTCTGTGGCTATAGAAAGACAGCTTTTAGTATCATTCTGTGGCATTTCATAGTACCACATTTTATTTCCTTCAGAGCAAGATTTTTTATCAATAAATTCTTCTGATAGTGCATGTCAACAGTTTATGAAACAATCTTACTTTTTTTAAAAAAAATTGATTTCAGAGAGGAAGGGAGAGGGGAGAGAAAGATAGAAACATCAATGATGAGAGAGAATAATTGATCAGCTGCATCATGCACCTCCCTTACTAAGGATGAAGCCTACAACCTGGGCATGTGCCATTGACTGGAATCAAACCTGGATTCCTCAGTCACCAGGCTGATGCTCTATCCACTGAGCCAAAGGAGAGAGGCCAACTTCTTACTTTTAAGAAAATATTTTAAAGTAACTATTGTGAAAGCAACTTACCAAAGATATTATAGAAAGACTAGAGGCAACTTACCAAAGATATTATAGAAGGACTATAGAAGGTGCACGAAATTCATACTCTTGGAGGGTCCCTCAGCCTACCCTCTTGCATCCCAGGAGACTTTGGAGGATGTCCAACTGACGGCATAAAACCACAGGGAGTGGGCCTAAGCCATTGGTCGGACATCCTTGGTACTGCTGTGGAGGTGGGAGAGACTCCTGATACCACCTCTGTGCTTACCAGCCATAAACCAGACTCTTGCGTTGAGCATCTGCCTCGTGGTGGTCAGTGCACATCATAGGGAGCAGTTGAGCTGCCTTAGCATATCATTAGCATGTTAAGTTTTGATTGGTTGAACAGCCAACTGGATGACTGAACACTTAGTATATTAGATTTTTATTATATAGGATATTATAAGTTGGAAAGAAGATTAATTAGACCACATAAAGCTTTGAATAGCATTTAATTAAAAATATTGTGTGAGACTCTTTTAGCTTAGTTTAAACAAAACACTGCATTTCCATTTTAGTGTGTTTTTACTGATATTAAACTTAGTTACTCTTCATCTCTGATTTACATACATGATTGAAGTCTATATGTATATTCTATAAAATTTAACCATGACTATGAGTTATGATATCATTGTGTTGATATATGGTACAAATATTTTAAATTGGCATTTTCTCATATAATATCAATTTGTAATGAATTAAGTAGCATTCTTAATCAACACAATAAAGTAATCATTATTTTTTACTCACAGCCAATAAATACTAATACTTTCCACAATGTGAATTTGTAATCTTTGTCTTCTATGTGCACATACTGACATATATCACCAACTTATCTTCTTGCTGAGTGATAACAATCTTATTAAAAACATTTCAGTTCAGAAAACTTTATATTTTTATTCATTTTTTAGGACAGAGCTCCAATTTGGTATATGTATCTGAAGACTGGGCCCTCTAAGTCACATCCCCTACAGCTCTCTACAATGTGCCTTTGTGCATCAGAAAGATCTAATTCTGGATCTCTCTTGAACCTTGAAATCAAATTGAATAATCATTGACTCTTTAACCTTGGCTCTTCCAAGTCATTCAATCTCCTCACAAATATCTTTTCCCAGGTTTTGTTAGAATAGAGAGCAGAAAACTGGATGATTAAGAAATAATATATTCATTTATTACATGGGGAACCTCTGTGCCTGTGTTTGGAGATGAAAAGCCAACATAACATGAGAGACTGACTTTTCTTTATGAACAGTGCTCTCCCAACATTTGATTTTTTATTTTTGTCTCTAATCACTCTGTAGTGTCACCGTGGGTTGGAGAGATGGGTGGTGGTAGTGAGGACTGTGCTAAAATTGTTTCTCTCAACCAAGCTGGAGAAACTTGACAACAGGATTCCAAGTGGCTTGTGTTCTATTCTCAGCTGTTGATCCTACTTGATATGTTTATCATTAATTTAATAATCACCTATTGTTATAACATTTTTAACACTAATCTTATACTATAATAGTACATTTGAACCTAAGATATTATAGTATCTATAATTCTACCTGATAGTTTTCCTTTAAGAAATGTATAGGATTATTATATTTAACCTATGATTCTTATTTTTCTTTTTGATTTTGTGGTTTATACTTATATCAGTCATGTTCCCAATAGGAAAGACATTTCACATTTAGGTTAGATGACTGAGGCTTAAATAAGGTGACCAGATGCCCCGCTCTTGCTGGGACAGTCCCGATTTTTAAAAATTTGTCCCGCATCCTTCGGCGTTTTAAAAAAGTTCCGATTTTTGGAAAGAATGCACGACAAACTAGGGAATAGCGGGAGAATGGAAAGGAAATATACGATTTTTGGAGGCCATGTGGCCATTTAGCTAGGATGTGAGTTTTATATTATTTTTGTTAATTTTATAATGTTAAACTTTAATAATAACAAATAATTGTTCAAAACTGATTATTGAAAACTGCTTATCAAAGTTCTCATTGTTGATCAGTTGTTAGAAATTGACCACTATTGTTTGGACTTAATGAACAATGGCAAATTTTGGTATTGGCAACAACGAAAACATTTTGTTATTGTCTCTCAGATAATACACATCATACTACTTGCTAGTAAGCTAGTTAAACAAGTGATATCATTACAAATCAGCTATTCAGATAATTTAGGTAAGTATTTTATTTATTTATTTCATAAATATGAAAATTTTCTTGAATTTAGCAGACAGTACTTCTATTATTTATATTTTATAGTGGTAGCAAAAAGTCTAGCGCAGGCCTTGAAAGTGACACTTATGACCAGACATAATTTTTTTTATTATATATATTTGTAAATTGTACTTATGTTGAAATTTTTAAAATTATATATATATATACTATTTTTGCCTTCTATGAAAATTTTTGTTGCTCCACCCCCTGGCCAATGGTGTCCCGCTTTACCAATGTTAAAATCTGGTCACCTTAGGCTTAAGGAAACAATAGAAAAGGTGGATAGTGCCCCAGGATAAGAAGCAGCTGAGAGTTGTAATTAAACATAGACTTAGAGACATAATGACACAGGAAATTTGGATTGGAAATGCATTGTGTTCCCCTGGGTAGAATGGTTCCTGGGCTCTTGTCCACTGAAGTCAAAGAATGAAACCACAGATGAAAGGTGGTATAGCAAAGATGGACATTTATTGAGAAACAAGCACAGACTCCCACATGGGGAAGGGGGAAACAGTCCCACTGAATCCTTTTTTCCTACACTTTGTGAAGGCTGCAGATCTTTGTGCCTTGATATACCCTCTGATGGGACACTATCCCTTTCTGATTTGGTTACTATAGCAACTCCAGAGCTTAAAGGTCAACTTCACAAGGGACAGGTGAGACTCTCCTCTCTACCTCCCTCATTGTTTCCCTATTCCCTCTGGGCTTTCCTCTTCCCCCTCCGAATGAGAGGCTTCCCTCCCTTTATTTTGTAAATATTGACCTTTTGCTGTTTCTAGTTCCCTTATTCTATGGAAATGTACCCCTTATAGCTCTTTAGCCCTGTGCTTTTTTCCATGAACCCCTAACTTTTTAAAATTTTTAAACCTGCCTATTTTACCCCTAAAAACTTTCAATAAGAGAAGGGAATAGCTATTAGAAACCAAATAGGATAGTTTTTATAAGGAGAAATAAACCATCAGTCTTTCTTAAACTTAGCAGAAATCCATGCAAGTTAGCAGGGAAGAAGTCAGGAAAATAAATAAACCTATTGCATTTGCTTGCCATCTTCACAGGGTCTGCCAGTGCCTCCCCCTGGCCAAATACAATGGGAAGACTGAGAAATAGTCTGATGAAGTCTATCATAGGACCTCTCAGATAACTTAGTGAGCAAACAGAAAATACTCAGGATAATGAGGATATTTTCACCATTTTGTTTTTGATTCTTTATTTGAAAGTCCTAAAAAATCGTATGTTGAATAATACGTTGATATATGTACTTGGTGTTCTTCTGATGAATATGGTTTCTGAATGGTTAAATTTAATATTGAATTGCATGCAAAAAAAAAATGCATTCATCTCCATTGGCATTCTCTTTACCTGTTGACCTTACTATAGATTTTCAAATAAATGGGAGATCTCCAGATAACAAAACTACGGATATTTGACTTTAAACTTTACTATCAATCAGGAAAATATTTCTTTTATTGTTTATTCTTTTATAATAGTTTATCAGATTGATTTTCAGGATCCTCTACTTAATTTTTACTGTTCTGTTTAGTTCTGTGGAGTTAGTTCTCACCAACTTGCCAAAGCCTAACTATTAATAGGTCAACCACATATTTCCTCCTCATACATTATCTGTTACTCTGGTTCAATACAATTAGTTTTTAACAGCTTTCTAGATACCCGGTGTCCTCATTTACCTTCTGACTATCTAGAAATACTGACTGGTTGATCTTTCCACCATAGGCTCTTTCATTATTATTAGTCTTAAATATTTCCAAAATAACTTCTCCTTTCCTGAGGACAATAAAACTTTCACTATGGGATCAGAATAAAAACACTTACCTGGACTTTAAGTGGAAAACCTTTTAAAACTGGAGTATACTCATCTATAAAATATTTCTTTAAAAGATCTTAGTAATAACATCATAATCTATTCTTTTTACTGATAAAAAAGAGTCTCCTGTCAGTAATTTGGGGCTGATATTTTGTTGTGACCCATGTCTGTTTTCTTGGTGACATTCTCATTCCAATGCAGCTAGACTTATGAAAAACATTTGCCTAGTCTACAGCAGCATCTATGTATGTATATAAAAGCCTAAGCAATCAAATGACCGAATGACCAGTCACTATGATGCACACTGACCACCAGGGGGCAGATATTCAATGCAGGAGCTGGCCCACTGGTGGTAGGTGTGTTCCCACAGCAAACCTCCCGTGGCTGGGTAACTTCCTGAGGTCCCTCCTTCTGGGCTGGAAAGCCCCAATTGGCCCCAATAAGGCTTGCTGGCTAACTTCCCATGGACCCTTCTCCTGGCTGGCCAACCTCCCACAGCCTCTCCCCTTCCCCCAAACTCCTGCTGGCTGGCGTGATGGCCACATTTGGTGTTGTCAACCTCCTGAGGCCCCTCCTTCCAAGCGAGACAACCTCCCACAGCCCTTCCTGCCAGCTGGCCAAACTCCATGGTCCCTCTCCCCAGCCAACCTTCCACAGCCCCAATTGTGGGCCTGGTCAAGGGACCCCACCCATGCATAAATTCATGCACTGTGCCTCTAGTATGAAATAACTTGATTGCCAAAATCTGGAATGCATCCTTGTTTGTCTAGGATAGGTGGAGTTACTGCAGTTTGTTTAGTGTTCATGATGATGAAGTTTGAGATTGCACTAATGGTAGAAATGAATGTGATCATTAATGGCATGAAGAAAAGTCTCAGTAGCTATAAAACACACATTAGTGATGCTATTCAGAAGAGTGAAAAAATGTACAATAGAACTGTAAGTCAATAAGATCTGTTACCTCTCTAGATATAAGATGTAAAAACTAATAGATATAATTTTACTCTAAAGTTTAAATATTAGAGAAATATTGAGAGGTATTGAATGCTTGGGGTCAGGGAGGGAAAGAGGAAAAACAAATTAATTTTGGATAAGATGGACATTTACACATTAGTAGTTACTGCCATGCAAATATCTGAGAAATAAGTCTATAAAAATATATGCAAGAGAAGAAAATGTGATTTTTCAAATTATAAGAAAAGGTAAGGCTTTTCACATAATATTTCACATAATAAGAGAAAAATATATTAGGAAATCATTCTATGAAGGTAATTAGTTAAACCTAAGAATTAGTTAAGCCAGAAGAAGGCTTTAGTATAGCAAACTTACTGAATATTTCTAATTAGTAGGAATCTCCAGTGCTACTCAAAGGCTACAAAAAAAAAAACACAAAAAAAACAAGGAACTTAATATTCTTATATTTCTCTTACAATGAAATTGAATCTTAATACTGCCTTCCAAAAGTAGGTGCAAAGACTTTTCTGCATTGCACATCCCTCCTCTTTTTATTTTTATTATTTTTATTTTCACATGAAGATATATTTTTATTGAGTTGAGGGAGAGAGAGAAAGAGGGAGACAGAGTAAAACATGGACGTGAGAGAGAAACATTGATTGGCTGCTTCCTGAATGCGACTGGATTGGAAATTGAACCTGTAACCTAGGTATGTGCCCTGACCCGGAATCAAACCCCAAATCTTTTGGTATACAGGATTATACTCCAACAAATTAAGCCATTTGTCCAGGGCCATCTCTCCTTTTATTAAATAAACTTAGTCTTTTATAAAGGTTATACATGTACTAAAAATTGGAAGAATAATATAGAGATTTGTCATAGTAACATCTTATATTAGTATGGAATATTTGTCATAATTAATTAAACATTAATGTTATAGTGTTTTTAACTGATATCCATGCTTTACTTAGATGACATTAGTTCTCACCTAATATCCATTTTTATTCAGGATGTGACATTATTATTTAGTCATAATGTCACTTTAGATTCCTCTTAGTTGTGTTAGCTTCTCATACTCTTTTTTTTTTTTTTTTTTTTTTTTTTTTTTTTTTTTTTTTTTTTTTTTTTTCTTTTAATGACCTTGACAGTTTTGAGAAGTTCTGTTGGGTCAAATAATTTGTGGAATGTCTTCTTATTGAAATTTTTGTAATTAAAACAAAAGTACCTTGGTTATACCTGGCTTATGTGTTTTGGAGAGAAAGACTACCTAGGAAAATTTTATTTTAATCTTATCATATCAATATGACTTTACTGTAGATGTTAACATCTATCATTTGGCTGTTAGTCATGTTTCTGTACTGTGAACTTCTCCAACTTCATCTCTTCTTAATGGCTCTTTGCTGTTAGTTACCCAATTGTGATTTGGAAAATAATGTGCATACAAGTTTCCACAATTTCTTGCCCACCTGCTCTTTTCCAAAATTTATATCCTACATAATAAAGAGACAAGATGCTAATTAGACCAGATAGTGGAATGACCTTCCAGAATGACCAGCCGGTGGGGGGCAGGGCTGCGAGGCAGCCAGGGCCATGAGGGCTTAGCCCCTTGCATGGATTTTGTGCATCGGGCCTCTAGTGTATATATATTTCAACATGCAAAATTTTAAAACTTACACTACATGAGTTTCAATGTCAAGAATATTGAGAGGTGGAGGATAAAATTACTGAGCGCGCACACACACACACACATACACACACACACACACACACACACACACACCTACTTTTCCCCTGGTTGAGATTTGTGATTTAGAAAATAATAGCAAGGTGATTTTGAAATTGTCTGCACACTGAGTTACTTGAGAAGCCATAAAAATCACTGAAAGCCAAAACCCACACCCAGGGATTCTCATTTCATTGGTCTGAGGTTTTTCCTGGGCATCAAGGGGAGGGGTAAACATCTCCCGTGGTAATTCCAATAAACAATCAAGTATGAAATCCACTAGTCTGTAGCAATTAATTGACTGTGACCAATTTGCCTTATCAGCTGTACCAAAGAGGTAATTAAAAATGGGAAGGGGATTGTTTTACTTTGCTATTCTATTAAAAACACTTGATTCAATCACCAGTAGATGTAGGAGTCACCTTAAAAATATATTTTCATTATGTTTCAAACTATAACTTAATTAGATCAATTATATCTCAATAAAAAAATCAATGAAACATTTTAAAATCTTGCTTCATTTACTAAAAAAGGTAGAGGAATAACAAAAACCACTATTCTGAGATAATTTGAGATAGGGGAAAAATGATTAAAAAATTAACATCTGTCATTAAGAACATTTTTTTTTTAATTATCAAGTTAGTTTTTAGTATCATGTATAGGAAATGAGAACATTAAAATCATCAGTGCGATCAATCAATCCTTTGATTGGGTCTTGACACAAGCTATACTTGGTTAAAGTAAACATTTCCTTTACTGTAAGAAGGAGATTTAAAAAATGCTGGAAATAAATACCAATGGAAAAGGTACTTTGTTCTGTTGATGAGTATTTCTGAGTAGAAGAGGAGATCTTCATCTGGTTGCAGGATTTGAGAGCAAAGGTTTAAGTTTTGGCCAGGAGCAAGTGGGGCAGCTGAGGGACAGCCCCTCCCTGCTGAGGATCCCCCAAGCCGAAAGGCAGCATGGTGCCAGGCCTGGAGCTGGGCCAGGTGAGACTTTGGTAAAGGGCACTCGCTCAAAGATAACTTGACATCTCTGCTCGAGTGCATCCATATCCCTTAATGAACTGCGTCGGTTGACTTGGTGCATTATAACTACACACTAGAAAGCCACCTAAGGAGGAAGCAAAACTGAAATGTACACCAAAATGCAAAACCTGAGCATTTTTAGGGGAAATCAGTTGTGAAAGTATGTGTTAGGATGAACTACCCTTAATCTCTCCTGCTTGGACATGTTTTCTGAAATGTATATTGTTATACGTTTTCCCCCATAGCGTGGTGCGAAAGGCTGGCACCTGCAGAAGCAAGATAAGATGAATCCCCCTTCGCTTGACCAACCTCTGCTCTCTCCTCCCTTGACATCCTTGACAGACTCATGCCCTCCCTTCTGTTTAACTGACTGGCTCACCCACATCCCAAACCTACATTGCATACTTTTACCCTATAGAAGAGAACCTAACCGGCCCCCTTGGGGCTGACAGTGATATAATGGTCTCAGCCCACTGTCAGAAAATGTAACAAAATGTCTTAAATTTTCACAATTTTAAATTTTCACAACCAGGCTTTAGTCCTGGTTTCTTTTGGTGTGGACCTAGCAGTATGGAATGAGTCTGTTTATCAACACGTATGGAGTTTGACTTTGTGGTCACTGGATTCTGACTGGCCACCAAGAAGTGGCAGTGAAGCATCCTGGACTTGAGCAGCAGTCAGGATCTGCTAGAGCTCCTGATCAGGGCAGGGCCGGCTGCCCTTGTGGTACCTCCCAGGGGCAGGAGAACCTGACCAGACAGTGAGCTGAGTCCTCCAGCAAGACCAAGCTAGAGGCACAGAACTCCATCTACACACATTCCTTTTCATAACAAGCGAGTAAAGTAGGTTGCTCAAGTCCCAACCCAGTGTTTTGACAGCACCTACTATAGGAGACTTCATTTTTTCTTTTTGACAGAAATGATGAAGATGTAGAGGAGTTTAATGTTGCATGATGACTGACTGACAGCTGAAGCTCTATGCACATCGAGGAAATCAGGCTGCTTTCACAGCCTCACTGGGAGGTGACCCGTATCTCATCAAAGCTTTATCTGTCAGTTTACGGTCAAGGGTGGGATGCAAGTTAATACATTCAGAAGGATGGGCAGAAAGGCTATAGCTACAGCTCTCGAAGTGTTTAACTTTCTCCCAAAAGTACTATATGTGACAAAATGAGAAAATTACAGCTCTCATTTTCTTTCCTTACAAATAACAAAGTTTAAGAGAAGCAAAATGAATTATTTGAAAAGTTTTCAAAGCTTTTCAGTATTCCATTATTTTCAATATCTCCGATATTGCTAATCCAGTATTCACTCTAAGACAAATGTGTTAAACAGGAATTGAATTATCATTGCTATAAAACTCAAAACAACTAAAATCCAAGGTATGCTGTAATTATTTTTGTATTGAGCATGTATTAGCCTGTCATTATGGAAGCTGTTCATAAGCATTTATTTAAAAAAGCAATCATATTCACAATGTAGAAAAAGCTTATGAAATCAGTGTGTAAAGTTAATTGTAAAAGAATAACACCATTTGTCCAAAAACATGCTGCCTTGTGGATCACATTTTCTTATCGTTGTTATAAATTGGAGACACACTATTTAAAAATATTATTTAAAAACTAGAGGCTCGGTGCACAAAATTTGTGCATGGGGTGCATGGAAGGTAGGGTGTGGGGAGGGGTTCCCTAAGCCCAGCCTGCACCCTCTCCAATCCAGGGGATGTCTGACTGCCAGTTTAGGCCTGGGGATCAGGCCTAAACTGGCAGTCAGACATCCCTCTAACAATCTGGGACCACTGGCTCCTAATAGCTCTAGTGCCTGCCTGCCTGATTGCCCCTAACCACCTCTGCCTTGGCCCCCACCACCATGGTTTTGTCGGGAAGAAAGTCTAGAGTCTGGAAGGTGGCTGGTTGACCTGGTCTAATTAACATATTACCCTTTTATTAGTATAGATAATACTGTCCCGGCCTGTGTGACTCAGTTGATTGGTTTTAGCTCTCTCACTCCTTTCCTCTCTCTCTAAAATCAATAAAGGCCCATTTAAAAAATTTTTAAGCCCAGCTGGCATATCTCAGTTATTGAGTATCAACTTATGAGCAGGAGGTCATGGTTCAATGCCCAGTCAGGGCTTATGCCTGGTTTGCAGGCTTGATCCCTAGTGTGGGGCATGCAGGAGGCAGTGGATCAATGATTCTCATTATTGATGACTGTATTTCTTTCTCCCTCTCACTTCCTCTGTGAAATCAATAAAAATATTTTTTAAATAAAATAAGAAGTATTATTTTTATTTTAAACACTTTAATATATTTTTAAAATATTTAAAAATAAAATAAGTATTATTCTTATTTAAATTTTTAAAACATATCATATGCATTGAATTTGGTTGTGAAGTGCTCCCTCTGTTTAGGAGCTTAAATATAAAATCTTCCCCTTTACAGTGGCCATGCCTGCAGGACTACTGTGGCCAATGCCCTCTTTCCAGGTATGACTGACAGTTAAGTCCCCCTCTATGTAGCCTAGAATTGACTAGGCATGCTTCTATTCTTTCTTTGTCCAGTCCCTTCCCCCAGGATCTGCAGGGAACAGACCTAGAGAGTGTTAAACTGCAACTTTCTGGCACAAATGATGTGCTTATATTATCTGCTCTTCCCTTTACTCCATTCCTGTCATTTAATTAATAATTGGGGTAATTACAATGCTATCATTAGAAATGTCTTATATAAAAAATTTATAAATTGGCAAAAAATGTGTGCTAAAATTGCTGTGAATACACTCATTGGAGGTGTCAAAAGCTGAAAAGCATATGTTCACTGTTTAGAATATAGAGGGATCTTATGAAAACAGAGAAATGATTGAGATAAACTCAGGAGGTAGGAGTTGGGTCATCACAGGCCACGATTTGACTGGTGTCACCATTGGGGCTACATTGGAGGGCGTGAGCTAAGTCTCACCAAAGGACCTGTTACCACTTCCTGAATCAGCCTATTTCCCAAAAGAAGTAGATGCCCCAGGATCCTTAATGTGGGGCTGAGAGCAGGTGAGAATATTGGTTTGCTTCTCTTGTACAGCAGAACACCAAGAAAATGAAAAAAAAAAGTTTAAAAATTTAAAAAAAAGAAGACAATGAGCCACAAAGCTGAGTTTCTCTCCTCAGTTCACCAATTTGATGTGCCATTTCTCCTGCCAGGGGAGAAGGAGAATGAAGTGTCCCTATGACTCTAATGAATCTTATGTGATAAGAAGTCACAAGAAAATAGGTTCCTTTTCTTCTCCCAATGTTTTTGATATCTTACCCATAAGTGGCATAATTTCTTTTAAGATGAAAAGGGCAGGCCTCATTTTTTGTAAGTCAATTGTTACTATGTAGCAATTTCAGAACAGACTGCTGGAAAGTGCATCTGTGTATGATTTTTCTTTCTGTTGACATGGACTCTAAATTCCTTATTTTATCTGATCCACCAGTTTATATGAGCTGGCAGTTGCTTATTTTGCTTGATCTCTGTTGCCCTCCCTCCTTTTTATTTTATTTTTTTTTCTCTCTCTTATTTATTAATTTCTTTTGTGGACTTGATATTAAATGTCTTTCTTACCTTCATGAAGAGCCTTCATGAATGAATCTAGAATTTGATATAATGAGACTTATACATTGTTGTTAGGTGCAAAGGGCATTTTAATGTGTCATGTAAAATTATTAGGCAATAATATAGGCATGTGCAAGAGTTATGTATGGAGTTACTTTTCCAACTGAGACTACCTTCAAAATTTCTAAGAAATTTGAAAATAAGGAATTATTCTTAGAATCTGCTAGAATACTTTTAAATATCCTATAGAATAAAGGCATAGTATGCAAATTGTCCCCTCAACTGTGAGTTCCTATGGGAGTCTGACCAGGGGCTGTGGCCAGCTGGGGGAAGGGAGGGAGGCCCCTGCCTGCAGTTGGCAGCCACTAGGGATGCTAGCAGTACACAGGGCATCTGGTTATATGTATAAAGGATTTCTTTCTCTTTAGATAGTCCCAAGTTTTAAAAAAATTTACTCTTTCTTTTCTTGAGTATGATGTTACTATTTTCTTAGAAGAGAAGTGAAGAAATAAATCTTTCTCCCCCCTTAGTCTCATTTATGAATTTTATTTGTGATAGAACCCATTAAAACAGCCAATAGTAAAACAAAAAAGGCATGAATATTTCAATCAGCGTGTTAAGAAATTGTGGAACCTAAGGAAAAAAATAAATATATTGTGGAACCTAAGAACCATGTCAGAAACTCATATAGTGTTTCTGCTCATCAAACACAATTTTGAAGCCTGCTTTCAATATGAGGAATATATCCACAAATGCTAATAAACAAGTCTTATTTCCCTAAAAGGTTCTTGTCTTAATTAAGCCTTTAAAAATTCTTTCAAAGTCATTTTCCATTTTCTTATAAATGAATTAATAACTAACTACTCCCTCCATAGGTCTTGATGTTTCCTTCCTATTATCTAATAACTAACTTATTTATATATCGCATTTAATTTCCAAATTCTATTACTCATTTTAGTTCCTAAAAATTATATCCATTTTTTAATGGAAATGCCCATGGTTCTTCTTTTGAGGGGTAAAGTTATAACTTATACTATTGATTTTATCTATAACTTTAGATCTGATATTAAATAATTTTGGTTCATATTATGTATTTTAACTTCTGATTAACATTTACATTTTTAAAGTATGCTGCATAGAATAAGGCACATAGAAGTCCAAAAGATGTATAATAAATGAATGAATGAATAAATGAATGAACATGGAATGAGTAGAATATAAATCTAGGGATATGACTAGTGAAGATCAAGTAACCAAAAGGAATAAGAAAATATACAACTTCCAAATCAAAATAACAATAATGACAATTAATAACAATAATTGCCATGAATGTGAAATAAAATTGAATAGGAATTTTGAAGTTTGACTTGAGTGATGGACCTGACAGCTAATTAGCTTATTACTATTCACATGAATGATAAAAATTGTAATTTATGCAAGCATGTGATAACTGGCAGAAACTTAGTAAAATAAGACTGCTCAGTATTTTCCCCTCTTATCTAGCCATCCCATTCCCTGGCTGAGAGTGAGATAGTGTGAGTGCATCTCATGTTTGGTGAGAGGCCTAAGGGAGCCCATTGACAGGTCTGGTAACATGGTGCTCCTGGGTAAGGGAATGATATAGAAAGAGAACAAAGTAAAACTGCACTCAGGTGGTATAGAATACTATTGATAGAGGCCCAGTGCATAAATTCATGCAGGAGTAGGGTGCCTTAACCTGACCTTCAGGATCAGGCCAAAACCGGCTGTTCAACATCCCCAGAAAGGTCCCAGATTGCAAGAGGGTGCAGGCAAGACACAATCAGGGACACTGCAAGAACACAATCAGGGCAGGGAAGTATGGGGGAGATTGGCCAAGTGCGGGGGTTGGGGGGGCATGGGGGAGGGCTCCAGAGCATGTCCAGTCCATCTCATTCAGACCAGATCAGCTGGACCCCAGCAGCAAGCTAACCTACCTGTTGGAGCATCTGCCCCCTGATGGTCAGTGCACATCATAGCGAGCAGATGAGCAGCCTTAGCATACCATTAGCATATTATGTTTTGATTGTTTGAACGGCCAACTATTCAACAAGACACTTAGCATATTAGGCTTTTATTATATAGGATAGCAGGTTATGTTAGTATATGTAATCTTAAGCCCCATTATATATCCTACTGTAGTCATCACACTTTGGCTACTTCTCATAGCACTCCCTTATGCAGAGAAAATATTACCATGGAATTAAGCATCCACAAAATAAAAAAGTATTTTTTTTACTTATTTGTAGGAAACTAACATTTACTTAAAAAAAAATGGGTTAAAGGAATATTATTTATTTGAAATTTATTTTTATTAATTTCAGAGAAGAATGGAGAGGCAAAGAGATAGAAACATCCATGATGAGAGAGAATCATTGATCCACTGCCTCTTGAACAACCCCTATTGGGGATCAAGCACTCAATCTTGGCATGTGCTGATCAGAAATTCAATCATGACCTCCTGGTTTTTACATCAGCACTTGAACACTGAGACATACCTGCAAGGCAGGATAGTTTTATTTTTACAAATAAACAGAAAATGTGATCTTGACTCAGAGCTCATTTAACCAGCTATTTCTCACCTTTGGGCCTTGAAAAATTAACTCCTTCCAAGTTTCAGTCCATTAGTAATTTACTATTGAACCCATAATACTTTATTGAAAGTATGCATTTTGCTTTACTGCCACCTGCTTGCTATATATATATATATATATATATATATATATATATATATATATATATATATAAAACCTGCCTCCATCTCCTTAGCTTTGAACAATTGCTCTGGGGTTTGTAGTTAGGACGACTTATTCAGTCACTAGATGATAATTTAAGGGTCTTGACCCTTTCCTAGTCTCTTAGATTTACTACTTGATAAATGTTGGAGCTCTGTTCATGTTAGAATAATAACCTCATCCTAATCCCCTTAAGTCATTAGCAGTGGCTGCCTCTTCTTCGGTTCCCCAAATCAATTAACTGTGGGTTCAGAAGGGCACTGAAGAAGTTCAGACTGGAAACTCAGCCAAAAAGTTTTGTTAGTGTCCACCTTGGCTTTTCACCTGTCTCCTCAACTACACATATTAGTTCTTTAAATGTCTGATCTTGTGTCAATATTGAGCAATGAAGTACATTATGCACCCTATTCCCACTAACCACTGACAAGTGCATTTAGTTTGATCAGCTTTATTCTGCCAGCTGAAATATGTAGCACAAGATTGCTGGTATTCATGTGCTCACTTAAGTACCATACCCTACCTCCCTGGGAAATGGAAAGTGATAAAGAATGCCTAACTAATTTGATTAATCTTCATATATTTATTTGAAGCTCTGAAACCTAAGTAGAAATACCCTCTTAAAAGGAAATGATTTTGTACCCTGTGCTATTGACTAACAAGCATGGCTGAAACAGACATAAAACCAGACTCCATAAACATGACACTAGTTAACTATAATCTCTCTACTAGCTGGAGCAGATCCTCAAAATTCTGATTGTTTATAGATATCAAACTTAATCTTCATCTAGTCTTTGGTGATATTAGCTCTTAGGTCATTTTTAATTTGGATTCATTGCTACTCACCTATTAACCTAATTCCATAATGGATGGGCTTCTCCAGGTGTCCTCCCACAATATTTTTATGTTCTACACCAAACTATATATCAATTAATGGTTTCAGCTGTTGCATTTAACCCAAAATGTGAAGAAAAAGAATTACAAGAAAAATTATACTTTTAATAACTCTCAATTATGTTCTTATTTTTAAAAAGTAAACTGCATTGAACAATGCTATATTTATTTTGTAAAAGTAACTTTTGAAACTGAATATTACTTGTTTAAAATTAATAAAACTAAGAAAATGATTTAGGGAGTATACATTACAAAGATATGACAGAAGTTTCATAAAAATGATGAAGGAAGTTTTGTACATGATGTGAAAGGGAGAAAAATTTTTTAGTTTTCTTAAATAAAACAAAAAATAGTGCAACCAAATGACTCCTATTAATTGCAGGCCTGAGGTTGTTTTATGGGAGTTATGTGAAACTCATGTTCACAGTTTTCTTCTTCTTTAAAAGAGTCAACATGTATACAAAAGATAAATATTATAAAAATGGAAAAATAGTCTTCTTTATCATATCATTAACTTAATTGAAGAATGAACAATCTAAATTAAACAAAATGTATTTTTACTCTGCCTCGAGCCCCATTCTACTGAGTGGCCAATTTATTTCAGATATATAAGAGAGGAAGGACACATATCCAAATTAATTACCACCTTATTTTTTAATTTTATCTGAAGATGGCTGTCCCCATGTGGTCAGAGATAGCTGCCCCCACGTGGACATAAGATGGCCACCACAAGATGACCAGTAGAGGGGGGCCAACCATGCCAGCAGGGGAGGGCACTTGAGGGAAACTAGGCCTGCAGCAGAGGACAGTTGGAGGAGACCAGGCCAGCAGGGGGGAGCAGTTAGGAGTGACTGGGATGGCAGAGGAGGGCAATTAGGGATGACCAGTACTGTAGGGGGAGCGATTAGGGGGGACCAGGCCTGCAGGGGAGTGCAGTTGTGGAGGACCAGGACTGCAAGGAAGAACACTTGGGGGCAATCAAGCTGGCAGGGGAGGGCAATTGGGTGTGACCAGATCTGCAGGGGAGGACAGTTAGGGGTGACCAGGCCTGCAGGGGAGCAGTTAGGCATTGATCAGGCTTGCAGGCAGAAGCAGTTAGGAGCAATTAGGCAGGCTGGCAGGCAGTCAGTCAAGCAGTTGGGAGACAGCTGTCCTGGATTGTGAGAGGGATGTCCGACTGCTAGTTTAGGCCCCATTCAATGGGAATTTCATGCACCTGGCCTCTAGTGAATAAATCATCATCAATGGAAAGTAAGCTCTGGCATTTCAGCAGCTTCTGGAAGAATGAGTAATGTTTACTACATGGTTGAGAAGAGGAATTCATTCTCGGTAAACAATAATATATTTGTCAGCTCAAGATAGATCAATATTTAAATTGAAATATAAAGAGTAGGCCTTGAGTTGTCTTAAAAATCAATAAGTCACATTCTAACAATATTTTGTGTTCTATTAAGTACAATGTTTTCAATTTGTGTGTGTGTTTTTTTGTTTTGGTTTGGTTTTTTTTACATTTCCCACCGGAAGTTAAAGCTCACACACATTAAATATTTCTGAAAATTCTTGATAGAGAGTAAGGTTTCCAAACTATCTTATTCTATCTATATACCTTAACCATCAGGAGTTTCTCATTTTCACTAAGATATTGGCATTTAGAAAACATCTGCTCTGTAACCTGGTCACTATCTGGATCTCTCGAATTCTTTATGTAGTAAATAAACTTATGTTGTTTTAATGCTACTTTTATTTTGATGTCTTCTTTTTTGTGCAACTAAATGTCCTATTACAATCACTTTTAATCTGCCAGTATTTCCTATTCATCTACCTAATTCTTGTCAATCACTCATAGTATTTTTTAGGATGTCATTCTTTGGCCAACCTCTTAACATTTTGTCCTTGGGTCTCTTTTTTACCCTCTGTATTTTTTAATTTCTATAATTATTCAGGTTATATTTTTAAATTATACAGCTTTTTAAACTTACTCTCATAGTTGAAGTAATTGTTTTTAACCCAAAATTCAATCTATATTTTATGCAACTGCAAGTTAGATATCCTAATTTCAACAGTCTACAATCATTAAAAATAAGCATTCTCAAACCTGAACTCAGCATCATTTTTAATTTATTTCTTAAATCTTTTTCCCCCCCTATGTATTCTTTGTCTCAGTTAATGGTATCATCAAACACACAGTAGTCAAAGTCCAAAATGTGTAAGTTATTCTAATTATATATTTTTCTTGTCCAGTTGATGTTGCTCAGTGGTTGAGCAGTGACCCATGAATCAGGAGGTCACTGGTTTGATTCCCAGTCAGTGTACATGCCCAGGTTGTGGGCTTGATCCCAATTAGGGGTCCTACAAGAGGCAGAAGATCAATAATTCTTTCCCATCATTGGTGTTTATCTCTTCCTCTTCTCTCTAAAATCAATTTTAAAAATATCTACACTAATAAAAGAGAAACATGAAAATTGACTGTATCTCTACTATGCCCACAAGCCATGCCCATCAGCCAATCAGGAGTAAGTGTGCAAATTAGCCCAATCAAGATGGCAATTGATTTGCATATTCAGGTGCAGAGCAAAGGCTGAAAACAGCATAGAAGGAAGCCAAGCTCTGCAGAAGGGAGGGAAGCTGCTGAGAAGCAGGCAGGGCTGTGGAGATAGGAGGGAAGCAGGTGGGGTGGTGGAGATGGGAGGGGAGCAGGCAGGGTGGCAGAGACAGCTGCAAAAAGCTCTATTCTTGCAGGAATCTTCCTGCAATGGGTCTCTAGTATAAAAATAAACTCTCTCTCTCTCTTAATGTCTCCAGATCCATTTAAAACACACATTTCAGTGAATTATATTTTTTGTCTACTCTCATGGTTCATTAAAATTCTCTCTTGTTACTTAAATATTGATCTTTTATATAAAGTAAACCAATATATGTTTTGGATATCTATTTTCTCCATTCTCAATCTACAAAATATATTATCTGCAAACCTACAGCCCATGAGAAATGGAAATACCATCTTTTACAGCAAATGCACCCACTAGAACATGATTTATTAGAAAGTACTTAGGAAACTAACTCAGGGAAGTCATCCATATGCTGATCAATGGCTTAATGCCCAGAAAGGAAAAAATTAAAATAAATTTGTTCAACCAATTCCTGTTTCAAGATTAAGTTTATGAAGTTGAGAGGTTTCTAGATAACTATAAGAGATGAAATTGATAGGTCTGTAGCTTACCAGTTGAGAAAGTCATGATGACTATGTGCAAATGTGTGCCATTAGAAATCGGTGATATGAGAGTAAAGATGAGTATATATCCTATCTAATAAAGAGGGGGTATTCAAATTGACCATCACTCTGTCACAAAGATGGTGGTGCCCAGTTCCTTAGCTCCACTGGAGTCCCTCAGTTCTTTCAATGAAGCTGGGGGAGTGGGGGCAAGGCAGCAGGTACAGGATGCAGCCAAACCTGCCTTCAGACCCCCAGTTGCCCAGGGCCAGCCCAAGGTGCAGGCAAGCATCAGATGTCATCTGCCTAGCCACCCAGAATAGGCCCGAGGTAAAGGCAAGCTGGGGTATTGGCTGCTTATCTGATGCTTGAGGCACAGGCAGCCTTGGATATTGGCTAGTGTAGGCCCAAGGCAAAGACAAGTCTTGGACGGCAGCTGCCCAAAAGGCAGATATGCTTCCAAAACATAACATTCTTTTAATGATACCTAAAGGACTTTTGAATTGAGTGCAAGCCTGTGCTTACTATTCAGAATAAGAATTATGATTGTAATGCACTTTAAAGGGAGAAAATGCTGACAGGAAGGTTTTATTCAGTCAAATGCTGAACAACCCAGGGCTGATTGAGGATCAGGTAACCAGGGCTGGCCATGGCTTGCATTGCTGGCAGTAGCAGCAGCAGAGGTATAAGGCAGGCATAGCCTTCCCCTGATTGACAGGTCACCTCCCACCCCTGAGGGTTCCCAGGGAACAGGCCAGGCTGAGGGATCCCCCCTCCAGTGCATGAAATTTGTGAATGGTGGGGTCCTTCAGCCTCACCTGCACACTTTTGCAATTGGAACCCTTTGGGGGATGTCCAACTGCCAGTTTAGCCCAGATCCCCCTGCAGGATCAGGCCTAAACTGGCAGTCAAATATCTCTCTCACAATCCAGGACCACTGGTTCCTAATCATTTTCCTGCCTGCCTGCCTGATCACCCCTAACCACTCTGCCTGCCTGATTCATTACCCCTAACTCTTCTGCCAGACTGTCTAATTGCCCCTATCTACTCACCTTACCTGCCAGATTGCCCCCAACCTCTCACCTGCCTGCCTGATAACTGCTCATTTGCCTGTCTAATTGCTCCTCACCACTTGCTTGCCTGCCTGATCACCTCTAACCATCTCTGCCAGCCTGCCTGATCTCCCCAACCACCTCTTCTTTGGTCCCCGCCACTTTGGCTTTGTCCTGAAGGATGTCCAGAATGATGTCCAGGACATTGTTCAGCTGTCTGGTCTAATTAGCATATTATGCTTTTAATTTATATATATGGACTACACATCATGCAGGTTTGAGAAATAAGAGTCCTTGTCCTCTGACTTAATTTTAGTTTCTATATAATCTGACTGATGTGTCTGGAGAAGATTTTCTTGTATCTGCTCTCACAATCTTTTATTTTTTCAAAATAATTTGGTTTATAGTGTTCATAAGTAACAAAAACCAGGGAAATATTATAAATCTGATTCTTGTATAGACAGAGTACAGGTATGAAGCCCTCCAATCCTGGGCCCTGTTCTCACAATCTTTTAATCAATCTCTCTTTACTTAATGAGCTTGAATGTATTTCTATTTATTGTGAGCATAAAAGCCTTATTCAAAATGGCCAAAATCATGGGAGAAATTGGAGGAATACAGGTGCCAACAGAAAAGACATCTTCATAAAGAGATATCGCTGTTTCTTGATATCAAAAATTGTATTGTCTTTCTTTGGCATTTTAATATCTAGTGACATGTAACATTCCCATAAAATCATTGCATTTATTTAAAGAAGAATCAGGATGTTCTCAACATCCTGGAAAATATTCACTCTTAAGTCCATTTTCTTTGTTCTTCAATGTCACTCTCATCAGCATGTCCAGTGTAAATGGAATAAAACAATGTAATATAGTTTATGCACCAAATTAAGGAATGGCAAATAAAACATAAATCAAGAAAAAGGAAATGCAAATTACCAACTGGTGCCCTATAAATAAACAGTAAGAAAATGAGGTTGTAATTGTTAAAATCTGTAAAAGTGCTTGACCAGTATGGCTCAGTGGTTGAGCATTAACCTGTGAACCATGTGGTCATGATTCCATTCTCTGTCAGGCATATGCCCAGGTTATAGACTCAATCCCCAGTAGGGGACATGCAGGAGGCAGCTAATCAATGATTCTCTCATTATTGATGTTTCTCTTTCTCTCTCTCTCCCTTTTCCTTCCTTTCTAAACTAAATAAAAATATATTTTTAAAAAGCTGTAACAGTGAAAACCTAGGTAACAATCAGAAGAAAAAGTATTGTTTGAGAAGGTTTTGTTATTGTTGTCCTTGTGGCTGTTGCTCATAGTACTATTATTTTATTTAGATGTCTTAATTAAACTGTCAATATCATGAATTCAGTTCTACAGCTTTAAGGAGCAAGAAAAAAGCTTTTCAGATGGGCAAAGTACATGACTAGCTCTGTAATGTAACATATTTTGTGTGGTATGGCAATGCCATTGGGATCAGTTAGAGGACCCTTGCAATCCCATAATATTCTTCTTCAGGTTGATTACAGAAAGATCACTAAGAAAATGACAATCGACCTATTTTTTTGAAATTATAAGTATATTGATTGGTTTGACTAATCAATTATCAATTTAATGTAAAGTTGTGATATGCTTCCAAAAAACGCAGAAACATAACATTCTTTTAGTGATACTTAGGGGACTTTTGAATTGAGTGCAAGCCTGTGCTTATCATTCAGAACAAGAATTATGATTGTAATGTACTTTAAAGGGAGAAAATGCTAATCAGTAAGGTTTTATTCAGTCAAATGCTGATTTGACTGAATAAAACCTTATTCAGTCAAATCAGCAAGATTGGGAAGCCTGGATCCTATAAAAGGAACAGACAAATATAGGTAGAATGGGATTTTATATTTTGAAAGAAATACAGGCTTTTCCCCCTTTAACTAAAATAGCATGTTTTTGTGGGCCTATTTTATTAGATATTGTGGGATAGAAGTGGGAAAAGTGAAAATGGCTTAGAAAACAAACATATCTCTTCTCTTCCAGGTGCTTATAAACTAGTTGGCTTGATAAAACCAAGACAGTTCTGAAGCATTTTGTACAAATGATGAAAGTTCTCATTTTTGTAGAGTATTACCTCTGCTTTGCAAAGATAGTAAAGTAAACAACTTTTTTCTTGACAATAATAGATCCTTTTGCATGCCTGAATATAACACTAACTCCTTAGTTTTTTTCCTTTGTTGCTGAAATTTTACATCAAGTAAAATTCAGGAAGTATGTATGTCAGCTGTCTTTAAAAAGCACACAACTTATTTTGTTGCATCCTGGAGTGTCTTCTAGAAGTGTTCTCTTGGATTTTATTCTCTGCTCTTATTCAGCATTCTTATCAATATTGCACTTAGGGCATTTATATTCACCACAACCAAGAACTTTGAAAATGACTTTAAGTTGAGGGAGAGTAGTGAAAAGTAGCAACAGAATCTTACTAAGATACTGTTAGCCAATATAAGTGTTAGTTTTAGATATTTTTTATATCAAGTTAACATCATTAGTACAAAATAAAAAGGAGTAAATTGTGTAGACATGAAAAAAAAACACCCTCTCTTACTTTTCCTTACTCATTTTTTGTGATAATTACTTAATTTGGAAAATCTTAAATGTCCACATATCTATCTGTAAATGTGTTTATCTTCATTTACGGGCTTTATGTGCATGAAGGAGACTTAACATCCACTTGCACGTAGGAGAAAGACTATTAAAGTTCTCAAGAGGATATGTTGACCTTGGTAGAAGAAACTTCAATTATTCAGAAAATGTCCTGGAGTATTATGTGTTCTGGGTAGCAAATAGAGCACGAATCCAGTAAAGATAGATGTTGGTGACTTCCTTCTTACAATAACACAGGAGAGAAGTATTTCTGTGATTTATATAAAATTGGGTTTATATGTCTCTCTCTCTCTCTCTCTTTTTTTTTTTTTTTTTTTTTTTTGAGATGAGCTTAAAAATGGCACTTTGTTTTTTCCTGTGGAGTTGCCTAACATCATAAATATGTTAAGGTATCATTAGTTAAGTGAATTCTGTTTTGTAGCTTTTCCGTGTTTTTCTGGATCTCCAAGGATGTAACAAAGTAATAAAGAAAAAGAGCCTGGACCCTACAATGTCAAAGTCAGGTTCAATCAAATCTGACAAGAGTAAGCTCACAGCAGGAGAATCGTTGTAACTATTCCATATTTCTGCTCTTATTGAAAATAGCCTGTGATCATGATAGGACCTGTAATGGCAGGCAGAACTTAAGAAAATACCTAGAATTCGTCAGATGAAAAGTATGAACACTAATGTGAGCCCAAAACAAAAGTATGCTTCCTATAGACACAGTTATAAGGAGGAAATGCATACAGGCATATTGGGAATTTACTTCCAAATCACCACAGGAAAACATTTAGTGTAATAAAGCAAGACAAGTGAGCTTTTTAGTTTCCCAGTGCATATAAAAGTGATGCTTATGTTTTATTATAGTTTATTAAATGCAACAAAATCATATCTAATTAATAAATATGCATGCCTTAATTAAAAATAATTATTGCTAACCATAATCTGAGCTGTAAGTCTTTTATCTTTTTGCTGGTTGAGAGTCTTGCCTCAGTGTTGAATGCTGACTTCTCAGAGTGATGGTTGCTATAGTCTAGGGTGGCTGTGGCAATTTCTGAAAATAGCACAATAATACAATTTATTGTATTTCTCTGTAGCATGCAGTGCTGTTTGATAGCATTTTAGCCACAGTAGAACTTCTTTCAAAATTAAGGTCAATCCACTCAAACTCTGACACTGCTTTATCAACTAAGTTTCTATAATACTCTAAATTCTTTGTTGTCCTTACAATGATCTTCACAGTCTTCACCAGGAGTAAATTCCATCTCAATAAGTGACTCTGATTACTTATAAGAAATAACTCATCTATTAAAGTTGAATCACGAGGTTGCTGCAATTCAGTCACATCTATCTTCTGGCTTCACTTCTCATTCTATTTATTTTGTCATTTTCATCACATCTGCTGTTACTTCCTCCACTGAAGTTTTGAATGCCTCAAAGTCATCCATGAGATGGAAAGCAACTTCTTCAAAACCTCATGTATGGTGATGTTTTGACCTCTTTCTATGAATTGCAAATGTTCTTAATGGCATCTGGAATGATGAATGCTTTCCAGAGGCTTTCAATTGACTTTGCCTAGATCCATTAGAGGGATCACTATCTATGCCAGCTATAGCCTTATGGAATGTAAGGGTTAAATCCATGGGCCAAAAAAATCCATGTTGCATTATTAAGCATGAAAACAACATTGGTTTCATTGTATCTCATCATCAGAGTTCTTAGGTGAACAGGTGAGTTATCAATGAGCAGTAATTTTTTAAAATAAATATTTTTTGTCTTTGTTTTGAACAATAGGACTCCACAGTGGCCTTATTATATAAAGTAAACAATATTCTAAACAGACATGATGTCATCTTGCTTGTTGTTCTGTTTATAGAGAGCAGGCAAAGTAAATTTAGCATAATTTTTAAAGACTCTAGGATTTTCAGAATGACCATTGTTTCAACTTAAAGTCAACAGCTGCACTGGTCTCTAACAATAGAGATAGCTTGTCCTTTGAAGCTTTTACAAAGAGTATTGGCATATCACTAGTAATGAAAGTTCTAGATGAAATTTTCATCCAATAGAAGACTGTTTAGTCTACATTGAAAATCTGTTGTTCAATGTTGTTTAGTCTACATTGAAAATTAGTGTCCTTCATTAATTAGCTAAGCTAGATCTGGATGACTTGCTATAGTTTCTACTTCAGAATAGACTGTCTACTCTTCCTCTTTCTTTAAAAATATTTTTTAATTGACTTCAGAGAGGAAGGTAGAAAGAGAGATGGGAACATCAATGATGAGAAAGAATCAGTGATCAGCTGCCTCATGCATGCACCCTACTGGTTATGGAGCCCATATCTGGATATGTACCCTGACTGGAATTGAACCATGATCTCCTGGTTCATAGACCACACTCAACCACTGAGCAACACGGGCCTGGCTCTCCTTCTTCCATTTTTATGTTATAGAGATGGCTTCTTTCCTTAAACAAGAGATAGGTCCTTCTTAACTTCACTCCATCATCATGGAGTTGAAGGTAGGGATTTCTTCTGGACTATGCTTTGATTTAAGAGAATGTTGTGGCTGGTTTGATCTTCTATCCAGACCAGTAAAACCTTATTCATATCAGAAAAACTGTTTTTATTTCTTATAATTTCTGTGTTCACCAGAGCAGTACTTTTTCGTTCCCTTCAACAATTTTTTTTTCCCATTCACAGCTTGGTTAACTATTCAGTCCAAGAAACCTAGCTTTCAGTCTATCTTGACTTTCAACATGTTTTCCTCACTAAGCATAATAATTTATAGCTTTTGATTTAAAATAAGGAATATGTGACTCTTCCTTTCACTTGAACACTTACTGATAGAGGCTATTGTAGTGGTTTACATTGGCCTGATTTCAATATTGTGTATCTCAGGGAACAAGGAGGCCTGAGGAGAGAGAGAAAGATTTGTCAATGGAGCATGCTGGACACACACATTTATTAAATGTGCCATCTTGTATGGGCACATTTTCTGATGCCTGCAATAGTTATAATAGTAATCAAAGAGGGTGTTTTCTCACTAAAAGGATCTTAAATAGTTCTTGGTCCATATACTCAAAACTACCCAACCAGCAAGAGCTACAGTCTTTACTAGCTGGGATGATCATGTTGCTTATGTTTAATATACATATCCTAAGTGCATTATTGATAAGAATGCTGAGTGAGGCTTGAAAATAAAATCCAATAGAACAGTTTTAGAATACGCCACAGGATGCAACTTCTTTGCTTAGAAGAAGTTGTGTGTTTTTAAAGGACAGCTGATTGTACATATTTTTCTGCATTTTGCTTGACATAAAATTTCAGATACAAAAAACAAAAGTACTTTACATCTAATGGAAAAATCAGCAGGGACATAGAGAGAGGGAAAAATAAAAATCAAATAAAACATAAGGGATTAATAGCTCTTAATGGGGAAAAAAACAACAAGAAAATGGAAATGGAGGAAGAAGTGCAGGAAGCATAGAACAGCTCATTAGGTGGAACTTCAATAGTTCTCAAAATAGAGCATAAGGCTCCTGCTGAATTTATTCATCACGATAGCATCATCACAGAATGTCTCCTAATTGTGCAAAACCTACCGCTATCAGTGAGACATTGTCATTTATGTGGGTGGCTTGATGGTGGCCAATTGGGATCAGAAAGAAGTGTGTGTGTAAATGTTTCGATTCACCATCTTTTAATTTTAATCTCCTTTCAAAGAGTGGCCATGCTGAGTCCAAGCACACCTAAAATTTTAAAAGCACCGAAGGTATGACAATACAGTTATGCCACAGTATGGGCCACTGAGTCATGATTCCATGGAGATGTCTTATTTAAGGGGAACGAGTGGGTGGTTTTTAGGTGTGATGGCCTAAAGTAAGTACTGAATGTTGTTCACAACCCAGTTTATTTTATTTTATTTTATTTTATTTTTTATTTTTTTAAAGATATTTTTATTGATTTTGTACAGAGAGGAAGGGAGAGAGAGAGTTAGAAACATCAATGAGAGAGAGTCATCAATCAGCTGCCTCCTGCACACCCCCCACCGGGGATATGCCCGCAACCAAGGTACATGCCCTTGACTGAAATAGAACCTGGGACCCTTCAGTCCCCAAGCCGACGCTCTATCCATTGAGCCAAACTGGTCTCAGCCACAACCCAGTTTAGAAACCCCACAATTAATAGGCCAGGGGCGAGAAGAGGGATACATGTTGGATGGATTGTAGGTTTCACAGAGGTAGGTAGACTAAGAGATTTTTTTAAAAAATATATTTTATTGATTTTGTACAGAGAGGAAGGGAGAGAGATAGAGAGTTAGAAACAACGATGAAAGAGAGTCATCAATCAGCTGCCTCTTGCACACCCCCTACTGGGGATATGTCCGCAACCAAGGTACATGCCCTTGGCTGGAATCGAACCCAGGACCTTTCAGTCCCCAAGCTGACACTATCCATTGAGCCAAACCAGTTTCGGCAGACTAAGAGATTTTTGATGGTTGTAGATATCCCTATTGACCTGGATTTATCTGACTGTATGAGGTATGTACGATTACTCAAAAATGTACTATACAGTATTAATATTTATATGTAACTACTTAATATTCATAGGTAAAATAATTTAATATGCAATTGTTCATGGGTGAAGGGTTGCTAAGCAGTTTAGTGGCCTTCTTATTCAATGCAAATAAAGCACAGTAAAGTTTTTGGATACATGATTACACCCATGGTAGCTTCAGGGGTAGTAAGGTTTTAGCTTCAAGTGCTGACGGTGGGGCTTGAGTCTCTTCCTGGAATCTTTAGAGGAACATATACACTTTCTAAAATACAAAATGATCTTCACCTACAGAAAACTTTGAATTATCCCTAAAAATGAAAATGTAGCAGCAGCAATAATTACAATATAAACAATAATAATAATAAAAATAAGTAATATATCTGTATAAATAAGTTTGTTTTAAAACTCTTTCCATGATTATATCATACAAGGAGCCCAGTGCATGAATTTGTGCACCTTGAAAAGAACTATGGGCCACAAGTCTGCAGTAGGCACAGGGGTGGGTCTCGGCCTATCCTCTGCAACCCTGCCTGGCCCCTCCACTGTGGCCCCCAGTTCCCTAGGGCTGGCACCAGTAGTGGGTGGGAGTGGCAGTTGCTGCCCATTTCACCCCTCAGGAGCAGGGGGAGGTGGAGAAGCCCTCAGGGGTGATCAGGGTTGGCAGCCACTGCTCACACTGGATGATGGCACCAAATAATCAGGATTGCAACCAGCAGCAGTTGCGAGTAGTTGCTCTGGTGCCAGCTGCAGGTGTGAGCAGGGCAAGCGCTTGCAGTGAGTGCAAGTCAAGCCAGTGCCAGCAGCAGATGCAGGCGCAGGGTGGAGCCATGGTGTACAGGAGCAAAGAATTTTCAATAACCACCAGAGGCTCGCCCCCATGACAGCGACCAGTGTCCCACCTTTGTCTGGCACGCCCTCTCACCTGCTCCACCAGCCCCACCATGGCCAATGCCCACCCTGTTCCTCACATGCACCCTGGTGGTCAGTGTACATCATAACAACTAATTGTTTAGTAGTTTGGTTGGCCACTTGTTTGGTCTATTTGCATATTAGCCTTTTATTCTATAGGATATGCTTAAAATTATAGCATTGAGTTTCTAGTACATGAAGAAAAAAAAAGGAATACAGACATAGCAACACTCAGCAAAGAAATATCTGTTACTCCAGTTACCTTTGAAGTCAAGCCAAGACATCTGATCAATCTCAGTCACATCTGTTACCTCATCTTTTATTACTCTCTCCTGGCCTACTCACACTTGGCCGCCTTGGTGTCCTTTCTACTTCTCTAAACATTCCAGAACTTACTCCATCTCTGGGCCTTTGGACTTGAGATTCACCCTCCCTAAGGTGTTCTGTCTTTTATACACATCACCACTCAATCTTACCACTCAGTATTTAATACTGATTGGTTCCAGCAATTCCTTTTTGGAAACATTATCACTATTACAACCATCCCCACCTCTGACCAAATCTATTCTCTTTTTCTAATTAATGTTCGCTAACTTTTATAACTACCATACCACACACTATTTTATTATTTATTTTGTTGAATGTGTCTTTCTATCAGGACATAAATTTTATGGAATTGTGTTTTTGTCTTTAAATTTTTTCATTGCTATATCCTCAACACATGTGCTCAATGAATAATATTGAATGGCCACTTAATTCTAAACATAGATCCAACAGAAGTACATTAAAATGTTCACAAAAATACACAATAAAGTTTCATAGCAGTTTTATCCATAATTCAGATCTCTAATTTGGAAACTGCTCATGTGCTTATTAGTGGAAAATAGGCAAATAAAGGGTAAATAAGTTGAGGTTAATTAACTCCTGGGATGAATTAATGCAGTAGGATTTCTCAGCATAACCCCTAGATAATTAGGTGAGATGACTATTTGTTTTGTGAGGCTGTTATGTACATTGCAAGATGTATAGTAGAATTCTTGCCCACAATACACCAGATGCTCATAGCATTCCTCCCCCAACTGTGACAATCAAAATTGTCTCTGGACATTGCTAAAGGGCCCTTGGGATTAAGATTGAAAATTATATAAAAGAAAATTAACTGCCTCCTGCACACTCTCCACTGGGGATGCGCCCTCAACCAAGGTACATGCCCTTAACAGGAATCAAACCTGGGACCCTGCAGTCTGCAGGCTGACAGTCTATTCACTGAGCCAAACCAGCTCAAGAGTAAATACCTTTTCTGACCGCTCATTGGCTAAGTTCCCTGTAGGCTGCCACTTGCCATATTCTTGGTAACTTGGATTATAAAAATCCAAGAAGGTGACTTAGGATTTTTTCCCCCACCCTCCTGGAGGAAAAAATGAAGGTCTGCTGCTGGAGGGGCTAAGAAATGTCATATCCTGCTCTAACCAGTTTGGCTCAGTGGGTAGAGCCTTGGCCTGCTGACCTCTAGGTCCAGGTTTGATTATGATCATGGGCATGTACCTAGGTCACAGGTTCCTCCCTGGCCGAGGCCCAGATCAGGGCTTATGCAGGAGGCAACCAATCAAAGTGTCCCTCTCATGTTGATGTTTCTCTCTGTCTCTCCCTCTCTTTTCCACGTTCTCTAAAAATCAATGGAAACATTTTCTCGGGTAAGGATAAAAAACAAAACAAAACAAAACAAAAAAACAAAAAAAAAGGAAAGAAAGAAATGTCATATTCTATGAAAGACGCATCTTGAAAATGCCTAAAGAAAGTTGTCATTTTTTCACAGTGAAGGGACTAGGGTCCATGTTGATAAAAACACCTTGGTGGCTGCAGTGGATGGCAGTGGCTGCAGCAGTGGAGTAATAGGGCTGGCACCTTCCCTTGATCAGTCAGGTCGCCTCCCACAGAGGGTGGCCAGATTATGGCTTACGCCCAAACCCCATGTGGAGCGGGTCTCAGACCTCAGTAGGACATCTCCTGAGGGCTCCCAGTCTGTGAGAGGGGGCAGATTGGGCTGAAGGAATCCCCCTCTGTGCACAAATTTTGTGCACCAGGTCATTAGTTTAAATATAATGTTTGCTTATTATTTCTGTTACTGCTTAAGATGGTTTTGTTTTTATTGTTTGTTTGTTTGTTTTTTAATTAATCTTCATCTGAGGATATTTTTTCCTTAGATTTGTAGAGAGAGAGAAAGAGAGGGGTGAAAGGGGAGAGAGGATAAATAAACATTGATATGAGAGAGACACATTGACTAGTTGCTTATATGTGCCCCAAGCAAGGCTGGGGTAGTACCTACAACCCAGGTAGGTGCTCTTGACCCAGAATCAAACCCATGACCATTGGTGCATGAGCTGATGCTCTAACTATTGAACAACACTAACCAGGGCACTGCTTAAGTTTCAGTTGAATATCCTCTTTCCTGAGTACAGCAAATAAAATGGTTCAGTAGGTTTTTATTTCTAGAGGTCTCCTTAAGAAATATGAATTCTTTCAGAACACAAGCAATGAAACCTTTGTGATTTCTTTTTGAAGAAAATATTTAATTCAGCAGGCTATGTTGCCTATCATTTTTCTTCTCATGAATAAATATGAACATTTCCTGTTTTATAAATTCTCTACCAGACATGTCAATGCTAGGGTTTTCAAGTTGCAGAGAGAGAGAGATCTGAACCAGTGAATGATGCTGTGTATGCCTGTATCTACATTTTCTGCTCTTTGCTATGAGGAAGGGGTGCTAATCTGGAAAAAAAAAATTATACTTGAACAAGAATTATTTCAGAAAAATTAGTGAAAATAAGATCATACATAAGTCAATAAATTTGTCTAAAATATAATAAGAATAAAAAAATTCAAAAAATGTCATAATGAATATTTTTATAAAATGCAACATATCTGTAATCTGAAACTTGTTCTGTCCCTATTAGTAATATCAGTGTTATGATTGAAAAATACACAAATAAATGCTGGTTTTAATATGCACGTTCTTCTACCTTCTCTCTGAAATTGAGATTCTTATCTAAACTCAGAAGACCATCTAGAAAATTCAAAGCAAACCTGAAAGTCAAGAAATATGACATGTCTATAGTTTTCTATGTATAATACTCAACAGTCTACTACTTATTAGAAAACGAAGTGCAAAGGTTGTCTGGTATGCCCACAACATTAGGTTTAAAATCACTGCTATATTTGTGGGCTAGAAGGAGATTTATCCATAATAGATTTTGTCTTATGTATTTCTAAAATACATTTTATCTGTATGCAATCAGCAACAGATTTTTTTCCATTTAATGTGCCCTTTAAGCTTTATACAATATTTGATCAGCCTGGTCGCCTCCTGTAGAGGGTGGCCAGTAGGATATTCCCTGAGTGCTCCCAGTCTGTGAGAGGGGGAAGGTTGAGCCAAAGGAACCTTCCACCATGCACAAATTTTGTGTACCAGGTCATTAGTTCATTGGTCAGTTTTCTATATGGGCAGCTTAGAAAGAGTGACAATTCCCAGAATCAGCCAGTGAGTTAAGTTTTTGTTGATGATCCTAGTCTTGCTGCTGACCTATTTTCAAAATGCTCTATTCCCACCAAAAGAGTACATTCCCACTTAACAGCTTCTATAGATTTGTGTGTGTGTGTGTGTGTGCTGGAGCACATAGATTTAATGTTTTGAGGAACCTCCACACTGTTTCCATAATAGGTACATCAAATTACATCAAATTATACTTTAAATAGTAGCTACATACAAAGTGTGCCACACAAGAACCCCAGTGTCAAAATCCCAGCATTCTGGAATAATACTTCTCATAGCAAATCAATAATCTACATTTTTGGTGCACATCAATGTCATGCATATTAAATTTGGACCAGCATCTTGACTTAAATGTTGGTATATCTTTTAGATTTTGCCTGTGATCACTTGCTCCACCCCATTCTCTAAATTCCCTACCATCTGTGCCATTCAGTATCATAACTCCTCAGCATTCTTGAATGGAGTCTCACATTTCAAATTGTCTTTGAGAAATCAACTGAAAACATTAGTCAAGATATTTTAGACAGTGAAAAACGTAATCCCAAATCAAATTACTTTAGATGTAAAAGAAAAAAAAATCAAATGTAATAGTCTGGTCAGTGTGGCCTTGGTGTTTCCAGTGACTCTCACCAATTGCTTTAATTTTCCATGTTTTTCTTTTATATTAACTTTTTTTTACTCACATTTCTGATGAATTTTTCTTCATTTCATGGGGACAGCCACAGACAGGTCTAGGTTTATGTCATTACAGAGGAAATAGCAGGGTTCTGTCACACAGTATCAGTTTATCAGACATCAGAGGAAACCACTGACTGGCCTGGTTTATGCTATGGCTGGATTGACCACATGGAGTCCAGGGGAGAAAGCAGTGACCTGGCGGAAGGGAAACTGGTCAAACAAGGCTAAGAAATGTCAACAGGGCTTTTCCTTTTCTTTTTTCTTCTTCATTTTTTTCCTCCTCTTTTCTTTATTTTCTTCCTCTCCTCCCCTCCCTCCCCTTCCCTCCCCTCCCTTCATGTCCTGTCCTCTCCTCTCCTCTGTTCTTCTTTCTTGGTCTTTCTTTAAGTAAATGTATGGTGGTAGAATCTATCAACTTTGACTACTAAGGGAAAGGCTTGAGATTCTAGAACAAGAAACTTTATTATTATGCCTGTGGCCTGATTGCCTCAATTAAAAACTGAAAGTGTTTCTTGATCTCCACAAAGCAAATAAGGCTCTCCAAAGAGTTCCTAGTCAAAGATAAAATCTGATTAGATGGAATTGCATTGTTGCAAGCAGTTCAGTATCCTAATCTCTCTACTGCTTCTTTGCACATCCCTCTCCATCTTCAAACCTCCCAGGACCCTCCATCTGTCACAGGAAGGTCCGATGGCAGGTCATAAAAAGACCAGGAGTGGGAATAAGCACCCCGTTCACCAAGTATATGCAAGCTGGTGTTCCTTTGTGGGGTGGAAGTGTGGTTAGCATTAGAGTAGGAGGTGAATAGCACAATCCACTTAGCTCATGAGTCTAACTCCAGACAGAAGCTTCAGTTGAAGAAGTAAAAGTCTTCAAAGCTCTTATGCATGAAATTCCTCATGATGGTCAGGTGCAGAGCACTTTTCAGAGTGGAGAGAGGGGGAAAGATCAGAAGGCAGGACCCAGATATTTCTACTTCTACATCAAGAAGACAATTCATAACTAAAATACAAATTTTAGGATTCTGGGTATATGATTTATTATGTGGGTTGCCTTTTAAAGATTCAACTTTTAAATATATTTGAGGAAATTCTAATATAGAAAAATATGGAACTCTTATAAGTTGCTGGGTTAGAGCTGACACATTAAAAATGGTGTTTGTGTTGCTTATTCTTCAGGTTCATTCTGTTTCATTTTGGACTTGCTAAGAATTTGGCTTTGGCGTGGGGTCTAAGCAAAGCTTTTGATCATTCGTGCATGCTATTTCCAATCAATCCTCTTCTTTCCCCTCCATGCCAACTTTGGTGACAAGATCCCCAGGATAGGACCTCATGCCATGTCTAGCCCTCTAAGCCAGCACTTTCATTCAATTTTAATGATCTAGTTCCAAGATTTAAGATGGGTTCAACTTTAATCTCTCATGCTGATTAAGAGATAATTAAATTCTGTGTCTCAGGTTACCTCTTCATAAAATAAGTCTATTTCCATGGGTCATAATAAAGAATGGAAACAATTTATCCTCAATTATTGTTTGAATATTTTCTGAGAAAATCAGAGGGACAGGGAGAACTGACAATAGTAGTAAATATTTAATAAATAGCCTTAAAGGGCAGAGTTCTGGCTTGGGTATTATAAAATGTCTTTGGTCTAATTGATTTTGAATGCATTTGCTGCTCTCTATGCATATAGATAAGCTTACTGATAAACTGGCTTTCATAATAATTATCAGCAGAGAAATTTACTCAGAATTTTAAAATGTCAATTTCTAGTCTTAGTTCTATCTTCTTGGTGAAGATTTTAAACAGCTTACTATCTTTACTTACTCTATTTACCTTTAAGTTATTTCTTAGTTTTTTAGTTTCCATGAAAGCAGGATATTTGTTTGTGCGCTATGCTCACTGTTATATGCTCTGGTACCAATTACAAGACTTGTCATGCAGAAATAATTATATATAATGAATGTTTATATTATTAACGTGAAAATCAGGAAGTCATGTTGTGACAGTTTTCAGAGTTGAAACTAACCATTCTATTAAATTCCATACTTTTTCTAAGCAAGTTTTCCCCATTTCCTTCTACATAAATGATTCTTTCAGATACATTTACTGCTAAATTTCATGTGTGCAAATTTCACCTGAAACCATGATTATTTTGCTGTCATGGGTATAAGAGCTTTTTCCCTTTTTTTTTCATATAAATTCATTTGGTCCATTTTTTTTGAAAGAAACTGTGTATTGTCAAAGAGAAAGTATATTGCATACCAGTAAAATGCATTTTAAAATAGGGAAGGTAATACATTTTCCTATCAGTCAAATTATAGGAACTAACATTGAGAGCTGTAGTCATAGCCTGCTCTAGCTCTTTGTCCTGTGCTCGTTTGGAATAAGGAAATTCTATCTCACACAATTGGGGAGAGCATGGTCAGAGGGAAATTGCCTGTCTACCAGCAAAGAGGAAAGATCTTACTGGATGAAAACCAAATTAATTCATTTCTAAGAAAGCTGATTAAAAGTATTCTGTAGAAAGTTTCAATAAGCTTTAAATGTTATCAAGCAAAGTGCAGACTGAAAGACATCTTTGCCACAGAAGGTAAACCTATCTAAATTAACGAAGTTCAATAAATTTTGGATTGAGAAACTGCACTGCTTTCTCCCTCTGCTCTGTGGGAGCTATTCTATCTCCATCTATGAGATATAAATGTGGCTACAATTATAAAATCAACATGTTTTCCTGCTGAAACAAAGGAAATTACACGACTGATTCTATAGTTCTCAAAAGAATTATAGACATGCCGTATAAATGACCCAGTCAAGTCACATTAAGAGTGTGGAAAAATATTATCCTTGATGAGTTTTTCAGGGTGACTGTAGAACATTATGGGCAAAGCAAACAGTCCATTAATATTGCTGGACTGCTGGATTCCATGCATTATCAAATATCTTTAAACCCTTGTCTATTTAAATTGTACCCCTGATATTTATAATCATCATTAGCTATTATGGAGTCCAACTCTGCTCCAGTCAAAACTACAAAGACACTGTCTGGCAAGATATTATTAGTTTTTCTCCAAGTTAGACTAAATATGTAATCTCAATGCCTAAGGGTCTCAAGGGAAAGACTATCATAAAATTACCTTGTAGGTTTCCTATTGAACCCCATTACCCATTTCTCGGAGCAAATATTCTTCATATAGGCAATTCCAAGAATACAGTTTTAAAGTAGACTACCTGTGTCTATAGCCTGTTCCTTAGCAAGGTTCCCTAACAGTGGCAGCT
Source organism: Pipistrellus kuhlii (assembly GCF_014108245.1). Taxonomy (NCBI): domain Eukaryota; kingdom Metazoa; phylum Chordata; class Mammalia; order Chiroptera; family Vespertilionidae; genus Pipistrellus; species Pipistrellus kuhlii. The sequence continues at coordinate 44,765,160 of NW_023425438.1, read as the reverse complement.
GGGATGGAGTTGAAAAAGTTACTGAATCCTGAATCCAGAGATGCAGGCTTAAAATCTGATATTACCGTGGACTTTCTGGGTGACAAAAATGAAAATAACAAAAGCTACTTTAAAGAGTTCTTCTAAAATAATATGTAGAATTTTGTATTTGTCAACACTTTTCGAACTATAAAATTTATTAAAAAATGTTAAATATTTGTTATTATGGTTATAATTGAAATAGATGGGTCAGCTAAGGAAAAGAAAGGAAGAGGAGGAACATGCTTGTAAGATCGTACAATACTTGAGTCGTATAGTCAAAATTAGAACCTACACTTCTTACTAGTGATTCCATCAGACTACAAAACTGGGAAAACTGGTGTTTGATTTCAGCATGAAAAACCTTAGAGAAGTGTTTTAATCACCTCCTATCCACCACATTGGTGAAGGGGGAAGTCCCGCTCCAGGTTTATGGGAATGGTCAGTCACACAGGCCCAATAATAAGCATATCCACTCAGGACACTTTATTAGTGACATACCTTGAGAGCTCAGAGAAGGAGGACATGGCCCGCCATACAAGGCCACATGAGTGTTACAATTGGAAACAGTGAACACTCAAGGGCAGTGAAAGGCAGGTGTCAAGAGGGTGTGGTGCCCTTGGTTACCATGGGAGGTTGTGATTAGTGTGTTGGAAAAATTTGATACACTGTCAAGTAACTGACTCTTCTACTGAGAGATAAACAAGAACTGTGCCTGGTCCTTTAGATAAGGGACCATTTCTGTGGTGAGAGAATAGAGTAGAGAACTTGCATTCAGGCCAGGTGTGGCCTCCTGGTTTCATTGGCACTGCTGATAACACAAAGAATGGAATCACAAACATCAGAAATCATTTTTGTTTGGTATTTGTGTGCCCTCAATTTTTCCACTATGGATAATTTTATATACAGTAACCTCTATCTTTTATGTATTCCCATAAAAAAATCTATAGTGTTACATTTCCTTTGTTCAGAGCTTAGTCTGGCTTCAGCCTTTATTTCAAATCAGTAAAACCTGAAAAGTAGTGAAAATTAAGTGACGTATCAGCGTGTCCCCCAAAATGTAAACACACTTTTAATAATTATAAAGGCAGTTTTTGTACTTTCAATCGTATTTTAGTCTGAATTTCCTTTGTTCAAACCTTGGGCTGGTAGAAAAGAAAGAAATGCTTATTGAGCTATCAGCTTTTAAAGTGTGGATACGTGTTTTCGGGACACTCTGTAGAACAGAACGGAGTAACAGAAGCTATCCATTTGCCCTTATCTCAGTCACCATCTCCTACAAAGCTTTCCTTCATTCTGATATCTAACACATTACATTAGTTTTGTACATGTGTGCATTTCATATTAGTGGAATGATGGAGATGCATTGTCCTATGTCTGCTTATTTTCCACATCACTCTGTTTGTATGATTAATCTATGTTGTCCCATGCACCATTTACCTATTCTCTTTTTGTTGAGCAGTTATACAAGTTTTGATTGTTAAGAATAGTAGTCCTATGACTATTTTACACATAACTTTAATGCATGCATGTATGCAATGCTATTGATTACAACCTAGGATTGAAATCACTGGGTGTTAGAGTATACGTGGGTAGTTTTGAAGATAATGCCTCATGTTATATAATAAAACCTTAGCAAATCAAACAAACGGTGGAGCAACTGGTCGCTATGATGTGCATGGACCACCAGGAGGCAGATGCTGAAGGCAGGAGCTGCTCCCTGGTGGTCAGTGAGCTCCCACAGGGGGAGTGCTGCTCAGCCAGAAGCTGGGCTCACAGCTGGCAAGCACAGCCATGGTTGCAGGAATCTCTCCCTCCTCTGCTACAGCACTAAGGATGTCTGACTGATGGTGTGACAGTCCAGGCGTCTTCAAACTATGGCCCTCGGGCCACATGCGGCCCGCAGAGGAGTCTGATCCAGCCCGCCAGGTTTTTTGGGCAGTGAGCGCAGCCGAGGTGTTACAGTAGGAATTAGTAGTTCATATAGTCCGGCCCTCCAGCTCTCTGAGGGACCGTGATCTGGCCCCCACTTTAAAAAGTTTGAGGACCCCTGGTAGGCCTTCCCTCAGACATTCCCTGAGGGCTCCTGAAATGCAAGAGGGCACAGACCTGGCTGAGGGAACCCCGAGTGCATCAGTTTCATAGACTGAGCCTCTAGTTGCTTGCATAAAATTCTGTAGCAATACTCATAATAACTATCTCTTAAATTTTAGTCATTCTAAGTGGGGGTGCGCCATGATTGTGTTTATAAATTTTATTTCCCCAGTGACTAATGATACTCAGCACATTTTCAATTTTGACTTAAACACCTCCTTTGAAAGTGTCTTCTCAAGGATTTTGTTCATTTCTTTGCTGTGTGTCATTTGGTCATCTGTAAAATGTAAATAATTTTTAGTTTTGCCCTACTAGTTTGGTTCAGTGGATAGAGCCTGGGCCTGAGGACTGAAGGGTCCTGGGTTTGATTCTGGTCAAGGGCACATGCCCAGGTTGTAGGTTAGATCCCCATTGGGGGCATGCAGAAGGCAGCTGATAATGATTCTCTCTCATCATTGATGTTTCTATCTCTCTCCCTCTTTCTTCCTCTCTGAAATCAATAAAAATATATTTTTAAAAAATAATTATTTTGCCTAACTGGTTTAACTCAGTGGATAAGAGTGTTGGCCTGAAAACTCAGGAGTCCCGGGTTCGATTCCGGTCAAGGGCATAGAGCTTGGTTGTAGGTACATCCCCAGTGGCGAGGGTGCAGGATTCAGCTGATGGATGTTACTCTCATCGATGTTTCTGGCTCCCTATCCCTCTCTCTTCCTCTGTAAAAAAATCAATAAAATATATTTAAAAAAAATAATAATTTTTAGTTCATCCTTTTTGAAAATTTATAGGGACTTTATTATTTTTTCAGTCTTCAAATAGTTGTTTACTTTGAGATCTTAAAATAAAAACTACCTGTGTTTCCCCAAAAATAAGACATCCTCCAAAAATAAGACCTACTTACAGGTTTCCTTCTGAGTGAAATATAAGGCATCCCCCGAAAATAAGAGCCCCCTAAGCTAAACATGAGAGATTTGGTCCACTGATTCTGAAAGAAATTGAGTCACAAGAAATTCACCAGGAAATTCAGGAATTGGATTGTTATGATGATGTTCCAGAAGATGATGACATGATTGTCATTGAATAAAGAGTAAATTCTTGATACTGTAGGATTCACAGTTTGTCTCGTTTGTGTTGACAACTACCGTACTACCGTATCGTGTACAGGTAATAAATTTCCTTTATTTTCAACAATAAATGTGTACCATATTCTTCTTCATGGAAAAACAAGACATCCCCTGAAAATAAGACCGAGCGCATCTTTGGGAGCAAAAATTAATATGACACTGTCTTATTTTTGGGGAAACAAGGTATGTACAATGATGCATAATATACATTTTTTAAACTGTTATATTTTTATTATATTTTTTCATTTTCACCAAAATGTAGTTAACATATAATATCATATTAGTTTCATATGAACAACAAAGTAATTATTCATATATAGGCCATACAATTTGATTATATTTCAAATGTTACAATCTTATTGCATTTTCTGTTTATTGCTAGCACAATGCAGTAGATTTTTATAGTTTTTCTGATAGTTTTTGATATGGTAGACATTAAAACTGTTAAATTATTTATATTAAGTACAGAGTTTGTGATAAGCTTTATCCTCTATATTATATTTGTTTAAGAAAATTCCATTCTATCCTATTGTGTTGTTCTTTTTCTAATAGGTGTGTGTGTGTGTATCATATATGGCTATTGTATTTCTCAGTCATTTTTGCAACATCATTTTTTACAGATATTTTTAAGGATTCAAAGCTTTCCTGAAGCACAGCATTACCTATAACCTAGAAGTTTGACTTGTCACAGTTCCATTATAATTAATTTTAAAATACTAATTTTCATTTTATACCTTATTAATAATAAAATATTAAATTCTAAAAAGTTAAGAGCATACTAATTGTTACTTATTTTTAATTTTTTAAAATTTTTTAATTGTCTAATTTTATCTTAAGTGAGTATAAAACATTCATATAAGTTAAATTTTTCCATTACATTTTGAAAATGAAATATATTTTAACAAACCCTACCTTTATAATTATTTAAAGTGTGTATATATATTTTGGGGACACCTTATGTATTCCGTATCCTGATTAATTTTTTTCAAATTTTCTTGCCTAATATAGATACTAACCTTCTGAGCTAAGACATGCATGATACATAAAACAGAAAGAGCATTATATATTTTTATATGATAAAATATATTGAGGCTGGATATTGTTTTGAATTTGTCATTTTTATTTTACTTGTTTTGCTCCATTACACTAATGTTTAGGTATAAAAATTCTCCAAATTTTGGACAATTTTATTTTGTAATATTTTGTGCTATAGTCTCTTTATATATCTTCATATGTATTTTGTATTGAAGTGAGTATTTATATGGATATAATATTTATTTTTCTTTGAAGTTCAAAATTACTTTCTAGCATAAAGCTAACATCATGGTGTCATTTATACTTTGTATGTCAATTAATTCTAATCTATGTTTCTTCCTTAAATCTAAAATTGTATTGAGCACTGCAGTGCTGTATGATGTTTGCCTCTTGATTTATAATTGAAGCAGATTGCTCTTATTTATATACTTCCTTTGGGCAAAGTCAGAAAAAATATGATTATATTTTAAAAACGTAATAAAAGATGATGGTGAAAGTTTGATTACTATTCCATCTTTTTTCATCTTTGAAAGCAATACAACTACAAAAGATTGTCTTTAGGCTGAATATTTAAATCCTTGATTTAAATACTTTATTACAAATAAATATGTAATATTTTATTACAAATAAATATTCTTAGCATTAATGTTATTCCAAATATAAAATATCTGATTTTAAAATAATTCATGAAATTTACAAAATAATTGGGTGATATATTATTTGAGGAATTAAATACAATAAAAATACTAGTGACAAAGATCTGCCTGGTGTTTATTCCAAATGTCTCAATTTGGTTCAAATAAGTCAGAGGAGGGCCAGTTCTATTGTGGATAGGTTAGAGAACCTGTCCTTCCCTTCCGTTCCCAAATGTGCTTCATCTTCCTGATGGGCAAGTGAAAAAGGAAAGTGTTACTTATTCTGTCCTTCACTTTTCTCTGATTCTTTTACAAAACTCTATAAATCTTCCATGTCACATGCTCACAGAATAATTGACTTCCATAACATAAAAATGTTAATATCATTGTATTCATTTTCTATATAAGTGATCTAAATTCAGAGGAGGCTCTGACTCTCCAATTACCTTCAAATTCAAGGGCATTGATCTAGAGTCTAGACTTTGAATTCTTTTTACAACACACACATGATATTATTGTCATATGCCTCTGGTGACTGATAACTCCACTTCCTGAGGTGGCCCAATCTGTCTTAGAAGGCTTTTAAGAGATGTGGCAGTGATTGTAATGAATCCCAAATCAGTCCTGCCTTTGCTCCATTTATTTTCCTTTTGGTTCACCCTGGCTTCAAGAAAATGTCGGCATTACTCCCTTTCTGGCATTTTTTCTAACATGCTACTGCTTGCTCTACTTCATTGTGTATTTCCTACCTTTTCCCCCCCTCCCCCCATTATTTTCTTCCTTTTCACTTACCATTTCTTTATACATTTTAATCAATTATTTCCCATCTTTTATTTATTTTATCAACACAATTTATTGAGCTTCTTGTAGGGGCCTGACATTAACTGAGTCAACTAAGGGAAGCAGGAATAAAAAATCAGGTAAAAAATTCTTGCTTGCCTAAAGTTAGGTTTGTTTTTTTTTTGTTTTTGTTTTTTCATTCTCTCATCAGCTTTTAACTTTTATTTTTCAAACTTTTCCCCACAACTCTAATATAAACAACCAAATAATTTAAAGTATTTTAAGGCCCTGAATAGCAGAATACAGCATATTTTACATTTCATTTGAGGGATATAATGTAAGTGTTAATTTTAACACAATTCTATAGAAGGGTAAAGTACATGGATTTGAGCTAAACTTATCAATTCAAAAATACAATTCATCATTTTAGGCATTGTCTAGCAACTTTATGGAGAACACAATTGAGCCCAAGCAAAATCGTCTCATGTAGGAACAAATCCTTCTTCTCTAAAGAAATTTCTGGGCTGAAGGTCATCAACATAAACTCTTTGTAAACAAAGATGGCCTCTCTTTTACCTGCATTGTACTCTGAATAGCATTCCATGTTTAAAGGCAAACATAGATGATCCACTGAATTTGAAGCTTAAATTAGAAGAGAAAATGACTTAAAAAGGATTAATATTAAAAAGCCTAGAGCTTTTTGATGGCAAAGCAAGGGTGTGGTCAAGATGTTTACAATGTTTTCCTGAGTTTCAAATCTACTTAATTACATGCACCTGAGAACTCTATCAAACTGTTTTGCATCACTTGCTGCACCTCTTGCAGCCTACATCACTCAGCCACCTGGGACCACAAGGTCAGGCCTAAAGTCAAGCTTACAGCCATAGCCTTTGACTATATTTGTGCTAGGTGAGCTTTTCTCTCCAAGCTGGGACCTGCACATTGCTTTGTTACCAGAAAACATTACCTCTCATTAGTCTGAGGCAGGGGTCCTCAAACTTTTTAAAGTGGGGGCCAGATCACGGTCCCTCAGAGAGCTGGAGGGCCGGACTATATGAACTACTAATTCCTACTGTAACACCTCGGCTGCGCTCACTGCCCAAAAAACCTGGCGGGCCGGATCAGACTCCTCTGCGGGCCACATGTGGCCCGCGGGCCGTAGTTTGAAGACGCCTGCTTGAACCTGTCCAAACGCTGTAGCTGTTCTCAATGAAGATTTCCTTCTGCTTCTTTCTAGGCACGTTATATTATAATAAAAGAGTCTATGAGTAAAATCCATTTAAATTAATTTTAGGGATGGTATGAGGTATGACTGAATGTTTTCACCCCTTTGTCACATATATATTCAATTGTTCCAGCACAATTGTAAAAGTTTTCTTTTTACCATTAATATGTTTAACAACTTTTTAAAAACTAGATTGATTATGCAAATGTGTCATATATTTTTTTGTTACTTTCTAACCTGTTCTAAAAATTGAAGTATATTATGAAAAACAAAACAAACAAACAAAAAAAACCTGTACTGTCTTGATTACTAAAAATATATGGGTAGTCTGAAATCAGATAGTATAACTTTTAAAAATTAATATTATGTTAGCTATTTCAGATCCTTTGGATTTTTGTTGTAATTTTCTTTCAAAACTGCTGGAATTTTTAAAGTCAAATTGATAGAATGGAAAGCAAGTTGGGAGAATGAACATGTTATTTTCCTTCTAATTAAAGTAGTTTATTTCTCTATTTTAATGAGTTTTACAATTTTCACCAATATTCAATGGTTTTCAGTATGGACTTATGACAAGACTTTCATATATTTTTTCTTAATTGTTTTATTGTTTTGTTGCTGCTATAATTTTTCCATTACTTAATTTTTTATTTGTTTGATGCTAATAATAGAAATGGAATTTTCTTTATGTAATCATAAATATTTTAATGCTCTTATTACATCTAGAATACTTTATAACAGAACCTTAGGATTTTCTACAATAAGAGTATATGATCCTATATAATAAAAGGCTAATACTGTATACGAATTGACTGAATGGCAGAACAACTGGTCGCTATGTTATGCATTGACCACCAGTGGTCAGACACTCGACCCAAGAGCTGCCCGATGGTGGTTAGTGCATTCCCATAGGGGAGTGCTGCTCAGCCAGAAGCTGGGCTCACAGCTGGTGAGTACAGAGGCAGAGGTTCATCCTTAGTGGCAGTGCTAAGCATGTCCCCGAAGGGCTCTTGGGCTGTGAGAGGGTGCAGGCTAAGCTGAGGGAATAACCCCCTACCCTTGCCCTGAGTGCACAAATTTTGTGTACTGGGCCTCTAGTAAATAGTCAAATCTTTCTTTCAATTTTTATGTGTTTTGTTTTATTTTCTCCTATATTATAATTGTTAGGACCTCTGTTTGAATCTCAACTTTGAGAGAGCAAAAATCCTTGCTTGAGTGTAAGGAGGGATGGGGAGAAGGACAGTGTTTAATATTTCACTACTTAAGATGTAAAATGTGAGCTATAGATTATTTAAAGATTGCTCCTTACAGTTTGAAAAGGTGTCTCTTTCAAATATATATATATATATATATATATATATATATATATATATATATATGTATATATATTTGATTTTCTTCCTGAGTGGTTGTTATATTTTATACAAAAAATCATCTTTTGAGATGTTTACATGTTTTTCTCTGTACTTTATCATTGTGTTGAAGTACATTGATTATTTCAATGTCAAACAAAACTTGAGTTCTTGAGATATATTCATCTTGACTATTTCACTTAATCAGTATAATCATTGTTAAGTAATTAAACTTATTATCACGTAATAGGTAAGTGAATTGAAACATCAACATAGTAACTAACTTGCCAACTATCAAACAGTTAATAAGAAATAGAGAAGCTGTATTTAGAACTGGTTATTTAATTTTTTTAATGAATAGAGTAAAAATATTCTATTACATGTATTAAATGAACATACAAGTTGACTAGAGAAGACAAACATGCGAGAAAGGGAAATCAAAGTATTGGGAACCTGTTATGTTACCCATTACAATAGCTTATTATAATAAAACAATTTAAAGGAGCCACAGAGGCTCCTGACATGATTTCAAATCAAGATGTTCTGATCAAGAAGGCATGCTGGCTGTTAACTAGTTAGGACTCTTACTTGTGTTCTTTCACATAATTTGCATAACTTTAGCTTGAGTCTATGGTAGTCTTGTAAGCATTTAGAATTCATGGGAACTGCTAATAAATTGACTAGTGCTGTAAATCAATCAGTGGGCTCCTCTGAGAAAATGTAACAACTCAGGCTCTAATTCTGTGTCTGTTAAATGAGGTGTGCAAACTTTTAAAAATTATTCCTTTGCAGAAAACTCCCTATCAGCTAGAAACAGATGGTCTGATGGATATTTTCACTAAACACCCAAACAGATGCTAAAAATATTCATTACCAGTGAACCATAACATTGGGATATATTGATACTTATTGTCTTCTTTACCTATTTGAATGTTAGTCAGTCACCAAAAGACTTATCTGCTTTGCAATGTACCACGAGAGGATTTTTAGGTAAACACACTAGCAAGCACACACTTGTATTTAATGATGATAGAGCTATAGATCAAATGATATTGTCAAGCAGATTAATAGCCCATTTTATAATAGAGAAGAAGTGGAAATTTAAAGTAATCTTACTATGGAGAAGACCACATCCTTATTGTAGAGGAAGAGAAGAAGAGGAGGAAGAAGACACACAGTGAGGGACTGAAAGAGAGAGAAAAAGAGAGGTAGAGAGAGATTAGAGAGTTCTATCTGGGAAACCTAATGTTTCAGGACTCCTAACACCTGCTGTCATCTTCAAAAGAAAAATGTTAGCCAAGGTGGGTTAGGTTGCTGCTGCTCAGTGTCTTGATTTATGTTGTCTATACTAGGGGTGTCGAACTCAATCAGAGAAGGGGCCAAAATCTAAAATCCAGCCTAAATCGCGGGCTGAATGTTTTACTGAACAGTCATAAACTGTCATTGTGATGACAGAGCGGTGCGGACCACATTGCAAGGCCAGGCCGGACGGATTTGGCCCGCGGGCCTTGTGTTTGACACATGTGCTATAGACCAAGCATGTTAAACTCTCATCCCACAATATATATTTTTGTGGCCCAGAAAATATAACAGCATGTAAAAAATATTTTAATAAAAAATTTGTAACTTAATTTTTTAAATGAATTTTATTGATTTTTTGCAGAGAGGAAGAGAGAGGGATAGAGAATTAGAAACATCAATGAGAGAGAATCATCAATCAGCTGCCTCTTGTACACCCTACTGGGGATGTGTCCACAATAAAGGTACATGTCCTTGACCAGAATTGAACCTGGACCCTTCAGTCCACAGGCCAACGCTCTATCTACTGAGCCAAACCAGTTTAGCTTAATTTTTACAATATCCTGTTATACATAATTACACTAATGAAGTGGAAATATTCAAATTTACCATACCTCTGTGATGCCCACCAGCCAATCAGGAGTGAGTATGCAAATTAACCCAACAAAGATTGCAGGTTAATTCGCATATACAGGCGCAGATTGGCCGGATTGGGCAAGATGCCTGTTTTGAGAAGGTGGGGAGCAGAGGGAGCTACAGGAGGGGACCTCTGGCCGTAGGACAATCCTCTTCCTCTCTTTGCCTCTGATTCTATTACAATATATTCACCAGTTTATTCTATTCCTCAGATTTTTTTAAATATATTTTTTTATTGATTTTTCACAGAGAGGAAGGGAGAGAGATAGAGAGCTAGAAACATTGATGAGAGAGAAACATCAACCAGCTGTCTCTTGCACACTCCCTACCGGAGATGTGCCTGCAACCAACGTACATTCCCTTGACCGGAATCTAACCTGGGACCTTTCAGTCTGCAGACCGATGCTTTACCACTGAGCCAAACTGGTTTCGGCTGTTCCTCAGATTTTTAATTCACTTGATATTTAGATTCACTTGTTGATATACATGTATTTGTTGATCATAATTTTTATCTTTTTTTTCTTGTTCTTCCTCTTCTTAAAGTGTACCTTTCAGCATTTCCTAGCTTTTTCTTAACTGTGAAGCTCTTTGCCCTTCAATTCTGAATGATAACTTTGCTGGGTAGAGTAATCTTGGTTGTAGGTTCTCACTATTCATCACTTTGAATATTTCTTGCCACTCCCATCTGGCCTGCACAGTTTCTGTTGAGAAATCAACTGATAGTCGTATGGGTGCTCCCTTATAGGTAATTAACTGTTTTTCTCTTGCTGCTTATAAGATTCTCTTTTTGTCTTTTGCCTTTGGCATTTTAATTATGATGTGTTTTTGTGTAGTCCTCTTTGGATTCCTTTTATTTGAGGTTCTGTGTTTCCTGTACTTGTAAAGTCTATTTCTTTCACCATTTGGGGGAAGTTTTCTGACATTATTTCTTCAAATAGGTTTTCAGTATCTTGCACTCTTTCTTCTTTTGGCACCCCCATAATTCTGATGTTTCTATACAAGATATGAAAGTGGTATAATATCTACTTGAAGATAGATTGTGACAAGTTAAAATCCTATTTAATAAAGAGCTAATATACAAATAATCATTACACCCTCATGCCATTATACCATAACAGCTCAGATACTCAACACTGGGGAGAGAGAAATGGGGACTAGCCAGGCTGCAGCTCGGAGAGGATCAAGCCACTCACTCCAGTGTCCTGGGTACCAGCAACTGCACTGTGCCTCTGGCCCCAGAAAAGAACAAGCTGCCTGCCCCACAGTCCAGGGCACCTTCATCTGGGGCTGCAGCCCAGGAGAGGAATAAGCTTCCAGGCCAGTGGTCTTGGGCGCCAGCAGATGCACCTGTGCCTGCAGACCAGGAGAGGAACAAGTCATATGCCCTGTGATCCCTGATGCCTGCAGCTACAACCCGGACAAAGCTACCCTCCCATGGTCCTCTGTTGCTGTGGCTGACCTTGGTGAGGTCAGCTTGGAACCCCAGTGCCTGTGGTTGGCCAGAAAGAGGGAAGCCCAGGTCCTAGGTGTAGGACGAGGCGGAGGCAGTTAGGGGCAATCAGGCCAACAGGGAAGTAGTTAAGGTAGTAAGGAGACAGAGGTGGTTAGAGGCAATCAGGCAGATAGGCAGAGGGTTTCGAGGCCATGAGGCAGGCAGGCAGAGGCAGTTAGGGGAAATCAGATAGGCAGGTTGGTGAGTGGTTAGGAACAGTGGTTCCAGATTGCGAGAGGGATATTCGACTGCTGATTTAGACCTGATCCCTGTGGTAGTTGGACATTCCCAAAGGAGTTCCTGATTGGAAAGAATGCAGGCTGGCTGAGGGAACCCCACCTCCATGCCCAAATTTCATGCAGCGGGTCACTAGACCTATATAATAAAAGCTTAATATGCTAAGTATCTTGTCATCCAGTCAGCCATTCAACCAATCAAATTGTCATATGTTAAGGATATGCTAATGCCACTCAACTTGCTCACTATGATATGTACTGACCAGCAGGAGGCAGACAGTCCACTGCTCGACCAGTTGCTATGATATGCACTGATCACCAGGGGGCAAACGCTCCAACCAATAGGTTAGCTTCCTGCTGAGACCTGGTCAATCAAGACTGATCAAGATATGCTGGACATGCCCTAAATCCCTCCTGCAGTCCCTCCCCACCTGGTCAACACCCCACATCCCTCCTTGGCCCCAATTGTGTACCGGTGGTGTCTCTTGAACTGGCCTGCACACCCTTGCAATCTGAGCTGAGAGACTTTCCCTGCCGAGTGCATGGATTTTATGCACTGGGCCTCTAGCTCTATATAATAAAAGCCTAATATGCAAAGTGTCCAGTCGCCTGGTCATCTGTTCAACCAACCAAAGTATAATATGCTAAAGCCACTCATCTGATTGCATTTGTGTGCACTGACCCCCAGAGGGCAGACAATAAACCTGTAGGTTAGCTGGGGTCCAACTGATTAGGACTGAGCAAGATAGGTTGGACATGCCCTAGAGCCCTCCCATGGTCCCTCCTTGGCTGGCCAACCTCCTGCATCCCTCTTTGGCCCCAATTATACACTAATAGAGTCCCTGGCCTCTGCTCTCTTGCAATATGGGACCCCTTGGGGGATGTCGGAGAGCCAGTTTTGGCCCGATCCTACAGACCAGGCAGAGGGACTCCAATGATGCACAAATTTGTGCACTGGGTCTCTAGTAGTAAATAAACTGAATTGTAGAACTGCACAGGGTTTCTCAAGATTTGGTATATGCTACTTTGTAATTTTCAAAAATTGTTCCCAATAAGTAACCCATGCAATTTCCTTCCAACTCATGACAAACAATTTTGGCAAAGGCACATATTTTCTTCATTGCTACAGGTTAGAAGAAGGGCCAGAAATGAGGGAGAGAAAGAAACAACTAAACTAGGAGTATTCAAATGCTCTGCACAAGATATATCTTAGATACTTGTTTTTTTAAAGCTATATCATCTCTGTTGTAGCTATTCAACTTTGTTGTTGTATTGTGAAAGTAATCACAGGTGACATCTGACTCAATGGGCATGTCTTATTTATAAAACTGGCAACAGGCAGGATTTTAGTTTTTGGGAGTAGATTGCCGAACCCTCATTTAAATTTTTGTTCAGGGTATCATAACAGAAGAACTGCTAGCCAAAATTTAAAATTAATTAATTTATTTAAAAATGTGTCAGGCATTTTATTTTCTTTATTTCACTTTATTTAATTTTTCTTTTATAACCACTGATCCCCTTAATGCTCTCTCCATCTCTACCCACCTCCTCCCCTCTCCCAGAAATCACCACACTTTTGCCCATGTCCATTATTCATGAGTTATTTTTTCCCCCTCAATGCCTCCAAAAACCCTCAACACCTCCCATCACTACCATACTCATTCACTGCACTATTTATTGTCTGTGTCCATGGGTTATGAATATATATGCATACACATTCTTTGATTAATTTATTCTTGTCCCTCTTCCCTCTGAGAATGCAACACCAGTTTGTTGCATGCTTCCATATCTCTGGATCTATTTTTTTGGTCAGTTTATTTTGTTTATTAGATTCCACATATAAGTGAGATCATATGATATTTGTTTTTCTTGGACTGGCTTATTTTGCTTAGCATAAAACTCTCCAGGTCCCTCCATGTTGTCTCAAAGTGTCCCTGACACTTGTTATTTGTTGATTTATTGATGGTAATTATTCTAGCACATGTGAGGTGGTATCTCCTTGTTGTTTTAATTTGCATCTCTTGGATTATTAGTGACGCTGAGCATTTTTTCATCTATCTCTTAGCCATTTGTATATCCTTTTTGGAGAAGTGTCTATTTAGGTTGTTCTTTTGTTGAATTGTATGAGTAATTTATATATTTTTTAAATTAACCTTTTATTAAATATATTATTCTCTGACACAATGTAGAGTTTTCACACAATGTAGAGTTTTCATTTTTTTATATATATATTTTTTGAATATATATATTATTGATTTCAGGTGGAAAGGAGAGAGACAGGAACATCAATGATGAGAGAGAATCATTGATAGGCTGCCTCCTGCACGCTCCCTACTGGGGATCAATCGCGCAACCCAGGCATGTGCCCTTGATCACAATCAAACCTGGGATTCTTCAATCCACAGGCTGATGTTCTATGCACTGAGCTATATTAGCTAGAGTGAGAGTTTTCATTGTGATGCTAGTTTCTTTTGCTGTGCAGAAGCTTTTTATTTTGATTTAGTTCCATTTGTTCATTTTTAATTTTGTTTCTCTCTCTTTTTCCCCTAGGCATTGTATCAATGAAAATTCTGCTATGTAAGATATATGATATTTTGCTGCCTATGTTTTCTTTTATATTTTTCATGGTTTTACAATTTACATTTAGGTCTTTTATCCATTTTGAGTTTATTCTTGTGTAAAAGTAACTTTTAAGCTTCCAAATCTTAACTTTAGAAAAATGAATTGTATAAAGACTCTTAAGTTAAAACTCTACAATGAAAGGACAATGGTTATAGGCAGTTTCAGGAAATATGTTGTGGTTATAACTGTCTTCAAAAAATCTTGAAGAGACAAGAGATATTTTAGTCTTTTTTGCTAACCTCATCATTTCACAGATAAGGGTTACATGCCAATCCAGTGATTCTTGAGGGAAAATACAAAAATGAAGTAAAAGAATTCTTTTTTTGGATAATTCATCCTTCCACTATGTGTAAAAATCAATATCACTAAAAATAAAAACAAAGCTTTTAAAAACATATTATAACTCTTCATTCTAAAATGAAATTGCCAACCTAATTGCCTAATCATTTGTTGTAAAATCTCTTTAATGTTTCATCTTAGAATAGAGTAAGTTCATCTGTTTATATAAATGTGAAAAGGTTACTTTTTCCCTTTCACATTCTAAATAACTTATTTATGCAGACACAATTTTTCTGCTCTCAACTTCTCCCTTTCTCCTAGATCATTCCATCAGCAAACAGAGGTGCTTTGTTGTAGACCATTAAAAAAATTAAAAATTAAAAATAAAACACAGACAAAAATCTTCTCCTTTTATCTCAGGTCCACCTACTGCTATAACCCTCCACTATCCCTCACAGGGAAATATCTTAAGAGAGATAATGATTACCTTCTCCACTTCTTTGTTGTGTATCATTACTCTGAAAAGATCAGGTGTGTTCTATCTCCCCAATTCCAGAGTGTTTCTCCTTATTCAGTGGCTGCCCATTCTCTGATTCTGTCACTAAATGTTTTTTATTTCACTAAAAATTACTTTTTTCAGTTGATAACTAAGAATTTAAATATTGTTAGGGTTAATTTAGAGCCGCCTCTTCTATATACATACCCTTCAGATAAAACATTATATTTCATTGATTTAAATCACATTTACATACAATTGACTTCAAACTTATGACTTTATCCTTCTCCTCTGATCTCTACATCAGTATCTCTAAAAGACCTCCATTGGATTTCCAGTTAAAGCTGTGAAAGGCAGAATTCTTGAATTTCCTCTCTAAAACTGACACCCCCAATAACCTATCCCTTAAGGAAAAATTATATAATTATCTTAAATATTTCTAAGCATTCAGTAACACCTACCCTACCCCCATACCCATCCCAACATACTACATAACTACAAGCAATCCATCAACAAGTTAGTACACCCTGGGTGAATCTACAGTTTTAAATTAAGCTCTTAGCATTCTAATTCAAGCCACTTTATTTCTCACAATACAGGGTGGGCAAAAGTTGGTTTATAGTTGTTCCTGTGGAAAATAATACAATAATTAATAAATAATAATACTATAATTAATTTTTTTTCATTTACTTACAACTGAAAAACTAATTTTGCCAGTCCCTGTATAGTTTACTAACCACACCCTCTTATTTACACTTAGAATAAAATCCAAACATGTTACTCTAATTTTCAAAGCCTTGCCTAATTTGAAATCCAACTACTTCTCTATTGTTATTCTTTACCAAGATCTCTTATATTCTATAAATTCTAATTTGCTTTTCTCCAATAAATTAATTTTGTTCACGGGTTCAGGTGATTCTGTCTATATTCTTTCTCCTGGGAGCCGCTGGCCCCTGCTCTTAATATTGTTGGATTCTTCTCATCTTTCAAGGTTTGGTTTAAATATATTTTCTCAGGCTATCCCTACTTATAATATCAAATTAATATAAAAATGCTCTATAACTTTGTATTTTATCACCTTGTTTTAAAATTTTCATAGTATTTATCACTATCTTAAATTATTAACCATGGCTAGAAAACATACACACATACTTGGCAAAGAATTAATACATAATATACATATATTGGAAGAAAGAACAAAATTATATAATGAACAATAACTTTAAAAAGGTCATTTTTAAAGCAAGAATGGAAACTATATAGCAAGAACTTATCTCCCAAACTCTGCACTCATATATGTTATAAGTAATTGAGAATCGCACATTTTCCAGCTGCTGTTGATACCTCCTGGGCTCCTTCTCATCACAGCATTCAATTTGGCTACTATTCAGACAGCATCAGCTGTGAGTTAGAACCTCCTTCTTGTTCCTGAATTAACTAGTATAGTTTAGTGTATGTATAATTTTAGACAAAGCCTCCCACTTCATAAATTAAATGTCAACTCCATAGACATTTATTAAGCGGCTTCCCTACTGAATTATAGGTCTCTGTTTTTGAGGTCTCACAGTTTTACAAAAAATTATTATGTACAAATAATTGAAATCAATGAAAGAATTTAGGTTAGAGAAGGTAGTGCAACAAGGTGTGAAAAGTTAAATAACATGGCTGCCAAATATTGATCTTAATGCTTTTTTTAAAAAGACAATGAATGTTGGTGGAAATGTCTATGGACAACCAGAGTCATATTGTGAAAGACTTAAATCTGAGATACAGCCCTAGCTGGTTTGGCTCAGTGGATACAGCATCAGCCTGCAGACTGAAGGGTCCCAGGTTCAATTCCAGTCAAGGACACATGCCCAGGTTGCGGGCTCAATCCCCAGTAGGGGACATGCAGGAAACAGTCAATCAATGATTCTCTCTCATCATTGATGTTTCTCTCCCTCTCCTTTCCTCTCTGAAATCAATAAAAACAAACAAACAAACAAACAAACAAAAGAAATCTGTGATACAGAGCTTCAACCTTGCTGTGCACTCACTGGTGAGAAAAGGGACGATCAGAACTTTGAGCAAGATTAGTGGTGGTGAAGAGCAGAATGAAACAGAAAAGTAAAAATCTAGGGCCACACTAACAAGCTAAAATGAAAATGCAAAATCTTAAGAGTCAGATAACTGGGATTTGGATCAGATGGAAGAAAAAAGTGGAAATACATTTCAAGAATTCTTGCAGTTACAAACACTTGCTTCATGCTTGTTCTGTTCTGAGGTATAGCAATGGAGAGATATCGAATAAAAAAAATGTCACTGCAATAGATGCTAATACTCTATCCAAGAGGAAGAAGTGATTTCAGGAGAATTAAAGGAGTTTGGTTTTAAACATGTTGAAGTTGAGAGGCTGACAGGGATTGCTATGGAACCATTTAGCCACAGGAAAATAAATGCTTAGAGTTTTCATGGTTCAAATTTATCCTTTCTCTCTCTCAGTTCCTAACTCATTTAGAAATTTGCACAGAATTCATATAGTCCTATTATCTTTGTTGCTATTTGAGAAGAAATAGCTAGTATAAATTAGGTTTTCAAGATCTTTAACTTCCAATTTGGTGGGTTCATCCTCTTGAGCAACAAGACCTGCTCAACGGATGTGCAACATGGCATTGATTCTTCACTGCTGTATAGTTCATCTTGTTTCAAATTGGGAAACGATTCTGATCTAAATAATATAATAAACATGCCAACTCTGTTAACCTGCCATTTAATGGGTCTTAAAATTAAGTCAGTTGTTGCGACCTCAATTAAGAGCCTGAGTCACAAATGCTGGTTTTTGTTCCTCAGCATTCTTCAATAAGTCACTTTGACTCAAATAAGTCCAAGTTCACTGCATGCAAACATGTGGTATAACCCCTATGTTGCTCTCATATTGTTAATAAAAACAATAACATTTAATTCTTAGCATGGGTTACCCTATGCTAAATATTTTACATTAAAAACATCAATTCTCTGCCGAAACTTGTTTGGCTCAGTAGATAGAGCATCGGCCTGCGGACTGGAAGGTCCCAGGTTCACTTCCGGTCAAGGGCATGTACCTTGGTTGCGGGCACATCCCTGGTAGGGGGTGTGCAAAAAGCAGCTGATCAATGATTCTCTCTCATCAATGTTTCTAACTCTCTATCCCTCTCTCTTCCTCTCTGTAAAAAATCAATAAAATATATATATATATTTTAAAATCAATTCTCACAAAAAGACAGTGTATATGTTAGGTATATATATTCATTAACTCTGCGCATGAATCTGTATGCCAATAGCTCGCCAGTAGCTCACTGCCTCCCTCTCTCCACCTGCTGCCCCACCTTCCTGTAGCTCTCCCAAACTCCTCCTCAACACCCCCATCCCTAGCACCCCCATTTATAGCTTGCTGCCCTGCCCCCTCCTGTAGCTCTTCTCTGCACGCTAGTAGGCAGTAGTTCATTGCCACCCTCTTGTAGCTCTCCACCTGCTGGCCCGCCCCCCTGCCCTCCTGTAGCTCCCTCAGCCCTCCCCCGCCCCGCCCCCGCCTAGCTTGCTGCCCTGTTCTCTCCTGTCGCTCTCCACTGCTCATTTGTAGCTCCCTGCTCCACCCTTCTGCTGATCCATGATCTGTCTTTATGCAGTAGGTCGTTACACTTCATGGCCTAACGACCATTTGCATATTATGTCTTTATTATTAGGAGTCTTGACATTTAGATTACCTATAAGCAAAAAACTCAAATTAGGTCCAGAAGTTTTCTTGAACTCCATCAGATTATCTGCTGCCGGGATCCATTCAGTCAGTTGAACGAATCATTATGTCAACTTATTTTACCCTTCGGAAGCTCTGTCTTAACATAACTACACATTTTGAAGTTATTTCTCCAGATAAGGTTTTCTAATCCTTGTGCTGGATTCATAACATCTGGGAGAGGTTTCATCTTTGTCCCTTCACACCATATTGCTATATTTAATTACTAACATCAGAACTTCTGCCTTTCTAAGGCAAGTTTCACCACCTTTGTACTGTCTAGGCATCGGAATCTGGACAAGCTGTGGCCTTAAAAATATGTAGTCACTAAACACAATCCCCTTTCCTGCTTACAACATAGGCTCTTCTCAGACATAGACTGTGTCTGCTGAAAATGCAGTTCTTCAAATGTCATATGAATACTTTATTTAATTAAAAAACCACACTAAGTTTTCATTAGCATTTTTAAATGCACCATTCATTTATGCATCTCTAGAGAAGAAAAACTTACAAATATTTTAATTGCTTAGTATAATTAATTAGAAAACTTAGATTTGTGTTCTTATTTTGAACAATGTTATATCTTAGAATCAATGTAATACCATAGTTCCTTGAATTTTCACCACTTGTAGATTTAATCTGGCCATTTTTATGCCTTGTTAATTCATTGTGGTTCTTTTTTAAAACCCTGCAAATATTGTGTGAAGAAGATATCCAAAGGCAATAGCAAATAGATTTATTGTTATTGTTACCTTCAAAGGCAGATGAATCCTTAGCTCAAATTAGTTTCAGATGTTGAGACTGAAGACACCACACAGACCAAGAGAGAATAAAATGGTTTATTACTGATATATTTGAGGTCTCTAGGGGTAGCAGGGCTGGCCTCTCAAGCAATTCTGAGGTGACTTGAGAGGTGAAAGGAATGAAGCTGGTTTAGTTTTTAACTGTGATTAGTGACACAGGCAGGGGATGGCATGGTTAAATTCTCCCATTGGCACCAAGGGAGAGAACATTATATATATATATATATATATATATATATATATATATATATATATATATATATATATATATATATATATATATATATAATTTATGAAAAAATAAATAAATAATATATTTTATTGATTTCAGAGGGAAAGAAAGAAACATCAATGATGAGAGAGAGTCATTGATCAGCTGCCTCCTGCACACACCCTGCTGGGGATCAAGCCCATAACCTGGGCATGTACCCTTGACCAGAATCAAACCTGTTACCCTTCAGTCCACACGCTGACACTCTCTTCAGTAAGGCAAACCAGCTAGGGCCACTAGGCCTTCTTGTTGGCTTGTCCAGATGTGGGGTATAGGGAAAGAGGAAAGGTTGAGTTTTAAAAACTATCAGCAGTAAAATTAAAAAAAAATGGAGTCATATTTTTGCAATTATTTTTAAAACTTATGAAAGATTAGCATTTTAATTTAATAAGGCAAATGTTTTCTTATCAGAACTTTCATGGAAGCTAACTTTCCACACATATAGCAAAACACTGAAATCTTTATATGTATTGAAATTTATTTTATCTCTAGGTGTCCAAATTCTGAACATCCCTCCCTAGAGTCTATTTCAAAGGCTTGTTTCACTGTCTCACAGACAAAAGGTAAAAAGTAAACCAGATGCATTTTTTTATAACTCTTAGAGAGTTGATCATATTGTTTATCTGATCTTATCATATGGCCTAAGTTGAGTTAAAAATGTGAGTTATTTTATTTTTTGTCTAGCTGGTTCTTCTTCAGCATGTTGGTAGGTTAATTATTAATTGGTTCTTCATTTCATTTTACATATGAAATGTTAAGACAAAATCATCAGTATCAGAACATAAAAAATTGCACCATCCAAAATATAGATATAAATCTTGCTCGATGCTCTCAACTTTTATAAACTAA
Source organism: Pipistrellus kuhlii (assembly GCF_014108245.1). Classification (NCBI taxonomy): domain Eukaryota; kingdom Metazoa; phylum Chordata; class Mammalia; order Chiroptera; family Vespertilionidae; genus Pipistrellus; species Pipistrellus kuhlii. The sequence goes on along the minus strand of NW_023425438.1, from coordinate 44,744,169 downwards.
TCCTCTCATAAATATTTTTTATGTTTTCACAAATGCAATATTATTTTTTTAATATATTTTTCATTGATTTTAGAGAGGAATGGCGTTGAAGAGAGAAATAGAAACATCAATGACGAGAGAGAGAGAGAGAGAGAGAGAATCATGTATTGACTTCCTTCTGCACAGTCCCTACTGAGGATCAAACCTGCAACCCAGGCATGTACCCTGTCCAGGAATTGAATGTGACCTCCTAGTTCATAGGTTAATGCTCAACCACTGAGCCACATTGATGAACCCAAAGTTAATATTATTGAGATGAGTTTTCATCATATAGAACATTTCTAAACCTGCTTAAGTTACAAGTTATTAGTGAAAAGAAAGCTTCTTGCCACTATTTTCTCTTATATTTAGGGAAAGTGTACTGTCTATAAAGGGCATTATGTTTATTTTTATTTTATTCTTTTCTTTATTTTTGCTTGAATTAGAAATTCCCAAAAGGTAATGTGTACACAACAGTCAAATCTGGTCAGCATTCTTCAGTGGAAGGCTTGCCAGACTCAGTTTCTTAACTTGGAAGTGCCTTTGCTAAAGCTTTGCTCTGCCAAAGCATCATGGGATCCCCTTTCCCACTGCCGGTGGTGCTGTGCTGAAAGCAGACTTTATGTGCATGAGTTATTGATAGCATGTCCTTATTTTGGTGGGACAGAAATTACTCACTGGACAACATAGATTAATGCAGGAAAGAAAAGATAGTATCTTCAAATGCCTGAGCTTGGCCTTAGGAAGGCCACAGAGGCCATCTGTGCTGTACTGCTTTTACTAGTTCTCCCACAGGGAAGAGCTGGAAACCCATTACTCATGAAGCACAGAACCCTGACACAGGAATTTTGATGTTAATGATGGTTAGCCACTACCAAGCTGAACTGAATTCAGCTAAGAAGCTCAGTATCCTGGCCATTAGCAACCCCCCTGTGTTACTTGGTTCCCCATTTATTGCATTCCCTGCCAGTTCCATGATGCACTAGCTTGGCAGTTATAATTTTGTGGAGAGGCAGGAATTTTTTACTGGTCTCCAAAGAATTCAAACCTGAACTAATATCTGACTGTGAGCACTTTATGTGACTTTTATTTGAGAGGACATCTCTAAAAGATTTAAGAGCAAGACAATTTCTCACTCGGGTTGCTTGTATTTCTATTTCCACTAACTTTTTCATAGGTTTTGAAGTAGTTTCAGATGGTCTATGGAAACGCAGGTGACTGCTCTGCATGGTCTCTGGCCTATTTTTCTTGTTTTCTTCACCAGTTACTGTATAAAATAAAACAGGTTTATTATATTGGAATCTAGAAAGTCTTCCAATCCCCTGGACATCACTACTTCCTCTGGAAGAAACATATCACCTCAGATAGCTAGATATTCATAAAGGAAGAAAGCAAAAGGAATCAGAATTATTAAGCATAATTAACTGGTGTGCATAGTCCTCCTTCACTGGGAGCTACAGCTTCACACACTCTCCGGGGGATCACAGCATTGCTGAGCCAAGAGGATCCACATCCTCCCTTCCCTATGTAGGGAGCAAGAATCAGCTTTCCAACATCCCCAGGGAACTTCCCTGGCCCAGAGGTACCATTTCTGCTCACAGGGAGAAAGAGAAGGGGAAATGGTGCATGACCAGTAGGAGTCAAGGTGGCAGCAGGGGAAGACGCTTCTACAATGAGGCATGTGTGGGAGAAACTAAGATGGCAACCATAAAGCCCTGCATATCTAGGCTGGGAAAAAGATCCGATTGGATAAGGGACACAGAACTCCAAAGATCAAGTAAATGTATTGGTTACCAGGAGAATCCAGCACAAACCTGGGAAAGATTGGGAAGTTGATTGGTTAGTTTGAAAGAGCTCCTGGTCCTTCCCAAGCCCAAGGTAATATAATCCAAGCTAACAAACCTCTTCTTCCTCTCTCTCTTTCTCTCTCTCTTTCTCTCTCTCTCTCTCTCTCTCTCTCTCTCTCTCTCATATGCTGGCCCTGTTTGCTCTCATGTCTGTCTCCATAGGAGTCATGTGGCCCTAGCCATGACCTGATGTCAAGAAGCCTGACAGTCTCCAAGTGCTATCCTGCTCCAGAGGGAGTGCAGCTCAGAACAGGCTAGGCTAGGCAAATGGGAGCAGACATGGGCTGAACAAATGGCACAAAATTCTCTGGACATTGACTCCATTTCTGGGCTTGATGAAGACAAGGCTGAACGTTCACAGTGGGCTATATGGAGATGAGACATGGGGAATCAGGGGCAGCCTTCTATTTCTACCCAAATAAAACCCACCATGTCATTCACAACCACCCATACCTGGGTCTCTGGAATGCTTCCGTTGGGATCCATGAAAGAACCCCATCTCTGCTGAAACCGGTTTGGCTCAGTGGATAGAGCGTTGATCTGCAGATTGAAAGGTCCCAGGTTCAATTCTGGTCAAGGGCATGTGCTTTGATTTTGTGCACATCCCAAGTAGGGAGTGTGCAGGAGGCAGCTGATCCATGTTTCTAGCTCTCTATCCCTCTCCCTTCCTCTCTGTAAAAAAATCAATAAAATGTATTTTTTTTTAAAAAAAAAGAAAAGAATCCCATCTCCACCTGCAACCAAAGCACATTGAAGCCTAACACAGTTCAGTTGAAGGGGGGAGGGAGAGAAACAGAAAACAATACAACAAATAAGAATATGTGTATCATTGTAAAATTGTGTGTAATTTTGTTTTTTCAAACTTGTGAGATCAAGCACGAGAAAAGTTTAAGTATTGGAACTGGATTTAAAATGTATTTGTATCAACTTGGCATCACATTGTTCCAGTGTACAGCATGCAAAACCATACATAGAATTAACACTGCCTTTCTACATTGTGCCCAGGAGGTCCTGGGGATAGGTTCTCATGGCTGCAGTGGGGAAAAGCATGGAAGAAGAGGAGATCTGGAAAAGTGCTCTCAGACTTCCTATTCCTGTGTGGTCCAGGTTAGACTCCTGCCATTGAGAAGTGTTTGGTGCAAGTTGATGAGAGAAAGGGAAGAGAGGGCATTCCCCAGACTCAATGCAGCTTCTAGGTATAGAGATGGAGCAGCCTGAGATTTGGTGGAAATTTCTCAGATGTTAATGCTTCCCGATGGCTTCAGGGGCAAGCTATGCAAAAGCTACAGACTTCAGGGATAGGTGGTAGTTGTTTATGTTTTCCAGGAAGGTCTTGAGCAACTTCAGCAAAATAGTCAAGCTCTTAAGTTCATCCCTTCCCATACCGCAGGCAAAACCCTTAGCAGCACCTCCTTTGACCTTCATGCCTGTTCTCCCAACATAGGCCTGACTTTCTACTTTATTGCTTTAAAACCCTTAAGAATTGCTTCTGATTGCTTGACTTAATCTTAAATGACATTAAAATCAATCATTTATATTCAAATTTAAACCATATGCATGGAATTAATGCTGGTAGTTAATTAAAAAAATCTTTCAGAGACATTACCAGTAAGTACTATATATGTTTGGTGAAAGTATGCCATTCCCAGTATAAAATTTTATTTAGGTATTTCTTTAATAGCACTCTGGCCATCAGTTAAGTAACACTACTTTTGGAGAAAAAGGTCATACCTAAAATTGTTTTAAATGTGGTTTGTTAGCATATTAAATAATAATTGTCTTCAACAATAGATGCAGGATTTGATACTGGATTTAATTTTACATATCAAATATGATAATATTTGGTTTCTATTAAGGGATTGTGCTTCCAACATAATTTTTAAAAGCCACTCAAATAGGCTGATTTGATGAGGTTTTCTTCCATTTGTTTGATTTTTAATAAGAGGCTTAAACTGGTGGCCTATATGCTTGGTGCAATTGTAAATGTAGATGGAGGCAAACATTAATGAAGAACCCATAATCTTGGTGAAAGAGGTGGAGTAAAGTAATTCAATTAGTGAAATATGAAATAAACTAGCATGCTTTAATTTGAGAAAGAAATCGGGGCAAAAGGGGAGAGAATCTATAAACAAAAACACACTAAATTCTTTTGCATTTGCAGAAGTAATGCAAGAGAATGGCTAGAGGTAACACTGGAATGAGGACTTGGGCTGAATATTTTAAACAAACAGTTTTGTGTTCATGAATTTGTATTTGGAACTATAATATTAGACACTCTCTAAACATAGGATGAAATGGGATAATACTCCATCTGTCAGTGGTAAGAGGATCTTAGTCTGAATACTGATAAAGCTGTTGGCTCTCACAGTGCTACCATGGTTCAGAAGCTTTTTTGCCTCTTAGTTGATACATCCAACTTGTAACCCCAGAACCACCCTTAAAAGAATAGGGAAGGCATCTTCCCACCCTTAGGGGATATGAATACATAAATTGGTGTAACAGTCTGGGTATTTAGCTTTGAAAAATAGATGTTCATTATACACAGACAATGGAAACAGTTTGGGATTTAGCACCTCTTCCCATATACGCCATACTGAGGGGCATACTCTCAGTGGAATAGGGCAGAATTGCTGGAAACCACCATTTTCTTACTATAGCACTCATAGCAAAATTCATTCTAAAATACAAATAAGTTCAAACCATCTTATTGAATTTTATTCTTGTCAAACTTATGATAACCCCTCCCCTTGCTTTGTGTTCCTGATTTGAAAAACACACACACACAAACAAAACAAAGCAAACAAACAAAACACACACACACACACACACACATATATGTGTGTGTGTGTGTGTGTGTGTGTGTGTGTGTAAATAGTTTCCCTTTCAAATTTATTCCTTCGTTTTTAATAAGAAGTAGCCTAAAGCAGAAAAAAAGACTATGACTTTTATGCTTAAATTTGAAATAACTTTGGAATAACCAGAGAGAATATTTAAGCAACTGTGCTGAGAGTAGTTTAGACAGGGAATTCTGAATTATAGGGAATATTGATTACTAACATTGGAGTAATTCTGGGAATACCTGTTCTCTACAATCCATCCATTCTTACTCTTTTCTCTTTTCTAGAAATTTATGGGATGAAGATGGTATAGGGGAGTGTAAGACAAATGTAGGTTGTGGTCACTAGTTATTGAATGACTGGCTACATTCTTGGTCCAACTATGATTTAATGCATACTCGTCAATATTTTACCTTTTCTCCCAGATTTCAACTAAAATTTGTGAATACCCTATCTCCATTATCTTGTGCATTGCAGCAGAAGCTGAAAAACTGAAATTTCAGGGACAGATGCAGATGGAAACATTTGTCACGATCGGCATCAGTTCATCCATATGGAATTTGTTTAATACCATTTTTTTGCCAAGTACAAATAAATTGATTTTACAATACTGGGATCATCTGTTCCTTTGGAAAAGTAATATCAGCTGACAGATTCCACATTTCTATATGGCAAAATTTGGCGGGTTCTCAGAATTGGTTTTGAAGAAGTGTGCACACAGTCCTCATCTTTCTTCTTCCATAACAAAAATTAATCTCAGTTGGTATTTATCCTTGCCCTTGTACTATTGTATTTTATGTAATAAAATTAAGGGACATTGAAACAATATTCAAACTCAAAAAATGAAAATCAGAGAAGGGTGTTTATTTCAGGAAAAGAGTTAAATATAATTATTGTTAAAGTGGACTATTATTATAGATATAGTGATCAAATTGTGTTCCTTTTTAGGAACAATTTCTTCTTACATTTACTTACCTGCACTGGCATCTTTAGACATGAGAGCATTTGACACCTGCAGTGGAGCCATTAATCTGAAGGATGTTTTTTCTGTCCTCAATAAATAAATAACTCTCTTGTCCTGCTTACAAGTCATGATATAATGTTTTTTCTCATTATGTAGCCTTCAGGTCAGATTGATTGTCACCATCAGCATCAAGATTTAATGCTTTAGCAAAATTCTTTCAATTCCTCATATTTTTCTCTCTCCATAGTGTTGGGTATGTGGTAAGATGTATTTGAGTTCCCCATCTACCAGATCCGAGTTGGATCATGTGGGCCACCGATGTTATTGCCATCGGGCATTTGTCTCACATAACAACCTTGGACTTGTTCCTCTGAAATTAGGTCTTGTGTTTTCATAGCTTGGGAAGCAATAATGCAAATCCAATATACCTAGTTCTCTTTTAGGGTATAAAGAAATCTAGCAGAATCATATGACAAGAACAAAGAATAATTACTTTTTGAAATATTTTCTTTTCTTTAAGTGCTAGCCAAATTCTTGACCCAGGTTGGCAGTCCAAAGGCAATGATGCTGTTGACATGTCCCTATGGATCTTTCAGATATAGAACAAAACACTTTAGGAACACTACCTCCCCCAGTTCAATGTGTCAAATAACTGGTCTGATGTGGATAAAAAGGCAGTGGGATTTTACTGGGTTTCACATTCAAAATTAGTCCCAGTAAGACAAATCAGAATTAGGCACATGAGTGTGGCAAGTTGTTTTTAATGTTGCCTCAGTTATTTCATTTCTTAAGAGAATAATGTGAGACTCATTATACAGGGTAACTGTGAGAATCCCAGGAGGTAAAGGGATACAAGATAATAGAGTAGTTAGAAATAAAAGTTTAAGTGTCAGACAGATTAACTGGTCTAAAGCCATTAATTACTGGGAACTTGAGAGAGTTATTCAAATAAAATGAACTTCAATTCCTTCATCTTTAACAGATTGCAATATCTTTCTTTAAGGATTGAAGGATTCAATCATATAATACACTAGAGGTCTGGTGCACAAAATTTGTGTATCAGAGGGGGGTTGTCCCTCAGCCTTGCCTGCATCCTCTCCAATCTGGGACCTCTAAGGGGATGTCTGACTCCCAGTTTAGGCCCTGTTCCTGTGGGATTGGGGCTAAACTGGCAGTCGGACATCCCTCTCACAATCTAGGACTGCTGGCTCTTAACCAATCACTCACCTGCCTGCCTGATTGCTCCTGTTTCTGCCTGCTAGCTTGACTGCCCCCTAACTATTCCCCTGCCAACCTGATTGACGCCTAACTTCTCCCCTGCTGGCTTAATCACCCCAACTGCCTTTCCCTGCTGGCTCGATCATCCTTAACAGCCCTCCCCTGCAGACCTGATCTCTCCAAACTTCCCTCCCCTGCAGGCTTGGTCACCCCCAACTGCATTCCCCTGCCAGCCTGATGGCTCCCAACTGCCCTCCCTTGCTGGCCTGGTCAACTCCAACTACCCTCTCCTGCAGGCAATCTTGTGCCAGCCATCTTGTGCCAGCCATCTTGTGCCAGCCTTCTTGTGGCAGCCATCTTGTGACAACGTGATGGTGGCCATCTTGTGACAATGTGAGGGTGGCCATCTTTTGGTGTCTATTTTGTGGCAGCCATCTTGTGATGATGTCACGTGAGTGTGTCACGTGAGGGCTTGATGCCACCTAGGCTTTTATTATATAAGATATCTAGCAGCTGGCTATCACACAATAGGTACTCACAAAATATATACAAAATATTTTAAAAAATAAGTATGCATTCTCAGATTAATAGTCCTAAAATAAATTGTGTCTAGGGAGAAAAAAAATATACACACAGACACACACACACACACACACACAACACACACAGTAGTGACCCAGTGCACAAAATTTGTGCACATTAACAGGGGATTAATTAGAGGAAATAATTTAATATTGCTTTTTGCTCTTTCTCTGTAATAGAATAATTTAAATGCAAGAACATTAGTAAAATAAAAACCTTCCTCCTATCAAAGTCTAGGGCTTACCAGAGTAAGTCCCCGCCCACCCACATGCACCTCAGGTTCTTCCCCATAGATCCAGATCTGCCCAGTCCCATCTTTGTCAAGCCCTGCTGGGCAGGGAGTATAGCCATGAACTGAAATTGAACCAGGGACCCTTCAGTCTACAGTCAAACATTCTCTCTATTGAGCTAAACCAGGTAGGATAAAATATAATAATTATTTTTTTTAATAATTATTGCTTGTTGCCTTTTATGTAGATTATTTTGTTGGCTTTTTTGTATATTTGTTTTGTTTAAATAGTATTTTTGCTGAGTTTTAATTCACATGTGCTCTGACACATCAATGACTTTATCAGATGGGCATTCATCTTTAAAGCAAGAACAAAATAATAATGGTAATAGACCAATGTAGAATTAATTATATCATATTTTTGGCTTTAGAACTGATTTTGTATCCAAATGTGATTAAATATAACAAACTTATATTTGATAAATATATTCTCTATCTCACCAAACCACAATAAAAGTCACCTCAAAGTTACCAAATCTACATTAATGCACAGATTTTGGGGTGTTTTATACTTGCCAGTAGGGCATTCTATGTTTGTTAGATTAATATTCAAGATCAAATACAATAATGCTTCCCTCTGAAACAAATTATTTGATAGAATCAAAGAGTTTTCATGCCAACACATAGGCCACTCAAGTTAGTAGTATATATGTTATTTTTCTATTATATTCTTCTGGTCCAATATTTATCTTCATGAGCTCACCATTACCTTTACACCACTGTTTCTCTAATAAGGATATTAAGAAACATAGGTGATCACACTCCAACATGGCTGTGTGTGTAAATTTGAAGAAAACACCTCGAACTTGCCTGAAATCCTTGCTTGAGTTTACACACCATTTATTAAATTTATTCAATATGTAGTTATTTATATGTAGTAAATCCTAAATCTTAGTTGCAATGTTAGTTTTTCGGAAAAGCAATGGTGAATGAGAAAAAAACATATACCCTCAAGAAGCTTAAATTTACACAGAATAAGAAAATTACATCATTTAAATATTGTGCAAGGAAAGTGTGATAAATACTACTATAGTAGTAACAATCACTCAAACTACACATAGTTGTGCAAACTTGACTTTGTTATATCAATTTACTTCCTTATATTAATTAACAATTGCAAGCCTGCTAAGCAGTATGGGGATTAGAGTGTGGTTGGTTGCCATTGGGTGCTCTGTTCAGCACCTTGGAAACTTACATGCTGTCTCTCCCCCTTTCTCCTAATGTTTAAGATGTAGTTGGTAGAAGTAGAATTGTTTAGGACATTAGATGTATTGGAGAAGCGAGCTGTAGGCCAATCTTCAGAAATACTTCTGTGACATTCACAACTCTCTCCCGAGAATGCAACAGCTGTCATTGTCAGGAAGGAGAGAAATGTTCAGGGAGCTGGGTTTTATGGAAGTGACTTGTTCCAAGACATTATCTCAGCTGCGATCCCATAACAACAAAAGCAGATTTTCTCTGCTCTACTGATTATTTTTTTTTTAAATTGATTAGGGAGTGAGGGAGAGAGAGAGAGAGAGAGAGAGAGAGAGAGAGAGAGAGAGAGAGAGAACAAGAGAAAGAAATGTCCATGTGAGAGAGAAACATAGATGGGTTGCCTCCTGAATGCACCCTGACCAGGGGATGGAACTGTAATTTGGTCACGTGGCCCTGTCTGAGACTCGACCTTTCAGTGCATGTGATAATACTCAAAAAAACTGAGGCACACTGGCTAGAGCTGCTCTACTTCTTGACATTCACTTCTTGAGTAAAATACTTGTTATAACGACCATGAGCACAGGCACACATACACACCCCAACACACCCTTATATTAGAATCAATAGAGCCACCGCCGTAGCTTCATTTCTACTTCCTGAGTGCTTCTACTTGTCATAACTCAGGTACGTGCAGAACCCGGGCTGCACGGTCATTTGAGGAAGGCAATCGTTAACTGTCCAGCCTCCAGCATCTGCTAAAAAATGCAAAAGAGGAGTTGGCATGAAGTCAATAATGCAGTTAATAAGCCAATCTGCTATCTCTGCCACAACCAGGAGGGGAGAAAATGTGAATTACTCTTACATTCAATCTGAATAAGGAATGTCTAATATTCAAACAAATCAAGTAAATGCAAAGGAAGATGCATTCTCCTGGGAGAAATTTTTCTTAGAGAACAACAGAAGCTTGGCCTAATTTTGAGAATAACCTTTCCCTCTTTTTCCCCCTTTCTTAAAGTGCTCCAACAGCTGGTCTATTCCACAAATTTCAAAAAATTTTTGAATTTTTGCCTAAAGCACAGTCTTGCTCACTTTTCTCCTCAGTTTCACTAACATCTTGAGCTCGAGCAAGCATATAAAAAAGCAAACAAACAACTCTTTTTGTTGAATTTATTGGGGTGATATTGGTTAATACAATTATACAGGTGTTAGGTATGTAATTCTATCAGGTCATCTGTATATTAAAGAGGGTGGAGGAAAGTAGAAGGTAAACACTATCTTCTTTTACTTTGAATCCTTCTCAAGTGGTATCAGCATTCATATATCATTAACATTGTCTCATTTTATGCTCTAAGTCACATGTGTCAAACACAAGGCCCGCGGGCCAAATCCGTCCCGCCAGGCCTTGTAATGTGGCCCGCACCGCGCTGTCATCACTGCACTCCACTGCATTTCCATCACAATGACAGTTTATGACTGTTCAGTAAACAATTCGGCCCGCGATTCAGGCTGGATTTTAGATTTTGGCCCCTTTTCTGATTGAGTTCGACACCCCTACTAAGTCAAAAGAGAGATAAGGACAGGGATAGTGTGTTAAAGTGTTTCCCACCACCCGATCTTAAAAGCCTAAATGTTCCATTATCTGCAAAAAGGTATCACAGCCTGACTGGGAGGCCAAACTGCTCATACCAGACTCTGAGGTTGTCTAAAAGGACATACTATAGACGTATGAACAATAGAAATTTATTTCTCAGTTCTGGAGGCTAGAAGTCCAAGGTCAGGGTACGGGTGTGACCAGGTTCTGCTGAAAGCCCTCTTCTAGGCTGCAGAGGCAGATAGCTCCCTGTGTCTTCACACGGTGGAGGGGGCTGCAGGGCTCTGTTGGGACTCTTTTATGAAAGTCCTTAATATTAAGTCTAGTAATAATTAATGTCGTTTTCTAATACTTTTTTAAATCGAATTTATTTAAACAATACAACAAAATTTAATCAACAATATAGTTGCCGTTGTTTTCTACTACTTGTGCCCAATGCTCAGGAAGCATTTTAATCCCTCTGTTGTAAAATTCTTGTGATTTTGATGCAAAAAATTTGGTCAATGCATTTTTGAGGCATTCTTCATTATTAAATTTTTTTCCAAGAAGAAAGTTTTGCAAATAACGAAACAAATGGCAATCGAAAGGGGCAATATCAGGAGAATATGCAGGTTGAGGGAGAACTTCCCATTCCAACTGGCACAGTTTTTCAGCAGTGATTCTTGCAGTATGCGGTCGTGCGTTATCGTGGTGAAGAATTACGCCCTTCTGATTAATCAGCGCGGGTTCTTTTTCTCTTAAAGCTTGGGCTAACCTTTCCAATTGGGCACTATACACTGCACTTGTAATGGTTTGGTTAGATGGTAAAAGTTCATAATGAAGAATTCCTTTAAAATTCCACCAAACACACAACATCACTTTTTTCGCATGCAAGTCAGGTTTTGGCGTGGGCTGCGGAGCCTCATTTTTGTCCAACCATTGAGGCCACCTTTTCAAATTAACATACAGCACCCATTCTTCCTCTCCGGTAACAATTTGCTCTAAAAACGGCAAACGGTTTTGACGAGAGTGGAGCGAACTGCAAATTGTGACTCTTTGATTACGGTTGTTGTCGGTCAACGCATGAGGAACCCATTTTCCAAACTTTGGACTTTGCCAAGTGCACACAATTGATTGGAAATTATTTTTTGTGAACAATTTAAAGTTATAGCAAGCTCTTTTTGGGTAATTTGAGGATTTTGCACCAAAAGAGCTTGAAGAGCTTCTTGATCAAAATTGGACACACGGCCTCGACCACTCTTGTCATCTAACGAAAAATTTCCCTTGCGAAATTTCTCAAACCAAAGCTGGCATTTTCTGGCGCTAACTGCATCTTGACCAAGAGCACTACAGATGTTTTTTGCAGCCTCACTTGCTTTTCTTCCTAATTGGAACTCGTAAAGCATGCAGTGCCGAATATGCTCTTCATCCGCCATCTTCTTAGCCCTAGTTTTGCAACAAAAACCAAACCAAACACAAACTTTTTCAAGCAAAACTTGTTAATTGCACTTCACATGTTCTGTAGATACCACGTGTTTGAAGGTTATGTCAATACAAGTCAACGCCAAGCAAGATTTTAAATGAATGTTTAAAAACGACATTAATTATTACTAGACCCGATACACTCTTGAGAGAGACATAACCGTTCCATTTACAGCATTAGCTATTGTCTTTTTAGTCAGAAAAGTATCCATTTGCAAATATATTTCTTATTCATCTGAATACTGTCATTAAAACAAACAAACCACAGGTGCTAATCTGCTCCCAGGCAGGCAGCATTTTTCACTGTGAAAGACTGCTCAGAGAATTTACAGCAAAGTTTTCGTAACAAGGTGGGTATGAAGGAGAGCAATCATTACAGGAACACAGGACTCAGCATGGGGACCTCACATGGACTGCTGCTTAGTCTCCAATTAGCTCACTGCTTGAAGTTCCACTGAGTAATTTCTTTTAATGTTAATGAAATAAAGGCTTTATTTGAAAGAATAAACTGCAAATTGGATACAGGGTGCTAATATATGTTCTCATGTGTTCCTTCTATGCTATACATAGCATATCAAGATATAGGAATATTTAATATAAAAGAATTAAAAATATCCCACTCAAATGCTCATAAAATAAAGATGATTCTATCCTATCTAATAAAAGAACAATACGCAAATTAACCAAAACTCCACTACACACAAAAGCCATGCCCACCAGCCAATCAGAAGTGAATATGCAAATTAGCCCAACAAAGATAGCTGTGATCACAGAGAGCCAGAGGGAGGCTTGGGTTTCCCTGGTGATGGAGGGAGCCAAGCTTTCCACACATGGGTGGCCAGCCCAGGCCTCCATTTAAGGCTACAAAGTTTCAATTATAGAAGATAAATAAATCCCAGATACCAGGGCCTCAGCTTGGGTTGCTGGGGGGAATGGCCAGCCTGCAAACCACCACAGGAACCTCATCCAGGCTGCCTCATGCCCCAAAGGAAAACCCACCTTGATCTGGGACATCCTTCAGGGCAAAACAGCTGGCCCCAACCCATACACCAGGCCTCTATCCTAAATAATAAAAGAGTAATATCCAGATTGACCATCACTCAAACACACAATATGGCTGTCCCCATGTAGTCAAAAGTCCTGCCCTCATGTGGACACAAAATGGCCACCACAAGATGGCCAGCAGGGGAGGACAGTTGGGAGGTACCAGGCCTGCAAGGGATGGCAATTGGGGGTGATCAAGCCTGCAGGGGAGGACAGTTAGGGATGTCCAGGCCAGCAGAGGAGGGAAGTTGGGGGCAAACAGGCTGGCAGGGGAGCAGTTAGACATCAATCAGGCTGGCTGGCAGGCAGGTGAGCAATTGGGAACCAGCAGTCCTGGATTGTGAGATGGATGTCCGACTGCCTGTTTAGGCCTGATCCCAGAGGGCAGTTGAACATCCCCTCAAGAGGTGCCAGATTCCAGAGGTTGCAGGCTGGGCTGAGGGACACACCCCTTGGTGCACAAATTTTGTGCACCAGTTCTCTAGTATTACTATAACTGAATAACCTTTAAGATTAAACAATATTTGAGGAAGAGGGTCACTTCATGGTAATAAAGAATCAATTCACCAGTAAGATATAATTTTAAAGACAGATGTGCCTGATAATAAGTCCTCAAAATATATAAATGGAAAGATAAATAATTGATAGCATTTAGATAGTTTTACAGCTATCTTTGTAACTGATAAAATAGACCATGATTTTACAAAGCTATGGAACATTGAAATAACACAATTGACAAACTTAACTACCTGGCCTCAGGAACCTTGCACTAACAAGCATGTTATTTTCACTTCCACATTTAACACATAAAAACCATTTTCATACCCTGATCCAAAAAGCAAGACTCAGAAATTTCAAAGCAATGAATGAAGGTGAATAAGAAGTCAGTAAAACAACAACAAAAATGCAAACTCATCCAACATTCTTGGAAATTTAGAAATGTATTTCTAAATAGCACATGGGTAAAAGATTAACTCATTAAGGAAATTAGAAGTTGTACTTAATTAAAAAAGCTATACTTTTTTTTTTTTTTTACAACTTTTGAAGTGCTGTTAAATATATCCTTGCAGGGAAATAGATTTAAATGAGTTGATTATAAGAGCATAAAGGGGAAAAAATCAATAAATTAAGCTTCCCCCCCCCCCCCACTGGTATTAAGTGGAAGCTCACTTACCTCAAAAAAGTAGAAGAAATGAGTGAAGCATTAAAAATAAGAAAAAAATGAAACTGAAATAAAAGCATATAATAAAATCAACATATGCTAAAAATTATAATTTATTCTATAAATGACTTAGGAAAAAGTATCAGACAAAACATCAGTTATGAAAAGGGTTCATTACCACATAGATCTATTAAGATTAAAGAGATAAAAAGAAAAACCCACAAAAAAACAGAAAATCTCTGTGCCAAAATGCATTTACATTTAGGAGAAATATAACTCACAGAAAAATACAATTTATTTAAAATACTCAGAAACATTTTACTATTAATACGTTTCTATTTTTTTATTCTTTTATTGATTGATTGATTGATTGATTGATTTTACTTTATTTTATTTATTTTTCTAAGGAGGTGGAGAGAGATAAGTAACACCAATTGGCTGCCTCCTGCACACCCACACTGGGAGTAAACCTAAAAACTAAGGCAGGTGCACTGACTGGCAATCAAACTGGTGACCAACCTCTTGGTGCATGGGATGATGCTCAACCAGCTGAGCTGCACTGGCCTGGACTAAAAACATATTTCAAAAGAAAAAAGAGAGAGAGATAAATTGATGCCATGATTAAAACCATAATTACAAATTTATCTTCAGGCTCTAACATTTTGACCAATGAAGTCAGATACATGAAGATAAAGTAATGTCAAATGTAAACTAAATTTTTCCTAAGATAATATAATGATAAAAAGTCAAATTGACTTTTTGACTCCAGTATATCACTGTACTTAAAAGGAACATTTTAGGCCAATGTCACATAAACACAAATGTAAAACCTCTAAACAAAATATTAGTATACAGAATCTATCTATACTAATAAAAGGGTAATATGCTAATTAGACTATATAGATAGGTCGTTTTCTGGACATCCTTTCAGACAAAGTCACGGTGGTGGAGGCAGAGGCAGAGGTGGTTAGGAGCAATCAGGCAGGCAGGTGAGTGGTTAGGAACCAGGTGTCCTGGATTGGAGAGGGTGCAAGATAGGCTGAGGGCTCCCTCCCCACCCTATGCATGAATTTGTGCACTGAGCCTCTAGTTAATATATGAAATGCATAATATATTGCAAAAATAATTTGAGTTTATTGTAAAGAATCCAACTTCAGCCAAAATCGGTTTGGTTCAGTGGATAGAGCATCGACCTGTGGACTGAAAGGTCCCAGGTTTGTTTCCGGTCAAGGGCATATATCTTGGTTGTGGGCATAATCCTCAGTAGGGGGTGTGCAGGAGGCAGCTGATCGATGTCTCTCTCTCATCAATGTTTCTAACTGTCTATTCCTCTACCGTCCTCTCTGTAAAAAAATTAATAAAAATATTTTTTAAAAAAAGAATACAACTTCAGTTAAGCATTAAACATTATTTTTGGAACACATTATATTAACAAGATAAAAAGAAAAACATATTAACATCTTAATTGATTCAGAGAAAACATTCCTCAATAAATTTCAAGACCAATTTTTACTTTCAAATGTTCAGTAAATTAGGAAAAGAAAGCAAACTACATTAAACAGCTAAAATATGCACATTTATTATTTCCCACTTCTTTAAATTGCAAATTACCCCAAAATTTAGTGGTTTAAAAACACAGTCACACAGTTTATGTGGTCCTTAAATTAGGCATAGCTTAGGTGGGTACTTCTGACTCCATGGGTGTAACAGAGCTACAGCTTTGGGGCGGTTCTGCTTCCAAGTTCACTCACATGGTTGCTGGCAGGCTCAAGCTCTCATTGGCAATTGGCCAGAGAGACATCACGTGAGTCTTCCTAGGAAAACACTCATAACTCACAGGTGGCTCCTGTAGAGCCAGGGCTCCAAAAGCAAGAGAGTGGGTAACATAATGTTGGAAATGACAGCTCACACGTCACTTCCGTGTACTGTATTCTTTAAGAATGAGGAACACACGAGGGCTGCAGGTTATACAGGCGTTGAATCTCTGAAATCAGTGATCACTGGGAGCCATCTCAGAGGCTGTGGACCCCAAGATGTCAGCATCAATAACAACTAAACAGACAGTCAGCAGTTCTCACAGTGGATACAAATTTGAAAGTGTTTCCTCTGAACTTGGGAAAAACACAGGACTCTTTCACTTACTAAACACTGTACTGCAGTTCCTTCCAGTGCTATGAAGAAGGAAAATAAACAGCATTAGGTGACTTCGATAAAAATTCGTTATAAAATCATTATTTGCAGAAGGCATGTTCATGTATAAAAAATTTAAAAATATATAGATAACAGCTTTAAAAAGAGAATATTTGAAGAGACCATTTTAAATTTCACGAGACTAGTAAGAAGAAAAAATAGCAGTAAATTTAACGAAAGCATTAGAAGCTATAAAACACTAATGAGAGAAATTAATGGAGAATTAGAAAGAATAAAGAATATATCATGTACATGAATTGAAAAACAAAGTATTGCAAAGATGTCAATCTTCTCCCAACCCCAAGGGAATTCAATCAAAACACCTGCAGGTTTGATTGCAAATCTATCTATTTTTTCCTAATTAAAAAATAAGAAAAGATCAAACAAATAAGCACACAAAACCATTCCAGAGACATAGAAACATGGAAAGACTGATGGATTATAGAGGGGGTGAAGTGATGGTTTGGGAGTGATTAACCTAACAACTTATATGCATACCCATGGACACAGAAAATAGTGGTGAAGGCCTGTGAGGGGCAGGTACAGGATAGAGGGGGCCAATGGATAAAAAAAACAAACCCACAAACAAAATGGAGATTGCAATACTTTTAAAAACAAAGATAAATTAAAAATAAGATTTTAAAAAACACAAAACAAACAAACAAACCCCAAAAGGTTACATGTCATAACTTATTTTATTAGTTTACAAGTCATATTTTATAGTTTCACTGAGTAAAACAGTATGGCATTAGGAATAGCATAAAGAACATATGATCAATGTTATACCACAGATCTTTTCATAAAAAGACTCTTTCACATATGACCATTTGACATGATAACGTGAGAATTCATTAAATAAGAAAAATATAAAGCAAAGGCGATGGACAGTAACGTCCACTCATGGGCCTTTTAAGGCTCACAAATCCTTTAGCATGGCCCTGCCAAGGCTTTAGGGGTGAGTTAATTAAATGTTTGCCCAAATATAGCAGGTTAATTTTTAAGTTGGTAATTTTGTATGGCCCTTGAATGTACACTAATAAAAGAGAAAGATGCAAATTGACCACACCTCCACAATGGCCACCAGCCAATCAGGAGTAAGTATGGAAATTAGTGGGATGAAGATAGTGGTGGCCAAAGAGCCAACCAGAGCAAGTGGGAGGCTTCGGTTGCCCCTGACAATAGAGAAAGTCAAGCTTTCCGCTCTCCTGGGCCAGCCACTGAAGGAGGAGCCTGTGAGTGGAGGATGTGGAGCTGGCTGGGGCCAGCTGCCAAGGGAGGGGCTGGCAAATGGCCCTCAACCCTTTTACCCAGGCTGGTCACACTCCTGTGGGGTGAGGGTCCCAGCTTAGGGGTGTGGTCAGCCTGCAAACAGCCATCAGCCCCTCAGCCAGGCTGGCTAGGCATCCCAGTGGGGACCCCCACCCTAAAAGGGGTGTGGCCAGCCTGAAAACGTCCTTCAACTCCTCACCCAGGCTTTCCACACACCCCCAGTGGGGTCCCTCTCCCCACTGGAGCATGGCTAATCTGCAAACTGCCAACCCTTTGTCCCTGCCAGCACTGTCTCCGGTGGCGACCTCCACCCCAATGGGGGCATGGCCAGCCTGCAAACCACCACAGGCCCCTTCCCGAGGCCACCCACCCCCAAGGGAATCCCCACCCTGATTCAGGACACCCTTCAGGGCAAACCAGCCAGCCCCCACCAATTCACCAGGCCTCTAGCTATACTAATAAAAGGGTAATATGCTAATTAGACTGGGAGACCTTCCTGGTGTTCTTCTGGACAAAGCCATGATGGTGGGGCCAAGGTAGAGGCAGTTAGGAGCCAAGAGGGGAGGGCAGTTGTGAGTGATCAGGCCTAGCAGGGGTTAGGAGCAGTTGGGGCTGAGCAGGCCAGCAGGCAGACTGGTTAGGGGCAATCACTCAGGCAGGCAGGTGAGCAGTTAAAAGCCAGCAGTCCCAGCTTGTGAGAGGGATGTCCCAGATTAGAGAGCATGCAGGCTGGGCTAAGGGACACCCCTCCCCCCTGCACCTGCCCATGCACCAAGCTACTAATAATGTTATAAATATCCAAATGGCACTTGGCAGAAAAAAAAGTGTCCTCACTCCTGCTATAAAAAGCAAATTTCTCTATGTTAAAAGATTTAATTAGAAAAAGGAGAGCAAGCACACTATCATTTCAAAGATATGTGAGACACATATAATCTTGAAAGACATAAGATTGTGACCAGAATGAGTTTAATACCCCCACCAAAAAATCCTTATTAAAACATCAATATACTATTGATACAACTGTCCAAAAGGATCAAATGGCAAATAAATATATGAAATTGTGTGGAACCTTACTAATAAAGACAATGCATATGATGTGTACAAATAATGATCATGTAGACCATAAACACTAACTAGACCAAAGCTAATATTCATTAACATCTAGCAGTCAAAGAGAACAAAGTTCAAGCACATTAAATCCAATAAATAAGATTCAGAGCAGCAGGTAAACAAACTATTTACCTTACATTAGTTAATAATTTCAATAAAGCTACCTCTACAATTATTCACACCCTTTATAAACTTAAAATAAAATTCTTATGGGCTTTACAAAATTGGAACTTGGTTTTTTAAAAGTTTCTCATCTTTTTATTCCAGTGGCTTCTCTGGGCTCCTTTCTTAGTGTTTTACAGTTATACTCTGCTTTGTATTTCACAAAGTGATTTCTCATATCTCTTCCCCAGGGTGCCTCTAAATAACTCTGTAGGTGACTGAACTGAGTTTTCACAGCTAAGAAGTGGAAAGCAGTACTGATTTAGAATCAGGGTGATTTTCTTCCATTTAAGTTACCATTGTTTCTGTTTTCATTTTATGAACAAGGTAACTAACTTATTTCCATTTTAGTGTCATTTCTTATAAAAATGCAATAAAATATGGTTGCATTTTTCTCCCTGCATTGTTAAGCAACCTGTATGTGATGGTACATTTGAAAACCATTTTAGACATGGCAAAAAGTAGACAGGTGACAGTGATGGTCATGATTAATTTTGTGGAGTTTGCCTGAGCTTATTTTTTCTCTTATATCTATACCAATCAGAAAAAAAAATGGTTGTGAGAAATTATGAATGTGGAATGAGATATAGCCATATCTCCCACTAGAATAAAAGAAAAAATTTTGGCAAATGAAGAGTTAATTGAAAACCATCACTATGCACACATTTGTAGCTAAGCAACAAACTAAAATTATCCTGTAATTCTACTGCCCATTTTATCTTAGATTCATTAAATAAAGTCCTCCCAAGATCCACCTGGATTTTTTATCATCTCTGTATATGACTTTTTATTTCCTTTTGAAGTGGCTATGCACTAATATCATTTTGCAAACCCACATAGAGCTATCTTTTTAAATGAAATGTACGCAACAACAGATTGAGGCCTAATGCCATACAAAGTCCTGTTTATGTTGGAAGCATTCAATTAATTTATTTAAACTGTGACATAATGCCGTTTCCATGGGAAACTGGACGCTAATCAAGCCTAGTAAAGCGTCCTGTAGTTTATTTCTGATCCAGAGGAGCCTGCCAGCTTCTTTTCCTAAGGTGTTTACTGACTATAATCACGTTAGTTTGGTGGAGATGACGCACATTGCTCCATTGCACAGGTGTTCTTCTTTTTTAACTTTATTTCTGTTCCTTTTTGTTTTGTCTGTTTTGTGGGTCCTCTCTTGTTTAATTCTCTCTAAAGGGTCAGGGCTATATTTTGAAGTAAAACTTATTTTAAAACATGTTGAAATAATAACTCAGTTATTAATTTCTGAATGGTGAATAATTATCAAAGATTTTTTTAACATTTCAAATATGTATGTCAACCTATACAATGTAAAGGCTAAAATCAATGTAAACATTATATTCAATAGATGCATACTTACCCATAAACTCAAATTTTACTCTCAAAAATTTTTACTGAAACAAAGAGAATAGGAGAGAAAAACAAAATATAATAAATTCCCTTTCATGCCATTACCTAATTACATTCTGTAGTCTCTGAATCATTTTAATGCTGGGAATGAGGACATGTGTTTGTTTTATACTTAATTTACACTGTCAATTCAGGGAT
Source organism: Pipistrellus kuhlii (assembly GCF_014108245.1). Taxonomy (NCBI): domain Eukaryota; kingdom Metazoa; phylum Chordata; class Mammalia; order Chiroptera; family Vespertilionidae; genus Pipistrellus; species Pipistrellus kuhlii. The sequence continues at coordinate 44,723,665 of NW_023425438.1, read as the reverse complement.
GTTCTGAGTGGCACTATATATGGTTAAGTAGAAAAGCATCATATGCCACTCACAAGGGACCATTTGAAATTGTGAATTCTAGGTAACTTTTGACTAAATATAAAAAGCAAACACCTTCAATGTATGTGGGTTTGATGCTTATTATATACCCAAATCCTGCTAAATTTAAATGGAAGAATGAAGCAAAATGAGAAAACACACTTTCTCTACCTTCAAAGTACTAACAATAGAGCACAGACACACACATAAATAAATACAATTATAACAGCATCATTGATGGGGAAAGGCTCTGATAAATAATATAAAATAGCACAGTTATGAACAAAGTGGTATTGAATGATGTAGTGCCAAATGGAAACTGGCAGGGGATCTAATGTGTTTTATATGGCCTATGTTGCTGTATACCTGTAACTTATATGTCATCATTATGGATATTGCTTTACACATGTAACTTTGAGGCTACTGTCAAAGTAATATGGGGAAGAATGAAAAATATGTTACTACTTAGCTTTACTTAATGTGGTTTATGCTGGAAATCAGGCATTACACACATGTGTTACAGACTTGCTTTTTTTGCACTACTGCTTTTGTACATGCTTTTACATAAAATGCCATTATTGCTAAAAGCAGTAATGCGTCTTTTTCCGTGTGTCTTCCCGATCCCCCAGGTGTATCTATTTGCCTACACTGAGAACTTCCTTCTCAGCCACACTGACACTTTAACTGAGTAGAAGCTACCTTACTGGTTGTAAGAAAGGCCATTAATGTAGTAATTTACCCTAAAACATTTATTTGTCTCACTATGACCATTACTAACAGGACCATTTGTACCAAATTCCTTATCAGTGGCAAAAAATAATAATAAAATAAAATACCGAAGAATAAACTTAAACAAAGGATTTGAAGGACTTATGTGCTGAAAATTACAAAGCATTATTGAAAGATATTAAAAAATACACAGAGAAATGGAAAGATATCCTGTGTCCATGAATGGATTGGAAGAACCCACATAGTTAAAATGGCCATATTACCCAGAGCAATACATAGATTTAATGCTCTATTTCTTATTTCTCTCTCTCTCTCTCTCTCTCTCTCTCTCTCTCTCTCTCTCTCTCTCTCTCTCTCAGTTATTTTTACCAAAAGTCTTCCTCAATCTTTCTCTGGTTTTCTCTTATTTATTTTCCCCAGAAGGCCTTTTCCTATATCTATATCTATAATATCAATGCAGATCTATCTATCCTGTCATCTATCTACTTATGCATCATCTATCATCAATACATTATTCCAATTACTTGCAGTGTGTGTGTGTGTGTGTGTGTGTGTGTGTGTGTGTGTGTGTTCCATGAAATCATGCTAGTGAAACCCCTATTGATGCAGCATTTGGTATCAAGAATAGATCTTTTTCAGTTCCATTATTTTTTGCCTCATATATTTTGACTCTCCATTCTTCATTTTACACACTTATAGAATTATTGCATATTCTAAAAAATAATTATTTTATGATTATGTAATATCTTTATTTTTCACAATTTTAATTTTTTCAGAGGTCTGCTTTCTCTGAAATTAGTATGTAAGTTTTCTTTTGATTAATGTTAACATGATATATCTTTCCCCAACCCTTTCACTTTTAATCTAACTTGTCTTTATATGTAGTGTTGGTTTCTTGTATACAACATAGTCTTGTGTGATTTTTTATTCCTCTCTTACCATTTCCTCCTTTTAATTGGTTTATTTAGAACATTCACCCTATAGTAATCATTATATATTTGGATTAATATTGACCATATTTGTAACTTTTTATTCCCTGTCTAATACTTTTTTCTGCCCTCTCTGATTTTCATTGACTATCTAATATGATCACATTTTATGCCATATGTTAGTATATCATAATACCTCAGAAAAAAACTCCCTAGAGTTTACAATATACATTTTAACTAATATAATTCAACTTTAAAAAAACAAGATTTTTCCCAGCCAGTGTTGCTCAGTGATTAAGCTTTGACCCAGGAACCAAGAGGTCATGGTTCAGTTTCCGTCAGGACACATGCCTGTGTTGTTGTCTCGCTTCCCCAGTAGCTGGTGTGATGGAGACAGCTGATCAATGATGTTTCTCTCTCATTGGTATTTCTCTCTATCCCTCTCCCTTCCTCTCTCACAAAAGTCAATAAAAACATTTAAAAATGTAAAAAATAACAAGATTTTGCTTTATGTGTGTGTGTGTTCCATGAAATTATGGAATTTATAACAAATTTGTACCAAATTCACCTTTTCTTTCTTGTGAAAATATAGTCACTTCAATATACACGTGCTATAATCAATCAAAACATAGTTATCATATATATTTTCTACAGTTATATTTAGGTCAGATAAGGAAGAGAAGAGTAACATTTTATTTATCCTTATTTATTTCTTCTCTGATGTCCTTTCATTATTTATATCCAAAATTCTGGCTTGTGTAATTTCTTTCTATAAAAAAATAAAACTATTAATATTTTTGCAGGGAAGGTTTGCTAATGGGATGCTCCCCCAGAATGGATTTGTCTGAAAAAGTCTTTATTTATTCTTTTAAAATGTTATTGGTTATATGATTCTAGATTGATAGCTTTTTAAAATCATTTTAAACATTTAATTACACTCTCTTCTTACTTGTATGGCTTTCAACCACAGATTTGCTAATTATTATTCTTGGTTCTCTTAATATAATATGTTTTGTCCTACTATGGATTCTGATAAAATTTTCTCATTATCTCTGAAATTTTGGAGTTTGAGTATCATATTCCTAAGCATAGATTTTATGCTATTTATCCTCCTTGGCATTTTCTGAGCTTTTTGCCTGGTAGATCTCTGTGTTGTGTTCTGTTAATAATTTACTAAAAATCTTTGATTATTCTTTCCTCAGATATTCCTTCTTTTTGTTCTCTCTTTCTTATTCTGTTATTCCAATTACATCATTTGAAAAATTCATATTTTTCTTTGATGTTCTCTTCTTAACCCCCGCCCCTACACACACACACACACACACACACACACACACACACACACACTCACTTTCTCTCTTTTAATTTGTTTCAGGGGTTTCTATTTACCTTTCCTCAAATCCTTGATTCTTTTTGGAGGTTTGTGTTTGATGCCTGCAAGCTCACTGGTTCCTTTTTTGGTTGTGTTGGTTCACTGAGCAGCCCATCAAAGGCATTCATCCTTTCTGTTGCAGTGTTTTATTTTGTTTTCTATCCTGGCATTTACTTTAGATGCTTTCTTATGATTTTAATTCCCTTCCTTATGTTACTTGTTTGTGCACATTATCTGCCTTATGGATCAAAGTTCTATACTTATGTATTATTATTATTTCAATTTCCCTGTCTCCTAATTTCATCATCTGTGTCATATCTGAGTTGGCCTTGATGCTTGCTTTGCCTTTCCAGACTGTATTGTTCTTGACTTTGATGTGTTCTGTATTTGTTTATTTTTTCGCTGTTGCTGAAAGCCAGGAATATTGTATAAGTAATAAAATATGTTATTCTTGTTAGTACTTTCATTTTGCTTTATATGTGTCATAGTTTTAGTAGTTTTAGTTGTAGAGGATGCAATATTTTCTACTGTTTTGGTTTTGTCTTCTCTCTTATCTGAGTTTCCTAAATACTCTTTATGGGAATATCAATCATATCCCCACCATAGGGTGACTGTGAAGATTACATGAAAGATTATATTATGGGTGTTGGTTAATACTGCCACAAGTATGTGAGCTGTATACACCTAAGCAAAGCTATTCATACCCCATCCATTTATTTTTCATTAAAAGAAATAATACAGACTTTTAGATGAGACCATTTAATTTATTTATGTAATATTTTAATTAACTGGTTTACATATCTAAATCCTAATTCGTTTAAGCCAAATTTCTGATACTTTGTTGCCTTCTTACTATAAGCAGCCAGAGTGACTCCACACACAGGAAGTTAACAACAAACTAAAAATACTGATACAAAGTTAAATAAAAATATAAGAAAAAAATTAAAATCATATGTTTGAAGCAGTTTCAATAAAGCAAACATGTAGAATTTATAGAAGTATTTTCTTCCACAAAAACGAAAATTAGTAAAGGAAACATACATTCTTATTATGGGCTAGAATAAAATTACTCACTTGTATACAAAGAAAAAATCATGCTCTCAATTAGCTCAATTTTATCACTTTGTTTCCATCAGAAATATTGTGTTTTTTTTTGTTTTTTTTTTAGTTTCATTTTAGTGTGTGTGTGTGTGTGTGTGTGTGTGTGTGTGTGTGTGTGTTTTAAAAATTGGTGAGAAATATAGCTTGGAAAAGAAAAATATATGGAGGCACAGTAATAAAATATATTTGCTATATGAATTAAGTGAGGTGATATATATAAAAGGCATAGGACAGTGCTTCTAATAATGGACTATGTTAGGCTTATTGAATTATATTTCAATATCGTTGAGTTTCATTACAATGTCCTATGGCCCAGTCATCACTCTATGCATAATTAAAATATAACTACAGTAATAATATTACACAGTTTCATTTGTATTTCAATTAACATTTTGCATTTTCCTATTAGATCTCTCATTACAAATAGATAAATAAAATAGATGAAGTGGAAAGTGTTCTATATTTAGCAACATCTACTTTTAATTTGTACTTTCTTGGAGAAAAAATATGAACAATTATCACTACTGATGACAACTGAAAAGAATGAAGCAATATAGAAATGCCCTCAATAGCTTACAACCATCTTCCTTGAAAAAAAACTCTGCTTTCATTTGCTTCAATTATAGAGTGAAGGTTTTAGATCTGATTGAAGCTTGAAGCTAGTTTTTTTGTTTGTTTGTTTGTTTGTTTTGTTTTATTTTTGTCCCAGTATAGTTAAGGACTATTATATGAGAAATTAAGGACTATTATATGTATTGTGTGAGAAATCTCATATCCATAGTTATACATATTCTCAAGCAAATTAGAATAAAAATATTTGTACTTTGTGATTTTAATTTAGGGATGTTTTTAGGACATATATGGAGGCACAGTAATATATTTGCTATATTAATTGAGATACTATATATAAAAGGCATAGGACAGTGCTTCTAGTAATGGATTATGTGAATTAATAATGGATTAGCACTATTAAGTTTGTCTTTATCTTGCTTTATTTTTAGGAAATTATTAATTATTCACATTATCAAATGCTCAATGTATTTTTCTGCTGAGTAAAGATTAATACTAATGCAGTTATTAAAAAGCAAGACAATAGTTGGCCTTCTGTATTCACAAATTCCACATCACTGAGTTCAACCAACTGCTAATTGAAAACATGAAGAAAATATTAGATTGTTGCTGGCATGTATTATGTTGTTAGGCTTATTGTAGTTGTATCTTGACAAAGCATGTATAGACTTTTTCCTTGTCATTCTTCCCTAAACAATATAATATAATGACTATATGTATAATATTTATATTGCATTAGATATTATAGGTTATCTAGAGATAATTTAAAGTGCATGGAATATATGCATAGGTTATATGCAAATACTACACCATTGTATGTAAGTGCTTAAACATCTGTGAATTTTGGTGTCCATGGGGGACTCCAGAACCAATCTCTTATGGATACTGAGGGACAACTGTTCAATTATTGAAAAAGAGAAGCAAAATGTGAATGGATAAGAGAACATTAATAGTATTATATCCCAACAACTAGTTCAAGTAGTTATAAAAGTTGCTAAATGGCATAATTCACTTTTTAATTTGTTGAAATAATTAACATTATTGTTAAAATTATAATTCGCTTTTGTTTAGTTGGCAAATATATATATATATATATATATATATATATAATCTAATAATAGACAAACATGTAAATTGACTGTATCTTCATTATGCCCACAGCCAATCAGGAGTGAATATGCAAATTAGCCTGCCAAAGATGTCAGTTTAGTTTGCATATGCAGGTGTGAATCAACTGGGTAGGGCAGGACTTCTGCTATGAGGGGGAGAGAGCTATAGGAGCAGTGCTCTGGATAAGAGTGAGGATCTGGCAGGGACTTGGCAGCTCCCAGATGGTCCAGGAGAAAAAAGGCCTATTGTACAAATATCATGCAATGGGCCTCTAGAATATATATAATATAAATCAAACATGTAAATTGACTGTACCTCTCCTACATATTACTCTAATAGCTCCAGTCACTCCCTTCTTTAAAAAAAAATAAGTATCTCATGTTGCATCAGCCTTCTCAGCACTTGTATTTTACTGATGAATTTTAATAATAACCAAATAATCTCCTCATGCTCTTCTGTTTCTACCATGTTCACTAAGCACCAACATCCAGTATAAAAAGGCAGGTGAGTAGTAAAGCTTTATGGTGATGAACCTTAACCATTTATTGATTGTGCCAGGAATGTCAATGAATAAGTTTAACTAGTGAGGCATAGGAAAGGAAAGCTTCTAAGTTTACTTGAAGACAAGTGTAAAGAGAAGGAATAATCTATAAAATTTCATAATTTTAGCCTTGTTCTGTGACTCCAAGATAGGGCATTTCTAGTAGCATCCCATTCATTTAGTAAATTATCCTATTTATTCAAATTGTTTCCAGAAAAATCAGTTTCACAACCTCAAAAATACTTTTCCAGACACCACTGAGATGTGATTGTGATTAAATTACATCTGTCCTTCCAAATGATGGACCATAAAGCAATGTGTTAGGAAGGGAGTTTTCCTTATTTTTATATGGCAACTTAAAATTTGTGTTACTGAACCTCTATAGAGCTCATGAACTCTGTGACCCCTCTGAACCCTCAAAGCAAAAAAATCTGTTTCTGGAAACTTGTATAAAACTTCTGCTGAAAGAAAAACTCAATGATGTATGTATGTATAAGTTAGTAAAATATGTCTTAAACATTTTATAGTAGACAACTGGATTGTAACTGTACAAACAATTAGTGAAAGGCAGAAAAAAATAACAATGGAATGAATATACAACTTTCCTATTCTAATTAGATATCCTGAAAGGATCTTTTTTAAGAAAAGCATCACAGCATGCTAGTTCACTCCATGGAGTATTTAAAACACTTGGCAGTCTCTCATGTTCTATTTTCTAAAGTTATTTAAGCTAACATTTCAATGGAAAAGTTATTTGCAGTAGTAAGTTTCAAACAAATTGTTTGTTGTAATTATTTGATGATTGCGTAGATTTCATAATAAAGAAGACTTAATACAAATGAATCAAAAATATTATCTTACAGAAGCTATTTCATTCTGATTGTAAAAAATAAGAATAGCAAAATACCATGAATTAAACATAGCATTGTTAGTGTCTTGTTTTATTGTGTTTTGCCTTTCTGAGAATAATATTGTACTGTTGTCATAGCAGTCTGCTGCACTAGTACTGGAAGTGGTGTACTCTGCAGTTACCCAAAAGGTATTTATGTTTTCTGTATCTGAGCATTTATACATAATTACCATAATAAACATAGATGCTACAAAAATACTAGGGTCATTATTAGCTTATGTTTAGGGAGAACTGAATATATTCTTATACATTAATATTTTGGTTTAATACTTACCTATAATTTTATCATTTCAATTGCACATATGCTTCTGCAATGAGTCATATATCTTCAGAGTTGGATTAAAAGTAAATAGTTGTGCCTGGCTGATGTGGCTCAGTGGTTGACCATTGAACCACGAACTGAAAGGTCACTGGATTGATTCCCGGTCAGAGTACATGCCCCTGTTGAGGGACTCAATCCCCACTGGGGAGGCCTGCAGGAGGCAGCTTTTCAATGATGCTTCTTTCTCATGGATGTTTCTCTCTCTCTCTCTCTCTCTCTCTCTCTCTCTCTCTCTCTCTCTCTCTCTCTCTATTTTAAAATAAGTATTTTTAAATAGTGAATAGTTCTATTACCCACACCTTTGACTTTTCTGTAATTTTTTCATGTTCTTTCTATATGCTATATGCACTGATGATTTAATTTATCTCTTTTACAGACTGAAGTTTGAAGACATAAAAGCAAGAAAAATAATATTCAGTGATGAAGTTGATTATTAATATAAAACCTGAAATCAACTTAAAAGTGAATTTTTGGGAAAATTATGAAAATAGTCATGTGTCAGATTTGGGCAGCTTCTTATTGCCATGGTTATGAACATCTGTCTCTGACAAACTTAGATATGAATATTGAGTTTCCATCCGGAGGTTGGGAGCCACCTGATGAGATTAGTGCCCTGAGTCTTGAATATATTTGGCAGAAAAACAGAGCCAGCTTCACTGAAGGTGAAAGACAGCGGGGCCCCTATAAATTCCTGCATTGTTCCTAGACTTTAACTTCTTGGCATCTTCAGAGATATATTGATACTTGAACAGAACACTTTCCTCTTAAGTCTTACAAAGAAGGAATAGCTATTCTATATGTATCAGTTTTCTTCACCTGGAAAGAAGTTTCCTTCTGGGGACCGTGTTTACATTCTCTTCACTGAGATGGGATTTTGTGGTTTGAGAGCATTCAAAAACAACTTTTTTTAAACAGGCTAATATCACGCTCTTGCAGGATGTTCACAACAGGAGGAAAACAGAAAGTAACAAAGCGCAAACTAATTACCACCACTAGAATAAACTTTAGTTTTAACCATGAAGTAGAAATCTACCAAGAAAGACCATGCTGTCCCAACATTCCTTAGAGGTACAGTATGAGAAGTGCTCCCGAAAGCAGAACATCCACATATGTTCCCAGATTAACAGCCTGGTGAAGTGATTTATTCACTTCTAATTATCAAAATAGAAGATGAAATGTATGCACATTTAAGATTTTTAATGTGGAAGATTAGAAATAGAAGCCAAAATGTGCTTCGTAACTTACCTCCAAGAAACTATAACTGTTTGTATCTTGATGGTTTGTTTATATCTTTAAAAAAGTATCAAGAGATAGTTTAGATGAAAAAATTGTAACCACAAGCTAAAATGCCACCAGCTAAAATGCAATTTGTTCTTTCTAATTATTTCCTTTATTTTATACTGAATTTGGATATATTCATAATTAATATTTCAATTCTGATTTGTAACTGTTCACAACCCAATTTTTTCAAAGTGCATTAAGCTAATCACCTTGCTATCCTTCTGCTTCAATTTTAACTCCATGCATGCCTCAACCAATGTATGTTTTAATGCTGCTGTACCATTTCCCCTCACAATATCACTAACGCAAACTTTCTGTGTAGCAGCCAATACCAAACATTGAGGAAGAACAGGATGCAAAACCCCAGGATAATGGGAGGTTATGGAACAACCCAAAAGCTTCATGCTAATTATTTCTGTTTTCCAAAGTCCATGTGTTTTAGTTGGTTTGGGTGACAGTAACAGAATGTTATAGCCTGGGTGACTTAACAGCAGACATTAATTTCTCACAGTTCTGAAGGCTGGAAGGTGCACCAACAAGGTGCTGGCAGATGCAGTGTCTAGTAACACCCCCCCCCACACACACACACACACACACTTCTCCCTGTATGCTCACATGGCCTTTCCTCCTTGCCTGTTTGTGGAAAGAGAGGGCCCTCTTAGGTTTGTCTTAATTTAAGAACTGATCCCATCATGACAGCCCCACCTTCAGCATCTAAATTCTTCATAATTACCTCCCAAATATCGGTGGTTGGTAGGGCTTCACTATATACAGTAGAGGAAGATTGGCTGACAAAATTATTCAACTCATAACAACAGCACCATAATCTTTCCCAAAGGCCTGGGTCTTCTAACACTGCTAGACAATTTAGCTGCTACAAGGTAGCAATATATTTGAAACATGATTAAAAATATATTTTGTATTGAGTTTTAGAGAGAGGAGAAGGCAAAGGGAGAGAGAGACACATCCATGTGAAAGGTGAATCATCAATCAACTGCCTCCTGCACGCCCCCTACTGGGGAGTGAGCCAGCAACTTGCATATGTGAGCCACCACAGCAGGGGCTGAAACATAATTTTTTAAAAATCTAGTCTAGATTGGGTCAAAAGATTCAATGAGCATTTTTCACAACCAATATTTGTAAGCAGATAAGTAACATTGGCATGTCTAGTGTAAACATATAGAGCTAGAAGGATGCTTTCTCCTACCAGTTAAATTTACATGCTACTTAACTTCCACCATTCACACAGCTCTCTATTTTGCATACTTATTTATGTATCCTCTTACTACTCCAGATAGACTTCAAATTAGAAGTAGACAACAGTGCCCTTACCTAGTGTGCTGATTATAACACATAAATCATTATAAAACATATAGATTTAACACATGAAGCGTTTAGAGTTGATGCATTTCTCATTCTCTCTTCTGCTGGGCAACTGCTCAAGGGAGGGAGTGGAGAGGAAATGAAGTTTTTGCAATTTCTTCCTTCTCTTTTTCCTCCCCCTTGTCCTCATCCATCAATCCCAGACACATCCACATGCTTTTGTGTCATCTAAAGAATCAAGCAATATCCTGCCACAGGAATTCATCTGTCGGATACCAGACCCCTGCATTGCAACTTTTTTCCAAATTTCACCAAAGGTTTGGACCGTTTCTGTTTTGTCCGCTCACTGCTGATGGCAGGATATATATTTATCTGCTGTCCTTTTGTGACTAAATAATTAAATAACCAAAATTATATTAGTTCATAATAGTTTACCTTGATGGCAAATTAAAGGGGTGAACAGTGTCAGGGGTGAACAGTGTCTGGTTATCTGTTATCTTGTAGGGAAACAAATCCCATCTTTGGAAGAGGAGATGTGTGCCTGTGTGTTCTGCAATTACATCCAAAGAATTTACCTTGGGCCTAAGCCTATCTCTCTGAGAAGATTTCAATCCTCTTGAATTTGGAGATACTTTGCCCGTGTCCCAATATGTGGTCTTATTTTTGAAAATGTCCCACGTGCACTTGAGAAGAACATATTTTCTGTAGTTTTGGGGCGGAATGATCAAATGATGTCAAGTAAGTCCATCTGATCTAGTGAATCATTTAAGATTGGTGTTTCTTTGCTAATTTTTTGTCTAGACTCTAGATTTATCCAGTGATGTTAAAAAGTTATGAATGTCTCCCACTATGATTGTGTTGCTGTCAATCTCTCCCCTGATATCTCCCAGAAGCTGTTTTATGTACATGGGTGTTCCTGCATTGGGTGCATAAATGTTTACCAGAGATATATCCTCTTTTTACATTGATCCCTTTAGAATTATAAACTGGCCTTTATTGTCTCTTGTCATGGTCAATGGGAGTTTTTCACCACCCAAGTGTCACTGAAAGAGGTATGACACCAAGATGTGTGACTGTTGTGGGTTGCTGGGAGCCACATTCACCCAGGATCAGAGTCACTAGCACTCAGGGTGGCCTTGTGTGTGCACATAGAATCAGGGACCCTGCCTGGGCAGGGCTGAAACAGAGACCCCACTGGCATGTGCCTCAAATCAGAGTCCCTTAGCACTTGTCAGGAGTCAGAGTTCCCCTGTGCCTGCACCAAGAATTGAGTATCAGAGTCTATGTTGCTTGGTGTGACCTCATACCAAGAAGCAGGGCCCCTGTGGCTGCAGGGTCCAGGTTTGCGTCTGAGACCAGACTGGGTGGTGCTGAGGCCAGGTTCCTAGACTCAAGCAGTCTCAAGATGGCATGGTCTCTGTCCTAAGCCTATCTTCTCAATCCAGGATCAGCAATATATAAGTTTATAATTGGATTCGACCTTCCATATTTGGAAGCCCTTATAAAAAGCACTGAAAGATGTATGGATTGAGAAGCTGAATGGATTGGCTGTGAAACTACCCAAAACTTTCTTTCTTTCTTTTTTTTCTTTTTTTTTTCTGTCTTGTATAATCCATTATCTGCCCCCTCAAGGAACTTAAAAACTAATACAGGCCTCTCTATTTAGGCAAACAGAAAAGCAGCTAATGTTACCATTTTCTAAATAATTTTAAAATTCATCTGTATATTATCATTATCTACAACACCAATCATCAGGTAAGAACAATAAAATATGTTAATCAATAACTCAAATAATCTGTGTTTAATTTTTGCCCTATAATTAAAATAAAATAAAATGATGTACATAATTATGCCAAGTAGGCAATTATAATGAGATTAAAATTAAGCATAAAGTAATTAGAGCAATGGGACAGAAATGAATAAGATCACCTTTCTAGGACCTTTTGCTTACCTGATCTTATAAAGAGACTGATCTATTTGTTTTGGTTATCAAATATAATAATGTACTTTATTTTTCTTAACACAAAAAAGCTGTCTTCCCAGAAAAAGCACTGTTTCATAGCAGATTGAACCTTCAATAAATTGGAGAATAGATTAATATCTGCAGATTGTCTTAAATGTAATTAAGGATCTAAGAAAATTCAACAGTCCACTGCAAAAAAATAAAAAATAAAAAATGTAGTTTTCCCCATAGGCACTATGACAAATGTGTCCATTTGGGCAAGTGGATGACTTGCACTGAGTGATAATGAGGGAGTCAATATTCCATGGCGACTAGATGTAGTGGGTGACAAATTACTTCCCACACTACTTCCCTCGTGGTCCCTTAGGGCCAAGCTCATAAATAGATGGATTTAACTGCCACAGCTTTAGAGAGAACTGAGAAGTAGCCAGAGTCTGCCTTATAACCAAATTAGATTCCATTCTCTACAATCCCCAGGAGGATAAGAACAAAAGCCTTTTACTATTAAAAGCTAAAGGCTACTATAAAAACATGTATTTTAATTGGAAGAGGCTCTGTGTGTATTTATTGTTGATATTGCTTTATCTTCCATCATTCTCTATATTAATTTGATATATTAATTTAATATTGGACAATTATGGCATTTTAATTCTCGGCATAGTTAAGTAAGTGACTCATTGATTCATTGACCACATATGGTTACCAAACTCTAGTTAATGTGCCTGATCTTTCAAAAGACCAAACTCAAAATGTCAGAATTTGAAGTAAAGAAGGGTTTATTGATTGAGAAGGTGCCAGTGGAGATGGGAGACTCAGCAATGCCTCAAGTCTTTCTCTCTGCACTATGCTAAGGGCCTCTAAGGGACTAGGGGGAACGAACAGGAGTGCAGAAGCACTGATGGGGTAAGTTTCAATGAGAGGATCTTGAATCTTGGCCATTTATAGAGCAGAGCATCAATGCTTGATCTTCCTAGACAACAGATGCTTCACTTCTTAAAGTGTTCCAGTTGGTTGTATTCTGGTCCTTTGGTTTTATGTTTGTGTGTGTGTTTGGTGGGGGGAGACTTTGAGTTTAGGTGCAACTGGAGGTCAAAGGTGCAGCTGGAAGTCAACCTTCTCTCCTCTGTGCATGTTTCGGCTGCATGACTTGCAGTTTGGCCTGTTGTCTCTCTAAAGCAAGGGTGGGGAACGTCTAGCCCACAGGCCGTATAAGGCCCATAGAAATCATTTGGTTTGGTCCCGCCAAAGCATTAGGGATGATTTAAGTAGATGTTTGGTCAAATATGCCAGGCTAACTTTTTTTTTAATACAACAACAACTTTATTGAAAGAAAAGTGCAATTAAATTAGTTGAAAGCTTAAAAGGGTGAACTTAGACACCTCCTCTCAAGCACAGGACCAGGTGCAGAGAGGACTCTTTCTGAATGTTGTAGTCTGATAGGGTGCCCATCTTCCAGTTGTTTACCAGCAACGATCAGCCTCTTCTGGTCAGGGGGATGCCTTCTTTGTCTTGAATCTTGACCTTGACATTCTTGATGGTGTCACTGGGCTCAACCTTGAGGGGGACAGTCTTACTAGTCAAAGTCTTCACAAATATCTATCTGCATTGTCAAGGGCAGTGAAGGAAGCTGCACACACAAAGAACAGTGACTGGACTATGGGCCACCACAAACTCTTTTAAAAAATATATATTTTATTGACTTTTTACAGAGAGGAAGGGAGAGGGATATAGAGCTAGAAACATCGATGAGAGAGAAACATCGACCAACTGCCTCCTGCACATCCCCTACTTGGGATGTGCCCACAACCATGTACATGCCTTTGACCAGAATCGAACCTGGGACCTTTCAGTCCAGAGATTGACCTCTATCCACCGAGCCAAACCAGTTTTGGCCGCAAACTCTTTATCAGGCTAATTTTTAAGTTGATAGTTTTGTATGGCCCACAATGATGCTATAGATATCCATGGCTATTGGTAGAAAAAGGTTCTCCCTTACTGCTGTAAAGCAACTCAGTCTCTTTTTAAACAGGTTAAATCCATTTTGAGCTAGTTCTGCAGTTATAATACTTGTCACTTTCCTCTTTAAGCTTCAGGTACATTAACTACAAAATAAGGAACATTGACCCATTAAGTCTATTCCCTCCCCAAAATGACATTTTGTCTATGTCCTCCTTAATTCCTATTGTGATCTAATACTCTAGTACACTAGTGCTTCTAACCACACCTTGCAAGGCACAAAGAAGATAACATCTAGCATGGGAAAATTTCCAAGTTCTACATGAATAAAATTGAAGTCTGACTTTTCTTTCCATCCACCTTTCTCCAATGTTGAACTCTGTAGTAGCTACTGTTGGTGCTCTGTCAAGAGCCAGTCTACTCGATGAGGGCACAAATTCACTAAATGCTATAAATGTTGGCTGCTAACAGCTCATATCTGCATCTTTCTTCTAAGATTGATCTCAGCCAACACAAGGTGATTCAGCCTAAAATGCCTGGGAGATAATGTCCTCATCTTCTGAAATTAATAACAACTAATGATAGACTGAAAAGGTGAATAATATTCTGGCCCTCTGATTCAAGTTGGTAGTATTCTATTACTGTAATGCTTCAGAGCTTCATGTTGGATCAGACTGAGCCTAAACTTCAGCTAAACCCACTTCTTGGCCATCTTCATCCTTTGTTCTGTTTTGATCACTTCTCTCTTTATAAGTTTCACCAATGAGCACTTCTTCAATAGTTGACTGAAATGTTTTTATGCAGTGCATAAGTGTATAAGCTCCGTGAGTGCAATGCCTAAGAATGCTTTAAACAGTGCTTTTACTCATATTTTATGTCCCATGAATATTTCTGAAATAAATGAGGAACAATTGTTCAATTAATGTTGATGCCATAAGCATCAAGAAAGACAATGTTAAATTTAATAGAGAGTAGAATTGGGGGAAGGGAAAAACAAAATTATAAGGTCACTTGTGTTTTTTTTTCTAGATTTTTTTTTGGTAGCATTATATGTAGTTTGGAAAACTGAATATGGTATTAAGGGTATAAGGATTTTGGAAAATATCAATCACAGAATAATTTATATGGTGAGAGAATGAAATATACAATATTTAACATCTTTTTAAGAGGATAAAGAACAAACTTGCATAATTGGCTAAGAAAATTGCAATAATGGTAACAGTTAATTTAGAGTTTTATAATAAACTAGAGGCCCGGTGCATAAAATTCATGCATGGGTGGAGGAGTGTACCTCAGCCCAGGCTGCACCCTCTCCAATCTGGGACACCTTGAGGCAGTCTGACATACCTCTCACAATCCAGGACTGCTGGCTCCCAACTGCTACCCTGCCTGCCTTCCTGATTGCCTTTAACCGCTTCTGCCTGCCTGCCTGATCACCCCCTAACTACTCCCATGCCAGCCTGATTGATGTCTAACTGCTCCCTTGCCAGCCTGTTTGCCCCCACTTCCCTCCTCTGCCTGCCTGACCACCCATAACTGCTCTCTTCTACAGAGTTGATCACTTCCAACTGCCCTCCCTTGCAGACGTGGTCCCTCTCAACTGCCCTCCCTTGCAGGCCTGGTGCCTCACAACTGCCCACCCCTGATGGCCATCTTGTGGTGGCCATCTTGTGTCCACATGGGGACAGGATCTTTGATCACATGGAGGCAGCCATATTGTGTGTTGGAGTGATGGTCAATCTGCATATTACTCTTTTTATTAGGATAGAGGCCTGGTGCATGGGTGGAGCCAGCTGTCTTGCCCGAAGGGTGCCCCAGATCAGGGTGGGGGCTCCCTTGGGTCATGGGGCAGCCTGGGTGAGGGGCCTGTGGTGGTTTGCAGGCTGGCCACGCCCCCTGGCAACCCAAGTGGAGGCCCTGATATCTGGAATTCATTTACCTTTTACAATTGAAACTTTGTAGCCTGGAGCAGAGCCAAGCTCCTTGCTCACTCCAGCTGCCACCATTTTTGTTTGGTTTTATGTATCTTCTATAATTGAAACTTTATATCCTTGAGTGGAGGCCTAGGCTGGCCAGGGTGTGTGGAAAGCTTGGCTTCCTCTATTGCCAGGGAAATCCAAGCCTCTCAATTGCTCTCTGTGGCTGCAGCCATCTTGGTTGGGGTTAATTTGCATACTCACTCTTATTGGCTGGTGGGAGTGGCTTGAGCCCAGTGATGGTTGGTTTGCATATTACTCTTTTATTAGGTAGGATAATCCAAAAATGAACAAGCAAGAACCAGTTTGAGATCTGCCACAGAGCAAAAAATCTGGCATATCAAATGTTGCTCCAAAATGCCCTGCCTATAGGGCTTCATTATTATGTTGATCATCTATAATAATAAAAGCCTGATATGCTCATTGTGCCAGACATCCTTTTGGACATTCTTCTTTCCAGGAGACGGCTGCCATGGGCAGGGTCCTAGGCAGAGGCTTCTGCTGTGGCAGCGGAAGCCAAGGCCCTTGCATGGATTTCATGCATCTGGCCAGTAGTATTTTATTTAAAAAAAGTAAGCAAATAAAATTCATAGTAACAACAAAGTGAAGTTACTATGTGTATATTTGAGGAAGTTCTCAGCAGGGATTCCCTTTAATGAAAATGAAATGGCATTAAAAAATATGTCTTGCATAAAAGGGCTAAAATTATACATGTATAATTTGTTTATATGTATTTCCACAAATTTACTTTTTTGAAAGAGAGAGTGAGAGGGAGAGGGAGAGAGAGAGAGAGAGGCACATTGATCTATTGCCTCCAATACATGCCCCAACCTGGAACAAACCTGAAACCTGAGTATGTATTCTGACTGGGTTTGGAACCTGTAATCTTTGGTGCACAGGATGACACTCCAACCAACTGAGCCATGCTGGTCAGGGATCCATACATTTATATTTGATTTATGTGTGACTTTATATTTAAATTGGATTTCTTACAGACAATGTACAGATATGTCCTTTTTGGTTTTGTTCCAGCGTAACAATGTCTGTTTCAATTAGTACTTTAAGACTAAAATAAAAACTTGCTAAGAGGATAGATTGTATGTCAAGTGTTCCTACCACAAAAATAAAAAAGGGACATGAGTAAACTTTGGAAGATATTACCTTAATTATGGATCATATTACAAGTGGATGTATATGTCCAAAGTCATCAAAATGTTTATATTAAATATATATAGTTTTTAAAATATTATTAAGATTTCAATAAGCTGCTTAAATAATAATAAAATTCAAAGAAAATTTTGGAATGCCATCTAAATAAAGCAACATTATTGGACTTTTTTTTTTCTTTTTCTCTTATATATTTTACAATACACCAAGTTTTAAAAATATTATTGATGCTTTAATAATGGAGATGAAAATTTCTACTGATTGCCATCCTAAGTGAGATTAAATATGTAAAAATTCTTTGTAAACTCTAAATCATAAACAAATATATATTAATTGCTAACAACCAGGTCAATTCACTCCATTGTTATGCATGATAACAGAATTTATTGTATGAAGTTAATATTTTTATCTCTTGTAATTTTTATAGGTATTACTGCACAGAGATGCATACAAAAAAAGACAATCGACACTTAAAGTGATTATTCGTATATATGAACTAATATCTACCATATTTGTTTTTGTTTTCTATTATTGCCATTGTTTCTCTCCCCCCCTCCTTATTTTTGTCTTCCACTCTTTTGCTGCCCATTTGTAGTCTTAACTGATAATTTTATATGATCTGATATTTCCTTTCTTAACATATCAATTGCACTTTTTCTTTTTTTATATTCTAAATGTCCTGGAGATTGAAATATACATTTACTAATTTAAGTATACTTTCAAATAACATTTTTATAATTAATGCAAACATCTAAAGAAGAAAATAATTGTAATTTCTTCCTCCTGCCTTTTGTATCATCTGTCATTTATTTCCCATGCAAATGTATACATATATGAATATGTAAGCATGCATAAATAATGTAGTTACTATTATAAAATTGTCTTAGATAAATAAATAAGAAAAAAAATGCTTTTTATTTTACTTTTATTTTTACCTTCTCCAATACTCTTCTTTTTTATGTAACTCTGAGTTTCTGATGCATATCATTTTTCTTCTTTTAAAATATTTTGCAAGTCTTGTCTATGGACAGCAAATCTTTTTTTTTCATTTTGCTTCTCTGACTTTACACTTTGGAATTTTCTATTTACATATCCTTAAGCAGAGAATCTTTTCTCAGTCATGTGTCATCTAATAATGAGCCTATCAAAGTATTTACTTATTTATGTTACAATGTAATTTGATAGCTAACATTTATTTTTGATTCTTACTTATTTCCATCTTTCTGCTTACGTTGTTTATTTGTTCCTGCATTTTGTCCATTTCATTCATTGTACCACGTGCTCCTCATAAATTATCAGGAAGCCACAACAACATAAAAAGGGACCTTGAGTATTAATGTGTACCGAGATATTCAGCAGAGGAACTTTGAACCCTACAGAGAGGAAAGTATGAAACACTTCATAACTCCCCTCCCCCCACCTCCATACTCAGATTAGCTTTATTTATTTATTTATTTATTTATTTATTTTGCAGCCTACATAAACTTAAACCTTGTTTATTTGTCCCGTGTCAGCCTTGGAGTATGACATGCTTGGTCTACGGCAGGGGTCAGCAAACTGTGACTCGTGAGCCACATGTGGCTCTTTGGCCCCTTGAGTGTGACTCTTTCACAAAATACCATGGCCTGCCAAAGCTGGTTTGGCTCAGTGGTAGAGCATTGATCTGTGGACTGAAAGGTCCCGGGTTCGATTCTGGTCAAGGGCATGTACATTGGTAGTAGGCCCATCCCCAGTTGGGGGTTTGCAAGAGGCAGCTGGTCAATGTTTCTCTCTCATTGATGTGTCTCTCTATCTCTCTCCCTTTCTATAAAAAATCAATAAAATATATATATATTTTAAACGTATTTTAAAATACCATGGCCTGGGTGAGTCTATTTTGAAGAAGTGGCATTAGAAGAAGTTTCAGTTTAAAAAATTTGGCTCTCAAAAGAAATTTCAATTGTTGTACTGTTGATATTTGGTTCTGTTGATTAATGAGTTTGCCGACCACTGGTCTAGGGGGTAACTGAAAGTTATTTGCTAAGATTAAGAGAAGTTCATTGGAAATGAGGTCAAGCTCTTCAGGAATAAGGATTTTGGATGAATTTTTCATGTAGGTATTAAAATCGACAAGGATGATGGCAAGAGTGACAGTGGAAAGACAGTTGCTGAAGCTGAGGAAAGTGATTGACATCTCCTCCCTCACACCCAAATGCATTCAATTTCAAGGCCTATGATTCTACAGACTGAATCTCTTTTCACTCTGAACACTTACTCCCAACACTGCTATCATTACTGATTATTTACTTGAACTAATGTAATATCTTACTAATGGATTTCCTGCTTTACAAATGTATTTGTTCCAATACTTTAATCATATCATAGTTCTTTTAAAAAGGCAGAACTAATGTTATCTTTTCTTTCCTGAAAATTTTTATGGCTTCTCTTTGTACTTAAGATAACATACAAAATCATTCTGTCTGTAAGTCAATCCTCTCTCACACATATCTCATGTCACTTATTTTCTAGGCTAGATCTCCATTGTTATTATTATTATTTAGTTTCTGAAATAAAGTAAATATCTTTTTTAGATGGTGATTTTCAAATGTCATTTTTAGTCTCTTAAAGATTTAATACTTTTTTATTTTGCATTTTACTCAGTCATTGCCAATTCTATAGATGACCCTTTGGTTTACCATTTGATTATGTTTTATAATATTCTCAATATTGAAACCACAATATGGTTGAAAATTCTATTTGCCTGTGTGTAAACTTTTCTGAGATAAAAATCTGAACACCATAGTTCTAATGCTTTCCTCAATAACAGCCTCATATTTTCAAAGCAGTGATAAGGTATTCCATCTCTGAGCTCTGTCTTTATCTATAATATTAAATTATAAAATAAGTGAGACCATCTCAATTTAACTAGAGAAATAATGTTCTCTGATAATCTTTTAGAGCAGTTTTTGTACCTATTTCCCATGGCTAATGTTATTTTAGTCTATTCAATCTAAAAAAAACCCACAAAACAAAACATTTTCTTTGTGAAATAAATTAGAACCAAAATTAGTGTTCAGTTGATTTTTATTTCAAATACATTATACCAAGGACTCAACATAGTCTCATTTAATGAAATAAAATTTATCAACAATTAGTACAACAGAGTACTAGGTTTCTTTCTTTAAACTTAATGAATGTGTGAAAAAAAAGAATTCTAATTATATCTCCTTGGTTAACAAATCCACTGACTTAGCTTTGGGGAATAGAGATGTCAATATAAAGATTAAGTAAACAGCCGAGACCGGTTTGGCTCAGTGGATAGAGCGTCAGCTTGGGGACTGAAGGGACCCTGGTTCGATTCCGGTCAAGGGCATGTACCTTGGTTGCGGGCATATCCCCAGTAGGGGGTGTGCAAGAGGCAGCTGATCGATGACTCTCTCATTGATGTTTCTAGCTCTCTATCTCTCTCCCTTCCTCTCTGTACAAAGTCAATAAAATATATTAAAAAAAAGATTAAGTAAACAACCACTTATATAATAAAGAGAAGTGTTGTTTATGGATTTTTTAGTATTCTGGGAATTCTTCTGGAAATAATGGGGCATAGCATTCTTACACATTTCTCTAGCCTACAACCTGGTGTAAAGATATTAGGGATGGAGTTATTGCAGTCATCTCCAACTATGAAAACATAAGCCACACCCCACTGTAAATTACACATAAAGGTGAAAAGAGTCTGGTTCCTTGAAGACTTTGTGGAACTGCCTTAACTCTTTCGTGTATTGGACATCTGCATACTTTTCATATTTAACAAGTTGTTAATCATATCTTATCTCTCTTCTGGTTCTTTCTCTTCCCCTTTGATTTTTGCATTTAGATCTCATCTATAAACTCAAAAGCTATTATCTACCTTCTCCTAGTTAATCTAATTTCATTTGCCTTTTGGTTTCTCTCTTGATATTTTATTCAAATATCACTGAGCCAGTTGAAAGAGAAAGTTGTTGAAAATGGAGTGGTTCTGATTTGACCCATAACTCACCTTTGCTCTTACTCTTTGACCCTACAAGGATATATTAAGAACATTCTGACATATTTTCTTTATGAGATTATTTTTCAGGGTGATAAGTCATCACTCGATTCTTTGGAACCTCCTAAGATCTTGATGCTTTTGCAATTTATGGAAAATAATTTCTCAGAATTTGTTGCATGAAGTTTTACTCATCCCTCTTTCCAATATGAATAGAGGTGTTTTCTTGTATTTATATTTTATGCCTAATTTCAGTTTCACTCTTGAGTGTGGAATTTAAACACCAGTGCTTATTTAATTTGTTCTCATGTATGTTTTAAATATGCTCATTAGGAGAAACTTACTTAGAAAATAAATAATATGTTTTTCAATCACACTTAATTACATCTTAAAAGTAAATAACAAGACTCTTAATTTATCTCTTGAACAACCTTTCTCCTATAAAAACTTTCTATATTGTACAACTCCTCTGAATGCACTCCTATTTGCTAGATGGAAGGTGCCCAATTTATAAATCACTTAAAGACAATCACATCTTCAAATTTACTCAATTGAGTTGTTTTGCAGTGTCAGGTATTGGTGAAAAAATAGATAAACAGATTAATGTAACAGAATTGAGATCCCAGAAATATATCAACATAAATACATTCCTCTTATCCTTGACAAAGGAACAAAGACAATACCATGGAGCAAACCAGTCCTTTCAACACAAAACTTGGATACAAACATTTATAGTAGCTTTATTCATAGTTGCCAAAATTTGGATGCAACCAAGATATATTTCAATAAGGTATGGATAAATCTGTAGAATATCCAGACAATAGAATATTATTTGGTGCTAAGAAAAAAATGAGCTATAAAGTCATGAAAATACATGACAGACTCTAAAGTGTGTATTACTAAGTGAAAGAAAACAATATGAAAATACTACTTACTATATAATTCCAACTATAGAACATCCTGGAAGAAGAGAAATGCAGATAGGAGTGGAGACAATGCAAAGATTAGTGGTGGTCAGGAACTGGGGAAGGAGATAAATAGAACATGGAAGATTTTTAGGACAATGAAAATATTTTGTTTTATTAGTTGGCATCTCATACCTATCCAAATGGCTACCATTAATAAATATGTGTATTTTCTTATCTTGTAATTTACTATATCCATTCAAGACATCAGATACTTTAAAAAATGTAAGAGAGGTAGAGAAATTGGAAGTGTAGAAATTGGGTAAGTTTGGAAAAATAAGAAAGTGAATAGGTAGTTATGAGTCAGTTCAGGAGGTTGGTTCCCTCACCACCCCCAATGCCCCTCAGCACGCCTCAGAGTTCATGCTGAGCTACACAGCTGGTGGACACTTGTTTTGCTTGGTCACATTTTTTTATCTCAAGCACTCATGTGCCTCCGCTGCTTCATTACCCATGGTCTTTGGGGCCATGAGAATTGTCTCAATGCATGCAAGACACTCTGACTTAGGAACAAATTAATGCTGTAGCAGCAGGCAGCAGACACTGGAACCCAAACTCCTGCTTTAGAATCCATTGGTTGTTCTATCTGTACAGGAGCTTCACCTGGTTCTCTACAGAACTGAGTTACTGCATAGCGGTGGCCTGCTGAGCAGAAACATATTCTTTATTGTTTATCTTCTTTTCCTGTCACATTCTCCTTGAGAGTCCCTTGTCCTTCCTGGTATCCCTGTTGCATAAAAACACCTTATTAAATTTCTTATCTCTTTTGAGAAATATGTATGGTAGTAGGTATGATTGCCTGAAGGCGGACAGGGCAGACTGTTAGAAATCTTGGTACAAAAATAATGTTTAAAGGAAATCATATTAATGAGGGTTAAATAAATAAATGACCTTGAAAAGCAGATAAGAAAAGCTTCCTTATTATACAATATGAAAACAATGGTATTAAAGCTATTTAAATATTCATATCTGCCATATTTAATTTTTTTCTGGCTTCACTAGTATTGTTTGATACTTATACTTCATGCTGTTTTATTTATTTTTAATTTTTTATTTGAAGCAGGGGAGTATATGTGGAAGTTTCAGTTCATGATTTTATTATAGACAGGGCCTCACTGAAGGAGCATCTCCAGCCTTGGCTCTGTCATCGGAGATCATAAATGCAATTATCTACCTCTTACATGCATGTGATTTCCCACTTGCTGCAGTGCATGTGATTTCCCATTAATGCAACACACTTAGTCACCACCAAATTCTTATGTAATGGAAATAGGTCAAGGATTTATATAGTAAGACTTTTGCCAATGAAGTAGAATGTTGTATCTTTTGATTTGCATTTCAATAATTTATCTAGTAATTTTTAAAATATATTTTATTTATTTCAGAGAGGAAGAGAGAGAGATATATAAATATCAATGATGAGAGAGAATCATTGATCCCATGCCTCTTGCATACTCCTTACTAAGGATTGAGCCCATAACTGGGCATGTGACCTTGACTGGAATCAAATCTGGGACCCTTCAGTCCCCAGGCTGATGCTCTATCCACAGATCTAAACCAGCTAGGGCTCCAATAATTTTAATTAAAATATATCCTTATTTTATTAGTTGGTTATATGTTCTTCATAAGAATTTCTGATTCATTTACTTTATCTGTTTTTACCTATTTTTCTTAGCAATTAATAAATTGTTATATATATATAATTTGTGAAAAAGTCTTGGAGAATCAAAAGTAAAAAGTTACCAAAGCTATTCTTTGTCAATAGAAGCCTCACATTTCAGCCGAAGCCGGTTTGGCTCAGTGGTAGAGCGTTGGTCTGCGGACTGAAAGGTCCCAGGTTTGATTCTGGTCAAGGGCATGTACATTGGTTGAGGCCACATCCCCGGTAGGGGGTGTGCAAGAGGCAGTTGGTCGATTTTTCTCTCTCATCGACGTTTCTGGCTCTCTATCTCTCTCTCTTCCTCCTCTCTGTGAAATATCAATAAAATATATTTTAAAAAAAATAGAAGCCTGACATTTCAGAAGAAGCTATTTCAACCATTTTTTTTTCTGTATGCCATCTTGTGAATGCTATTGCCTTTATTATTCTACCTGAAAAGTAATATGGTAAGCCTTGGCCTGGTAGCTCAGTTGGCTAGAGCATTGTCCCCATACACCATGGTTGCAGGTTTGACCCCGGGTCAGGGCACATAAAAGACTGAACCAATGAATGCCTAAATAAGTGGAACAACAAATCAATGTTTCTCTCTCTGTACCCTTCCCTCTCTCTCTCTCTCAAAAACAAATTAAAATATGTTTTAAAATATGATGGCACGAGTAAATGAATTCCTAGTGATTTATATTTATATACCAGTTTTTATTGATACAAGTACTATTTTTAACGTGTGTGTTTTTATACATAACTAGATGCTATTCAAATTGTGACTATTATTTTCATTTACTGTTCATTCCCTGTTCAACTATTTTTTGAAAGATTTCCAATTTTTGCTCTGTTTAAGTGAAAAAAGAAAATATGACTTTTCATATACATATAGTATCTCTCATGTAGAAATATACTGGATAAGATACTACATTTTTTATTTAAATATTTTTGCAAGTATCTTCTTTCAGTCTGAATCTCAGATTCTTATTCTAGCAATATCTGCTGTAAAATTACTTAAAGGCTTTTTTACTTAGCTTGTCTTTTTTCTTTAAAATCCATTCTAATTATTAATATGTTCTATATTTTATATTGATAAATATTTAAAATTTATATATTTATCTACATAAAAATTAATACTATGTTGATAACATGAACTGATAAGCACTTTTATGGTTCCTCATGGATAACTATTATAGCATCATTTATTCAGTTATTTATTAATTACTTCTTTCTACCATTTGCTTGATCAGCATCTTTCAACCACTGCCTGCTCTGCCAGACAATGTTGTGGGGAAAGAGTTGAGAGCAGAGGGTAGAACATGGTCCCTGCTCCCAGGAGTCCCTTGGGGATGCCATGACAGCTGTAACAGCTCAGTTCTTTAGGCTGGGCATAGAGGACACACTAAGTTAAAGCTTTCGTTTACTTTTTTGTTTGGCACTTTTTGTTTTCTAATATTGACAATTAAACTGATTTATTGCAAATTGCCTGAGGGCTTTGGGGAGTGCTTACTCCTGAATCCTACTCAACTGTGGGGTCCACAGGTCCTCTACCAGGAACTGGATCTTCATGGACACCGGGTATCAGACTGAGAAGACTTGAGAAGACACAGGCGTATAGGAGAGTCTTTATTGGAGACCTAGCAGCCATAGCTAACAAGGCGCCTTTGGATAAAACAGTTCTTCAAAATAGCTTCACCCAATAGTAGCCACACAAAGCAGCCCTTGTAATACAGTAGTAAACATAGGAGCCATACCAAGCAGCCACACCCTACCTAAAAGCAGCCTTGCCTCTGCTGGTCAGTAACATATCTTTATCCCAGCTTAGACAAAAGGGGCTTCTTGCCAAATGGTGACAGCAATAATTGGAATACAGACAGACACACTCATGCAGTGTATACAGGACAATCACTGCGTCCCTGCTTTCGCAACTGGGTATGGCCAATGGGCCTTCAGCATCTAGAGTACTCTGACCAGGGCTCTCTAGGGGTGCTGCCTGTTCGATGTGCACAGCATCACACACTCACTGACTGGAAATCTCGCAGATATATCGCAGCTCTGATGGTTCATGGTGGACTGTCATGATGTTGGAATTGGGTGATGCCTTTTCTCTTCCCTTAAAAGTATCCTTGGGAAGGCATTACCCTGAACATAATGAGTTCTCAAAGAATTCTGATACTGAGGAAAGAAAAAAAAAAAAAAAGCTGATTACAGACATAGGGACCTACTAAAAGGATTTAATTATTATTTCCCCCATAGTGAAAAAAAAACAAAAACATAGGGGCAATCTACCTACTACCAGTTCCCGATCCTATAGTTCTCTTCCCAATGTAAAATTGTGATGAAAAACACTTCTTAAATTCTAAAACATGGCTATTAATATATTTTTTCTTTCATGTCATCAAACAATGCCTTATTTTAAAACTACAAGTTCTGTTAAAATGAATTTCTGTTGGATTTACCGGACATAGTGTAGCTATTAATAAGATTATAAGAATGTGTGCAGGAAAACAAGTACTCTTTTTGTTTTGTTTTTTTTACACAGCGGACTGATACCAAATATTTTTCTCAAGTACATTTTTTCTAATTCCTCTACTGGTTGAGCAATTGTTATGTGTTATAGATCTTTTCTGTGATTTTTCTAACATTTTAGGAGTCACCCAGAAGCTTCTGTACTTTCATTGTGGACAAGAAATTACAGGTTGGGCAGTTTCCTAAGTTATGGGCACCTTGATTCAGCTTTTAAAATATATTACCTTTCTTATGTGGAAATTACATTCTTCCCTATGATCAACATGCATGAATACTTACTTGTTTGTCAATAACATCATGGGTTGTGCTCAGCTCTCAGGACTCACTTAAATTCCTTTTGCTACCAAAGTCATAAGTGTTTTAGGATGCCAGGGAAGTTCTTAGCCGGAGGAGCAGCACAATTAACTGGGTGAAGTGATAACATTGACAAGCATCAGCTCTAAATTCATGAGCTCACTTGCCAGAACCATCTATCAACTCCTCAGGGAAAAACCTGTAAGGAAGTATATATTCAGATTTCTTGCAAAAAGCTATCTGAGGCTTCAAATATGGAACTTATAAAGTAAGTTACATATGATAACAAGAATTTCAGAAGAAAAGTTCATAAAACTTCAATAGTGGATAACACAGAACTGGTCCATGCCTGAGAATCATTGTTCCCCTTTCTATAAAAGCGTTTTCATTATCCAGGTCTTATACATTCAATCTATAAAAAAAATCACTTCTTAAAATACTTAATGCCTGCAATATTAAAGTGAAAGTGAATTAATCTGACATTTATGGTCTAGCTGTCATAGTTTAATTCCTTCCTGGTTTTTTTGAACTGATTGAATTGTGACTCTTGGGGTATTGAACTTTGATGCTTTCCCATCAATATGTATGGGGCTGTAAAAATTGTGATGAGAAATTAGACAGCAGCATTCAGCAGTCATGAAAATCTTAATATTTTCTCAGAAAAGATTGATCCATGCTGAATCATAGACACTCTGTAATATTTTCAAATTGATAAAGTAGATACATACAAATCAAGTCTACATATTGAATTCCAGTCTTTATATATGAAAGTAATATTATAGATATACAGTAAGATGCTTATTTCATAGAGGGAAGAAAAATTTGATATTGGGCGTATTTTCTGAAATACCATAATTATATGATAAGAGTTGGAGCTAGAACCTTAGACAAAAAGCTATAAAAACCTATTCACCATTAAAATAAGTTTGCTTCGTAATTGGTTGTTTTGCCCAAAATATATTCCAGGCAAAAACAAACTCTACAAGTAACTTTTGTGTTCAAATAAGATGGTGGGATCCTCAATACCTTATTCACTTATTTGAAATATATAGTTATTCATTGTTTATAAGAAATTTGGGGAAATTTGTAGAAGAGAAACTTTATACTGTACATATTTTAAAGGTATATTTCAATTGTTTCCTAAAATTAGTTAATCAGTAAGGAGAAAAATGCTGTATCTGACATTGGCAGGTGAAGTGAAAACAAAATGCATCCAGAAAAAAAGCTTAAGTACTAGCCATTGACTGACTATGATTTCCAATATTTAGTCTCAATCTAACTTAAGCTTGGGTGGCCCTACCACCTCTATTGATGGAAATCAGGCTCCACACTCATTGTTTCTGAAACATAATTTTAGAAAATGATCCAGCAAATACTTGTTACTTTGCCTCCTTGCCTTGTCCTCACATGACTTCTCTCATGCTCCTGATAATAATTATCTCAAAACAACAAAACCACCCAGTTAAAAAATGGCAGAGGATATAAACAAACACAATTTCCAAAACTTATAGCCAACAAGAATATGAAAAGAAGTTCCACATCACTAATTATTAAGACAATGACAATCAAAACACCAATAAAATATGGCATCTTACTTCTTAGAATGATTATTTTCCAAAAGACAAGAAATAACAATATTGGATCAGTGATAAGGCTCTGGAATGAGTACTGGGCACAGCACCCAAGCCATTCTGTGGAAACAGTCCTTGCTGCCTTCCTTCTGAGAACAGCCCTGTGGTTGCTACCTGGGGGTTTGACATCTCATTGAAGTCTCCAAGGCCTGAACTCTAGATTCACATCTAGACAAGTATTTAACTTGAGACACTATGGCTATTAAAGGGTAACATGCAGGTGAAACCCATTCCTGTCCTTGAAATGCACTGTCATTGGGTGTTAACAAGCCAGTGAACTCGTGTGGGCCTTCCCAGGAGGAAAAGGCAAATGTCATGAGTGCCAGACACCCCAGTAACAAAAAGAAAAGAAGAGAAGAAAAAAGAAAAGAAAAGAAAAGAAAAGAAAAGAAAAGAAAAGAAAAGAAAAGAAAAGAAAAGAAAAGAAAAGAAAAGAAAAGGAAAATAAATAACAATATTGGAGAGGATGCAGGAATAAGGGAACCCTTCTTGACTGTCAGTGGGATTGTAAATTGATGCAGCCACTATAAAAAACAGTATGAAAGTATCTCAAGAAATTAAAAATAGAACTACTATATGACCTTGCACTTCTAGTTCTGGGTATTTGTTGAAACATATGAAGATATCAATTTAAAAAAGATATCTAGTATGCACTCCTGTATTAATTGAAGCATTATTTACAACTAGAGGCCCAGTACATGAAATTCATACACACATACAATAAAGAATAAGGGGAGCTTATTACAGCATTTCCTGTCAATTTTACACATAAATCAGAAGATACATTCTTAGCTGAAATAGAAACTCAGTAAATGTTTTAAATGAATTATTCTAGCTTTCTTCCATAGACTTTGGGATAGGTCAACAACACTATCTATACCATCATCCTTACTATTCATATTTTACTGTGTGACTACTAATATGTGAGACTTAGATAATAATGCATACAAACTAATTAAGACTTTCCTTATAAACCCCACATTCCCATTAATGTAACTGGCTGAACAAGAACACACAAAGTGCAAAGACTCAGGGATTTCACATTTGTTGCAACCAAGTTCCAACCTCATATAAAATAAAAACACAAAAAATCTCTAATTTCTGTCAATCTACAAAAGATGGAGCTATCTACATAGGTTTGGTTAATTACTTTTTACAATATAACTATTTATTTTTGTTTTCTTGAAAATCAATGTTTACTTAGCAGCATAATTAAATTTCCTTTCTTCCAAGATTAATATTACAGAACATTTCATTTGAAAGTCTGCATATTTTCAAGAAATATATTGTGGATACAACTAAACTGTCAAAAGTTGTTCGGTTATTAAACTGACTAAATAATATTTACTTTTAATTCTGATGTGATTTGTGTTTCTAAATCTTGGTGTGTGTTTTTTAGTTTAGTTTCTTTAGGTGAATTTATGTAACACTAATAATAAACAGATGATGAATTCTTGATTTATCAAGTCAACTTTGCCTCTAGGCAATATACTGAGAGAAGAACATCCACTCAGTTTTTATCTGTTTCATTGACACAGGTGATGGGTATCCCATGCTCTGTTAAAATTTTTGATTTATTCCAATTGATCTTTCCTGACATTATTATACAAAAAAAAGCAAAAGAGAAAGAAAACACATAGTAATACACTAAAAGATCACCAATCTTTCTTTTGAAAATCCAGCTTCTCTTTAACAATGTTGATCATCCCATCATGCACCTAGACACATTTTTGCTAGCAAGTTCTTCCACTGACCTCCCCCCCCTCTCTCTCTCTCTCTTTCCCACATGTGCTCGTGCGCGCGCACACACACACACACACACACACACACACACACACACTCACACACACAAGAACAGTATATAGTGGTGATCACATTAGTCACAACTGGTACTGACTGTATCTCAGACACTCTGCCTTGTATCTTACCTCTATTATCTCACTTATTCTCTAAGACCAACCTGTGAGGTAGCAATAATATTATTCACCATTCAAATGAGTAATTGAATGCTTAAGGACCTTACGAAAAATGGACATAGTCAAAATGATTCCAAATGATAGATCTGAAACCCAAACACACATCTCAAATATCCCAAAGGTCATGACTTCCCATATTACAAATCTGTTGAACATGAATTTAATAACAGTGACCATGTCACTGAAGTTGACATTGAGGGTGAGAGGAGTTTAAAGAGTGGGCAAATCTGGCCAGTGTGGTTGAGCATTAACTCATGCACCAAGAGGTCACTGTGTCTATTGCCAGTCAGGGCACATGTCCGGGTTGCAGGGTCAATCACCTGAAGTGGGCATGCAGGAGGCAGCCAATCAATATTGATGTTTTTCTCTCAACAATGTTTCTATCTCTTCCTCTTCCTTCCACTGTCTCTAAAATAAATAAAAACATATTTAACAAAAAAATGGGCAAAAATCATACGGTCTTTTATTGAGCCAAATTAATTTGAAAAGTTGTGATTCAATAAAATAAAAATCCATATAACATAATAACTAGCAAATTGTAAACATTTATGACAGTGACACAGAAATATGAGCTTAAATATAGGTCCAAGGCCATGCACATGTAGATGACAGACACAGCTCACCTGTTATATTTGTACACAGACCATGGAAAGGTGTACTTTGTCCCAATATATGTGCCTTCTTCTTGGTACTGAGTTGCAATATCTTTGATAGACCTATTCTGATGTCATAAAAATAATTCATGAATTTTTAAACATATTCACGGATCATTTATCATTATGTGATCTGGGCACGAAGGACCAGACAGATTAATATGAAAGCCAAATAAATAAGGAAAATGTATTTATATTTTTATAGTGGGTGTCTTCACGTTTATGCACATAGGTCCTATTCTCATTTAAATTCCATCAGGTAAAACATATGAACCTATGCTTAGTCATATATAAGAAGTTTCTTGAAGCTCACAAAAATATTTCCTGAGCTTTTCATCTCACACTGTAACTTAAATAGAACCAGTTGACATAAAACATTTTGGGAGATGTAATATTTTTGTGCAATGTGCATGCTGTCCTGGAATATCAAATCTATATGTCAGAATCTATTCAACTGCTTTATATTTATAAACATATTTAACTCCAAAAACAAACTTTATATTGACCTCATTCTTATTTCAGGTATTATAAATATCCAGAATATTTATAATGCCTATCATGTAAATATAAGTAATATTCTATAATATTCTACAGAATATTTATTATACTCTCATTTTGAGAATATACAGGTAATTACCAAGTAAACTTAAGTGATTAGATTTTATTGTTTGAAAACACACTGACATTGTGCTAAGTTCTAAGGTGACATACATAAAGACATGGCTAAATGCAACTTTTAAAAAAATTTCCAC
Source organism: Pipistrellus kuhlii (assembly GCF_014108245.1). Classification (NCBI taxonomy): domain Eukaryota; kingdom Metazoa; phylum Chordata; class Mammalia; order Chiroptera; family Vespertilionidae; genus Pipistrellus; species Pipistrellus kuhlii. Next base: position 44,691,931 of record NW_023425438.1, on the reverse strand, counting down.
TCTTGACTGGCTGGTGTTGCTCAGTGGTTGAGCATCGAACTATGAACCAGAAGGTCAAGATTCGATTCCCAATCAGATCTCAATTGCCAGTAGGCAGTGTGTAGGAAGCAGCTGATAAATCATTTTCTCTCATAATTGATATTTCTATCTCTCATTCCTTCTCCCTTCCTCCCTGAATCAATAAAAACATTGTAAAAAGAAAGAGAATATAACCATTTCTTTAAAATATTGCCATACTTGAAGAATAACTTATACAAAACAAAATTTATCAATTTTATATGTACATATTTATATTTTTGACAAATACATACATCTCTATAACCTTCACTATAATAAAAATAGAAAATATTACTATATCTTCCAAAGTTCAGCCTTAGTTCTCAGAATTAGTGGGTCTTTGCTCATTTTAGAATGGTTTCTCAGTTTCTCTCTTCTTTACTTTGATTTTTTCCTTAGGGATTGGACTTCGCCATCATTTTTCTATTCAAGAGGTTAAATAAATTCTGTATTGTCTTCATTGCTTATAAGATATAGGATCAATTCTATTCTTACAAAATTACAGCTGGATTGGGAAAGATGAAGGAAAGTATGCTGATATGTATAAACCTATAACATTTTCTACTGCTTGGTAAATACATCTGAGAAATGTTCTTGAATTTTTGACATCTGGCAGAGTACCCAAGGAAGTCTGAATATAATTTTCAATATGTACTTTCTGGAGAAATTAAGGCACACATGTGCATGCATGTATAACTCTTTGGTGCAAGTCTAGTGGGATTGATTATGGACCATATTCTAAAGCAAATAAACTTTGACAGATATATATGTCTGTATTTCTATGTTTAAAAAGTTTAATATGTACATATAAAAAATAAACTTCACTACATCTCAAGAACAATGAGACCATATTCAATTAAAATTTAATTCTACAACATTGTTAACATAGAGGTTATTTAAATAATATTTTTAGGCATACATAAATAATACATTTACAACTAATTAGCAACTTGAATATTACCTTCCCAACTTCTGTTTAACAAGCATCCTCAGACGTTTAAGAATATTTAAAATTGTAGATTTCTTTAGGGGGAAGAAAAGGTAGGGATTGTAGATATTTGCTGTAGCTGACACTAAGGATTCTTAAAATGTATTATTTGGCAGAGTAAACATGTTTATTCTCAAACCAATTATAAGAATGGTATGTAAATTAAAATAAATCTCTCATTCTTTTCTATTTCCCAGGAGGGTCAATTTTTCACTGGAACAATCTGTAAGATTCTGGCAGGTCTATAAACTCTTTAACCCAAATGGGAACAGCAGAACTAGGGTAGATAATATGAGCAAAGTGGAATTGTCAGCCAATCTGTTATTCTGTAACGTTTAGCGTTATATCTGAGCTAAGAAAAGAAACCTAGAAAAGCCTTTGACGATGTGCTTCCTTTTACATTAATGGTGTTAATGAGCCACTATGCAAATGAGGTGAATATGAGCTGTGTGGAGTCTCATTGGGTAGTCCTCCCCACGACCAGCGATCTACTCACCAAACTGAGGCAGTAACCATCTTTCAACAAAGAGACAAATCACACACCCCTGTTAAATAATCATTAAACTGAAATATAAGTAGTACTTCTAGGCTATCAATATGGGCCATATAGGCAACAAATTAGTGAATCTGGGCTATAGAGTCAATATATATCTAATGGAGTAACTGAACTTGGCATAGTATACCAGAAAATGAGCATTTAGTCCAACCAGGCAATGCCATAGAAAATGCATACATTTATTGTTTATCTCTCATGTCCTATTTACAGAGGTGGTAAAGAGAGTAAACCCAATAAGCATTTAGTAAAGAAAGAGAGATTATTATGGGCAAAATTCTGGAGAAGCTTTGGTGAGAAATGAGACTTCCAGGATATGAGGGTTGGATTATGGGGGAAAGACACGGCATGCCTCTGAACCCTTGCTTCAACAAAGGCTGTCTGTGTCTGACACGTTCATTAGTTTTGAATTTAAAGCTTTCAAATATCTTACGTCTGTCTTCTTTCCTGTTGCCCTCCGCCACTGCCGCCCAGTGACTACTCCACTAAACTCACTGCCACCCTGTGAAGCAGTCTACCTCCTCCACCGCGGCTCAACAGTCCCCAGTCCTGCCCACCTCCACGTCCCCCTCATGGCGAGCTGCTGGGGGTCCGTTCGTTCGGCACCTGGCTCTTTATATATCTTTATATATAATATTAGGATTTTCTCCTCCTGCTACTCTTGATCAGAACTCTGTGTACTAGGTAAGATCAAGGTTTGCATGGAGCACTACACTTCCTATCCTCTTGGTGACCAATATACCTCTTTCTCTCTTGTTTCTTACCTTTAGATCACTTCGATGAGCAAAGAGCATGCTGTTATTTTATCCCACTTTCAAAGAAAAACAATTCTAAAATTAACGCATCCCCTGAGTAAATTCTCAGCTTCTTTGTACCAAATATCAGGATGAGGCCTGGGGCCTTTATGACACAGCTAGTCAGTTGTGGACTTAGCTTGCTCCAGATTGACAGGAACTCTAAAGGACGACAGTGAGAAAGGCATGGCAAGAATGAGCTTAGTTCTTGCATGCCTGCATGAGCATCATGCATGGGATCAGAGTTTTGGTTCAAAATCTTCCTACAACTGCTCCAATCTTCCATTGTTTCTCTCAGGGTTTATTTTTTGTAAGTTTTGTAGGTGTTTCCTTCACCAGCCAATTTTGAGTCCTTGCCAACAATTCCATGCATGATTTATGGAAGCTTCTTTATCTTTTGAAAGAAACAAATAGAAACACTTTTTGAATCTCAGTAAAGAATATTGATTAGTTTTACTTTTTTTCTGTCCTTAAATGTAGAGTCCCTATTAGAGACATCTTGCAGGAGAAGTATTTTTATAAGTACATGACACTGTAGATGGCATGTGGATCATGTCTGATAACGTCTGGTGCTCTGGTTTGTTCCAGACGTGATAGTCACAATGATCTCCCTTCAGCTAATGTTTTCAGTTTGTCAACTCACGGCCCAGTGAGGGAAGCACATGTGACCGTTGCCGATAGCACTGCTGCATCCGTGGACTCTTTTTCATGACCAGTCATTCCTCCGGGACTTGAAATTCTGGAAACCAGCAGAGTACTTACTATTGGGAGAGGGGATTAAAATCCCTATTTTCAACTATGTAAAATTATAAATATAAACATGAAGTTAACTGATAAAATGCCCAATTTAGCAATTATTAGGAATGAAGTTAAAGATTGCTTTCCCGCATCTTTCAATCAATTAAATAAAATCATGAAAATATACAGACCTCCGTTAGTCTTTTTAAAATATATTTTAATTTAATTTTTTATTATTTAAAGTATTACACAAGTCTCCTTCCCCCCTCCCCATTGACCACTTCCTGGCCTCTCCCACCCCCCAGCACATGCCCTCACCCCCCTGTTGTCTATATCCATGGGTTATGCTCATATGCATGCATACAAGTCCCTTGGTTGATCTCTATTAGTCTTGATTGTTAAAATCAGTCCTATTCATTCTCACATTGGTTAGCCTGTTTTCCTAACTGGTTCCACAAAAAATTTCAGACTCTTTATAACATATATTATATATTTTATTCCTCCCTTTCCCCATGCTTTCTTATTTGGGTGGTAAGGGTGGGAGGGGCTAACCTGCTGACTCATTTGGTAAAATTGAGACACTAAAACTTACTTATTACATTTTTCAGACTAAGAATAGTTTCAATTTTACATATGTATAACTTTATAATAATATATTTGACTTGTCTTTAGACCAGTTTCATTTCTACCTACCATTTTTATTCAGTTAAATAATTATAGGATGTTTTCTTCTCCTGGATTTTGCTTGCCTTATTAATCTAGTTTGTAATTAATCTACATGCACACCTGAAAATTTTAGAATTATTTTTACATTGCTTGAGCAGTTTATAACATATATGATATTTGTCTTTAGAACCCTGAATTTTTTTAAGTGTCCTGCATATTGTTTAATATGCTAACCATTGAAAATTTAATATGTAAAATATTAGTCTTCCCCAATAGAGAAGTAAAAATGAAGAAAAAATCATGCTCGAGTTGTGTGCTTTCTAAAAGAATATATGCCATTTGTCAAATATATGAGTTTGTTTTAATGACAATTTTTTTAATGGTTGCTTATAAGATAGTGGGATTTGTCACATTATTGGGGAATTACTAGACAAAAACTAAAAACTGAAATTTATGTCTTAGTCCAAAGACACTGAAGCAGGAAGTGGCAAGAGCTGTGCTTAAACCCTGATGACCAGAACCCAGAGAATAAATTGCTCCTCTGCATTCCAGTATTCTACAGAATTTCTGTATTAGTTTCCAAAGCATTTGTTACATTAAGGAAAGGGAAATTTAAAAAATTAAAAAATAAACAGAAAAAAAAGAGTTTTAAATATAGTCAGTAAGAATGAAGAATTAAATGGGATTTTATGATAAATATTTGATGTTCATAGAACCCATAGCCACATTATACAATAAATCAACTTAATAAGCATGACTTTTTAAAGAGTTTGAATCCAAACTCCATTTTTTTAGTAGCTTTGTAACCTTTACCTAATTTGTTACCATCGCTGAAAGTTAGGTGACTTATGAGTTTATTAAAATACATTTTTTAGTCAAGATTATAGTTTTAGTGTTTCTATTTTAATACATTTGTTTACCACTTGTTTATGTATATGTAGGTGATGTTACTTGAGCTTAAATGTACTTTACTGAGCAAAGTTTTTAAAAAAGTATATTTTATTTTATGATAAAGGGCCTTTAAACTCATAGTCAAAATACTAATATTATATTTGTTGAGACAAGATTTGAAATTGTATCAAGAGTTTTATTTTTCTGACATTTAAAGTTCTACATAATAAAGGTAAAACTTAAGTCATGGTGCTACTTAGTTTTTTAAGTATTTCTATATGAATAAAATATGGAAGAAAAAAATGCTATGTCCATTGTGTACACACATAATATTTATGAAGACGTTTATGGAAACAAATCACTATCTATTTAAATACTGTAATATTAAGATTAAAAATGAAAGCCAATGAGATGTTAGAGGAAAATAGGTAATTGTATAATACCATTTATATGTGACATCTGAAAAAAACTAAATTTGTAAAAACAAAGAGTAAAATGTTGGTTACCTGAGGCTTGGAGGTGTACCATGACAATGACAATTTTATTGCCATATAGAAGTATCAAACCGTGGTATATACATTAAACTTACACAATGCTAAATGTCAAAAATAGTTCAAGTAAAAAAATGAAAGCCAATGAACCAACTCTGCTTTGAATTAATTCTTTGGGAAAATTACTGTCATTTTATCTATGCTTAAATCTTCCCAAGGAGGGTTAATATCCTAAAAAGTTACTACCACATTTCCAGTAAAAAATCCATCGATGCTCCTATAAGAAAGATTAATATGAGCTAAGCATGACACTTATAACTCAGTTTTGTCTAAAATAGGATTGCCCTGGCCAATGTGGCTCAGTGGGTGGGGCATCATCCCTGCACTGAATACAAGGTTGCCAGTTCAATTCCCTGTGCCAGCACAGGCCCAAGCTTCAGGTCCATCCCCGGTGCCCAAGGCAGCCAATGGATGTTCCATTCTCACGTGGATGTTTCTCTCTCTCTTCCTCTCCCTTTCTCTCTCTGAAAAGCAAATTTAAAAAAAAATCCTTAAAAATAGGGTTAACTTGCAGCTGTTCTGTAGAATTTCCATGCTTATTTCTTAGGTGCCTGCAACTGTGGTACAGTTCCTGGACCAAGATGAGAAAAAAAAAATGTACTTACCAGCAATTTATAATACACTGTTTAAAGTCTGAAAGACACCTGAGGAATTCCTTTACTAGGTTGTCTGCATTATTTATTGAAAATATATAGATTGATGGTTTCCACCTGCTGTAGCAGGTTACAGCACTTGATTTTAGATACATGATCAATGGGCTATACAGGATGTCTCCGTAATCCTGTGCTTTGGCTCCGCTCACACGTATCACTTAGGTTCACAATAGTACAAACAGATTGTGTGTCTTTGACAACTGAAAAGCTGCCTTGGGGAACAGTGCCTGTCTGTGTTTGCTTTCACTTTCTCCTAATGCAGCAACTCACGTGTCCTTATTGAGGCATTGCAATCACCAGTTCCTTAGATTTTCTGACCTTAATTGTTGTAAGTTTCAAATAAAAATTGTGTAAATTTAACACACGCTTTTATGTAAAGCCAGTAGGACATGTGTTCCCCCTTTGTTAATGTATAGAACACTCTTTTAAAATTTAAGTGACAATATATTTTGCATTGCTTGAGCAACTAAACAGTTATGTTTTACTTTTCCTTATACTGCATTTTTTGTCATCTAAAACCTGAATGAAGTAAATGAAAATATGCAAACCAAAACAAATGTAGACAAAGACATTAACAATCTGTGTGATAGACATTTAAGGATAAACTGAAAGACTGAACTTTTTCTGCCTTATGAAAGAAATACCACTGGAACACCAGTGTTCAAAATATGTACTTCTTTATTTGTTTAGAAGAATTCTGAAGAAACAGAGAATTTTTCTATTTCTGCAAGAAAACATTCAAGACCAAATGAAGTGGTACAAAGTTAAGAAGGCAAGGTTGGAAAGAAGAGCAGAAGAGTACTCTGAACAGAAGCATTGGGGAAATGATCTGTTTGTGGGTGAAGATAATGAGTTCAGCACTGGACTGCAGATGGTAAAGGTAAAGCACTGATATTATAGCTGAAATTTGATGAGGCATAAATGTTTCTTTTCCAGTATTTTTTGGTATCACTTAAATATTCCCCAGTTTTTGATAAAATAAAGAGGTTAAAGTTTGTTTTGTTCTTGTGTAAATATAACTTGGCATCTACTCTAATAAAAGAGACATGTACAAATTGATCATACTGCTGTGATGCCCACCAGCCAATCAGAAGTGAGTATGCATAACAACTAAAAAGATGGCAGGTTAATTTTCATACACAGGCACGGAGCTGCCAGGCAGGGCAGGATGCCTGCTATGAGGAGGAGAGCAGGGGGCAGAGTGAGCTACAGGAGCGGTGCTCTGGCCAGAGTGAACATGGCTGGAACGAAGGCGGAAGGTGGCCCTGAGAGTGACCGCCTGGGTCCCAGGGGCTGGAGGAAAACCAGTGCCAGCATCCAGGGGAAGGAAGTACTATTCTTGCATGAATCTGTGCAACAGGCCTCTAGTTATAGATAAGAAAGCAAAAGAATGCCAGAGGTTAATTTTTTAAAACATATTTTTGTTGATTTTAGAAAGGAAAGGAGAGGGAGAGATATCTAGAAACATTAATGATGAGAGAGAATCGTTGATCAGCTGCCTTCTGCAGGTCCCCTATTAGCAACTGAGCCCACAACCTTGTCATGTGCCCTGACTGGGAATGGAACCCTGTGGCCTCCTGGCTCATGAGTCCACTGAGCCACATAGACAGGGGAAAGGTTAATTTTTTTAAAAGAGTTACAAAAAAAAAGTGTAATTCAAAAGCAACTCATAACCTTAAATGCTTAAAAATGATGGACAATTTTTGTTGTTGTAAATCCTAACCTGAGGATATTTTTATTGACTTTTAGGGAGGGTGGAAGAGAGAGAAAAAAAATCCATATAAGAGAGACACATTGGGTGGCTGCCTCTTCAATAAGCCACAACCTACAGAATAGGGATTGAACCCACAACATTGATGGGTGGTTCTATGCTCTACTCATTCAGGACACATGCCAGGGTGAGAAAATGATGGACTGTTTTAAACTAAGCATACAATATCAAGAATATAAAGAGAAGGGCACCAGGGTATAAAAATGGAGAATGCAGATACAATTGCTTTGAACATAAGTTAATAAAATGTCATACAAGAGATTTTTTCTTTTGAAGTGATTTTTTCTATGAAATGATAATCTATGATAATAAAAGTGTAATATGTTAATTAGACCGGGCCTCCTTCCAGATGACCTTTGGGACAGAGCCAGGGCTGCCAGGGAAGCCTGGGTTCAGGGTGTCAGAGGGAACTTGATACTGGCAGCTGGGGAAGGAAGGCCTACTCTTGCATGAATTTCATGCATCAGGCCTCTAGTAATAGAATAAACAAGAATAAGCCGATCAAAACAATAAAAAATAGAGCATAAATGACTAATATTTAGGGTTAAAAATAGGACCAAATTAGAACTATCATCAATTAATTTTATTAAATGTAACATAAATATTAAGAATAATATATTTATTCACAATATATACACTGCACATCAGATGCATTCAAAATAAAGTGTAACATAAAAAAAACAAACAAAACAATCATTCCAAAACAGGTTTGGAAAATATGCCTGTGGCCATGCATTTGGAGGGCCCTATTAAATAAAATAAAAAATATATAAATATAAATTATATTTTAAAGTTTAATTATACTGACATACTCTATTAATAAATCATTTCTATATAAAAAAAGTCACAGTGAAAATCATTGTTGAGATATAGATTCTAAAAATTTTCAATAGCTAAATGAACAAAGGATTAATATTATTGCAAACATGAAAAAAAACTACTTTCAGTCAACAGTTAAATAAGAGAGAGACATTCTATTGAAAACAAATTGGCAAAACATAGATTTTGTCTTTAAAAAAATGGATTAAAGTGTTTAAAAGAGAAATTAAAGTGACTAACAAGTAGGATATTTGAAAAGATAAGCAGTTCACTAGTGAGCAAAATAATAATGTTTAGTGTGTTGTAGAATTGAAAAAAAAAATATATATATATATATATTTACTGTTAATGAAAAAAGCCCTCACTCTTCTATAGCACAGAACATATTAATTAAGTGTATTTAAGGCTTATCGAACTCACTCCCAGATATTGTAGCAAATGGAAACTCTCATGTAAGTCTTAAAGACACAACCATAAGGTTTTGTGATAGCTCTGTTTGTGATAACATGAACTCAGAGGCAATGATTGAGAATGCCATACAAATATATTATGCTCTACTATTAAAAAAGATTTAGTGTTCAGTTTCCATCTTACACCCTCCCTGAGCTGAATAGAGTTGTCTTCCCTCCTGTGTGTTAACCTTGCTTGTGTACATGTTCACATATCTATCTACATGCCAAGTGCATTTTAGATTGTTCTCAATTCACTCAATAGACATTTACAAGTATTAAGATGTAATTGGCTGGAAGAGTTGTCCTGCTTGAACTTTTAATTATCTACTGAGGAAACATTGATTAACTATTCACACTAAGAAAAAGCACCTATAATGCTTTATGAAGTCTTATTCTTAATTTTATTTTATCTTTATATCTCTTATGTCTTCTTGTCTGATTTTTTTTCAATTCTTATTAATTCTGAATATAGCTACGTAGGCAATAGTTGTTTAAACGTAATCTGTTTCTATTTTTTAAAAAATATCATTCTAAATATATATCATGCTTTGATTACTTGCCTTTAAAATTGTCAAAGGATCAATATTGAAATTGGCAAGGTTATAAAATGGCATTTGTAAGCTACTTAATATATCAACTCTCACAGGTAATCATACTTACACTCTTAATAAAAATTAACCAATCTCGGTAATTGAAAGCACAATAGAAATTAGACTGACATTTCTGAGCCAATATTATGTGTGTGTGTGTGTGTGTGTGTGTATGTGTGTGTACACACAAATTAGGTTATTTGGAAAGGCTAAAGTAAGGGGATTAATTTAGTTATTGATGCTATAGTAAACCTTCAAATTCTTTACTGCTGTAGCATATACATTTTAAGTGATATAAAGTTATTGTCAGTGAGTTCATAATATTTTTTTTTGCTTAAAAGTATCATAATGCTTTTCTACAATGCAGTGTTTATTACTCACATGGAAGTAATCTAAAGTTAATCATCTACAATCAGCTGTGTTCATCTCATTGACTGGTCATTGACACAGGTTAAGAAGTGTTTATCATAGAATCAATCAGCCTTGACTTGTTATAATCTGTAAAAGAAGATTTAACCTATATGTATGGCTAGTGTGTGGTCTCTGTAACGATATCCTATTTTCATATTCTCATGCTCAATTTGCTGCAGATATTTAAAGGAGGAGAATTTTCCCACTCTAGTTGATCTGAAATCTCATCAATACATGGGACAATTCCACAGGGACTCGTGCTTGGCCTTTCCCATTATGCCAATTTCATGCCCTTTTAGAAATCTGGTTTCCAAATGTGCTTTATGATAATACAGCTAGGCCAATGGAGTTCTCATTTAGTGTGTTGATGATAAAGGTCACACATTCTCTCCAAGGAACCCTTAAGGACTATATATGACTTCGAAGCCCAGAAATATTTCAGCGACTAAAGGAAAAATAACCCCTTTAATAAAATATTCTCAGCTTAGGGATATTGGAAAGCTCTGGGGGGAAAAACACACTTTCTGCTTAATTGATCACATGAAATCTCCACTTGGTCTCAATTGCCCTATTTTATGGATGTTTGTGTCAGAGCTTTTAGAGAAGATAGCTTTAGAAGAAAAAAGATCTATGCAAATAAAAAGCATTTAGATTGTTAAGATTCATTTGTGGGTCAGTTGATAATCTAAAAGCAAAGTAGCAACCAAAAAAATTCTGATAGTCATGCAGATTTTGACAGATTTAAATTCATATAGCATATGGACACACAGGATAGATGTGTGTCCATATGCTACAGAAAGCAATCAGTAATGCACAGTTATACTATAATACCTTTGGTAGGCATATTAAGGAAAAGGGATGTTAAGTGGTGATTAAGGCAGTCATCTGTAAACAGAAAAAAAGCATCTTAATTAAAAGTGGTTAATTTTTAAAATAAATAAATTTGTCAACAAATGTCTTGGTCAATTTCTCCCACCATTTTCTTTTAATAGGCAGTAGTTTAAAATATCTTAGTCCCTGTAGCAAGTTTGCAATTATTATTGCTGATATATACATGTGGCTCAAAAGTGATATAACAAATAAATTGAAGACAAAAGTCCCTAACTCTAAAATTTCCAGAGATATGATAATCATTAATCTAATACAATAATTGAAGGGAAAATAAGAATAACCTGCATATAGAACTTGAAAATAAGCAAAAGAGATAACATGTGACTTAAAACACTACCATATAAAACATTTCAGTAGACCAAAAATTAGCAGCACCTACAAGGTGATGTGATTATCATCAACTAAGGTACTGGAGGCTGTCCAAACTGGTAGAGTATAAAAAATATCAACTGGACATTGAATAGATATGACCCTATCAAGATCATTCAATTCAATTCAAGACATTCTTGTAAGTCTAACTTTGATCAGACTGTATCATTCAGGAAAAAAACTTAGAAGATTTTAGGAATTTTAAGAAGAAAATATAAATAGGAAAAATATGTGTTTTTAGTTACTTTAAGTACTATTATCTACCAGATATACTTATGTTATGGCCTACAGCAAGATAGCCAAATTAAGACTATTAAGTAAAAGTTGTAGGGTGGCAGATTTGATTCAGTGTCTAAGTTTAATTTCCCTCATTAGAGCCACTAGCAAAATCTTTAAGATCAAATTTTCAAGGGCAGGTAGACTAGTTGTCATGGTTCAGGTGAAATATTTATAGTAAACATCAAGATGATCACCATGATTTTTCTTACTTTGGTAACTTAAAATTATCTATTTCTTTTCTTTTTTTAGTAGAAGTTTCTGTTTGTATAACAACTCCCTTAGTGTTAAGTCAACTCATGGTATATATTTATTATTAATACACATTAAATATTAAATATTTTGGCTTCCTGATTTCTTCATAAAAGAAAGCAAATCCTTCTAATTAAAATTATAATAGTGAATTTAATATAGTTTATTTTTGAATACTTCTGAATAAAATTACATGTGGAAAAAGTTAAATCAGATTAAATGTATAGAGAAAATAAATATTACAGCTAATTTTGTAATAAATTTAGTGTATCATTTATTGCCAAATATGTATAAGTAATTATAATTTTTCATTTGTGGAAGATGATTTCTGAATAATTTAGCCTGATGGGAGGAATCAGAGTAGATTTTCTTGAGGAAACTACGATCTGAAAATGATCAGAAGATAACCAGGGAAAGGTGAAGGAGAGAGTTAGGAGACAGCCAGGGCTTTTCAGGTAGGGCGATTGGTATGCAAAAGCTCCCTTTTGAAAGAGAATGTGTTAAGATGAGGAACTGAATGACTTCAAGTTAGGAAACCACAGAAATTGAAGAGAAGACAGAAATGAAGCATATCAGATATCAGAAGCAGAACACAGAGGGCATACTATGATCTGGTAAGAGTTTTAATTATTACTCTAATAAAAATCAAAGAGCATTAGTGTAAAGCAAGATTTTTTTTAAGTATTTGTCATTTTCCTTGTGTAAGATTACTCTGTTTATAAAAATCCATTATTTATTAGCGAGGGGTATTTTTTCAATTTAAAAAAAATATTTTAATTGTTTTTTTTGTTTGTTTGTTTGTTTGTTTTTTTACAGAGAGGAAGGGAGAAGGATAGAGAATTAAAAACACTGATGAGAGAGAAACATCCATCAGCTGCCTCCTGCACACCTCCTTCTGGGGATGTGCCCGCAACCAAGCTACATGTCCTTGACTGGAATTGAACCTGAGACCTTTCAGTCCGCAGTCCGATGCTATATCCACTGAGCCAAATCGGTTAGGGCAAGCTAGAGGTATTTTAGATATACAGAGTCTGATTAGATGAAGATCAAAAGTAAGATCAGTTTTACTATGGTGTGTCTGGGACAAAGGAGGAATAAAGATGGGAGAGATTGGAAAGGTATTTAGGCTACAATGTTGCCACAAGATAGCGTTTGTATTCCAAATTCCCAATACTTAGGTCTTCCAAATTTTTCTCAACATTAATGGAAACCTCTTTTTTGTTTTCAACTACAGTTTACTTCATTGCTATTTTTTATTGGTTTCAGGCCAGATTAACACCAAGTTTTCAAGGCAGACTTTAATAAGGCTGACCACTGCAAGAATCTATTATTTCTATGGACACAGTAGTCCTCAACAGCCCTCAATACATTCTAGCTTCGGTTGTCAGCAGAATAGTCTATAGCTGATGTGCATCAAGCCTAAGTGTGCTTACCCAGTTTCTGAACATCCCCAGCATGTTAGCAAGGGTATATTTCAACAACCATCTGTTCATTTCATTTACAAAAAGCAGTCTTTGTTGACTGCCCTTCTTACCTGTCTTGTCACCTTGCCTGTAGCCAGAAGCACTGAGCATGGATTATGATGAATTATTCAGAATTTCAGATACTGTGCTTGTATGTGTTGGGAGCATTAGGGGAATATATTCACTGCTATGATGGGTCTTTCCTGGGTCACTTGAATTGATTCACTCAGTAGTTCCATGAATAACAGCAGAATGGAAATACTTAAAGGAACAGGGCAGGCCAGCGCTGGATGGGATAAGTTTCATAGTTTACCCAGTTCCTAGAGGAAAGGAAGCCTTTATAAAGAGTTACTAGAGTTCACCAAATCCGGTTTGGCTCAGCGGTGGAGCGTCGGTCTATGGACTGAAGAGTCCCAGGTTCAATTCTGGTCAGGTTGTGGGCACATCCCCGGTGGGGGGTGTGCAGGAGGCAGCTGGTCGATGTTTCTCTCTCATCAACATTTCTAGCTCTCTGTCTCTCTCCCTTCCTCTCTGTAGAATATCGATAAAATATATATATATATTTTTTTTTAAAAAAAGAGAGAGTTACTAGAGTTAATATTGTCTCTTACTGGATTCAGCTGGTTTAGAAAACCAATCTACCATCCCCTGTAATGGCTTTGATTAAATATCATGAAATTAATTCATACTTACAACTATAACTTGGTAGTCTATTCTATTCAGTTCCTGAATTTTAATAAAATAAAACTGTACTTTAAGAATATTTTTTAAATTATTAAAGACTATGTTATATACAGACTTTTAAAACCATGTATTTAATGATGAAATATGTGTTTAACAGGCAAAATTATGATCAATATAGAGTTTTCTTTAATTCCAAATATTTTTTCATAGGTGTTGATGAAATTCTATTGCTAAATGTGCTGGAAGAAATTGATAACATAGTCCTGTTTGGAAATATGTCTCACATTATGGAATTTCTTCATGTATGAATGATCTCCTGAATCTTATAAAATCTGTAGGAACAAGACTATTTTTTTATGTCAAGTTTATTTTTGCACTAAGTGTAGACCATGGTCTCACTCCTTGGCCAAATTCTGCTCTATGGCTTCAACTGTAACCCATTTAAGCAGCTAATCTCTGCCATTCCTGTCATCACTGAACAAGTGTATAAATAAAGAATATGGGTAATGTAGATAAAATCATAACAAGTTAGTATAACACAAGTCAGTCTTTTGAATAAGATGATATTCAAATATTTCTTTTCAAATAACATATACATTCTAAATAAAAAGAGAGTAAATATTCTTTTTACCATATATTTGGAACTTCCATCAGTCAGTTTATTACAAATATATTTATTGCATAAATATAAAGATAATTATTGATTCTAAAAAATAACTTAATATAAAACAAACTTTAACAATTTTCTAATAAGCTAGAGGCCTAGTGCACAAAATTCATGCATGGAGTCATGGGTCCCTCAGCTCAGCCTTTACCCTCTCCAATCTGAGAACCCTCAGGGGATGTCCAACTACCAGCAGTTGGGACATCCCCTCTCGCAATCTGGGACCACTGTCTCCTAACTGCTAACCTGCCTTCTTGCCTAACCACCCTAACTGCTCTCTCCTGCCAGCCTGATCACCCTTAGCCACTTCTTCCTCAGCCTAACCACCATGGCTTTGTCTAGAAGGATGTCCAGAAGTTGTCTGGTCTAATTAGCATATTACCCTTTTATTAGTATAGATACTGGATAATAAGATTTAGTATGAATATTAACAACATGCAATAGATATGCACATTTACGAACAAAATGTGTGAACCAAACATAGCATATTATAAATTATACTATAAAATACAATAATGCAGAATATGTCATATCATACTTATTTTCTGTGAAATTATCTTAAGTACAAAATTAAAAATTGAATATTATAATCTTCGATAACTCTATTTAGGTTTGAGTTAATTTTATTTAGATATTAAATCCTCAAAGGAAAAGTCTTGTCTGAGAATATTTCATGTCTTATGAAAATAAACTGAAGGCATGTTGTAAACCAACCAGCTCAAAATTTAATAAGAAATAAAATGCAAGGCAGGCGCATGTTAGCAAACCTCTTGGATCTAGGAGCAGGCTCAAGGTGACTAATTATTTGGCTCAACCTATATTTAAACTCATCAATTTGACTCTAAATCATATTCTCATGATAGCTCACTGTGAACATATTAATCTAAAAAGATATAGGAATAAGAATAGGAATAAGAATATTAGTGTTGTTTTAGTAGAAAAGAAGACATTTCTCTTTCCTTTTACTTTTTTGTATTTTGCCCATTGCTTGCATGAATATGAAATTTGTTATGGGAAAAAAAATTCACTTGTGCTAGGCATGTATCCTAATATCGAGGGACTATGAATCATTAAATTTTCATCATTTTTTTGCAGATTTTCAGATTAGCCCTCATCATAGTGCAGAGCTCAAAAATAGGGTGTGAAAAGACTTTTCTCTGTGCTGCCAGGAATGTGAAGGTCTGAAATCACTCAAAATCCTTCACGACAGGCAGGAGAGAATGCACAATAGAGAGGTCAAAGCCAGAGACCCCGTGTAATGCCACCTGGAAAGATTCAGCTTCAAGCAATACACAGAAAATCTTTAATAAATTAGTATTTTCTTAAACTTTCTGATTCTCTTTATATAAAAATTAAAGAAAATTATTTAATGCTTCCAGAATTAGCTCATGCTTATTAATAAGACATCTCAAACAATAGCCCACTTTGTTTTTAATAGCACCCAAGTCCCACATGCATAAGTTACTTTCCAAATTTCAAAGAACTATCCTCTGATAACCCATTATTATCTTACTAATGTAACGATAGACTTAGTGATAAGTTCTATTGTCTTCGATTTTTCAATTTTGTTTTTTTAAATTATATTCTAAGTGTGGTCTGTGTATATCTAAGCTATCTCTTTACTTGGCATTTCATTTTTAAGGTTGAAACATTGCTATATGACTTGACCTTTCTGAACAGTTCACCCAGGGCAATCTGTACAGATAAAAGTTAATAATTTGTTAAAAATTATTATATTTCTGACTAAACTAGTTTTATAAACATATTGTACAAAGGTAGGTTTATAATCACTTGTATGGAAAATAATACATTAATTAATAAATGATAACACAAAAATAAACTGTTCTGCATACTCCCAGAAATACTACATCTTATTGGAATGGAAAATAGTAAGGCTACTTAGGAAGTTGTCAGTTTCTTACTACCTGATCCAGAGATCTTATTCCTTGGTATTAACCAAAAGGGGTTGAAATGTTATACTCACACAAAATCTGCACATGGTTTATAGCAAGAGACAACCAATCGATGGATTTCTCTAACTTGGATGTTTCAGTCTGTTTTTCCTTCTCTCTTTACTCTCTCTGAAAATCAATGGAAAAAATATCTTCGGTGAGGATAAAAAAGATATTGTTTTGGTATGTGATGTTGGATAATTAGGAAGGCTATGCATGTATGGGGGCAGGGAGTATATGGGAAATTTATGTACTTTCCTTTAAATTTGTAAAAAGCCTAGAATTGTTCCCAAAAATTAAAAAAAGAAAGAAATATTAAAGAATAATTATTAAAGATGCTACTGTGATCTATTTAGGTAAACTAGACCAATTTTTAAGTGAGTGATTATAAATCAGTGTACCATATTGAGTAAATTAATGTCTCATTTTTGTCTCTACTGTAAAAATGAAGTATTTGCAATTTAAGTATTCATTAAAGTTTTTCAAATTACAGTATAAAAAGTTAATTTCACAAAGATGTTTGTCTTACTATCATGTAAGTCTCAAAACTAAATTTGAAATAAATAAAATTATATTCTCTGATTTATATGTGGGAAAATTGAAGTCTCAAGAACTCAGAATAATTGTCCATCTCTTCAAGCTTAGTAAGAGCAGAGAGAGAAATTAAACTACATCCTAAGGCCTTACTGGAACACCCCAGAGTAAGTTCTTAAACTAATTATGTGGAAGATTTGAATCCACAAGGTTGTGCCTTAATTTTGGAACTTAAACAAATGAATTGCACATAATATGCTAAATGTCCTGTCCATGCAAAATTTGTTTTATTTGGAAGTGCGTGTAGATTTCCCCTTCTATGACTTTAGAAGACTGGCAATCTTTTTCTTTAGAACTGTATTTTAACAGTAGATAATTCCAAGGGCATAGATTATACTTATCTGCATTGTATGTTAATACTTCAACAAATAGTTTTCAGGAGGGTTGTTTTTACCATTATTACATTATCCAGGGAGTCACTGTTCATTCCATTTACCTTATTTATAACCACCAAAATGTCAAGTCAACTTGGTCTGCCCAAGCCATTCTTAGATAATTAAATAGGTGAAAATTAGAAGGTTTTGAGTTCTTATTGTGCTAGAAAATGAATGGTCTTATCAAGACTTGTTAAGGAGAAAGAGAGAACTAATTAAACTCATTGGAGAGACACGGATATTGACATGTATTTTGCACTTGTAAATAGTAGTTGTGACTGTTAGTCATTTAGTCCTCCAGGTAATCAAATAAGGGCTAATTGAATTCTGCACTTGTCAACTGAAACAATAATTCAAAGCCATTTTATAGGAATGCCAAATTCATTGGAAAAGAAAAAGTAAACAGGGTGATTTTCACATTCATTCTCTTCGATTTGTTTTGTCATGCTAGATACCTCTCTTGGCTACTTTTCTACTGATGGCCTAAAGGTGGTTGTTCCTTAAGTGTCCATGTTTAGACTTCAGTACATTTTAAATGCTTTTTTAGATGGTTCCATCCACATCATGATTTCAACTGTCATCTCATTCTGATGTTACCTTTATTTTATGCTAAGTGTGAACAAATTGGTTTCTTAGATTCTGACACGGGTATCAAGCTATGTTTTGAGAAAATATAAAATTACTGTGAAAGATACTGCTTTATGTTTTTTTTGAAACTCTTATAAAAGGCATAAACATTTATAATTGCTATTAGAGGCTCAGTGTACAAAATTTGTGTATGGGGATGAAGGGTTTCCCCTTTGCCCAGTCTGTACCCTCTCCAATCTGGGAAACCTCAGTGGATGTCCAACTGCTGGCTTTGCACCTTCCTTTTATTAAATCTTATACTACCTGCCTATTAATTACATTAATTATAATATGCATTAATGTGATTGAAAATTATTCATAGTTGTGATTAATTTTATGTCTATCATCTTAGTATCTTGCCATTATAGAATTTTAAGTTAAAAGGCTTCCCTCCTCAGAGTTTAAACATATTCTCCTATTGTGTTTCCACTTACATTACTCATTATATTACATTATTCTTATTTTTGTTTCTCTATTAATTTGTCATTTACTCTGGCTACTTTTCACATTTTTTCTATCATTTGTTATAAGCAATTTGATTATGCTGTACCTTGCATTAGTTTTCTTCATATGTTGGTGCTTGCAGTTTCTTAAAGTTCTTTTATGTATGGAGAATGGAATATGTCTCCCCCAAATATACCATTTCAGTATAAGGAATATTTTGAGCTGAAAGCAACTGACAATTTACAGATGCAGAAAGAAGCCTTCCCGGAACTTCCCTTATCTGAACAAAGCAGAAACTGCTGAGAAATGAAGACTGGTGTAAATGCACTCTCCAGAAGTTTTATGGCCATGAAGATCATGAAATAAAGCCTAAAATAAGGCACTAACTATGGTCTGCAGAAAACTATAATAAAATAAACTTTATCTTCCATTACTTTTCTCTATTTATCTACCTACCAAGAATTTGCTGCCCCTAGAAATCTAAATTATTTTCCCTTTGTCTTACCACTTCTCTAACAACGTATCATTCAATATGTTATACAAGCCCAAGTATTAACCACCCTTTTGAGTTACTCATCACTGAGTTTCTTCCACATGTGTGCACACTGTACAGATTAATAAACTTTTCTTTTTATTTGCTAATATGTGCTTAGTCATTTTAATTTCTAGGGCATCAGCTGGGGAGCCTAGGGGGCACTGAAGAAGGGATTTTTTTTTCTCTGCTGTATAATAAATTTTGAGTAATTTTGGTGATTATTTCTGTCCCCTCAGCTTCAGGAATTTCTCAAGCTGTATGCTTGATTGTGTGATGCTGGCTTCTTATAGCGCACTGATACTCTCTCTGTTCATAAAAAAAAAATTAGAAAAATAGCTTGTATGCATGTGCTATTTATACAAGATAATACTTGTTATGTCTTCAAGTTTCACTAATGTTTTATGCAATTTCAAACATGCCATTCAGCCTACTAATGTAGCTTTCATCTTACAAGCTGTAGTTTTCATGTCTAGATGTTTTATTTATACACACGTCCCCACACCTAAACCACCCAGAGCCAGCAAGTCCTCACTTCTGTCTGGAGCACCACTCCAGTAGCTCCCTTGGTTTGCCCACTTCCCCCTCATAGCAGCTTGCCCCTTTTCCCCCTTCACACTGCTCTGGCCTGCATATGCAAATTAACCTCCATCTTGTTGGGTTAACTTGCATACTGACTCTGATTGGTTGTGGGCATAGCAAAGGTACAGTTAATTAGCATTTTTCTCTTTTATTAGTGTAGATTTTATATGTTCCTGATTTTACCTAAATACTTGAAAAATACAGTTTTAATAACTTCAAAGTATCTCTGGTAATTCTAATGTCTGAATTAATTCTGAATTAGTATCAATTTTAATTATCTTATTTGGATTTTTACTTTTTTTTTCTTTTTTAACTTCTTTCTAGGCCATGTAACATTTGATTAGATGTCAGATTTTGTGAATATTGAGTTATCGTGTTTTACTTTAGAAGAATATTAAATGTCCTTGAGATCTGTCTGAGACATGTAACTAATGTAAAATTAAGTTTGACTCTTTCAAACTGACTGAGTGTTTAGTTAGGTCTATATCAGGGCTCTGTCTAGGGTCCATTATTCCCACTACTGAAGCAGGACCTTCCTTATACTGTTCAAAATGCCCATGAACCATGGGATTCTCTAATCTGGGAATTGGGAATAGGCACTAACCCTTGTCCTCTGTTGTCACCCTTAATTCTTTCAGATGTTTCTTCCTCCAATTCTTGCAGTACATATATTTGCTTATCAGTACTACACTTAACACACAAATGGAATATTCTGCACAGTCCCAGATACCTGTCTTTGTGCTGTTCTCTCATATTTGGTGGTCTTTACTATTATGCTGGTCACCTTGCTCTCACCACACAATTAGCCTCTTCTCCTTAACATAGGAATCTATCTAGCTCTGTCCTCCCTGCATTTAGCCAGAAAATTATCTCAAAGAAATGTGGTTTATCCTAGGTCTTTTTTCATTTGTTTCCCATTTTTCAGGAATTATTGCTCTTCATTGCTTGATGTACAGTGTCATGGATAACACTTTTTTATTTTTGGTTTTTTCAAGTGGGGTGAAAAATCCCATCACTGAATATTGTTCCAGATGTAATAATCCAGTAGGGAAGGGCATTTTTTGTAATGTACAAATAAACTTTCCTAATAAATATCCCTCGTTCCATGGTTCAGGGAACTAATGTGGTATTTTTCCTCTTGCTCAGTATATAGTCCAAATACACTGAATGGTCAGACTATTATGATCTCTGAACACATAATAATCTGGCCACTCAGTGTATATCCTATATTATAAAAGGCTAATATGCAAATTGTCCCCTAGACCAGGAGTTCTATCAGCATGCAGGCAGGCCAATTGCTCATGTCCCTTCCTCTTGTCTAGGCTGGCCAGACCACACCCATGCATGAATTCATGCACCAGGCCTCTAATATATATGCACTGAGTGGCAAGATTATTATGCTTTCAAAGATCATAATAATCTGGCCACTCAGTGTAATATCAAGAACTGGATAAACATACAATATGTCTCTCAACACACTGGGCCTGATAAGGGAAGAACTCAGGCAATGAAACATTTATTACCTCACTTCCATTAAGTGGGTCAGACCTGTGGATCTCTGCGGTATCTTGAGTCACTTAGGATTTCCATGAAGTCAGAGCAAATATCCTATAATCCTGAAGACCCCAGATATTTTTCTTCACCCTATGAAACTATAGTTTACTATGCTTTATTATGCAAAAATTAGGATATGTGGAATTTAAGTATGTTAGATAAAAATTCATATACTTTGATTTTAGTAGAGGAGTTAACTCTTAGATGAAATAGCAACATCTTTTATAATAGGTGTTTCTCATAACCAAACTAAATTGACTACACTTTCTCCTAGAAAATTATTCAAAGAGCACTCTTACTACTTTGTCTACCAAAAATGCTGCAATTTGACAAATTCTAAATACCACTCCTTAATATCTTCATTCATGTTTAGTTTGTTTAATTATTTTTCTCTCTCAACAAATATTTTGTATTGATTGTTATGTGTCAATCACTATTCTAGAGTTTTGTTTTCAGAGATGAACAAAGTAATTTAGTCTATCTTTGTGACACAAGCTAATGATATTTATCTCAGATTCATAAATTTTATAAAAATATTCTGTGATAAATTTTGACCCATAGTATAGGCATTGATATATATGTTTTATACCTCCCTCCCATCACATCATCGCTCAAAGACAGAGTGCCCTGAACAATGCATGTATTATATGCTGAATTACATTTAGATAATAGACTGCAGTTTCTAGATTTGTGGGTTCCCTGGAAACATTGAATTTTCTGAATATAATTTAAGACATACAAACACAATGTACTCACTCAGGAAAATACACTTAGGTCATTGGAAGTGATTTTCCCCATATGAATGAGGAAGTATATATTTGTTAATAATGTTATAATATATTACTTACACATAAGGAGGATAGAATTTGAAAAGCAAATTGTGTTATAATTAAGATCTCTTTACAAAGTAATGTGGAAATTCCATATTATAAAATGCAGGAAAATTGAATATTAAAATTTCACACTTATAATTCTATATTTAACACAAATGTCAATGTCAAACTATACACAAGTGGTAAGTCTATAAAACATTTTATGTATTTCTTCATAAACAAACAATAGCTAAGCTAAAATGCATATTAAAATCTTCAGAACCTACAAAATCATGTTTTAAATGACTTAATTTGAGTTGTATTGCAGATGATCTACCATTTTCATAACATATTTTACTATAATTTCCTTCTTCTAATGACTGTATAATTAAACTATAATGGGAAATGTAAGCTTATGTATATTCATAGAGAATTTGTTATAACAAACAAACCATAATTAACGAAAAACCAAAATATATTTTAATTTATATAAAGGTTTATTCCATACAACTCATTTTTGCTTTTCAAAAAGAAGGGCAAAATAATAAAATACTAAATTCTTGATCTAATGGGCCACATAATTGAAATCTTTCTTTTCCTGTTGTTTTTAAAATATAGAGTGTGCAATAATTTAGTTAATATAATGAAAGTAATACAATTGCTACTTCATATTATTGTGCTTGTTAGAATAACACTGTAGAGAAAATTATCACATGCAGGGAAAATACATTTTATTTTAGTTTTTGAATAACAAAACATGGTGCTTACATATAAGCATATGTACAGGTTTAATACTTGGTTATAATAGAACTTAGGTACTAAAAGCTAAAACATTTTCATCTCACTTGACAATTTGTGAGTCACTATCATTTGCAATTAATATTAGTTTCCTTAGTAACCACAAAGTGACCATGATATGCATAATTGACATTCAAACTATATAATGGAACAATTAAACAAATGATTGGGTTACCTAATCAATTATTTGTATTGTGTATACACATATGCAATTGCATCACGCACCACTTAATGAAAGGTATAAGTTCTGTGAAACCCTTTGTTAGGCGAGGTCATCATTGTGTAAACATTATAGAGTACATTTACCCAAACATAGATGGTATAGCCCACCGCACACCTGGGATACACAGTACAGCACAGTCCTTTCTGTGGTTTATCATTGACCGAAATGGATTTATGTAGTACACTACCGCACTTTGTTATTTAAACTGATAACAAGCATTTATAATTTAAACAATTAAAAAATTTGAACAAAACCATGATGATATTATTTTCTTCATTTGTTTTCATAGAAATGAGATAAACACATTTCTTAAAATGGTATGTCCATCTTCCTTACCAATTCATAAACTAGGGGCTATAAATCACATAGCAGGGCATGAAAGTACTGGAAATGCCATGATACAGGGAACAAGAAATTATATACTCTCGCAGTTTATGTGGGTCTCTAAACCTCAAGAGTAATGCAGATCTGCACTAGATGATTTTTTTGTACAGTCAGTAAAACATGCATATGTGTGTATACACACACACACACATAATCATATTCTATGTGATGGTTTGAAACATTCCATGACTTTTCTCTGATCATAGTTTTCTTATCTAATTTTGATTTTTAAATCATGTATGTTTTATACATTTTCAAAAACAAAATTATAGGTAACATAATAAGAAAAGAAAACCAAAACTAAAATTAAAATATACATATAGAAAAAACGAATTAATCAAAAAATTTTTCAATGCAAAATGTTTAACTGAATGCCCTCAATGAAACATACTCAAAAGGCAAAAGATAGTGTAAAAATGAACTGGGTATTAATTGACTTGTTTTGATAGTGCTACTAATATATTAAGTCTGTAACAATATGTGTCTGTTAAAAGATAGAAAAGAAGTAAACATAGAAACATTTCTTGATTTTCCTCTGCAATAAATGAGATAGGATTAAGAATAAGGGTGGCTGAACATAGTGTTAGATGTAAACTAGAGATATCAGTTTAAATTTAAAATAGCTTTACAAAATTATTTCACAGCTCTGTTCCCCCGACAGACATGGGGAAAATGGTCTCCCCAGTTTGAAACTACTGCATTTAGTTCACATATCTTCATTTCTAAATACCATTGCCCAGTAAAAAGATCTCAAATAATGATATATATGGGTCAGAGAAAGTTAAAGGAAAGCCTAGTGTAGTTTGTTGCATCAAAAAGTAAGAAGGAGCACAAATACTAAATGACTAATTCTTTTAGCAACTCAAAATATTTTGATTCTTTCAGCTCAAAAGAGCAAATTTGGGGACAATTTAAAGATTAAAAAGAATAATTGTAATATATTTCAATACACATAATCAAAATAAAATTCTGAACCCATAACAAAATGATAACAAAAGGAAGGGAATTTAATTATAGAAAAATATCTATAGAAGAATGTCAGTCAGTGTTTGGGTAAGAAATTATAGAATTCAAAATTTGTAATTGTATCCCCACTAATGTAAGGCTTTATTCAGGCAGAGGATATCAATGGGTACAGAAAGCATTTATAAAATATTATTGGAAAATAGGAAAAACATTGATCCCAAACATTAGCTCCCAGATCACTTATTAATTAATGTGGGAAAGTTCTCTTTATAATGAAGAAATCAAGAGAAACCACCAACCAAGTAATCAAGCTGATCATCACCAATAATAGAATAATGCAACCGGACACATACAGCAGCATCCCTAACTAAAGTGCTATTAACATCAACTTTCATTTAAAATCCGTTTATTAGGAAGCTGTTAGAAAAATACAGAATGTGAGATATTTTGCAATACAAGTGCAATAAACTGTATAAAATATTAATGTCATAAATGACAAAAATTAGATAACTATTACAGAGCAAATAGGATTATATATCTATAATAATAATAATAATAATAATAACAATAAAGCATAATATGCTAATTAGACCAGTCAGCTGAACAACCTTCTAGACGTCATTTCAGACTTTCTTCCGGATCAGGCCTCAGCAGTGGGAACTGAGGTAGAGGCAGTTAGGCCCGATCAGGCATGCAGGCAGAGATGGTTAGGGGTGATCATGCTGGCAGGCAGGCAGAAGGGTTAGGGGCAATCAGGCAGGCAGGCAGACAAGTAGTTAGGAGCCAGCAGTGCAGATTGTGAGAAGGATGTTCAACTGCCAGTTTAGGCCCAATCCCACTGTGGAATTGGGCCAAAACTGGCAGTTGGACATCACCTAAGCGGTCCTGGATTAGTAGAAGGTGCAGGCTAGGCTGAGGGACCCCCTCCTGTGCACGAATTTCATGCACTGGGCCTCTAATATATGAAAAATAAATGCAATTTACATCTATTGAAAAAAATCTTGAAGTGAACAGAAACAAACAGATCTGAAGGGTATTACTGGTAGAGTTGGGGAATCTTAATTTAAATGAAATATTGAATAATACTGTTTTAATGTGACATTTATTAAGTGTGATGACCTTGGTTATGTAAAAGAATGTCCTAGTTTCTACAATAATATAATTGGATGATATCTACAACTTACTTTCAAATGGCCAAAACGAATGTGTGTGTGTTTGTGTGTGTGTGTGTGTGTAGAAAAACATAAAGATGTGGTAAATTGTTATCAATGAATATAGGTAAAACATGAAAGTTAAACTTTTCATTATAAATTTTAAAGATAAAGAATGGAAGAAAGAACAGACATTGATGTGTAAGGTAATTTATAAATATCATGTCTTGGTGAATTTGAAAGATAATTAAATATGAGATATTATAAATATACTTATAAATAGTACTTAATAAATTTGATTTTTACTTCTTAAAAATAAACAAAGTGATTGAGTCTGAAATAGTTCTAAAATATTTAAACATGTTAGAACTCTCTAGTTACAGCAGAAAGGGCAGATTTTTGCATTCTTGGTAAATGTATTATCTAAGTCCCAATTATTATTTTCCACTTTGATTGAGAAATAGCTCACATACAGTAGCATATAAGTTTAAGACACACAGCATGCTGGTTTAATTTACATTGGACTTAACTTTAATACAATTCCTTAACTTTATACATTCACTTCTCCTCTCCCTCACATTTTAGGTTAATATTGTCAAAATGTATGTATTTTATATATATATATATATATATATATATATATATATATATATATATATATATCTCAACAGGACAACAGGTCATGCTGGTTATGATTATTTTTACTACATCCATTTTTTTTTAACTTTTAAACTAGAGTTGTAAGTGAATTATGCTCTACCATTACCAAATTACAGAATCTAAATTTAACTGTATACTTACCATTACCTGTAAGAATTACACTATAGTTTTATGTTGTTATGTTAATTAATGTCCTTTTACTTCCACTTAAAGAACTCCCCTTAACATTTCTTATAAGGTATAATTATTTTCAGTCCTCCTGCCTCTGGTGTCTCAAATGGATTATTTTTTAAGTGGAAGGAAAGTGTAATCAGTACTAAAAACTTTAATAACAAAATTGTATGCTGGTTTTCAGCAACCAGCATACAATTTTGATATACATGCACATGTAATCATAAAAATATGTATCAAAATGGGCAGAGACAGTAATGGTACTCTGGGAATTCTCACCTCACATTCCCCACAACTAACACAGTCAGCTCTATAAATGTGGACTTGTACTTTACACATCAGTTTTGTTCATTGTTCCCAAGTTTTCAGGTAATGGATTATGGCAACTGAACTAAGTGCACAAAACACTGTGGAAAAGAAAAAGGAAAAGTCAAAAGGACAAATAGATTGTTTCCATTTAACTTGCTTTTCCACTAAAAATAGTGCCATTCTCTTTGAGAGGTGATAGATCATTCTTAGGCTCTCCAGTCAGAAAGTAAGAGCAATAATCTCATCTCTCAGTCTTATCCTCTGGGTCACCTGGAGCAGATTTTTCTACTTTCTACTCAGCTTTCTCATTAATAACATTGTGATAGCAGTTTGAATGTCTCCCAGTGTGGGAGAAAGAAAGAAGTGGCATAAAACAGAAATGTATAGCCATGTGATTTACTCTTAATATAGGTTAGAATTTAGCAATGGCCATTGTATAAAGGAAATAAATTATCACGTTAACAATATAAACCTTTCCTGCTTGCCTGCCAACTGGTTTTCTGGGCAGTAACGGGAGGCTCCTAGGTTCCTCCTTCTAGGCTTTTGTGTATCTATTGGCATAATTCCTAGAAGCTTAAAACAAAGTAGGGAAATCCCTGAAGAAAAATTGTATGTTGTTTTAGTCTTGTACATTCTGGGGCCCGTATTTTTCTATAAAATCAATTATGAAATGCAATTTAAAGAACTGTTATCTGACCTCTGATATCTAACATATTTGTGGGCTTTTTATTCATTTTTTCAAAAGAGAGCTCTAACATATACATAAACAGATTTTCTGTGAATGTGGTATTTTAGGAATGGAAATATCTGCTGAAGATAAACTGTAAGAGGGAGATGGAAGATCACTGGGCAACCCTGACTTCTCAAAATCCTCTTAACAAAAGTGGATATCTCTTCTTTGAAAGAACAAATGAACCTTGAGTTGACTGCTGGGTGTATGATTGCCCTCAAAGGAGAGCTTTGAGAATCCACCAGCTCACATTACACAATAAATATTGCCCTTAATACAGTAATTATTTTGAGCTGAACTTTCCACATTTAATCCAGTTATTTGCCTTTATGCTGCTGGTGCTTCCTGTAGGCAAGCACCTTTGCCATCCCAGTGTGGCAATCATTGAAAACCCTGTAGGGCATTGTCTATGTGTCTGCCGATAAGCCGAGAACAAGAGGTACTCTGACACAGAGAAGAAAAAACTGCAATTATTTTGTCCAGAATTAATTAAAAATTGTACATATTAAACCCAGTCAGTGTTCCTCAGTGGTTAAGAACTGATCCATCAACGAGGAGGTCACAGTTCCATGCCTGGGTTGTAGGCTCAATCTCTAGTAGAGGGTATGCAAAAGGTAGCCAATCAATGATTCTCATCATTGATGTTTTCATCTCTCTCTCCCTCTTCTTACCTCTCTGAAATCAACAAAAATATTTTTAATTGTACACATTAAGAAGTTAAAATGTATACAGAATTATTTATAATTAAAAGAATAAAAGAGAAAGCAAAGCAACTATCCAAATGGGTATAATAAACAGACTCCTTAGACCAATATGCTTCACATAATTTGATCTTTATATCTTCATGAACATTAGCTTTCAAATATATAATATCTTGGGTCCAATTACACTTAAGACATAATACAAACAGCTATGTTTCATATTATTAAGCATAATTGAAACACAGTATAAAATCAGTGTTAAATTTCAGTCAATGGCCAGTCAATGAGAGGCTGTAAAGCATAAAGTGTTTTAGAAAGCTAAGACTTATATAATCTGTAAAACCCTTCTGTGGACACATAAAACATATATTATTCTATATGTTCTTTTATACTCCACACTCACTGTCATTTTTTAAAATCTGTGATTATTTGAGTTTTCTGATATATTTTAGATTATAAAATTACTAGAGGCCCGGTGCATGAAAATCCATGCACTGGACGGGGAGGTCCCTCAGCTTGGCCTGCCCCCTTTCACAATCCAGGAGCCCTCAGAGATAGGAGGTGACCAGGCGATCAGGGGAATGTGACACCCCATCATACCTCTGCTCTTCCACTGCCAGCAGCACAAGCCTCAGCTGGCCCTGGTTACATGAGCCTCAGGTGGCCCTGGGTGACTGGGCAGCTGTCATTCAAGGCTTGCCTGCACTTTAGGACAGCTCTAGGTGGCTGGGGGCCTGAGGGGTCTGGGGGACTCTGGAGCAGGCACATGGAATAGCTGGTCCTATCTGGGGGCAGACTCAACCTTCCCATGCACTTGTCACCCCAGCAGTGCTGAGGGGAGTGGGCGCTGCCATCTTTGAGGGCATGGTAGCTAATTTGCATATTTCTTCCTTATTGGCTGTAGGTACCACATTCTTTACGATGACATGAGGGTCAATTAGCATATTCCCTCTTTATTAGATAAGATTTTCAAGTAACATTTAAACATAGTATAAATCTGAATCAGATTTCAAAGGCTAAGGAAGGATGTGTTTAGCTTTCTGTAACTTATGATAAGACAAACTCAATAAGTAAATGCTTTCTGAAAAATGTCAGCCTAACATCCTTCAAGTAACAGTGTTACTAGTTGGTTTGAACACTATTTTTCTCTGTTATAAACAAACAAATTTTCATTTTTCCCTTGCAGACTTGGATATTTTAGCATAGGACAAGATAGATTTCAATAGCAAGAAAGCAGAATCACAGAAATGTGTACCTGTTCTTGATTGATAGTCCTTTGTTAGTTCTTCTGAAACACAGAAAACAAAAGGCACCAGTTCAGAATCCCAAAAGGCACCAGTTCAGATGAATATTGGCCATGAACTTAGAATATTTTTTGTGCCTAATTAAAAAATGCTAAGAGCTCTTTTATGCTTAATAAAAGAGAGAATGAATGACTTATTGAAATTGTAGAATGTCAATATTCATTGAGATGTTCTACATAAATTTTTTCATCAATCAGTACTGCATGTTCTAGGAATCTAGAAGCAAAAAAGATTTTAAAAGATAACATACATATCACCCATAGTTTGGGACCGTATATTACATTTGTTAAACTATATCAAATCCTAGTAAAATGTAAATTTCACAGAGACAGTGATTTCTGTCTAATTTGTTGCCTCATGTTTTCTAAATACCTATATCAGTGCCATAACAATAAATGTTAAACAAATGAATAAGTACAGAAAAAGGCAGTACATGAGTACACAGAAACATACTATGTTTCTATGAAAGTAATAATCAAACAGTAATGAAAATTCTTCAATCTAAATTATTTTTACCATGGGATATAACATTCTCTAAAGGTTGAGGCATGAACATTTAGGGATAGTTGGGGATATGTTATTTTCTTTTTTTCTACCACAATGTTTTAAAGATTTGCTACTCTTACTAAGACACATTTTGACTTGTCAACAAACTAATTTGGCATCATATTAGGAATTGCTTTAAATGTTTTTAAATAAATAATATCTATACTGTATATAATAAACCATATTATATATATGGTTTTTTAGTATAGTGCAAAGCAAATGCTTAAGGAAAATACACAGTATATTTGGACTTATTTTGAAGTTAGGTGATCATTTTGTGTGCATAAAAGTATAACTTAATCATCTGAAAATATGACACATTATTTACTAAAAACAACAAGGGAAAGAAAGAGGACAATAGCCCTCCCCGGGAAGCTGTGGAAGCAGTACACAGCAACTTTGCTCAGCTGCCAAAACATAATGAAACATCAGTGATCTTCCAGGGCCAAGTCGTTAGTTGGTATTTTGCTTTTTCTCCTGACCTTTAGGAAAGTAACTAATATCAGAAAGCCTGAGCAATCATGTAAGGCACATACACAAATGAACAAGGAAGATTGCAGTGCACCTGTACAATTTCTGGAAATTGGTTGGAGTCCCTGGGGCCAGATTGTAAGGCAGCATCGACCCCATATTCCGTTCTTAACATTGAGCTGAACTGAATCGTGTAGTTATTTTTATTGTCGCTTGTTCTCTGGTGTGGGTGACAACTTACTATTCTATAGCGGGATTTGACTATGAAATAGTGCCCACGACTGGTCACACACCAGCAGTCAAGGAGGCCCTTGTACTTTCTAATTGCTACAGGGAAATCTTTTGGGCAGTTTGTGATTGAAATAAATAAATAAATATACAAACACGGCAACTCTGGCCTTGCTGAAAAGTGAGTAGAAAATAAAATTGAAGGCCAGTTGCTTCACCCTGCACATAGAATAAGTGTTCCCTTAGGCAGGTCTGGGGCAGGGTACCGCTTTATCCATCAAGGATGGCAGTTGCAATTTTCTTCATAGTTTGATTGCAAATACCAAGGACCCGTGAAAAGTTCCTCATCTTCAGGAGCCACTTATCATAATGGTTCTTAGACCATGGTGGTTTCAGTTTGAATAGTAATCCCAATGCATTTATTATCTGCCTTATTTAGATAACATCACCAAATACTACATAAACTAATCTCCCTCCAGAATGCATTTGAAATGTCAAAAGGCACTTTAATATTATGTATATTTTTACTTCACTAGTAAGATGCTCACACACACAAACACACACACACACACACACACACACACAAGCACACACAATTCTTTGATTCGTGAGTAGAGCAGTAAGATCAAAGAAACCATTACATTCTTAAAGGCAGCTCATCTAATCTTTAGTTATAGGCTTTGATCTAAGAGTTTCTGTCTTATAAAGCCTAGATCAATAATTCTCATATTTATCTGTAATCTGTGCCAGATGCATTTTAAGCCTTCACCCATCTCTGGCTCATTCATTGCACTAACTTTTCAATGGCTTCCCTGACTCTATGCTACTTCCACTGGGAACCAGCTTTCACATTGCCACTAGAATGAACTCTCTAAGGCAGGCGTCTTCAAACTACTGCCCGCGGGCCACATGCGGCCCGCAGAGGAGTCTGATCCGGCCCGCCAGGTTTTTTGGGCAGTGAGCGCAGCCGAGGTGTTACAGTAGGAATTAGTAGTTCATATAGTCCGGCCCTCCAGCTCTCTGAGGGACCGTGATCTGGCCCCCACTTTAAAAAGTTTGAGGACCCCTGCGAGGCATACTGACACATCATTCCCTTCACATTCTCTGATAACTCCTAGTGCCTAGAGTCCATACTCCTCATTTAGGTACGTAGGTGAAATTTGAAGTCCAAGTTTACTTTAAATTTAAAATTGTATTTTCCTTTAACAGATTGCATACTTCTCTATTAATACTGTATCCCTAATGTAAACAACTCCTATTCATAATTCGGTACTAATTAAATATATCCTCCCTTTATTTTTATTTTTTATCATCTCTTTATTATTTCACAGAATATATAACTACTTTATGTGCACTTATAGATCATTTTTTCATACTTCTGTCTAGTACTTATTTATAATACTAGACTTACATTCTTTCCCTCCTCCCTGAATATTGATCTCTATAAAGATAGTAACCATTTGCCTCACATACAATAGGCACATAATACTTGATACTGAGTAAAACACAAAGTTATACTGGCCTTCTAAACAAACAAGACCCAATCTGAAGGTTTAACACATATGCACGTGCACACGCGCGCACGCACACACACACACACACACACACATTCAATGTTGGGCCATAAGCATTAAAATAACTAAAAAATACTGTGTATTTCTAATAAAGGGTTTTAAAAGATGTAAGTTCAATGAGCATAGAAATGTTTTACTTACTGATATATCACCAGCAGTTTGAAGGGACATGGTACATAATAGATGCTTTAAAATATGTGTACAAGTAATATATTACTGTACACCACTATTTGGGAAGTCTGGTCTGCTAAAGTCAAATTAGTCTTATTAAATATATTAAAGATCTAAAATGGTAGTAAAATTATTACTCTGAAGGACAATTTAGATTTTTATGCTAAGGAGTTGATGAAAGGTAGTTCAACAAAGAAGTATAGTGATGGCAAATACTGGTATCATATCAGGCAAAATTAGGGTATGCTCAAAAGTCACTGGATAATGGATAATGGTACTAACAACTCCACACTAGCATATGAAGTTAGCAGAGGTATAATCATGTGTAGTAATATTCAGTTACATTTCTTAAAGAAGATGATTGAAACCATGAATAACTCAATTATTGACAGGAAAAACTGGAGAAAAAGTGGAAGAAGTTCACAATTTCCCCCCTTTGGGAATGTCCTTGTTTTGAAGTGGAAAAAAAAATTACTATAGATCCAAGAGAATGATGGGGAAGATGACTGGGAATATGTGGAAATAAAATCTCCATGAAAGTCTCTCTGTGTGTTATGTGCATGTGCACACATATTAATGTATAGTGGGTGTGTGACTATATATACAGAATATGTGTGTGTGGTACATGAAAATTAGTATATTTTGACAGAATAGGATACATTTAACTGAATATAACAGAAATATATATTTCATAGTTTAAAATAAAAACATATTTAATTGAAAAACAAATACTGAATGTAAATGGCTCCAGGGTTAGTAATTGAGTCTTCATTGAAGACTCAGGTTTTTGTCTTTGGGTTGTCCTCAGTTTAGGTGCCCTCATGTTCATGAGATACTAGGCCTATGTCATATAAATATAGGTACTTCAACTGACAGAGGAATAAGAAACAATAATGCTGTTCTTTCCTTTAGAATGAGGAAAATTTCCCCAAATTGCTGCAACAGTTTTCTCCTCGTGTCAGTAAATAGAACTGCATCACATACCTGTGACCTGTGGGATGCCTGTGGGGAGCGTAAACTTGGCAGGATTTACCCCTGAGCTGAGTATTAGTGCCACCCTGCCTCAGAGATGGGAACCTTTAAAAAACTATGGTTTTGAAACAAAAAATAAATGAACAGCCAACAATGGTGTTACATCATTTTAGTTAGATATTTTTAGTAGAGACCTGATGCATGAAAATTCGTGCAGGAGTAGGCCTTCCTTCCCCCGGCTGCTGGCACAGGCTTCCTTCTGGCAGTCAGGTTCCTGGCTTCCCTCTGGCTGCCCGTAGGCACCTGGGCTCCAGGCTGCTTCCCTCCAGCCTCCAGCAGGCACCCAGTACCAGGGCTTCGCTTTGGCCCCAGCTTTGTCCGGATGGATGTCCAGAATGATGCCCTGGAAGGATGTTCATTCTAATTAGCATAATACCTTTTAATATAGATATATTGGTCTTTATATTCCTGATATTTTCCAGACTGATACAGAAATTTTAATTTTTTATAGCACGTGTTAATGTCAGTTTTCAAATATAAACAACCAATTCAATCAGCAACACAGTGCAATACTAATTGGCTTTACAGGTATATATTTAGAGCTATTTTCAGATTTACATCTGTTTCTCATCCAAAACTTGATTCTATCCAATAAGCAAATTGCTCCTTTCTCATGAAAAGGATCAATTTTTTTTATTGTAAGCAGCCAACAAAAACAACAGATTTGCAGGTGTTTCTACTAAAATACTATAAATGTGCTCCTGAAAAATCTTGTATTCTGCAAAATCCCACACTAAAAAATGTAATAGTTTATGGAGAAAATAAGTCTAGAAGAAAAAAAAATCAAAATCCAGACATAATAATATTCTAAATAATATGACAGCACAATTAAAACGCAGTATTCCCAATAAATAAATACTGCATTGGATATGTAGCTATTTGTCTTTTCAAGAAAGGAATGAGTGATCACATTGAGGACCATGCTGTTTCCGAAACGTCTTGCTCACAGGCACACCAAGGGTTGGAAAAACTACATTAGGCAAAGAACTTGCAGGGAGATTGGGACTTAAATATGTTAATGTGGGTGATTTAGCTCAAGAAGTCTGATTACCAGATATCATGGAGTCTCCAAGATAGCTTCTTCCAAGAGCATAGCAAAAGATGCACAGATGATGGCACAAATCCTGAAGGATATGGGGATTACATGAGCCAAGAGTTATAAATCAGATGTTGAGTTTGCCTTCCAATATGTGATCTCAATTCTAGATGCTGCAAAAATTTATTCAACCTATGCTAAGAATGTTACCATTAATGCAGTTGATGTGCAATTGGCAATCCAGTGTTGTGCTGACCAGTCTCTTACCTCTCCTCCCACAAGAGATTTTTTATTAGATATTGAAAGGCAAATAAAACTCCATTGTCATTGATCAAGCCATATTCAGGTCCTAGATTGCCAACTGATAGATATTGCTTGTCTGCTCCAAACCATAGATTTAATCTTTACCCCCCCAAAAAGGCATCTGCTTCTGCAGGAAGAATAGCAGTTCCATAATTAAGTGTTGGTTCAGTACTCTCACACTTGGCACCAACTCCATAAACCATGTTAGTTACAACTAAAGTAGGGACTCTAATGTCCCTCCCAGAGCAAAGTTTACAGTACAAATGTCCATTTCATAGTCCCAGGCTGTATCAGCAACAATTCCTGCAACATCAACAGTTCAGAATGTTCTGATTAATCCATCATTCATTGGATCCACACTGCCCTACTCTGCCAGCTTGGTAACCCCTAACTGCCCTCCCCTGCAGGGTTGATTGCCCCCAACCGCCCTCCCTTGCAGGCCTGGTCCCCCTCACAACTGCCTTCCCCTGCTAGCCATCTTGTGGTAGCCATCTCATGTCCACATGGGGGCAGAATCTTTGACCACATGGGGATAGCCATCTTGCATATTGGAGTGATGGTCAATCTGTATATTACTATTTTATTAGATAGGATAGAGGCCTGTTGCATGGGTGGGTGCCAGCTGGTTTGCCCTGAAGGGTGTCCCAGATGAGGGTGGGAGTTTCCTTGGGGCATGAGATGGCCTGTGGTGGTTTGCAGGCCAGCCATGCTCCCGGAGACCCAAGTGGAGGCCCTGGTATCTGGGATTTTTTTACCTTTTACAACTGAAACTTTATAGCCTGGAGCAGGGTGGGGGTTCCCTTAGGCATGGGTCAACTTGGTTGAGGGGCCTGTGGTGGTTTGTAGGCTGGCCACGACCCCCCAGAGACCCAAGTGGAGACCCTGGTATCTGGGATTTATTTGCCTTCTACAATTGAAACTTTGTAGCCTGGAGCAGAGCCAAGCTTTCTGCTGGCTCAATGGTGGCAACCATTTCTGTTGGGATTTATTGATTTTCTATAATTGAAACTTTGTAGCCTTAAGCAGAGGCCTAGGCCAGCCAGGGTGTGTGGAAATCTTGGCTTTCTCCATCACCAGAGAAGTCCAAGCCTCCCTCCTGCTCTCTCTGTGGCCACCAGCCATCTTGGTTGGGTTAATTTGCAAACTCTCTCCTAATTGGCTGGTGGACATGGCTTGATGCATGGGAGTTGATGCTAGGTTTAATTTATAATCCATGTGGACTTCACAAAACAGTCATGACGATATAACTTAACCTGAGTAATAGTTACTTTGCATATTACTCTTTTATTAGATATGATAGTTTTTAATTAAGATGTGGTATTTTCTTTACTAGAAATTATAATGGATTTTCATCAGCTTTTAAGAAATAAAGTTGTCATTCATTTAAAACAAAAAGAAATGAATGAGTTGTAAGAAGGGTTGAGATTATTAAGTAATAAAGATTTGGGACAAAATGAAAAAAAATACAATGGGATTATCCTTATAATTACTATTTCTATGTAAAACAGATGACCAACCGAGCCAAAAAGAAGCTTGAACAGTGAATATACTTAGTTCACTACTGTGCATACCTCCAGAACACACTGTCTTTTGCCTTTGTATTTTCATTCCAGATTTGCTACATGTGCCTTCATGGCACAATGCATTTATGGGCTGGAGAAAAACATTGTTTACAAAGTAATATTTCCCATTTGACTGACATCATTGTCCTATAAAGTAAAGTATCTATCTATCTATCTATCTATCTATCTATCTGTCTATCATCTATCTACCTATTTATCTATTTATCATCTATTTATGTATTATTCATCATTATCATATATATATATATATATATATATATATATATATCTGTGTGTGTGTGTATTCATGTTGCTTTATAGCTTTATATAAGCAATATATGTAAAATTTATGCTACTGAAACATAAAATGTAGCACTGCAAGCCACAGTAACATAAGTCAATTATATTTCAAATGTCAATATTGGGTCCACAAAATTATTGGGTAGCTAGTTAGTAATGCATTTTTCAAAGTCAATTGAAAAAAGAGTTTCTATCTATCCAATACATGTTTTACTGTCATAACTATATGAAGATGTCAGAGTACTTGATCTCAAAGGTCCCAGGAATCCCTGGAGAACTACAGCAGGTAAATTCCCCCATTCTTCTTTTCATTCATCCACTGCTAGACACTTGGAATAAGAAGTGGAATCTGAACAGTCACTCACCATAAGGAATAAAATGGATAATAATTTTTTAGACAATTAAACAGTGAAATTAGTACTGTGTATAACACAAAACTTGCATGGTTTTAAAACTGGGTTGTATATTTATTGTGTTCCAAACATCCTAAAACTCAAAGAGAGAAGAAACACAGTCATGGGATTCTCAGTTTTTATAAGTCAAACTGGACCAACTAATCAGGAGAAATGCAGATTTTCTTCTTTAAGACTTGATCCAGGGAACATGGTGTGGTGTACACAATAATACATTTTCAACACCCAGGAATTTTTGGCAGTTGTTGTCAGAGAACAAAGAGGTCCAACATAAAAGTTCCTATTGGCTGAAATAATTTTTGGATAACAACAAATGATGTGCTAATGGCAGGTTTGGTCCAGGGATAAGAACATTGTTTCTTTGCGAAATGCTGGTTGGTTATTAAAATACTTTTTCTGTATTCAGTTATTTAGTGAACGAAAGGGGTGAATCTGTTTATTAAAATGTTGTTTCAAACAGAACATGTGCATTGGCTTGAGGGTCAAAACAGAATTTCCATGAAAGTGTCATAGATAAGGAATCACTGGTACTAGAGACAAAAATTATTTTCAAAGAGGGCTGTGTTTCAGTAAGATTAGAACAGTGGGGTTTATTAAATTAATTTATAAAATTATATATAAAAAATATTCTCAGAGATAGCACCAAGCATATTCTCCATTAATATATACATTTTATAAGCTTGAAAATATATTATGAGAAATTACCTTACAGTGACTTAATTTACAAAACTAAATTCCCATCTCTAGGATTTCAAATGTACAATGTTGCACACATGTGTGTGTGTGTGTGTGTGTGTGTGTGTGTGTGTATGTCTAAAGGAGTTAAAATGAGGATATGAGTAATTTAGTTTTTAGAATAATAAGGTTCATGTTTCCTCATTCTATTGTGTCTTGTTACTTACCATACCTACATTCTTCAATATATATATGTATTCATAAATATGTATATACATTTGAAATCAAATTGCACATTTTATCCTACTATTAGATATTTTTAAATAACCATTTTTAAAATAACTTGTTAAAACAGTTTGGTTGGATTCAGCTAATTTTATTTCTACTTTTAGATCATTGAAGTCTTTAAAGTTTAGGATTAGATTTGTGCATGCCATCATTTAATTAAAGAACTAGTAAGAAAAATGTTATTTAAAATGAAGGAAACAAATATTTGTCACTATTTTACCATGTTATCATCAAAACAAGATATCATTCTAACTTTATATGTGAGAAATGTGTTAATAAGGGAAATAGTATAGAGCTTAGGCTGCAGACAAATTAGGGTAAGATTTAAAGCCTCTAATGAGCAAATTGAATAATCTGGAGTAAGTCACTTCACCTTTCTAAGCCCAGGTAAAACCACACTTGCTTCATTAGGTTCTTAGATTAAACATTAGTGCATAGTATTGTGTTAAAGGTGTTAACAGAGTAATTGACATACAGCCATCTTATTGTTGTTACTACTTTATGGGGGTTATTAACATTATTATTGCTATCAGAGGTAGGATTAGGTTTTCTTCAAAAATCAATATATTGAAAACAATGAAATCAAATTTTCACTCCATGTCTTTCTGTTAAAAACTGGGCCTTAATTTTAGGTTTCTCTGCCTAAAATATATGCTTCTCTCTGCTTCAGTTCTTTAAAAATAGCATGTCTCTAAAGCAGTGCTTCTCAATGCTTAAAGTGCATACAAATTACCTTGGAATTGTGTTTAATTATAGAGTCTGATTCATTATATCTACCGAGTGACCTGAGAGTGTGCATTTCCAAAACCTTCCCGGTTGCCAGAGCCTCTGGTCCTCAAAGCAAGTAGGAGTAGCTAGGAGACAGAGGGCATCTTCAGACCCTTGGGCACATGAAGGATGGAAATAGCACCTCGGTGGGTCTTCCAGCCATAAATAGAACACTTCCCAATTCACCCCTGAAAAATGAAAGAGCACTCTCCAATCCACCAGATTCAAAGGAACCTATGATTTTATGAAGAGAGCTTAAATTTGATACTTGTAGGGGTGTCGAACTCAATCAGAGAAGGGGCCAAAATCTAAAATCCAGCCTAAATCGCGGGCTGAATGGTTTACTGAACAGTCATAAACTGTCATTGTGATGGAAACGCAGCAGAGTGCAGTGATGACAGCGCGGTGTGGGCCACATTGCAAAGCCTGGCGGGATGGATTTGGCCCGCGGGCCTTGTGTTTGACACATGTGCTTTAAAGTATGACTTATCTAAGAAGAATCATTGTTAGAAATAATGTTTCTGTCTTCAGCCACATGATATTTCTTGTTTTTCTCAGAGAATAAAGAAATATAAGGTCCTCACTCTCCTATCATAAGGGCTGCTTACTATGCCTCCAGATATTAGAAATGTTTCTAGTGACCACATTGACTTAACATATATGTTTTGTTATATAGAGATCTACTTTCAAATGTTTAAAAATTCTGCCTGGAATACACATCTCACTTGTTTCTCTAGCACTCTTATTCTCTCACAAATGGCTATTTTGCTCTAATTCTGTTTGTCCATCTCTAGTCAATATGGACATTTATCCTATCTAATAAAGAGGGAGTAGGCTAATTGACCCTTATACCATCGCAAAGATAGCAGCTCCCACAGCCAATAAAGAGGGAATATGCTAATTGAGTGCCACACCCTCAAAGATAGCATTGCCCAGACCCACAAGATGACGGTGCCCAGGTCCCTAGGCCCCACTGGGGTGGCAGACGTGTAGCAAGATGGGCCTGGCCACTCCATGTGCCTGCCTCCAAAGTCCCCCAGTCCTCTTAGCCCCCCAGTCACCCAGGGCTAGCCCAAGGCACAGGCAAGCCTCAGATGACAGCTGCCCAGCTGCCCAGGGCTACCCAAGGCTCAGGTAACCAAAACCAGCCAAGGCTTGCCCTGCTCTCAGTGGCAGCAGCAGAGGTGTGATGTGGCTTTGTCTTCTTCTGATTGCCCTGTCACCTCCCACCCCTGGAGGCTCCAGGACTGTGAGACAGGGCAGGACTGGTTGAGGTACTCCCCCCTCCAGTTCATGAACTCTCACGCACCGGGCTTCTAGTTATATTATAAATGCCTAGAGTTTCAAAATTAACAATTGAGCTTAACTTTTATACAAACCTTATCTTACCTATGCATGCAAAATCACAAAGTGTAGTCTTGAAACCCACTGTTGTTTATTGAGTGCAAAATATCTTACTATGTGCAGTAATGACTATGGTTAAATGATTGTGTCCCCCAAATTTTATGTCAAAATTCTAATCCCCACAGTGATGGTGTTAAGATATGGAACCTTTAAGAGACAATTAGGTTATGAGGGTAGAACCTTCATGATTGGGACTAGTAAGAGACCCCACAGAACTAGCTCACCCCTTCCATTATGTGAGGACACAATGAGACAATAGCTGTCAATGATGAAAAAGGTCCTTAATAGACTTCAAATCAGCCAGTGCTGTGTATGATCTTGGAAATCTCAGCCTCCAAAACGAAGAAAAATAAATTTTTGTTGATGAGCTACCTAGTTGATGGCATTTTGTTAGGAGCCCAAATGTACTAAGACAACACTATTGTTAACAATTATGGGCATTTGAACAGGTGCTTTTGAATAATGTAACTCATCCTATATTTTATATTATTTTTGTTTCATTGCTTTATTTAAATCCATCATTGATTTATACTAATAAAAATAAATATATGAAAATGTGCTTCAAGTTAACTTCTGGTTCTGTTCTTCTCACTGACAATTTTACAGAAATCCTCTGAAAATTTTATTCTCTTTTATTTTTTTAAATATATTTTTATTTATTTCAGAGAGGAAGGAGGAGGGAGAGAAAGATGAAACATCAATGATGACAGAGAATCATTGATCCTCTGCCTCTTGCACGCCCCCTTACTGGAGATCGAGCTGGCAATGCAGGCATGTGCCCTTAACCTGAATTGAACCTGGGACCCTTCAGTCCACAGGCTTGAGCAAAATGGCTAGGGTATTCTCCATCTTTTAAACACCTGTTCTTCATGTCCACTGGGGAGTACTAGTGCTTCTATGACTCTTTTGTGACCACCAATCACCTAAATCAAATAAACCTTTAAATACCAGGTTTGGGAAAATAATATTTCACATTTGGGAATATAACCTTACAAAACAATTTAAGTGAAGGTTTGCTGGAGTTTTTTTGTGTATGTTATAGCAAGTATTTATTGATTGCCTAGGGACATATAATGACCTTCAAATTGAGAATACTTGATTTCTGCATAAGGAATGCCAAGCAGAAACTGAAATGATATAAAAATATATTAATATGATACACAACTCAGGTAAATAACATATGCATTACTATGTGACATTATGGCATTCACAAAGGAATATGCTTATTTTCTGTTTTTCTGTCAACTGTAGAAGGTTCGGAAGGCAAATGTAGCTCTATATGCTGATGTTTCCTTGGTATCTTGTAGATAAATAAAGTGGATTTGGATCAAGAATCACAAAGCTTTATTTACATATTTACATATGCCATTGCAATAGCCATATATCTAGTTAGTGAGAAAAATCTCACTGGGTATCACTTGGACAGCTCTGGATTTCATCACAGTGAAAGATGTCTAGGGAGGAACTGAGCTTTGTAGAAATTCAGGTAGAGCTATCATCTAGTTACTCATGCCAAGAGAAAGTAGTGGATCATTTCCCTCTAGAATTT
Organism: Pipistrellus kuhlii; assembly: GCF_014108245.1. Taxonomy (NCBI): domain Eukaryota; kingdom Metazoa; phylum Chordata; class Mammalia; order Chiroptera; family Vespertilionidae; genus Pipistrellus; species Pipistrellus kuhlii. Next base: position 44,650,210 of record NW_023425438.1, on the reverse strand, counting down.
ATCAAGTCACACTCTAATTTCAGGAAGAAAAAAATTAGAACTAGAGAAATAACAGGACACATATAAAATAACATTTAATAAAAAAGGAGAAATACTATATGTATCTCACCACCAAAAAGAGGTATGATTTCAAAACCTCGTTTTCATACAGAGGAGACAAAATAGCATATGAAAATTAATACGAGGATGCAAATATCTAGATTTACTCATTCATTCATTTATATTTTTATGCACTTATGGTCTCAAGTATTGTGCTGCATATGGAGTGCTTTTATGCAATGAGGAGGAAAATATTGCCATAGCATACCTGGAGCTTTTAGAACGGTGGTGGAAATAAGCATTGAAAAGGTAACTGTGAAAATAAATTAAGGACTTAAAAAAAAGAGTACAATAATATAAGAAGAAAACACTTGCCGAAACTGGTTTGGCTCAGTGGATAGAGCGTCAGCCTGTGGACTGAAAGGTCCCATGTTCGATTCTGGTCAAGGGCACGTACCTTGGTTGCAGGCACTTCCCCAATGGGGGGTGTGCAAGAGGCAGCTGATCCATGATTCTCTCTCATTAATATTTCTAATTCTCTATCCCTTTCTTTTCCTCTCTGTAAAAAATCAATAAAATATATTTTAAAAAAGTAAAAGAATAAAACACCTGGCCAAAGGTGAGAGAAAGGTGGGAAGGGAAGGCTTGTCTATGAAATTATTATTAGACTGGCACCTGAAAAATACAAAGAACCAGTCAGGATAAAAAAAATAAAATAAAAAAAAAAGGGCGGGGGGGGGGGGGGGAAAGGATCCCAAGAATATATTAGGAACCACAGGTGCATATTCATTGAGAACAGAAAGAAATTTTTAAGAAAGTGATGCTGGCCCAGCTGGTGTTCTTCAGTGGTTGAGCATCATCCTATGAACCAGGTGGTCACAGTTTGATTCCTGTTCAGGAGGTCAGGGCACATGCTTGGGTTGTGGGCTCAATCGCTAGTGGGGCCATGTAGGAGGCAGCCAATCACTAATTCTCTTTCATCACTGATATTTCTATATCTCTCTCCCTCTTCCTTTCTCTCTGAAATAAAATAATTTATGAAAAGAAAATTGTGCTGCTAAGCAACTGGATCTTAATGAGCAAGGAAAGAATGGTACAAAATGTGGTGGGAGATTCAGGAAAGGAACACATCATGCTCTCTTGGTTCTGGTCAAGGTTTCCTTGCTCGAGTTCCCACTAAGCAATGACTGACTATAAATATAAAGATGCTGAATCACTTTGCTTGCCATAGGAACATTTTCTGGTTCTGAAAAGTTCAAGTATCCATTCTTCTCTTAACAAGATTATTTTGAGGATCAGGCAAAATGAAATGTGTAGAAATGATTCAATTTGTTAAAAATAAGGTGACTCTGAAAGCAACCCAATTGCCCATTGGTAGACAAGTAGATAAAAATGTTGTGGTACATATACACAATAGAATATTGCTCAGCCATAAAAAATGACATATTACCACTTGTGACAGTATGGGTGGACCTAACGGGTATTATGGTAATGAAATAAGTCAAACTGAGGAAAACAAATACCAAATGATTTATGTATATGTGGAATCTAAAGAACAAAAACGAGCAAACAAAATAGAAACAAACTCATAAACACTAAGAACAAAGGATGGTTACCAGAGGCAGGAATTTGGGCGTCTGGGTAAAAAAAGGTGAAGAGATTAAGAAGTACAAATTGGTAGTCACAAAATAGTCATGAGGATATAAAGGATAGCACGGAAAATGTGCTATATATATAATGTCAGGTGGATACTTGAAATATAGGGGAAATACTTTTGTAAATTAAATAATTATCTAACTACAATGCTGTACACCTGAAACTAATGTAAAATACTATTAAAAATAGCTAACAATTTGTGAAAAACTCCTGTGACTCTGCAAGATTATCATTAGAAGAGAAATAGCCTGCTTCAACAGTCAGTGTCCTCTAGGCTTTGACATACACCCACAAATTGTAGTCCATTTTTACCAAGATATCATGACTTTGTTGCAAGTTCACTAAATTCTTTGATGTCACTAGAACATTTCAAAACTAAACCTAAAGTAAATGACAAGGAAATTCAATAGAGTACTGATCATGGCAAAAGTTAATACTGATCTTAGAGTAGATTATCTCCCAGCAAAAAGTCCTCATTGCACAAATAAGAGAGCATTACAACCTTTTGGGATAACTACATGCTATCTAAGAAAGCATTTTGAGATGTAACTTCCTGGGCTGGCAAGTGAAATGGCTGTGGAGAACAGATACAAGTGGAATATTTGAGAAGAGTGTTCAAGCATATCTTTCTCTCACCCTCCTGCCTGAGCGTGGGCAAGGGTTAGCTCCCTCCAGAGTGCCCCTCCTCTGGAGGCTTCCCTGATGTCTCACCGAGCTGCTAACGCCTGCAGCTCCTATATTCTTAACGTTCATGTCACTTAGTTGTTGACAATCTTTACAGATGAGCTAATTTCAATGATTCATAGCTCATTGAGAATAAAATATTTAATTCATTTTTTGAAAAAAAGATGTTGAGAGGAACAAAGAAATATCAGGGATACCCGGGAAAAACTGACTGATTTAAATTGTATTTTTTCTCCTCAGAGTGATTCATCTCTTATGATTTTTGTGTGTCTTTCATAACTTCTAAAATTAAAGCAGCATGGGGATATATGGATAATTATCCATTATACCAAACCATAAACTTATTTCGACTCCTGATTCTTTGAGAATTTCTTGACAAAGCTGTGTGTTGGAGTGGCTGAGCTTCATGGAGCACTCTTTTCCTAATCCTGAGCTCCCGTCCCTGATTATACCAGAAGAGCATGTTTGACACAAAGAGAATAGTAATAAAAAATAAGCTAAGAGCCCATCAGCATGGCTCAGTAGTTGAGCTCCAGCCTATGAACCAGGAGGTCATGATTCAATTCCAAGTTAGGGCATATGCCCAGGTTGTAGGCCTGATCCCCAGTGTGGGGCATGGAGGAAGCAGCCTAACAGTGATTCTCTCTCTCCCTTTCCCTTCCTTTCTGAAATCAATGAAAATATATTTTTAAAATAATAGGATAAGAGATCACAGGAGAATAAGCAAGTAGCACAATAAAAATGTGGATGGAATGGTGGATAAAACCAATAAAATAATACACTCTGCATATTTTGAATCCTGTGTGTGTGTGTGTGTGTGTGTGTGTGTGTGTGTGTGTGTGTGTGTGAAAGAGATGGGGGGGTGAGGAGGGAGGAAGAGAAGGAGTAAGGTAGAGAGACATAAACAAATAACATTAAAATTCCACAGGTGTATTTTTCTAAAATATTTGCCATATCCTTCCTCGGTCTATCTTGTAAAACATATTTTATAGGCAGGAACCCATGCCTTAATCCACTTAAGAGTTTGGAAAACAAATCCTTTTAAAGATTCAGCTCCTTTGGAAATGTTAATCTCAAAAAGAGTTTTATTTTATTTTTTCATTTTTTTGGTATAAAAGTAATCACTCTACTTGTTTAATTATATAACTTCAATTTTGTTTCTATTGCATTTTTTACATTAATCTTATTTTCTGAATACCCTAGTTAGAATACTGTTGATTCTCAATAATGCTGTTAACAATGTCAAAAAGTATTATTGGAAAAGAAAAAATAATTATATTAATATTTTAGAGAAGCTTTTCCCCCCTCCCTTTTTCTTTTTGCTTTAAAATACTGTACTCCAGTAATGCTTTTTTTTTTTTTTTTTTTTTTTTTTTTTTTTTTTTTTTTTTTTTTTAACATTGCAGGCTTAAGTCTCCAGCTAAAAAAAAATTTGATTCTTTTATCTGTAGTATGTTCTTGGTTACTGCACATAGCACAGATGAATGAAAATATATGTACTTACTACCCCTTTCAAAAAAGGCGTGCCATCTGTCCATGCCTCTTCATGTTAAAAAACAAAACAAAACTAAGTTCCTTGTTTTAATGTTACATGAACATCCCTACAGAACAGTCCTAAATAAATAGTTCTCTCCCATGAATGTGAAAGAATGGGTGAGGAACTAAGAACTTTTTATAATGATGCATGTCATCTAAAATCCAAGCCCGTATAAGTGTCTGGGGGACCAGAAGAAACATGCCTGCTCTATAATTTCTAGATACATCCACTCTAATGAGATCAAGAAGGACAATTGTATAGAAAACCTCATTAGTGTTTTTGAGAAATATCTAATGGACACAGAATAGTTGATTAAAACCTGTTAACAGAGCGGGACCTAAAATACGTCAAACGTAAACAATATTGGGAACGGGTAGGACGCATGAATACATCCTTGAAATATATGTTTCGCCCTGAGAGGGACGGTATATATTTTTTGTAATCTTTATAATTGTTTGTAAAATTTATAATTTTTTAATTTGATGTTTTCATTTTTTTGTTGGTATTCTTTTCTATTTGTTTGTAATTTTGTATTTTCCTTTGTGCTTTATATATAAATAAACAAAAAATATATATTTCATTTATTTTAATTAAGTATAAATAAAAAAATAATAATATAAAATTACGTCCACTGGGCGTGATGTACTGACACGTCCTAGTGAAAGAGTATGCGCCCATTGTACGTTGTGTAATTAAAAAGGGAACTCCCTGGTTAACAGGTTAACACTCCTATGACAAAAGAGTTGTATGAGTGCTAGTCAAGGTTTCCATTCTTAGGTAAGGTTTAATGTTGGTTCAATAAGACAGGAAATGTGTTTCACATTTCATTAGCTATTTATTACCACTTAATTTTTTTAATTTTATAACTATAGCATGCTCATCCCTGGTTTGGGAAAAGCAGGATTTCCTAGACTTGAAATGGGATACAAATGGTTTAACATTACTTAGTAAAATCCCTTAGTTTGTTTAATATTTTATCATATAAAATGTTCATTTGAGCACATTATCATATTTAAATAACCAACAATACTGTGACTGAGGCACATCAAATCTATTTATTTTAATAAACATAAGAAATTAACTGATTTGCCACAATAAATTAGTTTTCAAAATAGGAGCATATGTAATTTCCTTGACAAAGTATTTCATTATCTACACAACTACGTATACACAATCCCATTATCCTCCAAATTTGCAGTGAAATATTGTGGTTACATATATTACTACTCTCACCTATGGACTCTAATCATCAAGAATAAGCATAGCTACATTTTCTGCAACTCATCTCATACAAGGCACTGCTTTAATTGAGTACTTGTATTTATCATTTGATCTCACTGATAATCATTACCATTATCTTCAAATTACTATAAGAAAATCAAAACAAAATTGGGTAAATAACTTGTGAAATATTACTCTAGCAGTATGTGGCAGAGCCATCATTAAAGCACAAGCCTTGCTTTCCTTTGGACTTCATGCTGTCTCATATAAAGAACATTATATTTATCTGTGTATCACTTAATACATCATAGTGTGAGAATGCTATTTACTGAGTACACATTGATTGGATGAATAACCAAATAAACAGAATTTCAGTAAAGAGGAAAAAAAATCATCTTCAAAGAGTAAAGAGGGAAACAGTTCAAATCAATCTTAACAACATAACCAAAATCCTACAAGAATACAAAATATAGAAGGGTCAGATATAGTCTTAATATTCTGATTACTTCAACAAGGATATAGATCTCAAACAAAACATATTAGAGTGTAATCTAAGACATAAGATAAAATATGAAGTCATAATAATAACTTTGTGTGAGTCATCTAGGTTAAGAGCAAAGATAGTCAGTCACATAAGGTGTGGCCTCTGTCTCATACAATTGTTATGAACTACAGAGAGAACTGATCTGGTGAAAGAGATAGTATGCCTTTAGATTGAGCTAGGGCATTTGAAATTTGAATATTTCATATAATTTTAGCCTTGTGTTCTCTGTTGTCAAGATCAGGGTATCATTCAAATCCACATGTCCAATTTTTAGCTCAAACATTGTACAGAGTAATACATAAATAAATACTTATAAAATGTGTTAGTGGTTATGTTACATTACCTTAAAATAAGAAAACAAAAGATAATTTGAGAATGTATCAATATACTCATTCCTGAATAATACAAGAGAGAGATATAATTAGACAGGTATGACTATTACATCTTTTTAAAAAATATTTTTTTGATTTTTTTACAGTGAGGAAGGGAGAAGGATAGAGAGCTAGAAACATCAATGAGAGAGGAACATCGACCAGCTGCCTCCTGTACACCTCCTACAGTGGATGTGCCCGCAGCCAAGGTACATGCCCTTGACTGGAATTGAACCTGAAACTTTCAATCTGCAAGTCGACGCTCTATCCACTGAGCCAAACTAGTTTCAGCTACATTTACATCTTAAATTTGTATTCTATGAAGCTTAAAATGCCTATTTACATAAACAACATAGTTATCTGAAATATGCTTGAAAGATATATACAAAATTTGGAAAAGCAAGGGAACAACTGATTAAAGGTGTTCTGTTTGTAAAGGAGCAATGCAGATGAAGTATAATCTAAAAATATGAATCTTTCTGATTATGTTAACTTGGCAAAAGATGTGAACAGACTCCACGTTGCAGGGAAGGGACACATATAATATATTAAACAAATTGCAAAAAGTTTACCTGTATTGTGATTAGTTCTCACAGGCAGAATCAAGTTGGTGAAAGACCATGGAATTCATAGCAGCAGCATAGCTCTGAGGGCTCATGGACATGTATTCAAGTACCAGCTCACCCATAGACTTGACTTTCTGACTCTTGGCAAAAAAAAAGTCACCCTTAGAAATTATAGTATCTTCTTCTGTAAGATGGGGTTTTAGACACTCTTACTCCATTTGCTTCTTGTATTGATTTTTTTTAAAAAACAAGCATAGAAAGCACTTAAGTTATCTACCTATTAGCAAACACTAGCTATTGCTAGTGTGTTTTGATTGTTTAGATTTTTAAATGTTAATCAATAACCAGCAAATTATGTAAAAAAAAAAAAATGAGAAGGGACTTGACTTTCAGATGAAACTGAAAGAATTTGACTACAGTGAAGTTATATAACATATAAGAATACGGAAACAATTTGGGGCCAAATGCTTGTGTGAAGAGATTTTAAAATGGAGACACCTTGGCAAACTCCAAATGATAAACCTTATGCCTGCATGTAGAACTGCCTCAGGCTTTGCCTTTCTTCTCAAAGCTCTCATCTTCCCCCAGTCATCCCATTCTGCGGGCTAGTTATCTAGTGCAAACGTGCCTTGATGACATTTTGCAAAGTCCCTCATCTAACCCATCCAAAGTGCTCCACAACCATCTCTATTTCCTGCTCCACAACCATCTCTATTTCCTGCTCCACAACCATCTCTATTTCCTTCTCCACCACCATCTCTATTTCCTGCTTTTAGCCCTGGGGTTGCCCTGTTTTCAGTGGAGCCCCTGACTTTGCTGTATTTGTGCTGCTCAGTTCCTGAGCTATAATATGCTCAAATAAACTTGGAATTTGATCAAATTCAAATCATTTTATTTTTGTTGACACTTGATACCAATTATTTACTTTATATTCATGTTTATGTTCATGTTGTATTTGCATTTGCATTTATACCTATATTTATGTATTTGTATATGTATATATATTATATGTGTGTGTGCATGTATGTTTACATTTAGCTTTTTAAATCTAATATCTAGTAAAGAGCTTTTATCTAGAATACATAAAATGTATACAACTTAATAATAAAAAGACAAATAATCCTATTAAAATTGGTAAATTGTATGATTAGGCATTTCTACAAAGATGACATAAAACAGCAAATAAACCCATAAAAGAATGCTTAACATCATTAGTCATCAAGATAATTAAATCAAAATTACAATGAGACACCACTTCAGACACACTAGGAAAAATGTTGATGAGGATCTAAAAAAATTGAACTCCTCCATGCACTCTTGGTGGAAATTAAAATGATCAGCTATTTTGTAATATAATGGCATATCTTCAGAAGTGGAACATAAAGTTACCATTTGGTTCAGCAGTTATGTCTTTGAGTATCAAAGATAACTGAATACACATGTCCATGCAAATACTAGTACATGAATGTTCATAGTAATATTATAGTATTGATAATAGCCAAAAGGTAAAAAATATATACCAAGCTCTATGTGATATGTGATACAAAGTTTATATCTAAGCAGTTTAGTATAATTCTGCCATAAAAAATGAATAATGTACTGATACATGCTATAGCATGGATAAACCTTGAAAACATGCTGTTAAGGAATTTAAACAGGACACAAAAGGCCACATACTGTATTGTGTATATGTATCACATATTATAAAATTGCATTTTTATAAATATGTCCAGAATAGCAATCTATGGAGATAGAAGGTAAATTAATAGTTATTAGGGTTGGGAAATGGGAGACTAACAGATGATGGCTAATGAGGAAGTTTTTTAAAATGATACAAATATTCTAAAGTTGATTATGGTGATAGTTGTTCAACTTTGAATATATATAAAAACAAACAAACATCAAATTGTTAAATGTGTGAATTCTTAATAAAGCCCTTACCATCAATACCACCAAGACATCTAAGAAGCTAGCTTTTACCTTTTTAACCTTCTTTCTACTGTAAAAAACAAATAAACAAACAAACAAAAAAACTAAAGTTCTTATTTGTCAGAAATGTAAAACATTTTCTGATTATAACTTCTTGTTTTTGTAAAACAATTCTTCTGCTTAGGGCCATCATTAAAATCCTGGTGCAAGGTTTTCATAACCTCTACTTTATTAGCAGAATTTTTGAAACATTTGTTGTCTTGTTCAGTGTTTGTTTCCAATTCAATTCTCTTGGGGTTTGCTAAGCATTGTTCCCATGTTTAATTTCTTAATATGCAGATTCTGCAGACCTTCATAACATTGGGGAAATGCTCTTAATTTCACCGACTATCAATGTGTCTAATTCACAAGGTTATAATCAGGGTTTAATTGTTTTCACTCCCTCTCCCTCCTTCTGTGGCAGAATACAATGATAAAAAATATTCTTTTGTTATCCATAAATGACAAAAGAATATTTTTTTGTCATTGTATTCTGACACAGGATGAAATGAACAAAAATAGATGCAGAGGCAAAGAAGCATCAAACAGACTGTCAAACTACAGTGAAGAGGCTGGGGGGCAGGGGGAGTGGGAAGGGAGGTAAGAGATTGCCAGAGGACTTGTATGCATGCATATAACCATAACCAATGGATGAAAGACACTGGGTGAGGACATGTGCCGAGGGCTAGGGGAGGGTGGGGAAAGGTCAATTGGAAAAGAAAAAAAAAGGAGACATGTGCACTATTTGTAATACTTTAAACAACAAAAATAATAATAATTAAAAATAATATTTTGTTCAAAAGTTTCAAGGCATTTTGTTATCCACTCTCCTCCCCTCCCCCTATATTGAGTGAAGTGAAATACTAACTGATGTATCTGGCTTTTATCTACATGTTTAGTAAATACCAATAGAGAATCTATGTCCTGGACATTAATATTAGCATCATTTACATTGGTGCTTGATATCAACTTGCAATAATATTTGAGACAGACTAATTAAGAGGAAAAGATAGTGTCTATGCAAAAACATTTGAAATGGATAAATATTCTAAATATTCTTCATTTTGTTTGTATATCTGTGTGTATTTTGTAATCTTGGGGAAAAGCAGAAAAAAAATTAGTTGTCATTGCTTTAAGTGAGATTATATATACAATCATTACATAAATATCACCAGATTAAAATCAATAAATCTTAATAAAAATTAGCTCCATTATTTATATTAACATTCCACTATTTATACTTATATTTTGAGGTAAAGATCAGTTATAATTAAGGTAAACAAAATTGGGTTTCCCCTAAAAAAAAATCAGGATTTTGAAATCGAGCATAATTTAATTTCTGTGATCTCAGGTACAGGATTAAATGCTGATAAGTGAATAAAAATTTATGTTTTCTAGTTACTTTATATACTTTACATTAATCTTTGTTTACTTGTGTTCCATTGATATTTTATTTTGAACTTGTAAGAGAGTCTAGACAATACTATGCTGACAACTGTGAGGAGTTTCTTTATCTGGTTGTAAACCATCCAATGCTCAAAGTGGGAGGTAAGTAACTTAATATGCCAACAAGGGAAGATATAATAAAATAAAATAATTTTTTTTAAAAACAGAGACACTTTCCAAAGGAGGAAATCGACATTTCTGAAACTGGAATACTTCTCTACTTTGCATTCTTGTTCTTCTCTTTGCCTCTGGAGGTCTTGATAATGATATCTCCTTGGTATATTTGAGAACTATATATTAAAACCCAGGAGGATTACAGAAGCATTCAAATGTGGCCTTGGAAGTATCTTAAAGATTCACTAAAAGACCCCTTTGGCGTCAAAGCGTGGTTCCCTCAATTGTGGATCAGCTGATTCCCCAGCAGCCCTGTGGTCCCTGGAGTGGTAGTGATTGGGTTGGAAAGGCCAGTGGGTGTGGGAAAAAGAAATGTAGCTTTCAAGTTACAAGAGATCTCCCTCTGTTTCAAGGTGTTTGTGTTCGAACCAAATTTCTGAGTGACCTTAAGTTAAGTACTGAAAGGGCAAAATTGCAGACCTTTTCAATACTGAGTGGAGAGTGTGGGTGCTGTGTCCTGCGGGGGGATTGTCTTTTAGTTCTTGAGAGATAATAAAAGGGAAGCCTGAGTACTGTGGCATGTTGGGAAATCATTTTCTTTGCTCAAGTATCATAAAAAATATTCCACAGCACTCTAGGACACAGAAGAAGTTGACTGAGTAATAATGCAGGCTATTCAGCTACTAATAATAAAATGTTATATAATCTTGTGGAAGATTGGAATTTGGTGAGCCTTTTTTAAATAAAAGTAGTAAAGAGATACTGTTGCAATATAAATACAATGTAAACAAAAGAAAACTAATAAGGATGAATATCAAAAACTAGCCCAAAACTGGAGACCTCAATTCTCTTCAAATGTATCTCAAATTTCAATGTAAACAAAAAATATAAAAGTAGTGTATTTCTATAGATTTTTCTAGTAAGCCCTAACGTTATTAAAGAAGATAAAAAAGGGCAAGAACAGTCAAGATCATTTCAAAAAAAAAGGCAGGATAGAGAAAATTATCCTACCATCTGCCAAAGCTCATTATATTCTACTAATCAAGTTCTACTTATCTACTAATTAGAAAAATATATTACATTTGAATCAGTACTGGAAATATTTAATAGTCCAGAAACATGTTGACAAAGTTATCTTTGCATATATGAGAAGAAAGCATATTCTATAAACAAATCACCAGTGTTGGAAAGAATTTCTTACAACAGATGAAAATGACAATAATAAAACAGGCATAAATATGACAACTTTAAATGCAAAATTTTGTTTTACAAAAACAAAAAAAAAACACACCAAAACATATGAATAAGCATGATAGACAACATTTCCAGATATATACATAATAAAGGATTAGGTTTCAAAATTTATCAAGACCTCCTAAATTTTAACAAGAAGGAGATAAAATTTGCAACAGAAATAAAAACATAGGCAAGATATGTTTTATGCTTATATCACTTATATATAAGTGATATAAGCATAAAAAGAAAAATGAATGATCACACAGACAAGAAGCCCACATTACCCTTAACATGGAAAAACAATTAAACAGCAAGAAGGTACCACTTTAATCACACATACCCTGTTAAAAAATTGAGTTCTTTGGGATCAAAATTTCATATAATATTCATTTTCTAGACAACTAGTGGTTTTCACACCAAAATTTTAAATTATGTTGTTGTTTTATTCTCTAAGTGAAAACAAAAAAAAAAGAAAGGTGTTAGCTTTCTTCAATCACACTCTTGCAATTGAAAAGAATTAAAATAAATGTCAACAGTGGCATGCCAACGGCTATATTTCTGCAGAGCAATTTCACAATACATAATATAAGTTTATATTTCTGCATAGCAATTTCACAATACATAATGTAAGTCTTTAAAAAGTGGTTATACTTTTAAATCTGAAATTTCTAAAAACTTACCCTAAGGAAACATTAATAGATAAAAAGCTTTATATTGAAATATATTTATTTTGGTATTATTTTTATATTAAATTTTTAAATAAATATTTTAATAGAGTGACACAGGTTAAATATTTTGTAATGTGTTGTAAAATTGCAACTACTATAATATTGTTTTCATCAAATAATTATTTTATGAATAAATTATATGTAAAATAAAAATAGGTTATAAATTCATAGTTCATTATATTCACACTAAGAAACATATGACTTTGAATACATAAAGACATATCAAAACAAATAATTATTTTTAAATTTTGTTTTATTAAAGTATATTGAGAATATTTTATCTATCACTGTGTGTATATGTATTTATATAATTAAATATGTATTAATTTTTCAAAAGCCATTGTTTTACTCTCCAATTCCAAAATTCTCAACTTTTCACCAAATATGAGGTATCCTTGTATTCTGGTAGAGTTGTGTTTTCCATCACTGTAAGTAAAAATGTTAGGGATATTTTAGAACGGATTCCTGTGAATTAGATATTAATATTGTACCTATGTTAACTATTCTGATTTCATAATTATAATTGTAGAGAAGTTATTTGAGAAAATTCATACCTTTGTTTTTAAAATACACATGGGAGTATTTGATAATAAAGCTAAAGAAAGTACCCAACTTATTTTCAAAGATGTAAAAAAACATGTAAATATAAATAAATAGAAGAAGGGTAGAATAATATGCAAACAGTTTAAAACATGAAACAATTGGTGAATATGGATAAGGATAAGCAGGACATCCTTAGACTATTTCTACAATAAAAGTATAAATTTGAAATTACATGTGAACAAAAAGTTTCCAAAATATATAAGTTCAGTAAAATAACTAAAAAAAAAAGAGATTAGCCCTAGCCAGTTTGTCTCAGTGGATAGAGCATAGCCTGTAGACTAAAGAATCCTGGGTTCAATTTTGGTCAAGGGCATGTACTGTGGTTACAGGCTCTTCCCTGGCATGAGCCCTGGTCAGGGCAAATGTAGGAGGCAAGCGGTTTATGTGTTTCTCTCACATAGATGTTTCTCTCTGTCTTTCTTTCTCACTCCCTTCCACTCTCTCAAAAAGATCAATAGAAATATATCCATAGGTGAGGATTAACAAAAAAATAAAATAAAAAAGATTAGTTTTCCAATTATTTTCCAAATAACCTCAATGTAGCTGGCAAGTAGATTGAGAGAGGCACACATGAGACTAGCATATATAAGTACAGTGGTTTGAGAAGCATGTCTTAAAAACATTATCCTATATAATAAATGCCTAATATGCAAATCAACTAAACAGTAGAACAACCGGTTGCTATGATGCACACTAACCACCAGGGGGCAGATGCTCAAAGCAGGTGGTCAGTGAGTTCACACAGAAGGAGCGCTGCTCAGCCAGAAGCCAGGCTAATGGCTGGTGAGCACAGCAGCAATGGTGGAAACCTCTCCTACCTCACAGCAGCACTAAGGAGCAGCGAGCTAAGAAGTAAAAAGCAGCGAGCATGAGGGGCAGTAAGGAGCGAGAGGTCCCAGACCTAAGCCAGCAGGCAGACATCCCCCAAAGGGTACCAGACTGCAAGAGGATGCAGAGCTGCTAAGAAATCCTCCTGAGGGCACAGATTTTGTACACCAGGCCTCTAGTTTTTACATAAAAGGAGAAGCAAACTTTATGTATAAATTTGGCTACTAGAAGAATGGACAGGTGGTAGAGACCTCTGGCACTTTGCAAGTATCTTCATTAACCCCAGTATGCAGTTTTTGGAATCAGGGACATCATTTGACCCTTGGTGCCTCCCAGTACAAAGCAGCAAAAGTAATATACCCCTCTGTACAGTGTTGTTAAGAACATACTTCTAGGCTTTCTATAAATGTGCATTCACAGCCTACCCAGATTGAAGCATTGTGTTCTGATGAAGTTGCTTGCCTCCCTGATTTACTGCTCAGAACAACATACCAAAATGAACTGCGTTCAATTAGACATGAGCAACAAGTAAGTGTTTGCTCTAATTAAAAAACATCAATATATATTTCTACATCTTTATCTATATACAGCTGAGAGTTTCCAATCACTTTAGGCATTTAATAAAATATATGTGATTACAAGACAGGTCTTGAAAAAAAAAATTCTGTTTTTAAAGCAGAATTATGTTTGTAATTTACTGCCAATATAATAACTTATGGTTCCTGTTAGGAACTTTATCAAGAAAGGGTTAATATCAGGTGTTTATGCATAATCAGAGCTATTCCTTAATATATTAGATAATTTTTGATTTGCCATATCAAATCTACAATGTAGTCTAAATTAGAGTAGAAAGGTTTCATCTTCTTTAATGCTTGCATTTGCTAAGTTTTAGTAATGTCTGAGAAGAATTATTTTTGATAGAATAAGCACATATAGATAAATAAACAATTTAATGCAAATGTAAAAAAAAGTAAAGAGAAGAATTGGGTAGATAGTAGAAACTGTATTGGCAATTACTAGTGTTTCCATATACAAAAACAATATTTCAGATTACAAGACAGTGAATAATACATGTGTAAGATTATTATACAGAGCTAGAGGCCCAGTGCACAAAATTGTGCATGGGTAGGATCCTTAGGCCTGGCCTGTGATCAGGGTCATCTTCTGCCCTTTCACCAGTCCCCAGTTCCTCCCTGCTGCCAACACCCACCCCAGTTCTCCATTTGCCATCTGGCAATCTATTGAAGCCTGCTTGCTGGGGGAAGGGACCAAGAGATCTTCCTTCCACCCATTTACCAGTCCCCAGTCCTGCCCTGACTCTGATACCCACCCCGGTTCCCAGTGGTTCCCCTTTACCATCCAGCGATCAGAGTCTGTGGGCTGAGGGAAGGGACCAAGAAGTGGTAAATACACCTCATAGCAACTGGTCAATCGGTTACTCTGGTTATTACACCATTATGGTTGCTGTCATTTTATTATATAGGATGATGGACAATACATGTATTTTTGTAGTGATTATTATTATTATTATATAAAAATTAAATGCCAACTTTTCTTGACTCTCCATGAATACCATTAATATATCCATAATATTGACTTAAACTCATGGCATTTAAGAGCTTGAGCCATCCATTGTCATGAGTACACAGCTTCATTTCTAATTTGGCTGTATATGTTTCTAAAATTGTTTAATTTTATGAAAAATAGCTATTGGTATTCTTCATTTTTCTTCCAAGCTTAAGTAATTAGTCAGCATTTAAAGAAATAGTCTACAACTAATTCTCTTTTTAGGTGGGTTAATAAGAGTTTCAGAGTGAGTAAACATTTGGTTACTGCAGGAGACACAAATCAAAATTTTAATGTTTTTTTTGCTCTTATAATACTCGCAAACTAATTTCATTTGGAGGTTGCATAGAAACCTTCTCTAATATTTGACCTTTCTCTCTGGCTATGAATAAAAGGAGTGAGTAAAAACACAATTATATACATAGTCTTATGTAATCATTTAGCAATGAGGTGGTTTCAGACTCCAGAGTCTTTTTCACAGTAACTGTTAAATTCTTACAATCAAGGTCTCAGCATTTTTAGGCTTAAAAACCCAAGAAAGTCATTTAAGTGGTTGCCTCTGTAGAATACTAATTATAATATTAATTGTACAATGAGAACTTAATGAGACAGTATATGTGAACATTGTTTTGTCATCAGCAAATTTCTTTCCAAATAGGAGAGCTGATGTGATGATGATGGGTACAGGGGAGACATTTAATAGATGCAGCGGCATAGATCATGTGGCAATAGAGAACCATCCGTGGTGGAATGACCATACAGAGGGAATATTCCTGTGCTCAGTAGAAGGAAAAACGTCATCTGATACCATTTCTCTTAGTCATTCTATAAGAAAACCAATGTGGGCTGTCAGTGATTTTATGACTACAATTATTTTATTTTATCTGCACAAGTACATTTTTTCCCAATAAGCCCAAGGGACCATGAAGCAACTCAAATGTATATTTTGAAATATGTAATTTTAAATAAGTCTGTCACCAATAACAATTTAAATTGACCAGAGCTGCCACTGTTTGCAACAAAATCTAGTAAACTTCATTATATATGGCAGGTGTGGAACCAAGATAAGAAAGGTCAGAATTAATAGTTTATGGCATCAGGCAAAATCAACCTAGGTACCCATCTCCCCCCTTAGAGCTGAATTCCTGGTGTAACATGGCTATTCTAAGATTGCTGTCTAAGGCTGTCTTCAGTGCTAAGATAACAATTGCTTCTCTTTCACTTGTGACTCTTGCTTTCTGGGTTTTAAGGATGATCAAACTGCTTGTAACTGATATTTTCTCTCTGCAGTTATGGTGGTATAAAAAGGACTTTTGAAAATGTCTACTCTGTTACATAGTGCTTTTTATTTTAAAGTCTGAAGTTTTGGAAGAACTGTGATAAAAAATTTGTATAGACACCTCTGAGCCTCTTGAAAGAAAAGGTGTTGGTTTTCTCAGTCTTCAACTTTTGATGCTCTTTTTTTTTTTTTCTATAATCAGAGCATCTTCATTGATACACCAAGTTCAAAGTCAGTACATAAATGTTTATTGGAAAGCTTGGATCTGTGACCAGCTTACTGTAGAAACAGAGATTATCTTCTGTTGTAACATTTAGAACTTTAAGCAACTACAAATGGTTATGAAGTTGATGTGTATGGGTGGTGTAAGTAGAGACTAAAACTCCACCTTCCTTTAATCACCAAGCTTAAATTTATTAAGAATTTGCATCCTCCCGGAAGTGTGCCTATGTCTAAATTGACTGACATGCAAATAGGATAATAAAGACTCTGGCTTTAACATGTTTTAATATTAAAGAAAACATAAATAGCCCAGCCAGCATGGCTCAGTGGTTGAGCATCTACCTAAGAACCAGGAGGTCACTGTTTGATTCCTGGTAGTGGCATGTGCCAGGGTTGGGGGCTCAATCCCTGGCATGGGGAATGCAGGAGGCAGCTGATCAATGTTGCTCTCTCATCATTGATGTTTCTCTCTCTCTCTCTCTCTCTCTCTCTCTCTCTCTCTCTCTCTCTCTCTCTCTCTCTCTCTCCCTTTCCCTTCCTCTCTGAAAATCAATAGAAATATATATATATATTAAAAATATAAATAAATAGAAACATATGCCATGTTCATAGTATTAAAGACCTAATATTAAGATGTCCATATTTGCCAGTGCCTTCTACAGGTTCAATTCAATCCTAATTAAGATTTCAACTATATTTTTTGCCTCAGAGCACTCAGGAAGAACCAGGATTGTCCATTTGAAGGTGTTCTGGCAACACTGGAACTTCAGGGACTTCACTGTAGCCCATACAAACAAATGTACGTGTGTATGTTGGTGCATGAATTAAAGCCTGAGACCATCCAGCAGCTTAAGGACAATAATTGGGAAGCAATTTGAGCGCTGGAGCCAGACATAGTAAGAGCCATCCTGGAAATGCTGTAGAAAGAGCCAGTGCTTGCGAAGAGGAAAATGGAGATCCTTTATGTGACATCATTTTCCATGCATAGTTGAAAAATGCCAATTTTCTCTACTTCATATTAATTTAAAAAGTAAACAAAATTTTATTCAATTTTTATATGGTAGATAACGCCACTTTGTAATTGCTATTGAAATTCCCTAGGGTTTAATGTATGGCTCCCAAGAGGGGTAAGAAAAGAAAACGAAGGGGAAGAGAAAAAGCAGCAGCAGACCTTGAAATCCCCTGGAAGTCACATCAGCAGCAGGAGGAGGCGGGGCTTGCAACAAATGGGAGAGATACAACAACAATGTCACCTGCATCTTCTGTGCCTCTGAGATTAAAGCAAGAAGAGCACAGATCTTCACTATTTGGAGGGCAAGGTAGTTTTTGTGTTCCTTAACTCCAATGAGCTCAGGATAAGCCACTTCTGTAATGCTTGCATGACTGCCTGCCAGGGTCTGGGATTGGGGGATAGTTAGTTGCTACAGTGCTAAGAGCTGAATTTGACTGAAACCAAGCGTACTTTACTATTCAAATCTTCCCGTGGAGGTTGCAAGCCTTGAGAAGACTCCAGTGTTACCAAATAGTTACATCAGGCAAATGCTGTCAGTGCAATTGTCTGGTGCAGAGACAGGTTGCTGGTGATTCCTCTGGGACCCTCTTCCTAGGATCCTGCTATCAAACCATTTCAGGGAGGTACATTTGAAGTGGCCTTCACTCAACGCTGCTGCTTAGGATGGAAGTGTAGAGGATATGGATTCCCAATCACACTCAGCCACTTAATACTTAAGTGATACAGGACAAGTAATTACCCAAATGAGATTCCAGTCCCTTCATCTAAAAGCTATGGGTGTGACGGGCAGCTTCTGAAAAAGGTTTACAATGATACTCACAAGCACTACTCACACCCTTTCTTGTGTGCTTGACCTTTTCACCTCTAACAAAAGAATGTAATGAACATGATGGGATGTCACTTACAAGCTAAATCTATACTTTTTTTTTTTTTTTCTTGTTGACCACTCATGCTCTCCCTATTGCTTGCCTCTCTTCTCAGATGAAGTAACCTAACATGTTGAGGAGGCCCATGTGGCTGCCAACCATTAGTGAGAAACTCAGGCCTTTGGTCAAGTAGCCCATGAAGAACTGAATCTCCTACAATCCTGTAAATGAACCTTTCCCACATGGAGCCTTGATCTGACCACAGCATGGGACTGTAGTCTGTGAGAAACCCTGAAGCAAAGGCCCTGATCAACCTTCTTCAGATTTCTAAACAGTAGAAACTATGAAACAATAAATGTGATTTTTTTTTTTTTTTTTTTTTAGAATACCAATAAAACTTAGCTGGTCTAAGTTATTAAAACAAATACCTCAAAAGTCTATACCAATTGAAAGGAACTATGTTTCCCTCAAGGCAGGAGATTTCTTGCTACATTTCAAAGGTAAACGATTTCTAATCGGTTTATAATAAAATCAGCTAAGCTAAGGAAAAGTATTTATGATTATTAAAGAATCTGAGACCTTTCTGCTTCATAAGCAAAACATATTCAAGTGGATATGTCAATGGTTGCTGGCCACAATACAACCAGATTATTTTCCTTATTACTTGGTATCAGCTATTATAATTGCTGACTATTCAGAATTTAATATTTATTTTTGACTAACTGTTAATTAACTGTAGCTTCATAGCTAAAACTTTGAAATCAGTGTATTACTACCTGTATTTTCCGGCGTATAAGACGACTTTTGAAACGAAAAAAAGTCAACCGAAAATCGGGGGCAAAAGGCTAAAATTGCACAAAAATTACCTGTAGATCTTGACAGCAAAGTAAGTCTTTTCTTTGAAGTGGGGGGTAGTCTTATACAAAGAATATGTGCCTAAACCTATGTTTTAATTGTAAAATTAGAGGGTCATCTTAAACTCTGGAAAATACGGTAACCTTATTTTCCAACCAAGTAAAATTCCAAGAAACTTATTTTATTAAGAGATCAGAAAGTAGGATTATTAAAAAAAATAATTTGAAATAATTTTTAAGTGGATATATAAACTTGAATATATTTATGAATTAATTTGAATTTGCTTCCTTGAGATGAGAAAAAAAAGCATTAAGAGAATTTTCTCACTTGTTAATGTAATCAGCTATTAAGTGGTCATGTTCCCCTTTTAAGTATGGAAGTCTGACTTCAGAATTTGCATTCTGAACAAATATATTCCATGTTACTAATAATGGTAGTAGCCATGATTATACCAATCAAGTGATTGATATTTTTCAGACATTTTGTAAATGTTTCCTGTATATATTGCAATATATGAGATGACTATGAGATACAGGCATTGATTTTAGCATTTTATTAAGTTAGGCAGAAGGAAAATAACTGAAAGTATACTGTGATGCTAAATGTCTTCATCTTGCTAAGTCAAACTTTCTATGTTAGAATTCATGTGTTACACAAATTTCAAGACTGGGGTGTTGATGTGACTGAGGTTCATCCCGCAATCATTATTTTCAGAGTTGTTCTAAGCATAATAATGTGTAAATCAGAGAGACATGTAAAAAAACCTTTGCAGATTAGAAGAATCAGAACTTGTTTAGTATGGTTTATGGGACTTTGTTATATTATATTATACATCAATGCACTGAATGATCTCAATGATTACCCATTCAAAAAACCTGGGCCAAAGAGGAAGCTAGATGTGATTCTTGCTTTTGGAAGGCACACAATTTGTGAAAATTAGCTATGCAATCATTTAAAAAGGTGATAATGTTTGCCTTGTTAATGCTCCAAATATGCTAAGATATGCATAAATATAATCATTTTCTAATCCTTTATATTTCAAACTCTAAAGGTGAGGAGGAATAAATGCAGAAGTAAAGAAACACAAGTAGCCCAGCTGGCATGGCTTAGTGGTTGAACATCGACCTATGAACTAGGAGGTCAAGGTTCAATTACAGGTTAGGGCCACATGCCCAAGTTGGAGGCTCAATCCCCAGTAGGGAGCATTCAGGAGACAGCCAATCAGTGATTCTCTCTCATCAATGATGTTTCCATTTCTTTTCCCCTCTCTCTTTCTCTCTCTGAAATAAATAAAAACACACACATATATATACATACACACAAATAGTTCAGTATTGTTGACAAGTCTTTTTGTTTCACATTGGGCCATTTTAGTGTATCCTTTCCCCATCACCAGCCAAGAGTTGTTACAGCTCAAACTGCAGATGGTTCAGGAATGAAACACACACTGGGTTCCAGCAGGCTATCAGAACCTCAGAGAGGAGCTGATGAGCCACATGCCAACAAGCTTCTCTTTTCCCTTCTTTACTTTTTCCTATGTAAAAAAAGGTATGTTTGGAAATGAGTAGGACATTTTCCTGTGTTAATCAGGAGAGGTAATCTTATGGACTTAGGAGAAGCAAAATGAAGCAGGAAATGCTAACTTTTCCCTTCTTCAAGCTGAGCCCTAGTGCTCTTTTCTCTCCAGCCCTCTTTATAGGGATACAAATTTTTCTTAGACTTTGCAAGACCAAGCAAGCTATACTTCCCAGTAAATATTAGGATTGAGTAATTCCTTGAAGATTCTGCATACCAAAATGATGAGAAAGAATCAGATTAATCCAATAGAAAAATCAGGCTCTGAGTAGTTTGGAGAATAACTGGAAGAAATATCATAGTCCAATCTAATCTAAACCCCTCCTTCCTCGCCACCCACCATAAGCTAGTAAGTAGTAAGTCAAATTCTACCCACAGAATTATAAATTTGAATCAAACCCCCAGAAACTGCCTAATGATATGTTGTTATATTGTAAATCAGTGAGCTTAACAGAAGACACTAAGTGAGACGATTAATTTGGAGCCTTTTATTACATTAGCAGGCTCAGAGCATTGTTGCTTCTCAAATTCTGAGCAAAAGCATGGAGGAAGCTTTCCCTTTTTACATTTCCCAATGTCTTTTGTCTCTTAAATATGGGGGTTCTGGTCCTTTTTTCAAGTTTTCAAAGAGCCCTATGTATGCTTAGTAGATATCTTGAGTACGACACAGTTATTCCAGGAACTAAAATACCTGTCATGAGAGCATGGGCTTAGTATTAGCCCCTTACGTTAGATGGCTAGCCTGCAACATCAGACAGCTAAGTTTATCTTCCTTGTTATTCAAGGAGGCTGAAAAAGCAAAGTTAATTTACAGGATAAGGGACCGTCTAAAAATAACAGAGTTGACTCGCAGAACAAGGGACCATCAAAAAATAGCAGAGAATTCCAAGCAGCAATTTTACAAAATAGAGATTATTATGCTTCAATGTAATGATAAGAATTACAAGACAATAATAATTACTTATTGAAATCCAGATAAAAACACGTTTGTTTCTGGGGAGTGAGACATAGGACATACTCAACGTTTTCCACTGCAACATTTTTGTGAATGTAATTGAAAATCTATAGCCTGTAGATTGAGGAAGCAAAACCTAAACAAAACAAAACAAACAAACAAACAAAAAACAAACAAACAAACCAAAGTATGTTCCAGGAGCTTCTTCACACTTTTTTTTTTAATATATTTTATTGTTTTTGTACAGAGAAGAAGGGAGAGAGATAGAGAGATAGAAACATCGATGAGAGAGTCATCGATCAGCTGCTTCTTGCACACCCCCCACTGGGGATATTTCCACAACGAAGGTACATGCCCTTGTCACACTTTTTAACACTTTATGTCATTTCTGCCAATTCATAACCATGGGGACGAGGACAATACTGTGTGACTGCAGCCTCAGGAGACAAAGGTTTTAACAATAATAAACTTAGCCTGCATTTTGTTTAATTCTTGAATTAGCCCAATTTTTCCACCACAAGTATCCATGATAATCAGAATTAATAAGCCAGAATTATGGAATAGAGAGGTAGCTTCAAATTCTTTCATCTCATACATCGCAAGAATTAATTTTTCAGAGTTGTACCTCTAAACATCCCCAGGATTGGGAAGTTCACCAATTTTGGAGTTAAACTGTCTTCCTCAAAATTCCTTATCTATAATGTCTGCCCGTTTGTCCAACTAGGAATATAACCAGTGAAACATTTTATATTCCTAGTTGGACAAACGGGCAGACATTATAGATAAGGAATTTTGAGGTAGACACAAGGATGCTAGATTTAACTCCAAAATCGGTAAACTTCCCAATCCGTAGGGTGTCTAGAAGTACAATGCTGAAAAATTAATCCTTGAAATGTGTGAGATGCACCATAGTTAAAAAGATGTACACTCATCTACCTATGCAAGAGCACTTTTTAATTTTTTTTTAATTTAAAAATATATTTTATTGATTTTTTACAGAGGGGAAGAGAGAAAGAGATAGTTAGAAACATCGATGAGAGAGAGTCATTGATCAGCTGCCTCTTGCACACCCCCTACTGGGGATGTGTCCGCAACCAAGGTACAGGAATCAAACCTGGGACCTTGCAGTCCACAGGCCGATGCTCTATTCACTGAGCAAAACCGGTTTTGGCATGGAGCACTTTTTAAAAATCTAGACTTTGTTTTCTAACAGTTTTAGGTTCACAATAAAATTGAGCTCAGGTCATCACTTGTTTGCCCAGTGCTCTCTCTTATGACTTTTCCCTCATATGCTCTTAGCCAACAATATGGTAATACTTTCCCTAAATTCTAGTACTAGAAGCCGTGCAACCACAATTCTTTCCTATGAGCCTCCACATCATATATTCTATTACTTTCTTTGATACATTGCCCATCTAAACTAATAAAAGAATAATATGTAAATTGACTGTACCTTCACTATGCTCATCAGCCAATCAAAGATTGTGGGTTAATTTGCATATGCAGGTGCCCAGCAGCCAGGGGAGAGGTGGGAGGCTTCTGTCGCCATGGCAATGACGCAGGTATTCTGCACCACCCCAACGGCTCAGGGCCTCTGGGCAACATGGAAAGGTGGAAAGGTGATTCTAGGCAGGAGCTGAAGGATGGTTCTGGGCCCAAGAGAAAAGGCAGTTCTGGCCAGAGCTAAGGTGGTGCCAGCAGTGAAGGGAAGGAAGGCCCATTGTTGCAGGTATCTTAGTGCATAGAGCCTCTAGTATTAAATAATAAGTGCTCCTACTTTTTGAGATAAATCTCCTTTATTCCTGCCCATGTTCTAGAAGTTCAAGTCAGAATAAATGACTTAGGCTATGCTATTTACAAGGTTTGGGACCTGGATATGTCATTTGTTGACCCTGGACTTTTGATTTCACCCTAGTTAAGAAATTGGATACTTATTTATGCTCAGTTCATGGG
Organism: Pipistrellus kuhlii; assembly: GCF_014108245.1. Classification (NCBI taxonomy): domain Eukaryota; kingdom Metazoa; phylum Chordata; class Mammalia; order Chiroptera; family Vespertilionidae; genus Pipistrellus; species Pipistrellus kuhlii. Next base: position 44,626,386 of record NW_023425438.1, on the reverse strand, counting down.
GTTGATGTGAGAAAAATAGAAGATTCAAGGGAAATTACCTGAACTTAAATGTGTAATGCAATTAACAAACATTCTTATTGCAATTTGTTTTCTAATTTGTTTCCTTCTCTGTTTAATTTTTGTGACTTAAGTTTAAATAAAGCAGGATAAAGAGGAGTAATTAGCTAATCCTCCATAGATGACTGCAATGTGTAACTTCATTACATCAAATGTGTTTACATTTTTTAAATGGTTTGCCAGTAGGGAGTTTTATGAAAAAAAAAAATTTCTAGAGATGTTATCTTGGAAAGTTGAACAAGATCTGAGCATTTCCTGGGCCTCTGGTGATTTTCAGTAAGTTTTCTTCTTATGAAGAATAAATTGTGTGCAAACTATAAGATGTAAGTTATTACAGAAAATAATGTTCTTTTTTTCACCCTCTGCTTAATATCAAAACATAGATAAATACTGAATATAAAAGAACCCTGCTGTATTTCCCCATACGATGTCAATGTAACTTAATTGTAACAGATGTATCTATCATTCAGGAGCTGTACTGATAATGGAAAGATATGAATAATATTGCAGGAGGTATGTGTGTGTGTGTGTGTGTGTGTGTGTGTGTGTATATATATATATATATATATATATATATATATATATATATACCATTGTGCTTTCTATTAAATTTTGCTTTACACCTAAAACCACTCTAAAAGTAAGTTTATTAAAAGTATGTTTCAGCCCTAACCGGTTTGGCTCAGTGGATAGAGCATCGGCCTGTGGACTGAAAGGGCCCAAGTTTGATTCCGGTCAAGGGCATGTACCTTGGTTGCTGGAGCATTTCTAGTAGGAGGTGTGCAGGAGGCAACTGATTGATGTTTCTCTCTCATCGATATTTCTAACTCTCTATATCTTTCCCTTTCTTTCTGTAAAAAATCAATAAAATACATTTTTAAAGTTATGTTCCAGAAAAGTTAAAAAAGCAATCTATAAAATGCCTAAAAATCTATATAGAATAAATTTATTTAAAAATTAATAGTATGAACTTAACTTGTTAATCAAATGATCAAATATCATAATAAGACTTAGCACACTTATTTGCAACTTATAGGAGACTTAAAACTTAGGGAAGTAAAAATACATTTGTACTGTAAATGATGGAAAGGATAACATAATTTTTTAAGGGAAGGTACTTTAATACACTTTTTTTACAATTTATATTTTATTTATACATTCATTGGTTTATAGAGTTCTATGATATTTCTTCTAAGCAACCATTCTGTGACATGAATTGTTATTCATATTTTGTAAAAAATATTTGGTAGAGTCATGTATCTAGTATGTCACAAATCAAAAAATCAAATAACAGGGAATATACTACAATAGAGAAACAAATTGGAATCATGGGAGACATTAATTTGAGTTAGTCATGTTTACTTTTGGATGATAGCTATACATTTTATTAATAGCACATAGAGTTAAATACACTCACATGCTTACCAAGCTGCAAATCACATAAGAAGTAGCTAATGAATGTTTGTTTTTCATCCTCTTAATTTTAACATCAATTGTTCCTTTCACTGGAAATCATGTAGAGGGAGTATTTAAAGTAGACAAGATTATTAGTTGAGTCTGTCACTGTTGGTAGGATATAGGAATAGTTATGTGCTACAAAATATTCAACCTTCCCTCTGTTCTTCATTTTGTTGTAAATCAGCAATTTTCTTTTAAATAAGGTATTTTAAATACTAAGATAACTAAATTAATATATTTTCTATATTAAAAATTGACCCCCCAAAAAAAAATTGACCCAGAAATTGAGGATTGTGTAGAGGAGGAATTAAAAGCAATTTGACCAGATAAATGGCTATTGCATTAATCCAGAAGAAAAATAACAGTGCCATGACTTGGGTTGGTAAACAAAGACAAGGTTAGAAATAGTCATATTCTGGAAATAATTATTATAAATCTTATAGGAGCCAAGAGGAGTAAGATTATGATATGTAATTTTGATAGAGAAGGCTTCATGCATCAAGCAAAGTTGAATTGAGCCATGATAAATTGTAGGAATTTGGATATGCATATTAGCTTTCATTTAAATTTTTTAAAATTTATTTTGGATATAAGAGAAATAGGACAGGAAAAAAAATCCTATACTTATAGAGCTTCATTATAATATGAGGGCAGTATATAAAGCTGAACATAAAAGTAAACTAGTTAATATGATCAAAAAGACTCATTAATATTAGTTAATATGATCAAAAGAAATCAAGAAAAATATACCAGGTGAGAGAATAGAAAAATGTCAAGTCTGACTTGGAAAAGGAGATAGAAAAGGCAGGATCTATTGCCAAAGAGTGGGAGGAAAAGGGTTCTTTAAAAAGTTGACTTCTGAGACACTGAAAAAATACAAGGATGAAAGACATATATGAAAAATTTGTTCTAGGAGATCAGCATGCCAACCCAATAAAAACTAGCTTCACTGTCCCTGTGGTAAAAACAGCACTACTTTGAGAACCATAAAAAGACACTGTGAAATTATTTTACAACATAATTGGAGAAATACTGAAGAGAAAACAAGAAATCTTTCCAAGAAGGACCTCCTAGGCTAGGTAAAACATTGGGATTTTTGTGTTAAATATAATGAGGAGATATTAAAAAGTTTTCAAATGAGCCCAGCTGGTGTGGGTCAGTGATTGAGTTTTGACCTATGAACTATGAACCAGGAGGTCACAGTCAGTTCGATTCCTGGCCTGGGCACATTCCAGGTTTGGAGGCTTGATCTCCAATAAGAGGCAATCAGGATGCAGTCAATCAATGATTCTCTCTCGCCATTGATGTTTATTTTTCTCTCTCTCTCCTTTCCTATTCCTCTCTCTGAAATCAATTTCTTAAAAAAAGTTTTGGACATGCAATTGACTTAATTATATTTATTTTTCATGAAATTAAAGTGAGTAGTTTAATATTATGATATAGATAAGTTAGGAAAGAGCTAAAGTGTTCTTGAAGAAATCATGGTGGCTTGTAAAAACTATAGAAATAATACCTATTAAATGTAGAAAAGGACAGGGTGTGTTTGAGAAAACAGCATAACTTAGGATTTGTGTTGAAGATAAATCGATGCAAACCAGATACTAAAAAACTTTAGTTTATATTTTATTTTATTTATTTTGACTTTTAATTTGAAATAAGATAAAGGAGAAAAAGCTTCTGAAGAAGCCTATGTTATAGGGTAAAAAGTTCATGAAATCTTGTGAATTTGAATGATGAAATAGAATAGAGAGAAAATGATTAATTGGAAAAAATGAAATCATGAGCTGGCTAGAATAGATACAGATCAGAGATATGCAGAATTTGATAGAATGGGTGTAATAAATAACATCCATTTTTATTGTATTTCGTAATAATATAATAGGACAAAGTAGTTCTATATCAATAAATTTTAGAAACATTACCATACAGTTAAATTTCACATAAAAGAATACATTTATGAATCAATATTGTCCAGGAGGTTAAGAGTCAAAGTTCAAGCTTTTAAAATAAAAATATTGGGAAACAGAACATGTAGACTCCTGGCTTTAGATATGACATTCAAAACGTTTAAAAACATCACTACTACTTGTACAACAACACAAAGACTGAAAAAGTGAAAACCAATGACTTTTGTTATAGCCATCAGAGAACTAAGGTCAGAGGGTAGTCCTCCTTCCAGAAATCTAAAGAGACTGAAAAGTACAGATATCCTTTGAGATAAGCTTACCTGACGCAAAAGCTGATGATTATACCCTCGTATGAACAATTTTAAACTATTTTGATAAATTATTGCAGGATAAGTGTATATTAACTTGAGATGGAGAAACTGTTAGGGGGCCACCATTTTAGGGGGGCTCTATATTGTTGTAAGTTTTATCTCCAGGAACCCCATCAGAAGCCAAGAAAACACACTATTGTTTAAGGCAGTGGGAGGGGAAAATAATAATTTTTATATAGTCACAGATCATTCTTATTAACAAACTCCTCATTTCCAAGATAAATAACATTATTTACTGGATCCTTAGTGATGTGGGGGAAAGCAGTTAGCAACTCAAGCCCTCTTTAGCCTTACTGTGTCATCTATAGAGAAAACAAAACAAAACATGGTGCTAAGAAACACTTCTTAAGATCATTATCTCTGGAATTTGGGACCATTAAGAGAAAGAGATTTAATCATAACATGATATAACATCCCCTCCCCATATCTTATACACAAAGCCCCAAAGTAACAGTGGATTACAGTTTAAAGGCTGCAAGGCACAGATTGTATGGAATAAATAGTTTTCAGGGGACAACAGTGAAAACTGTGGAGAATTTAAAAAAAAATAAAGTTTGCTTTACTTGTTTGGTTCAACTTTCAGCATATGTTACAAATCATCATAAGAGAGAAGAAGCTCAGTTTGAAAAGACTAAGGAAAACTCAGAACACACTCAGATATACTAGTAGTAGATATTTAGAAGTTACTAAATAAGGTATTTAAAAGTAGATACACGTAGGGAAAAAATTTGCAATGTAAGCAGAGAGATGGATAGAAGAAAGAATCAACAAAAATATTAGAAAATAAAAGGACTGAACAGAAATAAAAATGCTTTTATTAGTCTCATCAGCAGGCTGGACATAACTAAGAGAAAACACAGGGATTTTGAAGATATGTCAATAGGAAGATACTAAATAAAAAGCATAGAAAAAAAGTAGGAAAAAACAAACAGAATATCCAAAACTATGGGATAATTTAATTTTTTTCATAATCAGCATGCCTAAAGGAGAAAAAAATATGGAAAAAGATAGAAAAAATGTTTTGAAGTTAACATGGCTGAGAATTTTCCACAATTAACTGAAAAAAAATTGATCCAGAAAAATACAGAGAAAAACAAGCACATGGATGCCACTAAAATTATATCTAGACATATAAGATTTTAACTGTGAAAAACCAAAGACAAAGAGTAAATCTGGAAAGAAACTAGAAGGAAAATTACATTAACTATGAAGAGAAATGTCTTATCATAAACTATGCAAGAGATGGAGAGAAATAGAGAAAATAAAGACAAGATGAGAAAAATAAAAACAACCTAAGATCATGCATCTATTAAAATTATTCTTCAAAAAGTAAAGGGAAATAAAAACTTTAATCAACAAACAAAATGAGGGAAATTTATCACCAGGGGACAAGAATTGTTAAAGAAATTTCTTCATATAGAAAAAAATATAGGTTCATAACTGGGGTATACACAAAAAGGTGCCAAGGAAGGGATACATGAAGGTAAAATAAATCTTGTCTTGTTTTTATTTAATTGACTAAATAACTGTCCTTTTTTAAAAAAAAAAAATGTTTTTTATTGATTTCAGAGAGGAAGAGAGGGAGACAGAGAGATGGAAACATCAATGATGAGAGTGAAACATCCATTGACTGCCTCCTGTGCACCCTCTATGGGGATGGAAACCCAGGCATGTGCCCTGACTAGGAATTGAACATTGACCTCCTCATTCATAGGTTCACACTCAACATTTATTGTTGGTTCAATAACAGTACAATAACTCTGTCTTAGATATAACATTAGAAACGCAGGGATACTGTGGTTGCTTATCGTGTCATATATATATATATATATATATATATATATATATATATATATATATATATATATATATAATGAAAACAATGTTATGGTGAAAGGGAGGAAAAAATTCAAAATAACTTGTTATATGATACCTGTACTACCCAAGAAGTCATGCAGTGTTATTTGAAAGAGGACTTAAATTAGTTGTAAATATATATTGCAAACTCTCATGCAACTAGTAAATATTTTTTAAAAAGTTAATATATATAATAAAAGAGAGAAAATCACAATAGATAAAATGAGAAACTAAAATCAAAAGCAAAAAAGAACTAATGATAGGGAAAAATAAATTAATTCAGAATAAGTGCAATGAGTAGAAAAGAGTCACACAAGGTAGCTATTAACCCAATTATATCAATAATCATGTTAACTGTGAATAATCTACTATGCCAACTCAAAGAGACTGTGAGAGTGAAAAAATTTTAACAATAAAATCAGGTTTAGTTAGATATTGTCTACAAGAAGCCAAATATACATATTGATTAATAGAAATGAGAGACATGTACCATGCTAAAACTAATAAAGAGTTGGAGTGCATGTATGTTCCAACCAGTTATTCAATTACAAAACATGACTTAAAATCACTTGTTATTTTTTAATAAATATGACAGAAAAATATTGAATGCCAGATAATTGACAAAATAAAGAAATGACAGAGCAATGGTAACTCATGTTGCATAAATCTGGAAAGGGTGTGAAGCATTTCAGGTAAAGGAGATAAAACTTATATTGAGATTAAACATTAGTTATATTTTGTATTGACAGAAGTAGAGATGCAATAGTATTAACAGAAATTGCAATTAAATAAATGTATAATTGTGGAAAATTAAAAAGAAACAATATGATTTCATAAGGGAAAAGAGAAAGGCAACCAAACAAAATTATATTTTAAGATAAGGGTGCATTTTAGAGCTCTTACATGTGAAATGATGGTGCTTGGATTTCATTTTTAAAACCAATGAATCTTAACTATTCTTTTTTAAATTTATTTTTATTGATTTTTTACAGAGAGGAAGGAGATAGAGAGAAACATCAATAAGATAGAAACATAGATCAGCTGTCTCCTGCACACCCCCTACTGGGGATGTGCCCACAACCAAGGTACATGCCCCTGGTCAGAATCGAACCTGAGACCTTTCGGTCTGCAGGCCGATGCTCTATCCACTGAGCCAAACCGGTTTCAGCTTAACTATTCTTTAATCATAAATACTTTTTGAAAATCTGATGAAAGTTATTAATTATTCAGATGTATGTTACAAATTGCTGAAGCTTGCTTGCAAAAGAGAATTAAACATTTTGAGGGGTTTTGTGAACTGACTGGAGTTAGAGCTTGCAGTAGGCTATGATGGGAGAATTTATACTATGGAAATCTAGACTATAAAAGAAAAAGATGCAAATTGGCTGTACCTCTACATTGCTCACCAGCCAATTGGGAATGAGTATGCAAGTTAATGCAACAAATATGGTGGGTTAATTTGCATGCACAGGTACCCAGCAGCTGGGGGCAGGACACAGGCATTTTGCATCACCCCAGAAGCTCCAGGCCTCTGGACAGCGTGAAATGGCAGAAAGGTGGCTCCTGGTGGAGTGAAGACAGAAAGGAGGCTCCAGGCTGGATCTAAAGCTATACCGGCAGCGAGGGTAAGGAAGGCCTATTCTGCACAAATCTTCCTGCACCGGGCGTGTAGTAGGTAATAATAAAATCAAGTTTATTTGCTTGTTTTTACCTCTTTCCCTCCTTCTCCTTTTACCCACCTTCTGCAGCGCTCTCTCTCTCTCTCTCTCTCTCTCTCTCTCTCTCTCTCTCTCTCTCTCATTTTTTATATGAAAGCCAGTTTTAGAGAACTATTTAAAAATAATTACTCCAGCAATGTAATTCTAAACACCTTTGAAAATGAAGAGATGAAACTGAGGTGCAGAGCTATAACTTTATTCAAGTAAAAATATAGGTTGAGCTATATTATTTAAGCTACCATTGTGAAGTACTAATTATAAATCAAACATTGTAATAGTCACTTTATGCATCTTGTTTCCCTTATCCTTCACTACCTAATGCAGATACTAGCACCTCAAATTTACAGAGATGTTAACTGGGTCTTATAGCTATTAAATACCTAGTACTCCAAATTTAGCGTTCATACTTGGTAGGATTTGCATAAAATGTAATTTGAATCTGAAGTATATGTGTTAAGCATTAGGCCATCAATGACCTGGAAAGGCTTTACATCTAAAGAGAGAACGCTGACAGAGCAAGTCTACCTTACAGAGCAAGCATTGAGGTCACCAGCCAACTCTAGCAGTTAAGATTCCAGTTTTCAATGCAAAGAGAATAATTTTCAGTGTGCAGTTTATTGAGAGCGAAAAATGCATGTGGGGATTGTCAGAGTTCATAAAATAGAACCAGTTCTAATTGTATTCCATTAGCACAGTTAGTGGAATAAATGGTTTACCCTTTGGAAAGCAAAAATGACTCTTAAATTCAACAGAAGAAGGAACAATTGAGTAGAATTTGGTCAAAGGAAGAGTCACCATTTCTAAGACAGGGGAAAATTCAATAAGTGTTCTAATCATGTTCTCTTTTAATATTCATAATAACTTCATCAGGAAGACAGACAATGCAATTATCAATCACTAAGGCTTTTCTTTATCTTCATATATCCAGTTCTTATAAAACACTTGACACATGAAAAAATTATTTGTATGTGCCACTTAAATTGATTATTATTCCCATTTTGTAGTTGGTAAAACTGAGGCTTTCCCGAGTTTATTTATCTATGAATGAGAGGAGGCAGAATTTAAACACAGAAGTTCAGCATTGAAGGTCAAAGTTTTACACTTCAGTGGGCAGACTGAAGTATCTGAACCACCCTTTGGTCCCAAAAGCCTGAGGCTATTGACCTATTCTCCTCTCTATCTCATGAGACTTTTATTTGCTCTTTTGTCAAATGGCATCAATTCAATAAATTAAGGAAAACAGATGGAGAGGCACATCAAGTTGGCAGCACATGATCCACTAAAGTAATTAAGCAATTACTAGTACTTGCAAGAACACATTCCTCCCTCAAATATAATAATGTGTAGCAGTGTCAACATTTTTCTTACAGGGGACTAACAGCATTAAGAAAAGTAGGCATCATTAAAAGGCTTGCTATGAAATTGTATAGTAAATTATTAAAGTTAAACCTATTTTTGATTCATCCAAATGTCTTGGTTCTTTTATTTAGTGAGGATCGATTTAGTGAAAGGGAGAATAGAGAGAAAGAAGATGGAAAACCAAAGAATCTGGCATAATCTTATCATGCCAAAGAAGATCAGTGGCATTCTTCCATCTGGGCGCTATACAAACCTTACTTAGAGGCCTCTTCTCAATAAATTACCTAGTAACATAAACTGAAAAGGGGAAAAATATATAGAGAGAGACTCATCAAAACCTGTTCTGGTGCATAAATTCCTTTTTAGTTTTCTCCAAAGGTAGCTAGCTAGCAGCTGAAGGAATCTGCAACACACACACACACACACACACAGGTGCGCTAGCACACACACACTGTAGCAGGTCTCTGCATTGCCTGAGAAGGGACTGAGGAAAAGGATGCTGAAACATAGAGAGACATGGCAGGACAGCAGAATACAAAAAGCTATAGCATGCCTCTAAGGGCTTAAGGGACTTGAATCTCTGGGATTCAAATCTGATACCACACTGATCCTCATTCCTGTTTTCCTTAACATCAACATGACTGGTTTCTAAGCACTGCAGAGGGTGACTAACATTCCTAAATGTGTTTGTAAACTGAGACTCCTAAACATATAGGTTTGCCTGACAATGGTGACTTCTACCACGTTTGCTATGTTCAATTACTGTGTTTTACCACAAGGAACTTATCCTTTGCTGCAAGAGGAAAAAATAAGGCAATTGATTAAAAACAAATGTCTATCAGCCCTGGCATTTTCTATAATTCTAGGAAAGTGTAATGGCTTGTCAATAGAAAAAATATTTTGTGTGATTCTCTTTGTGATCAGACTTTATAATATTACTGTGGATATCAGTAATATTGGAAGGAGTTTAGGAGAAGTCACACGGAACTATGAAACATGGGGTTTCTGGACAGAAGATACATACTATAAACACACTTACCTATACTCTCTGTATATTTCTACCCGCTGTACTGAGAACACTTTTTTAAAATTAAGAATATAGAATGTTGAAAAAAAGGATAGAAATAAATAGAGATAAACAAAGCCACTATGTTTTCTTTTAAACATTATTTCTTAAACCAACAGTTTTAATGAAGATATCACTTGATAAGTTAATCCTGTGGAAGGAACTTTTAAATAAGTGGGTTTTTCCACTGATCGGAATGTAAAATTCAACAATTGTATCAGATTTTACTTTTATGTCTTTTATTTATCAATTAGAGTTTATTATTCTTTATTATTGATAGTTTCAGATGTACAGCATAGTGGTTAGAAACTCATGTACTTGCTGCTTCAAGTTTCCATCTGGCCCCATACTTATTTCTCTCTATGTTATTGACTATAGTTCTTATTCTGAAATTACCTATTTGTACTATGTAATCCCTTCAGCTTTTTCAACCAACCTCCCAACCCCTCTCCCTGACTATCAGTTTACTCTCTGAATCCATGAGTCTCCTATTTTGTTTGTTTATTTTGTTCATTAGCTCCCACATGTAAGTGAAATCATATGGCATCTGTCTTTCTCTGACTGGATTATTTCAATGAGCACAATACCCTTTAGGTCTATCCATGCTATCTCAAATGGTAAGATTTCCCTCTTTTTTACAGTTGAATAGTATTCCATTGTGTAAATGTACCACAGCTTTTTTTACCCACTCCTCTATTGAATGGCACTTGGGCTGCTTCCATATTTTGACAATTGTACATAACCCTGCAGTGAGTATAGGGATGGGGGGGAGGGCATATTTCCTTTCACATTAGTGTTTCTGGTTTGCTCAGATATTCCCAGAAATGGAATCACTGGGTCATAAGGCAATTCAAATTTTAATTTATTGAGGAACCTCCAAAGAGTTTTTCACAACGGCTGCACCAGTCTGCATCCCCACCAACAGTGCACGACGCTTCCCTTTCCTCCACATCCCCGCCAGCATTTGTTGTTTGTTGTTTTATTGATGATAGACATTCTGACATAAGTGTGGTAATATCTCGTTGTGGTTTCGATTTGCACTTATCTGGTAATTAATGGTGTTGAGCAACTTTTCATGTCTATTGGCCATCTGCATGTCTATTCAAATATGTTTCATGGTTTTCTGTGGATGAAGAGCAATTCTGAGACCAGATATCGACCTTGCACATTCCCTTTCCTCCCTCTCTCTCACGCACCTGGACAAACACAACCACACAATTAGATTTCATATGCAACTGGTTGTAAATACAGTTGACTCATTTCTGCGAATGGAAGTTCCAAATTGCAAATCTGATTTTGAGAGGGTTTTTTTTGGAAGTCATATTACATTGAATATTCAATACATAGTGCTAATGCATACTAAGAGAGAAATGGATACCTGGGGCTTACATCTAAATTGAGAGAAAAATATTATTTTGCTACAGATCTATCATCTTTCTTCTCCTCTTGGGCCTAGAAAGGATGAACTACTTTAAACTGCTTTCCTCTTGAATGAAGATCGATTGCTGAGTTGGTTGGATTAAGGAAATGCTTATTCAGTTCAGCATTAAAATTTTCTAAACTGGCATTTTTACAATTCTTTCATTAAGCCTTTGGGGAAATATTTATGCTGGAAAATTCCAATGTGGTGTAACTATGCATTTAAAAATAAATGACAAATTTTCCTCCCATGTTTCTTTATATATATATCTTCGGTCTGTTTGAAGATGAAAAAGGAATTGTTCCTAGGACATGAAAAATAAAAATAAGCCTCTGTTACATAAAAAAATAAAATTAAAATTAAAAATTAAAAAAATCAATGTGTTCCTTCTAAAACAAAAACAGTTACTTTGTTAATCCTTTGAAAACATGCAACCATGCCATTTATGCTCATACTTTGTACAAAGTTTGCATTCAATAACTTTTATAAATATTTTTAGAGATACTCTTAGTTATGCTCTGCTTATAAAATTTGGCACTAAAATAATGACATGGCCATAAAAGATTAGGCTTCTAAATAGTGACTGGTAGTTTTAAATATTTTAAAAAACAAATGTATCATTATCACCAAACATCAGTGTCTATCTTCCCAACACTAAGTCTATGCCATCTGATACAAAATACTGTTAGACAATAGAACTGATATACAACAGTAGCAGTTGATATTAAAATACAAAGTTTTATTTTAAAAACTTAGAATACTTAGGATAAAGCTGTATATTCGAGACATAGTACATATAACTGGGAAGACTAACTGAAAGTAAGTTCTAAAGAAGGAATCAAACAAAATTAATAAACTAATAATGAACCAAGAAACCTGATATAGAATTTGGAGAATTCTGCTCATAAGCAATACCTGGCTGGGATGAAAAATTTGCAAAGATATTTTTATATAAACTAATAAAAGGCATATGTAACTCAGGAGAGAGTAAGGCTGAGAGAAATGAGAAGGCTGAGCTAATATGAGGATTTATGACATCAAAACTTATTTTTGAGGGATAATAACAGTGTTCTTTCTAATCAGGCTGGATCAAAGAGGCCAATTAAAAACTTGTAGGGCCAGATCTTGGGACAAGTTGGAATGCTGAATTGGAATGAAAATATGGAATTCATTTTCTCACATTTTAATGATATCCCAACCTCAAAAAGCATAGCTCTCAGTAAGTGGTCTAGTCAGTTAACAGGTATTTAAAGAAAGCTGGTTACATAAAAGAACAAACATTTGGGATCTGTATGTCAGGGTTCTCCAGATAAACAGAACAAATATATATTGTGGCCTGGGTCAGGAGTTTCCTGCACTGGGGTTGGAGGAGGGGTTCCCTCAGCCCGGCTTACATCCTAGATCTAGCAGTCTAGAGAGCCCTTGGGGGAATTTCTGACTGACAGCTTAGGCCTACTCCCTAGGTTGATGGTTTGATTCTAATCAGGGCACCTTCCTGGGTTGTGGGATTGATCTCCAGTAGGGAGCATGCGAGAGGTAGCAGATCAATGTTGTGCTTTCTCATTGATGTATCTCTCTTTCAAGCACTCTCCCTCTCTTTAAAAAAATTAAGACTTTAACTCTACAACAATGACTGCAAGCATATAATTAGAGAAGTGATGTATATCTAGAAGCAGTTAATAGCATATGTACCCAAACTCTAAAAGAATGTAATATTTTCCAATCCATTTACAATACAAATGAATCAACTCATAGGTTTGAAGCCTTCTGGATCTAAACTCCAGAAGACTGATTTCTTTTTATCCTTCTCTTGTAATGTTTCCCTTGTTAATGCCAATTTAAATGTTTAATTGAACCTATTAAGGGAGTGACCAACACGCTCCTTTAACCAACACACTCCAAGACTGCAGTGCATAACGAACATGGCCATGTACCATGACAGAACATTAAGGACAAAGACCAACTCACTTCATTATCTTAATAAAGATCAAAATCTCCTCCTGGATTATCTTCTCATTAACCTCACTCAAACTTTGAATCATTTTTTCACCCATCTTTATCTTTCTTTTCCCTTTGTTCCACACACCCCCGCCCCCCCTATATATTCAACTGGTTAAGATCTCTTGAGTCTTTCCCTTTATTCTAATTCCCCACTGCCTTTGTCAGGCGTTTATTATTATATATCCCAATGAGGATGAATTGTGGCCCTTATATCCTCAGCTCCCAAACCAATGCTTACCATGTTACATGGCTAATGACAAGGGAATTTTCAATGGATTGATCTGTTAATCACACCCTGAATCTGCTATTAATTACTCGTGAACACAAAAGGTGGATTTGGTCTTCATTTTATACTTAACCTGTGTTTTTTAGCTTTGTCAGTCTTTGACACTTTTTTTGAACACTGATCTTTAAATTATAGACTCATCCAGGTTGCTGTGCGCACAGAACATGCCCTCAAATTATATCTATTTATGCTGGTAGGCAAGTGCATTTAGTAGTATTAATGTATCAATTATTTTAATTAGTTTTTTGAACTTCTCTTTCACCAATAAGCAAGTCATTAGCTTCAATTTGCAAATGAAAATGGTCATGCTATTTCCCATGCCCCAAAGAATAGAGCTTCTCGTTATGGAACCCAGAAAACCACTTATTTCCTCTTAGTTAGTCCCTCTTTTCTCTTTATCAGTTAGCCTAACAACCTTTCAACAACGTGGCAAAAGTTTCTTAATTGCTCCTTCCCTCCCTGCACTGATATCAGTGTGATTGCTGACCTCTATTCTTTTTTCTACTTTATTTCTGTAGAGAGGAAACAACAAAACATACTTTAAAGAAAAGGAAAACTACTTTTGGAACTCACAACAGGTTCATTATTGTTCAAGGCCAGATGGAGGAACGCCTTCAACCTCTACCCTGCTGATCAGTTCAGACATAAGTAATTATAGTCTTTTTTTATTTAATGAAAGTTTTTACATGTTTAGGTTAAAAGTAATTAATATGTAAATTTTAAATATGCTACATGCATTAACAAATCATAAACACATTTCTTTGACAGAGTAGAAAATAATATTGAGGAGCCAGAAGGAAGCTAGGTAAACAGGACTGGGACCATGGGGTGGATGGGGTAGGCTGGGAGGGGGTGGAGGGGATGGGGGGAAGTAGAAACCAGGAACCCAGCTAAGCAGACTTGCTAAGGCAGCTCAACTGGGTGTGGAAAGAAAGGTGCCCACAGGAGACAAACTTTAAAATGTATGGATGTTGCTGAGACAGGCAGCTTACAGATAACCAATCACAAGGCAGTGAAGCATATAGCCAATCCCAAGAATGTTATTAAGACAGAATTTTTTGAAAGGACCAATCAGGAGCTGGCAAGGCTTGTCTTACCCCCTAGATTAAAAAGTATGTGCTTTCTCTCTTTCCCTCTCTCTGCTCTCTCTGGCACATGCTGGGGGTGGGAGAGGAGTGATGTGCTCCTTTATGTCCATGTGGCTTATGGCCATAAGGGACTCTCAATATGGACTAATAGGCTTAATTAGCTTGGTTGCTGAACCACATTTAGCTGCAACAAAAAATGAAAACTCTGGACAGTGGCCTACTTTTTACTCTCCTGGAACCCCAGCTGCACCTTTTCCAGGACTGGCTTCTCTTAATAAACTTTGCTTCTGTTAACCATCTTTGTCCTGGACTTTATTCTTTGATTTCTCAAGACAAAGAACTTGGATTCAAATGTCACATTCTGGTTTCAGTATTGCAAATGTATACCAGAAATAAACTGAATGCAAGACTAAAATATTAAGTTGCTCTATATAAAAGAACTCAGATTAAACTGTGAATCAATGACCAAGTTAATAACTGACTCACTGAATACTTAATATTAGAAATCAATGTTTAAGTCAATAAATTATGAGCCAAACTTAATTTAGAAAAAAAGCTTATTATTAAGCTCAGTTCAGAGTAGTTTCAGTAAAATAAAAAATATATATATAGTTTACTTGAATCAGCTAAAATACCCAAAAGTTTCTAAATCCAAATTTAACGTGATTTATATTTTGAGTATGGTACAAAGGCATCACAGAATTCTATGTGGTATTGAATGTTATTTCAATAATTTTAAACCTACAACTTCTTGGAGCAAACTTTGGTAATTACTACAGGTTACACAAGGAAAGTTCTAGACACACAGGTAAAATTCATAACCAAGACTATCTAACTCACATAAAATTTCAGATAAAATAATTAGAAGGAAGGACCAAAGAAGGAGGCAATCCACTCTAGATTAGTAAGTGGCAGTTTTAATAAACCAAGAAACTTACATAGGGTACTTTATCTTAAGCATCTGCAAGATAAGTTGTTTTCCCATTTGCACCCACAACTCCACAAATGATAATATTTACACAGAGACCTAAACTGGATTCAATCACAATACCATCCAGATGTTCTCAATAGCTTATTCACTCAAGGCTGTTGAAAAAGGCTCTGAGGTGGGAAGAACTACCTTCCTAGGATACGGGAGGGCTTGAAGAACAGATTGGTCAGATCTAGCTAGCAGGTAGAACAGGGTCATGACCTGTGAATGACCTCTTTCAACAATGACTAGAAAATAGACTGATAAATTTCAGAAATATTTTTTGTCAGGCTTACACACATTCACTTAACTTTCCCTTTGCCATTTCTTTACTTATTCAATAATCTAGTTAAAAATCAGAATAAAAATATCTAAATTGGTTGAGCCCCTTCTTATATCAGCCAATGTTCCATGCGCCTTACAAAACACATGGTTTTATTAAATCTTCACTGGGACACTGCAAGTTACATCATATTATCCTAGAGCCCCAAGGAGTTGTCAGCCTAAAGGAAACCTAATCTAGTGAGCAAGAATCGCTTTCTCCTTTCGGATAGAAAGAAAAACCAGGTGATCATTCTCTTCCATGGAACTGTCAGGATCCCCTATATCAGGGTCTGAGGACTAGTCACTGCTATTAGAATATTAACCATGTAGCAAAGCCTGGTCAACTTCAGAGAACCAAGGAATTGCCTTCATTCCTGCTCCCATTCTTACTTGGTCTTTTAACTTATTCAACAAGTCAGCGAATGCTGGGAAAAGAGGCTGACAGAAAGATACCAGGTTTTTGAAATCCCAGTCCACATTGTGAGGCTTTTGATAAGTGTTACATGTGGCTCATGCATGTCTTCATGTTCTGCATCCTACTGAAATGTCTACTTATATATTTCTTTCTCAAATTCTCAATGACCAATTTCACTTTGTTGTTGTTGTTGTCCCAGTTCCTTGATCATTGAGACAAAGTGTTAGATACTGCCCTTGTGTCAGTGTAAATCCACAATGCGAACGTCTGTTTTTGGACAAGTTTTCAGTTTGGACAAGTTTTCACTAGAAAAAAAATCCCTTTCTCTGCTGCTTATAAGTAATGATTACTTTTGATTATGATTCCAATGTAATTAATTTAAAACTGGTGCCAATACATTACACAATGCTATCTCTAAACCAGAATTTTTTTCTATCTTAGTTAACCATTAATAGAAATTTCCTATGAGGTTTCCAGCACTCCAAGCTTCAATATTTTTAAAAAAATATTTCTTAAGGATCAAAATAATGACATATCAAGAATTTATGTAAAAAGACCTTAGTCTCTGCACCGACTTTATGGATATTTTGGGGAGTAGACAGGAGTATTGACATAATAATGCATCCAGCTTTGTTATTTCGTAATTTATTTCTATACTAATCTTTTTAATATACCATTGTTTCATTTGCATTTACATTAGCTTACTCTGCACACCGATAGGATCTCACTCACCTGATGAATGAACATGAACTCTGGTACACAAACACACACAACTCCCAATTCAAACTTAGCTAAAATATATACTCCTCAGAAAACACCCAAACATTAATTTCATATACATAATTTAGGTTTTAGTGAACTACTATATTTTATTTTATTGAGCAATCCTTCTTTTGGGGAGATATTCATTGTTTGACAGAGTGGGACAAATTCAGATGCAAATCCAATTACAGGTATAATGGTAATGGATGATAGGAAACTGAGATATATCTTTAGGCATCCATTCCTAGGGCATTTCCTCAGGTGAGATGACTTCAACAGAGAATGATCAGCAAAGGTCAACTTCTTTATTTGTGAAGAGAATGGCAGAAGAGTGTTTTTAAACATCAGGGAGTTCCAGATCCTCCCAGATAACACTATTTCAACATTTTAGGTAATAGCCTTTCTTTGTTTATTTGCATTAATGTCTCTTAACACAAATACCACAAAAATCTAAGACTACAGCTGACAATATAATTCAGCAACAAATCCTAAATTTGATTGCTGGCCATCACAATGAGTTAGTTGTAAGAGGACAGTTATTTCAATACAGTCATACATAGTCATTAAATTTAGTTTTGCAGCTAAAATGAAAATTTAAGGATTTTAGCTGGGGCTATTCTTTAACTTTGCATTTCCTCAAGGGAACATTTAATACCTACCCTACTTTGTGGCCTTTGCATTCCTGCTCTTTATAATAATCTGTGGTAACAGTTGTGTAATAGTCAAGAGCAACTTCTGCCACAGAATAGCTTACTTAATTGTTTTGCTCTTATGTACCATGGACTGTGAAGCATTGTACCAGATTATGAATATAAATTTCCTACCAATTGTAAACAGATATATTTGAGGCTTTGTTAAATAGTTCTCAATTCAGTTAGAACTCTTTAGTTCTAATCAAGATGGTCTTATTTTAGTTACATAAGCAAAAATCATCAGAGGGACGAGATAAAAACCAGACTTGGACATTAATAGTTATCAATTCACTTCAGATGTGCTTGGATCTGACACATTAAAATAGCAGGAACAGCATCACGAGAAGTTTGTTGCGAGGATTAAATAAGCACAAAATATTTAGGTGGTGTTACTCATTTTCTTACAATTCATTTTTCAGGAAAAGAAGATTCATTTTTTCTAATTTAAGTTTCACACTTATTCTTTTTCCTATGGTACAGCAGAACTTTATTACATAGAATTTTGTGGGCAAAATGTTACATCATCAAAAGTTTATCAGGGTGATTTTAGAAAGCAAAATATATATATATATATATGCTTTATGTGTGATTTATATTAGGTTCAAATATTTGTATTATGGAAATCAATTTCCCTGCTTAAACTTTGCAGGTCTAAATATAGCCACAAAACCTAACTATGGTTCAGATGATCTCAATTAACATGAGGTAGAATCTCAATACACACCTTTCCCAATTGGAAGATGCTTACAAGATCCTGGTCTTATGATCTTTATCATGAACAGAGAACAGAATCCATATTGTATTCATGCCTTTTATTTTTCATGGTGCTTTGCCATTAGTAGAAGTTTGTTTTGAATTGAATATGTGTTGAGTTGAAACATACAAAATAATCCAGTGACTGTGTATGTTTTCTTACTTGGAATCTTTTCCCATACTATGGAAAATATAGTTTTAGAGTACTTAAAGTGTGTTTTTCAAACAAACATTATAATAATTGACTAATGGTATTTAGAATTTAAAAAATAGAAAAGTATGATATTATTTTTTTAAATCATGGACCAAGATTTACTTATTTGACTCTATCAATTTGATTATGTTTCTTACATCATTATTTAAGGGCTCACTTTTAATTTTCATTAATTCCCATATTCATCAAAGTCTCCATTACATTCAATCAGATTACATTTCTCCATACTAATTATGCCAGAAATTTCAACTATTTTCTAAACAGTTGGTCATCATCATAGGATAGTTTGCATGTAGGTACCTATAACTTAAATTTTAGAAATATCATACTGGTATGCTCCCATTAACCCTCAACATGAACATAAAATTAAAAAAGAAATTTAAAGAGACAAATCCATTCACAGTTTATGTATTGGTTGGCTTAGTTGTAATTATATTTGTACTTGTCAAGTGTTATAACAGTATTGTTTTGAAGTTTGCACCTTTACAAATAAATTTGGGGACTTTTTGTTTGCCTAGAGATGAGCCTCAAATTGTTAAGGACTTAGTATGAGAGCTTGTATAGGAATGGGTGTCTCCTTCTGTCTATGAATATCCTATATCCAAGTTCTATGAATATATGTATATTACTAGAATTAATTTGGTTAAGAAATTTACTGGAAAGTTAATCTACTAAGAAACAAAGGCCTCTTCTACAGTAAGAAATATTCAACTCCGAGGCAGTGTCCAGTCAAATTGGGATGCATTTTCTTGTTGTTTTTGTTTTTATTCTTCTATGTTGCATGTGATCTTCTGAAACACCTCACAAGAAGATTGTGATGGATGTATCACCCCAGTTGTTCTTGGTTCTTTATCTCATTGCCTTTTATCCTCTTCCATGACTACTGCTACATTGAAGAGCTTACCATTTCTGAGACAAGCAGAGATACCCAGCACAGGAAGCTTTCTCTTGCTGTTTCCTCTGCTTGAAATATCTGCTTAAAGACTTGAATATGCCTAGTTCTCACACTAGAGAGGCCTTCCTTAACCATATTTTCTAATTTTGGCTTTCCAGGCAATATTCAATTATCATGCTATATTTTCTTTGCACTGATTAATTATATATATATATATATATAATATTATATATAATCACATATAATATATAATATAATAAAAGTTTTATGAACTATGGCCTTGCCTGATCTCAGAATAGAGTGTATTACTTTTCACATGGTGGTATTATTAAAAACTAATTTAACTTATATAGAAATTCTTATTAAGTTATAGAGCCTTTTCTTAGCACAGAACTCATTTGATATGCAAAACAACCCCTGAAGTTATTTAACTCAATTTTATCTTTCTATAGAGGAGAAAACTGAAGTTCAAAAACGCTGATATGAAATTATCTTAAATGTTAACTTAAAGCTTAAATGTGTGCATTCTGTTGGGAAGCCCAGGAGGGAAGTGAAGGCTGCTCCAGACAGCAAGGACAAATTAACAGGCTTCTTGCAGGGGATTGAAACCTTTGACAGGTTCTGGCTGAGAGACAAGACACATCTAGAAAAATAAACCAGACATCCTTCCAGATGAGGTGGGACTGTGAGGGAAGCCCGGTCCCAGGTACCAGAGGGAAGCCGGTGCTGGCAGCTGGGGAAGGAAGGCCTACTCTTGCATGAATTTTGTGCATCAGGCCTCTAGTACTTAAATATTAATATTGATTAAAATAGAATATATTATCATTTAGCTAAAAATTCTCTTTTCTACATATAATTCACTTCTAGAATCAGTGAAGGGAGTACAAGTGGAAAAACATGTGGCTATTTGCAGAATGTGGGAGAGCCTTTCTTGCCTTGACCATGATAAACATTTCCAGGCAGCGGGCAGGAGGGATGGAGACGTCAGTAAAAGAGGAAACTACATCCGCTTAGGAAATTCGAGCTGGTTGTGGAGATGGAGCTCTTCTATTCTACCATGGAAAGTAGGAATTTCACTGAGGAGATGTCAAGAGGGGGATCTCTGACTGAAAAAACCATGTGAAAAAGCCAAGTGAAGATCGTTGAATGGTAGCAAGGCAATAAAAGTAAAACCCACAAGAGTGGTATTAAACAGAGGCATGGTTACAAAACTTCATTACTAAAAACATCCAGTGTCATCTGCAAAGTAAGAGATCTTTTAGGGCAACTTATTGGCTTGACAATGTTTTGGGGAAAGGGCAATTTTTCAGAATTGAAGAGAGAACAGGTTAAAAGTCCATAAGGAACCTATGCTGAAACAGGTGTGGAATATATTATTTGAGGCTTCCAGAGGTATATTTTCCAGCAATAGTACATTCAGGAAGAAAGTGAATATGCTGACAGAGAATTCCTCATTGTGTAGAGAAAGGAACCAGTCAGTAAAGAGAAAAATAGGCAGTCACGCTAGCACGTGGCGCACCCTCAGGTAGAAACTGTGGCCAAGACTCAGCCCTCCCAAGTAAATGAAACCACGGAAGAGCAAGCAGAGGTGAAAACGAATGAAAGACAAAGAAAAGGACATGGAAGAAAAGAGAAAACAA
This sequence comes from Pipistrellus kuhlii, assembly GCF_014108245.1. Lineage (NCBI taxonomy): Eukaryota > Metazoa > Chordata > Mammalia > Chiroptera > Vespertilionidae > Pipistrellus > Pipistrellus kuhlii. The sequence goes on along the minus strand of NW_023425438.1, from coordinate 44,605,133 downwards.
GAACTAAAATTAGAAAGCTACACAGAATGTTAACTCGGTAGCCCAAAAAACAACAAAAGAAATTTGGAGGCTAACCTTGAGGCTGAAGGTGGTAGAACTCCACAGCCAGTGACTCAAAAAAGGAAGAAAAGCAAGAATAGAAGCCAGGGCAAATGAATGGAGTTGGAAGTTAAGACAAAGACTCCAATGGCAAAGAGACCAATGCAGGTGTAGAGAAAATAAAATGACAAGCAGAAGGGGCTACATATGCTAAGAAGAAAATTATGTTCCCAAGACATTCTGAGGTTCCATTAAGAGAAGATCAGGATGATCCTGTGAAAGGTAAATTAAACTGGAAGGAAACTTTTAAGGCAGGTGTGAGACACACCTGAATGAGTTTTATAGACTTTCTGTATTAACCTCTTTAAAACGGAGAAAAATAAAAGCTGTTCCCAAAGCCAGGTTAGTGCAAAATGTTTCACTTATTTTAAGTATAATTTCTTCAGCCTTTTCAGTTCTCTAGCCTTCACTTAATTTGCAATTTTTTAGTGGCTTGCTTACCTTGTCTTTGAAAACATTCAATGAATTTTTATGGAAACAACTCTTTTGACAATTGTAATTGGATTGATGAAATATCTAATTAAATTATGTAAATATAGTAATTTATATACCTGGAATAAATAGGCTGGGAAACAACTAAATCAATCTTGATGAGCATAGCGTTCAGCTGGGGGGGGGCAAATATTAATAAGCTTCTTAGAGTATAATCTGCCAATTCTCTGTGTTTATCAAACTTACAAGTTAGTAAATTCCACAGCTGCACAGAACAATGATGATTAATCCTGCAATAGGTTAAGTAGGGGTTATTTAAGATAAATTCTTCAGTCATAATGGTCAGTCATAGGTCTCTAACAACTGTTTATTGTTTTTCATAAATGTCTAGAGCTCACATATAAAGTGTTGCTCTTGCCTCTGAAGAGTTGCAAAATATACCACTCTAAACTATGTCACTTGAACATAAAGGTTATTTTGAGCTAAATGCACTTGAAAAACAAGCGTAGGAAGAGAATCTGACCTTCCTTTTCTTCCTGAAAATAGGAGATAAGAACTTTCATGTGAAAGATGCCTTCATTTTATCAAAACATTCTTCTTCAATAGCACAATAACTAAGAGAATTCTTTACAGAAATTGGTAAAAATGAATTTTTAATATATTTTTAGTGATTTCAGAAGGGAAGGGAGAAAGAGAGAGACATAGAAACATCATTGATTGCCTGCCTCCTATTGCATGCGCCCCACTGGGTAGTGAGCCTGCAATTCAGCAAGTGTCCTGATCAGGAATCCAACCATGGCTTCCTGGTTCATAGATTTAATGCTAAGAAAGTTACTGCCAGGCCAACCACTGAGCCATGGTTGGCCGGGCAGTAAAAGAGTTATTATCTTCCGTTAGCTTCTTCACATAATTTGGTTATTTTTCCTCAGATACTTCTCCTTGCTCAACCTGGTATAAACTCATTTAGGTTCTGCCTCTTCTTTAAATCATCTAAGACTTTGTCAATCCAGCTCCTCTTCAGTTATTTTTGCCAATTATTGCCATTTTTATCAGTTATTTTCTGACATAAGTGCCACTAAATTAGGTGGTACAAAATCCAACCATCATGTTAAATGGAGGAGTGATTGAATACTCTGTTTATTGTGAGAAAAAACAGAACCTTAGTAGCGGCCAAGAGCAAGAGATTTTATTTGTGATCTTTAGAATGATAGTGCAAGAACAAAGTTGGAAGACAGAGAAGTCAGGATCTGAGCTCTACATATATGGTCATTGAGCTACTGGAAAGACTCCTGGTTATCCAAAAAGCACTTGTTTGCAAGAAGCATCATATAAACTTTACATTGCAAGTTCTAACAGAAGGCACAGTCCTCTACTAAAATGTGCATTAAAGGAGCATATCCTAAACTGTAAAACCTTATTTCTGCATTAAAAGTGTAGCCAGCAACCTAAAATAAATTTTAGTTTCATAACTATAGTAGACATATAGTAATATTTTTTTCACTATAGAAAAAAAAATAAGTGTTGTAATCCAAGACCGTAAAAAATATTTAATATTTAAAAAGCATGAAATGTTTAGGAGCATGAAATTAAGAGCACTCAAACTGGAGCACTTACCCCTTAAAATATGAAAGAGATCATTTCAAGGTTAATAAAACATGTTCCACTATACCTTGAAAGTAAATTTATGAAAATTATTATCCTGAAAGTAGTGAGTGATATAGACTGAAAATATTAATTGTCCTTTGGTATGGCTATATAGAAACATGTTTTCCAAATTTTCTATTCCTCTCTATCTCTTATTCTCTCTCTCTCTCTCTCTCTCTCTCTCTCTCTCTCTCTCTCTCTCTCTCTTTTCCTCCCTCCCTCATTTTTTCTGATGGAAAGCATGTGATAAGTATCAATCATTAAGCATTTTAGCAAGTCATGCATAACCAGGAACTTGTATGAAAAAATTATTTAATAGGAACATTTATTTTGATGGGAATGTAGGATAAAAGACTGAACTACTTCTCAATTTTTAAATGTATTCTCTGAACATGTGAAACATTGTACCATGATAATAAAAATAATGAGTCAATTGCAATATTTATTAGTTGTATGATCTTGTAAACTTTAGTTTATTTTCAAAATGGCCAAAACAAAGCAAAATAAAAAAATATCCTGTGATATTGATGAAATAGAGGATAAGCTATGGAAATGTTTTTTGTAATGCCTAGTACAGAGTAATCCCTTTATAACTTATAATTAAATTGTTTTTTATCATTATCAGTGTAGTCTTATCATTTATATGATATTTAAAAAGCAAAATTAAGCTATGCTAGTTAGTAATCTCACATTTTGTACCATTGATTCAGATGGAAGTCAATGAACCATTCAGAAAACACTATAAAATATGTATATTAAATAGGCATGAGCTAAATATATGTATTTGTTTTAAATCAAATACCATTAGGCATTATGTACAAACCTAGAAAATAATATTAAGACCTCAAGAGCAAAATATAGCTATGGTACAAAACAACAAAATTGTAGTAATTTCCATCCTCATTACATTTTTAGGTTTTCCTAAAGCAGAGTCTGGCTCTTATATTCTGTAACATCCATAGATATAGATAAAATTGCAGAGATGTGTGAAGTTTTGCATACAATGAAATAAAGGCATGCCATTACTTAATGCCTTAGGGAGGTTACAGTCTTTTTAAAAAATAAAAATAAAAAATTAGTCCAAAAATATTGATACAAAGATTCAGAAGGGTATATAATTAATTAACATATATTATTTAATATACTTGATAAGTCGATTGAGAATATCTTGCCTGTTATTAAATTAAGGTTAATTCACCTGATGAGTATATGGAAAATGATGCTGTACCTCATTCCTTGCAGAGAATAGAACCAAAGTTTACGAACTGGCTGAAATGATTTTTTGAACAAGGTTAATGTTTGTCAGTTGTTCTAACTATATCCATGAGATCAGATGATACGTTTTCCATAATTCTGAATCACAATTGACAAGACCATGGGTGCATATATGTGATAAAGAAACTTATTTATTTGTAATGACTGTCATGTACAGACACAAGCAAATCAGGTTTATTAATGAGAAGTGCAGAGGAAAATCACTAGGATAACTTTCCCAAAGCCTTAACTCTCAAGGAGCTTGATTCTTTACCCACACTTGAGATACCATGTGATAAAGAAAATATGATCACTGCATGATGTCCCCATCAAGGGTTACATAAGAATGTCTATTAGAGGAAGTTTATAGAAATCATAGACAATAGAATAAGACTTTGTAAGAGCTTAAAAATTGTACTTTCAAAATGTATGCAGTGGGGTCAGTGAAAAGAAGGAATAAAACTGAGTTATATTTTATCAATGAATAAAATTGGAATTAGGGAATCAAGAAAGCATACTTTAGCTCAATGTGAAAATTCCTCAGGACATATTGAAATGGCCTTCTTGAAATGTAGTGTTATTCTACCATGACAAAGCTCTAAAACAGTGGTTCTCAACTTTTCTAATGTTGTGACCCCCAACCATAAAATAATTTTGTTGCTACTTCATAACTGTAATTTTGCTACTGTTAATGAATCATAATGTAAATATCTGTGTTTTCCGATGGTCTTAGGTGACGCTACTAGCCTATAGGTCTTGATCCACAAGTTGAGAACCGCTGCTGTTGAGCCTAAGACCATTGGAAAACACTGATGTTTATATTATGATTCATAACAGTAGCAAAATTAGTTAGGAAGTAGCAATGAAAATGATTGTATTAAAGGGTCGCAGCATTAGAAAGGTTGAGAACCACTGCTCCAAAGGCTGCTGAAATAAGAGTGATGTATTTACAGAACAAGCAGTACTGTTTTCTGCTCTACCAAAGCATAATTAACTAGAGGCCTGGTGCATGAAATGTGTGAACTAGGGGGTGAGGGTGCCTCAGCCCAGCCTGTGCCCTCTCCCAGTCTGAGAGCCCTCACAGAATATCCAAATGATGGCTTAGACCCAGTCCCATTGGTCAGACATTCTTAGTACTGCTGCAGAGGCAGGAGAGACTCCTGCCACTGCAGTTGCACTTGCCAGCATGAGCCCAGCCTCTGGCTAAGAGGTGCTCCCACTGTGGAAGCATAATGACCACTAGGGGGATGCTCCTGTGTTGAGAGGGGTCAGGCCAAAACTGGCTCTCTGACATTCCCCAAGGTGTCCTGGATTGCGAGAGGGTACAGGCCAGGCCAAGGGACCCCACAGGTGCATGATGGGGGCTGAGGAGGAATGCAGGAGATTGGCCAGCTGGAGAGGGACTGTAGGAAGGTTCCAAGGTATATCCAGCCCATTTCACTCAGTCCAAATAAGCTGAACCCCAGCAAGCTAACCTACCAGTCAGAGGGTCTGCCTTCTGGTTAGTCTGTGCAAGTCATAGTGAGCAGTTGATTGACCTTAGCATATCATTAGTTATTACTCTTTGATTGGTTGAATGAATAACCAGACAACCGGACACTTAGCATATTAGGCTTTTATTATATGGTATTGTTGTACTTTTTTTTTCCCCCCTAAGAATAAATGAGGCAGGGATGTTTTTGGCACAGTAGAACACGTAACAAATAAAATAAGTTAATTTGACATTCAACATGAAATTTATTTAAAGTATTGAACTAAATTATTTCTGTCTCTTTAAATCCTAAGATTTTTATGAGTCAATATTCTGTGTGTTTGTAGAAATATATAGTGTATAATTTTTGTGATTCTAGTTTCTATTCTTCTTTTGCATATGCAATGTGAAATCCAGAGGACTTCACTCAAGTTTTATGATAGCCATTCCTCTAAAGCTTTGACAAAATATTAAGAAACACTTTCAAAATGTTTTCAGTAACTATTAATCATATGCCAGTAGAATAATAGCACTAAACTTCCTAAAGTAAAATAAAAATTGATAAAATATTACTTTGTATGGAAAGCATTTAGTGATCTATGATAATGGTATAATTTCACTGACCTTGTTACAAGTGTAATATATGGAAGGAAACACAGAAAATTCATTTTAACAAGCTTTATAGAAAAAGCTATGCACTTATGAAAATTAGATCCCCTCCAAAATGAGAAATAGAAGCCTAAATTATAATTTACATCAAAATTGAATTTAATACATGAAAACAATTTGTGCTCAAATCATAAAATTCAAAAATGGTCATGCATTGCTTGATGACAGGAATACTCACTATCACTGTCTTTCACCTGAACATCTTGTCCCACTGGAAGGTTTTCATGGGCAACATCTCCTATGGAGATGCGGCCTGTAATACCAGTTGTACTGGTTAATATTGTGAATTTTTTTCAATAGATGGAGTTACATATGTCCTATCCAATAAACAGGGAATATGCTAATTAACTATCAAGACCTCACAAAGATGGCAGTGCCTGTAGCCAATAAGGAGGCAATATGCTAATTGACTTCACACCCTCAAAGATGGTGGTGCCCGCAGCCATAAGAAGGCGGTGCCCAATCCCCTCAGCCCTGGTGGGGTGGCAGGAGTGTTGCACAGCCAGGCCTGTCCCCAGGCAGGTCCAACTGCTTTGTGCACCTGCCTGCAAAGTCCCCCAGACCCCTCAGCCCCCCACCCTCCCAGGGCCAGCCTGAGACACAGGCAAACCTGGAATGGCAGTTGTCTAGCCGCCCACGGCCACCTGAGGCTCAGGTAACCAGGGCCAGCTGAGGCTTGTACTGAAGCAGTGGTTTCAGCAGAGGTGTGATGGGGGCATAGCCTTCTCCTGATCACCCAGTTGCCTCCCACCCCTGAGGAATCCCAGACTGTAAGAGGGGGCAGGTCAGGCTAAGGGACCATCTTCCCCAAACCCACCCCTTCAGTGCATAAATTTTCATGCACTGAGCCTCTAGTGTTGATAGAAATGCAATTTGATATGTATGCTACTTTGTTGTATTGACAACAAGCTTCAAAACTTCATATGTCACATTTTCTGAGGGTGCTAACATCATAGATATTTTTATGCTTAAAAATGTCAAATTCCATGCCAAAAAAAAGAGCATTTGCAGAAAGTTTTAATTCATTACTTTATTTTGAAGAAAAGTGTTGCTGAAAGCTTTGGGAAGCTTATGGTGAATATGCTCCATCTCAAGATATTTGTGAAGGCTGGTTTAAATGCTTTAAAAGTGATTATTTTTATGTGAAAGTCAAAGAATATCCAGGTTAATTGAAAAAGTTTGAAGACCAACAATTACAACCATTATTCAATAAATATGTGTGTCAAACTCAAAAACAGTTTACAGAAAGATTCAACATTGCTCAGCAAACAATTTCCAGTCATTTACAAGTTATAGGAAATATTTTAAATGAAGGAAAATGGGTGCCCCATCAACTGAATGAAAAAACATATGGAAAACCAAAAAGTCATCAGTAAAATGTTGCTTCAATAGCACAAAAGAACTTTTTTTTGCATCGAATTCTAACTGGCAATGAAAACTGGATTTATTTTGAGAATCTCAAAGCACAAAATCATGGGTTGACCCAGGTAAGCATCAACATTGACTGCAGGGACAAACTACTTAAGAAAGAAGACAATGCTCTGTGTTTGGTGGGATCAGGAAGGTGTGGTGTATTATGAGCTTCTGAAACTGGGTAAAACCATTCAGACTGAACTACCAACAACGAATACTGTAATCAATTTAAATCACGCTTTGATCATAAAACAACCAGAATGTGCCAGAAGACATGGCAAAGTAATTTTGCTTCATGATAACACACCATCACACACTTCAAAACCAGTTAAAGCCACTTTAAAAGATCTTGCCTGAGAAGTATTAACCCACTTGCCATATTCACCAGACATTGCTCCTTCAGGTTACCACTTGTTCTGATTGATGGCACTTGCATTTTCTGAGCAGCAATTCAAAACATTCAAAGAAGAGGAGAATTGGGTCTCTCAATGGTTTGGCTCAAAACAGGAAAAGTTCTATTGGGATGATATCCACAAATTACCTGAAAGATGAGAAAATGTGTAGCTAGTGATGGACATTACTTTGAATGAAGCACTTTTGATGTTTCTCTTTAAATTAGTGTGTTTTCTTTGATTACAAAATCACCTAGTAACAATACTTCCTCTGTAATTTCTCCTGAAGAACCTGCCTGGGAGTCTTCTTAAGGAAACATCTCCTCAGAAATATATCCCTAGTGGTTTGCTTCTTTTTTGTTTGTTTGTTTTTTATGATTTTTGTTTTTAAGTTGAGAATGTGCCATGAACATTTTTTTCTCTTAAAAAAAAAACACAAAAAACATTTATTTGTTTTATTTATTTATTTATGTATTTATTTATCTAGTTATTTATTTCAGAGAGGGAGATGAAGAAGAGCTATAGAAACTTCAATGATGAGAGAGAATCATTGATCAGCTGCCTCCTTTATGTCTCCTGCTTGGGATTGAACCTGCATCCTGGGCATGTGCCTTGACAAGAAATTGGACCCTGACCTTGTTCATTAATCAACGGTCAACCGCTAAGCCATGCTGACCCAGCACGTTTTCCTCTTTTAATGGAAAACTTTCAGTGTTGGGGTTTACCTTTCAGTGTTAAAATCCATGTCTTCAAATATTTAAGGAGCCTGCTGAGGTCTGTATAAGTTTCTGCTATAACCTTCACAGCGAATTGTTTCTTTCTTTCCCTGAAGTTTTATTTTCTCTTATCTCTTCTTCAGTATGCATTCATGTTCCATTTCCAACAACCCCTCAATAGTCAATGCCTTAGGAACTGCCTGTAGGATTTCCTCAGTGTTATCCTCAGTCAAATTAAGGTAAGAGTTGTTTGCATTTTCAATCACAGCTTTGTTGATATTTGCAACCTACTCTGCTTGACCAATCTATAGATGTTCTGGTTGGATCTCTTAAATATTTCTTCTAGATACACTCCTTGGTGACTTCACCCTAATTACAAGCATGATTCTTGATGCAGTTATAGGTGGTGTAATCCTTCCAGAATTGCATCAATGTATTTTCAGGGTCTTCCTCAGTAGCAATAGCCTGGGACTATTCAGATAGAAGGCCTTAATAGCTACTGTAACTCCTTGATCTAGTGAATTAACAAAAGATGTGGTGGCCCTGGCCAGTGTAGCTCAACTGGAGAGGTCTCTGGTTTGATATCCAGTCAGGGTACATGCCCAGGTTGTGGGCTTGATCCCCAGTGTGAAGTGTACAGGAGGCAGCCAATTGATGTTTGTTTCTCTCCATCTTTCTTCCTCTCTCCAAAAATCAATTAATTTTTTTTTTAAAGGTAGTGATTGAAGGGGGAAATACACTTTGCTATTGGGATAAAGATCATCAAACAAAGGAGAATGTTCAGGAGCATTATCAACAATAAGCAAAATATCTAAAGCTATGTTATTGTTCAAACAGGTCTAGCAGTAAATTCAACACCATAATTGGGTTCAGCCTCTTCTTTCAACATTTCAAACTAAAAAAAAACAAACACAAAAACCTAAAAAAACCCACACAAACAAACAAACAAACAACAAAAACATGTTTTAATTAATTTCACAGAGAGGAAGAGACACAGAAACATTGATGACAGAGAGAAACATTGATTGGCTCCTCCTGAACACCCCTTACTGGGGATTGAGCCTACAACCCAGGCATGTACCCTGACTGAGAATCAAAATGAGGAGCTCTTGGTACATGGGAGGAAGCTCGACCACACCACTCCAGCTGGGCATAAACAAACTTTTACTTTGGCCTGATCATCATGGTGCTGTGTCTAGTCTTCAATCCCAGTCATTAGAAGTATCTTCATGTCTGCTTAAGCCTTTTATTTATTTTTTATTTTTTTTTAAGCCTGAAAATTTTTTTATTTTTTTTATTTTTTTAAATAAATTTTTATTGTTCATATTATTACAAATGTTTCTTCCCCCCACCACCATTGCTCTCCTCCACCAGGTTCCCTCCCCACCCTCTGCCTTTTCCCCACTCCCCATTGTCCTCATCCATAGGTGCACAGTTTATGTTCAGTCTCTTCCCACATCTCCCTCTCCCCTTTTCCCCAAGAATCGTCAGTTCACTCCCCTTCCATACCTCTGATTCTATTATATTCAACAGTTAATATTGTTCATCAGATTTTTTTTTTTAGTTTCCTTGGTTTTTAGATTCACTTGTTAATAGTTACGTATTTGTTGTTCATAATTTTTATCTTTCTTTACTTTCTCTTCTGAAAGAACCCCCTTCAGCAATTCATATAATTCTGGTTTGGTGTTGATGAACTCCTTTAGCTTTTTTTTTATTAGTGAAGCTCTTTATCTGACTTTCGATTCTGAGTGATAGCTTTGCTGGATAGATTATCTTTGGCTGTCGGTTCTTACTATTCATCACCTTGAATATTTCTTGCCATTTCCGTCTGGCCTGAATGATTTCTGTTGAGAAATCAGCTGACAATCGTACAGGTGCTCCTTTATAGGTAATTACCTTCTTTGCTCTTGCTGCTTTTAATATTCTCTCTTTTTCTTTTGCTCTTGAAATTTTAATTATGATTTGTCTTGGTGTGGTCCTCTTTGGATTCCTTTTGTTTGGAGTTCTGTGTGCTTCCTGGGCTTGTAAGTCTAACTCTTTCACCAGGTGGGGGAAGTTTTCTGTCACTATTCCTTTCAGTATGTTTTCAATATCTTGCTCTCTCTCATCTTCTGGAACCCCCATAATTCTGATGTTGGTTCGCTTGAAGTTGTCCCAGAGGTTTCTTACATTATCTTCAATTTTCTGGATTCTCTTGCCTTCTTCCTTCTGTGGAGGAGTGTCTTCTGGCACTTTATGTTCCAAATCTTTGACTTGATTCTTGACATCTTCTATACTGTTTTTAGGACTCTGTATAATATTTTTTAATATAATTTATTGATTTTGTACAGAGAAGAAGGGAGAGAGATAGAGAGTTAGAAACATTGATGAGAGTCATTGATCAGCTGCCTCTTGCACACCCCCTACTGGGGATATGCCTGCACCAAGGTACATGCCCTTGACCGGAATCGAACCCAGGTCCCTTCAGTCCCCAAGCCGATGCTCTATCCATTGAGCCAAACCGGTTTTGGCTCTGTATAATATTTTTTATTTCAGACAATGTATTCTTTATTTCTTGTTGATCCCTTATCATTTCTTGTTGATCCCTTATTAATTCTAGTTGATCTCTTTTCATATCCTCATAGGTCTTATCGATCTTTTCTAGGAAATTCTTGAAAAACCTTATAAGCATAGATTTGAACTCTATATCCAGTCACTTTTTGTCCTCCATTTCTTTAGTTTGTGATCTATTTCGTTGTCGCATTTTGCAGCTACAGATGGGGCGGAGTTCCAGGGTGGAACTCATAACCCTTCAGTCTCAGGGTCCTTCAGTACTCGCTGCAAGCGCCTCTGAGAGAAAGGTGCCCTCGATTTTCACCTGCTACCAAACAGTCAAGGCTTTCCCCCAATGAGCCCGGTATTGGGGTTCAGTTCAGTTGGAAGTGGGATTGGAGGTGGCGTTCAGAGCAGTCTGGAGCCCAGGTCTCCTTCCCGCCAGGGCAATCCCGCAGCTCGGCCAACCATCCCTTCTCAGAGCGCAATGTGCGAGCTGCCAGGACCTCCTTTCGCTGCTTCCCGGGGGTTCCGCTGCTTAGGCCTTTTAGTTGTTGTTTTTAATCCTCACTGGAGGATATCCATTGCCTTTCTTTATCTTTTATTTATTTTTTAAAGAGAGTAGAAGAGAAGGGAGGGAGAAAAAAAAGAGGGAGAGAGAGAGAGATCAATGTGAGAGAGGCTCATCAATTGGTTGCCTCCCACATGTACCTGATGGGGGTCAGGATGGAGCCTGCAACTGTGGAACATGCCCTTGACCCTTAACTGAACTCATGACCCTTCAGTCAAGGGTCTGATGCTCTAATCACTTAATAGCCCAACCAGCTAGGGCTGATTGGGCATTTTTTGAGTTCTTTTTAGTCTTGTTGCTTTTAATAAAGAAGATCTTTTAACAGCTTTCATCACTTTGTTCTTGTTCTTCAGGATTGCAGCAATAATGGAGTGGGACATGCCTGACTGGCGAGCAGTAACCATTACTGATTCTCTACTTTTGTAGTACTTAATCACTTTTAATTTTATTTACAGGTCAATTACTTAACATGACCTTTTACTGGCAACATTAGCAGTGGTTTTTGTATGATTAGGGGTCATGATAAAATAACATGAGATTAAATCAAGCATAAGAAAAAATGATGCAATCAATAGTCAAAAGTTGTATTAGACTGCTGCCAGCATAAGACAGTATATGTTTTTTTTTACAGAACTTTTTTTTTTTTAATTTTCATCCAAGGATAGGTATTTTTAGTTTTGTATTTATTTGAGAGAGAGAGAGAGAAAGGAAGAGAGAGAGAGAGAGAGAGAGAGAGAGAGAGAGAGAGAGAGGGAGAGAGAGAGAGAGAGAGAGAGACATTGATTGGCTTTGATTGGTTGCCTCCCATACATGCCCTGGCCTGAGACTGAACCAACCAATTTATGTGCTCTGACCACACATCAAACCTGCATTCCTTTGGTGCACTGAGGACACTCCAACCAACTGAGCCACTGATCAGGGCAGCACTTTTTTTTTTTTTTAATTAATAAGAAAGAGTACACCCTAAAATAACAATACAAGTATAGTACAGTAAATATATAAACCAGCAACATCATCATTTATTATCATTATTAATTATTATGCACTGTAAATAGTTTGCTCTCAGTTCTGAGAAAAACTAAGAGACAATGCACCCTTTAGGTTAGCATTTGCATTTGTCTCATTCAAATTCTTATGTTAAATAAAGATTTTCACATGTTGCCTTAGACTTTTCAGAGTTCTTCCTCGGCTCTTAATAGAAATTTTTAAGATTTTACTTTGTGTTTTGTTTTGTTTTGTTTTGTTTTGTTTTGTTTTGTTTCTTTTTCAGTTGTTTGTATTTCCTTTACAATTGTCAGGTTTCTGAAAGTCTTATAATTGAATTATTCGTTAAGACCCACTTGAAAATAATTACCACTGATTAGAAAAGAAGGCTGATAAAGTTGTAAGGCTTTAAATCAAGTGATACATTTAATATGATTCAGGGATGAGAGGAAGTGGAAGTGACTGCATTATGGATCTTCATGATGGTAAAGGCAGGTTATTTAAAGATGCTAAATAGGGAGATCCTGGGAAGGAAGGAAACCTTTCCAAATAGCTCCCTCTGAAAAGGTCAGCATTGGAACATAGAGTCAGCATCTTTGTCTTTGAGGCTTGAATGACAATTAGCCAAATGTCACACTTTAATTATAACTTTAGCTAATGTGCTAAGCTTACAGTTACCCCAGGATGGGATGTATAGTTGCATCCCATCAGTGGCTGGGTAACATTTCATGTCAAATGTTCAGACTGCAAGCAAGGGAGTCAAACAAAGAAGCAAAGTTGAAATATCAAAACTTGTATCCTCCCTACCCCTATGAAGGAGTGGTTAATGTTAACCCAGATTTGGGATGTTTCCTCAGTTAAGAAGGGACTTACCTCTTATTGCATATATCTTATAAAGACAATGAACATTAAGCAACCGAGTTGTGTAAAAGAAGATTTGAAGTACCAGATTATCAATATAGCCTTTGTCATCCTATGCTTAATTAAGAAGTAGCCAAATTTTGAAAGTCTTAAGTTGAGTTGAGAACATCAGTTATACGATGTCATTTTTGCAAAGTACCAGCATCATAGCACTGAGGAGGGGGAGGAAGGAAGAAGTGTGTAATTGATTTATATTTAAAATGCTATCAGCAATCTTTGGGGAAACCATTTTATCTGGAAGTACTTATTAGAATAAGTTTCAGTCTATGGAGAACTGACAATATATTTCATTAATTGACCCTGAAAATAACACTTCAAGTAAAGTAAGAAAGGACTTTTATATTTTACTAGTGGGCCGATGCATGAATGAAGATTTGTGCAAGAATGGGCCTTTATTCCCCTGGCTACTGGCACCACCTTTGCTCCAGCCTGGAGCCACCTTTCTGTCTTCCCATGCCACCCAGAGGCCCCCAGTGACTGGGGTGGTGCAGAATGCCTGTGTCTTCACTATGGCAATGATGCAAGTATCCTAACATTCTCCCTGGCTACTCAGCACCTATGTATGCAAATTAACCCTCCATCATGTTGGATTAATTTGTGTACTCACTACTGATTGGCTGTTGGGCATCACAAAGGTATTGTCAATTCACAGGTTACTCTTTTATTAGGTAGACTGTCATTCAAAAAATCAAAGAAGTTATAAGTGTATATAGCAATTCTAACTCCAGCTGCTTCTAGGCTAATTTAAAACATTTTAATTGATTGTGTTGCAAACACATATTGTACTTGTGAGTATGTATATATGTGTATACATTTTTTTAAAATATATTTTATGATTTTTTTACAGAGTGGAATAGAGAGGGATAGAGAGTTAGAAACATCAATGAGAATCATCGACCAGCTGACTCTTGCACGCCCCCTACTGGGGATGCGCCCGCAACCAACGTTCATGCCCTTGACTGGAATCGAACCTGGGACCTTTCAGTCCGCAGGCCGATGCTCTATCCACTGAGCCAAACCGGTTTTGGCTGTATATGTATAAGTTTTGCATCTAATCCATTCTGCAATAGGATTTCCATTTATTAATTTGGTAGATATTTGTTATTGTTATCATTTGTGTACTTCTTGGAGTGGGGAGAAATGTGTATGCTCTAATGGATTGTATTGATTTATTTGAGCAGATGTGAATAAACACATATCTTGGCAATAATATAATTAACTATCGCCCTTTCCTCTGCAACCTACATTCTTTTTACTTGAAACCCATGTGAAAAAGAGAATCATAAGATATGATTCTCATTATCTCACTAAAATTTTTTATTTTATTTTTAACTTCATAAAATTCTTAAGTATAATACTAACCATTCCAAAGCAACTGTTTTTAAAAATAAAATATTTATTTACTTGTTTGTTTATTTTTCCATCCTTATCTGAAGATATGTTTATTGATTTGGGAGAGAAAGAAACATCCATATGAGTGAGAAACATCTGTCAGTTGCCCCACCCCAGCCCTGCATCCCAACTGGGAATCAAGCCTGCAAACTAGTTATGTGCTCTGACCAGAAATGGAACCCACAACCATTCTTAGTGTATGGGGATGATGGTCCAACTAATTGAGCCACCAGCTGGGATCCAAAGCAACCATTTTAGAGAGATTTATGGAACCAAGGAATTAGAAAATGTGATCTAATATTTTTTTTGGGGGGGAGGGTATTTTTTTTCAAACTAAGGACAGAAATGCTGGATGTCTGGTGAATTTTTTCCCATGGCCAGATTCATGGGCAGTATGTGTCATTAACAAAATTGGTGTTATAAACTAAATCTCTGTGTCACTACCAAATTCATATGTTAATTCCTAATGCCCAGTGTGATGGTATTTGGAGATGGATCCCCTGGGATGTGATTAGGTTGTGAGGATAGAACCATCACAAATGGAATTAGTACCCTCACAAAGGAGAGCTTCTCATTCCCATTCTGTCACATGAAGACAAAAAAAAAAGATGGCTCACCAGGACAGGGGCTCTCATTGAGCACCAAATCTGCCAGCACTTTGATCTTGGACTCACCAGCATCCATAACTGTGAGAAATAATTTTATGTTTATAAGTCACCCACGTATGGGATTCTGTTATAGCAACCTGAATGGACTAAGATACATGGCAAGCATAACATTCGTTGTGGTGGTGGGATGATGGAATGTATATTTGCATGTACATGTTCAAGCTGACGAGTAAGGGGAGCTGTGCTGCTCAAGGCTAACTCGTGAGTTACCTAGGATAAGGATTCAAAAAATAGTTGTGCCTGGCACCAAGAAAAAAATCTATAACAAATTTACTTAAATTGCTTATTAAAATCTAAGCCGTCTTTTCCCCTGAGACATACTTTTGTATGGCGATATTTCCTAAAAATAATTTGCTTTATTTCTTCATTCCTCAAATAGGGGCAAGAAGGAGCAAGAAACAAAATGAGTTTTGTTCATTTTGTTTTGTTTTGTTTTTGGGGAGAAGAGCTGTTTCTAACACCGGGGTACCTTTCAACCTTCTCTGAGAAAATAATAATAACAATTAATCCCCAGAAAAAAGGGGCATTTGGGGTTTAAATATGAGCCAAATCTGCATTATGCCAATTCAGTAAAGGAAAGAGAAAAGATCTGGCAGATATAAATGTTGATGTCCAGTTAAGTAAATCATTAAGGTAGTTGGGTCATGTTTTGAAATATACATTTGCTCTCTCTTCCCTTATTTTGATGTACAAGTAAAGGTAGGTATCTTATTTGTAAGTCATGAAAAGCAGAGTTTTCACCTTACTAACAGTGAAAGACATTTGTGTAGCCATCTGATGATATGCTTATCATCTACCTATTGTTAGAGCATTATATCTTATACAGCATTGCAAATCATTTCCATAAACACTGTGATGCGGGTGAAATATTGTTCCGTCACAGAGGAGCTGTTCAACAATATTACTATTACATTTATTTAAGAAATTTTGGCCCATCATAAGGATTGCAAAGACATCTTTTGCTAAATTAAAAGCAATGTTATAGGTGCACAAACATAGCAATGAAGCAGAGTTACAGTTCAATACTAATAAATGCCATGTAGGGACTACATTGTAAAGATTAATTAAATTAGGTTTAGATACATCATAAAAATTTTTTGGGGGGAAAAAAAACAGTTTCTCTCTTCAGACCAAGATAAAAGACTTGTCATCTAAAAGACATGAATTGGAGGAGGAAAGACAGATAAAACAGTTAAGAAAAAAAAATAATATGGCTAATGGCTACCTTGAAAAGTTAGAAATAGAGAGAAGGACCTTGAAATTGATGTTGTCTATAATTCATAGTCACTGGAGCACGAAAATCATAGAACTAATATAGCCTCACAGATACTTAGGATCCTGCGAGGCTGCATTCACTGCTAATTAAATGTCTTGCAATGACAGGGTCACGATTATGAAACAGCTTGGTTTTCAATGAAGGCATGGAGCAGGCATTTCTAGACGACTATTCAGGCACTGGGCTCCAGAACACTTGTGGACATTGCCTGGCAGGAGTGTAGAGCAAGCATGTCAAACTCAAAGGCTGACACAGGCCAAAGAAACAAGGCTTAAGTTGATGTGGGCTGCAAAGAAACAAATGCTTTAATTTTCATAGAAACGTAGGTTTATTTTAATAGAGACATGCTGAATATAAAGGGCTGAAATAAATAAGTAATTGTTAACATAAAATCATAGAACATTTTAATAAAAAATAATACTTTTTTCTTGAATATTAATGTACCAGACACTAAATAACTGCACAAATTAATAAGCAAATAAAACTACTTTTCTTGTTCTCCAAACGTGAAATATTTCTTGTTGCACACATGAAACAAATAAGTCCAAGACTAATTGTGTGGCAATCGGCTGCTCAAATATTCGCTGCTGGTATAAATTCAGAGAAATGGTGCACCTACACAGAAGGCACGAAAAGGAAATAAATACAACATGATTATAGTAATCAGTCATTAGTAAACATTGTAGTTTGTTGTATAACAGGATGTTGTAAAAATTAAGTTACAAAATTTTTATTAAAACATATCTTGCTTACCATTATATTGGTTGTGCCACAAAAATAGTCATTGTGGGCAAAATGTGGCCCATGGAGCAAGAGTTTGATTGGCTTGGTGTACAAAAAGGGAGATCGATTTTTTTCTCCTTTGCTCATGTTTGTCCCAATGGCTCCCTGTTGTTAGCTTTGGCCAGAAGGTTGATAGGATAACAAAATGTGAATTTAAAAAAATGATTCAAAAAGAGTAATTTTTAATAAATATACAAGAGGCCGGGTGCACGAAATGTGTGCACTTGTGGTGGTCCCTCACCCTGGCCTGAATCCTGTCACTGTCTGGGAGCCCTAGAGGGATGTCTCACTGATGGCTTAGGCCTGGAGTGGGCCTAAGCCATCAGCCAGACATCCTTAGCACTGCTGTGGAAGCTGAAGGGTGCTGCCACCACCACTATGCTCGCCAGCTGTGAGTCTGGCTTCTGACTGAGCAGTGTTCCCTTTGAGGGAGTGCACTGACCACCAGGGAGAAGCTCCTGCATTGAACATCTGGCCCCCAGTGGTCAGTGTACATCATAAAGACTGGTTGTTCCACTGTTTGGTCAATTTGCATATTAGCCTTTTATTATGTAGGGTGAAATAAGTGGATGGGAGTCAAGTTTTGCACTGCTGAGTACAGTTTCTTCAATCCAGTACTGGTGACCTTCAGAAGAACCCTGTCCTCTTGTCCCTGCTTGGTTTTTGAGGTTGCTGAAGTGTTACGACCTTCACTGCAGGGTTCAGGATCTAAAGGAGGGACCAAGGCACAAATGAAAATGCTATACAAGAAATATGAATTTAGAAGGCATTGGACCTAGATAGAGCCTCTTTCTTAAAGAGACACACCAACTTCAGGCCTTGTCCACTATTTATTTACTTGAATACACATTTCCCCTTTAGCAATGCATACATACATATCAAAGGTAAAGTTTGATAAACAGTAAAAGGATTATCAGGTTAGGGAATTGCTTTGAGCCACCACTATCTCAAAAGAGGTGCTTAGCATCAGCCCTGCTAACATTGAATGTCCATTGGCCTCCTGCGTTCTTTGGTGCACTCTTATGACAGTATTTGCAAGCAGTGGCTTCCCGCACTGAAGTGGCCCTAAAATTATAAGGAAAAGAGTATTAACTATTGAAGAGAAGAATATGCTCCTATTTCCTTTGATCAATAGAAGGTAATATCAACTGTAATAGCCATTGAAATCATGCTTGTCAGAAGGTTAGAAAAGGTATAACAATTTCAAGAGAGGATTTTAGAAACAAAAGATTTTGTCTAACAATTGACCAACACCTACCTAATCTTAGCTCTGAATTTTCATTGTAATGTTTCTTTAATATATTATAGATATTGAATGATTAAAAGTTGTTTTTTAAAGACATAAATATCTGTATAGAAATGATACAGATTCATTAGCATGTTGGTATTATTGAGTTAATCAGATTTGTTAACAAATTATTTAGATTATAGGAGATGGACAGAGAACCTTAAGAGAATAGGCATTACTGCTAAGATCTGATATCAGTAAGTATGATTAGATAATGTGCAAGATACTTGAATATAAGGAACACTCAAAAACATAAAGAACATGTTGAATAAAAGGCTAATATTCCAGGTATTTTTATCTGCTTTAAATACCTTTCTTTGATTCATTTAGAAGTTTGGACTCATAATAAAACCCTCAAGTACTGCCAAAGCCGGTTTGGCTCAGTGGTAGAGCGTCGGTCTGCGGACTGAAAGGTCCCGGGTTCGATTCCGGTCAAGGGCATGTACATTGGTTGCGGGCACATCCCCAGTAGGGGGTGTGCAAGAGGCAACTGGTCGATGTTTCGCTCTCATCGACGTTTCTAGCTCTCTATCTCTCTCTCCCTTCCTCTCTGTAAAAAATCAATAAAATATAAAAAAATAAAAAATAAAAAATAAAAAAAATAAAACCCTCAAGTACATAATCTTGAATTTAAGCTTTTTTTAAAAAGGATAATGGAAGAGTTAAAAATCCAGGTGCTTTGTTATATGTATGTTTGTTTCTAGAGTGTTCTCTATCATATAATTATGGTTCATTAGTAAATTCTAAAAAATAAGAGATCATGCAAAAACTGATTTGTAACATTTCTTGTGCACAAATTTCTATATAACTTTCCCTAAGAGAGAATATATTTTATCTGATTAAACACTTAAAGGAAAACCTGATACCTTAGGGTGGTTTAGTTACTTAGAAATTTTGATGATCAGAAATTCGTTTGTTATAAAAAAATGACATCTCTTTCACTTTATATTTAACCTATTAGTCCAAAAACTCTGGCACTATGTGAATAAAATACTTATAATCTGTCTTCCAAATACTAGAACTTAAATAAAAATTCATTTCCCGATGAATCTTCCTTAATCACTGGAAAATGTATTCATATATATGGTATTGATTTTTTTTCTATGGTGAGTAGCCTCACTGGACATATTCCAGTTTGTCAATGTCACTGTTTAAAAATATAATTCCCAGAACTAAATTAAATTCTAAGAGGTATAGAATAATAGGAACACAATTTTGTTTCATTTTTAATATATATGTACATATATATTTTATTGTTAATAGTATTACAGATGTATCCTATTTCAGTTTTGTATTTTTATCCACTACTTCAGCATACATTCTTTCAGCCAGTCTGATTACATCAGACTAAAGAATTGCAAAATCATATTATTTCCTCAAATGGTCAGACATCTACAGCTTAATGTATTTTTGGTATTATTTTATTTAATAAATACAGATTGCATTATTTTTCCCATTAAAATTTTACTTAGATGATTCAGTCCATTATTGCAATCTGCCCAGTTCATTCTGAATTCTACTAAACATCAAAATTATTAACAAGCTTTCTTATCTTTCTCTTATTCAAAGAGATGGCAAACTAAAAGCACAATTTGAAGGTTTGGATACAGACAGAATAGAACTGAATTAAGTCTTCATCTTTTATTATAAGATCTGAACCTCTGAGAGTCAATTTCTTTATATATAAAAAACGGGGAGTCATTTGAGTCATAGAATTCTTATAATGCTTAAAATTAATTAAATATGTAAAGTATTTAGAAAAATATATGGCCCAATGAAATGTTTAAATAGTCCTTGTTCGCATAATCATTATTATTGTTTCCATCCAAGCCACTGGTAAAAATAAACATTTTTATTATTGAAATGATCAATATTTTTAGTTTAGTAATAATGTTTTGTCTTAAATTTTTATTTGTCTGTTATTAAATAATTGTACCAGGTTTTTCAGTTTAAATTCACTTGGTAGTTCCTTCTCATCTTTTGCATTCAACCACTTTGACACTTTATGATCTGTGTCTCTTATAAACAGCATTATTTGGATTACATTTATAATTCATGATGATAATTTTTGGAAGAACTTAATCAATTTATTTATAAAAAATTAATGCTATATGTGCATTTGTTTTTCACTTTACTTTCTATCTGCTTTATGTTTTTTTCCTCTCCCTTTTAGATTTTAGCTTCCATTGAATTTGTTATATACTCTGTTTTTATCCCTCTACTAAGTTGAATATTGTATTTTTTATTTCTATTCTATGTTATGTAATCTAGACATTACAAAAAGGATACAATTTATCAATATCTAAATTTTATCAATTTTTATTTTTATATTGTTCCAGGTAAAGCAAAGATATTATAATACTTCAACTTTTTCTTCCATATCAAAAATTGCATGCTAATTTGTGTATACTTTTATTATTTCATTTTCATTTAAACTTCATATACTACTATTATTCATTTATGCAATTAACATGCATTTAGTGTTACTTATGTATATTTAACACATTTTCTGTGTTTTCTTCTTTTTTAATACTTTAACCCTGCATTATCACAGCATTTAGAATTCTCTTAGGAGAGTATTTGTGGGTAGCATGCCATGTCAATTTTTGGCAGGAAATGTCTTTATAGCATTTTCATTTGGAAAGACACCTTCACTTGTTCTAATGATCCTGGCTGACAGTTATTGCTCTCTCAGCACTTTGACATTGTCATATTTCTGTTTTCTGACATTCATTGTGACAGTAGAGAAGTATGCTGTCAAATTGTTACCCTCTTAATGTAAAAATTTAGTCTTGCATTTTCTAAAATCTATGTCTTATTTCTGGTGTTTTTCGTTATCACCATAATGTCAAATTCATTTCTCATATCCTGCTTGTATTTTTTTTTTTTTTTAGTCTTTCAGTTTCTTAAATCTTTCATAATTTCTTTTATTGGTCACTTATCAGTTTTATAAAGTCTCAGCATTCTACCTTTAAATATTTTACATTCTCTCTATTCCTTCTGAAATTTCAGTCAGTGAAAATAATTGATCTAGATATGTAGCCCACAGTAATAATGGAAATGCAAGCATTCTTTACCAACTTCTAAGTAATGTTATTTCTACTTAATTGAATTAAAAAAAAAAAACTTATTGTAATCTGAGTAGCTTGAAGAGATGGGCCACTTATTTAACTTGGTGTTTCTTATAGTGTCTACCACAACTTTAGGAATTTAAATATGGCTTTTTAAAAATAATTCCAAAGTTTATAAAGTGTGTCTGTAGTCTGACATATTCTCGTATCTATTTAGATCATATGAGTTTCTTAACTGTTTGAGAGAATATAATTATTATATTAGGGCCTGAAGCATAAGTGAAGAAAGTTTCCCTCTCAATTATTTAAAATGGAAAATTAGCTCAAGATGGTGTTGGAAAACTAACTTTCCTGACTCACAACTGGTGTTTATGTATATTACTTAAATTTTAATTTTTTTATTATTTTTTGTTCAAATTATATAGAATGTGACACCACTCATTTAAAATTTTTGAAATAAACCTGTTACAAAGAAAGTAAAGTTATCTGTGCATTACAACCTGAACCATTCAAGGACTTATCATGCAACTTCAAAATTTGATCTTTGGTGCTGTTTTGAGGAAAGCTATATATAATCTTTTGTCACTTTATGCCCAATGTTAGAATATCTAACTTTACCAAGGATGATCCTCTCATGCTGGGTTTCAGTGTCTGTCTCTCTCTCTCTCTCTCTCTCTCTCTCTTTCTCTCTCTGTAAAAACAAAAACAAAACTCCTAAACATATTTAATTTATCCATATTCACAGCAATATCATAAATAGCAAAACCACTTCAATTCTAATAATGCTATAAATCACTTTTACTTTTGCTCTTGTCTTTTCTCAATTTCATTATTTCCCACAAATACATTTTCTCTGTGCTTATGTCTTTCCATATTACACAAATATACACTCACACATGCACACATGCGGATATACTGCGTTGTTCACTGTGATTTTGTTAAAGTGCACTCAATTTTCAAATAGTCCTAGTCAGTTATTTTATTAGTCAGCTCAGGCCATAACAAAATAACCATAGCCTGGGTGATTTAACAGAAATTTAATTTTTCAGAGTTCTGAAGCCTGAAAATCTGAGATCAAGGTGCCTGTATGATAGACTTCTGATGAAAGCTTTCTTCCTGTCTTTCCTCCCTGTGGAGGGCTACCATATTGCTGTGCCCTTACATGGCAGAGAAAGATAAATTTATCTTCCTCTTCTTATAAAGTCATCAATCCAACTGAATTAGGAACCCACACTTAGGACTCAATTTAACCTCTGTTAAATCCTAACAGCCCTGTTTCAATCACATGGGAGGTTAAGGGCTTGAGCATACAAATTTGCTAGGTGGGGAATATAATTGAGTCTATAGCAATTGGCAAGTAGGCCACATGGGAGAAACCCTCTATTAACCTATCTTTCCTATATAATAACTCCACAGGGTTACAGCAATTTCACACATAATTGTCAGTAACTGGCTCTATAACTGAATTTTCTCCACTCACTGAATTTGCATTCATATTTTAAATAACCACTGAACAAGACATAATATAGGAAGTGGCAGTTTTCTGACATTGGACAATAGCATAAAAAGATAACCAGGAAAGAAAAGATGCAAACAAGGTAGTCTTATAATTGTGACAACTTATTACATGAGAGGAGTTTCTAAGTCTTATTTTATGAAGAGGAAACTCAAATCCAGCCTTGTTTGGAGAAGACAGAATTGAAAATTTGGGAGTCCCATTAGAATTTTCAGGCAGAGTACTGAAGAGGAGAAAACCACATGGAGAGAAATGCTGAACAGAAACTTTTGAAGAACTACACAGACTCCCCTAAATCTTCAGTTGAGTATTGATCAATGCAGGCATGTGACAAAACTACTTAAGCCTAGAGAAAGACGATCAAGAGCAAGCAGAACAATTCTTAGAGCTCAAACAGAGCTACAAATAGTGCATACTTCTACCTGCTAAAAGGAAAACATCTTTCATAGACTAAATAGTTGGTAGACTTCTCAGAAAAAGTTTTGCTTTACTAGTGTAGAAAAATTAGCCCTAGACTGAGAGCTGCTTAGCTCTATTGGAAAATAAGCTTAAAATCAAGATTTGAAAATATCATGTCTCCCGTAATCAGAAAACCCAACAGAGAGAAATAGCAGTGAGAGAGGTCTTTGAAAAATAATAGCCCACATTTTTCCAACTTGATGAAAAATATCAATTCAAAGATCCAAGAATTCCAACAAACCAAAATCCAAGCACAAGAAACATAAAGAAAAGGGCATGAAGGAACATTATAATGAAATACTCAAAACCCATGTTAAACAGGAAATCTTAAACGCCACCAGAAAAGATACATTGCATACAGGGGAACAAAGATAGTAATGAAAGATTTCTGCTTATAAAATTGTAACCTCAAAGACAGTTGAGCAACATCTTTAAAGTACTAGAAAGATAAAACTGTCAACTAAACATTTTATTCCTAGTAAAAATAACTTTCAAAAGGAAAGGTGAAATAAATAATATCTCTGAAATACACCTGAAAGAATACTTCAATATCTAATGTCAACCTGAAGATCTGTAAATATTAATAACAGAGTAAATGGTAAATATATGTTTAACAAAAGAGGTTTTTTTTTTCTCATTTAAAATATCTCTATTAAAGGTACTTGATGGTTTTAACAAAATAAACAAATTTCCTGAGTTTTCTGAACACTTTATGTGTTAATTGGAACAATAGTACCCAAATAACCTATGTTTCTCAATTATCTTACAACTAAACATTAAAATATGTACACTATTTCTGATAATGAAAAAAAATGTCTTTTGTCATAATTTGACTTCTTTAGCTTATTTGAGATCCTGGTTACACACTTTTTTTTCATATGTTTACACCTCACTTGTATTACTTTTATGTTATGTTTTTAATTATCTAAATATATCTCCTAATTTTGTTTCATAAAATGTTCCCAAGTGGGGAAATTGTTTATTCCAACTGCCATAATATGTTAAGCCTAATGTGGAGAATCAGTCGATAATGAGAGAATTTCCTGCATATAATATAGACTGCAAAACTATGCCAGTGATAAGTATAAATATATATTTATAATATAGTTCTTAATCTAGATAGGTTTAATTGATTATTTTATCTGTTCTCCCAGTTAATCTATTTTAAAAATCAATATATAAACTAAGTATATTTGTCTGCATTAATGCATTTATTTTTTGTATTTAAATTATACATAATATACTTACTAACAGCACACAGCAGAAAGGCTCAAAATGCAGTAGTAAAGAGTTATATAATGACCTTGGCTGGTGGCTCAGTTGGTTGGGGTTTCATCCAGTACATTAAAAGATTATGGGTTCAATTCTCAGTTGGGACACATAGTTGTGGGTTCAATTTGCAGTCAAGGTTCATACAAGAGACAACAGATCTCTCTCTCTCTCTCCCTCTCCCCCCGCCCCTCTCTCTCTCTCTCTCTCTTTCTATCTCACTCTGAAAGTAACCATAAAATATATTCTTAGGTGAAAACTTAATAACAGTTTTCTAATGTTAAAGGAATAATTTAGTTTTAAAGTCATTAGATTTTGCATAGGACTATGGAATATAGTTCTAGAAGATCCTTCCATGAGTGATTTTTTTAAAAGAATATTTTAAAGAAATTTAGTGCCTTCTATCCTGAAAACTGCAGAGCCCTCCAAAGTCTAAAATTCATTTGTGTGGCCATAATTATTTCAACCAATCCAAATAGAATTACTCAAACCTCATTTTAATAAATGTTACTTCCTAAAAAGATACATTACAAAAATAAAAGGAAGAAAAATAAATAAAAAGAGACATTGCTAAAATTTGATTCTAAGTCCTAACTATAAGGGTCAATTATTTTTGTGAAAATTGTTGTATACCTCATCAATATCCTTAACATTGTTTTTTATTTATTTATTTTTTTTTTAGCTTGGGGATAAGACACAGGAATTGTAGTTTCATTTGAATATCTATTAAATTACAACTGTTTATTCAAAAATATAACAAGTTACATATGTGTCATGTTTCCCCTGGCCAAAATTCTCAGAGACAGAGTTTTATTATTAGGAATTGTCAGTTATTTTTAGGAATTGTGAGCTATTCCATAACTGTCAAACACACTCTTATTAAGGAACCCTAGCAACCCTGTCCTTTTGCCATATTCAGCATATTGACATTCCCATTTAAATCAAGAGTGACAAGCCAAGAGTCATTTTGGCAGTTATCTGAGAGGTTCAATTAGTGGCAGCTCAGTATTGTGAACTCCCACTTCCCTGGTTAAAAAATTACTGGGTTTCTACCTCATTTTAAACACAATCCTATTGTGAGAATCACACTAGCCTTTCACCTTGAGATCCTCTTATCTTTAAATGCCTCTCTTTAACTATTGCATAGCAATAACCTATTTAAACAAGGGAGTGTAGGGAGGGAATCACACTAATGTGGGTTATTGTAACCAAATACATTTTTGTCCACTATTCAGAAAAGTTTTCCAGCTGATCTGCTCTTTTCCTGTTTAACTCTAGATGGGGGTTTCAGATCACTGTGGCCTCTGAACCAGCTACATCAGTATCACTAAGAACTGGCTAGGAATGCAAACCTGCCACAGACCTAATAAATGAAAAAATCTGAAGGTTGGACTGAAAAATCTGTATTTTAATAAGCCTGAGAACCACAGCTACAGGCATATAGCATTACTGTATCTTTTTTCTAATAGAAGGTACTTCTACTTCTTTCTCTCTCCTCTAAATTCAAGACACTGTAACTTTTAGTTTCCTAGGCTTTAAAAGTAAAATTATTTAAATACATAAACTTTAGGAAAGGGATAAGTTTAGCCTGATTTTCTTGGCTCCAAATCCAACATTCTCAGGGAAGTCTTAAATGACAAAATTTGGGACATGCCCTATCCTTGGCTTTTTCAACTATGCTGAATGGAGTGTGCTTTATATTATATTGTATCTTTTCCACTACAACCATGTTAGTTGTGAGAAAGAAGAGAGAAATATCAATTGCTAGAATAAAGCATTTCTATAGTGTCCAATTCAACATGCATCAAAGTCTAGAATACCTATATTCCTTAAAAGACTTTTTCACCTTCCACTGCAACCAAATTATGAATACCTTTCCATAGTACATTAACATTTCTGTGATATACACTTTGATGTAGGTTCTAATTTTGGTACATATAGGATTAACTCAGCAGTAATGTTTAGAGATGTTCACACTGTTTGCTGATCTTAATTATATGATGGGGAATCGACTTTCTCAAAATTAAAGTCAAAACTATTCCAAGTGTCCTGGAAAACTCTCTCCACTGAACTTAATACTTTATCATTAAGATCTCCAGTGAATGGCATCACTCTCTTTCTTGTAGCCATATTTTTCCAGGAACTTAATACAAGTTTGCCTTTGACCAAGTTGGATAATATTTGAGTGGGATGTGTCATGGATTCATATCACTTAATGTATTGATTCCATTCAACACCTGAGATCTGCAATGCTTCCTTATAGCCAGGACACAATGCTCAGAATTAGATGCTAAATGAAGCACTAAAGATGTATTGATCATTGAAAATTTTCCTGTATCCTGAGTTATGTTGCGATATTGCCTTGCTTCATTGATTTATTGGCTTACTTTACACGTGTTATTTGCTATCCAGCCACATGTCACATTTCTTTGCTTATCATTAAAACTGATATCATTCACACAGCTTACTATTTCAACATAAATTTCCTATTCCACTCTTTTCTTCAAGATTACTACCCCAGGAGACTTTTGCCAGGATGGTAGAGTTGCAAACATTTTTTTATTGTTCATTCTGGGAACTTCCTAAAATGCCCATCAAGTCTTCAAAGGAAAGGATCAGACTACAGTTTATGACAAAGGCTCGTTTAACCCATTTTCTCAAAACCCCCGCCTTTCTCTTTTTACAAATACTAATCTGTTATAAACTGATCATTCCTCTCTTCTAAGGCCCCACACTGAAAAAAACTACTTTCAACTGACATAAAAATATCAGTAAATATCCTGATTTGCCTGCCCTCCCTTTGTTGTGTGTTGTTGTTGTTGTTGTTGTTTTGTGTGTGTGTGTGTGTGTTTTAAGAAATCACTAAGACCCTATCAAACTGGCATTCTTTTATACATTAGTAAGAAGTTAAACTGAAATAAGTCTTATCAACACTTTGGGAGAGCCAGCATTTGACAATCTACCTAATTATCAGGATCACATATTAATTCACCTGCAATCAAATGTACAGGACAAATACAGTGCCTACAAATAGTTTGTTCTTAAATTATGAGAAGACATCTGCTGACTAAACATGGTGTTACCTCAGCTCTGTCTGAGATTATGGAATGATCAAAGTGGAATGGCATCCACTTTGGACCCTGGCTAGGAATCTGGAAATGAGTTCCCTCTCAAATCAACTAACTTCCAAGTATCATCTTAAGGGGGGGCAGAGAATGTGGATTTGTCCCAAAACCATGATTAGTGCATATGAGGCTTCCATTCTTGCTAATTTAACTCCACTGCCAGGGCCCCACCACCAGAGTTCTCAGTGTATGAGCTTTTGAGAAACTGCAGAAGAAAGTGACATCACTTATAACTAACAGATCCTACTTCTCATATCTAAAGGAAGACTATGAATACTGTAACTTAGGTTTTAGTCTCTCCTATAGTCTAAATCCTGGGACTTTCTTGAGCCTGAATGATTACAAAGAAAAGTAAGAGATGTCTCCAAGAGTAGCCTTGAATCCACTGTCTTGGACACTGGCTATTGAGCAGAGTCAGGCTGTATCCAGAGGCAGGTAGAACCTAAGTCTGAGTGAGGAATCGGAAAGGGTGTATTTGTATTTTAAAGCACAGAAATTTCATTTTTCAGGGAAGTCCGTCTTACCCCAGAGCCCCCTGCCAAAGCCCCACTACTCCTCATTGCTCCCTCTCTGGGTGAGTCTGTACCTCGCTGGCTCCTCTCTCCTGTTCAGCCCCACACCCATTAACCCTGGGCGGTTGCAGAACTCTCTTTTAAGAAACTGCTACCCCGCTCTGCCTCATCACTGTTCCCGGAACCCTGCTAGTCTGGAGGGTTCATCCTCTATTCCTGTTGCCTTCCATTCAACTCTGCACTGCAGCACAGGGAGCTTGTGAAAATCAAAAGCAGATTCGCTCCGTCTCCCACCTACACTGCTCAGCTGCTCCTCAGTACCTCAGCACAGAGTTCAGCTGATACTCTCTTCTCTGTTCCTCCAACCTCCAAGCTCATCCTTGCCTGGGGTCCCTTGTACTTCCTGTTCTTCTGTCTGGACACATTTCCTTAGATTGTAGAAGAGCCGGCTCCACTGTTTCTTGCATAGTTGTGACTTACAAGGGCCTCAGAAATCTGGTTCTGTGAATCTAATAAGACTGCTAGCTATTATAGTGGGCAGAAAGATTGCCTCCCTTCCCAAGATGTCCAGAGCTTTATTCTGAAAACCTGTCAATATGTTACCTTACTAGTATATGGCAAAGAGGAACTAGTGGCAGGTAGAATTAAGGTTGAGAAAGAAAGTCCTAGTGGTACCATGTGAGAAGAACTTCACCTGGCTATGGAGGCTTTGAAGATGAAGGAAGACAGAAGACACTGCCTGCTCTTTTTAGAAAAGAGAAGAAATCAATTCTACTCTGGGCTCCAAAGAAAGGAGTCCAGTCCTACTTACACTTTTAGACACTGAAGCCTTTATTGGGCTTCTAATACATAGAATTGTAATATAACAGATTGTGCTTGGGGTTTTTTTGTTGTTGTTGTTTTATTTATTTTTTTGCCAGAAAGCCTATGATAATCTGTTACATAATCAATAAAACCACTAATTAACCTATAAGTAACACTTTCCTTGGAGAGGAAGGGATAAAGTGGGAGGCATACTGGTAAAGGCAGTGAGCAGAGAAAGGCTTTCACGCCATATCTGCTCCAGGCTGAATGAGGCACAGCCCTTTTAATTATTTACATACTTTGCACACACCTCTGTTACTCCAGTTATCACATTATAATATAAATGGAAATATATCCCTAGTGGTTTGGTTCAGTGGATAGAGTGCCAGCCTATGGACTGAAGGGTCCCAGGTTCAATTCCCGTCAAGGGCACATGCCCAATTGTGGGCTCAATCCCCAGTAGGGGGAGTGCTAATCAATGATTAGCTAATCAATGATTCCTGTTCATCATTGATGTTTTTGTCTCTCTTTCCCTCTCCCTTCTCTAAAATAAAATAAATAAATTATATATATATATATATATATATATATATATATATATATATATATAATAAAAATATATTTAGTTGCCATTGAGGCAGAGCATCTTAAGGAGCACACTATCTTTGCATTTTTAAAATTTATTCAATGTTAAATAAGTACCAACTACTTAAATAAAAGAGAGAGATTGAAATGCAATTTAAAGTTTCCAAGATATTTACTTGCTAGCATTACTCAGAGGAGGCTAACCTCAGATCTTCAGTGGTTTACAAGAGCAAATGTTCATTTCTTGTGTATATTTTATGAGCAACATGGGTCAGACTGATAAAGCAGCCTCCTCCCATTCCCTTGCCTCTCTAAAGGCCAAAGGAATAGAAATTATTACTACCCATGATCTATCTCTAAAGGATATTTCCTGCAGGTAGCATACTTTACTTTTGCTCACATCCATTAATCAGAGCAGATCTAATGGCCCCTCCAGAGCCAGTGGAGCAAGGGATGTATACTCATCTCTTAAGAAGATAAAGCTAACATGTGAGAAAAACAAACACCACATTTATAATCTATCACACTCCTTATCCCTACTCTAACATCTTGGAGGATCAGTTCTGCTCCAGCTTTCTCCATGAATCATGGAGGGAATGCACATTGATCTTCCCATCAACACCTGCCAGTCTACCTAAAATGTGGTTTTGTAATTTTTAAGCCAGTAAGGATAAAAGTTCTTTATATTTTGTTATCCCAACAACAATGAAATAATTCTGGACATAAGATTAATGCTCAATAAATGTTGAGATAGTCTTTAATTGTTAATAGCCTTGGTTGGAAAGTTATAAGGAGGACATTCCGAGAAAAGGGAAGTGTGTGGAAGGCCTTTGCCCCATTTATGGGAATTCTGACTTAGGGGAGACCTAGGGGAGTGTCAAAGGGGGTGCCACTGATTATTCCTTCCTTTCTAATAAGAAAAGGTCATGTCCTCTGGGCATGTGGAGATCCCTGGTGTTTACTGGAATACTTTTGCTTAATCCCTGGACGCCCTTGCCTAGAGGACAATGTAAACACATGTTTCTTCCCAAAGTTATTCACCCTACTGATTGTATCTAAAGATGATAATCTAATAAAGGCCTAAAGAGGCAGGAAATGGTGGCAGCCTGGTTCCTTCAGTAGGTCTTGCGTTAGCCCTCTCTCTCATAGAGAAACTGTCGGAGTAATTTGTTCATTTGTCATTCAGGGGTTGCTGGTCAGCCCTGGCATTTAATCAATTTTTTTTTTTTTCTTGAAGAGATGAAGTGGTATAATAAAAATCTCTTAAACGCCTGTATGTACTTGACCTGGATATAAGGCCACTGTATCTACATATAAACTAGGAAGGAAATATGGATAACAAGTCTATTTCATGAATGTCTTCTAAAGAAATAGCTGAAAGGCCACAGACAGATTAATTATGACTGTAAAAAACATAACTACATGAAGGGCAAAATTTTTGAATTAGAGGCTACAAAACTATGTATTTATACTAATAGCTTCATGAAAACTTATATATATTTAGAGACAGACACAACAAGCTTCTAAATATGTCTTGTTAAGTGAAAATGCTAATGAGATAGCCTTAACACTTCCCCAAAACACACACACACACACACACACACACACACGGCCTATAAATCTTTAATAAAACATTTTTTAAAAATATGTATATTGTGGTGCAGAATCAGGTATTCTAAAAAAAACTGATATTTTAAATATATATGTATATTTAAAAAGTTATAAGCAATTTTCAAGAATTACAATGCAATAAAATTCCCTGGATTCTGAAGCTCTGAAGAATGTGATTTTGTCTACTCTATTTTAAAATGCAATTTAAAATCTTGCAGGACATTAGAGATGTTTCTTATATTTGTAGCTCATTAAATTTTATAAGGTTCTTTTATACACATTATCATTTGATTCTCATGCAAACCTTGTGAAGGCAAAGTATTATTATGCCCGATTAGCATAGCTCATGTCATATACTAGGTAATTATTAATAAATATCCGTTGTTGGAATGAATTAATGGATTCCTGTGTTAGTTATAAGTAAGGTGAACTTAAAAGAAGTAACTATTTTGCTCAAGGAGGCAGACTGTGTAGCAAGGACTTTTTCTGAGCAAACTCTGTTTCTCTTCCCTATAAATATGACTTCCTCTGAATGTGAACCGCTTTGCTCTAATGGTAACTAAAACTAGAAAAGTATAAAATATTGATTAAAATATGAATTGATCCTAGTAAGATCTCAAAAATTTCTTCTTGTTTTATTATTTTATTGTATTGTATTTGGGTGGAAGGAGGTCTTCAACAATAAAAATTAATTTTCTTTAATTTCTGGAGAATAGAATTCCAAGATGAAGATGTTGGCAGGATTACTTTCTCCTGAAGACTCTCTTCTTGGTTTGTATTGTAGATGGTTGTCTTCTCCCTGTGTTCTCACCTGATTTTCCCTCTGAAGGTGTCTATGTCCCAATTACCTTCTTATGAGGATACTACTTTATTTGATTAGGGCAGACTGTAGTGACTTCATGGTGACTTAATTACCTCTTTTTAATTTAATTTTATTTTTTCCATCACCATTTATTCCCTCTATGTCCTCTTCTACCTCAAAGATGTACTTTTTAAATAAAATAAAAGTTTAGTAAAATGAGTTACTTACCTTAAAACATAATATAAATAAACTCATTCATGCATACATTTGAAAAATATTTATTTTAAAATTGGAAGAACCCTGGATTCAGCATTACTGGTGATGCAATGCAGTGGGAGGCGAGCTTCTGGCCCCGTTTTCTGTCACACACTGCTGGGCAATGTAGTGTAGCTAAGGACCCCTTCACAGGATCAATGTTTACATGTATGAAGCAAAATATGTAGACGTACAAAGGAAAGACATTTTATTTAAGAATAGTTTTATGCATGTTGAAAACCACCACATGGATAATTAAATGTTTATGTTGGTTATTACAATTATTGATAATTTTCCATGAACCTTTAACTTTATGTCCCCTATTAGGAGGCGAAGGAAGCTGGTACAATAAACATGTATTTGTGCAAGGAGAAAACAACAGTGAAAATGTAAATTTCACTCCATAAAACACCAATAATAACACGCAGCTAAACTTTAACAATACAGCATTAAAGGTCATCAAGATAATGCAAAATTTATGGATTTTACTGCATACTCTTCTGATTGAGCCTGAGTTAATCAGACCTCCCAAATGAGGTGGATAATTTATATTGAATGCTATTTCAGGGATTATTGTGAAGGTGAAACATACTAATATAAGAAAAGGAACTTAGAAGTTGTTATAACATTTAAAATGCAAGGTAGAATTTTCCTAAATAAGAAGTAAAATGTGAAATAAAAAGAAATATAAAACCATAATACTTGAAGTTATGTAACAGGATATAAATAGTACAATGGTTCAATAAAAGAGTTGAAGAAAGTCATAAAACAGACCATTCATGTTAAATTTTTTAAGTTTATAGGGAACATAACTAGAGTAGTTACACATGGTAATTTAAGTAAGTACTGTGTTCTGAGATGGTAAGGGAATGCTAACTCAGAAAGTACAAGGTAAGAAGGAAAGAAGGAAGGAAGCAAGGAAATAACAAAAGAGAAAAGGAGGAAAGGAAGAAAGAACATTTTAAAATTTCTTTTTTTTTTTAATTTAAGAATCCACCAAAATTTTTTAATGAATTCAGTAAAGTAGAAGAATATAAAATTAATATAAAGAAATACTTCATGTTTCTATATACCAATAATGAACAGTCAGAAGGAGAAATTATCTAAATACCATTTACAATTGAATCAGAAAGATTAAAACACCTAGTAATAAATTTAACCAGACATGAAAGGCCTATATGTTGTGAAAATATAAGACATTGAAGAAAGAAGCAGAGTGGATACAAACAAATGGAAGGCTATACCATGTCCATAGATTGGGAGGGTTACTATCATTATAATAAATATACCACCACCAAAAATCTTCACATTCAATGCAATTCCTATCAAAATTCTAATGGCATTCATCTCAAAATTAGAACAGATAATCCTAAAATTTATATGAATTCACAAAAGACCACAAATAATCCAAGCAGTCTTGATAAAGAAGAACAAAATAGGAGATATTACATTCCCTGATTTCAAGCTATACTACATTATATTAGTCAAAAGAATATGGTTCTGGCATAAAAAAAAGATTCAATGAAACAGAACAGAGAGTCCAAAAATATAACCTCACTTATATATTCAATTTATCTATGACAAAGAAAAGAAGAATATACAATATATCTTCAAAAAACGGTGTTAGGAAAATTGGACAGATACTAATACATAAAAAACAGTAAAACTGTCCTTTCTCTAATACCATATACAAAAGTAAACTCAAAATTAATGGGAAACTTAAATGTAAGACCTGAAACCATAAAATTCCTAGAATAAAATAGATAGTAAACCACCTGACCTCAGTCTTAGTAGTATTTTTATGTCTTCTCAAGCAAGAAAAACAAAAGCAAAAATAAACAAATGGAATTTTACCAAACTAAAAATATTTTGCATGGTGCAGGAAACCATCAACAAAAATAAAGGACAACTTACTGAATATCAGAATATGCTCAAAAGTAATGTCAAATAAAACATTGATATCCAAAATATATAGAGGACTCCTATAATTCAATAACAATAACAATAATCCAATAAAAAGTGACCAGAAGGTATGAAGAAACCTTTACCTGAATAATACATACAGATGGCCAACATGTGAAAAGATGATGTTCCACTCTACTAATCTTCAGGAACTTCAACTCAAATTACAATGAGATACTGCCTTATCCCAATCAGAATTGCTATTATAAAAACCAGCAAATAAATGTTGTTGAGGATGTGGAGAAAAGGGAATCTTCATTCACAATTGGTGGGATTATATATTGGAAAAGCTGTTTATGGGCGACAGTGTGGGAATTCCTCAAAAACTAAAAATAGAGCTACCATAAGACCCAGGAATTCCACTTTTTATTATGTATTTTTTTAAAAACACATAAAACAAAACCTTAATGTGAAAATGCATAGCCACCACTATGGTCATAGGACCATTATTTACAATAGCCACATTATAGAAGCAACCCAAGTGCTCCTTGATAGATAGGTGAATGACTAAAAAAGTTATGGCATCATATATAATAAAGAGGTAATATGAAATTGACCATCACCCTAACACACAAGATGGTCATCCCGTGTGGTCAAAGATGGTCACCCCCATGTGGACACAAGATGGCTGACTCAAGATAGCCAGCAGGGAAAGGCATTTGGAGGGGACAAAGATAGTGGGGTAAGACAGTTAGGGGCAATCAGGCTGGCGGGGAAAAGTTAGGCATCAATCAGGCTAGCAGGGGAGTGGTTAGGGGGTGATCAGGCTGGCAGGCAGAAGTGGTTAGGAGCAGGTAAACAGGCCAGCCATTGGGACCAACAGTCCTGGATTGTGGGTCCCAGATTGGCGAGGGTGCAGGCTGGGCTGAGGGACACACCCTCCCCCCCACCCCATGCACATCAAGCCTCTAGTATTATATATATAACTAGGGGCCCAATGCACTCTACCCTAAAGAATCCCATCTAAATCTCTTATTTATTACCACCCATAGATGGTCATCTGAGTTGTAAGAATCATTTTGGAAATTATTTGCCCTTTAACATGTACATCAGACACACACACACACACACACACACACACACACATTTTCCTAACATAATTAGATGATACACAATGCTTCAAAAAATGCTTTTCAGATTCATTATAATGTGTACATATTTTAGAACCATATAACAAAATCATCTCTTTTAAACTTTGCCTAATTTCACAATATGGCTGCATTATACATTATTTAAACATATATGCATATATTAACAGTTAGATTTTCTGCTCTCATTTTGCTACTGCATATTAAGAAAACATAAATATAAATGCACCACATACATATGCAAACAAACACATTGCCAATTTACTGAAGAAAAAAAAGCTCATGATTTATTTATTGTACAGTCCAATAATAAAGAATTGTTATAAACACTTTATTCCATTCATTATTAATTTATATTTCTTTTCCTGAGAATTGCCTATTTATGCTCATACATATCATAGAATCCTCAATTGATTGATGTTGGAAAAGCTAGTACATGAAAGCAGCCACACTTGTCAAAAATGCAAAGCAAAAACAACTTTGCAAAGGGCTATTATATTTGCAGATAGACTGATAAGCAGCCAGCCAATCTGGCCTCATCCGCCTCTAAAAGAATTTGTAGAAATGGTCAAACTAATTGAGGTAACTCTCTGACTAACTTCTATTTTCTCTCATCCCCATTAAATTGGTTCCATTTAAGCCCTATTTCTACTTAATGAAACTAAAAGGAAAAACAGATTAAGTTAAATGCTGTGTGATTGCATCAACTGTTTGTAATAGACTAGCTTACCTTCTCCTACCTTCTCTTTTCTTTTTGTTTGATCCTATAGAAAACTTCAGACAAATCTAGTATGATATTGAGATAACCTCCCCAAAACTTTGACAATGAGAATAAAAATAATTAGCAAACCCAGACAATGTAATTCAGTGGTTGAGCCACAACTTATGAACCAGGAGGTGATGGTTAGATCCCTGGGTTGGGGGTCATCTCTGTGTAGAGTGTGCAGGAGGCAGCTGATTGATGATGCTCTCTCATTGATGTGTCATTCTCTCCCTCTCCCTTCCTCTCTGAAATCAATAAAAATATATTTTTAAAAATAATGGGCAAAAGACAAAAAACCCTATAAAATAAAGTCTTTTTTCTCATCTTTTGTTTTTCTAATTTCCTGATTAAGAGTGAGAAAACAGCTATTACCATGATATAGCCTAAAAGTGGAAAAATAAAGATTATATAGGAAGGGTGTTTTCTAACATTGTTTTCTTGGTCACCTGAACAAATGCATCATTTTGAATATCCAAATGTACCCATTTAAAAAGAGAAACAAAGAAGTTTATGGAATAAATCTGACCTCCACACTTCACTTTATAAAGAACTCCATGACAAGTGAGATATAATAATAGGACAGGAAAGGTGTGTTAAATATTTCCAGTTCTTACAGCTTCTGTGGAAAGCTAGTCAGAATATCCCAATGGAAAACCTCCCTTGTGTTGATTGTCAGCCTTATTCTTATTTCTGTTGGATCTGACTAGTACCAATTATACACCTTCCTCCTACTCTCTCAAAATAGGTATTCTATCCTGTGAATCTTTCTTTATGTCAACTGCTTGGCTTGATGCCTACTATTATCTACTGCCATAATCTCAGGTATCAGGCCGGAGTATCCATCCATTATTTACAGTTGAGTCTCTTTCAATCACCTGGCAGTGGCAATGTTTGGTTGATGGGCCTCTTGTTCACATGCCTACCATTATGAAACCTCGACATCAGCAGCCTACGCTGCCTACTAGGTAATAGAATCACCCAATTAAAGAACCCGCAATGTCCTAGCTTGACTGAAATCAGAATTTCTTGGAGGTCTATAAGAATTTAAAAATATTCAATTTAATTGTACTTACCAATTTATTGATAATCATGTAAATGTAATTATTACTCACATAGTTCCTTAAATGATGAGACCCTATGTTCTCTGTAAAATGATTTTTTTTCTCAATTTGATTAAGACTGGATAAACTATCTTGATATAAAATA
Source organism: Pipistrellus kuhlii (assembly GCF_014108245.1). Lineage (NCBI taxonomy): Eukaryota > Metazoa > Chordata > Mammalia > Chiroptera > Vespertilionidae > Pipistrellus > Pipistrellus kuhlii. The sequence goes on along the minus strand of NW_023425438.1, from coordinate 44,567,600 downwards.
ACTCACTGCTCACATATTCTATCCCTTCTTTAGAAACATTCTCTAAGGACCAGAGATTTACTGTAGGCAATTGATAATAAATTTTTAAATAAGTGTAATCCAGTGCCTTGAACAGCCCTGGCACAGATGATAAATGGCTTGTGCTATCATAAATAGGAAGGCAGTGTTATTGGAAAGTGACTACTTGTTTTTTTGCCATGCCTTTTTACTGATGTTAGCATAAACCAGACCTTTTATTTTCTAACTTTACTTTTTAAGGATATGAACAAAATCAGTTTATTTCAGCAACTATCCTATAATTTCTTTTTAAACTGTTTTTTTACTCATATTTTAATCTCATAATTTTATCTTTTCCACTTGGAGCTTATACTATAAATAGTCTCAATATCTTGGTAAAGCACTTGGTCATTTTTAGTGATTTTTTAATTTATCTTCCACCTTCAGCCCTAAATCATCTCACTCTGTCTGGAATCCTCTCCGGAAAGATCTGGGAGTTATCACTTTGTATTCTAGATAGGTTCTTCCCATCTGTTCTTTAAACTATCAATTTTCCCAGAAAATATGAACAACTTTAGTTTCAGGGTCATTCATAAATGATGCATCTCAAATAAATCTCCAATTTTAGTGTCATTCTTCATATCCTGGGAAAAGGCCTTGACTTACCCTATAGGCAGGGTGTAACTGCACATGGCACATCCCATCTTAGGTGATGTCTTTTGGGTCCTACTTGTCTAGACAAAGGCATTAACCACAGTCATATAAAGTTAAAAGTGGTAAAGATTAAGATAATATTTCTGAAAAGATGCTGGTTTCTTTAGATTTGTAAGAGTGATTAGCAGAGTAAATTCTACATACAAACACTCAAAACAATCCACTAAAGACCTATAGAGGAAAGAAGGAATGAGAGAATAAAGAAACAAAGGTGGAAGAAAGGAAAGAAGGGAGGAAGGGAGTAAAAGAGGAAGGAAGGGGGGAGGGAGACAGGGAAGGAGGGAGAGAAGGGAGGGAGGGAGGGAAGGAAGGAAGGAAGGAAGGAAGGAAGGAAGGAAGGAAGGAAGGAAGGAAGGAAGGAAGGAAGGGACTGATGAGCAAATAGATATGTGAGTTTACCAAAAGTTGAAGGATTCATTCCTGGACATTTGAAGAAGCTCCTATTCAAATAGTTTATAAGTGGCCATGAGTTATGTCGAATTTAAAATACTTAAACATGGATCAATAGAATATCTTTATCAGTACATCCCCCCTAGTATGTCCCAACTTGGCTATTTTAACCACTAATTGATATATTTGATAGCTGCATTTGCCTGGATTTGTTGAATCTCACATCTAAAACTAGACTTAATAGCCAAATGGTTCTTTATATTTGGTCAAGGTCCAATTAGGCATTTTTAATGGAAAACATCTCTCCAAACTGATGTTTTAAATAAAGATGGTAACATTCATACATATTTTGGTCTATTTTCAATAAAGAGCTATAATCAGTGGCTATCAGAACTAATACATGTATGTCACTTTTATCTCTAAAAGGCTAATATATGTTCAATTAGGCAACAGTGTAGCTTCTAATATCATCTTTAACTGATTCAATTAATCTCTCTAAAATTCATTGTTAAACATCTCTGAGACAATGGAAATACTTAGACAAAGATTCAATTTGAATTTGAATGATAATAGAGATATAGAGCTTCATATACTAACAAAAAATTTTACCTGTTAGCTAAGTATCTTGTAAGTAGTTATTAATTCTTCATCAAATACCATCACTATAGAAATATTAAACCAACTTGTTCTGCTGTAACAAAACATACTCTGTTTATATGGTCACATTAAAATGTAATTGTAATTTACAAGTCAATCTTAGGTACCTAAGCATTATTCAAGTTTAAATCACTTACAAATGTGTACTCTTTTCTCCGTGTCCAAGTACCCAGAGAGTGTGAGGTCCTGAGATTTGTCTCCATACTTCTGGATAATCTGTGCTAAAATTGATTCAGAATTTATAGCATTGTGTTAAGAATATGCATTATTGTGCAGAAACCGGTTTGGCTCAGTGGTAGAGCGTCGGTCTGCGGACTGAAAGGTCCCAGGTTCGATTCCGGTCAAGGGCATGTACCTGGGTTGTGGGCACATCCCCAGTAGGGGGTGTGCAAGAGGCAGCTGGTCGATGATGTTTCTCTCTCATCGACGTTTCTAGCTCTCTGTCCCTCTCCCTTCCTCTCTGTGGAAAATCAATAAAATATATTTAAAAAAAAAAAGAATATGCATTATTGAATATAGAAAACAAATACAGTTTCTTAACCACTCTGCTGTTTCAAATAAAGAAATAGCTATTAGTGTCTCCTTACAAATATTTATCTGTTATAAGGAAAATATAATAACTATACAGTAGAGAAGCACATAACATTTTACCCTTTTGATTAAAATTAACATCTTCAATGTGCTCTTAGAAAAAATTATCCTATGAAAAATATAACATCATTGATGCACTATTCTGGCTGAGAATCCATGAAGAAACCTCAGATAAAACTATCATAAGGAATGTTATCATAGTAATAATAATAATAATAATAATAATATAAATTACTACTATAGTCTTTGAAAATATCAACATCACAATAGACAATAATGCTTGTGCTCAAATTCAGATTGAAAAAGACTAAAGAGGCATAACAAATAAATTCAATATTTTACCTTTTACTGGAGAATAAACATTATAAAGGAAACTATAGGGTTAGTTTTTTAAAAATAAATAAGGGCAAAAACTAGATAAAATATTGTATTTACATTACATTTTTGAAGTAATAACTGCCTTGATTATGTAAGAGCATATCCTTATTATAAGAATTACACATGATGGTGTTGGTAAAGGTACCTTTACCAACACCATCATGTGTAATTCTTATAATATATATATATATAACACTTGCTCTCAAATAGTTAAGAAAAAAAGAAAACTCACACATCAGAGAGAGAGGGAGAGAGAATGAGAGAGAAGAAAATGATAAAGCAAATGGAACAAAATGTTAACAATTGATGAACTGGGTAAATATTTATTAATGTTCTTTTTATTATTCTTATATATTATATTTAAGTTTAAAATTATTTTAATGAAACTCTTTAAATATAAAAATATATTAAAATAATTATTAACTTTTTAATGTAAATGTATTACTGCTGAAATTTTTTAAATGATAGTTAATTAAGAGAAAAAGTCAATGGACAGAAACAGAACTCCGAATGATGAGCCAAGATATTCTATATGTTCAAAATTATCATTTAATTGCCAAAGTTGGTTTGGCTCAGTGGATAGAGCATCAGCCTGTGGACTGAAGGGTCTGGGGTTCGATTCCGGCCAAGGGCATGCACCTTGGTTGCAGGCACAACCCCAGTGGGGGTGTGCAGGAGGCAGCTGATTGATGTCTCTCTCTCATTGATATTTCTAACTGCTATCCCTCTCCTTTCCTCTCTGTGAAAAATCAATAAAAATATATTTTAAAAAATTATCATTTAATGGACAGCTAATAAATGTCAAATGTAGTAATTGCACATTCTTCACCCCCTAAAAAATCAGTTAAAAAAGTATTACTAATCTCCTATTAGAGATGAAAAAGATCCAGACATCAGAAATTTACCTAACTTAATCTATACAACTATTTAAAGATCCAGATGTACTGATTATATTTATTATATTTTTATTAAACTTCTACTTATCTCATACAAATGCTCATTTTACAAATAAGAGGTCTTAAGACATTAAGTGACTTGGCTCAAATTACATGACTCACTCGTAAACTCCATTACTACTTTGAGTGATCAATTAACTGGATATGGATAGAAAAACAGTATAAGTGAATTATCAAGGCAAACTGATGAAGTTATAATGAAAAATTGGCATAAACATATGAGACTAGATTATCACTAAGCATCTTTCATACCTTTGAGCAATCAGTAATTCATGATTTACACATTTTAGAGTGGATTTTTCTTTATTAAAAAATAAGTATAGAAATCATAGGTGTAAACCTCAATTAATTTTTATAAATTGGTCAAACCATGTTACTACATCCCAGATCAAAGAATAGAATAAAAAATAGAAGCCTTATGTCTCTATATTACAGAGGAAATTATCACTCCATCATTGAAAGAAATTACTGCTGCATGCTTTGGAGTGTGCTGTGAATGATGTCCTGAAGTATGAACTCTTCTGTGTATGTGTTGTTTTGCTCAACATTTGTGAAATGTAACAATGTGATTGCTTTTTGACGTAACTTATTTATTTCCACTAAAACACATAGTATTTTTGTGACTTACCACCATACATTTGTCTATTTTTTCTTGATGAATACATGCACAGTTATGAGTAATACTACTCTGCACATTCTTGTGTAGAGGAAACGCATGTTAGTTATTGTGTATGTAGTAGAATTGTATAATGATTTTATTCCGGATCTTCTAATAACCACTGTAATTAAGTGTCTTTTTAAATATTAATTGGCCATTTTGAATCATCTTTCATGAAGTACCTGTTCATGCTTTTACCCATATATATTTTTTTATTATTGAGTAAAAGAATAGGTCTCATTATGTGTATGAGTCCTTACTAGATATATGTATTGCAAATAACTTTCCTATGTGCTTTTTTCTTTTCTTTGTCGGTGTACTTTGATGAACACTGAATGAGTTAACTCCAATTTATTCATCTTTTTCCATATGGCTACTGAATTGTGTTCTATTGTGTGCCAGTTCCCAAGATAATGAAACATCACCTTTTCTTTTCTTCTTCTAGAGTTGTTACTCGTTTACCTTTAGGTCTATGTGCCACATACAAATGGTTTTTGGAAAATGGTATATGATAGGAAAATGATTTCTCAGAACTGACTCTATTTTTACTAAATTAACTTATTTCTCCTCTGAATCAATCTGCCCTATTAACATATTTCTTTCCAGGCAGGGCTATAGTACAGCACAGGTCAAGCTTATCAAAACTCTCTGAAATATCAAGGAGTAGAAAATGTGGACATTAGGAAAATGACACCTCCCTAAATATGACCAGAGCATAGAAGAAAAATGTTATAGTTTCTGAGCCGAGGTAATATTTCCTCTAGGGTAAATTTAAACTTTTGAAATAAAGTTAGTTTGAGTCAAGAAGTATAAATATTCATTGAATCAGACAGCAAGCCTGGGAGCTGAATAATGAGGTCAGAAGAAGGTTTGCAACAATAATGAGAATATAAATTTTAGAAATGCAGACTATTTGAAAGAAGCACTTCAGGCCCTCTGTTACATTTGTGTGGAGTTAATTTGATGAAGACATCTTTCATTCAAGCATGAGTGTTATCCTGATATAGTTTGTTAGGCTTAATCAGACAAATTCCCCTGCTACAATGGACAGGGATTCTTTCCCCATTATTGAAAAAAAAATTGTAATCTGTTCATTTACTTCTCATACTATGCCTTCATCATATTTAATCCATTTAAAAATTTGCTTTTCTTAATATAATTAACATTAAATGCCCTCTTCATATTCAAATAACCCAAGCTCTTAGGCACAGCCTCAAGGGTATTTTTTTGTTGTTGTTTAATGCACAGTCCTCATACACCTCATATTTGTAACTTGTCTAGAGTTTTAAATGATGCTAACAGCGGGAACATAGGTAAACTGAACTACTGTCACCACTTCAGCTCTCCAATGCTCAAAGCGAGATGTTTTCCCCTGACTTTCTTTATCCACTTGAGTTCTAATAGTCTCTTCATTAAACATTTTACATCCTTGGAGGCCACTCATGTCACTGCTTCTTGATAGAAAAGTGGAACTCACAACACATAATTGCTTTTTGGGTAACATTAAATATCTGCAGACATTTTTCTGCCAATTGTTGAAACCAATGAACTCACTCTGGGGATACTAAAATACCAAGTTACAATGCAAGAGTTAAGCCTGAAAAAAAGGACATATGTAATAATTACAACAATAAAGATTTATATATTTTAAAAAATATTAGCCTTTATCAAAGCTCTTATCTAGAGTGCTTTGAACTTCAGACTAAACTGAAGCTGAGAAACTATTTCTGTCCTTGCTCAGCATGATTAGGTTATTTGTTTAAATTATTGATTTAGCAATTCCTAGACAGCAAATAAGTGCCAGGTTCTCATCTAGGGATTTTGCAAATTAATTAATTGAGTCTCCCTAATGAACCAATCGGATAGGTACTTTGGTGTTTCACATTTCATGAACAAGAAAACTGAAGAGATATAGAAATTAAATAATGAAATAACCCATCTATGGATGTACACTTGGAAAATGCTATCCCAACCCAGAAGTCTGTCTCCGTAGTTCATGCCTTTAAAGGGATATCCTGCTCCCTTCCAAACTCTGACCTTTGGTGTCAGGTCTCATTTCGAGGATTTATTATTATTATTATTATTATTATTATTATTATTGAGAAGCTTTATCTGTCTTTATTCTTATCAGATTCTTCTGAGCTGTTTTGAAAGCTGTTCTAAAAGTTGAATCTTACATTGCTTTTGAAGTTTTTTCCTCCTTTCTATTATATCCTAGAAAGAATGAAGCCATGTCTTAGTATGTGTTTCCTAGCAAGAGACTTCTCTTGTAAAACCTTGGTATCTATACATGGCCTAAGCATACATTTTTGTTCAGTTTCATTTTCAGGGGTTTTAACTATGTGATTTCTGGGCTACACTCACTCTAACTGCTCCCCTGGAATGTTGTCCTCCACCTGCTACCCTATTCTGTACTTATTGCTTTCTACTTCTAGAAGGGAGCTTCCTGGTTGCATGCAGGTAGATGAGCTGTATTAGATATTGTAGAGGGATGGGGTAGGGTGAATAGTACACTTTTTAATTTAATTATTTAACTAATCACCAAGTGAGTATCTTGGCTAAGTCCCTTAATTTAAATTCTCAGAACCTTGACTTGCTCATTTATAAAATCTAGATAACAGGCTATGTGTATCTATAATGTATGGCGTGTGGTTTATCACTTCTGGTTTGGTCAACTTCAGGCGTTTTCCTGCACCTGAAATAAAATCTTCAATAGCAATCGTGTTAAGAATGAAGAATGATGATATTATCTCTGGTTTTGGCTCTGATATTGAAAAAGTGCATTATCCCAGGAGTAGTTTGTGTAAGTATTTACATGGGCTTCTTTACTTCAAAATGGAACTTAAAGATTACTGTTAAGGTAAAACAGAAAATAAGACATGTGGAATTTACACATGATGTGATTTTTTTAATGTTCTGATTAAGAAATTTATAAATTTTGATTTCTATAGCAGAAATTCTTGATCTGACTCAAAACTGAAATATCTATAATTGGTAATTCTTTCTTCAATAAATGTTTTATTACTTTTTTTGAAACATAAGGTACATGAAGGATATCATTTTAAGCAAAATAGAAGTATTCTTCTCCTGGAGCTTACAGTTTTATGAGCAAGCTGACACTTAAATCAAGTAAATCAATGAAAGAGTGACAAATTCCACGATTACAATGACAGAGGCAAATACTAAATTAATTTTTCCCCCAGGACAATGTCTGAGGATGACAAGTTTAAACCCAGACCCACGAAGAAAGAAAAATAAAGTCATTCAAAAGTGTGAAAGGAAGAAAAAAAAATAAATGTGTGCTGAAATTGTTAAAAATTTGCTGCTAAAAGAATTTCATAGATGGGTACAAATGTCTTAAAGAGCACTTTGCAATATTGCACCACTATTGGCTAGTACTCTTTTTCAGTATATGCTAAAGAAAGTATTGTTTATTTACAAAGAAGGTTTCAGCAGGTTTATTCTTTAGCGTTATTAATGACAGAGACAAATAGGAAAACCAAAGGAAAAAATAAATAATATATAATATATTATAAAGCAAATAATTATGCAGCAGTGAAATTGAATGGACTAGATTCAAATTGTCAGTTCATAAAAAATCTTAGATTGTAACATTAAATAAGAAAAAGAATCAAATTTTATAGTGCTATAGTAGGGTTCATTAAGATTTGCTTTACATATTTATGTTCTCTTATATTGTGTGCATAATAGTTTGTTTACAGGTTTACATTCTTTTGCTGGATTTCTCCCTTTATCATTATGTTATGTACCTGTTTTTTGTTTTTATCTTTTACTATAGCCTTTGCTTTTAGATCTATTTTGTCAGATATTTATACTTGCATAAAATAGCTCTCTGTTTTATAGGTCAAGACATAAGTGTCACCATCAACTCTTCTCACTCACATAAAATACATGCACAATCTATTAACCAATCTTATCATCTCTACATTAAGATATTCGCTTCCACTATCTTAGAATACATTTCTTTCCTCTTTCATCTGAACTTTTGCAATGCAAGAAACAGCTCTTTGTTTGCACTATTTCTGCTATAGTTAATTCTCACTACAGTAGGTTCTGGGGTTAAGTAGGAGATCCATTCCTATGGTGTGACATTGCGCAATTTTCACTGGAAGTCGGAACCCACATAAGCACCTACGTCACTCACATGGAGCACATACACAGCATTAATGAAGTGAAACAGTAAAGAAAATTTAAAAGAAAGATAGCAATTCTTGACCTTTACTTATGGTAAATAAATAACAAAACAAAAAAAGAACATAAAGCACATATGCATATTCGTTGAAATGACAAAACTTTTTTTTTTAATAAATAAATGGGAGATGGCAACATAACCACAAAATGACATATGTCGAGTCCCATGTAACCCAAGGACTGCCTGTATAATGTTCACTGTTACATTTGTAAAGTATAAATTAGAACTCATCTCTTCCTTGTTCAAATCTTCCTCTTCCTTCTCATCACATTCTAAATATGATCAAAGTCCTTACATACTAGCCTGTAAGACTAACAACCTTCCCCTTCCCCAGAGTTTAGCTAATCTCTAGACCACCCACTTCCTGACTATAGACTCCTAACATCCCTTTTCTTAGAATGTTTACTTTAGAAAACTTCTATTGTAAATTACTTCTCTACTTCTTGGAAGTAGAAACCTCCTGGGCTCTTGTTGATTTTATAATCCAGGAATGCCTTTTCCAAGTACCTGGGAGCCATCAAGGAAGATATAGACCCTATCTCACAGCTTCAGTGGAAGGTGGGAGCCTGACTTCCATTAGTACCAATTAGCAAACACAGATGGCCTGATAACTTGAACAATCTATCCTAGACATCCTGTAGTACTTTGCTTCTAGTTCACCCTCCTATTTAAAACTTATTCTAATTTACGCTTCTGTGGAGTTGAGTTTTATATCTCTCCACTATTGCAATAGTTTGGATAAAGACTTGCTCCTTTAAACAGTTGTATGGTGCAATTTCTTTTTGACAAGACTCAACATGGTCTTGTGCCTCACTACCATTTTGACAACTTTCTATCGTAATCCCTGCTAACCCTCTTTGCTATAACTACTCTCATCTATTTCCACTTCAGGTCTCAGTGCTTGTTCAAACTTGCTCCTTGTGATGGAATACTCCAGATTGTACCTGGGATTGCTCTCTTAATTCATCCTGAATTCTGTTTCTATTCTAAATGTTAAAGACTTTCTGTGTCTACACTGTGTAAATAGCTGCTCAAATTCTTACTCTACTTTCTGTTCTTTGTTCTATTGTTCTTCAACTGCCCTTTCTTATCAGAATTATATTATAGTTAATTATTTATTTCTTTATTATCTGTCTCCAACACTAGTGTGCATCACTATGTTGAGCAATGACTTTTATTTATTTAATGCTGTATACTCAAATGCTATCACTTACTGGACATCCAATATTTTGTCAATCAGTGAATAAATGGATAAATTAATATTCTAAGAAGGGGGAAAGACATTAGATCATCTATGTCTGAAAGGCATACAACATCTTATTATGTCTCAAAAAAGTTGTTGTTTTGCCTTTTGCCGTCTGTTTTGGGGCGTTTTGTTTTGTTTTGTTTTGTTTTGTTTTTGTTAGCTTTCTTTATACCCTTAGTATCATATAACCTGGAAGTGGAGTAGGTATATTTTATTTCTGTTTAAAGATTATTTTTTCTTCCTTCATCCCCATAAATTACTAGTTCTGAACTAGTTGTGTATAAATAAGTCAGAGAAAGAAATATACCATATGTATGGAATTTAATGAACAAAACAAAACAGAAACAGACTCATAGATACAGAGAATGGAATGAAAGTTGTCAGAAGGGAGAGGAGAGGGAAGATGGGAGAAAAATGTGAAGAGATTAAGCAAAGAAAAAGACTCAGAGACACAGACAACAAGATGGTGATTATCAGAGGGAAAGTGGGGTGGAATAAATGGAAATGAAAGGAAACTTGACTTTGGTTCGTGAACACAAAATACAATACACAGATGATGTGTTATAGAATTGTACTCTTGAAACCTATATAATTTTATTAACCAATGTCACCCCAATAAATTCAATAAAAATAAATTTAAATATATATATAATGTCACTTATTACCTATCAATGTTAACATAAAAAATAGCAACCTGGCAATTTTTCTCAATTTATTCAAATGTTACCCATTGACTCACCAATACTACTGCCATCTTAGTTAAATCTTGTATGTTTCAGTTCAGTTTTTGATAGATTATCTTTTCTATGGTCATGCTTGCCAGATCCTTGAGCTCATAAATTCCAAACAATCGTAACCTCTATATCACTTCATAAGACATAACTTACACTTGTCATGTTATCAATACTAACAATCAACTCATATTAATTTTATACATTGTATTCTATAATACAACTAGTATCTCTGTTTTTTCCACTTTCACTGTTTAGAATTTTGATACTAACAACCACTGACTCTGGTTAAATGATTTTCAGAGTCACTCACATTCTTGATGTCCTCAATTTTCCTTAATTAGCTCAAAATTCACACTAAATCACATCAATCACTCCGTTACCTACTCCCTGAATATTTTCCCCATCAATTAATCCAACTTTCTTTCCAAAACCACTAAATTCCTGACTAAATCCATTCTTGTACCAAGATAGGTCTATGTATATGGGTGTAGAGGGGAAGGAGGGGAGAAAACACAACCATATTGATTCATCTCACTTTATTTATTTATTTATTTTTTTATTGATTTTGTACAGAGAGGAAGGGAGAGAGATAGAGAGTTAGAAACATCGATGAGAGAGTCATCGATCAGTTGCCTCTTGCACACCCCCTACTGGGGATATGCCCGCAACCAAGGTACATGCCCTTGACTGGAATCGAACCAGGGTCCCTTCAGTCCCCAAGCCGACGCTCTATCCATTGAGCTAAACCGGTCCCGGCTGATTCATCTCACTTTAATTTCAAGACCACAAGCCACAGGTTCTATTCTAATGCTGCCAGGCATTCATACTGTACGTACCCAATGCAGTCACTCCTCATCTTTGTATGTATCAATATATGTGTTAATGACTTGAGAACAAGTTCATAATATCCTGTAAAGTGAAGAAAACAGGCTGCAAATCCAAGTAAAAAAATATTCAATGGGGTTTTATTTGTCTTGATGTAAAAAATAAAGGTATTTTCTTTTTCTTGATGTAAGAAATAAAGGTATTTTGCCTTTGATTTCTGAATTTCATTTTGCTTGAAATGTGTACCATTGGTTAATAATATTTATATATACACACATATATATACATATATATGTGTGTATATCTCAAAAGAAGCACCCAAATAACTCAAACTGTGCTAATAAAATATATAGAGCTAAAGAAAGTCACACAAAGATGACTGCTTTCAGAAACTAGATGACTTGAAAGAAATAAAAAAGAATAATAAAAGGATATAGAAATCCTTTACCTAGTAGAAAGACACACAAAGTCTCCATGGGAGTATTAATCAACTGGTGTCTCTATAAAACCATGTGGTTATTTACATCATACATCTCAGCTGTATCCTCTACAATGAAATCCTGTGCTTCATAGGATTAGGGTTTTTGTGTGTGTTTTTTGGTTTTTTGGTTTTTTTCTTATGGAAAGAGTAAATCATTTAATGTTGTTGTTCTGCTCTACAAAATGATAAAATGACAATGTAAAGAAAAATAAGGATAAAAAAATATATCTTCAAACAATGGGCTTAGTCTCTCTTCATGACATTAAATTAGCCCCTAAAGACTTTGGCTGTACCTCTACATCTTTAAATTCTGATAAGCATCAAGATTTATGAATGTATTACTGTCCAATAAGGAAGAATAATCTTCCGCTGAAACATTTCTTCAAATGTTACCAAATATTTTCACTGACTGACTTGATCATGTTTCCTTCCTTCTTCCCCTTTATTCTCCCCGCATTCTAAAACAAGTCTTGTGATTTTGTTTTGTTTTCCTGCCTGGAGAAAGCAATTTCAGTTTCTTCACACACTCACACACACAGCAGAACATGAATATTAAAAAGTTTTTTAAGTTTTTTCAAGGAGTTACAGGGAGAAAATGTCAAAGGGGAAAGAGATTCTGGCCATTCCATTAACTTAGGGACAAAGCTCTATGTTTATGGTCTGAGCAGTTTGTGTCATAATATAGGCAAGAGGAAGAAAAATGTTTATTTTTGCAATCCAAAAATCAAATGTTCCAATTATTCTATTTGTTGACTTCATGTAGAATAAGTTAAGTCAAAGTTTGTAAACTGACACTAAGTTGAACCACATGAGCTTGAAAGCACCATCCATCCTCTTTGATACCTTTCATTTAAAATCTGATGTAGCCTGGCCTGGTAGCTCATTATCCCCATACACCAAGGTTGCCAGTTTGATCTCCAGTCAGGACATATACAAGAAGCAATCAATTAATACATAAATTAGTAGAGGAACAAATTGATCTCCCTCTCCCATCCCCTCCCCTCCCTTCCACTCTCTCTCTCTCTCTCTCTCTCTCTCTCTCTCTCTCTCTCTCTCTCTCTCATATATATATTTTTTATTTTATTTATTTATTTTTTCCTAAGTTGATGTATACTGACACTTTCTCTCTTTACGGTGTACTTCAAGCAGTGTGGTCAATCATTTAAGTTTCTGAGGGTGTTCTAGAAACATGGAAATCTCAGTGCTAAGACAGAAAAAAACTCACACACAAAGGAAAAAATTGACCTCCCTGTTTTGTTCTTAGTTATATATCTAAACACAGGGGTGAACATTTTCATGTTGAAGTTTACTCAAAGAAAAAAGAAAAAAATAAGAAAAGAATGACAATACAGGCAGTTCTACCCTGGGGCCATCTCTGACACAGCTCTTATCAAAGGGCATTCTTAGATGGTCTTTTCATTGAGTCATTTTATTCAGTTTAGGACATGTGGGAAGTGTTTTTCATATGCCGAAATGCTTGCTCTGGATATTTTTCCTAAGGTTTATACCAAAGAATTCTGGATTTGTTCACATTTTTAATCCAATTTCTGGTGAGCATTGAGATAAAAATAAAGTCAAGAGCCTAGGCTTCGGAGGCACACAGACCTGGGAATGGATCCTAGAGGAGCAGTTTACAAGTTGTGTGACTCTAGACAAGAGATTCCTTCTTTTAGTTCTCTTACCTTTTAATTTTTTTTTTCTGTGAGAAAGCAGAAAGGCACATAAAGTTCCTAAAATGGAAAGGGTTCTTATTAAATGGAAGTGTTTGTTACAAAGTTATATAAATTAATTATTAAAATTATAATGACACAAAATCATGTATGTATAACTTCAAGATGTTTCCAATCCATTATATCAAACATACTAAAGAGATCAGGGATTGCCATTTTAATGTAAGAATTTAATAATGAATATATAGCCTCAAAGACATTCAACTGTAGTGGGGCAGCAGACTTGCCTCGTACAGCCTTACGAAGTACGTGTCCTTGAAGAGGTTTATGTAATGCCATAAAACTTTCCCAGGGTCATACATTCATTGAAAGTTGTGACTCTCCTGTACAAAAGTGATTCCTGATATTAAATATCATGGAAGAATTATGTCCCAAGCTTTCATGTCTATCACTTTAACCATCTTTTGCTTTCTTATAAATCTTCTATTTAATTCCTCTATTTAATTTCCAGGAAAGTTGATTTACTTTCCTGGCTTTCAATCTTTCTACTTGCATTAATTTATTTTCCCTTCTGGTTCAGTATTATTTTGACAATATCATCATGATAGCTAAATACTCTTTTTTAGCCTACACACACACACACACACACACACACACACGCACGCACAATCTTTTAGTGTCCTCATAGATAATACTGACAAAGATTGGCCTAATCCCTAAGTTATTCAGAGACAAAGTTATTCTGATGATTGCTTCATTTTCTGTTTTGTCTCTGTCTTTCTAAATATAGCTTATTGTTATAGTCCCACTTCACTGTTTCCTGGCATTCTACTCCAAAATGAATCTATATCACATTTAAATTGCTGTTAAAGAGAACACTTAAATATTAAATTGCTGCATTGTTAATTTGTTACTTCATTTACCTGTAAATCTATTCATAGTAATAAAGATTCTAAATTGCATAGGCTACTGCTAATTTGAACTATAATTTAATGTCATCATCTTTCATGATCAAAAATACTAAAAATATTGGTAATAGCTTTAAATCTTATGATGAATTATTTTATGATCAATTTTAATCACAGAAAAAGGCACCCAGCATGTTCAATTTGTGACCTACAATTCTATTGTTGAAACAGTCTCTAAGGTTGCCTGAAGCAATCCATTCATTTGCCAACATGATCTTCTTAATCATGAAGAGAATGGGTTGGCAAAAGATACACAATGGTATGCCATTCAACTGATTCTTCAATTTCACTTTGAAAATAATTCACTTTTGGCTCTGAGCTATTTTGTGTGACAGACCCTGATTGCTCACTTAACATGCACTCTTAGCCAATTTACCCTGAGTACTTTTCAATAATTAATCATTCCTTAAATATGCAAATCCCTTGGCTACATTTAGTAGGGAATTTGTGACTGTGCCTATGTTAAAATCACATATTTGCTTATTATAGAACAATAACTTACAAACTTCTCACTTTCCTTGTCTCAGTACTTATTGAAAATTATTTTTTTAGTTTGTGAAATAATCAATTTACAAACAATATTTGCTTATTTCAAATTCTTTTTATGATATTTGTTAAAGTATCTTTCTTTATCTTCTTGTGTTGCACAGAAAGAAATGATACCCATGTTCAATAATTATTGTTAATTAAATAGTTATGTCTCTATAAGCAATGATTTTGTAATGAATGAATGATAAAGAAGAATGAATAATTTATTGTATTAAATAATCAGTCATTTAAAAAACATTTTTTAAAACTCTTAATGTACACTGATGAGAATTGAAACTGTTGCTGATACATTTCCTCTAATTTATGGTGTTTCCTTAAGAACATAATAGATCAACTAAAAAATGTTAATGTTTTGATTTTAAAATGAATTTTTATGAAACTTCAATCCTGGGAATCTTCCAGAATTAATTCAGTGCTCTCTTACAAGCTAAACACATGACAATTACAAGGTATGTCAGATAAGTTTTTATTTCATTTTTTTAATCTTTATTGTTGAAAGTATTACATATGTCCTCCCTTTCCCCCAATTGACCTCTTTTAGCCTGCTCCTCCCCTCCCCCCACAGGCCTTCACCACCTATTGTCTGTGTCCATGGGTTATGCATATATGTATACAAGATTTTTAATTGATTACTCACCCAACCACCCACATTTGCATTTTATCTGAGATTCCTCAGTCTGTTCCATACTTCTATATTTCTGGATCTATTTTGTTCATCAGTTGATTTTGTTCATTAGATTCCACATATGAATGAGATCATGTGATACTTGTCTTTCTCTGATTAGTGTATTTCACTTAGAATAATACTTTCTAGGTCCCAATGCTGTCTCCAACGTTTAGGGATCCTTCTTTTTTATATGCCTTATGGTATTCCATGGCATAAGTGTACCACCACTTTTTATCCATTAATCTACTGATGGGCACTGGGGCTGTTTCCAGATGTTAGCTATTGTAAGTTGCACTGCTATGAACATAGGAGTGGATATTATGTACATTCTTCCTGATTGGTGTTTTCGGTTTCTTAGGATATATTCCTAGAAGTGGGATCACTGGATCAAATGGCAGTTCATATTTTCTTTTTTTGAGTAAAACTCCACATTGTTTTTTGTAATGGCTGCACCAGTCTGCATTCCGAACAGCAGTGCACTAGGGTTCCCTTTTCTCTACATCCTCGCCAGCACAAGTCATTTATTGATTTGTTGATGGTAGCCATTATGTTGGTGTAAGATAATACCTCATTGTTGTTTTAATTTACATCTCTCTGATGATCAGTGACTTTAAACATTTTTTTTTCATATGTCTCTTGGTCATCTGTATGTCTGCTTTGGAGAAGTGTCTATTTAGGTCCTTTACCCATTTTTTCATTGGATTGTTTGTCAAAGAGATAATGAAAACTTCTCTTGAGAATATACAGTGGAGCAGAGAAGTTTTTATTATCTCTTCTACTTCTCTGTATAAATTTTTGTAAAATTTTATTCAGACTTTGTAGTTGCTTGCATGTTACTATATATGCATGTAACTCTGATAATATTCTTAGATATTAGAATTATGTTTCCCTCACCTCTCTATTAACACGGAGGCAACGCTCTTCTCCAAGAGAACAACATTGGTTCAAGGATCTAATAATTTAACTTGTGGTATTCACATAATCAGAAAAAAAAAAAAAACCTGCTTTTTAAATTTTATAAAAGTATTATTTGAAAGGCAATACTTCTTT
The DNA here is from genome assembly GCF_014108245.1 of Pipistrellus kuhlii. Lineage (NCBI taxonomy): Eukaryota > Metazoa > Chordata > Mammalia > Chiroptera > Vespertilionidae > Pipistrellus > Pipistrellus kuhlii. The sequence continues at coordinate 44,550,856 of NW_023425438.1, read as the reverse complement.
TTTAGAATATATTTTTATTGATTTCAGAGAGGATGGGAGAAAGTGAAAGAGAAAAACATCAATGATGAGATGTAATCATTGATCAGTTGCCTCTTACACACCAGCTCCTGGGGACCAAGCTCACAGTCTGAGCCAAGAATCAAACCTTGATGCTCAAGCACTGTGCCATGCTGGCTGGGCCAAAAGTTATTGTTTGGAATAACTGTATGATTCTCTTACGTTAGATGTATTCAGCCAGTGGATAGGCAAACATAATTTCAAAGGTGAAAACTACCAAAATCTGAAGTTATGTGCAAGATTGTGTTGTTTTTCTTTTCTGTGTTTTTGTTTGTTTACCATGAGGAAGAAAATGTGAGTATCCTTCAGAATAAAGAAAAAAAAAAACACACAAAAAACACTTCAATTTAACATATCTCTCTTTAAAGGGCTACTTAAATAGTGTACTGAGTAGTACACATACCTTTGTAGCTCTTTCTAATTATTGTTACTTTATGAATATTTTGGGGCATTCATTAAGATAAAAATTAAAGAATTTTGTCAAATCCCAAGTATGTGATTAAGTTTATTCACAAATTAAAGGTATTTGTAGTTCTCTCCCTAGCTGGAGTATAAATACCTGAGCATAGTAAACAGGTCTAATTCCTCTTTTTTTTTTTTTTTTTTTTTTTTTTTTTTTTTTTTTTTTTTTAAGAACACGAAGAGTAATCTGGGAGTCTAATCCATATTTACAGATAATTTTTTGGAACCCAAGAAGTAATTAGTTAGAATGATAATGAGTTAGCAACAATGTCAAGGCAATAATCAGAGCCCTTTTAATTGTCTTTTAGTATTTTTTTATTGGTTTGGAATTATTTTTCTTTCCAGGAGTACTTTTTATTTTAAAGTATAAATGGTGAATGCTTAAAATTATTTTGTAAAATTTCACCATTTGCCATCCTAGAGTTTGGGTCAAAATATAATACTGGTTTGATGATGATGAACGCCTTTCCTTTTTTTTTTTTTTTTTTTTTTTTTTTTTTTTTTTTTTTTTTTTTGGTGTGGAAGCTCTTTATCTGTCCTTTGATTCTAAATGATAGCTTTGCTGGGTAGAGTAATCTTGGTTGTAGAGCCTTACTTTTCATCACTGAATATTTATTGCCCCTCTTCTCTGGCCTGAAAAATTTCTGTTGAGAAATCCAATGTCTTCTACTTTTGAAAATAAAGGAGTACATTATAATTCAACACTAGCATCTGTGCTATCTAAATAGTTTTGTACAGAGACCAACTCCAATTCCCAAAGTCAATCAATTCTCTTTTCTAAGGTTTTAATGGAGATGTTCAATAACACCTGGCTTCATATTCCAGCAGTGCTGATTCTGACTCATGCTCTTTGATATTTTATCACTGCGATTGATTTATTCATTGCCCTTTGGTCTTATTTTGTAACCTGGAATGTTCTTTTTCTCTCTTCAACAACATATTCCAAACTAAGCCCTTTTAAATTATTTTATGGAATCAAATTTCATGAAACATATTTACTAAAGGTCACATATGAAAATGTTCTAGAATTTCTTCCTCTACTAATTTGGATTTCTATTCAGAAAAACTTTGTTAGGATGATTTCTGTATAAAACAGATATGCCATGCAGCTTATGGTTCAAAGTTACACATTTAACTAGGCTCTGTTTTTCTATATTTTAAATTTTAGAACATCAGATACACAAAAACTTATTTCTAAATGTCATTTTTTCAGAATTTATGAAAATCTATTTTATATTTACCTCATCACTTTTGATATCAGAAATATCTGTAAATTTTTTCCAAATAGAGTTGGAAATTTACCTAATAAATTTTATTTATTTAAAATGAAAAATAAGGAATCATCCCAAAATAAATCATGTTTAGTGAATCTGTAACTGCAGTTTGAATATATTGTTTGCTTTGGATTAATGCTCTCTAATTTTCCCAAAAAGATATCCCCCTTAGCCATCCAGAGGTACCCACAGTAAGGGAGATTTTCATTTGTCAGATGCCCTCATTTACATAGTTTCTAGGTATTGAATGAAGACTAAGACTTGCCTTATTTAATGTGTCAGTGTTTTGGGTTAGAAAAATGACATCTGAAGACCAATATTAGATTAAATGTATAAAATGGATATTATGTGGGAGAAAAAGGTCTTGGAGGGTTTTCAGTGCCTTCTGCTTCATTTATTATCCCCTCATTAATTCAGAGGATAACTTTTTAGAAGCAACTAATTTAATAAGCAGCAACTAATTCAATAAACAGATAGTAGGTCCTGTGGTGGGAACAAGTTCACTTTCAGAATTTATCTATCTATCTATCTATCTATCTATCATCTATCATTATCATTTATCATCTAGTATATATCTATATGTCTATACCTATATACCAATTTACCTATATACCTATATACCTATATACCTATATACCTATATACCTACATACCTATATACCTATATACCTATATATCTATATATCTATATATCTATATCTATATCTATAGCTATAGCTATAGCTATAGCTATAGCTATAGCTATATATAAATTTGACCATTTGACCAGTAGCTATGATGTGCACTGACCACCAGGGGAAGACACTCAACACAGAAATAGAAACCACAGACATAAAAACATAGAACAGACTGATGAAACTCAGAAGAAAAGGGGAAGGGGAGGGATGGGAAGAGATTAACTAAAGATCTTATATGCATGTTAGAGGCCCAGTGCAATCTGTGCACTGATGGGGTCCCTCAGCAGAGCCTGAACACTCTTGCAAACTGGGACCCCAATTTTGGCCAATCCCCACAGGCCAGGCCAAGAGACCCCTCTAGTCCTAGATAAGAAAGCCAAAGACACTAGCAATTTTGGAGAAATACAGACTCAAATTAAATAATTTTTCAGGAAGTCATAGGCAGCTGAATGACAGTTGGACTGCAACTAAGACATAAAACAGACCTGGTGGTAGAGGAAATGGCAGCTTCCATGTAATTTTCCCTAAGAGTCATCAGATCTTTTTCTATATAGAATAAAACAAAGTGATGCCAAGTAGGATGTCAAAGAGGCAGTGACATCAACATAAAATCATGAAGATATCAATATCAGAGACTCTAAGTTTGACTACCAAATTTATCATTTATATCAATCATGGCAGTTAAACATTCTGAGATTGATTTCCTTAAAAGAAAAATAGATAGTAAAATCTAACTCACAAAGTGACAATGAAGATTAAGTTGGATAGTACACAGGGAAGTTCCCTGTAACAAATGTTAGTTCCTTATAACAAATTCAAATGTTGATTATAATTTAATTTGCTTGAATAAAACAAGGAAAGAGCAAGCCACGACTTTTAACAGTATTTAGAATTAGTTTCCTCTTAAATAGCCCAAGGTAGATATATAAATGGATAGAGAGATATGTGTGTATGTTTTTCTCTATTAAAATATAAACTATATGAGAGCTTAAAGATTAGATTTACATAAAATTGTTTTTACCTCCTTCCCATATCTAGTGGAAGTCCAAGCCCTTCTCTAGATTTTTGGAAATTCTCAGAAGGTGCATGCTCTGATTTTCATTATCTCTTCTCGCTTAGCCTTATTTTACTGGGGTTTCACTTCTAGTGCCTGGGTCCATTTGGATCATAAGCCCATCAAGGGCACCAACTCACAGTATGAATGTGCTTAGTACACATAACTGATGTTAAGCTGCATTTGAAACTACTTTTAATTTTAATGTTAGATGCAAGTGATCTTTAAGTCACTGCCAGGAATGTAATTTCTCTTTGACAATTTTTTTTCTAGCAACCCTCGACCCACTACCCCTTTTACATGTTGCTTGATTTCCTTTTGTCTCCCTTTTAGTTCTCTCTAACTCAATATCCAGGTAATTTTCTTAGTTCTGAAATGTTACTACTTCATTCTAAACCATGCTTTCCAATCTCATGTTCCCATTTAAGATGATCTGTCAGCATATTTTATTTTTAAAAAGTCAGAAAATGTTATATGAAGCTCTTTAGGGTAAGGGTACATTAGTCAGTTGTGAATATTATTATATTTTATTTGACTTTGTTATTAAGTATTTATTAAGTATGTGATTGCTATATAAAAATTGTAATATTAGTCTTAACCCTTGCTTTTTACTCTTCACAAGATTTTTAATTTTTGAAAAGTAAATTTTAATCATATTTTTCTACATCCTGTTAACTTGTGCTAAATATTCTCAATATTCAAAGTGACCTCCAGGGGTAAGAATGTGTGTTATTTATTGGGGTGACACTGGTTAACAAAGGTTTATAGGTTTTAGGTTTACCTTTTATAAGATATCATCTGTATACTGTATTATGTGTTTACCACCCCAAGTCAAGTCTCCTTCCATCATCATTTAAAATGTGTGTGGTTGCCATAGCAGGTAGCTAAATGGTTAGAGCATTACCCCCTGGACTGAAGGGTTGCAGGTTCAATTCTAGTCAAGGGCACATACCTTGGTAACAGAATGGATCCCGGGCCCTGGTTGGGGAGTATGCAAGAGGCAACCAATCGATGTGTCTCTCTCACATCAATACTTCTCTCTCTGTCTCTCCCTCTCCCTTCTACTCTCTCAAAAAATCAATGGAAAAATATATATATACTTAGGTGAGAATTAATACAAAATAAAAGGTATGTTGTCACCTTAGACATTTGTTTCCTTGTTGTTCTAAGTTGGTTTTATAACCTTAAAATCATAATTTCCAATCATAAAGAACTTTTCTACTAGCATATTTTTATTGTCTTGTTGTTTGCTTTTCTTATGCTAAAGTAGTATGCCACAATTGCTTTCATAATGTCTTTGAATGTTTTCTTTTATACATATTTATAGAATTAATATATATAATGACTTTGCTTTTAGCATACTAATTTAATATCTTGATTTATCATCTCTATCTCTTTATCTAGATAGTTGTTATAAAGTGGGTACAAATTTGTTGAGTCCTTATTGCAGCCATCAATAATATATTGGCTTATTTATATAACTTTGAGTAGTAATATTATGTGAGCTTAAATTATAGTTTATTCACATTCACTTGAATTCACTTTCCTATCTCTACTTGAGTGTAATAAATAAAAAGAACTTGGCAGTCCTAGCACAAACTTTGCCTCAATCACTCACCAACAGTATAACTTTTGACAACTTATCTGATCTGCTAAGCTTCAAAATCATAATATCTACATTGGAGACTTGAGGATATGGTGCACCCAGTACTAAAAATAGTTGCTTTCCTTTCTATTCTTTCTTATCTACCTTTTTCCTTTTCTTTCTTCTTTGGCTCTTTATTTCCTTTCCCTATTAACTTTTTCTTCAACTTTTGAGACTTTTCTCAAGGCAACTCCCTCTAAAAACTACTTAAACTATCTAAAAAATACTTTCTAGAACTCATGCTTTACTTAATTCATGATTATAAATAGGATTTAGTGTCCTCTTTGTTTCATATTTCTAAATTATTTCTTCACAGTAAGATTATATACTCATTAAAGTCAGAAATTTCTTGATATGCAGTTGCCATAGATGTCATTATAGTATTCTATCTATATCAAGGGCAATATTATAAATGTTGAAAATATATAGTAAATATTTTTATTGATTTTGTTTGTATTTGTTTTGAAGATATACTATTATGATATCATCCAATGCAGAAAATTTATTTCATTAATAGTCCTCACTAGAAAAGTTGCATCAGGATCTTTGGCTTGGATATATGGGCTATTCATATATCTGAACAGAGAAAAATAAATTGTGTCATAGAGAATAAGTCCTCTCCAAATTAAAGAACGACAGCTTAGTGTACATAATAGCTATATGTTCAGTATATTTTAAAATATATAATTCCTTGAAATTATGAGAGTTTGGTCCACAATTTCACAGGCACATAACTATCTTATGATTTTTAATACTTATTTCTCGGGCTCTGTCTCCACAAACAAAATAAAGATGAGAATTAAGATAATCAGTCTAACAGTTTTCTTATACAAAAGTATGGCATAACTGCTACTGCAAAAAAAATGAACTTGTTAAATCTGAACTTGAACTATTGTCTTTGAATACTTACAGGAAAGTGCTTCTCTATGGTCAACTGTCAGATCCCTATGACATCAAGGACAGCTTTATTTTTTATTTATTTTTATTTTTTATATATTTTATTAATTTTTACAGAGAGGAAAAGAGAGGGATAGAGAGTTAGAAACATCGGTGAGAGAGAAACATCGATAGCTGCCTCCTGCACAACCCCCACTGGGGATGTGCCCACAGCCAAAGTACATGCCCTTGATCAGAATGGAACCTGGGACCTTTCAGTCCGCAGGTCCACTGAGCCAAACCGATTTCGGCAAAGGACAGCTTTATATGTAAACAAGTATATCGTAAATTCTGATTGTATTGGGATAAATTATTCTTATAGCCTCATGTTTCTTCCCCACTCATTAAATAATAATAACTTTAACATTTAAAAATGTTATTTTATGCTGACATCAAGTGAAATTTGGTAAAGCATAGTTTGGATCACATTTAAAATTTCCGTGGTGTGACTTGTTGCCTAAATATGCAATCACAAACTAACCCCTAGAATTAAATATCTCCATATTTGTTTGTAACTTACTTTACAAGCCTAACTCCTTATCTTAATTCATACCAAATAGTTTAGTCCTGCTCTGCATATGAATAACATTCATTTTTTTATTCTTTTAAACCACAGAGTGCCCTGTATAAATCAGGTCTAAATGAGTGTCTTTCTTATTAAATACCAAGTTTCTCAGAGTTTATATCTTTCTAGTCAATGGCCAAGAGGGGGGTCTTACACAAAGAAAGTCCAGCTGTGGTTTGGGCTTTAGCGTAACTAGTATCCCATCCACATATTTCAGGTACCTCTAGCCTTACCAGGTACTATTTGTTTATATGGATCTGCCATAACATTTCCTATTGTTGATTTGAGTTTGTTATTTAAGAAGAGAAATGACCGCCAGAAACTGACCATTGTGTCACTAATTAGAAAGATATGGACAAGGAATTGGGAAGGCTGGTCAACAACCTTCATTGCTCTGAAAGGTCAGAGCTAGTTTGCTCACTGTTTAGTTGAAACATTGTTAACTGAAGCAGCCTCCACCTCTGTTTGTCTTATATAAATTTCTGTTATTTGAGTTTTCTGCCTAAAGGCTATGGGTATATCCCATAGCCTCAATAAAAGGGATAGCAAGGCCAGAGCAGTGAGTAGTCCACCCACTAGAGGTGGGCTCCAGCCTGGCCCCCAATATTCCCAAATTAATACTTTTCTAGTCTCTTCATTTGTGTGTGGCCTTCTGCAGAACTCGAACCCTGAACCACTGGTTTTGTTAAATTATGTGAAAGGGGTTCCTACAAATGACTAGGTGAAATGTGCTTATATTTAACAGGGCGAGTGGGATTGTCTTAAAAAAGGAGGAAAATAGTACACATTTTGTGAGATCAGAAAATAGTTGATCATGAGCAAAAGAGATGTATAAATGCTCAGTAACAATTGCTGACTGCTGGGAGGTGAGCTTCTGTAGTCTTAGATAGAAACAAAATCTATTGAAAACACAATAGATATTGCCTCTGTACCCACAGGAAGAAGTGTTACTGTGGAAATCTGGATTATAATTGTTTTAAAATTACTATTTTCCCAAATTGTAGTTCTGCTATAATCAGCCCTTCTCCCCAACTGCCCTACAAAGGCATATATTTCTTCTTCATTATTAAACTCTAACCTTTCTTTGAAATATTGTCTCTGTTCCTTCCCATAATCACATTTATCTCATCCTTCCAGGCTCAGCTAGTATGAACTTTACGAAAAGCTTTTCCTAACATTCTATTTCTCCTTATAATTGCCAACCCTTATTGATTATTGTTTTCATAGTATTTGCTTTAATTGCATTGAATTTTAAACTCTTCGTCTTGAATAGGTCGCATGCTTCTCTTTGACTAGATTGGAGAATGGCTTTCGTCTATTACAGGGCTCATGCAGCAAGTCAGGGGTCCACATCCTTTAATGGAGTGGAAGCTCCAGAGTCACTGTTCTTGTTGAACGCTGGATTCATCACTTGCTGGCTTAGGCTGGCACAAGGTGTTAATTTCTCTCTACCTCATTAGCACAGTGAATATAATTTTACCTCCCTCACATATTTTTTTAAATAAATATTGCATAAGTTTTCCCAGATAAACATTTAAATGGGGCTTGGAATGTGACAGAAGAGTTATAAACTCTACTTTTCCTTATTGATTTTACCTACATTATTTACTAATAACTAAGGTCATTACTCAGGGGGAAATGTATGCTGTGCAAGAACCTACATATTTGTTAAAGGAACAACCTTAAGAATCAAAAAATTTTGCAAAAGCATTTATAACCCAGAAATGCACATCTTAATTTTTGTGGAAGTTAAGAGTACAAACAAGGTTGTAGTATAAAAGCAGAGATAAGACTGAATGGGTTCAAATACCAACTCTATTCATGACTTTTGCCCAGAAAAGTGACCTATGAGCAATTTCAGAAATATACAGAAGTAGTTGAAATATTATAACTCCCATCTACCAACTTGAACTTCATGTTGACTTTGCAATAATAGTCATCAAATAGCACCCATTAAGAGAAAATTTATCTAGCAGCACATTAAAATCAGAGGGCTGCAACACAGATTTTAAAAAAAGGTCAAAGAGCAGGAACCAGTTTGGCTCAATTGAGAGAGCGTTGGTCTGTGGACTGAAAGGTCCCAAGTTCAATTCCGGTCAAGGACATGTACCTTGGTTGTAGGCACATCCCCTGTAGGGGTGTGCAGGAGGCAACTGGTCAATGTTTCTCTCTCATTGACGTTTCTAGCTCTCTGTCCCTCTTCTTTCCTCTCTGTAAAAAAAATCAATAAAAAATATATATATATATTTTTTAAAAAAAGGTCAAAGACCCTAAGACACATCTGCAAGGAAGGTATACAAATGGAAAATAAGTGTATGGAAATATGCTTCATAACAGCTGTCATTAGGCAAATGCAACAGTAATACTAGTAATCTCCATGGCTGATGTATCTAAATAGAGCATTAAGCCAAGCATGGCAGGGTTATAGGTTTGATTCCTGGCCAAGGACAGGTATCTGGGTTACAGGTTCCATCCCTGCCCTGGTCAGGAAGAGTGCAGAATGCAGGAGACAATGAATCTGTGTGTCTATCTCACCTCTCTCTCTCTAATTCTCTCTTTCTCCCCCACTTCCACTATATTTAAAAATCAATGAAAAGATATTCTCCAGTAAGGATTATCAACAGCAACAACAACAATAACAAAACACCAATCATTATATTCCACTAAAAGGCTAATTGGAATGGCTAACATCAAAGACACTGACACCACCAAATGCTCTGAGTGATGTGGAGCAATAGGAACTCTTATTCATTGTCCGTTGAATGTGAAAAGAACAGTGCCTTTGGCGGGCAGTTGGGCAAATTTTTACTCATACCATATGATCTGGCAATTGTTCTTCTTGGAATTTACCCAAAGGGTTTGAGATTTATAGCCCCACAAAAACATACACATGGATGTTTATGGAAGCTTTATTCAGAATTGCCAAGCTTGGGAGAAATGCAGATGTCTTGCAGAAGGTGAACATGCCAAGTGTGGTATAGCCAGACAAAGGACTATTTTTCAGTGCTGAAGAGAAATGTGCTAACAAGCAATGAAAAAGCATGGAGGGACCTTAAGTGCATATCACTAAGTGATTATAATTGACCTGAAAGGGCTACATACCAGAATAATCAAACTAAGGAGAAGATAAAAAGATAGGGTTTGGCAGAAGTTGAGGAAGGGGAGGGATAAATAAGCAGAGCTCAGAGGGTTTCCAGAGCAGAGAAAATACATAAGATCATATTACTAGATATCCACCATTAAACTTTGTTCAAGCCCATAGAACATAAAACACCCAGGGTAAACCATAATGTAAACTATGGACTTGGGGTGATTATGATATAAATGTGCAGATTCGCCAACTATAACAGACATACTATTCTGGCTGTGGAGGATGTTGATAATGGGGGATATATAGAAATCTCTGTACTTTCCCAATTTTTCTATAAACAAAATGTTGCTCTAAAATTATGTTAATAGAAAAACAAATCAGAGGACTATATGGATTCAAAGTGAAGTATTATCTTACTAGTGGCCCAGTACATGAAATTCATGCATGGGGCAGGGGTGTGTCCCTTAGCCTGGCTTGGGCCCTCTTATAATCCAGGACCACTTGTGAAGGATCCCTAGGCCTGGCCAGTGATCAGGGCCTATTGGGGCTTTCCTTCCCTGCTGCTGCCCCTGCTTACCATCTGTGCAGCACTGCCTCTCCTCCCCCACCACCTGTCACCTCCCTTTGAAGGCCACAGGCATGGGGCATGATGGCTTCACTGACCAGGGCCTCCCTCTGCAGGCAATTGCTAGCTGGACCCCCACATCCACCACAGTGTCGCTGGCTGGTGGCCTTGGCCTCTCACTGTCGGGTGATCATGGAGCATTGGTAGGGCCCCCTGACCAATCACATCTCACATGCCTTGGCTGGCCTGGCACCAGTACGTATCATAGCATGGTCATCCAGAAGGTTGTCCTGATGGTGGTTCTGCTGTTTGATCATTCAGTCAATTTGCATGTTACACTTTTATTATTATAGATGGAGCAAATCCCTTAAAATAAAATTCCAGGAATATCCTTTACCTCTTTTGGGCAAAGTGATTTAGCCACCGATTGTTTGGAGAGAACAAACAAAAGGGGGGAAAAGAAAAAAGGAGAAAAAAAGAAAAAGAAAGAGAAAAAAAACACACAAAAACAAACTCCTAATAAAACAACCTGGTAAGTTCCAAGGTTATTACAGCAAACAAGATTGAATAAGCCGATAATAAGACCTATCATTTTCTGGTTTCAAGTTTTAGTCTTTCTGATCTTCTATATCTCCTGTATCTCCAGCTATTATCTTCAGCAATGAGAATATTTAAATGAAATTGTGACCATGAAATACCTGATAATTCTGCTAGATCAAGGCAAAAAGAAGGAGCTAAGAAAATGTGAAATATTTTTATAATAAGCATGACAATACAGACATACTTTGGTATTAAAAGTATTTAATCAGTTAGAAGTCTCCACTTCTTGATCATTTTCATTTTTAAAAAATATATTTTATTGATTTTTTACAGAGAGGAAGGGAGAGAGATGAGAGTTAGAAACATCGATGAGAGAGAATCATCCATCAGCTGCCTCTTGCACACCCCCTACTGGGGATGTGCCCTCAACCAAGGTACATGCCCTTGACCAGAATCGAACCCGGGACCTTTCAGTCTGCAGGCCGACACTCTATCCACTGAGCTAAACCGGTTTCAGCGATCATTTTCATTTTAATAGTCACAGGCCACACTGACTCTTGAGCACCAGAAACGTGATGAGTGTGACTGAGAAACTTAATTTTTAATATTGATTAATTTTAGTTGATTCAAATGTAAAATATAAAACTAGATTTAATTGAAAACCACTTACGCATGTTTGGAATGACTTGGTCATGTGAATTTGTATTTGCAACTGTAAATTTCATAGAATCAAATACAGATCAAGAATTCCCAATAAAAGTGAAATGTCTAGATTTTAATACATTCTAAGTGAATATTTCATTAATAATTGTTATTTAATTATATGTTAGAATAATATTTTTGAATGTATTATAATAAATAAAGTGTTATAATAATTTTACCTGTTTTTTTTTTTTCTTGCTTTTTTTTGTTTGGCTACTAGGAAATTTCAAATTATCTATATGGCTTACATCACTATTTCTATTGAACAGTGGTGCCCTGACAACATCCTATATAATAATCCTATATCATAAAAAACTAATATGCAAATAGACTGAACAGTGAAACAACTGGAACAACCAAACAACCAGTCACTATCATGTGAGCTGACCACCAGTGGACATATGTGGAACATGGCAGGCATCGGCAGCAGGTGGCAGAGAGCAGAACATGGCAGGAGAGAGCCAAGGAGGAATGGTGGAGCAGGTAAGCAGGGGCACTAGACCAAGGCAAAGGTCCTGTTGCTGTCATCAGGGTGAGCCTCAGGTGGTTACTGAAAATTCTTTGCTTCCATGCTAGCCACTCATAATTGCCCAGCACTCATACCTGCTGCTGGTGCCAGAGCCACTGCTTGCACCCAGTGGGCACCGGCCCCACTCGCACCTGCAGCCAGCACTGGAGCTGCCACTTGCACTCACTCCCAGCACCTGGCACTGGCCCCAGTCACCCTTAGGGCTTCTCTACCTTCCCTTGCTCCTGGGGACGATCAGGGCTAGCAGCCACCTTTTGCACTCGCTGTCTTTGACGGCTTCACGTGTACCTGCTGCTGGCATCTAAGTCACTGCTTGTACCAGATACCGATCCTGCTCACACGTGCAGCCAGTGCTGGAGCCACCACTGGCACCTACTACTGGTGCCCTGTGCCAGTACCTATCGTTAGGCAATGTCATCAAATGTGAGCAGTGGATGCTGGCCCAAATCACCCTTGAGGGTTTCTCCACCACCCCCTGCTCCTCAGGAGCAATCTGGGCAGCAGATGCCACTTGCACCCATAGAGGGCACTGGACCCAATTGTTCTGTGTCAGCAGGAGTGAGCAGGTTGGAACCGTCAGCACATAGGAGCGGCAGTGGCAGGAATGGGGCTGCTGACAGACAGAGGGCCAGACAGGAGCCTGGGGGGCCATGGTAGGAGGGGCTGAGACCCACCCCTGTGCTCACCACAGCCTCGTAGCCCACAGTTCTTTTCAAGGTGCACAAATTCATGCACTGGGCCCCTAGTTGCAATATAATTGCAAAAAGAGAGTGCCAGGGTCTTCCTGTCATCCTCCTCCTTACTGAGATTTTTCCTCTACAGTTGAAATGCTCCCTGGATTTCTCCCTGGCAAATTTAGGCTGCCAGTTAAACCGTAAAAGGCTTTCATCAAGTATTTCTAGGAAAAATAAATTTGCCATTAAAGACTATGTTATCATAACCAATATGTAGCTGAAATATCCCATTCACTTAAAGCACTCAAAAGCAGATACATCAGATATAATTTTGGTTAATTTATAACCTGAATGTTTTAAGGATAGGCTTTAATTATTGTTTACATTCAGTCTGAGGAAAAACGGTGATGCTAACAATTGGATTCTAGTCTTTTTCTTCTACATTAGTTCTTTCCCTCATGGAAGCCGGCCTATTTCAATTTGGAGGTATACAGTGTTTAAGGATCCCTTCTCTGTATTGCCTGCTTTAAGGCATTTTCTTTAAACAACAGCTTAAACATCACAGTATTTAATGTGTAGATTTCAAAAATTTGATTTTTTAACACTGTTGAGTTTTTGGTATATTTACATATTTGTTATTTTAAGAGCAGTAGAGTCCATCCTGACCCCAATTCTTTTTTTTTCTTCCCCCAAGTGACATTTTAAGTGGAAACACAATGTTAAATATTAGATAGCAGTAAAACTCTGAAAGGACTCTAAAAATGTGCTAAAAAGTTAACCAGTCCCCAATCTCTCCCTGTCCTTTTTAGTTTCTGTGTGGGCCCCTTGCACACCTCTCTAGAAATGAGGAAACTTAGTATTAACATTTTCTATAGCGCTAGGATGTTTGGCTGAAAGTGAGAATTTTTAATTCAAAATAAGTATTGGTCACAGACTAGCTCTGCAAATTTAGGCTGCCAGTTAAACCGTGAAAGACTTTCATCAAGTATAAAACAGAAGCTGATAATAGTTATTTCAAGGGATTTTTTTGTAAGAAGTAAATAATATAATGTTTCTATTTTTTTTTCCTGGCATATATAAACCAATGTTCTTATTTTATCTTCTATGACTTGACTTATCTATAAGTCTATATTTATCTATCTCTGCCAATCTTATATACTATCATCCACTCTTTTCTATATTGCTCCCAGAAAAGTCTATCTAAAATGCAAATTTATTCATGTCACTATTCCTGCCTGTCAGAGGAAAAGTAACCAAACTTAGCATAGCAAATGAAACAATCCATGAGGTGCACCCTAACTCCCATTAGCTCCTGTGACTTCCTGCTTTGTACTGTGTGCCCTCATAACACTGACCAGAATAAATGTTGCATGCCTCAGTGCTTTATCTCAAACTGTGTCCTTTACCCATAATACCCGTGGCTTTCCAAATATGTGCAGAGATTAAAACATGATGATGTAGACAAACTACCTTAGTCAGGAATAATTTGTTTGTAAATAAACAACCAAAGCAAACAAACAAAGATTTACTCAAGGTGGTTTCATATGATGATAATTTATTTCCAGGATGTAGGAGTAATTTACAAATCCAAGAGAAAAAAGTATAACTGAAAGTCATGAACCTTACTTTTCCCTATTTTCCCCCTCGGCCTGTCCTTTGTTTTCTGTTTGTTTGTTTCCTGTTTGCTTTCCCTGATTTCAAAAAGATGCTTATGGTTGGTGTCAACAGCTCCTAAGCCTGTGATGGCATAGAGGCACAGGACCTACTATTAATTGTCTAGGTCTCTCTGAGTCTCAATTCAACAGATCCAGTTTGGGCTGACTGGGCTAGGAAAATTAAGCTTTGTTTTTGTTGAGAAGGTAGAAAAATTATCCATGTATGAAATTTTTTTTGAAATATATTTTTGTTTATTTCAGGAAGGAAGGAGGGGGAAAGAGAGAAACATCAATGATGAGAGAGAATCATTGATTGCCTGCCTTCTACACACATACACACACACACACACCCCACTGAGGATTGAACCTGCAAACCAGGCATGTGCCCTGATCTGGAATTGAAGCAAGACCTCCTGATTCATAGGTCAATGAGCAACCACTGAGCCATGCCACGTATGACATTTTTAACAGAAAAATTACTAGCATATCATGCTTTCCTCATAGAAGAGAGTAATGGCTTACAATATGTAGTATAGATATCATTCTCCAATTATTTTGAATCTACTAAGTATAACTTTGAAAATATACACAATTAATAATCTGTGCTACATATTTGTAAGCACATTTAATTTTTTGAAAACTTCACATTTAATGAATAACATTAAAGTTGTGTTTTATTTGTTTGTTTGTTTTCTTCTAAATATAACTACTATACACAGAAATGGGCAAGTAGTTACTAAATATATATTTACACTCGGTCCTCTAAACAGCACAGACAGGAAGTCAGATCACATTTTCAGCCACAAAAAATTAGATTTATATTTACAGAGGTTAAGTACTTTGTTCAGGTACTCCCATTTAGTAAGTAGCACAGCTGAAAGTCACACATCAATCTGACCATTATTTCTGTGCTTTCCTTGAATGATGTAACCATTCTCCTTGTTGAGAAGGAGTGTGACCTTTAACCTATGTCAGTACTAATGTTCTGTAACAGTACATTCCTAAAAACTTAAGAAAAATAGAATAAAATGATAATAATATCCGAATAGCAAATACTTATAGAATGCTTGTCCTTGCTCAACAGTCTTTAAGCAGTTATATATATATAAATTCATTTATCCTCACCATAAGTCGAAGGACAGCTTCCATTACTGTCTTCTGAGCAGGAAAGTAAATCAACCCAGAGTGGATCACAGCCGAGAAATGGAAAATCACAATAGATATTCAAGTAACCCACAGTCTAGATGTAAAAACTTTTTAATTTTATTTAAGAAATATAAATGTGTCCTAACCAGTACAGCTCAGTGGATAGAGTGTCGGCCTGCAGACTGAAATGTCCCAGGTTTGATTCTGGTCAAGGGCAGGTACTTTGGGGACATATCCCCAGTAGGAGGTGTACAGGAGGCAGATGATCAATGTTTTTCTCTCATCAATGTTTCTAGCTTTCTATCCCTCTTCCTTCCTCTCTGAAAAAAAAAATCAATAAAATATATATATTTTTAAAAAGAAATATAACCCTAAACCGGTTTGGCTCAGCTTTAGAGTGTCGGTCTGCGGACTGAAGGGTCCCGGGTTCGATTCTGGTCGGGGGCACGTACATTGGTTGCGGGCACATCCCTCGTGGGGGGTTTTGCAGGAGGCAGTTGGTCGATGTTTCTCTCTCATCGACGTTTCTAGCTCTCTATCTCTCTCTCTTCCTCTCTGTGAAAAAATCAATAAAATATATATTTTTTAAAATTAAAAAAAGAAAAAAAAAAGAAATATAAATTAGTGACCAAAAACAGAAGTGCTATGGATGATGTCCACAATTATTGAAACAGAGAATAAGAGTTTTTACAGAGACCTGTTATCATCACTTTTCTAAAAATATCCTCCTACCCAGTACACTCACCCATCCCCCACCCCAAGGAGCTTTCTGGGACACAAAGATCCACTCACTGGTCTGAGGATAGAGATAACTTCAGAGGTGGGTTTGTCACTCTATCTCAGCTCATGTCACTGAGTATTTAAATCATATAACTAACTATCCTGACTTAAATTTTGTATTCATCTGGCAAGTTTTAATTAGGCTGTATTTTCCCATGCAGATTTTATCAGCACCAAATGTCTATGATGTTAAGAGAGATTAAATGTATTTTCTCAGAAATTCTATTTATAATTTCAGATTAACAAATTGTCATTAGTGAAACACAAGAGTACATTAACACATTGTCATTGCTAATGTCAGTTGATGATTCTTCTTTGCTTGTTGTCAAATTGGACTTTGATATTCTAATGACAGGAGCTGGCTATGCTGATTTATGAGAGACACTTCACCAAAGCCCTGCTTAACAGTGTGAGAAATTTGAGTCATCTTCCTATCTACTAAAAGAGTACATTCAACTTTAGCATACTTTTTTGGAAATATTCCCTCTATGCATTGATTCTTGCAATTTTCCATTGCCATTTTAGTGGCTCAAACCCTCAATAACTAGTATTATATATTATGTTTTGTTTGTTTTTTAATCCTCACCTGAGGATATTTTTCCATTGCTTTTTAGAGAGAGTGAAAGAGAGAGGGGAAGACAGAGAGAAAGATCTATGTGGGAGAAACACATCAATTGGTTGCCCCCTGCATGGACCCCTACCAGGGCCTGGGCCAGGAAGAAACCTGCAACCCAGGCATGTGCCCTTGACTGGAATCAAACCCAGGACCCTTCAGTCCGCCTGCCAACGCTCTATCCACTGAGGCAAACAAGTTAGGGTAATAATTAGTATTGTGGAAGTTACAATAAAATCTTCTCTGTTCTCCTGAAATCAGCCTTTTTTTCTTCTACCACACCACTTTGAAATTAGACCTTTTAAAATATTAATCAATCCCTTATCCTTAACAGCTCCCCATTTTCATTATGATAAAATATAAAATCTTAATCAGTGTCCAATCACTACTCAACATAATCAATAGTGCCTAGATTACAGCTTGTATCTCAAAATTTATGAATATTTTGGCAAAATGGAATATTTTGATTATTTTATTAGTTAACTCAAAAATTAAAAAAAAACTATATAGAAAACAAATATCTTCTGTGATCTTTACCACTCAGTCAAATACATTTTACATATGTAATTATTTGTCAAATAAATGCAAACCTATCTACCTATCTATCTATCAACTATCTACCTATTTATCTATCATCTATCTATAATTTTAAGAGAATTGAATCTGGAGAAAAAATTCCTGATTTCAAGTCCTGGCTTCTCCATTTATTAAACAAATATTCTTACTTATTACCATTAATTCATGAAAAATGTAAATAAATCAACATATGTTAATCCTTTACAGTGGTTCTCAACCTTTTTAATGCCTTGAACCTTTAATACAGTTCCCCAACCATAAAATTGAGAACTGTTAGCAGGGTAACTAAGACCATAAAAATACACAGATTATGATTCATAACAGTAGCAAAATTACAGTTATGACATAGCAATGAAAATAACTTTATGATTGGGGTCACCACAACATGAGGAACTGTATTAAAGGGTCGTGGCATTAAAAAGGTTGAGAACCACTGCTTTAGAAGAATATTTGCTACAATGTAAAGATGATGTCTTTAGGTCAGCCCTGGCCTGTAGCTCAGGTAGTTAGAGCATACTCCAGATACACAAAAGTTGTGGATTGAATCCCTAGTCAGGGAACATACAAGAATCTACCAATGAATGCATAAATAAGTACTAGAACAACCTCTCTCTCTCTCTCTCTCTCTCTCTCTCTCTCTCTCTCTCTCTCTCTCTCTCTCATATTTTTTTTAAAAAGTCTTTTGGGGTCTTATCCACCATCATAATTCTAAATATTTTGTTCATATTAAATTATTTAATTGTCAAAAACAATTCAATGTTGTAAATACAATCATTATGCCAGTTGTACAGATCAAAGAAATAAGACCCAAGTTGAAGTAAGTTGGCTAAACTTCCATGAGCAGTTAATGACAAAGCTCTAGAGTAGGGGTGTTGAACTCAATCAGAGAAGGGGCCAAAATCTAAAATCCAGCCTAAATCGCGGGCCGAATGGTTTACTGAACAGTCATAAACTGTCATTGTGATGGAAACGCAGCGGAGTGCAGTGATGACAGCACGGTGCGGGCCACATTGCAAGGCCTGGCGGGACGGATTTGGCCCGCGGGCCTTGTGTTTGACACATGTGCTCTAGAGCATGAGTGTTTCACCAAAAGGATACTGTCTTTTGGGAATGAGTACCAAAAAAAGCATTTGGAAGTTATTTAGCTGATCTTCTGTCTATGTTATAGTAAAATACTCTATTCTGTTGACATGAATGACTGTTAAGGTATATAAAAATATATACCCAATACACATTTTTAACTGTTTTCTTCACATTTCCAATATGATAAATTACCTTACTGTTGTCCAGCCTGCAGCTTTTTAAGAAAAAAATATATTTTCATTACTTATAAATATTTTTACTACTGTCAAAGGAATACATTTCTAAAACTTTTAAAGAGAAAGTAAATAAATTTGTAAAAGACCATTACCTCTAATAAAGGTGATGTTGCCCATTCTTCCCTTTATATCACAGACCATTTTGCTTTTCATTCTTTATTTTGTGGAGTATTATCACCACCATGGGATATGCCATTCTAAGGAATGTCCCTGATGGGGAAAATGAGACATTTTGGGGGCTAGCAATCTGAATCCGTTCCATTAACCTAATGTACATTCTTATTAGCCTATAGTCAAGCCACTGCCCCTTTAATTGTCTGATCCTGCAAGACCTGTTTACTCCCATTTTAGAGAGGCCATAAACTATCTCCATACAGAGTTATCAGTGCTGGTGCCAGGTCAGCCTTTAGTTGTGGTCTCAAGTCCCCAGAACATGGGGCTCTTTAAGAACTTGCAAAGGGGACCAAAAAAAAAAAAACAAACCCGAATATTTGGAAGACAAAGATCTGGAAAAGATATAAAAAGGGACAGCTTCCTTCGTGTTGTTACTCAGAATTTGAAATCTTTCTCTGGGCCCGCATGTGTAATAAACTGTAATTACATTTCTCTGGATGTTGCATAGGTTTTCTTTGGTCTTCTGTAGCATCATTTCTTCCATAACATCCCTACATCAAACTCAAACTCCTAGAGAGACGCCCCACATATAGAGTTCAGGGAATTCTGCCATCAGAGGGTGTGGGGGGCAGCAGAGGAAAAGGGCCTGGGCTTTAATGGTACTTTTTATTTCCCAGGTCATTATCTAGCAATGTTAAAAATAGGCACTTTATTGGTAACACTAGAAGTCCCTTGTGTGGATTCATGCACCAGTGGGGTCTCTCCACCTGGCCAGTGGGGATTGGGCCAAAACTGGCAGTCCGACATCCCTTGAGGGGTCCCAGATTGTGAAAGGGCATATAAAATTTTTGTTTAATCTCTTCCCACTCTCCTCCCTCCCCACTTTCCTCTGAGGTTCATCAGTCTATTTCATAGCTACCAGCAGGACGGTCAGCCAGTCATTTAGGCATATATATATATATATATATATATATATATATATATATATATATATATATATTGTTATGATAAAATGTAGTAATGGCCCACAATCTTAAACAACTGAAGAGGAAAGAAAATAACTACAAAGATAGAGAACAAAAGCATGTAAAATAAAATATACATCTTATAGTCTGATTACCTGGAACTTATTTAAGAATAACGTGGAAAGCTATGTACTTCATGCTGCCAACTCCTCCTTAATTTGGAAGTCTTGGGTTAAAATTATCTTATCACTCTATACGAGTTCAAAAATTATTGGCTCTTACTCTCCAATTTCCATGATGGTTGCTAATAATGCCTTATTGTGTTTATTTTTTCCTTTGAGGTTTCATTGCCAACAACAAAATTTGCTGCATTAAAAAAATTAGAGCAGTGAAAATATTCTGTGTTATACTGTAATGATGGATACATGTATTGTACATTTGTCCAAATGCAGGAGGCAACCACTCAATGTATCTCTCTCACATATATGTCTCTCTCTCTCTCTCTTCCTTTCTCTCTCTCTCTCTCTCTCTCTCTCTCTCTCTCTCTCTCTCTGTCTCTGTCTCTCTTCCCTTCTCTAAAAATCAATGGGGAAAAATATCCTGGGGTAAGGATTAACTAAAAAGAAAAAAATATATATTTGAGGGGTGTAGCTTTATCTTAATAACTAGAGATTGTTAAATTTGTTACAGATAATCTTCATGGAGTTGTTTTTTGTTTGTTTGTTGTTGTTTTGCAGTGGAGACTGTGCAATAATGGAAGGTTTTATAGAATGATATATAAGGCATGTATCAGAGATTTGTAAAGTGGGTGGTTTATTTGTTTTTTATATATATTTAGAGACATTTTCTTCTTGTGAGTTAAAGGGTAGAATGAAAAAGGGTGTGATGCTGTTCTTGAGAAGATCATTAAACAATTTTCCCCTCTTAATTTTTTTAGCTAATGCTGGACAATTGTGTTTAAAGGGACAATGCCCTTTAGGCTTGTCGTGTTTTGAATAATATCCACTGGAGATTCATGTCTTTCTAGAACCTAGAAAGTGACCTCATTTAAAAATGGAATTTTAAAAATCTCATTAGAAAGTTAAGGGAGAGTTGGATACAGAGACACACAGAGAAAAAGGTCACATGAAAACAAAGGCAAAAAAATGGAAATTTATTTTGCCAAAAGACAAAGAATTCTAATGATTTCTAGTAAATTCCAGAACCTAGGAGAGATGCAGATAACAAATTCTCCCTCAGAGTCCCTAGAAGAAACCAAACCTGCTGATACCTAGATTTGAGATCTCCAAAATGGTGAGAGAATAAATTTGTGTTGTTTTAAGCCTCCAATTCATACTAATTTGTTATAGCAGTACTAGGAAACAAATGTCCTGCATAAAGCTATACATGTCCCTATATGGAGAGAATACTTTCTGGATTTAATAATTAGACAGCAAGTATCTAGCTTTTTTCATATTAAGGCATATGTTTATTCTGAATCTTCATTGCTTTTGTTTTGATTACTCTTGTGAATTTGAAATGATCAAATAAGTGATTTGCAATGGGGTTATGTCTCATTCTCTTATCTTTTCTTTAATATATTTTATTGATTTTTTACAGAGAGGAAGAGAGAGGGATAGAGAGTTAGAAACATCAATGAAAAAGAATCATCAATCAGCTGCCTTTTGCACATCCCCACTGGGGATGTGCCCGCAACCAAGGTACATGCCCTTGACAGGAATCGAACCTGGGACCTTTCAGTCTATAGGTCGACACTCTATCCACTGAGCCAAACCAGTTCCGGCTCTTATCTTTTTTTTAACTTGCATATTACTCACTTATTTCCAGCTAAAGACTGTTCACAAAATATAAGGGACAGATTGTGGTCATAGATGCTACTCCTAAGTGCTGTCTTAGCTGTTAAGGAGCCTGTCCATTAATTATTATAATCCATCTATCATTTCTTTGTTCTCTTGAGTAAATTATAGTCTAGTCAATTTTCACTGGAAATATTTTGGAATTAAGCTCTAAAACTCCTTTTCTGACACCTACCATTTTTTAAACTACTTTGCTTTCTACAAATTCATGGCTTCTTAAGTTTTCTAGGTCACCCCCCCCCCCATTAAATTATTTATATTGATGGTTCTTCTAACATGAAACAAAAACATAGATTGGGATCCCAAGATTATGTGCTGCTAAATAAATCCCCCTGAAAAATTCTATTTACTGGTATGGGCACTAGAACATTTTTAACAGTGGCTCTCAGTTTACACTAAAACTATCCCTAAAAATCAGCCTCAAATAGATTGTTCTCTTTTAAACAGAGTTATTCACTACAAGGCAGTAGAACACTTGGGTATATATATATACCCAAGTGTTCTACTGCCTTGTAGTATATATATGCTATGAGCAGGATGTAATGGAGGACATATACAGAAGAGGAATCATGAAACAAAGGCAATGATACTCAGGCTATAATTAGGGAGGATCTAAAATAAAAATAGTTTTAGTTTCTGAAATTGTTATTTGCCTTTGGTGTAAGCTTTATTAAGGAAGAATATTTTAGTCTGTATTTATTGTGGAAGCATCTTTATTCCCATAAAAATATAGACTATTGGAGATTTGAAATGTATCTCTCTTTTCATTCTAATAAGCTTTCTAAATGAATAATTGTGTGCAGGTTCAAATTTTCCAAATATCTACTCTAATTTTATCATTATTCTTTTATAATAGCATAAAGGAAGATAAGCAAATGAATTATAATTTTCATTCAAAAACATTTGAGTCATGGGAGTCTAGCCCAATTTGAGCACAGACCTAGACCAGGATGAATTTACGAAAGTAAGTAATAGTCTGTTGAATATATTGCTTGTGTTTCTTAAACCTCTAGGTTAAAACATTTAGCCATTTCCAATTGAAGACCCATAAATCTGCAATTCTTATTGGAAGGAAAGTTGAAGAGATCTTTGACTGAATAAGACTCTCATAGACAATATGAAATGACTGAAAACATTTTTCATGCTGTTGATAGATGACCCAAGAAAAATTTTGTCCTTATAAAGATGCTACTTTGATGAGAAACTCTGACATTATCAACCCTCAGGCCAGTTCTCATAGACTTATCAGACCTATGTTCATTTTCTTTGTTATTTAAAAAATTTGCAACAAAAGGTAAAAAAAAAAATTCAGAGAGAAAAATAGCAGTGCTATAGTAACAAGGCATTTTTTTCAAGAAGGAGAGATTCCAAACCTAATAAGTTATTCAAATAATTGTTGGTTATTCTTAGAAAATCAAGTAAACTTTGTCGAAACCGGTTTGGCTCAGTGGATAGAACGTTGGCCTGTGGACTGAAGGGTTCTGGGTTCGATTCCGGTCAAGGGCATGTACCTTGGTTGCATGCACATCCCCAGTGGGGGGTGTGCAAGAGGCAGCTGGTTGATGTCTCTCTCTCGTCAATGTTTCTAGCTCTCTGTCCCTCTCTCTTCCTCTCTGTAAAAAATTAATACAATATATTTTTTAAAAAAGAATATCAAGTAAACTTATAATATGGGGGATTAATGAAGATGAATTAAATAACAAATTTTTAAAAAAATATATTTTATTGATTTTTCACAGAGAGGAAGAGAGAGGGACAGAGAGCTAGAAACATTGATGAGAGAGAAACATCCACCAGCTGCCTCTTGCACACCCCCCACCGGGGATGTGCCCGCAATCAAGGTACATGCCCTTGACCGGAATCGAACCCGGGACCTTTCAGTCTGCAGACCGACGCTCTACCACTGAGCCAAACCGGTTTCGGCTTAAATAACGAATTTAATGTCGTCTACTTAACTATGTTATGACCGATCTCCCTGAGAAAGAGGCTCAGGAACACATAAGCTCTTCTAAACCATGGGAGCTGATATAGAGCTCTAGCAGAGTGACTGTCTTAAAAGAATGCTGGTAGAACCTTGAGGATCAAGAGGAGTATCAGATCACCAAAAGATCACTGGACTAGCCCATTTGGTCAAGCATAGATAAGCTTATTAGGCCTCTACAAAATCTTAATTTATCTCAGAAGGAGCAAGTGAGGGAAGTTATATTATTTTTAGGCCCTGAGCTGGATGATTTTAAGGCAGGTCTTCCATGGTGGGGAACTGTTGGTGATGGATCAGATTTTATGATATAACTAAAGGCCTGGTACATGACATTCATGCACTGGTGGAGGTGAGGGTTGGGGGACCTTAGCCTGGCCTGTGCCCTTTCTCAGTCCAAGAGCCCTCGAGGGATGCCCGACTGCCAAAGAGGCAGGAAAGGCTCCTGCCACTGCCACTGTGCCCTTCCAGCCATCAGTCAGGCATCTGGCTGAGCAGTGCTCCCCCTATGGGAGCCCACTGACCACCATGGGGCAGCTCTGGCATTGAGCGTCTGGCCCCTGGTGGTCATTCAATTTGCATAGTAACCTTTTATTATATAAGATAACTTTGAATTGGTGGGAACAGTAAAGTCAGGGTCTTAAGAAAAGGCTTGATGAAAAAATTATTATTTTTTTTAATTTAAATTCTTCATTGTTTAAAGTATTACATGTTTCTCTGTTTTCCCCCATTGACCTCTCCCCAGACACCCCCCATCCCCCAACACATGCCCTCACCCTTCTACTGCCTGGGTCCATTGGTTATGCTCATACGCATGCATACAAATCCTTTGGTTGATCTCTTATCCCCACTTCCCCCATCCCCAGGTTCTCACCCTTCCTTCCCTCATAGGTTGGACAGTCTGTTCAATGTTTCTATGCCTGTGGTTCTATTTTTGTTCATCAGTTTATATTGTTCATTATATTCCACAAATGAGTGAAATTGTGATATTTATTATTCTCTGACTGGCTTATTTTGCTTAGCATAATACTCAGTTCAGTTTTATCTCCCATTAGCAGGTATTTCCTTGGATCAAGTGTTGTATTTATTTTTGCTTTTTCTCTGCATTATTTAACAGAGAAACAGAAAAATATATCTGGTCCCAAATTGTTAAAGCTAGGGACAGGAAGGAATGCTGTTTTCAGTTCTCAAATATGTGGGTGTCTTCTTCCTTTACTCAACAGTACATATTATAACCTAAATATTGTCTACTTTCTGTTGAATCATATTTATTTCTTCTAAAGTGAAATTATTATGTTTTAATTTTACCCTCTCTTTAAAAAATATATATATATTATTGATTTTTTTACAGAGAGGAAGGGAGAGAGATAGAGATTTAGAAACATCAATGAGACAGAATCATCGATCAGCTGCCTTCTGCACATCTCCTACTGGGGATGTGCCCGCAACCCAGGTACATGCCCTTGATGCTCTATCCACTGAGCCAAACCGGTTAGGGCTACTCTCTCTTGTTTCCTGGTAAAATAGTATATCCTATATATTATATATGAGAAATCATAGCAAGATATCTGGAGATGGAGAAGAATTTATTATACATTATATATCCTGACTTGATTGAGTATATGCTTTTTGAAATAAATTAGTCATGATTATGCTCAAAGTCTCTACCTAAGTATACAATCTGAGAACTGTTGACATTTTTGTAGTGTTGGTTATTAGTGTAGTAGTTGTATCAGTGTTTTCAGCTGTTGTTTCATTTTTGTCAGGATGGGTAGAGGGTAACTTTCAGAACCCTGCAAAGTAGGATGTAAAATATCAGCCCTGGCTAGTGTGACTCAGTGGATAAAACATCAGCTTATGGACTGAAGGGTCCCAGGTTCAATTCCGGTCAAGGGCACATGCCTGTGCTACAGGTTCGATCCCCAGTAGAGGCATGCAAGAAGCAGCTGATCAACAGTTTTCTCTCATCATTGGTGTTTCTATCTCTTCCTCTCCCTTCCTCTCTAAAATAAATAAATAAACTATATATATATATATATATATATATATATATATATATATATATATATGTGTGTGTGTGTGTGTGTGTGTGTGTGTGTGTGTGTATCCAATCTATTATATTTCTCCAGTTCTCATTAGGTACCATGTAAGTTACCAGAGAGGAACTAGTCACCTATGTATTGGTGCATAGCAAGAGGACTTTTGCTGAAAGAGAGAACATGTTATCAACACTCACAAAGATGTCAAATTTAGACACTAAACAGCCCTAATAAATGTATACCTGTGGCATATACATTTGTAAATTTATTATATGTCTAAACAATATTACTTTTCTTTCTGCAAAGCAAGAATTATTATTTTAGAACCCAGATTTTTTCATCTTCATGAAGTAATTTGTTTCATATGTCTATTCAGAGAATGCTTCCCTTGTTCCATTACATGTTTTTTGTTTAAAGAGAAACAGTTTTCATATACTGAGATTCAATAAATTCTTCTTAAAGTCTTTATCAGATAAAGTGAAATAAGGAAAGGAGTTTCTAGAACAAAAGCTAGGATTTTTCTTCATTTTCTCAGCTACCTGACTACTTTAACTGATTTCCATAAGTGATAAATGATTTGTATAGGAGAATTACAGAAATGGTAAAAGTTCCTTGCTCTAAAATTCACCAGTGGAATACACCTATAGGTTATATAGGGTTATGTGGTACCATCACTTTTAAAATATAATATTTTGGGAGAGATCCAAGATGGCTGCGCCCAGGTGAACACCTAGCCGCAGCCGCACACAACAATTTCAATAAAATACAACTAAAATATAAAACGGACATTGCCCAGAACTACAGGAAGGTTGACTGACTGGAAATTCTACAGTGAGAAGCAAGGAGAAAACCAGAAGGAGGCGCGGAGGAGCTGGAAAAGCCAAGGTACGGAGACGCGGCGCGCGGAGAGGATGGAGCCGGAGAGGAGGGAGGCCGAGTGCCTGGCGGGCATTCCCTAGCGGGAAGGAGATAAAACTCCGACTGTGCTGGGCCCCCGACTGCTCTAATCCCCAGTTTTAAGCCAGACCCCTGGGACTCAGGCTCAGCCATAGGGAGCCGGGCTGTAAGGCAGAACCCCGGGGAGAGGCAAAAGGAGGTCCCGGGGGTGCTCACACTGCGCGCAGAGAAGGGACGGTCGGCTGTGCCGCGGGATTGCCCTGATGGGAAGGAGACTGGGGATCCAGACTGCTCTGAATGCCACCTCCAACTCCACTTCCAACTGAACTGAACCCCAATACCGGACTCATTGTGGGAGAGCATAGACTGTTTGGCAGCAGGCGAAAATCGAGGGCACCTTTCTCTCAGAGGTGCTGGCAGCGAGCACTGAAGGACCCGCAGAGGGCGGGGCTGACGGAAGCCAAGCTGCAGGCTCCACCCTGAAACCCCGTCCCATCAGTAACTGCGAAATGAGACAACAAAATAGATCACAAACGAAAGAAATGGAGGACAAAAAGCATCTGGATATAGAGTTCAAATCTACGCTTATAAGGTTTTTCAAGAATTTCCTAGAAAAGATGGATAAGGCCTATGAGGATATGAAAAGAGATCAACTAGAATTAATAAGGAGTCATCGAGAAATGATAAGGGATCAACAAGAAGTAAAGAATACAGTGTCTGAAATAAAAAATATTTTACAGAGTCCTAAAAACAGAAGGGAAGATCACAAGAATCAAGTCAAAGATTTGGAACATAAAGAGCCAGAAGACACTCCTCCACAGAAGCTAGAAGGCAAGAGAATCCAGAAAATTGAAGGTAATGTAAGAAACCTCTGGGACAACTTCAAGCGAACCAACATCAGAATTATTGGGGTCCCAGAAGATGAAAGAGAGCAAGATATCGAAAACATACTGAAAGAAATAGTGACAGAAAACTTCCCCCATCTGGTGAAAGAATTAGACTTACAAGTCCAGGAAGCACACAGAACTCCAAACAAAAGGAATCCAAAGAGGACCACACTGAGACACATCATTATTAAAATTCCAAGAGCAAAAGACAAAGAGAGAATATTAAAAGAAGCAAGAGCAAAAAAGGTAGTAATCTATAAAGGAGCACCTATACGATTGTCAGCTGACTTCTCAACAGAAACCATGCAGGCCAGAAGGGAATGGCAAGAAATATTCAAGGTGATGAACAGCAAGAACCTACAGCCAAAAATAATCTACCCAGCAAAGCTATCACTCAAAATTGAAGGCCAGATAAAGAGCTTCACTAATAAAAAAAAGCTAAAAGAGTTCATCACCGCCAAACCAGAATTATATGAATTGCTGAAGGGGGTTCTTTCAGAAGAGAAAGTAAACAAAGATAAAAATTATGAACAACAAATACGTAACTATCAACAAGTGAATCTAAAAACCAAGGAAATTAAAAAAATCTGATGAACAATATTAACTATTGAATATAATAGAATCAGAGGTATGGAAGGGGAGTGAACTGACGATTCTTGGGGAAAAGGGGAGAGGGGGGCGTGGGAAGAGACTGAACATAAACTGTGCACCTATGGATGAGGACAATGGGGAGAGGGGAAAGGGCAGAGGGTGGGGTGGGAACCTGGTGGAGGAGAGAAATGGTGGAGGGGAAAAAAAGGAACATTTGTAATAATATGAACAATAAAAACTTATAAAAAAAATAATAATAAAAATAAAATATAATATTTTGTATAAAATAACTTAAGCAGGTAATTTATTCTTATGAGTAGGCTAACCCCTATTTTGTAAAACTGCAGTTTGGAATTCTCTGCAATTTTTTAGATGGCCTCTTATTCTAAAAAGATAACTTTGCTTTCTAACCTGTGTTAGCCTTGAAAAATAAGAAAGATAAACTTAGCTGTCTGACCTTGTAGGCCAGAGACTAGATATGCCCATACTTTCATGCCATGCCAGGTGCATTTTTTAATTGGATAGAACTGTGTTGTTTTCAGCAGTGAGATAACCACTAAGCACACATAGGATTGGCTCTTTAATAAAAAGGGAAGTTCTGCTTGCAGCTATCTATGCTTAGAATTTGGGTTCATTTTCTCTGAGCCCTCCGTGGTGAATACAATGTGACTCCAAACTCTCTGAGCATTACTTGATTTATTCTGGTTCTCGGTTGAGAAGAAAACCCCCTATTTGTAACCAACTGCTGTTTGGAATTTTCTGTTGTTTTTCTTAGATAAAATGTTGCTTTCTAGTCTGCTTTAGCATGTTTGAAGAATGGTGAAGATAAACTTAGCTGTATGACCATGAAGGCCAGAGACTAAATATGCCCATAATCTCAATGCCATGCCAGGTGCATTTTTTAATTGGATAGAACTGTGTTGTTTTCAAGGCCAGCAAAGAGATAACCACTAAATGCACAAAGGGCTGGTTCTTTAATAAAAAGGGAAGTTCTGCTTGTAGCCTTGCTTAGAATTTGAATTCATAGCGCGGTGAATACAATGTGACTCCAAACTCTCCTCCTGCATTGTTTTGATTGTTCAGGAACTCTGTAACACTGTAACACTTATGCATAATTATTGAAATAGTATACTGTTTCAAACATATTTATATTAATAAAGACCTCAACTTTTGTTCAAATTTAGGGTCAAATATTAAAAGTATTGAAGGTCAGAGCACAGAACTTTGAGTTTTATGGTAGAATATGCAATGCCAAAACAGTATGGTAGAATATGCAATGCGAAAACAGTATTTCTTTTTAGACATATTCTTCTTTGAATATTAAACTCCTGAATATTGAGTGGTGAATTTACTTTCTCACTTCATGATTCATTTACACATAAACCTTTATGAATGGCTTCATCTAACAGATAGCAAAATGCTTGAAATGAGAAGGAAAAAAAGAACCTCTGAAATGAGCTGTGTTCAACAAGAAAGTCATCAATCACAGCATGGTTTAAAAAATAGTTTCAAACTATTTTTGAAAAAGGCATACCAAAAAATATGAACTAGTCAAAATTCTGAAATTTTACAAACATCTTTTTAAGCCATGCTTACATGATTCTAGTCAAAATGAGGTATAAATTTCATTTTTTGTGATTTTAGTTGTGTCTTTCTAAATAAGCATAACCTCTAGATTGCAGTTGAGCCAATATAACCATTTACATGCTGAAGTATTATTTTATCTTTTGCTAAAACATGAAATATCGCTTGTGTCTCTGATCTCTGAACCATGAGAATAATATTACAATGGGAGGGAGAAGAAAGTGGGATAAATGAAATTATCAAGAAAATGTGTTAACTCATTGTAAAAAAATGATTTTTTAATATTCTCCATTATGGAATAGCTACAGTTTAAATTTAAATTGTTAACTGTTAGGTAAATATAAAATCGTCTAAATTTAATAACATGGGGCTGAAAGCTCAGTGAAATATTCTGATTTATAGAGCTGCAAAAATATTGAAAGAAGATATTTTAATAAGCGAGATGTAGAACCAATTTGACCAGATTTCTAGCTTCCACTAATAACTCTATGATATTCTTAATGAAATATATGGCATTTATACAAGTTCAACTACAAGCTGATCCTTTAACTGAAATTCTAAACCAGCGGGTGCTTCAGAGCTCTAGGCTAAGTCATCTTGCAAAAATGTAAGGGAATGGCAAATAGGGAGGATTCTAGGTCTTCTTTAGTTATGCATTGTTCATGCTAACAATAGATTTTTAGGAAGATTGATAAAGGGGGAGAAGGACAAGGAGGCAAAAACATTTTCTTCTAAATGTGAAGCTCTTTTTAGATTATTTTAGTAGTGATGAGAGAACATATAATAAACAAACAAGAAAACAAAAGCCTAAAGAACAAACTATGCGAGAACAAGAGCTATATGGGTCAAATACACCATCTCTTTTGTGGGCTCCTTTTGCTGTATCTAGAAAAAGGCTAGGCATCTGTGTTAGATATTAAAATATCCTTTATTTTACCAATCAGTTTGTTAGAAAGAGAAAGTGGTGAACCCGCCTCTAACCTATGGATATTGATAGTTTCATCCTATGTTAGAGGCTGACTTATAGACTTGTAGAATTATTGATCATGATCTAAGAAGTAATTGCTTATTATTGCTTTTTTTTTCCCCCTCACCCTAAGATATTTTTTTCATTGATTTGTAGGGAGAGTGGAAGGGAGAAGGAAGGACAGAGAGAAACATCAATGAGAGAAACACATCAATTGGTTGCCTCCTACAGAAGCCCTAACCAGGGCCCTGGTCGGGAGGAGCCTGCAACCAAGGCACTTGCCCTTGACCTGCATGGAACCTGGCTCTCTTTGGTCCACAGACTGATGCTCTATCCACAGGCTAAGACTATTATTGTTTTTTGTTTTTTTTAATATTTTCTTCTTTCTGTTGGTTATATGTTCAGCTCTTTTGAACATTCAAATATAGACTTGCTAATTGTTATAAAATAATTCATAAAGAAAATTATTCATATATAATATTATTAAACTTTCAGAGCTCAGGTGCACTAACAGCCAACAATATATAGTATTATCTGTCCTTTTATTTGAAAGAAAACATCTTGTAAACTCTATCCTGATTGTACTTAGGCTTATACAAAAGGAATACTGATGCAAATGGAAGTTACTGTCCATATTTTGTTTAGCTGGCACTTTTAGGATTGAAATTATGTGAAACTTTTAATGAAAAGATTTTATTCATTTTTCTTTAGTATTCTCATATGGTTTATGCAATTTATACAGGTCCATAAAATACAATCTAAAGCCATATCGTATTAAATGAGCTTCCTGCACACATTTTCTTGATTTAAGTCATTTGTGAAAGCAGCATCACTTGTACATCAGTTTATTAGTCAAACCAAGCAGCAGCACAGAGCTGCCTGCCTCCCACCCTATATTATACATAATAGGCTATTCACAAAATGAGATCAATCAAGTATCAAGTTCCTGAAAACAGTGGACTTGAAACACTTCCAGGGAATGCTAACTAATTGAAAACTAGATCACACCTAAAAGAACAGAGAGCCTCCAGGCTTAGAACAATATTCTAAGAAATGCAAAGGAAATGTTCAATGTAGAGTCTTCTAAGGTCTGTCAATATGTAAATTTTCTAATTAGATCAATGAAAATAGTACAAGTACCTTCTGTTGCAAGGAAGCTGCAGCACTGAATTAAACTGTCAATATGTAATATACCAATTACAGCCTCAAAAATAGTAATAGATACAGTCTATAAGAAGGAATGGAAAAATAAGGAAAGAAAAAACAGTTTTATTTATTCACTAGAGGCCCAGGGCACAAAATCTGTGCATGGGGAAGGTGTCTCTCAGCCCAGTCTGCATCAGCTCCAATCTGGGACCTCTTGAGGGATATTTGACTGCCATCTCACAATCCAGGACTGCTGGCTCACAACTGCTCACCTACCTGTCTTCCTGATTTCTGCTTGCCAGCCTGATCACCCACTAACCACTCCCCTGCTAGCCTAATCAATGCCTAACTGCTCTCTCCTGCCAGCCTAGTCACCCCTAACTGTCCTCCTCTGTAGTCCTGATTGCCCCCCAACTGCCTTCCCTTGCAGGCCTGGTCCCTCCCAACTTCCCTCCCATGCTGGCCATCTTGTGTCAGCCATCTTGTATCCACAAGGGGGAAGCCATCTTTGACTACATGGTGGTGGGCATCTTGTGTGTTGGAGTGACAGTCCATTAGCATATTAGTCTTTTATTAGATAGTATTTTTTACCCAACTATGTGTTTTATATTCAATTTTCCTTCTTCATAATGGGTACAGTATGTAGTATTTAAAGAATGAGCATTAATGGGTTCTCAAATAAGAATTTTTAAAAATGTTTAGTTTCCTTCCCAATACTTTCCCAAATAATTTGGAAAAAGACTAATCCACAGCTAGTTATCTCCCCATGTCCTTCGAGGGTCTGGTGTGGTTTTGTCATGTTTGAAAAGGAGATAAGGAATAAAAGAGAAGAGCCCTCATTCCCTGGAATCCAATGTGTGAAATACTACCTAATGGGGATTGATTTTAGAATAGCTGCTGCCTACCTCAATCTCTATGGTAATGGCAAGAGAGAAAAGGGATCTCTATGGTAACCAGAAACCAAACAAAAATAAGATTTCTAGATTAACATTCTATTAATCAGAAATGATTTCAGATGAAAAATAATTTCAAGAGACTGTAGGTGAAATATGATAATTAAAATTTTATACCATTTTACTAGTACACTCTTACTCTCTAATCTATAACTTGAAATGAATTTTTTGGACTGGAATCAGAATTCTTTGTCCACTGGGATTGAAGAATTAATCCACTGACAGAAGGTGGTTATAGGAAAAGTGGAAATTTACTTAAAAACAAGTACAGCTGAAACCGGTTTGGCTCAGTGGATAGAGTGTCAGCCTGCAGACTGAAAGGTCCCAAGTTCAATTCTGGTCAAGGGCATGTACTTTGGTTGCGGGCACATTCCCAGTGTGGGTTGTGCAGGAGGCAGCTGATTGATGTTTCTCATTGATGTTTCTAACTCTATCTCTCTCCCTTCTTCTTTGTAAAAAATCAATATATATATATATATATATATATATATATATATATATATGTATATATATATATATATATATAAAGAACAAGTACAGACTTCCACGTGGAGAGAGGAAAGAGTCCCACAGAATGGATTCCTGCTTAGGGAGGGGGAAAGGGTCCCACTGAGTTCCTTTGAGAAAGCTAACCCCTATTTTGTAAAACTACTGTTTGGAATTATTTGCTATTTTTTACATGGCCTCTTATTTTAAAAAATAATAACTTTGCTTTCTTCCTGCTTGAATAAACTAAGCTGTCTGACCTTACAGGCCAGAAATTAGATACACCTATTGTCTCAATGCCATACCAGGTGCATTTTTTAATTGGATAGAACTGTGTTGTTTTCGAGGCCAGCAGTGAGATAACCACTAAGCACACATAGGGCTGGCTCTTTAGTGAAAAGGGAAGATCTGCTTGTAGCTTTGCTTAGAATTTGAATTCATTTTCTCTGAGCTCAATGTAGTGAACACAGTGTGACTCAAAACTCTCTGAGCATTGCTTGATTTATTCTGGTTCTCTGTTACACCTTTTCCCTATGGCTTACAAAGCCTGCAGATCTTGGTGTCTTGATATCTCTTCTGATTGGTCACTATTCCCTTAGACTGGTTACTATAGTAACTCCTGGGTTCAAAGGTTGAACCTCACATGAGATGTGTGAGGTTCTCCTCTTTATTGCTTTCTTATTCCCTTTGGGTCCTCTTTCTTTTCTGGATGAAGGGCTTCTTTCTCTTTATTTTGTAAATATAGATCCTTTGCTGTTTCCCAGCTCCTTAAGTCTATGGAAATGTACCTGTTGCAGCTTTCCCATTTCCCCCATTCTATGGAAATATAACTAGTTCTGTTCTACAGTCCTGTGCTTCTTAAATGGTCCCCTCAATCTCGAAAATTTCTAAAATTTCCCAAACCTGTCCTATTTTAACCCTAAAATTCCTGTTTCAGTACAAAGGAATAAATATAAATTTGAAGTAAAAAAAAAAGAGAGATAAATTGAATCAAGTCAACATGAATTGAAATAATATAGACACTTACATGATTGTTTACAGATACATACTTATTGCTTGACAAAATATAGACTAGTAATAAGCAATAAGGCCCTACTGAGATAAAGACTGACTGGTAACTACTATGGCCCCTCAGAAAGAAAATTCCTACTGAAAAGGGCTCTCAATGGTTTATCTGGTCACAAATTTAAAAATCCAGGTCTATCAGCCATTTCTACACAAGGGCCTGTCATGCAAATCACACCTCAGGGAAAAGCCCACACTAGGTCCCTGCCACTTGAACCAACTTTCATAAAGGAGTTTTTGTAATTGTATTTCAACCAGTAAGACTGAGGCTTTTCTTGTCTAATCAGAGCTGCACAGCTATAGCCTTCATTAATATTTTCATTGACCCATTAAGATAGCTCCATTCTAAACAATCAGAACAGTATATTTTGGGTCCAATCAAACTGGGAGCATTTGGAGTCCTCATTTGCATGAGGACAGATGAATCAGAGACCAGAGGTGGGGACTGCTGTTTATCTATGGCAGCTCTCCTTGGAGTGGAAGGCCCACTTTCCCTCTCTGGAAGACTGAAAACTTTCCTCATCCCACAGCAGTAAAGGCCATGTTGTTTCATCTGTGTGCTGCTTTACAATTAAGCTGTAATTCTACTGTGCTGTTGAGTGTTGTTGTCCTCACAGCTGTGCTGTAGTACAATTGAGGTGTTATCTTTGAATAAACTTTCCTCTTCATCATACCTGGAGCTGGAGATTCCTGTCAGTGTGGAATTGACATCAGCAATCATCAGTTGGCAAGACTAAGGTTCATTGCACCTTGAGGCCTGAGGTAGCTGTGTGATGTTGGTCTAGTAAGAAAGGGGTTTATACATTAATGGATTAAAGGGAAGATTCATGTCAGAGGCAGACTTTAAACTTGGGACATCGGGCTCTAAAGCCCATGACTTAACCTTAGTGCAACAGTTTGCCTGTTCTTTCACTTTATGGGGCTACCCTGCTACCTTTTGGGAAATGGAACAATCAATTAATTCACTGAAAAAATACATGTTTTTGTGTTTCCTAATTTCGATACCTACCGTATTTTTCGGACCATAAGACGCACTTTTTTCCCCCCAGAAGTGGGGGGGGGGGGGGAAGTCCCTGCGTCTTATAGTCCAAATATAGCCTACACATATACTTTTAAAAAAAAGTTTTTTTACTTGCCCGGCTCTGTGTGGTCTCTGTGTGCTTGCCCGGCTCTAAAATGGTTCTAAATGCTGCTGTTTACTTTACAAGGTTGATTACATGTGTTGATGACTGTGATGTTGGGTTTTAATGCACATAAAATATTTTAGGACGCTATTTGTTTCAGAATCTTTTTTTCTTCATTTCCCTTCTCTAAAAACTGGTGCGTCTTATGATCCGGAGCGTCTTATGGTCCGAAAAATACGGTATTTAAGGTCCTTGAGAGAAAAGACAAATAAAACACTAATCAACTCCTTAGGAGTTTAGTCTTTTCATGGTAAGACTCATTAAAGTATTAGAAAGAAATATTTATTGTCTGAGGCAATTGTGAACTTTGCAGTGAGAGTGACCACTGTGCAAAATTGTAGCCCTGTACTGTTCATAGAAGTAGGGCAGGAGACAGTTCATGAAATAGATCAGATACCAATAGAAAAAGGTGAGTAAAAAGTGTTAGAGAGAAATAGGATTGGAAATCAAAAGGAGAGTGAATAGACTTTTCTAAATGAACACCAGAGCTTATGGATGGAAGAAATTTGGGGTTTGATGCCTGGTAGTAAAGTTAGGATCCTATCTAACAAAGAGGTAATATGCAAATTGACCATCACTACAACACACAAGATGGCTGCCCCGTGTGGTCAAAGATGGCCACCCCCATGTGGACACAAAATGGCCACCACAAGATGGACAGCAGGAGAGGGCAGTTGAGAGAGACCAGGCCTGCAGGGGAGGGAAGTTAGGAGTGACCAGGTTGACAGAGGAGGATAATTGGGGGGAACCAGGCCTGCAGGGAAGGACAGTTGGTGGTGGTGGTGGTGGTGGGGGTTTCAGGCCTGCAGGGGTGGGCACTTAGGGTTCCCCAGACCAGCAGAAAAGGGCACTTTGGGTCAATCAGGCAAGCAGGGGAACAGTTAGGCATCTATCAGGCTAGCAGGGGACTTGTTAGGGGGTGATCAGGCTAGCAGATAGGCAAGCAGTTGAGAGCCAGGAATCCTTGATTGTGTCCATTTAGGCAGTCAAACATCAATCAAGGGGTCCCAGATTGGAGAGGGTTCAGGCTGGGCTGAGTAACACACACACACCATGCACAAATTTCATGCACTGGGCCTCTAGTAAGATAATAAGAAGATGTTATACTGGGGGAGGGATATACCAGAGAATTTTAATCATAGGAGAGATATGTGGAAATCCTGATAAACCACTAATAAAGAATGTAAAGTTTTTATTGGATATAAAACAAAAAGTTTATATCCAAGGATATAAAACAAAAAGGCCATGACCTAAATTCTGTGGTGCCTTGAAGTGGCTTGGTGACAAATTCACAGTCTTCTCTCCAAAACTCTTGTTGTAGGAAGAGATAGTCTTAATTTTCTAGTCCCAGTTATTCTCCAAGATAATGTGGAGATTAGATGGCCTCCTCCCTCAGAGACCCATACAGTTCATGGTGATAGTACATTAAAGTGCATTATTAAGAATTATATAATAACAAACATCTGTGCTAATATTAGAAGTTATACAAACTCATCAGAGCACAGATTTCATTTAGTTTTGAATATTTACCTTTAGTGGTTTCAGTGCTGAACTGATAGTATAACATTATTCGTTGTTTAAGACAGTAGAGAGACAACACTCTTAATGTTATGCAGTCCATTTTCTGCCTAGACACATGATAAAAGCCCATCAGGAATTAAATAACACTTATTTCAGTTTAGAAATTCACTTCCTTGTAGTGCTAACTTGAAAAGGTAGTTTAATGCTGAGGTATGTCTTCTAGGATATCAAATGGAGTCAAAAACTTTCACTGACCTACCTCATGCCATAGATTTGAATTTCAAATGAACTAACAGAAATAGTTCACTTCATCAGACTCTAACAAGACATGGTCATTGAAGACTGTGGCAGGAAAACTCCTCATTAAATCAATGGATTTTGATCATTTAATATATTCTAATTACAACACCAATGTTAGGTTCAAAAATAATAACAGCACCCACTGCAGACAATGAAGTAATTAGCAGATAATGAAAGAAATATACAAGCATGCCATTAAAAATGAATATTCACCAATTGGTATATACACAGCATTGGGTAACATTAAATAAGGGAGGCAACCAAGCTTTTCTGGCAGAGGAGATCTTAGCTGTGTGCAACCCCCTCCTGGGTTAATTTTCTTTTGCATCCTATGGTACTAATTGTATAATTGTTAGTGAAGACTTTATGTAAGATCTATGGCTCCACTAGATCCATAAATGCAGTCTTGCTCTTTATTCAAGAATATTCTGCCGAAACTGGTTTAGCTCAGTGGATAGAGCACCGACCTGCGGACTGAAGGGTCCCAGGTTCGATTCCAGTCAAGGGCATGTACGTTGGCTGCCAGCACATCCCCAGTAGGGGGTGTGCAAGAGGCAGCTGGTCGATGTTTCTCTCATTGATGTTTCTAGCTCTCTATCCCTCTCTCTTTCTCTCTGTAAAAAAATCAATAAAATATATTTTTAAAAAAGAATATTCTAACTTTGTAACATTAACTAGTAAGATCATATATTATTTTTAACATTAATTTTAAATTTTGTTTTTGTGTAGAATATTTTTATTGGAAAGCATCATTATATTCCCAAATATCTAGATGTTAGGCTACAGTTAGAGGTTTTTCTTACTTCAGACTAGTTTTATGCTGGGTTCTTTCATTTTGGTTTGGCTTGATTCCTATTTTCCTCTTTAGGCTGTCTGATCAATTTTAAATTACTTTCTGTGGGGTAGCACAATTGCTAGACAACATTTTGAGGAGATCAAGAGTCTATTACTTTAACTCCTCATTTTTCTCAAAGTTTGGTGAAATATGCCCTGATAAGGAACTTAGTGGGAAGTCCTCTTATGTCAGGTATTTTCTGTGCCATTTATGGAGCTAGGAAAGAGTTCAGTGTGCTTGAAGTTTTCTTACAAAAAGAACTGGCTACTCCTGGAAAAATGAAAGATTTTATGGTATTAGTGTTTTTGTTATTTTTCAAGTAGATGGTGAATCTAGTCTATAGGAAGGGATAAGTGAACAAAAATCTCTTTGGGAGAAAGTTAGGAATATAATAACATATACAAGGATATATATTATAATTATATTATAAACTTAGATCCTTCCCCTTTGTGCTCTTGTTCATGTTACTGTTAAAAGTGTTATTTGTCATAAGAAGAAAAACATAGACAAGAACGTAGTGATAGGGCCTATAACAAGCTGGCCTCACTGGTGGGTTTCAGGCTCTCACCAGACTGATAAGATATACACTGAGTGGCCAGATTATTATGATCTCTGAACGCATAATAATCTGGCCACTCAGTGTATATATATGCTAGCTTTATGTCTTTATGTCAAGATATAAATCATCTCCTGTTTCTTAAAACAGTTCTGCTTCTATATCTACTCTAATTACAATATAATCCCAATTCTTGCAACTATACAGAAATTGGCACAAATAAATTTACAGTCGTGAGTATGCATAACACAAGTTTAATCTTGTATTATTATTTAATTATTGTATTATTTTTCATATGACGAATTATAAACCCACCCCTGTATTTACAAATGGCAACAAGTTAATCAAAGATAATTTGGGACCTCAGTGGCCACCCTGAGGAGCATTTCATGTGAACAAAATTATTTATTTTAGAGGTACCTTAGAAAAGTTAAGAGGAAAAATTTCACATGCCCAAATTGGAAAAATATTTTTTATTGGTTGGCAAAGGCACCAAACGCACTTTAAATAAAAAATAGCTTCACTAAAATATTCTGTGGCCAAAGCTAATAATTAGTTTAACAAATTCAAGCAAGAATAAACTAAGCTCATTCTCCTGGTATGTCATTCTTATCCTTGCCTTCCAATTATGCCCCTATATCCACTCCTTCCTAGTCCCCTTATCCTTCTGGTCTCGCCTGTTCCACAGCTCTCTGTGTACCCCATCCTCCTCTTCTCTCTGTCCAGATCCCCTACCTTATTCCAAACACCTCTTCTAAAATAAAAAATGCAAATTGCCTCTGAAAATGTGTCCCTCCCATTATATAGATTTAAAGTTAACTGTAGAATCTATATCATGGAATCAACTCAATTAATAGCTATAATTAAAATTCTCCTAAACCTAAACAAGACCAGGAAACATTTAAAGATGTATTTAAAATCCTGTTGGGTGTATATGCCTCAGTTACCTGACCTGTGTCAATTTGTTGGCCAAAACTGCAGATGCTAAATCCAGAATGACAAAGCTGATTGGACTGACCACAAAAGATCTAACTTACTACAATAAGTATGAATCAAATAAAGATAGTATAGAAGGGAAAAAAAACAAAAACATAGAAAATGCCTGAAATTTTTTTAAAACTAAAAATTTAAACTGTAATTAAAACATGGAAACAACTTTTAAAAAAGATACTTACAGGAGATATTCAGAATAGACTAAAAAACAACAACAATACTTCCAATTATATTCTGAAGTTAAATAGAGTATTGATGTAACAGCAGCCCTTTCATCTCAGATTGTAAATGGAATTAAGCCTGAAATAGAGACTTAATTAAAACACACGCGCGTGCGCGCGCGCGCGCGCGCACACACACACACACACACACACACACACACAACAACAACAACAACAACAAAAAACCCCACAGAAATTATAATTAGAAATCACCCCTTTAGCTGAACTGCAACACTGAGTGGGACATTTTGAAAGGGCTTTAGTAAAAAAAACTAGACAGAACCCAAAGTTGTGGCCGTTTAATTTAAAAAGCTAAGCAGCCCGCATTCTCACCAACTTCCTATTGGCAAGAACTCTTGTAAATATTGTAAAGAGAAAATAAATTGGAAAAAAGATCATCCTATCTTATGAAAGAAAAACCAAGACAAAGAAAAATATTCTTAATTTATATCAACGAGGATGCCCTGAGATGGAAAAAACCATCCATTATACTCATAAACTTAAATACTTAAGATGAAATAACTATAAATATGGGTGGTTATTTTCACCAGTTCCTATAATATGCAGGTGCAGCTCTCTCTACATTGATCCCTGCCACTTTTTCTCAACCTCTTCCTGGGAGTAAAAAGTTTACTCTGGTGGTCAGTATTTCAAATAATCAATCCACAGGTTTATTTCCCTATGCCCTAGCCCTTTAACCATTTTCTTGTGCCATTGATAGAAACTCAATCCTTTCTTCTCTGCAAATACAACTCCTGCAAATTTATAAAGAGCTACTTACTCTATAAATGGAGTCATAATATTAAACATACACCTGAACAACATAATACAACTTTTCTTTATACAAATGAAAAAAACACTAGTTCCTTTCTGAGAAGTTAAAGTCTTTGAGTGGTGTTTTTCTTCTCTTTGATAGTTTGTAACCTTAATGCTATGATGTAAATGTAACAGTACTTAAACACTATGATATAAACTCAATGTATGTTATATAAAAATGGGATAAGAGAGGGAAAAACATATATATATATGTATGTATATATATATATATATATATATATATGTATGTGTGTGTGTGTGTGTATGTGTGTGTGTGAAATAGAGATATTACACAAGCATTAATAACAAAATAATACATAAATACTCATGACTATTATAACCTTTGTGTAATTGGTCATATAGCTATAGCTGGTATACACAGTAATGTTCTTTCACTAGCTATTCTATATGTCCTTTGCCTTGAGCAAGCACCTCAGCTGGTCTTGTGTTCAGTACTCTGCTACAATAATTGATGCAAACCTTTATTTAGGAATGTTCTGTGCCATAGTAGTCTGGCCTGAATTGTGTTGTTGTAGTTTTCCATTGATATGCATCAGAGGACATGGTAAGCAAAGAGACAGTTTAAGGAACCATCATTGTGAAGTACTGGTTCATTTTCCTCTTGGGAGTCATAATCAATCACCTTGGCTAGCACAGTAAAAGTGTTTCCTTCTTTGTTCAGAAGTATGAGAAGCCCTAAGTGGCTGTACTGCAGTCTTAACCTTTAGTTTAATGGAATCATTGTTGGGTCTCCTGCTGGAAGTATTATTTCCTTTGGAATTAAGACTTCCAGGCAAGCCAATCATAACATCATGGGAATGGGAAGAAAAAGCAAAATTTTTGCTAGTGAGGTACTAGGAAAAATAATAAATGGTATAACTTTGATTTCTATCTGTGAGTTCCTGGAACTGTGAATTCTAGTCATGGGAGAAACAGAGCTTTTTTAGTATATTGACACAGGTTCAGAGCTCATACAGCCCTCTGGAGAACCTTACCCTAGCCTGCAAGGTACTGTCATCTAGTTGGTACTGTCTTTGAGTATTCAAAAGGCCATTCCTTGATTTTATCAAGCCAGCAGTTTCAGGATATTGCAGAACATTGTAAGTCTAGTGACCTCAATAGCCCTGTGCCTGTTTCTCCTCTTTTTGTCTTGCTGTGAAAAAAGTTCCTTGATTAAAAGCAATGTTGTGTGGGATTCCATGATGATAAATAGGCATTCTGCAAGTCTACAAAAAATATTTATAGTAAAAGTATTGTGTGTAAAAAAACCAAATCTGTACCCAGATTATGTACTTATTTCAGTAATAACAAAACACTGCCTTCTCCATAAATAAATTGATCCAATGTAATCAACCTGCCACCAAGTTGATAGCTGACCTACTTGGAGACTTGGGCCATATCAAGGATCCAGTGATCATATCTGTTGTGGAATATTGGCATTCTGAATTGGCCTTAGCTAGTCATCCTTGATGTTATCCAGTCAGCCTAGATAAGTGAAAATCCATGTAACTCAGTCCAAATTTAAAGTCTACCCCTGCCACTATGGCAATTTTGTTCATGACCCCATTAGGTTATGACAAGGCAACCTGGAAAATCTAGAATAGCCATTACTTCTTGGTCACCACTCAGCATAATGTCAACAATATAATGGGTCAGTGTGATAGCTAGTAGAAGGAAAGACAAATTTTCTACAAACTAAATTATTTTATAGATATGGTGAACTAATATACCCATGAGGTAGAACACTAGAGATTTATTATGACTGCTAGATGAAAGCAAACTAGGTATGGTAGACTTTATTAAAAAATATGGAGAATAAGGCATTTTTTATGATTAATAGCTGCATCGTGGGTGCCAGAATACATGTTAATTTGCTCAAGCAATTAAATCAAATCTGGCATAACAGTTGTGTTAAGAATCACCACCTAGTTGAATTTAATGACAACCCACTATCTTTCTCTAAGATCTTCTTATTTTTCTACAGACCATGGAGAAGTGGTTGGACTACTACTATTTCTTTCAAGCCATAGACTGAACACCAATCTCCAATCTTCCTAGGTATTCGAAATTGCTCTTGGTTATTATTTTCCTAGTTAGTGGTGTTTCTAGTGATCTCCACATGGCCTTCCATTTATGATAGATATCTCTTCAAAGGTCAAGAAACCAATGTTGAGATTCTGCCAGCTGTTGATTATGTTTATCCCATGTATGCATTCCAGGTCTGGGAAATAACTTCAAAATAACTTCAAACTTAGAGTAACACTTTAGAAGGCTTCAGGGACCACCTGAACCTGTTTTGACACAGATGTGAGAAAAAACTTGACAGTTCATCTGATCTTTATGACAACCTACTTTGAGCAGTGGACCATGGTGACATTTTGGATCTTCTAGAATTAGTTTCAGTTCAGAGCCAGTGACAAATAGACACTGATATTTTATCATTATTTTCTTTTCTTTAATGCACAGATATCATTCTAATACTTGTTGTCTTTAGGGAAGTCTAGGAGAAATATTAATAGTTTAATTTTTTGCCATTGTACCTGAATCCTTCTTCAAGGAAACCTATTATAGATGTCCCTTCAT
The DNA here is from genome assembly GCF_014108245.1 of Pipistrellus kuhlii. NCBI lineage: Eukaryota > Metazoa > Chordata > Mammalia > Chiroptera > Vespertilionidae > Pipistrellus > Pipistrellus kuhlii. Next base: position 44,507,459 of record NW_023425438.1, on the reverse strand, counting down.
TCTGAGTTTGTAAACCGACTCAAGTCTGGGAATTAATTAAGGCACCATGACTCCTTGTTTTTATGATTCAGTTCCCTTGACCTAGAACTTTTAAAATTTTACAGATAGAGTAACAATTTAGTAGGCTTCCTATATATTTCACTTCTAGAAAAACCATGATCAACTAGCCAGTGCATACATCAGCAAGAATAAGACCACTATGACTTCTGTTTTGACTATGCTGTCCATTATGGTAACCATGCTCACATTACCTTTGGTGATTGAAAATCACCAATTGGCCCCTGATATCCTAGGACCTAATTGCTTCCTTGATATTTAGATTTTCCAGTTCAATAACCACAATTCCTCCTGTAACATCTGGCCTACAGAGAATAGTGATCAGAGAGCTCTCCAAGGTTGCTTGGGGTTCATTCACAAATTAATTCCTCACTTTTGTGGTGAAAAAAAAAAAATGCCTATGGACCCTTCCAGGGTGGGTGAGTAGGTCTTAAATGACAAATCTACTCTAACTTTTAAATCTCCCAAAGTCTTTAAATCTGTTAAAACAAAGCAGGTGTGGCTTTCCTAACGTACCCATGTGGGCCACCTTTCTGTTCATGTTTCAGCCAAACAAACACACTGATAGATCAGTTTCTAACTCCTTGAGCTCATACATTAAATGCTGAATCTCTGTTTAGTGGGCCCATTTCAATAATTCCAGCCTGACCCAATTTTATATTTTTCCACCATTATCCATCCATGACTATTCATTCTCACATATATTATGAATATTTCTGTATGCATAAATGAGATAACTCAAGTAGTTTTTGTTTTATTTTATTACTATTATAGTATACCCTTTGTATCTCACCTTTAACAGCATACCGACTTGAGTCTAGTTACAGGTCTAGAAGCAAAAAGGGGTGGTGGGGGTTCTTGGGAAAATTGCTTATTTGTCTTCATAAACAACTAACTCAGGGGAGGCCATTACAGTTTCCTCAGACAATGCAGAGACAATCCCTTCAGATGAGAGTAGAGAAAGTGGGGGGATCACTTTGACTGGGGGTGGAGAGATTGCCTCTACAGGCAAAGAAGCTTCATCAGAATTTGGGGGCTCAATTTGCTCAGCTCCCTCAGGGTCTTCCAATACAACCCAATTCTAAATTTCAGCATCCAATTTCTTCCCAATCAACATTTTTAACAGTACACACTCTGTGAAGCTAGGAATTCAATTTGTGTTGTAATTCAGCCATTTGTAAAATGAGATGCTTGGCTTGGTTTTCAACAATCTTAGCTCTACAGCTGTAGGGGATAAGGATGTCTTTTAAGGCAGACATAGGAGCTTTCAGGTCATTTACGTAGCACTGGAACAGAAGATTTAAATCACTCAGCTCATTTTTTTTTCTTTTTTTCAATTAGTTTACAATGTTAGGAGCAGCCAGATAATCCCTTTATACTCATTAGTTTGACAATTTTCAAAAATATCATGTGAATGGTTGCCTAGATCCTTCCTCTCAAATATTCCTCTCAACTATAGTAATAATCAATGGAGATATTTTGTGTTCCTTTATTGACAGATTATGCTAGGGATTCTAAGTGCTCTCTTTATTAGTAGAAATAGAGTAATTGAGGTAATTAAATCTAATCAGACTAGAAAGCTCATTCCAGAAATCCCTAAATGAATTTAGATAATTAATCTTTAATATTCTGTTCTTCTAGAACTACTCTTGGTACTAAAATCTGTATTAGTCAGAGTTACCCAGAAAAACAGGGCCAATGGGATATATATGTGCATGTGTATATTATATATATATATATATATATATATATATATATATATATATCAGAGAGCTCTCCAAGGTATGTAATATATATATATATATATATATATATATATATATATATATATATAGAGAGAGAGAGAGAGAGAGAGAGAGAGAGAGAGAGACCAGAGAGATATATATACATGAAAAGACAGAAAAAACAGAGAGTTTTATTATAATGTATTAGTTTACAAGATTATGGAATCTGGCTAGTCCGATATCGTTAGAACCAATGCCCATTTTGAGCAGGAAAGCAAGCAGGATGTGTAGAACTATAAAAAGATCATGTGATGAAACCGGTTTGGCTCATTGATAGAGCGTCGGTCTGCAGACTGAAAGGTCCCTTGTTTGATTCTGGTCAAGGGCATGTACATTGTCTGCGGGCACATCCCTGGTAAGGGATGTGCAGGAGGCAGCTGGTCGATGTTTCTCTCTCATCGACGTTTCTGGCTCTCTATCTCTCTCCCTTCCTCTCTGTAAAAAATCAATAAAATATATATATTTTAAAAATCATGTAACCATTTGAAAGATATCAGGCAGAAAGAGCTAATGTTCCCGTTTGAAGGCTTTCATTTAGGAGACTATTCTCTTTCCAGAGAAAGGGTCAACTTGATCTATTTAGGACTTCAACTGATTACATGGAGCATACCACATTATGGAGGAAATCTCCTTTACTCATTTTACTAATTTAGATATTAATCTCATGTAAAAACACTATCACAGAAATGCCAGAAATAATGTTTGACCAAATATCTAGGCAGCTTATGGTCCAGTCAAATTGACACATGTAATAAACTATCTCAGGAATCCTAAAAAAAGAAAAAAATATAATTTCATCTATTTGTGTATGACTTGTCTTGACAACACTTGTTTTTTTTTTTCTTTAAAAATTAGATGTGCTAGACATATACATAAATATACACTTATTCATATTTGAAAATTATCTTATGCTATATTTCTCTTTGATAACATATTCTACTTCTAATATTAAAAAATATTTTTAGTAAGAAAAGCTCTTTATTTTTTTCTTTTACTTTTAGACTTTAAATATTTACTTATTATTTATTTATTTATTTATTTATTTATTTTAGCTGACATACAATATAAAATTACAATATAAAGTTTCAATTGTACAACTGGTGATTACAGATTATAAACTTACTAAGTTATTGCCCCAATAAATTGAGTACTTGTCTGATACCATACATAGCTATTATAATGTTACTGATTATGTTTCCTATGCTTTATTTTACATCCCTGTGACTATTCTATAACTACCAATTTGTACTTCTTATTTAATACCTTCATATTTTTACCTATTGTTCTATCACCAACACCGACACCACCCCCACCACCCTCCCTTTTAAAAAAGATCATTTAATCTTTCTTCTTATATTGATGGCTTGGTGGTGATGAACTTCTTTACCATTGTCTTGTCTGGGAAGATATTTAGCTGTCTTTCAATTCTAAATGATAGGTTTGCTGGGTAACCAATCTTAATTATAGGTTTTTCCTTTTTATCACTTTGAATATTTCTTGCCAATCCATTTTGGCCTGTAGAGTTTCTGTTGAAAAATCAGCTGACAGTCTCATGGGTGTTCCCTGTAGATAACTCACTGCTTTTCTTTTGCTGTGTTTAAGACTATCTTTTTGTCTTTAATCTTTAACATTTTAATTATAATATGTCTTGGTGTGGGCCTCTTTTGGTTTATCTTGTTTGAGTCTCTGAGCTTCTTGGACTTATATGTCTATTTCCTTCACTAAGTTAGGGAAGTTTTCTGTCATTAATTTTTTTATACAGGTTTTCAATTCCTGCTCCCTCTTCTCCTTCTGACACCCCCATGATGAGAATTTTGGTATGTTTGAAGTTGTCGCAGAGGCTTCTTATACTATCCTTTTTTTTTTTTTTAATCTTTTCCCTTTTTGTTGTTTTGATTAGATGTTTTCTGTTTTCTTGTCTTCCAAATCTCTGATTTAATCATCTGCTTCATCTATTCCATTGTTGATTCCCTATAATGTATTTTTCACTTCAGTTAATGTGCTCTTTATTTCTGACTGGTTGCTTTTTTTATGATTTCTAGTTTTATTTTTATATTTCAATCACTTTCTTGATGTTCTCATTAAATACCTTTCCTCTTCCCCTAAGTTCATTGAGCATCCTTATATTCCCATGTTTTGAACGTTGCTTCTGCTAGATGCTTGTATTCATGTTGTTTAGTTCTTTTTCTGAAGTTCTTTCATTTGGAACATATTTCTTTGTTTCCTTATTTTGTCAGGTTTTTGTGTGTTTGTTTTTTCCTGTATTGGTTTCTAGGTATTAGGTATAGCTACATCTCCCAAGTTTGGTAGAATGACTTAATGCAGTAGGTGTTCTGTAAGGTCCAGTGGCCATATTCTTATGAATCACTGGGGCTAGGCCCTTCAAGTGTGTCCCCTGTATGGGCTGTATATATTTTCCTGTTATAGTAGAACCTTGATTGCTGTTGTCAGGTTAATGGGAGGATTACCTTCAGGCTGATCAGAAATGGCTGTGAATCAGCTGTGCAGTGACTTACCCCATAAAGTAGAATTTAGTGTTCACTGAGTCTGCTCCTTGAGTGTGTCCCTTTCAGAGGTAACTCTGGGTCCTCCCAGAAGTACAGACCAAGGTCAGTTGCCACCTGTGTCCTTTCCAGGGACTTTCAGCATGAGTAACATTGTGATCTGTAATGACTGTTACCTGACCTGTGCTTGGAGGTACTAGTATAGGCCATGCTGTCAAATAAGGCTGGCTTATTTTACTTACTAAGTGTTCTCAGGCCAGCAGTGCCAGGCCTGGGAACACTTAACAAGAGTTACAGGACATGTCAAGGCCAGATGTTGCTTGCTTGGGAGGTTTTGGGAAAGTCTGACACCTGAGCCAAGATAGGACATTTGTATAGGAAAGCCACAGGAAGCAGTTTGGGTAGGCCTATAAGTTGGGTGGGGTGGAGTCTTAGCAAATTACCAGGGCATGGCAAATGTATTAGCCATGTTAATGGAGGATCAGATATGGTGTCTGTCTACGGGCTGTGTGGTGGGAGGGCTCAGCAAAGGAACAATGGCCTCTGCCAAAACTTCTGTCTGGAAGTGAAGCAACCATCTTATATAAAAATTGCTGTTTGAAACTTCAACCTTGCTATTTGGCTTCTGTAAATGCTTGTTTGCTAAAATACTAAGGAAAATAAGACTACTCCCACTTCAGAGAGGCCATTAAAGCTTCCCTGGATGAAATTATCATTGCTGGCACCAGGCTAGGCCTTTGGTTGAGGTCTCAAGGCCCCAGCACATAGGGGCTCTTTAAGAATTCCCAAAGGGGGCAGAAAACACCCCATATTTTGGAGTGATTGCAAGGAAATGTTAACTAAGTTTCTCCATAAAATAACCATGACATAGAAAACTTGCTTAATATCTTAAATCAACATTGATTGGGACACTTTTACAATAGCAACTGAGGTTATTTTAGAGGCAGTCAACAACATAATCATGGAAAAACTGTAAAAATGGAACATGACTAGGACCAGACCTCAAGGGTTCTTTGAAAATGACCATGTAGACTTTAATCCAACATTCACCCACACTGGATTTGAAAATGTTTTAGTTAATTTATGTAAATTTCAGAATAGGTTGAAATATTTTTTTGCCAAAATGTACAGTTCTTACAGCTACTGAAAAGCGGTTTAATTTTGTGTTTGCAACCTGAGACATCTTCAATTTTATATCAAGTGATTGAGGCAGATACTTTCTAGGAACCACTGGAGGCTCAGTGCATAAAATGTGTGCACTCAAAGGGGAGGTGTCCCAAAGCCCAGGCCCATGTCCTCTTTGCAGTCTAGGAGCCCTCAGGGGATATCCGACTGCCATGAGCCCTGTGAGAGTGCATTGACTACCAGGGGGCAGCTCCTGTGTTGAGGGTCCGCCCCTTAGTGGGCAGTATGTAGGGGTGTCGAACTCAATCAGAGAAGGGGCCAAAATCTAAAATCCAGCCTAAATCGCGGGCCGAATGGTTTACTGAACAGTCATAAACTGTCATTGTGATGGAAACGCAGCGGAGTGCAGTGATGACAGAGCGGTGCGGGCCACATTGCAAGGCCTGGCGGGACGGATTTGGCCCGCGGGCCTTGTGTTTGACACATGTGCATTAGAGTGACTAGTGTTAGGTTGAGGCAGGGGGGAAGCCCAGAGCCCATACTAGCATCTGCAAGGTGGGTGGTGACAAAGATAGGTGGCTAGCTGGCGCCTTCCTAGGGCCTTCCTAGACCCCTGGCCCAAGGCAGGAATTCCACACCTCTCATGCTCTCCACCCTCCCCTCCCTAAACAGCTGTATAAAAGAAGTACCTATGTGCTTTTTGGCTAGAACTTCCCTGGCTCACCCTTGGACCAGCGAGCTTCGCCCAGGAGCGCAGATTAAAAACCTTCCCCCCATCCTTTTTTCTTTTTTTCTTCTTCTTCTTTTTTTTAATATATTTTATTGATTTTTTTTTTTTTTTACAGAGAGGAAGGGAGAAAAATAGAAAGCTAGAAACATCGATGAGAGAGAAACATCGACCAGCTGCCTCCTGCACATCCCCCACCAGGGGTACATGTACATGCCCTTGACGGGTATCAAACCAGGGACCCTTCAGTCCACAGTCCGATGCTCTATCCACTGAGCCAAACCGGTTTCGGCTAAAACCTTCCCCCCTTTTAATGGCCTGGATTCCATGTCTTGCTTCTGTGTTGCAAACCTCTCAGCTGGGACCTTACAACTAGTCTTTCCACCATTCAGTTGATTTGAATATTAGCCTTTTATTATAAAGGATTATTTTTAAAAAATCTCTGTAAGACCTTACCCCTTAGTCATAAACGACACTATTCACACATCCACACTTTTTTGGAAATATTATTTCTGGTGCAATAATAAAAATTAGCAAACCTTTCAGAAAGCTTTGAGCTAGCTCTCTTGGCCAAAAATACTCTCACTAATCCTTATAGCCAAATGGAAAGGTCTACTCCTATGAAATGCTAACTCAAAAGCTAATGCATCTATAGAACATATTTCTTATTTTAGACTTTCCCTACTTCATGCACACATGGCAAAATATTGTAAATGACTCCTGTGCCACACTCAGTCCTATTATTAACAGGTTGAGGCCACCTACCTAAACATCTTTCTAACAACCGGTTCACAATCTCTAATCAGGACATTTTATATATTGGGAGAAACACTAGGAAAAACTTGTTCTTGAACTTCATTGGAAGGGGTGAATGTCAGGTATTACTAATAATTACTAATAACAAATACTGCAGTGAAACTCTAGGAATCAATCTTTGGATTAACATTTCACAACTTGGAAAGGTTAGAATTTCACATAATCAGAAGATGACCCCAATAGAGCACCTCAAACTGAAGATTCTCAGAAATTCTCAATGGGATCTGATTTCAAGAAGCATAGAGCACTACCCTGTCTGTTGCAGGGGTGGAGGAGGTTGTTATGCTGGTGCCAGGACAGATGATTGGATATGGCCTACGGACCTTCCTATAAGCACAGGAAAGGGGGCGGAACCATATTTGTAAGACAAAGACCCCAGAAGATTATAAAAGTGAAGCCTTCTGCTTGTTTCTTCACTCTGATTTGGAAATCATTCCCAGAGTCCACTAGTGTTAATAAACGGGGTCCCTCCCTTTCTCTAGAAAGCATGCTTGGTATTTCATTGGTCTTCTGTAACACACCTAACCAAAATCATAGGATGTCCTACTTCTAAATAGTCTGTATCCAGCTTCCCCGTGATAATAGTCTCCAACCATACCTAAAGTGTCCTGAAATTTTCCCTCTACTATAAAGCATTCTCCCTTCTCTACCTTTGAGTCTCTGACAAAACGCAAGAGTGGTGGCTGACTCCTTTGCTATGGCCAGCTCTCAATAAATAACCTTTGCTTTCCTTTGTGCAGTCTTTATTTCCAAAGCACTCAATAAATGATTTTTGAATGAATTATCAATTAATTCTCAATTGGGTGCTGCAAGTTGGCAGTAGTATTTTTTTTTTCCCATTGATTTTGGAGGAGTCTCTAAAGAAGTGACATTTAGAGGCAGTATGGTATTATATTTTAGACGTTTTTGTTTTAAAGGAGCAGAAGTCGAAGTTTTATTTCTGCCCATGGCATGTCTTTATTTTTGGTCTGTAGGTATTTCCTTCTGCAGCCTTTGGCTTTATTATAAGTGCAATGAGAACATTAGAACAGGTGATCTTAAAGGAGCATCCTATGTCTGGAGTGTTCTCAGCTACCAGAGTTCCTCTCCCTTGATTTCTGAATTTAAGGCTCTCCTCTTGCTCTCTCACACCCAGGTGTATTTTTGTATTTTATCTAAATGCATTCCTAATATAACCAGATAAGGCTGGAATTAATACATATTAAATCCACAGTTACTGCAAATTAACATTAAAAATTGTTTCACTATTATTGTGGGGTCAAACCCTGGGTTCAAAATAAGATCACAGGAGGCTGATGATTGATTTAAAAAAGCAGGCAAGGATTTATTGAACTGGCCAGGATGGTCACAAGAGCACCACACGCAAGTGGCCACACTCAAGACCACACCATTCCAGGTATAGGCAGTCCTTTTAAAGGTCCAAACAACAAAAATTTTCCTTTGTTCTAAATCACATGTGTCAAACACAAGGCCCGCGGGCCAAATCCGTCCCGCCAGGCCTTGCAATGTGGCCCGCACCGCTCTGTCATCACTGCACTCCGCTGTGTTTCCATCACAATGACAGTTTATGACTGTTCAGTAAACCATTCGGCCCACGATTTAGGCTGGATTTTAGATTTTGGCACCTTCTCTGATTGAGTTCGACACCCCTATCTAAATTCTAAATTCTAAAGGCTGGGAACAGCCTGCAGGGTCGCTCCTACCCACAACCTGCTGGACATTGGAATGTGGCCCTATCTTGTGATAGCAGATAGTACAGAAGTTGACCTGAGTGGTTAATCTCTAAAGGTTATCTAGTTTCTACTTCTGAAGCTACTGAGTCAGTGGGAATCAATCACCTGTGGTCCTGGTCCACAGGCACAGGAAAATTGCCTTAGCCTCCAGGTCTCAATCTGGAAGCTGAGGCAACTACCTTATTGTTTAGATAAGAGCAGAAGCCAGAATAACAGGGTTAAAATTCAAACAGCAGTTTTTACCCAAGTATGGTTGCTACCACATTTCATTATGTAGAGGTTTATTTAATTTATTTGATCTCAAATGCCCCTTACAATCATACCTTATGGTTCATCAATACTGTTGAAATAAGAATTTTAGGAGTAAAATAGGACAGGTTTGGGAAATTGTAGAAATTTTGGGAATTAAGTGGACCTTAGAGGAAGCACAGGGCTACAGAGCAGCAGAAGGTACATTTCCATATAATGGAGAGCTGAAAAGCTGCAACAGGTACATTTCCATAGAATGGGGGAGCTGGGAACTGCAGAAGGTCTGTCTATATTTACAAAATAAAAGGAAGGAAGCTTTTCATCCAGAAGAAGAAAGCCCAAGAAGAATAGAAAAACAATAAGGAAGGGGAGAGGGGGGGCAGAGAACTTTGAGCCCAGGAGTTACTATAGTAACCAGTCTAAGGGAATAGTGACCAATCAAAGGGGATATCAAGGCACCAAGATCTGCAGCCTTTATAAGCCACAGGGAAAAGGAACTCAGTGGGACCTTGTCCTCCCCATGTGGGTGTCAGTTCTGTGGGACTCTTACGCCCTCCCTACATGGGAGTCTGTACTTGTTCCTCAATAAATCTCCACCTTTGCTCTACCACTGTTGGTCTGTGGATTCATTCTTCCATTACCTGTGAACGAAGAATCCGGGTTCCAGCCAAAAATCCTGTTTCACTGGAGGATTGTTATCAAAAGGTAATTTGTGTTTCTTTTGTTTGTTCTCTTTTCCTTGAGAAACTCAAAACAAACAGATTGTTCTTTTACTGATTCCTTAATCTCCTAAGAGTTTTGATTTGCCAAAATTCTAGCCTCTCAACTTGGGCTAGATGAATCATCATCATTTTTGAATTTCTCAATTACAGGAATTTAAGCCAGAGTACAGTGGACAGAAGGTGAGGGTAACTTAGGCCAGTATTTTATAAAAGATTGTGGACTAGTGATCTGGGAGAATGTGCGCTGTAGTATAAACAGCACCAGGCCAGAGGGTAAAACTCTTGAGCAGGAGTTTTGTCTCTGCTACTTCTTGGCTGGCTGACCTTGAGCAGATCAGTTCATACCTCTGAGTTGCAGTGTTCTCTTCAATAAAATGAGGTGCAGAATGGCTGACAATAATGAGCCTTCTTGCTTCACAGCATTTCTTGAAGCTGAAATAAAATAATATAATTCCTAGAATATATGATCATTTGCAGTATTTGGTGGTAATTTCATTATTATTTTAAAATAAAAAGGGTAAATTAGATTATTTCCACCATCCTAACTATAGGTTCACATTACTAGATGAAACCATTTAGTTGATATAAAATTAGACACTTGAGAAAACCAGAAGAGCTGATCTAACAAAAACTAAGATACAGAACAAAGCCCAAGCCAAATTGGTTGCAAGGATTTTTATCCTTCACAAACTTCAGATGAAGCATTAGCCAGCAATTATGACAGCCTGTTATGTTCTAGACAAGAAGCCCATCATGGCTTTACATGTGTAAAACAAAGATTAAGAAAATCTAACTGAGGAAAAGTGAATGAAATCTAAAAGCAGCTCAAGAAGAAAAAAAAATTGTGATCAATATCCACAGGTTGTAGGATTTTTATATTAATAATAGTCTCTGTGGACTTAACAGGAAGAGAATCTATTTAAAGACACATAATAGAAGCCATTAAGACGGACTAAAAATGGGGTTAACTTCTATACCACTTAGAGATAGGTAAATACTCACCAGAGACAAGAAATATATGAATTTCATAATCAGAATAAGTTGGTGTGTCATGTGTATCTCTGATATTTTTTTAGCAACCAATATGCAATCATAATCAAGTGTAATTTAATTGAAATTTAGAGTTGAGGAATTTCAAAACCTTGCTTGAATAAGCAGTAAAATCCAAATCACAAACTTGAGTGATTGAATGATAATGAAGTGGAAATAAAAAAAAATTAATGGGGGAATATATTTGATATTAAGAAGACCTGTTCAACTTTATATCCTTTGCAATTAGAGAAAACTCAATTTTATTCAAAGATAATATTTTTGGATTTTTTTTTGCTTGTTTTCAGTTTTTATTGCTTTTCAATTTTTGTTGCATTATTGACTATGTCAGAGAAAGCAGCAATTAGCTTAAATTAACTAACATTTATTTTGGTACTTTTGTATTGTTTTATTGGCTCTTTACTCCAGTTCAATAGGTCATGATTAATTATGCCTTTATCATGTGATCTAAAAAATTCTCAAGGTATTATATATTTTCTAATCTATATGGCTATATTTGAAACCAATTTTCTCATAACACATGACTTGGAGAATTTTTTGTGATGCTCTGAATCCTTAAAAGAAGTTTAACTTATGTGTCATGAAAGCATAATAATTTTTTCCAAAAAGGAATGATTAGAAATAATTTTTTATACTGACTTCCACAAAAGACATAGGAAAACATAAGAAGGAAATAAACTCCCAGAATATAGTTATTTTGTATCTACATTTTCTAGTATCTATAATTCACAAAGCTCTTACTAGATATGAGCAATAAACATTCAGAAGGCCCACCGATTCATTAAAATTATATCAGGAATAATGGCACAGTTCTCTTTACTGTTCTCATTGTAATTATATATCTTAGTTGAAAATAAGAAACACCTAAAAACATCAAAAATAAAATAGCCTCCTTTCCAGGATGAAACTTAGCTTTTCTGGAATTCAAATAAACATATGGCTGGTCAACTTTAAGAAAAAACAAAAACAAAAAACTTTGCCATAGTAGGCATCCAAATTACTTTAGGGTATTTTTAAATACTTGTTGAATTCAGAATTTTTTTTATTTTTTTATTTTTGTGGTTATAGTTTTAAAAAATAATGATAAAATAAATTTTCCATAAATTTGTTTGGTGTGTGAAACATAAATTCAAAACCCAACTTTGAACTCATGTGAAATAATAAACAGAACTTCTCAGGTTTCTACATCCTAAAAGACTGTGGGATCAATCAATTCATTGTAAATAGATTAAATATTAAGAGTCCTCATCAAAGGGAGGATGCTCAAATGAATTAATGCCATTTGTCATTCATTTATAAGAGCATTTGTTTGCTTTTACAAAATTATATTATCAGCCTACTTTAAATAATAGACTGTGCTACCCTGCTCCTTTTAATAACAGATAACTTTTCTGGCATCAAATTAAATCTCTTCACTTCTCTGTAGCCATAATGAATTGTAGATTAAAAATTATCTGAACTGGCCATGTCTGAACATAGAGATGTCTGTTACATGTAAACTGCTTCTGGGTCTGCTACCTCTCTTAAACATGTATTAATACATGAGAGTCCCTTGTATGGTAAAGTTGTCTTTGATTTTAGGCATACCACAGTCTGTTCATTGTCAGAGACTTGTCACAAAAAGATGAATTCTCTCTCATTTCCTAGTCATCTGATTGAAAGCTACGATTTCATTTAGCTATCAAATTATAATATTTTCTAGATTTCAAATAAATCTTTCCTTCTTTACTCTTAAAGTCAGTGATTTAACAGTATTTCTACCCTGATTCAAGGATTAGACAATTTCTTGATCTATAGAGTTATAAATTAAATATGTTGTGTTTCGCTTAAGACTTGATTTTAATTCTTGATCCATTAGTCTAATTCTAGCCCTAACCTCATTCCACTTGAAAGACGAGACAGAGGCTGAAAACCAGGACCACAGGCTTTGTTAGAGGAGAAGGACCGGGCCGGGCTGTCTGGCAAGGGGAGAGTAGCAACAATGCAGAGGGGAACATGCCTTTTGAGAGAAGAAATGGGAAGGGATGGGGCTTAGGGCACTCACCATGTGCTGATTGGTGGTTTCATATAAGGCACATGATTAGGTACTTAGGTACTTAGGAATCAAGGGATTAAGGTATTTGGCAGGTGCTGGTTGGTGGTTCAATGTATAGCCCATATAAGGTGCCTGGTTAGGTGCTCAGGAATGTCCAGGCTGCAGGTGCAGATTAAGTCATACTCCGTCCATCAGTTGGGGGAAGGGAGGATCTCACCACTGGCATGTATATTAACTCTTCTGGGATACATCCCACTGAGTTTTTCTTATACATTTGGCCAAAAATGAAGAGACATTGCTTCTTTTTGGAAGAGAGGCAGCTGCTAATAGCAAAGACTTAGGAAATCATAAAATCATTTTCATTTGACACGTTTTATTTTCTCCTCTATATCATCCTGTAAATTGGGTTGAGAGTAGATAGAATATGAAACTTGTTAGATGCAATATGAATATTATGCCAATAACTGAAATGGAGAGAGCAGGTTAGCGCAGTGATTCAATATGTGGTGCCCAGCAAAAGTCACCTGGATTTCAAGCCTGAGTTTTTCCCATCCACCTGATCACCCAGAGTCAATAATTTAATGTTTTTGTCCTGAGTTCATACTAAATTAAAGGAGATAAAATAATGCTAGAGCATAAGAAATACACAATAATGCTCACACTATCACAGATACACTTTATTTATTTACTCATGCATTACTCAGTGAATAAATAGATATTCTCACCAAAATTACCATAAAACCACTTTAGTGGGTCAATGTTCAAGCATCACATCATCAATGATTCGCCAGCGAACATTAAGCAGAGGCCAATATTTTAAAAATGGATCTGAATCTGACCAAGATTCTTTAATTTTCTATTGAACTCTCAATTTACAGGAAATACAGAGGGCAGAAGGACTTTTGAACTCTACCATGGGAGAGGAGATCATTAGCATCAAACTGAACATGTTTACAAGACAATCCACTTTACTCTAAAATAAATTACAAAGAGAGAGAAGGAGGAGCGGTGGGGAAGAGAAGAGAGAGAGAAAGAGAGAGATGAATGGTCTATTCATAGCCCTTCTGGAGGGATGTGTCACCTATGAGATGAGCTTTATCCAGCAAAGTAATAAATAAAAACTTCTGCAAATGGACTAAGTAAGCTTTTGAAAATATAAAATATACATTTAACACTTAAAGAAAGGTGCAAAAGTACAAATTTTATGCATTGTAACAAAAAAATAATGTAAGTAAAAAAGGGCAAAGGGAATTGACCAAAGGAAAACACTAAGTTCATTGTGATGAAAATGGGTGTTAAAAAATAGTGATACAAACTGATAAGTCAGCCAAGCTTGCATGGCTCAGTGGTTGAACATTGACCTATGAACCAGAAGGTCATGATATGATCCCAGGTAAAGGAATATACCCAGATTGTGGGCTTGATCCCCAGATTGAGGCATGGAGGAGGCAGTTGATCAATGATTCTTTCACGGATGTTTTTATCTCTTTATCACTTTCTCTTCCTCTCTGAAATCAATAAAAAATATATTTTTTTAAAAATTGATAAGTCAGATAGTAAAAGGTTAAATAAAAAAACTGGGGTCTGAGGTAATTTAAAAATGTTAGTGTAAAAAATAAATATATATATATTTGTATTTTCACGTATTTACTCATAATTTAATATACATGTATGACATAATATGCATCTTATAGAAAAAGCCCCATTTAAATAAGAAATATAAACTCAAATTTCATATATTTATAAAAACATAATGATAACCAAAGTACTGTGTATTAGAATCTATGCAATATATTTAAAGTATTAATTAACATGGAACAATTTTATTATAATAAATAAAATAATTAAAATAGAGTATTTAAATTTCCAGTACAGAAAACTAATAAAATAACAAAGTAAATTAAAATACTATCCACAAAGAGAAATGTAAGAGGAAAGCAGAAATTGAGGTATATAATATAGAGTTTAGAATATTAAAATTTTATTTTCTATGAAAAAATAATATATAATCTATTAGCTACTCTGATGAAATAAAGAGAAGAAAGTATACATACAGATGATAAGAAATGACAAAGAGAAAACAACAGAAATGAGATTTTTAAAAGTCATAAAAGATAAATTGACAGACAATCCCAGAAAATTTCATGATTATCTATGAAACCTTCAAAGACTAGATTAATGCCAATTAATTTATGCTGTGTAAATTATTCCAGGGAAGTGAAAAGGAAGACAATGAATATAGGAATGAAAATGTAGATATTAATGAAGTCAGTTACCTGCCATAAAATGGGTAGAAATGGGGTAAAAAAAAAAAAAAGGGGGGGGGATGAAAATTGTGTAATAGGAATGAGGAGAAAGTGACATTTCTCTGAATAAGACTTTTTGTATAACTGACTCTAAGAACCATGGTGATTTTTCCCATAATCAAAACATAATTAAAATCAATCATTATGTGTAGAAACTTAAAGCAGAATTCACACTATAACACATGGACTTAACTATATGAATAATCTAGCTACATTGCAGGGAATGGGTGAGGAAGGTACTAAAGTAACTTGGAAAATGTGATTTGATGTTATAGGAATAAAAACGCAATAAGCTGTAACAAACTCTGCACCAGTTAGTAAATTTGCTTCTCCAAGGAGAATTATATTGCAATTCTGAAGCTAATTTAGATGTTTTGTAAGATTGAAAAATAAGGACATCTGTAATGAGAGCTATTTCTCAGATGTGGACAGAAGTAGGTACAGATAAGGGAATGGAGAAGGCTAAATCACAACTGTGGTTTCAATTGGAATCACAGGTATCTGAATAAACTCATGGTTTTAATATATGCATAAATAGATATATGTTTATGTGTGATATAATACATGCATATATATATATGTGTGTGTATAAAAGTATATGCATACATCTGTATGTGTGTGTGTATATATATATATATATATATATATATATATATATATATTTATTTACACAAATGGACCTCTGCAGTGCTAAATGGCCATAGCTGGAAAAATGTGTTAATTAAATAATTAATGATGTAATGATGTATTGCCCTAGAATCCCCAAAGTAAAATAAATTTCCACAAGTCAATACTGATATAAATAATTAAATTTAATTAATAAAGATAAGAGGAAGTTATTATTTATAGAAGAGTCCCAGTTAATAAAAATACTAAGAATATGTAAATTCTGTAATTAAGTACATATCAGTTGATAATTTTTGCAGGCAAAATTTATATTTATTAATGAATAAAAAACTGGATGAAAGCTCATGGAGGAATGAAGTACTCCCATGGTCTCAAAGTATATGTCCTGTAATACTTGTTAATTAAAAAGACAAAAGCAGTAATTTTACAGTGTTGGAATCAGGCTGACATCAACTAAAGAGATGAAAGTTAACATCACCAATAGTAAGACATTTCAACATCCTCTTCTAATATGATCCTGAGCCCTTGAGCATGGATTATTACTTTAAAATAGACTAAAAGGGAGGAGGGGAACATAAAAGAACCATAATCCAGTGGAAAATCTAAGCATGACACTTAGAATTTGACAGATCTAATAGGGGATTTGAATAACACAACTACTTGATAATATGTAGCATGTGCCTTTGTGCACCTCCCTCTGTATCAGCACCAAGAACTTATAAATTTTGTTCTTATTCAAATACACACACACACATGCACATGTGCAAAAAGGAGTTCGAATGAGTGGAATTAGGAGTTTTGAGAGGAAATCTGTTGAAGAACAGGAGATGAGTGGGGATGTAGATGGAAAGGAAAGAAGAAATGTTACATAAAAGAATATCTAAATAGACAATTCAAGAAAATAAATATCAAATATAAAGTTATAAATCATCTCACTCTGCAGTATATGATAAAAATTCTCCCCTTCTCCCACAAAAATCTACAAACTCATCAGGAAACTTCCATGTCTCACTAATACTCTTATATGAATAGTTTTAAATAATGTACAAAAGACAACTTGGCCTATCACATCAGATAATAGATTCCCTGCAAATTCCAGAAGTCAAGAGAAGGAATGGAGTTTCTTTAGGAAATAGAATTAAGATTTCAAACATCTCTACCTATATCCTATGAGACAGAGTAATACAGATGGCCTCCTTTTCTACATGGTTAAAAGTTTACATATATGAATATATATTTGCACTTATGTGTGCATATGATTGCTATGTGTGAGTGTGTTTATATGCATAAATGAATCTATGGTTATTGAACTTTAACATAATAATGGAGAGAAAAGTACTCTTAGCAAATATCTACTGAAATTGTAAAAATCAGTGAAGACCACCCAAATGAAAATAAGCAAATATTATTTTTTCGGAGCTTGATATAACAAGGAAGTCAGCCGCCGTTTGTGAATGGCAGAGATTCAAAGTCAGGCAGAGAACAAGGAAAGCCTTATAATGAAAATAAAGCAAAGGCTTCAGGTAAATACAATACATTTTGGTTGAAGGCTTTTGGCATGGGGAAGCTAGAGGTAGACTAACCAACAGTGGGGTATATATATTCTGTGATGTTTTAGGGGAGTATTTTTGGCTTTGTCAATTTGGTCCTTGTTGGAAGTGAAAGAGGGAGGACAAAACTATGGAACTATCAGTTATTAAACAATTGATCAATTTTGAGTAATTGCTACAGAGTTTTCGGTTTGACTTCTTGGACTGGTTGATACAAAGGTTGTTTATAGAGTTTTTTTAATGTAATATATCTATATTTAATCTTTCAAATTATTAAAAAAATTATCATGTACTAAGCACAATAATATTTCCATACTAGAGGCCTGATGCATGGAATTCATGAAAGGGGCTGGGCCCCCACTGCTGTGACTTTGTCTGGAAGGAAGTCCGGTCTAATTAGCATATTACACTTTTTATTTATTATAGATAGTACTTTGTGCCTATTTTTTATTTTTATTTATTACTAGGGGCCTGGTACACAAAGATTCATGCATGGGGGTGGGTCCCTCACCCCAACCTGCACCCTCTCCAATCTGGGAGCTTTCAGGGGAGCCCTCTCCAATCTGGGAGTTTCTGTCTGTCTTTGTAATCATATGATCAAATTATCTGAGATTCCAACCCAGTTTCATTTGGTGCTCACAGAATTATAGAGGCTTTTTTTTTCTTTGCTTCATTTTAGATTTAAAATAAGCATTAAATGGGCTTAACCAGAGACTAAACATTACAAAATAAAAGCAAACAAAAAGAAAATGATAAAAAAAAAAAAAAAAAAAAGCGAACTGGAGCATAAGTCAATAGATATTTAAAGGGAAGCAGAGACATAAATATTTTGGAGAGAAAAATATATGTATAGCCTGAGTGACTTTTGGGTTAATACCATATGTTTCAAATGCTGTTGTTACCAAAAGTCTACATGTCATTGTAGAAACAGATGGAAGAGGAAGTAAGAAAAAGGTAAAATAAATAAATAAATAAAATAAAAATGTGGGATTATGGGCATAATTTTTCAAATATGATGAAAATCCTTAACTCCAGAGGGAAGACTATCCAACCCCTAATCAAAATAAATAAATAAATAAATAAATAAATAAATAAATAAATAAAAATCTGACTTTTATGAGTGAGAGCAGGAGTGAAAATGTAACAGAGCGAAATCTCAACCTGGCTCCAAATCTGCTTTGTCCAAGACCTTTTGTTTAATCTTGTATATAGATATGCTAATCGTTAGAGGAATTCTGTTTGTGGCTCGAGTTTTATAAACACAGCTCCTTTGCCCTGGCCAGTGTGGCTCAGTAGGTTGAGCATTGTCTCATGAACCGAGAGGTCACCAGTTTGATTGATTCCTGGTCAGGGCATATGTCTGGGTTGTGGGCTCAATCCCCATTAGGGAGCATGTATCAGACAGCTGATTGATGTCTCTCATGGATTTTCTTTCTTTCTTTCCCTTTCTCTTCCTCTTTCTGAAAAACAAAACAAAACAAAAAAAAAAACACCACAAAACATTTTTTTAAATTTCACTTTAAAAACAAAAACATGAAGCAAATCAAACAAAAAAATAGCTCCTTAAGAGAAAGTACCTGCTTAGAGGAACTAAAAAATGACATACTGTTTATCAAATAATTGCAGAAACCTCATGGACAGCTCTCCCATCAATTAGGATCAGTAGAGTAATCACAATCCTCTCTGGACCCCTGCAAATGCCCAGATATCTGTCGTCACAGGTCATAAATCAATCCTTGCTCCTCCATTTCCCATCACTTGACATAAAAGAATCCTAACTCTGGACTTACCCACCTCGGAACAGACAAGAAATCTGCTCAGGAACACTGTCCAGTGTGAGATAATAAATTGAAGCACCAATAAGTCTCCCATCTTCTTTGGCACCTTCTAAGATAAACCTTTTCTTATTCCAAACTCTAACATATTTAGTTTTGGCCTTTGAATGCACTGGACATGAACTTTGGGCCTATAACAAGGAAAAGAGGAGCTAGAGAGAGAGATAGTCTATATTTAAAAATATAAAAGAAAAAAAATTGAAGAACAATAATTGACATAATACAGTAGATGGTCCAAAATAGAATGACTTGACAAGTCAATTGGGTTTTGACAAAGGCCCAAACAATTTAATTGTGGAAATGAAAAGCACTTTTACCAATAATGCTAAATCTATTACTTAATCATTTGGGTAAAATTAAGCTCAACTCCTACCTCACACTGTTCACATTAAGTCCAATATGTACCTACATCTGTGCTTAGGCTGTGAAGGTCCTCTCCATCCATCTTTTTCCTTCTCTTTCTTCTCTTTCTCTTCTTCCTTTCTTAGCTCCTTATCTCTTTTTGCTTTCTTTCTTCTTTCCTCTTTTGCTTTTTTCTCCCTTCTTTTTCCCCTCTCATCTTTTCTAATTCCTTCCTTTGCTTCCTTCTTAATAACCTCTTTTTTTTAATTCTGCATTTCTAAATTGTTTGATATTTTTCATTGACCACAAAATTACCATAGGCAATAAATAAAAGTAACAAATTTATGTTTCACCTGGTCGTTCCTTAAGATTATTATAAAACTGCCCAGCTGAAGTAGCTCACTGATTGAGCATTGACCTATGATCCAGGAGGTCATGGTTCCATTCCCAGTCAGGGCACATGCCTCGGTTGGGGGTTCCATCCCTAATGTCGAGAGTGCAGGAGGCAGCCCACCAATGATTCTCTCTCTTCATTGATATTTCTATCTCTCCCTCTCCCTTTCTCTCTGAAATCAGTAAAAATATATTTCTTAAAAAAATTATTATAAACTGAAAAAGCCTATGGAATATGTGAGATTTGTCATCATAACATTATACTATCAGTTTTTCTGTTTGTTTTTACCAAATTTTAAATCTAATGCAAAGTTTAAAATAGTCAAATGAAGTAGATAACATTTATCTAATTTGACTTTTGTTTACACAAATGCAAATAATTTGATAGAGAGCTATTCCTTTGCTAAGCTTAAAATAAAGACTATTAATATAGTCATACATAATTGTCAAGGAAATCACATCATTGCTTAAAATTAGGAGAACACAATTTAACACCTAAACTTGCTTTATTGACATTATGATTATTTTCTGACTTTGTTTTATTTTGTTTTCCCTGTCCCTCAATTTGTCTTCTGGCTAAATAAATTGACCTCATTTGTTATTCAGTATATTTAGTAGATTAAAAACATTGACTAAACAATGTTTCTCCTTTCTTTCATACCTGGATAAATATTTGCAATTTGGCACTTATGTGTTTCAAGTAATTATCTTCAGTTTAAATCTATGCTATATTAGTTCTATGGAAGAATTCTTAAAGTTTCAATGTTACTTCAAAATACTATAACTTTGCAAGAATATCACCAAGCACCCTTTTATCCCCCAAAATAAAATGTTTCTGCTTAGTTCTCATCCTTTCATTTTAAATTGTCTTCTACTGCTTTTTGTCCCTTTGAGTAAAAAATCCATAACCTGATTCCCAAATAAGTTTGACGTGCTTGCAAGCTGTGGAAGTACTGCAGGATTTTAAAATCAAACATGTTGCAAAGGCCATGGCTCACAGAATGGTGGCTTTTGACTTTCACAGACTAAAATGAAATGAAGGGTTTATCAGCTGTTAAAGTGATCCAGCTCTGCTGCCATTGCTAACCCAAATCAGTTTTTTCAGCATGCCTTTTATTCTTTCTTTGATATAGACAAGCATAATTTTACACGGGAAAAAGCACATCAATACATTCTCATCCCAGTTCAGTTACAAACTAACTGTGGGGCCCTCAGTTTTCTGACAAAGCTACAATTGTGTTTCACTGAAATAGAAGCCCTATTTTTTAAAGTGTATATATATTTTATATCCAGAGATTGTCAAATAGGATATAAAAGCAAGGCTTAGCCAGACATCCTATATAAAACACAGTTTTAAATGCAAGACCAATTTTATGGATACATCGTATTTTATGTTAAATAATTGAAAAAATGTATGAGAAAAAATAAAAACTGATAGGTATACTTGCAAATTAACTGCATTGAGTTCAGTACAAAGGTATACACACACTCACACACACTAGAGGCCTGGTGCATGAACTTGTGCACCAGTGGGGTCCCTCAGCATGGCCTGTGGGGATTGGGCTGAATTCTGAATTCGGCAGTCCAAAGCTGCCTGTTGTTCCCACTCATCCTGACCCCACTGAGTTTGCTGCAGACTCATGCCCAGTTAGTTCAGATTAAGAGAGGCTCATGCAGCCCAGAGGCACTTGCCAGCCCCAAGCCCTGCCTCTGGTACCATTTGTCAACTGAGCAGCGTTCCCATTGTGGGAGGGCACTGAGCACCAAAGGGCAGCTCCTGTGTTGGGCGTTAGCCCCTTGGTGGTCAGTGGACATCATAGCAACCATTCATTCAGTCATTGGTTCATGAAGTCACTTAAGCTTTTATATACATAGGTAAACATATATACATACACAGTTGATCTTTGAACAGTGTGGGGATTAAAAGTATCAACCTCCATGTGTGGAAAATTTATATATAACTTCCGCCTCCCCTCCTCCCCCAAATGAAATCTCATAATCTTGTCAACATGCATACCATAATCATTTATGTTAATATGTATTTTTCCAATAATGAGACTGTATATTAGGACTGTCCTGGTGGCCTTATGTCACATGAGGAAAGCTCAACATCACTCCAGGCCTGGGACCTGATCAAGCAAGACTTAGAAGCACCTTAAATAACAGTTTAAGAAACAGTTCCGTTGTTTGCCCATGTTTCCATTACAATAAAAAAATAACGCCTTTTTTGAAACTTGAAGACCATTATTACATCACTAGCCATATTCAAATTTTAATTCATGTTTGCTGTACCTTCTATTTTTGACGTCTAAGCTTTAGACTTTTCTTTTAAGACACAGAATTTATTCTTGAATCCTGGTTTTAACAGCTTTATACGTAGCTTATTCTCTCTGACTGGTTTTGCTTTTATATTGTGCCCAATATGCCAGTTTCAATAAAATTGGCTCTCTTTTCTAATGGTTATTCCTCCCAGCATCTGGGTTGTACCTCTGCAATTCAATTCATTGGCTAGAAACTCACAACATGGTAACTAGCTTTCCTGACCCGTATTTATATTTTTCCTTTGAGTGGCTTATTTTTGTATTAAGAAAACTGTAATATCACTGATCAAAACCTCCTACATGCCCACTACTTTCTTGGATCAACAAGGTATTTTCAGTGTTTTAATTGCTGTAGTTATCATCTTTTGAGAAAATTGCCATTTAGTCTCTACCTCTAGGACTTACCTCTCCATTCATGTGTATCTTTATAAGTCTTTGTACTTTTGACTCTGCTCTTCCCACAAGAGTTAAACCCTAAGATGAATCTCCTTTGTGTCCTAAGATATAAAAATGGGTGAATGAGAAAGTGTTACATTAACTAAAGTGTCTTTTTATAAAATAATAGACAGTCATATAAGTTGAATATGTATTTTGAGTTTCTTTCCAGGAGAATAATTGTTCTTGGAGTATCTGTCATCTATTATTTGCTATGACATTGCTAGTATTTTACTTTCTTTTTTACAACCCTGCTATGTAGGTATACGATACTTGATTTTTACATGATGAAATAAAGTTGTAGAAAGATGAAGTCTCCTGCCTTATAAATGAGGAAGCCAGAATTTGAAAGCTAGTCATCTTTTTTCTCTGTGACATTGCCTCTAAGCAGACAGAATAAAAGGTCTCTCACTCCTTCAACACCTTCAAGCAAATGTATCTGACTTCTTCAACTTAAATGAAATGATCTTAGTTTTCTATCATTGCCCTATCAATCATGCTGTGCCATCCTATATAATAAAAGCCTAATATGCAATGACCAGTGGAATGACCATCAATAAGATATGCACTGACTACCAGGGGACAGATGCTCAACACAGAAGCTGCCCCCAACCCCTAGGCTCCAGGCCAGCCAAGATGGGTGCCTGCATCCCCCCGCCCCCATTGGCCCTGCCAGTTGCCCAACAGAGGGAGGAAACTGGTGGTGGTGGTGGGAGTTGGGGTTGGTGAATGGGTGGTGCCAGGCTGGCCAAAGCGGGTAAACTGTGGGCTCCCAATTGCCTTGCTGGTTGCTCCACAGATCAGCTCTGATTGCCACCCAGGTCTAAAGACCCCATCCATGCATGAATTTTATGCATTGAGCCTCTGGTCTAATAAAATATTTAATCAGATATTGCCTTGAGTTGCTTACAGTTTCACACACTATCTAATAAAAGGGCAATATGTAAATTGACCATCATTCCAACAAACAAGATGGCTGGCCCCAGGTGATCAAAGATGCCCATCCACAAGTGGACACAAGATGGCTGCTACAAGATGGCAGGCAGGGGAGGGCAGTTTAAAAGGACCAGGCCTGCAAGGGAGGGCAGTTGTGGGGGGGGGGGGGACCAATTCAGCAGGGGAGGGCAGTTCAGGGTGACCAGACCTGCAAAGGAGGGCAGTTGGGCATAATCCGTCCTGCAGTGGAGGACAGTTAAGGGGGACCAGGCTTGCAGAGGCAGAAGTTGGGGGGGGGGGGGTACCAGGCCTCAAGGGGAGGGCAGTTGGGGGAAACCATACTGTATGGGAGGGCCTTGGGGGTGGCCAGACCATCAGAGGAGGGCAGTTAGGGACAATTGGGCCAACATGGGAGCAGTTAGGTGTCAATCAGGCTGGCAGGGGAGTGGTTAGGGGGTGATCAGGCTGGCAGGTGGTAGTAGTTAGGGGCAATCAGGCAGGCAAGCAGTCAGGCGAACAGTTGAGAGCCATCAGTCCTGGATTGTGAGTGGGATTCCAGTTTGGAGACAGTGCAGTCTGGGCTGAGGGACACACCCAGGCCCATTCACAAATTTTGTGCACCAGGTCTCTAGTCTATATAATAAACATGAAAGCCAAAGAACAAGCAAACAACTAAACAACTAGTCCACTGGTCGCTATGGCATACACTGACCACCAAGGAGCAGACACTCAACACAGGAGCTGCTCCCTGGTGGTCAGTGCGCTCTCCCAGCAGGAGTATCACTCAGCTGACTGATGGGTGCCAGACACTAGGCTCATGGCTGGTGAGTGCAGCTGTGGCAGCATGAGCCTTTCTGCCTAAGTGGTAGTGCTATTGAGTGGTGGCAGCAGGAGGTACAGTGGAGCCAACATGAGTGGGAGCAGCAGGCAGGAGTGGCAGGTGGCATTGGACTTCTAGTTTCAGTCTATCCCTGCAGGCCACACTGAGGGACCCCACTGGTGCACGAATCTGTGCACTGGGCCTCTACTGAATAAGTAATTCTGTGTTGTTGTTTTTTTAATATGTTTTTATTCATTTTAGGGAGAGGAAGGGAGAGGGAGAGAGAGATAGAAACATCTATTATAGAGTATCATCATTGGCTGCCTCCTGCATACCCCCTACTGCTGGGGATCAAGCCCATAAGCCAGGCTAATGCCCTGACCTGGAATTAGGAATCAAACTGTGATGTCCTGGTTCATAGGTCAATGCTCAGTCACTGAACCATACTGGCTGGGCTTTATATAATTTCTACACAATTTTATTGTAAGTTCTTTGAGAACTTATAATATGATTTTACTACTTTTGTACTTTATGTGGCAACTAGTGCAATGCAAATACATCTAGTAAATTTCAATTTCTGCTAAACTAAATGAAAATACATGTGGCTGTATTTCTTTGATGTAAAATCTCTATGCAAATCAAAACACTTCTATAAATATTTAATACCTGTTTTGATGTAAATTGAATGTCAGGTACTTCTTGTACTTCTTGATAATTGTAGTACAAAGGCAGACAACGTAATTTATTTTTCTCTTTCTGTTAATGGGATAAATGGTAAATTCAATTTATAGAGAATTCTTGATTTATTTAAATTTTTTTTGAAATATATATATTTTATATATATAATAAACCACTAATATATATATTGTATATAAATAAATAATAGCGTAAGCAACTGCAATAATCAGAATAATAAATACAGCAATGACAAAGCCTATTCAAAATGAATTCCTAATTATAGTTTTTTCCCCCCCCTAAAATCAAATGGTACATCAAGCTTCTACTATTATAGTTTATCCACAGATTATATAATAAATTATTCAGGAAAACTTACAAATGGGTTAGATACATTTCAAAATTTTTAAAACTTTATAGGTTAATTTTTTTCATAATAGTCACTTTAATCTTCAAAAAAGCAAACCTTTAGTGTAATTTTTATATTATCATTTTTCACAATGATGTATGAAAATATGCAGTCAATGAAATATAGAAAAAAAATTATGCTTCATCATATTTTCAGTTGTATTATCTAGGATCAGTTGAGGTATCAGTGACTTAAAAATAAATAAATAAATAAATAAATAAATAAATAAATAAATACAAATATTCACAAAAAACAATAGAAAGTTACATAATGTACATATATTGATATTAATTTTAAAACACTGGTTTGACATAATCCTGGATCTATATACTCATGGTAACGGTACTAGTAATCTCAGATTAATATACATAAGCTAGCCAACTTTGAGAAAATCAAGAACCTGTTCTCAAATCTTTTAACTATCCACAGTCTTGCTTTGTTGACATTGCTAGAGAGTCAGAAGAGTTAATGGAAATTTAACATGCCTTGTAACATGAGCTATGGGTAATGGAAAAGACAAGACAACAAAATGCTTTGGCTAATTTCTTAGTTAAATTTAATAAATCAGGAAGCAGTCTTTTGCTCCAGCTTTACTGGTTGTCCTTTGGTTTTAACTTTGATTGTAATTAAAATTTTGATGTCATTTTCAATTTAAATAACCAGAAATAGGTGTTGATTCAAGATCACCAGGCTTTTGCCCCATCAGCCATTAGTAATTAGAAATATTTGAGTGGTTATTGTTCTCCCTACATTCCTTTTGAATATATACTGACAGGTGCTATTCAGAGGATAACCACTTTCCCCTTGGTCTTAGGAATTTGTGAATCAATCCAATTAGAGAGCTTGTTAATGTGTGAAATGAGTTTGACAGATTTGAACTAAGCAACTGCAATTACTGCTGTTTTCTTCACAGGATCAGCATTATTTTCTACACATTTTTTTTTTTTTTTTCTGGCGATGGTGAATGGGCATTAAAAAGAGAATCATGTTTGACTGAAGACCCAGAGAATAAGATTTCCCATTCAGCATAAAATTTATTCCTAGGGACAGAATAGAGATTCTAAAATAATAATAATAATAATAATAATAATAATAATAATAATAAAATAAAAGAATTTCAAACCCTTAATTATATAATATTTACTTCTTGATCAAAATTTTTCATAAATTCTCATCACTTTTACAAAGAAAGAAAACTCTGATCCTTTGCAAAAACTTCAATCTAATGACCCTACATTATCTGGACTCTATTTTATTTTCTGATATATTTTCCTATCCACTCTTCATCTTTTTAAACTCAGTTTTAGCCACCTTGGCTTTTTTGACGATCCTTGAATAAAGTAAGCATATTCCAGCCTTTGTTTCCTCTTTTTATTTGCATATATTCTCTGCTGTCATATATTCCCATATACTCTCATGGCCACCTTCTGAATGACCTGCTTTATGGAAGACCCCATTAGAAACACCAATAAAAATGAAGGAATACTTTCTGTCAACACACATAGTACCATTGTGAACCACCTTTGACTTGGGCCAGTTTCCTTGATTAAACTTCCAGAATATCATACCATCTAATGTTGTCTTACTCTTCCTATTTTCTTTTTGCTTTGTTTTCTTTTTATTTTTAACAGTTATTATTATTAATTATAAATAACCACAACACATGTGCACATACACGCACACATACACACACATACTCTCCCACATGCATGACCACTTTTATTTTAGATGATCTCTCCTAGAATGGCACTTGAGCATAGTTACTTTCCAATGAATATCTAATGTAATTAAGAAATAAGTCTTTAATTATAAGACATGGGAGTTTTGGTCTTGATTGTTACCTGTTCATGCAAAGCCTTTCCTAAGTTTCATTTCATTGTATTCAATATGAAACATTAATGGTCACAGTACAGTTTATAAAATGTATGTCCTTTCTGATTGCTTTACAATACCAGTTCTGAAGAAAACCCAGTCCTCAGATTGGTGAGCACATGGATGTATAATCTCCTCTGACCTCAAGCAATGCCTAAGAGATAATGATCCTCCCTGTAGCAAAAGACAATTTAGTGCAGTGTTACTAAATGTATCCTATAAGTAAGGGAGTAGCCAAGATTAAAACCAGATAGTTTTTTAAGATCAAGATTCAAAACACTGCTCTTATTTCTACATTATACTTCAGCAAACACATGAATCTGCAGGTGTAGTAAAAAATTGGCAAATTATATGATAAAATGGACAAAACTTATTTGGTGTGGGAGTCATTATATCTTGAAAGCAGAATAATGATGTTGAAAACCTACAAATGAAGGGGAACTGAGGTTTCTCAATGCTTTCTGTCACGGGTTAGGTTAGGGTCAGATGGTCATATTCTATACTTAAGGTGTTTGTTTCTGTCTCTATTTTCTTTAAAATATATTTTTAGTGATTTCATAGAGAGGAAGGGAGAGGGAAAGACATAGAATCATCAGTGATGAGAAGGATCATTGATTAGCTGCCTCCTGCATGTCACCCACTGTGTATCAAGCTTGCAACCCCAGCATGGGTTCTGAACCAGAATTGACTCAACTAGGAATCTAACCAGTGACCTCTTAGTGCAAAGGTCAATGCTTAACCACTGAGCAACACTGGTTGGGCTGGACTCTATCTACACTTAAAAAAAAAAAAAAGTAACATGCTAATTGACCGTACTTTTGCGATATCAACCAGCCAGTCAGGAGTAAGTATTCAAATTAACTCAACAAAGATGGTGGGTTAATTTGCATATGCAGGTGCTGAGCAGCTGGGGATGGGGCAATGGCCTAGGCATTCCATACTACCCTAGTTGCTCTGAGATTCTGGGCAGTGTGGGAAGGCGGCTCCAGCCAGAGCAAAGGCAGTGCCAGCAGCCAGGGGAAGGAAGGCCCATTCTTGCACAAATCTTCATGCATCAGGTCTCTAGTTTTTAAATAAGATTATATTGATAGGTTTTAAGTGGACTTCAATTTGGGGGTAACATATTTAACCTAGTACTCCTATAGTATCCAGTGATTTCATCAAATTCTAACCTAGGTATTGCTATGAAGTTATTACTATAGATGTGATTAATATTTATAATGAAAGGCTTTTAAGTAATGAATATTATAGTCTATAATGTGGGCCTCATTCAATCATTCAAGTCCTTATTAAAAAAAAAAAGGTAGTAAACAATGAGCTTTCCTAGAGAAGAATAAATTGTGCCTCATTTTTGCAGCATCATCAAATTCTGCAAGAGAGAGAGAGAGAGAGAGAGAGAGAATGGAAAAGAGGTTAGGAGAGGAGAAGAGAGACAGAGAACAAAATTAATATAACATATAATCAATATATCATATATATTATATACATAATATATGTATATGCATAGAAAAAATACATATGTAAATATATATCATCTATCTCCATTGCTTCTATTTCTCTGGAAAGCTCTGTCATAGACAAGAAGTAGAAATTTTAATTTAAGAGAGGAGAGAACAGAATCTTAAATTTAGATCACTGAGGTATTTTTAAATAAGATTGTATTTTGGATTTACAATGATGGATTTATTGTAAGTCTTTGCCCTTTGTGTTTCCTTTAAAATATAGTCATTCCACAGAAAGAAAACAGATTAAATATATATAAAAGACTCCAAATATTATAAAGAATAATTTACTATATTGTTAATGAAGTAACACAAAAATAGACATGAAATGCACAGTTCTTAAACACATTAGGGAAATTATGTACAGAAATTATGTATAATATTTATTATAACATTAATCATTAAAACTCCTTCTAAGATAAAATGAACTGCAGCATAATAGGAAATATTGTAAGAAAAACTATCCAAAATAAAACACTGACATTATTCATAAAAATAAAAACAGCAATCTCAAGAGTTATAATATACATGTAATTAAAGTCACAGGGTAGGCTAGGATCAGGTAGATAAAAATGTTTGAAGAAATAATGGCCAATTTTTTTTTCAAATGTAATGGAAACAACAAATCCAGAGATCCAAGAAGATTTAAAAACCCAAAGTATAAGAAACATGGAGAAAACTGCAAAATAAATGAAAATCAAATTATTTAAAACATGTGTTAACATAACGATCTTAAAAGTAGTCAGTGAAAAAAGACAAATGTATTCAAAGGATCAAACTAAGATGAATAAACCTAAGGAGGCAGCAGATTTCTTGTCATAATTAAAGTTTAAAAAAAAAGAAAAAAGAAAAGAAAAGAAAACAGTACAGGAACTACTTTATAAAAATAAAATAAACCTAAAACCTTAGAACCTCACACTAAGAAAAAAATATATTCTGGAAAAATAAAGAAAAAATAAAGATGGTTTAGCCATAAAAATGCTGACTATTCATTATCAGATACTACACTACAAGGAATGTTAAAGAAGCTTTTTAGATAGAAAGGTATCTGGATTTTCACAAAAGAAGAAAAGTCATTAGAAATAACTTCACAGGAAAATATATACTTCTTTTCCTTATTATTTAAATCACTTTAAAAATAAGTGATCATGATTGATAAAAAATTATATCTCAGTGTGAATGTATAGCATGTAAGAAAGTAAAAGTACACAGTTTGAGAGGAAAGAAATGCAAGAGTACCTTTGTAAGATCTGATATGGTATAGAAAGTGGATATTATCACATGCAAGATAGACTTTAACAAGTTAAAATATTTATACTGTATATCCTATAGCACTGATTAAAATAATGACAAACAGTCATGGCTAACAAATAAACAAAGAAGATACAATAAAATGATAAAATATAAGCCTTAGCCTAATCTCAATATTCACCTTGGCCTTAAATCTAACTCAGACAATAATTCTAACTCTGATTTGAACCCTCAATTTAATGCATCCTCTTAGTACAACCTGAAGACAAAAGCCTAATTGCAAACATAGTCCTAAGTACACACACCTAATATTTTTTCCTTCCTCCCTTCCTTCCTTCCTTCCTTCCTTCCTTCCTTCCTTCCTTCCTTCCTTCCTTCCTTCCTTCCTTCTTTCCTCCTTCCTTCCTTTCTTCCCTCCTTCCTTCCTATTTTCCTCCCTTCCTCCCTTCCTCCCTTCCTCCCTTCCTTCTTTTTTCCCCAAAGGCCCGGTGCTCCTTCAGCCTAGCCTGTGCCCTCCTGAAATCCAGGACACCTTGGAGTAATTGGACAAAACTGGCTGTCAGAAATCCCCCAAGGGATGCAGTAGTGCCCGAAGCAGCAGGCAGCCAAGGTTAGGGGGGTGAGTGGTGGGAGGGAACCCTAGCCCTGGGCCAGGCACCAAGCCACACCCTGACCACCAGGGTCAGCTCCTACATTGAGTGTCTGCTCCCTGGTGCTCAGTGTGCATCATAGCAACAGGTCAAAGAGTCGACTGGTGGCTTAGGGTTTTATATATACGTTTGTATTTATTTATTTATTTATTTATTTATTTATTTATTTATCAAATACCCACCCTAAGATATGTTTTTTATGTGGGTTATCTATAATTGTCATAATAATCTTTATTTCCTTTATGTAATTTAATTTTTTTTCTGCAATCACACACACACTGTGGAATATGGCAGTTTCTCTAAAAAATAAATACTCAATAATAAAACATTAGCAACTGAACTTTTGAGCAATAATACTATTTTCTTTCTGTTGTCCAGTGTATAACTGTTATTCACTTTGCTTATATATGTATGTATATGTTTGTATATATGTATATGTAATATATATATAATATATATATTTGTTTTATTATTTTAGACAAACTGTTATTTGTGACATCAATTATAAATATAATAAATAAAAATTTTTATTTTACATTTACATATGCCTTCATATTATATTTATCTTCCTTTCTTTATGTACATCTGAGTTTCTGATCTATATTGTTTTTCCTCTCTCTAATACACTCCTTTTGAACATACTTTGCAAGGCAGTATGTTGGCAACAAATTTTCTCAGTTTAAGTTCATATGAGAAATCATTTCTTCTTAACTTTTAAAGCAGGGGTGGTAACCAGCCCTCAGAACTTATAAGGCCAGAGAAAACATTTGTTCTGGCCCTGCCAAGGCATTAGAGGTGAGTTAATAAATGTTTGATTAAATATAGCAGGCTATTTTTTATATTTTATTAATTTTTTACAGAGAGAAAGAGAGGGATAGAAAGTTAGAAACATCAATGAGAGAGAGAGAGAATCATTGATCAGCTGCCTCTTGCACACTCCCTACTGGGGATGTACCCACAACCAAGATACATGCCCTTGACCGGAATCAAACCTGGTACCTTTCAATCCACAGGCTGATGCTCTATCCACTGAGCCAAACCGGTTTTGGCAGCAGGCTAATTTTTAAGTTGATTATTTTGTATGGCCCTTGAATGGTGTTATAAATATCCAAATGGACGTTGGCAGAAAAGTTTCCCTGTTTCCCTTTTTATTAAAGTTATTGAGGTAACATCGGTTATAAGATTCTATAGGTTTCAACTGTACATTTCTGTGGTATGTGATCTGAATATATTGCATTGTGTGCCCACCAATCAGAGTCAAATCATCTTCTGTTGCCATGTGTTGGACCTCCTTTACCCTTTACTATCTCTACTACCCTTCTTTCTTCTGGTAACCAACATACTGGTGTGTGTGTCTATGAGGTTTTTTCTTTTTTACTCATTTGTTTCTTTCAGTTTTATATACCATGTATGAGGGAAATCATATGGTTCTTAATCTTTTCTATCTGACTTATTTTGCTTAGCATGATTTTCTCAAGGTCCATCATGTTGTCATGAATGGCAGTATTTCATGTTTTCTTATGGCTGAATAGGATTCCATTGTACATATGTACCACATCATCTTTATCCAATGATCTGTTAAAGGAAGCTGGCTGTTTCCATGTCTTGGCCACCATAAATAAGGCTGCAATGAACGTAGGGGTACATATATTTTTGTAAATAAGTGTTTTCAAGTTTTTCAGATACATACCCTGAAGGGGAACTGCTGAGTCATATGGTAACTTTATTCTTAATTTTTTGAGAACCTCCATTCTATTCTCCATAGCGGCTGTACCAGTTTATATCCCCACCAGCCATAAATGAGGGTTCATTTTTCTCCATAACAGCTCCAACATTTGTTATTACTTTTCTTGTTGATAATAGCCATTCTAACAGGTGTGAGGTGATATTCATTGTTGTTTTGATTTGCATTTCCCTAATAGCTAGTACAGGTGAACATGTTTTTCTTATAGCTGTTGCCCATTTGTATGCTTTCTTGGGAGAAGGGGTTGCTCAGATCCTCTGTCCATTTTTAATTGGATTGTTGGTCTGTTTAGTTTTGAGTTGTATGAATTATTTTTATATTTTGGATCTACCCCTTGTCAGAACTGTTGTTTGCAAATACCTTCTCCCATTCTGTCGGTTGCCTTATTATTCTATTATCAGTTTATTTTGCTATGCAGAAGCTTTTTGGTTTAAGAGAGTCCCATTCATTTATTTTTGCATTTATTTCCTTTGCCTTTGGGGTCAAGTTCTGAAAGTGTTCTCTATGACCAAGATCCATAAGTTTAGTACCTATGTTTTCTTCTATGTAATTTATTGAGTCAAATATATTAGCAACAGTTTTAATTTCCTAGTATGTTAATTCTAACATCCCTGTCCTGTTTGGTTCTGATATGTGTTCTGTCTCTTCAAATTGTGTGGAGTTATTTTTGCCTTTTGGCATGCTTTTTAATTTTTCCTGATAACCAGGCATGTAAGAGTAACAAGAACTGCTGTAATTAGGCCTTTGGTAAATGTGGTGATGAGGTGTGCCAAGAAGTGGGGGTGGGGAAGCATTCTGTAGTCCGAATTATTAGGTTTCAGTGTTTTACTGAGCCAATGCCTTTAGGCTGTGAACTTCCCAAATGTTTCTCAGTATTTTTCTGTCCCTTTAGGTTCGAGTTGGCTGGAGTGAGCTATTTCTCCTCTCCCATCTGGAAGGCTAGAGCTGAGCGGATTTGGGAATTACTTTTGCCCCAGTAGTAAGGCTTGTATAGTAACCCAGCACATTAAGCTCTGGTCAACTAGTTTCACAGGAGGACTGCCAGTATTAAGAAGAACTGATTGCTGCCATGTATTTCAAGATGTTTTCTCTTCCTCTCCATCATCCACAAAGATGAGGAGATGGTTTTTCTGATATTTGCAGAAGGAACCTGATTCAGCTCCTGGAGATACATCTCACAATTCATTACAGTGTCTAACTGGGACTTTTATTCCCTCAGAGTTTTTCACATTTAACCTCCAGGAACTTGTCATTTATAATTCAGGTTTTCTCCCTCAGCATTAGTTCCTGGGGCTATTTCTATGAATGAGCCTCTGGTCTGGTAAGCCTAAACTCTGTATTTTCTTGTCTATGTCTCCAATCTAGGGGCAGTGGTTTGTTCTGTGTCCTCCCCTTTCTTATAGCTCCTAAAAGAGTCATTACTGTTTCAGTCTCTTCAGCTCTTTACCTGTGGTGAGATGGAGCAACAACTTTTAAACACCTTGTGGGAAGAACCAAATATCAGATTTCTGTTGAATTGGTGTTTTATTTTCCCCCCAGTTTATTTTCTCTGTTTTCCAGATAAATTGTGTTAATTTTATGTTCTGTTAAGTTTACTGATTCTATTCTCTGTCATCTCTATTTTATTATTTAACCTGTTCAGAGGGGTTTTGTATAATTTGATGTTACTTACCCGTATTTTCTGGAGTCTAAGACGACTTTTGAAACGAAAAAAAGTCAACTGAAAATTGGGGGCAAAAGACCAAAATTGCACAAAAATTACCTGCAGATCTTGATGGCAAAGTAAGTTTTTTCTTTGAAGTGGGGGGTAGTCTTATACAGCGAATATAGGCCTAAACCTAGGTTTTAACTGTAAAATTAGGGGGTCGTCTTATATGCCGGAAAATACGGTAATTTCCTCAAGTACTATAATTTTGGTGTTTCTTTTTGTAAATTCTATACCTTTCCTGAGAATTTTTTGTTTGTTTGTTTCAATGAAATGTGTATTTAACCATGGAATAGTTTTTAGACATTTGCTTTCAAATTCTTGTCCTGTAATTTCAACATATGGTTCAACTTAGTGCTTCTCTCAGTAGTCTGTCATTTCACCTAATGTGATTCTCTTGGTTCATAGGATAAAGAGTGACATTGGGATGTATCCTGGAGTGTAAGAGGTATCCCAAGGCTGCGTAACTCTGGGCAAAAATGGGTGTGGTAGAATATTCCTACCAATGCCCCTGACTGCCTCAGTATCTTCAAATTGGGAGGAAAGTCACAGTTTGTGGGGCTTCCCAGACTGGGTCACTTGGGATGGTTGTATGTCTCTGATACTATGAAATCAGCCCACTTGCTGTGATTAAATTCCTCTTTCCCGTTCTTCCTGCTTGTCCAAATTTCTCTGAGGACAGAAGTAGAATTTTAGAGCCACAAGAATAAAGAAGCTCCCTGCACCAGGTCTCATGTTGCAGCTGAGTTTCTCCTAGCAGTAATGCCAACAATCTCAGGGTTTTTTTGTTTGTTTGTTTGTTTGTTTGTTTGTTTTTTCGGGGGGGGGAAAGAAAAGTCTTAGGTTTGGCAGAGTACATCTCTTTATGATTTCTTTCTGTTAGGTTCCCAATACATTTCCCTTATCTGGTGTGCAAATCTAATCTAATGTGGTCAGAGAGATTTTCATTCAATCTGGGTGAGAAATTGTATTTTTTGCCCTCTTCTGCTGCTTGGTTGAACAACAGGAAATGCTGGGTCTAAGTAGCCATCCCTTTATGGGTGAGCTGGATGCAAGGTACTGCTACTGCAGTATTCCTCCAGTGTCCCTTCTTACCACATTTCATATTTGTCTTCAGTTGTTCCTTGTATCATTTTTTGGGGGGAGGGGAGGGCAGGTAGTTGTAATTGTATGTACTGGGAGGGTCATGGGAAAATGGACTTATGGCATCATGTCTGGACAGGGAGTGACCTGTGGCATTCTTCTTGCAGTGTAAACCTGAGGATTCATAAACATTGCACTGAATCACAGTCCTTAGGCAGAGCTTGCCAACCTAAATATTTGGGAAAATCCCCAAGTGATTCTGATCAGTAGAAAAACTATACAGATAAACTGCTACTTTCGACACATGCAATTTCTAAACATGGGATAATGTTTTAACCTAAATTGTTAACTAGGCTTTGTATTTTAATAAATATTTGGCTTGTATGTGTAGTTTATAATCATGCTGCAGGTTTTAAAGAAGCTATTGCAATGTAATTATGCTATTCCCAGGAATTTATTAATTCTCCAGAGCTAGTTATTTTGAAATGTATCCCTATAAATTTTCAAAGCAATTAAGGATTGGTTAAAAGATGTCCCTTTGAGGTTAGTTTCATTAAATAATGGCTGGGAAAAAGAAGAGACTGGACAAACTTTAGGCTTAAATTATCAAGGTAGCCCATATAAACATGAGATTTAGTCATGTTATTTATATTATGCTGTGAAGACACTTTCTCTTGCTTATGGGTAGTAAAATAAAAGATGGTGCTGAGTTTAGTAGAGATCACACAAAAAAAGTTCAATTTATTTCCATAGGGAATTATTATAGTCTGATCTGGTGAGTTTTTAGCTAATTTGAATATGTGAAAACTATTGTGGAAACATATCTCAAAACATTTTGTCCTTGATGGATAATAATTTTAGGATGTTACAGTTACACTTAAAGAATTCAGGATTGTACTCATTATATTTGTGCTTTCATTCTGCATGTCTCCATATTCCATTAGGAATAAAAGGAAAATCAATGTCCTTCTTTTTCTGACAAGAAATCTTTTAATAAAAGTAGCAATGATTGCCCTCTAAGAAATGTTCTAAATGTGTCAATCTAGATGAAGAAATAACAACCTGCTTGTTAATTTTTATTCTGCTCCTCAGTGTGGTTTTCTTAATTGGAGAGACATAGAATCACGGCATAATTATCCAGAGGCCAGCACCCTGTTCCTCATTTCTGTTGATTTTCTGTTCTTTTCAAAGTTAAGTGAAAATAGCTAATACTTATACAACTAAAACCTAATTCTTAAAAAATGATATATCATCCTTCTCCAAGAAATATTTTAGTCAATTGTAGAGCAAAACTTTGTAGAAAAAAAATAAATATTAAATAAGCACATTCTGGGAAGATAGTTTAAAGTAATTTAAAGGTAAAGCAGAGAAAAGGCTAAGCAAAGAAACAACTATTGTGCTTAATAAATCACTGAGCATCTGTATATATAGAAGGCTAAGATGCTAAGTGTCTGACTGTCTGACCAGTCATTATGACACGCACTGACCACCAGGGGGCAGATGTTTAATACAGGAGCTGCTGTGACATGCACTGGCCATTTATGTGGACCTGGCACTCACAAAGCAACACTCAGCTTCGCCCAAGTGGGAC
This sequence comes from Pipistrellus kuhlii, assembly GCF_014108245.1. NCBI lineage: Eukaryota > Metazoa > Chordata > Mammalia > Chiroptera > Vespertilionidae > Pipistrellus > Pipistrellus kuhlii. The sequence goes on along the minus strand of NW_023425438.1, from coordinate 44,470,610 downwards.
GTAGGCCCTGCCACCACCCCAGAGTGACAGCACACTGAGTCATAGCTGACACTGCCCAGACCCCATGGTGCAAAATGCAACCCTCAGCCCAGCCCTCCCTGGAAACGGTCTCAGTGGGTGCCGGGTAATGACATCATGTAGCAGAGCCTGGCTTCCTCTGTTTTTGTGCACCGGGCCTCTAGTATGTTAATATGACATATGTGCATTATCCAGATTTATATACTATTGCTGACCTCTATTGATTTGTATATTTTTTAAATCTATTAAAGAGTCTTTTTTTAAAAAATATATTTAATTGATTTTTTACAGAGAGGAAGAGAGAGGGATAGAGAGTTGGAAATATCAATGAGAGAGAATCATTGATCGGCTGCCTCCTGCACACTCCCCACTGGGGAAGTGCCAGCAACCAATGTACATGCCCTTGACCTGAATCGAACCCAGCACCTTTCAGTCCTCAGGCCGACGGTCTATCCACTGAGCCAAATCGGTTCCGGCAAGAGTCTTTTTTAATAATAATAATACCTCACACCCAACTTTTGGCCAGAACTCATCACTGCTCTTCATCCATTTGATGTATGGGTAGTACTATTTGTGCTCACCATAGTAGAGTATACAAGGCTCAGCTCTATGAGATTTCTTTTCAAATCTCATTGATGCTGTCAGTGTATAGCCTGTTGAAAATTAATCAGATGATAAAAACTCCGAAACTAAATTTAGAGTGAAGCTCTTTTTTTTCATATCCTCTGATAATATTCCTGGTGTTTGTCATGGCATTATTGGTAAGAATAGAAAATATACAAGGATTGTGAAATATTGCTCAGAGGAATCTCTTTTGTTATTTACATATCTTTTGGTCTATGTGCATTCCTTAGAGTATGTTGTAGGCATTGTTAGCCTTACATGGCAGATATCATAATATTTGGGAAATCCCCTGTGGGCCTATAAACTAAATTAGAATCTGTATTCTATTTTTCAGTGTAAGATCCAAAGATGCTAGCTATTGAAATAACAGTCCCACAAGTGACAGTAATAATGATAATAGTAGAAACAAAATAAAAAGAAACAAACTAAAAGAACATATATCATTCCCATGGTAACAAATCCAAAGACTTTCACATTGCCCAGATATTTCTATATGGTAATAATAACTTTATTTATAGAAAATTATATTATGCCCTTTGTTTTTTACATTGTAAACTGAAAGAGAGTAATGAACCTTATAAGTATTTGCAAGCATAGTTGCATTTTCATCAGTTTTTTGGTTACCATAAACGTCTATCCATAGCAAATATGGTACCCTGTTTCCCCGAAAATAAAACAGTCTTACATTAATTTTTGTTCCCAAAGATGCGCTAAGTCTTATTTTCAGGGGATGTCTTATTTTTCCATGAAGAAGAATACGGTACACATTTATTGTTAAATGAAAATAAAGGAAATTTATTACCTGTATACGGTATGGTAGTACGGTAGTTGTCAACACAAAGGAGACAAACTGTGAATCCTACAGTATCAAGAATTTACTCATTTATTCAATGACAATCATGTCATCATCTTGTGGAACATCATCATAACAATCCAATTCCTGAATTTCCTGGTGAATTTCTTGTGACTCAATTTCTTTCAGAATCAGTGGACCAAATCTCTCATGTTTAACCTAGGGGGGGGCCTTATTTTCGGGGGATGCCTTATATTTCACTCAGAAGGAAACCTGTAAGTAGGTCTTATTTTCGGAGGATGTCTTATTTTCGGGGAAACATGGTAGTTACATGATAATTACATTGATGTAATGCACTATTTGACCTTTCTCATATCATTCTCTGGTGTTGTCTTATCATGGACTTGCAGTAACTGGCCTGGTCATGATGTTGCTCATTCTCTTTGTCTTAAATTCTTTACCCAAACCTGTCTTTTTTATCAAAATTTTCCATAATCACTCCAACCATCTCTGACAACTTGATTTTCTCAAGTGTATTGATATTTATTATCTTGATAACTGGCTGTTTTATACTTTTACAGAGTTCATAACTTTCGCATCCATATGATTTACCTTTGGCCTAGTTGAAAGCTCCACAGAATGAGGTTCATGGAATAGAACTCTGAAGTGGCTGTGTAAAAGGATGGTCCAGGACATGACCACTCTGTCCTGTGACCTGGGCCCAGCCCAGAAGAAAGGTTGCTTTCTGCAAACCCCACTTACATACTGTAATTGTGACTATAATTATAATTGGTGTTCATTCTGACATAAAGCATCATTGCTCTCATGACTCCTGTTATGTGCTGGTTCCTGGAACAGGTTGTTGTCCAGACTTGGTCAGGCATATAAAGTAAGTTCCACACTGTAGCGTTAATGTATTAGCACCTGTAATTACCCACCCCACCCCGCGTCCCTTCACCCTGAGTAATTCTCTGGCTCCTGCCAAGAGGTGTGGGGATTTGTTTTGTCTTTCAGTTGCTCAAGATGCATCCTGCATATAAATGTCTCCTAATGTATTCTATTAATTACTGGACTGGAATAGCCAACCTCTTTCTTTGGTCTTTCCCTGCCCTCTGCTTATGGAGATAAATTTTCATTCTCAGGGCTTTCCCCTGAGTCTGAATGTACAAACCATATTATGGCTTTGGTACTAAAAATGTCATTTTTAGAATCAGCTAATAGGTATCACCGGGTAACTTCTTAAAAATGTGCTATCTCAGAGCCCTCCAAAAACCAACTGAATCAGAATTTGCAGGAAACAAGCTTCCCAGGTTCATATGACCATTATAGTTTGAAGCATTGACCTTAAACATATCAACCCCATATTAGCTAACTGAATGATTAGTACTTTATTAGTTTAATATTAGTTTCCTATGAGTACCATAACAAATACCCTAATCAGGGCAGCTTAAAACAAAATAAATTTATTTTCTCATGGTATAGACCACCAGAAGTTGAAAATCAAATTTGTCTGCAGGGTTTGTTCCTTTTGAAGATTCTAAGGAAAAACCATCCTGCTCCTCTCTCATAGTTTCTGGTGTTTGTGGGTAATTCTTTAATATTCTAATCCTATAAATGTGTCATCCCAATCTTTACCTACATCTTCACACTGCCTTCTCTACTATCACTGTGTCCCCTTCATTCTTATAATAAGACATACCCTAAACCCAAGATGATTTCCATCTCAAGACATTAAACTAATTATGTTTGCAAAGATTTGATTTCAAAAAATCAAATCACATTCAGCAGTTCCAAGTGGACATGAATTTCTGGAGAAAAAGGAGGGAAACAGTATTCAACTCACTGCAGCTGTGTGAAGGGTGGCCGTGCTTTACTCTTATCATTTTAATTGTAAAGCAGATGATGACCACTCTTTTATCCCAGGACTCAAAAACACTGTGGGAGATTATTATTGACAGAGGTCAAACTGATAATTTTTATTGTGGCTACCGCTCCACAATTGAATAAATCCAAAGCCTAAAATTAAAATGATGGTTCTCTCCGCCGCCTTCTCTCTCTCTTTCTCTCTCTCTCTCTCTCTCTCTCTCTCTCTCTCTCTCTCTCTCTCTCTCTCTCTCATTCTCTTGTTCACACAGGCACACACACACACACACACAATAAACAGGCTTTTCTAACTCTAAAAGTTGGTAGTATGGAATTCCCATAAGTCTCTTTTGAGATTTATTCTTTCCATTAAATAACTACAAAGTCAGCTGTCTTTTTTATGTGCATCTGCATATAGGCACTTTAAGAAAATGTAATGCTGTCCTTGCGTTCTCTGCACCTACTGTTTTTATTTTTCATGGCTACCATAGAAGTAAATGAATATTTATAATGATTGTATTTTCTATTTAAAGTCCATTTTCTTACAGCTAATAATGAAATGATCGGCTAGTTGTATTTACTGTGAGCTCTTTACAGATGTTTTCCCAGAATGCTCTTCAAATTACAGCATGCTTTTTGCCTCCCAGAATGTTACTTCATTGTATATACTAATAAATAGATACCCAGAGGCTTTTAAAGTAGAAGAAGCAATTGGAAAACAAAAACAAAAAAAGTAAGTTAGCATATGTAAATAAGTATGCCTTTCTATAAATGATGATCTTGGAATTTTTATTTTTTTAATATTTTACTGATTTTTTACAGAGAGGAAGGGAGAGAGATGGAGAGCTAGAAAGGTTGATGAGAGAGAAACATCGACCAGCTGTCTCTTGCACACCCCCTACAAGGGATGTACCCTCAACCAATGTACATGCCCTTGACAGGAATCTAACCTGGGACCCTTCAGTCCGCAGACGGACGCTCTACTGCTGAGCCAAAACGGTTTTGGCTGATCTTGGAATTTTTAAATGTCACTCTCCTCTATTTGCTAAAAATGTCTCACATTAAGTCACTGACAATCTTATTGTGGAATTTCCTCAAAATACATTAGATAGTAATAGTAAATATTATTTAAACATTAGGAAGGATTTATTTAATATATGAATTGGTCAGTACATGTTGGGTGTGACAATGGAATCAGATACTTGGGCAAGACCCTGGAAATGAATGCCTCTTTACATTTCAAACCCTAGGAGTCTGGCTTGTCTCATATAGTCCAGACCCCTCTGCTCTAGTTTGCTCAGGAGAATCTAGGTTTATAATTTATTTTTCTGGCTTAATTAATGATACTGATTCTCTTTTTTATTTTTATGCCTATTTTTACTTTCAAAATTCTTCTGTTTTAGATGATAAATTATATGGTGATCATAGTTTTAGGGATATTTTTGAATCCATATTGAAGTGAATAATTTAAAAGCATTAGATTATTTATTCTTATCTAATGGAATTTATTTTTGTTCAAATTCAGAATTAATTGAAACTCTTTTAAGCTTTAAAACTGAATTTCACAGGAGTCAAAGATTTATTTTGGGTTACTAGAGATTTGAAAACTATTACAGAAGATATGAGCCCTACGCTGATATATAATATACAATCACATACAATTTATAATAAAAATTATATATATACTTCCATCCTGGAAAATTGAAAAATACTACTTTTATGTGAGATTATGTAAGACTAAATATTTTATATTTCTACCTTATACATTTCAAAGGACATGTCCATGGGGATAATAATTAATTAATTAATTTATTACTTAGATTTGACCTATGCTTTCACATACTCCTGAGAATAACACATACTACTGACAATAAAATAAATAAGGTTTATATTTATGTCAATATATTTATAAGAGTCTATCAGATTTTCAAGTAATTCTTACATTTAACCTCTGACCCATTCATTTGGTTAAGGAATTTTTTTGGGGAAACACCTTTAAATAATTTATGCATAATCAATTATATCAACAGATTTCTTTTGCAATAGGAGTAAAGTTATCTTAAATGTCCATGCTTGAATCAATGCTTCAAACACATAGAGAGAGGAGCTTACTCTTGGAACCTTATACTACAGAAATTGAGATAAAGAATGACAGTACAAACTGATCTTGATAGCTCATAGCTCAACAGTTCCTTTCTTTCTTCCATAAATCATAGAAGCTTGGTTAGTGTTCACATCAATCACATGGGGGTGCTCCATTGGTAGCCTTATTAGGTGTTGATACAAGAAGTGAATATGAGCATTTGTCTCTACAAGAAATTAAGTAGACATCCACCCAGTCCTTACAGCTGGTGCCAGGGGCACAGTGGAGGTCAGTGGAGGTTGAGCTCTGTCACATGGCAGGCCTTATGCACTGACTTCCCATCCATTTCTGACTTTGTGGATCCTCATACTGATGTCTAAACAGGGCCCTTGTAATAAACCCTCATTTCGCACAGACCTAGATATTTAATCAGCTTTGTCTTTCCTTATGTGAGAGTTTAAGGGGAAGCATCTCGATTAGCTGGCAAAATAACATGGTTGATGGTATAAACTGGAGAGGAAGAATAGGCCATTACTACATAGGTTCACATGTGCATTTCCATTGTAGCTATTTGGAGACACTGAGGTGATGGCAATGAGTGCTGTAAGTTGTTTTTTTAAGACAATAATAGGTGATTCTACTTGGGGATGCATCAGCCACAGTGCCAGAAATAACCCAATTAATGTCTCTAACAGAGGAACCATTTTTTAAAAATATATTTTATTTATTTCAGAGAGGAAGGGGAAGGGGTGAAAAGAGAGACAGAAACATCAATGATGAGAGAGAATCATTGATTGGCTACCTCCTGCCTGCCCCACACAGGGGATTGAGCCTGAAACCTGGGCACATGCCCTGATTAGGAATTGAACCGTGACCTCCTGGTTCATAGATCAATGCTTAATCACTGAGCAGCACCAGCCTGGCAACAGAGGGAATATTAAACAAGACAGAAAACTAAGGCAGCAAACAGGAGGGCAAAAGGTATAACAGAGCTTTAGGTTTGGGGGCAGTTGAGAATTATGACTTTGACATTCATTAACTGTCTAACAACTTTCAACAGGTATTCTCTCATCTGTAAAAGGAGACAACATTATCTCAAGAAAGTACTTGATCAAATAGAATAATATGTATAAAATAGCCTAGTGCCTGTTATAAAATACTAGAAGCCTGGTTCACGAATTTGTGCACTGGTGGGGTCCCTTGGCCTGCGCCCTTTTGCAATCAGGGACCCCCTCGTAAGATGTCAGGTAGCTGGTTTCAGCCCGATCCCCTCTGGCCCAATCTGGACAAGAGGAAACCCAATCCTATGCATAGAGCATCTGCCCCCTGGTGGTCAGTTTGTGTCACAGCAACCGGTAGACTAGTCATTTGGTCACTTAGGCTTTTCCATAAATAGATGCTAAAATATGTTCACTAATAATGTTGTTGTTGCTGTTATTGTTATAGAAAAAATGAAGACAGAGATTTGAGGGCCAGATGAAGACTGACAGTCTTGCAGATCCCTGTGTGTGACAAACCATTACAGGGTTGTGCTGGTTTTAAATAAGAAGTGATGAGGGTTCCCACATTACTTGGGAATACTGTTACACTGCCACTTGCTCAGCAGTAAAATCTTTCTGAAATGAATTCTGATTGTTTAGCTTCTTGACAATGAAAGATATCCAGAATCAGCATCATAATTCAAAGTATTGCACTTGCACTGTTTTTGCCACTCTGCAGTAAAAAAAAGGAAAAAAAAAGAAAAAATGTTTATCTTATGGGACAAGTCCTGGCTGGTGTGGCTCAGTTGAATAATGTCCTATGGGCCAAGTGGTCACCAGTTTGATTCTTGTCAGGGTACATACCTGGCTTGCCAGCTCCATCCAGTAGGGGGCATACAGGAGACAGCAGATGGATTTTTCTCTCTCTCTCCCTTTGTCTCTAAAACCAATGAAACGTGTTTGTTTGTTTTTAAATGGGACAGTTTACAGCAATTATTATTAAGAAATTTTTAGTTACAAATTACCACTTCCCTGGCCACCCCAAAGGAATATAAATAAGGATTTGCTTAATTCATCATGTTCTTGCATGTGAGCTGTTTCCTGAAGACAGCGCAGTAAATTCTACATGCACAATCCTTAGGCTTAAGTTTTAGAGGAATCTCCAGCTGCTTTACATTTTCCTCATTCTGTGTATTTCCCTAGATTAGAGGAGGGAAGAGGCTGTTTTATTTTTGTTTTTAAATATTAATGGCATTTAACTAGCAAAATATTTACTAGTATGTGAATTTCAGATACTTGAGCAGTCCCTCCCTTCCCCAGTTGCCCCTGCTGCTACATCCAATATGAAGAGAGAAACAATTCTTTGAATGCCAAAACCTTTAATCAACATTTAGATATTCTTTTATACAGTGCATTTTATGTGCAGTTATAAAATTTCTAGTTCTACACTCCTCCCTTGGACAATTTTTGAAAAGGGTGGTTTGATTGGTTTGCTCAGTTATTTATTATCATATTGTATTACTGTCAGTGAAATTGACCATGAAAGTGTGAATTAAATAGTTGATCATAAAATAAAGCATTCTTGGCATGCGGAACAATGACAAAATAACACAGAGCTGACTTATTTTAATTAAAACCACCCCTCTCCTGGCTTACTGAACTGTTCTGAACGCTAGTGAGACACTAGCAAGTATTGCAAAAGTCTGCGTAAAGAGCTAACGATATCCAATTTAATTCATTCCAACCCTGTGACTATCTGTGTACAAGATTCCAAAGTTTAATCATTTAACATGCTCTTTCTGGTGGCAGCATAGAGGAGATTTGGTGACCATGTTGTAAAGGTTTCTAATGAAAGTATTTAAATATGGGACATAAGGATTTGGTGCAAACCAATAACCAGCATTGCTAGATCCTTTTACTCATTCCTTTTCCATGATCCCAAGTGACAATTCAAAGTAGAGGTAGGTAGGCAGGTAAGGACAAGTCAGGAAGGAAGTAGATGCCAAGAGGGTTTTAGTGGATGTCTGTGTCCTGCCCTGATCTCTGCCCCAGCTGCCTTAAGTGCTAATTGGTAACTTCCAACTGCAAAAAAGACTGGCCTTCTAGCCTCAGGACTAACTGGATGGAGAAGACACACATACAAACACACACACTCATATAGGGACATTTTGGGAAGTGATAAATATGCTTAATTGTAGTGTATCATAGGTGTATGCATATGTCCAAATTTACCAAGATGTACTCATTCAATGTGTGCAATTTTTCTATATCAATATACCTAAATAAAGCTATTTTTCAAAAACCTAACAAAAATAAGACAAAAATCTCTGGTGATATTTGTGCTTAATAGTTTACTCAAGGATTCTATTCTTGTTTGCCTTTTTTTCTCTGCCCCATGTTGCTTTACTTTGAAAGGACTTTTTGGGATTAAAATAGGAGTTTTAGGGGTAAAATATTCAGGTTTAGGAAACTTTAAAAAATGAAAGGGCTTATGAAAAGAAAAAAACAACACAGGTCTATAGAGCTGCAAGGGTACAATTCCATAGGAAAAGGGAACTGGAACAGCAGAAGGCACATTTCCATAGAATAAGGGGACTGGGAGCTGCAGAAGGCTATACATTTGCAGAATAAAGGGAAGAAAGCCCCTCATTCACAGAGAGAAGGAGAAAACCCAGAAGAAATAGGGAAACAATGACAGAAGAGAGGAGGAGAGCATTACATGTCCCATGTGAGGTTCAACCTTTGAGCTCTGAAGTTGCTATAGGGACCAAATCAAAGGGGAATAGTGACCACTCAGAGGGGATATCAGGGTACAAAGATCTGCAGCCTTTATAAACCTTAGAAAAAAGGGACTCAGTGTCCCTCCCCATGTGAGAGTCTGTACTTGTTCTTCAATAAATTTCCACCTTTATTTATATCATCTTCCTCTGTGGTTTCATTCTTTGACTCCTATGGACAAAGAGCCTAGGCTGTGGATTCCATCCCCAGTTGGGGTGCATATGGAAATCAACAAATCATTGTCTCTCTTATATACATGTTTCTCTTTCTCCCTTCCCCTCTTTCTAAAATCAATAAAAACACATCCTCAGATGAGAATTTTTTTAAAAAAAGAAAAGACAGCCCTGGCCAGTGTGTTCACAGTTTAGAGTGTCAGCCCATGTAAAGAAGGGTCATGGATACAATTTCTGGTCGAGGGCACAAACATGGGTTGCAGGTTCAATCCCTGCTCTGGAGCATGTGCAACAGACATCCAATCTCTTCTCTCTCTCTTATCTCGTTCATATTTCTATATCTCTATCTCTATCATTCTCTATCTTGTTATCTCTAAATACCAAGAAAAAAATTTCCTTGGGTGAGGATTAACAACAACAACAACAACAACAACAAAAAGGCATTTGGATTTTGAACAGAATTGCAGTAAATCTGTATATTGCTTTGGGTGATATGGCCATTTTGACTGTGGATTCTTCCAATCCATTAATACAGCCTATCTTTCCATTGCATTGTTTCTTTTTTAATATTTTTAATAATATGTTGTAGTTTTAAGTATATAGGTCCTTCATATCCTTTATTAAGTTTATTCCTAGAAATTTTATTCTTTTGGTTGTAATTGCAGAAGAAATTGTGAGATGTGCTTTGTTTCAATTTCTACCTCTGAAATTTCATGATATCATATAGGAAAGCAGTGAATTTTTATATATGGACTTTTGTATCCTGAAACTTTACTGTACTTGTTTATTGCTTCTAATAGTTTTTGGTGGTTTTTAGAGTTCTCTATAAACAGAATCATATCATCTGCAAAAACTATTACTTTTACTTCTTCCTTTTTTAAAAAATATATATTTTATTGCTTTTTTACAGAGAGAAAGAGAGAGGGATAGAGAGAAACATTGATGAGAGAGAATCATCGACCAGCCACCTCCTGCACACACCCTACTGGGGATGCGCCTGCAGCCAACGTACATGCCCTTGACTGGAATCGAACCCGGGACCCTTTAGTCTGCAGGCCGACACTCTATCCACTGAGCCAAACTGGTTTTGGCACTTCTTCCTTTTCAATCTGAATGCCTTTCATTTCTTTCTCTCACCTGATTGCTAGATCTTCTATAATTATGTCAAATAAGAGTAGTCAGAGTGGGCATTATTATCAGAGAATTCCAAATAGTAGTTTTACAAAATATGGATTAGCCTTCTCACTATGTCTATCCACAATATATTTTTAATGATAGATTTTGATAGCTTCTACTCTCCCTGGAACAACTGCTAAAAATAGTTCATAAAAGCTCTAGATGGCTTGACTCAGTTGATATGGCATCAGCCCACAGACTGAAAGGTCCTGGATTTAATCCCAGCCAAAGGCACATAGCTTGGTTGCAGGCTCAATCCCTGGCCCCAACAGCCCCTGGTTGAAGCACATGTGGGAGGCAACCAATCCATGTGTCTCTCTCACTTCCATATTTCTCTTTGTGTTTCTACCCCACCCCTCTTCTTTCTCTAAAAATCAATGAAAAAATATCCTCTGGTAAGGATTAGCAATAAAAATAGTTTATAAAGTAACCATCCCAGACCCCCCTCCCCCCACACACACATTGATATCTGGAAATCTCCACTAAGATGCATCCTATGGTTCCCACTAGAACCCTTGATCAGCAGTCACCAAAGAACACTGACTCTATTCTTTGTGACCAAGTAGGCTTTTGCCACCCAGAATTCCACTTAGTTGAGTCTCAGTACTGTCCCTGATGGCCATGAGAATTCCTTCCTTAGTAAATACCACAGAATCACATATTCTGTACAGATTCAGGGAGAATGGCCTCCAGGCTTAGTGTATGTCATCTGATCACAGAATCTGCAGTCACAATGACTCCTTTTAGTTGTAAGTCACTCATAAAAAGTATGTGTCTCTGTAAGTCCTCTGGGCAAAAAGATTGATCCTTGCTTCAAAGGCCCGAGGCAAGAATAAACACAACAACTCCATTCATTGGAAAAATCTCAAAAATAGCTGAGAGAAAGATTTTAAAGATTTTTATTGGAAACCTGGTTTATAAATGTAACCAAACAATTGTATTATTATTGTTACTCCACTAATTCAAATTGTGCTCCCTGGCAAGTAACAACATTTTTTATTTTATTTTCATTTTTCTCCTTTATTGGCTCACAGTAGCTTAACCTGCCATTCATTACATGACTGTCTTTTGGATTGTTCCCAGCAAAATTATAACACTGGTAGGATTGACTTAGATATTCTAACTCAGATCCATATTTGCTACTGCCATTCACCATTCCTATATTTACTTCCCTCAGAAACTGAACTAATTTGTTGCTAAACATATAAATAATTAAAATTTTTGAGTAGTTAATTTAAAATATTTCAATGGTGTCCTATATGAGCATTTTGCTGGCTTGGGAGTAGAAACATCAGTTATATTGCCTCTTTTCAAGGAGCATGTGTTTGACTGCAGGAGGTAAAAAAAGAGAACTAAGTAACCTCACAATCATAACTTTGCTTATTATGCTCAGAAAAGAGATTATGGACACAAAATGGCATCAGAATAAAGAAAATATTTCAATCAGTAGGATGATTTGCAATGTTTTTGTGAAGAATGGGTAGTGTTTTTTGTTTTGTTTTTTTTAAATGTATAAGTTGATTCCTGGTGCAGACAATACCTGAGTTGCAAAATACATATGTGTAAAATATCATAAAGAAGTTAGGTATGGCTGTACATGTATTAGGAGGCAAGAGGTGGGGTGTGGCAAGTGAGTAGTTGGCAGAATTTTAGGCAAAGGAAGTCAAGTCAAATATTTTCTTACTAGTCAAAGAGATTTGCTTTTATTTTTTAACCTAAGAACCAGAATATGTTAAGACGGAGTATCAACATGATTAAATTTGACAAGATGAGAACCTATTTAAAAATCTAAAGCAATAGAAGGTAATGTATAGCACCTCCGGGCAACATATGCTTTTAACCAAAATAGGCAATGTCCTTGGGTGAATAATCAAAGACATAATCTTTTGAACAGATTTTCATATTAAACCCATAGGATTTAACTTATTAACCATTGCACAATAATAATCTTTTAAATTATGAAAGGAGAAGGTGAATTGGCTTCCAAGAAGACTTTAATATACTTAAGCAACTCTTCAACTACTTCATAGTTTTTCTAACCTTCAGATCCATTGCCAGGGGATTAAGTTGCCTCGAGGCTCCTAAAATAAGGAAGAGATGTGCCAAAGGCCATTCTCAGGAAAGAAGGGTGATGTCAAGTTGCTGTCTAAGTTGATACATTGTAGAATGAACACTCAGAATTACATTAAAACTCCAGAGAATAAACTTTACTCTCATCCTATGGCCAATTTAGAAAGTTTTTGGTCTAAAAGCCAACCTACTGCTAATCTGTGAAAGTGTGTGTGTGTGTGTGTGTGTGTGTGTGTGTGTGTGTGAGAGAGAGAGAGAGAGAGAGAGAGAGAGAGAGAGAGAGAGAGAGAGAGAGAGAGAGAGAGAGATTACTCTGATCAGAATCTTTCAGTCACTTCACAATCCAGTCTGGACTGAAAATCTAGGATAAGATGCCCTCCATACACTGACTCTGTCTTGTATTTGCATTTCCTCCTCCCACTATTATTAGATATCTCTAATGTTTGGACCTTTCTAAAGGAATGGGTCAGAAGGCAGGAAGCATAAATGTATGTAAAATCTAAAATTCTGGAAGAATATAAAATTGCTTAGGCTTGATCTTTTTTTACCATTGTTTGGCCATTTTCGCACAGTGAGTATCCTTCAAATTCTTTAAGCAAACCAGATCTGTGTGATTGTCTTTAAATCAAACTAAGGTCCAGCACCAGAGTGCATATTATACTTGTCTGGAGATATTTTTTTTTTAAATATTGGTACATGAGACACACTCCAGACTCATTCATTGTTCTGGGGTACAGACTGAGCAGCAATATTATTTATCATCTCTGTGGGTGTTATTATTATACATTAAAAGTTGAAAACTACTAAAGCAGAACAAGAAAAAGTTGGTAGCTGTGAACTATGTGCCCTATTGTGAAGTTAGTCTTTACTGAATCCAAAGACAGGTAACACATAAGAGGAAAACTTAGCAACTAATTACATCAGCATCAACAATGCATTCAAAAATAAATATCTATAGAATACTTGATATGATCCAGGAATTAAATCTCCACTTGGAGTTTAATTCTAAATAAGACAGAGACTCTGTTCTTGAGGAGCATACAGTGAATGCCATGGTTACCAATAACCTGGCAAATCTTGGGAATAAAGAGTAATTGTTGTACTTCATTTTAGGTAAATTAGTCTTCAATTAAAATTATCAATTGTTTAGTAATAAATCTAATGAAAGTTGTGAAAGGTATTTATACAGAAACATGTCAAGCTTTACCCGAGTGTGAGTTTCATCTCTGGTATGGGATATAAAGTTGCCAGCAAACTGATTCTTCCATACATACATATAAATTTAAACTCAATATAAAACTTTAATTGTATAAAATATCTCAAAAATGTATATTTGGCGGAAGTGGAATCTTGCAGGAAAGGTCTAGTACAGTTAAATTCCTTGTCCTCATAGCACTTGTCTGGGGAAGGCTAGAGTTGAGCTTAAACCTCATGGAAACATGCAACCTTTCTAGCCTAGGAAACCACAAATGTTGAAAAATGAGTCAACTTGCTGGAAAAAAGGATAACTAGATTCTGTGAAAACTTCTACCTAAGTCTTGCTCATCTGCATGGAATATTGTGCAAACAGCACAACCAGACGTCCAAAAAGAACGGAACTCACCTCAGATAAGGCAGAACTTGCAGCTTCAGGCTAACTGCATTAATCTTCTGCTAAAACAAATCAAAGATATTATTTAGAGAAATGTAAGTGGATCCAGAAACCTAGCAACATACCATTCAGAGGGTCTAGAATACAATTCAGATATACTCAACATAAAAGAAACAGGAACATATTACTCATTCTAGCAAAGAAAATAAAATGGGTCTGCCCCAAGATGATCCAGATGTTGGAATTATTAGATATAAATTTTAAAGCAATAAGATAAAGAAAAACATGAATTGCAAAAAAGAAATCTCAGCAGAAGAATAAATAAATTTGTATAGCTCTATACCTATCTATAAGAATGAAAATAATGGAATAAAAATAATCACAATGATTTCATAGCCAATAAACAAAACAGTATAAAAAGGCAGTGGATATTATGTTTCTGCATGTTTAGAGATTTCTGGAAACCTTTTATTGGAGTTGCACCAATGGACAAGTTTAGGAACTTCAGGGATGATTCAAATGCTGAAAGACTTTTCAGGAGTCATGGATTTACATTTCAAAGGAAAATGAGACAAGGAGCCATGGATATAGCCATGGTGTCATAAATTAGAGTAGTTTATTTTATTTCCTAACCTTCAGATATTTATTTATATATAAAATGGTAAGAAACCAAGCTTCTCCACTTCTATTCCATAGGAGAAATAGGGAGATAAAATTTCTCTCTTCTAGAGGGAAAAGAGGAGAGAGAATATATCTAAGTTCCTAAATTCACAATCCAATGGTATGACCTCCATACAAGGATGTTTTCAATACAATTATCTATGGTAGCCTCTCTAAGGATAAGTAATGATATCCTTAGAGAGGGGAGATTGGACAAAGGGAAACAATGTGGTTATTGCTATAAGTGTTATAAGCAACTGATAGAACTAGACAGAGCTAAAGAGAAATGTTAGAATTAATAATTAACTTATCTCTGCCACAGAAAACTACCTACTTTCTAGATTAGACAAATATTATAGATGTTAAAAGCTTATTACAAACTTGAAGAAAGGTAAATACAAATGATCCAAACTGAATAAGAAAGAAAAATATATCTACACTAATAAAAGAGAAATATGCAAATTGAACATCACTTTGTGATGCCCACCTACCAATCAGGAGAGAATATGCAAATTAACCAAACAAAGATGGAGACAGCCCCGCCCTCCAGTCACTCCTGGCCTCTGGCAGCATGTTTACAGGTGCCAAGCTGCAGGGCAGGGTGGGAAGCCTGCTAAGAGGGGGAGGGCAGGAGGGGTGGAGGGAGCTACAGGAGTAGTGCTCTGGCTGGAGTGAAGATTGAAGGCTTTGGCCAGATTAAAGATAGAAGGTGCCAGCCAGAGTGAAGGCCTGAGTTCCAGGTGCCTACAGCCAGGGGAAGGAAGGCCTATTGCACGAATCTTTGTGCAATGGGCCTATAGTTAATTATAAAAGAGAGAGCATCAGAAAAATGAGGTAAAATTTTAAGAAATTTCAGAAAATGTTTAGGGAGAGAGAAAGATGGACAGAGGGATAGAGATAGAGACAAGAAAAAAAGAGTAAAAAATGTTTTTAAAATAATGATTAATATTTGAAAATTTCACAGAAGATGTAAATTTATAAGTTAATACAACATACCTCAAGAGGATAAGTATGAAGATATGCATAACCCAAGGACACAGATAATGAAGTGTGAAGGCTTGGGAGGGGGAGGGGTGGGAGAGGGCAATGAGGGGAAAAAAGGGACATATATAATACTTTCAACAGTAAAGATTTATTTAAAAAAAAAAAAAAGAAGAAAAGAAAATAAAAAAAGCCATGCTGCAGCAATCGCAAATCAAACTACAGTACTTAAAAGCAAACAGAATACTTTGAATGTAGTTAAAGAAAAATAACACAAATAGGGGACTATCACGCTAGAAACAATTGAGGCTAGCAGATAATGAGACATCTTTCAAGTTATGAAAAAAGGAAAAATCATCAAACCAAAATTCTACATTTGGTAGAAACATGCTTCAAGAATAAAGGCAAAGTAACAATTTTACATCAAAGAAAACTAAAGGACTTCATTGCCTGACACTGCAAAAAATACTAAAGGAAGTTCTTTAGGTTTAAGAAAATTGACACTACCAAGAAACTGGTGTATTCAATAGGAATATAGGATATTGAAAATGGCTTATATATCAGTTCACATGAAATTCGTTATTTTCTACTAATTTATTTTAAATATGCATGATTACTAATAAGAAAGCTTAACATTGTCTTGATATATTTACATTGCATGCACATGCAATGCATGTGATAATTATAATAAAAAGGATGGCAGATGGGATGGTAAATAGATCCATATGGTTGCATATTTTTTGTAAATTGGTACAATATTAACATTAAACACACTTTAAAAAGTTAAAATTTCAATATTCAGAGTAAGGAATAAAAGTAAAGTAAGGAAATTGAAGTTAAAAAACAATAAGTACGTTGAAATGGAATTGGAAAATATGCAATTAATCAAAAATGTATGAAAAAGAAAAAATATATATACAAAGAAAAGAAGGGAAAATGAAACAAATTATAAAAAGTTATATACTTAATTTTAACCATATCAATAATTATATTAATGAACTAAATACTGCAATTAAAAGATGGATATGATCATAAAGAAAAAATAAGCAAAACCCAATGGCATATTGTCTACAGGAAGTGCACTTTATCTAAAAGTACAGACACAAATGGGCTGAAGTAAATTGATAGAAAACATATTTCCTGCAAACAATTAATATAAAACCCCAGTCTGAATATATTAATATTAATTAAGAATGCTTCTAAGTGAAGACTGTTACTAAAAATTAATAGGGGCATTTTATAGTGATAATATGCTCTATTCACTAGGGAAATATAAAAGTTATAAATATGCATTTTTCTTATACCATAACCACAACACATGAAGAAAAAGTAGACAGAATTAAATAAAAAATAGAGAGTTACAAATTAATAAAACTTTTTTAACACTCTCTCTATGGAAGATAAAATTAGTCATTAAGCAATAGATAGAACTAGAACAACACTAAGAAATACTTTGATCTAATTAACATTTAGAAAGCTCTATGCCCAAAACTGGGAGTAACTTCCAATTCTCTTTCCTTTTAACTTTCAATTTTTAGGAATTATTCACCAAGGTAGATTTTAGGTTTAGCCAAAATAAACAAACAAATAAATAGAAGTCTCATTAAATTTAAAACTATTAAAATCTAACAAGTATGTTCCCCAAAATAAATTAAAAATTAATATAAATAACACAGGAAACACATAAAACATGGAAAATAAACAATACACTTCTAAAGATCCATAGATCAACAAAGAAATACAAAGAAAAGTGAAAAAATATTTTAACTAAATGCAACTAAATTTCAACCTTTCAAAATCTGTGGGTTATAGTTAAAGTGGAAGTTAGAAGAAAATTTAGAGCTGAATGCTTGCTAGAAAGGAACATGAGCTAAAATTAAATAATTTTAATTAAGCTGAAAAAGATGTATTGTTAAAGCAAGTAAGTAAAAGAAAGGAAATAATAAAGAGCAGTAATTAAGGAAATTTAAAACAAGCAAGATATAAAAAAAAAAAAGCCAAGGGTTGACTTTTAATTAATCAACAGAATAAAGTACTACCTAAAATGTCAAAGGAAAGTGAGCACATAAATCATTAATTTTAAGATAAGATCGCTATTCACTTTATATTTCTAAAACACCAATTTTCCACACTAGCTTCTCTTCTGAGAAATGTCCCACTCTCTATCAGGATGAATATTTTAAGATTGAAACTAATCATATCTCTAGGGTCGCTAGTACCCTTTAATTCTCTTCTTATTTTCAGGAAGAATCAAATGTCAAATGTAAAACCTAACAACCTGTGTATTGTAATATACTTTCTTTTAGCCTTGAGCAGTATTGCCAAATCAAAGCACTGTCCCTTTTAAGTGAATCTTGGACCCAATTGTCAAATGTGAGATACATTTTTCTGGGAGAAAGAAGGCTGGGAATATGGCTTCTGACCAAACAAAGGAAATCAGCTGAGGTTCTTCTACATGAAAGGCCCACTCCATGTACAGAGTCACTCAGTGGTTTTTCAGGAGACATATGTGTAGCTTTTATAGTTTTTCCTTTTTCTAAGGGAGAATTTCTGAAGAATAGGGTTGAATAATTGCATATTTAACCTGTTAACCGAGCAGGACATATAAATACGTCAAATGTAAACAGTTTCGGGTACGGGTAGGATGTATGAATACGTTCTTAAAATATATGTTGCACCCTGAAATGGGCAGGACGTATATTTCCGAATGACAAAGGTATTAGTCATCCATACATGTCTCCACATGAATTTAAGTCACGGAAGGAATCAGTATCTCAAATCTGTTCTGTACCCGAAGCTACACTGTGTTCTAGTAAAAAGCCTGCTCAGATTGGCGAGTCAGAGAGGCGGTCTATTAAAAAAAGAACTGGTGTTGCCTTGGAAGTGGGGGGTAGTCTTATACAGCTAATATAGGCCTAAACCTATGTTTTAACTGTAAAATTAGGGGGTCGTCTTATACGCCGGAAAATACGGTACTACCCTGTTTCCCCGAAAATAAGGCAGTGTCTTATATTAACTTTTGCTCCCAAAGATGCGCTTGGTCTTATTTTCAGGGGATGTCTTATTTTTCCATGAAGAAGAATAGGGTACACATTTATTGTTAAATGAAAATAAAGGGAATTTATTTATGGTAGTACAGTAGTTGTCAACACAAACCAGACAAACTATGAATACTACAGTATCAAGAATTTACTCATTTATTCAATGACAATCATGTCATCATTTTCTGGAACATCATCATAACAATCCAATTCCTGAATTTCCTGGTGAATTTCTTGTGACTCCATTTCTTTCAGAATCAGTGGACCAAATCTCTCATGTTTAGCAATAGCACTATCTTTAAATGAGTACTTCTTGTCAAGATAGCCTGCTTGCAGTACATTTGCAATTGTCAATGATTTTCTCCCATGAATTCTTCACCCAAGTCACAACTTCTTGCAGTTTAGGTTTCACAAAGTTTCCACACTGATTTCTCTCCATTCTATTTTCAATGTAGTCATTAATTTCCATGTGCAAATAGTCTTTGAATGGCTTGTTTATTACAATATGAAGAGTCTGGAGATAGGCCATCATTCCTGCAGGAATCATTATCTGATCTATCTTTCTTTCGTGAAGAAATGTCTTCATGTTTTTAGCGTGGTGAGTGCTGGCTGCATCCCAGACTAGCAGACCTCTTTGGCTCTCTTGCATAACAAGCGGCAGCATTAAATCTACCCACTTCCTTATAACTGCGGTGTGGCCCAGGCTTTTTTAGTTTCAAGAATAAAAATGCCCAAAACACGTTCAATCTTTTCCTTCTTGCCCTTAGAAATGATTAAAGGTGGGATTTTAGTGCCATCCAGAGGAACTGCCAAAATACAGGAAATGCGGGCACTTTCGTAAGCAGTGGAGGGAATGTAGACTAAGGAGGCACCCTGCTGTTCAATTGTTGTTTGAGATGATTGGCCCATAAACACTGCAGTTTCATCCATAGCAATCATGTTGGAAAGATTGTATTTAGAGAGTCAGCATCATCAATAAAGGACTTGAATGCAAGTGCTCGCTTAATAACTTGAGTATCTTCCAACCTAAACAATGTTGTAGATCTTCTTAAAGACAGTTCACTTCGCCGAAGGAAATTATCCAGCCAGTGTTGTGATCCTTTGAAGTTTTCGGGGGCTATGCCAAACTGTGGTGCCATTGCAAGGGCAAATTCTTGAATCTGAGCCCTATTCACAAACAAAGCCTCTGCTCTCCTGATCAGGTCTTCCAACTCGAAAAATAATGGTTGCCAACCTGATCCACAGTTGGCTTTTTAGCATTTCCCTTGTCCACTTCTTCAATGAGGTTACCATACTCTGCTAGCCATTTTCGGACCAATCAGATACTCAGCATCTTCTCTTTGCAGAAAGCAGTAAGATTTTGGCCCCAAGAGTCTTCCACGATTCCTTTCTTGTACTCCACCGAGTAGCTTTTTCTTTTTGCACTCATTTCTAGGGGTAAAAAAAAAGAATCTGGGTATCAAGGTGGGGGGAGGGGGGTCACTTAAAATGACACAGGGGGTTCAGAGGGGGGAATCAAAATGACACAGGAGAATCAGAGGGGGGATTACCATTTTAGTAACCCCTTTTGATCCTCCTGTGTCATTTTGATTGCCCCCTCTGATCCTCCTTGTGTCATTTTAAGTGATGCCCCTCCCCCCACCCCTGTGCCACTAAACACCTTCACCAGACATCCCCCTACCACTTTATCAGAAATTTACCCCTGGGGCCTGCCTGGGGACTGTCACTGGGCTTGCTGGGGCCTGAATCTAAGCTGGAGCAGGATCTGCCACTGACTGAGAACCTTGAGTCATCATGAGGGCGGCTGCGAGCATCAGGTAGTGTCACCAGAGACAGACCAGCACTCACCACCTTCACCGAGTCCCATCCGCTCTAATCCTCCTGTTCTTCTACATGCATCTGCAAAAGTCTCCTCCTCTCTCCTGCCCCACGCTCACCTCTCACTCCGACTTCTGCTCTGCCTCCATACAGCAGTGATGTCAGGACTCTGTGTAACGTGACTGGTTGCTAGACATGGGGCGGCCCTAGTTACCAGTTTACAGTAAATTAATTTTCATTCTGAGAAAGAGCTTAGGGGGGCCTTATTTTCTGGGGGATGCCTTATATTTCATTCAGAAGGAAACCTGTAAGCAAGTCTTATTTTCGGAGGATGTTTTATTTTCGGGGAAACACGGTAGTAGTTTGCTTACCCTTAGGGCATTCACACTTCAATCGTTATAACCACTGTGAGCCATGTGTAACCCACTCTCTAGGAAGGATGGTGTTTAGCTTCAGGAAATAGAAACCTGTATATCCAGCACATGTGGCCAATGGATAGATGTAGTTGTTCTGAAAAGAGAAACTCTGCTGCTATTCAGAAAAGATAGCTGGAGAGAGAAAGCTTATAAACATGTGATGCCCAGAAATTATTGGCAGACATCGCTCAAGGCAATTCAGCTCAAGTACCATGAAAGTCAGAGAAAAACATAGGAAAGGAATGGGAAGTGAGAAGGAGTGGGGCAAAAAGGACAAAGGGATAGGATAGAGGAAAACAATGTTGACATTTAAAAAAATTAAATTCAGGTATTTATTTATTTATTTCTTATTCATTTACTAAAGTCCAGATGCATGAAGATTTGTGCAAGAATGGGCCTTCCTTCCCTTGGCTGTTGGCACTGGCTTCACTCTGGCAGGAGCCACTTTACTGCCTTTCCACACTGCCCAGAGGCCCAGAGCTGCTGGGGTGGTATGGAATGCCACAATGACACAAGCATCTTGCCCCAACCCTGGCCACTCAGCACCTGAATATGCAAATTAGCCATCCATCTTTGTTGGGTTAATTTGCATATTCACTCCTAATTGGCTGGTGGGTGTCATGAAGATATGGCCAATTTGCATATTTTTCTTTAATTAGTATAGATTTAATCTTTATCATTGAAAGTATTATAGATATCACCCTTTTTTCCCCATTGACCTCTTGTTCCATCCTAATTCTTCACTATCCTATTGTCTGTGTCCATCAGTTATGCCTATATGTGTACAAGTACTTTGGTTAATTTCTTCCCACCCTCTACCCAACCTCACCTTCCCTCAGAGATTCCAAAATCTGTTCCATGCTTCTATGTCTCTAGACCTATTTTTTTCAACAGTTTTTAGCCTTACATCAGTGTTTCTCAAACTTTTGACATATGTGTACCCCTTCTATAATTTTCGTAACACTGAGTACCCCTTGTACTCATGAGAAGGTAGAATTAGGCACAGCTAAGCACGATGCAGTGCATATCCCCACCAAACTCCAGTGTAATGCGTACCCCCACCAAACTCTTCCCGTACCCCTGGGGGTACACGTAGCACACTTTAGAAAACACTGCCTTACATCAACTCTGCATCAAATCTAAGTTAAGTGATTCCTACCGCTTGACTTTTTAGTTACAAATTTGAGAAAATCTTGAGCCAGTTTGAGAAAGTCTATTATTTATATCCAAAAGAACCCTCACTTAAATACTGAAACTCTGCTAAAGGGGCCCTTTTTGTTTCTTTGTTTGTTTGTTTGTTAAATTTTGCTTTTGTAGTTGCAATGAAAGGTAGTCCACAGACAGCAAAAGTTCCAAAACCATTAGCATACACTGCAGTCTACACTCACCTGAGCCAGCACCAAATAAGACTTCAGTTCTCTCATGCCCAGAATTATAGTCTGAAAGCCTGGCCATCAGGTAGGCTCATTAATTTTTATGGCATTTTGCTTTTACCCTAGTCTCACATAACCACTGGCTTAGGTGATTGCCTTTGGTCAGAGAAAACTTATTTGCAATCCATGATCCCAGCAGGAAGAGAGAAAGTTCATTCTCTGGTTAGTTAAGTTTTTGGAGAAGTGGCAGACATTTTCATTAAATTATGGGAAGGCCTGCATGGGACATCCTAGCCTGCTCTAAACCTGAGCTGACAGGATAAAATATACTTTATTAGTTCAGTTATTTCACTGTTTATACAGTGATATAATGCCCTTATATATTTGCCATAAAGCTCTCTTAGCACCAGAGAGGGATTTTAATTGGACAAACTATAACCTGTTTTCATTTATTAATTTTCCCTTAGGTTTGCCTTTTAAATAATGTGTATATAATTAAAACCTGAGACCAAATAGTATAGCTTCCTAAAGTGTTGCTCTAAAAAAAAAATTAAAAAAAAAAAAAATCCTCTCTTGCCCTAAAAAAGAAAAGAAAAGAAAAAAATAGCCGAAACCGGTTTGGCTCAGTGGTAGAGCGTCGGTCTGTGGACTGAAAGGTCCCAGGTTTGATTCCGGTCAGGGGCATGTACGTTGGTTGCGGGCACATCCCCAGTAGGGGGTGTACAAGAGGCAGCTGGTCGATGTTTCTCTCTCATTGACATTTCTAGTTCTCTATCCCTCTCCCTTCCTCTCTGTAAAAAATCAATAAAATATATTTTTTAAAAAAGAAAAGAAAAATATATATATATTTGATAAATACAAACAAATATCTTAATCTATTTGTATTCCAAACTTAGCAACTGGAGTTAGGAAATGCTATCACAAGGTGACAGAAAAGCCATACTTTAGGAATAAATGCAGAAGCTCTGTGGGTCATAGTTATGAACTTGCAACCTAACCTAATAAGAGCATATGCTTTGGAATAAGATGTTTCTGGTTTTCACCCTGATATAATTAGTGTAAAACAATTAAGCCTTAATCTTATATGTAAAGTAGAGAGGAAAAATTCCCATTCATGGGCTGGTTATGATGATTAAATGAGATGATGCTGTGAGCATAATGTGTGACATAAAGCTTGCACTGCATAAATGGTTGCTATTATTTGTGTTAATACTATAACTAGAATCCACGTTTGGCTGCCTGTCTCCACAAAAAAACAAACCTGCGAGACAAGCTGGAGAAAAAAGAGGGAGGTTTTTGTTTGTTTGTTTGTTTGTTTTTTAATATATTTTTATTGATCTCAGAGAGGAAGGGAGAGGGAGAGAGAGATACAAAGATCAATAATGAGATAGAATTATTGATTGGCTGCCCCCTGTAAGCACCCCACTGGGGATCGGAGCCCATAACCTGGGAATGTGGCCTTGACCAGAATCAAACCCAGGACCCTTCAACCTACAGGCTGATGCTCTATCCACTAAGCCGAAGTGGCTAGGGTGAAAGAGACTTATTTTCAAGTGCTGGTCACCTGAGAAGATGGGGAACTCTTGTGGAAAAGCCCATCTCAACAGCTCAGCACAAGCAGAGGTTTTTATAAGGAGAGAGAGGGAAAGCAGCACAAAGAGATCAAAAAAAGGGGGGGGGGCTGAACAGTTCTCTACATGCAGTCCATTCTGATAAGGATCTCAAAACAAGTTATGTGAAGGTCTGGTGTGCATCATTCTGGTCCTCGTCGTCCTGGTTCTACTGTTGAAGTTCAGCAAATCTCCCCCAACACTGGGATGACTGAGGGTCAGAGTCTGCACCTTCTGCAGTTAGCCCCTCAGATTTTTAGACAAACATGCTGATAATCTACAAGGTACACATTAGTCAGTGTCTGCATTTACAGAAGCAATGTCGAAGGAATGGAGGGGTAGGTTACACTTTCCCACTGTTAGAATACTACCCTTTTATGTAATTTCTATTCTCATATGAGCTACTTCTCTTTCACTGCAATTTGTCTTACTTTTCATGATATATGTTCTATTTTCAAATGGAATCAGATCAACAGAGTGTTTGAGACTTTGGCTAGGCTTTGCTTAAATTCTTATGTCTTCAGAAAAAAAAATCTGGAAAATAGTTTAAGATCTTAAATAAGAAGATTGATCAAAAATAGGGGTATCCATATGCCCAATATTGTCTTCTCTGATCCCATTTATTTGGCCTTTCACACTGGTAAGGAAGATCATAAACAATATTACTCACAGATACCTCTATGTTGTTAAGTCTTAGTGGGAAGACAAAGAACTGGACTAAGTAGCTCAAAGTGGGCTCATTAGCTCAAAAATGGGGTGCACACACACACACACACTGTAGTTAAACAGACTATTAACCTCAAATTCTCTCTTTATATACACTGAGTGGCCAGTTTATTATGACCACTTAATGTTTGTGGGCAAATTAGCTGTACACCGCAGCTTATGGGATACGGAAGCCGAAGGCCTGTTTGAACACCTTTGCTGTCTGCAGTTATCAAGATAAAACATCTCCAATTCTCATAGAACACAAGGATTGGACAGTAGAGCATTAGAAAAAAGTCATGTGGTCCGATGAATTACGTTTCCAGTTGCATCATGCAGATGGCAGAGTGAGAATTTCATGGAAACAGCATGAAAGCATGCACCCCACATGCATGAGTACAACCTTTCAAGCTGGTGGGAGCAGTGTTATGATTTGGGGCATGTTTTTCTGTCATGATTTGGGCCCTTTAATTCATGTGTAACAACATCTGAATAGCACAACATACCTAGGTATCGTTGCTGATCAAGTTCATCCTATCATGTTGATGGTTTATCCCAAAGACGATGGCTTCTAACAACAATACAATGTGCCATGCCACAGAGCTTGTATTGTGCAGGAGTGGTTTCAAGAACATGAGTGAGACTTTACCTTATTTTGGTGGCTCCCACAATCACCAGATATCAATCCAATTGAGCATTTGTGGGACAAAGTTAAGAGCTATCAGGCAGCTGGTTCCACAACCATCCAATCTCACAGAACAGGACAGTGCTATTCATCAGGCATGGTGTTAGATTCCTCCCATCCCTTTCAACATCTTGTGAGTCAATGCCAAGAAGAATTGCCGCAGTATTGAAGGCAAAAGGTGGTCCAATGAAGTACTCATGGGGTGGTCATAATCTGGCCACTCAGTGTATAAAGTTACTTCCTTCTATTAGTACTATTTGTGATATTCAAATAAGAATTTAGCTGATTTGGAGACAAACATTATTTAAAATTTTTAAAGAGTAATATAATTTATCAAGCTGAGTCTGATCTCTTTATAAATATCAAAATAATAATAAAGAAATGAACTCTTAACAGTAAGTAAAAGACAAGATGTAAATTTTTTAGAGGTGAAATGCTTCCTGGAGATTCATTGATGATAAGAAACAAATAATCTGGCTCAGGTAGTGCTGCTCAGTGGTTGAGCATGGACCCATGAACCAGGAGGTCACCATTCGATTCCTGGTTAGGCCACATGCCTGGGTTACAGGGTCCATCCCCAGTAGGGGGCATGTAGGAGACAACGGGTTAATGTTTCTCTCTCACCATTAATGTTTATATCTATGTCCCACTCCCTTCCTCCGTGAAGTCAATAAAAAATATATTTTAAAAAATCATTCTAACCAATTTGTCTCAGTGAATAGAGCATCAGCTGTGGACTGAAGAGTCCTGTGTTTGATTTTTGTCAAGTCATGTACCTTGGTTGCAGGTTCTCTGGCCCTGGTTAGGGTGAGTGCAGGAGGCTACCAATCAATGTGTTTCCCTCATATCGATGTTTCTCTGTCTCTCCCTCTCCTTTCACTCTCTATAAAAATCAATGTGCTGGGGGTAGAAATGGCCATGAGGAGTCAATAGGGGGAAAAGGAGACTTATATAATACTTGAAACAAAATAAAAATTTTAAAAAATCAATGGAAAAATAATATCCTCTGATGAGGAGTAACCAAAAAAAAAAAGGAAACAATTTGCCAAAAACGCTTTTGTAGATAGAATAATCAAAGGCTCCCAAACATTATCAGTTAATAAAGTATGCAATAATCCATAATTAAGTAGGAAATAAAGACACATGTTATGCTGCTCATTTCTTCTCCTTAGGAACAAATAGAAGAGAAGTTGAAGGACACAGAAAGAAAAAATGTAAAAATCATTCTACTGGAAAATATTTTAAACCTTCAAGATTATAAAAATAATTTAAAAATATATAAAAATAAAAACAATATATAAAAATTAAATTATTCAATAATATTAATGAATAAGAATTATTCAGATATATACATTCAGTTTCTTTAAGAATTGAAATAATTTGCTAAAAGGAACTTCAGAGAGCAACAGAATTAGGACATTTGGAGATTTATGTATTTTGATGTTCAACAGCTTTTATCATTTGGCATAATGTCTTTTTAAAATTGGAAAGAAAAAGCCTTAGAAACAGAAATGAGAAGGAATGATGATCGATTACATTTCTGTGTACTTCTCCAAAGCAAAACACAAACAATCTCACTATTTTACAATATATTAAGTTTATCCCCTTTATATCATTTTTCTTTGCTGCTCTGTTCACACATGTTTATGTACAGAAAGACAATACCATTTTCTCTGAAAGTAATTGCTCCTGTCCCACTACTAAACCCCTCACCCCACAATACACAATAAATTGTATCAATAATGGCAGGTTGCAAACTCCAAAAGGCATAAAAACTGACATTTACATGGCCTTTAACATTTTGCTACTTAATTAGCCTGCCTTAATCAGCATGTTCCAGACTACCTGGTGTGCTGTGTGCATTCCTGCTCAGAGATTGGAAATGGCCAAAGCCAGATAAGATTAGGGGTGGGGGAAACTAATTTTGTTGCTCAAAGTTTTGGTGCCAAATGTTAGGGGTTAAATAATTAAAATTATCAGGGAAGGAACCTTAAATAACTGAGCTTGTGTTACGCCCAGACTTCGTGATCCCCAAGGACCACCAGGGAGCCGAGTCCGATGCAATAAACAAAAGAGCCTTTTCCATGCTAGCATGGGCTCTGTCCCACTCACACTGGCAGCATGGGGGAAGAGAGCGAATTTTGCCCAGTCCAGGGGTTTTACTCTGGTCGCTGGTGATGTCACTGCCTCAGCTAACCCTGATTGGTTGGGTGAGGGCTGGGGTCCAGCCACAGAATGGAGGATAACTCCGCCCTGCCCCACAGTGGAGTCAGGAGCCCATCCTTGCCCTGCCCTGCCCTCTCACTTGCTCCCACCTCAGAGCTACCCAAGTGTCCTGATTGAAGGGCTTACAAACACTTTCTAAATGTAAAATGCACTTGCAAGTACTTTTCTTCTTTTGATGTTCAATCCATTCTTTTATCTTGCATGCAAGGAAGTATGTCACCTTTCATGTAAGTTAATGAGGATGGAGTTATAAAGATCTTAAATATATACTGAATTTACAAAAAAAAAAAAAGTTCTTTAATATTGAGTGTCCTATTAAAGATGACATAAACTGCACTATTTTATTGGAAGGAGATTTATAGAGTATGATGGACTGGGCTATATTCTCATCCATTCTCTCCCTGCTTCATAATGGAATTATGCAGTCTCATGTTCTGCCATGGTAAGGTATTAATTTCATAATCCTTGATGTTGGGCTCATCACATGACTTGGTTTGGCCAAAGGGATATCATCATATATACTGAGTGACCAGATTATTATGATCTCTAAACGCATAATAATCTGGCCACTCAGTGTATATCCTATATAATAAAAGCCTAATATGCAAATTGTGTCCTCCACCAGGAGTTTGACCAGCAGGCAGGCTGGCCAACTGTCCATGACCCCTTTCTCTGGCTAGGCTGCCCGGACCTCACCCATGCACAAATTCATACAGAGGGCCTCTAACACACACACACACACACACACACACACACACACACACACTCACACATGAGTGGCCAGGTTATTATGCTTTCAGAGATCATAATAATCTGGCCACTCAGTGATAAATAGAAGCATTGGGTGGTATGATGCTTGTGTGATTAAGCTTGGTTTCTCATCTCTGCCATTGCCATGAGAAAAAGCATTCTTCATCTAGCCTGCCACTCCTAGGAGAATGTGATTCACCTGGAGGTTGCTGCCAGGCTAAGCCACATCCCAAAACAGCCTACACCCAACTATCCATCACACGTGAAAAACCAAATGCTTGTTATTGTATGTATCGATATACTAGGGGGGATTTGGGTTCTTTGTTATGCATCATTATTCAGAAATAGTCAATTAAAGCTTTGGTGAATTAGGTGATGTCAGGACTATTTGAAAGGCCAAAGGAACTGACTCTGGACCAAACCTCTTTGAGAATGACTCCACAGAAACAAATCAGCTGATTCACATGGAAACTTCCCCTTCTGGTACAATGGTTCATTTCCTATAGGATCCTCTGATCTAAAAATCACTTGAATTGTCCCAGATAACATGCTACAAGCACATGGCTAATGAAATACCTTTTCATGTTTTAGGGAAAAGCAATAATATATTGTATAGTCTTTATTTATTTACTTGTTTTTGTTCATCCTCACCTGAGAATATTTTTCACCTGAGGATATTTTTCCACTGATTTTTAGAGAGTGTAGAAGGGAGGAGGAGAAACAGAGAAAGAAATATCTATGTGAAAGAGACACATCAACTGGTTGTACTGCATGCACCCCAAGCAGGGCTGAGGATGGTTGGAGCCGGCAACCCAGATACGCCCTTAACTAGAATTAAACCCAGGACCCTTCAGTCTGCAGGCTGATACTCTTTCCACTAAGCCAAATTGGCTAAGGCAAGCCTCAATATATTTGACCCAAGGACTAAAAATGACTAAGTTAGCAAATATGCAGGTAATTGACCCTCAGTGAGCAAGTCAGGACCCACCAGGGACTGACAAAATGTGCCACTTATCCATATAAAATTATAGGAATATATACCCATTGATATAAAAGAATATCCAAATGTCACAGGAGCATTAATTAACTTTTTTTTTTTATCATTCATTATTTCCTGTCCTCCCTTTAATCAAGTAACAACAAAGCAACAAAACAAAGAAAATTATTTGTAAAGAAAGAATGCAGCTCTTATATTCATGGAATGATGTGAAATCACATCTCATTCAAAGATTCAACATATAAAATTCTTCCATTGGCTTAACCCATTTAACATATCTCAGTAATCTTAGTTGCATCCAATCTACATTAGAGACTAAACCACGGAGCTTGCCTGCTTAATTCATGGGGGCTGGCACCTGCTTGGGTAAATAATTATCTATACTATTGACTTGATCTAATACAATTTTATGATAGCTTTAAAGAACAATACACCTATATATCCCATGTTATGGTCGTATTGAGACATCACCATTATTAAATGTAAATACATAATTAATTCAATTTTGGTTTGGCTGAAGATAATTTTACAATGTTCATAATAACATACTATGATAACTCTTTTTATTTATTTACTTATTTATTTATTTATTTATTTTTGTGCCGAAGCCGGTTTGTGGACTGTGGACTGAAAGGTCCCAGGTTCTATCCTAATCAAGGGCATTTACCTTGGTTGCGTGCACATCCCTGGTAGAGGGTGTGCAAGAGGCAGCTGGTCAATGTTTCTCTCTCATCGATGTTTCTAGCTCTCTTTCTCTCTCCCTTCCTCTCTGTAAAAAATCAATAAAATATATATTTTTTTAAAAAGATATTACATATGTGTCCTTATCCCTCCATTGTCCCCTCACTCCCCCCACTCATGCCCTCACCTTCCTAGTTTCTGTGTCCATTAGTTAGGTGTATATGCTTGCATACAAGTCCTTTGGTTGATCTCTTCCCTTTACTCCCATCCGGTCAATTTGCATATTAGGCATTTATTATATAGAATGTTGCTTGCATTATGGGCTTCCATTTTGAAAAAATATGTTGTCACATGATCCAAATATAATATTCAGGATTCAGCTAAGCTCACTTAAGACAAGGGAAAATTGCAACTATTCTTTCTCCTGGAGGAAGGAATCACATATTTAAGCATATATTCTAGTTACAAAATAGTTTTCAATAACAATTGCCACCTTTAGTCTTACAGGTTCTAAACACTTTCTAGGTGAAGACCAACAGGGAAAAATGTGAAGAGCTATGACAACAGTTGTAAAAATCTGAACATAATTACATCTTAAGTAACTGTTTTTGCTGGAGGATTTCTATATATTCCTCAGATATGACATTGCTTACGGGTAAATAAAATAAATTAAATGCTTAAATGTACATTTTGTCTGTTTTGTTTATAATATAAATAATGCCTTTCTTTGTTGTCAGTGGGAAAGAACAAAAGCATAAATGATCACATTGAAGATTTTATCCTTTCATATGTTGACATTTTTGAAAGAAAAAAAAAAAAGCACAGATATTAGAATTAAGATCTTGCTTTTTAAAGTGTGGCCCATGGACAGACAATGAGCTTGCTAGAAATGTGAAATCTCATACCCCATCCCAGGACTTCTGAACAAATTACTTATATTAACAAAATCTCTTAAGTGATTTGTATGCTCATTAAAATTTATAATACATTGAATTAAACTATGTCATAAGCACTTAACAGCAACTAACTAATGGGGACACACACATACACACACAAAACATGTGCAGAAATATTTGTATTAATTAATTTATTTTACAAAGCAACAATTGATATATTTTCATGTACTTATCTTCAAAAGGGCTGACTATAAATGGGGTCAAGAAAAAAAAAAGGTTGAAAAATGTTATTTTGACATTTATTATTTTTATGGCATTGGGATGCTGATTATGTATGCTGGGCCTCATTTACTTCATCTTCAAAATGGGGATAGTACTGTCAACCTTGATTGTTTCCCAATAGTTTAACAAGGCTAACAATCAATGATTCATGTATCTACTTTGTGGCCCATAATATACTATAGCCGTATGTATTTTGACATGATTATTACCACTAGCATCATGTGATGAAGGGAAATGTCACAGTTGTAAATATTTCTAAGACTATGGGCCAATAGCAGATGGGCTAAGTTCATTTGTTGCTATGGTAATGTATATTAGATAGATGGATTTGATATAAAATTTTCTTCAGTTGATTTCCACTTGCCTAGGATACTTTTTATAATGTCTCATCATGGGATTCTATCTATAGCAGAGTTTCAATGATCAATATGGCAAAATTAATTAGGGAATACAAAAGGTTAAATACATATTGTTAGATCTCCAGTTATTATAAATATTATTTTAATTAAATTTTAAATAAATGTAAATACTGTTAATTTTTATCAGTATTTAATGTTAACATATAGAAATACTTTCAATTCATAACAAATTTCACTACAAGTCCTACATGTGTATAAGTTATATTTCTAACTTTATTATCTTTGGAAATCCGAGTTAATTTTACTGTGTCATATTCTAAAAAACAAATCTGATACCATTGCTTACAACTTTCATCAACATTACTGCTTTACTCTCTTATATAGTTTCTAATAGATGTTTCATCAATAGCTAAATCCTTATACATAAAAAATTTAGATTGCCTCCTATTTTTAGGTGTTAAAATTAAAAACTGAATACTCATACATAAAATAATATACATGTATCTCAGGTTAGGTTAAAAATTCTTGAAGCAAAATCACTGGGTTAAAGTTATTTTTTTAATAAATGTTTTTATCTACATTTCCAAATGGCATCTTTCCCTGAAAGATTTTACCTATATTGGAGATTATATTTGGAAAATTATTAGGATATTATTAAGTAAATAACTTTATTTAAACCGAATTGTTTTTTCATAACTAATTTTAACCTAAATATCTGTCTTAATAAAACCATTACAATAAGAAAGAGCATGTGCTTTACCTCATCTCATAGTTAATGATGTTTTTATTGAACTTCATGCATATTTTAATGTCTGATAAACTAATAAAGTCAGAAATTTTATTAGTAAGTGCTTTGGAAGAAAAAGGGGGAATATTCCCAAACACAGATATAAGTCGTTATAAAAGCATAAAGAGAAACTAAGTGTGGACTGTCATACAGAGAAAGAAAGATGAAGGTTTACTCTTTAAGAATGCATTCATCAATTTTTTCATCTCTTATCTCTCCCAAGCATATCTACACTTGGTAAATATATATATTTGTATTGTTAGAGAGTATTAATATGCCTGGCATGAATTTCTCATCCTCCCCAATAAAACTCGGCAATGTGGCTGCTGAATCTTTGCATCTCCTTTCCCTTAAACTTGGGTTCAAACATTGTAGTCAAGTTTGGCAGGAGCAGTTTAGGTGTGTCTGTCTGTGTGCTTGTACAATATTATATCATAGTTCTATTCTCTCCAGAATTAACAAAAGTATGCATGATATAACTTTGAGCTCCAGACAAGCAAAATCATGATGTCAATGTTAATAGCTCAAGCAATGGAGCAAAGGAGAGAATGCTGGATATAGCAATTATTCAACTAACACTCACTCTTTATCTAGGTAATAAAAAAAAAAAAGTACCAAGAGCTCTAACCGGTTTGGTTCAGTGGATAAAGCATTGCCCTGTTGACTGAAGGGTCCCAGGTTTGATTCTGGTCAAGCACAAGGATCTTGGTTGCGGGCCCATCCCCAGTAGGGAGTGAGCAGGAGGCAGCTGATTGATGTTTCTAACTCTCTATCCCTCCCCTTCCTCTCTGTAAAAAATCAATAAGATACATTAAAAATAAATACAAAGAAAAGTAGCAAAGAATATAGGAGTGATTTATTTTGAGGATGATGTTTCCTATCTCCAATCAAAATTAAAGCTATGCCAGTGTGTGTGTGTGTGCTTGTGTGTGTGTGTGTGTGTGTGTGTGTGTGTTTGTTTTAAAATTACAACACCCCTCATTTTTTCTTCTTACCTTGACTTGTGACTTCTCCTATCCACATGTTCCCTAAAGATAACTGCTCAAGATGAGGCTGACTCCTTGATGTTTCCCTCACCTTCTTATTATATGGGACACAGTGTTATATTCAGGTCAGCATCTTGAAACAATAGATGACTGGGTCAAAATCAATGGTTCATGTAGGCTTACAAAGACATTTTAATCCAGATAAATATATATTAATAAACTGCACTTTACTAAATTTAAGAACATCTACTTAAAAACTATATTATTAATAAAAAAGCAAGCCATACCATAGTGAAAGAAATATATTTGTTACATATCTAACAAAAAGGTGCTCATTTATAAAATAATACGGCAAAATTTCAGAAGTCAATCCTAAAATAGCAGCCCAATAGAAAAATAAACAAAATAATTAAACAGCATTTTACATTAGAAAAACACAAGTGGCAATAAAAAAACTTATTACATAAAAGCTATAAACCTCATTTGTTTATAAAAATCTTCAAAATAAACTAAAATATAATAGCACAATGCATCCCTCAGTTTTAATATGAAAACTAAATGTTGAAGTCTTTGTGTAGCATGGTAGCTCTCCTATGTTGCTGGTAGAGATTTAAATTGCTTAAATCATTTTTGAAAATCATGTTAATTATCAGTAAAATTATACATAATTATACTCTGCTCTAGGCCCAGTGCATGAAATTCATGCCCTTGGCAAGTCCCTCAGCCCAGCCTGCAACCTCTCACATAGTCTAGTAGCCCTCGGGGGATCTCCCGAGGGGAGTCAGACATCCTAAGTGCTGCTGTGGAGGTGGAGAGGCTCCTGCCACCAACACTGCATTCGCCAGCTGTGAGGGTGGCTTCTGGCGCATCTGCCCCCTGGTGGTTAGTTTACATCATAGTGACTGTTCATTCTGTCATTGGTCTATTTGCATATTACACTTTTATTATACAGGTTGACCCACAATTTCATTTCTATGTATTCACTGTATATAAACATGTACTTACATTTCTGATTATTTTAATTATTATTCAAATTAATAAACAAAAAGTTATTACAACAAGTTTTTATTAAAAAATGAAATAAACAACTTTTGTTGGGCTCACATGGAAGAATACTATTCAATAATGAAAATAAAATACCTATAATAACTTGGTGACTCTTAAAAATATAATGCTGTGCAAAAGAAGTGAGGCAAATAAGGATGTATTTTTTATTATACCAATCATTTATTATAGTATGGAAAAATAATCAATTTGTTTGGGAATATATAATAAGGTATAGAATGATATAAAGAAAATAAAAGATAACATATCTGTCAGGATATTAGTCACTTCAAGTAGGAAGTGATCAGGAAGGGAGGTCAAAGGAATATTTACTGACAATGTTCCA
The DNA here is from genome assembly GCF_014108245.1 of Pipistrellus kuhlii. Lineage (NCBI taxonomy): Eukaryota > Metazoa > Chordata > Mammalia > Chiroptera > Vespertilionidae > Pipistrellus > Pipistrellus kuhlii. Next base: position 44,435,818 of record NW_023425438.1, on the reverse strand, counting down.
ATGTTCTTTTTTTTTTTTTGCACTGGGTAGATACTACACAGGTGTTTGCTTTTCAATATTTTAAATTGTATATATATATATATATATATTTTTTAATATATTTTATTGATATTTCAGGAGAGGAGGAAGGGAGAGAGATAGAGAGCTAGAAACATTGAGAGAGAAACATCGACCAGCTGCCTCTTGCACACCCCCCACCAGGGATGTGCCTGCAACCAATGTACATGCCCTTGACTGGAATTGAACCTGGGACCTTTCAGTCCGCAGACCTATGCTCTACTGAGCCAAACTGGCTTCAGCTTAAATTGTATATTTTTGTGCTGTTCTATTAAACAGTAAAATGTTACGATATTTGTATTATGTATTTCAAACTATAGGTATATAAGGTCTAGATAAAGCTTTCAAGTAATTATTTAGAATAGAAAGAAGCATACACACACATATAAAAACAGATCAAGTTCATATCCTTATTGATTTTTTTTCACATTTCTTTATAATGATTTTCTTAAATTCTATTTTTAAAATTGGTTTGTAAATTTCCTAGGGTCTTACTGATCTATTTTCAAAACTTAGCAGGGCTATTGTTACAAATTTATTAATCGATGCACAAAATAATGAAGAATTAAATGAATACAAACTTGCACATGAAGTGTGCTAGAAGATCAGGCATATAAATTATTTTTAAGAAGGGAGTAAATGAAGGTATTAAAGAGGTTGCAACATCATTAACTTAGGTTTGAAGAAGAGATGGGATTTAAGAGAAGAAATATGAGTAGAGGCAGTTTAAAGAGAACTCCTTGCATAATAGTAAATAAACTGAGGAAAGAATAAGCAGCATATGATTAAAACACAAATATAAACAGCAATTTATTTGTTTCATGAGATTTATGACTTTTATATATATTGTTAGTGAGGAGGAGTTAATGCACAAAGATTTTTTTTCATAGTAGACATACACCTGAATGTCAGTATTTAAATTGTTTTGAAAATTACTATTTATTATGAGAGGCCATGTTACTTGTAATAAAATCTTTTGTTAAAAAGAACGATGACATTCAGTTGAATTCAACAAGGAATCATTGAAGAATTAGATGTTCCAGAGGGGAATATAAACATAGAAAAGTTGCTATGCTCTGCAAGAAGCAGAAAAACACTTACTTTTTACAGGTGGATTTCATTTATCTATTTTAATAGAGATCACCTAAGTTTGTTCTCTGGCTAGTATATTAAAAATTTATGTTTTGACATGTGCTGTATGGCAAATAGTGATTGTGGTCAGTGAGTGTGGATATAGAAGAGAGAATGGGGGGACAAGAGTAAAAATATATTTTATTCTTGTACAGAATTGAAGACAAGAGGATAATGGACTTCATTACCAGGACAGAGAAAATGTGGGTGCTTAGAGATTTGCTCAGTATATCCTATCCAACTTGTGGAAACCAGGTGTCTCCACTTGAAGAGTGGTGGTATTCAAACATGGAGATTTTAACACAAATAAAAGTCCAATTTCTTGCATTAGATAGTAAACCTTTAGTACTTATTTCCTTGAGATAATATACAGAATAAAATATACAAATGCCTTTTCAAGAGGAATTGAGATTACACTTTCTGTAACACATATTTATGCCTATTTGTTTTGAACAGTCTGCTAACATACAGCTAAATTCTATTTTTCTCAAGATTGTATCCCACAGTCTTTAATGAAAACTATATTATCCTTATAATGTGATTAAAAGAATGAATTTTTTATAAAAGTAATTGCAATACTCAGTATCCTTCATGTTGCCATTTTTTTTGTCATTGTTCTTCAGACACCTTTGGGATTCATTCTTAAATTCTATTTAGTCAGAGATAACTTTGGAGTCACCACTAGATTGAAGCTCTGATGGGTATTTTGGTCATTTCTATGTCATGAATGGTACACAGAACAGAGCAGGTATTCAATAAATGCAGAACAAAGTCCACCCAGATCCATGGAGGGTGACTAACATGAAAAAGTTTGAGAACCACCCAGATTTGTAGTTGGGATGTTGATTGTGATATGATATGGTCCTTTCTGTAAACAAGTCAGATGCTTTGTTGGAATGGAATTTTTCCTATTTTAAAAAACCTGTTCATTATTCTATATCTATATTACTGAAAATGTAGAAGGTACATTAGTTACTTATATGTACTGTTATTAATAGAGCACAGTGTATTCATCCATCTAAAAATTCAAGTAATTTTTTTTCTGATATAGCACCCTCACAATGTGTGATGAAATCAAGTACACCTAACACTGTTGGAAAATTAAAGGCCTGTGATATGGCTCAATTATTATTACATGACCACCCATAATTAAAATAAAAATGATATTTTTTATAATAGCAACACAGGCTTAAGTAGCAACAAACTTTGTAAAGTGTAGTTCAGCATTTTTGGATTATATCATAACTGATTTTTTCTCTCAATAATATGTGCTTCTCAAATGTATAAATACATATATTTGTTTTGATATGATCACGTGAGAAACAAATCATCCTAGGTTCCTTCAAATTCCTATAGAAATTCTAAAAGAACATCTATATTTTCTTTTCTTTTCCCTCCTCTGATGATATGCCATTCTGTTTCCCAGTAAGATGTGGAAAGCTTTAGTGCAGAACAGCCTCCATCAGTTATGTCCATATATGTTCCAGGAGCTTGTGTGTTCCTGGCAATCACATCCATCCTGAACACAGTGCATTGATTTATATGCCAATGCTATACAGAAGCATATATATGTGTGTGTGATGAAGAGACTGAATGGATTTCTAATCAAAACCTTCTCTACCTCTCATTATGAATCTACATCTTTCATTCCATCCAAATACTTTCTTCCCATGCCTGTCATAACTTTTTCCAGTCCCCTGTGCAGTGACAATTTATATAATGTTAAGACCTGCTTACTATGATCTCAAGTACACCAAGTTCCTACTGCAGGAATATTTCTAGAACATTTGGCAGCTGTCAAGATTTTTGATCATTTAATTCATCAGAGTCCAAAATTATTTTGCATTCATTTGTATTAGGCAGGAAATGTAAACTTGTTTTGGCTAAGGACTTATCATTAGGTAGGTATATATTACAAATAGACACCTAAGAATCTGCCTAGAAACTTGCATGAATACACTGGAAACATTAAAAAGGAAACAGTGCAACTCCACAGATATTGGGGAGAATTGTTCCTCATGTATTTAAGATGAAGAAAAGACTAAATGAATACCTATAAATTTTTTCCTAATTAAATTTAACCATACAGAATAATCAAACTTTTTATCCCACACAAAAAAGGTAACTTTGTGTGGTCTGATATATTATTCATTGGTTATACTCTCAATGATAGCACATATTATGGTGATTTCCCCCACAAATGTTATCCTATGACCCAGAGCTTTTATTTCCCCTACATTTTCACAAATTGATTGTTGCTTTCTCATCTTCCTCTGATAGAATGCTCTTTCATTAGATCTCTTGTGGTGAACAGAATACCACCCTGATTTTACCTCTGTGAGGCTCAGCTACCAGCCTCATGTTAATCAGACTCAACTCACAGCTGTAAATATCTATTTCAAAATCTCATTTTTTAAATGCTCCAAAGAAAACGATTTAGGCTTTGTAAGCCAGGTTTGGTGACCACGCATTTATAGTTAATAGGTTTTTACTGCAAACATACCTAGCTCTCTATGAAATGCATTCCTCTCTGGGAGAAACTGTGGAGAAACTATTTGCACTTGAGTTTTCAGTCTCCAGAAGGAGTTTTCCTTGTCCTTTGTTATATAAGTTGCTAATAAGTTTCCTGAATCACAGAAAAGAAAAAACTATGTCATAGTTCAAGTCTTAGAGAATGGCATTGATAGTGTCCTACTCTTGGACAACCCTCTAAAGCTTTATGAGTATAAAAATGTCAACAAGCTGCTACTTTGCATTAGACTCCTTAGACTTATAGTATAGGCAATAGATAATCTGATGATATCCTGAAATCTCTGATCTTTATTTTATATCACATTGAAATTGCCAACACTGATGACATCCATTAAAATTTTCCAAATTTATAGCTACTCTTATCTTTAAGGTCCCCCCAAAATTGTGGTACTTAGAAAGAGAATTGCATGTGCAGTAATTAGGTGTCACCTCGGATATGGTGCCAGATGCCTTCAGAATGTATATTGTACCTTGCTGAACCCATGACCAAGGCACTGGACTATGATATAAATTCTGAGGTAGGTTGCCTTGGTCAATGAAACATTAGAAGGTGTGATACAAATTGTGTCTTAAAAGGGCCTGTGCATTTGAGGCTTGCCCACTTTCTCTGTGCTTAGAAATGGGAAACCAAAATGTGACTGTGTCCGAGTTAGCCTCTACTCTGAGAAACTACTGTGAGTAGAATTGGAGCTCCTCAGTCAAGAGTTTAAAAACGGCCCTACATATGAGTGAGGCCATCTGTGTTGTTCACCTCATGCTGCATGGAAAGCTACCCAAGAACTAAATGGCTTAAAACAACATTAGCTTTTCTCCAGAATATGGTATGTGGAGGTGGCTGGGCAGGAACACCTCAACTCTGCTTTACTCGCCTTGGGGGACAGTTTAAAGCCTGCTGACAAGTTACCTTCTCTGGGGATCCATGGTGACTGTAGATTGTGTGTACCATTTTCTCTCCCTGAGGAACTCAGTGTGGTTTCTCTGCACAGGCTGGTTAGGTCTTCCTCTCAGCATGGTTAGTTGGCTGAGGAATGGGTGTCTCAAGAAACAGAAGTAGGCAGAAACTCTATAGCAGTGGTTCTCAACCTTTCTAATGCCACGACCCTTCTAATACAGTTCCTTATGTTGTGGTGACCCCCAACCATAAAATTATTTTCATTGCTACTTCATATCTGTAATTTTGCTAACGTTATGAATTGTAATGTAAATATCTGTGTTTTCTGATGGTCTTAGACTCTACACTAGCTACCCACACGTTGAGAACCACTGCTGTAGAGCCTAAGACCATTAGAAAACACAGATATTTACATTATGATAACTGTTAATGAATTGTAATGTAAATATATGTATGTTGTGTCTGACCAATATCATGGTCACCAAAAGGCAGGCAGTCAAGGGTTTCCTCTTGTCTCCAAACCTTCAAAATTATCCTTTAAAATGTGCATATTTGCATTTTAAAATCCACATTTTAGTTTTTCTAGAGTGCTCAGAAAACAAAAAATAAACACTATGGAAGTGAGGGTACTGATAATTCTTCAAAGTATGAAAAACTTTTTATCTACATGTTTTTAACATGCACAAGTCCAGACACATGAAACAGAAATGAATTCTAAACAGGGTTGCAAAGTGGCACACACAACTGAAAAAATTTCAACGTGTCTGATCCCAGAGAACACTCCCTATGTGGCTTACATGATTTTATTCCTCTGTTTATCTCTATTTCCCTTTATACACTGGCATCAACTCCCTCCCATTGCATACCCATTTCTTAGTTTAATACACTTCTAGTATATCAACATCATTAGAGAGAGATTATCTTCTCTGTTGTCCTTAACAGAAAATGTAGAGAAATAGGACTCTACCTGGATCTGTTGCATACCCATTTCTTAGTTTAATACACTTATTAGTTTAATATTCCTATTGCATACCCATTTCTTAGTTTAATACACTTTTAGCATATCAACATCATTAGAGAGAGATTATCTTTTCTGTTGTCCTTAACAGAAAATGTAGAGAATTAGGACTCTACCTGGATCTGTTTGGATCACATGACCATCCTTATATCAGTTACTGTAGCCAAGAAATTGAATGTAGAGAGGTTACTCTCAGTCAACTAATATAGTCATATAGTGAGAAGAAAGAATCAAAACCAGCACAGCATTCAAACTATGATTGAGGGAGACCTGGATCTTCAAAGAAACACTGGACAGATACGCAATCCAATGTCTCCTGCCACTTCAAAATGTATCTTTTCTGTTATTCCAATTTGGTCTCTTTTTACTATTTTGAACTGAATATAGCCTTGCTGCATTTAAGATACTCCATGTCCCTAAAATATTGCAGTTCAGAGCACCAAACATGACTAAACACAGTGCCTACTTGGCCTGAAGGATGGTGAATTTTGGACCATCCCCCACTGCTTTCCTCCTGTAAAACAGTTTGGGAGATTATGTTTCTACAATCTCAAAGGTAATTGAAACAAAGAAGAGGTGGGTAAGGTGGTGATGCTGAAATAAATATATAATACACTGATTGTGTTAAAACAGCAGTTCACATCCCAATCTCTTTAAAATTTTCACTTTTGAATACACTTGAATTTTCACATCAAGCTGCCTTTGTTACTCATCAGAATGTGCCCTCTGTAATGTCAAGCAACATTCTCCTTCCCAGGTTAATCCATATGCATCATACTTAACTATTTGAGAATGGAACAATAGACTAAAACTTCTATTGAATATATAACAAAAGCTATGATAGAAAAATGTATTGTATATTAAAGCTGCCATAATTTCAGAGAATGTGTGTGTGTTTTTGACCTTGTAGATATAGCTGGATATGTTTAAGCATATATTTTAATATAATTTTCTTCTCAAACAAAAATGTTATTCTTGAAGGTGTCAATTGGGGACAAGGGGGATAATATGTAAGACTTTCAACAATAAAGAATTTAATAAATAAATAAATAAAATGTTATTTTGAATCTCTGAAAATTAACTTGTATCTGGACAGAATTAAGTTGAGTAGGGAATATATATATATATATATATATATATATATATATATGGCAAGTGGGGGAGAGAAAATTTGAGAGATAGAGATAGAGTATTCTTATTTATTTTATGAACTTTATATATAAAAGTATCTTCTTTAAGTAGACAAGATAATTTTAGGTAAAGAAAAATATGATATTGTTCAAACATATTGGCTACTTAATGTGCACTATTGTGGATTATTCAGACACTAAAAGGGTCAGAGCAAGCCAACTATAAATATTAACATGGCTTAATTAAAATTGATCATTAATTCTTAAAGAAGTATCAAGAGACATACCCAAAGACCCCTTTATGTAGTTTCTAATAAAACAAAAGAAAAAGAAAGATTCAAGCAATAAAAGGTGCTTAAGAGGATAATATCTGCTTTTGCTCACCTTTTGTGCTTGACTTCTTCCAGTCATAAATTAGATTTTACCAGGCATTTTCTCCAAATATCTTCATCAATGTAGTAACACTTAAATGAATATGTTTGTGATGTTTCCTTTGCCTTATTGTTCCTATAACACTAACAGACAACAATTACTACAAATTCAGAAAGGAAGTATATTGTAAAACTCTTTATTTTTTTCTTATGCCAAATTCTATTTCTCTTGGAGAAAGAAATAGAATTTATATATACAGCATTAAAGCTCTGAAACTCATTTTACTTCTCTTGTAATGACTTCCACAATGCTTTCAAATAAAATTCAATCTCCCTGCAATATATAAACTCATGAACTCTTTCAGGCACCTCTCTTATTCATCTCCCTATATATCATGTGTTTGTGAAAACTAGAAAGAGCCATAGCTTTGCTCAGCTTTCAAACTATTTTACTGCTAAAGAAAAAAGTTTAGAGTGCAAGAGGTCCAACATATATTTTTGTAGGTTTACAAAATGTGTATTGATTTAAAAAACAGATGTTTGTCCATGTCCATCACTAATGAAGAGACTGTGTTAAAATGAAGCTGTTCTCCCAGCTGATTAGCTTGTATTTGGTATGAACTGAAATGCTTCTTTTCTACTACTATTTTCAAGTAAATCAAATTGGAGAGGTCTTGAGAAAAAATATAAATTTAGGAAATCAAGTTTGTACCACCTATATTCTTCCCATTCATCATCTTGTGGTGGACTGAATGATTTTCTTTTTCTTTCCCACTAAGAATCAATGATTAAATAAGCTCTTGCCTACACAGAGTTTCCATTAGAACTTATTTCAATAAAGACACATTGAATACTTTATGTTCCTAAAAGTAGTTGATACATGAGATAAAGGTTTGACCTAATAAAACCTACCATGTACCACAAAAGCAATGTTATTATTGGTGTACAACACTAGTTGGATATATTGGTTTCTGTTTTAAATCCCATATTTTATTCTGTGTATATTCAAAAGCTAAGTATTTTTTGTCACTGACTGCTATTTTGTTTTTGTTGAAATTAAAGGAATCGAAAGTAGTTCTTAAAATGCTTATTTTTCTCTAAGATAATACCAGATAAAATAAGTTTGAGAAGATCTGCTTAGAGCAAGCACTGAAAAAGTATTAAAACACATAAATAATTTCTCTTCCCATTGCGTAATGTCACAGACTTTCATGTGTTATGAAGTAAATACTAGCAAGACATTCTACAGAATAATTTCCCAGTCTGGACTACCTCAAAAAAGTTTTTTTATTTATCTTTTCCTTTAGGACTATAATAATGTTACAAATTAGGTAAGCTACACTTAAGTGAAAATTTTGCAAGGCTTTAAAATTTCAACGTATAATCAATGTCATCATTCAGTGGACTAAAATAAGTAAAAATAGAAACATTTTCTTATTTATATAATATTTTTTTTTCAGAAGTGTATATGTTGATTTTAAATTTGAATTTTTTTCTCATTGATATGTGAGAGGTGATTGATTTATTTGAATTATTGTATATATGGGAATAGGAAAGCATATTTGAAATGATAAACTTAGCTTTAATTTAGAGAATATTTCTGGTCTTCTGAATTAAAATATAACAAAGCTCTAATACTTCAATTGAAATTTAATTATCCTGATCAATGTAAAAAGACAATTGAAGTGATTTAGTGACTTATTATGTTTTTGTATAGAGTGAATTATTTTGCTTAAATTAGTGGGCAAGTTAGTTTTAACTCCATTATGTAAAAATGTAACTCATTTAAAATTTTCCCCATTGGATATTTAAAATGAAATCCATTTATCGATACTCTGTAATTGTCAGGTTTTCTGAATTTAAATTGGCACAGGATCACAGAACAACATTTATATATAGCATAAGTATATGTATATTTATATCTTTTTATTGTATATTATTGTCTCTTTTTCATGATGTAAGACTTAAAGTTGTGTTCACTGCCATATATCCAATGTCTAAAAGAGTGCTTGCCATGAGTAAATATTAATGACTAGGAACTTGGTGCATGAAATTCATGCACTTAGAGGGGGACCCTCAGCCAAGCCTGCCCCCTCTCACAGACTGGGAGGCCTCAGGGATGCCCTACTGGCAGCTTAGGCCTGCTCCTTCTGCAAGAGATGACCAGACTGATCAGGGGAAAGCACCAGCCCCATTACCCCACTTCTGCAGGCACTGCCAGCCAATGCAGCCACCAAGGAGTTTTCATCAACATGGACTCCAGTCCCTTTACCATGAAAAAATGACAACTTTCTTGAGGTATTTTCAATATGTCTTTCAAAAGATATGACATTTCTTTCTTTCTTTTTATTATTTTATCCTCATCTGAGTATATGTTTCCATTGATTTTTAGAGAGTGTGGGAGAGAGAGAGAGGGGAAGAGACAGAGAGAAACATCAGTGTGAGAGGGACACTTTGATTGGTTGACTCTTGTATGAGTCCTGACCTGGTCCCTGGAAATAAAGATGCCTGTAACCTAGGTACATTCCCTTGATCAGAATTGAACCTAGATCCCATGGTAGGCAGGCCTAGGCACTATCTACTGAGTCAAACTGGATAGGGCAGGATATGACATTTCTTAGCCCCTCCAGCAGCAGACCTTCTTTTTTTTCCTCCAGGAGAGTAGTGGAAAAACCCTAAATCACCTTCTTGGATTTTATCATCCAAGTTACCAAAAACACTGCAAGTGGTGGCATACAGGGAGTTTAGCCAATTAGTGGTCAGAAACGGTGTTTACGCTCAAACTGGTTTGACTCAGTGGATAGAACATTAGCCTGCAGACTGAAGGGTCCCAGGTTTGATTCCTGTTAAGGGCATGGGTGGTAGGCATTCCGGAGGTATGGTCAATTTGCATCTTTTTCTTTTATTAGTGTAGATTAGGGGTGTCGAACTCAATCAGAGAAGGGGCCAAAATCTAAAATCCAGCCTAAATCTTGGGCCGAATGGTTTACTGAACAGTCATAAACTGTCACTGTGATGGAAACGCAGCGGAGTGCAGTGATGACAGCGCGGTGCGGGCCACATTGCAAGGCCTGGCGGGACGGATTTGGCCCGCGGGCCTTGTGTTTGACACATGTGGTGTAGATGTTTACAAAAATTTTAAAATACATTTTTATTGATTTCAGAGAGAAAGAGAGCTACAGAAATATCAATGTTGAGAGAGAATCATTGATCAACTTTCTCCTGCATGCCCCCCTGCTTGGGATTGAGCCAGCAACCTAGACATGTGCTCTTAATCAGAACCAAACCAAGGACCCTTCAGTCTGCAGGCCAACGCTCTAACCACTGGGCCAAACCGGTTAGGGCTATTAAAGATCTTTAAGAAAGAAATATGGGGAGAAGAAAGAAAGGAATAAAGAGAGAGAAAGAGAGGAGAAGAGAGAAGGAGAAAAGGACAAAAGATGGAAAGAAAAAAGAGATTGATAGATCTCTTCTCAGGGACTCAGGATTGGGAAAAGCCTTGTGTGTACTCATTTCTACCCAAAGTGCTCCAGCAGTTCTGCATTCTTGAATCCAAAAGATGGAGTGGCACTAAGGAAATGACTCTCAGAGTTGGAAATTCTCTGCAAAGGAGTCATGGCATACATAGTATTATGTTTCCTGACTCTTGAGGGGAAATGAAGTATGGATAATTTATTGAGGCTTTTCTGTGATAATAACCCTCTGTGTGTATTTCACAGTTTCTGATATTGAGTTCCTTGACAAACCAATGTTAAAAAATAAGATGAATAACATTCAAGAAGTAAATACACCCAGGAAGAAAAATCTTTGCATCAAATGTTACTAAAATTTCAGAATTTGTAGCAAACCTGGAGATCCATCAAAAATCCCAATGATTTATATAACTTATTGTATACTTAATACTTCGTGAGGAAATCTAGTGTCTGTAAGGAAAAAAATAATTAAAAATACTTTTTAAAAAATAATTTAAAATAAGAAAATAAGGCATCCTCAGACTGACTTATTTTACTTAACATAATACCTTCTAGGTCCATTCATGCTGTTACAAAAGTTAAGATTTTATTTTTTTATGGCTGAGTAGCATTCCACTGTGTAAATATACCACAGCTTTTTCATCTATTCCTCTATTGATGGGCACTTAGATTGCTTCCACATCTTGGTTACTGTAAATCACTGTAATGAACATAGGCAAGCACAAATTCTTTCAAATTAGCCTTGGAAATATAGCATAAATAAAGGATACTACTAATAATGAAAATAATGTTTTATTTTAAAATGAATATTAGATAATACAATATGACACTAGTTTGTGGGTGTGTTTTTTTTGTCACAATTGGTCTATTTAGTATAATACAAGTTATATCTTAATATAGATGTGGATCCAAAGTAAGGAGCTTCCGTTGGAACACCAAAGCATGTTGTCAGCAGTAGGAACACTGACGGAAGAAACAATGTCAGGTTTGGAGGATCGAATAAAGATTTTCTCATTTGGGTCCTATTGAATTTAATAGAGATTTGAATTGTCTAGTTAAAAATGTATATTTTAAATTTGGGTATAATGCTAAGTGCTCTGGAGTTGTCATTTATAAAGTATAACTTCAAGTTAGGTTACTTTATGTTGAAGTAACAAAAAACTCCCGGATTCATAGGAAAATGACCAGTATCATTTGGCAGGAAGACTGTTCATTACAATCATGAACACTTGCTGACCAAGAGTCCAGCAAGGCATGATTCCATCACTGTGAGAATAGGCATTAGGCAGAAAAGAACACCACACCGAACGCTTTACTAGCTCTTAAGCCTTTCCACCTGGAATTGATGTGTTTCACATTTTATGAGAGTAAACAGGATACAGTGGTTGAGCATTGACCTCTGAACCAGGAGATCACTGTTCAATCCCAGGTCAGGACCAATGCCCGGATTGAAGACTTGATCCCCTGTGTTGGGCGTGCAGGAGGCAGCTCATCAGTGATTCTTTCTCATCATTGATGTTTCTATTTCTCTCTCCCTCTCTCTTCCTCTCAAAAATAAATTTAAAAATAATATGTTTTTAAAAGGATAGACAATTTTCAGCAGTCACACTGGAAGAATAGTCTATTCTTTATTAAGGTAATTTAAATCTCTTTACAAAAGTAAATTGATGAATGGTAAAAATATCTAAAAGCTAACTAGAAGAGGAAAATATGTAAGAGCAGAAAAGTCTTAAAAAATAAATAAATGTCCTTTGAAGTTTAGCAATTTTATTTTAATCACAATTTTTAAATTATTATTCTGTTTAGTATGATGTAAGTACCAAAATAGCAACAGCAATAATAAAGACAAGCTAGAATTGTATACAGATTAAAAATGAAGATATTTTGTATTTCAATATTCATTATAATTCTTTATTATCAGCTAAGAACCAATAGATCTTTATAAAAGCTATAACTTTCTTAATTCAAATTAATTTTATCCTGAAGCTTTAACAACTATGACAATTTAAAATCAATTCTCTAGTCAGAAAGAATCGTATTCAAATTCCCTATTTACTAGTTTTTGACTTTACACAAATAGCATAACAATATAAATCAATTGTTTAATTCATAAAATAAAGATAAAATTTGCTTATAAGGCTTAAGTGACATTGTGTGTGTAAGCACATAATATATAAACATATGAAATTCATAGAATATATTTTCATATAATAATTTGGTAAGCAAGCATTTTATTTCTTTGAACAAATTATTAATGATTCCATAAAATTTAATCAAATCAGGTGTATTCCAAACATGTGATTATCCAGAGAAGATAGCTGTTGCTTTGACTGTTGCATTATTGTTAATAGATAATTTTTAGTTATAGATACAAGTCTTTCTGTGAGATGGATATAACCCAAGCTATTATGTTCTTTCAAATAAAATTTAAAAAGTAAAACCAAAACCATTCAATTTAACAAGGGATTGTAAATGAAAGGTGACATGTTTTTCACTAGAAGGAAACTGTGAATTTGACTTTGCAATTTAGTTATCTCATGACATTGAGCATGTTGCATGTCCTTAGAGAATATTATCTCTTTTGTACAATATAAGAGGGCAGAGTATATAAAAACTTGTAAAATTTCGACAATTTATTTATTGATTTCAATGGAATAGACTAATGTTATTTGATTAAATCTAAATGTGTGAATTATTATTTAAAATGAGCTTTTTAATTACCTTAAACTGTACAGGAGCAGATTTCTATTGTTCATTTATTACTTTAAGACAGAGAGGACATGTAGCATATTCTATTTGTTTACAATGTATTCGAATAAATAATGAAGAGTTTTCTAATGGAGTAGGTAATGCACACATGTCTTTTTTCTTTATGTTAATAACAATTAGTGTCAGGCCTAATACTGTTATCTTCACAGAGGGTTAGGTAAGGTAACTTAGCTTTCACAATAATCTATAACTACTTACTCATTGATTTTAGTTCATTTCATTGAAAACTTTCTAAATAAAACAAAGAAAGTTATCGCCCTAGCTGATTTTGCTCAGTGAATAGAGCAACCGCCTGCAGAGGCTCTATCAGTTCTATTGATAGTTAAGGGCACGAGCCCAGGTTAAGGGCTCCATTCCCAGTAGGGGGCGTGCAAGAGGGAGCCAGTCAAAGCAGCCAGTCAATGGTTCTCTTTCATCATTGATGTTTCTAGCTCTTTCTCCCTTCACTTCCTTTCTGAAATAAAAAATATATATATATTTTAAAAAATTATTAGAAAAGAAAAAAGGAAGGTATAAACTTTGTGTCAATAAAAATTAATGAATCTTAATTTAACATATTTCATAAGTTTTTCACTTTTCATGAAATCAGCAAATATAATTAATTTTATATGTGACATTCTCATTATTACAGTTTGTAAATTTATCAGTGTGCTTAGGAACAAGGAATGAGACAAAACTAAAAGTAAACAATGATATGTGTCCTCAGAAGATATTATCTCTGTCTTTTTTTTTTTTTTTTTTTTTTTTTTGGATAGAGCTAGGTAATTTTTCTCATTTTAATGCTAATATCTAGTCAAACTCCTTTATCAAAATATTTCATTAATCTACTGGGAGAAATTATGCTAAGGCACTTTTTCAACTGCACAGGGCTACTTAAGATCAAAGTGAGTCAAAAAATTAAATAAGCCCCCATTGTCAGTTCTAGTTAGATCCTAATGATTGAAGGAGAGCTAAGAGGACAAGAACTGTGAGGTCTGGATGATAATATACACAAAAAAAGATGCATGGATAATTTTGCACAATTTAAATAATTTGAAAGTCTTTGAGAGGAGGTGTACTCCGGGTCTAAATTATTCACACAAGGTATTTCTCCCACCTTTCAGAAAGGGGTCTACAGACTTTGAAGAAGGTGCCTGTATTAAGGAAAAGAAAATAATGAGACATTTAGGGAACTAAAGGTCTTAAATCACTCTAGTCCTAGGGGATTTAAAAATGTCACTGCAATTCATAAGTCAGAATAGAAGATAATGGAGGTCACATGACCAATCATGTTTTAGCTACAATCTATGTCAAAATAGGTCCAGTGGATCCCAAACAGATTCTGTGCTTACTCCTCCAGGTCCAGAATAAACGAAATAGAAATACATAACAGTTTTCAGAGCCTTCACACTAATTCACCAAAGGTTGCAGTGAAGGCCAAAAGGGCAGAAAAAGCCAAGTAAAAACATCACTAGAATTGCCTTTAGAGAGGGATATAATAAACCTAAAGCAATAGCACATTTTTTGAGGAACAGCAAAAATTAGTGCCTCCATTAAGAACTTGAAAGATGCATGGGTGGTAATTCTGATCACATCACCATGAAACTTAACCTAATAGTGAAACTGAATTTTTGGACTGGAACCCGGATTCTTTGTCCACCAGAGTCAAAGAATAACTCCATGGACAGGCAATGGTATAGCAAAGGTGGAAATTTATTAAAGAACAAGTACAGACCCCACAGAGGGAGGGGGAAGAGTACCCCAGAACAGACTCCCATGTGGGTAAGGGAAAAAGGTAATTGGTCATGTCATTGGCAAGTGGATTTTATTTTAGCAGTCAGGTTTATTTCAGAAGATAAAAATGTTTTTGTGTAAGTCAATATATGGTTCACCTGTACTATTTTACCAGAGACAAAATTTCTATTCAGAAGGCTTCATCTTCATTTGGGTGATTATATATAATACAGCTTAGATATAATTATCTTAGCCTCTCAATCTCTCAGTATCTCCTTTAGTCATATGTGTATGAATAAACAATGACAGTAAAGGAAATTATTATATGATGAATAACAGTTGAAGTCTTTTGTAAAAAAAAATACTTGTTTTTAAAAATATATTTTATTGATTTCTTATAGAGTGGAAGAGAGAGGGATAGAGAGTTAGAAACACTGATGAGAGAGAAACATCCATCAGCTGCCTCCTGCACACCCCCTACTGGGGAGTGCCCGCAACCAAGGTACATGTCCTGGACTGGAATCAAACCCTTCAGTCCACAGGCAGAGACTCTATCCACTGAGCCAAACTGATTAGGGCAAAAAGACTTGTTTTTTTAATACAATTTACCACTATTTCACTTATTTATTTTGTAAAATAGAACTTTCATAGATGGACATTTTCATGATAAATAAAATTAGATAGGCTCACATAAGTTGTCAGATAATACCGACCTGAGATATAATATAATAATAATAAATATGTAATCTGAACAAATATTCTTCTGAGTTATAGGATGTAAGAGGGATTTAAAAAGAATCAGAACTTCTTAGTACAAATAGAATGTCTTATATGGAGTTTGATTTTGAACTGTTTGTGGTAAAGTTAAGAGAATATCTAGTAATGAGTTGAGTTACTATTAAAATGAAGACAGGTTCTTTTTTTCTAAATAAATCAAAATAATTATTCATTTTATTCTTCCTAAATAAGGAGAAACAACTTTGAGGCCTTTTATCTATAATGATTTTTCCAGAGGTATTAAAAGATACAGGTAAAGAAATTTCTCTATTGCTGCAGTCATACATGACATTTTGTGTGCTTTATTTCTTTATTTTTAACAGGAAAAGCACATTTATTCTTCTGTTCCCAGCAATATGACTGGGTACAAAGGCTGAAAAGTGAATGCACTGACTTTGTTGACAATTAAGTTGCATTAGAAATGTCTTTGATATTGATAAGATTTTGTGTTTAATTATCAGGCTTATGCAGGGATAGGATCCACACTAGACAAGACCATGGAAGAGGTCAAGAATTTCTTCAGTAGCCATGGCCAGGTCATTCCTAGTTCCCAGGGCTCACAGGTCTCTTTCCTGCAACTCAGCACTGTTCAGGTTCAGATCTGAGGTCAGAGTTGTTTTAGAAGTCAATTATATGCACATTTAGTATCAAGATTTTCTTGTTCAGAGCAAATAATTCTTCAGTGATCCTTGATATTCTGATCTGTCAGTCCTATTAGGTAACCTCTGGGATTTGAAGCTAGATTTATTTTGTGATGACAATTTTATCCCAGCTGGAAAGTGTATTTTAAAGTTTTGCAAAGTCTCAACTTGCCCTGTTCACCCGTAGCCAACGTCATGCTTACCTTCCAAGATATAGCATATCTATCTTATATTTCCCCAGGGTCAAAGTGATTTACATCCACTAGTCTACATTCATGGGGCATATTTTGTGCTCTAGACTATATCTTTCCATTCTAAAACACAAACTCAATTCAAGCACATTAAAAGAGGATGGATAAATTATTATATCTATTAATAAAAGGTCAATTTGTTTCCTATTTGTATTTTTAAGAGATTGAGTTGGAAAAGCTTATATCTATTCATTTAATGTAAACAAGATATATTTTTATTTATTTTTTATTCTGAGTTTTATAGATCATCTTATTTTTTGAAACCAATTTAATACAAAAGTTTATATACTACATGAGGGGACATATTTTGAACAGGATACAATTTTTGTCATCCTTCACATTCATTTACATCAGAGTCAATTATTAAATATTTTATTTAAAAGAAGAAACATAGTTTAAGTTTCTTTAAAAGAAAATCTTTTGAAAGAATGCCAGTCCTTGATTTAATTAAGGAAGTCATCAATTGAGAGTGAAACATTAATATTAACTTGGCAAAATTTTAGTGAAAAAGCCTTAAATCATAAGCCTACTTAATAAGTCACTCCCTTTAAAAAAATAAAAATTAAATTAAAAAGTCACTCTCTATAGATAAATTCCATTTTAGAGAAGAATTGCCATTCCTTTCTAGTGAGCATTGTTTCTTTTTCTTCTCATCTTTTGAAAAATTTCTGTGTTAGAATCTGACAAAGAAGGCTGGAATGCTAGCTTTAATACTTTCTTGATCTACTTGCTCTTTTTCTGATTTATATATATATTTTTCCTATGGACACTATTAAAGATGTGCCCATTTTGTCCTATTGCTCCCCTCCACCCAGCCCTCACCCCAGCAACTCTTAATTGGTCCACAACCTCACCAATCTTTAGGATCCTTTACTGTCTATGCTCATTTGGGTTTGCTTCTTTCTTTTTGTTTGATTAATTATACTTTTTCAATTATAAGAAAAATGGGTATCATCCTTGGTTTAAATATATCAATAGTTTCTGTCTTTGTTTTGGACCGATAAAAATCTTAAATAAGTGTAGTTTTCTATCTGCTGACATGCTTAGATTTGTATTGCCCCCTTAACTCTCTTTCTGGACTTCTCTTTTCTTTGTCTTTCTTATCACTCATCATTTTAAATTATTATTATTATTTTATAACTTCACCACTGCTTCCATCTCATTGTCAATATCATTCCTCCTCTTTTTCCTTTCATCTACCTCAGACGTTGAGCTAACTTTTCCATCTGCAGTGAATTTTCTAGTACTAAGCAAGCAGTAGGACAGGACTGGTAATGCCCCCAAGACAGATTGGTTAAAAAGGAAAAGGCATAGGTATGATCAATTTAAACTTATTTCATAAATAAATAGATATTGGTTCTCCACTTGAAGAAATCTATGGCAGCTGCTTTTGTAATAGTAAATTGAGGCAGTTATCAAGTCTGAAGGACTGAGAAAAATACCAAGATTTGGAAAGACTCAATATAAAAGATTAATGGAAATGTTTTTAGAAACCTTTGGGCACTTGCTGGATTTCACAGGCCAGAAAAATAAACTTTTCAACTGCGGAGAGAATTGAGAAAGCACAGAAGCCCACAGGTGTCTGCTTGTTTCATCGGCACTGTCAAGATGCTCAGATTAAATATTGAAGGGAAAAAAAAACACCTGAAATTACTTGAAAATCAGACTATCAGGAAGGAACCCAAAACTGCATTCAAGAGCAGAAAATAAAAAGTGCTTTGGAGCAGAGGAGTCTGACTACATTGCATTTGCAAAAATTGACTCATGTTTCCCTAAGGGCTGGTTGTGACCTTGGGCTAAGAAAACGACTGGGGAGAGACTTCCCTCCTGTCTGCCTCAGGTGCCAGGTGTGGAATGGATGCTTCCAGTAGTTCTTCCCAAGAGGGCAATAAATGATGCTTCATGTGACTAGGTCTTTCTTGGGGATTCTGTTGGTTTGCTGCTGTTGATTCTGCCTCAAAACATTCTTCTAACTGGCCTTACATTTGTGTTCACTTTATTTCCCTCCAAATCTCTACTTTACCAATCACAAATGGTTGAGCTGGAGAGTAACAGGGCCATCGCCTTAAAAAAGACTTGTGTTGCAATTAAAATTAGTGTTTTTATGGGAAGACTTTTCTTATCCATCAACTTAGTGTGATATAGAAAACAGTAGTTCTCAGGTTTTGTTTAATAGCCACACTTTCTTCCTTTGAGACCCTATGTAGAGGAATTAAAGGCTCAGAAAGTTGGGCATACATAATCTTCACTAATTTTCACTTCCACATTTCCTCTTTCCCAACATGGCTCCTATGTGACACTTGCCTAATTACTGAGGGTATGTGCATGATTATATATATATATATATATATATATATATATATATATATATATATATATATATATGTGTGTGTGTGTGTGTGTGTGTGTGTGTGTGTGTGTGTGTGTGTGTGTTGCTGCCTCCAATTTAAATTATTGGTCATTATTTGGTAAAGTATTTGTAAAATACTAGAATAAGGGCTAGGGCAAAGAGAGGATGCACACTATGAGAATATTACCTGCTGATAACAATGCATGAGATTTAATTAGAGGTTGAGAAAGATAAAAGAAAAATATTTAAAAATAGGTTAAAATTGCTAAGGCCTATAAAAATTATGTTCAGGATAGATTTCTCCTGAATATAGTAATAGAAGGATAGCCAAGTATACTAGTGATTTATTAAGAGAGCACCCAAGATTTTTAGTGTCAATAAACATGATCCATAATGAAGCAAATACAGTTAATTTATTTTTTTTTCTATGAACATTATCTCCTCTACCTTTCTAGCAAAACAAAAACAGTCAAAAGATCAGGTCTAGCCTTAGCCAGTTTGCTCAATGGATAGAGCGTTGGTCACCCAGACTGAAGGTTTCTGGGTTCAATTTTGGTCCAGGGCATGTACCATGGTTTCAGACTCGAACCCCTGTCCTAGACAGGATGAGTACATGAGGCAACCAATCAATGTGTCTCTCTCACATAGATGTTTTTTTCTCTTTATCTGTTTCCTCCTCCTTTCCACACTTTCAAAAAAAAATCAATGGAAAAACATTGTCAGATGAGGATTAACAACACCAAAAAAGGTTAGGTTTAAAATGAGGAAAAAGTATGTTAATTTTGAAGAAATGGACAAGTAGACTAGACAGAAGGATAAGTAACTTTCTATCAGATCTCTTCTGAAGCCATCCCAAATAGACACACTATCTGAGTAAAGTTAGTGTGCTTCCTAGAACAAACAAGAGTCGAGAAAAGTCCTCCACGATTTCTCTTCATTTGCTACTCTGTATTCTCTCTCTACAGAAATAGCTTCTGTGTGTTTATTCAATAAAAGCTTTTGAATGCTGTAATGAGCCAGGCATTCACTAGGTATCAAGTAGAACTATGAAGCAAAATATTCAATTTTTCCCTTTAGTTTTTTTCATGGGAAAGAATTTGTGTCATTTCTGAAGGATAATGTCAATTTCTACCCCTCAATGGCATCATTATCTAAGGGAATAAAGAGGACAGATATTCTATTCAACCTATTACCTATTTATCATAATAAAATGCAAGAAAGATGGGAGAAGACTTGAAAAGAATGTACAGTTGCTTGAATGTGAGCCTTCTTACCCTTCCCCATTGTTCCTCAGAGATTAAAAGGAAAGAAATGAAACTCTCATCACTCATATATTTTTGGTCAAGCAACCCTGAGGGCTACTTCCTATTTTGCTGCATGTGAATAATAGTCTGGTGCTGAGGGTAACGGCTTTGTGTTTGATTTTATTGTACTGCTGTAAAGCAATTTTGGTCTCCAATTGAACATTTCATTTTTTTCTTTATTAAATTTTACAATTGTTCTTTTACCTCAGGTACTTAGAGTAGCAGCACTTATATTTTTGGAGAGCACATTTTTCCCAGTGTAAGTGCTTATTATAAAAAAAACCTGGTGCTTTCCAGATAAGTAATCTAGGCAAGATCAGCTAGATTGAGTACTTAGACCATGAAAGGGCAAAGTGCAGGCATTTGTAGAATAGAGAGGGAGGAAGCAGGGAGGTGGGTGAACTGACATAATGCATAGCAGATCAATGTGATGCCTAATCAATGTGGCAAAAAGTGTCAGCCCTTCATGGTTGAGATGTGATTGATAATGAACTTCATGTCTGGGAGCTGTCATTATAGAGAGAATGAATGTGAACTATGCTGAGGTTAGAGGCAAAAGACATTTCTACCAATGATTATAATAAATGTAAGGCCAAGTTTAAGTGTCACCTTCTCTATCAAGTCCTCACTGATTGCATCAGCCCCCACTTTTCTTCCTCTTCAATGAATTTATATATTGCTTCCTTCACTGATAACAATTTAACATTTAATGATTTTTTGTATTTGTTCTTCTTTTTAATACTTTTAAATATCTACTGACTGCTATTGCTTTATTGATTATACCTTACTCCTTAACTAGCTTGCAAGCTTTTAAGGACAGTGGTTATAATATTTTCAAAGAGATCAAGAAACTTGATAGAATTATATCAATGTAACCATGCTAATAATAGAATTTATCACTACTTTAATATTTAAAGCACAGAATCTGTATATTCACAATTTATGTGATTTCCCCAAATGTTGGTGTTAAAAATTAAACCCACATCTGTAACCCTACAGCTCACATTTATTCTGTCTTAAGAAAGCACAGCAATTTTACTCAAACTATCATAATTCTATTCTGAACCCAGTGCCCTTCTAGAAGTACAGCTCTGGAGATCACTTCCCTTTTCTAACCCTCAATTACATTATCGATAACATGGATATAAAATCTTTCCTAAAAATCTATTAATATACTTAAAGTTTCCATAAAATCATAATATATATGAAGAAAAACAGAAATTAAAAGGTATTATACATATTGAAGTATGAGGTCTCAGATCTTATTTAGTATCCTTCTACCAGTAATTAGTACCATGTTAAAATGTAAAAGACATTCAACTACTTTTAAATGCTTTAGCTTTTAAAATAATGAGGAAAATAAAATTCAGAAAGCAGACCTATAAAATATTTAATCAATTATTTTTATGTTATTTTACAATTTAATTTCAGGTGTGTGTGTGTGTGTGTGTGTGTGTGTGTGTGTGTGTGTGTGTATGTGCCCTCACATGCTTACTGTGTTGACCAGTAAACTGTGTGTAATGGGTGGGAAAAAAATAAGTTTTGTGTCTGGAAATAACCACATTAGCAGAAGCTATATATAGGAAACCAATTAGTTCTGCAAAATTCAGTTGTTAATACACCAAGGAACAAAATTCAACTAAAGTTATTGATTTGTTGTATTAAAGTGGTAATTGTGCTCCATAAGGTAATTACTAAAACCTAATATTCTTAGTTAAAAAAAAAATCTGGAACATTGCCTAACTCTATTTTCTATGTACCCTCTCCATCATCCAAGGCATAATCATTTAAATTCAATTTGCTGGAATTTGATGTTTATTTGAAATTCAAAGTATGAGAGGCTCTTAAATTGGTAACTCCCTATAAGCCATGCTTTCTAGTATTCAAATACTTATGTAATCCACTTCAATTCTGGGTTTGGTTACATAGCTTACTTTGATCAATGAGACTTGAACATGCCAATGAAAATAGGAGGATTGATAATTAATTGCACATTGGGGCTTGTCATCATAGAACCCCCCCTCCTGGAAGTTAGCCAACATTCTGTAAAAAAGTTCAGACATGATTACTGAGTAATAAAAGGTGACACAAAAAGATAGAGAACTTGAAGGATGAGAGACCATCTTAGAAATTGCAGCCTCATTTGAGCTCATGCTTGAATATAGCTGTGAGAGTGACTTCAGTGAAAAATGTGGAACAGAGAACCACCTACAGAATTAAGATAATGGATGACTTCTCTGAAAGCCACTAAGTTTTGGGGTACTATGTCTTGCTTCAACAGATTGAACACTAATGAATATTCAAACATTATAGATATAACACACATTTCACCCTCCACTATCCTTTAAATGGCTGTCTTCCTTCCATATATCTATAATAATAAAATCATAATATGCTAATTAGACAGGATAGCCGAATGTCCTTCCAGATGACCTTCTGGACAAAGCTGGGGCTGGGAGGGCCAAGGCAAACTGCCATGGCTGCGAGGGTTGAATCTTTGCATGAATTTTACACATCGAGCCTCTAGTTTTAGTATAAAAGTCATCAGATACCACATGATCTCACTCATTTGTGGAATATAGTGAACAACATACACTGATGAACAAAGATAGATCCAGAGACAGAGAAGCGTCAAACCAACAGTTAAATCTCAGAGGGAAGATAGGGAAGGGGGAGTAAGAGACCAACCAAAGGAATTGTATGCATGCACATAAGCATTGCCAGTGGACACAGACACTCCAGGGGTGAGGGCATGTCCTAAGGGGTAGGAGTGGCTTTGAAGAGGTCAATGGAAGAAAAAAAGAAATCAATTCTGTAATAGCTATGAATGGACCTGGTGGGGGGGGGGGGGGTGTATTTGAAATACCAGAGGGACAACTCTGTAAAGTATATGATTTTCTAACCATTATGTTGTACACCTGAAACTAAAACAGAATAATAGTTTAAAAAAAGTAATAATCTTATTGAGTTTTAAGTCTCTCTTGAGCTCACTTCTTTTTAACCCCTAAAACTCAAGACAATAGTTTAAGAAGATTGATCTCCTTTACATGATCCCAAAAGGAGATAGAAGAGGCAAACTTTGACAGCTTGAACTAGATTTTTATTTAGCTCTTTGATAATTATCACACCAGTGTTTGAAAATAAACATGACACTATTTTTGAAGAATTAGAAAAGTAGAATAACAACTTTTGGAAAAGTCTTGTGAAACGAAATGCCAAAGGAAAATCTCTAAATGACCATCTTTCCACAGCTTTCTCTATCATAAGGGTACCTTTTTCCTAGCTTAATATGTATGGCCCACTCTTTCATAGACCTCAAAAAATCTTCTTTACATATCTCTGATTGACTCCCACTCACATTTGGATAATATCCATTTTTATTCTAAGAAGGACTCTGGCTCTCTAAATCTTTCCCCCTCTCCTTGTTCCATTCCTTTTTTCAAGTGTTCTCATGTCTCAATTATTCTCCCCAGATGACACTTGGGTCTTTTGTAAGATGGTCAGTTTTGTCCATTACTTCACAGTCTCAAAGAATCATATTGTGGACCAAGAATAGGAGAATGGAGAGAAAATTTACAATGACTATTTTCATGCGTTTCTTTACAATAGTCTCATTACAGTAAGGTACAGATGCCTTTCTTCTTGTTGAACTTATTAAATCAGATGTATGCACCCTTTTCCCCAGGGTCAGGCAGTTATTATGAAGGTACAATCTAAACCCACATCAACATTGAACACATTGTCTTACCTGGCTCATAATCACTATTGCCTGATTGTTCCACACAACAGAATAAAATAAGCTGCATGCCACTGCTTAGGTTCCTTTCTTATATTATCCCAAATGAAGATATGGATTGATCATTATAGTGAAAGAAAAATAAATAAAAATATTTATCTGTGTTCACTAAAGAATATGGGGACAGGGCAGCAGGAAAGAAGAAAGTGCCCAACTCTTGAGTCTCAGAAAGTATTTACTTTTTAATGTAAATGAAAATAACTGATTAAATAAAAACAGTTAATAATAGAGATGTGACTCATTTTCTGTTCCAATTTTTACTTATCTGAAGACTCTACTATGATCCAAAACTCTTATTAATAAGATAACTGAATTCTACAGTTGGCATGGCTCAGTGGTTGAGCATTGACCTATGAACCAGGAAGTCATGGTTTGATTTTTAGTCAGGGCACATGCCTGGTAAGGGCTTGATCCCCAGTGTGGGGCATGAGGGAGGAAGCCTACCAATGATTCACTCTCATGATTGATATTTTTGTCTCTCCATCTTCCTTCTTCTCATAAATAAATTTTAAAAATATATTTAAAAAATAAATAGATTATATTTAAAAAATAAATAGATAAGCCAAAATCGATCTTGAAAAAATTTCATGGGTTGGATTCTGGTCAGGGCACATACCTGGGTTGCAGATTCAATTCATGTGGCACAAATGGCATACAGCAGGCAACAAATTGAATTTTCTTTCTTTCCTTCCTCTCACTCTAAAAGCAGTAAACATATTCTCATGTGAGGATTAGAAAAATACATCATTAACTAACTGATATTAATAAACTTTTAGCCGAAACCGGTTTGGCTCAGTGGTAGAGCGTCGGACTGTGGACTGAAAGGTCCCAGGTTCGATTTTGGTCAAGGGCATGCACATTGGTTGCGGGCACATCCCCAGTAGGGGGTGTGCAGAAGGCAGCTGGCCGATGTTTCTCTCTCATTGAGGTTTCTAGCTCTCTCCTCCTCTCTGTAAAAAATCAATAAAATATATTTTAAAAAATAAATAAATAAATAAATAAATAAATAAATAAACAAACTTTTAGAGTAGTTTCAGGAATACAGAATAATTGCAAAGATAGTATATAAAGTTTCTGTATACTCTATCCCTAATTTATCTTATTATTAGCATCTTATATAGTGTACTACAGTAGAAGCCTGGTGCATGACATTTGTGCACTGGGGATGGGGGGTGTCCCAGAGCCTGCCCTGAACCCTCACACAGTCTAGAAGCCCTCAGGGGATGTCCAACTGCCATGGAGGTGAAGAGGGTCCTGCCACTGTGGCTGTACTTGCCTGGCTTCTGGCTGAGCGGCGCTCCCCCTGTGGGAGAGCACTCACCACTAGGGGGCATCTCCTGCATTAAGCATCTGCCCCCTGGTGGTCAGTGTGCATCATAGTTATCAGTTGTTCCGCTGTTTGGTCTGCTTGCATATTAGTCTTTTATTACATAAGATTTTTCACAATTAATGAATAATTACTGATATCTTATTATTAACAGTTCACAATTTATTCATATTTTATTAATTTATCCATAATGCCCTTTTTATGTTTTACAGTCTCATTCAGGACTCCTCATTATACTTAATCATGATTCCTTAAGCTTCTCTAGATGATGATGGCTTTGATCACTTTCCTTGTTTCTTGATGACCTTGATAGTTTTGAGGAATTCTGATCCAATATTTTGTAGAATGTTACTTAACTGAGATTGGCCTGATGCTTTTTTTTATGGCTAAACTGATGTAATATGTTCTGGAAAGGTAGACCACCAGGGTAAAAAGCTATTCTTATCACATCATATCAAGGATACATATCAATATTATTTATTTCTATTCATATCAATTTTGATTATTTGACTTATGATTGTATTTCTCAATTTCTTAAAGCATAAAGTTACTCTTTTTTAAATATATATTTTTATTGATTTCGGAGAGGAAGGGAGAGAGAGAGAAACATCAATGATAAGAGAGAATCATTAATCGGCTGCCTCCTGCACACCCACTACTGGTGATCAAGCCTCAAACCCAGGAATGTGCCCTCGGCTGGGATCAAACTCAGGACCTCTTCAGTCTGCAGGCTGATGCTCTGTCCACTGAGCCAAACTTGCTAAGGCCATAAAGTTACTCCTATTTCCCCTTTCCTCCTTACTGTATTCTTTGGGAAAAAAAGCCTTTGTGCCCAGACTACAATTAAGGAGTTACATTCAACTTCTTTGAAGGTGAAGTATCTGAAAACAACTACTTGGAGTTCTAAAGGGGAATGTTTTTCCAACATTCATTTATTATTTATTCTACCATTTATTTATTTAGTATAGACTCATTAATATTTATTTTATTCTATAGGTTATAATCAAGTACAAGTTTATTTTTTCCCCCCTTTTTGCTCATATTGTCCCATTGGGGCTCTTTCAGTTATCATCTATATCCTTTAGATATATTTCCATCATTGCATTACCTTAATTAATTAATTTTTTTTTTTTTTTAGCATTTTCTTGCTTTTTGGAATTATAAGACACTCCAGGCTAATCTTGTATACTACTACCCAATAAGTTGTTTTTCTAAGCAATCTTTTTTTTTTTTTTAATGAAGAATAGTATTAGAAACCAATATTGTGGCACTAGATATACTCATTGCTACTGGAGTGTCATTGTAACATGCCCTCTCAATTGAAAGAGAAAGGAGGTCTATGTGTGTATATTAACCCATCTACTTACAGATATCTATATACATTTCTATATGTAACCATCTGCATATCTATTAAGCTATAAGAGATTACTTTTTTTAAAAAATTCTTTATTATTTAAAGTATTACATGTCTCCTTTTGCCCCCATTGACCTTTTCCCAGTCACTTCCACCCCACAGCACTTGCCCTCACCCCCTAGTGTCTGCGTCCAATGGTTATGCTTATATACATGCACACAAGTCCTTTGCTTGATCTCTTACTGCCCCCTGTTTTTCCCCCCTCCACTTCCCCTGCCTTCTCTCTGAGGTTTGACAGTCTGTTTGATGCTTCTATCTCTGGATCTATTTTTGTTCATCAGATTATATTGTTCATTATATAATACAAATGTAAATAACAGAGTTCTTAATGATGTCTCCTATTGTGTATCAATTACTCCATACTGCTTCCCTGGCTTATATGTACACTCCCAGTACAAAGTGTGATATCTGGCTTCTGCCATCTGTAATCCATTCGCTTGATTGTCCAATTATACAGTCTATAGGTGTAATGCTTAGTTGCTGCTGTTAATCCTCACCTGAGAATTTTTTTTTCTATTAGTTTTCAGAGAGTGGAAGGGAGGCAGGGAGAGAGAGAAATGTCAGTGTAGGAAAGACACTGATTGATTGCCTACTACATGTTCCCAGGCCTGAGGATTGAATCTGCAACCCAAGACTTCTGACTGGGAATGGAACGCAGACCACTCGGAGTGCAGGTCAAGGCTCGAACCACTTAGCAACACTGACCAGGGATACAGATGTAATGGTGTTAAAATTCCTCATGGAAATATACAAAGAAACAAGCATTTTAACTGGAGTGCTGTGTTTGTACAATTCCATTTGCCTTTTGTCATACAAGTCCAGAAAGAGGTCAGTGGGGGAAAAAGAGACATATTTAATACTAGATATAATTATTTAAACAATAAAGAATTTTTTTAAAAAGGTTACTTAAATCAGCATATGATTACCCTGTCTCCTTCAAATTGACATATACATTTGCAGTATACCTAGATTGTCATATTCTGCATTTTATCCTGGGATCTCATGACCTATAAATTATATTTTTATTTTGCATACACTAAGATTTACTGTGTGTTGTAAACTTCCATGGATTTTGACAAATGTTCAATGGCTTATAATCACCATTATGATATCATACAGAATTATTTCATCATCTTAAAAAATAAATTTAATGTACTATAGTATTTATTTAATTCTCCACACCCTGTAGCCCCAATCAAACTGAGCAAATACTGATTTTCTGTTAAAATTCTTTCTATAAGTTTGCCTTTTTCAGAATGTCATATAATTAGAATTATACGGTATGTCAGTTTTTCATATTGGCTGGCTTCTTTTTTTTGTAGCAATATGCATTTTAGTTTCTTCCACATCTTTTTGTGGTTTAATTACTCTTTTCTTTTTATTACTGAGAAATACTTTATTTTAAGGATGTGCCACAACTTAGATCCATTCGCTTATTATATATTTTGGATAAAAGCTCTTTTTGGAACAAGTGTTTCGCAAATGTATTCTCTCAAGGTGGGTGTAATGTGATTGGTTGGGGTGCCCCACCATTTCCCCATGATTACCCTGCAGAGGGAGGTCCAGGCCACTGGCTGGAGGGCTCCATGATTGCCCCAAAGATGAAGGCCCAGGGTACCTGGCCGGTGGCAGTGGGCAGAGCTTCCCTCTGCAGGGCAATCAATTACAAGGCTCCCAGACTGCAAGAGGGCTCAGGCAGGGCTGAAGTCCCTCCACCCCCAACTGAGTGCACAAATGTCATGCACTGAGCCTCTAGTACTGAATATAAGATCCCTAAGAAAAATAGATGCTTTTGCTTGAGGAATACAACAGAAACCAAATAGCTTCAGTGAAGTGAGCAATGGGAAAGAAGATAGGATATGAGTGTAGTAGCCAGAGGCAAATCAATGTAGACATGGTAATAAGACATGGTAATAAGAAAAATTACAGGAATCTTAGAAAATAAGTGACATGATATCTGACATACTTTCAATAGTACATTCTGTCTGATGTTTAGAAAACTATACAGAGTACAAGGCTGGAAACCTCTTAGGTGTTACATAATGAGAGGCTTATGAGACTTATTCTGAATAATAGTTATTCAAAATAGACTTATTTTGAATAATAGTGGAAGGGTTAGGGAGAGGTGGTGGATGCTGGGGATGTTCTGAAGGTGAAAGCAATATGTTAGATGAGGAACGAATTAAAGAGAGATGTTCAGAATATGTTAAAGGTTCTTATCTTTGGCAATAGAAATGACAAAGTTACCATCTAGTGTGTTGAGAAAAACTGGGAAAAGGGAATATATGAATTGAGGAGAAGCCTGGTCCATATTTGGGAGGCAAAGAATCTAAGGTGATAAAAGGGAATCATCATCCCCCTAACCCCCTACTCTGCATTCAGTGCTCAGATTTGGGATCCAGTTCCCCTGGGTCATTCAGCACCAGTACTTCCTGTAATAAAGTGTTGCTCCTGATCATCTGAGTGTCCTATGTGTGTTTTCTGGTCGCCTGATAAATTCTGTAACAGCAGGAGTTGAAGCGATTCAGCATATGAGTAGAGAGATTTGCCTAAGACATTGGGGTGGATAATTTCACCAC
The DNA here is from genome assembly GCF_014108245.1 of Pipistrellus kuhlii. Classification (NCBI taxonomy): domain Eukaryota; kingdom Metazoa; phylum Chordata; class Mammalia; order Chiroptera; family Vespertilionidae; genus Pipistrellus; species Pipistrellus kuhlii. The sequence continues at coordinate 44,406,293 of NW_023425438.1, read as the reverse complement.
TATAATAGAAGGAAAGGCCAAGTGCAGCATGGATCCAGCTCATATGATAGATACAGCTTTGGGAGTAGCTGGAAATTATCTACTTCCATAGTAGCTACTGCATTTTTAGTGCAATGGGAAGCATGGGCATCAGGGAAGAGTCAGAGTTTGGAAAGGATATTTGATAGTTTGAGAAAAGAATAGAAATCATTGCTTCTAGTATGTGAACAAGAATTAGGGAGAATGAGTAGGCTTTCTGGGCAGCAGTAAAGCTCAATTGAAACTAATACTTAAAAATGATGTGTGCCACGGTCATCTATTTTTACTTTTAATTGCATTTAGATAAAGTGTTTCTGGTGTAGTGTAAATAAAAAAAAAAAAGTCTACCGGGGTTAAATCTCTTTACAATTTAAAAAGTTCAAAAGTGTTTGGAATAGATGAAGATTGCTGAAATATTCTGCTGAAGGTCACTGATGTAGTAAAACAGTTCATATGGGCATTATTTTTATCTGTTGCCAAAGGTGCTGACAGAGAAAACTTATAGGGGGAAAAACCCTGAAATACCATAGCAACAGATCTGACAAAAAATAATGAGAAATGACCTGGAGTCAGATGATTTTAGGAAAAGAGAATAGAATGGTTTAACTCCCTGCTGTGGACTTCAAAGGAAGGAACGTTTAAACATGGTGTTGAAACATTTTTTCCAGAAGTAGCAATGGTACAGACTTTAATATCTTCCTCTTTCCCTACCACATCAGGGTATACAGGAGCAAGCAAGTGTTTTGACTTGTTTTATCAGATAAAAAGGAGCAGGTGATTAAGGGAACAGTGTGACAATGGTAGACTATTCATAAGTGAAGTTAGTTTTGAAAACTAATTTTAAGCCCAGCTGGCATGGCTCAATGGTTGAGCATTGACCTGTGAACCAGGAGGTCACGGTTTGATTCCCAGTCAGGTTGCGTTCCCAGGTTGTGGGCTCCATATCCAGTTCAGGGCATGTAGGAGGCAACCAGTCAATGGTTCTCTCTCATCAATAATTTTTTTTTATCTCTTTCCCTCTCCCTCTCCCTTCCTCTCTTAAATCAAGACAAATCAAGACAAATATATTGAAAACCAGTTTTTAAATTATTATATGGAATAACAGAAAGTAAACTGAGAACATATTTTTATCTACTAGAAAAAAAATGTTCTCATAGAGTGAATAGGAAGTGGGTTGAAAGTAAGCTGGAACAATCACTTTGATGGACAATTTTGTATTATTGGATAGAGATAAAGATCTGCATCAACTGAGACTTATCAATCCAACCTCACAGTCTTTGTTCCTGAGAAACCATCATATATGCAAAAGAGAAAAAGGCTCTTAGATGCTCTGAATCCTTAAGTTGAATAAAAAATGAAAACCTAAATAGTGAAAAGCAAAATTCAACTGGGACACATGTTGTACTCCTGGGCAGGATGCTTCCTGGGTCCTTATCCAGGTGGATTTGAAGAATGAAGCCATGGACAAAAGATGGTATAGAAAAAGATGGAAGTTTATTGAGAAATTAGCAGAAATTCTCTCTTGGGGAGGGAGAGAGAGAGTCCCACTAAGTCCCTTTTTTTCTAAGATTTATAAAGGCTGAAGTTCTTTGTGCCTTTATATCCCCTCTGATTGGTCACTATGGCAGCTCAGAGCTCAAACCTCACCTGAGGTTCCCTCTTCTTCTCTCTTAATGTTTTTCTATTCTCTTTGGCCTTCTTTATTCTGTGAATGGATGACTTCCTCTCCTTTACTCTGTAAATGTATACCTTTTGGAGGCTCTCAGGCCCCTTTTTCTGTGAATGTATACCTTTAGAGGCTCCTAGCTTTGTAGCCCTGTGGTTCTCCCCATGGATTCCCTAATTCCTAAAATTTCCTAAACCTGCCTATTTTACCCCTAAAAACTCCTTCCAATAGCAATTATAAATATCCTACATAAATAAATGGTGTTATAGTATTACAGTTGATAGCAGAATAAACTATATTTATAGACATCAATAAGTACAAATCTCTAAAATCTGAGGTCGATAAAGACACCAGTTGCTGGAAAATATATGCAAAATGTTATTAACATAAGTAAATTATAATTAGACACAAACAACATTCAGTTTCAAGATTGTTTATGTGGACATATTGGTGTGTTGAAAATATAAGCATTGGATGTAAATGATACATAGAAATTTCAACATGATAATTGCTGAGTAGAGAAGAATGCTAATGGGAACATAATGACATGAAAGCTTTAATTATATCCGTTAGAACACATTTTATTTCTTAGAATGAAAGAAAGAAAAAAAATAAATAAATGAGGATGGGCTAAATAAGAAGCCTGAAATTTGCCACATTGTACTGGAAAGGAGAACTCATCTAGTATATTTTAAGCTAATGAAGAGTTGTCAGAGTTGAACATATTGTATATGAAGAATTCCTTCATCTAAGGCCTGACTAAACTCCATTTTCTATGTGCACAAGCACATTGAAAAGAAAACATACACTTATTTTTTTTCATTATTTTGGTTTTTTTGAATAAGAAATACATTGCCTGAAAATATCAAGATATTTTCATGCTAAATAATGACAGCTACAATAAAAAGGGGGGAAAATGCAATGCACAGAAGGGAAATGCAATGTGATGAAGTTGGTTAAGTGTTGAAAACATATTCTGTGCATTCAATGAGGAACTAATGTTGAACTCTCTTTTTTAAAAATCTTTTCTGAGGGCCTCTAATCTTATGTACTTCTCTGCATAAGACAAGCACAGAATCCAGAGATATCAGCCTCGTTATTAGCTGCCCGTTGAATGTTTAGGTATGAAGTTAGTCACCACAGGGATCCTATATTATTTCTCAAAAGCATCAAAAATACTGAGGACAAAATAAAAACATGTAGAGATGGAGGAAGAGAAGTTCAAGGAAAGTGCAGGGTGTTCTTTCATTGTTTCTTGAATTTCACTTTTCTCTCAATTTCAAGCTTCAGAATAAACAAACTTTGACAGATACAAAGTTTTTTATTTTTATTTTTTGTTGTTTGTTTTTAATAGCAAAGACATAGGAAGAAACAAACTATAACCCCCTCTTCTGCTTCAGTGACTATTTATCAATTGACCTTCAAGTTTACTTAACACAAACATTACTTTGTACATTCTGGTTCAATTCATCCATGAATAAGATATTTTATTAGGTTTCTGGGCAGGTTAACTGTAATAGTTTCTAAACAATGCAAATATCAATAATTTACCCAATTCTTTTCAAAATGAAATCAATCTTAGCTATGAACTGAACAGATAAAATTGTCTATACATTTTGATTTTTTAACCAGGCATAAAAGAAGGCAAAGTTTAAAGCAGAAAAAAAAAAAAAAAAAAAAAAAAAAAAAAACAAACTTCTGAAATTCTTCCTATTGTGAAATTCTAGTTTTAAGATTCTTTGAACTGAGTAAATGGATTGCAGAAATGGTTGTAAATCATTCAATTCAAATTGGCTGAACAATAAAGCTCTTTTTTTAAAGACACATTTAGGACAAAATCCTAAGCCAGTATGTTGGTTCTATGTAATTGAAGCATTTGTATGTTTGATTGGACTGCGAAGGAACAAAATGCATAGGGAATGTACACTTTGAGCTTAATTTAATATATTGGTAACCAATATTAATTTAAGCTCAAAGACCTGAAGCAATGTCTTGAATTATTCAGATTTTTAAAATGGGAAGCACTCATATTTCTATCACTGAGAATATGACCAAAATTCTATGGGAACTTGTTGCTCTTTTCAGGTTGTAATGATAACTTGAATTGTCTTACCTGTTTTAACATGTTGAATTTTGTAAGAACTGTGTTTAAATACCCAGGAAAATGGGTGAAAATTGCCACTCCCATGTAAACACTTAAGGTTTGAATCCTAAATGTTAATTTTACTGTCCTTACTCACCCACTGCCTTGAAATGTGGATACTCATCTTATTTTACATGACTTTCTTTACCATTCCTCCTTAAAATAACACAATAGCTGAAGCAGACCATGTATTTTGGCCCCATTCCTGAATCTGTATGTAGAGGGAAGTGCAGTAGTTGTTGGGTATGTGTTCTGGAGGGAAAGAGCTTGAGTCCTAATTATGGCTTGCAATAGTTTCTGCTTGTGTGGCCTTGGAGAATTTTCTCAATCTTTCTGTTTTCTCATTTTAAAACTGGATCACTAAACCTGGAAACTAAAAATAGTTCTTACTTCAGACAGTTATTTATTGGGAGCATTAAATAAGCCACTCAGTAAGAACATTGTCAGAGACATATGTTTTTTGTTTTTTTAAATCAATCTTTATTGTTCATATTATTACAAAGGTTCCTCATTTCTTCCCCCTTCTACCAGGTTCCCATCCCACCCTCCGCCCCCTCCCCACCCCCCATTGTCCTCATCCATAGGTGCACAGCTTATGTTCAGTCTCTTCCTCCCTCCCTTTCCCCAGAACAGTCAGTCCACTCCCCTCCCATATTGCCAACTCTACTACAATGAACCGCTATTATTGTTCATCAGCTTTTTCAATCTCCTTTAGTTGTTGTTGTTGTTTGTTTGTTTGTTTTTAATTAATAAACTTTTACACTTCTAAGAACAAATTTTAAAATCTAATAATTTTAAACCTTGTTTTTTTCTGCCCTGGGAATTGAGAGCAAACTTGTTTACATGTAAACTTGCCCTTAGGCTATCAAAAGGTGTAGCCATTCAAGTGTAAATGGACACATTGTTTAAACATAGGTGCTGGTTGGAATTGGATTACCTGTTCTGGGTGGGAAGAGCTTGTCATTCCCTTTCTCCATTAAAATTAAGGTGTTAGCTTTAAAACCTCTTTTTGGCAAGAGACCTTAAACTTTCAGAACTTTAAATTTTTCAGATAGTAAATCAGTTACTTAGCATTTTCTCAAATCAATAATACCTCCACATGCCCAGGGATACTCTTCACACAAAAGACATTTCCTAATAGGTCAACCAACCTCATCCAGGCCCCACCCAAGGCACTCACAGATCAACACCCCAGCGATATACTAACTCAACACATCCAGATCTAAGCCTTCCTCATTAGAGACGTATGTTTTCAATAAGTATTATTTGTTGTTGCTGTTAGTCTTTGTATTACCATTGGTGGTGATGGTGTTATATTAAATATTTTTAAAATACACATTTCTGACTATTTATAATTTCCACATTTCCCCTCCTCAAATTGAACTGAGATTTCTTTGAGTTTTGACTTTCATACAATTTTTTGGGCTTCAACTGGATACTTTCATGTATAATTGAAATGTTCTCTCCATTTCTACTGAAATTCTTCCCCTAATGATTTGAAATATTTCTGTAAACTCTACCTCCTCTCTTATTATTTCACTAACTATGTACTTAGAATGAACAATATGTATTCATTGTTGTCAAAATATGAAATAGGATAGTATACTCAAGGAGGTTTCCCATATTCATGCATTTGAAGCTATTTTCTATGTACTATGGTAATATATAGAAATGTTTTAAAAAGTTTTAAAATGTCTAAAAATGTTGAAAAGTTTTTAAAAATCTTTGAGTTAACTTTTTTGATACTTGAAGTGTGATATGAAGGACACATTCCAGACTGCCCTGAAGCGTGTGTACCCAATAGATAAGGATTGGAACTTCAATTATTGACTTAAAAGTGACTTGCTAAGATAACCATATGTACTCTCCCTAGATAACCCATGTAGCCTCTCACCCTTTTGAGATTAACATGTGTGCATTGACATAATTCATTGATAGCCACCTGAACTGCTGCAGGTACGAACAGGCTTTAAAAATGGGTCCTGACCAGCCAACAGTGTTCGTCTGTAGAGACAGCCACAGAAGCACATCCTTTTGTCAGTCTGGCAACTGATGCCCACCCCAAGCTCCTCTCCCTGCCAGACAATAGAGGAACAGCTAGTACTTCCAAATCAAGACTCAACTGAACTCTTGGGTGAGAAACGCCAGCCCCCTGCATTCAGCCGGGACCAGCCCAGCTGCCGGACCCCAGAGGACCCCACCGACGGGATCCCATCAAGCCAAAACCCACAGCATCAGAAACTTGTGTAATAAAGTTCCGTGTGATTTGCAACTGCCTATGTTTCATGTGTTGTAATTTCTCTGGCAGTTAATTGAATCATTTTGCGTACGCTTAAAATTGAAATTAAAGTTTCTGGTCTTTTCGGTCCTAGGCCTGCTCTTGGTCCTGCTTGTGTAAAAGCAGCCTCTTTGCTAGCAGCTACTTGAATGTCCCAATATCTGCATGATTCAAGATTATCTCCAGGGAGGCCTTAGATAAACACCCTAGAACATTTCCCAGGATCTTTTTGGAACAATATAGAACTGCTCCTATAGGAGTGATATACACAGCACTATGGTGGGAGAAGCTTAAGTCATAGTCTTGTTTTCTAGGGACCATGATTATTGAGGAGGTAAGAACAGTGGCCAAGGCAGCAGGGAATTGCTTTGTGATAGGAGGAGATGATCAAGAAAGATCTGGACATTTCAAGCCATTACATTTTTACCACATGTCCACTAAAAAGTATTGTAGTTGATTGACAAAACCATATAATAATGGGACTTAAAACAACAACAAAAATCACAATGATGGGTTTCTGAATTAAATTTGTAAGAATATACTAAATATAAAAATTGATAAGACAATTGATGCTTTCTGTTTAATTTTTATGGGATAGTGTTTTCCCCCACATATAATTATTCTAAAGAGTGATGATGACGATAATTTGCACAGGCAGTTCTCATTTCTTCAGTACAGTCAGATCACAAAAATGCCCATGCAAGTGAAACTATGCAAAGTCATCCTAATCAATGGAAAAAACTCTGATTGTTTCGTGATCTTTAAAAAACAGTTGCCAAAACATTAACAAGTCTCATGCTGTCAGTTATAAATATATAAGGAAATCTAGAAAATAGTATAACTAATATTTATTTTGTACACTGTAAATTAAAACGTGTGAAATGGTGTAAAATTATATATTTTTATGCTTTGTAAAAAAGATTATCTGAAGCATGGTGGTCCCTCCTTTGAAAAACTGCTGTTTGAAACTGCTATTTGAGCTACTTTGTTATTCTTAGACAGTCTCTTATTCTGTAAGTCAACTATGTTATTTTTAGGCAGTCTCTTATTCTGTAAAGTATAACTTTGTCTTTTAACTTGAATAATAGAAAAGATAAACTTAATTGTCTGACCTTGCAAGCTAGCCATCTAATATAGGGGCTGATATGTTGAAACTAATGCCAGGTGTCTGTATAGATATGATATGTACTCAAGGTTAAAAGTTGTCTGTATAGATATGACAAGTGTTTGTTAGATATGATATATACTCAAGGTTACAAATTGTCTGTAAAAATAACTTATACAAGGACCTGAAAAGATATAAAAAGAAATTGCTTCCTGCTTTGGGTGTTCAAAATTTGACAGAGGTAATGTGCTCTGAACCTAACTAATTGGCTCATTAAGGCATCATGTCTAGCTTGCTAATTTGTGTTATAAAATATCAAGGATACTTTAAACAATGATTGCCTTCTGTTCATTGCATAACAGCTGAAGGAGTGAACATCTTTCCTGTAATCTGGTGAATTGTCATGATGAAACAGGAATTTTAGGGTAATATATGATAGATTTAGGAAATTTTACTGGCAGCCGGACATCCCCTGAGGGGTCCCAGATTGGAGAGGGTGCAGGCTGGGTTTAGGAACCCTCATCCATACAGGAGTTTTGTGCACTGGGCCTCTAGTTGATCTATAAAAATGCAACTGATTTCTGAAAATGTATTTTGTATCTGCTGCTTTACTGAATTTATTTATTAGTTCTAGTAGTTTTTGGTGGAATCTTTAGGGTTTTTTATATATAGTATTATGTCATCTGCAAATAATGACAGTTTTACTTCTTTCTTTACAATTTGGATTACTTTTATGTCATTTTCTTGCATGTTTGTTATGGTGAGGTCTTCCAGTTCTATGTTGAATAAGTGGTAAAAGCAAAAATCCTTGTTTTGTTCCCAATCTTAAAGGAAACACTTTTAGTTTTTGTGCATTGAGCATGCTGTTGGCTGTAGGTTTGTCTTATATAACCTTTATTATGTTGAGGTATGTTCCCTTTATTCCCACTTTGTTGAGAATTTTTATCATAAAATAAAGGCCCGGTGCATGAAATTTGGGCATGGGTAGGGTTCCTAGGTCTGCCTGGTGAACTGTGGGGTGACCAGTAGGGCAATTATGGGTCCCCATTGTCACCTGCCATGGCCAGTCTGGCACCACCCACTCACTGGCCCAACCCCCTGCCACCACCACCAGTCGCCTCCCTCTGTGGTGCAAGCAGCAGGGCGATCAGGGGTCCCCACTGGCACTTGCCTTGGCTGGTCTGGGACCTGCAAGTTGGGGGAAGCTCCTGCATTGACCATTTGTCCCCTGGTGGTCAGTACACATCATAGCAACCAGTTATTTCACTGGTTATTTCCCCATTGGATTAATTTGCATATTAGGCTTTTATTATATAGGATGGATCTAGATTTTATCAAATGCTTTTACTGCATCTATTGATATGATCATGTAATTTCATCCTTTATTTGTTTATGTGGTGTATTATGATTATTGTTTTGTGAATATTGTACCAACCTTGCATCCCCAGAGTAAGTTGCACTAGATTGTAGCTTACAATCTTTTTAGCATATAATGTTTTAATACATTGCTGGTTCCAGTTTGCTAATATTTTTTAGTATATTTGCATCTGTGTTCATCAGTTATGGGCCTATAATTTCCTTTCTATGTAGTGTTTTTATCTGGCTTTGGATTTAGGATGATGTTGGCCTCATAAAATGAACTTGGGAATCTTTTTTTCTCATGAACTTTTTGGAATAGTTTGAGAAGGATAGGTGATGTTTCTTTTTGGTTAATATATTATTTTCTGATACAGAGAGAAAGAGAGGGAGAAACATTGATTTTTTGTTCTACTTATTTATACATTTATTGGTTGATTATTTTATGTGCCTGGATGATGTATGGAACCTACAATCTTACCATAAGGGAACCATGCTCTAATAAGGGCCAGTTCTTATTTGAGTGTTTGGTAAAATTCACCTGTGAAGTCATCTGGTGCAGAACTCTTGATTATTGGGAGGTTTATTATTATTATTATTATTATTATTATTATTACTGCTTCAATTTCATTAGTTGTAATCTATTCAGATTTTCTTATTCTTCCTGTTCTTTATGTAGTAATTTGTGGACTCATGTGCTAGCAGGAAATTTTGTAGTTTCTGAAATTGCATGCAGTTTATATAATTTGGTAACTGAAATTGGTACTGTGATATTAGAAATTTATTTTTAACTAAACTGTGGTAACTAAGATTTGTGAATGGCTGTATGTGGTTATTTTGCTAACCACATCTTTTTCACACCCAGGAAGAATCTCCACATGCACATCTGTATTGAAGGAGCTCCAATCCCAGGAGCAGTATGCTGTTCTTTGCTAGTCAGAAAAAACCGCGTGCGGGAACAGTGAGGAAAAACATAGCCTTTATTACTTACACAATGGGGAAGGCCTAATGGCTGTCAGCAGGTCAGGCAAGCTTCCCCACTAGGCTAGAGTACAATTGGGGCTTAACTAGCAGAGGGGCAAAGGAGGGTGCCATGCTGGGAACAGCCTGTGTGCAGGCCAAGGACAAACAGAGTCTGTGAGGCTTATTAGCTGTTAAGGACTTGGGAAGGCACCCGGATCTGTGCTGCTCTGCTCCTTGTGGCCACTGACCAGCTGGACACTGTTCTGCTGACTGGGAGGGGAGACTCAGCTGTACCTCACTTGACCCCACACATGTAATTACTCAAAAATATCTATAGTTTATCTCTAGTATAGTGGAGTAATTATTACCTGTTCTCAAGAATTCCAAAGTATCTTCAGAGAGATTTTGGAGATAATATAAACAACCATAATTACTAAACAATCTATCATAATAAATGCTACAAGAAAGGAATATATGATTAAAAAATAAAAAAGTAACAAAAATAATGGCCAGAATGTGGTCAACATTTTGACATTTTTTGTTATCTATTTTATCATGAGAAAGATAACTACGAATAAATTCTAGTATTTGAAACCAATGAAATTTGTTTGTTTTTACCAATTCAGGATAATTTTACTGAAGCTTTGGGAAGCAAATGACTTCTCATTTGCATTAAAATCCAGACACTGTCTTTGCTGTCATCTCCCATGTTCCAGACTGTTTCATTTTAATCAATCTGCTTTTGATGAGATGCAGACAAGTGATCTCAGTATCTTCAAGCCCTTTATGTAAAAGCAAATCACTGCTGAGGGAGCTAAATTTCTTCTTCTAGGGGGAAAAAAAAAATACATATATATATATATATATATATATATATATATATATATACACACACACACACACACACACACACATATATATATGTGTGTATATATATATATATATATATATATATTAGAGGCCCAATATATATATAATATATCTATATTAGAGGCCCAATATATATATAATATATCTATATTAGAGGCCCAATATATATATAATATATCTATATTAGAGGCCCAATATATATATAATATATCTATATTAGAGGCCCAATATATATATAATATATCTATATTAGAGGCCCAATATATATATAATATATCTATATTAGAGGCCCAATGCACAAAATTTGTGCAAGGGTCTTGGCTCCACCCGCACTGCACAGCTGCCTCTGCCTAGGCCCCCACCACCGTGGCTTCGTCCAGAAGGATGTCTGGAAGGATGTCTGGTCTAATCAGCATATTATGCTGTTAGTATTATAGATATAATTTCCCTTCAGCCTCTAATTGGAAGGTAATTAGTTTCTTCACTTTTTTCACTACTGGTGCTTGGGAAAAATTGTTTCTTATCTTCACTTCCCATTTTCAAGGTGGGAGGTGTGCTTATTTAGAGAGTACTTACTGGTTCTCTATCTCACATAGCTGCCCAGTCCTCTGTACATCTACACGTTCTAGCTTGTTCTAAATTTGTTCATTTTTCTCACTGCCTATAATATTTTTAAAAGCATCCCTTCATTAGTATATTTTTAATGCATTCTTGTCTGCTGTGTGTCAGGATATTTTTAGTGTGATAAACATAGAAATCACATAAAATGTTCTCATCTCCCAGAAGATCATATTTGATACCCTACATTTAATTTCAGATAGTGTCTGAAGCATTTTAAGAGACACCCTTACCCAGTAAAAAGAAATGTTCAGAAATAGTTCCAACATTCTAGTTTAAGTCGGCTTAAGGAATACAAATGATGGTACCAAAAATTGTTGTATGTTACAGACATTTGTGGATTTAATATACTGTTCAATCAAAAGTGTTCTAGAGGCTCATATTAAATTCCTAATTGAGATTCTTGTATTTACAAGAAAGAAAATGAAAACAAGTTAATAAGTTAAAACCAAAGAGTGTAATATATACCTGTGGAAATAAAGATAGGAATTTCAGCTAATGACTTTATTTGTATGAGATGCTAACGAGTCATTAACTTTTATTCTATTAAATCTGCTAATACTTAAAAAGGCCAGTTTTTTGCCTACAAATGTGTTAAGAAAATTGATATAATAATAAACATAAACTCTACTTTAAAAAGAACACATTATTATCTTCTACTACTTAAAAAAATGTCCATGTCAACAAGTATTTAATGTGCATATTTCCATTTCAAGAAGTGGTCAGGAGACAGTTAACTTTTCTCCTAGTCATGAGAAGTGGTCTCATGCAAGGGAGAGTCCTACCTAAAGTGACAGCTCTGTGGTTTGGAGTGAGGGAAAGGACCTCACTAGAAAGACAAGGTAGAGTGGAGGCCAATAATGGAAGGGAAAGAAGCATTCCAGGCCCCAGCAAGAATGGCCAAAGGCAGAGGAATGCAAAGGCAAACTGTGCCTTGCTGCCCCAAAACTAGCTTCCTTTCATGTGCTGAACAGAAGATGAGGCTGCAGAGGTGGCCAATGGGGCTGGTTTGGGGCTTTTTATCCAGCATACCACTAAGTGTGGAATGAATCCTAATGGTAAATGTGAGACGCAGAGATGCAAGTATGAGCTGTTGGGTTCGTTGTCTCCAGATGAGGAATGAATTAATAGTTAAGAGAGAGGTAGGCAAAGGGAAGCAAAGTTTATTTCTATGGTTGACATCCTGCCTATCTTATATCCTGACCATGTGGCTCATCTTATCTCCATCTATCATCTCCCCCCACGCATTGCCCTTACCCTAAATTGCCTGATCCAATCTAACTCCTCAAAAGGACCTGTGAAGAGACATAATAATTGAATAAGTTAAACATAACAATTTAGAACATAATCACATTTTAAAGGTTATTTCCTTCAGCTCCCGACAAGTGCAGGGGATTCTTTTGTAGCATTATTGGCAGGAAGTGTTCCTTCCTTTCTTCTCTACCTGCTTATACCCTTCCTTTTAAAAAAATTTGAATCATTTTTTTATTTTACGGTTTTATTGATTTATAAAGAAAATAATATTTTGCTCAGCCAGTGTGGCTCAGTGGTTGAGCATCAACCTATGAACCAGGAGATCTTAGTTCAATTCCTGGTTGGGGCACATGCCTAGGTTGTGGGTTCAATCCCCAGTAGGGGACATGCAAAATCAACAATTCTCTCTCATCATTGATGTGTCTATTTCCCTCTCTCTTCCTCTCTGAAATCAATAAAAATATATATTTTTTATATATTATATATTTTTAAATATATTTTTTATTGATTTCAGAGAGGAAGGAGAGGGAGAGAGAGATAGAAACATCAATGATAGGAGAGAATTATTGATCGGCTGCCTCCTGCATGCTCCCCCCGCCCCCCATGTGCCCTTGACCAGAATCGAACCTGGGACCTTTCAGTTCACAGGCCAATGCTCCAGCCACTGAGCCAAACCAGCTAGGGTTAAAAATACTTTTAAAAAAGAAAATAAACATATTTACCAACTTTTTACCAATTTTATCTATGCACATAGTATTAAACAAAATGGGTTCATGATTATGGATTTTTTTTTTTACTGTTAGCAAACTATCACAAACATTTTCCCCATAATTTAAAAAATTAATTTAGAACATAAATGATAAATATGTATTCCGCTAAATCACATTTTATTAAAAATGTAAAAGAACATAAATTTACTGCAGTACCTCTCATCATAACTTCTTACTCTTCAACAACTTATAATAATTTCTTATCTGTCATCGATGTTTACATATATATATATATATTCATATATATATATATAGCAGTATATATATATTCCTATATATCAGTATATATAAATTCGCTTCAACAAATTAGTGCATAATATATATAATATGACTTTTCCATCTTTTATTTTTTTTAAATATATTTTATTGACTTTTTACAGAGAACAGGAGAGAGGGATAGAAAGTTAGAAACAGCCGAAACTGGTTTGGCTCAGTGGATAGAACGTTGGCCTGCAAACTGAAAGGTCCTGGGTTCGGTTCCGGTCAAGGGCATCGATGTTTCTCTCTATCCCTCACTCTTTCTCTCTGAAAAAAATCAATAAAACATATTAAAAAAAAAAAAAAGAAAGTTAGAAACATCTATGAAAGAGAATCATTGATCAGCTGCATCCTGCACACCCCCCACTGGGGATGTGCCCACAACCAAGGTACATGCCCTTGAGCGGAATCGAACCTGGGACCTTTCAGTTCACAGGCTGACACTCTATCCACTGAGCCAAACCAGTTTTGGCGACTTTTTCATCTTTTAAAACAAATTTTCCATATTAGTATATATAGAATTCCTCTTTCTTTTCCATTACTGATTATTTCAATGTGTGGATAAATTATAATTATAATAATTTTCTTTAGTATGTAGGCACCTCTTATTTTGTCATTACCACATAGTTACTTTAGTTACCACTAATTTGTACTATTAGTTACAACTAGTAATTTTCAACTTTTATAAATGGCTTTAATTTTAGATGAATGAGTGGGGGGTAGTTTGGGACTTCAAATATAGGAAGAAAATTCACATGGAGATGGAAAAGCAAATGTTTAGTAAATAAATGTTTTCTGGTCCAGCTTTAACAGTGGGACACAGAGAGGACTTTGAACAAAGGGGCCTTGCCAGGTCCCTCTCTGTCTGTCACACAGGGGTTTATATTAAACGATAGTTGTCTGTGACAATCTCCCTTTCTGGAGCATGTCCTCTATCTGAATCTTGTAGCAGTTAAAAGAGGATGTCAAACGTTGTTGTTGTTTTTTTTTTTTTCTGATTCATTTATTTCTTAATAATTAACTTAAAATTTGTATTGCAAAAGGAACAATTTGGGGTGGCAAGTTTTGCTTCCTTAAAAGTCTATGAATCTTTCACTTTATAGAATTTGCCTTCAGTGTCATGCTTGGGAAATTTTTAATCAGTTTGGTTTACAATTTTGGATGTTACACAAACTTATTTTCTCTGTCTTCTCAAATCCTACAAAGAATAGCTATCAGTGAATAAAGACAAAGAGAATGAGGAGAGCGATTTCAACAAACATTTCAATCATTTTCAAAACACTGAAATCAGATAACTTAGGATAACAGACTTAGCAGGGCAGACAAAACTACATATTAAAATTCTTGGAGATAGAGAATGCATGATAATATAAAGAGGACGAATTGAGTACCTCAGACCTGATATATAATACATGACTACAAACAAGAATACACACCAACATTTTGGCTTTAACTCCCAAAAGTCAGGAATGAAAAATAAAGTCTATTCCCAAGAGAATCTGAAATAGAAATGCTCTGAGCCAAAACCGGTTTGGCTCAGTGGATAGAGTGTCAGCCTGCGGACTGAAAGGTCCCAGTTCGATTCTGGTCAAGGGGCATGCACCTTAGTTGTGGGTACATCCCCAGTAGGGGGTGTGCAGGAGGCAGCTGATCGATGTTTCTCCCTCATTGATGTTTCTAACTCTCTATCTCTCTCTCTTCCTCTCTGTAAAAAAATCAATAAAATGTATTTAATAAATTAAAATAAAATAAATAGAAATGCTCTGAATTCAGGCATCTAAAGCCCAGTAGTAAATAAAGGTGAGCCTTAAAGCTGTAAGAAAAATGTGGTGTGTGTGTGTGTGTGTGTGCGTGTGTGTGTGTGAATACTGCCTGTTCCCAAGCTTCTTTCCCATCCTCTGCTCTTAGAACTCTGGCAGCAATGCCTAACTCCAAGGCAGGAGATTGGTAGGTTCTTGTGTGGAATATTGAATACCTCTATAAAATATTTACAAGTTCCTTTTAAACATCTATTTTTAACCTGGGCTCTGCTCATAATATTCATAGTCAACAAGGTCTGCTTAAACATTTGGCTCTCTCAAGAAGGCTTTCAAAACAAAATACTACATGTAGGAAGAAAAAGTTCACAATTACATTGTGAGAATGGAGGGCTGATGGTACCTGAAATAGATATAAATATCATCTACTACAAAAGACAGTAAATAGGTAACAGTCTGTATTGAATAAAGTAAGAAATAGCAAATAAGAAGACTATAATAAGTAATAATTGTTTATTTTGTTTTTTTAAATATATTTTATTGATTTTTTACAGATTGGAAGTGAGAGGCATAGAGAGCCAGAAACATCAATGAGAGAGAAACATCAATCAGCTGCCTCCTATATACCTACTACTGGGGATGTGCCCATAACATGCCCTTGACCAGAGTCCAACATGGGACCTTTCAGTCTGCAGGCTGATGCTCTATCCACTAAGCCAAATGGGTTCCGGATCTCATTCTCTTTTAATTAACCCCAGTAAAACTGCTGCTATAGTCATCCCTCTAAAATGTACATTACCAAGATTATTAATGACAACTAAGTTTCCATGTATAGTGATCAATTTGCAGGCTTCACCTGGTGTGCCCTATCTGCAGTGATCTTTCTCACTTGTCTGTAATGCTGTTTTAGGTAGCTTCTGAAGGCTAACACCATCTCCTGATTTTCCTTCTTTCTCATTTGTTACTCACTTTTCCTTATAAGGCAGAGTATGCCTCTACATACTGGTATGCCCAGAACGCAGCCTCTGAACTTCTCCAGTTACATTCCAGGGTGATTTCATCTAGTCCCATTGATTTAAATATCACATATGCTCCAATACTTTCCAAATTGCATCCCCTTCCTTCCTGGACTTCTTTTTTCAATTCATAAATCAAATTATCAACTGCCAAAAGCACCACTCCTTTTAATAGAGCTCTTCAATTTAACAGCATGTTACGTTCCTGACTTAATATGAATTTCTTGATTCTCTCAGTATTTTTTTGTTCTGTCCCTGGAAATAAAACTTCTCATTGTTGAGTCTAGACCAAAAAAATTCTGGAAGATGCTTTATTTCTTTATCTTAGGACTTTCATCTATTTTTAGTAAATCTTGTCATTGGTTATTATTGAAATATCCAAAATCCTATCACTAGTCATACTTTTAATGCTTTTTTTCCCTGGTCCAAATTATTATACTCTCTCACTCAGACAACTGTGGTAATCTAATAATGGATCCTTTGTTTTTAGTTTCTGTCTAATCTACTCTACACATAACATCCTGAGTGAGCTTCCTTTAATGATTGTTTCATAATACATATGAGCATCAAAGTATCAAGTTAGTATATACTTTAAATACGTGATTTATTATTATTATTACTATTTTTTATCAATTATACTTCAACAAGCCTATGGGAAAATGTCTTGGTTCAAGACACTTCTCTCTTCAAATACTTTCAATGGCTTCCGGTCTCCAAGTGAAAGTCAAAGGCTTATAATCATGCCTTCTATTACCTTCTGTTTCCTCCCCCACTCCCCCCCCCCCAACATTCCCCTCTAGCCATATTGTCTTCCTTGCTATTCTTTAAATAAACCAAACCCCCTCCAACCTTAGGGCCTTTACACCGCTCTTTCTCCCAATTTTTATAACTCTCTTCATTTTTAAAAAAATATATTTTATTAATTTTTTACAGAGAGGAAGAGAGAGGGATAGAGAGAAACATCTATAAGAGAATCATCGATTAGCTGCCTCTTGCACACACCCCCCACTGGGGATGTGCCTGCAACCAAGGTACATGCCCTTGACCAGAATCGAACCCGGTACCTTTCAGTCCACAGTCTGATGCTCTATCCATTGAGCCAAACCGGTTTTGGCTATAACCCTCTTCATTGTTGCTCCATCGCATTTCATATCTAATAAAATGTACATATCCATCATGCTTTTTCTGTTTATTCAATTATAAAAAGCTACCTGCCTAATTTTTACTTATTGAAAAATAAGTAAAAATATCTTGGAAGTATATAAAGTAAAAAAGTGTAAATCCACATCCAACACATACACACTCATTCCACAAGGAATACCATTTTGGTGTGTAAACTTTTTCAGTTTTCTTATGGTAAAGGCTTTGACAAAACATTGCACATTCCTAAAAATTCCATCTCTATTTTTCCCTGTCCTATTTGGGAGAATCATTTAAAATTCACAGAGCCTTTTATATAACCATCTATCGGGTATTTGAAAAATTATTTTTGTCCCATTTTATCTCCCTATTTCCAAACACCAGGTTTTTTTTTTTTTTACTTCTTTCTATTTCTATAAGCTTAGAAATACAATATTTTGTCATATTTGACATTTTCTCCAATTACTCTAAACAAAAAAATAGTATTTTCATTTTTCTAGCTTTAAATTTATTTGGCAATCTGGCACAAGTTTGACTGAATCTAAAAATAAAAACAAGTTGGAACTGTCTTATAATATCTAAATTACCTTGAATTTAAATTTAGTTTTTTATATATTGCTACTCTTTTGAACTTTTAGCATTTTTCTTGCAGGAGAAGATTCAAAAGTTGTTGTTGTTCTATCATTCTGCCTTCTCATTTTATTCTATTTCTGCTATATTGCTGTTTTCCCCCAAATAATAGGCCTAACCTTTTCTCCTACTTCTTATTAATCAAAACAAAACAAACAAAAAAAATTCCTGTGAATTATTTGTAATATTTTATAAACTTCAGATCATTCTGGCTCTGGTTTCAATCCAGGCTTCTGGCACTTTCTATCAATACTTTCTTCCATGGATAAAGTCCATCTCATACTTTTCAGGAGTGCCACAGCATTTGATGTGTGCTTTGGGATTTTTTATTTTATTTTATTGGGATAATTGCTACTCTATAGGGCTAATTTAATTTCTCAGTAATTTTAATATCCTCTTAGTTAATCTTCTATTTATGAAGCTCATGCACACATAAGAGTACAAATACCAGAGCTTTTAATATGGACTTGGTTCTATTCCCAGCTCTTATATATATAAACCTGGACATGCCTCACAATCTCTGAGAGTCTCAGATTCCTTTTCTGTACAATGAGGGAAATAACTTACATCCTACAGTTTTGTGTCCTTTTGGATGCTAATGAGAAGAACTACCAGGAACGATAAGACACAGTTATTATGATAGTGGTGGGGACTAAATATTTGTGTCCCTCTGCCCCCTGATTCATGTGTTGAATTCCAAATGTCCAATGTGGTAGCATACGGAGGAAAGGCCTTTGGGAGGGAATTAGGTTATGAGGGGAAAGCCCCCATGAATAGGATTAGTGTTTTTATTTGAGCTAACATTTTGAAGTAATTTATACAAACTAGATGTTCAATAAGCAGATGATAATAATGGTGATGATGATGATAGTCATGAGACTATATCTTTATTTACAATCTTAAAAATCTTCCTCTAATAAAGCACACATGAACTATGTATGTTCTTACTACTTCTGTTCTTTTATGTTATTTTGTATTTTGTTATTGAGAACTTCAAGGTGACTGTCTTTGTTAGTGTGGCCTGTTATAAAAAAGCACACAGAGTGGGTGGCTTAAACAATTAAGCTCATTTCTCACATTTTTAGAGGCTGTAATGTCCAAGATCCAGTTGCCAGCCAGGTCAGTGCCTGATCAGGGCCTGCTTCCTGGTTTGCATATGGCCAGCTTCTGTGTATCCTCATGTGGTAAAGAGCAGAGAGCAATAATCTCTAGCATGACCTTTTTATAAGGGCACTAATCCCATTCATGAGGGCTCTTCTGCCGTTCAGTCTATTTGCATATTACCCTTTTATTATATAGGATTAACAGTATCTACCGTAGGTTTGTTGAAACAATCAACCTAGATGGCTTTATGAAAGTATCTTATAAATATTAAGTTAAGTTATAAATGCTTTTCTGAGGGGAAATGAAACACAGCATGGACACTTGTCCAAGCACTCCCCTTCTCCAAACTTAAGTTTCTTCATCTGTAAAGGGAATGGCTTCATCCATACGCAAGAAAATATTATAATAATTACTTTCACAAGTATAGAATATAACTCACCTAATATAATGCCTGTTATATATGGTGCTGAAAAGTACTAATTCTTTACTTGGTTTCCTCCTTTTAATGTGCAAAAGGACTTTAGATAAAATTTTTTATGAAGAAAATGTAAGAGAGTACAAGATACTTATGGGTATCAGAGGACAGAAATCCCCAGGGTGGGCTGGGGCCACAGAGTAATAGTAGCTAACACATCTGGTTACTATATATCTGACACTTTTCTAAGACCTTTGCATATATTAACTTATTTTATTTTCACAAAAAGTCCTAGGAGGTAGGATTTTTAAAGGTTAAATTATGATATCTAATTTAAACATGAGGAAAATGAGTTACCAGGAGATTAACTATCTTCCTAAGACTAAACAGTTCAGAAGTAGTGGAGCTGAAATTTGACCTGAACTGGTATGGCTCCTATATGGCTGCTCTTTGAGCCACTACACTCAGATGTCTCATTAAAAAAAGGACTCAGATCTCAGATTTTTGCTCTTCTTAACAGACAATCCTCTCAGAATATAGTACATTAAGAGTAAAATAGACAAAATTGGAATAGCGTTCATTTCACACCCCTAAAATTGTATTGCATTGATCGTTCTGTGCCAGAAAGAAATCACTGTGCCTAAAATTCGTTTTCTGTTCTCAGCTCAGCAGTTTCTCTCCGAATCCTCTCTATTTTGGCAGGTAGACAAGGTCATAGAATACATAACTGCTTGAATTTTTTTAAGGAGCCTCCTGACCACAAAGTCAGTGACATTTGCAGCTTTTTAATTATGCACACATGCCTCTTTCCCCTTGCATAATGCTGAGCAATAATCTATGTACATTCTTTCCTCTGGGTGGCTGTTTGGGACATAAAGCATTTGTATTATGTGTTAATCAGCACATCTATATTTTGGTAGGGTATATATGGGCACAACTTGCAGGAGTTTACTTACTCCATTATAATGAATTTATAGTCATGAGGTGCTCACAAAAGGGTGAGAAAATGTTGGCTATTGTTCTCCTTTAGGAAAATATATTGCCTAAGGCTGTAAAAGTGCTGACTATTGGGGAACCAACATGGATTTAAAGGAAGCAAATAGCATGACATAAAGTTATATTAAAATAACTTTAAAGAATTTGATCCGGAGGCATGGAAGCCAAGCAGCAAGGAAGGTGAGGGCACCAGTACTTGCAAATGAGTGCTTCTTGGCAAGACTTAGAGACTGGTTGGCTCTGTGAGATATATAAATTACACAGAAATTCTATTATCACTTGGTGCTCAGTCCACAACAAGCAAATGTAATGTGAGGTGCAAGTTGGCAAGTCTGAAATCAGAATCTGAGTAGCACAATTATTGTGTCTCTATAGTCCCTGTCAACTTTTAAATCTCATTATTCTTATGTCTACACAAAGGAAAATTAGTCAATAGTGTTACATATGAAATATATCATATAGGAGCTGAATCTTAAATATAATTTGAATAATTTTTTGAAATATATATATTTTTACTTTCAATAAAGAAGACATAGGAGGGCATTTTGAATTGAAGGAACAGAACTTGAAACTTGGCCATTAAATATCATAGTAAGAATTTCATGTTTTAAATGTGGATATTCTTTCTTTGAAGACTCACTGTGATACATTTTTTGAGCATTAATTTGTTATATGTGTCTTTTATCTTGATATGATGTTTTCTTACCTCCTATAGAGCTAGGGAGAAAATCACTATTGATGCCTTAATAATCTTGGTTCTCCCTTGAGTGGATAGAAAAGTTCCTTGCCTGGAGAGATTGTATTTTGAATAGGTCAGAATTACTGAGACACCAGAAAACTCAAAGGGTCATAATAAAGAATTTTTAAAAAAATTCTTTATTGATTAAGGTATCACATATTTGTCCTTATCTCCCCCATTCCCATCCCAAACCCCTCCCCATGCATGCCCCCACCCCCTTGTTATCTGTGACAACTGGTTTGGCTCATATGCATGCACATAATCCTTTGGTTGTTCTCTCTCCCTCATCCCCACCCTCCCCTACCTTTTCTCTGAGGTCCGACAGTCTGATCAATGCTGTCTCCAGGTCTGTTCTATTCATTAGTCTATGTTGTTCATCATTTCCCCTAGATGAATGAACTCATGTGATACTAGAAATACACTTATATGAACCAAAAATGAGATAAGCAATAATGGTTATGCTGAGAGGCAAATGAATCAGTCTGTAGTGAGTTTCTTTCTGGGCCACCAGTTCTTTTGAGTCCCAACTTCTTTGTCAAACAGGTTCTTATGTGTACATGTTGTCAATGACATTTCAGTTCTGGATGGTGGACAAATGGTGGTAATGCAGGTCCGAGCCTCTCTGGTTTGATCCTGGGCAACCTGCAGCGACACACATAAAGAATTTACAAGATGATAAATAAAATGCATTTTCAAAGACTAAAATAATTGCAGCACTATCAAAATAATACTGTGCAAATTTTAATCATCCAATATCTATACTAAATAAAAGGTAATATGCAAATTGCTCATGACACCCTCACAGTAACAGCCAAACAGCAGGCTATATGGGGCGACAAGGCTGGCAGGGGAGGCATTCAGGAGTGACCAGGCCGACAGAAGTAGACAGTGAGGGGTGACCAGGGAGCCAGAGGGTGGCAGTGAGAGGCAACCAGGCCAGCAAAGGGGCAGTTGGGGGTGATCAGGCTGGTGGGGAGGGACAGTGAGGGGCAACCAGGCCAGCAAGGGTATGCAGTGGGAGTGACTAGGCTGGCAAAGGTGGGCAGTTATGAGTGATCAGGCTGGCAGGCAGGTGAGCAGTTAGGAGCCAACAGTCCCAGATTGTGAGAGGGATGTCTGACTGTCGGTTTTGGCCCAATCCCTGGGACTGTGCTGAAATTGGCAGTCAGACATCACCCAAGGGTTTCCAGAGTGGAAAGGGTGCAGACTGGGCCAAGATGAGCCCTGTCCCCTGTGCATGAATTTCATGCACCAGGCCTTAGTGTTAAAGATAAAACAGAATAATTTTAAGGCTTTGAGACACATGCAATATTAGATATTTTGGCCATTTCTGCATTACATGTCAGAACCACTACAAAGGTTAATGTGTTCAATACATTTGCTTCTCAGTAATTAAATAAATGGGAGTATACTCAATAAAAATCATGAAATCATTAAAACTGAAAGCATCTACTTAAAATCCTCAATTCAATCTTTAAAATGTGTTCGAATTAAGTTTAAAATTATAAGTTGCTGACTTTAACAGTATAGTTATTTATGCCTCTGTAAAATAAATATTGATTGCCTTATATCTGGATTGGGGTATTAAGTTTTAAAGTTTCATGAATCAAAAAAAGTTAGTCAAGAAGGAGAAGAGACCTGAAATCTGAGGTCAAGAGGGAGAAAGAAAGGGTTGCTGACACTATGGTGAAACAGGTCTAATCAACCTAAAACTTGATTCAGGAAGGTTTCCTCTGAGTGGTCTCCAGAGGAATCAGTGTAGTTATATTAGATGAGTAGAACCTATAAAACTAACTATCCCAACATTCACTGGCTTAAAGCAACAGTCTTCTTATTTCTCCTAATTCTTTTTTCTGGACTTGGAGTCTACTGGCTGTTTCTTTTGCTTCTCAAGGTGCATGCTAGGAATAGAATTTTCTAGCTCTCTTCTTCATTCATGTATTTTGTGTCTCAATACCAGAAGTGATTGGGCATCTCTCTTGATGTGGCCCTAACATTTGAACTATCTAAAGGAAAGGTGGCTCCAGGAAAAGAATAAGATTTCCTTTTTACTTAGTTGTATATTTATTTATTCATTCATTCATTTTAAATCTTTATTGTTGAGAGTGGTACAGATGTCCCCCTTTTTCTAGCCCTCCCATTGCTCTTCTCCATCCAGTTCCCACCCCACCCTGGGCCTTCACCA
Organism: Pipistrellus kuhlii; assembly: GCF_014108245.1. Lineage (NCBI taxonomy): Eukaryota > Metazoa > Chordata > Mammalia > Chiroptera > Vespertilionidae > Pipistrellus > Pipistrellus kuhlii. Next base: position 44,383,012 of record NW_023425438.1, on the reverse strand, counting down.
CCTTATTATCTGTATACATAATTTTTTTTTTTTCTTAAGCTCATCCTGATACTCCCTTCCCCTGAGATTTGTCAGTCTCTTCCATGTTTCCATGCCTCTGGTTCTATTTTATTTTATCAGTTTATTTTGTTCATTAGATTCTTTTATTTATTGTTTGTTTATTTTGATTTTTAAATTCCATTGTGATAGATACATACATATTTATTGTCCTTTAATTGTTCGTATTTTTTCTTCTTTTTTTTCTGATTAAAACTGAAAGCATCCACTTTTTATTAACAATGTGCTGTATGTAAAAAGGCTTTTTTTCTTCTTCATTTTGACAACCAGAGAAATCAAAGGTTAATGTGTACCTCATTTGTAACAACTATATAGAATAATGTTGTGGGGGAGGGGACAAAAAACAACAACTTCTGAATCAGGAAATCATTTTTATTTTTTAACCAAAAAAAGGTCATGTTATTAGGTATATAAATTTTACACCCAAAATAGCTGTTTATGATATGTTTGTTAAAGTAGTTAGGAAAATGGGTACTGATGTTATTTTATTTTATTTTTGTCTGCATATTTCTTTTCTTTTTAAAAATAATTCTCCTCCTCCTCCTCTTCCTCTTCTTCCTCCTCCTTTTTTCTTCTTCTTCTTTTTCTTCTTCTCCTTCTCCTTCTTCTTCTTCTTCTTCTTCTTCTTCTTCTTCTTCTACTACTACTACTACTACTTCTTCCTTTTACATTTCATGTAATATTGGTTTGGTGGTGATGAACTACATTAGTTTTTCTTATCTGTGAAGTTCTTTATCTGACCTTCAATACTAAATGATAGGTTTGCTGGGTAAAGTAATCTTGGTTGTAGATTCTTACACTTCCATTTGGCTTGCAAAGTTTCTGTTGAGAAATCAGCTGGCAATAATATGGGTGTTCCTTTGTAGGTAACTAACTATTTTTCTGTTGCTCCTTTTAAGATTTTTTTCTTTGTTTAGAATTTTAATTATGATGTGTATTGGTAGGGCTGAAAGCTGACTTCCAAAAGGAGTTTCACAAAAGTTTAAAAGCTAACACTTCCAACCCTTTTAAAAGTTTTATAATCACTTCAACTACATTGTCTTAGTTATAGGAAAGTATAGGGCCAGACCATATACTCCAGGAAATGATAAATATAGTTCACCTATTGATGGGAGCAGTGGTAATGTATTTGTGCCCATCTATCACAGAAATCCGGACTCTCTTTAAATCATGATTACCTGTATGATTGACAGTCATTCTCCACCTAGTCTCTTGGTCTAGGATAGATGCCTTTGCATCTGACCGGAAGGTGGAATGAAGTAAAAAGAGTACATCTCCCTTAGCCAGTGCATGCTGAAAATTGTCCTCACCTTTTCTACTTTCATTTTCTTAGCCAATTGTGAACTTAGTAGCATGGCCAATCCTAGCTCTAAGGGAAACTGGGCCAGCTATCAACTCGAGGGCTTTTTTTTTTTCCTATTAAAAAATGGGAAAGAAGACATCATGAGCCAACTAGAAGTTCTGACACAAAGCTAAGTAGTATTTAAACTATATATCTTTGTTTCTTAAAATTCATAGGGAGAAGCTTAATCCTGTCTACCATATAGGATACTTTATGAAAGTACAATATTGAATATTGCCAGATGACTGTGGGAGAGAAGGAAGCTTCACTGGTGGTATTTTTCTTTGAATGACTTTTGTTATGAGAACCTGCTTTTTCTAGCCTTACTGAATTGCAAGCTCTTGCCCTCCACTCTCCAGAGCCTTAGGCATTTTCTTAATCATGTGGCATCCTTGGATAAATATGAATACAATTAGTTCTATGAATGCAAAATTAACCTGAGTTACCAGGAAAAGTTGCAGCAATATGTGTCTCTTCAGAGCTTAACCATCATTTTGAATCTCAAAAATGATTGCTTCTTATTCAGTACTGACTATCCCTCTTCATCACACAAAAATGACTGGTTACAGGCATTTTATTTAGGAAGAGCATGATAATATCTGTCTGAATAAGAACAAAGTAATTTCCCTCAGAGCACTTGCCAAATGCATTAGGTGCGTATACTTCATCACTGCCCAATGCACACTGCAATGCTCATTCCCCAAACTTATCCAGCTAGCTTATGAGTCTGAAGTAGAGAAAACAGCACTGAATCCAGGTTGTTGGTTTTATTTTCTTCAATGTAAAGTAAATATTAAAAAGGAAAAACAAACCAGGAACGTCTAAACCTTGTCAAGTTATAATGCTATTATAACAAATGTTATAATGCTATTCAACATTTTCTTCAGTGATATTTTACCTCTAAAATATATTTAATATCCTTTTTGCTAATATCTTACACAACTTTTACCAATTTGCCTTTCTAATCTTAATTCTCAAAGTCCCCTCCAAATATTGAACTTATGTGGACCACCAGCCTAAATGACTCCATTCCATCCAAATGAATATTTCCCACCCACCTGCTTTGATTTTGAGGAGCTGGTTAGGCTTTTATACTTCTTGTAGTTTGGATAATTTTGGCTTGGTTTATTGTCTCAGAATCATCTTTTCTGTAAAGTTCCAGGTTAGAGTTTATAAAATGAAGAACTGGTGAGACATTTGGAGACTGAATTCAGATAGAAGTAATACATCACTCCCTTATGGTGTCTATGGTCAGTTGTTCCCCCAGGCTTCTTGCAGAGGTACCATTGGGTAGCTGCCCCCACTCTCTTCTGCTCTGTGTCCAGATCTTCTTCATAGATGCTGACTGTGTTAGAAGCTCAGGTCCTCCAGGGGAAGCTTGGCAGTAGATAGCAGCTACACAGAAACAAAGTTTCCTATAGAATATTCCACAAGATTTTGTTTGTTTTTTTTTGTAGGACTTTTTTAGCCTCTGGACAAGCTTTGCTTCTCAGATTGACTGGTTTGAGGGGAAATCTATGATTCCCCAAATCTATCTCTTCTGAACATTTGCTTCCAAACTCATTCTAAAATTGTGTGCTATCTAATTCTTATTCTATAGCCTGTGATCAAAGTAGATAATGTTTCTGCATCTCTGATTGAATTCTTTTTTTTAAATATATTTATTGATTTTGTACAGAGAGGAAGGGAGAGAGAGATAGAGAGTTAGAAACATCGATGAGAGAGAGTCATCGATCAGCTGCCTCCTGCACATCTCCTACTGGAGATATGCCCGCAACCAAGGTACATGCCCTTGACCAGAATCGAACCCGGGACCCTTCAGTCCCCAAGCCGACGCTCTATCCATTGAGCCAAACCGGTCTTGGCTCTGATTGAATTCTTATCATTGAAGTTCCTGAAGTAGAAGAGACCCATCCCATCAACTAAACTGATTATGTCAGGATGACAAAAATAAGCTCTTTTTTTTTTTTTTTCTTAACCCATTGCTCATTTATTGCTTTCTATTATTTACAGTTAACATAACGAATATATAAGCTCTCTTGACACTTATTCTAAGTAGTAGAATTGCCCTCAACATCAAAATTATCCTGATCTAATCCAGGATGAGGGAGATGTAAATCACATCCGATTTCATAGAATTGTCTACAAAGATTTCAAACTCTGCCTGTGAGAACAATAAAGTTGTATCTATATTTTCTTACTGTTGGGGAAATAACATAGAGTTTTTTTTTTTACGGATAAAACATAAATAATTTGCTAAACCACAGTAAATATTTTACATCCTTAGGGTAACATTTAGCTGTTGAAAAGGTAAATCATTCTATGAATCATTTAAACATTAAAGTGCTAATTTTCTATTGCATTTCAATAGCCTAGGGATTAAGAATTAATTCAGATAATAAGTGCCATTGAAATTCCAAATTAGAAGTAATATTCCCTAAAGCCATGACTTTTACCCAAAAGCCCTGGGGAGAAGTCATAAATTGCAGTAAGTTTATGAATCCATGCATGTACTAGACTTTATCAGAATATTTAAAAAACATATCTAAAATATTTTTATTTATTTTTAAATCTTTATTGATAAAAGTATGACATGTATATTCTTTTCTCCCTCACTGTTCCTTTCTAGCTTTCCCCTGCCCTCCACCCAGGCCTTCACCACCCTATTGTCTGTGTCCAAGGGTTATGCATACATGCATACAAGCTCTTTGGTTAATCTTTTCCCATCCAGACCTGCCTTCCCTCTGAGACTCGTAGTATATTTTAATTGCTGTTTTAAAAATGCATGTGAAGTTCATATTTGATTAATAAATGTCACACATATTTAAAAACTAGAATCATATTGCTATTCTCCCTTCATCAGTACATACCAAAATCAGAGGTAAGTCATCTGGGTTTCTATAATAAAAATCATTGAGAATTTAAAAAATAGATGCTATATCCAACTAAGTGGTCTTCCCTCAAATATTCTTATTGAAGTGCCAAATGCAGTATATACATAGAAGAGAAATTCTTTAACAGCACTGAGAAATGGGAAAGGACACCATCCACCAACGAAACCTCAAACAAGCCTATGAAAATGTAGTGCAAATGAGGGAGGGTAGCATGCTAAGTGAACTAAGTCAGTAAGAGAAAGACAAGTATCACATGATCTCATTCATATATGGAATCTAATGAACAAAATAAACTGATGAACAAAAAGATCCAGATAAATAGATGCATGGAAGAGACTGCCAAATCTCAGAGGAAGGTGGGGTGGGTGGGAAGAGACCAACCAAAGAACTTGTATGCAGATATGCATAACCCATGGGCACAGACAATAGGATGGCTAAAGCTTGTGGGAGCAGGGAGGTAGAAGGGGGAAAAAGGGGACATATGTAATACTTTCAACAATAAAGATTTATATATAGTTTCCTTTTTCTTACTTTGTTTTGGTTTTCTTAAAATAATTCCTGTCCTGAGGGCTTAATGGAAGCAGGGACTCTCTCTTTTTATCTAGTGCAAATTAGATTACCCTAAAATATATGCTGAATACATTTTTAAAATAATTTATGTATTTAAACTCCTGTTATTAAAATAAGTTTACTCAAAAACATTAAAATCACACCTCCCACCTTTCAGAGATGAAATAAGCAAAAATTAAGGATTAAACATGCTTGGTCATAGTAATGAATGCATATAATAAATATGTACATCTATCATTGCATATATTTTTTCAAATTCTTGTGATATTTTTAAAAATGGACCATATATTACTTTTAAAAGATTAGAAATAATGCATACAACATCATCAGGATTTAGAGCAAATTATGTAACATTAATAACAAAAGAATAAAAAAAAATCAAACCATCTGAAATACCCAAAAGATAAAAGCTTTTGTATATATTATCTGGGTCAGAGAGAAAGTGATTATGGTAATTTTCATCTATTTTCAAAATTACAAGAATGAGTTCCAAAAAAGAGAGAAAATAACACATTGACATACTTCACTGTATTGAAATGACCAAAATTAAATACAAGTAAGAATAAAGGGGGTAGTTTTCCTAATTTAAAAGAGAAAGTGTGAAACAAAATTAAAGAAAAAAAAGAAAAGCTCCACATTATTATATAAATACAATGTTATTTGGATCAAATCAACAAAGGACATAAGAAATTGACATATAACAGATGTCAAAACACTTTTTCTGAAAAGGATCAGTTTAAGATTCCAAAGTCATATGCTCCTAATTGTAGCAACTCAACTCTGTTGTGTAGATTCAAAGCAGTCATAGGCAATAAAGGTGTGAGGTTTTGTTCCACAAGAAGTTCATTTAGTAAGACTAAAATTTAAATTCGGTAACATTTATATATCATAAAATATTGTGTTATATTGCCATTTTCAACCATTTAAAAATATAAATATGTCAAAAACACTCATCTCTCCACCAAGGGATACCTTTTATTTATTTATTTATGTCTTCTTCAATTTGTTTAATCAATATCTTTGAGCATTTAGTGTATAGATTTTTTTTATATTCTTTGTTAGATATAGACCTAAGTATTTTATTGTTTATGATACTACTAGAGGCCTGGTGCATGCAATTTATACACACAGGGGGGTCCCTCAGCCCTGCCCATGCCCTCTCACAGTCTAGGAGCCCTTGCAGGATGTCCAACTGATGGCTTAGGCCCACTTTCCAGTTGGACATTCTTATCGCTGCCAGCCATGTGCCCAGATTCTGGTTGAGTGGTGCTCCCCTTGTGGGAGTGCACTGACAACCAGGGGGCAGCTCCTGCATTGAGTGTCTGCCCCCTGCTTGTCAGTGTGCATCATAGTGACTGGTTGTTCCACTGTTAAGTAGATTTGCATATTAGCCTTTTATTATATAGTATTAGATAGATTCTTTAGACATCTCAATCTCTAGTGCAGGATAGTGTTAAAGGCTGTTGCTGACTAATTAGGTCAGGCAAAGATTCAAAGCCTCCAAAGACAGCCTCTGCCTACAGACTGATAGGATTCCAAATTGAATTTATCTCTAGTCAATTGTCCACAGTGTGGTGAGAGGTGTTTGTTTGTTTGTTTTTTGTTTTTTGTTTGTTTGTTTGTTTGTTTTTTAGAGGGTGGGGCAGTTGCTAATTGGTATTTTTAATCTGTTAAGTGGCCTCCAACTGGTTATGTCAACTATCTCCCCTGCCCACCCTCCCTTCCCCACCCCAGGCTAGGCAGATATCTATGTGGGAAAGGTTTCTTCCACTACATGAGGGAATGACTCAGCCCAGGAAACAGGGTGTCTGCCTTCTGAGTTCTATCCTTCAAGTCCCCAGTCCTGGCTTCTGTCATCATAGCTCCAGTCCACTTCACCCTCCCTCTGCCAGAGCACAAGGTGGGTGGCTCCACAGGGAATTTTGAGCATTGGCTTTTTAAGAGGGTGCCTACTTTTTCAGCTGTTACTCTCTGGCAGACAGCACCCCACTGCTTTTCACAGCCAGATGTTATTGGGTACCTCCTCAATTCTGGTGCTCTCTGCTGGGAGCCCCAGCTTGGGGATTAGATCACAGAGTTCTCAATGGCAATCCCCAAACAGCTCAGATATCTCTCCAGGACTGCAGCTGCTGTCTGTGGTCATCCATCCAGCCCTTTTGCACATCCGCTTCTCCTACCCGTTTCCATGTGGTCTCCACTTTTGGTCCTTGGGTGTCAGGGTTCTCTCCTGTGAGTTTTCCATTGATTATTCAGGAAGATTATTTTCTGTATTTTAGTTGTAATACCAGTTTGTTCCTGGGAGCGTGTCCGTACAGCATCCACTTACTCTGCTGTCATTTTAAATTTTTACTTGTTTGCCTCTTTAGATGCCTTTAATTTCTGATTCTTACCTGAATGCTCTTGCTAGGAATTCCAGTACTATGTCAAATAGAAGTAGTGAAAGTGGGTATTCTTGTTTTATTCCTGATCTTAAGGAAAAATTTTCAACCTTTCACCATGAAGTGTGTTATAAGCTATGGATTTGTCACAAAATGGACTTTCTTATATCAACTATATTCCTTCTTTTCCCAATTTGTTGAATTTTACTCTAAACAGATATTAACTTTTGCCAAATGTTTTTTTTCTGCATCTATTGAAACGATAGGATGTTTATCTTTTATTCTATTAATGTGATTTATCATGTTTATTGATTTACATGTGATGAACTATCTTTGTATGTCAGGAATAATTTCTACTTGATCATGATGTATAATCCTTTTAATGTCCTATTGAATTTAGTTTTCTAGTTTTTGTTGAGAATGTTTTTATCTATATTGATTAGGAATATTGATCTGCAGTTTCCTTTTTTGAAGAGTTCTATTTTTTGGCTTTGGAATGACAGTAGTGCTGGTCTTGTAAAATGACTTTGGAACTTTTCCTTCATCTTAAAATGTTTTATTAAAAAGTTGAGGAAAATTAGCATTAATTCTTCTTTAGGTGTAGAAATTACCACTGAAACCATCTGTCTGGGATTTTCTTTGTTGTGAGGTTTTCAATTGTTGTTTCTTCTCTTTACTCAGCACTAATCTATTCAGATTTCTATATCTTCATGATTTACTCTTGGTATTTTCTTAGGAAGTCATCAATTTCTTATAGGTTGTGCATTTGTTGGCATAGGATTGTTCATAATAGTTTCTCATATGTTCCTTTGTTTTTCTGAATTATTATTTGTAAATTTTCTCTCTTTCATTTGTAATTTTATGTATTTTGTCCCCACTCCCTATTTTTATTTGTTAGTCTAGTTAAAAGGTTTCTAAATTTTATTAATAATTTTTAAAAGTGGTTCTTAGTTTTGTTAGTCTTTTCTAATTTATTTCTATTCTCTATTTCATTTATTTCTACTTTAAACTTTTGTATTTCCTTCTGACAACTTTGGAACTATTTTGTTCTTCTTATACTAGTTACTTGAGATGTAAAATTAGTTTGTTTATTTGATATCTTATTTTTTCTTGATTTGCCTATCACTCTCTTAGAACTGCTATTCATGAATCCCATAAGGTTTCATATTCTGGTGTTTCCATTTCTCTCTCTCTTTCTCTCTCTCTCTCTCTCTCTCTCTCTCTCTCTCTCTATATATATATATATATATATATATATATATATATATATAAATTTTACTTTTAATTTCTTCTTTGATTCACTGGATTTCAGAAGGGTGTTATTTAATCTCTATGCATTTGTAAATTTTTCAGATATTTTCTTATTATTGCTTTTTTATTTGTTTAGTTTTATTTTACTGTGGTTGGTAAAGATTCTTGATATAATTACTTCTTAAATTTGTTGAGATTTATTTGTGGCTTAAAATACTGAATGTGTGTTTAACAAGAGTGTATATTCTGCTATTGTTGGCTGAAATGTTCTGTGCATTTCTATTAGGTTTTGTTATTATACAGTTTTGTTCAAATCTACTGTTTCTTTGTTGACTGCATGATCTACCATTTTTTTTTTTGAGAGTTGAGTATTTAATCTTCCAACTATTTATGGCTTGTTGTTTGTTTTTCTCATCTTAGTTATAATATATATATATATATATATATATATATATATATACACACACACACACACACACACACACACACACACACACAGATATAGATATGCATAAACATATAATATGAAAATCTATGAGAGTTATTACATGATAAAATTGACATAATGGACAAACATTACTTTTTTTTTTTATATAAATGGTATTGAAACAACATCTATTCATGTGGAAAAGAATGCTAGATCCCCATACAAACAAATATAAGGTATTTTAAATAATTTTAAAACTGAGCTTAATAGTAATGAAAATACAATAGAGAAGAATATATTTGTGACAATGGGGTAAAAAAAAGACCTTTTTAATGACTCATAGAAAGGCATTAAGTAGCCCAAACTGGTTTGGCTCAATGGATAGAGAGTCGGCTTGGGGACTGAAGGGACCTGGGTTTGATTCTGGTCAAGGGCATGTACCTTGGTTGCAGGCATATCCCCAGTGGGGGGTGTGCAGGAAGCAGCTGATTGATGACTGTCTTTCATTGATGTTTCTAGCTCTGTATTTCCCTTCCTCTCTGTACAAAATCAATAAAATATATTTTAAAAAAAGAAAGACATTAAGTATAATAAGAGAAATATTATTAAACTTGATTAAGTCAAGAGCAGCTGTATTTTGATACCTCTACCTGAATGCTCACACCCCCCGGCCCCCCACTTTTTATTTTCAACATCAAGTGGATAGTTAAATGTGTTAGTTTTTCTATCTGTTGGAAATGATAAAATACTGTTTTGTTTTTTTTATATTAAAAAAGCTACCACTCACAAAGTATATCATTCTAGTGGAATACTGAGAAAATATATTTGCAATACCTGTTACAGTAAAAACATTTAATAATGAATAAGAAAGAGAAAAATAACTCAAAACAATAATGAACAAAAGATATGAACAGGCTAGTCCCAGATAGGAGATCTAATTTATATTAAATATACAAAATAATTATTTTTTCTCAGGGGAGATTTAGAAGCCCAGAACATTATTTTTAAAGGTCCAGAGTAATATAAATCCATATAAGGTGTCACTTTGGGTAAGGGTATGGGCATTAAGATTTGAAGGCATGGTCAAAAGGATCTTTACTTCTATTTGTAAAGTTCTAGTTTTTCAAAAGAAAATACATTTGGTTACTTTATAATAAAATTTAATTTATAATATTTACTGAATTTGGCAGTAAGTATATAAAGAGATAACTTCGCTTTAAATTTTACTGGAATAGATAGGTGGAAGTAAAAGTTAAATTAATCTCAATATCTTTAATTCAGTTATTAGAACTTTATTAGTTTTTTTATTGGTATCTTATTTAATTTCTTGGGATAATTGATTTCTTGCATTGTGTGCATTTGTTTAAGTGGTCTCCTCTTCCAAATGTCTTTTGATTTGGTTCAGAAAGAACTCCATCAGTCACTTTAGTTTGGGCTACTAGACAGGTTAGCTGGTAGCATCTGTAGGCAAGCAGGGCTCACTTTGGATATCAAGTTGGATGAGTTCTGGGTGTATGCCACTGGCTGGGCTCACTGGCTGGGCTCCATGGCCTGTTGGGCCTCTGTGTTCACTGTGCTGCTGAGTGTGCTTGCTAATTGGTCCTGACTGCTGGCTGCACTCTACAATATAATAGGGCCATTAGAAGGGCTGGGCAATCACTTTGGGATGAGAAGGTTGTAGGCTGTGTTCTGTGGCCTGAGTGAACAGAGGATGGCATGCTTGGTTGCAGGGAGTAAAAGGCTTGAATCTGCCAACACTCCTGGTTCACGTATGCCTCAGGTTGTATTCCCTTACCAGGTGGTGTAACTGACAACATGCTCAGGTTGGGCCATAGGCTCTGTCCCAAAGTTGGAGGTGAGTTCACAGGCTTTGATTCATGATCTGATCGTTCCTTGACTGTGCTCTGCTTCAGTAAAAGATTGTTGGCCAAGCTCTTTAGTTGGGAGGAGCCTCTATCTATATCCTGCCTCTATCTATATCCTGCAGTTGGGTGGGTCTGTAGAATTGTCCAATCTGTAGATCAAATCACTGGCTAGGACTCCTGCATGGGAAAAGTGACAGTCTGTGTTCAGCCATTAGGCATGTTTGTATGCTGGATTCCGCTATTGGGTGGGTTTGTAGGCTGGGGTATGGGGTTGGGTAGAGCTATAGGGTGGACTTCAAGTTTTCCCATGATCATGTTTCAGTCTCACTGGTTATGTGCAGCCAGAGTTGTTCAACAGTTGGGCAGGTCCACCGGTTAGGCTTCCTGCCTGGGTGAGTTCCCGAAGCTGTCTGAATTCTCTAGACTGGTTTCCTGAATGAGCGAGAGTGAAAGCTCCCTTCAGCAGTTTGACAAGACTAACAATATGCTTACCTGTCCAGGCAGAGTGGTAGAATGGATTGCAGCTGGTATGGTCCATTGACTGTGAGCCCGAATAAGGAATAAATGCCAAATGAACTTCCTGGTCAGACAGGGTCACCAGCCTGGCTCTGGTGATGGGCAGAACTTCTTGCTGAAATCTCTGCTCGAATGATGCTTTGGAAAGTTATGCTGTCTGTCAATATCTGGGCACTGGTTGATGTAGGCCCCACCTCTTAGATATCTCTATCTGATTCCCAGTGGTTGAGTGCCACAGATCCCCCAATCGTCCCCATAAGGCAGAACCAAGTGGGCCTTAGGAAGCATCCTGCAACACTGGGAAAACTGTACATACATCCTGGGTTCTCTTTTACCACTGAAGAGACCATGGGTCCAGGGTAAACCCTTTCCACCAGTGCAGCTTTGTGGCAGCCTGATAAAGGGTGATGCAGTGGTGTGAAGCCAGTCCTCCTTTTAATGTGGTCCTAAAAAAATAAATAATAATAATAATAATAATAATAATAATAATAATAAGTTGTTTTTAATTGATTTTAGAGAGGAAAGGAGAGGGAGAGAGATAGAAACAACAATGATGAGAATCATTGGCTGCCTTCTGCATGCCTTCTACTGGGACTGAGCCCACAGCCTGGGCATGTGCCCTGACCAGAAATTGAATTGTAACCTCCCTGCTCATAGGTTGAGGCTCAATCACTAAGCCATGCTAATGTGGTCCTTTTTGTTCTCTGTAGTCCAGGCAGGTCTTCGGCTTCACACCCAGGTACTGGATTCTCACAATGGTGCTTTGTCTTTGAATAGTTTCTATTTAGTCTTCTTGAGAGAGTGACTGAAGTTTGGGATGATCTCTGTTACCATCTTGATAATGTCACTAGCAATTGATATCCTGTACTTTATACAAATATACTATATGACCAAGCATGGCACAAACACACTCTTTTTTGTTTGTTTGTTTGTTTTGTTTGTTTGCTTGTTTTCTCCTTTTATTGGCCAACTTTTCCAATGGAAAGGAGTAAATTCTGGGGATGACAGTAGACTGGGAAAAATATAATATATTGAATTTCAGTAATTTTATGATGATCATTCTCTCAAAAATAGCACACATATTATTGATTTTTGTCTCATTATCAATTGTGTTTGCATTCTTTGTCAGCCAATCGGGAGTTCTGAAGCTGTTTTCAGTGCCTGCACATGCCTAGACTTAGTCATTGATTTCATTTTTCAATGTAATTGTTTTATATGCTTCATTGTTACCACATGAGTTGAATTTAATTGCCATTTAAAGTGGCATCACAAAGAGAGAACTATGAGTCATTCATAAAATGAAATGTCTTTGATTATGCAAGAGGGTTCAGAAACATGTATTTGATGTCAGTGGAACAGAATTTATTGGTGGGGGAATGACAGTGACTCTACATTTTATTGTAAAGCAATCAAGTGCTTTGCAGAACCTATGAAAAGATGATACCCACAGTAGATGAAGCAGAATTCAATTTTATTTCTGAGATACCTGAAAGAATTGATTATTACACAACAAGCAGGGCGTCTAAATGTAGGTGGAATTTCTAACTCCCCTTGAATAGATTGTAGAAATTTCAAATAATACATACATAGTCAAATATGATATATTATTGAGGCACTGAGTTATGATTAAGTTAACAAACTATTTTTTATTCTAAACAATACATTAACTAATGATAGGTCTCATAATCAGTTGAGTAGTAGAGTTGATAAAATGTGGTAATACATTTAAAAGCAACTGTGAAGTGGACAACTAATGTTGAGTTAGGAAAAATAATACTTTCAGTATAAACACATATGTGTAAAAGATTGTCTTTTTCCATTCTCCTGGATATTGCTCAAAAGCAATAATTTTGGAATTTTTTTCAATTGTTTCTTCTAATAATCCTTATCTCATCTATATCTATAAATCTATACAAAACAGGTTAACATTTTCTCTAGTATTATTACTTTTGTAATTTTAATTCAGAAAAAAATGTACAGAGCAAAAATAATACAAATAGAGACAAAAACTAGAATATCCAGTGTTGAATTCAATGGTAGTCCATTATTTTTTTGGTATACATTTGTTCATTCTTTGTTATATTATGAATATAAAAATTGTCATTCAAGCAGAATACCTTGGAGAATAATTGAATGAATAAAAAAATAATGTTTCATATAAACATGGAAATTGGAGAATGCCAAGTAAATGTGATGCAAGAAAAAAGGACCGTATGTAGAGAAAGTGAAAAAAGACAATTAATTTATGTGGATATACTTTATTTCTTGAATAATATTTTGTTAACTAGATGTGAAGAACTGCTGAATGGCTCTGGCTATGTACTTAAAGAAATATAAAGCTAACTACCTGACCAATAGGAAAAATTGAAGTGAAAATAAGAAATTAGATAAACATCAGAGAGGGAAGCTTTCCTAGAATAATGGAGTTGTCAATACTCTGTCAAATTTTCCCATACAAGTGAAGGTTTATGAGGGAATACACTGAGAGTTGAGGGCTGGTTGAGCTCAATCTGGTGGATAGATTTATAAGATTTTAATATAAGTGTTAGTCAGAAGCTACAGGTTTCTTTTTTTAAATTTGTTAATATTTTAAGTGTATTTTTACTGATTTTTTTTTTTTTTTTACAGAGAGGAAGGGAGAGGGGTAGAGAGTTAGAAACATCAATGAGAGAGAAACATTGATCAGCTGCTTCTTGCATACCCCCTACTGGAGATGTGCCAGCAACCAAGTTACATGCCCTTGACAGGAATCGAACCTGGGACACTTCAGTCTGCAGGCTCTATCCACTAATCCAAACTGGTTAGGGTTCTTTTTTCTTTTTTCTTTTTTTAAATAAGATTTCCCTGCACTCTAATACTGGACTCCCAATTAGTCATTTTATCAGAATATTTTAATAAGTTATTCCAATATCTCACATGATGTCAGCTATGCTACTTACCAAACCTTGGTCAAGTCACTTTGTCTCCCTAAGCCTACATGCCTCATTGTAAGAGAGATGTTGCCAGAAAAAAAACTATAATGCTTGTTATTATTTATCCTGCTTATAAACCTGTACTCTAGAAACAATCTGAAAAAGGCTGGATATTGCTCAAAGTTGCTTCTTGCTCAATTTGTGTCCATCATTGAATTTACCCACTGTTCTATTATAACTATAAAGCATTGGTGGAGTCTTTGTGAGATACCATGATCTTCTTGATGTAAGTTAAAAAAGAAAAAGGGTCTCAATAAAAACACATATAACATACCAGGATGAAATAATATAGGGTGGTAAAATGTACTTAGTAGTTGGTTTTGATAAAAAAAAAAAAGCCTCACATTTAGAACATGAATTAAGTTGGATTGTTCACGCTTCACAATTTAAAATAAAGTAAAAAGGTATTACAAGTACATTGCATAAATATTTTATAATCTCAAAGTTGGTATGGGTTTGTAAAAGAATATCATGAAAGCCAAAAAAAAAGATCAATTACAATATCAAATTTGCATGTATACACAACAGAGACAAAATGAAAAGACATATTAATAAAACACAGGGGATAGACAGTTCCACTATATAAAAATGTCCTAAAAGTACATAAAGTGCTTATTTATACACATCAAATTAAGATTGTTCCCCATAGATAAATGACCTGGACATCATTTAAAATATTTTAACTGCAGACATAAAATGACCAATAATAATATGAGAATAGTGTAACTTTTAAAAACAATAACACAATTGTTGACTACAGATTTATAATTATAGAAGTTACAAATATTTAGATTTGACAAGATTATGGGAAAGTAGGCTCTTTACTAAACTGTCATTGACCCCCCAAAAATTATTCTAGTATCTAATTATCACAGGTTCTATTCTTATTTATAAAAGGAATTTATAGGGTAAGCCAGGATAAAATTATTTAATAAATCAGAATAAATAGGATTTTAAATGGTAATAGTTGAAAGAAAGAACATTCCATGGGATGAATGGAAGAAAAAAATAATTTCAGGAATCTTAGTGAGGCAAAAGCTAATAAAGAAAATAATAGACACAGGAAAATAATACGTAGATAGTCTTAGAGCTTTGCTCTGAGTCTTTAAAATGGCATAAAACCCTTGAATTTTCAATGACTGCGTTTTGTTCTATTTTGTTGTTTTCCTTGCAGTAAGGGAATAAGACCTGGTCCACCTAATTCAAGGGTTGTTTTGAAGACTGAATTATAAATGTGATAATAAGTGTTGAAGGTGTTTTGTAACCTTACACAATGTGACCAATTAACATCTTAGTATAATTTATACTAAAAAAGATTACACTTCAATTCAGCAGGCATTTCTAAAGATATATTCATAACTTGTTATAATATAGAAATCATTAGAAATAAAGAAATAAGGTATAATGTAAATATTTTAAGAAATATTCATGCCTGGCCAGTGTGGCTAAGTGGCAGCATGGACCTATGAACCAGGAGGTCAAGTTTCTATCCTAGGTCAAGGGCACATGCCCAGGCTGCGGGCTCAATTCCAGTGGGGGGGTGTGCAGGAGACAGCTGATCAATGATTCATTCTCATCATTAATGTTTCTTTCTATCTAAAATAAATAAAAATATATTTTAAAAATGGAAAAAGAAATGTTCACCCTATTTTACAACTCAATATATAACATCACAAAATGGATAACATTATGAGAAAACTGATCAAGAAAATGACTTGAAGGCTAAGATACTTATCTGTTCATTGATTGGTTAGAAAAATAGTAAATTCTATTATACATCTGTAACTATGTTTTCTACAGAAAACCTAAACTCAAGCTCCAAAGCTAAGCTCAATATCTTCATATGAATGCTTCCCTCCAAGAAACAAAAAGTAAAAAAAAGTACTGAATTACTGAATCAGGAGATCATGGTTCATTTCCTAGTTGGGGCAGATGCACAGGTTGCAGGCTTGATCCCCAGTGGGGGGTGTGCAGAAGACAGCTGATCAATGATTCTCTCTCATCATTGATGTGTCTATCTCCCTCTCCCTTCCTCTCTGAAATCAATAAAAATGTGTGTGTGTGTGTGTGTGTGTGTGTGTGTGTGCATGTGTATGTATGTGTGCAGAGTGCCCTTCCCTAATCTTACCTTTCCTGGCTTCAAATCTATCCCTTTGTACTGAATTAAATTTTTCAGCATCAATCTTCTCTTTTATAACCAGAAGCTTTTCATATTCAAGTCAATATGAGTTTATTGCACCCACTTTCTGGCAGGCATTTCATAGCACTGGTGATATGAGGCTGAATAAAGCAGGCATAGTGTCCTGCCTTCCTGGAGCTTAAAATGGGCCTGACCCTTCACCTTATTCTAGTAGCAGTACCTTATTTCCATGTTCACATTTCGTGCAAGTTGATTTCTTTCTTAAAAAAAAAAATTTTTTTATTGACTTCAGAGATGGGGGGGGGGGAGATAGAAACATCAATGGTGAGAGAGAATCATTGATTGGCTTACTCCTGCATGCCCCCTATTGAGGATCGAGCCTGCAATCCTTGACTTGTGTCCTTGACAGAAATCGAATCCAGGATCCTTCAGTCAGTAGGCCGATGCTCTACGCACTGAGCCAAACCATCTAGGGCACAAGTTGATTTCTTATACTAGGTTGGCAGTCATGATTTTTTACTTGCTTTTTAGTCCACAGCATATAAGTGGCATGTGGTAAGTAAAGCTTTTATTAAATAAATATGTTTTATGATTTTGTGAATTAATTTATTAGGGAGGTCTATATGAAGGATATTGAAATGAAGTGTGTTGTCACAGTTACTTTAGATAGTTAAAAAAAAAAAAGGAATACATTGCAGGTTAAGGATATTACTGCTCTTTGAGTTCTGTGTGGCAATAAGAAGGAAATTAAATTCTCTAAATTTCAGTTCCACCAACTGTGAAATCAACATAGTAATAGCTACCGTACCTTATTAAGGTATTCAAATATATTAACTGCACACCTAAAGAGATTAGCATAACACCAGATACATACTAAACAATCAAATAATGACTGCAGTATTATTAATTAAGGTATGTCCATTCTTTGTCTGGAAAGTTTAAAAAGGGATGAGCTACCCTAGCCAGCTGGGCTCAGTGGAAAGAGTATAGGCCTGTGGTCCAAAGGATCCCGGGTTCAATTCTGGTTGAGGGCAAGTACCTTGGTTGCAGGCTCCTTCCTGGCTTGCCTGGGCCCTGGTCTGGGTGTGTGCAGTAGGCAACCAGTAGATGTGCTTCTCTCACATCCATGTTTTTTTCTGTCTTTCCCTCTCTCTTCCACTCACCCTAAAAATCAATGGAAAAATATCCTCAGGCAAGGATTAACAAAAACAAATCAATCAATCAATTAATCAATCAACCAATGGGATGAGCTAAAGTTTTCTAATAAATTGTGTTCAAAATGGTACAGCATTTGATGCAGGTGATAACTGCCACTGTTCTGTCTCAACCCGTCAGGCAGTAATGTAAAATTTCACTAGAAATAATTTTGTAACTGAATGTAGATGTGAACAATTAATATGTATGTTCTTCTTTAATTACTGTTTACAAATATAGGCTATATAGTTAATCAATTTTACAATTGAGCATATTAGATTTTAAAAAGCTTATGTGTAAACACATTTACTAAAGTTTAAGTGATTTCTCTTAAATTATTAACTCTAAAAACTTAAAAACATTTCTTAAAAACCTAACGTGATTATTGGAGAAATGTTATCCTAAAGGAAACTAGTGTGTGTTTTTTTTGTTTGCTTTTCAGCTGAAAGGCTAATGTATATTAGACACACATGGTCCTCAGTCCTTCATGCATATTGTTGCACATAAACTTCAAAGTAAGCTATAATCTAAGGAAGAAATACAAACACTTAATAACTATTTGAAAAGGTGTTCCATACTGTTAGCCACTAGGGATATGTAACTCAAGACCACAATAAAATAATACTTTGCACACACTATAATGGCTATATCCAAGTTCTGGCAAGAAAATGGAAAAATAGGAACCCTTGTGCACTGCTAGTAGGAATGTAAAGTGATTTGGAAAACAGATTGGCAGTTTTTGAAACTATTAAACAAAGTTCCCATATGACTAAAAATTCATTCCTTGTTATATACCCAAAATAATTGAAACTGAATTTTCACAGAGACATCACACACACACACACTCACTCACATGTTGTACACAAATGTTCATATTCATAAAATAATATGTTATCTACAAAATGTGATGAAGTGCTGAGACATGCAATATCATAGATAAACCTTGAAAACATTTTAAGTGAAAGATGTTAGTAATGAAAGTCCACATATTTTATTATTTCACTTAGATGAAAAGTCCAGATATTAAAATCTATAGAGGTAGAAAGTAGATTAGTGGTTGCCTAGTGTTGGAGGATTGGAGAAAATAGGTAGTGATTGCTGATGGGTAGGGTGCTTCCTTTGGAGATGATCCAAATGTTATTAGATTGATTGTGAAAATGTTTACATATGCCTCATATTCTCAAAACTTAGTAAAACCCATAGATATTTATTCTCAGCCCATAATTCTCAACTTTGTTCTCATTCCCAACTAAACACAAACCCTAAAATATTTATTGTTCCCCAAAGCCCTGTAAACATTAGGAAGATATAGTTTTCAAAGCCAACTAAAATGGGGTCT
This sequence comes from Pipistrellus kuhlii, assembly GCF_014108245.1. NCBI lineage: Eukaryota > Metazoa > Chordata > Mammalia > Chiroptera > Vespertilionidae > Pipistrellus > Pipistrellus kuhlii. The sequence goes on along the minus strand of NW_023425438.1, from coordinate 44,364,067 downwards.
GAATTCAAGCCTTGACCTTACTAGTTGAGTAAATGCTCTTAAAAGTTTAGCTATTCTCATCTTTGAAATGTCAATAATGATGATGGTCTCAAAGGGTTTTTTTGAGTATTAAATTATTAAAGTAATGTATATATAAAGTGTCTAAAATTTGCCCCCAAAATATTTCCTCATTTTTCCTCTGTTTTAATTATCTTATTTCCATAATTGAAACATTTACTCCATTATTCCTTTTAAGTACTCAGTTGGCTCCCTTGATAAGGCACCAAGATTAGAAAATTCAAAGGACTCCTGTTTACTGTGCTCATCACTCTGAGGCCCACAGTGGACCATACTAATCATTCATCATACTTTTTCCTTCTGAGTATAGGCAGAAACTTAGAACATGGCCCATGTTGGCAGGAGTTAAATATAATTTTCAACCCTTTATGGTATTCTTATGAGAAAGTTTCCAAATTCATACTAATGACAACAAAAACATGCTAGTTAGATCTAAAGTCACTTCTGGAGAACTATACTCTTTTATTTCCTAATGCATGTTTGATCTTTTCATTTTAGTCCTCATCAATTAGGAGCTCACACCTAACAATAACAACAAAAAAGTGAATGAGTGTGCAATGGCACAGAATTATATATATATCAATATATATACAATATATATACAATATATATACATATGTATATATATTGTATATATATATCAATATATATACATACATATACACATATATATATGTGTATATATTGTATATATATTGATATATATATTTATCACATGCACAAACACATACTAATTGTGTGGCAAATTCAATTTTGTGCTAAGATGATAAAAAAGAACAAAATACTAATTAATTTTAATTTCTAGGTAAACTAAATAAGAAAAGTTAATATGAAATTGGGAATGAAGTTGGAAGGACTCACAGAATATGGACTGTGAATTAGGCATCTTTGGTTGTAATATATTTTTAAAAAGATGTTGACATTCTAAGTTATGAAACTTGCATGAGCAATGAATAATGTTACCATGGGTAGCTAAATATTAATAAGAAGTAAGCAAAAAAATTGAACATTGTTGAGCCTAATGGGCTGGGACATGGAATCTGTTTGCTTCTTCAGGAAGCTACATCTTTAACAACCTTCCCTTCCCAATGTAAGGAGCAGCCTCCCATACAGGTTTGTGGATGGGCGATCAGTTGTAGGTAAATGCATGCACAATAGAAGTCAAATGGCAGAGGGAGGTGCTTGATCATAGAGGCCTGCCAGTCTCACCTGAGAAAGGGATCATGGGTTAGTAGTTGGACCCATCAGAAGCCCATGAAAGCTTGGGAAGTTGATCGGTTATCTTGGAAACATTCCTGGTTATAATCCCAGGCGAACAAAGATGTTCTCACTCACCCATTTGTTCATTCTCTCTCTCTCTCTCTCTCTCTCTCTCTCTCTCTCTCTCTCTCTCTCTCTCTCTCTCTCTCTTTCTCTCTCTCTCTCTCCAGAAAGCAAGTGAGCATGTGGGTCTAAGCAGAAACCAGGGCCCTCAGACTGCGGGGCCTCCAAAAGGCTGTTTAACATAAAACAGAGACTCTGGACATGGCCTTTGTTTTGGCCTTAATGAAAACAAGGTTGGACCTTTTCCATGGCAGGACAGACAAAGATGGGGCATTGGGAACCCAAGAGGTGAACTCCTTTGATTTTGCATCACAATTAAATCACCTCCTCACACCACAATCTTCTGTGCCTGGGTCCAGAAAATGCTGTTCTTTGGATCCTGTGGGAAAGTCTGATTTTCACCAATACTAATAACCCTAAATAGGGTAAAGCAGGGACCAAAATGGATTGAGACTCTGAGAAAATGATTGGGTTACCCCAAATCCTGGGTATCCAGATACAAATTTGCAGTACAAACTAAAGATACTGCAGATAAGTTATGATTTATCTCCATTTAAGTGGTGAATAAAAAAATCTTGTTTATATGATTTATGGAGTCTGAGAAATGTACATTTCCTTTTGGAGAAATAACAAATGAGCAAGCACTTTGATCAAGAGGAACATTAATTTAGGAAGAAGATACACTTGATCTTGTACTTAATCAAGAAACACATTTCCCTAGTTTAAAAAAAAAAAATGAATCCAAGAGAACTAGGAATGCAGAAAGGTCAGAGCAAACCCAAGGCACTTTATAAAAATGGCAAGCTCAGCAGTCCTCTGCAATGCCTACTGTTTGCACAGCAGAGTTCTGTTGGCCTCAGGAAGATAAAAGAGAGGAGGACCCGACTTTGTTACTATTTTACTTTAAAGTCAGCAATGATAATTCTTATTTAAAGCTGAGGTTTCAAACTTTTTAAGCACTTCAGGCAGAATTTCTCATCCTTGACACTAACTGTCTTTTGCAGGATTGTTCTTTGTTGGGGGCATGTCCTGTGTATTGTAGGATACTTAACAGTATCCTTGATCTCTACCACTAAATGCTAGCAGCATTCATACCTCCAGTTGTGACATGTCTCCACATATTGACCAATTTTCCCAAAGGGGTGGGCAAAATTACCCCTAGTTGAGAATCACTGACCTGAGACCTACTCCCATCCTCCCCACCTCAGAAACATACTATCCTATTTAGAGCAGAAAATAAAACAGAATAGTTCTTATGATACAGCCGCATACATGTTCCTTTCACCACCTAAATGCCTTAAGAAAAGTATACTCCCCACTTCTTTGCCTTTCCATGAGTCTATTATAATTCAGTTCCAATTCCGATTCCTCCTGAAATCTTTGCAGATGAGACTAGTTTCAGTCTAATATTCTCAGAGCATAGGCTGATTTTGTTTTCACTTATACCTTTGCCAGTCAAAGAATTTACCATGCTGCATTGAAAATCTGTTGCCTCCTTTTACAGGTAGATGGTCCCTTAAGGTAACAAAATCTTTCTCATCCATCGATTAATTCAAAAGGCCTTAGACCAACGTGTTCTGAACAGGCTGAATGAAAAGTAAATTGTGGCGTGAAGAAATGAATGAAAATGAGATTTATATATCTGATGTGAAGTAAAACTTTGAGGAACTGGAAGATGAAATACAGATATAGAATAATTAAAAAACAAACTAATTTGGTATTCAGAAGGAAAAAACTTCATGTGGAAGAAACTTCATAAAATTTGCACAAACTTGTACTGTGAGGAGTACACAGAAAACATAATCACCACCTCTGTGTTTCTTCTGTGGTTCATGGGTTACCTTGCATGAAACCAGGCTTCCCACCTAGAGGGAAGCCAGGGGTTTATGCAGATTCACTAGGTGGGCAAAACTGAGGAACCATGAGAGTTGGGTTGAATCACAGCAAATTTCCAGTCCCATCTCTTCTTCATAAGAAATTCATTTTCCACTCTCCTTATCAAACCATCATTTTAGTAGCTTAGAAAACCTCTTGTGAGAATGCATGTCTATTTCATGTTGCAAATGATGATTATTTCGGCACCTGAAGATATTTTGCCCAGGCACAATCTTCTCTTTTATATGGTAAACATTCCCAGTAGTACCTTCATCTGTTCTCCCAGCGGCCTGGTCTGGACTCCTCTTCAAGCTATATTCAGTTGAGCAAAAGACTGGGAGGACCCTAGTCAGTTTGGTTCAGTGAATACAGCATGGGCCTGTGGACTGAAGGGTCCCTGGATCGATTTCAGTCAAAGAACACATGCCCAGATTGCTATCTCTATCCCCAGTAGGGGCATGCAGGAAGCAGTCTCTCTGAAATCAATAAACATATATTAAAAAAAAAAAAAAAAAAAAAAAAAAGACTGGGAGGAACTCATTGTGGTTTTGAATTCAGTGTTAGCTACGGCTTTCTAATCTTCTCCTTCCTCATCCATAAAGTTGGGGTAATTTATCTTCTATGGATTCTTGTAAGAAATACTTGAAATAATGTAAAGAGTGCTTCAAAGTGATTGGCACTTAGCAAGTACTTCAGTTTCCATGTTTCCTCTCTGTTCCATGTTCCTCCTTCTCTTGCACTATCCTTGAACCTCTTAGGGCAAGTTACTTAGAAATAACACCCTTAACAGAATTCAGACCCGCCCCTTTATTTTGCCTCCCTTGCAGAATTTCCCTCACTACTCCCAAAGCAAGACAATCAAGGAAGTTTCTACTGCTAATAATTATGACTCTAAAGTGCTTCCGCCAAGCCCATCTCTTGAGGAAATAGTTCATGTTTAGGACCATTTTGCACTCATCTCCACTTAAAGTATATTATTGTTTGTTTCTACAACAGGATACCAGGAAATTAAAATTTTGGGACTCTCTTTGGTAAGATCCTGGTGTAATTTAAGTTAACATTTGTGTGTGTGTGAAGCTCTGTTTCCTCACCTATAAACCAAGGTAGAATACAGTGATGATATGTTGTTCAGCTCTAATATTCTCAGAGCTCAGATGTGAAAAGGCAGAGGAAGTACATAGGATGAATAGATTTAGATCACAAAAGATTGTTTTCTAAAAGACATGAAGAATCTTTCTTTGGCCTGTGTATGGGAGCAATCTATTGCTGCAAAACAAAATACATCCAAAATGTAACGTATCAAAAAAAAAAGTACTATTTTCTTTCATGGTTCTGTTGGTTGCTGGGCTCTCTTATGTGATTGGGCTCCAATGGCAGCTGTGCCTGGAGTGAGCTGGAGGTTTGTCTGGGCAGCACGCAACACAGCTGACTCACAGTGGATGATGCTCCCTTTCGCTGACTGCAACGCAGGGGCAGCCAAAAGCAGAGCAGCCACACATGGCCTCTCCCTGTGCTTCCCACAGCATTGCTGCTGGTTTTCAAAAGGCAGGACACAGAAGCTTCCAGGCCAGTTAAGTACCACAGCGTCACTTCCACCTTCTTCTATTGGTCAAAGCATGTAGATTCTAAGAGGAGAGTTGTAAAATCGCATAGCAGACCGAAAGGAGAAGGGGGAACATTTCCACACCATGTTTGGAAAATACAATGCACCGCGTTGTAATTATGAGACAGATAGAAGGACTTTTAATGCACAGACACTAAATGTATTTGCATAGAAAACATGAGTCAATTATGAATCCTAGTGATGTATACAAGTGATCACTGATTGCTGCTGGTTTATGTCCGTAATAGCTACATCATCAGGTGCCCTCATTTCTCGGGATGCAAATTTAGCAATGAAAATGTGGTCAACACAATTAGGCTTTAAGGCTGATTCATAAAAAAATATTTGGGGTTCAGATACCCTTTACTTCAGAAACATTTGTTGGGAGGATATGTCTTTGTGAGTGTGTGGAAACTATAGCCATTTATCAATAGTTTCTTCATAATGATAACATATTCAGAGATTTAGCAAGGCGAATAAATAAACAGATTGACTTCTGTTTTCTTGATGTTGTTATTTAAATTAAGTCAACATTGTCACTCCATAGACAGATATAATTTTACACTTAATTTATAGATAATATTGATTAGACACTAGCTTTCCACAATTTTCCCTTATATCATGGCCATCTAACAAGTAATATTTATATACTTTTATTTGGTATGACAGTGTACAATCAACTTCAGCATTTCACTGTAGCTCTGTTTAAATTTACTCTGTATTATTAGGTTTAAAATATGTGATGGCTTTGCTAAAGCCAGGTTTTAGCTTCTAGGAGAAAAGAGCTGAATTTATAAGACCATGAAAATAATAGTTCTCTAGTTAGATAAGGAGTTAATATTTGCACAGTGAAATTGCTGTTTTTGCAAATTTATTTGCTCTATGTTTTCAAATGGTAGATTTAAAGTCGGATTTGGCTATGGTTATAGATTCAGACAGATCAGCTCTTTAATGTGGAGGAGATTTCATTTCTGGCAGGAACAGATTTAGGTTGGTTTCTCAAAATTCCAAGTGAAAACCAGAAAAAATACTCAGAAATTAAAGCACATGTGGTTTAAAGTATTGGAGAACTACCTAGACCAATGATGAATTACTGTGCCAAGACTACAGGTAGGGAAACCTGTACAAGTGGAACCAAATTTTTCCTTTTGCCTGATGGCAATTGCTGATTGAACGTGTGGTGAGTGAAAAAGATGAGCAGCACAGTCAGTAGCTGTAAGGAGCTGGTGATAGAAAAACTAGAGTTTAGAGCCTTCAGTGGCATGTAATACCTAGGTAATAGAATTGCAAACACACCCACAAAAAAACAAACAAGTGATCATTATGTTCTTTCAAATAAAAGACAAGATAGTGAATTTCAACAGAAAAACAGTGATACTCAACAAAAAATGAGATAACTGTAGAAAATCTAGTGGAATATCTAGAATTTGAAAATATAATTACAACTTAAGGACTCAAAAACAAGTAAAGATAAAATTAAGAAACTGAGAACTATGTCAAAAGAAAGCATTCTATGTTCTAGTGCTCTGTATCTTAAACCAATTTTATCTTCTCAGATTTGTGTTCTTTTATTTATTCCTGGTAATGGTTAATTTTATTTATGCATTTCTTTATTTTATTTTTTAATTAAAGTTTAGATTCAATATTATATTTTATTAGTTTCTGGTGTACAATATAGTGCATAGACAATCATATACTTTACAAAGTGTTTCCCCAATATTTCCATTAACCACCTGGCACCATACATAGTATTACGATATTATTGACTATATTTTCTATGCTGTACTTAACATTCCTGGTTAATTTTGTTTCCAATTGATTTGGTCATAAGGTGCCCAGACATTTAGTAAAACATTAATTTTAGTGTGTTAATAGGGGATATTAATATTTGAATGGATTGAATAAAGTAGATTGTTCTTTCTAAGGTAGATGGGCCCCATCCATTTATTTGAAAACCTGAATAGAATAAAAGATTGAATAAGATGAAACTCCTTTTTCTAATTGTTGATCTGAGACTTTGATTTTTCCACACCCTTAGTCTCAAACTAAAACATCAACTTTTTGCCGGGACCGGTTTTGCTCAGTGGATAGAGCGTCGGCCTGCGGACTGAAGGGTCCCGGGTTCGATTCCGGTCAAGGACATGTACCTTGGTTGCGGGCACATCCCCAGTGGGGGGTGTGCAGGAGGCAGCTGGTCGATATTTCTCTCTCATCGACGTTTCTAACTCTCTGTCCCTCTCAATTCCTCTCTGTGTAAAATCAATAAAATATATTAAAAACAAAGCAAACAAACAAAAAAAAACACATCAACTTTTCTTGGGTCTTAGCTTGCTGGCTTTCAAACTGGAACTTACATACGTAATCAGCTTTCTTTGTTTTCAACCCTTCAGATGAGAACAGAAACTACACTAATTCTTTTGAGGCTGGGCTGAGGTACATCCCCCACCCCCAACTGCACAAATTTCATACACCTGGTCTCTAATATATATATTTGTATACACACACACCCACTATTAATTCTAATTCTCTGGAAAATCCTAATACATCATCATATCATTCTATGCTGAACTTTTCCCAAATGGCACATAAACAAGCTCTACTATCTTTGCCCATTACCTCAGTTTCTCCTTCTGCTTACTGACCGCTGGTTGCTTATTCCTTGGGTATGCTTTTTGCTCCCACTTTTTTTTTCTTCTGATGTTGAGGCAGTAAGGTGAGAGAAGGAAGTTGGAGATGACCAGTAATCCAAAGTTTGTACTGAAGAGTTTAATTAAAGGCTAAACATAGCACCTATCAAGTTTCTAAAATCTACCCAATATTTGATGTCTTCTGGCCTATAAATTTGTTAAGTTAACTTGAGCCCCTGGCAACCATCATTATCTTTTCTGTCTTCATGAATCTGACTATTCTAAGGAACTACAAAATGATGCCTTGCACTAACTTGATCTTATAGATATTAAAAAAAAGAGAATATTCAGTTTACTTTGGTTATTTACTTTATTTGTAAGGAAATATCATTTGTCTAAATAGACAAATTTTTAAGCACCAGTATTTTGTAAGTATAGGATCTTGATCTATCATGTCTGCAAGACTAAAATATATATGTCAGTTCATGCACCAAACCACCAATAGCATAGCAAAGAGTAAAGTATATGTAAACACACTGACATTTGGATTCAAGCAAGGTGAAAATTTTATTTTTGAGTGACATCTTTGCCTTCTGAAGACATTTCATTGAAAATCATGTTTGGAAGATGACGGTGCTCAAAGAGCCAGATTCTCTGGGTCATTGCTCTCTGTTTGATCAGTGAGCACTTAACGGTTAATGCCTTTCAATAAAATGGGGATACAGTATTTCTCCTGAAGAAGAGTAGTAGTTTCATGTTTTTTGTTGTTGTTGTTCTTCTTCTTGGGTAGCTGATAATGCTACTTTGACTCTGAATATTGCCTATTACCTCTCTAACTTTTGTAGGGCTTTTTTGGGGTGTTTTTGTTGTTGTTTGGTAGAAATATTGGCATGATGCAGGCAAATGAGGGAAAATAATACTTAATTTTGTGTAAATTGAATAGCTTGGCTTATAATTGAGCTCATTTCTATTTGTAAAGGAATCTCAGAGAAAGAGTTTTTCTGTTTCCTTACTGTCATTTTCGAGTTTTATATTTGCTGACTTACTCTTCCAACTCCCATTTTTTATCTGCAAATTAAAACAGTATTACTTCCTCTTAATGTGAGGAATATAGACTATGAGTATATAGAGTACAGAATAAGTATTAATATAGAATCTTATATATTCTTATATAATCTAGTATTTTAATATAGACTATGACCCTCTGTAGAAATCTAATAAATTATAGCTATAATAAATTTTACAATATTCTTTAATCATTTTTCTCACTAAATATATATTTAAAAATTGTTACAATTGAAGCTAAATCACACATAGCATAACATTTAGCATGTCAACCATTTTAAGAGTACAGTTCAGTGGCATTAAGTCCATCATATTGTTGTGCAAACCATTACCACTATCTATCACTATAATTCTTTTCAACTTGCAGAACTGAAACTTTATACACATTGATCAAATATTTCTCATTTCATTTGAGCAACCACCATTCTACTTTCTGTCTTTATGAATTTAACTACTCTAAGGAACTCATATTCTTCTTTTTGCTCAGTTGATTAATAAGACGGCTCTGAGGTTTCGTCGATGCTAAAGTGTATTTGAAAATGTACCATGTCTCTTAGGTTGATCCATGTTTTGTTTATCCATTTATCCACTGATAGACATTCATTGCTTCTACCTTTTTGCTGTATTGTAAATAGTGACAATGGCAGTGAAGGTTGCAACAATCGCCTCTATGTCTTCAATCAGAATTTACAATTAGCAATCAGAGCACAGATCCCTGATATTTGTAGGACAGGGTTTGTCCTGGTCCCTGCAAGCTGCAGCAAAAATATATACACAGCTGCCTGCCACATGACCAGGGTTAGAAGATCAGTAACTGCTACCAAGTTAAGAGATGAAATTGACCAACATTAACTACAATTTACCATCATCCAGGCCTTCCGCTAGAAGTTTCAAGCCTTCAAATTGAACCCAGAGTTTCAAAATAGTCACATGAAATAGATTATATTAAACAAAATTGTTGTCTGGATGGGGAGACAGAGTCCTGGTCTTTCTACTCTGCCATCTCCCAGGAATCCTCTGCTCCTTAAATGTTTTGAGAAAAATAAAAGCAATTTGCTCTTTGCTTTTCTTCACATTTATTCCCTTCGATTCATTCATTCACGGATTAAATGTCTGTTATTTTATAGTCCTCTGAGATTCCAAGGCAAATAAATAATACAACCACCTGTCTTCTAAACATTTCAGTTCTAATAGAGAGACAGACGTAAGTAAACAACTAGAGTCCCATGTAAACAGTGCTTTCATTGGACACTGCACAAGCTCCAGGGTGCTGTGCCTTCTGCTTTGCTGAGAGGGATAGCCTTGGCAGAGATCAGAAAATATTTTATTTAACCCACAGCTATTTCCTTCATGCGAGTGACTGGTGATACCTGGGTACCCTTTCTGCTCCTTCTTTACAGTAGTAGCTTCACCACCTTTACTGTAAGGAAAGTAAGCATGTATCAAATGTAAGAAATTAGGTGAACCATTAATTTTTTACCCACAATCTCCCTTTATAATCGATTGTCCTCTTTTATAATAGTTCACTGGATTCTTAAAGATGCATGCCTTCTCTTTAATGTCAGTGTTTAACTTCCTCCTGTATTTGCTCATGAATTTATTTATTGAGTAAACCTTTTTTGAGCACCTACTGTGTTCCAGGGGCAGTACTAGGCAGTTTGCTACTACCTAATAAAAGAATATCAATCAAGACAACTTAGCCTCGCCGAAACTGGTTTAGCTCAGTGGCTAGGGCGTCAGGCGGCATACTGAAGGGTCCCAGGTTCGCTTCCCCTCAAGGGCATGTGCATTGGTTGCTGGCACAACCCCAGTAGGGGGTGTGCAGGAGGCAGCTAGTCGATGTTTCTCTCTCATGAATGTTTCTAGCTCTCTATCCTTCTCCCTTCCTCTCTGTAAAAAATCAATAAAATATATTTTAAAAAAGACAAGTTAGCCTCTTCAATGTGACACTTGTAGCCTAATGAGGCATACAGACATTAACTAAGTAAATCCACTGAGTGAAATGTTTCTCCTCCCCCCCTCTTGATTCATTTTAAGATATCTTTTATTGGGTTTATGTTCTAATGAACTCATAAAATAGGGAAATTACAATCACCCTTTGCAATTTCAATTAACGTTGCTTCTTTTATGCCAAGAGCCCACATAAATGGATGTGGTATTTTTTCTTATTCTCTTGCTCTCTTCTTGCAGTCTCTACATCTAGTCTGAGATGGCTCCTTTTAAATCAAGGAGGTTCTTTGCAGCTCAATTTGCTGTATTCGTCAATCTTCCACAGGTGGCGGACATGCAACCGGTTTCAAACCCTAATGGATCTTATTTCTGTTACCCTTTCATCCCAGGTCCAGAATACTGCAGGCCTTCCATGGAGGTGTCTTTGGAGAGCTTCTGACATCTCTGTCTGACAGGGAGCCACATCTGCTCTGCCTCTGTCCACTCACCAGGGACACACACAGAACATGCTGGGACATCATGTTCCACATTATTTAGCAACATGTGAGGAGGACACCCCCAGAGAATAAAGTAATTTTAAACTGGAAAAAATGATTAAGAATCACGGGCATGAAAGAAACAGCAGCAAGCAGATGTTGTAAAACACCAGTGAGGAGAAGAGGAAGGCGACAGCTGAGAGTGAATTGATTTTCCTCCTATGTCTTGCATCCTTACTCAATCACGCCAGCTGGAGGAGCAATCACTAAGACATAAGGCCCTGTTGGTCCCCTTATTTTTCCCACAAGAGAACTGGCTGAAAATACCTTCTGAAAGCAGCAGAATAATAAAAGCAAATGCACTGTTTCATTTATTAATCAAGAGTCAATTTATCTTACTCATTTGAGACAGCAAGCCGTGGTGGAAAAAGAAAAATCTTCGGGTAAGAGAGACATGGCTTTGAATCCTAATTCTTTTACTTGCTACCTCTATGACCTTGCATGAGTTTCTTTTCCTCTCTGAGCCTTAGTATTCACACTTACAATACATTAAGAGCTATTCTTTGTTGAAACCTTACTTTGGACTGGTCATTAAGCTAATCACTTTATTTTATTGCCTTATTTAATCCTTCAAAAAAATAAAAAAGGAAACCTTGAGGTACATATTATTAGCTGCTTTCTTCAAGAGAAAGCAAACAGAAATGAATTTAAGGAATTGAATTAATTTTTAAAAGTTAGAAATCTAATGTAGAAGGTAGGTGCATGGGTGATAGCATACAAAGTGCCTGGGTTCAAATCTCAGATTCATCAGAAAAGCTTGGATATCTTTTGTAACCTTTGTGTGACACTTTCTTCCTAGATAAAGGTGGGCTTTGAGTAAAGCTACATCATATAATGGCTGTGGAGTTGAAAGCAATAGTGTGTATTTAGTGTTATTCCTGAAACAAGGTAGCTCTTCAATATAAATTAATCAATACTGTGTGTAATATACCATACTAGAGCCCTGATGCATGGATTCATGCCCTGGTAGGGTCCCTCAGCCTGGCCTGGGGGGATGGGACTGAAAGCAGCTCTCTGACATCCCCCAAAGGGTCCTGTATTGCGATAGGGCATTTCTTGAGTGATGCATTCCATAATTGGGCTCCCTACTCTCTGGTTTTGGGTGAGTGACCCAAGAATTGCAGTTGCCAAGTCACCACAGCTTGGCAGCCCCTGCGCTGAATGCCTGTCCCCAGGTGGTCAGTGTGTGTCATAGCTATCAGTTGGACAGTTGAACAGTCAGATGGTTGCTTAAGATATAGATAGATATAGATATAGATATAGATATAGATATAGATATAGAGGAGGAATATAAGGGGCAACCTTGGGGAGGAGGGCTAGCATTTGAATAAGTCACTGCCCTTCCTTAGGCAATAGTCTGTGATCCTGGGTGCTCCCAGTTTGCAGGGGCCAGGGGCTGGGAATTTGGCAGCTTGGCTGGGGCAGGGGAAAGGGGGAGGTCGCTAGTTCCACTCAGGCCAGGCATTTAGATTCAATGTAACTTCCCCATTCTAACTGACTCAGAAGGGGCTGTGAAATTCCTCCACAAAAGCTTGGTAGTTAGGAAACAGATAGGAAACCGATAAATAAATTTAAGGGGTGATCTCATTGTATTAGTTCAGGCTTTGAATCTTCAAACCCCTGAGCCAGCAGTGCTGCTTTAAATAAAGGGTTTTTCCTAAATATCTGAGTACTTGTGTGTTTTCCGGTTGCCTGATAAATGCTGCAACAATGTATTAATAAATTATTATTATTTCATTTTATTATGCTGGATGATTCAGTATAAAAAAAAATAGTCTAACTCACAGATCTAAATTTAAACCCAGATCTGCCTGACTCCAAATCCCTCACTCTAGTGGTCAACAGTGAGTGCTCTTATGAGAGTCAATTGTTATAGTACAGAGAAATATCAACTCATATTAGGTGTTAAATACTTTCTTATTCAGCCTAGAATCTGCTTTTTTCTAATTGTCAAGAGAATAAAACCTTATATTTGACAATAACTACACCTACTACACCTCCCTCTTTAATTTTGTAGGCAAACATTCCAATTAACATTGTGTTTCTGAGTTAGTTCTTTGACAAACTATTTTAGGATGCCTTATTCTTGTTCTACCTTGTAAATATTGATATTTAGGGTACAAACTTGGCCAAACCCTCTCTTGCTTCTTCTTCCCTTATACCAATTATAAGTCAACTGCAGAGTCAAAACAAAAATTCCAGACTTACTAAGAAGAGACTTTATTTGAAAGAATATTACAAGAAGTGGGGGAAGGGTCTCTTGTGCTGGGGCCAGAGGGAACACTGCAGCAAAGAGAACACTGAGACTACAGGATATGCAAATTTCTCAAGGTAAATACTTTTTGTTTTTTTATAGGAAAGATCAGACAAGGGTAAAGGAAACAGGTGTGGGGAAGTGAGATGAGTAGGAGAGGCAAGAATAAACCCTAGATTAGATAATGTTTTATCCTGAGGCAACCCTAGTCTCAGAAGAGGCTGTGAAAAATAGGCCTCATACTACATCAGACTAGGCTAGGGTGACCCAAAGACCAGGGGCAAGGAGACACTTAAACAATGGGTAACGGGCATTTTGTTATGCTTGATTAGTAAAAACAGCTGTTTTATCATTTATCAGGCAAAGGATGGAAATGTGGAAGGTCTGTGTCTAGTTTGGACCTTTGCTTCTTTTCTTTTTTGTTAACCTTCACCTGAGGAGATATATATATTTCCCCCCATTAATTATTTTAAGCGAGTGGAAAGGCTCTAACTGGTTTGGCTCAGTGGATAGAGTGTCGGCCTGTGGACTGAAAGGTTCCAGGTTCAATTCCAGTCAAGGGCATAAGGGCATGTACTTTGGTTGCAGGCACATCCCCAGTGGGGGTGTGCAGGAGGCAGAAGATCAATGTTTGTAACTCTTTATCCTCTCCCTTCCACACTCTCTCTCTCTCTCTCTCTCTCTCTCTCTCTCTCTCTCTATATATATATATATATATATATATATATATATAGTAACTGTTGGAAAGGTTGTATATATATATATATATATATATATATATAGAGAGAGAGAGAGAGAGAGAGAGAGAGAGAGAGAGAGGGAGAGAGAGAGAGAGAGAGAGAGAGAGGGAGAGAGAGAGGGAGAGAGAGAGAGAGAGAGAGAGGGAGAGAGAGAGAGAGAGAGAGAGAGAGAGAGAGAGAGAGAGAGAGAGAGAGAGGGAGAGAGAGAGGGAGAGGGAGAGGGAGAGAAAGAGAAAGAGAAATATGATATGAGAGAAACACATTGATTGGTTGCCTCTGGCACACACTTCCACCAGGGTTGGAAGAAGAGACATGCTCTTGCCAGGAATTGAACCTGTGACCCCTTTGGTGCATGGCTAAAGCTCTAATCACTTAACACACTGGCCAGGGCTTTCTTCTTTTCTTGGTGACAATACCAAAAATGATGGTTAAAAAATGTGCAGAGGACCTGAATAGACACTGCTCCAAAAAAGACATACACATGGCCAACAGATATATGAGAAAATGATCAGTTTCAGTAGCTATTAAGGAAATGAAAATCAAAACAACAATGAAATAGCACCTCACACCTGTTAGAATGGCCATTATCCACAAACCAAATAGTAACTGTTGGAAAGGTTGTATAGAAAAAGATACCCTCAATTACTGCTGGTGAGAATATAAATGGGTTCAGCTAAATGAAAAATAATATAAAGATTCCTCAAAAAATTAAGAATAGAATTACACATGGATCAGGCAACTTCACTTCTGGGTGTCTATCCCCAAAATCTGAAAACATTTATTTGCACATATATGCACACTGTATTCATTGCAACACTATTCACGGTGGTTAAGACATGGAGAAAATCCAACTGCCCCTGGATAGAAGACTGGATAAAGATGTGTTATACTGCGAGTGTGATTGTCTTGCATTTATTCATAATGCAAATTTATTAATTTTTCTGATAAAATAGGTATATAAAATCAGCTGCTGTTACAGAAGTCATTGCATTCCCTTCTGACCCCACAATTTTTGGCTGTTGGTAAGGAGAGACATAAATTGCCTTTACTTCCATCTTCAAGCTACTAAATAAGATAGATATTCTCTTTACTCCTGAAAAAGAAAAAACTCAAACCATTCTCTGTCATCCTGTGTAGATAAGAATAGAAAGGAGCCTGGGTGGTGTGGCTCAGTGGTTGAGGGTCAACCTATGAGTCAGAAGGTCATGCCCAGTTGGTGGGCTTGATCCCCAGTGGGGGCATGCAAGAGGCAGCTGATCAATGGTTCTCTCTCATTATTGGTGTTTCTATTTCTCTCTCCCTTCCTCTCTGAAATCAATAAAAATATATTTTAAAGAAAATGACTGAATGTAGAGGAATGGAAAGGAAAGGGAGAGGAGGGGAAGAAAAAAGGGAGACTAGACAGAAAAACGAAAAAGAGAGTAAAAACACTTTTCACCTATGTATTTCACACTTAAGCTAATTGGTGTCTGGCACATTGACTTAGGCAAGAGTCACCTTGTATGCTGCAGAAGGAAGAACTGCTAATCACTATGTCCTTTGAAACATAATTCAAGAACCCCCTGACAGATTCCAAATCATTATCTGACTGCATGCATAGCTGTAATTAATGGCTGTTTGTAAAGACTCTGAAGATGAAAAGCACCTTAATTGGAGTAACTCTCAATCATGCAGAAGCAGAAAATCCTATATAAAAAAGGGTAATATGCAAATTGACCCAAACAGTAGAATGACCTGGTACAACTGGTCACTATGACATGCACTGACCACCAGGGGGCAGACGCTCAATGCAGGAGCTGCCCCTGGTGGTCAGTGCGCTCCCACAGAGGGAGCTCTGCCCAACCACACTCTGGGCCGATGTCTGTGAGCACAGCGATGGTAGTGGGAGCCTCTCCTGCCTCCTTGGCAGTGCTAGGATTTCTGACAGAGGCTTTTGCTGGCAAGTGGACATCCCCCGAGGGGTCTCAGACTGTGAAAGAGACTCAGGCTAGGCTGAGGGATACCCCAAGTGCACAAATTTTCATGCACTAGGCCTCTACTCTAAAATAAATTGAAATATTAGAACATAAATAGATTACAGCCACAGAAAGTAATTATTTTGTTTGTTTGTTTCTTGAAATTCCAGTTAATGTTTCAAAACTAACTAACTAAATAACTAAATAAATAAATATAAATATGTGATATATCTGAATACAGCTGTCTTCATGACCCATGGGATATAATAAAGAAAACTCTGTTGGTTATAATTTATAGGAGTAAATGAGTATCTCTTGGCTTTTTACCTCTCCCAGAAAAGAAGGAAGTAGGAGCATGTTTTCCATTCCAAAATGTAAGAGTAGAGGTTGCTAAAAATGGGTTCAGAATAAAAAGGAGAACTGGGGATCTTATTCACTAGATTAAAAAAATAAAAAAATAAAAAAGGTGGGGGGAGGTGTATTTCCAGTGTGGCTCAATGATTGAGTGTTAACCTATGAACCAGTAGGTCATAGTTCAATTCCTGGTCAGGGCACATGCCCCGTTTTGTGGCTCGATCCTCAATAGGGAGTGTGCAGGAGGCAGCCAATTAACAAATATCTCTCATTGTTGATGTATCTATCTCTTTCTCCTTCCCCCTTCCTCTCTGTAATCAATAATTTTTTTAAGAGGCCATCTGTCTGTGATCACCAGGTTTGGTAAGATTATGGGAGATTGGCAAATAAAATGGCATACACACATATACAGACACTCAGGGATTTAGAGGGTTTTGTAACAATAAAAGTATTGCTCATTTCCCTGCTGAGCCCCAAAGTCAGGAGGCTGAAAAGAGCAGAGAGCAATACTAGGGAAAAGAGAGAAAGCAACAAATAATAGACAAGCTTTATTCTGAATTATTTATCAGAGCAAATGTTCTCCACATTAACTGGCCCTGGTATGTGTTTCTCACATAACTTACGCATAAAAGGAGGATAGTTTTATTTTTATTTTAGGGTGTACACTTTTTAAATCATGCTGCACATGGCAACCATATTCTCTCATAATCCTTAGTGTTATACCTGATATAAGCCTAATTCATTACACCTACCTGAGGAATTTGTTCCAGAAATTAGTTTTTGTCCCATTTCTCCTTTGCCAGACCATGTGCAATTTTTCATACCTTTGTAGAGATTAATTACTAATAACTGAAAGGATGCTATCACAATGACAATAGATCTGTGTTAGCAGGTCGAATGTTCTTCTGTCAGCTTGGCAGATTTTCTCATAATCACCAAGGAAACCTCCTCTTGGCAGCTCTGAAGACCATTCAGAGCGGGCTTGCTGATCTACCTAAGACCCAGAGTGCTCCTGTCCACTTCCTTAGTGTTTTTCAGTTTTTATGGTATTAAAAAGCTGTCAAATATTTTCTCCTCTAGTACATGGGGAGCACAGATGGGCCAGTGAAATCAGATCCTGGTAGAACTACACACAAATGCAAATTCTGGCCTTGACTACTGCCCCTGGGACACTGATTGGTATCTCAGCTCAGTATGGGAAAGAAGAAGATGACCTTGCCATGAAATATGTACAGTAAGTCTTTTCAGTGGGAAACGGTGAGGTTTCTTGCCAACAAATTCCAATTTCTCACTCTAAAGGTAAAGGTGTATGTACCCTTCTAGAGTTTGTGGGTTTTTGTTTTTTTTTCTTTTTAAAAATAGATTTTTATTGATTTAAGAGAGGAAGGGAGGGGGAGAGGGATAGAAACATCAATGATGAGAGGGAATCACTGATCGGCTGCACACCCCACATGGGGGATCAAATTGAACCTGAGACCTTTCAGTCAGTTTGCAGGCTGATGCTTTGTCCACTGAGCCAAACCAGACAGGGATATCCTCACTTTCTCCCAGGTCCACTGCAAATAAATCATTCACCCCGGGGCTGGGATCAAAAGTGTAGACAAGAGACAGAGCTCTCGGGGGGTGGGGAGGTTGGGGGGGTGGGGGGTGGGGTAGCAGGAATCACGTGTAGGTTTGCTCCTGCAAAGACTGTAACCCTTGCTCTATAGGGCGGGCATCCTGGCCAGGCTGGTCCCAGGGGCACAGTCGCCTTGTTCTTGGCAATGACATTGTAGCTTCTGAGCAGGAGGCAGGTGTTTCTTGAGGTGGCTAGGCCAAGATGCTTGACCTAGCCAGGTGAGGACCTCTCAGCATCTCCTGTTTTGTTTTAATATACAGTGTATTTATTGATTCCAGAGAGGAATGGAAAGGGAAAGAGAGAGATAAATATCAATGATGAGAGAAAATCATTGATGGGCTGCCTCCTGCAAGCCCTCTACTGGTGATCGAGCCAGAAATAAATATTAAGTTTCAGTGAGTGTATATCCATATGCATGTGTGTAAACAAAATCTTTGAAAACTACTGTAGCACTTCTACATTTCTTATGTACTGAAAGCAAGAGCTTGACCTAACTCCATTAATAAATTATCTCTTTATGCAAAACTCTCATATGATTTTGTAATTAGTAAGCATTAATCAGTTTCCACCTGCACTCATTCAATAGTTTTCTGTATGTTTTAATGATATGGGAATATTACAATATTTTGCTTTCTGTTACAGATTTCAGGAGGTAAAATTCTTTGATACTTTTTCTAAAAAGGTGAAAATAGTATAAGTGTTAGATTATAAAGACCTGGGTTCATTTTGGACTTTGTTATATAATAACCTCTTTGACCTTCAACTTACTCATTAATAACAGAAGAGGCATTTGATATTTACCACCAATTTTTTGTAAAAATTAAATTATGTGCCATAAATAGGTAAAATATATTAATATTATTTATGATTTTTAGTTTTATTTTATAATGCCTAGCATGAAGCCAGATAATTTGATTTAATTATAGTAAATTATATATATATATATATATATATATATATATATATATATATATATTTCATTGATTTCAGAGAGGAAAGGAGAGGGAGAGAAAGATAGAGAGAGATAGAAACATCAATAAGACTCATTAATTGCCAGCCTCCTGCATATTCTCTACTGGGGATGGAGCCTGCAACCCAATGTGCCCTTGACCAGAATTGAAACAGTCTGCTGGCCGATGTTCTGCTACTAAATCAAACCAGCTATGGCCATTAAATGGTCCTGCAGTCCATTTGTGTCATGCCAATCAAGGAATTTAAACACACATTATTTTATTATACTACATTGTTTTTGCAACTTTTTTTTCATTTGTAGTAGAATTCTCTCTTTTTGTTTATAATTACTATGTTCAGTTTTTAAGAAGAACATTTAAATGTCACTATGGAATTATTTTTATCTTTATATGGTATTTATAGAGCGCACTAGTATATGATGACCTATTATTCTGGAGAGGACAATAAAGGAAAATATTACAGAGAATTGACTATCATTACACCCTTCTTAAGAGTTACTTATATTAAAATTTTAATCTTTTAAAAATTCTACAAAGTTTCATTCCTTAAATCAAGATTAGAAAAAGTAAGCAAGGCCATATTAAGGTATTTTTACAACAGTTAATGAATAATCGGGACAGGATTCAAATTCAGTCAGCCTAACTCCCAAGTCAGTGTTCCTGAATTAGGAGGGAGTTTTGGTTTAGACACATTCTTGTTCTCTAAGATCTTATTATTGCATAATTATGGAGATATTTCCAACACATAGATTATATACTCAGTCCTAAATCAGAATTTGGTAAGCCTACAGTGAAGTTTTTTATGGTGACTTGGTAAGTTTGTTTGGCAGGAGTACAGGTGCAAACTAAGTTGATGTGTTACCCCTGATTATAAAAATTAAAAGCCAAATATATATTATATTCTCTGAACTTTAAACTTCTCGCTTGTAAAATCTGTTTCCTAACATTGTTAACTTTTTCCAACATCTCCATCTTCTGATCAATATTTTTAGGACAGTGAGATCATTATGAGTCTTAGACTAAAATCTTTAATATGAAAGCTTGATTGGCTGACTTAAGATACCCGTTTCCAACAGCTGGCAAGGGCTTTCCAGGACTCAGCTCTCTAATGTGTGTACCCATGGCAGATGGACCTGGAGATGATAGGCATCAGTTTAGCAACAGGCAAAGATAAATTAGCAACGTAATCTCATCATGCCCTTTCAAATAGCTGCAAATGTTTCAAGCTGGGTCAATATATATATATATATATATATATTGAGTGGCCAGATTATTATGATCTCTGAACGCATAATAATCTGGCCACTCAGTGTATATTATATATATTAGAGGCTTGGTGTATGAATTTGTGCATGGGGGGGGGGGTCCAACCAGCCTGGACAGGGGGAGGAGACATAGGCAGTTGGCCAGTCTGCCTACTGTTCGAACTCCTGGTCAAGGAGACAATTTGCATATTAGCCATTTATTATATAGGATATACAAAGAGTGGCCAGATTATTATGCATTTAGAGATTATAATAATCTGGCCACTATATATATATATATATATATATATATATATATATATGCCGGATTATTTTAGCCTCACAAATATTACAGGAGTGCTAAATCTACAAGAAATTGATGTGGAAATTAGGAGGCAGCCAGAACTTAGTATGGTGCTGAACATGAGAGAAACCAAGGAAAACAAGATTGATTATTAAAACAAATTATTAAGGCAGTCAGAAGTGGATTTAATAAGCTCCAGGTAAGCCATCTGAAACATGGGAAGGAGCAAATTGAGTGTCTAAGTGTGGGATTGCATACCAAAGGGTTAGCTTCACCTTCCTTAAGAACAGTCTCAGTAATTTAACATGTCAGAGAGATTTTAATGATACACTTACTGCCGTTTTAATTAATTTTTTCATCCATATGAAAGCACTCAATTAATGCTTTACCTCCTCCCCATATGCTCTAAGATCTGCTAGTTACATTTCAATATAATGCATCATTGTAGTGGAAGAATGTTAAGAGGGGTTTTTATTTTCTTGTTTTAACACCTAAGATCAAGACAATATCCTTTTGAGGACTCTGATTTGCTTAACAGGATAGAGAAGGATACAATACCTATTGGGTCACTGGATCTCAGTCAGAGGTGATTTTGGCTCCTTCTTCTATGGATATTTGTGAATGTCAAGAGAAATTTTGGGTGCTGCAACTGGGACCATGCTACGGGCATCTAGAGGGTATAAGGCAGGGAGCTATTCAGTAACCTGCAATGCAAATACAGCCCCACAACAATGAGTTATCGGAAACAAAATGCTAGCAATGCTGAAATTAACAATCTATATTAGATTAAAGATTAATGCTGCTTCAATTATATGAAACATTTGCCTTATACTGAAAAAATCCTGTTGATTTTTTTTCTGATTGTATACAAAGGATAGGTGCTTTGTTAAAAATATCTGTTTCAATGAAGATTGAATGATCTAGTTCAATTGAATACCCCTCTGTAATAGGGCGAGGCAGAGGCAGACAGGAAGAGGAAAGCTTAGCATTCTACCTCTATAAAAGAGTGATTTGTATTCAAATTGAAGAAAAGGGAATAGAGATGTGAGTTGATAAAGAACTGAACACTTTGAAAATGATCATTAAAAAGATAGGAATCCAGGTTGAGAATGACCAACTTTTATAACCAAAAGACTTAAGGAGGAATTGAAATTGTGGCCTAATTTGTATTGGGCAAACAGATGTTTGTGGAGATTTGTGTGTGTGTGTGTGTGTGTGTGTGTGTGTGTGTGTGTGTGTGTGTGTTTAAGTGAATACTTACGGGTCTTCAGCCTACCACAAGTGTGAGGAGTTTCAGCTGAAGAGGGTCACCAAGGAGGACTTATATCTCTTTTCTAGTAACCATTACTTTTGTTCTCAGCATTTCTATTAAAAATAGATGAACAGAAGCTGAGAGGAGATATGAAAACTTTCTAAGAGAGCACAAAAGATTTAACAAAAATGAGCAGATATCTGCTTGGAAAAAAAAAATCCTGAAATATTAGATCTAGTATTTTTGTGATATCTGAGAAAATATATATTTAGTCAAAAACTAAGAAAATACTATTGTATTAGCCCCATACAATTTTCTATAAAGACAAGTAGGAACAAAAAAAATGTCTATGTATTGAAAATTAGTTAATCTGAGAGAGAACCTAGTAAATCTAACCCAGGCCCCCTCTTTTTTTCCTGGATGGGGAAGAGTGCATAGGATGTAGAATCCCCTCAATAAAAATTATTCTCCTCCTCAAATATCTTTCAGCTTTTTATTTGCAAAGCAAACAAGGATAGACATGTCCCAGGTGTGTGTGTGTGTGTTGAGGGCAAAGGTTAGTTATAGAAACTAGTTTATACTTTGCTTAGCTAGTTTCCTAATTTCAGTCACTATTTCTTTGTTTATTTTAGCTTTTGGGCAGAAGACTATTGTAATGGGTTATATTGGTATATTACTTAAATTAACTTTAAGCTTTAAGACTTCAATCTGTTCAGCCACCTTTCAACTTTACTTATTTTTTTAAAATCCCCAAGTATCATAAATATCTCTAGATAGATTTATGACAGATAAATAGATAGATGATATAGATATAGATATAGATATAGTAATAATACAATATCAGCTATACAGATATGGCCTTTTTCTGTGCATAAACCCACTTGGGTATTTATTTCAATCATATACAAGAGATAATTAAGTTTCAAATAATAAGTTTATTTTACTTTAAAATACAATGATAGTAAATAAAATGAATATGAAATATTTATTATTCTTTATCAGTCAGTTTAGTATAGTGTGACTCAGATATCCAGAAAGTTCCCTTTCCTAAGAATGAATGCAGTTACATTAGCATCTTTGAAACTGAATGAATTACATATACTTCACTTCAAAACATCTAAATGGCTAGCTGTACAGAAGATGAACACAGTATTGATCTTAAGTTTCCACAGATGACAGACCTTGGAGAGTCACTCCAATAAAAATGATAATTTTTGGAGCCAGTTTAGTTTAATCCTATCTATATTTTTATCACCCAAGGCCATAGACAGTCTCAATGATGACTTAGAAGAAACTAAGAACTTTTTTTTTTTGTTTAGATTTGACAAGATCTGTCAGTTTTCCAAAATATACAATCTATAAACTTGTAATAAATTCGGAAGAATTATTCCTTAGGAGCAGGTGTGGAGAATCTTTTTTCTTCCATGAGCCATTTGGGTATTTGTCACATCATTTGTGGACATACAAAATTATCAACTTAAAAATTAGCCTGCTATATTTGGTCAAATATTTCATTTACTCACCCCTACTGCCTTGGCAGGGCCAGACCAAATGATTTTATGGGCCAGCAGGCTGGGTATCCCTCACCTCTGATTGAAAGGGTAATTGTTGCATTAATAGGGAACTATACATTTTGGGGAATAAAATAATTTATGGGGTGATTAATTATGATGTTTGGCATTTATTTTCTGTTTTTCCTCCTGGATACATATTAAAATCAAACTTTCTAGCACCATGACATGGCCATGGTTAATAACTCTTGAGTGGAAGTAACATATATCCCTTCTGGAATCTTTATTTCAGTAAAATACTGCCCAGAGCTCTATTTTTCTGTGCCAGGCCATTGGTAATACTCCAGTTTGAACATGGCCCATCAGCCTGAGCATGATAATAAGACAATGACTAAGGAAACTTATTTTAAAGGTTAGAATTATGATCCGCATATTACTAAGAGGCAACTCATTTGGTAAAACTATTGTGTGTGCTTAGAAGGGAAATGATGTTCTGTGGTAAACAGAAAAATAGGTTCCTAAATATGCCAATGTTCTAATCCTGCATGTCTGAGAATATATTACCTTACATGGCAAAGAGGTTTTGCAGATGTGACCAAGTTAAGGTTCATAATGTAGAGAGATCAGCTAAGTACTCCCAATGTAATACAAAGGGCCCTTCCTTATAGGAGGCTCAGTCTTCGAGAGGAGATAGGATGAGGGGGACAGAGGTTAGAGTGATGCTCCTGGAAGACGGAGGTAGGCACTACAAGCCAAGGGATGCAGGTAACCTCTGGAAACTGGAAAAGGCCAGGGGATAGAATCTCTCCTAGGGCCCCTAGAGCAAGGCAGTCCTGATTTTATTACCAATTTTGGATATCTGAACTCCAGATATGTAAGGTAATAAATTTGTATAATCTAATATATATAACTGCTTTGTTCCTCTTGAATATGATTTTAAAAGTGATGGCACATGATACACAGACATAGATTCAGAAGTATTTTCCAGACCACCATGCAAATAAGTCATGAAAAGCAGATAAGAAGGAAACAATTATCAAATCCCACAGAAAATAATGTTTCTTTATTGAACATTGTAGGAAAAAGAACTGTTGGGATAAATGAGAGCTATGGTGTTCACTTGGTGTGTTTTTTTTGTTTTTTTTTCTGCCTTATATATGCGATGATGTCAATGTATCTCCCAAAATTCACATGTTAAAATCCTAACCTCCAATATGATGCCATTGATAGTGAATGAATGATCATGAATGAGGTTAGTACACTTTAAAAAGAGATTCCAGCAAATTCCCTAGCCCATTCTCTCATGTTAAGATCTAGGGAGAAGGTGCCCAATGAATGAGAAAGCAGTCCCTCACTAGTTACTAAGTCTGCTGGCACCCTGATGTTTGATATGTAGCCTCTGGAACTATGAGAAATGCATTTCTGTTGTTTATTAGATCCCCTGTCTGTGGTATTTTGTTATATCTACCAAATGAATTAAGATAGCATACATTAAGAACAAAATTCAAATTGTTGAGTAGACAAGCTTCTCTGATTTTGGGATTTGGCTTTATTAATGATGGGTGTTTTTGTGTCACTGAGCAGCAGGGGAAGTTGTGAGGTCATAACTGTGCTTTTAGTTTGCATGTCAGAGATTATCTTCTTGAGCACACATCCTAGAGGCAGAGATCATTTTTGATGGAAGTTTTTAATTGATAGGATGGCCACTTTTAGCCATTGGAGGTTTATTTTTTATGGTGCAATCATGACCTCAGTCATTGTAGATACAGATTTTAATGAAGATGACTATTTTTTTATTTTTGTATGGGACTTGGGCAGTGACATCTATAATCCAGTGTTTTTTGGATTCTCCTAATCAACCACCTTTATTTTATTTGTCTAAATCTTATTCACTACTTATATGTCAGCTTACAGTTAATCTCCTGAGGCAACCTTCCTATTACATCTCTGAAAAGTCCAGAACTGAGCTATATAATTACTATACACTGAGTGGCCAGATCATTATGATCTCTGAATGCATAATAATCTGGCCACTCAGTATGTATATGTATATATGTGTGTTTATACACACACATACTGAGTGACCAGATTTTATTTATATATATAATGAGGCCCGGTGCATGAATTTGTTCATGGGTGGGAGGGGACATGGGTGGCCTGCCTGCTGGTCAAATTCCTGATTGAGGGGACAATTTGCATATTAACCTTTTATTATATAGGATATACACTGAGTGGCCAGATTATTATGCATTCAGAGATCATAATAATCTGGCCACTCAGTGTATAATTTAAGGGTACTTCTCACTTGTCTCTGTGAATGTGTGAGTGTGTGTGTGAACACCATGAGATTTTAAGTTCTGTCTGTTTTTACTGACTGGAATTAATTTATGGAATAATCAACTTCCTTAATTTTCAGCCATTATGGAGTATGAGTGAGTGTATTCACTTCCTACACTAACAGAGCAGAAGCAAACTCATGAGCCAAATCAGAATCATCAGAGCTTTATATCCTCTTAGCTATAGTAAGTGCATGAGAGATGAATTTGTGGCTTATGATGAAAAAATAGTAATATTAAAGAACACCTTGTGATACATTCTGGAATGATTATGAAAGAAGCCAAAGGAGATTACGAGCTTTGTGAGTTATGTAGGCTTAGAAACAAAGAAATGCTGTGGTCATTTTGTCAACATTTTTGCAGAAGAAAAAGAAAAGCAGACAAAGAATAAATTCTGGAAGTTTGGTTTAAGTATCTGGGTCTGGATCTAGCCATGCCTGGAAGTAGAGGCACCTATGCATTTTCCAGGAAAGTGAGTGGATAATTCACTTCTTACCAATTCATCTTAAATTAATTGAATTATATTTCTTTTACTCTCCATCAAAATAATCATAATATACTATCTTGGTATCCTCAGAAGCAGATAGCTATATCCTGAGCAGTCAGCATTTACTACATGTTGTTCAGTGAGTGTCTTAGTCAAGATGGGCTGTCATAACAAAATACCATAGATTGGGTTTGGTTAAATAACATACAGTTATTTCTCATGGTACTGGAGGCTGAAAGTCTGAAATCAGGGTGCCAGCATGCTTGGTTTCTGTGAGAGTTCTTGTTCTGGCTTTTAGATAGCCACCTTGTCACCGTGTACTCAAATGATGTTGGGATCATATGAGCAATCTCTCTGGTGCTTTTTCCTATAACAGCAACAATCCCATTATAAGGGGCCAAAGCTCATGATGTCATAGAAGATTAATGATTTCTCAAAATCTCCATCTCCAAAAAACCATCACATTAGAGGTTAGGAATCCAATATATGAATTTTGGAGACACACAATTAGGTCTATAGAAGTAAAAAAAAAAATGATTAAATAAGAAAATAAGAATGTTTATAATATCTGTAGTAGTTGTTTTAAAATAAAAAAAAATTAGGCTGGCCAAATTCCTGAAATAAACCTTATAATGATGATAATAGTCACTATATATGGTATTTCATTGATTATACCCCACACTTACTAAAAAAAACAGAAATTTTAAGCTCACAACTGGAGGATGGAGACTAATAAATAGTTTAAGGCTTAAATCACAGATTAAATTTATTAGACAAATTCTAACTTCTGGCGAGTACTTGCGATATTTATAAGATTTAAAAGCATAGATTAATGTTTCCCAATTCTACAATTTGAAAATATTTACATCCAATATCCATTAGACAAAGAAATTTCTTCAGGAATGAATTCTTGAATATAAGTAATAGGAGAGGCCTGATGCATGAAACACGTGCAAGAGGCTCCGCCCTCCCAGCCTCAGTTTCATCCCCAAGGTCATCTGGAAAGACTTCTGGAAGGTCGTTTGGCTGTGCAGTCTAATTAGCATATTACACTTGTAATATTGTAGATACTAGTCTAATGCTACTATGTTGGTACCATGTTCTGAAAGCACAATGCTTAATGAATTATGTAAAAGAAATTTGCATGCATGAAATAATTGCATGAAGAATAGCACTCTCAAGAATGCCTGACTTCATCATTACTTGCAGCAAATGAGAACAGTTTTTACAGAAGCAAATGAGAGTGAGAAGGATGTAGATTCCTGGTAAAAGGAAACAGAAATTTTGATCACTGCAAACTCCTCATGGTTCTGTAGTGCTAGCAATGAGCAAAACAACCTTACAGTCATTAAAATTTCCAGTCAACAAAATCCTTACTGTGATTGTAGAAAATAAAAGGATCTATTTCAAATGTTTCTGCTCTCTTATTTTCTAAGTAGGAAGTAAGCCAAAACACAAATATTTTTCTACTCTTTGGTTCATTTCTATTTCTATTCAACTGAAATAATTCTCATAGCAGATAGAGCTATGAAGGACATTTTATATAGGCTAATCTGTTTCCTCTGTAAACTGACCAAAATATTAAAGAAGCAAATGCCTGTGTAGAATTTAATTCATTTTCCTTTTTCAAGAGTCTTCACTGTAGAGCAAAGCCTGCAGCTACAGAGCATCAAGTGCATTTTTTTATTATTCTGATCTGAGGCTAAGCATCTGAAGAGTTTTGACAAGATCAAACCCTACACTCTTCCCTACTCCTACTGATGCCTTTTCACGTGGATTCTGTGCATGCCTCTTGGTACAGTGTTTTGATAATGTTTTCCAAAAAAATAAAAAAATGCACTGGTTTGTGCAACATTCAAGGCTGTTATTCAGCTTTAGCAATCCTTATGATAATAAATATAAGCAACTGCTCTCAGATAAAGCTGAATCACTCATGCTATCATTCCAGCTGTCAATGGTGTGATTGTTGGAATATCAATTCAGATTTTATTCTTTAGAGAACATCATTTATTGTGTTAGCAGCTAAACTGAATGGATTTGAAACCCTGCAGAATTAGAATCTGGTTTTAGTATTCAACACTAACTGTATAGTCTTAGACAAGTTGCTTAGTGGTTCAGTTTCTTTACATATATGATGAGTGTATTCATTATTGCCACATTTAAACTTCCATTTCTTGCACTATGGTAGATTATGTATCCATAACAATCACATAAAATGAAATGCTACAAAATATGCAAAAATTTATGTATTACTAAGCAATATTTTTAAAGGGCACAAACCTTATAAATATCTGAAATATTAACTAAGTTATGGCAAAATTACACAAGAAGTAGTAGGTAACTGAAAAAGATAAGTTATATCTTTATTTGTCACAGAATAATATATTTAGATTATTCTGCTGGATTAAAATCTGAGTGTATAAAGTATATGTAAAAGGCTAAAATTCATCAAAAAGAGAAGCATTTTTTTATACTTACATAAAATGAAATAAATATAACCAATAGGAAAGGGTGAATAGGATAAAGAGAACATATTTAGAAGCTGGATTTTTTTTAGACTATGCCTGTTTTTTTTAATTTTGTTTATTTTTTTTAGATTTTTCTTTTTAATCATATAAATAATTTATAAAAGTTTAGAGCATAATTAAATTCAAATTAGTGATATTTAAAACCAATGAGTGATTTTAATGTCAATGAGTACTTCTAGTTTCTAGATAATTTATGGGTTCCTTGAAGAAGTGGCTGATTCTTGGTTGGAGAATGTAACAAAATTAGCTGAGAATATCTTGTAGGAACAGAATAAAAAAGAAACTATCAAAGACTATGGGATCATGTTTAAGTATCAGGAGCCACCCAAAGAAATGACGACTAGCCAGCCATGAAATAATCAGACATCAGTAAGGAAAATGTCAACAACTAGCAGAATATAAGGACAATGATAACCTCCATACAATTACACAAACCCTTGTAAGATGCTAATGAATCAACTCAGAATTTTGAAAATGTCCAATAAAGATAAAGAACCAAATATTTACACTGTATTCTTTATACGGTTTGAAAGTAAAACACCCCAAGCCAGCTTATAACCTTGGGTGATTTTGCTGAACACAGGAGACTTGTGCCTCTATGTTGATAGCAGGATATTGTTCAAAGAATTAGAACTGAATCCTCATGCCTGGCCAAGGAGGAAACTCTGAAAGGAAGGTTGGGGAAATAAAACACCCCTCTGAGGATTTATAATAACAAGCCAGCTCAAGGGCAAATTTGTAGTAAAATTTTTATGCTACCCACGTCACTGGACAAATATTTTTAAAATAAATATTTGAGTAAGAGGTACTAACAAAAAGAAAAGAAATAAATAATAATTTCCAAAGGACCTGCCTTAACATCTGGCCATAAAATAGCCCACCCAAATAAATTTCTTAAGAAAAATGAGCACTTGGTATTAAAAAAAAAAATTGAAAACAAAAGAGGAAAACATGCACTGAATTGACAGCTAGATAAAGCAGACAAAATCAGATATACAAGACTTTAGATGTTAAAAATTTTCTATCAAAGCATGCATGATGAGGAAGCTCACACGTAACAGCTGGAAGAGTTAAGCACTGCCCATAAGACTTTACTGGGAGAGGGCAACTGAAAACGTGAACTTGGCCTTCTCTGGACTCTGTCCTAGGCATGATTTTAACCCCTATCTTTTCACTGAAATAAACTGTAAGTATATATATATTTTTTTCTGAGTTCTTCCAGCAAATCATCGAACCTAAGGATGGTGTTGGGGATCATCAACCCAGTGAGATAGGAAAGGGAACACATTGTTCTGCAGGGCCCAAGATTGGTTTATTGTTCTACACTGATATTTCACAAGTCAGGGAGAAAATTAGGATAAGTATATAGAATGGTATATACTATAGTTAAGCAGGACAAGGGTCAGGTGAGTAAAACAAAAATAGCATTAAGAGAGTTGTGTGGTATTATAAATCTTTGTGTTTGCAATAGAGGCTTTTATTTATTAGGCACAGCTTTTTCCTGTTAGGATGTCTTCTTATGTGGAAGATCAAAAAGTAAGTAAGCAAGTAAGTAAGTAAGTAAATAAATAAATAAATAATTGTGATGATATCATTAATATTGGCAGTTAGTAAATTCTACAGAAAATTTTAGGAAGTAGACTTTGAGCTTACTGCACCTATCTTTCCCACCTCCTTACCTAACTCTGTGCTTAGATCCACTAAGCCTTGGACCCCTATTCATTCTCTACAAGTTCCATTACTATCTACATGAGCTTTGTACAAATTTCATCAACCTCTGGCTTTATTTTGCCTATACTTATAAATACCTCATGATAATAATATTATATCATGGTGTATGATGATTCAATTTTAATACATATTGTTATGTCATAATCATATGAGGTTTTGGTAAATATCAAATGAGACAATGCTTGTAAATAATTTAACAGTGATTATAGAGAGGCACGTATAGGCTATTTAATTAAAGATTCTTATATTCCTTATAAGTGGTGGTGGTAGTCATAATAATAGTAGCAGAGGCAGTTATATGAGTGTTTTGTGATCATAGACCTCTAAGACATTATTCACATCCCAGCACAATGTTCATATGATGAAAGTTTACAGACCTTCCATGCTAGCTAGAAAACCACTTACTATCATGATTCTCTTAAAGGCATCTTATATTACACTAGAGGCCCAGTGCACAAAATCTGTGTGTGGGTACAGTCCCTAGGTCTGGCCTGTAATCAGGACCATCTTCCCTGGTTGCTGGCAGCTGGTCCCATCCCTCCCACCACCCACCCCTGCCTCCCTGTTTGCCATCAGTGTATCAAAGCTTGCTGCCTTGGGGGAAGGACTGAAAGATGGTCAGTACGATCATAGCAACTGGTCAAGTGGTTGTTCTGGTTGTTCCTCTGTTCAGTCAATTTGGATATTACATATATATATATATATATATATATATATATATATATATAGAGAGAGAGAGAGAGAGAGAGAGAGAGAGAGAGAGAGAGAGACTAGAGGCTTGGTGCACAAATCCGTGCATGGTGGGATCCCTCTGGGTGGCCTGCAGGAATCTGGCCAAAACCTGCAGTCCAGTGCCACCTGCAGCTCCTACTTGCTGCTCCTGCTAATCCTGGCCTCACACACAGGTTCACGCCAAATAAGTGCTGATCAAGAGATGCTTATGCCACCACAGCAGCAATCACCAACAATGAACCTTGCATCGGGTGCCCTCTCAAGGTGAGTTGCCTGCAAGATCAGGTTGAAACTGGATCTCCAATATCCCTCAAAGGGTCCCAGATTGTGAGAGGGTGCAGACCAGACTGAGGGATTCCACTGATGCACAATCAGGCCAAGAAGGGACCACAGGAAGGCCCCAGAGCATGTCCAGTCCATCTTGCTCAGTCTGATTGGACAGACCCCTGCAGTAAGCTAACCTACAGGTTGGAGCATCTTCCCCCTGGTGGTCAGTGTACGTCATAGTGAGTGGTTGAGCAGCTTTAGCATATCTTTAGTATAGTATGCTTTGATTGATTGGTTGTTCTGCCATTTTGTCTATTTGCATATTATCCTTTTATTATATAGGATAGTAATTAATTGATGGCACTGTAGTTTAATTACAGAGATAAGCACATAAATGCAATGAACCCAGCCACACTTTATTCACAGATTTGAAGTTGAGTTCAGGATAAAAAAACAAAACAAAGTTAAGACATACCACAGCAAAACGAATTCCAAAGCAAGTGGAAGGTTAATCTGCCAAAAACATGCACCATCCACTACCAATGAAGACACAATGTCTTTGACCCCTAAATGAGGAGTCAGATTGAGAAAGTGTCACTCCAGTTAAAGAACTGGAGGTCCAGTACTCTCGGGGGCCTAGAAACAAAAAGGTCAGAGACAGAAATAAGTTCAGTCTGGTCAGTACATTAGCTTTACAACATTTGTTGACATATTTCTGAAGTTAGCAGAAACTTTCTGTGACCTACTCAGGGAATCCAAATCCAAAACCAGCTCTTATAATTTGCTGAACACTAAACCACAAGAATATTTATTATTGCTGTCTTATCATTTCTTTTAACAGAACCTTGAAAAAAAAGGTTAAAAATACAGACATACTAAATATCAAAAATACTTGTCCTAATGTAGCCAGTGGTGATTTAGCTTCTATATTTCCCATTAGAACAATGCTAGAATAAGTCTTTAAAATGCACTAATGTGAAGGAGAAGAAATGGCTTAGGCTGCTGATAAAGAGGGATATTAAACTAATGATGTGTGAATGCTTCCCAGAATCCTCCATGAATGGATGGACACCCGGAGTGAGCAGGAGGAGAACCAGCCTTAAAAGCCAAATATCCCTTTTTGTTTATGATGTGAGGATTTCTACTCAGGGAACATTTGCTAAGCCTACTCATAATTTACTTGTAAATTTAATTTCGTTTTTAACACTTAAGAGGATTTTAATTCTTTTCCTGGTTTAAAGTTTCCTAAATAACATAGAAATCTTCTTAGAGTGAGAAATGGGATAGTAATTAAGTTTTCATTAAGTAAAAATTGAACAGTGATACATTTTTCAATAGTGACCATGAACAAAAGCTAACTGCAGGGGTAATGAATGTATTCTGGAAGAATAACTAGAAAAGCAGAGGAAAGGAGTATTGACGTAGAAGTTTGTAATTCAATAGTGATGATCTTTATCTTTTTCAAAATGTCTCCGAAAACTAGTTAAAATAAATTAAAATATCAAATAATTACATTGTATACCTTAAACTTACACAATTTCCTTTCAATTATATTTCCATAAAAGTAGGAAAATTAATTAATTGGATTGAGCTATTTTGATTGGAAAAAGAAATAAGAAGGTATGTCAGGTTATTCAGTGGGTTTAATGGTGATTACCAGGAAGCTGAAAAAGTACTCCATAGGACCTGGGAAAAATAAATAAGTAATGCTGTAATAGTGATAGCTGAGTTACTGACTCAAAATTATGGGGAAATGATTATGTTGATTGATGATGATGATGATACTAATATTTTTTTCAATGGCTAATATTAGTGCCATACAAATAAACACTGAAAAATATTATGTTTATATATGCTGATTTTAATTGGAGAAGTAGCTATTAAAAAGTTTGGAGAATACTGACTCTCAGAGGAATACAGAAATCCACTTTTATATCAGTTTTGGCTTCCACTGGATCATTAACTTTGCAAAAGACACTCCTTTTCACATTTTTAAGGCAAGGGATTTGAATCCTAACATTTGCAAGCATTTTGTTGTTGTTATTATTATTATTATTATTATTATTATTATTATGGCATGGAAAAATTTCTGAGTTTGGGGTGACCAATTAGAAAGAAATAATATTTTTCCAGAGAATTGTGTGTGTGTGTGTGTGTGTGTGTGTGCACATGCACTCACTTTGCCCTTGAGAAGTTAATCTCATATATATACAAAAGAAATGTTTAATTCCATGTATTGAAAAAAAGATTTTAAAATATATTTTTACATTAAGTATCTAGAGGAGGATCTAAAACAAAGACCCTAACTCTGATTCCTAAATCCCTGAAAGCCTTTCTATATAAAGGCCATGTTTATAGCATATATTATAAGAATAGAAAAAGAACTAATAAGTTGAGAAAAGCAAAGTAGTGATCTTACTTATGCTAATACTTCCTTACAATGATATATTTACATTAAGCATGCTCAGATGGTGGTTAAAACCATGGAATCTGAAATTAGATTGTTTAGTCAAATCTGAGCTCTACAAATTGTGAACCTTGGTCAATTACTTAACCTGATAATTGCTCAGTCCCTCATTCTTAAATGAAGTGTAAGCTATTCAGCCCAGCAATCTTATTTGTAGGTAATGCTTCCTAAGGGAAATGAAAACATCTCTCAATAAGTATATATCCATACAAAAATACCTGACACAAATACTTAGTGTGGCTTTATTTGCAATCACCCCATCCCCCCAAAAAAGCACAACCCACCTGTCCACTAACTTATAAATAGATAAGCTATGCTACATCCATAGATTGTAACACCTTTCAAAAATAAAAATAAAAATAAAAATAAATGAATTATTCTTACACACATGGATATTTGCAACAGCATGGATCTCAAATGCATTATGTAAAGTGAAAAAAAGCCAAAAATAAAAGGCTATATATTATATAATTCCATTTGTATGGTAATATGGAAAAGCAAAATCATGAAGACACAGTATGAATCAGCAGTTATCATGAGCTGTGGGTGAGAAGAGAGTATTGACTTCAAAAGAGTAGAAGGAAACTTTTGGAATAATAAGATTGTTAAAAAAAAAGTGTTATTACATGACTATATATTTATCAGAGCTCCTGGAACTGTACATTAACAAAGTGAGACTTTTCATGTTATTTCGCAAAACACCTTAAAAAAGAGACATGATATAAGTACCTAGTTCATCAAGTTGCTATGAAAATGAAGAAAATAGTATAGTTTTTGACATAGTGAGCACTCAAAAAATGCTATTATTCATTAACCTGATTTTCAGAACTTTAATGATAAATATTTTTGTTATCAAAATTATTTCTAAATAAAACAGTCACTCCTATAAGCTTTTGTGATAATTTATTTATTTTTTGGGTTTACTGATAGTTTAGTTTGTGTGAGGCTCACCTGATCCTAAGAGTTAAAAATTATTAATATACTCTCAGAGCTCTGTTTTTTTGTTTGTTGTTTTGTTTTTAATCTTTATTGTTAAAGTATTACATATGTCCCCTTTTTTCTCCCATTGACCCTTTACACCCTGCTCCCATCCCCCACCCAGCCTTCACCACCCTATTGTCTGTGTCCATGGTTTGTGCATGCATTCACACAAGTTCTTTGGTTGATCTCTTTTCACCCATGCCCTCCTTCCCTCTGCGACTTGACAGGCTCTTCCATGCTTCTGTGTCTTGGATCTATTTTGTTCAACAGTGTATTTTGTTCATTAGATTCCACATATGAGTGAGATCATGTGATACTTGTCTGTCTCTGACTGGCTTATTTCACTTAGCATAACACTCTCCAGGTCCCTCCATGCTGTCTCAAAGGGTAAGAGATCCTTTTTTTTTTTTTTTTTTTTGCTGCTGTATGGTATTCCATGAAGTAAATGAAATACAGCTTTTTATTCACTCATATGCTGATGGCCACTTGGGCTGTTTACAATCCTGGTTATTGTAAATTGCACTGCTATGAACATAGAGGTGCATCTATTCTTCCTGATTGGTGTTTCGGGTTTCTTAGGATATATTCCTAGAAGTGGGATCACTGGGTCAAATGGCAGCTCCATATTTAATCTTTTGAGGAAACGCCATACTGTTCTCCACAGTGGCTGCACCAGTCTGCATTCCCACCAGAGTGCCCTAGGGTTCCGTTTTCTCCACAACCTTGCCAACACTTGTCATTTGTTGATGGTAGCCATTCTGACAGGTGTGAGGTGATACCTAATTGTTATTTTATTTTTTAAAAATCTTGATTGTTGGAAGTATTACATATTTCCCCTTTTTTTCTCTCATTGACCCCTTCTAGCCCATCCCGTCCATACAGCAGGCCTTTACCACCCTATTGTTCATATCCATGGGTTAAGTTTTATGTATTGAGGCTTCCCATAGTTTTTTTTTTTTTTTATTAATATATTTTATTTATTTTTTTACAGAGAGGAAGGGAGAGAGATAGAGAGCTAGAAACGTTGATGAGAGAGAAATATCGACCAGCTGCCTCTTGCACATCCCCCATGGGGGGATGTGCCCGCAACCAGCATACATGCCCCTGACCGGAATCGAACCTGGGACCCTTCAGTCTGCAGACCGACGCTCTACCACTGAGCCAAACCAGTTTCGGTGAGGCTTCCCATAGTTTTAGTGCCAAGTGAGATTTAGTCATCAGCAAGAAAATTTGCTTATTTTTCAGAGCCAAGGAATTTTTCTCTCAGAGTCCCCAAACCTCCAGCCAAGAGGCCAGATCAGGATGCTTCTTCCATTTCCCCAGGGCCCTGCTCACTTTCATGTCTACTTCTCAGCACCTTCTCTCAGCTCCCTTCTTCCATAGAGACTCATATGTGTGTGAAAAACAGGGGACCACCCACTTCTGACACGGAACTTTTAGGGCTTCTTCCTCACCAATGTGTAAAGCCATGCAAAATCACTGACAAAATGTTGTCATCAGTTTTTGTCCTAGACCATGCTGGCAAACTTATTTAAAGAACCAGATAATATTTTAAACTTTTTCAGGACACATAATGTCCTTTATCTCTACTCAACCCTGCCATTGTAATGTGAAATCCATCACAGAAAATACATAAACTTGTGAGTGTGATAATAAGCTTGGGCTGTTTACAATCCTGGTTATTGTAAATTGCACTGCTATGAACATAGGGGTGCATCTATTCTTCCTGATTGGTGTTTCGGGTTTCTTAGGATATATTCCTAGAAGTGGGATCACTGGGTCAAATGGCAGCTCCATATTTAATCTTTTGAGGAAACGCCATACTGTTCTCCACAGTGGCTGCACCAGTCTGCATTCCCACCAGAGTGCCCTAGGGTTCCATTTTTATTTATATATAGACATTGATATTTAAATTTTGCACAGGTTCAATGGGGCACAAGCTATTATTCTTTCTAAAACTTTATTTTTTTCAATTATTTAAAATTTATTCTTAGCTTGCTAGCCCCTGTATTAGAACATTTGCTTAGTTACCACTATTTATCCTCTCTTATCCTGAAATGGCTTTCCCAGGTTAATGTATACTGTAAAGTTTTATTGCTTAAATAGGAATTTGGAAATCTGGCCTATCTTCCAAAGATCACACCACCTTGACTCAAATCCTAGAACTACACTAGAATATAATAGATCATTCCCTTGGCAGAACTATTCTCCACAGAAAAAATTGGGTTGACAATTATTACTTTCTACCTTGCTTTAGTAACGTTAAATGCGATACTATATACAAAAAAGTCCTGAAAAACCTAAAGTGCTATTTAAATATAAATAATGCAGTGTACTGTCTTAGACATGACTTTTTACTTTGATATTAATTTCTTTAGCTAGTCATGTTCCTTGATACATTGAAACTTTTGTAAGGCCAGACACTGTGGCTTTTATTATTTTATATATACTATCTGAGAGCCCAGTGAAATGCCACACAGGTAATAGACTCATCAATAACAGTGTATGGCATTAATATAGGTTATGATGAAAATACTTATGATTGCCTTTCACACTCAAATGCAGCACTGGCCAAACTACTCATTATTTTTCTCACAAAACTAGGTGCATTTGATACGCTTGTGCACAGCTGATTCACCACTTTTCATATGGTTATCTTTATATCAAAATCCTTCCAGTCATGTTTGAAGAACATAATTCAAAAGCCTAGAGTGAAAAAGCACAACTTTTCCCCTTTACTTTCAATTTGCCACATTGATCAGATATCAAGTTGCTCAGGGTCAATCACTGTAGCTCTTTCTTAGCTGCCTCCTCTTTCTTTTTCCAAGATGTCTACCCTGGTTTCTGGTCTTAACTAGTTCCTACAAGAATAAATGTGATCTCTTAGCTGTTTGCCTTACTTCCTATCTTCCTATTTATTGCTCTACTCAACGTTGTCTTCCTCTGCACAAATTACTTGAAACAACCTTTTCCCTCAGCATTTAACACCTTCCATCTTCACTCTTCGGCTCAGGCTGCGCCACTCATCTGGAATGTTTACCTATCACTTCTACCTGCATATCAAAATGCTATCCATACTTGAAAGTTCATCTCAAATAGTGTCTTTCCAGTATCCCTACTCAATGTGACTACTCTCTTTTTTGCATCTCCATAGTAATGTGTTTCTCTCCTATGCCATTTATATTACCTATGACCTTGGCCATAAATTTTATCTCTCCCTTAGTGGATTTTACATTCCCGAAGGGGACAGATTATTCTTTTAAATTTCATCTTTTCCTTCTTTCCCATACATAATAAATGCTCAAGAACAAATATATTGTTTTCATCAACATGTTTTCCCAATTCAATTTGATATTTCTCAGGCATTTAGCAAGATCCTTTTTGAGTGTGGACTCTTTGATGACATAGATTTGAGATAAAATTGTGGTTTTCCCGCTATTAAAACACTTACATGCATTCCGTCTGTAGATAAGGGAAATGAAAGAGTGACACTTTAATAGCTCCCAGTTTAAGAGGGGACAGAGTATAGTAATGAACAGAGTAGGAGTGATCTGGGATGTCTTCTTTAAGGGCCTACATCAGAGTCTCTCATATTCATGTAATGACTTAATTAAACTGGAGTCACAATAAGTATAGTTTGTAGTTAAAAGATTGTAAATAAAGAATTTGGTGTTAATGGAGTTTTATTAAATCTTAAGATTATTAAGGTATAAATATTTTTTTAATTCATAAGATCCTATTGAATTAAGTACTCCAAGAATTCAAACATTAACACTATAAGCATCACTACTTAAGTTTATTCTTTTGAACTTCATTTGGAAGATGGCCCAATATTTATGCACACTGTCTCCGCTAAAGTCACCTGTCCATTATACTTGCTGTTTTCTCCATAGACTGGGCAGGTATTGTCAGACTTAATCCAGTAGATAAAGAGGTGCCACTGAGAAGAATTAAAAATGGATGTGTGTTAATTTCAGACATTTAGCTCAAGAAAGGGAAGGTGTAAGGTTGAAAAAACATGTAGAGTGTGATAATGTAGTTGAACAGAAACTTCATTCTTTTTAAAGATCTCTTATTTGTCTGGATAATTCTTTTGTTTTGGCCTGAACATTTTCAAAGAATGCAACAAAAGGCTGATTATATGCTTGACTGTACAGAGTCTTGTGACTGAAGAAATAGATCTGGTATGAAGTTTCTTTTCTCTGGAGTCTGGAGATGCAATGTGATTAGTTGTGACATTTTGAAGGGTGTGAATGGATTTAGAAAAACAATATAATGGACACAGATTGCATTTTGAATAAGCTGCCAAATGGTTATAAACTCAAGCACTATCAAGTGATTTATTTATCTTTTTTTTGTTTTGTTTTGTTTTAGAAGCCAAACAAAGATAGAAAAACTCTAACTTGTTAAAAACTGATTTACATTAAAATTTTCAAAAACATATTGTGAAAGATATTAAAATTTTATGTAGAACTGTGACTTTAATATGATGTAGACCCAGGAACTAAAACGAGAAACTGATATTTTATCTGTCATGTATATGTTTTTCATATTTCCCAAAGTTTGGAGAAACAGATGTCATGTGCATCCAGAAAAAAATGGATTGGTTAGATGTTTGGATATTGTAAGGATCAGATTTATCTTCATTCCAAAAGTCTGATTTTAATTACATACACAGAATTAGTATGTCTTTTGACAACTCAGTTACTAACTAAACATAGTATTAGTTGATTAAAAAGATCTAGAAATACATCCCAGAAAATATACTCTTAATTATATACAACACTAAAGCAGTTTGAAAACACTGAGTTTATTATTAAATCAGGATTTGCATGAGCATCTGGAGGTTCCCTAAACTGTGCTTAGATTTCCTAGTTTTGGTCCATGTGGACTCTCCTTAATATTAGTTTTTAGGTGTGGATTGTGTTTCCTCCTAATTTGACCATCTCAGAGCTGCTAGTGACCCTGGCCCCAAGAGCTTGGCTGTGGTTCTCACCACTCAACAGAAACAACACCAATATCAGACAAGGTAATTCTGTGCTGTGATGGAACAAGACAAAGCAGAACAACTTGTTATGTGTGAGCCCAGCCAAAAACAAGCATTGTACAAACCACAAAATGAGCAAACATCTCCCTCTCCCAGCTAAGATAACAACAGACTGCTGGTTCTTTAGCAATTATGGTCTTAGCTCTACTTTGTTCCTAGTGCGCCCAGATAAAAATGATTGATGTGCCCAATCCCAGAAGTACCCTCGCTTTCTGAGGGTTCCCAAACCAGAGAAAAGACCTGCTTCTTGGATCCTTCTCAAATTTACCTAATACTGGCTCAAATTTTATAAATAATCCCTCCTGACACCCTCTAAGTGAGACAGCTCTCAGCTCCTCAGGAGGCACAGTCTTCTTTTTGGAAGCAAATAATAAACTCAGTTTGATTTGCTAATGTGTGTGGTCTTCATGGTTATGAGCAGGTAGATGCTGGAAATTTATTCATTGAGCATGTATTATGTTAATTCCAAAATCCTAGTGTTCTGTTAGATACCATGGCAAATGAAAACTGTGAAGATGTCTAAAAAGACAAGCAGTGTTTTGGAGATCAGAATATTTTCATTAATTCCTATATATCAGGTATTATACTATGGGTATTAACTCAGTGATCCTTACTACAGTCCTAGAAGGATAACCATGTTATCATCTTTTTCTGTGTGTTTTCATTTTGAGAGAGAGAGTGAGAGAGACATGAATGGGTTGATTCCAATGTGTGTTCCAACCAAGAATCAACCTGAAACCTGGACATGTGTCCTGACCAAGAATTGGACCCATGACTCTTTGGTGTATGAGACAACCCTTGAAACAACTGAGCCATGCTGACCAGGGCAATGCTATTATTTTTATTGTCCCCACTATCAACCTGATCTTACAAGAGTTATTGAACTGGGTCCACAGTCTCTGTGGCAGAGATAAACATTCAGGACTCGGATCACCTGCAGAGGGGAGCACAGTGGATTGACAACCCAGCTGCTACACCCTTGATCTTCCTTTGTGTTGCCATCAAGACCCATACTTTTCCTAGCTGCCCCCCAGGCAAAAAACAGACAACAGGAGTACTAGTGCTGGACCACTCCTACATAACAGAACTCCTATAATGGACATCTGTAACACCCAGTTAACCTAGTTAAACTTTTCTAAGAACTGAACAGCAGTCTTAGATTTTCCAACTCAATCCCCTTCCTGCTCTTCTTTTACAAGCACTAGACCTGAATCATGGTCCATAGGCTATTTTGCTGCCTCCCCTTTGTCCATCACAGGTCTTACTCACTACATCATTTACACATTTAATCCCATCTGGCATTTATTTCTTAGAGGACCAGAAATCACACAAGCATTCAAAGCATCAATAGAAGAGTAAAATTTCAATATCAAAAAGTCTATTGCTCTCCCTAATGTTTTTAACAATCAGTGGAAGAATGAATTCACTTTAACTGTCAAATTTTGAGGGAAGACTTTGAAATGTCAAACAAGCAAACTTAACTAAAATATTGCCAAACTGTTAGTCAAATGTGTCTGCGCTGTGTCATGCTTCATTTCATATGAGATATGAATTCCTTTCTTTAGTTCCTCTCCCATTTATTCCTAGGCCTTTTGCTTGCCTCTTGACTGATACTTATATTTGAAATGTGGATTTCCATATCCCACTGTCTCTGACTAGAACTTTCTTCCTGGAAAATGTATCTTATCCTTCAAATTTACTCTGCATTTTGAGGAAAGATCTGAAGGCTTCATCTGAGCTGTTCTTTACCATTCAAGTTATGCTTATCACAAATGATGAAAGTCACTGGTTTTCCTACTTTTCATCTCTTTTAGTGTCAATAGAAAACAATATTTCAAAAATAATTTTTGCTCCTAAGAGTTTCTGGTATATCAATTTTAATAAACTTATTAATTTATTATTAAATGACTAAATAAGTGAATGGATTTATAATTATTGATTAATTACTTTGACTCAACTCTAAATTTCATAATTCTGGCCCTCACTGGTTTTGCTCAGTAGATAGAGCATTAGCCTAAGGATTGAAGAGTCCTGAGTTTGATTCTGGGCAAGGGCACAGTGCCCAGGTTGTGGGCTCAATCCCCAGAAGGGGACAGGAGGCAGCTGATCAATGATTTTTTCAGTATTGATGTTTTCATCTCACTCTCTTTTTCCCTTCCTCTCTGAAATCAATAAAAATACATTAATAAAAATAAAAATAAATAAATTTCATAATTCTGCATCTGCTAAATGGTCTTAGTTCTGTCACATGTGAATGTGTAGTGTTTTCACTATTGCTTGTCCACTGTACTGACGCATAAAATGTGGGGTCATATGTTCAACTAGCTCATATCTTGGTCAACCCTGTGTATCTTATTTTTCTGAAAAATTACAGTATCCTTGGATATTACATTTATAATAAAAAAGCATAATATGCAAATTAGACCAGAAGATTTTTTTAAAAAATATATATTTTATTGATTTTTTACAGAGAGGAAGAGAGAGGGATAGAGAGTTAGAAATATTGATGAGAGAGAATCATCTTTTGGATGAAGCTGAGGCTGTGAGGAAAGCCTGGGTCCCGGGTGCAGGAGGGAAGCCAGTGCCAGCAGACAGGGTAAGGAAGGCCTACTCTTGCACAAATTTTGTTACAGAACTACACTAATAAAAGAGAAAGATGCAACTTGATGGTACCTTCCTGATACCCACTGGACAATCAGGATTGGGTATGCAAATTAACCCAACAAAGAAGGCAGGTTAATTTGTATACACAGGTGTTGAGTGGCCAGGGTGGGATGCTTATATCATTGCTATGGCAATGATGCAGGCGTTCTGTACCACCATAGCTGTCTGGGCCTCTGTGCAATGTGAAAAGGTAGAAAGGCACCTCTGGCCAAAGGGAAGATGGTACTGGCAGCCTGGGGAAGGAAGGCCTACTCTTGCACTAATTTCATGCACTGGGCCTCTAGTATTATGTGATAAGCTGGAATAGAAGTCTCATGATGGCTGTGACCTTATCTATCCTGCCATTGTTCTATATCTTGCATCTGACATGTGTTCAGAACTCTATGAATGAGCATACCAGAGTATATACAATAGAATGCTATAAAACATACCAGAAGAACTTGTTAAAGAGATAAAACCTAATATAGATTTCTTGAACCTTTAAAAAAAAAAAGGAGCAGATGAACTTAATTGCATAGTTGACTTATTGAAAATTCCTCAGCACTAGAGAGTTTCAACAATTCCACAAAGGCCCATCAATACCCCAATAAAAGTATTCTCTGCTTTTCAAAAGTTTGCCTTACCCCACTTTGCTTTTATGAAAGACTACATTAGTATCTACTTTTGCTAACCAAAATAAATAAATAAATAAATAAATAAATAAATACATACATACATACATACATACATAAATCTGAAGGGAAAATTTGCTTTTACAGAAAAGGCAAAAAGTGAAAATAGTAGTAAACGTTTTTTTGCAGCAAGCCTTTATACAGGCAGTCCTCCCCAGGGAAGGGGGAGTCACCCAGCCAAGCTCCTTCCCCAGGAACTACATTAAAGAATTTAAAAAATAAAAATAAATACATTTCATTACAGCATCAAGCACCAGAGCTTTGAACTATGTCTGTGAGCATCTGGGCTTTATGTCAATTTACTTGTGCATCTGTTAGCAAGATGTGCTCTAAAGTATCAGAAAAGATTAAGAGAGTATCTACACATAAGGGTGTTATGCTTAGCATAAAACTAGATGTAATTAAATGTTTTGCTTGTGAATGGGGGGAAAAAGGCATTGCGGGTTTATTGAATTTGAGGTCTGGGAAAGCTCAGAAGTTTTTTCCCCATAGAAATTAATGGTGACTGCTCCTTCATATTGCACCATTTCAGCTTATGAAAGGTTTCGTAGAAACACTCTATTTTGGATTGTGGGGGCACCTGTGCTCATCATAGGGATAACAAAGCATGACATAAGTGACCTCATCAAACTTCATCCATTTATGATT
Organism: Pipistrellus kuhlii; assembly: GCF_014108245.1. NCBI lineage: Eukaryota > Metazoa > Chordata > Mammalia > Chiroptera > Vespertilionidae > Pipistrellus > Pipistrellus kuhlii. Next base: position 44,320,269 of record NW_023425438.1, on the reverse strand, counting down.
GTGCTGGGAATGACTGGAGCAGTCATCTTTAGCTCAGGTAGTAAGAGGTATTTTAAGTCCAGAATCTAGACAGGGAGGCAGTAAAGGAAATACAATTTGAAATTGTTCCGTACAATATGATATGTGGCTGAAGTTCTGGTAAGCACTATTTCACTCCACACTACGATCCACACAGAAAATATGAGAAGATTATCTCAGTCTGGTAAATGGAACAAATTGGTTTTTATATTTGATAAAGAATGAAGTAGATATGGTTTATCACTTTAAATATAAATAACAACCTCTTCAATGTCAAGGGGTTTCTTTGCAGAGAATTAACTACTTATTTATAGCAGAACAAATCTTCACTGAGATGCTGTAAAAGGTGAATCTCTTCTATTTTGAAGAAAAAAAAAACACATAGTGATACAAATTATTTCTCTAGCCGAGAGAGAGAGAGAGAGAGAGAGAGAGAGAGAGAGAGAGAGAGAAAGAGAGAACTGGTGGACGAGCAAGAGGACTCATGCTCACATGCTACATTTGTTGGTTTCAGGCTACCAAATGGGTGTCTGAAAGGGTCTTATTCTCAACTCCTAAAATATAAACCTACAGCTAGCTTTGTGTTGCTGACACAGAAGCTCAGAGGCCAGGATAATGCAGTCACATGGAGTTAGGAAAAGATATGCATCCCTTCCTCATTTTTGGTCATGTATCCACTACTGTGAAACTATTGGTGGTTAGAGAGTAGGGTCGTCTAATTCTAACCTGGCTTTTCAATACCATTCCATCAACTAGGACTGAGCTGTGTGTGTGTGTGTGTGTGTGTGTGTGTGTGTGTGTGTGTGTTCGGAACAGATTTCTAATTGAAGCTCAATTTAATCAGCATCCTCACCCTTTTTAATTCCCTGCTCTGAGTCTCCCTGATAATATATTCACACTGCAAGTAAAAATCTATTAAAAATCTAATTTCTAAAAAGCTAAATTACTGAGGTAGAAATGAAATTCAAGTGAGGTTTATTTGATTAGAAATTGTGCCAAATTTCAATCATTCTTTATTTCTACCAGCCTAGATTACCAAATTATTTCAGGATTTGGAGTTAGAGCCCCTATGGACCTAAGTTGGATAGAGAAAGCATGTTCATTTTATGCAAAAATAACGTGATATTAAACTTTTCTCTGTATATACATGTTTCCAGTCATTATTTAATCTCTTGGCCACCAACATACTCCAAACTAAGACTTCCATGTGAGCCTGCTAGACCAGAATCCTTCATAAGTGACAAATTTGGACTGTCATTTTAAAATGACACATGAGCCATATGATCTGAATTAGTGTCCATCAATGGCCAGTGGCAGATGCCCCAAGTGAATGATAGAGCTGGCAAAGGTTTACATCAGTCCATATGTTCTAATCTGACTCAAACAAATTGAGTGTTATTCCTCCCATACAAACAGTTAGCTTATTATGGTTACCCTCCCTGCCATAGGCCTGTTTTGTGATTCTGTGCATTTCTCTACATATCTGAGAACTTTAAAAAAAAATTTATAAATAAGATAAGGATAATTATGCTCACCTCCAGCCTCCAAAGCTATCTCCAAGAGATGTTATAGAATTAAGTCAGTGAATCTGTAAAGTGTGCAAAAACAAATGTAATCTAAAATATTACGCAGAACCCTAGTCAGTTTGGCTCAGTGGATAGAATATAAGACTGTAGACACAGGGGTCCCAGGTTCGATTCTGGTCAAGGGAATGTACCTTGGTTGCATGTTTCTCTCAGGCCTGGGCCTTGGCCGGGTCGCATGCAGGAGGCAACCAATCGATGCACTTCTCTCACAAAACCATAGTCTTAGATGTGTACCCAAATAAGATTAAAACTTATGTCCATACAAAAAAAATCTATAAGTGAATGTTTATAGGAATTTTATTCATAATTGGAAAAATTGGGAAGAAATAAACTATAAAGCTTCAAAAATCATGGCAGAAATTTAAATGCTAAGTTAAAGAAGTCAGTCTGGAAGTTACACACTATATGATTCCAACTATACAACATTTTAGAAAAGGCAAAACTGTAGATAAACTAAAATTCACTGTTTTCCAGGAATTCAGAACAATGGGAGTTGGAATGAATATGTGAAGGAAAGAGCATTTTTAGGGCACTGAAACTATTCTGTATTATGCTCTAAAGGTGGACACTGCTATGCCTTTGTAAAAAGTTTACAGCTCAAAGAGTGCACATAAATGAAAAACAAGCACTTCAGTTAGTAATAATATATCAATATTGGACCATCAATTGTTGCAAAGATATCACTCTATCATAATACATTAATAACAATGGAGGAACTCTGTTGGAAGGGAAAAAAAAGAGACACAATCTAAGCAACTCTGTTCTTTTTGCACATGATTTTGTAAACCTAAAACTGCTCTTAAAATTTTATAAAAACATTAAAAAAGGTTTTATGATAAATGAAATTATTGATTACAAACAGATGAGATTTTTATTACTTTATGTTGCAAAAATAAACTTTATTAACTATGTTTTTTAAAAAGCTGCCTATATAATTTCATGAATAAATTGGTTATTTCAGAATTAATTTATGTACAATTTGCTTGAATAGCCTGAAGGATAAAGTGTGCAAAAGAACAAAAAGTCCTGTTACTTAGACATGTTATCTCCACACTACCCTTACTTCCTTCAATCTCCATATCCTCATAGTTTTATTTACTATCTTTTATATACCTAATACCTGATAATTACCTAGCCATTATCTACCATGAGTCCTATTACAATAATCTATAGTAATAATAGCCTATGTGGTCGTCTTGCCCTCACACATCACTCATTAATGTTGTTACAAGATGGCCATCACAAGATGGCCATGCACACAGCAGAGGCAGGGCCCGGCCCAGTGGAGGAGGTGGGTCATGGCAGGGGCGAGCAATTGTGGGTGATCAGGTCAGCTGGGGAGGGCAGGAGGGGGCAATCTGGCCAGTGGGGAAGCAGTTAGGGGGTGATCAGGCTGGTAGGCAGAAGTGGTTAGGGGCAATCAGCAGGCAGGCCAGTAAGCAGTTAGGATCCAGCAGTCCAGGGTTGTGAGAGGCATCCCAGATTGGAGAGGGTGCAAGCTAGACTGAGGGACACCTCCCCCTTCTTCCACAATTTTCGTGCACCGGGCCTCTAGTGAGTTAATAACATATTAGAAAAACTTAGCAATAAGAGGGTCAAATGGTACTTGGGAACTAGGATTCAATTAATTTTCAACCTCTTAATGTGAAATTATGTGCACATTCTCTTTAAACTCCTTTAATAATTTAACATTAGAACCCCATAAAACAAAATATTATGAATTATTTAATCAATAGTTTTAAAATATACCAAAAAACACATATTTAAATATTCACCAACAAATTTATAAGCACATATGCATTGCACATAGACACAGACTACAGGGTAGTGAAGGCCTGCGGCTGGGCAGTAACCAGGTAGAGGGAGACAATAGGGAAAAAATAGAGGGGACATCTGTCATACTCTTTTCAAAAATATATATTTTATTGATTTTGTACAGAGAGGAAGGGAGAGAGATACAGAATTAGAAACATCAATGAGAGAGAGTCATCGATCAGCTGCCTCTTGCACACCCCCTACTGGGGATGTCCCCACAACCAAGGTACATGCCCTTGACTGGAATCGAACCCGGGACCTTTCAGTCCCCAAGCCGACTCTCTATCCATTGAGCCAAACCAGTTTTGGCCTGTCATATTCTTAACAATAGTGTGGTGAAGGCCTGGGATGGGTGTGTGCAAGGTAAAGAGGATCAATGGGAAGAAAAGTGTGTGTGGGGGCATCTCTTATACTTTCAATAACAAAGGTAAGTTTTAAAAAGAGACATTTTAAAAATAATAATAATATTTAAATATTTATCTGCCTCTTCCAGTAAGAAAACACATATTTTTTAATATATTTTCAGCTCATCATTTGGGCTTGTGATATGGTGATGTCATTTATTACACTCACGAATGGACTTGGAGTGTAATGTTCATATAGTTAAAGTGACAAAGTCTGACATGTTTGCTGCTACATGAATAAACTGAACTTGTTGGAAGTGGTCCTTCAATTTGTATTAATCACTTCTGAGACTTACCCTTGCAGTTGAAGTAGACACTTGTTTCACTGTGCAAATAGCTTATGCAGGATATGCGCCACAGAGTTCAGAACATTTGGCCTCCAGTGTAGGGGTCTATTAAAGTGAATTTACTGTGGCCCTAGTAGCTCAGTTGGTAAAGCATCATCCTGAAACACCCAGATTGTGGGTTTGATCTTCAGTCAAGACATATATAAGAATCAACTAATGAGAGCATAAATAAGTGAAAAAACAAGTAGATATTTCTCACTTCCTTTCTCTCTCTCTCTGTCTCTCTCTATATATCTCTCTTTAAAAATATATATATTTCTCACTTCTTTTCTCTCTTGTTCTCCCTTTTTCTCACCCTTAAATCAATAATAAATAAATAAATAAATAAATAAATATTTTAACTCTATATGCTTATGTACTAACCATAAGCAATTCAAATTATAACAATGACTACTACATATTTTTCCCTGTGTTTCAGATATTATGTTCACAATTGACATGCATTATAGTCTTTACTATTAACAGAAACTCCATGGGGTAAATGTCACTATGAGAATTTTCTGATTTGGAGCTCTAAGTCTTATGTAGGTTAAATTCCAAAGTCCCACAGCAAATAACAGGTAGAGGAGGAAGAATTTGAACATAGGTTATTTGACTTATAGTCAATGCTCACAATACCTGCTATAATCAGTGAGAGAAAATCCTATTAGAAGAAAACTATTAAGAATAAACACATTGACATCATATTAGGTATTTTCACAGTAATGCTATAAAAAATTCCATGAAATTTAGAGATATACAATAATATTCTGCTCACACACATGTCTGTGGGTCAGCTTGACTATAGCTGCTTTAAGCAGAGCTGTGCTAGATTCCAAGCTGTATGTTGCATCTTAAGCTGCTTTATGTCACCCTTTTCCTCATCAGACCAGCCCTCATTTGAAGTACATCTTTTTATGGTGAAATGCAGAAGCCTGAAAAGCAAGCACAGCCACACATTTTCAACTTTTGTTTGTTCAATATTCCATTATCTAAAACCCAACATCAAAAGCAAAACAAAAAACATCTTACATTGGAGTCAACTGGGAGGCAGTGAATGTTTGCTATATAATAATCTAATCTCCTACACACCATAACTGCCACTTAACCCCAAAATACATAGTGCATATAGCTTCCAATTCCTTTCTAATCCAAGATTTTTGTCATTGCTCAACTCAAATTTCCCAATTTTCTACTGTCTCTATAGCATTTAGTTGGGTTCTTTGAGTTTTTTAGTCCAGTTCCCAAATCATCATATTTATAATTATGTTTCAAAGAATGAGTTAATGTCTCCTGCTGGTCTAAAGTACCCACCTACATATTTAAAGAAAAAAACAATTTGATAATACTTGGAAATATTAATTAACTAATGACTTAGTCTTATAACTTGAAAGAAAATTAAAAGAATAGAGAAAGAGAAACTAGATCCACTCTGCAGTTGGAGTAATTATTTCAAGTCAGAAATACAGATTGTAATATTTTTGGCCATATAGATATCAAACCTGTTTATTCATAAGCACATTTCACAAATGAGATTTGCCATATATGTTAATCGAATAGGGTCTATGAAACTTGATAATTTGAGCGTTTCTCTTGCAGGATATTGGCTTTTTGGTGCCATACTAAGAGAGCTATAGGTACGGAGTTATTCAAACCAGGAGGCCAGGAATGACTTTATACACTTATGGCCTTTCAAAATTGATTTTTAAATTAATATATCATACTTGTATGTATTCTTAACACCCAAATCCAAGAAGGGAAGAGGAATTTGAGGAGATTATGCACTCAGGGTCACAGCATGATGAGCAATCCTTTTTCAGTAATAAAAATATTTGTTATATAAAATCAGCAAATAGTATTGAAGGTCATGTGGCAAATGCATTTGTCTTATGGCATGAAGATCAACTTGGAAAAGATGTCTGTGCCTTCTCCTCCACCACGTGTTCAGCCTTACAAACTATTTTCTTAGTACTCAAAGCAAACATTTGGGAAGATTCTGAGATTATGAGACAAGTTCACCTCATTTTGCATTGCCATCTGGGTGCAAAATCAAAAATAGCACCATTTCTTCACCAAAGCTATTCCTGGGAGACAGAGAGCTATGGCTGAATTGAGGATGCTTTGATTTAAAGCTTAGTCTGATTTAATCAGAATTCTAACCAATTTCAGACTAGGGAGAAAGGAACCCATTCCAGAATCTCAGAATTCAGTCCAAGCTTAGTCATTTATTGTATCACATATGGTATAGATTTAATGTATTTTTTTAAGACAAGAAATTTACTAAGGACACTTGTCACTGGGTCTTCCATTCTCAGGCCAAAAATGGAAAATGCTGGAATGAGGTTATTATGATAAAGACTGGAATGATTTATGCTTAGAACAAACTGAAAATTTGTTACTACCCATTTTGAGAATGGAAAGTATCAAAATTCATATAATAATGAAACAGATGAGTACAGATATCACCCGAGTCTGAAAAATGTGTTAGGGAGTCAGAGAATGGGATGTGTGGTTTTTAATGGCTAAAGGATATAATCTTACTTAAAAGTACATGCTCTCACAAACAGCACATACTTCAAATTTATCTTAAAGGCAGTTTAGGCTGGCACTGTAAATTATTCAGAATAGCTTTCCTTGGTTTGTAGCTGCTTTAGAATTTCTACTGGGCATTTGTTTCCCTCAAGTCAAAGCTAGATGCTTTAGTGTTTATTTCCCATTGGCCCTTGTCTACCGCCACAGCACTACACTCGTAGTTATTAAATAGGTCAGGCAGTAATAATCTGAAATCCCTATTGTGGTTGAATATTATACCTTAATATTTTCTTAACTGACATTATAATCAATTTCATAGAGTGTTTTTTGCTCTATAGGTACTGTACCTGACGGAGAGCCATAAATGTTAAAATGTGTATCTAAGTATCTAAGATGCTCCAAGCAAAAAACAAACAAATAAAAAATCAGGGGAATGGACAATGGGAATGAGTTCATGACTTGGTTGAAAGAAAAAAGTTTCTGGGACTAGCAAGATGGCAGTATAGGGATTTCTAGTGCTACTCACCCCCTCCAAGATACATGAATTTGAGTGAATTTCTATTCCTTAAAAATGCCTTCTCAGGTGCTAAGGATTCCAGTAGATAGGACTACAACACTTGGGTGCAGCACAGGAATGAGAAGAGATGCGTTGATGATGGCTGGGAAGTCACGTTCACGTTACTCATGTGACCTCTGCCACAAAGCCAGTCAGCCATGTACAGAGTGAGACACCTTCCACTCAACTGCACCAAGAACCCCAGTACCAGGTTTGTACTATCGTCACCAATAAACCTTTCCTTACTATGGAATGAACTTTCTGTTCCTGGTATTTCCTATCAATTCTGGCCTTTTCCATTCTTTCATTTTTTTTTTTTTTCAGCAACCACCGAAATCATGGGACTGATAGAATGTTTGTGTGTATATAATAAAAAGAGGTAATGAAGAGTTCCCTGAAATTTGAAGGAACAAACCTGGAATACCCATCACATGCTATGCAACCTAAGGAAAACTCTTAATGTCTTTTTTAATTTAAAGAGGATACTAATAATATAATGTGATTATAATATAATTTTTCTTCAAGTTAAATGAACTAACCATCAGCCCTCCCCTGTGTTGCGTTTTCTACAGTAAGCATTTATTAATTGATGATGAAATAAAGTGTAAAAAAAAAATTAGACACTCGGCTCAAATGCCAATCCCCTTCCCCTTCAGAAGACTTCTCTAGACTTTCCAACTCATACTCAAATAGTTCCATTGTATTTCCTCATTGAGAACTGGGTGAGGGATGATAGCAAACTTCAACCCCATATTTCCCCCAATTCCACAGGACTATCTTCTGGGCCCAGGATAAAGCATCCAATACAGTGAAAGTACATGAAGAATGAAAAGTACACTCACCTACTTTAAATACAAATAAGATGCTTTGTCCTGAATTTGAAGCTACACATGTGACTGGGCCCAATCTAGATTTAGGTTCAAAGGCATCTGGCCAGTCCTGTGGATTAGCACTTAATATATCCTCCCAAGAGCTGCTTGGTCCCCTCAGTCATGGGAGTTCTGCATTTCTGGGGGATATGCAAGTCCATCTGTGGGTTTTCTAACTGTGTCTTTCCAACAGGGACAATCTCAGCCAGGTCCTCTTCTGTCTCAGTGAATGATTCTTTCTATCATTGCAGGGATGGGAATGCTCAGGGCAAAAATTTCCTCTGTGCAGTGTCCCTTCCACACTTCAGGAAGTCCAAGCCACAAACTGAGGAAGCCACTGTTTATTCTGTCACATTTTTGTTGTCTCCATTGTCCTCTTTACCTGGAGGCTAGAGAGGGAAGTGTCACCAGAGCACGGATTAGGAACCTTGCTTAGTCCAAAGTCTGCCTCCTTAAGAATGACTGACCCTGATCATATGAGGCTGCTCTTTGGCTTTAGGTCCCTGTGCACGGTGTGGTTTTGTGAAGGAAGGCAGGTGCTCCTGAGCTGTAGCATGAGGTCTTTGTTGGTGGCTGGATCTGGAACAGAATATGTTGATTGAGGCCACTACCTGTACAAGACTGCGACAAATCAGAGATAGCAGGACCCGCATAACCCAGGGTCCTTTCTTCTTTGAATGAGGTCTCCACCAGGTAGAGCTATGAGCTTTTGTGGATTGGGTTCATGCTGCAGGACACCCTCCTCCAAGGGCACAATGTTCTGGTGACACCAACTGAGGCTGGTCAGCACCTGGAATCTAGCCAGCAAAGTTGTATGTTCTCAGGACATCCAGCACATCTTCCTGACCAACACAGGACCTGCAGCATCAGCCACTGCCACGTAATCCACGCAATCTTTCCAATCCTTCCATATTGTGTCTGGGTCAACTTGCCGCCAACAGGCTGGTGTACCAGAGTGCGACCCGCTGCTGCATCACCTCGATCAGTGGTCAGCAAACTCATTAGTCAACAGAGCCAAATATCAACAGTACAGCGATTGAAATTTCTTTTGCCAGCCAAATTTTTTAAACTTAAACTTCTTCAGCCACTTCTTCAAAATAGACTCGCCCATGCTGTGGTATTTTGTGGAAGAGCCACAGTCAAGAGGCCAAAGAGCTGCATGTAGCTTGCAAGCTGCGATTTGCCAACCACTGACCTAGGCTTCTGTCCTTTGGCCTCGCACCACTGTCAGTAAAGTTTCAAGAAAAACTATCAATATGTTAAATTTATGATGAAAGACGATTGTTTCAAAACTCACCCTTTTTTAAGTTATAGCTTTCAGGACAGTGTGAATATAATGTTAATGTGAATTACAAAGTATTATTCAAATGTTTCCATTTGCTTCTATCTAGGCCCTATGATAGCAGGAAGAATCCCACCTGCCTCATTCTTCCCTACCTGAACAGATGGATCAAAAAAATTATGGGTTCATGCAGGAACATTTAGTCTCATCCCATTACACCTGCTGGCCAAGGGGGAGATAACAAAATGGCCATTCTAATTCATATGCTTATAACCACCTGAGAGAATGGTTCTTTCTGTAGGCCTCGCTGGCCAATTGGGTTTATCTTTGGCTTGCTCCCAATATTAAATAAAGTAAGTTAAAGTGATTACTGACCATTAGATATCATATGTATGCAGAACCCAAGAACTGTAATGACTTGAAGAATAGTTAAAGAAAAGGGACCCATAATACAGGTAAACTGTGTGGAATAAATACATTATTCATTATTTGAAGAAATGATCAAGAATCTGGCCTTGTACAAAGGCCCACAAATCAATGTTGTCTTTGAGATTGGCATAGTCATTTTTAGGGATCCCCTGTAATCTACCCTAGAGAACGTAATATGCATGTGAAAATATTAATCATAAGTATGTCCATGGGAGTTAATATTTGCCTTGAGTGACAAATGGTTGGAAATAAGCACACTTTGTGTTTATGAGGGACTACATAAAGAAACCATAGTATTTATACATAATGTAAAACTAAGTATACATAAATAATGATGAGTAAAATGGAAGTTATTGAAATCTATATTTTGTCCATGAAAAAGTCATATTGCATTCATAGTCTATAATAGACATTATAATAATGCAAACTATATTTGGATACTCCTCTACCTTTTCATTTGCAGCTATGTTTAGAACAGTTGTGTGAAACTTGTAAATTGCCTAATTTATAGTTTATCTTTCACCCTTCCAACAGCCAATTTAGTCATTTTCCTTAAATTGTTCAAGCCTATGAGATAAAAAAATATCAATCAAAATGACCAATGGTTATTTGAAAGAGAAATATTAGACACATTTGTCAAACTAAATATTGGTATGGGCTTAGTCTTATATCCCCTTCTTTAGGTTTCCAATAATAGAAAGTGAAACAGTTACATACCTAATTATTATTTTTCTTTTCCATCAACTGAGAGGAGATTTGTCATGCTATTAGCTCTAACATGCCCTGCCCCCCTCCCCCCCAAAAAAAAGAATATGTGTAGGGTGCTCACTTTTCAAGAAGCTCTTTATTGGATGGGGTCAGGTTGTATAGGAGATTTCATCCTTGGAGAACTGTCCAAAAAATATTCAAAGAGTGTGTATTTTAATTAACCATAGACTGAGTGGCTTATAGACATCAGTAATTTATTACTCACACTGCTGGAGGCTCAGACATTCAAGATCAAGGTGCCAGCAGATCCAGTGTCTAGGCATAGCCAGCTTCTTATAAAGTTATAAGGTAGAAGAGTCAAAGAATTCTTTGGAGACTCTTTTTAAGGGCACTAATTCCATCCATGACGTTTTTGCCTTCATGAGCTAATCACATCCCAAAGTCCACACCTCCAAATGCCATCACACTTGGGATTAGATTTCAACATATACATTTTTGGAAGACATAAACATTCAATAAATAGTAAATTATCTGTACAACTTTGTCAGAAGTAAATTGAACAAAACTTATGGGTTTGTTTTTGGACTTTCAATTCTATTCCATTGGTCTTTATGGCTGTTCCTATGCCAATACCACACTGGTTTGATTACTGGAGCTTTTATTATTAAGTTGTGAAATTGGGAAGTGCAAGTTCTCCAACTATGTTCTTTTGAGATTGGTTTGGCTCTTCTAGGGCATATATATATATATGCTAAGTGTCCTTTTCTCAGTAGTGATATTAAAATATTTCTTCTAATTAATTTCCTTTCAATGTGCCTGAATTCGTGCACTGGTCCACTAGTATATTCATATGAATTTTAGGATCAGTTTATAAATTTCTGCAAAAGGCAGCAGGGATTGTGATAAGATTGCATTGAATCTATAAATCATTTTAGGAAATGGATCATCCTAAAAATTAAGACTTTCAATCTATTAAAAGCAGGATGTTTTTTCCATTTATTTAGGTTTTTCCATTTATTCAATTTCTTTCAATGTGTTTGGTATTTTTCAGTGTGCACTTTTTAAAAAACATTGATTTCATGGAGGGAGGAAGAGGCAGACAAAGATAGAAACATCAGTGATAAGAGAGAATCATTGATTGGCTGCTTCCTGCACACTGCCCAATGAGGATTGAGCCCACAACTTGGGCATGTGCCCTAGACCATAATCAAACCTGGGACCCTTCAATCCCCAGTCCAATGCTCTGTCCACTGAGTGAAACCCGCTATAGCTTTAGTGTACACTTTTATTGTTGAAGTCATACATAAGTATTTCACTTTTTGATAGTGGAATTATTTTCTTAATTTCACTTTGCAATTAGTCATTGCTAGAAAAAAATCTTAAGGTGGAATATTACCTCTTTAAAGGCCTTGTCTCCAAACATAATTACAATATAAAATACTGAATAAGGGTTAGTACTTCAATAGATGAATTTTTGAGGAGAAACAACACAGCCATAATAATAACATTTGCTGATTCATCATAGAAATGTATTGTAAACAAAACTTGAATACATGTTGGGTATGTTGAGTGACTAAAATGAAAATTTTTTAGGGAATTCTGAATGCCATTTCACTCAACAACAATATTTTTATACATCAGTCTGTGCAAAAGAAAAAAAACAGTGAGCCAAAAGCAACATCCCTGCTCTATCTAATCAACCTGCTCTAATCAACTTTAAATTTTAGAATATGGGGGTAACATGTGCTAAAAAGCAAAAGAACTCCGAATAGTGAATGATGGGTTAAGTGTTTTTGTGAACTAACCTTGAATGTAAAATCCTTTGGAAATTAAGTATGCAATCTATAAAATTTAATATTTTATATAATTGTAATAAAGTAACTCATGTAAAGGTCATGGAAAAAACTAACTGAAAATCATTTTAAAGATGTATTTACATTATTTCTTTTTTTACATTAAAATACAATATATTTTATATGTGTAGAGTTTTATGCATGGTGAAGCTGAGGCAGAGAACTTAATTAAATTTTTTAAGGTCCACATAACTACTTGGAAAGGGGAGTTATGCCATAAAAGACATCCTCAGACCTTCCCTATTTTTTTCTAATTCATCATTACATTTTTGCTTGATTGACTAAAATTTTAATTTTCAAACATTAGGATTTATTTGATTCATGCCTTAAAATCCTAGAGGATAGGTAAACTATTTTGTCCCTGGAAAACGGCCTTTTCCTAATTCCTCCTTGATGAAATATATAACTGATTCTTTTAATTCTTATCACTTAAATATTCATTTTTTATATTACCTGGAGAGCCTAATGTGTCTGTTCTATATATACATCATCTAATTTATGTATATTAATGTCTTAAAATATTATTAAAAAAGACCTCAGTTGATGGGAATTCACTTTTTAAATTCTGAAAAGTTAATTCAGTAATAGAATCCAGCATTTTATAATTATAGTGAATTTTTTAAAATATGCAAATCAAAGGAAATAGTGACCTTTTTCTGTTTGCATCTATGGAATTGACTGTTTTTTCTTGCTTCAACCAAAATATATGATTATAGGATTAGCTATAATCCTATTACTATGTGTGGATACTCTTTATCAGATTAGCAGGTCCCTCTATATTGTATTTAATTACATGTTTTCCAAAGAAGATTTTGTGATTATCTTGTACGTGATAAATACCAGCTTGATAGGACAATATGCCTGGTAGAATATTGATTCAAAGATCAGTACAGTACAAAGAGTAAATTGTCAATAGTCTTCTGTGAAAGAGATTTAAAAAAAAGTAAATAAAAAAGCAAATTTTCTGGATATTTGACCTTGCATTAGAAATTCTATCTAGAATATGATAGTATCACTATGGAATACAGGAAACAAAAATCATAATAGATTGATACAGAAATTCCAAATTGCTAGCTTTGAGATACCCTCCCCCTTTCCCCACCTCCAAAAATAAAAATAAAAAAGAGCAAATACTATTGAAGTAAGACAAATTGGTATTTGCTGGAATTGGAATATTAAATCTATTTTTGAAGAGATAAAAGAATGTTTTGTTATTGAAATAATTTGTAAATTAAAGCATCATGCTTCCTTTTAAATGTGATGGATTACATTTACTCTTATGGATTTTGCTTCCACAATTGTTTTCTATTTGCAATTTCTCCCAGAAAGTTTGCAGAGAAGCTTATTGACCTTGGGTTGCCTTTTCCAGTATCGCTAAAACTTTCTCAACCAACTTTTGATATCTGTGTAAGGCATGTTAGCCTAGAGGTTGTAGAACTCCATTTGAAGCCTGATTGATGAGTTCTATCATTTTCCCCCTATCATTCTCTTGAGCATTGAAAAAACTTTACACATTTTTAACATGAAAAATCTTTCCAGAAATTGACACAGTATTATGGCTTGATAAATATCATCATTTATATTAACTCAGATAGATTGAACCAACATCCAAAACCCAATTTATTTTTATATATAGGTCTAATACGCAAATATTTAATTATTTTGATTGGTGTGGACACATTACTCACCCCCCCAAAATCAGAGACTACAAAGAGGTTCTTGATATTTATAATGTCAAATGTTCTGCAACTGTCTCAGGAAGTCAAATAAGTCAGGCCTCTGTTAAGTGGTCCTAATAACATTGTTTAGCTTCTTTGAGACTCGGTTTCCTCATATGTAATTTTATTACTTAAAATGCATTGTAACATCTATTTTATAGGAATAATATTCTAAGTTTTATATGTTTATCTTTACCTAAATTAGCTACCTTAGATTGTGGACCCACTTAAGCCTTATAGAATCTCCAGTCTTTCAAAATGGCCCTGATCAGCTCATGTGCTTTCTTTGAGTCATTAAAACCCAACATATTATTTTATTTTCTTTCTGTAGCTGATCTTTTCTTCCTTGTGAACCATTATTTTATATACTAGCTAAGAAGCTTATATTTTTCAACCTAAAACATCTCATTTCTTCTAGTTTATTTTTTAAATAATCAAAAATTTTATTGAAGTGTAATCAGCCTACATTATGTCAGTTTTAGGCGTTCAACATAATGATTCTAGATTTGTACATGTTACAAAGTGATCACCTCAGTAAGTCAACATCTTTCACCATACATAGTTATAGAGCTTTTGTGTGTGATGAGAATATTTAAGGTCTACACTCTTAGCAACTTTAAAATATGCAATACCTCTAGTTTAAAATATACATATTTTCAGTTTGACTATCCTTCTAAATATTCAAAATATTTAATTACATTTAATAATATTTAAAATTTTGAAATGTCTATCTCTTATCATAATCTAGTAACCTGGTGCATGAAATTCATGCAAGGGGGGGGGGGGGCAGGAGCCCAGCCTGCACCCTCTCCAGTCAGACATCCCTCTTGCAATCTGGGACCACTAGCTCCCGTGTGCGTGCCTGATACCTCCTAATTGCCTCTGCCTGCCTACCTGATCTCCCTTAACCTCTCTGTCTGCCTGTCTGATTGCCTGTAACTGCCCTCTCCTGCAGGCCTGATTGCCCTTAACCCCCCTCTGGCCTGATCTAGCCTCCAACTACCCTCCCTGCTGGCCTAATCGCCCCTAATGCCTCTTCCTTAGCCCCCATCACCATGGATTTATGTGAAAGGAAGTCAGATATCTGGAAGATGGCCAGTCTAATTAACCTTTTATTAGTATAATAGATTATATAGTATAGGATTGCTTAAGTAGGGGGAGGGGAGAAGCCTTTTTTAGCAGATGTTCTTGACAGACAAAAATCCATAATCCCTATATCTAGAGTGATAGCCAGCCATATGCACTATACTGCCAAACCGATCATTTAAAAATTGCTTTCTTACACTTTACACCAAACAGCTGTTGCCCTTAAAAACCCCTCCTCACTACCCACCTTAGGTTCCACCTTCACTGTTCACCCAGACTAAGTTCTGATTGGTCAGTTTCTATGCCAGTCAGCATCTCTGGGCCTATGTCTTGGCCTGATCAGAGAGGTGGGACTGATTAGCAGCTGCCCCAGGCTACTGGTGAGCAGGCGGAACTACTGACCTCTTGGAGAGAGAGAGAGAGAGAGAAGTTCAGCTGCTAGTAAGAACCAGAGAGAGAGAGAGAGAGAGAGAGAGGCAAGGGCTGATCAGAGGTCCTTGCCTCTCTCTCTGGGCCTCGCCAGCAGCCTGGGGTAGTTGCTGATCAACCCTACCTCTTTTTCCAAGAGGTCAGCAGTTCAGCCTACTCACCAGTCCCTGTCCACCCAAGCCTGCTGAGCACACAGCCTGGCATTTGGCCATCCCTTCAATTGTTTTGGATGTTACGAAGTTATGAACCTTGGCAGTGTGTGTGTGTGTGTGTGTGTGTGTGTGTGTGTGTGTGTGTGTATAGTTTAAATAAGCTCTTATATATTATTTGAGGCCCAGTGCACAGATTTGTGCACTGGTGGGATCCCTTGGCCAGCATGTGGGGATCAGTGGACCTCCGTGCTGCCGCAGCCTGGCATTAACTGCCAGCTCATTGGGCTGCTGTCCGCATGGATCTCACACATCACGAAGTAGTACACAAAGTGGCAGGTGGCCAGGGAGGAGCATCCTGGCCCACTGCACCTGCTGCCACTGTTGCTGCTGTCACTGGGATGTGCAGGGGGAGTTTCTGGGAGAGGCTTGTTGCTGCAGCTCCGCTCATCACTATGAGCCCAGTGTCTGGCACCCGTCTGTCAGCTGGGCAGCGTTCTTGCTGTGGGAGTGCACTGACTTCCAGTGGGCAGCTCCTGTGTTGAGCATCTGTCCCCTGGTGGTCAGTGTGTGTAATAGTTACCGACAAGTTGTCCAGTTGTCTGGTCCTCTGGTCACTTAGGCTTTTATATATATAGATTCAGTGCATTTAGAAAAAAAAAAAAAATCATCCCTGAGTTCTGTCCTTTACTCTTTATCCCATTTATGGAATCTGGGCATATACAGGTACTTAATATGTTTATCGTTGTAGGGATAAGGGACTCTCCTGTGGACGCTGTATTTTCTGGATCTCTGTTGCATATTGACTAATCAAGGATCCTGTTCCCAAGGTGATTTTGAGGTAATATTGCAAGGTGACATGCTAAGAGTCACTGCAAGAGTTCTTGGTCAAAGTAGTTGCTCATGCTATCTAAGCCACTGGAGGGCTTAGAATATGTTTCCCCAAAATATGTCACTTTGTAAGATTGATTGCTTTTAAATAAAAACATTTAAGAAACAGCAGGTTTAGGAAGGGCACTCTTTCTGTCTTCTTAAAGTAGGGGGAAAACCTCCCACGTGAAAGGGTGTATCCTCATTCCAGAAGTCTTAACGCATTTCTGTCGCTAGAGACAGGGAATCGGGGGCTAGGCAATCTGTACAGATCTTGTTAAACTAACCCTTATCATCCTGTTTACATTTTCATTGTTTATTACCCCTAGCCTAAGCCCCTTTGTTTTTTCAATTCTTTACAAACGTATCATTTCTTCGCCTAAAAGATATAAAGGCTTCCTGTTCAGGTCACTTCTTTGAGTCTTTATGTTCCTTGTGAAGGATCCCCTGTACATGTGAAAATTCAATATAATTTGTATGCTTTTCTCCTGTTAATGTGTATTATAGCAGTTTAATACTTAGGAGTATCCAGAGAGCCAAAGAGAGCAGAGGAGAATGTTTTACTCTCCTACCCCACAGACACCTGGCTGTGGGCACAGCTGAGCTTCATGTAGGGCATTCCCTAAAGCAAGCAGGTCACAGGGCCCAGCAGTCTGCAGGCAGCTGAGGAAGAGCAGGAACGAGGCCTCAGACTTCTCTCTGGAGACATGTCCCATTTAGGGCATTTTGCCCTTTTTCCCCTGAGAAGTGATCATTTTCAGGATTTCGCTTATTGCTTAGGTGCTCTGACTGCAGTGGTCTAGACTTCCCACAGCCATCTGAATCTTCCCCTCCCCTCTTCCACCACCTCTGGGGAAAGGTGGGTATGTCCACCGATATGTGTTAGCCACTCTCATCTCTTTTCTCCCAAATCTGACCTAGAAAGGGTGGATTTTCATACACTCCAAGTTCTCCACTTTTTTTTTTAATTTTCTTTTTCTGGCCTGATATGATGGAGTTTTTGTGGTGTTAAGTAGCTTTCAAATTTAGTATTCTTTATCTTACTGTGATATGGTGGCATTAAATAAACAATCATCTATCTCCCTCCTGGGTGGTATCTCATCCTTGGAGCATTAAGGCACCGAGAGAACATGATTCAATTGTGAAATGAAGAAAGAGAACAATGTTTAAAGTCACCGTGTTATTTTGAAGATACTAAACAACTTTGGACATATAAAAATGATTTTGAACAACATATTTATTTAGATTTTGTGCATAGAATTTAATGGAAAAGAAATGACATCTGAAATTATTTTTGTAGCAAATAAAAACATACATGTATTAGATGTGTGTGATTTATATGATAGAATATAATTGGGAAAAAGTACAGAATGGGAGGTATGTGACTTGCTTTCTGGGTTAGTTTCTGCTTTGCAATTATTTTCAAGCCAAATCTCTGCTAAGTCTAATAGACAATGATACCATAAAGTACCTTATAAAAATGTTAACATGAACTTATGTGAATAAAGCTGCTTTTCTTTCATTTCTCAATTTCAGTCTTGTATTAGGTATGTTGCATGTAGCATATTAATTGCAATTAACAACAAGTCAGCAGCTTCATTTGATTATGTGCACTTTATGTTTTATGACAAGGCAATGCACACACTGAAACATATCACTCTGTTTCCAAAAATAAACCTGAAATGGGTATCTGTTGGGAGAAGTCTTAAAAGATCAGGTTGGAAAGGAGGGAAATAGGGAATTCTGCAGGGAGCGGAATAATGCACACAGTTTGCATGCGGCATGGCGAGGCAGCAGTGCCATCTGTATCCACTCATGTTCCATTAACTTTTTTTCAGAAGATGATTGAAACACAGGAATATGTCCTTAACCTGTGTGAAGACAGATGGTAAAAAAAAAAAAAAAAAAAACAAAAAAAAAAAAAAAAAAAAAAAAAAGCAAGCCAATGTGCGGCCTGACACTGATCACTAGAAAGACAGCACAATATCCTAGCACATAAGTCAGCATCTCCATGGATCAGCATATGGTACTTCTGGAAGAGAGACTCTTGAATCGGTACATGGAAAGTAAGCAGGGCAAACATTTCTCTGATCTCTGAAACCGCAGGGCCCAGTTCACCTAATATCACTAGCACTATTTCATTATGGAAAAGCATGATGATGGTTGTATGGAATATCATCCACCAAAAGCTGTCAGAACTTGAGCAAATCACTGGATTGTGAACTTTAGCGCCTTTCCCAGGACTTCCTCCCCTGAGTTCTTCCCCTGTTCTAGTCATCATGTTCCACATGGAGTATTTTGTAAGAACCTAATAATATAGGTACATGATATTTCATTATATTGTGAGCAGGAAATCAGGCTAGAAAGTACAATTACTGGCCAAGGACCTACAGTAAATAGAAAATCTGGGTACAAAGGCAGGCAATCTGGCTTTCAACTTCATGTTTTCAGTCAAAGACTTCTGTTTTTGTCTATATTCAATTAGATCATGGGTACAAATATTTTGAAAATATATCATACATCTCAGTACAATGTTATAACTACTCAGTTAAGTAGGCAAGAAAGACTTTGTCTATCCCTCGAGGCAGGTAAAGTACAGCTCTCGGGCCAAAACCTGCCCCAACATCTGTTGTTTTAAATAAAGTCCTATTAGCGCTCAGCCATGCCCATTTGTTTATGTATTATCTATTATGTATTATGTATTTTTGTGTTACAATAGCAGAATGGAGTAGTTGTAACAGAGATTTATGGACTGAAAACACTAAAATATTTACTATATGGCCCTTTGGAGGAATGTGATGACCCCTGGTATCCTAAAACTTTATTGCTCTTTCTTGAATCATTTAAAAATAGCCACACATCTATACTTCAGAATGAACAAGCTGATTCATTGTAACTTTCAAATGTAGTGTCAAGTTTTCCCACTCCGAGTGAGGCAGTGCATCATCAGAGAAGTCCTCAGCCATCGATACACACATCACATCAGTGTGGACATTTGGTAGGATACCAATGCTAGAAGGAGATGGAATTGGGACTCTGTGAAGGGGCATTCAGTTCATACATTGCAGCAACTTATTAAGGAGTGCTTAATTTGTGACAAGGTCCACTGTGGGCTCTTAGGCTAGAGTGATGAAGGAGAAAAATAAATAAAAGTCTCACATGGCCAGTGTGCCTCAGTGGTTGTGTCAACCTGTGAACTGGTAGGTCACAGTTGATTTCCCAATGCCCAGGTTGTGGGCTTGATCCCCACTGGGGGACTTGCAGGAGGCAGCTGATCAATGATTGTCTCTCAGCATTGATGTTTCTATCTCTCCCTCTCCTTCCTTCTCTGGAGTCAATTTCTTAAAAACATGTCTCTTGTGTTCTTGTCTTAAGAGAAAGCACTGAAAACAAGAGGTTGCTGCTCTATTATAATGACTATGGCTGACCAAATAAAGATGCTCCCACCTTTGGTATCCACCTGGTAGAGGCTGAGTCTTCCCCCTCTCTTCTCCACTCTATACACTGCTTCCTTAGGGTTACTTTCCTCCATAGCTACCTGTTTCCCCCAGTTGCTCACCCTGATCACTGCTCCTGCTCCTCTTTCCTACTCCCCTACTTACTGCCCCCCTATTTCTGAGCCTAGGATTTCATAGGGAATAAAAGCAGAGCTGGAGGAGAGAGCATACCATGCCAGTCACACTCACGGAGCTAAAATTGTAAGGTTAATGGCTGAGATTGTAAAGTGGATGCTATATAACTAAGCTGAAGAAAAAAAAGTGTCTCATGAAGTTACATATATAAAATTGGTTCAAATTGTTTGAGAACAAAGAACACTGTCAAACTAAGAATTAGCAAGGGCCTAAGAATTAAAGATAAAGCATTCAGGCTGAGTTCACAGATATTTCGGTTGTGTAAATTGGTGGGTGGAGTTCAGGTTTCTTTTCCCAATGATGCAGGGGAGAGAATGGAAATCACATGTATCATACACCAAAATTTCAAGGGATATAATATATCCTCCCCACCTACTCTCCAACTCTGACCCTCCCCTATTCAAAAAGCAAGCTCCTGATTTTCATGCAGACACAGACACAAGCTGCGGAAGCTCCCGAGGAAGGCAGGTAAAATTAAATCAAAGCCAGGCTGTAAATAAAGCTGTTTTTCTCTATTCCTTCCATGCCAGATGTTCAAGATTCTGATTGTGATATTTTGCTGCTGCAGGTCTCTAAAACTCCTTTCTCCCTCCAGATCCCCCCTCCTATCTTCTTTTAATTAACATTTTTTTATATTTATTGTTGAGAGTATTACACATTTCCCCTCTTCACTCAGTTCCCACCCCATGCCAGGCTTTTACCCAACTATTGTCTGTCCATGAGTTATGCATATATGCATATACATTCTTTGGTTCATCTCTTCCTGCTCCCCCTTCCTCCTTCCCTCTAAGATTCAGAAGTCTGTTCCATGTTTTCATGCCTTTGTTCCTATTTTATTCATCAGTTTTTGTTCATTAAATTCAACGTATATGTGAGACCATGTGATACTTGTATTTTTCGGTCTGGCTTATTTTGCTTCGCAAAATACTCTCCGGGTCCCTCCATGTTGTCTCAAAGGTTAAAAGATCTTGATCTGTGCCAGGTGTTATGCTGAGCATTTACATGTATTTTCTTACTTATTCTTTACAGCAATTTTATTTTTTTCTTTACTGTTGAAAGTATTACAAATGCCCCCTTTGTATGTTTGTTTGTTTTTTTCCATTGACCCCTCCACCCCACATCCACCCCTCTGAGGCCTCTGCCACTCTATTGTCTATGTCCATATATGCATATAAATTCCCTGGTTAATCACTCCCCTTTCTCCCACCCCCACCCCTGCCTTCCTCTGAAATCGGCCAGCGTGTTCCATGCTTCTGTGTTTCTGGATCTATTTTGTTCATCAGTTTTTCTTGTTCATTAGATTCCACATATGAGTGGAGTATATGATACTAATCTTTCTCTGACTGACTTGATGTTTGTTTAATAAATGATTCTTCTGTATGACTCTCACCTAGTTATGCTGTTACCTGGATTATTATTTTTTCTTCCTAATGCTTCTATAAACTTAAATTAAATAACACATTACACTATCACTAGTTATAGGAGGCAGCAGCTCTCCCCCATCCCTGCCCAGACCTTCACAATTCCATTAGAAGCAGTATCTTAGCCTCACTCTGTAGAGTCAGTCTTAAAATAAAACATGGTATGCTTTATAAAAAGAAGAAAAACAAACTTAACATCTGACAATGTTTTTTATTGCCTTCTTTTATGTATGTGGAGATCTTGCTTACAATGAATTTCTCATTAATCTTGAAAACAATTTATCAGATTAGTGTTATTATTATAATAGTTCCATATTACAGATGGAGAAAAAGAAAAGTTAAGTATGTTCTTCAACTTCACCCAGATTGTAAATAATAGTTTGTTGATTTAAGTAGTCTGAAAATATGTTCACAAACATATCCTTGCAGATTAATGTTATTCTAATATTTGCAAAATTCCCAGGACATTTCTTGAATTTAAAGTGCATTTATCTTTAAAAATAATGTGTCTTTTTGAGAGAGGCATATTATCCAGATTGTATAGTATGACTTTTTTTCACTCAGTCTCAAAAAATTTGAGTGGCTGCCTAATTTCTGGCTTTTAAGTATAATTTCTAGTATTATTGGGGTGCCAGAAGAAAAAACTTCTCCTTTACTACCAGAACCCCAAAATAGGTTAAAGGTGTTCTGTAAGAACTAAAGTAGATTTTAGAATTTCCTAGATGTATAAATTAGACTGAATGGGTATAATGGGACATAGACTAGTATGGGATTGGTTGCTGAAAGATAGGACAGTCAAATGGAAAATGTCGTGTTAGAATGATCTTGGCTAAGACACAGGGTCTCACTAACTTTTCTAATAAACTATGTTTTTTCTCAACAAAAGCAGAAATGGACCGTACTTTATGTCCTTGCATTCATTATATTGCATTGTTGAATATTCATTATTTATATTCTTTTACACTAAATAACAAAGAGCCTGATTCTATCTCATTATGTATTTTTTTTTAAAATGGTAAAATTAGCCTCTTTAATGTAATCCAAACTGCCTTTTTAAAGAACTGTCACCTCTATTTATTTTAGTTTATTCCCATAAATGTTTGTGGAGTGATTAGTATGTGTGAGACTATGAACTAAGTACTTATCACAGTCTTACCCTTAAAGAGCCTAAAATCTGATGAGGACACTAGAGGATGTGCTGTACTTGAACCAAGTTTCAAACTCAGAGAGTCAGCCGCCAGAGCCCACTGCCCAAATCACTACTCTGTCCCTTCAGGAAGTGGGAAGTAATCCTTGAGAAGGACACTGGTAGGATTAGAGGAGTCTGTTAGGAAGATGAAGTCAGGCGGCAGTGCTGAGGGAAATTTACACTGAAATGTCTGCAGAAGGTTTGACCCAGAGTGAGGAGGTGTGGGCAGCACTCCAACGCTCAGGCTTTTGATTTAGATCCTAACCTCCTTTCTGACTGTGTGATGTTTGAATAATTTGTTTAACTATTTAGAGCCTCATTTTCCTTATTGGTAAAATAGGGAAGATACCAATGTTACTGTGATGATTCATTGAGATTAGGCATGTAAGTTATTTAACAAGGTGCCTGGCACTTATCAAGTGCTTAGTAGTTGTTAATTATTAATGTGATTGCATTATTAACATGTCTGTTAACTAGTGTGGAGATAAAGAGAGATATATAAATGAAGGATATTGTAGGAGAACAACCAACAACAACAAAAGCACACCTTGCGGACACGTGGAGAAAGGAACGAGAAGGAGATGCCAAAGTGACTGTAGGTTATTAATTTAGGGTGGAGGGAGGAGGGCATCATTAGTAGACAGGAGAGCCACCAGCATACCTGCTCTTTAAGACATCTCTTGGCTACAGAACTATCAATAACAACTGCAGAGAAGAATATTTAGACTCAGCCTTTCATCATGTCCTTTTTAGGTCCATTTGCTCCATGCACTGGACTTATGCAATTTAGGAACAAACAGTGCCAACAGACCAACAAAATTATGCTTCTAAGCGACTATATTTTGGGGTTATAGTCATGCCAGCAAGAAAGTTGACAAAAGCCATTTATATATTTTTTGCAAAATAAGTTATATCCATGCTGTTTTCATGTTTTGTCTTTTCTTTAAAAAAATATATACTTTTTTAATTTCAGAGAGGAAGGTAGAGGAAAAGAGGCATAAAAACATCAATGATGAGAGAGAATCATTGATCATCTGCTTCCTGCACATCCTCTATTGGGGATCAAGCCCACAACACAGGCATGTACCTTGACAGGAAATCAAACCGAGACCTCTTGGTTTATAGATCAACTCTCAACCACTGAGCCATACTAGCCAGGCTATTGTGTTTTCTTATTGCCTATTTCTAACCTGTCCTATTACCAAACTGCAATTTCAATCTCAAAATGTTTCTCCCCAAATGTGTTATTAATTAACTAAAGGCTGGGGGGTGGTTGCTCAGCCTGGGGCCTGCACCCTCTCACAATCTGGGACCCCTTGGGGGATGTCCCATTGCCAGTTTACACCTTATCCTATAGGATCAGGCAGGCCTAAACCTGCAGTTAGACATCCCTCTTGCAATCTGGGACCTCTGGCTCCAAACTGCTCACCTACTTGCCTACCTGATTACCCCTAACCACTCTGCCTGCCTCCTATTAATACATAGCCCCTAACCACTCACCTGCCTGACTGATCACACCTAAGTGCTCATCTGCCTGTCTGATTGCCCCTAACCACCTCTGCCTTTGCTGCAGTGGAAGGTCATTCAGTTGTCTAGTCTAATTAACATATTATGTTTTTATTTTTATAGATATGTCCTGAAAAATTAAAGACTCTAGACTCTTCAGCATAAATTGTTTTGAATAAATGTTAATTTAGATAATGCTTAAAAAATCAGAAAGAGTCGAAACCAGTTTGGCTCAATGGATAGAGTGTTGGCCTGTGGACTGAAAAGTCCTGGGTTCAATTCCGGTCAAAGGCATGTACCTTGGTTGCGAGCACATCCCCAGTAGGGGGTGTGCAAGAGGCAGCTGATTGATGATTCTCTCTCATTGATGTTTCTAACTCTCTATCCCTCTCTCTTCCTCTCTGTAAAAAATCAATAAAATACATATTTTAAAAAAATCAGAAAGAATGCTCATTGAAACTTTTTTATAGCCTTGAGAAAAATTAAAGATGGCATCTATGTTACAATGCTTTTGCTACTATTGAATAAATAAAAATCCAATGATTCTTGGCAACTGAATATTGATAGTTTGACCATACCTGGGCCAAAGGAAGGAAAGCAAATTTGGTCAACAGAACTTTCCTTCGTTTTAGTTCATAGATCTGGTGAACACATTGGGAGGCTTACTGTCAAAGCTTGTTTCCTTGCATATGAAATTATATGAAGTTGATTGCAAAAGCTACAAATGAATAAATCAAGTAAAGCTGCAGTTAATCCCATTACACTGAGCAAATCTATGCTTTATTCTAATAGAAATGTAAAGAAAATTGGTTTGTAAGGATTGTGTAAAAACGTGTGTGTAAAATAGCACAGAGAGCATTAATTCTATCCTTAGATCCATCTTGCTACTGTCTGATGAGTGCACAGGCACCTGCAGACTAATCTTCCACTCCAGAAACCAGAGGTTATAATTAGCCTACCCTGGGATAGTATTTGATTAGAAAATCCTGCTTGCCAGCTGAATTGGGCACTTTAAGAATGTCTTCTGTAGGTCCCTCCTCAGAATCCCATGATAAGGCTAAATCTTACCACCTGGTCTTTCTATGTCTCTAAGAAACCCAGGCTCTTTTGTTCATTTCCTTCATAACTCCTTCACAACCTATTACTGTGCAGAAACTGTCCTCTATGCCCAGCCAAATGTCAAGGTGCTATAGTCTTATCCCTTCAAGTTCTTTTCCATGTATTGGGGTCTATAGATAACAAAATGGTGCTTTGTTTTCTAAGGGTTTTTCTTAGTCGGGCCTTGATATTCCCATTAACTGCTGACATTCTCAAAACTGTATTTCACTTTTTAAGTATTTAAGAGCTACCTTACTCAAACACTCTTCCCCAAGTTCACCTCCGTGTCTCCTTGTGCTCAATTTGTCCTCTTGTTACTTTCAAAATGATCTTCTGGGGCCCATTAAGCAAAAGTATATTGTGAATGTTTGACACTGAATTAGATAAAGAAGACTCAAAAGTATTTCACATCAATTAAGAGTTTCGGCATCACTGTTCGGAGACTAGATTTCCTGGGAACACAAATCCCATGAAGTGGCGAGTCGCCACAGAGCCAAAGGCAATGAGCGATTCAATAGATACAAAGCTTTTCAGAAGCAATCGTATTTGAAAATGAATAACAGATCCCATAGTGAGAATTGCCCATGATTCAAGTCTTTCTACACAAGACATCTGGACTAATAGTCTATACTTATTGCTAAAGAACCCCTATAATTCAGTAGTTAGATAGGTAGCTCTGGCCCAGAAATTAGTTTTGGGACCTTGGTAGTTATATGTTAGACATGAAGAAAATATTTTCTCTGTGAGAATAGTGTGTGAGTGTGTGTGTGAGTGTGCATGAGTATGTTAGGGAAAGAGTGTGCAAGCATCCCAAGGATGAATATAATTACACTATTATTTTGGCATCATGTGAATCAGACCGTATTGGTTATTGGCTAAAAGGAAATATCACAGGCAAAGAAGACTTTTACTACAATATTAGTATAGCTTATATGCCATGGTGTCATCAAGGGAAATGGTAAATTCAGTTTTACCTTTTATGTCTGGTTAATAACTTGTTTTCATTCTTTAGTATAGTCTATCCCAGTAATTCCTTGTTGGAAACTTGAAAGAATTATAAAATAATTAAAACAAAATTGTGCCTAACTTGGAGATGCATGGCTATAGAATCATTCTGGGGGAATGACTCGGTGAGAGAAAGTCATGGCAATAGGACTGTGGTGCACAGAGTGAATGCAAATCATCTAACTGCAAGCCCAGAGCTCTTCTCTCCCTAATATATTTCAGGTGTATTTTTAAACATCATAATATATTCCAGGTACTTTTTAAGCTGTAAAATAATAAACAAATGGACAGAATTAGTTTGTTGATACACTAGCTACCCAAAAATGATTCTTCAGTTCCCAATATTGCATTATGTATTCAGTTTGATCACTTGGGCAATATATCAAATTGCAATTTATGGTTGAATGTGTTATTAAAAAATGCAAAAATGATGGCAAACTGGACAGATGTTTTGCAAAACATGTAGCCTAACTTAGTTATATTTAATTAAATTCTACCATGCTGACAGATATCCCCAAACAAAAAAAACACTCAGGGACATATATTTATAGATCTACTACCTCTGATCCCACTTGTTGAAGGCAACTTTCAGCCTTCACAACCAAATAGTCACATGTAGCTAATCTTTGAAGATATTTGTCAGATTCCCAATCTGTCAGAAGTCCCATCATGTCCAGGCTGCCAAGATGGCACAATTGAATTTAGGTTCAATAACAGTAATTCTTATTAGCCACAGTATTCAGCATATTTATATCTCCTTCTCTCCACATATATTTGAACTTAACATTTAAATGCAATATATGTCATCTTTGTTTCACTGGCTTCTATTGTAAGCAAACACAAAAAAGTTCTTAAGCTTCAATAAACAACCATTAAATGAATAAATATAGTTTTGGTCGTAGAGTTTATGGAGATAGTGACCCCTTGTCCTACTTCTACAATATATTGCAAACATGGTACTTACAGTATAAAAGCACCTGAGACAAGAAGCTTCTCAGAGAATAGTTGCAAAAAGAAGGTGAAGAAGGGAAGGTAGAAAATAAAACCAATGCGGTTCTAAGATACAGTGTAGCCATCATACAATTTTACTTTTATTCCGTTTAAGTAGCTAATCTAAAAGTCTCACATATTTTATCCCATTTGATTCTTACTGTAAGAATCTTACATTAACATGCAACTATGCTAATGTTTCTGTTTTTTATACTAAAAATGAGGAAACTGTGAAGTATTTCCTCTTAGGCATACATCCAGCAAGAAGCAGAGTCAGGATTATCATTTGACCACAAAGCACTTTTAAAAGAATTGTTTTGCATCTATGACTATTATTATAACTGGCAGTTTATATTAATATTTATCAATCCCTTTCACATATTTTACTCTTCCCTCAAACACCCTCTTTCTGATGACCATCAGTTTGTTCTTTGTATCTATGAGTATGTTTCTCTTTTGTTTATTCATTTTTTTAGAGTCCACATATGAATGAAATCATATGCAATTTGTCTTTGTTTGTCTGACTTATTTCACTTACATAATAGCCTCTAGCTCCATCCATGTTGTTGCAAATGGCAAAGTTTTATTATTATTCTTTTTTACAGTGTAGGAAATATAGTCAATAATTTGGTGTATGATGCCCTGGGAATAATAAACTTATTGGGGTGATCACTTTGTAAGGTATATAAAATTTTAATCACTGTATTGTACACCTAAAAATAATATATTGTTTTATGTTAACTATAATTGAAAAATATATTTTAAAAAGAAAAAATATTTTAATAAAGATAATTACAAGTCAGGCTAATTAGGGATGAATTCCTGGAGAAAATGACCCCATCTGTGAAAGAAACTGTGAGAGTGTTTTTGGCAGGAGAACCGCATGATTGATAAAGGTAAGGAGGTGGCACTGGGTAGAGGAAGAGGTATGTGACAATAAGAAGAAAAGAGTTAACATGTGTATCATTTATTACATAGTCCCAAGTGTAAGTCATTTATTTGAGAGATGTTGTTATATCGGTTACTAAACTGAAATATAATTTATTTAATATTTTATTTACGTTGACTCACTTTTATCCTTGAATAAACTCATTCAGAAAGAAATCAATGTAGTACATCCATAAACAGAAAACTTGTCTTAAAAGTAGAGAACCATAAAATAAACTGAAAGGAAAGCAAGTTCTTTAATTCCAGCAAGATATTGATACCTGCCTAAATGTCTGAGTCAACACTCTGCTTTTCCTGTTATTTCAATGGGTAATAATAGTGATATTAACAATAGCAAATTGAATTTGAGTGAGTCAATGTACTTTTAAAATACTTCATGCTGGTACAATACCCCCATTTTATCCTAGTGACATCTCTTTGAGGTAAGTGTTTTTATTATTCCTTCTTTAAAGATAAGGAAACTATAATTTAGATGTTTATTTAGCAAGTGGTAGAGAGCTATTGAAGATATCCACAAACCACTCTTTCTTATTCCATCATCAAAGTGAGTTCAAAGAAAATGAGGAGGAGCTGGTTTTCCAGCAACAACATTCAACGTTTTGTCCAGATATTTCTTAATAATCAGCTGTTACAGGACTTCTCCTAACTTCCCCTCTGAGCACCCGCTCCATGCTTGGGGGCATTAAGGGAGGGAAACAGTGATGTACTATCTGGTGTACAAGCACATTCCTGTGGGAAGGTGGAGAGAAGGAAGTTGAGTTACATTACATCTTCATTGATCTATGATTCACATTTTGCAGGAAGCAGAGGGAAAAAGCATAAAGACACCTCTAAAGTAGAAGAGAATCTCATAGAAGAGAACATAAAAATAATTGTGTGAAAAAAATGTATGCCAAAAATGAGCGCCGATGAGACAGTTTGACAAATTGAACAAGGAGTTAAATCTCAAGCATTCAGATGGAACGTCATCAGGCACTGGGCAGCATGCCCCCACCTCCCACTTTTTTGGAACTGAAAAATTGGTTTCCACTACAGTTCCTGTTTCATATGCTGATGTATGCAACATGTTTGTGTTTCTCTATGGATATCACTGGAACAGATTCATGGAAGATTTATACATTGTGGAGGTTGTGAATTGCAAAGATATGAGGTCCGGATCACTGTGGGTTTGTCTGATGGGCACCATGCGGTTAGATTTACTAGTGAGGAAAAGGAAAGCACTACAAATGCTTCATTGCCTCCTTCTCTTCTAATGGAGTGCATTTGCAATGCATCCAAGTCATACTCCCCTGAGTAGTGGTGCAGTTTCCAGGGAAGAGATACACATCTCAAGGCCCAAGTGGGAGGAGCCATCCTTTCTGGAGGGGGGAAAAAGACAGAAACATGCACATTTCCACTCTCCTAAGAAGAACTGGTCTGAAATAATTCCAGGACAGCTGCAGAGAAAAAAGAGCTCAGTGCCACACAAGTCATTTCCTCTCTTTGACTTGGTGTACACCAAAGTGTCCTTTGTCCGCCAGCCCCCCATGGCACCCACACAGTTGGGCCGTGAGACAGTCATTAAATGGAAAAGGCCAATATATGAGGTAGAATGACCACCAAACAGCATACCTCTATGGTGAAGATACACTGCTCTCTGGGTCTGAAGGAGCCACAGGACAGGGAGGGAGGAACAGTTAGCACAAGTGCTGCTAATGGGGAAATGCACAAGAAATTGCCATAATCAAAATCCCGAAAGTACTGCAGCAGCTGGTGGGGAAGATTTAATCACTGCAAGGGACACAGAGCAGTGCTAAAAACAGCACACATTGACCTCACGTCTCTGTTAAGTGTAGGTTCTGTATAATGTGTGCGCAGGCAGTTAATTAGCCAGTTAATTCAGTGGATGCATGTAGCAAGTATAGGTAAAATTCAAGCCCCAGAATCTATTTCTAACAATTGCCTCTGCTGAAATTATTTAGACATGTGTGCCTACGCTTCAGATATAATGTCTGCCAGCTAGCAAGAAAAATTATAAGAAGGATCATCTTTTGCTTATGGAAATGAGCAATGCTCACTTATAATAATGGCTTGCTTCCTCTTCAGATAACTTTTCTTTTTGTTTCTTAATATATTTTTATGCATTTCAGAGAGGAAGGGAAAAGGAGAGAGATAGTACAGGAAGAGATTGGACAAAAATCTTACACCTATGGAAGTGGTAGGGGGTAGGGGGATGGGGAAGGGTGGGGGGGAATCAGGTGGTGGGGAGCTGTGGGGGGATAAAAAGGAACACCTGTAATAATCTGAACAATAAAGATTTATTATATAAAATAAAAAAATTAAAACATTTCATCCAAAAAGAAAGAAAGAAAGAAAGCAACAATGAAAGAGAATCACTGATCAGCTGCCTTCTGCATGCCCCATATTGGGTATCGAGCCTGCAATCCAGGCATATGCCCTGACCAGGAATCAAATCAGGAAGTCTTGGTTTCTGGGTCAACATTCTACCACTGAACAATGCTGGCTGGGCTCAGATGACTGTTCTTTACTCACCAGGATACTGAGCAAGTTTGAGTCTACTGGCTCATATTGCACACCATTCTTAATTTTAATTCCACCATAGCTCTAATTTTTCAGTGTTATACAAAAAAACAGTAATCATGGGACAAGGCAGCCCAAGGAATGAGCCATATATGAATTGTTATAAAACGTCAGGGGCAGTAGAGATTTAATAGAGTAAACATGGTGTGTGGGAAAGGTCACAGGGGAGCCAGTTAAATTAAGTGCAGGTGTTCCCTTCTTCCCCCATTTTCAACAGTTTGCATCCAGCAACTTTGTAAAAGGCCTACATTAGTATCTGATTCAGCTAGCTGAAATACATTTTTTATTTTCTTTAAAAAGGTAAAAAAAACAAAATTAGCATCCAGTGCTTGTTTTGCTGTGAGCATCATAGACATAGCACTCAATGGTGTAGCCAGTGTCGACACCAAGCTCCCTCTGGGGGACCACAAGTAGCATCTCAGCATCAAGCCCAGAGCTTTGAACTCTGTCTGTGAGCATCTGGGCATTAGGCTGATTTACCCTGTGCATCCATTAGCAAGATGTGTCCTTAGGTACCAGAAATCTTTAAACAGCACAACACTGGACATAATTATGTGTATTTGGTATGTTTTGATAGGTTATTTTGGGGGTTTGGTAAAGCTTGATTTTTTCCCCATACAAATTAATGGTAAATACTTTTTCATTTTATACCATTTTGGCTTGAAAAGGGTTTCATAGGAACATCCTACTTACAGGTATTGGGGGACACCTATATTGGAGAATGTATAAAGAATGAAGCAAGACACACACATCACACTGCATGACAACTGTCCTAAATGCACGTTGTTAGGGATAAAAATGTGTCAAAACGCCGAAACCGGTTTGGCTCAGCGGTAGAGCATCAGTCTGCGGACTGAAGGGTCCAAGGTTCGATTCCGGTAAAGGGCATGTACATTGGTTGCGGGCACATCCCCGGTAGGGGATGTGCAAGAGGTAGCTGGTCGATGTTTCTCTCTCATCGATGTTTCTAGCTATCTCTCTCCCTTCCTCTCTGTAAAAAAAATCAATAAAATATATATTTTTTTAAAAAAATGTGTCAAAACCTCTTCTTTCCTTAGGGGGTGTATTTTTTATGCATATTCCCAAAGTATTTTTTAAAGTCTCTCTCCTCTCTCCAACCTCACATATTAGAGAGCTGATCAAAGCAGAGGAAAAGACAAAACAATATGCATGATGAGTCAGCTGGGTACCTGTGTTGCTAAGGCAACCATTTCTTACTCAGAAGGAGGGAAAGGAATGTTACTTGCCAGGAAAATGATTGAATCCCATCTACCTCTCATAAAAATGTGTTAGCTTGAGCTGTTCTAGCCAATATGTGCTTACAGTCCTGTGAATTTCTTCACAATTGTTTTTGTAGATTTAACTTTCTCTAACAATGCACAATTGATTTTATACTTGCAACCAACAATTTGGTTTCCTTAATATACTCATATCAGTAAGGAATTCTTACAGAAACAACATATATATATATCCAAGGCACCAATGTTCTATACGAATCCATTTTTCTAACACCTGTTGAAACTGAAAGAAGGAATGTACTTTCAAAAAATAGTTATACCAGCCGGGACATTCACATATCTAACCATGGCGATCAAACCCACATTCAGTTCTTTCCCCGAAGGTCTGTAAATGCTGGTATAAGTTTCATAAACTGAAATGCATTACTGTTAGGTTAAGAGAATATCATTGTTAATGATGCCCCTTAGTGCACTTATAATTTCATTCTAACAGTTATTGGCTAAGGGGCATTCCCAAGCCATATGGATATATATTCTCGCACAATAATGTAAATTCCAATGTGAGCACTGGTATTCTCATCTTTTACTGTGGGCTACATGGGGCGCACAGGATGTCCTCAGTTTTCCTCTCTTTAAAATTCATCTCCAGAGAGGACCAATGTGGCATGGAAAATGAATTCCTTCAAAGCCAACATTTCTTGGGAATGGTTCTGCGCTATGTCTAGGTTTAGTTTCCATTTAGCCTGGATCATTAGGTCTTTTAAATGCCATCATTTAAGACATTTTTACAACTTGGTGTCGAATGGCTGCTCCTGAAAAATTTTTAGTCCCACTTTACACCTTAACATGTGAATCTCTACCATCAGGATCTCTAAGAAGTAAGGAGAATCAGCTAGTAAACCTGGAAAAGGAAAAGACTACTCCAGGGGCTTTTACCACAGATAGAGGCACATGTATGCTAATGGAACAGGTTGGAGTATTGCACAAAACTGTTACAATTCCTGTTCAAGAATCCCATCCAATAAATCTTATTATGCACCTCTTCTCAGGTCCTGCATGCCCCATGGGAATACCCAAGGGAATACCCATCTCTCAGTAAAATTATTCTTGTCTGCGCATTTCCTAGATGTTAATTCAGTGTCATCCTATTAGGCTGTATATCATAACCTTATCACGTATTTTTTGTTGGGAATAATTGACAGTTTCTTTAGAAAGTGAAATTGGTGTGTGTGTGTGTGTGTGTGTTTGGGGAATATCCAACATTTAGTTCTAAATAAAAGTAAGAATATAAGCATTCTGAAGCCTATCATCCAATAAAAAGAAATAGACTCACATATGTGTTTGTGTACCACACATAAGAGCCAGAAAATTTTGGTGAATGTTCAAGTCTATAGGACCAGAATGTGGCTAAGTCAGAACTTGAAGCCAGGTAAATTATTTATAATTGTAGGAGAGTCTCAATAGCTATATCTTGAACTTTCATGGAATCTTATATGTCTCTGAAATATAAGTTTTAAAATACTCTTCACATTTGTGTGCTATTTACTTCCATCTGCATTCAGTTCCCAACTTCTGTAAATTTATAGAATAATGTCATCATTGACTTAAAAACTATAATTATAATATGGACTTTATATCTATTATCAGATTTAATAATTCATTATGGATAATATTGTCTTGTTTTATAGATGAGATCTGCAGTTTGAAAAGGTTGAGGTATTTTTTTGAGGCCATATTGTCAGTAAGCAGAATCTTGAAATTGGTCATGGTCTGACTGTCTCTAAAGCCTGAGCTCATCCTATTTTGACACACTGCCTTGAATTCTAACATTTTCTCTATCCAACATTTTCCATCCTTCTCTCATTCTCTCAAGCTATTGTTTCTTCTCATTTCTGTGTAATCTCCACTGCCCTTTGTGAAAATTCTGTATCCAGTGATTCCTTATTGCAAAGCCTGTCTCTTCTCCATTGTCTGTGCAAATCATCTGAAATATAGCATACATAACTTATTACTCATATTCTTGAGTAATAATCCCTTCCCTTCCCTTCCATGTCACTGCATTTGGCAACTCTCTACCCTTTTTGAGTTCCCATAACACTTAGTTATAAATGCTCTGGCATTTGCTTTGCAAAGCTCTGCACATGTTTATCTATTCAATTACCCTAATAGTTTCTATTAATAACTTAGACCTTTCACTCTCTTATCTACATTTCTACCTCGGAATCTGGCCCATCCCATGACCTTACTCACCAACTTTCTATCTTTAAGTCTAACATACTTGACTTTTCTTTGTCTCATCCAGTTCTACCAAATATGGGTATTGATTGCTAAGACTTTGGACTTCCAAACTACTCCAAAGTAACAAACTATCCTATCTTGCCTGGGGCTATCCCAATTTTTCTGCAATTATCCTACTTTTAACACTCCATTACTCATGTCTGGGGAAATTTTCTCAGTCCCAGGTAAACCAGGATGGCTTGTCATCTATGTACCCTCTAATAATCATGCTCCTGCTCTCTATTGACTTTTAATCAGTGGAGAGCTTGCCAAGTTCTATCCAATTAATCACTTAGCTATCACTTTTCTAGACTAATCTGAGTATTCTGTACTCAAGCTCTGCAAGCATGAGTTGCTGGCATTTCCCCAGAGCTTGCCAGTTTTTCTCTTCCAGAAGAATAGCCTCCTTCCTTTATGTTTTCTCTATTCCCAAGGCTTACACTTATACTTTTGTGTGTGTGTTGTTATTGTCATGTTTACTTTTTTTCAATATCACAATACTTTAATCAGAATGTTGTTTCTGGTACAATGCGTATCATAAAAATCTTTCAAATATAGACAGAGTAGTCTCTAGTCTAATTATTATTACTAGGGTTTAGAGTTATAACTATAGTTTGGTTAATCTCTTCAATTTTATTATTTTCCTTTTGAGGAAGGCACCCATGTTAGAAACTTTCTAACAAAAAACAAAACAAAACAAAAAAAGCAGGCTTTTGCTGGGTTGGTAAATGTTTGGTCATTAGGATAAATTTCACCATGACCAGGAAATGTCAGATGGAATACCAATGACCTCAACTAGCTGAAAGGATCATCTCTTGGCCTTTTGCCACAATACAATGACAGCATAATCATTTTGCAAGAAGCGACTTACCTTGTGAAGTGAATGAAAAACTTTAGGATCCTAGGATGTCATTTTGCAAATTACAGTCTATAATGCTACAGCTGTTCCCTATAAAGAGCTGAGAGGGTTGAGTTGTCTTTGGTGAATTTACAGATAGTTGCCTTAAGACAAATTACTCAAGTATGATAACACTGAAAATGGAGTGGGTAGATCAGCTGTAAAATAAATGATTATTGAATAAATGGCCATGATGGGAACCTTGGCCTGTCTTTTGTAGGAGAGATTTAGTAAAACCATCTCAAAGGCCTTGAATATTACAGAAAAAAAGCACTGGACATCCTCCTACAAAAGGAAGTGACAAAGAACCATACACTTCTCATAGCTTTTCACATCTGTCTCCTACTTCCTAAAAGTTCTCAGCACTTATAAACATTTAATGACAATCTCTAAGAAAGTTAATACATTTAATTTAAATGTATTTCTTCACAAATTGTAGAGTTTGTATTGGTTTTGTAACCTTCTCTTGATGATTTTCTATTTGCCAATTGCATTTACATAACCACAAAACCCCAATATTTCACATGCACCTGCACACAAACTTAGCATTTAAAAGCCACTTAGGAAATTAATTATTAAGAAATTAAAGTTGAGCAAGCAACTATTAGTAACATCCATCCAGATATTTTACTTATAGCCTGGTTAACTTCCACTATAATAAGGAAGCCAGGGCTATAATTTCTTTCTCTGATGGGATAATCGCTTAATTGCCTCTGACACTCAAATT
This sequence comes from Pipistrellus kuhlii, assembly GCF_014108245.1. NCBI lineage: Eukaryota > Metazoa > Chordata > Mammalia > Chiroptera > Vespertilionidae > Pipistrellus > Pipistrellus kuhlii. Next base: position 44,284,130 of record NW_023425438.1, on the reverse strand, counting down.
CTCCTCCATTCATTTCATGCAAAATTCTTCCAACTTTCCCAGCAGTTTCTCCCTATAGATTCTATGAAATAAAATTACTTAGTCAGTTAAATCAAAAGAAACACAGGTTTATGTGTTTATCTACTTAGTCTTCAAATGGGATATTGATGGTTTCGATAGATAGTCTCTGATGGAATTTGTCTTCTCCACTCTGCTTTGGTCTGAGTTTTGTTAATAAGACTTGAGATCAAGCTTTGAAAGTTAAACATGGACCAGGATAAAAATCATATCCTTACTATCAGGTTGGAAGAAAAGTTGGAGATAAACTGTTTATGCTTTTGCAGATTAGTCTGATGGCAAAACTAAAAGGGCAAGAAGAAAATTGAAAACAAGGGGATTGATTCTGCAGTTGAGGCCTTGAATAGAGAGAGAAAGAAGTCAAATTGAAGGGTCTAGTTGTGAGTTTCAGGACTAAGCAAAGATAGGCAAGATGCAAAACTTTGATTTGGAAAAAACATAGGAAACCAGAAGTCAGTCCCAGGGTATTAGAGAACTCTGAGTCTAATTGGCAGCAAAGGAAACTCAAATATAAAATGCTGCTGGCAAAACAATACATATATCTGTCCATTTATTCTTTCAACAAACATGTATTGATCACTTATAATGCACCAGTATCTATTCTCATCTTGAGGAATAATTTATATAGGTAGCTGAGTTCCATGCAGTTCCATGAGTTCATGAGGCTGTGATTCATATACTTATTTATTTCAGAGAAAGGAAGAAAGAGGGAGAGAGATAGAAACATCAATGATGAGAATCATTTATCAGCTGTCTCCTGCATGCATGCTACTAGGGATTAAGCCTGCAATCCAGGCATGTGCTCTGTCCAGGAATCAAACCATGATCTCCTGGTTCATGGGTCAATACTCAACCACTGAGACACACAGGCCCGGGCACGTACTGTAATTCTTTGTCAAGATTGATTTTTATACAAGGCAGGGCCTAGGTAGAGGTTTTTAATGAACTTGGGGAAGAAATGAAGAAGGCAGAGGTGAAAAATTGAAAAAAGATAAGACAATGCAGGCTGGACAAGGAATAGCCCTTTAGAAGTCTACCAATTATTGAGATAAAGTTTAATTTAGAGATTACTATGATCTCTGCCCATAATTCTCTAATAGAAGAACACATTTGGTAAAATTTATTAATACACTGCAGATGTTATTTCACTATTTTGGCTGTTTCTTATCTAACATTGTATAAGTGTGTGTGTGTGTGTGTGTGTGTGTGTGTGTGTGTTTATATAGCTTCACTTATCCCAAATACTTGTTTTTTCTCTCTTTCTCCACAAGATTTAATAATTGATTTGTCTGGAATATGTACATTAGATTGAATTTTAGTCTTCATTTCTGTCAATAATTTCTCATTTTATCCATATTCTTTTTATACTTTTTAGGGCATTTATAGACTAATTTTATAATTATTATTTTAAAATATATTTTATTGATTTTTTACAGAAAGGAAGGGAGAGAGATAGAGAGCTAGAAATGTCAATGAGAGAGAAACATCAACCAGCTGCCCCCTTCCCCCCACCCCCCGGGGATGTGCCCTCAACTAATGTACATGCCCTTGACCGGAATCGAACCCGGGACCTTTCAGTCCGCAGAACGATGCTCTACTACTGAGCCATACCGCTTTTGGCTAATTTTATAATTATTTTATTTATTATGCATACACATCTCCAAATAGAAATGAAAGATTTAATACTACTGAATATAGCAAATTGAACAACAACTTCTAAGTTCTGTGATGTGGATTTGAAACAAATGAGAGGGAAATTTGTGACATATAGTAGGATGGAAGATTTGCTTTTACAAATATACCTCTAATAACAAAATCCTATTGGCCAGCAAAACTTCATTCCTCCAATTAAGGGAGCTCTTAATAGATTTTGAATGTGCAACTGGAAGGTGGAGCAGAGCAGTTACATGGCCAGATGTGGTTTACAAAAGTATAAGAGGTAAGTAAATAGCATATATAACCATGATTTAGACTTATTTAGAAGGTCATACACTTAAATCTACACTTTAACTCTCAGCTTTCCAGGACAGACTTTTCAGAAAGAGAATGTGAAGGCAAAAGAGAAATTTGCTGATGGAAATATGATACATATGTGTTACAAACTTTTTAAAAGGTTCCCATCTTTCCTGAAATGAGGTGCCTAACTTTTCAGCAGTTGTAACTAGTTTTAGGCTCAGCAGTGCCCTCCAGGGTAAATATGCAGTAGCCAGCAATGCAGCTGTGTGGGGACCAAAGGATGGCTATTTATCACTTACTGATCCAAGTAGTACACAGAGGTTATAATCAATCTGTACCTTTTAGCACACACCAGGACATTAGAATTTATTCCCACGGGAAACACGCTGCAGGATGACTGCTTTTTAAACAATTATGAGGTACAATTTTATCCAGAAGTAAAAGAAAGTACCAAAAGGATGGAGAGTGATTGTAAGGATAAGTATATTTTAACTAGAGGCCTGGCACACAAAGTTCATGCATGGGTATGGTCCCTAGGCCTGGCCTGAGATCAGGGCCATCTTCTTCAGCAGCAAGCAGCCAGCCCCGCCCCTCCCCCACCTACCCTCAGTTCCCCATTCACCATCAGGCAATTGGAACTTGCCAGTCAAGGGGAGAAACAAAGAGGTTGGCTGTTTCTGCCCATGTGCCAACCCCGACCCCCACCGCAAGTTGCCCTCTGTGTGTGGGGCGACTGTCAGGGTGGAGGTCTTGGCCTGATGCCCTCTGCATCTGCCACCACCCACCTCCAGTTTCCTGTTCCCCATCAGGTGATCAGAGCCTGTTGGCTGGGGGAAGGGACTGAGAGGTTGTCTGGCAGGCCCCCATTCAAGTGATCAGGATCTGCAGGCTGGGGGGCAGTTCCTACGTTGAGCTTCTGCCCTCTGGTGGTCAGTGCACATCATAGCAACCAGTAATTCTGCCCTTCAGTCAATTTGCATATTACCCTTTTATTATATAGTATTATTATATAGGATCACTATAACAAGAATGTATTTAGCTGTGTGCATATATAAGTATTGTAGGATAATACAAAATAACACAAAGAGAAATTAGTTTTATATGCCTGAAAAATAAGATAATTGTTTAATCAATGACCAAGTCTAATAAGAGGGGATATTTTTATGACATTCACAAATGTTCTCAATTTTGGTCTTCTCTTCCATTGTAGTTATACATATACAGATATACATCAAGAATATTAACAGAAAAAAATCCATTTTAATACTTTTATAATTTTTTTAGTGTATGCCATGAATTTAAAAATTTTTAAATCTTGTTTTAATGTTTCACTACTGAGTAAATTCAGTTTAATGTTTCACACTGTTTAAATGATTATTGTTTATTTTAAGTAATTATTATTTTATTATTTTTTATTTTTTTACTTTTATTTCTCTTATTTCTCCTTAAAAAAAAGTAATAATCTAAAATTTTATAAAAGTAAAAAGGCCCAGAAATTATATGGAGGAGAAGGCATAAAATTAATCAGGGAGGATGATCAATATGGAGAGGCAGAAGCAGGCAGCAGTGCCTGGGAGCAGCAATGCCTCAGAAGGACTTAGCCAGTGTCCATGGAAAACTGATATAGAGCTTTGAAAGTCAGGCAGAAGTACAAACAAATTGGGTCAGAAAATTATGAACCCAGGAAAGCAATCATTTTTGGTAGTCATCATGAAAAAGTGTTATCAAATGTGCTCAAATAAGAAAATACTGCAAAAATGGCAATAGAGGAAAGAAAAATAGACTACTTCTCATATATATATTGTCCAACTATCTGACCAGTAGCTATGATGCACAATGACCACCAGGGGACATATGCTCAATGCAGGAAATGCCGAACTGTGATGACATGGCAGTGGTGGTTCTGAGGTGACACACCCCAGAACCAGAGAGGAAGGAGCCTGATTCCAGGGTGCATCACCCAAGAACCGCCCTCTTGAAATCAGGGACCCCTTGGGGGATGTCAGAGCCAGTTTTAGCTCAATCCCAGCAGGTCAGGCAGAAGAACCCTACCAGCTGGAGGGACCCCGCTCACTTCACAGAGATGCCCTTTGAGCCTTGGTGCTGCCCCAGGAGTGGCCAGCTGAGGAAGGACTGTGGAAGTTGCCTCCAGGTCATGTCTGGCCCATCTCACCCAGTCCCACCTCACTGGCCACCTTTTAATTGATATCCTTGCACCAGGGCACTAGTATGACTATAATTTGGGGGTGTAAAATATTAACTTTGAATTATATTATAAATAAATGGAATCCAGACAAACATCACATAGCAACATTTCTAGAAACAATGAATCTCATGTACACTGGTGGATGCATAGATAATAATGGGCCTGAAAAATTCCAATACACTGTTATAATGTGTTTGTGTTTTAGGCTAAATGTTATCACAAAGGAGCGACAATGTTAAAAGTGACAATATTAAAGTTTACAAAGTATAACAGCTAAAAATGGTATAATAAGCATAGGCTAATTTATCATTGAAGTAAAACTATACTTTCAGAAGTGTAATGTAGCCCAAGTATACAGTGTTTATAAAGTAGTGTACACTAATGCCATAGGCTTCACATTCACTCATCACTCACTCATTGACTCATCCAAAGAAGAAGTTACCAGTCCAAAAGTGCTCCTGGTAAGTGTCCTACACACGTATGCCATTTTTAATCTTTTACACTAACATTATTACTGTGCCTTTCCTGTGTTTACATATGTTTAGATCCATTAATATTTACCATTGTAAATATTACTGAATATGATATTCAGTTCAGTAACATGGTTCCCAGGCTTGTGGTGTTGAAGCAATATACTTTTATTTCTCTCATTCCTCCTCCCCTTTAAAAAACCCATCTGAAATTTTATAAAAATAAAAAGGCCCCTTGCCGGGACCGGTTTGGCTCAATGGATAGAGCGTCGGCTTGGGGACTGAAGGGCCCTGGGTTCGATTCCGGTCAAGGGCATGTACCTTGCTTGTGGGCATATCCCCAGTAGGGCGTGTGCAAGAGGCAGCTGATCGATGACTCTCTCTCATTGATGTTTCTAACTTTCTATCTCTCTCCCTTCCTCTCTGTACAAAAATCAATAAAATATATTTAAAAAAAATAAAAATAAAAAGGCCCAGGAATTATAAGGAGGAAAAGGCTTAAAATGAATCAGGAAGAATGAACAATATGGAGAGGCAGAGGCCAAGGTATGAAGTAAGCCATATAACTTAGGTTTGAGTAAGTATATTCTATGATGTTTCAAACAATGATAAAATTATGTAACACATTTCTCAGAACATATCCCTGTCATTAAGTGATGCGTGACTGTAATACACTATTTAAGTATGGGTTATTGTATGCCTGGATTCATTACTGGAAAACCAGTCAATGTAATGAAAATGAAAGAGAATGTGTTACACAGAATACCATAGGTGTGAAGTAAGCTATATGACCTAGGTTTGTGTGAAGGTGTGAACAAAGCTATATGACCAAGGTTTGTGTAAGTATATTCTATGAAGTTCAAACAATGACAAAATTATGTAACACATTTCTCAAGACATAGCCCTGTCATTATGTGATGCATGACTGTAATACACTATGTAAGTATGGGTATGCTTGGATTCATTACTAGAAAATCAGTTAATGTAATGAAAATGAGAGAGAATGTGTTACACAGAATAGCACAGGTCCAAATTGTGTCACTTATGCTAAAGCCAAATCTACATTTAAGACCTAATTGAACCGCTGTTTCAGCCTTTCCCAAAAATATAATCTTAATCAACTAGTCTGGGATTTTCTGGCCAACGCCAATGAGGTAATTTGTCACTTGGGCTCTCTCCACTTACCCCCTCCCCATTAGAAAGAAGAGGCTATTGACATCATCTATAAAGGTATATCTTTAGTATTTCCTTTCCCCAAAAAATGTCCTGGCCTAAAAATGTCTAAAAATAACCCTTTCTTTTCCTTTGATAATAGCTCCCTTACCCCAGGCTCATGATAGAAAGAACAGACTGATGGGAGGAGGAATTTTGGGGCTAGATGAGAAGGTGAAGTGATTAAGCAACAAATAAAAACCATCATACCTCATAGACACAGACAGCAGTTTGGTGAATACCAGCTGGGGAGACGGGTGTGTGAAGATAAAATAGGGGACATGAGGGATAGATAGTGATAGGAGGAGACATGACTTTGAGAGGTGAACACAGTACAATATACAGATGATGTATTATAAAATTATCTATTTGAAACCTATATGATTTTTGTTAACCAATGTCCCCCCACTAAATTCAATTAAAAATTAAACAGGGGAGTGCGGGGATGAGCTAAAGCTGTCTGGAATCTAGGTTGTGGGCTATAATTCCAGGATCAGGGAACCAGTAGATAATATGATATGAGTGAATCCAGGCCAAGAGGTCAGTTCAAGACAGGAAGAGAGCTGCTAAAAGCTTGCAGTGTGGTACATTAGCAATTATTAGTTAGAATATGGTTCAATAAATGATATACTTGAGTCAGACTCTGAACGTGGGAAAATCTATTTCACTAAATCAGGATTCCAGCATTGCCATTTAAATCTCGGAAGTTGCTTGGCATTTGTAAAGCAGAGCCCTGATTGAGCAGATTTGACAAGGTCACCTGGTACAGGAAAGGCAGCTTAGGAATTAATTAAAGGAAGTGGTTCTCAAATTTGATATGCATAAAAACCACCTGGGGAACTATTTTTGCAAAAGGAGTTCTTAACCTTAACTGTACATTATTATCATCGGTGGAGTGTTTAAAAAGAACCCATGCCCAGGTCACACTCCAGACCAATTAGACCAGACTCTCTTGGGTTGGGACCCAGACATCACTATTTTTAAATCTCTTATAGACCAATGTTCAGCCTTGAATGACATCCGGTGTTTTAAAAGAGAAAGATCCCTGGAGAGTGTGATTCAGGAAGGCCAAGTCCCTTGTCTTTTTACCTTGTGACTGGTACATATTTCTCATACAGATACATGGAGGGATCCATTTTTTAAAGTCTGGTTTTAAAACATAGTATCGATATAATTTCAGGAAAGATTCTTAGAAACAAATAATACTACATGAACTATTTGAACCTATACTTTACAATAATCCCAATGTAAGTCTTCAACAGTTAAAACATCCCATTTTGGGAAAGGGATGTATATCATTAGGAACAAGTTTATAAGGCCACTTCCCAAAGAGCAATGATTTCTGTCTACAGTGATTTCTTCCATGTATACACTTGTATACTTGATGAGGTTATGATTTTTTAAAAATATATAGCTTAATTGATTTCAGAGAGGAAGGGAAAGGGAGAGAGAGATAGAAGCATTAATGATGAGAGAGAATCATTGATCAGCTGCCTCGCAAGCCCACTAATGGGGTTGGAGCCCACAACCCAGGAATGTGCCCCGACCAGGAACTGAACCGTGACCTCCTGATTTATAGGTGGGGCAGGTTATGCTTTGACTAGTGTAGTTTACATATACTTCACACTCAGTTTCCTCCTTTTGTAGAAACATGTTAAATTATTGTAGAATAATACATTTTTTACAATTGTGACAATTAATGAGCCAATGTGTCACTGCTTTTTACCTATTGCCTTTTGTTGTTTGCATCAGGATACATTACATTTAGTTGAATCATGTCCTCTGGCTCCTGACTGACATAGTTTCTCAGATTTTGTTCTTGAGAGTTTTTAGGGGTACTGATCAGGTCTTTTGTAGGATGTTTCACTGTCCAGTTTAAATTTTTTAAATTAGACTATGCAATATAGATTTAGGGGAAAAAGACCTCAGAAGTAGAGGGCCATTTCTATCATCATATCAGAATATAAAGTAATTATAATAGACCTTGATCACCTGGCTGAGGTAGTGTTGTCAGGTTTCTCCACTGCAAATCTGCTTTTTTCCCTCTCTTTCCATAGAGTGTGTCTATACTGTGCTCATTGAGCGAAGTCACTATGAATGCCTATACCAAGGGGTAGGGGAATTATGTTCTCTTTTCTTGAGATTAGAGTATTTCCATATAGTATTTATAATTCTTCTGAGATTCATCTCTTCTTCCTTATTTATTTCTGTATCTGATCACTTACTTATATTAATATAAGAAGTCATGTATATTTATTTTGTACTTTAAGGTATAATCCAATACTATTTCATTTCTTTTGTTTCTCGACTTTTTCTAACTTTGGGCATTGGGAGCACTTTCAGTTGGCTTTATATACCTGTGACATACCCTTATCAATATACAGTTGGGAATTTTTGCTTTTGAGCACTCTGCCAACATTCTGGCATTAAAAAATGCTACCAATTTGTCTTATATTTTTTCCCTTAACCCTAGAAACAGCCAGAATCAGTCATTTCCCAAGGATACTTTATTTTCATTGGAGGATGAATTAGAAACCAATATCTAGATGCTAAGTGTGCTCATTATTGGAGTGTTGCTGTTTGTAGACTTTGTCAGTTGATACATCAAGAAAATAGATGAGGTGTTTATATTAATTCATACAAATACAAATATCTATAAAAATTTCTATATGTAACCACATGTATCTATATGAAGCTACTCATGAGTTTATACTAATAATAGAGGTCTGGTGCATGAATTTGTGCAACAGTGGAGTCCCTTGGCCTGGTCTGTAGGATCAGGCCAAAACTGGCTTTCCAACATCCCCCAAGGTGTTCTGGATTGTGAGAGGGCACAAGCCAGGCCAAGAGACTCCACTGGTGCATGATCAGGGCTGGGGAGAGATGCAGGAGGTTGGCCAGCAGGGGAGGGATTGTGGGAGGCCTTCAGGGTGACTCTGGCCTGCTTCACTCAGTCTCTATAGGCCAAACCTCATCAGGAAGCACAACTACTGGCCTGAGTGTCTGTCTTCTGGTGGTCAGTGCATATCATAGTGACTGGTCGACTGTTCAACTGTCTGCTCCCTGGTGGTTAATGCATGTCATAGTGAGCAGTTGTGAGGCCTTAGCATATCATTAGCATATAACATTTTGATTGATTGAATGGATGACCAGACAACTGGACACTTAGCATATTAGGCTTTTATTATATAGGATCTCCAATTTGAATTTATCAGCACACAGGTCATTATAGCCTCTCCCCCTACCTATACATTCCCACTTCAACAGAAAAAACCTGACTCTACCATCCAGCATTCATGTACTTAAGTTCCAATTCCACTCTGCATGTATAATGGTTTCAGAATTGTTAGTTCATAGTGGAAAATAATTTTATCAACTGGAGTACATTGCTTATGTGTATTTTCAATAGCTTTCCATCTTACATGCCATTCATTTCCAAAGTTAATTAGGTCAGCATCTTATTCTTATCATCCTTTAACAATATTTTATATATTTATAATTATTATTTTTTTTACTTTAAAAAATATATTTTATTGATTTTGTACAGAGAGGAAGAGAGAGAGATAGTCAGAAACATCGATGAGAGAGAGACATTGATCAGCTGCCTCTTGCACACCCCCTACTGGGGATGTGCCTGCAACCAAAGTACATGCCCTTGACCAGAATCGAACCTGGGATCTTTCAATCAGCAGGCCGATGCTCTATCCACTGAGCCAAACTGGTTTCAGCTATTTTGTTTTTTACTTTTTTATTTATTGATTTTAGAGAGGGAGGAAATGAAAGGGGGGAGAGAAAGAGAGAGAGAGAGAGAGAGAGAGAGAGAGAGAGAGAGAGAGAGAGAGATATTGATTTGTTGTTCCACTTATTTATGGATTCATTGGTTGATTCTTGTATGTGCCCTGACCAGGTATCTAACATTCAACCTTGGCTTATCTGGCCGACACTCTAATCAACTGAGCTACCTGGCCAGGACCCTTTATAACATATTTAGAATCAATTTCCATATTCTGCATTATATTGTAGGATTCTCAGAACTTTTATTTTTTTAATGTATATGTATCTGAAAGTTTACTGTTTGTGCTGCATAGTTCTGTAGGTTTTGATAAATGTTTAATGTGTTATATTTGACATTACCGTATCATACAGTAAAATTTCAACACCATGAAAAGTTCTCTGTATTTCAGCATTTTACCTAACAACTCTTATCTCTGTTGAATCTCTGAAACACTGATTTCTGGACACTTATTTAGGGCTTTGTAATCCCAGGTGTTGCATGTACTTTCTCTTGATCTTGCCAGACAACTAGTAGCTGCCTAGATCTCATCTTCATCTCTCCACTCTCACACTCAACTTGTCTAATGTATACTTTCTGAGCTTTTATTTCCAATTAGGGAGCTCGAACTTTCCATTGATCATCCAATTTGTTTGCAACACTTCTGTTTGTTCCCCTGCTACAGGTTTTCCTGTCAGAACATCAGGGTTTTGTTTTCCTTCAATAAAGCATTGTCATATTCATCCTCACCTGCTTTTATTTCTTCAGAAGGAGGTGGTTAATTCCTTGGCTAACTTTATTACCACATTTTCAAGATATTCTGCCAAAGGTTAAAATTGCTGGATGCTTGGCTAGAAGAAATGAGGGCTTTCCATGCTGATAGTCTCAAGACTCTCCAACCATAATTTGAATTATTCATATTCTCATTTTCAGGATCTGACTGTTCAAAGGCTTTTTCAAAGTGTACCTTCAAAATTGGCACATATACCCTTATTTCTGCTGCACCGGCTTTCATATTATTAGGGCAGAGATTCCAAAGCCTTGCTAACCCATTTCCCATCAGACTCTTTGTGCTGGGTCCTTTCCCTGTGAAAACTTCTGCTACTGTTCTCTTCCATATTACTCTCATCAGCTTGGTAGCTGATGTTTTTCCTTTGTAAAACTTGATCAGACTTTACTTTTCCATGAGTTTCAGTTTTCTTCAGTGTTTAATGCTCTGCCCTCTTTGAAAATATTTCTCCATCAGGTGGGTTTTTAGATAGTACTAAATAAACTGATTTTGTAGTATCTTCAATCCAGAGTGATTGCTCATTAGTTGAAATATAGTTTGAATTTGACCTGTCTCTTGAAAACATTGAAATAAGATGAGATCCTGATATAGGATGTGTCATTGAAAGTTACTATTGCACAATTGTAAGCCCATCAATTTTCACTTGTTAAACATTTTGCAGCCGAGATCGGTTTGGCTCAATGGATAGAGCGTTGGCTTGGGGACTGAAAGGTCCTGGGTTCGATTCTGGTCAAGGGCATGTACCTTGGTTGCGGGCATATCCCCAGTAGGGGGTGTGCAAGAGGCAGCTGATCGATGACTCTCTCTCATCGATGTTTCTAACTCTCTCTCTCTCCCTTCCTCTCTGTACAAAACAATAAAATATATTTTAAAAAAACAAAACAAAACACATTTTGCAAAATATACATGTTCTGCTGTTTTTAATTCTACCACCTTTTATCTTGAGGACTGAGTATCAAGCAATTGATAACTCTTGAAACAGCTAGAATTTCTGAATACTAAAACAACAACAACAACAACAAAAACATTTCCATGAAATCTCATAGCATTGCACAGGGTTGTGAAGTAATTCTGAAGTGAAGTGACCAGGATTTTCAAAACAGATTGCAATCAACTGGGATGGAGCAAGATGCTGGGGCTTCATCACCTGCCATTTCACTTTCTTCTACACCCATCCTTCTTCCCTGTCTTCAGTGTGCCTCTGACTCAAGGTGCTCTCCTGCTCATTGGTACTGAAAACAGTGACATTTTCCAGATTAAACTGACTCTACCAGTAAGGTACTGATTCCTTGGGTAAAGGGAAAAACCTGGTCAAACATATTTGATTTCATCTACAGAAGAGTGTATTTGGGATTTTGATAATATTATTAAGAAATCAATGCACATGCATAGTAAATAATTTTCACAGCAGAATAGAATGTATTTGAGCTTCAGATAGCAATATTTTTCCCACAAAAGTAAATACTGTGTCATATTGATCCAAAGGAAGACAATCCTAACAACACAAAAGGTGTAGATTTAGTGCAAATATCTTAGTTACTTCCTCAGTAGCAAGATAAACAAAAGCTACAATTGTGGAAAGTGATTGATTACCTCTAAGCAACCAGGTAATTATATGACTTGAGGTCATAGACAATGATAATACACACTAACACTGAGTAAGAAGAAATTGAAATGAAAAAGTCCTACAATGTACAATCTTTGCATAACTATATTGTTACAGAATTTACCATGTGACCGAAAAATACACAGGAGTACCCAGAGATACAGGAAAATCCCATTTATTTCCAGATGTACAGTACTTGTACTGTGACTTAGGGGATCTTATTTCCAAATCCTGAGCAAACCAATGTGGAGGAAGTTTTCTCTTTATACCCTTTGGTTTCTTTGTCCCCCGAATAACAATCAGACTTCCAGACCTTTTGTGGACTTTGGAAAAAGCCCTGTGTTTTGGGATGGGGGCCATGAGACCACACCTAAAGGCCTGGCCTGGCACCAGCACTGATAACCTTCTCTAGGGGTTGTGTATTGTTTATGGTTTATGGCCCCTGTAAAATGTGAGTATTTAGGTAAACAAGTCTTGCAAGACCAGATAATGAAGGAAGGGGCAGTGATTAAACTATAGGCTAATAGGAATGTGCATTAGGGATACTAATTAATTAGGTACAGAGTCAGGCTGCTGGTCTTCCCCCCAAAAATGTCTTATTTTCCTCATCAATATGACAATATTATAGTATAGAGAAAATTGAAAATAAATGACTATTCCAGCCACACATTTTTAAAAAGCTTGTACACTCTGTAATGATGTACTGCTTTATATTTTATCAAGAATATTTAATTCTCAGAAAACCCTAATTGAAAAGATAGGTTGTCTTATTGTCACTGTATTAGGAATGTGGAAATCAAGCTCATAGAAACAAATTTGGTGCCTCAGCCACAGAATTGGTACATAATCGATCTAGATACTGGCCTTTGAGCTTAAATTTCAAGGCTATTTTTCAGAATTTTCTGAGTCTGGAAAAAAACAAAAGGCAGGATATAAGGAGAAGCAGCAGAAAAGTCTTGATGTGTTAGTCCCCTTCTAAGTATTGGACTTTAAAAAACTATGCTGAGCTATTCCTATCGCCATTTAATTCCTCCTTATATAGTTTCCTAATCTGTAAAATGGGTAAAAGTTTTTGTTTTACATGTGACTGGAGGATGCCATTGGCATTTATTTTTCAGAGGCCAGGGGAATTCTGGCACAGTCAATTGCTGATTCCCATCGTGGATCTAGCTACCTATGACTGAATTGGTTTTTAATATAGTATCTGAATACAGTAGGTATTCAGAAAGCATTTACAAAATAGAAGATGTGAAGTCCAATGAGATCTATTGATTTGTTAAGCAAAAGAATTTGCAGTCATACTTGACAAACCTTTTTAAGTTTCAGTTTTTAAGGGATTATTAGCACATTTCTGATTAATTTGTACTTGTTATTCTCTACTACCAACACATTAGAATGGCTTCTTGTCTCACTACATTTTATTATACTACTATTTCAAAAGCTTACTTTTTTATTTTTATTTTTTGCTCTCTTTGTTTTTCTTTTTAAATAGTGAGTCATGTGTGAAAAGGTGCTGGTAATTTCAGAAATTTACAAATGCCTTCAGACCTTCTAGAAGTTGACATGAGGTTTATATTGTAAATGACCTTTAGCTGACTTCAACCAGGACAGACAGAAAACATGGCAGCTGAAGTCTCCCACTCTGTGTTCAGCTCTTATGCCATCTGTGTCCCTGCTAATGTCTAATGGAATTATTGTCATCTTCTGTTTGAAAGGGTCAACAAAGTCTCAGAAATTCTCCACACAGAGAATTTTCGGCAGTCCTTGTCTTTAAAAAAAAATTATTGGCTTTTTACAGAGGAAAGAAGAGGGATAGAGAGTTAGAAACATCAATGAGAGAGAAACATTGATCAACTGCCTCCTGCACACCCCCTACTGGGGCTGTGCCCACAACCAAGGTACATGCCCTTGACCAGAATCGAACCTGGGACCCTTTCAGTCTGCAGGCCAATGCTCTTATCCACTGAGCCAAACCGATTAGGGCCACTCCTTGTCTTTTTAACTTCTTTAATCAACAGATACTGAGTGAACATCATAAGGGTTTTCCCCAATGCCATTGAACTAATTCCCCATGAGTTTTCTCCTCTTTTCCAAGTAACCGGATGATGCATTATATATCTAATAAACCCATTTTCACACTACATTATGAATGCATCAAAACAAAACAAACAGCTTCTTCAACCAAAATGAAGGAATCTAGGGGAGATTTCATGGCTGTTTCTTGCTTTCTGTTTCACATAATGCTTTATAATAATGTGCTGGTTTTTTCTTGAGCTCATATTATAGTTATGCTATATATTATTTTGCTCATTTTCTACCCAAGAAAACAATAACAAAATGTTTTCATTTCTGTGAAGCAATAACCACAGCCTCACTGGTTCTAGCACTGAATCAAATTGTATCACTCCATTTTGGGGGTCTTAATTTTGGGGACCTTACTCTGGAGAAAAATATTGAAAATGCTAGAGTGCCGCAGATTTAAATGCAGTATTACTTAGAATAATGCATTTCTGCTGGAGAAATCACCTTTATTTCAGCAAAACAATCACATAATCTCAGATATTGGTAAAATCTACTGCAAAGCTTGTCATTTACTTATGTTAACGTTCTCACAAATGGCACCAATTTAATTTGGGGAAAGGGAGGGGTCGGTAAGAAGGAATCTATGGGTCTGGCTGCATTTTTGTATGAAAGAAGTACCTTTCTGTTCTCTTTTCTTCTTCCTCTTGGAAAATTCATTTTCTGTGATGCACTTTGGCATCAATTGATATCTTCTACAGATGCTAATGCAGAAAGATTACCAAGGAAGGCATTTTCCTCCAGGGGAATCACAGAAGCACAGGTGGCGTGGTGGCTCAGATGCTCCCACTCCTCTCCCTCCTAAGGCACAAGTTCCTCCTCCCGCTTCCCACCCAGACTCACTCCTGTTGGTTTATTTTGTCTTCAGACCCTCATTCAGGGGAAAACTTAGGTAATTACACATGTACCATTGCCACTGCTTTAAGGAAAGCATTGGCAAACAATAGCTCAAGTGTCAAATCTAGCACATTTGTGTATGGCTCATGAATAATAAATTGATTTTAGAAATGAACATCTGTGATCAATTAGATATATGGAACACTCATTTTTAAGCCCAATTGAGTAAAATGGTATTTCCCAAAAAAGAATTTTATTTTCTTTATTTGTAAACTTATATCAAGAAAAATTTTGACTCAATTCTTATTATACTTTTAATGAATTATTACAAACTTGACAGCTTAAATCCACCCACATTTAGTATCCCACCACTCCGTAGGCCAGAAACCTAGGTGTGCTCAGGTAAGTTCTCTGCTCAGGGTCTCAGAAAGTCGCAATCAAGATGTCCACCAGGCTGGACTCTTGAAGCTCTGAAGAATAATCCTCTTCCAGCGTTTTCAGGTTTTTGGCCAAATTCAATTGTTAATTCCATCATTTCTTCTTGATTTACTATTAGCATTTTTTCTAAAAGATAAAAGATAAATTTTCTTGTAGTATCATCTATCTATCTATCTATCTATCTATCTATCTATCTAATTAGCACTTCCATAATTGATAATTAGTTTGAAATCTTTTCATGAACATTGGTCATTTGAATTTTGCCTTTTCAGTCTCATGTGTTATCTATCTTATTCATTGGTGGGTGTTGTAGTCCCATTCATGCTAATGTTTGGGAGTACTTTATATAATCTTAATATTAATGAGTTATATTTTGCACATTTCGTGCATTTCCTAACTTCATTTCCTTTGCAATGTACATAGATGCTCAATTTTTCCATAACCATTTAATATAGGACCTAGCCTTCCTCCAGAAGTCTACAGTGTGTAATACCACCTGTCACATGTCAAATGTGTATAAAAGCCTGAGTTTCCGAGTCTTTGTGTCTACATGAGTTTTCAATTCTTTTGTATAAAAGACAAGAGTTTCTCAGTTTTTCTTTTCTCCCCCTTAGATGGGACATGACCTCTAAAGTTGCCTGGAATTGGGTATTTTTCTTCCCCAGTTAGATATTATCAGGTCAGTTTTGACAATACATCTGCTAGTTAGGCTTTAGATAATCAGTATTTCCTGAGGACACAATGCTCTGGTATATTTCAAAATTGCTGCTTTTTCTCCTTCCCCTGCTGGAAGTATAAGGGATTTTTCTCTGATGTGAACTGTGGAAACCTAGTTGAACTCCTAATCATAAATCTTACAATACTATTGAAGAACCCCTGTCACTGGGTCCTATGGGGTTTTTAATTCTCAGACCCATCCACACTGAGCCTCAGGCAGCCATTCATGAATTTCAGTTAAGGCCATGGTTCTCCTGGCAGGGTCTGTGTGTGAGTCCATGGCCCAGGAAGCTCTGACTCCAGTCTTGGGGGCAGTGTTTTGCCCTGCATCCTACCCTCTGTTATTGATCGGAGAATTGTTGATTTTTTTTTTTTATCAGTCTGCTTAGCTTTTTACTTGATTTTAAGGACAGAGTAACAACTTCCAAGCTCCTTATGTAAAGAAATGGAAACCTGTTTAGTTTGTTTTTTAGCCTCAAAGTCTGTTGCATTTTATCAAAAGCTATTTTTTTCCTACATAAATTGAGTTTATCATACACTATATGCACCTGCTAAAGAACAAAACTCAACTGAATAAATTTAAAGTTCTAGTAGGCTTTATCAAGGTGTGGACGAAAAAAGGGGGTGCATACAAAACCTGACAAGCTCAGGGGAGGTCTACATGGCAGGCCTTACCAACTCAGAGACCTAAAGTGACCACATAAGATAATCTGAAATGAAAACGTCTTAACTAAAAGTGAGCTATGGGGATAGTCACTTCATAGGCCGGTATCTTTCTTGACAAAGGTCAACCTTTATCTTAACTAAGCCTGTTACTTATTTTTGCATCTATGATACCATACCTTAGGAATAATTCCCTATTTTTCAGACCCCTCAAGGCACTTGTTACCCTCATGCTAGTGAACTTATAGAAAATACAGTGTAGTTACAGAAAATGATGGTGCCAGAGGCAATATATAGTTGAAGAGCAAAAAAAATAAAAATAAAAATAAAAATGGCAAAGCTGCATGGAAATATTTACCTCCCTAGAACATTATGCATGTTGAGGAAGGCAAAACATGATCAGAAAGTCATAAATTAATGCATAACTTAGATCACACATTATCAAAAAAATAAGAATAAAAGGAAAGTGAGGTAGACAGTATGAAGAATATTACCTTAAAGACGTGATTGTAGACCAGGGAAAGAGAAGATTCTTAAAATCTAGAGGTTTTCAACAATCTCACATGCTATCTAGCCATTATTCATTCATAGTTGCAAAAATCAGCATAAGGAGAGAGAAAAAAATAGCATGAATGGTTTTTATTTTACTACTTGGAACTATAATATAGAATTCAAGAGTCCCATATGTGTTTTATGGAATTGCTTATTTTCTATCTTAGGAATTTTTATTGAAGCAAAAAGCTAGTATTGATTTACTCATTTTGGGAGACAGGCACTGAGAGATTTGTTAGGGTTGTTTGGGATAAAAATACAAGATATAGTGGCCCTGGCCAGGTGTCTGTTGGTTAGCACGTTGTCTTGATGTAACAAGGTTATGGTTTCAATCCCCACTCAGGGCACATACAAGAGCCAACCAATGAATGCATAAAAATAAGTGGAACAACAAATCAATCTCTCTCTCTCTCTCTCTCTCTCTCTCTCTCTCTCTCTCGCTCTCTCTCTCTCTCTCTCAATCTCTCAATCTCTCACAAATCAATAACTTCAAAAATGAAATAAAAATACATATTAGCTCAGCAGCCTAATTTTGATTTTTAAAGGTTTTAGCAGTTTTTAATCATAGCATGTAACATAAACATCTAAGGGCACTATGTAAAGTAATGAAAAATCGCTAATGTTGAACATGTGATATATGATAGGGGGCTAACAATACTGGAGGCAATGACAAAAATATAGTGCTGGCTGAAACTTCTACTATTGGCTCACATGATATCAGCCATTGCCATTATGGCCAGTGAGAGAATGAGGCACTTCATAATTTAAAAGAAGAACAAGTTTCAGAATCCAGAGAATAACCAGAAATCCTAGGTTTCAAGATTTGGGATCTAGAATTCTGGCATAGATGACTTCATAACAGTATGATAAAATCACCAAGCTTAAAGAAAACACTCATATCAGCATTAAGATAATGAACATGGACATAGTTAATGTTATGCCCCATCACAATTAAACTAAATGGACTAAGAGTGGCTAAAATACTTTAAAGTTTTATTCCACATTCAGAAATGGTGTGGAAAATATATTGATAATGTGAGGCATCCATAGATCCAACTGACAGTGGTAGAGGAAATATAAAGATGGCAAACTATAAGCCAATAATTATAAAAGCCCAATAAATTTACATGACTTGCATTTTTTGCCAATTCTGATTACTGTCTATTAATACAGACAAGCCTCATACTCTCTTTAATAAAATAATTAACATTTTGATTGATTAGTGTTATTATTTCTTAGCAAAACTGTTCTTCCTAATCCTTCCCTCCAAATTGCCTTCCTATATAATTTGATGTATCATCAATTACATCTGCTAAAGCAACTGATTCCAATGCTCTTCCCTTTTACTCTCTTACTAGAGAAGATTTCATAGAGTAAGGGAGATGGGTAGAGAGAAAGAAACATCAATGAGAGAAAAACATGGATTGCTGTCTCCTGCATGCCCCCTACCAGGGATTGAGTCAGGAACCCAGGTGTGTGCCCCAACCAGGAATTAAACCTATGACTTCTTGATTCATGGGTCGACACTCACCAACTAAGCCATATCACTCAGGCTCAGCAGCTATATTATTAACATCATTTGCATGCTTAGTATCTTAGGTTTGGGTCTTTCTTCATTAGATTAGCAATTTTCAACCAGTGTGCTGCAAGAATTTTTAGAATATGCAATTCCTACTTAATTAGGGGCAATGACTACTTTCCCCTAAGATTGTCAGATTAAAATATGACAGTAGCCAACATAACATTAGTCATCCAGTGTGAATGTCCTGTCTTGAACCATAAATATATGTCATATGATAAAGTTGCATATTATCTTACTGGTCACATCATGTAATAAGGTTGTGTCTGATTGGCTACTTGGTACCAGAATTCCTGATATACAAGTACAGGCACCTGATTGTTAAAAATTTACTTCAGAGCAAAAAGGGTAGAAAATTACATTGTTTTTGTAAACCAATCAAAATCATAACATTTTCAGATCATAATATATATATTGGTGTGCTGCAGAATTTTAGTAATTAGTTTATGTGAGCCATGAGATGAAAATGGTTGAAAATCGCTGTCCTGGATGAATGACTAGGGCAGATATTAACTCTATTTTGGATCATGAAAACAAGAATGTGTGAGGCCCAAGAGCAAAAATCAGTGCAATGCAATGGCTGAGTTCTTTAAAAAGGGGCCAAAAAACATCAATAGAGAATCATACATAAAAGATGCAGAAAATGAAAGTCAGATATAAAAAACAACTCTCTCTCTCTCAAGACCACCTTGGCTTCATTATCACATCATGGGAGGGTAGGAGGTGATTTTGTCAATAGCCATCTTATCCTGTGTGCCCTGCGTGTTACACATCGCCGTGTCTTCCTGGTAGTGGATGTCCCCAGATTACTCCTGATATCCTTAGACCTGTATCTATTCAGAATACTGGCATTTGTTTTTATGTCAGTAGGTATATATATTATTGTTTTAAGCTTTTCTTCCCACCAAGTCTTGTCTCCTCTATTGTGCTTCCATTAAATTTTATCACCTTAAGACGTCCCCAAAACCTTCCCAATTCACTGTTGAGCACTCTCTGGAAGAGACCAACATTGGTAAGAAAAGCCATATTTATCCTTTCCTCCATCCAAAAATACTGAGCATAGATGGCTACGAGTATATTAAGTGCATGTGAGAAAATATTTCTATTAATATGAGGATTCTCAGAGCTTTTCACTATTCTGAGCCCTTTGGGGCTTCCCAATGACCTGTTAATAGCATTTTCCAGACAATGTGAACAAGTCAAAGCTGTGAAGTGAGCTTTGTGTGCAAAGGAAATAGCTGGGGGAAGTCTGGATTGTTCTGTGAATTTCCAAATGTTCAGAAAAGCCTAAGTCATGAGAATCAAAAGTTTCTATGTAGCAAAAGCATAAGGATCAGGGTTTTAAAGATCTTTTAAATTGTATATCACAGTACTAAGCTATTTCCCCACCTACTGAGAATGTTATAAACAAATGCAATTAATCCTAGAGCTCAAAGGAAATTTAAGGTTCGGTTTTAGTTGGTCTGCATTATAACAAGTGCACATGGAATTTCTTAGGGTTAAATTGTGATAATCTGTAAGTATATTAGAACTTCAGCATCAGAAAGCTCATACATTTGGGCAATAGCAGGTAGTTTCATGGAATTGATGGGACTGCAGCTACTGTCTGAATGAGTAAATATTAGTTGTGTGAATGGAAGGGAAAAGGTAATACTAGGTTTGCAATCAGCATGAACACAGGCAGAGTGTGGGAGAAAATGTATTGACTAAATGCGTAAGACGGCTTTCCAGGAGAAAATGGGATTTAAGCGTGGGGCCAGATACACAGGGTAACTAGAAGAATTATTATTTGATTTAAGAGGCAATCATTCACTTTTCTTAACTACACAAAAAGAAAATGTGTTGTGCAAAATAAGCAGGATGGATTAGAAAAGTATGTTGGAAGATTAAAAACGAAGTAGCACGCTGAAAAAAACAACATGTAGATACCTGGCCTGGAGGCCAGGGCACCCTGGCCCATGGTCTCATTTGCTGTGGAGTACAATATTTCTCCTGGGGCCTTTGCTGAAAATAAAGTGGTGTGAACCACCAGGACAGATATTTTGTTGTTCTTAGATTCTATGATCAATAATACATTGAAAGTAATCATTTCATCACTTCTAATTCCTCTTACTAAAGTAACCTCCTTAATAGTTTTTGTGTTCTTAAGCATCTAAATTATCTTCTGGAAACCCAAATTAGGTGGTGCTACTTCCCAAAATATTTATTATTATTGCTATTATTTTTAATATGTTTTTACTGATTTTATGGAGAGAGGGAGAGAGATAGAAACACTGATGAGAGAGACACATTACTTGGCTGTCTCCTGCACAGCCATTCCTAATGAGGATGGAGCCTGAAACCCAGACATGTGGTCTGACCAAGAATCGAACCAGTCAAGGCACATGTCTGACAATGCTCAACCACTGAGCGACACCAGCAGGGCACATTTCTTTTTTTTTTCTTTTTTCTTTTTTTTTTTTTTTTAATATATTTTATTGATTTTTTTACAGAGAGGAAAGAGAGAGATAGAAAGCTAGAAACGTCGACGAGAGAGAAACATCGACCAGCTGCCTCTTGCACAACCAATGTACATGCCCCTGACCGGAATCGAACCTGGGACCTTTCAGTCCACAGACCAATGCTCTACCACTGAGCCAAACCGGTTTCGGCAGGGCACATTTCTTTTTCTTTTTTTTCTTTTTTACTGAAATGTTATGGCCTCTTGAATAAAGCTCATAACACTTAATATGGTGAGACCTTCTTTTGAATTTATATCCAATCTCTTCTTAAGAATTCTATGCTGAACAAGCTAAACTAGTGTCTTATTTGATTATGCTTGCTTCACATGATTTCTACCTTTCTAACTTAAATTTCCTTGGTTTCTAATGCTTATCCTTTTCCTCAACTGTCTTTAAAGTTTCAGATCTAATGTTACCTTCTTTGTAAAATCTTGACTTCCTTAAGTTAAACCAGTTTATCTTCAGGGGAAGCAGACATTGTTTTAAAAAATCATCTTAGATTTGGACAGACTGTATTGGAATATATTCCACTTAGCAAATCTGGGAGTTGTCCACATTAGTTTCCTGTTCTACACATTACAAGTATCTCATTATCTGTAAAGCATAGATGAAATCGTGTATCATGTAGTTGTTTGTGAGAATTAAATGAGATAATGTATGAAATTTGGGGCAATAGGAAAATCTCATTAACTAAAAGGTATTATTACAAATTACACAAAGTAATCATTTCACTTTATGGTAATCAGTTTTAACAACTACAGAAGAGAAAACCATTTTCTTTATTTTTCCAGATATGCTAATTCTATTGCAGTGTATGCAACATAATAGGCATCCGATGATTGTTTTATTTACATTGGTAGGTAATATTTATAGAAGTACACAGAAGTTAGAATAAATAGTCTCACTCATAAAGGTAAAGAGATGTAAATGTAAAACTGGAAAAAAAATTGAAAACCCAGTTTTCTATTATTTCTTCTTTAACAGAATGTTTGAACATGTAGTTTAAATAATCTTGAGTCCTATGACTAAGAAATAGAGGTCTGTGTTAGACACAGCACACCATATCCTGTTTTTAATGAATTATAGTTTTATATTGAAGCTGCAGGAGGTCCTTTAGCAAATATTTAACACATAATTCTCTAGTGCCTAGTTCCATACATAGAAATAGTTTTCAGTGGCACATTCATTGGGAATTCTTCACTGTAAGATTGATATTTTTTCAAATAAAACCATTTTACATCTAGATCTCATTAAAATTTCCTTCAATGAAAAAAGCTCTTAAATATAGACATGTCAGCCTATTCCACTGGCATACCACGAGTTCTTGTTCCACATATCATTTGAAATTTTGTACTTGTCACAGTTTTATTTTAATTATTAATTTTGAGAAACTTTATGGTTTAAAATAAATTAGCATCTAAGCAAACAGAAGATTATATGAAAAGAGCTAATAATGTTTTATGGATCTTAGGCATAAAATCTAAAGACTGAGTGAAATATTGATTAATATTATTCCAGGAATCTGTACAGAAATTGTTTTTTCTCTTAAAGGAAAAGAAAAGGAACACAAATTAAAACAAAACAACCTTTTGCCTTACCTTTCATCTCTGATACTTGACATCTGCCTTATAGGAGAGCTACATGTCAGAGAAAGCAGTAGAGCAAAAATGACAACGACCATGGAAGAAGCCTTTTCAATTCTCAAGATGATTCTTTTTCCTTTGATATATGTTGAAGAAAGCAGAGAAACAAGACCCTATTTATCCTGTGTACACAGACTGTAAGAAGTTGTTCATGCCTCTAAAGTAGATTCAGGAGTTGTCCTTTCAGATTCCAGATAATAAAGAGCTAACTTAGTCAACTTCTTGCTTGTTTGCGCTATGAGTGACAAGATGAGAGGATAAATTTGGTAATTAAAGAAACAATTTCCATTTGGGAAAGTGAGGGGATCCAGACTGCTCAACATTAATGATCCACATAGTTGTTTTATAAATACACTTCCTGTGATTGTGAACTAAAATTTATTTGTGCTGTTGGAATATGATACTACCATACAAAACATGAATTATGGCTATGTGTATTCATTACTGTTTGTCAACCAGTCATTTTCATATTTGATCACCTGTGACATTACAGTGATGACCATCAAATGTTCACTAAAATATTAGTCAGTGAAATATGCGATGTGTACATTTCTAATGTATATTTTTCCACAATTCACCAATATGTGACTTCTATTATGCTAAATATAAAAACTAGAATTTCTGAGATATAGAATGAAACAAGACAAGCAGCCTTCTTTTACCACTGTATCTTCAAGTAATTACCTAAACTAAATGAGGACTGGTTTTCTTAGGTGAGAAATAGTTATCTGCAGTTTGTTTGGTGACCACACTCAACTAAATTTAATGAAATGTGTTGAAAATAGTGCTTTAAAAAAACTAAAATAGATCCAATAAATGGGAAATACTGTAATTATACAAAAAGCATACAATTCTCCATCATTAACCTAGTATGCCTTCCTTACTTTTTTCTTCACAGTAATGTCATATATATTTTTTCTTCAAATCCATAATTAATTTAGTGAATGCCATTACAGTAAGTGATATAATTACTCATTACAGTTGTGGGTAATCATTTAAAAAGCCATTATGAGATAGTCATTGTCTTTTATTTGAGTTATTAACTAGAAACAGTATTAGGATTTTTTCCTCCCAGAAGCAAAATTAAGGGGAGAAAGTATATATTATATTATTTATTTTCAGTTCTTTGAAAAAATAATTTTAAAACTGTGTCTTCAAAACAGAGATATTTTCCATCCTATTATTTTACATCTGAAATGACTTAGCATTCACAAACCTCAAAAGTCTCAGAAAAAACACTAAACTGATTACTACAACCATGCTATAATTCCCCAGAACTAAGTCACAATGAGCAGACAACTAAATAGGTTGCATGTTTTAACTCCCTTGTTACACATTTGAAGGAACTGTGGACCAGTGAAGTAAACACCTTAGACAATTATTCATTTACCATGATAATCCAAGCCCCTCTTAACTCTAGAAGCAACTGTCTTTCTATTTGAATACTCCCTATAATTTCTATAAATAAAAACCAAGGTGGTCTCTATCTCTTCTTTTGTACTTCTGGCCTGGCACTTCATATTGCATAGCAAAAGTTACAGACCTGCCCATGTATACTCCTAATCTACCTAAATTATAACCATCCTTTCAGGCCAGTGCATGTCCCACTTCTCCTAAAAGTTGCACTTGAACATCCCAGCCATTGGTGATCTCTCTCTCTCATTTAACATTTGTAGTCTTATATCTCTTCACAATAGGAAATATTTATTTTGTGCTTGTTCTGTTTTCACAGATGTCTTTTTTTCATACTTTCCCAAGTATTATTTCTGGAACTCAAAAATATGTATTTTTATTGATTTCAGAGGGGGAAGGAAAGGGAGAGAGAGAGAATCATTGATTAGCTGCCTCCAGCATGCCCATCACTAGGGACTGAGCCTGCAACTTGGGCATGTGCCCTAACCAGAAGTTGAACTGTGACTTCCTGGTTCATAGGTTGACCTCAGCCACTGAGCCAACTATTATTTTTTCATAGTTATTTGTATTTCTGTTTTACATCACTTGAAAGGGCTATGCCATCTGTAAATCTTGGTTGTAAAGTTCTTGAAGGAAAAGGTTGGGGTCTGTGAAATTCAGTGAGTTCTGGATAGAGAATGCTATTTTACAGACATAGTAAATATTTAGTACAAAACTATTCACTAACAGGTAAACTATCAAATAAATCAATATATACTCCTCTAGTTCTTGTTTTTACCAAATGTCTGCCCAATGTCATTTTAGTTTCTATTATGTAAGTATAGACTAAACTGAAACTCTTCTTAATATCTTGATCAAATTACCTGATGGGAAAATGCTATAACCATAGGATTCACTTGACCCTTCCCCAAACCTCTTGTTCAGCCTGCCATGAAGCCTATTTTTTTATTTTTTCCATTCTAATCTATACTTTTCACAGCATATGTTCTGGCATCAGGTAAGACAAAAACAAAACAAGTAAATAAACAGCCCAGTTTACTTCTTAGTGATGTTATGTATGTTTATTGAATACTCCCTTTTGTGTCTTTATTATTATATATTTTTTTGCTCTTATTTATTTTAAGTAATAACTTTTATATGCACATGAGAGCCTGAGTAATATCATTTTCTTGCAATAAATCTAAAAGTCCATAATATATAGTATTTGCTCACATCAGGAAGAGTTTCACAAAATGAATATTACTAAGTGAGAAAAATGAGCAGATTTGGCTTTATCATATAAACAAAGAGAAGATAGAGAAAAACATATTTTAAATATCACATATAGGTATATGTCTACATTTATATATCATATGAACCACTGTTCAAATGTATAGTATAAAAGCACATTCTCTTATACTTTCCTCATCATTTACACACACACACACACACACACACACACACACACACACATACATGCACACATTTTATATATTAGTGGACAAATACTTTTTCAGTCAAATGAATAGATTGAAAACATGACATTGAAAGGTAGGGCAAAAGAGGGGTTGGTGTGAAGTAAAAATAAGAAAAGATAGAAGCAGTCATATGTGATGGGAAGATAGCCAGTTTGGCTCATTGGAACATAGACTTCAAACTACATGGTAGCTTGCATAAAGAGGACATCTGGAGTAACAGTTTTAAGATGTACATCCAACCACAAGTAACATATGTAGCATACCACACAGTGCTAAAGTTTTATCCCAATGGTAAACCACAATATTTTTTTTTTTAAATCTCAAAGAAAGAGTTATTTTGTTTCAGGAAATCACCAAAAGTCCTATGTTATTTTATTATATACCTAGGTTAATGAGGTAAACAAATGAACAAATTAAAAAAAAACACACACAAAACAACTTGTAGATATATTTGCATAGATTCAATCATTGTAATATTATCAGTTCCCTTTCAATATGTTCACAGAGAAATTTTGTGAGGTTGGGGTTATAATAAACAGTGGGTAGAAGAGCTGGGCCCTGTGAAGATTTGAACTGAAATCAGCTAGTCTATTTGATTTTCCCAATAAAAGAGAAAAATATGTGTTATTAATTTTAAATTTTTTATCAATCTCCATTAGAACTTTGAAAAGATGTCTTAAATGGTATGCCTTCTTTTCACCAAGTATTAGGCCCCAAAAGCCTATTTTAGGGGCAAAAATGCTGTACCTAGGTTCCAGATATCCATCTTCTAGTTGTGGCTATGCCCCTTACTTTTTCCTGTGATATTGGGCAACTCATTTGTCTTCTGGGACTTTAGTTTTCTCTAAGTTGAAAAGTTTGGGTGAGGTGTTCTCAATCAACTAAGAGCCAACATTCTAATTTTGCTTCAAATATATGGTAAAACTTCTTAGTAATCATGAAATAAAAATGGCAGAAATGTAGTTTAGTTATGCATTTATCTTAAACAACAAAATAACAACAATGGTATAAAGTAGAGATGAAAATAAATATGTATAATGAAAATCAGATGCAATTGCTAAACTTGCCCACATTATAAAATTCCTCTTAGAGGAAGCTACACCATGGGTTTCCAGGATAATTTTTTTTTTAAATATATTTTATTGATTTTATACAGAGAGGAAGGGAGAGAGATAGAGAGTTAGAAACATCGATGAGAGAGAATCATCGATCAGCTGCCTCTTGCACACCCCCTCCTGGGGATGTGCCTGCAACCAAGGTACATGCCCTTAACTGGAATCGAACCTGGGACCCTTCAGTCCCCAAGCCGACGCTCTATCCATTGAGCCAAACCGGTCCCGGCTCCAGGATAATTTTAAGTCTAAAATTTTATAACAAATTTGCATTCAAATCCCATTTTACATTTGTTCTTTCCACAGTCATGTATAGAGGCCTGGTACACAAAATTTGTGCACTAATAGGCAGCCAGGGCCTCCTTTCCTGGCTTCTGGCTGCTGGGCAGGGTCTTCATTCCAAGTCATCCTCTAGTGGTCAGCACATCTCATAACAAGAAATCAAACTCCCAGTTCAACTCCTAAGGGGACACTTTGCATATTAGCCTTTTATATATATATAGATATGTGTGTGTGTGTTTCTAGTTAATTTCATTAACAGAAAGTATTGGTAATGTATTTTAAGGTTGAAGTGCAGTCTTTGTGTATTCTAATTAATCACTTTTTTATTCCATTGATTTTTTTATGTGTATTTAGATAATCTAAAGAAACCATTTGTAAAACTATGAATTGCTGAAAATATCTTACTCCATAGAATGAAATCTTTGTTGAACTGTAGAACCTCTTAAATGGCAAGTTTTTTTGAAGCCTATTACTTGATAAAGAAAGCTATGCCAGCCACACATCCATTCATCTTTTTCTTGAGCACATTCAGGCTTAGTGATCTAATTCATGGGCTGTCAAGAGACAACAAACCAACCTGAATTTCAGAAATCTGGAAATTCTTTCAAGACTCCACATTTTCATGTGATTTTTAAAACCCTTTGGCAGGGAATGCTCGCTCAGTCCTTCTGGAAGTGTGGCCAGGTAGAATGCTAATCACCGCAGCTAAGCTGACTTGAGGAATTGAAAACGACAGGCTGTATCTGAGTGTGCCCTTCTCCACATGAATACATTTTTTTTCCTCGTCATATCCAGCAACAAAGACTTGTATAATAAATGACTCCTTGATGCATGGTCCTTCTCAAGCATTAAATTATGCCTTTTACCTCAGGACTTATCATGCATAGAACATATAATGCACCTGGAAGGCCCTTCCAGTGAGCAATGCTGCTTGCTAGCACCAAACCAAATTTAAATCTCTTTAGACTCACAATGAAATTACTTGCTCACTTGGTTGTTTTATTCGACTAATGATTTTGCAATATCACATTCGGTTGAATAATTACACCAGGAGAGATGCTGAATGCCCATCTTTTCTAGATTAGAATAATTTATAAGTGCAGTCTTTCTATTCCATTAAGCGGTACCACCTTTTAATGAGACAAGCACACAACACGGTAGAGGCAATGATATGTAACAAACAAGAGAAAGAAAATACAATGTGGGCAGGCAGAAATGTTAGTGGAATACTTGTTAGGAAAAGCCATTTTTATTTATCATCATAGAACAATATGCCTGAAAGGGACACCAGAAGAGCCTTCTCTCTCTCTCTCTCTCTCTCTCTCTCTCTCTCTCTCTCTCTCTCTCTCTCACACACACACACACACACACACAGATTTATATTTAACAATAAATGGGAGACTGAAGAATTGACATGTTTCTCATTTTGCATGAGTGATTAGTAGCAGGGGAAGGCCCCAATTTTTAAAATCAGTACTTATTTCCTCCCTGAAATAGCCTGACCCCGTCTTCAGAATGTGGATGATATGTGTGCTTACTTCTCTCTTGAACATTTTAGGGAAATTTTGTTTTGTCTGCCTCTTCCTCCACCCTCTGTCCATGCCCTCAGTATGTTCTTCTGTTTTTGCCGTATGGCCTCTCTTTACACGGAGTTTAAATCTGACAGTCTGGTGCTATTTATGAAGGCCCCTTTGGGATGACAGATGGTAGGACTATTCATCTCCCCTGTGGGTGCCTGGCCATGGGCCATAGGTTATTCATTTCTAGTTTTTAGTTCAACTGTGAAATGAGAATTGGTTATAACATGCTACTTTGGAAAAAGCAGAACCTCATTTTAAAACAGCCTTGATATAAGTGTTTCTGTATGATTAATTAGGAAAAATAAGTGAAAATAGTTTGCATTGTTTAATGAAATATTTACATTAAAATTATTCTTCTTCAAAAAAATGTGGATTTTTGTTTGTTTGTTTGTTTTAAAAAATATTTTATGTTTAACCTTAGCTGGTTTTGCTCAATGGATAGAGTGCCTGCTTGTGGACTGAAGGATCCCAGGTTCAATTCTGGGTGAGGGCATGTACCTAAGTTACAGGTTCAATCCCTGGCCCTGGTCAGGGCACATGTGGGAGGCAATCAATTGATGTGCATCTCTCACATCGATGTTTTTCTCTCTTTCTCTGTCTCTCCTCCTTTCACTGTTTCTAAAAGCAATAGAAAATTATCTTCGGATGAGGATTAAGAAAAATAATAAAAAAATATTTTATTTTTAATTTTATGAATGTATAGAGCCTTTAAGTATGAAGCTATTCCCGAACCATACCAATAGTACATTTAAACCAAACAATCAGTCCTAACCAGTTTGGCTCAGTGGATAGAGCATTGGCCTGTGGACTGAAGGGTCACAGGTTTGATTCCGGTCAAGGACATGTACCTTGGTTGTGGGCACATCCCCAGTAGGGGGTGTGCAGGAGGCAGCTGATCTATGTTCCCCTCTCATCAATGTTTCTAACTCTCTATCCTTCTCCCTTCTTTTCTGTAAAAAATCAATAAAAATATATTTAAAAATAAATAAATAAAACAATCAGGAACATATTATGTCTTTATGTGTCTAGAGAGCATCATATCATGAGTCAGTTGTAAGGCCCATGCCCTTCAGTATTTCCCAAACTTTTGACATATGTGTACCCCTTCTATAATTTTCATAACGCTGAGTACCCCTCGTATTCATGAGAACGTAGAATTAGGCACAGCTAAGCACGGTGTAGTGAATCTCCCCACCAAACTCCGGTGCAACGCGTACCCCCACCAAACTCTTCCAGTACCCCTGAGGGTACGGTTACCACACTTTGGGAAACACTGATTTAGGTAAATATAATTGAATTGCATGCAAATATATACAAAAAAAACATATAAAATATATTTAAAAAATCAATTGGTGTTATAGACTAGTAATGAACACCTGTTTTTTATGAGTACCTCTCACACTACTGAAGGGATCAAGATTGAAATCGTTTTTATAGTTAAATTTCTCCAATCCCACTTAATCCAGAGGAACTGTGGGTGGGTGGGTGGGGTTTGTGTGTGTGTGTGTGTGTGTGTGTGTGTGTGTGTGTTGATATGTGTGTTTGTTTATTTTTGAGAGAGAGAGAGAGAGAATAAAGAAGAGAGAAACATAGATGTGCGAGAAAAACATTGATTGGCTTCCTCTCGTACCCACCTCGACCAGAATTGGACCATAACCCAGGTATATGCCCAGTCTTGGAATCAAACCTGTAACATTTTGGTGTACAGGATGATGTTCCAACCAACTGAGAGACTCAGCCAGGGCCAGGGCAGCTGCATTTTTATCTTAATTATGTTTGAAACAAGGCCTAATAATTAGAGATGAGAAATACTTTGGAGTAAATTCCAGGAATTTATTATCACTATATTTCACTCATTTTGGCAGTATCCGCATTTCCTGGAGGAAGGCACAAACCATGTCATAAAAATTGATACTTTGTACTAAAAAAGGAAAACCAGTCTTCACTGAAGCAGTCTGGGAAGACATTTTTGGGAAGGGGTCTTCACAGCCATTAAAATTCTATCAAAAAGACCCATGTCAACAATGTATAATTGACACCCATTTTCTTCTTTCAATCAGCCAATCATATAATTGTTCATTGATTAAGAATCCTTCCTGCAGTGACCATCTTCATACACACAGGCATATTTTAGAGTAATTCTTGAGATATTTTTATCATTGAAATCATTTCATTTCTGATATTTAGAATGTATGCAGTAGTTTAATGAATTTCTGCAGGATTCATTTCCAAAACATGGCATTCGTTAAATGTTAAAATATGCCTCATTCATTTCAGAAAATGAACCATTCTGGTGTTGAAATTGTATAGTCATATCAGAAATGTCACAAAGGGGGCCATTTTCCTATAATACATCACTTTTCTGTTTAGATTGAAAGTGATAAAGATGGCAAGGCAAAATAATAGATGATATGCCTCACTGTTAATGCTTTTTTACTCTAAAAACAACCCCACAGCCATCTGTTATGTGCATGTCAGGTTGTTGCAAGTGAGTGATATTTTCTTCTTTTTTTATTTGAGAAAAAACTTATGGCATTCTGAACATAGTTAATTTAAAAACATATGGTGATATTAATAAAGTACCTATGTAAATACTAAATCCTCATTACCTTTTCTATTCATGGGCTTGGGTTAGGTTTAGCTGTATTGTGGAAGTTTCAGAACAAGCCTGGCTGTTCAAAGTTAGGTGAAGACTTGGACTGTGTCTATGTGGACAATATAAAATAAAATTTTCTGTCATTTTTAAAAATTATTCTATAATAGAATATTAATCGTATACTGATTAAGGTTAAAATTTAAGCTTAAACTGTAGCTATCATTTCTGCTTCTTTTAGACATGTATTTTCTTCAAGTTTTTATTTCTTGTGTTTATATGTTTATAATATTAATCACTTTAAAAATTGATAAACTAATGCCCTGACCCTATGTGGCTAAGTAGTTAGAGTTTTGTCTCTCACACCAAAGAGTCTCCAGTTTGATTCCCAGTCAAGAGCAGTATTTGGGTTGCAGGTTTGATTCTCCACCCTGATTGGGGCACGAGCATGAGGCAATCAATCTATGTGCCTCTTTCACATAGCTCTCTCTCTCTCTCTCTCTCTCTCTCTCTCTCTCTCTCTCTCTCTCTCTCTCCTCTCTCTGTCTATCTCTTTGCCTCCTCCTCTCTTCCTTCCATCCTCTCTAAAAAAAATAATCAATGGAAAAATATCCTTGGTGAGGATAAACAACAAAAATTGACACAACATTCTAAATATATAGAGGAAGAGAATAAATATACAATTAGAGGAAAAAAGAGGCATTCCCTTCTATTCGGGTGAGACCTGCTGAGCTGCTCCAGAAGGGTCGATTTGACAGGTGAATGATTCAGACATTAGGGATACCACACATTCCTTCCCAGTGTCACTGAGTTAGGCATAAGTAACATCTTATTACATTTTCTCATTAGAGAAGAGAAGATGATTTAAATTAACTGAGTATAAAGTCTTGTGGTTACACATAATCTAGTTCTTTCCACCAGCGATTAGAGAGCAGTTAGCATTGATTTATCCGTGAGCAGAATAGTGGCCACTTTGTGAAATATTACTTTAGAATTTATAAGTGCTTTATAGCATAGATTTACTTAGTGGTGCCAAAAATTTTTAGAATGGTGACAATTCCTTTGTACCAGAATTTGAGCTAATGTAAAAGTATAAGAATAGGAACGTAATGACTCATGTTGTGTGAAATAGTATATATAATGTAATGCTATTAATGTCCTATGGTTATACTCACAAGAAGGGGTAAATGACTGTTAAATTAGATTATATTTGAGCTCAAATTTTGTAGAGGGCATGAAAAAGGAGCCTTGGGGCTCATTAGAACTCTGAAGAGGAGAAAGGAGAGGGTAGGCATTTAGGAGGAAGCACATACATGAGTGGGGGCACATATGAAGTACTAGTAGGTTTTATCCATTCCATGATTCCAGCTATGGAAAGCATGGTATTAAAACTTTATCAATTGCTCTAGAAAATATGTTGAGAGTTTTGTAGAAGGCATATGCTAGATGAACAGTCCCTGGTGAATGCTCCTGGATATTTAGGGCAAAGGGTTCAACATCATATCAGAAGACCAGCAACCGTGAATATGCTGTATGGCCTTAACCAAGTGACTGAAGCCTCTTACAGTGTCAGTTTCCACATTTGGAAAGTGTGATTAACTTCACCTGCCCTGTCTATAAATCCACCTGCCTACCTCCCAAAGTTTGTTGGGAGCATAAAATAAGATGTGGTCAAAATAACTTTAATATATAAGTTTCAGCATTGAAAAAAAAGCTTCTGAATAGAAATAGAAAACTAAAATGTGTGTCAAGACTATCCTCCCTCCCCTGTAGAATCCCATGTATGTATCCAGTTTGGTCCTGTGTAAGATAATTTTCATCAGCATTGTATGATTGAAGAGGCAATCAAAGAAATTCTTGTCAACTAGATCCCTCTAGCTCATCAAGTAAATGTCCCAGCCTTATAGGGTAATGTTTACACTCTGATAGACATGGTACCAAATTGAAGATTTCATACAGTTGTGGTGTTTCTTTCCAGAGTAAAATGATGGTAATAACAGTGTTCAGCCATTGCCAAGAGACGTTTAATACCTCGAAGGTAGAAAGAGGGCACATGGTTCTAAGGAGGAAAATGGAAGCACAGAAAGCAGAGAGAGATGTTCCAAAAAGTAGCCACTCTTCTGAAGTCGCTTTATTCAAGACTTATCTCAAAATAGCAAATGACATTCTCAATACACCAAGCCATTGAACTGTAACACTTTGAAAAATAAAGCAACATGTATACACTTCCAAAGTTGAATGTGCATTTTCTCTCTTATCGTGATTACCACATATGTGATCGTGAAAATGCTTTACTATATATGGGATTGGGCTCTTATGAGGGCTGATATATAGATATTAGTCCAGTGCATGCTAACTAATGTGCTTCCAAGGGTTGGTTCCTTCTATACCTTCAATATATCACTTAAAAACATTTTAATTACTATTTCTATTTACTATTATTTACCAAAGACAGAGGAAAGAGCTGTCAGCTGAGCTATGATTTTTTAAGTGCAACCAATGACTCTCTGTAACAGAGGGCATCAACACTGAGCACTGAAAAGCACTTGGGTGTTCCCAGTTTGGTGATAGAAGTAGCATAGGTTTAAAGGTCATAAAAGTCATCTTTACTTTGCAGTTCCACCACTTCCTCTGTGACTTTTGGTGAAGAATTTGTTTCTTTTGAGTTTCTGGATCATCATTTGTAAACTGAGGAAAACAACATCTACCTTATAGAGATATGAAATTAATAAAAGTTAACAATGACTTTAAGCATTTAGCATGATAACATTAAGCTCCTTCCTTTATTGACTTGGGAAATCAGACATATGGAGCCTTTTGAACATATCAATCTTCAGCAGCTTTCTTAGTCCTTTTGGATTTAATTGTC
Source organism: Pipistrellus kuhlii (assembly GCF_014108245.1). Taxonomy (NCBI): domain Eukaryota; kingdom Metazoa; phylum Chordata; class Mammalia; order Chiroptera; family Vespertilionidae; genus Pipistrellus; species Pipistrellus kuhlii. Next base: position 44,249,746 of record NW_023425438.1, on the reverse strand, counting down.
TACTATCCCTAAAAACACTGATCATTAAAATAGTGCCTGCTCCTCCTACATCATGGTATTAGAGTTGAAACATTGAGTAGTGGATGCAAATTAGTTTTGAAGAGTACATTATTCTATCTATATAAAAAGTGATTGACAAGTCATGGCTGGTGTTGCTATGTGGTTAGAGTAACAGCCTGGGCACCCAAGGGTGATGGGTTCCATTCCTGGACATGTACCTGGGTTTCAGGTTTGATCTCAGTGAGTGTGAGAGGCAACCAATGAATATGTCTCCTTCACATTGTGTTTCTCTCTCTCTCTCTCCCTTTGTCTCTTCCTTCTTCTCTCCCTTCTACCACTCTCTCTAAAAATCAATGGAAAAAAAACAAATCTTCCAGGGAGGATGAAAATAGCAACAACAAAAGTGATTCACAAAATTTTACTCTCCACTGAGGTTTGGCTCCAACTTAATCACAAAATCTACCGACTTCATAAAAATAATTGTATTCTCACCTTGAAAATGTGCCTGCTGAAATATTTAAGTTTAAAATATTCTGATGTCTGCAACTTATTTTTTAAGATTTATTGTGAGATAGATGATAAATAATATTTTATGAGTTTATAGTGGACAACATAATGGTATACATAGGCATTGAGAAATGATTACCATATTAAGGTTGGCTAACAAATTCATCATTTCTGAAAAAAACCGGTTTGGCTCAGTGGTAGAGTGTCGGCCTGCAGACTGAAAGGTCCCAGGTTCGATTCCGGTCAAGGGCATGTACATTGGTTGCAGGCACATCCCCAGTAGAGGGTGTGCAAGAGGCAGCTGGTCAATGTTTTTCTCTCATTGACGTTTCTAGCTCTCTATCTCTCTCCCTTCCTCTCTGTAAAAAATCAATTAAAAATATATTTTTTAAAAAGCCCAAACCGGATTGGCTCAATGGATAGAGCATCAGTCTGCAGACTGAAAGGTCCCAGGTTCCATTCTGGTCAAGGGCATGTACCTTGGTTGAGGGCACATCCCCAGTAGGAGGTTTGCAGGAGGCAGTTGGTTGATGTTTCTCTCTCATCAATGTTTTTACTTCTCTATTCCTCTTTCTTCCTCTCTGTAAAAAAATCAATAAAATATATTGAAAAAATTCATCACTTCATATAGACACTATTTATTTATTTATTTATTCATTTTTGTGTGTGTGAGGGGAACACTTACAATCTATTGTGTTAGCAAATTTCAAGTATTGATATGTAATAGAGTACAAGTAGCTATAGTCACCATACTGTGCTTTAAGTCCCCAGAACTGATTCATTTCACAAGTGTAAGTCTTACTCCGCCCTCTGCTTCTAGTAACTACCAATTTACACTCTGTTTCTATGACTTCAACTTTTTTATTCCACATATAAGTGAGAACATTTTTTTTGTCATGTCACAGTATTTTGTTTAGCGTTTACTTTTAAAAGCTAAATAAAATATTACTGTGAGTGTGTGCATGTGGGCATATGTGCATATGTGTGTGTGTGTGTGTGTGTGTGTGTGTGTGTGTGTGTGTATCATATTTTCTTCATCTAGTCATGATCTCTTGACAAGCAACTGGATCATATCCATGTCTTGTCAATTGGGAATAATAGTGCAACAAACTTGGAAGTGCAAACATCTCTTTAATATCCTAATTTCATTTTTTTATACATACCCAAAAATGGAATTGCTGGATCATATGGTAGTTATATTTTTAATTTTTAAAGGAATCTCCCAATGTTTTCTATAATGGCTGTACCAGTTTACATTCCCAGCAACAAAGCACATATACATATACAGGGTTTCCCCACAAAAAAATGTATATGCAGTTTAATAACTGATAGCTCAATTTTGAAACTAAAATGTATTTTAATAAATACTGTAGTTATAATTATTTAAAGTATGCATATACATTTTTGGGAATACCCTATATATAACAAAAGTATTTAAGTTTAATTAGCATATTATTTTCTTAGAATACATAAAGTGATGGTGTGACAATCTATAACATCTCACAGTATGCAAAAGAGCAGTACTTTGGTGCAAACTCTGCAATTGGCTAACTTTGGTCCTTTCTAATTTTGATGTGCAGAACTTTTTGTTTCATTGAGGTTTACTGTACATGGCATAAACTTCCTTTTTTAAATGTGCAATTTAATAATTTATAATAAATTTATAACATTGTGAAAATATTACCATTGTCCATTTAAGAAATATTTTTGTTACCTTCTAAAGAACCCTAGTACTATTTGCAGTTTTTTTTTCCATTCCCATGACCATTCTCATGCTATAAAAACCTATTATAGATTTGTGGTTTTTTTCTATTTAATTCCCATAAGTGGAATAATAAAATACATAGTCTTTCTTATATAAATGCTGTATTTGGCATAATACTGAGGGTCATTCAGTTTGGAGCTTGTATCAGAATCAATGGAAATGCAGAATAAATAGTTGCCTACTCAACAGGTATGACTTGCAACAAACCCTTCTTGTGACAGATGTCATTCTTATATCCCCCAAGACCAGGTGGGAAGATCATAAGCTTTGCAATCAGAAATAATTGTGTTGGATTTTGGCTCCTGTAAAATGTTCTTGCTCTACAAAAGCCTGAGTCTCTTCATTAGCAAAATGGAGAAAATCATACCTTTCAGGGCTGCTGTGATGACTAAACAAATTAAGCCTTGATCTGATCCTAGATAATGAGAGTTATAGCGACTATTATTCTCTTTAGAACTGGTGATGAATAGAAGTTCTTTGTACTGGAATTAGCTGCCATGAATATCCCCCAATAAATGAAGAAAGCAATTAAAACAGCAATTTATCTTCTTCTACTTCTATTTATATCTTCATTCGTTTTTATCATTTTCCCTTTCCAAAAATTTCAAATTTCTACACTAGCATAGTTTCTGTTGTTATAGAAGGTGGGAAAGAGAAAGAAAGAGAGATTTCAGTGTAGTTTGTGTGGAGGGTGGGGGGGAGGGGTTCCTTAAATATTAGGAAGTGTTAAAAAAAAAAGAAAAATTTTTTTAACAGATATAAGTAAACTTATTTAAATGAAGAAAGGCAAAAGAATATAGCAATGTTTGCCTTGAAGGAGAATTGATGCATGGGGAACACACAGCTGTCTTTAGGTATATGTGAAGGTGTGTTTCTGAAAGCGGAAATATACTTGTTTTGCTTGACTCCAATGAGATTAAAAGGGAATAGTCTTCATCTCAGTTCTATGGAAAAAAATATTTTGCAGCATTTAAAATATAGTTACTCTTTGTTCTCCAATAATCAGAAATGTCCAACACCAGACCAGACTGCTTCAGGACACAGTGGACTCACCATCCCTGGAGATCAGGTGTAAAGAGTGCTTGATCATTATAAAAAAGTGATTTCTTGACTAACTTGGTAGGTAGAGTTACTGGTCCTGCACATCCTCTCAGTCATATTGTAAATTCCCAATTCTGTGGGTTTTTTGTTGTTGGTTTTTTTTTTGTTTTTTTTTTTTTTTTTTTTTTTTTTTTTTTTTTTTGTGTGTGTGTGTGTGTGTGTGTGTGTGTGTGTGTGTGTTTAAGGGATTTAATGGTTTATACAATGAAGTTACAGATGGTAAAATCTCAGGATGGCAGGAAAAATATTTTGGAGCAGGAGTGGTTCCAACCAACTGCTCCTTTAAAAAGTTTTTCCTGGGCCAAGCTGTCAAAACATGACACCTGCATTCCCAAAGATATGTTTATTTCACGGTTAACAATAGGGAAGGCAACTGCTTCTCAAAGTGACTGTTTTGCTTCAGGAATCTGATTCTAAATGTATGTATCTCAAGGGAGATGGAGAAAAGCTATATGGTATGGACATCTGTTTTATTTTATTTTTTCCCCTCATCATACCTGCCGCTTTTCAAAATAAAATACTTATTCTCCCATGGAATTTACCATTCCCATGTTCAGGTAGTTCTGGGCTATATCCTCCACAAAAGTAAAAATGACCCAGTAATGATTAACCATTATACCCCAAGCCCGGCGCCTTTCACAGTGATTGGTCAGATGGACTCATTACCATAGGCTCCCCGGAGAGGCCTTCCCTTCTCTTTTGGTTTATAAAATTCAGGTCATTTAAGCATTTATTTCTCTGTAGCCAACGCTCCCTTCCTAGAGAGAGAAGAAAATAAGAACACAACATTGAGAGGGTCCTGGAGCAAGAAGGACAAAAATTGAAGTTTATATATTTAAGTTTCTGAAGTTACAGAGGCATAATCAAACCCAGGACTCTTCAGGTAAGTGAACTAATACATTTTCATTATTTTATTTTAAGCTTGTAGAAATGGATCTCTATCTTCTCCCATCTGAACCCTGAATAATAGTAACAATGCTACTACCACTGGTGAATATTCCAAGAAAGAAATTTTAATATACAGGTTTGGTTGAGTTGAAGTGAAATAATAGGAATGAAGACACCTTTATACATGATTAGGACATAATAATAATATTTGTTATTCAATCACATTTAAACTACCAGCCTCAGAACCTTCAAAGGCATTTTAATATATGCTTGGGTTTTGGGAGTTGGATAGGAAAAAAAAAAATCAGAAACTTGGACTGTGTATAAGTTGCCTCTAGCATCCATTTTAAAGATCCTACAAAAAGTAAAAAATAAAGATAATAATTCTATTAAGCTAATGACTTTCATTGCAAAAAGGTGCAACATAGAGTTTTGATGCAAAAGAAAATACTGATTTCCCAGGATTCTCCCAAATGCTTCTTGCTGAGCACCAAATGACATGAAAAGGTAGTAATTTTAAAAAAAGGAAGTGCATTTCAGTGAGGGCAGCCAAAAGGCAAAGAGGAAAGTTGCCAATGTCTTACTGTTCCAGCCAAATGCAGTAATTTTCCCAGGGATTCACTTTTTTGCAATTTTAGTTACCTATAGTCAACTACATTCCAAAAATATGAAATGTGAAATCCCAAGGATAAACGAGTCATAAGATTTAGATTGCACTCCAACCTGAGTAGCATGATGCAATCTCATCCTGTCCCATTCTGTCCTGCCTAGAAGGTGAATCCTCCCTTTGTCCAGTTTATCCAGACTGTATACCTTACCAGCCCATTAGTCACTTATCAGATCCACTGTCCCAATATTGTAGTGCTTATGTTTAAGCAATCCTCATTTTACTTAATAATGGCCCCAAAGCAAAAAAAAAAAAAAAAAAGTAGTGTTGCTGGAAATTCGGATATGCCAAAAAGAAGCTATAAAGTGCTTTCTTTAAGTAAAACTGTATACATGTATAGGGGAAAAATAGAGTGTATATAGAGTTTGGTAATATCAATGGTTTCAGGCACCCACTGGGTTTCTTGGAATGTATCCTCCATGGATAAAAGGGAATAACTGCATTTCACTTTGCTCAGACACAAAGTACAAGCATAAAGACATCAGTTGAGGTCTAAACCACCTGACATTGAAAAAAGACCAAGTAGGGAATATGCTGAAGAACAATTTCTCAGAAGGATTTTTGTGTACTAATTACTGGACAATCCAAGAATGGGCACTGAAATGCACTGGTTTTCAAAGTTGTATTGACAGAGAAAAAACCAAGCTTTCAAACGGTAACAACACTCCAATCAGAGAAAGGAGAGCCAAGTACCTGTGCCACATAACATGGAAATGGCTATGGAGAAGATTTATTTACTTTCTCTTTTTTTCCACCCATTATTACCTACTGCAGGTTTTTTGCAATGGTCATTTGACCAAAAGGTACAAGGGCCACTTAGAGCCCATCTGGAATTGGGCATTCTTGCTGATGCACTAATTTGACACCACCCTGTCTCAGCTTTGATTTGAGTATGTTTTGTTTTTGGAATTCAGAAAATTTGCAATATTGCACAAGAGGAAACACTTTAAAACATATTTATGTGAAAACCAAGAGAGATTCTCTCTTTGACCAAGTTCTACTCACATTCTTTTGAACTTGTTTTCAAGTAGGCCTTGCCTTTTTGACTTTCATGTTTGTCTCTGCATTACTCAATTTTAGCAAGAATCTTATCAGGTGGGTTTAGTCAGAATCTGCCCTTATTCCTAATATTTCCTTATAGAAATTTTCCATTGTTGGAGTGGAAGAATTTTGCTCTACTTTATGAAGGTTCTTGTGACTGGTCTAGTAATCTAGTTGGCAAGAGACAGATTAAGGGGAAAATAAAATTTAATCTCATATGTATAATACAGGAACCCCTATCCATAAGAGGTTTTAATACAGAAAGGTAAAAGGAGGTATACATGCTATCTAGAGCCAAAGAATGGAATAGGGGTCTGAGGTTTCAGAGGGGAAGAAGGCAACTCATAAGAAATAAAAAGAACACATTGTCAGTAATTATACGTTTGCTCTGACATACAGATGAGTCATATACATTTATTTCTGGTAATAACCCATTGTGGGTAAGGCCTTTTAATTAAAAATATTTAAAGGAAAAGTAAAATTTATCTTGAGCTCACAGTGTCTCAATTGCTATTAGATTAAATAATCCTCTTGGCAAAATGACATATCTTAGGTAGACTTGTCCTGAACCCTTCCACCATCCTCTGACACTTCACATTGCTCCTTAGGATAAATCCCCAGTTTTCCTCTTGTATTCAGAATTGAGCCCCATCTCTCTCCTCTACTACAAGTTCCATTGTAGTAGCTCTCTTGTGTATGTATCTCAATAGTTCCTCTTTTTTTCCAATTCAAATTGATTCCAAATATAACAAAAATGATACAGTAGTGGAGTCCCCCTTATCCTTGGAGGATACATTCCAAGACCCCCATTGATGCTTGAAACCACAGATAACACCCTGTATATACTATGATTTTCTGTAGGTATACACTTAGATAAAGTTTACTTTATAAATTAGGCTCATAAGAGATTAACAACAATAACTAATAATAAAATAATTAAAACAATATACTATAATAAAAGTTATGTGTCTATGATCTCTCTCTCTCTCTCTCTCTCTCTCTCTCTCTCTCTCTCTCTCAAAATATCTTACTGCACTCACCCTTCCTCTTGTTCTTTTTTTTTTATTTCTTTATTGATTAAGGTATCACATATTGGTCCTCATCGCCTCATTCCCATCCCAAACCCCTCCCCAGTCATGCACCCAGCCCTCTGCTGTCCGTGACCACTGGTTAGGCTAATATGCCTGCAAACAAGTCCTTTGGTTGCTCTCTCCCCATTCCCCCCACTTTACCCTACCTTCCCTCTGAGGTTTCAGAGTCTGATGGATGCTTCCCTATCTCTGGGTCTATTTTTGTCATCAGTTTATGTTGTTCATTATTTCCCCTAGATGAGTGAGATCATGTGATACAAGAAATACACTTAAAATATGACTTACTGTCGTCAAATGCCCTGCATAATTTTCTATTTAAAAAACAAATAGAAAATCCACTTCCTGTTCAGGTTTTATTTAATTTCCACAAAGAGACATTTGCATTTTTGGAGTGTTTTCATTAAATGCCAGTACATTAATATTTATTTAAGGGATTTAAAACACCAGTTGGGAAGATATTACAGTGCAGAGACTTTTTTAACTACCCTTAAAAATCATACAATTTGGCAATAATTAGTCCAATAAGTAAAATTCAAGTTGTGTTTTCCAACAAAAAAGCAAGAAGAGGTTGTAACTTTAAACACATGGACTTAGTGTTTGGCAATACTACCATGGAAAATGCACACACTGTCTAAGGTATATATGATGGGGAAAAAAATGAGACAAATTAGGAAAGGCCAACAGTATCTAAAAGAATAGTATGGAAAAATGTCCTGGGTGACAGAAGAAAAACATTTTTTTTGACAAACAACTAAGATGAGACAATTGAATGTTAATTGTCTACCAATTGCAAACAGTAGAAAATGATGCCAATGAACTCACCAAATTGCTGTTATTTTCTATTTTCAAAATTACCATTTTATTCCACTCACCTTCCCTCCATGGCTATAGAATTTAATTACTTTTTTTTTTTTTGGTCTAAAATTATAGCTCAAATTGAAAGGCCTAATTAAGAAACAGGAATTTGAGCAACTCTGACAACACCTTTTCAATAGAAAAATCTCAATGAGCAATTCAGTCTATTCAGAAGCAAATACAGTAAAGTTTTCCCTTAATGATCAATATTGTTCTCCACTGAGTCTCTGACCTTATCAAAATAGTTAGGCCTATGGGCTTGGAAACTTTCTTCCAAACAAGTCTTTGAGTTTAAAATTACCTGCTGCCTGAATGTGTAATATCTCTGTCAGAAAACATTATTACCTACATAGCATATTGATGAGATTTAAGCTTAACAGAGAAATTTTTAAAAAATGAGATAAAGAAAAAAATAAAGGAGCCAAAAAGAAAAGAGAAGAAAGGAAAATTAAAGAAAAGAAAAAAAAGAAATCAGAAGTAATAAGTTCTCTATCTATCCTGTTTCCCCGAAAATAAGATAGTGTCTTATATTAATTTTTGCTCCCAAAGATGTGCTAGGTCTTATTTTCAGGGGATGTCTTATTTTTCCATGAAGAAGAATACGGTACACATTTATTGTTAAATGAAAATAAAAGAAATTTATTATCTGTATAAAGTACGGTAGTACGGTAGTTGTCAACACAAACCAGACAAACTGTGAATCCTACAGTATCAAGAATTTACTCATTTATTCAATGACAATCATGTCATCATCTTCTGGAACATCATCATAACAATCCAATTCCTGAATTTCCTGGTGAATTTCTTGTGACTCCATTTCTTGCAGAATCAGTGGACCAAATCTCCCATGTTTAGCCTAGGTGGGGTCTTATTTTCAGGGGCATGCCTTATATTTCACTCAGAAGGAAACCTGTAAGTAGGTCTTATTTTCAGGGAAACATGGTACATATTATATCGATATATAAAAGGTTAAGCGACCCTCTGATCATCTGAACACGCACTGACCACCAGGGGGCAGAAGCTCAACGCAGGAGTTGCTGAGCTGCGGTGACTTGGCAGCTGTGGTTCTCTGGTGAGGCACCCTGAAACCAGAGAGAAGAGAGCTCAGTTCCCCAGTGCATCACCTGAGAACTGCCCTCTTGCAATCTAGGAAGCCTTAGGGGATGTCAGAGAGGCAGTTTTGACCCAGACCCCACAGGTAAGGCAGAGGGACCACACCTGACTGAGGGTCCCCACTTAGTTCGCAGAAGCCCTTTGAGCCACAGCACCATCCCAGCTGAGGCTAGCTGAGGAGGGACTATGAGAGCTTGGCTCCAGGGTGTGCCCGGCACATCTTGCCCAGTCTTGTCCAGCTGGCCATTTTCTAATTAATTTTCTTTCAATGTGCATGAATCAATGCACTGGGGCACTAGTGTTGACTATATAAACATTCAAACGTATAGAACAGAGTTTATTCATTTGTACCAAACTGAGGATATGCCCAGAAGCAAGATCTCAACATATTGGGAAAATGGAAGTTTTGCAGTTGTTTGTTTGTTTGTTTTGTTTTGTTTTGTTTTGTTTTTATGCCTTTGGAATCAAAGGAGGGAACATAGGGGAGATTACATCAAATCCATTGGCAGTAGATTAAGGAAACTAGAGAAAGCAAGCCTGGGAAATACCTATGATTGGATAAAGTAAAATGAAGAGCTTTATGCTTCTTTTACATGGGTTGGTACAGTATAGTTAACATTTACAGTAAGAAGGGATAGTATACAACAACAAGATGCTCAAGAACACTGGACAGGGCTCGCTTAAGGCAAATACAAACCTTTCACTAAGGAACTCATAGCCTGGGCCATGACCTGCCCAGTTAGGAATTTTATGATCATCCTGTGAGCTTTGGCCATTGAGCTTGGCCATTGAGCTTGTAAGATTTACTACATAACCTCTCTTCTGTTCACATGGATGCAAGAATTCTGAGAAGTCATCCTGCTTGCTCTTTGTCCTTGTTCCTGCCACCATTTTGGCCCATTCCCTACTTTCATACTAACAAGGATTCCCTGTGACCAAACTTTAGTCAGGTTCCTCTGGGCCCCCTATTCATTTAACTCAACACATCTTGGCATCACTCAGGTGCAACAAGAATCCTGTTAAGTTAGTTTAGTGAGGAATTGTTCATCCTTGATATCTAAACCCACTTCATATCTCATGAAATTACTCATCCCCTGTCTATGGTATCTGATCACTTTGACCTACCTTTAAAAGAATCTGTTCAAATAAATTTAACCAAAATTACCACCCCTCCATATAGTGTGTGTGTATGTGTGTGTGTGTGTGTGTGTGTGCTTATATAATGATCTTATTCTGTTCCTAAATAAATCTTCATTTGTCTTTGCTGTATTTGAAATTGAGCCCAGTTATACACTGAGATGTCTTTTTCTCTGTTGTAATAGTTTCTAAAAAAACATTTGCTTTTACCACTTTACTGTCCAACTTTGGTTTTCTTTACCAGTTATGACACCCTTTTTTCCCCTCATGGTTAGTAAAACTAAACTGACTCTAACATGATGCATCATTTGTTTATAATATTTCTCTATACATCTAAATTTAACTTTCAAATCTTTAAAGATATTGAGAGAGGCCAGAATAAATCAATATGGCATAAAAATATATCTATCTGTATCTATATCTATATCTATATCTATATCTATATCTATATCTATATCTATATCTATATCTATATCTATATCTAGTGTCCATGATGACCAGGACAACCAAACGACTGGTCACAATGAGGTGCATCAAGCACCTCTTGTTCCCTTCGGCTGGCCTGAGGGAGCAGCAGCTCATACAGGGCAGTGGGGTGGGGCAACTCTCTTGGCGGCGAGCATTGGTTCTTGTAATGGGAGGAACAGCAGAGGGCTACTGTGCATTATTTCATGCAATGAGCCTCTAATGTATACTTATATAATGGAAGGCACTTTAATTCTTATAAAATTTGATATTTTATGTGTCTTTTGTTAGTTTGATTTACAGGCCTCTAATCAAAATTCTAAGAGGGTCATATATCCCTCCCTGTTCCTATAACCCTCACTGGTCCATATTATAATAGTATATAAACCTCATTTTTTTACCTCCTTGCTTCACATTTCTTTGTGAATTCTAGTGTACATAATCAAACCAATTTATTTTTTTATTATCTTCTTAAATGCTTTCTGTTTGTTCCTATACATTCTGTTTGTCTAGAATGTGAGATTCATTAAGGTAGTAGCAGATTTGTCTTATTTATCATTATATTCTAATAATGCCTAGGGCCCATAGTAGCTACAACAAACACACACACAGCTGTAAAAATTGTGAATAAATGGGCATTATTATTATTATTACTATTGATTAGAAGTTATTTACATGAAATTCACTTCTCTCAATTCTATCATCCTCCATTATTTCTCCTAAATGCTTCCCCTAGCTAGAAAATTTCTTAATGCCACACAATCTTTTATCCAAGGACTATTCTATGTTAAAGTATCTAATATATATTAGCCATATAATTAGCATTTATTTAGGGCCTTCTATTTTTCAGTCATACTGCCTGGAGTGGTTTATTTAATTTCACAAGAATGGTTTGATGTAGAGATTCCTAATTCCACAAGGACAAACTGAAGTCTATATACTGGAACTTGTTTAAGATAATGTTATGCAATAAGTCCTACATTTGAAAATCAACCTTTTACTAGTAAATCATAGCTTATAGTTTTTAAGCAGTTCATTTGAGTTTCTTTCTTGTAGATTGTTCCTTTTTACTCTGCAACGACAATAGGAAATTAAAGAGTTTTTCTCTTTATCTGAGAGTGGGAGAGTGGAGAAAAACTGCCAGGCTGCATCTTCTGCCAGCTGTTTTTCCTACTGAGAGTTCAGTTCAGCAAAATAAGGGAATTGAGTTTCAAGATAAGGACATCCCATTGTGATTAAACTAGAAAAAACTACTTCAGGAAAATAACTCTTTTACATGCATATATCTTCCAAGGGATATATTAGTCAGCCTAGGGAGATCTATCCTCTTGAGGAAATATAAATCATTGATGAAGGAAACAGAGTAAACACGGGTTCAATGAATTAAATAGCTATTTGGGAGCTGTCCTAGTTTGTTATCTCTACTCGAGCACAATAAAAGGACATTGTAGGGAATTAAGTGAAAGCAAGCAGAAGTATTTCTTAGTAAGAAATCAGACAAGATAATTCCAGAAAAGTTAGAAACAACTCCGAAGTAGGAGTCATAATGGAAGGATCATCATTTAAACACAGGGAGGACACTACTGGCCCAATAAGCACATTGTGCCACTAAACAACAGGTGAGATCTAGACAAGAGACTCTCAATTAGCATACAGAAAATATTAAGTTGTGGGGTCGGGGGAGAAGAAACATACTGTAATGAGACTTTTAAAGACTTGCACTGGTAAAGTTTTCTATTTATGTCCTGCCTTAAAAGTTATTTTCTCAAATAGTCCATAGAAACAAAAGAATATCTAATTTCATTAAAACCCAAAGAAGTAATTTTTTAAGAATTCTTTTAAAAAGTGATCTTCATATTTTTTTCTAAATATTAAAGTAATGAGAACTAAGAAATTAAACACTGCCTATTAGAGATGGGTATTTTTTATATATTTTTTTAATTATGAGCTAGAATCCCAGTGCATGGATTCATGCGCAGGTAGGGTCCCTTGACCTGGCCTGTACCTTCTTACAATCAGGGACCCCTTAAGGATGTTGGAGAGCCAGTTTCGGCCTGCAGGCTGAGGGGACCCCCCCCCCCCCCGTGCACAAATCTGTGCACTGGGCCTCTAGTATACATATAAGATCTTTAGTTAATCTTTTCCCACTCTCCCCCACTCCTCCCTTCCCTTTGAGATTCATCATCTGTTCCATGTTTCCATGCCTATGGTTTCCACTTCTGAGGTAAGTGTCTGTCCCCTGGTGGTCATTCAGTTGTGAGAATTGTGTTTCAACTCCAGGTCCTCACATGCCTACTTGCTCCAACTGGAGCATTTTCATCCTGCTCTACAATGGTGGAACATTTTAGTGTGAAGGGACCATCTTTCTGATAGTGTTCTACCTGAATTTTTCTTAAGGGATTGCAATAGGTATCAAGCCCTGTCCCCAAGCTCCTTCATTTATGCACGTTAATGGCTGGAATTCCCCGTGTGAAGTCTGTCTTTGCATTTAAAGGAGGATTGATTAATATAATCCTGAGATGCTTCCTCTGGTCCACAAATGTCTTTTTTTTTTTTTAATATTTGTAATACTTAGTACAGCGCTGCTAACAAACCTTAGGATAAATAAATGTGAATTGAATTTCCATGAAAGGAAAGTACTATTTGCATTTAAAAAATCTATAATTAACATTTTGAAAAAGAGAATAAGGGCTTTGTGTGTGTGTATCTGTTTGTGATTTATGGAAAATATTTTAGTGGTTTTACAATCAATTTCATATTTCACTTTTTGCTGATAAAGAGTCAACATTCATGTTATTACATATATTTCATGAGGGGGTCTTTGTATTTTATTTCTTGTTGACAGTAGTATTCAAGAGTCAAGTTTGGGTGTTTTCAACTATCTTATTTAAAATGGTGAGAAAATTAAAAAAAATAATAATAAAACAGCAGTGGGAAACAAATCTGAGTTATACAAAAAATAAGTGAAAAGAGATTGTGAAGAAATTAACTATTTCAAAGATAAAAGGCAGACAATGAAGCAATGTATCATAATTTTAAGGATATAAAGACTATTGTTTTGCTCTGTTGCACACCACTGCCCACTACATACCAATTAAAAGGATTTTCTCATTGAAGGATATCCAGTAGGAAGTAAACTCCATCCAGTCCTCTGCTCATTACACTTTCCTTATTGTAAACATTATAAAGTGGTCAGCGATTCAAACCTTAGTAGACTTTACACATTGCAGTTTATTCTTTCTAAACCACCTTTTCTCATCTACCCTAAATTTATACATTTCTGCTTATTACTGCTAAGGCAGTAGCTTTATCTGCCTTAGCCATGACAAACTTGAACACATATGAGTGTATAAAAATGTGTATGTTCTCTTCCAATATTCACCTGAGAGATTAAAAACATTTTATAGTAATAAAACTCATAAGAAATAAGAGAGCAGAATTAAAGCATTGCTTTGCAAATCTGTCTTTAATTAAAAGTACGATCATTAGCATTTTTTGTATTAACCAAAGGGGTAGAGTTAGTTATCTGGAATTCATCTAAGGTAAACTTTAATAAACAAAGAGGAGAAAATATCTGGATCGTACCCTGGACCCTTCTTTCCCCCATTCCCTTCCCACATTCAGTCCATTCTATATGCTAAATTGATGCCTTTGCTGAAACCAGTTTGGCTCAGTGGATAGAGCATTGGTCTGTGGACTAAAGGGTCTCAGGTTCCATTCTGGTCAAGGTCATGTACACTGGTTGGGGGCACATCCCCAGTAGGGGGTGTGCAGGAGGCAGCTGGTGGATGTTTTTCTCTCATCGATGTTTCTAGCTCTCTATTCCTCTTTCTTCCTCTCTGTGAAAAATCAATAAAATATATTTTTTAATAAAATAAGTTGATGTATTTTTTGTCATCAATACATCTCACAGAGCTTATTACAAAATAAATTTATTTTTGTTTTTTGGCTCTTGCTAAACTAGTTCCATATTTGGGATTTTGCAAGTTGTTTCCTAGGTTTGGAGCAATTTAAATGGAAACTTTTATTTATTTTTCTTGAAACTTTTAAATTATAAAGTCCTCTTTGTCCTTTAAATTTCAAAATTGTCATTCAAGACCAGGCCTTCCTAATCAACTCATTGATCTGGAAATTTCTCACTCAAGCCATGATCATATCACCTTATTTTTATGTCTTTATAGAAAAGATAGTATCACACTCAATTATTTGTATGGGTAGTTTGAAAGTAGAATTATAATATAAAAATATGCAAAGACACTACATAATTTTTTAAAGTAGAGAGAGAACTCTTTCTTTTTAAAAAATATACTTTATTAATTTTTTTTACAGAGAGGAAGAGAGAGGGATAGAGAGTTAGAAACATCAATGAGAGAGAACCATCAATCAGCTGCCTCCTGCACACCCCGTACTGGGGATGTGCCCGCAACCAAGGTACATGCCCTTGACCGGAATCGAACCCGGTACCTTTCAGTCCGCAGGCCGATGCTCTATCCACTGAGCCAAACCAGTTTCGGCTCTACATAATTTTTATGTCATAAAATTCATGCAATATTTTTTTTTTATGAACTGCCCAGCTTTTCCCTACTAAAAACATTGCCACTTAGACTTTTTTTTTCCATTTAGATTTTGATCCAACAATATCTCTTTAAGTTAAAATGTGCTTTTTAGCATATTTGATATTCTGGTCATTCATACCGGACCTCAGGTAAGTACAGTTTTGGGTCATCTACTTTAGCAAACACCCTGTTCTGCACCCAAAGCCCCACCAACTCTCAGGACAGAGTCATAGTCCACAAAGAGGTTTACCTCTGTTTTTGTTTGTTGTTTTTTGTTTTTGTTTTGTTTTGTTTGTATTAGAGCCATCTTGTTTTCTGTAGTGAAATAGCTGATGAAATTTTGTTCCATGTACACACAGAAAAGTGACTAATTATTCTGGACATTTATAAGAATTGAAAACAGCCATGGAATCTATGCTTCTCACTGTGGTCTTAAATACTTCTGCATATGTTGGCATTTTTTGATGTATAATGGTCTGCATTTCTATAAAAAATGATCACATGTCTTTACCCATTGTACAGAATTGTGGACCTGTATCCATGAGGAAACAGATGCATTAGCATATAATCACCTATGTGATTTGTTTAATCTGCTATCTCTTTCACTACTTTGGGTATGGAATGCAACCTTCCCCTGGCTTCTTTTTTGATGAATAGGTCACTACTTCTGATGCTTACACTTTGCATTATATTCTATGCAGATATGAGTTTGAAGGTTTGCAGAAAAACAGGTAACATAGCAGGACTGACCCTGCTCTCCTTAGAATAAACTGCTTGCAAGATGAACCTTTGACAACAGCTAACCACAAGAATGGTTCAGGATTCTTAGACACTTTATCCAAATGATAGGATTATGCTGAACATTCACTTTCCTGCTGGGAGTCTGAGAGTTTGACAAACTGTAGGCAGAAGGTACTTTGTAACCAACCCTCAATACATACTTTGGGCACTGAATCTTTAATGAGCTTCAAATTCACGTTACATTTAGTTTCTGTGAAAGATTATGTTTCATGAGACCCCCTCATATGAAAAAGAGAGAGTAAGGAAACCTGCACATAGATTTCTTAAGATACTACCCATTTCTTACCCCCTTATTATCTTCCTATATACCTTAAACATTAGGGCAATACATTTTAGCTGACAGATAACTATATGCTGAATTCTGTGAGTCCTTGTAGTGAATATCAAAAAGCAGGGAGATCTTAAGGGCCCCCAAAACAGAGGGGTTGTGTGAGAAATAAACAACAATGACAACAAAATTCTATCTTTTCTTCTATCTTCTCATATCCTACAATGTTCTGGGATTTTTACCAAATGGGATATATTTTACAATTGCATTTGTCTAAAAAGTGACTTTTTGAAAGCATTTGACAATTAGCCGGTACATTGGAATGATTTTGAGGGAATGTATACTGTTAAAAGTATTGGCATGTTTTTCCAATAGGAAAAATAATGTCTGTGAATAATTTCAGTCAAAAGAACCATATGGATGCCAAAAAAAAGAGTATAAAGTGTATTGAATTGAGTTGGTAAGGATGCATTTAGGATGCTGACCTGCTACAGCAGTTTAGGATGAAAGTGGCCAGAACTAAGATAATTGGAGTGGAGAAAGTGATATAAGAAAAGTTTAAAGATCATGTTTATATGCCTGAACAACAAACAGAACACATCAGTTGTACTTTTAGAAGATTCCTAAATATCATTTTTCCTACCTGTATTACATTAGGGAAAATTAAATTTATGTGCCTAGGAGAAAAGAAAAAAAAAGAATAGACTCACTATCTAACTTCATGTTGGCCATTGAATATGATACCAAGTCAATGGCTTCTTTATGATTTTACTTCTTATTTAGGTTTTATCCAATCAATTCACCTAGAACTCTGTCCATTTTTATACAATTATTTTCATAAATTTTAACAATTTTTATAATGCAACTTTGAACAAAATGAATTTCTAAATGTGGCAAATTCTGAGATACCAGAGAAAGGAGAATAATAAAGCATGTTGGCCTTCCCCAATCTCAAAGGCTAATTTTCTCCTTCCTCTGCAGCCATGCATTGTGTAAAATTCTGCAGCACACTTAGCTAAAATAAATAAGACTGAGGGGGAATATTATCTGTTAACATAACAAGGGGGACTTGAATAAATCACATGCATCAAGGGCCCAGTACAATTTTTATTGAAGAACTTATATTTTGAACCAGGCCACATCACGGATGTCAGAAGGTCTACAAAAGTGTATGAGTCTTTCCTTAAAAGAATTTATAGTCTTTTGTGGTTAGAGGATTTGAGAACTATGCCTGTGGCAGTCATTTTTGTTCTCCTACACAAAGAGTTAGATAGTAAGTCACCCTCCTATGGCCTTTTCTAGAATGCATTTTCGGAATATCAAACTATCAACAGTTAGAAGGATACGCTGTCTAGGGTAGAGAATACAGTGGCAGGAATATTTAGCAGGATAAAATAATACTATGTTCTCAATGAAGGGATCATTAAAAAGAATGATAAGAGGTGGGGTGGATAAGATCCACCTTGTAATAGGGGGAAAAATAAATAGAATTTTGGAGATATGGAAAAGGGAGGAAACATGAGTCTTATATTAACTTGTGCTAGAAGCAAATTTTAAGTTCTCTTTTTAAAAAGTAATATCTATCTATCTATAAATAAAGATATATTAAATGGGAACATAACACAATTGAGGACATGGGGAAGATTTTTGAAATTGTGTTTGTTTTAATTCAGTTTTGTGATGAAATAACCAATGAGTACTCTTCTGGATGCAGTTGTTTTTGTATCAACTATCACTTACAATATACTTTTATTTTTTAACATGATGCTCACTATTTATTGTTTTAACAGTGCCATTTAAAGAAAAATATTATTGATTTCATTCATATGTATAATCTAACAAATGAAACAGAAACAAACTAATAGATACAGAGAACAAACTGATGGCTCAAATGGGAGGGAGTTGGGGTTTCTGGGTGAAAAAGGTGAAAGGGATTAAGAAGTATAAATTGCAAGGTGTAAAAACAGAACGGGGAGGCAAAGCTCAGTATAGGAAATGTAGTCAATAACATTGTAATAACTATGTACGGTGTCAGATGGATACTACTTTTTGTCATGGTGATTACATCATAAGCTCTAATCACAATTGTGTCCACCTGAAACTAATATGTCAACTCTAAACAAAAAATAAATGTTTAAAATAAATATAGTTTATTGGGCACTTACTCTGTTCCAGACATTGGCTGTATGGTTTACAAGCAATGCATCATTTTAAATATGGGAGCAGTGTTGAATGTAGTGGTATGACTTTCCTAACTGTACACTTAAAAGCCTGAAGCTGCAGGAGGTTTTATGGCCAAACCAAGTCCTAACAGCTAATAAGGGTCAGAATTGGATCTATTGTAGATACTGGATCCTATATGGTTTTAGGAAATAATGCATGACAAAGACACAACATGGCTTCATTCTTAAGTGATTCTATGGGCTTTCTTACATGTTATTCACATGCAATAGCAGGTGCAGGTGTGGCTCTCTTAATGCCTTGTCTTTGGTTATTTATATAGAGAGAATAGGCTTCTCTCTGCCCCAGCCAGGGTACAGCATGTCTTCTCACTCTGAATATTCACTATTACTGTTTGGGTGTTGAATCCATGATCTTTGTTGATCTGGAGACAATGCGGAAGCTTTCTTCTACTATTATGGAAGAAATAATTAAACTCCCCATTTAGCTAAAGGTCCAGAAGGCTATTCCAAAGTTTGTTTCCCAGTAGCCTGGACAGCACAAGATTGTGAGGACAATACAGTTGAACTGATCTGAAATAAGCTTGTGGGAGGAGCTAGCGGACCAGTGCAGTGAATGCAGCAGAGAGCTGATGTGGTGAGTGGAATGAAAGAGGCAGGATCCTGAGCAGCTGGCTGCAGGAACTGAAGCACAGCTCCAGGAGCAATGCAGAGGCAGGGCTGGCATTGGTTTTATGTCAGAGATTGGCAAGCCTGTTCCTTAATGGGTCAGACAAGTATTTTAGGCTTTGTGGTCATATTCATCTTTGTTGGTAGAGTGTGAAAGCAGTCAAGAACAATTCATAAATAAATGAGAAGGCTGTGCCCCAATAAAACTTTATTTTTTGGATATTGACCTTTAAATTTCATGTAAGTTTAATGGGTAATATTATTCTTTTTATCCTTGTTCAACTATTTATAAATGACAGTTATATGCATATGTATGTGTCTATATAATTTACTCATTCATATGTCATATAAGTATATATTACCGATTACAGATACATCTCTCTTTAAAGGTGGGTTATGTTCTATAAGGAAAAAAGTAGTTTAGCAGTAATCTGTCTTAAGAGTTGATCAGTTTGATTAAAAAGGAAGAATTCTGCCTTAATTGTTATAAATGACACTTAGGCAGGGTTTTCTTTTCAAGTGGCTGAATGAGAAACGATCTTTCAGAGTTGTTAGCGCAGCTTCGGCTGAACAATAAGAATAAATGGGGAAATAAAATGTTCAAACTTAAACACACTGAAGAACTAGTCAAATAATTTCAATCTCAGCCTCCAGATATTTTCCTATCCTAAAACAAATGCACCATGTAAATGTTGACTTGTTTTATTATTTTTGTGGGTAGTAGGATATGATCCCTCTATTAACTCTGAGGATATTGCATCTACATAAATCGTGCTTTTAAGTAACTTTATATTTTAAATGTTAAAATTTGTGTATTCCCAACATCCTCCCACTGAAATAGAAGTGTCTGATAGTTTTACATTTTGTGTATTCTAAATATTTGGGTTCCAAGGTCATGGCCCACTTCCTCACCAATGGTCGCTGGCAGACAGACTTTTCATTTATTCTTCTACACTCTCTTCTTTATGAAAGTTCTCTCTTTTCTCTAGGTCATCTGATTATAGCTAAAGATATATCCCAGGGGCTTTATTTCCAATTCTATTGCTAGCTTATTTTATAACCTGGAACAAACTTCAGCACTTTATAAAAGTGCTTGAGTATCAGAGCTGAAAGGAAACTTTAACATCATTTACTCTAATATCCTCTCATTTTTCTGATTGAGAAGATGAAATTAAAGCTCAGAAGGGTGAGGAGAATTGCCAGATGTCAAGAAGTTTGTCACTAGCAAAACCAAAGTGAAGCCAGACATCGCAACAACTATTTTAAAACTCATAATAGTGAGCCATTCAGCTTTCGGAGACATAAAAAGCAGTGAAAACACACTGGCTTATTTTATTTCTTTAAAGTAGGATGCTTTTAAGACCAAAATAGAATAGGCAGACCTATATGGGAAACTCAGTTATAATCAAACATTTAGTGGCGATGGTATCCTATATAATAAAAGGCTAATACACAAATAGGCCGAACGACAGAACAACTGGAACAACCGAACAACAGGTAGCTCTAATGTGTGCTGGCCACCAGGGGGCGTGCACAAAACATGGTGGGCTTTGGCCATGGCCTGATGGTGGAGCAGGTGAGCGGGGTGCCAGACCAAGGCAGGTGCCAGTTGCTGTCATTGTGGTGAGCCTCTGGTGGTTGCTGAAAATTCTTTGCTCTTGTGCACCGTGGTCCTGCCTGGTGTTCGCACCTGCTGCTGGCACCACCCCCTCGCAATCACTGCCAAAGCCGGAGTCACTGTTAGCACCCACTGCCAGTGCCAGCACTGCTCGCACCCATTGCTGGTGCCTATTGCTGGTCTCAATTGTTCGGCACCATCAGTGGGTATGAGCAGTGGCTACTGGCCCGTTCTCCCCTGAGGGCTTCTCCACCTCCCCCAGCTCCTGAGGGGGATCTGGGCAGCAGCTGCCACTCACACTCCTGACAGCACTGGCCCCACTCACACCCACTGCTGAGGCTGACCTCAGTCGCTCTGCTCCATAAGCAGATGTTAGTGGGGCCTGGGTGTGGCTGCAGTGGGATCAGGACTGCCAGTAGACAGAGGACTGGGGCTGCAGTGGGAGGGACCAGGCGGGGGCATGGAGGATGGGCTGAGACCCTCCCCTGTACCTACCACAGGCTTGCAGCCCACAGTTCCTTTCAAGGTGCTCAGATTCATACACTAGGCCACTAGTATATATATGAAATTGCACCTTTTTAAAAATCCTCCCTGATGATATTTTTTCATTAATTTTTATAGTGGAAAGAAAGGAGGAAGGGGGAGAGAGAGAAAGAGAAGAAAGAAATATCAATGTGAGAAAGAAACAACAATTGATTGCCTCTCACATGAGCCCTTGTCAGGGATCAAACCCAAAACCCTTGAGTCCCAAGGCTGACACTCTAACCACTGAGCTAGACCATCCAGGGCAAAAAATCACATTTTTTATCCATTCTATCCATGTGCACTTAGGTTGCTTCCATAGCTTGCTTATCTATAATAATGAAAGCATAATATGCTAATTAGACCAGACAGCCTAATGACCTTCCAGATGTCATTCCAAATGAAGCCACAGCAGTGGGGCCAAGGCAGTGGTGCTGAGGGGTGATCAGGAGGCAGGCAGGCAAGTGATTAGGAGCCAACGCCCCCCCCCCCCCCCAACAAATTTCATGCACCGGTTCTCTAGTCATATATAATAAAGGCCTAATATGCTAAATGTCTGGTTGTCCAGTTGCCCATTCAATCAATCAAACCATAATATGCTAATGATATGCTAAGGCCACTCAACTGCTTGCTATGATGTGCACTGACTGCCATGCAGCAGATGCTCCAACTTGTAGGTGAGCTTGCTGCTGGGGTCCAGCAGATCAGGACTGAGCAAGAAGGGCCAGACATACCCTGAAGCCCTCCCAAGCTCCATCTCCTACTGGTTAACCTTCCATGTCTCTTCCTGGCCCCGATTGTGCACCAGTGCAGTCCCTCTCGCAATCTGGGACCTTTTGGGGTGTCAGAGAGCCTGATGGTGGAACGGCTGGTCGCTATGAGGCGCACTGACCACAAGAGGGCAGATGTGCAATTCAGGAGCTTCCCCCTAGTGGTGATTCCCACAGGGGGAGCACCACTCAGCCAGAAGCAGGGCTCACAGCTGAGGAACTCATTGGCAATGGCAGGAGCCTCTCACGTCTCCATGGCAGCACTAAGGATGTCTGACTGCAGGCTTAGGCCCATTCCCTCTTGGGGAGGTGGACAAGCCCTGAGGGCTGTCAGATGGCAAAAGGGTGGAGATTGGGCTGAGGCACCCCCTGACTGCATGAATTTCATGCACAGGGCCTCTAGTTAGTAAATAGAAAGAGTTTAAATGAATTCAAATACTGAATGTGTTCAGGTTAATATACCCTTAATGGTTGCAATAATGGAAAGAAGCTGCTGTTTAAAAAAAAAAAAAAAAAAGAATGTTATATATGAATATGATTCTTTACTATGAAATGATTCAAAAGTCATATTAAATTAATAAAAAAATGGGTGAGGGAGTTGTCCAGTGTTATTATAGTAGGCACCTAGTTAGGTCATAACAAAAGAGAAGGGAGCCAGACATCTAGTTAAGCCAAGTTAAGTAGGAAGAAGCAGCTTCCCAGTCACTCAGGCTTCTGAATGGACAGGAAAAATATGCTTTCCAATTTCGCCAGTGCCTCTGCAGGCTACTGAAGGGAGGAAGAACTAGTAAGCAGAAATTTCTCTGCTGAGGCCAGCTCCATAGAAGCCAGAGTGGCTAGCATAAAGGGGAGGCATTTAGCCCGGGAAAATCTGTGGGGAAATGATTAGCATAAGGAGATGCAAGAAAGTGGTTGGCTAGGGGCTGGGCCCACGCCCAAGCCCAGGAAGAGTTAGGAAGATTGGTTGGTTTGGAAGAAAGAATACCCCTTCCCAAACCAAAGAAATACCATCAAAGCTTAACAAAGGCCCAATAGGTAGCACCCACATGTGTTCTCTCGGGTTCTGGCTCCATAGCAGCTGCCCAGGACAAAGAGCTGCATCCAAGGTGGGCCAGAGGGGAACAGGGACAAGACTGCTGAAGCTGTGATGCTGATGCTGGGCTAAGGCACCGCAGCTCCAGCTCCTGGTCCTCCTCCTGGTGAGGCCAAGTGCAGGCTTGAGTGCAGAGACAGACTTCTTCCACAGTGAGCCAGAGCTGAGCCTCCTGGTTGTGGAGAAGGCACTGTGGCATCCTCTTCAGAGGCATCTATGCCCAGGGTGCCCTCCCATTAAAGCTCGCCACTATACCTTAAGTCCTCTGATGTGTGTGTCCTCAAAGTGCATTTCTCTTGACGTCGCCAGAACCCATTTCCAGACCAGTCCAGCAGACCTGCTTTGGTTCCGGTCTACATCCAGCAACAGTGTGAGAGTACTAGAAAGAAACATTCACTTCACCATCCAACTTGACTGAGAATAGGGGATGGATTTGTTAATGACAAGAGAAAGGAAAGTTAGTGTTCCATAATCTCTTCGATGTCAGGAGAATTTTGACTAAACCAAATGAGAGTGAAGCCCTGGAGCAATGTATGAAGTGGGTTCCTGTTTATCTCCAACAACTACACAGGCTTTTCCCTGGCAGGGACTGTGATTCCTTCCTGCCCCTTTGATCATTCTCAGACTGGTGTTACCGCTCTCCCCTTTCCTTGCTCATCTCAATTCATTTATTTGTTCTTCACTTTAATGCTGAACTATTTGTTTCAAAACAATGAAATTTCACAGGTATATACAAGGGTAGAAGGAAGCCCTTAAAATTGGTGATGGAAAGTTAAGCACCGTCACAAATAAAAGTTAAATCCAATCCTTCTGTACATTAGCATATACCAGGACTACATATCCAATGATAAGTTAACAGAAAGGGTGAAATTCACAACATCAAGGTATTGAAAAAAAACACAAACAAATCTGTGACTTAAAAATAGAGCAAAAAATTCAACATGTAAAGGTAGAGTTTGTGACTGTTCTCAAAAGAAAATTCAGAGAGATTTATTTGATATGACTATTTTATAGCGGAAGAAACAAACTGTGATCTGTGAGACTTCAAAAGGGAACCGGTATTAAGTTCAGAGGAATGATTTTCCAAGATGACTTCTAAAGTAAAAATAAAGAAGTTGTTTCACTTACAATTGGAAAGGGGCTTGTCTCCAGACAGTAAGCAGTTGGTTAAAAGTGATTATCCTTCACCATTTTAGAAAGAGGACTTGGGTTTTTATTTATGATATTCAGAAGCCTTTATAAGAAGCAATCTAAGTTTTTATTTCATTTACCAAATAAACTAAAATTTGCTTTAAGTATCTTAAAAGGTTTTGTCTGTATGAGGATCTTCAAGATTGGTCTCCATTTTATTTTAACAGTATATTATGTATGTTCAACATACATAGACAAAACTGCAAAATTCATATCTGTAAAGCATAAAAATTTTAAAACGTGAGCAAACTCCTATGAAGATTACCATATAAAAATTAAACAGACTATCACCAACTCCTAGTCAGCCTTCATATATAGCTACTACTTGCCCCTTCTCTTACTTTTTATTCCTTCACATATTTCTGCAATTTTCTGTATGGGATTATTTTTCTTCTTGAAGAAATTATTTTAATATTTATGTTATGTCACCTTCCTGGTCATAACTTCTCTCTCTCTCTCTCTCTCTCTCTCTCTCTCTCTCTCTTTCTTTTTTTTTTTTTTTTTTTTTTTTTTTTTTTTTTTTTTTTTTTTGGTCTATAAATAGTTTTAATTCACTTTTACTTTATAGAATTTTCCCTCTATTACAGATTTCTAAGTTGCAATTACTCCTTTTTTCATACTTTGAAACTATCATTCAATTTTATTGTCATTTTTATCATTTCTAATGAGAAGTCAGTTTAAGTCTATGTATTTCTTTTTTAAAAAATATTAAATTTAGTGTTATGCATTGGTTAATAAAATTATACAGGCTTCAAATGTACACTTTTATAATACATAGTCTGTATATTGCATTGTGTGTTCACCATCCAAAGTCAAGTCTCTATCACCATTTATCCAGTCTGACCCTCTTCTTCCTCCACCACTCTCCTTTTCCTCTGGTAATCACTGTACTGTTATCTATGTCTATGAGTTCTTGATTTGTTTTGTTTATTTGTTTGTTTGCTTTTGCTTAATCCCTTCACCTTTTTCAATCAGCCCCTCCCCTCACCCCTACCCTTCTGACAGCTGTCCATCTGTTTTCCATATTGATGAGTCTGTTTCTGTTTTGTTAGTTTGTTTATTTTGTCCATTAGATTCCACACCTTAGCATAATAATCTGCAGATCCAGCCATGATTTTCCAAAAGGTAAGATTTCCTTCCTTTTTACAACCAAGTAGTATTCTTTTGTGTAAATTTGATCCATTTAAAGCTAATAACCATATTATTCAAATAGCATTGAAGATATTCACTTTGTCAGTTTTCAGCATTTTTTCCTAATGCACCTCTCATATTTTCCTAAGTGTATTAGGTGGTATTATGTGCTATCCAGAATTTCCTTCCAGGACTGAAGAATTCATTCTCCAAGCTTCTGAGAATGTTAGCAATAAATTATATTTATTTGAACCTGTCTTTAAGTTTCTTTTTAAAAATTATTCAACTTACACTCCCTTCCTGAGCGTGACTCATATTCAATTCCTGATTTATAAAGACATATAAAGGCCTTGCACTTATCCTCCAATTCAGAACAACTCTGAAGGATTACCCTGATTCTCCAGGACACCATGGGATTAACTGAAGCCTTTTAAATTGCATTGCAGTTCAACTTTTCCTTCCGACATGTTCTGCTCAGTCCACACTCCCACCGGTGTTGACTGTAAGAGCACTCTCTACACTCTCTACCACCTCAGTTTCAGATTCCAAGGGATCCCAATCTGCAACAAGTAAGTGTATGTTTCATATTTTGTTTGGTTGAGGATTGTTGTGATTCTTGATTCTATGGCTTGATTAATTTTGGAAATGTGTTCACTATTAAATATGCAATATTTATCCTACCCTGTTTTTTTAAGTTATCTAATATGTTCAAATTTCTAGCATTCTGAAATATCCTATATAACAAAAGCCTAATATGCTAAGTGTCCGGTCATCTGGTCAGCTGTTTAATCAATCAAAGTGTAATATGCTAATGATATGCTAGGGCCATGCAACCACTTGCTATGACATGCACTGACTACCAAGGAGCAGACAGTCCACCAGTAGATTAGCTTGTTGTTGGGGTCTGGCTGATCAAGATTGAGAGAGATGAGCTGGGCATGCCCTAGAGCCCTCCCGTGATCCCACCCTGGCTGGCCAACCTCTCATGTCCCTCCCTGGCCATGATCTGGCACTGGTGGGGTTCCTCAGCATGACCTGTACCCTCTCAGAATCCAAGACCCCTGGGGGGATGTCAAAGAACTGGTTTCAACCTGACTCCACAGGCCAGGTTGAGGGACTCCACTGCTACATGAATTTTTGCACTCAGGGGAGGTGGTCCCTCAGCCTGGCCTGCACCCTCTTCTATTCTTGGGGTATGTCTGACTGATAGCTTAGGCCCGTTTCCTGGGGGTGGAAAGGAGCAGGCCTAAGCTGTCAGTAGTACATCCTTAGTGCTGTTGTGGAGGTAAGAGGCTCCCACAATTGAAACTGTGCTCACCAGTTGTGAGCCCGGCTTCTGGCTGAATGGTGCTCCCCCTGTGGAAGTGCACTGACCACTAGCGGGCAGCTCCTGCATAAAGCGTCTGATGGTCAATGCATGTCATAGTGGCCAGTCATTCTGCCATTCAGTCAATTTGCATATTAGACTTCTATTATATAGGATTCTTTTATTCTCTGTGCTTCAGTCTGAATAATTTCTACTCACACGTGTTCCAGTTCAGTAATTTTGTACATAGATGTGTCCAAATATAAAAGCATGTATGGAAAAAGTTTATCTGTAAATGTTCCAAAAACAAACTATTCTCAGGTATGTTTTCCCAAAATTGTATTTTAGATAACCATAGGGAAATGCACAGACTAGAGAAAAAAAATGAGAAACCATTTTCTACAAAAGAACTTATTATTTTCTGGGGTGAATTTAAGCAAATTTCATTACCAACAACACAGAGGCTCAGATATAATATTGAATAACAGAGAGCAAAAACACACAAATTAATCTTGATTTTGAATGACAGAAACCAGACACACAAAATGCTTCCATTTAAAAAATTCATTTAAGATAATATAATTATTATTATATTATAACCAGCATAAATATAATAATAAGGAAACTTAACTGTGAGAAGGATGGAGAATTAAAATTAAGGCAAGATGCAAGAAGTGCTTATGGAGTATTGACAAAATTTTATATCTTGACATGAGTGTTGGTTGCATGTCAGTTTCCTTTGTAATCCGTCAACGAACTGCACACTTTTGTTTGTTGGTGTGTGTTTTTTTTTGCCATTTGATGTGTGGCTATTTTAATAAGAACATGTATTAAAGACAAAGATTAAGAACAACAAATTACATAAGTGACAGAAAATGGCCACTCATACATACAAAATTATATAATTACATTAATTAGACTGTAATTTTGTTTTATATTGATTATATTTACTGAGATAACATTTGCTAATAATACTCAATTAATTTCAAATATATATATATATAGAAGCTTAAGCGACCATCTGACCATTTGCCTGATAGCTATGATATGCAATGACCACCAGGGAGACAGAAACTCTGAGCAGTAGAGGAGGGAGCCCGGTTCCTCATGAATTCAGCCATGGGTTAGGTTGTTGCTGGGGCACTGTTGGCCCCAAAACCGCTTCACTTGTACCCTGGACCCAGATAGAAGGGAGCCCAATTCCAGAGTGTGTCACCCAAGAACTGCCCTTTCACAATCTGGGACCCCTTGGGAGATGTCAGAGAGCCGGTTTTGGTCTTATCCTCACAGGCCGACCTGAGGGACCCCATTGGTGCATGAATCTGTGCAACAAGCCTCTAATAACAATATAATTGAATATCTATATACTCTACTTCATGCTCACTACCAAGTCTACTCATAAGCATATAGTCCAGAGAAATTTATGTAGTTGTTTACCTAGAGTATATGTTAAACAATGTAGCAGCCTTATTTTAATAGCAGATAGAAACAACCCAAAGTCCATTAAGAGGTAAATAGAAAAATAAATGAACATGTATTTATATAATTGAACAATGTATAACAGAACAAAGGCATAAACTGCAGCTACATATATTAGTTTGGTTAAATCGCATAAAACCCCCTGATTAGAAAAGCAGCCAGTCATCAAAATATACACACAGAATGATTATAGTGATATACATTTGAAAATAATCAAAACTAAAACAGATATTACTTAGGAATAGATACAAATATACTCACGCTATTAAGAAAAAAGAGAATTAACAAAAACAATCAGGACACTGTGTATTGCTGAGGGGAGATTTAGATTTGGTCTATAAATCCAACAGAGAATATAAAGTATAGTTTAAAACATCAATATAATTCATAATCTACTTTCCTCATATATATATATCAACATGGCTTTTAATATGATTATCATCTGCTATGTTTTCAAACTGTATCCATTTCCTTTAAGAAGGATTTAGAGACAGAAGAAGTGAAATACAGACTTGGTGACAATGTTCATTGACTTCTCTAACTCAGAGAATGGTTCATCTCCCAGAATTAATTTTTTAGGAATGAGGCCAAATTAGTAGTACCCTATAGGCCATGAAAAGGGCACTGCACTCGAGTTAATCTGATTAATGGGTGTCTATCTGGTTCCGTATAAATGGGATCAAGAGCAGGGATCTGGCTCCAAGGCTACAAGCGGACTAACAGAGTGAGGGGGAAGTAGTCTGGCAAGGTCCAAACCACTGATCATAATTTATCTCATTACTCTTAAGAATAATGCTCTTGGGAAGTATGTTGGAAGGATAAGTATTGATCAGAAAGTTAAAAATCCAAATTGTTTTATATATTACTATGGAACATGATCATTTTGTAAAATATAAAGCCCATTCTTGCTTCTGCTATTTTCTATGAGTTAAGAGCTCCATCCCTGTACACTTGATGGAATAGAAACATTTTGCTTGCCAAAGTGCCGGATGGAAGGAATAAAGATGAGAATGGAGAAATATTTTTCCAATAACCTGGTAATAAATCATGCATCTGGATGGTTTATGATTTTGTTATGGAAATGATGAACTTCTCCTAAGTGGATTACAATATGCCATACACATCACATTTTTTTTTTCCCTTTCTTGGCACAAACATAAAAATCCCATTATAAGCGATGGAACTTACTTAATGTTAGCATGAATGTGTTTTTAATGAAAATTGTTGATAAAGCCATTATGTGAGCCAGAAATCCTAGGGCCCTTTCTTCTACTAGTACAAGATAATTTTGTTTTAAATTATTTCCTCTGCCACTTTAGACATTCTAACAATCCAGGGACTGCTACAAAATCAAGCAAAACAAGATTTACTCAAAAACACAGAAAGGGATTTCTGTCAGTCACCTCAAGACGGCTTTCAGATGGAAAAGAGTAATTAAAACATATTGAAATGGCCATATTCATTACTACTTTGTTCAATGATGCTTTAATACTTTAAAAATTCAGAGAGAAAAAAATGCTAAATCCTGACTCAAAGTTAAACATAATAAATTAAAGACAGAAATGCATTTTTCTATTTCCCTGCAGATTTCACTATGGTAACAGAAAGGGGAAATGTTACAAACCAATGAGAAATTAAGAATTTTGATAGTAGGATCCAATATACCAACAGAGTTTTAGAAGGCAGAAATAGACAGTAGAGAATTATTAATAGACTTAGCAGATAAAAAGAGGTTTTATTTGACATAGCAGACTAGAGTGAGTGCCTACAGAAAAGAATAGCAAAGAAAGCATGATTAACCAGATAGAAATTTCAAAAATCCCATGCTTGATGGCACAGGCTACCTGAAAGACAGAAGTAGCCTTTAAGCTAAAACCCAAGATATTAGCTGAAAACCTATTATCAGAGTTGTAATAACTATGGCCATCTTTCCTCTCACCCTCAACCTCATACTCATGTATTATAATTAACCCCACCCAGCTTGTCAACTGATGTTCTTTTTTGAAAATATTTTACTTGAGAGTTTCCGGACTTCTAAATATAGTAGTAGGAACATGGGCATGGAGAGCTAGTTGACAAAATAAAAACACAGCGATAAAATGGAAGCTGAAAACAGAATGATGAAGTATTTTAGGCAACTTCCATCACCCTGCTCTCATTCTATATCCTCCCTGAGCCTAGGAGATAGTTTCCAAAGAAACTATCATGTAAAAATTATCATAATAAATCTGAAATGTAGGATCTTTTCTCAAAAAAAATTATAATATTATCACAAATATCATAGTGTCATGTAAAAATTTTCTTAATAAATCTGAAATGTGGGATCTTTTCTCAAAAAAAAAAAATATTTGTCCATTCTAACACCTTGCATTTAAAAGTCCTCTTGCCAGTATGCCCCATCAGTTAACTGGATCTCCTAATCAGTTTACCAGTGACTTATTTTTCATTATGAATAGAAAGTCAATGATTACCAGAATGATTATGAAATGTTTGAGAGAGCTTACATGAATGGAAGGAACATTAACATTAACAAAGTTGAATAAAATCAATAGTATAGGAAGCAGGTGAAAATTACACACAGACACTACCTTCAGATATATAAAGATATCACATTTTACAAAAGGAAAACACTCCAAAGATATACTGGATAAAAAGATAATTTGAAATTACTAGGATAAAGAAATAATTTGAAAATAAGAATTAAAGTAACAGAACAGCTGAAACCGGTTTGGCTCAGTGGAGAGAGCATCGGCCTGCAGGCTGAAAGGTCCCGGGTTTGATTCCGGTCAAGGACATGTACCTTGGTTGCGGGCATATCCTCAGTGGTGGGTGTGCAAGAGGCAGCTGGTCGATGTTTCTCTCTCATCGATGTTTCTAATTCTCTATCTCTCTCAATTCCTCTGTGTAAAATCAATAAAAATATATTAAAAAAATAAAGTAACAGAACAATAGTCAGACTTTTTTAATATAAATTCAAGAAAATTGTCTACAAAGTAGAACAATAAAGTCAAAGAAATGAATAAGAGGATCAATCCAAAGATGTACAACTACCGGAGATAATATGAATAATGGAGAAATAGGAAGAGAGAATTGTAGATAGACACTTCAAATAAAAATATAATAATATATGATAAAATAAAAATAAATTCCCCCAAACAGATATTCATGTATTTTATAAACAGCTAGACACCCATTGCATGAAATTTTTGCACTGGGAGAGAGGGGGTGTCCCTAAGTCCAGCCGGCACCCTCTCCAATCTGGGATCCCTTGGGGGATATTTGACTGCCTGTTCCCTGTTGGATTGGGCCTAAACTGGCAGTTGGACATCCCTCTCACAATCTGGGACTGCTGACTCCCAACCACTCACCTGCCTGCCTGCCTGATTTCCCCTAACTACTTCTCCCTGCCAGCCTGATCACTCCTAACCACTTCCCTGCCAGCCTAATGCCTAACTTCTCCCCTGACGATTGCTTCCAACTGCCTCCCCTGCAGGCCTGATCACTTAAAACTATCTTCCCCTGCCGGACATCTTGTGGCAGTCATGTTTGACCACATGGGGGTAGCCATCTTGTGCAAGGGTTTGAGGATCAATTTGGATATTACCTCTTTATTATATAGGATGTATGAGTAAGTGGGAAGTACATTCAATGATAAAAGGTCCACAGCAAGTCACATTTTTATTAAATTGCAGAACATCAAAAATAAAGAGTGCTAGCTGGCTTGGCTCAGTGGATAGAGCTTTGGTCTGCAGACTGAAGGGTTCCAGGTTTAATTCTGGTCAAGGGCACATGCCTAGATTGCAGGCTTGATCCTTAGTAGGGGGCATGCAGAAGTCAACCTATCAATGATTCTCTTTCATCATTGATGTTTCTATCTCTCTTTTTATCTCATTCCTCTGTGAAATCAATAAAAATATTTTTTAAAAGAATAAAGAGAAAGACCCAAAAATATCTAGAAAGGAAGATACAGTGCAAAATAAATTAGAATAAAGAGTATTTTATTTTTCTTAAGAAACACCCAATATTTTGGAATTAAATGGGATAATTATTTTAAAATCTGAGAAAAGTGTATTTCAACCAAGAACTCAATGCACTAGCAACTATAAATCAATAATAAAGGTTAAAAAAAATTAGGTCTTTGGATAATAACTATTTCCCTACCATACAATTGTAGAACATGTTTCCCAGGAATAAACATTAACAAAGTTGTTAATGGGAAGAACATTAACGAACAAAGTTGAATAAAATCAATAGTACAGGAAGCAGATGAAAATTACACACAAATACTAGCTTCAGCTATATAAAGATATCATATTATATAAAAGGATAACACTCCAAATATATCATGGGTAAAAAAAAAAAAATTAAATTATCAAGGATAAAGAAATAATTTGAAAACAAGAATTGAAGTAATACTACACTACCTTCAGATATATAAAGGTATAACATAGGGTATGAAGATATAGAGATAGATAAGGAAGTCTCCCCAAAAATATGAAAATGAGTATTTGGTGTTATTTTTTACCATTAGGAAGAACTATTACTTTATCTGTGGCAGATCTGTTTAAAAAATTCCATGAGAGAGAAGAAAATATTATCAGGGGACACAACTGAGATGATCTGTGAAAAATATTTGTGGGATTATAGTCGCATAAATAAAAACTACTTATGTAAAAAAATGGACATAGATTACAGATGGGGGCTTTCAATATGTGGAGATATGGAAAACTATGTTTCAACAACTATTGAGGTCAGTAATATGACCAACTGCTTTATTAGAAAAGTAACTACAAGCAAATGATTTACAAATATAGAGGCAAAGCATGGGGGAACACAGGGAAAAATTGAATACAGTGCCCTCTGATGATCAGGAATGGTTTCTGGGGAGGGCGGGGGGGGGGGGTGTTGAAATAGTACTCAGATGTGTGCTGCAATGCCATATATTATAGCACAGATCTGAATACTACTCAATGTTTCAAATGTGTAAGAAGCATAATTTTTTTTAAAATATATTTTTATTGACTTCAGAGAAGAGGAGAGAGGCAGAGAGAGATAGAAACATCAGTGATGAGAAAGAATCATTGATCAGCTCCCTCCTGCATGCCTCCTACTGGAAATAAAGCCCACAACCCAAGCATGTACCTTGACCAGGAAGCAAACCATGACCTCCTGGTTAATAGGCCAATGCTTAATCACTGGCTGGGCAAGAAGTATAACTTTGATAAAAAGTAAAAGACATAGACCTGATAATACAAGGTCATATTTGGGTTTGGCACTAGCAAAGGATTAATGGATATGTCTCCAGCAAATATACCTCTGTATAGGATGAATCATGTATTTCTAGCTTTATTTGAAGTCATCAGTAATCTACACTAATAAAAGAGAAACATGCAAATTAACCATCACTCCACTGTGCCCACCAGCCAATCAGATCAAGTATACAAATTAGCCCAACAAAGATGGCAGTGGCCAGGGACCTGCAGTGAGCAGAAGGCTTGGGTTGCCCCTAGAAATGGAGGAAGCCAAGCTTCCTGCCTGCCTTGGCCTGCCCTAGCCTCCGCTCAAAGTTTTAATTACAGAAGATATATAAATCTGATACCTGCTCCCAGGTGGCTCTGCCTCTGCTCAAGGAGGAGCTTAAAAAAAAAAGAAGAAGAAAAAAAAGGAGGGGCTGGGATCCTAGATCACTGGGGGGTGTGGCCAGCCTGAAAACAGCCCTCAGCTCCACACTCAGACTAGCCACACTCCCATGGGGTGAGGGTCCCCAGCAGGGAGGTCAGCTAAAAGTGATCAGTCTGGTGGGAGGGCATTTGAGGGTGAGCAAGCTGGTGGCAGGGGTCAGTTGGGGCGAGCAAGCCAGCAGGCAGAGTGTTTAGGGGCAATCAAGCAGGTAGGCAGGCAGGTAAGTGAGCAGTTAGGAGCCAGCAGTCCTGGATTGCGACAGGGATGTCCTACTGCCAGTTTAGGCCCGATCCCTGTATACCAGCAGTAGGACATCCTTCGAGGGGTCCCAGATTGGAGAGGGTATAGGCTGGGCTGAGGTAGACCGTCCCCGTGCACAAATTTCATGTACCAGGCCTCTAGTCATGAATACATGTTTACATATATTAATTATGTTAATATATTTAAATATCCTTATGTACTTGATTAGAATCAGAACTCTAATGTACTACAACATTGCTAAGAGCCTGCCCTTGTCTGAGGAATACCAAGTGTTCACTTCTGATTTATTCAGACATTCAACTTGATGCTGTTTCTAGTGATGTGAGTGGGCTTACTTCCTTTGTTTGGAGAACTGAAATAAACTAACCAGCTGTGTATCTAAAAACTCTATGTGTGCATACCTACATTATTGTAAAAACCAGAAACCTGCCGAAACCAGTTTGGCTCAGTGGATAGAGCATCAGCCTGCGGACTGAAAGGTGCTGGGTTTGATTCTGGTCAAGGGCATGCACCTTGGCAGCTGATCGATGTCTCTCTCTCATCGATGTGTCTAACTCTATCTCTCTCTCTTTTCCTCTCTTGAAAAAAAAAAAAAAATCAATAAAATATATTTAAAAAAAAAAAAAAAAAAAAAAAAAAAAGATTGGGCTTTAAAAAAAAAAAAAAAAAAAAAACCAGAAACCTATTCACCATTCTTCTTCTGGGACAATAATTTACCAGCATGGAGCCTTGAGAGAGAGAGAGAGAAAAAACAACAACAACAACAACAAAAAACTTGTGCACATTTAATTTTGGGTAATCCTTGATCTTAAAACAGAAAAACAAATTTATGCATCCCCATTTTTCTTCCAGAAAAAAATATGTAACCATAGGTTTCGATAATTAAATTCCACTGAGTTACACTCTACTGTGAAAGGCAAAAGAAAGGAAGATGACTCTAATTTTATGAACCTCCTTTAAGAAATAATTGAATAAACTCAGCTAAATAAAAAACAAAAAAAATGTCAACATTGGATTGTTTTCACTTCCACTGGATGATAAAAAAACACACCTGCCAAAAACCTACTTATTCTTTGTTTGACCACATCTACTCAGACCAAATTATGTTTTGATTTGTCTTATGTATTTTTTATAATCAGAATCTCATATGTGAGAAATGATGGGTAATAAACAGATATAATGGTTTGATTTCAAGGAGTGAGAGGCGCTATACCTCACAGATAAAAAAAACTCATCATCTTAAGGATAAGTTCAATCCAAAAAATGTGGTTTGTTTATAAAACAAAAAATATCGAAGAGATACGATATATAATAAGATATCTATGCTGGGTATTAGCCTCTCTGCCTTTTCTCCCCTCCCCTTCCCCAAAAAAAGTAAGTAAAGGGAAATCATACAAAAATCAAATTTTCTCTTAAAAAATACAGATTTCTGGCTTCTCTTGGAAAATCAAAAGACCTGCCAGTATTAGTCTTGTCCTCATAGCTATGAATAGGAATGAATAGCGGGTTCCTGTGGGAAGGTAGCTTAAGCCCAAACTTTATTCACCAATACTTCACTCACTGATGGTATCCATATGAACCCCAAAGGCACTGAATATTTTTTACTGTAATAAAATACAAAAACAAATTATAAAAATCATCTCTGAGGTTGGTGATGATGTTTGTAACTTAATCAGTGAGGGATTTAATGTTTGTTACCTCACAAACATAGCTTCTTCTATCACATGTGTCGAACACAAGGCCCACGGGCCAAATCCGTCCCACCAGGCCTTGCAATGTGGCCCGCAACGCGCTGTCATCACTGCACTCCGCTGCGTTTCCATCACAATGACAGTTTATGACTGTTCAGTAAACCATTCGGCCCGCGATTTAGGCTGGATTTTAGATTTTGGCCCCTTCTCTGATTGAGTTCAACACCCCTATATCATACCTATTCAAAATTTATTCTGTTTTCTAATTTCTCAAGAAAAAGAAAATACATAGCTCTGGTCCTGAGGAGACTAGCCCAAGAAAAACAAACAAGAACACAAATATCTTCTTTTGCAGAATGGCATGCCTTTGACATCCATTGTTGCAGGAGCCAGAAAAAATAGCTAGCTTTATGTTTGTAGTTCGCTTTTTCTGATTCCTTCATACTTTTTTCCAATCTTTTGTCTCTTTGAGCCACATATTACTCCTCAAAGACATTCCTCTTCCTCTTCCCTCTGTACCTCTGCTGATCTTTGTGCCAACTGAAATGTTATTCTCTTGTCTTTTTTCATCAATCTACTTCTCAACCCTCAAGGCAAACCATGCCTTCCTTCCATTAAAAAAATCTTCTCTAACCCACCCCAGAACTTGCCAACTTGCCAGCTTACGTGCATGTGGGAAAAGATGGAAGAGAAACCTGCTGGCCAGTCATGGTGAAGCCTTTTTTTTTTTTTTTTTTTAAGGAAAAGGAATATATCAGAGAAAGGTGTCTGAAGTTTTAGTACAACACACACACACACACACACACACACACACACACACTTTCCAGAGGGGATACATGGCCCTTCTTTTTATTCCCAGAGCAAACAGTTTAACTGCGTTAAATGCAATTTATAATTTTATTTATTTGTCTGTCTCATACATGAGTGTGGATTTCTTATTGGCAAGCACATTGAGCACCATTTGTATAGCCTTAAGATCTGGACCAAGGCCTGGCACATAAGGTACTCACTAAATGCTTTTTAAATAAATAAACAGTCAAGGGCCTGGAATGATAGGCTTAAAATGTGACTCATTAGGGAAAATTTTAAATTTTTTCTTCAATTTATTGGTGTAACATAGGTTAATCACATAAAGTTTAGGTGTAAAACTTTATAATGCGACATCTGTAGACTCTATTATGTGCTTCCCACCTGAATTATTATTATTATTTAATCATTCAGTTTTAATCCCAATCCCATTAGGGCTCCATGAGGGAGGCAACCAGTTAATGTGTCTCTCACATTGATGTTTCTCTCTCCATCCCCTCCTTTCTCTAATAATCCTATATAATAAAGTATATGTGTAATATACATATGACCATCATTCCAAAACACAAGATGGCCGCCCCCATGTGGACACAAGATTGTGGCCACAAGATGGCCAGCAGGGGAGAATAGTTGGGGGCAACAAGATCTGCAGGGGAGGGCAATTGGGATGGACCTGACCTGCAGTTAGGGGCAACCAGGCCTGCAGGAGAGGGCAGTTGGAAGTGACCAGGCCTGCAGGAGAGGGCAGTTCGGGGGACCAAGCTTGCAGGGAAAAGCAATTAGGGACAACCAGGCCAGCAGGTGAGGGCAGTTGGGGGTGATCAGGCCTGCAGGAGAAGACAATTAGTGCCAGCAGGGGAGCAGTTAGGTGTCAATCAGGATGGCAGGGGCATGATTAAGGGGTGATCAGGCTGACAGGCAGAAGCAGTTAGGGGCAATCAGGAAGGCCAGCAGGTGAGCAGTTCGGAGCTAGCAATCCTGATTTGTAAGAGGGATCCCCCCCTTGCATGAATTTCATGCACCAGGCCTCTAGTAATAATAATAATAATAATAATAATAATAATAATAATAATAAAATGTGATTATTTTTTATTATTCTGGTTGCTTCCCTATGGTTTTACAATAGTTTATTTGTGAAACAAGGGAGTGAGTAAAGGCTTCTTTTTCAGTCTAAATATATGGCTTCTTCTGACTCCATGTATTTTCACCTCCTTTCTCCTCTCTATCTTTTCCCTAGTCCCTTTCATCCTGTTATCGGAAGCTAAGAGGGTTTTTTGTTGTTGTTGTTGTTGTTCCTTTATTTACATATTTGTTTTGTTTATTTGTTGCTTTTTGTTTTATATCCCACATGTGAGATAATGCTGTTCTTGTCCTTTTTTTATCTGACTTCTTTAACTTAGCATAATATTCTCAGGCTTCATCCTTGTCACAAAGGATAGTATTTCATTTTTTATGGCTGAGTAGTATTCCATATATATCCAGTAGTTGTTGAAGAAAACCTACATTGTTTTTTTCCCCCCATAGCTTGCCCATTGTGAATAATGTTACAATGAACATAGATGTTTTGAGTAGATACCCAGAAGAGGGATTTATGGGCCATATTAATACCTCTTAGAATGCACATAGCATTGTGAAAGATATGGTATTTGAGCTTTATTTCAATCAATTAGACTTCAATGAGGATGATACCTATAATTATAACTTCTCAAAAAAAATTGAAACAAATAAGAATAAAAAATAAGTAAGGAATAAGGACGCAGTGAAGGGAAGGTACCTAAAGTTTTTACAGTTTTGTAGACACTTACCTTGCCTGGAGCTCTTTGTGAAGAAATAGAATCAGGGATAGATTTTATCTAGATTTTAACAACACCTATTTTTTATCATTATATCTACTGTCCCTTTCAAATCCAGGTACTATATAGAGTTTCCTGTGAAGGCTATAAATCAATAAATTTTCCCACAATTGTTTGACACAGAAATTTTACCTGAATTTTGTATTAAATGAATTCAACCAAAATATATCTGGTACTATGCCCATGGGAAATGGCTTGCCAGAGTGATTTCTAGAGTATAGATGAACAAATGATCAAATCTCAAATGCACAGGTGTCTTTTCATGTTTATGCTCTTGTCTTCTCTTTCCGAACAGCCTAATGAACACTGTTTTAGTCTGATAGATTGAATGTCACAATGTTGCAAGTCTTTCTCTTAGATTTATCCCACAATTTCACTTGACTAAAAAGACCCAAATACTATCTATCTGAACTTTCAGCAACTTTAAAATACCCTGGACACGCAATCACATATATTTATACACACAATTTTTAAATGCTGCCGTTTTACTTGATTTTTAAAAAATTTAAACGTGGTGGCCCCAATGGTGTTTCTCAGTGGTTAGAACATCAGCCCGCACAGAAAGGCTGCAGGTTCAGTTCTCAGTCAAGGCCATATACCTACGTGGCAGTTTCAATCCCAATCCCAATTGGGGCACTTTTGGGAGGCAACCAATCAATGTGTCTCTCACATTGATTCTTCTCTCTCCATCCCTCCCTTCTCCAATAATAATATTACTATTACTATTACTATTACTATTAATATTAATATTGATATTAATATTAATATTGATATTAATCATCATCATAATCATCTACACTAATAAAATAGAAAGATGCAAATTGACCATAACTTTGTGATGCCCATCAGCCAATCAAGATTGAGTATGTAAATTTACTCAACAAAGATGGTGGGAAGGCGGAAAAGCAGCTCTGGGCCGAAGCCAAGGCTAAAGGTGGCTCTGGCCAGAGCGAAGGCAGTGCCTGCAGCCAGGGGAAGAAGGCCCATTCTTGCATGAATCTTTGTGCATTGGGTCTCTAGTAATAATAATAATAAAATGTGGTGACAATTTTGGATTATTTTGGACACTTCCCCTTGGTTTTAGTTTATTTGTGAAACTAGGGAGGGATTAAAAGCATATTGTTCAGTCTAAATATATGGCTCTCTATTCCAGGCAGAAATACTGCTTCATTTTTGTAAAAAGAGACATATGCTTTGGTGCATCTTGATAGTTTATGTGACATGGTGCTATGTACATGACAAAACTTGACTGTACCTGACACTTGGGTGGACAAAGACAGTTTCCATATGTCTTTTACTGTCGTCAGTAAGTTAGAAATGGTGGAAATGAGGGTGAGATGAGAAGCCAAGAAGGCTGAATTATCTTTGTATGTTTCTTCCCTGAATTTATTGATCTGCACACACACAAGTGGTTGGGGAAGGAATGTGCAGGTGAACTTGTTTCAGGCCAATTTGTTAGATTATTAAGGAAGTCTATTGACTCAATATACATCATATATTAAACTATTATTATATATTAAAATAATAATAAACATATATTATTAATTCACTTTCATGGAAGTTTTCCAAAACAAAATACAGAGGCCAGAGGGTGGTGAGAGGTAGAGAAAAAGCTTTTCAAAACACTGCAAATGCTTCATGTGATCAAGTGGAACTTTCTAAAATGGCTGCACATCTGAATCACTTGACAAGATTTTTGGACCCCACCTCATTCCTACGGACTCAATTTTTATTAATGGAGCCCACATTTCTGCATTTCTCAGTCCTCCCCACTGATTCTGAGGCTTTCAATTCAGCACTTCCCTCTTTACCAGTATTTGGGGACAACTCTTTCTACTCCACTGCAGGCAGGCCAACCAATGGCCCATGTCCCCTCCCCTTGGCCAAGCTGGCCGTACCCCACCCATGCATGCATTCATGCACCGGGCCTCAGTATTCCCCCAGTGTCTTCCAATTTGCTCAGTATGCCAGTTCATTAGCAAATGACATCTGATGTGTGGCCTCGGTGTTGGTTGATATTTTTTATTGGCTCTATCAGCTC
Organism: Pipistrellus kuhlii; assembly: GCF_014108245.1. Taxonomy (NCBI): domain Eukaryota; kingdom Metazoa; phylum Chordata; class Mammalia; order Chiroptera; family Vespertilionidae; genus Pipistrellus; species Pipistrellus kuhlii. The sequence goes on along the minus strand of NW_023425438.1, from coordinate 44,209,197 downwards.
TTCCAGATTGTCATGCCATTTCTTTCTTCCTGCTGGTTTTTGAGTATTTGCACAAAGATGAGATGCTATGAATCCTGGCTTATCTCCTAATTAAGCTGAATATAACACTGTGTATATGAGGCTAATTCTCTGGCTTTATTTTAAATTGATCACTCTGTCCTCTCTACAGAAACCACATTTTCATCATGCTAATGGTTTGCCAGAAAAATGGAAGCACAGGTGGTTCCAGTGGAATAGTTAGACCTCAGGACTTAGGGCTTTTGCCAAGTTGAAGTTCAATAAATTTCCCTCTTTATTAGTCAGGTTGATGCAATGAGTCATCTAATATTAGAAGAGACAAGATTAACTAGCTGTCAAACCAGCAATCAGTAGAGCAATCAGTCCAAATGCATTATACTACAGATGACTCAGGGGCCTACTCATTTGAAAGGTAAGGAATCTTACCACATCAATGGCTCTCAAACACCCAAGAGTGCAGCAGATCACCAGGAACATGTGTTATATTATGGAATCCTAAAATCATGTTAATAAAACATATACATGGCCAAAACTGGTTTGGCTCAGTGGATACAGCATTGGCCTGTGGACTGAAAGGTCCCATGTTCGATTCCGGTCAAGGGCATGTACCTTGGTTGCAGGCACATCCCCAGTAGGGGGTGTGCAGGAGGCAGCTGATTAATGATTCTCTCTCATCGATGTTTCTAACTCTCTATCCCTCTCTCTTCCTCTCTGTAAAAAAATCAATAAAATATACATTTTTTAAAATAAAATAAAAAACATATACATGAACAACAGTGTAGTGATGGTTCAGGAGTAGGAGGGGGTGGGAATAAAAGGTGATGGAAGAAATAAAATTAAAAAAATGTAGATGTAAAAAAAGATGTAGGTATGGAGCTCAGTAATTTTATGAGCTCCCCTCAAAGAATGATAATGACTCCAGCTCTGAAAACTACTGAAATTAGATAATATCTATGATCACAAGAAATAACATAATTTGGGACTTTATTGGATTAGAGAAACAATTCTCCTTCATTCAGAGTGACAACTCTTCCCCTGATGAACTGCACAAAGAACATACAATCCAGGAAAATAAAATGAAAAGATGGTGCTAAAAAGGGAAAGCCTGAGTTGCTTGTACCATGTCATAAAAATTTTGACAAAACATTCAGAATGTTGTTTGCCCTTAAACATATGATCCTTTATTTAAAGTTCCTTTGAGAAACAAACAACATTTATCTCTATTTCCAAAATGACAAAAGACTGTACATATCTGGGTGATAAAAGGGGTGAACTGCAGTCTTCACTTAAAAGAGGCAGGGATGGATGATACAAGTATACTCTATTCTAAGTCTTGGGAAAGTGCCTTCTATGTTACTTGAGTTTATTCCTCAAGGTTTCCTTTTACTGTTAGATTGTGAAGGTGCTGAGAAAAAAGATAAGCAGAAAGAAGCCAAAAAGGGTATTTTCCTATTGGAACAATGTGAGCAAGAAAAAGGAGTCTGTTTAGGAAAAATATGACCCATCCCAGTGTTTAAGACACATTATATTTTAGTACTCATATCCTGGCTGTGAACAAAGTGAAAATTTTCTAAACATACTTTCTAGGCCAAGTACTGTTCTAAGACTTTATTTATATAGGTGTTTTCATTTCTAAAAATTAACATGTGCTTCAAACTTGTGTACAAAAATAAGAGCTCATAGAAAAACAAATAATTCAAATAGAGTGGATCACTTAAAAGTTCTGCAATTTTATAACTATTATATTAACAAAAATTATAATGATCCAAATAAATATCCAAGAATAATTTTAAGAATATTTTAAATTTCTAATACAGAAATAAGAGTAAATATAGAGTTTTATAGTTAAATAAAGCTAAATGTAGATTGATGAAAGAGGGTAAAAGGAACATTTGAGTATGCTGAATTGTGAAGATGAGGGAATAATGTAGAGATTGGTAAGAATCAAGAATATCCATGACAAAGCATATGACCAGATTGTTTTAGGAGAGAAATTGAATGAATTTGCTTAATCTTGAGTTCATGTATGAATGCACTTTTTATTAACCTTCTGTTATATACAAATACAAAATATAAACAGAATGAGAAAAATCATGTTATTGATTGGAATTACTGCCTGGGACCTCTGTTCTTCGCATTGACACAGAAAAGATTTCAAGGTCAATAAAAATTAAAGTTAACCAGAAGTGAGATTTATTGAAGATACATTCCAAATTAGAGGAGGACCAGTAGAGAAAAACAATGGCCCTGAACTCCTGGATTACATAGTTTAAATGAGGAATTTTCTGGATGGAGACTTCCATTTGCATTTAGGGATGATGGACAGGGGGGGGCGGGGGGGGGGGGGGGAAGAGACATGCCCTTACCATAATGCATACAGAAAAATCCATGAGGGGGGTGGAGAGGGTCAGAGCCATAATGCAAATTTTATTATAATTAATTCAGGGCCCTAGTAAATTCCCATTGAGGTCATATTGTTTTCCTCTGAGTTTGGGCATTGAAGCTACTGGTTCCAAACCTGCCCCCTGGTGGTCTGCTGAGCTGCCCATAGAGAGGTGATCTGAAGGCAATGTTGCTCCAACCCCTGTCAGAACCACAGGGCAGGCCCCACCCAAGCCACTCATACCTAACTTCCTACCTAGCAATGTACGACTAAACATAATGTCCTTATTTACCAATCACATATAAAATTTTATATGATATAAATAGAAATTTTAGCATATCATATATTGTATCTTCATCAATCCTCATAATGACAAAGTGTAATTATCCACATTTTACAGAGGAGAAAAGTTAGAAACTGAAATTATGGTCTTCCCAAGAGAATTCAACAAGTGGAAGAGTTGACATTAGAAGCATGCATGATAGGCTCTACCATTTGCATTTAATTCTTGCATTCTACCTTCATCAAGGTAATCTGCAACATATTTGAGAAACTGTTTTAGGTCCAAGAACTCGGGATCTCAGTCTCTACCTCACTCAGTGAAAAATAAAGCTGAACAGAAATAACATTTTGAAGACTTGAGTTGTGAGAGACATTCAGTATTGTTAAATGGGATTTTACTGTGGAAAATGGGAAATGGGCTTGAATTTTAGTGACAGTTAGGGATTGATATAAAGATGAAAGCATTACACATAAAGAGGTGACAATTGAAGCTGAGAATGTGTTCTCTCATAGAAGAACATGAAGTATTCACACAAAAAAAGGAGGGGGGCCGTGGGGGCTGGGATAGAACCATAAAAACGTCAAGATAAAATTGGAGGTATATCTTCATACACAGCAATAGTAAAGTACACAGAAGGGAAATAATGGTTCAGAATGTCAAGAATGTAAAAAAGAAAAGGACAGTATTACAAATATTTTAAAACATTTACAGTTTTATAAATTAATCCAGAATTATTCACTATTCACACATTAGGAAGGCAAAAGCATAAGTAATTTTAAGCAGTGGACAGGTAGAAAAGGGAATTAAATATATTAATTTGTAAAATAGTTTCAGGAGACTAAAGAGTAAAGAGATGTCATTGACTTTGGTAATTAAAAGGCTTAGGTTGGTGTACCTACACAGTTCACATTCTCCTCTTTGGAATATCCTGTTTTAATAAATCCATATTATATGTATCCAGTACAATATTTATATGTACAGGATGAATCAACGCTTTGGCATAGAAGATTATATCTAGTGTGATGCCTGACCTGGGAAAATGCAATACAGGCAGAGCAAAACAAAAATGCTCTTCCTAGGAAACCTAGTTATGGAACCCTGGACAATTTCAACAAATGAATTGTTAGATCTGGGAGCTAAATCACTAGATCTGGGAGGTAAATAAAGAATGGGCAATATGGACCCTTAAAGTATATGCAAGCTGAAAGTCCTTAAGAAGAGGAAACCATTCAAAAACAAAAACAAACACCAGAGTGAACATTCAGAAAAATTCTTTGTTTCAAAACACGAGAGATAGTTGCCTGATTAGTTAAAGTTGGCTACCATAGAAATCCCTGTGTGTTTGCAATACTACTTCTACTTGAAATAGTTTGAGTGGGATTCCATTACATTTCATAGTATTCCTTTGGTAATACTGAATCAAGGATTTTTAGCCTTCTCCTCTTCTTATTTCCTGTAAACAATTTTTTTTCCCATTCCTTACTTTTCACCTTGCAGAAAGTGTGTTTTTTCTTTTTCTGAAATAGTCTTCTTTCCAATGAACTCTGACTCTCTCAAGAATTGGAGTATGATTCAATATTGATTTTCATCAGAAAGGATTCTGTTAGTTCTCTGTGTCCTTTTCATAAATATGCAAAGCTCAATATTGCACTTTGTCAATGATAGTCATAAATGGCTCATTAACTCAACCTGATCTGACTTTTGCAGGGGTCTTTCTTCTTTCACATATGTTAATAGAGTGAACTCATCTACTTTATTTATATAAATACATATTCTCTATGCTTTTTCACAACTTCATAGTTCCGCAAAAGGCTGCCAAGGAACACAAGCATGTGAAAGAATAAATGATGCCTCATATTTTTTTCAAGGTCATATATGTCAAGAGTCGATTGTCAGTCTCAGAATGGCCATTCCAGTGGCCACCTTACTAGAGGGCAACAGAAGTTCTCTAAGGGAGATGACCTATTCTGAAAAGCTTACTTCTTTACCCCTGACTGTCCAGACACAAATGGATCTACTTATAACCAAGAAGTATACAAAATATTCTGATTGAGATTAGTAGTATCATACTCTTATAGTTTTACTGTTTCTCCTCACATTTTCCCCTGACATAATTTCCCTAGCTTTGAGATTGTTTAGCTTTGAATTTTATCTTCTAATATCTATTACTGGGTTGTATCTTACAGCTTTCAGAGCCCTTTCATTATTCTTTCCTCGGTTCCTTACATTCTCATGATTTGGTGCTTCTGTAAGAGACAATGTCTCCTCCAGTTTTAATTTGCAGGCCATGGAAGACTACTCGGTCTTCTTAGTTTCTTCAGCAAGAGAGGAGCATCAAATAGTGGCCAGCTTTCCTATTATAAAAACAGCCTCTTCTCACTTGGATCTTCTCCCTCAGTTGTATCTGTGTCTCTACAGGCATCAAGCACATGTGACTGCTAAAATCACAGAAAAAAATGATTATTTCAGGGAGCAGAGAGCTCATGCTCCATTAACCATGGTCATGTACTGAACTTCGCTTGAAAGCAAATACACTATTCAATCAGTACTCTCAGAGTGTTAGCTACTTTTATTCAAACTGATCCCTCTAGCCTGGAATGTTAATAGTATTAAAAGGTAGCATGCACTGCATCCTTCACATGTTGTAGCTCATTAAATATTCATAACAACCATATGATTTAGATTATTATAACAATTTCCATTTTGTAGATGAGAAAAAATCAAGGATTTATAAGATAAAAAAAGAATTAAAAGACTAACTGTTTAGTTAATAGTGGAGATATAACTGAGGCTCAAGCAATAGAGCTTCAGATATCACATACTTATATTTTGCTATCTTTCCATCTCTTCTAACATTGATGAAGAAGATGACCTCTAGATCAAGGACAAGATGGTGAAAATTTACACTGTGTGTGTCAATGAGACCACAGATCCCAGGATGGGAGTGGGGTTATTAATAACTGTTTTCTCTCCTAGTTGCCAAATATACTGATGGAGGTCAACTATATAGAAAGCTCTGGCAGCATTTTGATCTCAAATGTTTGCTTGTTTTTTATATTATAGTTCATTTCAGAGAGAAAAGGAGAGGGAGAAAGAGTTAGAAACATCAACGATGAGCGAGAATCATTGATTAGCTGCCTCCTGCACATCCTCTACTCAGGATCGAGCCTACAACTTGGGCATGTGCCCTTGACTGGAATCAAACCCAGGACCCTTCAGTCTGCAGGTGACGCTATATCCACTGAGTCAAACCAGCTGGGTTGATCTCAAATATGTAGGCATGCAATCCCTTCACTTTCTGGATGTAGAAACTCATTGGGAAGGTCAATCTCATGGACTATTACTCTTGTCAAACTGAATAATGAAGCTTCAGAATTGAGGACATAACTATAAAAAATATCAGAGAATTTCAAATTGTTCTAATAGAATATTTCAAAAAATAGAATAGCATGCTAACTGATTTCAGAATAGGAAAAAATATGTTCAAACTATTAGCACTGAGATACAAGCAGGATAGGAGTTTCAAAGACAGGAGAGATAGGCATGATACCTGAACTTAGACACCAAAACAAAAGCAGGGTCATGTCCAACATAGATATCAGTTTATAATAACAATTTATAGTCCATATCCAAAATAATAAGTGTAACCAGGATTTGTAAGAAAACTGGAGGTCAAAGATTGTAGGAATGAGTAAAAGCTACGTTTTACAAGAGGTAAAATTTTGCTGAAAGTATGATGCTACTGTATAACTTCTTTTTTGTTTGTTTTTGTTAATCCTCACCCTAGGATATTTTTCCATTGATTTTTAGAGAAAGTGGGAGAGAGGAGAGAGATAGGTAGAGAGAGAGAGAGAGAGAGAAAGAGAGAGAGAGAGGTATCCAAACATTGATGTGAGACAGAGATTTGATTGGTTGATCCCTGCACTACCCCTGACTGGGCCTAGGATAAATCCTGCAATCCAGGCATATGCCCTTGTCTGGGAATTGAATCTATGACCCTTCAGTGCACCTACCAACTTGCTATCTACTTAACAGCACTGGCTAGGGCAGTATAAATTCTAAAAATGAACACCTCATTCTAAAAAAAGAAATCTCTTAAAATTCTAAAGTGAAGGCAAATCTATTCCTTAACAGCTTATTCCATACTATAACAGTCAAACACTAATATTTATGAGAGTGAAAAGGGGTGTTATTAATAATACACTGAACAATGACATATATTTAATTATCCCAGGCAAACTGAGACATACAATCAACTTACATTAAGACTATAGTTATATGAGCAAGTTTATGTCCCAAAGTTTGAAATAATTAGAAATAAAATTGCCAAGGTTCTTCCGTGTCTAAGTTCTAGTCCCAGCTCAGACAATAGCTAAATATTCAGACTTAAAAAGTCACATATTGCCAAAGCCAGTTTGGCTCAGTGGATAGAGTGTCAGTCTGTGGACTGAAAGGTCCTAGGTTCAATTCTGGTCAGGAGCATGTATATTGGTTGGGGGCACATCCCTGGTTGGGGGTGTGCAGGAAGCAGCTGGTCAATGTTTCTCTCTCATCTATGTTTCTAACTCTATCTCTCTCCCCTCCTCTCTGTAGAAAATCAATATATATTTTAAAAAGTCACATATTGTTTTCCAAGTCTTTCTTTGTTTGTGTCCCCCCCACCACCCCCAACAGGTATACTGACACTCCTAAGTTGAGAGCTCTGCAAAGACTCAAATGAGAAAATGCTTTGAATGATAAATAAGATCACATAAACCTATTGGCATGGGAGGTTTTATGGTAGATGAGATTTTATAGTACACTATAGGCCCGGTGCATGAAATTCATGTTATAGGGGGTGTCCCTCAGCTTGACTTGCGCTATCTCTAATATGGGCCCCTCAAGGGATGTCCAACTGCCGATTTAGTTTTGATCCAACAGTGATTGGGCCAAAACTGGCAGTTGGACATCCCTCTCACAACCCAGGACTGCTGGTTCCCAACTGCTCACCTGCCTGCCAGATTGATCACCCCCTAACCACTCCCCTGCCAGCCGGATCGACACCTAACTGCTCCCCTGCCAGCCTGATTTCTCCCAACTGCCCTCCCCTCTAATCCCAGTCACCCCCAACTGCCCTCCCTTGCCAGCCTGGTCCTTCCCAACTGCCCTCCCCTGTCAGCCTAGTTGCCCCTAACTGCCCTCCTCTGCTGACCTGGTCCTCTCCAACTGCCCTCCCTCCCCTTCAGGCCCAATCGCCCCCAAATGCCCTCCCCTGCTGGCCTGATTGCTCCTAACTGTCCTCCCCTGCTGGCCTGATTGCCCACAACTATCCTTTCCTGCCAGCCCTCTTGTGGCAGCCATCTTTGACCACATGGGGGAAACCATCTTGTGTGAGGGTGTGAGGGTCAAATTGCATATTACCTTTTTATTATTTAGGATGAGATGCTGTCTACATGGACAGTTTCAGGACTACCAAACTCCTCAGTTCTCTGAAATACCAAACCCAATTTATTGGAGGCATAATTTTTAAAATTAAGGCATTTATTGGAATACATCAGAAAGAATGCATACCAATAATTTTAGTTGCATATAACTTACTATTCATCTTGACCAGAATCATTTTGACTTTGTTATAATAATACATTTTGATATTAGAATTTAAAGAAAAAACTAAAATATGAGCCTCAGTTGTTCCATAGGAGGTCAATAGGGTTAAGATTTAAATCATATAAGCTAAAGACAAATTGTCCATCCATCCACATGTCTTGTGTACTCTTGCATCAAACCAGGACATAATAAATAACTTTTTTCTCATGACACCAGCATAGTATTATGAAGAGTGAAATATTAATTGAATCAGCAAGTTGTCATGTCTACATAGCTTGGAGTGATTCGTTTGACAAACATTTTCATCTGCTTGATGAATCTGAGTGGTTGATTTGGCATTCCACAGAAGCAGTCTAACATCAGTGATGTGCATGTGGCAGGAGAAATTAGAGTTGACTGATGGTATTCAAGTGGTAAAAGGATTTTATGATTGAATCCTAAAATATCAAATACAGAACCTTCACTCAATGATCCTAGCCCTCAAGGTCTCTGTGTTAAGACTTGGAACAGATATTCTCAGTGAAAATATTAGACACAGAGTGTCAAGAACAGCTTGGAGACATGTCATATAAATTTGTTACTATTAGTTAAAACAGAGTTGGCATTATATAATTAGATTCAATTCAATTTATTTTTTGTGAGAGATCCTTTTGTTTTCTTTTTACCCCACTTTTCTTTCTTGAGAGGAAAGCTCATAATTTTTTAGATCCATGTAAGCATCTCTAAGATGAAGACATCTAGATTTGTAAGTTACACTGCATGGTATATCTAGAAATTAGCAATTTTTTTCACCAGTTGTTTTCTGTGAATATGGCTGGTTTTCTCCTACATGGTATATTTCTGTGTTCAGAAGAGGCTGGGCATATATATTTGACTGACTTCTAATATGCTCTTCATATGCTAATAGAAAGCTAGCTACAAAGTATTCTAAGCACATTTATTATAATTAATTTCTAACCTGGACATTTTTAGTAAAGTATATTAAAATTTAGAGAACGTTACTTACATTCTTTTGGACAAAAATGTGAAGGTAATGAGTTGCTCTTATAATACAAGTGACTTGCTCTTATAATATGAAATCTTTCTGAATTAGTGGAGCAATGGAAGAAAAATAAAAATGGTGTAAAATGGTGTTCTGTGCCAGGAAACAAGTAGTGTCTACCTACAAGTAGACGGCATGAAGAGATGAATTGCTTCCACCCAGACTGGCAGAGATGCTTATCACGAGAATGAACTGCAAGGTGCCATGTGTACACATGCAAACACACACACACACACACACACCCTCTCTCTCTCTCTCTCTCTCTCTCTCTCTCTCTCTCTCTCTCTCTCTCTCACACACACACACACACACACACACACATATCAGACCTCCAGTAATCCTTTCTCTACTGGTGTGCAAGCTGTTTAATTAGTGCTCTCTACTGAATGGAAGGGAAAAAGCTAAATATGAAATACAGTAAAAAGTAGGGAAGAAAGAAATGCAAAATATTAGAAAGCAGGCTATTCTTTATCTGTCAAACTTCCACTCCCTTGCTGTGAGATTGTTCTTTAAGGTATACTGCTTCCTTAACATAGGTTAGCCCTCTGCTAAATCCTTCACAGTGCATTTAGAACTAAATAAAGCATTAATATGTCTCTCTATGTGAAATGTTCCCTTAACTGTTACCTCTGGCAGTCATTCAGCTGGATTGATATGGAGAACACATTGACATTGTAAAGGTTAATGACCCAATGATTAACAATCCTCATTTGCAGAAAATGGCTTTAGTCATTGTTTCACAGAAAAAGGGGGACAACAATTTGTTCAGTAGTCTCCAATGTCTGAGGAACTGCCTTTCTTTTTATGCTAGCAGTGGCATATGATCATTGTCCTCAAGCACGTAAGAGTGCTCACCAATAACATGCCAAGTAGCACCTGTTGTGTTTTCAATAGGTTGGCACAGAAGGGTTAAATGAGGCAAAAGGGTTTCTCTGATATAGGAGGGGCCTAGCAGCAAATAATTGGAAAGGGTCCAAACAGGTAGACAGAGCTTGGTATTGAGCATGTGGTGACAGGTGGCATGCGGATTTAGAGTCTGGATTTGCCAACTGTAATCCACCAGGCAGATGGAGCAGGGCAACGCAAGAGCTAGGAGTGAACAATATTTGGAGTTCCTTATGCTAGCTGAACAGTGTATTAGGACAGTAAGTCAAAAACAAAACAGAAACTGTAAGCAGGTGAACATCAGGCAAATGTTAGAGGTCTTCAGGTTTTAAAAAGTGAGTGTTCACCTTTAGAAAAGGCTAAATCTTTCTTCACTAATACTTGAGCTCAATAGAAGAGATCAGCCTTATTGCCACCATGTATTATAGCTTCTTGTGTGCCAAAGATTTTTTATACTTGGTTAATACCCCTCCAAATCCATATAGTATATATTATCATCCTCATATTATAGATTCAACAACTGAGGCAGAGCTTATGTAAGTTACCCAGCTACTAAGTGGCAGATCACCTACTCAGATTATACTGGTTTTGATAACAAAGGCTGAGAACAAACTTTTATTCAATAGTAATCTGTTACTTCTGAAATTCTTTTGTCATTGTTGATATTGTTGTAATCTCCATAATGAGTGACAACAGCAGCAGCAATATCATTTTTTTAAAAAATCCACATCTTTATCATTTTATACAGAATATTGTTCTCTGATTTTTTCTCTATTCAGGAGTCTTGTTTCTGATAGTCATCCAAAAGATAAGCTTCCTCAGCAAGAACCATGACTGTTATAAATATATTTAAAGTTATCTAAGAAACCTCACACTACTAAAAAATAAGTTCCAGTGATGAAAACAAATGTTCTCTAGATACATCAAACAGGGCAAATTTAATCAAAGGATTTTGGTTACACAGGTGACAGGCAAGCCTGTCAGAGGAGAACGAGGTTTCTCAAGAATAAGTTGATAGAACTAAAGAACAATGGGGAAAACATATTTCTGGAGTTAAGAACCTGAGACCATGTAGTAAGGACTAAGACCAATGTCAGCAAAATTCAGTGCAGGATGGACCCGCAAAGAGAGTGAATCAAGCATCCATCTATAGTTAAGACCTGTTCTCTTCTAGGAGATTAATCAAGGTAGAGAAAGGTGGGTAGAGATGCTCTAGCTACTTTCCTCCTGTTCCCACCAGCAAACTCTCAATACTTCCTCTTTGATTGAACCCAGCAGGAAATTATCTCACACAGGAACCTACTACCCTGCCCCATGAGTGGGACAGTGTTAATTACAGGGAGAATGTAATAGGATAACTCCTGGTATAAGACTCAAGTATCAAATGATGGCTGTTTACCTTTTTGAAGGGTTTCTCATCAAGTCCCTCTAAGTGAATTTTTCATGAGCCAAATAACATCTATTAAGTTTCTCTCACTTCTGTAAATTATCTCAAGTTTCTTACCCCACTATGCTGTAAGTCAAATGTCTGAAATGTCAGATCTATATCTTTTTCTAGAGGCTCTTGGGAATAATCTCTTTCTTTCAACTTTCCAATAATCTAGAAATTGGATAGTTCATATCCAATTTCTATCTCCAAAGCCAGCAACCCTTTTTACTTTCTGACTTCCTGAGTTTCCTGTTTCCTTTTTAAGGACTTATCACTCAGGGACTCTAGTGATTACATTGGACACACCTGGGTAATTCACCATTAGCTAATTAGCAAACTTAATGCCAAACTTCTACCATAATTACACTTTGCTTTGTGAGATAATAGATTCACAGCTTCCAGGCATCAGGGTATAGGCATCTTGGGGTATCATTATTCTGCTTAAGCACATAATGTATTTTTCTAATAGTACCATTTCAAATATGATCTTTGGTTTTAATAAAAGTACACTGAGCTGATTTTATGCAATACAGTAACAGAAAGACAAAAAACTTGCTTTATTTATGTTGATAAAGTTAATTGAACCTGATCAAAGGTCTGACCTAATTTTCAATGGCATTTGAGCACCTACACATTATTTTGGCTGCTTGGAAGATTGTGTTTCTTTTTTTTCATTATTCCAGATAGCTAGACATGCTTGTGACCGACTTCTGTTTAAGCATGTTGTCACTATTCCAAGCACCAGAATTGAATACAATGAATACTTACTTTCCTAGTGAATTTAGATAATTGCTTATTAGTAAAACAAGTTTGTTCACCCAGATGTATTTTATTTTTGTTTGTTGGTCACAGTTACTCAGTTGTTTTGGCAAATATCCTGGAGATGAAAAAGGCTGTTTCTGGGAACTAGCCTATTCTCTGGAGGTTAATCAAGGCTCCTTTTCTTGCTATAAGGTTCTAAGTTTTAATCTCCACATTGAAATTCTGGCCTTTTCCCTTAGAGTCTGATCATGGACAAATCCTTGGGTAGTTATGTATCTATGAGGGGGAGAAAAATACTATTTGTCTCTCCAAATTCTCTTTTGACTAGATATTCCTTCTTATAATTATACTGATTGTTATTTAAGAGGACATTTTGACAATGGATGCACCAGCAAAAGGCATATAATGTGACGTTTTTATTCAATTTATAAAAATACTTAACATATATGACAGCCCTACCAAAACTATTTTAAATGCCTGCTTTGAATTTAATCAAATCTAAAGAAATTTAGATGCTTTGAATGTAACTTGACTTCCTGATATAATATGATTGACATATAATAGATTCTATCTATATATTCAAAGAAACATAACATTAAAATTGTATGTAATTATACTGATTTGTAAAAAGCACAGATTCAACTACATATGTTAAAATACTACTTTTCTCATTTTCTAGCTCTCTAACTTTGGGTAAGGTACTTGATCTCTCTGTTTATAAATGTTTCCGCATGTGTAAAATGAAGAAAAAAATGCTCCTATCTATTTCATAAAATCAATGCCAAGAAAAAATAAGTTAAAATATGCGAAGTATTTAGATCAATGCCTCTTGCATAATGAACATATGTCTTCAGTGTTATCAGAATAGTGAATTCTATTTCTTTAGAGGTGTGTGTGTGTGTGTGTGTGTGTGTGTGTGTGTATGTGTTTCATTTTTTTACCAAATAGATTAATTATTAAGGATTTCAAAGCTCTTGTATATATGACTGGACAAAGAGAGCAACCCTCTTATTGTGTGCGCACGAGCCTTTCCATAGACACATAGCTTCAGAACTGGCCCGTGATCTCTCTAAAGGCTCTCTTCCCAGACATACTTTAATTTACTCTCAAAAACTTTCCATTTTCCTGAAAACTACTTCATCTTCAAGCAGATTAGCTCGCCATTAGTCTACGTTTTATTTTTTCAAGTGGATAGGCACATTCTGAAATAATGAAGAATACTAAATTAGTAAGATAGGGATGCCTTTTAGAATTGGTCAGGAGAACCAGAGACACAGCATATGATGATCAGCAGTTGCCCCATAGAGAAAACCTGAGTTGCCTTTAGGAATATACTTTGGTTAGAGAGCAAAGTTGCCAGCTACCCAAATATCTCCCCCAACATACTCAGAGCAATGTTCAAGGTTCCACCATTACATGCCTGTGATTTCTAACCTAAGATGTCTTTTGGTTACTTAACAACATTGGAATGAATGTTTAAGGGATAGAACTTTCTTTTCTCAGTTAACAGTTCTGTGGGGTTACACAATAGCCAGTCTTGTGGGCATAGTATTGTGGACAAGTTTTTGAGAAAAGCTTCAAAAAAATAACAAGGCTTAATTTCCAATAATTGAAAGGAGAGGCACAGTGAAAGAAAACAGTGTTTTGATTTTCTGATAAAAGGAATGGCTTCACACATCAAGTCAGGAATCTGATAGTAAGAACACACTTGAGACTCTTGACACAAAATCTTAATTGTTTTGTCAAGAAAAAGAGTTAATAATCTGCTGAAGTGAGCAAAAAGTTACCTTCATTTGTTTTTTCACATATTTCATGAAGAAATGGAATTAAACAAATAATGTCTGATATTAACAAATTTTATTTAAAAAATGATCAAAGGCAAGAAAGTGATCAAATGCTAATTTGGAAACAAATTTTTATTAAATAATTAATATATATTTATATTATGGTTTTTATTTAGACAGATTAATACTTACTTTGTGCTACCCTAAGCACAACACATTGGCATCATTTATATCTCTTGTATCTTTGAATAACATAATGAGTGTTTTCATTAGTACTTCTGTTTTATGGATAAAATTTAAAATTAGAACAGTTACACAAATTGCATAAATTAAAACAGCTATTATAGCAGACATCAGCCATACATCCATGTTTTAAAGTGTGTGTATGCATGCGCACATATGTGTGTGTGTGTGTGTGTGTGTGTTGTACTAAAACTTCAGGCACCTTTCTCTGATATATCCCTTTTCCTCAAAAAAACAAAACAAAAAAAACAAAAAAAAAAAAACAAATCACTTCACTATGACTGGCCAGCAGTTTTTTTTCTTCCATCTTTTCCCACAGCCTCCTATGTCTTAAAAAGATTCACAAAGACATATAAAAAATAATAGTAGTAAAAGGCATTGTCTTTCTAAAAACATATTTATATTAATAGTCATTTCAGCCTTAATAAATGTAATTTCTGATCTGGTAAAGGAAGGGCATCTTTTAGGGACCTGTTCAGCACCCCATAAACCACATGTGCTAGGCCGGGAGTGTCCCTTACACTGTCTGAATTAAGTGTCTTTTTCTGTCGGGCTTTTGTTTTCTCTTCCTGGTTACTCTAATATTTCTTGCCCAAGTTGGCTTATAACATCTCCTAGCAACATTCTTTTCTCCTGCCAAATACTGATTTTTTTTTTTTTCTTTCCATAAATTGTTCCTGGCTTCCTCCAACCTTAACATTGACTGTTAAACTAAATTTTTTTTGTTAGAAGAGTGGTGCTTAAACTAAGCTTCATATTGGGATAAACTGGGGAGCTTAGAAACAGTTCCATGTCCAGCCCAATTAAGTCAGAACCTTCTGGAGAGAAGGCCTTGTCATTAGTAGTGTTCTAAACTTCCCAGGTGATGAAATTATGCAGGTGGGTTAAGAACTATGTGTTAAACTTTCATCTCAGACCACCTAGTGATTTTCCCCATTAATCCACTTTTGAAAATACCCATTTTGCAAACTGCTAGTGATTCATCTTTTTATTTGGTGGTTTGTTAGATAGAACAAGGGTCTTAAGGTCTGGGCCACTCTTACTAAATTATATTCTTTCTAAATGCTAAAATGCAGCATAGTATTTTGCAGACCATCTGTAAACATGATGGGCTGGACAGGAGCTCCACTGGATAAATGTAACCAACGGCAAAGAAGAAATTGACCAAATAGTGTGGGAACCCTTAACATGACCAGCGTGATTAGGGCCCACTCAGGGTCCGGTTTCTGGAGGAGGCCACACACTAAAATGAAGAGAGAGACTAGAAAAGAGTTAATTTGGGACAAATGGGGGGCCAGGTGGGAGTCAACCTCTAGTGGGAAGACTCTCTAGGCTCTGGCCTTGCTATCCCTTTTATTGAGGCTGCTATGGGATACACCATTACCCTTAAGCAGCTTTGGGAAACACCCAGTACCCTTAAGCAGCTTTGGGAACACCCATACCCCTTAGGCAGGTAATAAGGGGATTATCATATCAGTAAGGATTTACATGATTACAAGATGGGGATGTTGTCTCAGTTTAGATAGGGTTTGGTTAGCTCTGACCTTTCAGAGCTTTAAGGTTGACCAGCCTCTTTTCTATTAGTGAGACAATGATTGGTTTCCAGCAAAATAGTATACACGAACAATGGCTAAGCCTCCCTTTGGGGCACATAGAGCTTTGGATGTGAACCCCAACTCCTTTACTTGCTGTAAATAAATAAAAGTACCTTGGTAACAGCCATGCCTCTTTCTCCAATAGAACATTCCAAGCAGTGAACACCTTGAGTTCCACAAGAATTACAGGCAAAGGAGGTACAAGGTGCTCAGGGCAAGGTCTATTCAGGATATGAAGTGGGGTTAGGGGTATGCAGCTTCAATGCTTTCACTCCACCATCAGATGAATATATTTTATTCCTTAAAAGTCTCATTCATTCACTCATTCAAGTAACTGGGTGTCCAGGGTGGGGGAGGGGATGCGGGAAACACAGTAGGCAGAGTATAAGTAGAATTGGTCCACAGGGAGATAATTCTAAGGACAGTGGGTACAAGAGCAATTAAGGCATTTCAGACCCCAGAAAAGTAGATGATCCCAGCAGCCCAGTGAAGTCAATGATGGTAAGCAAAATACCTTTCACCTGCACACAGTGTTGGCCAATGTTGAAAAGTATTATGAGTAAATAGATTGAGCTTTGCCTCTTGGCTGAAATTATAATACAGCAAGGAAATGAAAATCCCTCAACAGAGGTCTCCAGGCTTTAGCCACATTAAAATCCCCAGGGAACTTGTAAAAATTCCTGTGCTCAGGCTGAATGCATGCTAATTAAATTAGTATGTCTAAGATTGAGGCCCAGGCTAGTGTGGTTTTTAAAGCCCTGCAGGTGATTCCAATGTGCATCATTATAGAACCGCCCTGCTAATAAGAGCTTTTCAAAGGACAATTTAAACTTTTCTATCATCTATCTATGGGGTTTGAAAACAGAAAGGCCAAACAGAACATTTTGATTCTCCATCATCATCATAAGTTACTCACCCCTCTACTGAGACAAACTGACTGGAGATTGTGTCACTTACCTTGTACTTCATTTTCCTTAGCACTGAACTAATCCCTGCATTGCTCTGCTCTATAAAAAGACATTGCAAATCCTCTGAAAAATGATTTGTAGGAAATGTGCCCCAATTTTGAATTTGATTACATGGATGCACTTATAGGCATTTTCCCCTCTAAAAGCAAATAATCTATTTTTTTCTTTAAGTAGTCAATGAATGAACAATAATTGCCAAGTGTCTGTGAGCTACCCATCCCATTATTTTGCTGATCATGTCAATAGTGGCATGAGTAGACCTGATGATTCTCATTTTCTAGAGCTGAGAAAAATGAAGAAGAAAAAATCCTTTCTTTACAAACAATTTTTTTAGAAATATATTTTCATTGATTTCAGAGAGGAAGGGAGAACGAGATAGAAACATCAATGAAGAGAGAGAATCATTGGTTGGCTGTATCCTGCACACTCCCTATTGGGCACCAAACAGGCAAGCCAGGCATGTACCCTGACTGGGAATTGAACTGTGACCTCTTGGTTTATAGGCTGGTCAATGCTCAACCACTGAGCCATGCCAGCTGGGCTACAAATAATTTTCGATGTTATACATCTCATAGTTAGTAATTGAGAGATTGAAAACATAAATGTGTATGTTTTAGAAACTTACAGTTTCGTTGAAGAAACTGAACACATACTTAAACTTGGTGGTTTTTAGTGGTTCTTAATTTTTAGAATGGCTATTCACTACCCAGTGTACTAGGAAAAAAGAAGAAGAAGAAGAAGAAGAAGAAGAAGAAGAAGAAGAAGAAGAAGAAGAAGAAGAAGGAGAAGGAGAAGGAGAAGGAGAAGGAGAAGGAGAAGGAGAAGGAGAAGGAGAAGGAGAAGGAGAAGGAGAAGGAGAAGGAGAAGGAGAAGGAGAAGGAGAAGGAAGGAGAAGAACCAGATTCCTAAGCTTTATTTTGAGATCTTATGGCCCAGTAGTTGCTTTCTGTTTTCCTGGAATATGCATGTTTATCAATCTGCCTTAATGGTTATGCCATAAATAATCAACTTTTCTAAGCCTCAGTGCTTTCACATATAAAATGGCAATAATAATGCCACCAATTTGTTATGATGATGGAATGGTATAATTTATGTAAAGCACTTAACATTGCCAGGTACATAATAAGTGATAGCCAAACTACCTGTTAAATGTCAAATCAGGTGGTTTTGCATTATTTTGTATTACAAATGAATGCATTACATTTTAAGAAGCAGCTTAAGTAACAAATGAAATGATGCAGACAGTTGACAAGGTCAGATGGAATTAAAGCATTATTCACGGTATTAGTGAAATTTAAAGAGCCTTAAATTATTAAGGGGAAAAAAGCAATTACTTCTGTTAAGGAAATTGACATTTGACAATACATGAGAATACCATAACTGACCAATTTAGCTAAATCACCTTGTTATTTGTACAAAAATTTCCAACTTTATGATATTGTAATATTGCAATTTATCATTATTGATTAATTTCTTTTAAGAAACATCATTATCATTGCAAGTTTCTAGCTCATGTGGATATATTAGTTGATAAAGGCAAAGTAGGCCCTAACCAGTTTGGCCCAGTGGATAGAGCATTGTCCTGCGGACTCAAGGGTCCTAGGTTCAATTCTGGTCAAGGTACCTTGTTTACAGGCACATCCCCAGGGTGGGCTGCAGGAGGCAGCAGATTGATGTTTCTCTCTCATTAATGTTTCTAACTCTCTCTCCCTATCCCTCCCTCTCTGTAAATATCAATGGGATTATTTTTAAAGGCAAAGTAGTTTCAATCTATGATGATGGTGATGAATGCTTTGTAGACATAATACAAAGGGAGCTAAAGAAACCACCTTGGCTTTTGCAAAAATTGCAGATGGTGCTAACCAGAGGGAACCTACCATTTCTAAGGCAAATGCTACCATCAATTGGTTCACACTTGTGCAGTATGGCTTTGTGGACCTCAACAATGTTAAGATCACCATTCTAGTCAAGTGGATACATGACTTTTCCAGGCCTATAAAAGCAAACAGAACGTGGGCTGAGAGAGAAAACAACAAAGATTTGGCAAGCAAAGACCTACAGGATTCAGGTTTATATCTCAAAAGGAAATGGGCTATAAGTGTGCCAAACTCCCCAAAACATTGATCTCCAGGCTGGCTTTCTTCTCCAAACAGAAAGAATGATTCTTTTGATCAAGGAAGGACTTCCAGGATCTATAGTCATCCCAAAGCAGTATCAGGCATTTGACATGTCAGAGTGTGCTAACTCCTTATTTAAGTACTCTGTTTTGAAGTTTCATGAACCAAAATCTATATTAACTTAAATTTGTTGATGATAATTACAAATATTTATTGAGTACCTACCATGTAAGATAAAAATACACATGTCATGGAAAAATAAAAATGAATAAGGTGTCCTTTTTTTCAAAAGATGTGTTCAATCTAGGAGAGATAAACAGGAGTCGAAATCTCATGGAAAATGTAAATAATACTTAATAGAAGGAAGATGTCTGTGTAATGTCTAGGCTTTAAAGTATAAATCTTGTTGGAAAGTAAGGGCTTTGATACACCAGGAAAACACTGAGACATTTTCAATCAATCCATATCTCTTATGACTAAATATTTAGTATGGAGGATGTGGCTAAGCATGGATAATATATAAAAATGCCCCAGAAAGATTCTAGTAAATGAGATTGTGGTAAATAACCCAACAAAAGAAAAGAAAGAAGGAGGTGTGTGTGTGTGTGTGTGTGTGTGTGTGTGTGTGTGTGTGAGTTTCCCTCCAAGAGGTTTCTAGAAAGACTTTAGGAAGAGGTAACTTAGAAATAATCCATTAAAGTATTAAAAACAAAATTCTTTGAAAGAAAATGTCATTTCAGAAAGGGACAAATCATTTCTTTCCAAGGCATAGGGTACAATAGTCATGACTCATGGTTTTTTAAGATAATCATGTTGCAAGCATTGTAAACTTAGCTCCTGTATGGTGGCACTTTAGTGTGAGAAATGTGAAAAGGGAAGAAGTATACCCAAAGGCCACTTCTCCATGCAGGCATCTCTGAGGGTGTGTGATGGTTAAAGCAAGGTGGTTTACAGAGGGCCAGCTTCATGGGCACATGACCAGTGCATTGCACCTGAACTTATATTCAGAAGGGAGTTTCATATTCTGTAGTTGTTGTCTTTTAACTATTAGTAATTTTCTCTTTAAATGTGAGGGCTGTAAGTGAATTTCAAAGGTCCAATGGAACAAGCCTTGGTGGCTTGGAGCATGGCTCATGGGCTAAGTGGTTTCCCATACACCTGTCAACCCCATTGCCCCAGTATGGGGTCCTCAGCTGCTTGCTCCCAGCTCCCTGGAGTCTGGGTTTGCTCAGCTTCTCTTATTCTCCTCCACCTCAGCACTGCTATATTCCACTTGGAAAGGCAATCAGTTCTTTCTTCAAGGAGGAGATCTGCCTTCTACAACCATCCTCTGCTGATAGAGGGAGCTTTGGTACAGTCATGACGAGATTAAGGGCTGGGCATGCACATTCTAAGGTTCCATAGGGCAGGACATGCTGACACCATCCCTGATCCAACCTGGCAGTGCCATGGTCGCTGGGCAGGTGAATCAGTAGACATGAAACCCTGGCTCACCCCAGATACAGGTAATGAGCGTGTCCTGGATTGCAATCTTTTGGGGGTCACCTGTCTGACATGAGCTGGAATGGAAATCAGAGAAAATAGGAGATTGATTTCCCCAATCATGGCCAGAAAAACAGGTCTGTTATCAGCTGGCAGGAGGGGGAACCCAGCAGCTGGTGAGTGATGTATGCATACCGATTCCTGGACCAGCACTCTGGGTGCATTTGCACTCTGCACATGCCCTGCAAATAGCTTCACATTGCAGGGAAGGTGACATTAAATAACAAATAAAATCACCAGGCTATGTCAAGAGTGAGTCTGTGAAAGAATGGAAATCTTTTATAATTTGTTACTTCTTGTGTTTTTAGTATTAAAATATGTATGTTATAAATATGAAAATAGCACTATTAATGCTGTATTTCAGCTTTTAGAAAAAAAATGTCCTCCATTTTCACTTTGTTCTGCGTCACTCCAATTATGTGGCAGGCTCTGGGTCTCTGAGTGCTCTTGTCTAATTAGCCTGCATCTAAGTGAGTCCCCATGGCAAGATGAGAGCACTCACCAATATCAGATTCCCACCTTCTTGGGCATATGAATAGACTATTTTCCAGCCTTGCAGGTAGGTGAGCCTATGTTATGAATTCTCACCAATAGAAGGTGAACAGAAGTGATGTGGGTCCCACTCAGGCTAAGGCACTGGAGAGCAGGTGTGCCTTCTCTTGTATGGTTTACCATCTCATTACACAGAGCAGTAAGCCTCTAAACTGATGGGTCCTGAGACTCTCCATAACTACACGTTGCAGAACCCCTCTCCCATCTCTCTCAATCAACATGGACCCATCAGACTCTAAATTTAGTGAAAAGACAACTTGAATGTGTTAAGCTGCTTAAATTTTGGAGTTATTTGTCACTTGATTACCCTACCCTGACTTAAAGCAAGTCATGATAACAGTCACCAAACAGTACTTGTCTTCCTCTGCCCCCAATGAAAACATAAGAAGTCTGCCTTAAATCAAATTACCTCCGAGTTCCTTTTGGAAACTGTAGGGTATCAGTCACATATACTCTTTAAATACTATTATTACACAATCATGTGGAATTTAATGTTTTTCTCTTCCCTTGTTTTTCCATAACTTAAAAAAAAAAAAAAGGGTTGAGTATGGTTAAGGCACTCCATTGAGTCTTGGGATCTAGACATTAGAGAAACTCCAGGAAACCAGGTTGGGAACAGATAGCCATGAGATGGAAGAGCAGCAAAAGTGGCATCTCTATGCACTGAGAAGTCAAAGCAAAATCAAGAAGTGAATTTTAATAATGAATAATGAATAAAAGGGCTGTAAGTGAATTTATTAAATATTAAACCTATGAACATGACTTAAAGAGTAGAAACTTCTCCAACTTGTGTTTCTGCAAAAGACCTTGACCTTCCAAAACTAGTCCATCCTGTTTGCCTAGGCAGCTCCTTCTATACTCAGTTTCACTCACAGAAACCTGTGCCACTAAAAGGTTAATTTCTGGCTACCAGAAACATTGAAGTAGAAATGGCCATATGCACAAATAGAATACTTGCTTATTACTTTATTTCTAAACTCTTTAATTATTTTATGTAAAAGGAATGCATTTGAATTCTATCCAACTATTTGATAACTATGGGGGGAAAAGGAAACACGAAAACATATATTTGGACTTATCATGACTTCTGGAATAAAAAACAGTTCCCTTGATTCAGTCATCTTTTTCATTTCAAATGTGAAACCAGGGCACAGCTTCCATTTTAAATTCTTTTTATGTTTTAATTACAGCAGTTCTCACTTGGCACAGTAATGTGGAACGGTAAAATAGGGCATGCAAGCAGGAATCACAAAGGGATCATAAAAATCAATGAGAAATATTCTATTTCATGACCTTTAAACATTTTGTCAAAACATTAAAAATTCACTTCTTATTCATTATAAATGCATAGGAAAAATGGGGGGAGAGGAGCTGGTAAAAGAAAAATTTTGTAGACTGTAATTTAAAATATAAAAATGGAAAGTGAAAGTTTTTTTTATTTCTTTGTTAAAATTAAACCTTATGAAGAGTTTAAACATTACTTGTATTCATGTTATATTTCTTATGATAGAAAGCAAGTATCTTGCATAAGCATTGGCAATGTGTCATACCCTTTCCTAAGTTTCAATCAGCATTTAAAATTAACCTCTTCTGCTTTCATTGTTATAAAATATATACAAGTGTTCTTTATATGTTCTTATTTTTATTTTTATCACTTTATAACTTTCCCTAGGACATTTTCCTTTTTGTCAAATCACTTTCCTCACTTACACTAATACATTGATATTTACTTAGTCTCTTTAGCTGGATATCTAGAGTCTCTGGGATGTCAGCACTACCAGAAACATTGTCTTTATCCAATTACAGTTAATATAGCATTATAACTGCAATTTGTACTATGTTGCTGGAAACTGGCATTATTTACCAAAACTGCCATTAATGAAAATGTGTACATAGTAGAACCATGGAGAGAGTAGACTGCCTACATTTTGCAATATTCTCAAATATGTAGAATGATAATGTCATAGTTTCAGATATTATTCAATATGTTTGCCTTCCCCCCAAAAAAAATACATCTTTAACTCTGTATAAAAGTAGCTATTGCTGTATATCAATCTGTGGCCTATGAAAAGTAATGCTCTCTTTGGACTTGCACATGGTTCACTATTTCACCACATGTCCTGAATTACAATTCTTTCTTTTGTATGAATAATGAATTTTGCTTATACAAATGGCCAGATAGAAATATCTATCTGGCCATTTGTATAAAGTCAACAGTCCAACTATTTCACAGTAACTGTTAGCAAAATATCCTCAATGTCTAAAAGTTGGTATGAAATGTTGCTAATTATTTCACATAAACAGAGTTGTCCTAAGCAATGTTGACACTTTTGCTTTATTAAAATTTAACTAATTGTTGAATTATATCATACAAAGTCAAAAATATTGACTCATTGCTTTGGTAAGAATAAAACAGATCTAGATGAATTATCCCAATAAAATCTTTATATCGCATAGTTCCATAAAGGATTAGAGATGTTATAGTTTTCACAGACTCAGTACAATACAGATATTTTTTCTTTGGCAATTCACCTGGAATACTGATGTTGATTAAATGATGTAAATAAATGATATTTTTATTCTGCAATGCCACTTGCATTGACATTTGCACTGTTTTGGAAGTTCTGTATATAACAAACAGAGTTCTATAATTTAATTAGTGTGATATAGGGAAAGAAATGTTAGATGTGTTCTTCAAATGCCACATCAATTTCATCCTTGCTGCAATCTGCAGTAGAGAGAACAGAGGAAAAGAAGAATACCATTCTCTAACTTGGTGTTTGACCCTTAATACATGCTATGCCACTTAATTGTCATAACTAGGCTAGGATTAAAGCTTTGCTATTATCATTTTTTAAATAAGAAACAGCATCTAAGAGGGAGGATGTAACTTTTGTAAAGACACAAAGCTGGTAAATTATGGCATTGAGGTTTCTATCCAGATTTGTCTAGTCCCAATATTCACACTATTTTTTTTCACACCAACTGGTACAACATTTATATGTTCATTGAAGACTTTATTTTAATGTAAACTTGAAGGGACAAGAGATATAAAAGAAATACAATTAAGAATAATTACAAAGTCACTTATACCATGGCATAATATTGTATTATACATCATAAAATTACCCAACCTGATCTCATTATTTATAGTCTCCCTTGGGTCCACGTCAGTGCTTTAAAAGAACTGTCCATGAATACATTTTACTTAATCCTAAACACATCTATAATAATAAAAGCATAATATGCTAATTAGACTTGATGGCCCAGTCACCTTCTGGACAAAGCAGGGACTGCCAGAGCTGAGGCAGCCACTGTGGCTGTATGGGCTGAGTCCCTTGCACGAATTTCATACAATGGGCCTCTAATTTAGTATTAATTGTTAATATCCATGGTTGTCACCTACTATATACTCAGATTATCTTAAGTTTGCTGGAAGGAAACATAATTCCAGCCCTATCTACCTCAAAAGCTTGTTTGAAACTTTAAAAATATGTTAGAAATAACTTCAAAATGTTTAATGGGTTTCATTATTATGTAGTTCTTTGTATATTTTTGCATGTGAGAGTTCATTAATATTCTCAAAAGTTAATTTAAAACATTATTTGATTTTACATTCTTAGATAAGTTGAGACAAATTCCTTATGTATAAGGGTGGGTGACCTGGAAAAAATCATTCTCATAAGCACTTGAAACATTTGCTGCAGGCAGTAAGTATGAAAGATAGCCAGAACTAGGTAAGCATGGCTGTCTGGCACTACAGAATTAAGACATGGTGCCTCTGTGTGGGTCTTCATTTTGCTATTTTCATTGTCCTTCATTCTTAGTACTATAAATGAATAATACCTCAGAAAGCCAGAGAGCAAACTTTTTCCTAAAGGTATTAGATGTCTTAAGAAGAAATGCTTATAGCAAGTTCAACATTAATTTGAAACACTGTGAATTAGAAATCTCTGGACTGAGGGCTATAAAGAATTTCAGTATCTAGAGACTGTGAAAATCTAACACACATTTTACTGTATTGTACTCACAGTTCTACATTACTTTGTAATAGAAAAAGAAATGTATCCCTCCAGATACAAAGCAAATAAACCAGACGTTTGAATTATATATCACTCCAAAAGAGGATCAGAACTTGTGCCTTTGCAAAAAAATAGGAAGAACAGATATGTACAATTTTTGGCCATTTAAGGTTATTTTCATCTACTTATGATATCCCATTTTCTCTTTTAGAGTTCTTAAAGTATCCCATTGGGGTCCAACAAAAGTTCTTGAGAAACACAAGGTAGCATTATGTTCATTTAACAGAAACATAAATTACATAAGCAGTCAGTGGTTTGGCAAAATCAAACATAAAAAAGAAAATATGGTAATTAGATGAATCCTTGTATAAAAATATGTAAGCACCTGGAATTACATCTTAAAATACATTTTTAGAATCAGACAGGCACTTGTTAAGTATAGATAAATGACCTGCCTGTCCTTTGGGAGTTTATAGTCTAGTGGGAGGATCTAATATTGAATTTAAAATAACAAATTACTATAGAATTACATTGAAAGGAATGGATGTTGGAATAAGCAGAGATCGTATAAGTCAGTGTTTTTCAACCTTTTTTGGGTAAAGGCACACTTGTTTCATGAAAAAAATCACGAGGCACACCACCATTAGAAAATGTTAAAAAATTTAACTCTGTGCCTATATTGACTATATATAAAGTAATTCTCTTGAATAGGAATCAAATAAACACAAAGAAAGTATTTTATAATTACTTTATTATGAAATATTAAGTAAACAAAATAGTGAAAAATTATAAAATTCTTGTCTTGTCTGCACCTACGGCACACCAGGCAACATCTGTGCCGCGGAACAGCGGTTGAAAAACGCTGGTATAAGTTATTGACTACTGTAAACTGAGAGTGTTTAATGTAAGCAAAAATGTTAGAAATGATACAATTTAGCATATTGGCAACATTCAGAGTGTGGCTATGGAAGTAGCTTCTAAAATGGAGCAGAGATGAAAACCAGCAGAGTTGAAAAGACCATAAAGTCTGACACTATTGTGTAGGAAAGCTCTAACTTTCAACCTCTCCGATAACAGCCAGGCTAGAGGGAGAACATGACATGGCAGACATTTCTGTCCTTCTTGACTTGGCTCTATCTTTCCCATTTGCAACAAATGGCTCTAAAATAGGCAACGTTTGTCAAGCTACCTATTAAAAAAAAATTCATCTTTCTCTTTAGTTGATTTTCATAGTCAATTAGACTCAGGTTTTAATCTGTCTTAATGGTTGTTGTTTTTTTAATACTCACTCAAGGACATACAAAGAGAGACGGAGAGAGAGTGAGAAAGAGAAAGAGCGAGAGAGAGAAAGAGAGAGAGAGAGAGAGAGAGAGAGAGAGAGAGAGAGAGAGATCACTTTATTGATTGGTTGACTTCCATGCTTACCAAATTGGACTGGAATCAAACCAACAATGCTCAATGCTCAATTGTTGAGTTAACTGAGTCACTCCGGCTGGGCCACTTATCTTATATATTAAATCTCAACTATATTTTTCTTCATCCCTTCTTCATCTAATATTGCTATTTATCAGATTTTTAATTTTCTTTGTTGGACTATTTTTAAGCCATTATAACACCAACCTCAATTTCAAATAATCAAACATGCTGTCAAAGTAATCTCTCACAAATGCACTTGCTCATATCTCCTATCTACTCATGGATGTGGTGCCCTCTGAAACCTCCAGTATCATCATAAACATTCCTCTGCACCGTTATCTTATTCGTAGAACCATGCTTCTGCTAGATTTTCTAAATTGCCTCTTCTTCTTCTCATATTGTACATTATGTGGAAGTAGCTGATTTTTCCACTTTCCATTATGATTAAGTCAAATGTATAATAGTTCATGCTATTTCAAGAGCATTACATTTTTATTCTTAAATACAAATTTATCCTTCAAATTTTGTGTCAACAAATACTTTGTCCTCTGGCCTTTCTTCAGTGGCTGACAGAGAGGCTCTGGAAGTTGACTTATTGGTAGATGGGTAAAATTTGTCTGTTGAGTTTGAGATGCCTGTGAGAAATTCATGTGTTAATAGACATCTACTCTTTTTTTTTTCTTTCTTCAATAATTTCTTTCTTTTTCTCCTCCCTTTTTCCTATTTCCCTTCTTCCTTTCATTCTTTTTTTTCTCTCTCTCTCTTTCCTCTCCCCCACCCTTGCTTTCTTGCTTTCTTGCTTCTATATATTATTTTCTGTATTAAGGAAGAAGACGGTGTAGTTTGGTGATAATCAGACAATTCCCTGTCCATGAATATCTTGGCAGAAAGTCTCAAATACTTCAAAGCAGTGGCCTACAGAAAAGTCCAGAGTGGGCACCAACACACCTACTAATGCTTAAATTTCACATATTTCCTGTCCTCTTCTTTCTTCCAAATTTTTCCTTCCTGGCAGAGTCCTCTAGTCTGAGCCATATATAAGGCATTTTTTTTTTATTAGAAACTTTTAAAAAGTACTATACTATGTATTTTAACTACAGTAAAGTGGCATTTCAGTCATAAAATAATCCAGTTGGGTGGGTGAGGGACAGACACCTTTATTATGCCAGCAGTATATTGTTCAAATAGGACAGAAGTTTTCACCATTTTAGATTTGGAAACAGCCTAAGTGCCCATCATTAGATGAGTGGATTAAAAACTGTGGTACATCTACACAGTGGAATAGAACACTGTGATAAAAAAAAAAAAAAAAAAAAAAAAAAAAAAAAAAAAAAAAAAGGAGTCCTTACCATTTGCAAAAGCATGGATGGAACTGGAGAGACTTATGCTGTGGGGAGCTGCCCTGAGAGCAGGGGTCTCACTTGTTGAGACATAGCTCTCTTTTCCTCCCTCGCTACACAGCAGGAAGTGGGAAACTACTGCTGTTTGCAGTTATCAGGAATTGTTTTGACTTGCAGCACAAGGATTGTGTGCATTGCTAGCCTTGACATTTACTTGACTTGGTTAAAAATAGTCAGTAGTCTTAGTGGCGCAAAAATATTTTTCGTAAACAAGGAACTTACTGCTTTTGCCTAGATTGTTGTGTGTGATTAAATATGCTGTTTGGAATAAACTCGGGACTGCAGACTTTGGTCTCAGTCCTCCCGACCCCATCTTTTCTTGTCTATCTTTTTTCTCATCCTCACCCCCTCAATCAGGTACTGTTCGTTGCCGGCAGGTTCTGGCATTATGCTAAGCAAAATAAGCCAGTCAGAGAAAGATAAATATTACATGATCTCATTTATTTGTGGAATATAATGAACAACATAAACTGATGAACAAAAACAGATCCATAGACAGAGAAATACAGATCAGATCAGAGTATAAAACCTCAGAGGGAAGGTAGGGGAGGGAGGGGGTAAGGGAGAGAGAGTCAACCAAAGGACTTACATGCATGCATATAGGCCTAACCAATGGACACAGATGACAGGGTATTGAGGGCATGATTGGGGGGGGTGGGGAGGGTAAGGGGGTAATGGGGGGATAAGGACACATATGTAATAACTTAGTTAATAAAGACATTTAAAAAAAAATAGTCTTTAGCCTTCAAATAGGAGGAGGATTTGCTGTCATTTCTAACCTAGTACAATTTTTCTCCACCCTTTTCCCCCTCTTACTTCTGACATGTCTCCTCACCAGTTATTTCCCTTATTCTTCTATTCCTTTGAATTGTTGACCTTTCTTGATTTCTTCTCTGATCAGGAGCACAGGTACCATTTTGTTTTACTTTTTTCTTAGGCACATTAGCTTCCACTTTCTCCCAGGTCATGGTATCTGTCGATATTCATATCCAAGTAGTTTATGAAGGTATTTGAGCCCAAGTAAACTGTCAAATCTTCACTAATATAACTGAGACTAAAAAAAAAAAGAATTTTTTTTTGAGATTTCTCTTTCTAGGAATTTACATTGCCTTACTCTTACAACAGGATAAAGACACTGTGTTGTCTTTCTTTCTTCTCTTAACATTTAGTCACTAGGTGCTCACATTCTTGTTCACTCAACTATCTATACTTACCGAGCAACTTTCTACACAGCTTTCCCTTTGGTGCAGAGATCTTAAGAGGAATATTGCAGTGTTTCACATGGCCTGAAGCATATATATTTTGGGAGGCTCTTTTTTATACAGAATAAAAATACAAATTTAGTTATAAAACAATATGCGCTTATGATTAATAATGCTAAATTATAAAATTTTAAAATATGATTAATACAGTGTTTCCCCGAAAATAAGACATCCCCTGGAAATAAGACCTAGCACAACTTTGGGAGAAAAAATTAATATAAGACACTGTCTTATTTTCAGGGAAACAGGATACCACCAATAATAAAATGTTAATCAAATAATGTATTTTTATTTATTAGTAGCTGACAGTGCTTTGTTATTTCTCCCATACTTTTTTTGGCTAAAAAATCATCTCTTCTTGTGACAATATTTTTTTTTTTTTTTTACTATAGTCTGTACTTAAAAAAAATAATTTAATCATTCATTTATGTTTATTTTTCTTATTTATTCACTTACTCATTATAGTATTCATTTTTTACTTCACAATTCATTATTGGTGATGTCATAAAGTTTTTTAGGATTCTTGTCAAATTTAGAAAAAGTGCCTATCAACACCATTCACAGATGTGCTCTGAAAGTTTGGAGCATTTCAAGTTTTCTTTCAGCGAATAAACACTCTTCAGGTTGCTGTCACTTTTTCAAGTTTTTGTTGATGTCTTATTGCAGTGGCATATTGGGCATCATATGTCATATTCTTTGATCTTAGCGATTCTTGTCAACTTCCTTTAGTCACTCCTTAATGACAGTAACCATGGTCCCACCTGATAGAAGAACAAGGGTAATGGGGATGTCAGTGTGGCAAAAGCCCATTCTTACCTGATCATGGTTAAAATATTATACTTGGTCAAATATGACAATGAACAAGTGCACATGTAGCTCAAACCCCTTTTTAGAGGGCTCAGGCAAGTGAGGGGTCATGAAACTTAAGCTTCCTTTGCTTTATGGCAACTGAGTAACTCTTCCTCTGGTTCTTGCTTTTAAGACACTTGAAGAGCATAATGAGTTGATCTATATAAACAACTTTAAGACAAGAATTTTATTTTTCTCCTGACAGTTATAGTTGTATGGTTCACCTATGTCTTGAATAATATCCCAATTATCCTATCTAATAAAAGACTAATATGCAAATTGACTGTCACTCCAAGATATAAGATGGCTGCCTCCATGTGGTCAAAGATGGATACCCCCATGTGGACACAAGATGGCCACCACAAGATGGCCTGCAGGAGAGGGCAGTTGTGGGCAGTTAGCGGTGACCAGGCCAGCAGAGGAGAGCAGTTGGGGGTGACCAAGCCAGCAGAGGAGGGCAGTTGTGGCAGACCAGGCCAGTAAGGGAGGGCAGTTGGGGGAGACCCACCCTGCAGGGATGGGAAGTTGGGGGGGACTAGGACTATAGGGAAGGGCAGTTGGGGTGGGACCAGGCCTGCAGGAGAGGGCAGTTGTGGGTGATCAACCAGAAAGGAGAGAAGTTAAGGGTGACAGGGCCAGTTGAGTAGGGCAGTTGGAGGAGACCAGACCTGCATGGGAGGGCAGTTGGGGGGAACCAGGCCTGCAGGGCAGGATAGATGAGGGAGGGGACACACCAGGACATCAGGGGTGGACAGTTGGGGAGGACCAGGCCTGCAGGGGAGGGCAGTTACAGGGGTAGGTCTGCAGGGGAGGGCAGTTAGGGGCAATTGGGCCTGTCAGGGAGCAGTTAGGCATAGATCAAGTTGGCAGAGGAGTGAGAGGGTGATCAGGCTGGCAGGTAGAAGTGGTTAGGGGTAATCAGGCAGAGGCAGGTGAGTGGTTGGGAGCCAGCAGTCCTGGATTGTGAGAGGGAAGTCCAACCACCCATTAAAAAGGTGGTTGTACATCCCTCAAAAAGTCCCAGATTGGAGAGGGTGCAGGCTTGGCTGAGGGACAACACCCCCTATCCCATGCACAAATTTTGGGCACTGGATCTCTAGTAATTAATAATAGTGATATATAACACCTACCCCCAGAATGAAGGGTTTTTCTAGATACTGGAAGCAATATAGCCTTTTTCTTTTAGACATGATAATATGATTAACAATATTATGCAATGGAACTTTTGCATTAACAATGATAACCTAATAATTTAGCAAAGCAATTTAAATTACATTTAAGTTGATGAATTGATTGCCCTTAAACTAAAACTAGCAATTATCAGTAGTAAATAATGAATCTAATTTTCTCCTTCAATGACCTCTTCAGTCTGAAATTTAACTTTTGATTAAAAGTCCAGAAAATCAAGAAAGAAGGTCCAAGTTATATCCACAGAGCTGTAAATCCAAATGCCTCATCTCTTGCCACACCCAGTTCAGGTACCATGACTGTGTTGAATGACATTATCTCTTTATTTCCCAAGAAGAACAAAGGAAGTCATTCTACTTGGATTGTGGTCATCAGCATGTATTTTCCCCTTTATATCTTTATAGTCATATCTCCAATCCAGGCACTTATCTTCATTTACCTGGATTAGAATAAAGACTCCTTAAACCTCATCCCTGCCTTTATGATGCTTGCCTCATCCCCAAAATAATCCATTTTTATTACTATAAAAATGTACTTTTTGAGACACTTTACATGTTTTTCCTTTTGTAAAATTCCATTAGTGTCTCCAGATGACTTCTAAGATATAATTCAAATTTATTTGTACATATTATAAAACCCTTCATGCCTTGGTCTGGCCTGTATGCCTGTTAATGCTTTTATTATACCAATGTAACTTTTGTTCCAGCCTCCAGAAATACTGAACTTCTTGTAGTTTCTTGAACAATTTCTTGACACATGTTCTTTTTTTTCCCTATAATGTGTGCACTTACACATCTGTAGATCTGAGAAGTACTGCTCATTCTTCAAGTACTCACTTTACCCTATACTTTATGATGACTTCCCTAAGCACAGATAAATCCTTTTATGCATTAATTTCAGCAATAAATTTGCATCTGATAAATTTCTCACAGATCTTTTTCTTTATGATTTACATATTTGTTTTTTCAATAGACTATATTACTCTGAGCCAAACTGGTTAGGACCCATGAAACCTTTAAATGGAAATATTGATTAGGTATTTAGATGTATGGGTTAAACTTTTTTATTTGGGATTCTTTGATGAGAGTGTACAAGATATCCTAAAGGAAGTCATATTGACACTAGGAAATAATGCTCATTCATGCATTAAAGCATCAATTTTCTAGAAATCACAGTAGTTAATATAAAGCATAATTCCTGGGGCATAATAAGCACTTCTTAAGGATTTGCTAAAAATAATTAATATAATTATTGTGTTCAACTTATTGTCTGCATTGATACTTTCCTCAGTGTTCCCAGTTTTTGTTGGTTTATTCACCAATAGAAAAATATTGTTTCTATTTTCTATTATTATTACAATTTTTCAGAGGATTGAGAAAATATATTTACCATTTCATCAGAATTCCCTCCATGCATGTTACCCAAGTAATTCTGCATATATACTGAGTCTGAAATTGAATATCTTTTCCTTTTATATAGCAGCTAATTGAAAGCAAAATGAGTAAAATTTACCACCTAGAAGATTTGACATGCTCACCAGCTTCCTAGCCACTAAATTATGTCATACCTTGGTCACTCAACCCTAATAGCCCAAACTTGAGAGCAACAGAGGTTCTTTGTTTACTTTCAATAGGTGTCCAGTGAGAAGTTGCTGAGTCAGTGCCTGCTTAGAACACCCTGTGTGGGAAGCCGTGTTCCGCGGGGCCCAGGGCAAGGATGGAGCATAGGGTAGGGACGCCTACCTGCTCTCCCCTAAGCCTTCAGGGTCAACCAAGGACAGGGCAGACCATAGCCCCATTGTTAGAGAGTGCGCGTGATGCACGACTTATCTGGATGTTCTCAGCTAGACTGTTCTCAATGATATCTAACCAGATGCTTGCTCTATGTATCTTTTCCAAGAATGTCTTGAGGAGCTGTCGGGCGGCCTTGTCCTGGGAAAGGGGCACTTGGAGAAATGCCCAGAAAAGCCGCATAAATGTACGCTTGCAACTAATAAAGTTGCTGCAGTCTCATCATGGACTAGCAGTCCTCCTGAAGTCCCGCTTTCTCTTGTCTTTATTTCTCTTAAAACCTCCTAGCCCTACCTCCAGGACCTGTGATGCCGGCTGGATCCGGTAACCCTGGAGAATGGCACCTGTATTTACCTATTGACCAACCCAGGAAACTGAAGCTCAACATGTAATCCCTTCTCATTCAGTCAAGCCCTTATACTGTCATGTCACACATCACTGCAAACTTCTCATACTCATCCCCATTACTCTTTATAATCCATCTGGGTCATTCAAAAAGCCACCTATGCTCAACCTCCAGACACTAGGCCAGTATCTCAGAACTACTGATTTGGGCCACTCTTACATTTCATCTACAATACTATAATTTATAGATGTGCCAGGGCCTTTCACTTGGAACTTTCACTCTACTGACAAAATATCTTGATCACCTGTTCCTGCACTTGTAGCAAACATAAGAGTATTTTAAGACTTCACAACTTCCTGTCTGCTCTGTTCCTTTTTTCCCATGCAGCTGCTAAAATGTTTTTTTGTTTTCTGTTTTTGTGGATGTGTTGTTATTTTTTTTAGATCAAATTATTTTTTCTTTATGTATCAGGGCTCAAAAAAGTGCCATGAGCAGAATGATGCAAGGAATATATTTTGAATTAGATAATAAAATAGTTATCCCAATTTTCCCAATTGTCTATTTATTTTGGAAAAATTAGAGTGTCTCAAACTTTTAAATATAGATTAGATCTTAAAGAAGCCCTGTGCCTCTCCTCCCAGTGAGAAGACTGAGTACTTCAAAGAGTTTAAGTAATTGATAGCAACAACTGGTTTAATAAGTCTGGCTTGAAATTCACAGCTCTTGGGACTGCCATGGGTTACCACTGGTCATAATCAATTTTCTGAGCCTTTGTTTTCTTATCTTTAAAGGAGGATTCATACCAGCCCTTCTTACCTCAAAAAGTTATTGTAAGTAATAATTGGACATACAGCATTCTGATTAGCAAAATTGTCCATCTCAGATGCAATATTATTAATGAAGGGCCTTCCAGAACCCCCTTTTTCTGTGAAATGGCAGATAATTATTATCCTGATTTATTTTCTTAAATTGTGTTTTGATTACTAAGCCCTTCCCAATTCATTGAACACTGTAATGATATATATATACATGATAAACAAACAGCAATCTCTGTGAATATGCTGACATCTCAGTGGATTTTCTCTAATCTAAAATAAACTGGAATTAGATTCAAATAATGTAGCTAGCTGGAGCAATAGGCCTCCTAAGATTGGGAGGAAAGGAACTTATTAACCAGAAATATAGTTGAGAGGAGGTAAAAATATTAAGGATTGTTTATGATGGGAAAATAGAAATTAAGACTTGTTATACATGTAATATATGTTGGACATACTTATCTACATTTCCACATCTAACATTCACAAGGTAGAGGAGAAAGACTGATGGAACAACTCATTCAAAACAAGTAGAACCACAATTTAAACTGGGTCTGTCTATGGAACACCTGTTCTTGTCAGTACTCCATGGAGGTTCTTGATTTATTAGTGCAGATAATTGAAATCAAAAGCTAGAAGCCAGAGAGCCACAGCTCATTGGGAGTTTTCCTGGGCAACATAACCGAGGGACATAAAAATTCATCAGATTCTGACAAGGGCGTCCTGATGGTGGTGGGTGGCTGCTGTGACTGTACCAGAAGCCTACCTGCTGCTCTACCAGGAGCCAAGCTGAAGACCTGGGGATGATGAAGGATTTCCTGGCAGCCCAAAGGTTAGTGAATGTGAGCTAAGGAATCTAATGCCTTAAAACTGATGAAGTTCACTTAGCAACTGTGATTTCTAGAAAATTGATTAAATAAGCACTATTTCCTGTTGCCAATATGAGTTCCCTTTAGGATATCTCTTACACTCTCATCAAAGAATCCCAAATAAGAAAGTTTAACCCATATGCCTAAATACCTAATCAATATTTCCATTTAAAGTTTTCATGGACCCTAACCAGTTTGGCTCAGAGTATAGAGCATTGGCTTGCAGACTGAAGTGTTCCAGGTTCGATTATAGTCACAGGCATGTACCTTGGTTGTGGACACATCCCCAATAGGGGGTATGCAGGAGGCAGCTGATAGATGTTTCTCTCTCATTAAAATTTCTAATTCTCTATTCCTCTCCCTTCCTCTCTGTAAAAAAATCAATAAAATATATTTTTTAAGAAGATGAATGTGATGAAAAAAAAAAGGTTTCATGGTAAATCTTACAAAGTATAAATAATTTAAAAAAATATGTCCTCCAAATTGGTAATTATGACCTATGGTCTTTGTTAGTAAAACATAACTGAAGAATTCCGCATCTTTCTTGTCACCCCCCATATACAACCCATAGAAAGTTCTATCTACTTGGTCTTTTAACTGTATTTACCAACTTCTTTTTTTTAATCCATCCCTAATACCATTATCACTTGTTCAAGGTACCAGTTAGAAAAGCCATTTTTCATTGCATACCAATTTTGGTTCTCAACACCAGATCCATTCTTCACCCAAGAGGCAGAGAATCATCTATAAATGTGTGGCTAATTATGTAGTAACTTCCCACTCAATTAAAATATAGTTCAAGTACCTTCACTCTGTATTGTATTATTTTAAGATGCTGCTGAAGTTGTGGAGTGAACAGCCTATGTGGTCTATGCTGAGAAGCTGGGATTTCCTTTTGTTAAATCACTTTTCCAACCTGTATTTCTCTTTCCTACTCCCTATCACAATTTGGAAGTTATACTTTGGGCTAATAATCTATTTAAAATGTATATTTCCTGATAGACTGTTGGCTTCACTAAGATGGGAACTGGTTTGTGTAGCCCATTATTGTGTCCTTATCCCTTAGCACAGTATCCTAAAAAAATTAGTGCCAATAAATATTTGTTGAACAAAGTAATGATTCAATGGTTGACCACTTGGTTGACAGCATAATAAATTGAATAATTCACTTTGAAATAAATTGGCAGTGAGGTCATTACTAGATTTATAATTTTGTGAAATAAAGATAAAGATACTCTTAGTTTTCTGGAAAGGAAGTGATTAGTAGTATATCTAGCTTATTATGGAAGGATAGTTCAAGTGACCTCACTTTTGTGATGACTTCCTTAAAAACACTATCCTAAAATAATATCTTTTTTTTAAATATTTTATTGATTTTGTACAGAGGGAGGGAGAGAGATAGAGAGTTAGAAACATCGATGAGAGAGAGTCATCGATCAGCTGCCTCTTGCACACCCCCTATTGGGGATATGCCCGCAACCAAGGTACATGCCCTTGACTGGAATCGAACCCGGGATCCTTCAGTCCCCAAGCCGATGCTCTATCCATTGAGCCAAACCGGTCTCGGCCTAAAATAATACCTTGACTTTCAGACATACTCTTGAACTTATCTTCACAAATCCTTTCAGCACTTGCAATATTCTGCCTCATCTAATTATCCAGAAGACACATGTCTTCATTCCTTAAACCCCCTTAAATATTGTCTGGAATGGGCTCAGAGATTTCTGGAATTGAATACAAGGTTGTATTTGTTTTTTGTTCCTAACAGAGCCTGGCACTGTGCTGAGTTCATGGAGGAATCAATTATGAAATCCAGGAATAGGTAAATGAATGGAATAATTTGGAAATGTTCTATGGAGTAAGAATAAGAAATATCCTCAACAAATTTATCTTTTATTATCTTAAAATGAGTCAAAGAAATAGAAAAATTAAAACCATCCTTCATGACATTTGCAAATATATTATCAAAGCTAGAATATTTTTGTCCTTGAAACTTTAAAAGTAACTTTTTTTCTGTTTCTTTTTTTATAATGATAAAATATTTAATGTATCCGTTTTCAAAATTATTTTGTATTTATAAAGCAATATCTCAACAGTACTTAGCTTTTGAAAGAAAAGTAATAATTCTCTTATCCTAGTCTAACAAATCCTTTATTTTTATGCACTTCCTTTATGACTCATTTTTTAGAATGAGTATGTTTACATTGTTGTAGTTATGGTGCATGTTTGTTTTATCATTTTGCATTATCATCTGAGTAAATAATTATCTCATGCATTTTCTTGCCTTCGTGTAAGAGACACATTCATGAGAAGCTTGTTATTAATAAAATTAGCTTATTTTAATTAAATTACATTTGTTTTATATTAGGTGGGAGATTAGCCAAGATGGGCACCAGCATACATGCAATTAAAATTTAATGCACACCTATTCCCAGTGTTTACATAGAAGACAAATGTCATAGAAAAACCACAGAGTTAGTGATTTATAAAAATCCAAGTTTGTTTTGTTCCTGTGAGATGAACTGGCCATGTTATCTAAGGCAGTGTTTCCCAACCTTCTCTCATGATGAGAATCACCTGGTGGAGTTGTTAAAACACAGATTCCCGGATCCCAACTAAGAAGTGCTAATCTAGAATTTTTGGGAACATATAGGTAAAATTGTATACTTAACTAGTGCTCTAAGACAGATTTTATATACAGAGCACTAAGTTAGGTATGCAATTTTACCTATATGTTCTCAAAAATTCTAGTTTAGCACTTCTTAGTTGGGATCCGGGAATCTGTGTTTTAACAACTCCACCAGGTGATTCTCATCATGAGAGAAGGTTGGGAAACACTGATCTAAGGGAAAGTTATTTTAATTGTTTGAGCCTCAGTTTCTTAATCCATAGAAAAGGACACAGTAATTTCCACTTAGAATGATTTCATTAGAAAACAAAGGTGAAACACATTGAAAAACAATTAAATGCTGGCTTCTTCCCCTATTCCTTCTTTTCACTCCGTCTCTTTTCCCCAAATAACTTCACCTCATTTTCACACATTTTTAATAAGCTCCTCATTCCTCCTAACTTCTAACCACTCACATGTTTCAAGTAACTGAAATAAAACAGATAAATTTTGGTTTCAGTTTAACAGTTGAGATGTTAAACTGGTTCGATCAGTATTTTCTTTTCTTTATGAGCATATGGAAGGATTACATTACATATTATAAAACTGGAAGCCTTTTTTGCTGAATGGTAATCTTTAATAATAAGAGCAGCAGCAAATAAAAACAATCACAAAACCCACTCTTTATCAAAACCTTATCATGTAAAAGAACGGTCCTAGATATTTTACAAATATATTATTTCTAATGCTTATAAAAATTCAATGGTAATCACAAGCTCATCTTTCAGGACAAGAAATGAATTCACATGCTCACAGCTACACAGTGTGCAAATTCTAGAGAGATGTTTCTACTCAGAAATGCCTTGCACTAATTCCTATGTTCTAGCCATTGTTTTCCAAATAAACATTTACAAATCACCCTGTGACATAGGCCTACATTCAGTGAAAGCACTTATTGTAAAATAAATTAAGATGCTATTTAAAGACACCTAAGATGAATCACATACATATTTACAAATTATTCACACACACATTTTGTGTGTTGAGTCATTGATGAAATTTTGGGAGATATTAGTGGTGATAGCTTCCTGAACATTATCAACACACAATCCTGGTAACTATCCTAAGAATTCTGGAGCACTTATATTGCCATTGTGGACATAGAGTAAAAAAAAAAAAAAAAAAAAAAAAAAAATAGCCAGTGTGGCTCTGTAGTTGAGTGTCAACAAATGCACCAAGAGGTCATTGGATTGTTTCCAGGTTGTAAGCTTGATTCCAAGTGTTCCAAGTGGGATGTGTGCAAGAGGCAACTGATTGATGTTTTGCTCTCACATCTTTCTCTCTCTCTCTTTCTTGCTCTCTCAAAAAATAATCAATTAAAATAAATTAAAATAATAAAAATAAAAAGGCCTAGAACGGAATATTGCATCAGTTTACTTGGTGTCAGAAGCATCATCCAGAATGAACTGAGAGAGTAGAGTACATAAAATTGTATAGAAGAAGCAATTCTTCTTCTGAATTTCATTAATAACATTTATAGATTCAAGCTTTACCATTCAAAAACATAATTTCTAATGTGCATATAAGTTATCCATTTCTTTACAAATGATTTCTCTCAATCTTATCTATTTAGATTGAGCTATAATATTTTAACCCAGAGCTTACATAAAGCATATTACATTGCTCATCACTTGGCTTGGTATTAGCCCATTTCTGGAGATTACAGAATAAAAAATCAAATATATTAGGTAAATCTTGTTTTGATAAAGAGAAGCTTAGCATACCGTGGACATCTGTAGGAGAAGTGAGTGTTAGTTGGGGCATTAGAAAGACACATCTTAGATGAAACCAGAATGTCAGGTGGAACTTAGTCAATAATATACCAATTTGACAGAAAGTTTTAAGCCAAAGCAGTGGCATTTGTAAAAGCCCCAAGTTGAAACAAAACCTGTGAAATGTAGGGAACTACAAACAAAGTGGATAGTAAAGTATGTATTAACATTTTATTTAAAATCAAAAGGCACTCATAGAAGGGTTATAATTTAATTTAGATGATGTTATATGCAGGAGGCTGGCAAAGCCATCCAACAGACCCAACCATAGAAAAATGTGTTAGCTTTTGTACATGTAAACTCAGAAGTCAATAGGGCTTCCAGCCTGACTCAATACTGCTTGTCTGGTTCTATTTCCCTGGAATCCCTTTTGTGCATCCTCCTCTCTAGGTTGTTTTCTTCATGATTCTGAATTTCATTACAATGAATAATGGTTCTACCATTTCACAATACCTAGAATAAGAGTGTCTCATCTGGGCTCAAGAAAACAATGAATTTAATAATAAATAAATAAAATGCTTAGGTGAAAATTATTAGATCCCTGGTTTGAGCCCATTGTTCAATATAGGGTTGATAACTTTTAATATGTGCTTCCCCCTCTTTCACTGCTATTTTTTGATGAATAGGAATTCTTAAATATAATGTAATCTAACATGTCAGTCATTTTTTTTTTTAATGTTGAGGATTTTGTATCCTTCTTACATTTTTTTCTCTACTTCTTTATTCTTTTTTTCTGCATTGAGATCTTAAATATATCTGGAGTTTGTTTTGTTCTATAAGTTCAAGAACGTTTTTCTTTCATCAAACAGATATCTAAATCAATGTGAAAGTGATATAGGAAATTTTAGCTTTGGAGTAAATACTCTGGCCAGAACAATAAAAATCAATGTCTCTCTCTCTCTCTTCCTCTCTATAAGTAAAAAGCAATCAATCAATAAATAAAAATAATTGAGTAGGGAGGCTAAAAGGAGGAGCTCTCAGGCACTACTATTGTATGTCAATTCCACCCCCACCCCCAGGTTTTCAATACACTATTGTCTGTGTCCATGGGCTATGCATTTATCCACATAAATTCCTCTGCTAATTTTCCCCACCCACATCTTCCCTCTGAAATGCATTGGTCTGTTCTATGCTTCTATGCCTCTGGATCTATTTTGTTTATCAGTTTATATTCCCCATATAAATGAGACCATGTGATTCTTATTTTTCTCTGACTTATCGATATTTCACTTAGCATAATACTCTCCAGGTCCCCCCATGCAGTCTCAAAGGGTAAGAAATCCTTTTTCTTTATAGCTGTATAAGTTTCCATGTGTAAATGTACCACAGCTTTTTATCCACTCATCTACTGATTGTCACTTGGGCTGTTTCCAGTCTTAGCTATTGTAATTTGAATTGCTATAAACATAGAGATGTACAGTATATACCCTTTCTGATTAGTGTTGTAGGTTTCCCAGGATATATCCCTAAAGGTGGGATCACTGGCTCAAATGGAAATTTCATTTTTAATTATTTTTGAGGAAACTACATACTGTTTTCCACAGTGGCTGCACCAGTCTGCATTCCCACCAGCAGTGCACTAGAGTTTCCTATTTTCCATATTTCACCAGAATTTGTCAGTTATTGATTTACTGATGGTTACCATTTTGACAGGTGTGAGGTGGTACCTCATCATCTTTCTAATTTGCATCTCTAGTGATTAGTGACTTTGAGCATGTTTTCATATGTCTCTTGGCCATCTGTATGTCCACTTTGAAGAAGTGTCTATTTAGGTCCTTTGCATATTTTTTATACGATTGTTTGTGTTCCTTTTGTTAAGTTGTATGAGTTACTCAGAATTTTTGTTTCTATGCTCATGTATAGTAAGGATTTATGGGCACCATAATTCTATTTTGGCAATTGAGCTGTTTCTAGTGTACCCCAGCTTACTCAATACTGAGCTCTATTTGTGCCACTGCTTATTCACTGCCATCGAATACTGTCCCAAGGATGCAGTGCTTTGGACATCTACCCAGAAAATGAGGGTTCTATTAGACCACTCATAAGTGAGCCTCAGACACAATTTTTATACCCTAACCACATGATGTCAAAACCCAGGCTCTCAATCATACTTCTGCATTAGCAAAATATCACAGAGAAAAGAACACAAAAGCATGGTTTAATTATTTGAAAATTTGTCTTCTTTTTGATTAATTTTGGACGGATAGTTTGAGAAACTCAAAACAAAGAACACAAAACCTTAAACATTGTTCTGCCCTGTTTAGACTGTTCCTGGAGCAAAAATTGCCTGATATGCTGATGGAGGAGCAAATTATGTTGTTTTATACCATCATAATCTCTATAGCTGGGGAAAAGGACAGATTAGCAATGATTACACCTTTCCCAGTTTTTCCCACAGTAATTATAATCTAAAACCTGTGAAGCATGTAACCTGCTGGATGATGAAAGTATTCTTCTTGATGCTCTTATTTCAGATAGATTTTGTTACTCATTACATTTCCATTTCCTTCTTGGACTGATAATGAGTCATAGAAGAGACACTCCAGCAATCTAACATTGTCATGATTTTTGACATGAGACTATCTATATAACTTCATTAAAAAATAGCCAATGAATAAAAAGTAGACTTTTGTTTTAAAAGTATTTGCTAAATCAAAGTTTTCTTTTTATATAAAAGACTTAAAAGACTTCTACAATGCATTTCAGATTCCTGTATATTGCTAATGTCTCTTATTGCTTTATGTATCAGAAACATTTTATGCTACGGATATAAAACTCAGAGTTAGTGTAAATTAAAGAAATTTTTTTCTGCACATCAGGCACAGAGGAGTTTTAAAGTCAATCCATTTACATCTTCAGAGACACAAGCACATCAGATCTGTGGACAATCTTCATTTAACCTGTAGTTCACCCAACTCAAAATTTTTATTGGACAAAATTATACATTATACTAACAATAAGAAACCATTATATCCACAATTTAAAAAAAAATCAAAATTAGAAATTATAAAAAATTAAACCTGCAAAATAACCTCCCCTTCAACATATCATATTATGTCTCTTAAATATCACTACAGTGGCATGAGCTATGCTTGATCCACTGACATGCACAGGTGTGGTTAGATAATCATAGGTTTGGAGGCATTATTTTGCCATAGTCAGAGACCTTAACAATATAATTCATTAATCTTCATTTAATTGTTTAGATATTGGTCTAACAAGCCAAGTTTACACAATTAGGTCTGCATTTTCTGAATAAAAGCAGCCTAAGACAGATAACCTTAACAGGGATTGAAAGCCTTCTGAGCTAGCCTATTCTGTATTTAGTCAGCAAACCATGGGAAAGGGCCTATGTTACAAGCATTGTGAGGCAGAATCCAAAAAGTTCTAATTAAGGGCCACTTACTAAAATCTTATGAAAAAGACAAATCAATGCATATTTGTAATAGTATGAATTACATGATGGGGTACTTCCCAGAATGCAAAGGGAGGGTCCTGAATTGCCTGTGTTGGCATGGGTGGTAATTATAGCAGTTAATGTGTAAAGCTGTTAATGCTGATTATCTCATTAAGTCTTCACTATAGTCCTATGAGTTAGAGACTACTGCTTCCTCATTTTCATCTAAAGATGAAAAACAGGAATATTTCTTTAAATTGTCCAATGCCTTAAAGTTAGCAAATAGTGGAGCTAAAATTTGAACCTAGAAAATGTAGCTCTGGATATTTTCTGAGATAAAGAAAATGTGCAAATAAGAGATCAAGAGGAAGTTACCATAAAAGATATACAGATAGATAGATGATAGATAGATACCATGTTTCCCCGAAAATAAGACAGCGCTTTTATTAATTTTCGCTCCCAGAGATGCTCTAGGTCTTATTTTCAGGGGATGTCTTATTTTTCCATGAAGAAGAATACGGTACACATTTATTGTTAAATGAAAATAAAGGAAATTTATTACCTGTATATGGTATGGTAGTATGGTAGTTGTCAACACAAACCAGACAAACAGTGAATCCTATAGTATCAAGAATTTACTCATTTATTCATTGACAATCATGTATCATCTTCTGGAACATCATCATAACAATCCAAATCCTGAATTTCCTGGTGAATTTCTTGTGACTCCATTTCTTTCAGAATCAGTGGACCAAATCTCTCATGTTTAGCCTAGGGGGGGCCTTATTTTCTGGGGGATGCCTTATATTTCACTCAGAAGGAAACCTATAAGTAGGTCTTATTTTTGGAGGATGTCTTATTTTCGGGAAAACACAGTAGATAGATAGATGATAGATAGATAGATATGCTGCTTGAGGTAATACTTAGAGAAAGTCCTGATAAGTTGAGATTTCAAAGAGTGGGATTAGGATTCACTGGGGGAAATGTCAGTGCTGCTTCAGGAGAGCACACACACAGGCTCCAGGAGAGAGAGCCACCAGACGTGTGGGAGGATGAGGAGAAGACATGTGCATAGTTCATTGTCTATCCAGCTCTCTGTTGACTAAGGTGTTTTTCCTTCTTAACATCACTTGTGTGGTTAATGAGGAAGCAAGTTGCTAGTGGCAAAACCAATTTTTCAGATTTTAATTTTTCATAAATAAAATCTAAGCTACACTCAGGGCTACATTTCAGCAGAGCCCCAGCATATCTTTATGACTCTTTATCTCATTTCTTAATGAGCAAACTCTAGGAGAACACAATGTCTGTTGAGACAGTGGGTAAGCTAAGTGTGGGGGGTGGGGAAGGGGACATTAGAGTTTGAGTAGAACAAAAATGTATTTCTTATACACATTCACACCCAACTGAGGATTTGCTCTAGAATGTTACTCTAGAATCTATGTTAACAGAGGCTCTAGCATGATATATATTCCAAGATTATTAAAACATAAGGAGATAATATATAGAATTGCATACCAGTTTTTAAAGCTTCTTTCAAGAGTGACATACACCATTTCTATTGGCCAAAGTTAGTCATATGACCATGCTAACTGTCAAAGGGAGCAGAGAAGTGAAATGCTATGATACCTGCAAGTATATAGTGATTAACACAAATGAGTGTCACACATAGAGGAAATATGACCCAATATCCTAGGAGATGTTATGGTCTATTCTCAACCAACCAGATATAGGAAATGGGTCTGAAAGTGAATGCATTTGAGTTAGTAGAGTGATGTGGTTTCCTTCAGAATTCACACACTATAACTTGTTGGGGATTTTCAATTATTCACTTCAAATAAATGGCAGAGGTTTCTGCCTTGGAATAATAATATTTTATTTTTTTATTTTTTGTACCCACAGTAAAGATGATTAATTGTCCATTTAACCCATTTTCATTGAACTACATAACAGTGGCTCTTTGATGGAAGAAAGTAGGAGT
Source organism: Pipistrellus kuhlii (assembly GCF_014108245.1). NCBI lineage: Eukaryota > Metazoa > Chordata > Mammalia > Chiroptera > Vespertilionidae > Pipistrellus > Pipistrellus kuhlii. Next base: position 44,164,236 of record NW_023425438.1, on the reverse strand, counting down.
TGTAAAGAAATCAAACTTATAACATTTGCCAGAACCCGTGATCTACAAGGGCCTGGAATCTGAGCAGCCTTTTTGATAGCTCAGTCAGGCATACACAAGAACACTCTGGGCAGTGAGCTGTTCAGCTATTGATATATTACATTTGGCACCTATGGAGAGATACCTGATGTGAGAAATAAGATGCAATTTCATGATACATAAGCAAGTGCTGCCTGCAAGGTCTTTTTCTCAGAGAAGAATATACAAAATAACCTTATGAAGCAATGTTCCTTTGCCTTGTCAAATTGCTTTTGTAATCCAAAAGCAGTCATAATATTTTCTTTTCAAATGATAAGTTGAAAATATAATTCAGGTCTCTTAATTACCGGTACTTCACTTTTTACTTCAATATTCAGTGATTGAATTTGAGCAAGTAAATTCAACATTTCATTTTTATTTAATTGAAGCAAGTATAATATCTATTTAAAATAAATTATCTTATAATTCCTTAGGAAACTCATTCACCTGGATAAAGAATTTTTGTAATTTAGAATGTTTTCTTCTCAAATTCAAAAATCCCTGATGACTACAAGTAGGAGATTTGAAGAAATTTTTCATACATATTTCTTCTGCATATCCTGTGGAGAAATTTATTCTTAGTAAAAAATGAAATAACTTTACCTTTATTACATAGACAAGAGGATGTGAGATTATGTAGCTCAAAAAAAAAATCACCCAATTGAACAAGTAAAATATATTTTAAAGATTTTTAGGTATATCATTTTATCTTAAGAAAGTATCACTTATGGTTTTAGAGAAGTAACAGAGAAAATTATAAGCAAGCTAAAATTGATATTACCCATAGACTTCAAAGATTCAAAGAGACCTGGTTTTAATTCTTAATTCTGCTACCTACTTTCTATGCTCTTTTGCCAAGTTATTTAATCCCTCTGAGCCTTAAGTTTCACATACAATTTTGTCAATGTTTCACATATTATTCATAGAATTTGTTCTATGAACAGACACCAGAATATAAATAAGAAAATCCTAGACTACCCTGGTATAATTATGGATAAGACATTTGTATTTGGGATGATATTAAATATTTAGTGCCAAATAAAGGCCACAACTGGCAAAGCGGTAGGGAAAAATGGTGACAATAAATAAATACAACTAAGAGTTTTAGATGAACCCAAGGCTCCAATTATCAGTAATTAGTCATAAATATTATTTATTTCATTATTGCTAAACAATCTTTATCACAAAAAAAAAGTAAATCAACTGAAGGACTTGTATGCATGCATATAAGCATAACCAATGGATGCAAGATACTGGTTGGGGGTGGTGAGGGCATGTGCCAGGGGATAGGAGAAGCCAGGGGGTGGTCAATGGGGAAAACAAGGAGACACATGTATTAATACTATTTGTAATACTTTAAATTTAAAATAAAATAAAAATAAAAAGGTAGTTTCTAAAATTGCAAAAAAAAAAATGTTTATTTCTTTCTCTCTCTCTCTCTCTCTCTCTCTCTCTCTCTCTCTCTTTTATTTTATTTTTTTTACTTTTTTGACCTAGGGTCTAACAGGCTAACACACACACAGATACTTTAAAACTAATACTGCTTTATTTGATGTATAGCAGTTAATTGATTTCCAGTTCTATTAACCTTGTATTAGAAAACTTTTGAAACTTGATTTTTTAAAATATGCCCAACAAACTACTTTTGTCATTTTCTCAGTTATTCAGAGTGTCCAGGCCAAACAAAATAAAGTATCTTTTTCAAATGGGAGTTTAATTTAATATCATCTTGACAGAAAATTATGTAACTGAAGCCTCAAATGTCCTTAGTCAGAATTTTGCTTATAACTCATAAATGAGTCTAACATACTCTTTCACTACTTTTTAGTATATGTACTTTTTAGTATATGCTGTTAATTCTTACCTAAGGATATTTTTCTAATGATATTTAGAGACAGTGGAAGGGAAGGTGAGAGTCACAGAGAGAAACAGCAAAGGTATGTGCCCTTGTTCAGAATTGAACCCAGGACTCTTCATTCTGTGGGGCTGATGCAATATCCACTGAGCCAAACTGGCTAGGATTAGTATATAAACATTATAAGGTGAGTTTATTAGGTATCTCCACATGCAAAATGGCATTATGGGTGATTTTTCTTCCTTTCTTTTAAAAAAATATATTTTATTGATTTTTTTTACAGAGAGGAAGAGAGAGGGATAGAGAGTTAGAAACGTCGATGAGAGAGAATCATTGAGCAGCTGCCTCCTGCACAACCCCTACCGGGAATGTGCCCGCAACCAATGTACATGCCCTTGACTGGAATCGAACCCGGACCCTTCAGTCTGCAGGCTGACACTCTATCCATTGAGCCAAACCAGTTTTGGCATATGTGTGATTTCTCATCATTCTATGAAAATGTGGTGCAATATCTGATCTCTGTCACCAGTATTTATATCAATAAAAGTACTATCCATTTCCATTGCTTTTCACTTTACAAAAAGCAAGGTTTCTACAGGTGCTCTTCCGAAATAAATTATTCAGCAATTTATTAAATTCCCAATAAGTGCCAGGCCTGCAATTGGAGTTTAATTTGAGAAGGGATTCAGAGCTACTGGACAGATGTGAAAAGGATGTAGCTCTTTCCTCAATAGTTTATGATCTAGTGGGAAAGCAAGGCTATATATGATAAACCCTCCTCCTCTAATAAAACAACAGTAATCAATATATTGAAATGTATCAAAGTGGAAGTATTGCCAAAGTAGAAGCCATTCTCTGTACTGATACACAAGTCTCTATTGCAATGGAGAAGTCACTCACTCTCCCTTGGAGTATCAGTTTCTATGATTGTAAATGAGAAGCTTGGATCAAATAAAATGGAAGGTTCCTGCAAAACCGAGAAACTGTAATTCAGAATTACACAATTCATGCTGGTACTATTTCTATCTTTGGAATATGTTTATACTCTCCACTGAGATGCTGTTTCTGAGTCTTGTTTTCTCATTTTTGAGATGCAGAATATCCCAGGATTTGCTCTTTGTTATAATTTGATTTTGCAAATAGAAGGTACATTTACTTCCACTCAGAGTGTTTGGATGTCCGGAAACCCCTACAAAGTGAAGTGCCCTATGCTTAGAGGCACCTAAAGAGAATTAGCATAGAGGCTACACAGATTGATGAAGGTGATTCACAGAATGTATTAATGACATGTTAAAATGAAAGAGAGGAAAAGCGCTTTGATCTTAAAATCAAAGAAGAGCAAGATATAAATCACTGAAAATGCTACCCCTTCTCACTGACAACATTGAAATGCTCCTAAGAATTAACCTTTTTTCTTCCTTTCTTAATGCTATTTATAATTAATTTTTCAACCAAAAAAGGCAATCTCTAATAGATGGTCTAAAGCTCTTTTTAAAATTCATCATCAATCAGTTTTTGCTTGAACCATGTTATATTCCTATGCTAAGGTATTTTTTTTTCAATTATCTTGCTTATATTTTAATTATACTAATATTCAGTTAATGAAATATTGATATTAAATTTTAGCATAACAGGAAGAATCATACACTTATTCTTAATCTTTGGATATTGCCTAACAAGATATTTGTTAACCATGGGTTCTGTTCGAGTCTAATATGTAATGCAATAAATTTGTTATTTAATCTTCTGAAACATTTAATTTTTGAATAACATTTTTACTATATCCTAAAAAAAAAAAAAAAAAAAATGATGGATTTTTTTAAAGGTAGTAAAACAAATAGAATGGGATTAAAAGTTTTATTTTTAATGGATCAATAAATGGAAGGGATAAAAAAGTAAAAAATACAATAGTGCAAAACATAGAACGTTAAGAAATTTGTTTTAAATATAATAATAGCAAACAAATTATATATTATCTATTTTATACCAGCCAGTATTGCAAAGGATTTACTAATATCACCTCATTTAATTTTTACAAGAGACACACAGGAGAATTGCTATCATAAGTCTAAATTAACAAATAATGATAAGGAACAGAAAGTTTTATTGACTTGGCCAGGGACATTCATTTCTAAGAAGTATCAGATCTAGAATACAAATCCATCTTTCTGTATCCAGCATTTTTAAAAAAATATATTTATTAATTTTGTACAGAGAGGAAGGGAGAGAGATAGAGAATTAGAAACATTGATGAGAGAGAGTCATCGATCAGCTGCCTCTTGCACACCCCCTACTGTGGATATGCCCGCAACCAAGGTATATGCCCTTGACTGGAATCGAACCCGGGACCTTTCAGTCCCCAAGCTGATGCTCTATCCATTGAGCCAAACCGGTTTCGGCCCAGCATTTATTTTTAACTACTGTGCCATAACTAAATTTATTGAGTACCGTAGCAATATAAATGGACTGAAATCTTAACTTAAAAGAACAGACTATATTCTAAAAATTAAAGTTTGTGAGTTTTTTTTTTAATTAATTAATTAATTTATTTTTCTGTGAACTGGAATTCCTATCTATATCTAAAAGCCAGTGGTGGTAATGCCAGATAGCCATAATGACCAAACAACCAGTCCTTAGGAGGTGCATTGATGGGTCCTGAGGCGGTGGTGGGCAGGACTCTGGGTCTTGCATGATTTCACGGGCTAGGCCTCTACTAAGACATAAATACAGAGAGATTCTAAGAAAGGAAATAGAAAAAGTTATATTAAGCAAGTACAAATCTAAATTAAGTTGGTTAAGTCATATTAACAAAGAATGCAGACTTTAAATAAAAATATATATAGAAATAATTACTTTAAAATGTTAAAATTTTTAATTTACTAGGATTATTAGAACACAATATACAAATCTGAACTCATATACACTTAAAAACACATAATATAATATTTTGAACACAAACCAACAGAACTTTAAGGATGAATTGATAGATCTTTAACATTACTTTTTAATTAGTAGACTCACCAAGAAAAAATGCAAATATAAACTTAGAAGATTCAAATAACTCTTTTGAATAATTTAATTTGACAGATGTATGTGGAAAGATTATGAAAATCTCAAATGATTAAACTAAAAACCAATTTTAAATGTTAAAAAGGGAGAATTTTTTTATACCTGAATTATTTCAAGGAAGCAAGAAACAAGAGTAAAGAAAAGGGTAAAGTTTATAGAATTCATTGAAATAGAAATCAAATAGGGAAGAAAAGAGCGAAGAATCTCCTTTTAAGAAATAACAATGATAGTGGTTGGCTAGATTCATTTAGGCATAAACAGGATTATAAATTAAAAGAAAGAACTAAACATTCTACCAAATCTCAGTTGCTTTATATAAGTGAGTTATACCTAAACTAGAAGCCTGATGCATGAAAATTTGTGCAAGAAAGGGCCTTCCTTCTCCTGGCTGCTGGCATTGCCTTTGCTCTGGCCAGATCCACCTTTCCACTCCTGCCTGGAGCCACCTTTCCACATCCTCTTGCTGAGGAGAGACCTGGAGCCTAGGGTGGTGCAGAATACCTGCATCATCACCATGGTGATGACATAAGCATCTCACACCACCTCTTTGGAGCCTGCATATGCAAATTAACCTGCCATCTTTGGGGTTAATTTGCATATTCACTCCTGATTGGCTGATGGGTGTCACAAATGTATCATCAATTGGCATATTGCTCTTTTATTAGTGTAGATATTCACAGATAGTTCTAATTTTAAACAAAATATTCTAGAGAATAGGAGTTAAAATACAATAAAAGGCATATACCATATTTTCCGGCGTATAAGATGACCCCCTAATTTTACAGTTAAAACATGGGTTTAGGCCTATATTCGCTGTATAAGACTACCCCCCACTTCAAAGAAAAGACTTACTTTGCCGTCAATATCTGCAGGTAATTTTTGTGCAATTTTGGTCTTTTGCCCCCTATTTTCGGTTGACTTTTTTTCATTTCAAAAGTCTTCTTATATGCAGGAAAATACGGTACTCAAGGCTTATTATGTAACCAATACAATGTTCACAGCAAAATTATTCATAGAACACAGAAAAATAAATTTATGAACATGGAAATAAAATCAGTAAACTGTATGCAGCAATAGATAAAAGGGATAATTTTATGATTTTATGTAAATTTGCAAATCATATGTGATAAATTTATAAAAGTATTGAGTTACTTTAAATATGCATTTATTTAAATATATTTTTAAATGCCAATGTTATAATTCCAAGGAGGCAGTAATGAATTAGCCTGGTCTAGATTAGGCATGCTGGGAGCCCCTATAGCAAAATAATAATAATAACAATAATAATAATAATAATAATAATTACTTCTTAGAATAGATGGTGAGTGTATCAGTGTTCTTTCAATTAAAATGTATTAAACTGATCATTGGCATTTACTACTTAATTGTGTAAAGATAATTGGAACATCATGTGAGGAGTCATGGATTAGAAGTCCAGAAACAAGATTTATAGGATGTGTCCTTATTAACTGCAAGGCGTTAGGCATATATTTAAATCATTGGGGAAGTTTACTTAGGATGTGAAGATATTTTGTTTTGCAGTTTCCAAAGAAAATTATGATGTTGGTTAAGAAGAGGCCAGAGAGGAAGAGGAGTTCATTCCATGATGTCTAAAATATCTGGTTGCTGCTTTTGTGAAAAGGAAATTTTAGATCTTTTTCTATCTTTATAACTGCTATTTTCACTGTGGGAAATGAGATGGCATTTAAAAAAATATCATTTCAGTCCACCACCAGCTATTTTCAAAAGCATTTCCTCAACTCCCATTGTTAAAGAATAAGGTCCATGGACTCTTGAATTGAAAGCTCAATAGTATTGCTCTAGTCCATTTTTCAGGTTTCTCTCTTTAATCTTTCCTATAAATCCTGCTCTGTCCACATTGACTTGGAGTTTCTCAAGTGATTATGAGATTTTCCTGTCGCCTAGTATTTTGCCAATACATTTGAAATGTAGACAGCTTCTTGGTTATCTCCATGAACTGACACACCACTAACTCCTCAGGATCCAACTGAAACCACTCCCCTGATTGCAGGGATCCTCTCCGATGCACTTTTCTGGAATAGTTTTCTCCTTTTTATAAACTACAGTAAGTCTTCACTTAATGTCACTGATAAGTTCTTAGAACCAAAGGCTTTAAGCATTAAACTGAGCCACCATTGCCAAAAACTTTAGTTTGAATGACTTGTATTTTAAAGGTCCAGATGAATCAAAGTATTTTTTGGAGCTCACCCTTATATAATGTTTTATATTTTCCTTAGTCATTTCAAATATTATGCTTATATTGCCTACACTACAGTGTCAGATTCAATAATTATTTCGCCTAAGAGCATCCTTGGGCTCTGCCCACAGATAACATCTTCCTTAAGACATATGTATACTAGAGACTCTTCAGAGATGGTGTCTCAAGCAAACAGTGGCTGTTTCAAATGTGAAGCTAATGTAGTTGAGGTACAATTTTCAGAATGTTTCATACTACATCATGTGAATATATAGGTTCTTCACTGGCTCACCTGCTCTTTTGGAGGAAAGGATTTGATCAGAATAGGAAATATGTTATCCAAATCACAGAATATTGACATGCTTTGTATACTTCACAAGGCCAGTGTCTGGTGAAATTTTGGCTAGGGAATAAAAACTACCAAAATCTTCAAAATTTTATTTTAAACTTTTAATTTCTCCTTTTCTTTTTAACAAATATTTAGAAAGGACTTGCTATGTGCCAGACAATGTTCCGTTAAGTAGAAGTAAAGTGGGGAACAAGAATGGCAAAGTCCTGCCCTAGGCCAGTTTGGCCCAGTGGATAGAACTTTGACCTGTGGACTGAAGGATCCCAGGTTCAACTTCAGTCAAGAGCATGTACCTAGGTTGTAGGCTCCTTCCCAGCCCAGGCAAGCCCTGGCCCAGGTGCATGCAGGAAGCTACCGGTCAATGTGTTTGTTTCACATTGATATTTCTCTTAGTTTTTCCCTCTCTCTTCCACTCTCTCTAAAAATAAATGGAAAAATATCCTTGGATGAGGATTAAAAAAAAAAAAAAATGAATGACAGTCTTTGTGCTCATGGAACTTACATTTTTTTGAGTCAGACAAATAACTAAATAAGTAAGTAGATATGATGACTTTACTTATTTGTAGGGTTAGGGTTAGGGTTAATGGTTAGGAGTTAGGGTTAGGGTTAGGGCAGTGGTCAGCAAACTCATTAAATGTCAACAGAGCCAAATATCAACAGTACAACAATTGAAATTTCTTTTGAGAGACAAATTTTTTTAAAATTAAACTTGTTCTAACACCACTTTCTCAAAATAAACTTACCCAGACCATGTTCTTTTGTGGAAGAGTCACACTCAAAGAGCCAAAAAGCTGCGTGTGGCTCGAGAGCTTGTTTGCCGACCACTAGGTTAGGGTTTTTTCCCTCAATTCTATGAGAAAAAATAAAAGCAATGAAGGAAATGAAGGAAGTAGGACTTGTGTTTTTTTTTTTTTTTTTTTTTTTTTTTTTTTTTTTTAATGGAATGTTTTTTTTTTTTTTTAAATATATTTTTATTGATTTTGTACAGAGAGGAAGGGAGAGAGATAGAGAGTTAGAAACATCGATGAGAGAGAGTCATCGATCAGTTGCCTCTTGCACACCCCCTACTGGGGATATGCCCGCAACCAAGTTACATGCCCTTGACCAGAATCGAACCCGGGTCCCTTCAGTCCCCAAGCCGACGCTCTATCCATTGAGCTAAACCGGTCCCGGCAGGACTTGTGTGTTTTATAAAAAGCAGACAAAGAATAACTTTCAGAGGGGATATTTAAAAAGAGAGCTGACCATTAACAGGATAACAGTGACACTCTCTATATAGCCACTTTCCCCACTTCCCACTTTCTAAGCCCTTATCACAAACAAGAACACTTAACCTTATCCCAACTCCCAGAACTGCATGCAAACCTAATCCTCATTTTTCAGGTAGACTGAGAATGTCAGAACTAGATAACATTCTCATGCCGTGCACCCAGTAGGTGTCACAGCTGGGTCTCCCACCGGGACAGCAGAGTTCACAGCCCACACTCTTTGGCATTGCCTCGCTGAGAGATGTCTCCAGACAGAGAGAACAGCAGTTGTGAGGTTGTAAAGATGTCAGGGCCATAACAGGTCAGGAGATTTCATGAACAGCATGCATCTGAATGGAGCTGGGGAATAAGAAGTGGGGATGGAAATCAGAGAGGGAAGCAGGAGCGATACAAGTGGATGGTGGTAAATAGTTTAGGTTAATCGTGAGCACAATGAGGCTTTGAGGTAGGGAAGCAACATGACTAATTTTAGGTCTCTTTGGCTATTTTCTTGTGAATGGATTTTAGGTGAGCATTTTTTAAAACTCTGACCACTTGGAGGGCCGCTACTGCAGCCAATTACAATGGTTAGTGTTTGGTCCTATGTGGCAAAGTTAGAAGCTGGGAGATGGGGTAACATGGGAATATATGTGAAGGCTGAGCAGTCATGATTACATAGGTCAGATGTGGAAGGAAAGCAGATAAAGTTGCACTAGAGTGGAGTGTTTAAACTTTAAGACCATGGGCTAAATGTATTCATTCATATACCAAAACAGACATATTTACAAGTATTATAGCATAATATGAATACATCATATTTCATCAACTCTCATGTGCATTTTTTCACACTCTAATAAATCTAAAATTGCCATGCTTCATATTCCTGGTAATAAGTTAGGTTTAATAAAATATCATTCATCGAACTCAATTTTCTCATGGGAGAAATTATTAGCATTTGATGGTTTGCTAGGTTTAACGTTTTGTGGTAATATCCACATCAATAGTTCTCTTTCCTCTACCAGAATACTGGCAATTTGTTCAGCAGTTTTACATTCTTCTTTAAACTATGCACCGTATGTAGGTCATGCTTTTAATACTAGAACACAAGTAGTTTCTCATCTGTGCAATTTTGATATTCCAGAGAGTACTCAGCCCAGAGTTAGAAATGGAATAACAAGCTCAAGAGACTACTCTTGATTTGACTTAACAGGTGTCAGTGGGTGCTACATAACTCAGAATTTCTTTTTATAATGCAAAATCTAGCTAAAAGCTTGTTTCTTCAACCTCACTTTTATGTTGGCTAATTGGCTATGAGAGTAAACAGAAATATCATCTGTTTAATCAAAATGCCAACAGAACAGCTAGGAACAAAGGAGAATATTAAAAAAAAAAAAAAAAGATGAATGAAGGTCACAAAAGTTACTGTTGAAAGGGACTGAGAGAAGGAACCTTTTCATGAGAAGCACAGAACTTTAATAGACACTGGCAGGGGAAGAGAAAACTAAACAAGGTTTATTGTTTTTCCTTTTCCAGATAAGCTCTTTCCTTTTCTTCTCCCCCCCCCCCTCTTTTAACATTAATTTTATTACATAACAAGACTAAACAGATAGAAAAATAAATACAAAAATATGTGGGAAAATTCAGAACACACACATAATACAAATAAGATTAGCTACAAAACACATTTTGAAACCTACACACATAAAACAAACTTAGCAAGATGTGGTATTGACAGTGTTCCTCTGACTAAATAAAATATGCATGCCAATTTATTTAAGTGTGTGTGTGTATGTGTGTGTGTGTGTGTGTTTATTCCTGACTCCAATATCTGTATATTAAAATCAGCACTAGACTTTAAAACTTTTTAAAAGATGAGTACATGTTTTCACCAGTGGCTTGATAGTCAATTAATGTGATTTGATGAAAGAAATTGTTATAGATAGAAATTAATAAGTCAAGAAAGAGCAAAATGTGGTCACAGCATAACAGCAGTAAATATTTATAGGCATGAAAGAACAAGAGTTTATTAGGCTGTACACTTAGCAAGTAATTTAAAAATTTAGACTATCTGACTTTTATCTCTAGTAGATTGTCCCAGTGCTGGGCATTCTGGAAATTTCAACCATGTCAGGGTAGACAGACATTGGTGAACTCTGTGCCTGGGTAATGACAGGCAGTTGAAATCACAGTCTCCAACTATGTGCAGTTTTCTTTACCCTTACAATGTGCATAAAAATCACATGAATGTCTTAAAATGATGGAAACCTCCTTTACACATGAAATGAAAGAAATAAAAATACAATGAGATTTTACTCCCACACACAGTCCTTCACACCTGTTAAATCAATACATCTTTGGTTTGAAGGCCACTGTGAAATTTAAAGAATGTCAAATGTAACATATTTAATACTATTTAGGGTGTTTTATTTTTAATTTTTATTTATTATTTTTATTGATTTTTTACAGAGAGGAAAGGAGGGAGATAGAGAGCTAGAAACGTCGATGAGAGAGAAACATCGACCAGCTGCGTCTTGCACACCCCCCTACTGGGGATGTGCCTGCAACCAAGGTACATGCCCTTGACTGGAATCAAACCCGGGACATTTCAGTCTACAGACCGACGCTCTACCACTGAGCCAAACCGGTTTTGGCTCTTTAGGGTGTTTTAAAATACAGTATGTTGAACATCTAAAAATGTAATCTGACATATCACACTATGCAGTAACTACAGTAAAACATCACCAATCATGGAATCATTCTTTTTTCTTAATTGACTTTAGAGAAGACTGGGGAGAAAATATGGATGAGGGAGAGAAACATTAATTAGTTACCTTCAAGTATGGATTCATGGCACAACCTTTTTGGTCTATGGTATGACATTCCAACCAACTGAGCCACCTAGCTAAAGCATGGCTAATATAATTCAAAGCAAAATGAATAAATGGAATGAATAGTGAGTCACACTTTTTTCTTGTTCAGACATTTACCTTTCAAAAGTCTCAACAAAGACACAGACTGGTCTAAGTCATAGAGTGTCTGGAATTTTTATTGAATAATTATGCATGCCAGAGACTAATTTATTCCAGAAACTCTTGCATGGAGCAAAATATGAAAATAAATGTGGAGATTCCTCTGCTCAGAGCTCTGCAGGTTTTGAAAGGCTGTATTAAAATAATTCCGTGACAGCTGCCTGGTTTTCATGCCCAGCAAAATCCAGTTCGGTCTACAATATACAAATTTCACTAATGAAGGCTATCTGAGGAATTAGGACAAAAACAATGAAACTAGGGCCAAAAAGAAACCAAAAGACTCAAGGAATAAATGAATCAAGTTCCAGAAGGACTTGCAAACCAGTGAATAGGAGGAGTCACCACACAGGTGGATAGATATAAAAGCACATATTCACCGAAACTGGTTTGGCACAGTGGATAGAGCTTCGGCCTGCCAACTGAAGGGTACTGGGTTCGATTCTGGTCAAGGGCACGTACCTTGGTTGCAGGCACATCCCCAGTGCAAGAGGCAGCTGATCAATGATTCTCTCTCTTCGATGTTTCTAACTCTCTGTCCCTCTCTCTACTCTTCCTCTCTGTAAAAAATCAATAAAATTTATTATTATTTTTATTTAAAAAGCACATATTCTCTGAAGATCAAGATGAGACAAAGTTCAGAGAAATAAGGTGAATAGAGAATTCAGGAAGAACCTTTGAATCACTCCTTCCCTGAAGCTCACTGAAATGGACAAAAATTAAATAAAATCCAACAAATAAAACATTTGTAATATATTAAAATTATCACACTTGCATGCCATATGGTCTAAAAAATATTACCTGGCAGATACTATGAAATGTGAGACAGGAGTTAAAAGCATCTTTAACTTTCATGGAGGCAGGACCAGGCAGTTAAGTTAAGCTCACTATTGTGAACTGCTTGGCACATGGCGGGTGGGGGTGGGGGGCTCAACCTCTATGTGTTCAATGAAGGCTGGCATGATTTGCCTTGGATCCTCCATAACTTCAGACAGTGCAGCATTCTACAGGTGAGATAGTTTTAAAGGTATATTATGACTCATATGCCTTAATTTGGGGTATCAGAAACAAGTGTGGAGTGAGGCCCAAAAAAATAGGTGTGACTGAGTGGGGTCTATTTCCACTAAACTTAAGTGCAGAGGAAAAGGGGCTGAAGATGAGACCAGGCCATGATTTCTGCCCTCCCCCTCCCCTCAAAACCACCACCACCATCCAAGTCAGTCAAGGGAGCCTGTAGAGAAGGCAGGGATAGAAAAGACCTGAAGGCATCACCTGCACCGAGTTTGAAGGTTGCTGCTCACAAGTGGTTGAATAAAATAAATGCACTCTCACACTCCAAACAAAAACGTCATTTTGTTCAATTTCATCTATCTATCTATCTGTAAAAGCCAACTGACCAAACGACTGGAACAACCAGACTGACCAGAATGACCGGTCACTATGACATGCACTGTTGGTGGCCAACTGGTAGGATTGGGGGCAGGGCCAGTGGCCAACCTCCCATGTCCCCTCCCTCCAGCTGACTGTGGCCCAATCAGCTTTGATCTGGGTGGGCCATCTGGACCCCACCTGTGCATGAATTTGTGCACCAGGTCTCTAGTTTCATTATAATGTTGGTGGGGGAGAAGAGGAGTAGAAATCGATTCCTTGCCAGAGCCACTGTCTTTGTGGAATTGGCATGGACTCCTTATCTCTGTAGGGTTTTTCTCCTGAGGTTTAGATTTCCTCCCACATCCCAAAGATGAATTAGTATGTCTGCACTGTCACAGTCTAAGTGAGTGTGTGTGTGAGTGACTCTGTGATGGAAGGACATCCTATCCAGTGTGGGTCCCACCTAGCTCCCTGAGCTGACAGGAGAGGTTCTGGCCACCACCCTGCCACCCTGAATTGAAGTCAGCAGCTTGGAAAATATTAATCTCACTATTTTTATAAATATTCCTTAAATGTATGTAAAACTCACATTCATGTCAATATTTAATATTAGAAGTGGTTTGTCTCTTTATTTAGAAATTCACTGATGTTTTTGTGATAAGCAATATACTGCAAGAACTTAACTCTTATTTATATCAATTAGTCTATGGTGAAATTGGTTTTGTTATATTTCCTTTTGCTTAAGCCCTTCTCTGTACCCATAATAATGTCAAACCTGATCCTGACTGCTTCAATAATAATTTATAGTCTTAATCCAACTATTTAATAAACAGAATTTTCCAGTATTCATTAATTATAAAAGAAAAACACAAAAAGCTAACAACTGAGTATGAATTTTGCATTATGCATTCTGCTCATATTCCCAGCCATCACTTGCTATGCTGGACATGTTTCTCTGGACTCTCTGCTATGCATTAGAATATGCAGAATATTTGGAACTGAATCTTTCATTTTTTCAAATGTAATTTTGAATTTGTTTGTGGGGGTCTCATTTCAAGAGTCTAATTAAAGATGGTTCTGAAAAATAAATAAGCTGCAGCTATAGAAAAGACTGATTGGTGGCTGAGCACCATGCTCTTCATTTATGGAGCTTGCTGATGTTTGAGATGTTATCGTGCCATGAATTTTTATTTTTAACATGCCCTTAATTAAAATGATTCCCTCATCATGTGACTACTGGTTTAGAAGGCATCTAACTTCCCCAAGGCAGAGAAACTATTTAAAGTAACCTCAAAATTAGAAAGCCCAAAGTCTTGATGGCTGAGTAGGTCAGTTACTGACTAATGCAGCCAACACCATCCAGTGGTCACAAGAGCCTATTGACTTGGCACAGTCATAAGCCGACTCTCCCACCCTACTCAAATATGTTTATTTGGTGGTAGCAGACATGAACACACAATGCTCAAATGAACCCTGAGGCTATTTCTCTATAAACAGACTTTAAGAATTGAGACTTTACTTGAAGAAAAAAAAATCCAATTAATGTATGTGAGATGTGTGCCTCTTTTGTTTAACTTCCTATGGCACTTGCACGTGCTCTTATCTCTTTCTTCTCCTGCATCTTCTAACTTTTCTTTTTTATTAATTTTTTTTGTTTGTTTTTAATTAAAGATTACCAAAACATTCTTATCTGCTCTGATATCCCTATAGTGGCCAAAAAAGAAACTGAGAAATAGAACTGCTGGTTTCGGATGACAAAAACCTACTTCACAATTTTATTCTTAACTTACTTATATAATCCATCCATCTTGTTCTATAGATTTAGCCAGCATCAATAAATTAAACTAACCTGAATAATGACAAAAATAGCATTTTAGATGTATGAGGTAAGGTGAGAATAAGTTAGCAAAAGAGGGAAAATGACAGAAGCTTTAAGTGACATTGGTATTTCTTAAAACTGTAATGAAGTGGATCTAGGGGGAAAAACATTGTTTCTTGGTCTTGCGTTTCACTAAATGGCAAGACACAGTTAAAGCTTATACCAAGAGTATGTTTCTAATTGGGAGTATGCCTTGTCTGGAAGTAATAAATAACTATTCTGAAGTATGTTCTTGATTTATCTTTGTCCTACATTTCACTTGGATTCCCAGGGTCCCTAGTTAGCTTGAACTGCACTCTCATTTTCAGTTACTCTTTCTCAGTTGCTGATCTCAACCAGTTTTTTTCATGTCTCTTCTGTCTATTCACTCTGTCATTTCCATATACACATAAAAATATTCATCCTTTCATCAGTGCTTTTTTGATACCTTCTGTTAATAAGAGTGAAGACTAAACTGTTCTAAATAAGTAGTCTCAATAGTACAGTGAGTTACAAAATGGTGTATTTTTTCTTACAAACAATCCCAAGGCCAGTTTTTATTGTAATCATTGTTACAATAATTTCCATTCATTGTAGTACATGCAGAATATTTGGAATTGAAGTCGCATCGCATCGGAAAGGAGATAGGATATAGGTCAGGCCACATTAAAAACATTTAAATTGATGATGAATCAGAAGTTACAGACATTAAGATTGCTTACATCTTATTGACATTTAGTCAAATATCATATAAGTTCAAAGATATCAAGAGAATGCTATATTTTCCTGCAAAGTCATGCTTTTAGCTATAATTCTATTGCTATACATTAAGGGTAGAACAGATTTTATTTTTTGGCCAACCAGCAGTTTTTACCACAAGTTAATATACAGTAGGTAAAGAAGTCCCTTATCATGTGATTACTGGTTTATTTATATTAATGACATCTTAAAATTTACTATGCATACATAGAAGTTACGTATTGTTATGTAAAAAATAACCCAAAACATAATGGATTAAAACAACAAAACTGATTAATAATTCCTGAGCATCAGGAATCATGGGAGGCTTCTCACAAGGTTGCAGCCAAGCTGTTGGCTAGACCTACAACATCCCTCAAGCCTTTATTCAGGTAGCATGTGCTTTTTAAGTGGCACACTCCCATGGCAGTTGGATGGAGCCTCCAGTTCCTCACTGGCTGTTGGCTAGAAATCTCAGTTCTTCCACATGAACTCTAGACTTTTATCACCTAGTCTTAGAGGAGACACGCTCTCACTTCTGCCATATGCTGTGTGATCAGATACAAGGTGAGAGGGGACAAGACAAGATTGTGAAAAGTAGGAAGTGGCATAATCTTGGACCATTTTAGAGGCTGGCTACTACATCTGTCAATGTTACAATCTTTCTCTGTGCAGTCTAGAATAAGAAATTTATGAAATAGTGTTTTAAATGTAAGATCTTAAGGTACATTAATATTACTAGGAAACCAGTATATTGGTATTCAAGTAAGTATAAGAATATAGAAGAAACCAAGAGAATGGGTATATTTACCATAAATAGAGGAATCTCACAGTCTTTCCTACCAGTGTAATACTTATTCTTCAATAATGCCTCATATTTCTTGTTTCCATTCCTCCATTAAAGGCTACACCTCACATAGTTAGTCTTCTCTGGGTCAGTGACTGAAACATTGTAAATTATTTGTCCAAAGTTATTAATGGGTTCCTTTTCTAGAAGAAAAGAAATATTTTTACCTGAAGTAGCTATATTTGAAGAGTTCTTTAAAATATTAAATACAATTCCACACAGATGATATGTCAAGTGATTTTATTTTATATTATTTATATTATTTATTTTTTATTACTTATTTGTAATTTATAATTTATTAAATTTCAGTGGTGAAATGGCCTTTTTGCACTCCTCATTTTACCCAAGTCTGCCTAGATTAATATTGGCTTTGTCATGTTTGAGAGTGATGAGTTTTTATTGCAACATGAATTATAATTTTTTTTTTTAATCAGGGCATAGGAAGTAGTTTTGTATCCAGAAGACAAACAGTATTGGAAATGAGCAAAATTTTGTTCCAGTCTTGACTATATAGTGAATTAATCCTGATACTAGGGATAACATTGTTTTATTTGTATAAGAACTTGCTCATTTAACTTTTAGGTGCCTCAATTTCATCATCTCTAATTAATAACTTTTGTACAGCTACTCCTTAAAAGACTTTTCGACTTAAATTCCTGTCAGTGAGCAGTTTGGGCCCCTGGATTTCCATTTAATCAATGTCAAAATACATCCAATATTATATGGATGAACACAAAACAAAATGTCAACAGACTAAGTCACAGAAATTATTTCTCAGCCCAAGATGATGCAAAACCCTAAACTCTCCAATATCTCAGCATCTTCACTTGCATAATAAGGATTGATTTTTATCTTCTCTGACCAGCTTGATAGATGAACTTATAAAAAAAAATGAATAAAACAGAGTCTGAATAAGAGTATGAATTCTGACTGGTTAATAGTAATCTGTGAATAATTTATGCCCAGCAAGTCCAGACCACATGGGGCAAATATTGCCTGTTGCTTATTTTCTTGATTTTACAAAACTCTGTATACATTGTGTAGACTAAGAAACATGAAAAAATACACACGGAATTTTTTTCTCTGCTTAAAATATCTTCCAAATACTTAACATTAAACTTAACCATAAAATAGGAAGAGGTTAAAACCCCACTGAACTTAACCCATTGCTTTTGCCTTCCAAAGACATTTCTCATCCTCTCTCTTTTCTTTGAGCGCACCTCTTCTCTGCCCACAATTTTTTTTAACACTTATGGGGGTGCTTTTTTTTCTTCCTAAAATCAATGTACTCTGTAATGATTTTTCTAAAACCCTACGTCCCATCTACCTCTCCACTACTTTTGAATTGGTAACCTCAAGCCATTACCCCTGCTCAGTATTCTTTAATTTCTTCATTATTTCTGTTGCAATTTATTACACTTGTAATTTTATTACATGAGTTGTTAAGCTTTTTGAGAATACTTGTTTATATGAATGATGCCCTATCTAGTTATGCTGCACTGCACAGCTTGCCCATTTAGTACTCTTATGGCACTTCCCACTTTATCTTCAACTAGGGAACTAATATTGTTTCAAGACTGAATTTTGGAGACTATAAATTATTTTGAGAAGGGTGACAAACAGAAAAATCAGGAAATCTGGGTTATATCATAGTTTTCTATCACAGACCACTAGTGTGTGTGTATGTGTGTGTGTGTGTGTGTTTCTTTCAAATTCATTTCATCAATGCTTACTGGATACATACAATGAGCCAAACTCCATAGTTGTAGTTCAGGATTCAAAGATAAATAACTGTTCCCAGACTGAATGGCACACAGTGAAGAAAGGAGAGCAAGACAATTCAAAAGAACATTGATGGAGTCTTGTACTAAGCACCACAGTAACACAAAAAAAGAAGCAGCCCTATTCTATCTCAAAGACTAGGTCACAAATGACCTGAGATGTACAACTGAGCAGCAATGTGCCAAGCAAGAAGGAAGAATGAGTCAGATAAGACAGGCAGGGCAACATGCCCTTGGACTTAGGAAAGCAAGTTGAACTTTCTTGTTACTGTGAATAAAGAGTATGGATTGCTGGCTACTCCTCCAAAAATTAATCCTGGTGAAACTAAAGAAGGGAAATAGAGGTGAAACTATACAAAATAATAAAAATAAAGGTAGTTGTCTTAACATGAACTATGCTTTCTGGAAGTGAGATGGAGAGGGGTGGCTACAGTGATCTGGAGGAAACTGCATAAGGAGAGTTTAGAGGAATGTTTTCAGGTCCATCTCTTACAACTTCTTGGAGTTGTCTTAGAGGAATCAGTGAAGTCCACTCTTCCACATAGAAATCTAACTAATAATACTAATATAATAATAGAATAATATACAAATTAACCATCACTCTGCTACACAAGCCATGCCCACCAGCCCATCAGGGCGAGAATGCAAATTAACCCAACCAAGATGGTGGTTAATTTGCATATCAAGACAGCCTAGAAAGAAGCCAAGCCTGCAAAAGGGAGCAAAGCTGCAGAGAAGCAAGCTGGGCAGTTGAGAAGGGAGGAAAGGAGGCGAGGTCAGGGGAGAAGGGGGGAAAGGCAGGTTCAGGGGAGAAGGGGGAAAGCAGATGGGCTGGGGGCGAAGGGGGGAAGCAGGTGGGCTGGGGGAGAAGGGAGGAAAACAGGTAAGCTGGGGGAGAAGGGAGGAAAGCAGGTGGGCTGGGTGAGAAGCGGGGAAAGCAGGCAGGGTAGTGACTGCAGCAAGAAGCCCTATTGCAGGAATCTTCCTGCAATGGGGCACTAGTAATTGATAACAGCCTGGGAAGCCCCTTGAATTGGATACAATTAGGGTTGTACAAAAGCCTTACTGCAATAAGGAATTAATATCATTCATCCAAGATGCTCTCCATTCCCTCCCTTCCAAGCACACAAGCTTATGTCAAGAAAGCTTCAGCTTTCCAGAAGGTTCAGGTATATTACATCCCACTTACTTCTAATTTGATGTTTTCTGTTGGTTTAAAGGTGGGTCTCTTAACAAAAGGCTTTCTTCTATACTGTGCCTGAATTTGCCTGAAGTTCATCTCCTTCCCCCATCTTTTTACTCACTTTGATGACTGCACAGTCATGTCTGAATGTAAGCCCTTCCCCACCACACATTAGAAGACATAGAAATCAACACAGCAAAGTTAACTCATTTGTTTAAAGGTCACAAAACTATAGAGTGGCAGTGCTGGACAATCAACCATGGAATTTGATTCCAAGACTCATACCCTGTTTCTCGAAAATAAGACAGTGTCTTATATTAATTTTTGCTTCCAAAGATGCAGCGCTAGGTCTTATTTTCAGGGGATGTCTTATTTTCCATGAAGAAGAATACGGTACACATTTATTGTTAAATGAAAAGAAAGGAAATTTATTACCTGTATACGGTATAGTGGTATGGTAGTTGTCAACACAAACCAGACAAACTGAATCCTACAGTATCAAGAATTTACTCATTTATTCAATGACAAACATGTCATCATCTTCTGGAACATCATCATAACAATCCAATTCCTGAATTTCCTGGTGAATTTCTTGTGACTCCATTTCTTTCAGAATCAGTGGACCAAATCTCTCATGTTTAGCCGGGGGTGGGGGGGGGCGGTGCTTATTTTCAGGGGGATGCCTTATATTTCACTCAGAAGGAAACCTGTAAGTAGGTCTTATTTTTGGAAGATGTCTTATTTTCGGGGAAACATGGTATTATTAGACATGAATTACATGTATAAATGTACAGAGCCTACTGTACATGGAAAAATGCACACATGTAACACATCTTACAAATAAACATTAAAAAAAAGTCCCAGAGAAATGTCTACCTGATTTGTGAATTGACTACTTGGATACGTTTGAACATCACAGCGTTTACTCCTGAGAGGGGCCTATGAGAGCTTCTCACTGCAACCCAGGAAGAGTAAGTAGCTGTAACATGATGACACTTGGACTCTAGGTATAGATATCACGTTTATAGAAAGCCATATATTTAATTCTTGGGGAAGATATACAGGAGCCAACAATTAAGCCTTCTTAAGAGTTTATGAATACAAGCCTATTCCAGAGGCATCAAGAAAGCTTCTATTATAGAAAAGACTTGAATGTGACACAATGCAGTTCTTTCCATTTTCTCTTTTCTATAAATTAGGGAATTTGATGTAAGCTGGAATTTGGTGTGGGTCCTCAGAGTGAAATACAGACTGGGTTTTATAAAAAGAAAAGGTGGTTTAGAGCATTTAATTCATCAGGGCAACATGCTCTTGGAATTAGAAAAGCGAGTTAGATCATCTAAAATACCCAATCTCTCCTGACCCAGACAGAAGGCACAAAGGCTCTGAAAAGAAATATGTAGAAAGCGGCTTCGCATAGAAAGGCACGTGAGGCAATGGAATGCAGAAAGAGAAAGCATTTTAAGGAAACTTGATTGCTGAATCTGTGGGTAAGAAGGTGGCCATTTAGTGTAGAGCTAATAATCCAAAGTCAATCAAAATTTCCTGGCCACCTGCCTAGAGGCTGTACACCGGGTTCATGGATAGTACAAGGCATCATAACCTTCAAGTTTTGAGTCAGAGGAAGCAGCTGAACCTCTAGAAACAATCTGGGAAAAATAAAATACTGTATAAGGTTTTGACTAAATACAGATTTTTGACAAACAAAGGAAAAAAGGTGCCCCACTTCCACTCTAGACTTGAGAGTAACAGTTGTTAAAGAAAAACAGAGTTTTAGCCCTGGGCTGATATTTCTGATTCTTAAATGAGTGGCTCTTTGCTTGATTTACATTTTTTCTGTGACCCAGACCATTCCACCACCATAAATCGGAGGTGCAGCAACTCACCTCTGCTTCAGGCATGCCTTACTTTGTCTGTTATTAGTTCAATCAAAGCAGATCCAGAAGTATTCTCCCTTCCATGCTTCAGGTATTGCTGGAGCTATACCAGGTGTTTGTGCTAAAAAAAAAAGTCTTTCTAAACATCACTTCTGCTATACTTCTACCTCTCCACCATTTAGCTTTTGTTTAGTTCTTTCTGAAATGCCTGTACTGAGCTGTTTTTGGAACTAAACACAAGAAAAAAGAAATGCTTTATAAATTATGGCCACTTGCTCTTTTTTTTGTGTTGTCATTGTAGAAGTGTAGTCTTCTCAGAAAAGGATGGATGCAATAGAGGTCAAGAATCAGCATTGTTGTCCTAAAACAGCCTTTTTCCAACCAAGTTGCCTTCATGAGGATGTCTCAGGAACAAAGGCTGGCTTTGTTGCAGGGATGGCACTTATTTAAAAATAAAACAAGCAACAACAACAAAAAGAAACAAAACCAGAACTCCCCTGAACTTGGAAGTTTTTCAACATTCAGCTCCATTCAACCCAGCAATTGAGCTGAATGGAGCTGGATTATTAAACTTTTATTTATATGTCAAAGTCCATATTAATGACTTAAAGATTAAAATAATAAATAGAGCATAGCTATTCCCTTCAAATTATTTTCTTCTTACTAGAGGGAAAAATGATTCAAATAATTGTAGTTAGAGCATAATCCAATAAGTTCTATGCTATAAAAGAGAGATGAAGGCACTGAGAAAAATGTGTTTCTTTTTATTGAGGAAATCTTGCAAGGGTCTTAACAAGAAAGGAGGAAAGATTGTCCTAATCAGAGAAAGGGTGGGATATAAAGAACATCCCAAGAACAGTGAAAATTATAAATAGACTCGAAGATGTTTATAAGTATGTATTTAAAGAACAAAGAATAGCCTAACCAGATGATTTACAAAAGAAAACAAAGGGAAGTGATTGTGGGCCATCTGGTGCTTTTACCCTTGTCCTGTAGCCTTGTGCTCAAGTGGTTGTAAATGCATTTCTTTTAAAATTTTGCTTCAGTTTCAGCTTCTGTGTAATTCTCTAATGAAGTGGCTTGGCTAAGTGAATCCTAAAGCTTTTTCTCATCTGGGGCTCAATGGCTTATGTAAAGGATCATAGTGGTTGGGGGAAAAAGCAAGACAAATGGATTTCTCAAACAATAATACAAGCTTCTTGATGATCCTCTTGTTCAGTATTGTTTACTTAGAAAGAAGAGCTCTGTGAGCTTTAAATAATTCAATCAATAGTCTAAACCTAAATTTTCTTCTATGTGTGAACTATTATATTGAAAAATTACTTATCAATAAATATTTAACTCTTACGTATTAGGATGTGCCTTAGGCAATAATAGCATTAAAAGGGGTAAGAAAGACAAATATCCTGTCTTCTGCAAACTTACATTGTATGATATATTTTAAAAATTAGAATGATTATTATTTCAGCATGAGTTCACTAAAATGTTATGTTCATGTAATCAGTGTCTATAAAATCTCTGAAGCTTAGTGTCCTGAATTGTAAAATGTATTTAATAAAAACTGCTTAAACAATGGTGTTTTACTAAGTTTTATATTCATTGCAGATGCAAAAAATTGTGTGTGTTATAGAGTGTTATACAAGAGTAAGTTATGATCAATAACAAGGTGACTATAACATTTTTCTATTTTTCAAATATTTTATCCTGGCAAATCATGAGCATACCATGGAAAGTGTATTTTAAATTCAGAAAGGTAATTATTTTTAATAAGAAAAAAAACTGAGGTAAAATTGGATGGAGGTGTCTAACATAGCACAAAAAGTTCTGAATTATTAATGTGATGAGAATCCAAAAGGTATTTCACATGATTCAGTCCTGGGCCTTAAGGCAATGACAGACAGGATAAAGAGATTTAAGAAAAAATGAGGAGAATAAATTTAGTATACCTTAAATCTAATTAAATATGATGACTTGAGGGAAAAAGAAAATTTTAGGATGGTTATGAACCATTGTATTGACAGTAGCATCACTGACCACTGTATTCAGGAAGAAAAGCAAGTTCAGGGATCAATATAATAATTTTAGCTTGAGCTTCTTTAAGTGTTAGTTGCCATTTTAATATCTATTGTTATATAATAAATGATCCCAAATCTTAGCAGTGTAAAACAAAAATTAGTCATTAATTCACATATTTTGTGATTCAGGAACACGGAAAAGGCTTAGGTGAGTGGTTCTGGTTCTATCTCTCTTGGAGTTGTCTTGAAACCGTGGGTCATGTTTGTATTCATATCAAGTAGGATCCATTCCAAGGTCATTCATGTAGCTACTAGCAGTGTGTTCCAGTTTCTCATCATAAAGGTCTCTCCAGAAGGCTGCTCCTAACATGGTATCCTCTGGAGCAAATGATCAGAGAAAGAAAAAAAGGACTCAAGAGCCAACACAGTTTTTTTGTTGGTGGTGGTTTAGTTTTGTATTTTTTGTTTGTTTGTTTGTTTTTTGTTTTTATAACTTATGAGAATTACTTCTGCCATAGGCTAATGATCACAAAGACTAATCCTTATGCAATGTTCAAGGGTACTGCACAAGAATGAGTATATCATGATGTGGGGATCAGTTTAGAGATTGCCTACCATAATTTAATGAAGGATATTCAGAAGTTTGATAAATGAACAGGTCAGATACTAAAAGGAAGGGGGGACAGTCAAGTTTAGTGATGGAAATTTTGATATTTTTAGCTTAAGGGTGGCATTTGAAGCCTTGTGAGAAAATATAAGACCCATGCCAGAGATATTACAGACCAATCATCCTTACAGGAATATATAGACAACCCACTGTCCATTACCAGTGAGCTAGAAATGTAGAAGCAGCACATCCTCCTATATAATAAAAGCTTAATATGCAAATTCACCAAACAGCAGAATGATCAGTAGAACAAATGGTCACTATGATGTGTACTGACCACCAGGGGACAGACACTCAATGCAGGAGCTGCCCCCAGCTCAAAGGCCCCAGGCCAGCCAAAGCGGGTGCCAGTGGGTGTGGGTCCCCAATCACCCTGCAGATTGGCTCTGATGGCCAGCCAGGCCTAGGGACCCTACCCATGCACGAATTTTGAGCATCAGGCCTCTAGTAATTTTCTAAAATCTTTATTGTAATTTAAAAAAGACACTTTCAGAAATTCTATGTGATTTCATCCCACTTAGGCTATTATCTTTGAGAGTCACTGCTATATTTTCTGATTTGTTTTTTCAACAAATACCTATTGAGAATGTATACGCATATGCATAGGTATATGTATATGTATGCATATGTATATGTATATGTATATATAGCTGCTAATAATAGAGATCATAACAAACTATTTTATGATCTTGATAGCTGTTCATTGTATACTTAAAACTTTTTGTTTATTATTGGTACATTTCAAAGATATAAATTATCTTAAATCTAGCCAGACTTAGGTAAAATTTTTAAACAGAGGGAGTCAAGTTTTAGTGTCTACCTTTTCCAATTAACTGTGAGCTTGGCCAAACTGGTTTGGCTCAGCGGATAGAGCGTCGGTCTGAAAGGTCCCGGGTTTGATTCCCGTCAAGGGCATGTACCTTGGTTGCGGGCACATCCTCAGTAGGAGGTGTGCAAGAGGCAGCTGATCGATGATTCTCTCTCATCAATGTTTCTAACTCTCTATCCCTCTCTCTTCCTCTCTGTAAAAAATCAATAAAAATATATTTAAAAAAATAACTGTGAGCTTGCTTACTTTTTTAATCTCTTCCACTCATTTAGAACAAAATGTTATAAAATTTTATTCTTATCAGAAAAACCTATATGAAATGCCTCTATTGTAGGATATTCTTCCAAGAAATAATGTCCTCTTAATTTAATCAAATTCATTCAGTAACAATTTATTTTTCTATATTTCACATTCAGTTTATCATCAAATCTTTCTAATTTTACCTTCAAAAAATAGCTCAGACTTTTTGGCTGGTGTGGCTCAGTGGTTGAACATTGACCCATGAATCAGGAGGTCATGGTTCAATTCCAGGTCAGGGCAATGCCTGGGTTGCTGGCAGCTGATCAATGATGTGTTCTCATTGATGTTTCTATCTCTCTCTCTCCCTCTTCCTTCCTCTTTGAAATAAATAAAATATTAAAAAAACACAGATTTTATACCACTACTCACCATCATTACCAAACATACACTGGCCCAAGCCTCCTCTCAAGTCTCACCTAAATTTATTGCAAAATATTTTAACTCTTTACCCTGGCACCCTCAAGACTCCTGACCATTGTGGATTGTTCCTAGAACCACAGGCAGACCAAGGGTAGTGAAATGTAAGGTAGTGCATGGCCCTTCTTTACTGAAAATTTTGTCCCTTTATTGGGCTAGATGCAATTTGAATTTTATCTTTGTTTTCTTTTCTTTTTTCTTTTTTTAAATTGTCTTCTTGGTAATAGTATGATTTAGCTCCAGAGAAGAAAATCATTATCCCTTTGTATAGAAGCATCATGGTGACTTTTTGCCAGGGCTGACCAGCAGACCCTGAGTGATAGATGAATCGATTACTCTGACACAAACTTTGCTGTGAAATAGAGGGCTTAGGGACTGCCTGGGTAAAGGAACCAGAAAGCCTCAATCACCTTCCTCATTAGGCTTTTATTGTAATAGCAGTTTGAGATAAAGTTTATCTTTTATACATGTGTTGCTAGTGCCCTCTAGGCAAGGACACCCAAAGATTAAGCATAAGGATTCCAGTAAACACCCAGGGGTCTGCACATGACAGACTTGTTTAGAAAGGTCAAGGAATAAATCAGGGCATGGCTTTCAGCACTTTCTTAACTCTGAATTCAGATAAACAGAGTAGGCAGCCTTCCACACACTTCCCTTTTCTCAGATTGTCCTCCTTACAAACTTTCCAACCAAGTCTCCTGTGCTCCCCAACAATTTGTCCTTCATAGAAGCAAACTCTATTTTACTTCCAACAGATGTGGAGACTGAGGGCTTCCAATTTACACAAATAAGTTAAATCATATAAATACATAAAGCAAAAGATATTGACCTCAACCCATCATCAAACTGTTTTAATGTAAAAAATATATAGAAACATGCTAATTTTACTTCTCAATTTATTTTACAAGTCAGAGTTTCTTCCTATCATTAGCCATATTTATTAATATTGATAAGAGTTTGTTTTTTGGTTTAATTCAAGCAGCTCACAAGTTAAATGAGAATGTGTTTTTGAAAACCTTTACCTAGTTTTTGTTTTGTTTTGTTTGTTTGCTTTTTATGATTAAATGCTATTAATGTGCTAGAAGCAATAGAAGTTATTGTGGCTAATGAGTACATAAAATATTATTCTATATCTCTCCCCAAAGAATTATAATTCTGTAGCATATTTCACTAAAAATAATTGTAATATTTCCCAATGTCTTAATGCCAGTATCAGCAATTTATATTCTCAGATTTTTAAAAACAGATTTTGTAAAGTTAAACTGGTACAGATGTTGGTTTAAAAGTTTTCATTGGGAGTGAACTGTAATTTCACCATAATGGATATATGAACATGTGAATTTGAATTATCAGACCTTTTCCAGCATGATATCTAGTAGGCTTATTTAGAGAGATTAGCATTACACTGCTGAATCCTAGATCAGAGGATGGTATTTTATTTTCTTCATTCTTTATATATTATTCTGAATTCTTTCACAAGGAAGACTTGTTACATATCCCCATCCCATTTATTTATAAATAATTTATTTGCATAATTATAAGCTCGTGTTTGTTTTATTTGTGTTTTTTAGTACTTTTTTTTTTTTTTTACATTCTGGCATTGCAAGATGCTCAGACTAGTCTTTATTTTCCTTGCTAACTCTTTGGAATTTCATGAAGGAGCTGTATTTTATAGGAAGTGTACTCTCACTGTTATTGGAGAATGGTATAAGAAATTAAAATGTGCTCATTGCTACCATATATGACTGCTTCTAGTCCATCTCTGTGAATAGCATTGAGGAAAAAAAGTATATACACATATACAAACACATACATTTATCATGCATATGCAACTTCATATTTAATTATGAATCTCTGGGTGAATGTGTCTTTTAATGAGTCTCTATTAATACCTAAGGTTTTATTCTAGATTTTACCCTTTCCTTATTTATAACTTTTTTCCCCCATTATTGAGAACCTGGATCTCATTGTTCATTGTTTGTTTGTTTGTTTAACCTTATTATACCAATAAAGTGGTTTCAGGATTTCCAACCTATACTCCTGTAGAAACAAATATACCCCCAAGCTACAGTGTAAGTATTCACTTCTTTTTATCTGTGCTTATAGTATTTTTCCTTAATCATATTTGTAACTTAAATGGCACATTTTTTTTCTTTTTATTAAGTTTAATGGGGTGACAGTAGTTAATAAAAATATATTGGTTTCAGGTGTAGACTTTTATAATACATCATCTGCATATTGTATTGTGTGTTCACCACCCCACATGAAGTTTCCTTCCATCATCATTTATCTACCCTAAACCTTCTCATACCTCTCTCCACCCCTCTTCCCTCTGGCAATCACTATACTGTTTCTGTGTCTATAAGTTGTTGTTTTTTGTTTGTTGCTTAAGCCCATCAATATTAAATAGCACCACCTATGACTCTTCTACCCATGTTTCTATAGAGATTAGACTCCAGTTCTATAAGGTCCCTGCCCATTCGAGGAATGCACCTATAAACAATACATAGTCTCTGCTTTCAGGAGTTTATTTTCTCAAAACCTGTCAGTGCATTTCTTTTATATCAAAACACTGGACAATTCAGTCACAACATGCTATTTGAAGTTAGAATAAATATAGCAAATGCTATCTCAATAAGTCAGTTAAATAACGGATATTCTATGGAAACAGGAAAGAAAGAGGTCTTAAAGGCATATTCGGGCTAAAGACTCAGAATTGTTTGATGGGTAAAAGCTCTGGCTTTAAAGTTGCCCATATCTACAATAGATCTGAATCCAAACTCTGCCATTTACTGCTACATGTGTGAACTTAATCTGCATTGGAATATTAAAAAGAATTACAGGTAGAATGATACTGAGAAGACCACGTATGAATGCAATCAAATTGCAAAGTGGTTTTTGGTAAACAGAAAAAGATAAACACTAGCAAAAGTTCTAGGGAGTGTATGGATAATTAAGATCCTCCTATCACTTAGAGATGGAAACAATATGCTTAAAAAAATCTTAGAAACAAACATATGGACCTTTTATTTTAGTTCATTTGGCGTTATTAAAATTGGGTATTGCTTCAGAAAATGTTTCCTTAAGGGGGTAAAATAGACTTCTCTAAATCCCCTCTACCACACCAGCCAGTCTCCAAAGCAGTTATAGGATCTTGCTGAATATAGCTGATGTATTCACATTACATTTGTGAAGTGATAAGGGGCAAAGCCTCTCTGAAAGCAAAATCATGGTTCTCTCTTTTAATTTGTATTATTTTCCTCTCCCTGTACTTCAGCATGAATTTTTAATTCATCCTATGTGTAGATAAGAGAATTGTTGGTTTGGCTGCAGGTATTCTCAAATTTTAATGATTCATTTTGAGTAGACATCAATAAAACATTTCTTAAGGCATTCTAGTAAACATTAAGATGACTGAAATCACCAGCTCAATTTTGAAAATACTTTATTTCCCCCTTAAATAATTATAACACTTTCTGAAGATGCACTTTGCTGGATTAACCACCCAAACTTTGTGGGTCATTCACTCAATATGCAACCATTTCCAAGGTCTCTGTTTTCTTTACCATTCTTCATCCTATGTCATAAATCTTGACATGCTAGACACAATAAAAAACAAAGGACATAGGTTCTTTAGTATGGTCTAATGTGGCAAGGACATACTTGAAGCATATAAATCATTAATTGTTATTTTATTTAACCTTGAAAATAAAAATAAAGCTAAAGTGAAAGGGAAAAAGAACTTATTTGAATTTTTTAAAAATGTATAATATAGGGGCATGGGTTCAGGCAGAAACCCAAATTATATCCCAAATTCAGACTGAAGCAAATGGATTTTTATAAGAAAAGGAAAGGAAATAATTACATGAATAGAAGGGAGGAATTTCTATCGGTACTAATAAACTAAGTTATTCTTTAGCTATATTCTATATTCCACTATATTCTTTAGTAACATGGTTGGTTACTGATTCTAAAGAAACGTCCATAATCACCAGTCCTTGTGGTCAAGATGGCTGCTTTCCTCTTAGCTTTACAAATAGTTGTGGTTTGGCCCAGACCAAAAGTCATTTCACCAGGTTAAGTATTCCAAAATTTCAAGGAGTAAGACCTGCAAGGCAGTTTCTCTGGAATGGGCGCTCTAGCTCTATTTGAAAATTGCACTCACTTATTTCTATTTTTCATATTTTCCCCTTTTTATTAATATCTTATCTTCAAAGCATCACTGTTCAACCATTACAAAGTAACATTGATCAGTCGTTTCCTTCCGGGTGCCATATTATTATGGATATCTCATCATCAGGAAAGCTCATTCCTGGTACATCATGTAGGAGGGAAAGTAGTTTTCTTAGGAGCATTCAGACACATTTGAGCAACAAAAACTCCAGAAGAGAGGAAGATTTTACCCACGTGCTCCTTTAAGAGAAAACATCTGCAGATCCTGAAGTTTCTCACATAAAGTCCCATAGGCCTTAGTGATCACCTCAGAGCACTGCATGACCATTCATTATTTCAATGATGTTCTTCTAACATTGAGCTATAAGAAACAGATTCATAACAGCGAAACTTCCTACCACAAACAACATGCTAAGTCCACTCAGTTTGAATAATAGTTCTGAACCAGAGGCAATACCTGAGGGCTAATGAGATTAAAGATATTTTATTGATTTATTTACAGAGAGGAATAGAGAGAAACGAGAGAGAAACATTGATCAGCTGCCTCCTGCACACTCCCCAGTGGGTATGTGCCTGCAACCAAGGTGCATGCCTTTAACCGGAATTGACCCTGGGATCCTTGAGTCTGCAGGCCAACGCTCTATCTACCAAGCCAAACCGGTTAGGGCAATAAAGTGAACCCGTTTTAATAGGGCAGTCAAAAAAAGAAAAAAAGAAAAAGGCAATGAGGAGTAAAGTTATTTAAAAAATCAACAATTTGGGACATCCCAGAAATTCTGACTTGTCAATAGTGTAAGGCAGAACTAATGCGAAAAGGATTAGGAGCAAGGTTAAGACAATCTTCATGATTATACAGGCCTGGTCTGGATTCTTTGATTAGCTATCTATAACAGATGTTACCTGCTCCCTTTTTAATTTAAAATATTCTGTTTGTTGGGCAGTCCAATTATATGCAGGATCTTTTTGGTTACAAGTTTTGGTGTTTAATTTCTTCAACTTTTTTAATCATTTGGTTATCAAGAACAGAAAGTACTAAATGCATAAATCAACCTGCAATTATTTAAAGGGTAAAAGCTTATGTTTGCCTAAGAAGGCAAGTCTAAGATTTAGAATAGCTAATAACAATGCCTTCGGACAAGGTAATTTTTGCAACATAAAACATTTTAAGACAATATCTGTAATCATGACTTATAACATTACATGTCATTTATCTAGAAATTTTACATAATTTGTGAGACAGTTGTATTAGCATAATAAAAAGTGCCTATAAATACAGCATAATTATTATTTTAGTTGACAATGCTTGTCCTGTAATGTTAACATATTAAATAGCCCAATTAGTTTAATATATTTCTTTTATAAAGAGAGAGGTCCTTAGAAATGTTCCAGAGACTCTTCTTGAAAATCTTAAAGTTATTTTCAAGTTAAGAAAGACTTTATTTTAAAATTTGAAATTTGGTAATTTTGCCAAAAGTATCAATGATTTTAAAACACTTAGTCAAAGAGGATCATAGATCATGATAAGAAAATATTTATCTATGAACCAAAGTAGCAACAACTTTGCAGACAAGTACAGAAAGTTAAACAGTTGTGAGTAAAATTTAGTTGATTTAATATTAAGAAGACTCAGTTACTTGAGCAATTAAGGAACTTAATAATAACAAGCACAGAAAATTATTTTAATAAAATAATCTCTTTGGTTCTTTTATAACCTTATTATAAACATATAATACTATAGGAAAACTTTGTTCTTTTAGAAGATAAAATAATTTAAAATTTTATGCCGGGACCGGTTTGGCTCAGTGGATAGAGTGTTGGCCTGCGGACTGAAAGGTCCCAGGTTAGATTCCAGGCAAGGGCATGTACCTTGGTTGCGGGCACATCCCCAGTAGAGGGTGTGCAGAAGGCAACTGATCGATGATTCTCTCTCATTGATGTTTCTAACTCTTTATCCCTCTCTCTTCCTCTCTGTGAAAAGTCAATAAAATATATTTAAAAAAAAAAACTTTTAAAATAATTTAAAATTTTAGTCTTTTATAAGCACATCCTATGCATTAAACTTTAGAGCAAATTCACTTTGTTTTCTTTAGACGGATCTTACAAAAAATTTCTCAGGATTCCCTTTCACAAAACTATCACTTTTTTTTTTTTTTTTTTTAAATATTTATTGTTGAAAGTATTATGTATGTCCCAATTTTTCCCCTTTGACCTCTTCTAATCCATTCCTAATTCCCCAGTCCTGCCTTAAGCCTTTACCACCCTATTGTCTGTGTCCATGGGTTATGCATATATGCATGCAAATTCTTTGGTTGATCTCTTCCCACCCACAAACCTACCCCCCTGCTTCCTTCTGAGATTCAACAGTCTGTTCCAAGGTTCTATGTCTCTATGTCTCTGGATCTATTTTGGTCATCAGTTCATTT
Source organism: Pipistrellus kuhlii (assembly GCF_014108245.1). Lineage (NCBI taxonomy): Eukaryota > Metazoa > Chordata > Mammalia > Chiroptera > Vespertilionidae > Pipistrellus > Pipistrellus kuhlii. Next base: position 44,131,936 of record NW_023425438.1, on the reverse strand, counting down.
TGTTCATTAGATTGATTCCACATATGAGTGAAATCATGTGATACTTGTTTTTCTTTGACTGGATTATTTCAGTCAGCATAATATTCCCCAAGTCCCTCCTAGTTCATCTCTAGTTTTCCTACCCATTAAGGAAGAACCAGCTTTATTTTAGGACAGAATTACTTTATTTTCCTCAAAAGTGCATCCCCATACCATATACCTTCTTTCACCAAAAATATATATAAATTTACATTCATATTAAGTAGAATTCTTAACCCTTGAAAAGTCTAAATTTTACTGACAAATACATTGCATAATTTTTAAAATAATATGCTTCCTCAACAAAGTGTGAAATATTTTTATTACCTTTTAGTTTCTCTGTAATAAGAAGCTAAAATTGGGCAAGCTTAGAACTATTTAGTAATGAATGTTTCAGAATTTTATTTGTAAATTATCTAGATATTTAATAAATTTCAATATTTAACTCAACTTAGCAAAATTCTTATGCTTTAAGTTACCAAAAAAGATTTGGAAGTTATCTTTAACTATACATACTATAACACATAAATGTTAGACCTTAAATGTTAGACCTTAAAACTTGTATTACATTCACATTAATTTACTTGCTTTTAATAATTATGTTTTAGATGACATGGAAATTTTACTACTCCAAGTAATTTCTCTTACTAACAAATAACATCAACTTATTTGTTTTCTAGCACTCTTATGTAAAATAAAAATATTATATTAAATGTTGATAACTCTAAAATGTCTATTTTAATTAAACCAATACCTTTAAATGAAGTCTAATGCTAAATATTTTTTTCAGAACCTGAATACATTTGAGTTAGTTTTTATTATTTTTCTTAATTTATATGTGTTTAATACCTCTGAGTCAAATAAATAGAGCTCCTTACAAACCAATATCAGTAATATCCTCCAGAAGTCCAAAAAAGCATAGTTCCACAACAGATATCAACATTTATACAGATATAGATGCATGCAACTGAAGACCTGAACATCTTATTTTAAAATTCTTACCATGAGATATATACTATAATGCAAAACTCATTGCTTTATAGAAAACAGTTGGAGTAAGCTAAGTTTGCTCATTCAGATTGCTAACATTTTTATTATTCATGGATAAAATGTTTAAGATTTGTATTCATCCTTAAAAAATAATTTGAGCCTAAATTTAGACAAGAGAGCCTTTTCAGTCCCATATGCTTCATCCTTCTTTTATTTCTTTTCTTTTCTTGTTTTTTCTTTTCTTGTTTTTTCTTTTCTTGTTTATTCTTTTCTTTTCTTTTCTTTTCTTTTCTTTTCTTTTCTTTTCTTTTCTTTTCTTTTCTTTTCTTTTCTTTTCTTTTCTTTTCTTTTGTTCCAGGTTCTATTGCTTTAATTAACTGGGGTCAGTTTTAGGCAGCTATGAGCTCTGTTTACTGATTTTGTAGAAATTTACAGAAAAAAATGTTTTGGCTTATAATTGATCTAGTTCCTGATTATATAAGAGGAACATGTGGGGAATATGTTTAGAGGCCAAAACATTTCTACCAGACTGAATATAAACTTTCAAATTTGCCAAATTTTTTATCAGTGATTCCTGAAAGAGAAAGAATCACTGACTAATTGGTCTTTTATAGTCCTTTATTTAAGGTAGCTCATATCTTTAATTTTTCATTAGCTTACAAATCTTTCAATGAATCTATTTAAAAATATTGACTTTTATGGAGACTAGTGCTTTTAAGTGCCTGCATTAAGATTACCTACTGAAATGTCCAAGGTTTTTTTTTAAAAAATAATCATTTTATATCTTTTTAGAGCTTTTGTTTTTTAATCATTTTGTCTTTTGAAGCCCTGCATACCAGTCAAAAAAAGCTATTCTATTGTCTCCAAGCTGTGTAAATCCTCTCCTTTTAGGTGTGTGTGTGTGTGTGTGTGTGTGTGTGTGTGTGTGTGTGTTGGGGAGGGGAGGTGCTTAAGGTAGACTTACCTAAAACAAATTTTCTCCAGAATGACCATTAGAGTTTATAAATTATTTTGGTTAAGTTGGTTTATTTTATGGAACAGGTACAACAGGAGGGACTGAACTGTTTGTACATATAACCAGCTGCCAAGTGGATTTCCTGAGAAAGGTACATCTTGGGATTTTTAAAGTAGGAAAGTCCCATGTTAAAGATAAATTTCCCAGAGAGCTGGAAAGGCTGGGTTAAAAAAAGAAAAAAAGATAGCAGTTGCAAATCTCAGGTATATTTTTGTGTGCTTTTGACCTACTGGATACAGAGGCCAGGAATTCCTAGTCTATCTGTTGTCAAAAGTATGGCAAGATGTATACTTCTAGGCTACCCAGACCAAAGCATGTATTCTCATAGGGTAAAAGGCAAACTCTCATGACTATAGGAAAAACTTTATCCAATTTCTTATTGTATGCACATTAACAGTTTTAGCCAAGTCTTGGGTCTCTTGAAACCCAACTGACACCTGAAGGGGTATGTGCCACAGACAAGCTTGGGGATCGTATAATGTATTACCAATACCTCATGGCTAGGAAATGCACTTGAGTTTGGCCTTGGCAGGGAAAAACCTGCCTAAAACAGGACAACCCACCATAAACTCCATTCAGTTAAAAAGTTTTAATTTCAGACATCCTTTGTGGTCACTTTAGATCTCCGAGTTTGCAAGGCTACCACGCAGGCCTTCCCTGAGCTTGTCAGGTTAGCATGTGGCCAATTTTGTCCTCAGGATTAGGACATGAAAGGAAAGTTTGAAAGCATTTTCTCTGGAATGGCTGCTCTAGCTCTATTTTTAAGTGGCTCCACTTGTGTCAACTTTTTACAGAATCTTGTAAAGCCCTACAAAAGCCATCGTGCTTCTCACCATGAGGCAAGAGCAAGCCCCGAATCTATTTTGTCTGAAGATAACTTTAAGGATTTATAATGAAGTTATAATTTATAACCTATGATTTTCATCATTGCATAATATCCTGAATTATTCAAGAATTATTGCCTGGCTGGCATGGCTTCATGGTTGAATGTAGACCTATGAACTTGGAGGTCACGGTTCGATTCATGGTCAGGGCACATGGGTTGTGGGCTCGATCCCCAGTGTGGGGCATGCAGCAGGCAGCCAATCAATGATTCTCTCTCATCACTGATGTTTCTATCTCTCTCTCCCTCTCTCCTTTCTTATCTAAAATAAAATAAAATTAAATTAAAGAACTATTTATGGAGAGGCTATTTACAAAAAGGTGGGCAAATGTAAGAGGTCCACTTAGGATACAGCTAGTAGCAGCAAAGCTTTTTTATGTCCAAAAGAATGAGATCAATGGTTCTCAAAGCATGAACCTTGGACCAGCAATATTAACACCACCTGGGAAAAGGTTCCACATGCAAAATTTCAGGCTTACCCCTGACTCAAAACTCTCAGGTTGGGGCCCAGCCATTTATGCTTAAACTGGTGATTCTGATGCATGCTAATATCTGAGAAGTAACAGAGTAGTCAAAACAGAGACACCTGGTGCTCAGAAGCGAGAATCCTGCCAAACAGCTTGTTTTGAGAGGAGCACTGACCTTTAACTGAGAAATATAGCTCAAATGAGGTTGAAGAGAAGTGCAAGTTTCCCTGGGCCACTTAAGGTTTATAGCTCTTGTGCACATGCAACCATTAGTAGTGCCTCTTTTGCTTTCAATTATGTCTCAGTTTGGAAGAAAAATCATATAGTCATCTCCACTTAAGTTATGGTGCAGCCTGAGAGCCAGGGGAACACATATCTAATTTCTCTGCCTTTTCTCCCTCTCATCTTTCTGTCAGGATCCTCAGTGCCCAAATCCACTTAAAACCCCGGGAGCTGTACACTCTGTGAATATAATTCACACAGGTCAACTAGAATGGACATAAAGCAAGGTAGGTACCAAAAAAAAAAACAATGGAACTGGGATAGCCATTGGAAACAGTTTGTTACATCTGGAGGGTGTTTTTTACTTAAAAGAAAAGAAAACAAAATCATGCACTTATTTCTTACTTTATTTCTTTGATTGTTCTACTATTGAGTTTTAATAAACACCACTTTTCTCTCTCATCGACGTTTCTAGCTCTCTATCTCTCTCCCTTCCTCCTCTCTGTAAAATATCAATAAAATATATGTAAAAAAATAAAAATAAACACCATTTCTTTTTTTCCAGATAGCAAACTATTCACTTCTAAAGTTTCTGCTGAGTTTCTTTGTTCTTCCACTTAGGAAACTGAGAAATGGAGGCAGGATCAAGATAATCCAGTGTTCCCTCAAATGCTCTCTTCATACATGAAATTTGTCCTATTTTAACTCTGGTATCTTCAAAGTTAAGCTATTAAATTTCATATTTTTTTCATTAAAATAATATCTAAAATTGTAATCTCTTTACTTCAGATGTCCATATCTTTGCATGGATTTGAGCTAGGAACTATAGCATTTAATAAGATTAAGTTTGTTTTCTTTAGGTTTTTTTTTTTTTTTTTTAGACAAGTTAGATATATTTATTCATTCAAATATAGACATGATATTAGTTATGGCTCCCTTCTCCCTCAGAAATATGAGTAAAATTGACCCAAACATTGTTTTCTAAACTTATACCAATTCAGAATGTTGTCCATAGTTTCTATCCCTTTCTGTGATTGTTCTCTACTTTTTATTGTAACTCATGCTCCTGTCTTTTGTGCCATCTTCTTTCAGTTGGTATTAACCTTAGCTGTAGAACTCTGCTTTTATATTGTCATTATTTTTTGTATAGTTTTCACTCAATTTTGAGAAGTGAGTGTAGCACATATCCCTTTCCTCATAACATATGTAGCCCTATCACAGTATGTCTTGTTCCCCATCCCCTTCAGGGCACAGCACTATTTAAAATGATATTATTGATTTACTCAAGTAGTTTTCAATATTTGTATTATTATATTGTAAGCTATGAGAACCATCTTATTATTTTATCATTACTATTATTACTGATTTGTTACAGAGAGGGAGAAGGATAGTTAGAAACATCTATGAGAAACATTGATCAGTGGCCTCTTGCACATCTCCTGCTGGGGATGTGCCCACAACCAAGGTACATGTCCTTGGCCAGAATCGAACCTGGGACCCTTCAGTCCACAGACCGACACTCTATCCACTGAACCAAGCTGGCCAGGGCTTATTCTGTTGTTTTTTGTAGCTGATTGAGTAACCAACTCAATAAGTGGATGGATGAATGAATGATTGAATAAAAATCTTCTATATTCAGGAACCATTTGAATATTAGCTTCCACAAAAAAAAAAGACACTTATATAATTTTTCTAAGAGGGGATAAATGGTGATGGAAGAAAATAAAATGAAATTAAAGAAAAAAAAACAAAAAAAAAAAAACTAGGGCTTTCTCTAAATAGAATTCTCTTGGACAGAGTTTTATCTATCTCTTATGCAGCTAATATTTATTATGCCAGCTCTGTGTCAGTGCTGCACTAGGTAATGGGGCTACCAGGAACCTAGCAGACATAATCGTTACTCCTGTGGGTTCTCAACATGGTGGGAAAGTGAGATAGTAATCAAATGATTAATTATGCATTTGGATCATTATTACAAACTGAGATTAGTGCTATGAAGAAGAGTGATAAGAAATAATGAAATTATATTTAAGAGGAAGCAGAAGACTTCCCTGGGCAATGATTTTTATTTGAAAAATAAAGTAATAAGACAATTTTATTAAGAAAAAGAGGGTAAAAGCATATGGAAAGGCCCTGATGTTGGAAAGAATATGACTAATTTATAAAAATGAAAGCACTGATGGTGAATGGTATATTATGAATGGAGAGTTTGACAAAAGCAAAACCATGCAAAATTTTGAGACCAAGTTAGATATTTTAACCTTATTATCAAAGATATATAAAACCTTATATAAGGGTCTAAGTATGGACTTTTAAACTAAAATATTTATTCAGCTACAATACAGTGCATGAAACGGATTAAAAAGGATCATAAATAGGTGCATAGAGACCAGCTAAGAAACGTTTGCAGTTGTCCAGGTGAAAGATGATGACAGCTGATGATTACAGAAATGTAGAGATATGGACATACTTCAGCAATAAATCCAAAGGAAAATAAACAAAACTATCTGAGAGTATTCCCTCTGATATGGCTATTTCCTCTGAATTATGGAGTCCAGAGAACGTAGAACTCTATGTTTAAAGCAGCTATCCCAAAAGGAACAATGGACTTTGTCAACTAAAGTTTGCTGTCAAAAAATTAATTACCACCAGGAGTGCCCAATCTGGGGTTACATTGAAGGGAGAGACTTTATTCAACTGAAAAGACTCAAGTCACGCAGCCCAAGTGTTGCAGCTCCAGTGTTATAGCTCAGATGGTACAGTTCAAGCCAGGGACAAAGAGCCCAAAGGAGGCTCAGGGAGACAAAGGGAAAGCTGGCTTATATAGAAAAAATACACCCCTCCCCCCATCATTGGTTGTTCTATTTCTATGCAAATAAGATTTCCAAATCGGCACAATTTAAATGGTCCAAATAGCAATGGCCTGTTCTCCATGTTCTGATTGTTGTTGTGGAGCTACTCTGATTGGCCTATAAAGATACAAATGAAGATATAGCTGTGCTTCTCTCATTGGATGGGGAAGACCTCAGTCTTATTAGTCAAAATACAATTCTAGAAACTCCTTTAAAAGAGTTGACTCAGAAAGGTATTTTCTTCCTCGGGGTTGACACTTTAGGCTGGAAGACGTGTCACTTCAATGCTACTTCACAAGCCCTTGTTATTCATGAATGATACTTATTTTTGTTTGTTTTGCTAGCATAATACACATTAGTTCAATATTTTAAAATTTAAGAAAAACACACACACACAACCCAATAGAAAATATGTTCTGATTCAAAGAGGCAACGGACAGGATACAATTGATTCTCTGAAATCCATAAATAAGAAGAAAGAATTCAGAAAAATAATATCTCAATTATTTAACTGTTGCTAGTATCAGAAGTGAGCATAGAAGCTGAAATAGTTGGGTTTAAAGATTATTATTATTCAAAAGCAAAAACAGTGAATAAAAATAAGAGGTAGTTTAAAATTTGTGCCACTATATGGATATGGTGACAGGAACCTAAAGTTCTATGTAATGAAAGGCAGGTGCTGTAATTTTATCCAGAAAATTTTAAATGTATTTTCATTAAAAATATTGAAGCTTTTGTTAAATTTAAAAATAAATCCATGCTTCTTTTTTCTCTTTAGACACCCCATTGTTTTAGAAGGAAATATAAGTATCTGAATTCTAAAAATAAGAAGTCCAGAAGGATATGACTAATTGAATAAAATCAAGAAAATGAGAAAAGAAGATATAGTATAGCATAAACTTCATCACAAAAATCCAAAGGTACCAGAATGGTTTTTAAATTAGGTCAAATAAATGGAGTAGTTTTTACAGTAAGAAGCAAAATTAGGATGCTTGCTAACCCAAAAGGTTGAAGAGTCTAGGAAGAAAAATATATTTTTTAAAAAACTTAGGTAAAATTATGAATAAAATGTTTTAATGAGTTTTCATTTGAAAGCACTTTATATTTTTCTTACAATTTACAAGCACAAATAGCTACACAAAATACCGTATTTTTCGGACCATAAGACGCACTTTTTCCCCCCCAGAAGTGGGGGGGAAAAGTCCCTGCGTCTTATGGTCCAAATATAGCCTACACATATACTTTAAAAAAAAAGTTTTTTTACTTGCCCGGCTCTGTGTGGTCTCTGTGTGCTTGCCCGGCTCTAAAATGGTTCTAAATGCTGCTGTTTACTTTACAGGGTTGATTACATGTGTTTATGACTGTGATGTTGGGTTTTAATGCACATAAAATATTTTAGGACACTATTTGTTTCAGAATCTTTTTTTCTTCATTTCCCTTCTCTAAAAACTGGTGCGTCTTATGGTCTGGAGCGTCTTATGGTCCGAAAAATATGGTATATGCCTTATTTTACAATCTTAAAGTATTTATATCAAACATTATAATTGTCTTCATTAATTAGATCATCTTCCATAATCTTAACTATTCTATGAGCAACAAATCTCTTTGGTTATTGAAAAATTAATAATTAGTTATGCATGTAATTAATTTGATAATTATCTAACAATTTGGAAAAGAGTTGTACATGTTTGGTTAGAAATGGAACAGACCTGCGACAACAAAAACTATGCAATGTATTGGTCAGAATGTGGGCTTTGGATTCCCACTGACTGTTTTGAATCCTAACTGGACAATTCATTTGCTGTGATTAATATTTTCATTTGCTGTGAGAATATTTCTTAACCTCTCTGAGCTCAGTTTCCTTGTCTATAAATTTTATGATATTACTACTTCTCATACATATGTTAGTCAGCACATTTATTGATTAGCACATAGTATAATTCACAACTATTAGTGCTCAATAGCATGGTCATATCCAAGAAGTTAGCCTTTTTGTAGTAAAGCTGTTTATATCTCTCTAGCTTACCTTCTCTGTTGTTTAAATATCAAGTCAATAGAGAAAAAAAAATTCTGTTGTAATCTCTAATTAGTTAGATTACAGTAAATAATAACATACACCAACAATGTCCTTTTTATGATAAGGTTGTTTTAACCTTCTTTCAGCTACATTTTACACCAAATATATACCTAAAACAATAAACAGACTTATTCTGTTTAAATCACTATAAATATTAGTTATTATGACAAAAGGTTTGGGAAGAAATGTGATCTAGCATTGGAACGCATAGCTGGGTAGGTGAGCTATCCCAATCCTTCCCTATATAATTTCTTTAATGCTAGAACCAGCTGAGCTCCTAAGAAACAAGCTTGAATTGTAAAACAAGTCAACCAACATAGTCAACAAGGTTGTTGAGTTTGATCTGGGGCTTGATTAGCTCTGCTCTACTCCTGTTATCATTGTCAATATCCTTCTGTCTTGAACTCACTTTGGATTTTTTTCCTTTCATTATTTTATTTCAACTCTTTACACTAGTGTCAAATTATATTACTCATCTGACAATACCTTCAAATGGCTTCCCAACTCATTTACAATAAAGGCCCATATCTCTTTGGGGCTTACAAGGAAAGCCCTTTATGATCTTTCACCCAGGTGTCCTCTCTTTGATCTACACTAGCCTCCTGCAGAGCCCTGAATGTGTTACCAATAAATTTTTTTGTGTTGCTTATCATTTATAATATCTTAAATCCAAATCTCCATATGTTTCCATCCCAGAAGAGATTACTTTGTTTTATCATATCAAGTGTAGAAGACAGAATAAAGCCCCCAAAGTATCTGTGTTTATCCAGAACTGTATATCTGTTACTAAATATGTCAAAAGAGACTTCACAGGGTGGTTAGGTTAAGGTGTTAAGATGGGGAAAGTATTCTGGATTGTGCAGGAGGACCTAATATTAAGGGTACTTTTAAGATGGGAGGAATGGGGTAAAAGTCAGAGAAAAGTCAATATCATGGTGAAAGCAAAGGGAAAAAATACTACTGTATGTGGTATGAAGCTATAAAGAGAGGAACCAGGAGAGTTATATAAGTTCTAAAGTCAATCAAATAAACTGTCAGAGCCTCCAGAGAGAACACAACTGCCAACATTCATCTTAGGACTTCTGGCCTCCAAACTGTAATAACATAAATCTGTGTTCCTATAGGCCACTGACTTTATGATAATTTGTTACAACAGTCACAGAAAATGAAAATATCAAGTGTTCCTTGATAGCCCCCTTAGTGTAGGATGGAGCTCTGTGATTGTTGGTTTTGCCCATGGGCTGTGAGCAGAAGAGATACATATGACCTTGGGCTAAACATTTAAAATCTGATGTATGCCTGTCTCATTTCTCTTCCCACAACACAAAGCTGCCCAAGGCTATAACTCTTGTGCAGTCTGAACACAGTGGAGCTATTAGCTTTGCTGCCTCAATGACTTTGGAGCCCACCCTCACTGAACATGCGATGAAAGCTAGGAAGAATCTCTGGTGGCATTATCCCACTGAGATTTCAGTCAATTTTTAACTGAAGCATAACTGAGTAATATACCTCTTCTTCAGTCTTTGCTCAAGTGTCACCTTCTCAGAAGAAATTTCTTGAATATATTACACATACATATTATCCCACTGCTCTGGCAATAAATTTCTCTCTGTGTTTGGTTGATTCCATCACCTTTCTTATTTCCCCCCGAATAGCAGTTGCCATTGGCTGACACTCTACATGTTTCATTTTGTTTTTATACATGGAACATTTGTTAATACTCTTATGTAAGTTTCAGGTGTACAATATGGTAATTAGAAGTTTGTATATAGTATAACATGCTCGCCACCAAAAGGCTAGTTCCATCCATCACAATACATTTGTCCATTTTACCCCTCTCCAACCTGCTTTCCTTCTGGAACTACCAATATGTTCTCTGTCTCTAAAGAGTAAGGGTTTTTGTTTGTTTGTTTCATTTTGTTCTGTTGGTTTTTTAATTTTATATACCACATATAGTGAAGTCACAGCAATTTTCTTTTTCCATCTGACTTATTTCACTTAGCATAATGCCTTCAAGGCCCATCCTTGTATTTATTGCAGCACTATTAATAATAAATAATCAAGATATGGAATAACCTAAGTACTCATCAATGGATGAATGGATAAAGAAGAAGTTATATATATATATATATATATATATATATATATATATATATATATATATATATAATTTAATACTACTTAGCCATTAAAAAGACTAAATGTTGCCATTTGTGACAAGTTATTATTATTATTTTTTTAATCATCAGTCTCACCCACACTATCACTGCCTAAGAAATTAGAAGAGCTTTTGAATATAAATTCCAACAGGACACAGATTTTTATCTGCTTATTTCTGCTTTTTCTTGGCACCTGGAATAGTGCCTGCCATGTTTTATAGGTTCCATGAATTAGCCTATATAGGTGACTATGCTTATGACCCTTTTGTTTCTGATAAAAATTATTTCAACTTTCTGATTTCAATTTATATCTCAGGCTGCTCTAGCACTTCTTCATTCCTGAACTATTTTTTTTTCAATTTTTCTCATCTACAAATTCCACTTTGCAAATACGGCAAAAGTTATTTTAATATATTTTTTCATTTCTGAACTTTGATAGAACTAACTAAATAAATAAATGATCTAAAAATACAAAAAAAAATGGACAAGAATATTAAACCAAGTACAAATTACATGCTAGAGATTGGGGTGCAGAAAGAAATGTAACTCACTTTCAAGGAACTCATGTTCTATAGGCATTGTATGTAATCAAGTCAAAGACAGTTGTCAACATTAATTAAAATACTGACTTTAGGAAACATTGCCTAAATAAAAATTTCAGGAATATATTAAGTTAAATTGGGTGATTTATTATTTACTCAGAAAAAAATGTGAGTTGTCTCTATACAGAAGTCACTATAATAAGTGTTGGGGATACAGAAGTAAGCTCAGCTCACACTATCATAGCCTTCATGTAACCTATGGGATTAGTAGAGGCTCGTGAATAAAGGAGTGACCTTTGTTTCAGAGGAAATCAGGAGAGAAATTGCATGTGGGCTGTGATAAATTGAAGATGATCTGGAATGTCTGGGATCATCAAATCATTAAACAGAAGAATAATATGATTTTAACACAATTTAGAAAGCTTGTTCTATAACAAATTCAATAGATAGATGGGAAGAGAACAAAACTATAGGAGGAGTTCGTATTGGAACAATCATAAAGAAAAAAATAACTTTTTAAAAATTTAAGTATGGCAATAAGTATAAAAAGTAGTTGAACGACATAGCAAAATTTAAATTTTCACATATCAAAGGAAAAGATTGGTTTAGAAATAAAACCAATCAAGACATTGATACAACATTTTATTTTATTTTTAATTTATACTTATTGTTGAAAGTATTACAGATGTTCCTCCATTTTTCCCCATTGACCAGCTGTCCCCTACTCCCGCCACTCCCTCTTCTTTCCACTCTGAGGTCAATAAAATATATATTAAAAAGAAGTGAGAAACCAAACTTAATATATATTTGTGAAAGATAATGAGATAATGAGAGGGGCATTTTTTAAATGTTGGTTTAAAAGGATTCAAAGGGAGAAAAAAATAATGTTCATTACCTGAGGCTGATGGAAGGGTGGCCACCAGATAAGCAAGATGACAAGGTTTAGCTCTGGCAATGTTTGAGACAGGAAACAGGAATAATGTTAGCAATGATTTTATCAGAGAACATTATGGCAATTAGTAATGACAACCACCCAGTGAAACCATGTGTCCTTCATCAAACCGTAAGTATTGGAAAGAACCATACGTACCGCCTGATGGCACCAACAGGAGGAGATGAACTTCACTGTGAACACTGGATATGACCAAAATGACAGGTAAGAGCCACAATACCAACTGGACAGCACAGAGAGCTGGCCCAGAGGCAAAGCACATTCACTCTCCGTGGCGATTTTACCCACTCTCTTTTTTCTCTTCCTGACTAGTTAGTGCAAGGAAACCATCGATTAGACTAATGCAAACAGCAAAGAAGATTAATAAAGCCCAGTATTTATCCTCAGTATTTAATCAGAGCACCCTAGGATGTCCCTGAAAGAGGGACTATTTTTCCCTCCAGTGGAATGTTGGTAAAAAAAAAAAAAAAAGTGCAACGTAGAATCTCAGCTATTTAGTAACAATTAGATGTTGACCAGAAATAATAAAAAATTATGATTTAGCCAAAACTAGTTTGGCTCAGTGGACAGAGCATCGGCCTGTGGACGGAAAGGTCCTGAGTTCCATTCCTGTCAAGAGCACATCCCCAATAGTAGAGGTGTGCAGGAGGTGGCTGATCAATGTTTCTAATTCTCTATCCCTCTCCTTTTCTCTCTGTAAAAAAATCAATAACATATATATATTTTTAAAAAATTCTGATTTTATTTTTCTAAGGTATTAAAAATGGCCATACATAATTTTCAGGGACACTTGGGGGATTACAGTTTCTATATTCAAGGGAATGGTTATTATTGTGTGTGGTAATATTTAGCATAGTGTTTTACTCACCACAAACATACACACACACAAATCATAGTTTTTTTCTTTTTCCTTCCTTATTTGAAAATAAAGACTGGGATGTATCGTTTAGATTAATAGGGGGCATAACATAAAAAGAACATTTGTCTTGGTGATTTATTAGATTATGTTTAACCTACAACTAAATGTAACTGCTATATACAAGGCCAAAGTTAACAGAACCTCTCCAGATTTCATTACATCTGTAGCTTGAAATCAACTGAGGTCTCTGTTGTCACTAACATTGGGACTCTGGCATAAAGTAGTTGTACCACAGGACAGGCACTCCATCATGCATACAAAGAAGGCCCAAAATGCGGTGAGGCTAGTCTGAGATGAAGAAAAAAAGATAAATTTTCTCACCCAGCTATAATTGCCACATACTTTACAGATTTGTAGCCATTTTAAAATATATAAAATCAAATATCCTGCCAGGGGTGTAAAATTCACTATCAAGTGTTAGCACTTTCAAGGTTCTAGAGAAAATTGGGTGCTGGTTAAATGCAATTCAATCATTGCCTTGAATAAGAATGGCACATACATGATAGTCAATCAACAAAAACTGCTGTGCAAAAAATACCTATTTTTATGCTTCAGAGCCTGAACAGATTGCTGGCTGGGGTGAGAAAAAAAAAATTCCTTTTGCATCTCATAGTAAAATTAGTCCAGGGCATTCTGGGAACTCCCTCATTTCTTTGCAACATCTGGAAAGGAGACTGAATATTGATCTCTTTGGACTGCTATGTTTTGTTGGTAGTACAGTTTCTATATTCAAGGGAATGGTTATTATTGAATAATGAAGACATTTCACATAGCAAACCCAAATACACATCTAGATGAAAAGCTGAATGCTGTCCTTCGGTTGTGCAATTGAATACCAACCATAAAAGTAAAAATGTAGAGATCTCTGGTGCTTTGCTGCCAATTTATCACTTGTGGCTGCAGGCTGGTGTCATCTTAACATTGTTATTTGCTTGAGGAGATGCACACAGGTCAAGCTTACAGAATGCAGACTTGGCCTCCTGATGTTGTCCTTTCTACACCATTTCAATTGCATTGCCCTGGGGTTGTGTAAGCTTTTTGTTAGCATGGCATATTCATCCCTTAGAATGCATGGTTATAAGGATAGCAACTACAGTGTTATGCTGTCATTTTCCCATTAATTAATCAGTTCAAGATACACCAAGATGTGACTGGAATCATTCCAAGTACAGAACTATCAGCCCTCATCATTGATCAGTGGGAGTTAGTATGCAATTATTAATCCATTTAAACCTAAATGCATCATATAGTATTAAATGACTGGTAGAGCCTGACTACTTTGTAAACAAGGCTTTTTTAATTGTGTAGGCCTTACATGACCAAATATCTGGACAATATATTCCCTTATCCTTTGTCTTCAAACCTATATCAGCAATATAATTTTCTCTGCTGACTTTCACACACCATATACATTAATAATATTTTAATGTTTATCTAAACATGATTGAGCATATTAAAATTTTACTGAATGAAATTTAGAGTTATTAATTTTTTAAAAGATGCTATGAACTCTAATATTGAAATGTATGAATGTCTAAATGTGAAATATTATTGATAAGGACAATCACTTTAGAACATCTTATTTTTCTTTTGTTTTTGTGATTACACTACTTGAAAACCTCAGGATGTAGATGGGCAACTGCCTACTCTGTCTTATACAATTTTGGTCTTGCCTAAAATTCTTCAATGTATAACAAGAACAAATAGCAATATATCATGATTTTATTTTATTTTTTTTAAAATATATTTTATTGATATTTTACAGAGAGGAAAGGAGAGGGATAGAGAGTTAGAAACCTCGATAAGAGAGAATCATCGATCAGCTGCCTCTTGCACACCTCCTACTGGGGATGTGCCCGCAACTCAGGTACATGCCCTTGACCAGAATCGAACCTGAGACCTTTCAGTTCGCAGGTTGACACTCTATCCACTGAGCCAAATCGGTTTCGGCAATATACTATGATTTCAATATACTGCACAGTATTCCATGAAACTGAGTAGCAATTGCATTTATTTATTCATTCATTGATTTAACAGATGTATTTAGCACCAACTGCAAACATGATTCTGCTCGTGTGTTAACCTATAATTTTTAAATGATACGAACTTGAAATCTGCTTTTAGAATTCTTAGCTGTTCCTCCCAAACAGAGAAATTAAGTAAAAACACTCATATTACCCAACCTGTTTCATTTGCATGGTATAAGGCTTTCATGAAACAGACACCATTAATTCTAACCCAGCCATCCACATCACAATGTAATTAGTCTTCAGATTTATAAAAATGAACTTCTTAAGTCACCCATATCTTACTTAGCTGCCAGAGTCCTGAGTGGCTTGTCATACAAAGCATTATGATAAGGTCAGGAAAATGCCGAGACAACGAAATAGATCACAAACAAAAGAAATGGAGGACAAAAAGCGACTGGATGAGGTTTTTTAAGGTTTTTCAAGAATTTTATAAGGTTTTTCAAGAATTTCCTAGAAAAGGTTGGTAAGACCTATGAGGATATGGAAAGGGATCAACTAGAATTAATAAGGAATCAACAAGAAATAATAAGGGATCAACAAGAAATAAAGAATACATTGTCTTAAATAAAAAATGTTATACAGAGTCCTGAAAACAGAATGGAAGATCACAAGAATCAAGCCAAAGATTTGGAACATAAAGAGCCAGAAGACACTCCTCCACAGAAGGAAGAAGGCAAGAGAATCCAGAAAATTGAAGATAATGTAAGAAACCTCTGGGACAACTTCAAGCGAACCAACATCAGAATTATGGGGGTCCCAGAAGATGAGAGAGAGCAAGATATCGAAAACATACTGAAAGAAATAGTGACAGAAAACTTCCCCCACCTGGTGAAAGAATTAGACTTACAAGTCCAGGAAGTGCACAGAACTCCAAACAAAAGAAATCCAAAGAAGACCACACCAAGACAAATCATAATTAAAATTCCAAGAGCAAAAGACAAAGAGAGAATATTAAAAGCAGCAAGAGCAAAGCAGGTAGTTACTTATAAAGCACCTATATGATTGTCAGCTGATTTCTCAACAGAAACCATTCAGGCCAGACGGGAATGGCAAGAAATATTCAAGGTGATGAATAGTAAGAACCTACAGTCAAAAATAATCTACCCAGCGAAGCTATAACTCAGAATCGAAGGCCAGATAAAGAGCTTCACTAATAAAAAAAAAGCTAAAGAAGTTCATCACCGCCAAACCATAATTATATGAATTGCTGAAGGGGGTTCTTTCAGAAGAGAAAGTAAATAAAGATAAAAACTATGAACAACAAATACATAACTATCAACAAGTGAATCTAAAAACCAAGGAAATAAAAAACAAACAAACTGAAGAACAATATTAACTGTTGAATATAATAGAATCAGAGGTATGGAAGGGGAGTGAACTGACGATTCTTGGGGAAAAGGGCGGGGAGGGGATGTGGGAAGAGACTGAACATAAACTGTGCACCTATGGATGAGGACAATGGGGGGTGGGGAAAGGGCAGAAGGTGGGGTGGGAACCTGGTAGAGGAGAGCAATGGAGGTGGGGGGGGGGGGGGAAGGAACATTTGTAATAATATGAAAAATAAAGATTTATTTAAAAAAGAAAACTTAGTATGAAAAACAAAAACTCTCAATAGTTTATGATAATATTGAGATTATAATATTTGGTTACATAAAATATTATTGAAATTAATTTTATCTGTTTATTAAAAAAATACCACAAAGCATTATGATAAGGTCAATGAAGGCCAGAAAGAAACTGGAATTTCTTTATTCAAATAAACAAGAGTGTTGTTTGTAAATATAAATTTCCAGCTGGGCCATGATCCCTTCACCATCCTATACTCTCTACACCATTTATATCAAAGTGAAGACAAAGCAATACTTTTAAACAGGCAGTGTGTTTTTTCAGGGCATTCTCTCTTTTATTGTCCATCACATACCTTTTATCTTAGTTCTTAATTTAGGCCATAAAGATACTTCTGACCCTAAAAGATTTGCTTCCTCAAAAATATATATTAAAGCAAAGGTGTTAAAGAGTTTAGGTCTTGATATTCTGAAAACATATTCTTCCTATTATGTTTCACTCTCTTTACATGACCCTTTCCTTTAAAAAGTAGTTTTGAATTCAAATATTGACCTGAAAAAGCCCACATGAAGTGGTATTTTTAGGCCAAATAGCACCCTATGGTTTGCTCAATGAAGATAGCCACTTACTCTGCCTGAGAAAACACCCCACTCTGACAGGGACATTAGATTACCTAAGGTTAGAGTTAATATCTTTTCCACTGTGCTGACTGTGTGTGAATGTGCTTTTATTAAAGAATCAGTCAATAAACAAATGAATATATATATTTACATTTACTTTTTAATATGGCATAAGGTTTGAGGATGAGCTACCTACATAATGAAAGTCTTCAGAACAACAGCATTCATAAAAAAAAAAAAAAAAAAAAAAAAAAAAAACAACAACAACAACAACAACAAAAAAACACACACAATAGTGAGTGGAAGTAATTCTACTATGTCTGGTATAACAAAATTTAGGCTTTATTTATTTACATTTTTAAGCTACTTTAAAAAATCCCATGGCTTTTCCATTTTGAAATGAAAATTTTATCACCTTGGTATCAGGCTCCATGACTTAAAAAAAAAAAAAAAAAATATATATATATATATATATATATATATATATATATGGAGAAAGGAAATAAATCAAAGCTAAATATAATCGCTTTAAAGAGTGTGTGAAAATGAAAATACATTAACATATCCATAGATGAAAGTAAAGCAAATTAGCTAGATTTTCTGAGTAATAAGCTTGCATAAAAAAAAATAGTAAGGCCTGTGGAAAGTAATTAAAACACTAGCAAATGTTTACTTTGTTATGGGTGCTATACTAAAAACTTTAAATACGTCATGTATTTCATGCATACAACATCCTGTTAGCAAGTATATATTTATCTTCATTTTATAAGTAAACAGATCAGGGAAGTTGGAAATCTGCACTAAGTCACACAGCCAGAAAATGGTAGAGCTGAATTTAGAACTTATATCTCTCTACACTGAAGTCCAGCACCTGAAGCAGTGCAAGACCCAAATAAAGTATCCCATAAATACTCTCAGTGCTACTTAAATTCAGTACTAAATGCATTCTATATAGTTTTACTGCTTTACATATGGCTGCAGTAGATCCTGTACATAGACCTGGCTGCCACATAGCTATTGTGATTTTGTGGATTCTGCAGGCTATGCTCTAATGAATAATATACTTGTCTCTCAAACTTAATTTAAAATGTCACTCTTGAATTTTATCCTTTTAACATTATTCTTTGACTTGTAGAAAAGTTTAAATTACCCTGAGGAACATAAACCATAAAGTAGAATCTTTATGAAGACTATGTAGAAATTATGTTGGGGTTGGGGAGGCCATCATGAGCATCTTAACAAGCAAGAGAACTTACTTTGTATATAAATTCCATGCCTCGACCCCACACCCACCAAGGACCAATAGTAATGAACCCATAATGATAATAATACCCATAGTAATTATTGGTATTGCCATTGGCATTTTAATTAACATTAGTATTTCTCTAAGAATTGCTAGTGCACATTTTGTGAAAATTAAGAGTGCTTTGGGGACTCCATATCACTTGCTTTTTCAAAACTAAGAGACAAAGAAATATATAATGAGAAGTTGGCAAAAAAAAAAAAAAAAAAAAAAAAGAGGCTGGAGAAATTGGGGACTGCAAAGTAGTTTGAGTGGGAAAAGAAGAAGTGGGATCAATCTCTCCACCTTGGAACTAAGCTTCCTCACAGCTGGATCATTGTCTAGGACTAAACTAGATCCTACAAGAGAGGGGCTATGATTTACATGTTCCCCTTCACCACATAATAAAACGTTATAATGTAATGTGACAAAAATGAACATCAAATTGAAAAGTATAGGAAAAGAGAGATATCTGAAAGATATCTGAGGTACTGGTTTGGAGACTAGGCTGCTCATCAGTACTGCCTATGGGTCCAAATACCTGGCCTATTTTTCTCACACCTACACAAAGATTATTTTTATTTTACATTTCAAATGTAAATGTGGACTCTGTATTCACAGAGATTGAGAATTTCCAAAGGAATTTTAGTTGAAGACAAATGAGAGGAATGCTACAAATTTGGATCTATCAGATGATCATTTTACATGAGAAGTTCAACTGACACTGATGTGTCTTATTCTTCTGTATTTTTCAATTTTCCTTGATTTTAATGAAAAAATATATAGTACATTACATGATAGATCTGTCACAACTCATTGAACTTTATAGCAAATAGAGTGAATCTGGATATACGCAAATCTATAAAATATTTAGGAATTCAGTAGAAAACTCAAGATGGAATGCCATGTGTGAAAAAAATATTATCTATAAACGTAATGAAACAACCTCTTTGAATTGGGTGGGGATAAGCTGCTGACCTGAATATGTTTGGAAAGTGGAGTCGGTAAAACTAAAAGCAAAAAGTACTGCACATAAGCACTGTGCTCCAGTTGATGAAGTTGTATTGCATGGGGATATATAACATCAAAGGTGTCAAAATATTTAGGCCTTGGTGGTCTGAGAACATATTCTTCCTATTATTTTCACTCTCTTTACATGACACTTTCCTCTAAACAGTTTTGCATTCAAACACTGATCTTTAAAAAGCTGACATGAAGTAATATTTTTAGGCCAAATAGCACTTGGGCTGCTCCTAGGTCTTGGCTGTTGTAAATAACGTTGCAATGAACATAGGGATGCATATAGTCTTTCGAATTAGTGCTTTGGCTTTCTTTGGATAAATTCCCAGAAGTAGAATCCCTGGGTTGTAAGTCAGCTCTATTTTTTAAAATTATTTTTTCCACAGTGTCTGTAACAAGTTGCATTCCCACCCTAAGTGCACATGGGTTCCCTTTCTCCTCACCCTCGCAGCACTTGTTTGTTGATCTGTGTTGTACCATGGAAGCAGAATGTCTTCTCCTTCAGGAAACCTCAGTGTTGATCAAACAACTAACTTGTCACCATAGCCTGGCCACTTTGACACATGAATTTAACAAAAAAACTTGTATGCATATGTGCGTAACACATGGACACAGACTAAAGGGTGGTGAAGGCCTGTGGTGGGGTGTGGGGGCGGGCTAGAAGGGGTCAATGGGGGAAAAGAGAGGGACCTATGTAATATTTTTACCAATAAATATTTTTTAAAATTAATCATCACAACCATTTTCTAATAGAAACTTTCCATGCCAGAAAGCATTGGCCCAATCTATTTCCTTTGTTGGAATGATGGTAGAAGCACATTTTGTGAGAAAGTTTTTGTCAGTCTAAAACCCTGACCAATCCATGTTGGGCACAATAAAGACTAGTTAGAAATATATAACATTGGTCATTTGAAAATGTTTCTTTATATAGTCTAGTTTATGTGGCACAACAGTTGCATATACATACCATATGTATGGTATTTTATACTCAAATTAAGAAAATATGCTTTAAAACAGAGGCATTCTATGAGATATAAAAAGGTGTGTATCTATTGTACAACATTGTAGCAAAGCTCATAAAAATAACATTTAGCTTGCAGTGCTAGTGCATCTTAAATTATCCAAAGTTGTCCATGCACTGAAATTCATGAAGCTGTGACTGGGTACCTTTACTTAAGGAACATTTGAAAGAATTTTTATTGAATGTAAAACCATTTTTCTAGTATGAATGCATCAATGCATCATGGTTTAAGAAATATCACAGAGGTATGAAAAAGTTATTGCCGATTTTAAATATTTGGAGAGTGTTAACCTACAAAATGAAGGGACACAATGTAAGTTGAGTATTTGGACAGGGATATAATTATTCAGCAGTATTACTGGGAAAACCAAAGATAAATAAATTACATGCTCCTCTTTTGCACAACTCAAAAATTACTGATCAAATGTTAAAACTGTTTTTCCCCCAGAAAGAACAATGCTTGATTAAAAATCTACCATAAATATGGATTTCTCTTTGACCAGTGTCATTTATGACATATTCTATGCAAAATAATAAAGATCTTCATACCAAGAATAACACAAAGTGTACTGTTATTTATATTATTTTGAGAACTTTCTTATCTGGTATCTTACTTAAAATATACTTACAAGATAAAAATTTCTGCACAGTAGCTGAACAAAGCAGGAGATATATTTGCTAGTAACTCAGTTCAAAATGGCTCAAATGCATCTTGGAGGCAGCATTCATAAAGCCAGCCCAGTATGAGATGTCATTTATTTTATGCCTTAGAACGAGATCACTACACACTCAGTAATGTGCTTGCACCAGCTTTCTTCCTAATATGGGAGATACTTTGTAAGAAATACATAAGTCATGTCCTCCTTCTAGTATGTCTTGATTCTGCAAACTTTGCCTGTGTTGTAGAGAAATAAAAATGTTCAATTAACATAAAAAAATTCAACCTCACCAGAAATAGAATTCCAAAATAAGTGATGTATAAATGTCTTGCTTTTAAGATTTGTCAAGATTTCAATAGTTATAATTAATTAATGGGTAATTTCTTACACTGCTGGTAGGGTTGCATATTAGTAAAATATTTCCTTCCAGACTACTTAGTATGGAATGTTTAAAAAAAAATTACACTCAATTGTTGACTCAAAATTTTCACACATAGTAAGTTATCATGAAGACAGGATAAAATGGAAAAGAATAATCCATATATAAGGAGGTATGTCACTGTATTACTTGAAGTTGATGAAAATGGGGCAAAACTTAAATAGCTATTTATAAATATTAAATAAATAGGATGCAGCATTTTCATAACTATAATTGCAGGCATAAATTTGGTTATTTATATAGAGAAACATGAATATCATCCCATTTTGTAGAGACTAATTTAAACTTATTTATAAGCACATATGCATAAAATATTCATAGAATTTGTCACATCAACTATCAAAATATTGAGAGCATCATATACAGACAATGTGATTACACATAACTGAAAAGTTTGCTTAATTTATTCGATAATTTTTCATACGTGAGAATATTCTATGTTCATAATAAAATAACATTTGTGGACTTGTTAATTGAGTCACATACAAGCAGTCTCTGCATTAGGTTATAGACTGTAAATTTAAATTTAAGCAGCTTATATTTTATTGTTTTCTTGTGATAAAATGATGACTTTATTCAAGAGAGTAAACCAGTAGGCACTGTGGAACCAAGTTTAGATAACTGTGATATATAAAAGTATACATTATTCAGCTGACAAAATATGTTTTCACCTAACCCATGTTTTGTGCTTAATATTTTATTCCTATTTATTCCAATGAGACTGATTGTGGTGACAATAAAGAAGAATTCAGAAGCAGAAAAAGTGTAATCATAGTAGCAGAATTCTATTATTTCTACTAGTTTCTTGATACATAATTCCATGGGTTAAAAAATGAAAACAAAAAACACTGATACACTGTATTCTACAGTGGAATATCTTTCCAAGTACATCGTAAAAAAAAATACCAAACGTAAGGATGACAGAAAATAAAAAAAATGATTAGTAGTACCTATTACCAAAGATGGTTATGCAATTGAGATAAATGGCCTTGGTGAACTAATGGTTCTTTATTGCTCTTCCTCATCTTTTTAATTCTGGTAGGAAAAATGGCTGTGTAGTATTTGAGGGTTTAACTGTTCTGAATATTATAAAAAAAAAAAAAGAGAGAGAGAGACTGAAAATTAATTTAGCAGTGATTGATGTATAATCATTTTATTGCACATTCATTTTCAAGAATTTTTGGGTGGTTCTCCATAATGATATTGCTGGAAGGTTGAGAATTATTATGTTGATGATGGAGGTAGTGTGAGTTTGTCACCTTAGGACATATTTGATGGGTGTGTTTTTTCTATGCTTATAATGGATTTAAAGACCTATAGCAGGAAAGAGAAACCTAAGAAACTATGTAGGTCTCTGTATCAAATTTCTACTTCAATGAAAAAAAGACCCAATTTTATCTAATACTAGAGGCCCAGTGCACTAAATTTGTGCATGGGTGGGGGAGGGGGAGTGATGTGTGTCCCTCAGCCCAGCCAGCACCCTCTTCAATCTCGGACATCTCTCTCATAATCCATGACTGCTGGCTCCCAAATGTACGCCTGCCTGCCTGATTACTCCTAACCACTTCTACCTGCCAAACTGATCACCCCCTAACCACTCCCTTGCCAACCTGATTGATGCCTAACTGCTCCCTTGCCAGCCCAGTCACTTTTAACTATCCTCCTTGCCAGCCTGGTCAGCCCTAAATTTTCTCCCCTGCAGGCCTGGTCCCACCCAACTGCCCTCCCCTGCTGGTCATTTTGTTGTGGCCATCTTGTGTCCAGATGGAGGTGGCCATCTTGTGTCCAGATGGAGGTGGCCATCTTTGACCACTTGAGGATGGCCATCTTGTGTGTTGGAGTGATGGTCAATTTGTATATTACCCTTTTATTAGATAGGATTAGGCAGGAAAATAAAGTTTGGAAACTATTAGGACTCTATGCTCAGCCTTTAGTTGGTGGAGGCTCATGAATTTTATTGTAGTTGACAGTAGAAACATATACAGGGACAACAACATGACTATCCTCCAGGCACAGATAATCTGAACCATAGTGGTATCGATAACAATAAATTTCACACTCAAATTGATAATTTTCCTTTAACCTACAATTCACTCATAATTAAAACATCATAAAAATCTCCGAAGACTTTATTAAGTTCTGCAAGACTTTTATTACATCATTTTTACCTCCATGAGGTCATGGTTCTAAACTCATGTCATCAAAGCAGTGGTTTTCTGAGATAACCCTTTTCTGAGCTGCATGTTGCCTTCCTTCATCTGTATAACATCTTTCATTGAGTCACCACTCAAGGTTCCTTGGTGGAGTAAAGGAAGGAATGCCGGCCTTCAAATTACGATGCTTACTAGTAAAGTATCCTAATCCATGTTTCATTTCTCGTAAGTAAAACATGGGTTAGATGAAAACATATTTGTGTCAGCAGAGTAATGTATATCTTTGTACAGCATAATTATCTGAACTTGGTTTCACAGTGCTTATTGGTTTATTCTCTCTCTCTTTTTTTAAATATATTTTATTGATTTTTCACAGAGAGGAAGTGAGAGGGATAGAGAGTTAGAAACATCAATGAGAGAGAATCATTGATCAGCTCCCTCTTGCACACCCTCAAGTGGGGATGTGCCCACAACCAAGGTACATGCCCTCGACTGGAATCGAACCTGAGACCTTTCAGTCCGCAGGCCAATGCTCTATCCACTGAGCCAAACCGGTCCCGGCTGGTTTATTCTCCTGAATTAAGTTATCATTTTATCACAAGGAAACAATAAAATATAAGCTGCTTATATATAAATTTGAGCAAATTTATTAATTTTGCCTCGTCTCAGTTTCTCAAAAAAATAAAATAAAAGAGAGAATAAAAGTATATAATATATCATAATTATAAAAGCTTACTGAGATAGTTTAGTAATAAATTGATTCAACAAATACATATTGTAAAGCTACTATGAGCCAAACTATTAGTAGGCACTGGAGTACATATATGGACTAATCAGAGTGAGGTTGTGGACATATAGAAGAGAAATATTAAAGTAAATAAATAGTATGTCACACAAATATTGGTAAGCACTGTTAAGATTTTTTTTTTTTATTATTACAAAGAAGTATTACACAGCATACCACCATTAGGATAAAGAAAAGCTTGTATAAAGACATGACATTTAAACTAAAATCTGAACAATATTATGAGACTGTCAGGCAAAGACAGGGAGGTAAAGCTATCTGAGGAAGATCTGACATACATTAAACTCAGAAAAAAAACTTTAAAATTAGAAATAAATGAAAGCAATTAAGATGTCCTTCAATAGGTGAATGGATAAACTAATTGTAGTACTTCTATACAATGGACTATCATTCAGTGATAAGAAGAAATGAACTATCAAGCCATAAAAAGACATAATTAAATCTTGAATGCATATTGCTAAGTTAAAGAAGCTAGGCTGAAAAGGTTTCATCTAATATAATTCCAATAACATGATATTCTGGAAAAGACAAAACTATAGAGACAATAAAAAAACATCACTCAGTCCGGCCGGCATGGCTCAGTGATTGGGCATTGACCTATGAACCAGGAGGTCATGGTTCAATTCTTGGTCAGGGCACATGCTTGGGTTGCTGGCTCGATCCAGAGTGGGAGAGTGTGTGGGAGGCAGCCAATCAATGATTCTCTCTCATCATTGATGTTTCTATCTTTCTCTTTCTCTCCCTTTCTCTCTGAAATCAATAAAAATATGTTAAATACACACACACACACACACACACACACACACAAACAAAAACAAAAACAAAAAAAAAAACACTGCTTGCCAAGGATTTGTGGGAAAGGGACGAAGAGGGAATTGTTTAGGATGATAAAACTATCCTGTATGATAATATAATTGTAAATATATTACATGATATATTTGTCACAACTCATTGAACTTTATGGCAAATAGAGTGAATCTGGATATATGCAAATTTATAAAAATATTTAGGAATTTAGTAGAAAACAGGATAGAATGCAAATTGTGAAGAAAGAAAAAAACACACCAATAAATATAATGAAAGAACTTCTGAATTGGATGGGGGGAAAGCTGCTGACCTAAGCATATTTGAAAAGTAAAGACTGTAAAAGTAAAGGCAAAAAGTACTATACATAAGCATTGTGCTCCAGCTGATAAAGTTGTATTGCCCGGGGAAATAAATTAACAATTCTGATGTGTCTATACATACATCCTGGAAACAAGTAACTGGCAATGGTGGTGGGCAACTATGTTCCATTATTATACCAGGAATTTATGGATATAAAAGGGGAAAAGGCTGTAAAAATCCTATTGGTAATGAATTAGCATTGAAAACATCAAAACAAACTCATTTTTAGCTCAATGTAGGTACCTATGGCATGTGTGTGTGTGTGTGTGTGTGTGTGTGTGTGTACTAATCTATCTACCTAGATATGTAGATATACACATATATTTTCATGCTCTGTCAGCTGAAAGAACCTAGAAGTAATGACATCTCAGTTTTTGTTTCTAATAATATTCTATAATAAAAGAAACTAGGGCTCCTTGGAGAAATTGCTGAGTCTAGGACAGGAACACTAAATATGCAAGATGGACATGAAACATCTTGTAGTACAAAGAAGCAAAGTAATGCACAGAAAAACAAAACCACACAATAATGGGAAATAAGAACCAACAAAAAGAGCTACCTATAACCAAAGCTGGGGGAATCAAACCAACAGAATAGAATAGCACTGGATTAAAACCCAAAGTATAAAATAAATACCCATGAGTCCATATTAACAAAAGTGCATAATTAAATAAGTTAATAAATAAAAGAGTAGAAACAAATCTCCCAGCCAAAATAATTTTTAAAAAGTGAGAAAAATAAATTTATAGTGGAGAATGTTAACAAACACTACCTTAGACAGGTTATCAAGGTCAACATCAATAGCTACGAGTTATTTTGAACCTGAGTATCCTTCATATAAGGATAGTTTATCTCTTTGGTCTTTCTCCCCAAAACCCTAATCCCAAGTCTCATCATAAAAAAGGTCAGACAAATCCCAATAGAGGACCATTTTTGCAAAATACCTAATCAGTATTCTTCAAATTATCAAAGACATATTAATAAATAAGGTAAGTCTGAAAAACTGTCACAGCCATGAGGAGCCTAAGGAAATGTGATGACTAAATTGAATGCAGAATCCTGGATGGCATTTGGAGAATAGTGTCCAAGTATGAACTTTAGTTATTAATAATACATATATTTAGTTAATTAATTATAACAAGTATATCATATTAATATAAGATGTTAATAATAAGGGAAACTGGCTGTGGGTTTATAGGAACTTTAGAAGGGAGCTGGGGAAAAAGAGAGGGAGAGAGAGAGAGAGAGACAGAGAGAGAGAGAGACAGACAGAGAGAGACATTGAAGAAAGAGCACATCATAGATCAGCTGCCTCCAGCATGTCCCCTACTAGGGATGGAGCCCACAACCTGGGCATGTATCCTAGTCAGGAATCAAACACTGCAACATTCAGGTACACTGGATGGTGCCCAGCCAACTGAGCCACACTGGGCAGGGCCACTTCTCACTTTGTATATAAATGTCAAACTGTTCTAAAAACAAATGTTTATTTTAAAAAGTAAAGAAAAGACGCCTGGAACAGAGTAAGTAAAGGAGAAATATAATAATTTGATAAAACTGAAAACTAATTAGTGGTGTGATCTGAGTGATGGACTACAAAGCTTTGTAGTCTATCAAAAAATGTTTGGAACTTATTTTCAGTGCAATGGGAAGCAAGTAGTTTAAATCTGGTGTGACATGATCCAATTTTACTTTAAAATAATAATAAATCTCTAGCAGTTGTGCAGAAAAAAAAAATGAATTGGGGGATAAGACAAGGGTGTGAAAATTAAAATAGGGGTGGTAATGCTAAAAAATGTTTATGATAGTACAGAGAGATGTGATATTACCTGTGAAAATTTAGATGTAAATGTGTTAACTATATTTTGGATATAAAATGGGAAAACTTGGTTAAAAATTGAATGATGAGTTGAAGTAGAATGAATTGACAATAATGACATAGTTTTCTCGTATTCTGGTAGGGGAGTATTTACCGAAATAGATAGAAACACAGGAAAACATTTAGAATTTTGTTTTGAACATGATAAGTTTGGGAAGCAATGAGGTATCTAAGTACAGATATCAAACAGTCAATTGACATCAGAAGAAAAGTCAAAATAGGAAAGAAAAAAATGGTAATTAATGTATTACAAATGATATTCATAGACACAGAAATAGAATGAATCATCCAGGAAGACAGAATACAAAGCACAAAGGTGCAACAAGGAAGAATTCAAGCACTTGGGTAGAACAGTAGGAGTTAATGGGGGAAATAAAGAGGTATTGACAATTTGAAAACATAAGAATGTGTTTCAAGAAGGGTGAGTATTCAACTCTGTTGTATGCTGTTGAGTTCTAAAAATGAGAAGAGAAAATCTCCTGATGGATGCTAATATACAGTGGTCAATTTTGTGTCTTAAGAGCAATTTTGCTGGAATAATGTGACTAGGAATTATGCAATGAAGAGTGAATCATTGGTGAGGAGTCAATACAACAGATGTTAAAACATTTTTTTTTTTTTAGAAAGATCAAGTGTGATGTAGAACAAGAAATGAGACTATAACTGAGAGGAAAGATACATGAAACAAATGTGGGATATTTTCTGATAAATTAACTATTAGGATTTGAGGAGAATACTGGGTTCATTGAGAAAATGAGAGGTAGAATCTGGAACACATGTGAAGGTATTAGTATTTCATACAGAGGAGCACCCCTTCACAGTAAGGAAGTAGAAGAAAGTTAATGGAAGAAGACGATGAAGAGAACAATTCTTAATTGTTTTTGTGATAAGGGAATTCTTTCTTAATTGTTTCTAATTTTTTTTAATAAAACATGGAAATGTTAGCTGAATTTTAGTTTTGTGATTCAAGTATGCCATAGCTTTTTTTTTCTTCAAGTGCCTATACTAGATAAATCAAATGTTTTGCAATGTTAAGTACTCCTTTTAAGGAGGTGACCATGATGTCATAAAGCCAACAACATTCAGGCAGCTTTGTGCAGGAATAGAGAGTGCAATTGCTTTGTTGCACTTCAGGTTGAGATAAAGAGGTGGGTAAATCAATAAAATTCTGAATATGAGTATGTGTTATAAAAATGTTAGCTGGATGGAAAGGGAAGTGGTTTTAAATACTGCATAAAAATTAAGAAGTAGTTTGACAGTCTGTTTGATGCTTCTTTGTCTCTGTATCTATTTTTTTCATCAGTTTATGATGTTTCTTATAAAAGGACTTATATGTATGCATATAAAGATAACCAATGGACATAGACACGGGGGGGAGGGGAGGGGAAGGGTGGACATGTGCCAGGGGTTATGGGAGGCTGGGGGTAGGTCAATGGGGGGGAAAGGAGATATATGTACTAATATTTGATACCTTAAACAAACAAACAAAAAGAAAGAGATAGTAATTGAGAGCATATTGAATTAGTAGGGATAATTACTGCTGATTGTCACAACAAACAATCCTTCAAATTCCCATTAACTAGGATAAAAAAAAGATAATCTCTAAAAAAAAGTTTGAAATGTATTAATGAGAATATTATTCCTCCTAGTGACTGGTTGGTTTAGATTGCTTCCATTTTCTGATTCTGTCATCTCAAAGCATGGCTTCCAGAGTTATTTAAGCATGGCTTCCAGAGTTATTTAAGCAGAAACAAGAAACAGAAGATGCACAGTCTGTCTTTACTGCCTATACTTTAACCACGGTTAACCACATGAACTAAATTTGCTCCAAAGGAGTTTGTTTGGGCAATGCTTGACAAACACTTTGCCACAAAGGCCAAATGTTGCTTCCAATGTCAACCTAAATTAGATATGCTCAGAATATAATAAGGTATATCACTTTATATTTCTTTTTCCTTTTCTATCTAGTCTGCAAATTTGATCAACCAAGTGATTATATTGTGAATTTTTCTATATTTTTCATAACAATTATTGAATATTTCTGGACATATGATCTAATTCCTTCTAGTAATCATAGTTTATATTTACCAGGCCTCTTTTGAATTAAAAGCCCTTTCAATGACTAAAGTAATTACATAAAGAAAATGTCAATATGGTTATTTAAAGTCTATCTGACTAACTAAAGCTATTTGTTCTTTTCTTTCTCCCTTGTCTCCTGACCCTCAATTTATATACACATACTTAGAGAAACAAGCCTTAAATTTTGAGTATATTTGTTATAGGAAATGAGGTATTGATGCAGTTGATTGAGATATTTTACTCCAAAATGAAATTACTCAAATAAGTTTCTCAAACTCTTTACTCACTTGATTCATATCTATACACATAGTTATACACATGCACACAAATATTTCTGCATTATATTGAGTCGGCAACTAAGTAATTGCGGGTTTCACACATATATGGCTTCAGTTGAATTTTTAGGTTTGCAGACGTAGTACAAATGTAAAACACATTTTGTTATTTGATAGTTGGCTATTCAGCTGTTAATCAGTAAAAAAAGTTTTTTGATCTGTTCTGTAGTTTTCGTTTGGCTTTCGTTGAAAAATGTTAGTGACCATGCAGGATGAGGTGACTCTTCCATAGACTGATAGACCTAGATGTCTTCCACCACCTCTTTACTCCAAGAAATTGACTACAGATGCATGGCATTTCTACTGGGTTTATTAGCCTGAAGTATCAATTTAACTGAATAATGGGTGATTGACACTTTCTCTGATTTAGTGTCAGCACAACATGTATCCAAAGCTCCCCTCAATCTGTCTGAACTTTTGAAGGCTATATGTTGAAGGTTCACTTTGAGCTTCATTCCTCTGGAATTCATGCAGCTTCAATTAAATGTCTGTCCATGTAAAGCCAACCAAACCCAGGGATGCTGATTGCTAAGGAGAAGAGAAAGGATCCATAAAGAGGTTCTCGGGTACCCCTGCCTCAGCAGTCATTCCTCTGTTTCTATGGAAACATTCACCAGACAGACACATGTTGTGCTGTGCAAGTGGATGAGAAGGCATGTGCTTTCCATCACCACGTCTCCTAGAGTGCAACCAGTTCTCAAAATGAACATTGGTGAACACAGTTCTTTATTCTGACAGGTAAATTGTTCAGGAGAATGTGAGTTATATTCAGAAATCATGTGATACTGCTCATTTCTGGTTTCCTCTTTCAGGATTAAAACATTTCCTTCAGAATGACCTATAGAAGATTGGGGAAATGGGGAAGGAAAAGAACTCACATTTATAAAGTGCCTATTATGAACTGGACACTTTACACACATATTTTAAACATATCCCCAGGAGTAAATAGGGATTCAGAATTTACATAATTTGCTAAAACCTAGACTAAAATCAGTCCATGTCTGATTGTAAAGTCCAGTGTGTTCTTTGTGTCCCTAGTAGAAATGAAGGCCTCTGATAAGTAAGCTGGCAGACCCTGAGGAAAGGACATGAGTCCAGGTACCAAAATGCTGAAACAATGAAAAAGAATAAGAAACGTGGCAGAGAGGGTGGTGCAGTGGGTTGAGAATGGGCTTGGAAGAGATCTAGGAACTTGTCCACTCTAGAGGGTATTAGTACTGAAGCTCAAAAGTTGGTAGCTGGTATAGAATCAAGATGATTTGGTATTAAGAATTGGTATGTGCCGAAACCGGTTTTGCTCAGTGGATAGAGCATCATTCTGCAGACTGAAAGGTCCCAGGTTCGATTCTGGTCAAGGGCATGTACCTTGGTTGTGGGCACATTCCCAGTGGGGAGTGTGCAAGAGGCAGCTGATCAATGATTCTCTCTCATCCTCATCGATGTTTCTAACTCTCTATCCCTCTCTCTTCCTCTCTGTAAAAAATCAATAAAATATATTTAAAAAAAAGAATCAGTATGAGATTTTGAAATTGATTTTATATAGATCAAGAATGATTCAGTCCTTTGCTGCCAATCATCACTCAGTCTAGGAATAATAGAGGAATATCAATTTATAACGTACCATTTAATTAATAGTATCTACTGTTCATGTTAGGCAAATAAGCTTAGGAAAAAAGACTGAGTGACATCTGGCCTCAGCATGAAGCCTATATAATGTTTCTTTTCTTTTTTTTTCTTCTTTTTTTAAAATATGTTTTTATTTATTTATTTATTTCATAGAGGAAGGGAGAGGAAGAGGGAAATAGAAATATCAATGATGATTGTGAATCATGGATCAGTTGCCTGTTGCACACTTTTTACTGGGCATCAAGCACAAAATCCAGTCACGTGCCCTGAGCAGGAATTGAACCATGAACTCCTGGTTCATGGGTTAATGCTCAACCACTGAGCCACACTGGCAGGGCTAGGTAAGGTTTCTTATACCAAATCTATACAGATTTGGCACAATGTCCAAATTCTCTAGGAGGAAAATGTGGTGATTGGGTAAGTCATAGCAGCCATTCCTTGTTTTAGCTGCCTCTTTGAATAATGCACAAGGGCGACTTGCCACATTGCATTCTTGCAATTTCTGAGGTTCTCACAGGCAGTCAGCACACCCTATCTGATTGCCTGGTTTTCTGATGGCCCTGGAAGAAAGATATCTGGGCCTCTTCTGTGCTTCTCTCAACTGCCTTCACAGTGACTGCTCCAAGGAAATGCTCAGCACTGTTTGGGACAATGATTAGGGCATAATTACTACTATTGCCTCAAGCTTCTATGTCTGAACAGCATAAAATCTGCTTCTAATATCTGTGTATATTCTTTCTCTATATGTGTGGGTTTGTCTTTTCCTCTACCCTCGTCCTCTCTTCTCAGCAAATTTCCAAATGTCTATCCTCATTTATCACATATTCACGAGCTATTTAGCTGTCTTTTTAGGTCGATTATAAATTCCTTGAAGCTAAATACTTTGTCTCATTCACATTTTTATTCCCAGTGTCTATCAAAGCACATGCTATATCATAGATTTTTTTTAATTATTTGTGAATTAAGTTGTACCATCTATGTCATTGGATTCTCTATTGCTCAGTGGATCCACATGAGAAACTCTAACCTTTATTCACATACAACTTTATATATATATATATATATATATATATATATATATATATATATATATATATTTGTCCTTTAGATCTCTTGTTATTTCACCCATTTTTTTTATGGCAAAGGTTTAAGTTCATCATGTTGATGGTCTTCTTTTCAGTATTCCTCTAAAAATTTGGCACCCTCATGAAGAATGATATAGCTGCTAGGAATGTACCACCAGTCACTTTCTCTTTCCCATAAATGTGTTCAACTCTAGTTCTAGTTTATGGGCAGCCATTTCTCATAGGCAGGTGGAAAATTGGGAAAACTTGGTGAGGAGTGTCCTATTTCTTTCACTTCATCTCTATTGAAGCATTTCTTATAAACTTCAAATTTCTTCTTCCTTAAGATATCTTTATGTTTTGGTAACCGGTATCCTCCCTTTATGCCAGTTTTCAGTGTGTTAGTTTTAACAAGAACCTTTCACTTTTAAATACTGATGTGCATGAATTTTGTCAAGTGTAGATAATGGCTAGAATTTCTCCTGGTTAGATTACCCAAGGCAAGCAAGACAGAAAGCAATTTTCACTTAAGAAGTAGAGCTCAAACTAATCAATTTTGCACTTAATTTTCCTATCATCTTTCCCTAAAACAGTGTTCAGCAAACTGTGGCTCATGGGCCACATGTGTTTCTTTGGCCCCTTGAGTGTGTCTCTTCCACAAAATAAGTGTGTGCGCACATGTACAGTGCAATTGAAACTTCGTGGCCCATGCACAGATGTCAGTTTTCAGCCTGGGGGAGTCTATTTTGAAGAAGTGGACTAAGAACACTCAAGAGGCCAAAGAGCCACATGTGGTTCGCGAGCCACGGTTTGCCGACCACTGCCCTAAAATATTTCTCTAGCCTACATCCAAATAGCTCACCATCAATGTGTTCCATACTGTAGCCAAAAGTGCTTTCCCTGTTCTTCCAAACATGGATGCTTACTTCTGTTTTATATGCTCATCATCATTCTCTCTATAGTAAACCTAAATATGCTTGATAAAATACTAACCATTAAGTATTTTTTTTGTTTTGCCTATTCTCACTTTTTGATGCCTCAAAAAGACACGAAATACATTATATAAAATATATTATATATTTACATTTATGTATATAATAAATCACATACATAATATATATGTATATCATTGCCTGATATCTTTCCCTCTCTGTCTTTGTCTCTCTCTCTCTTTGTCTATCTCTCTACCTCCATATTCTCAGGAATGTTCCTATCTATACTGAAAATTTATGGTAACAAAAATCTCTTTTATATTCCTGCAAATCTGTGTTAGTTATTTAATATTGCATCACAAAATGCCCTAATTGTAGCAACTTAAAACAAAAACATTTATAATGCAGTTTCGGTGGGACAGGCCTCTGAGTTGTTGCTTAGTTGGGTCCTTTTTTCAGAGTTTCTCACAAGAGTTCATTCCAAATGCCTGTTGGAGATAAGTAACTTTAACATTCAATTAGGTAAGTACCTGCTTCCAAGAATATATGTTGTTAACAGA
The DNA here is from genome assembly GCF_014108245.1 of Pipistrellus kuhlii. Lineage (NCBI taxonomy): Eukaryota > Metazoa > Chordata > Mammalia > Chiroptera > Vespertilionidae > Pipistrellus > Pipistrellus kuhlii. The sequence continues at coordinate 44,097,603 of NW_023425438.1, read as the reverse complement.
ATTTAGTTTATCAAGAGCTATAGGACTAGAAAGTCTTCCCTCAGTTCTATGTGGTCCACTGCAACATAGCAGCTTGCTTAGCAAAGAATAGACCAAGAAAAATGAAGAGAAAAGTGGTAGTAAGAGTCACTATTGTTTTGTAACCTAATCATGGGAGTGACAATTCTTCACCTTTACCACACAGAGCAACAGAACTAAAAACCAGGAGATGGTGATCTTCATGGGGACATCTTAGAAGTCAGCCTACTACAATGATTTTAGGTAGGATCCTGGACCTAGTTAACTTAATGATATTAAATATATACTTCCTATAAACTGGATTAGTATACTTTTCAAACAAATCTATTAGTGGATGATAATATAAAATGTGAAACATTCAAGGTTATCTTTATTTTTATTTTTTTAAAAGATCCTTACAGACAGCATAGCCTTAAATTTTAAAGATGGAGTGTTACAAACTTGTTTCATACTAATTTTTTCTCATATTTGTTTCTTTCAAAAGCTCAACCTCTGCATCATCTTATCCTTGTTGATTCCCAATCATGTCTATCCCTGAGCTAAAACAAGGGAATAGTAAGAGTTTGTTGTGTATTCTTTCTTGACCTTTATTTGTTGCAGCTATCAATTCAGATTACTCCTTAACCAGTTCAATTTCTACTGCTTCATTTGCCTTAATGAATATTGTTAAAATGGTATTAAAAATCAAATTAAATTGGAATTCAGTGATAATAACAATACAGTATAGCACTTTCCCATTAAGGTTTCTCACACTAATATGAACTCCTGCATCTTTCAATTTACATACAATTGCTTCTTGTGCTAACTTAAAATAGAACTTGTTATAGGCATTATAAGATGTTTGGTTATTCTGTATCTGAATATCTTTAAAGTCATAAAATGATGCCCAAATTGTGACCTACTTGGATTTTGCATCCCCAATTGCTCACATTCTTATTACTAAAGCAACTTAACCATTATTCTAAGGTTTACTTCTATTTCGTCCCAAATTCTTGAGCTCAAGAGAGTACTTAAGAAGTATTCTAAGTTGAATGGAGTAAATGTAGGTATTTAGTATTGAATATTATAGCCTAGTATCTCAGTCCTTACTGACTGGGTTCTGTTATAATTTCTGAGTTTGCTACACTTGTTTTAGGGGTCTCTCCTATAGAGAGAATTCTTGCATTGTACTTATTCATTTGAACTTCTATCCAATGAATCTCTACTTTGGACTCAGTCATTTGAGCTTCTACTCTCTGAGATAAACTCGTTCAATGGATGAATTTTTTTCCGTAGAATCCCAGTGCCCCAATGCTTAACTTTCCAACATCAATTTCCCTCTCACCTTTAAAAAAATTTAAATTCTTTATTGTTTAAAGTATTACATGAATCTCCTTTCCTCTCCTCACCCCCCATTGATCTCTCTCTAGCCACTCTGACTCCCAGCGCATGACCTCACCCACTTAACTGTTTGTGTCCATTGGTTATGTTTGCATACAACTCCTTTGGTTAATCTCTTACCACCATCATTGTTGCCTTCCCTCATAGGTTGGATACTCTGTTCAATGCTTCTATGACTCTGGTTCTATTTTTGTTCATCAGTTTATATTATTCATTATATTCCACAAGTGAGTGAGATCATGTGATATTTTTCTGTCTCCGACTGGCTTATTTTGCTTAGCATAATTTCTTTAGGTCAATCCATGCTGTTGCAAATGCTAAGAGTTCCTTCTTTTTTATAGCAGCATAATATTCCACAGTTTTCTAATCCACTCATCTGTTGATGGGCACTTAGGCTGCTTCTAAATCTTAGCTATTGTAAATTGTGCTTCTATGAATATAGGGGTGCATATTTTCTTTCTGATTGGTGTTTCTGATTTCTTGAGATATATTTATAGAGGTGGAATTACTGGGTCAAATGGGAGTTCTCTTTTTCACTTTTTGAGGAAACCCCATACTGTTTTCCACAGTGACTGCACCAGTCTGCATTCCCACCAGCAGTGCAAGAGGGTTCTTTTTTCTCTGGATCCTCGCCAGCATTTGTCCTTTGTTGATTTGGTTATGATAGCCATTCTAACAGGTGTGAGACGGTAGCTCATTATCATTTTTATTTGCATCTCTCAGATGTTTAGTGACTTTGAGCATGTTTTTATATATCTCTTGGCCTTCTGTATGTCCCCTTTTGAAAAGTGTCTATTTAGGTTCATTGCCCATTTTTTTTATTAGATTGTTTATCTTCCTTTTGTTAAGTTCCACACTATCTAAAGCAACCTATAGATTCAATGCAATTCCCATTAAAATACCAACGGCATATTTTAAAGACCTAGAGCAAACTCTCCAGAAATTCATCTGAAAAAAAAAAAATCTCGAATAGATGCAGCTAACCTGAGAAAGAACAAAGTTGGAGGGATCACAATACAAGATATCAAGCTATACTGCAAAGCTACTGTTCTCAGAACTGCCTGGTACTGGCAGAAGAATGGACACATAGACCAATGGAATAGAACAGAGTACCAATAAATTGACCCAAGCTATTATGCTCAATTGATACTTGACAAAAGAAGCAAGAGCATACAATGGAGTGAAGACAGTCTCTTAAAAAATAGTTTTGGGGAAATTGGACAGATACATGCAAAAAAAAAAAAAATGGAAACTAGACCATCAACTTACACCATACACAAAAATAAGCTCAAAATGGGTAAAGAACTTAAATGTAAGATGGGAAATGATAAAAATCTTAGAATAATCCATAGGCAGCAAAATAGCAAACATATATCATAGCAATGTCTTTACTGGTATTGCTCCTAGGACAATGGAAACTAAGGATAAATTAGACAAATGAGGCTACATCAAAATAAAAGCTTCTGCACAGCAAAAGAAACCATCCCTCTCACTTTTAAGTATCTTTTTTACTAGAAAATCCCCTCTCTCTCTCTCTCTCTCTCTCTCTCTCTCTCTCTCTCTCTCTTGCTAGATTTATTTTTGTATCTTTGATGATATTTTTATTTATAACTTGGAAAGTTTATAGATCAACTAGGGGCCCGGTGCATGAATTTGTGCAGCTTGAAAGGAATTGTGGGCTGCAAGGCTGCAGTGGGCTCAGGAGTAGGTCTCAGCCTATCCGCCATGACCCCACCCAGCCCCTCCCACCGTGGACCCAGGTCCCCTGTCTGCCAGCAGCCCTGCTCCCACCTCTGGCCTCATTGCCAGCCCCACTTGCACCCACTGAAAGCATGGAGCAATTGGGGTTGGCAACAGCAGCGGGTGCAAGCAGTGGCTGCTTCCCCAGTCACCCCTCTGAAGCAAAGAGACGTGGAGAAACCCTCAGGGGCGATCTGGCCTGGCAGTCACCACTCACACCTGAGTGATCAGGACTAGTACCAGGCATGAGCAGTGGGTTTGAGTGGCAGCTCTGTCACTGCTGCAGGTGTGAGCAGGGCTATCACCGGCAGGAGGTGCAAGTGGTAGTCCCTATCGCCCCTCAGGAGCAGGGGGAGGTAGAGAACCCCTGAGGGGCGATAGGGCCGGTAGCTGCCACTGGCACCTTTTGATGGCGCCTAAAAATTGGGGCTGGAGCCGTGTGCCTGCAGTGTGTGTGAGTGGTGGCTATGGCTTTAGCAGCAGTTGGGAGTGGGGCCATGCCAGCAGCAGGTGCAAGTTCCAGGTGGGACCATGGCATGCAGGAGCAAAGAATGTTCAATAATCACCAGAGGCTCACCCAATGACAGTGACCAGCACCTTGCCTTGGTCTGGAGCCCCCGCTCACCTGATTCACCATCATGCCCTGGCCAATGCCTGGAAGGTTATGTGCAGGCACCCCCTGGTGCTCAGTGAACATTATAGTAACTGGTTTGGTTGTTCAGTTGTTTGGTTATTCAGTTGTCCCGCAGTTTGGTCTATTTGCATATTAGGTTTATATCTATCTATCTATCTATCTATCTATCTATCTATCTATCTATATATATATATATATGGATTATCTTAAAATATAATATTTTCCCTCAATGCAATAGAACATTTTTGTTTTCAATTTCAGGTCTCTGATTTTAAGATATGCCATCATTTCAAGTTCTACATTTTATTTTCAGCCTTTGCCTGATCAAGCTTTACCTTAGCAGCCAACAATAAAAACCTGCTCTCTAAGGCTCAGTCCTTCATCCTAAAACAATGAGAACCCAGTTTAGCATTATATTGAGAAATTTCCTTCCTTTAGTGGGTGGAGTCAGGTCTTATTTTGCATACTGAAGCCTAGTTTTCAGACTGTCTGAATTTGTTTAATTTTTATATTAGTCTACGTCCACATGTATAGTGGTTGCTGACATCAGTTCAGTGACTTGAGAAAAACAGGGCTGAAGTCTGAGGGAGTTTCTTGGATTTTTTTATGATCATTACATCAAGATGTTTGTTCCTACTTTAGTCATCACAGGAAGGAGAAAATGCTAGATTGCAGAAGAATTTGCCCAATGTCCATATTTCTATTTCTTCTTAATTAAAAGAACTCTGATTTTGCTGGGGACAGTGCTGTGCCTGACCTAAAAATAAACAGAAAAGCAAACAAATAAACAGAAAAATAAACAAAAATAATTATAAATAAAAATCCCATGTTTATATTTCCTAGACCCTTGTAATTGTATTTTGTGATGTAACATAATTTGATGAATGAGACATGAGTTGCATAATATTTTTTTTGGAAACATTTTAGAACAAGCACTGATTTAATTAACCCAAATTATCTTGTTTTCCCTTCTTCCTTTCTGCCAGAATCATTGATAAAAATTTGAATTGCAGCCAAAGCTGACATTCAGCTGTTATATCCTGATGATCAGATGTGCTGGTTGTTTATGTCCAGGAACTATTTTGATTGACCAGTTACCCATTCTGATCCCCCCCCCCCCAAGTTCATGCCATACTAGTAGTTGTGAATATTGAGTACCACTGCTGAATTCTGCCGCATCTCTTGTATACAATGACCAAAAGGAGTTCCATTGAAATTGCAGCACTTCAGCTCTTATACTGTTGAGCCATTAAACCAATCCTGTATTGTTTACTATCCATATTCTGTTTTCTGGTTAAGATGAACCTCTTAACCTGTTTAAGTCTGTGTTTGCAAGTTTCCATTACATAAAGCTGAAAGCAAATGCTGGCTAATAGAGATAATTAGTTGAACATTAACTTATATTGATAGTTTCTTTACCGACTTTTTTGGGTATGCATAATCCACTTAAAATGCCTGTTACCTGGAGTGCTTGCATTCAAAATATCCTTTGGGCTTAAAGTCTGACCCCGAATCTTAGCCTAGCCAGCCATGAAACCCTAATCCCACTGTCAAATTCTTGAGAAATGTTCCCATTGATCTCTGCATTTTACCTAAATTTCTTGTAGTCACAAGCAAGTTCCCTCATCAATATAAATATTTGACTTTGCTGTTTTTTGGGTGTAAATTTTTATTCCTGTTCTGGGGTATCTTCCATTACATGTCTACTATTTGCTGGTTTAGCTACTTTGGACACTTAAAGTAAATTATATCTTACTAGTTTGCTAACTGACCACCAAGCTTTGAAATTTTCAGGTGTGAGCTATAGTTAGCACACCTAGAGATAGAAAGCATGGCTTTCCATGAATAAAGCAACCATTCAACAAACTAGCATCTATTCACATTGAAACAGTTTTTATAATAAAAGACTGGTAACTAAGCCTTTAAAATAGGATATGCTTATTTAATAGGAACCATAAGTGGTGTACAATATCTCTCCATTTTAATTTTCTAATTTTCTAACATAAGTGGATGAAATAAGGCAGACTTTTTCTATCTTTTTTTAAATATATATATATATATATATATATATATATATATATATATTTTTTTTTTTTTTTTTTTTTACTGAGAGGAAAAGAGAGAGATAGAAATATCAATGGGAGAGAGTCATCAATCAGCTGCCTCTTGCACGCACCCTACTGGGGATGTGCCTGCAACCAAGGTACATGCCCTTGACCAGAATCGAACCCAGGATCCTTCAGTCTGCAGGCTGACACTCTATCCACAGAGCCAAACTGGTTTCAGCAAATTTTTATATCTTAACTAGTGACCCAATGTGTGAAATTGTGTGAAACTCAGACCCATGGAAAATCGCAGGAGACCCTAGACCCCAGGCCATGCCACACCATGCATATAGTCCTGCCCACCCACGCACACTCACCATGCCCACAGTCTCCTGGTGACCAGTCTTTGGTCGTTATGGCATTAGGGCCACTGGGTTTTTATAATATAGATTCAAATAAGATGTATTTGCAAATAATATGGCAGGTATTTAGCAAATTATTAATGACTAGAGGCCTGGTGCACAAAATTCGTGCATGGGGCCGGGGAGATGTCCCTCAGCCCAGCTTGCACCCTCTCGAATCTGGGACCTCTCAAGGAATGTCTCACTGATCATTTAGGTCCAATCACACCAGGATTGGGCCTAAACAGGCAGTTTGATATCTCTCTCACAATCAAGGATTGCTGGCTCCCAACTACTCGCCTGCCTGCCTTCCTGACTGCCCCTAACTGCTTCTGCCTGCCAGCCTGATCACCCCTAACCACTCCCATGTCACCCTGATTATTGTCTAACTGCTCCCCTGCCAGCCTGTTTGTCCCCAACTTCTCTCCTCTACTGGCCTGGTCACCCCTAACTGCCCGCTCCTACAGGGTTGATCGCCTTCAGCAGCAATCCCTTGTAGGCCTGGTCCCTCCCAACTGCTTTCTCCTGCTGGGCATCTTGTGTCCACATGGGGGCAGGATCTTTGACCACATAAGGGCAGCTATCTTGATCTTGTGTGTTGGAGTGATGGTCAATCTGCATATTACTCCTTTATTAGATAGAATAGAGGCCTGGTGCATGGGTGGGGGGCAGCTGGTTTTCTCTGAAGGGTGTCCTGGATCAGGGTGGGGTTCCCTTGGAGCATGGGGCAGTCTGGGTGAGGGGAGTATGGTGATTTGCAGATCAGTCACACCCTCTTGTGACCCTAGAGGTGGCCCTGGTATCTGGAATTTATTTATCTTCTACAATTGAAACTTTGTAGCCTGGAGCCTAGCCAAGCCTCCAATCCGTGACTGCCACCATTTCTATAATTGAAACTTTGTATCCTTGAGTGGAGGCCTGTGCCCTCCAGAGTGTGTGAGAAACTTGGCTTCCTCCGTTGCCAGGGAAACCCAAGCCTTCCTTCTGGTAGCCATGGTGGTTGGGTTTATTTGCATACTCACTGTGATTGGCTGGTGGGCTTGTGGTGGTTAATTTACACATTACTCTTTTGTTAGGTAGGGTAATCTCTTACACATGAAAATAATTTTCACATATTTGAATAAATAGTTAATACTACTTATTTTGTGCCAGAACCCTGTTTCAAAATATGGTGTTGCCATGACGCTAACTGTGGAGTACATAACAGCGCATCCTCTTCAAAGTGGAAGGTTTTATCATTAGCACTGATTCTCCAAAGCCCCAAATCTGAGTTACCTTCCTTTAAAAGTGTCTTCCTATTAATTGTAGCCACCAAATCCAGTGGTTTTTAGACAATATTTCTCCAAATATCATTGTCATTATGCCCCCCCTGCTCCCACCTTTATTTTGATCCTTATCACATGAACTATAAGAAAATGACCCGTAAATATTTCTCTTTCTTCAAGTCTCTTCTTCCTTCAGGTTATTCTTCACTGAATTGTATGATTTATTTTACTTAAATACAAAACTAACCCTTTTATCCATCACTTAAAGTACTTAATGGGACATTTCACTACCAAAGATAGCCTGCGCACTTTACATTATCTTAATAAATTCTTCCTTCATGTCATCTCTTTATTTGCTTCTCCAATGCTTCCTTCCAACTTTAAGTTTAAATCTGAGCCATTTCTTAATATGTGCAACTTTCCAAAGACAACATGCTGCCTTTTGTTTTTTTCTCTTTTCTCTCTGCCTTCTTGGGCTCCGCTTCCTCCTCCTACTCATGTGTTCTTTTAATGTGGCTCCATCCCCTGGGAAAGTCAGTACTTGTCTTTTTCTTTTGGTAGAAGATGTCTCTTTCCAAAACTAAGCTCAAAGTTGGCTCTTTTCTTCTCTCCAAGATTTCTCTGATTTATTTAGGAGAAATAAATTGTCTTCCCTTAGAGTGGGAAATGTGTTTTACACATATGTTATAACATACATCACTGTGGATTATATGTTGATGTTGATTTTTAATCTAGTCCCCTTTTTCCTTCTGCTGCTTGAACCACCTCTACAAGAATGGCACTTAACTAAATGCCTGGTACATGGCTGGACTGTCTCATCAATACTGAATAAATGTATGGAATGATATTAAGGAGAAAGGAAAGACTAAAGAGGAGGAAAAAATTGCAAAAACCTCTTTTATCAGTGAATGCTTTAAACAGAGTAGCTCGCCAAATCAGCAAACCAAGGTTATGTAAATAGAGCTACAGTCAAACTTTTTTTACTCAAGAAATTATTCTATTATCACACAAACTGTTTTTTATTTTGGGTTATCAATATAGTTGAAATCTAAAAGAAGCTCCACAGTGGTTTTAATACATCTCTAGGTGGCATAGCAGCATTTTAAATATTCTTTCATTTTGTATTAAGTTAAAAAAAAAAAGTGCTAGTCTGCATGGCTCAGGGGTTGATGTTGAGTTATGAACCAGGAGGTTAGTGTTCAATTCCTGGTCAGGGCACATACCTGGGCTCAAGCCCTAGAGTGGGATGTATAGGAGGCAGCCAATCAATGATTCTCTCTAATCATTTATGTTTCTTTCTCTCTCTGTCTGTCTCTCTCTCTCTCTGTTTCTCTCTCTCTCTCTCTCTCTCTCTCTCTCTCTCTCTCTCTCTCTCTCTCTCTCTCTCCCCCTCTTCCTTCCTCTCTGAAATCAATAAAAATATATATTTTTAAAAACGCAAGGTGCAGAATAGAAAGCACAATGTGCTATTATTTATATAAAGAAAAACAATATGTATGTCAATGTGTAAATGTGAGCGTCTTCATTTGAATATGCACAGAACAGGTTTGAACAGTGGTTACCTTTGATGGGAATACTATGTGTCACAGGACAGGATTAGGAGGCTAATTTATTTTTCACAATTTGCATAAAATACTCTTCTCTAATTTATTAATTTTATTCCATATAAAGACGTACATAGTGAAATATTTACTGTACAAATGTTTGTGACATAGTCAGCAAAATTATGCTGAAAAGAGAAAACATTAAATGATTTTAGATTTTTATGAGCAGAATCACCCAGGGTATACATTGCGCACCAAGAATTTTAGTCTCATTTAGGTCTAATTTTTACAGGATCATTGGACCTCCTAAACAGACCAGTAGATCTGCTTTGCTAATTTTTCCTTCTGAAAATAAATTAAATTCCACTGACTTAACAAATTATTTTATTATAATACTATGTACATATACTTCAAGCATTCATCTCTAAGAAAAGTAAAGCAGAGTATGCTGGTTCCTTTAATCTGCACAGACAGCTTTCACGGATTAGAAATGGTGGAAAATGTCGAAGAGAAGCCAGATAATCCTGACAGAAGATGAAAAAAACAAAGGGGGGAAAAAAAGAAAAAACTCTGTGTTAACTCTGTGTTAACATCAGTGGAAGATTATTCCCAACAGACTCATATCTCAACATGAACTCCAAAGTTAACTTTTGAGATGATTTATAAAACAGAGGTAGGTTTAGCTATCCAAAGCACATCTATTGAGAATACTATTTCCTACCCTTTCTTCACATCCTTGTGCTTAAATGGGAGTCTATCCTCCTCAGGAGTACAATATGGGACTGAACTGCTGGTCCTTTGGATGGAGTTATCACTTAGCTGGTGAACTCGCTCTTGACAGAGGTCTGCTGTCAGCTATGAATCTCCATTTACTTCAGGGAAACTGTAGTTCTTGAAGTACTAGACACTACAGCTGAACTGACATTACAGTCAATTTCTTTCACTATTCTTTTTTCTTTTTTCTTTTTTTCTTTTTTTAATTTCTTTCACTATTGACAAGAAATCTTTAGCAATAAGAATAAAAGAAAGAAAACTTCCCTAGTCATAATGATTGCAGCTTAGATTAAGTATAATACTGGAATCATTAGAGGATGCTAAGTAGATGGACTTCTTACCATACCCTTCTAAAAACAATAAAGTCACTGACACCTCTTTGGCGAAACTTTTCTGTGTTCCTGACCCTTTTCCTTGGAGAATGGATTCCTCCATACATCAGGCTATAAACGTATTCTCCATTGTGCCTCAGACAAGCTCTGAATCCCAGCTATGGCATGATTTCTCTAGCAAAAACCGATCTCTAAATACAGCCACAAACTGAACATATAATGTGGCCATAGGTTAGTATAAAGCCTTCTTGTATATGATAACTCTGGTCAAAGACTGAATATACAGTAATGCCTCCAAAACTACATTCACACACTGCTAAACACATCACTAAAAGACCCAAGCTTGTTACAAAGTAGATATTATCCAATAACTTTAGAAAATGTTTCATTAAATGAACAATTTTAAGATATTTAAAACATTATATCTTGCTTCTCTATGAAATTGAAACTGTAAATAAACTATGAGCTATAGTGTCTATGAGCACCTACTTATCTTGAAACAGTTTTATATTCACCACTGCCTTCTTGAAACCTCATAGCAATCTTGGACACAAGTGGGTTCTCCAGAAGTAATTCTGAGGCTATGTTTGATGATAGACTTATTATGAGAAGGTATCTTATAATAAACACATCTGGAAGAGAGAAGACATCAAGATTGGACAAAAGAGGAGTCCAGCTGCATAGCAGGCCCAAACAATGGGAACCCCACCATAACTCTGAAGCTATTAACTGTCCCACCTGAGTTGACTCAATTGGCCTAAAATGGCCAAACCTTTAAGCCTGTTTCCATCAGTCATTGCATATGGACTGTCCCCAGAAGGACTTTGCTCTGGGTGAGGTAGCAACTGAGGCAACCATTGAAGGGGCTGATAGCTGAAGGCTGCCTGCAGATACCACTACCATCAACCAAAGCAACAAGTCCTTATTTGAAGAAGAATTGTAGGTATCATGTCTCTATAGTCGTTATAACCTCTTTGTAAAAGACAACATAGGAATTTTGTTAACCAGTGTTACCCCAAAAAATCCAAATTAAAAAAAAAAAATACAATAAAACAGAAAATGTCAGAGCATTAAGAGAAATTAATATGTGTAATATTTCACAGCAAGTGGTAAATCTGGAAATCACAAATGGATATTTTTTTAATTGTAAGTCCACAACTCTTCCCAATACTCCTAAACTGCCTCTTTAGAACTTTAAAAAGGTCTGAAACTCTTTAATATCATCCTTTTTAAAACCACTTTTAACATCCTATTTATAAAACATCTTCCTTTCTTTCTATGCCAACATTTTACAAAATGTTCATCATATGGTATGAACTTCCTTTGTGTCAGAATAATATTCTGTTCTTTTTCAAAAAATTTGCTACTTAACATTTCATTTTACTTAATCTGTTTTTCAATATCTCTGAAAACTTGCCCCTGTTAATTATTTCCTCTTCCTCACCTTCATTCTTCCCTTAAGCCAGTAGTTCATGAACCAGAGGTAATTTTTTGCTTTTTCATAGAAGGAGGTATACGGACAGGGCCCCGAGGCAATGGTGTGTGAGCTTACTTTGCCGAAAATACACCAGATACAACCCCATGCATGGGACCATCCCAAAGAAGTCCCAGTTTCTGCGAGTTGAAATCTTATAAGAAAGCTGAAATCTGCAGGAATTTACTTAACCTCTCCCATCCCCTTTTCTCAGTTTAAAACCTTTACACTGTTACAGTATCAAAGTCAAAACTCTAAATGTCTGAGTCCGGAGTAAAGAAAGGTTTATTACTCAAGAAGGCTCCAACAAGTTGGAAGACTTGGTGGCACCTAACATTCATTTTGTTTGCTAGACCAGGCCAAGGGTTTTTAAGGGGCTAGGGGGCAACAGGTGTGCTGCAAAAGTGCTGGTAGGGCGAGCACTTTTTCACTGGAGGAGCTTGGAACTTGGCCACTTATAGTAAAGGGGTGTTTATGCCAATCTTCCTGGTCAATGGTCCTTTCACTTCTAAAAGGGTTCTGGTGTTCGAGTTTGGATTATGTCCTGACATTTTGGTTTCATACTGGGGGATGGGCACACTTTGGTTCCAGGTGCTGCTGGAGAGCAAAGCTCTCTCCTTTGTGCGTGCCCAGGCTGCGTGACTTGTGGTATCGTTCTGTTGTCTCTGAGAAGCAATCAGTACATATTTTGTTAAACAAAACAGGACTATTTTAAGCTGGTTCTATGATTACGAACCTAGTCCAGCAAGTAAGATGGATTTGAGGCATTGCCAGATTAGAATGTGCTTTCTCTAATCAGGAATGGGCAATCAAGGTTAGCAGAGCAAGATTAATATTTCTTATAATTATAGCTAGTTCCCCATATTCTATTTCTTTCCTTAACATATTTATATTTAAATAAATCTAATTATAAAACAAGAGTAAGATAGTAAACAAATAGCCCTCAGTTATATTCAATGCTTTTTGGTTTTTGGTGTGTTTTTTTGAGTGCTCACTGCAGTGCTGCTCAAATATTTTTACAAATTACCAGTGATAACAGTGGTATGATATTCACTGAGTGGCCAGATTAGTATGATCTTTGAATGCATAATGAGCTGGCCACTCAGTGTATATGAGGCAGAGAGACAGAGAGATTGGGGGGGAGTGTGAGAGAGAGAAACAGTAATATTAAAGAGCATATTTCTCTCTCTCTCTCTTTTTTTTTTTGAGCAACATTGTTAAAAGGGTGTCAGGAGGAGACACAGGTTAAAAGAATGGACATCAGCTTTTATAACCTCCTCCACATTTATTCTTTATTACTCCAAAATTCTCTCCTCCACCTACCACCTGCAATTAGATATAAATCCATTAATAAGAAAGGCCTACTGAGTGACTTTTTAACATAAGGAAAGAAAATGGAAATAAGCACTGAAAAAAGATAAGGTGTTTTAATCTAATTTATTTTTATAAATTAGAACAGACTGACATACCTCATGATGTAGGATTGGAGAGATGAGAAGAGATAAAGCGGAGAACTTACACACTTACACATTCATGCACCAGAGGAGACCCTTGGCCTGGCCTGTGGGATTGGGCTGAAACCAGCTCTCTGACATCCCCTGAGGGATCCTGAATTGTGAGAGGGTGCAGGCCAGGCCAAGGGACTGCACTGGTGCATGATCAGGTTTGGGGAGGGACACAGACGGTTGGCCAGCCAGGAAGAACTGCAGGAGGGCTCCAGGAGATTTCTGGCCTGTCTTGCTCAGTCCGGATCGACCAGACTCCAACAGCAAGCTAACCTACTGAGCGTCTACCTCTTGGTGGTCGGTGCAAGTCATAGAGACTGGTCAACTGTCTCCCCCTGGTGGTCAGTGTTGAGCTGCCTTAGCGTATCATTATAATATTACACTTTGATTGGTTGAACAAACAACTGGGCACTTAGCATATTAGGCTTTTATTATATAGGCTATTCATAGCCCATGGACATGGGGAATAGGGTAGTGAAGACCTGGAGGGATGGGTAGGGATTCGGAGGAGGAGGGGGAAAGGGTTGGGGAATGGGAGATATCTGTAATATTATCAACAATAAAATAAATATTTAATAAATAAATAAATAAAACATCAAAAATAAAATAACTTGTTCAATTTGCAGCTATGTCAGAAGTGGCAGGAGGTCCTTCAATGAATAAATGGATGATAGATATTAAATAATAAAAATAAATTAGATTAAAACTCTATCTTTATTTTATGCCCTGGAAATTTGGGTCAAGAAGTACATTAAGGACAGCTTGATGGAGAATATTAATCACAAAAATCACCGCAATTTAAATTGCAATATCTGTAGATTGAGGGAGAAGAATGGGAAAAAAAAGAGAAACAAAGAGGAAGAATGAAGAAAATTAGCAGAGCTTCTCTGTTTTGATATGCTGTAGGTCTGTCTGAGGTGCTGATGAAGCTTAGGGCCCTGTAAGTATTCACCTGCACTATGCTCACCTATGTTTTCCTGATTCAAATGCAGATCTGGAAGCAATGCTCTCAATTCTTTAAAATTCAGGTCTGTATCTTGGTTTAGAATTATTTGAAATTTTAAAAAATTACAGGTGGGACACTAGCCAATCTGCCTGCAGACTGAAGGGTCCCAGGTTAATTTCAGCCAAGGGCACATGCCCAGGTTGTGGGCTTGAAACTCAGTAGGTGGTGTGTTGGAGGTAGCCAATCAATGCTTCTCTCTAATCATTGATATTTCTTTCTCTCTCTCCCTCTCCCTTCTTCTCTGAAATCAATAAAAATAGATTTTAAAAAATTACAGGTGGGATGGGGGGAAGAGATTAAGGATTAACAGGGAAACTTATATACATATATGCATAGCCTATGAGCTATGGGAGGGGTGGGTACTGGGTGGAGGGGATCAATGGGAAAAAACAAACAAACAAACAAACAAACAAACAAACAAAAAATGAAAAGGGGGTATCTGTAATGCTTTCAACAATAAAGATATTTTAAAATAAAATAAAAATTACAGCTATTTGGGTCCAAACCCAGAGACTTAGTTGAACAGTTGTGAGTTGGAACCTGAAAGTCTACATGTCTAACATGGTCTCGTGTGATGCTGGTGATACTGGTTCTGGAACCTCACTTGAAGGACGAGTATTACATGATAACCTTTGTTGCTGTAAAATAGGCATATACCACTCCTGGATCCAAATGAAAGTTCCTTTTCCAAGGAAGACTATATGTGTCCAGTTCCACAGGCTAATCTGCATTTAAAAAAAAAATCACAGCATATTCATCTCTTAACTAAAACACTTTAAAAGATAAAATATAATCAATCTTAGCCCATTGTCTCCACAAATAAGAAATAAACTAATTCCAATAACCCAATAACCCATTGTAATTTCCTATCTTTGCTCATGATTTTTCATGCCCCAGGTCAACAAGAGAAAATAATGAATCTTATGTGGAGATCTTCTTTGTAAAAATCAACCAAATCAAACTCTGATAATACAAGATTGAATTTTAGTTATGTAACAGAAACATTCTTAAAACAGAGGGACAAAGGAATACAAATACTTGCATTGAGTTGCATTTTCTTTATGACAAAAAAAAAAAAAGCTATATTGCCTCTTGGCATCTCTGCATTATTCTAGTTAATTTTTGCCATCTTTACTATATGGCAGAGGCTAGACGCCTAGAAAACACATTTCCCAGACTCCCTTTTTCTGTAGGGCACTAGTTTATATTGTGCCAAGGAGAGGTTTTTGCATAAGATTTGAGAAGGAAGGTCATTACTGCTCCTATAGTGGCAAGCAGGTGCCTGGCCCACTGAACACAGGTAAGAGGGCTTGGGTGGAGGGTAGGTGTGTGAGCTCTTGTTAGTATAGATAGCTAGATAGTTAGGTATTAATAAAGGAGAAGGAAGCAAAACTGGCTCAGTCTGATCAACTCTGGAAGCCATAGCTTCACAGACACCAAAGAGGACAACCGAATCTCCCACCAAAAGGACATTAATCCCGAGCAGGCAGGAAAGACCAGGTTTCTAGTCATTTTGTGAACAATCAGTCCTTTGGCCCAGACTACTGGGGGTAAGATATATAGTAAAGTAGAAATTCCTTTGCTGGTCTAATGCATGGTAGAAGCCCAGACAGAGCAGATGGAGGTCCTTCTACTAAGTGCTTGCACAATAGAAGCCAGATGACAAGCCAGAACTATGAGACATGAGCAATGGGCACCATATAGGAGAGGAGCCTAGCCTGGGAAAATCTTAGTCAAGGTTCATTTAAGATAAGAGCACAAAACCTGAAAGTTCCAGGAATGGGATTGATTGGGGGAGGACCCAACATAGCCCCTGGAAAACCCAGGAAACAGGTTGGACAGTTTGAAAAGCAGCTTTCTCCTTTCCCAAAACCAAGAAAATATTAGCAAGGTCTTCGGGGCAACTGATGCTAAAGACTGCCTACATCCTGTGGGCAGTGTTATTTTTTTCACCCCAATAAATCTTGCCATTCACTTAAACTTCCCCCATGATGTGTCATTGAAACTTTTTGCTTAAGATATTAGAAGAGGCCATTTTCTCCAGCGATACTCTGATGAAGGAAAGAGATAAGGTTTTATCAGTGATTTCCTTATTTTTTTCTGTTTGATGCTTCAGGTTATAAATTCACCTCTGGGTATCCTCTGCAGGGCCAGCATTTCCTCAATTTCTGCACATGAGCAGTCTTTCTTACTCTGCAGACTATTTCAATGGTGATTCTAGACTATTTTTTAATCATTTAGATTTTAATTTTGTCATAGATTTGAATGTGGAGTCTATTGTAAATAAAATATTAAGAGAGTCTATTTACTGACATCTTATACCAATGAAAGCCAGTTGTAAAATGGTATTGTTAAAAAATAAAATCCTAATGAATAAATTTCAGGATCTAATTGGCTTTATTTAATGATTCATGAATCAGGCAGCATCCCATCTGGTAAAGGGAAAGGAGATCCGCAGAGCTGTACAAAATTAAAGGCATCTAGAGACATAAAGAGGGCGGGAAAAGGAAGTTAAAAGAATAGGTTGTTTTAGGAAAGGTCACCTTTCCTTAGGGGAAAGCAGGGATTTATCAGGCAGATTACTTCGCTAGGGCTGGCCAAGAAATTCCAGATTTATTTACTAAAATTACATTCCCTCCCGGGGAGGCTGAAACTGCAGCTAGGTTCAGTATTAAGTCATGTTTTGGTTTTGTGAGCTCAGCACAAGTGACTTCATTTGGGGCCTATTGTCTCTACTCCTAACAGTATTAAATAAATTTGAGATTCAAAGCTCCTTGAAATCCCAGTGACAAGCATAATACACTATTAGTATTCATATGTTTCCTTTGGAAAGTTTTCAGGATGTTTGGTGACAACCTGAACTTGACTTTCACTCTTTCTAATTGCAATTAGGTTTCCAATTTCAAATGTTTCTCTCCATCACCTGTTTGAATGACTAGTTCCTACTGGTAGATAGATTGCACAGGGCATAAGACTTTGGGACATTTATTGTCATAGAATCCTCATCCACACTCATAGTTTATTTTTTAATTTAATTTTATATTTTATTTCATTATTTTATTTTATTGTTTGCTTATCAACACAGACAGGTCTAGCCTTTTCTACCTTAGAACCCTTATTTGCTTCCTGAGAGTACAGTGTTTAGATCTTTGTTATGGGTCTCACAGATTTAGAATGTATACCACTAGAAATATTTCCCTTAAAAATACACCTACCAACTTATCTAAACCATTTCAAAATCTAGTTGATTATTAAATGCACAATTTCTTGATACTTATAAACCTGCTTGGCATTTTTTTAATTGTCCCAAATAACATCCTTCTTAGACCTTGAGGTACTTTCTAAATTTAACATCATCGATGAAGTATGATAGTGCATACTCTGATATTACAAATCAAAGACTACTTAATTAAGCTTTAAACTCAAGAACTGGATCATAAACTTTTTTATCTTATGGTCTCAATTGTATTGGTTTTATTACTCTTTTAAGACCAAAATGCCTAGACTAAAAAGTTAGTTTGACAGTGACATTTACAGAAACTAGTCTATTTTTTCAAATAACAGTTTGAAGTCTGGTTATCCTATGCATTCTAGCTAGCACAAAATGCATTGACACAGAGAGATCTCAGGGATAGGATTGAGATATGATTCTATCCCTGAGTATGTCATAATGATCTATAATTTGTGGGTAAGGTAATGAGTTCCAACTTCATTCATCTCTATGTTCTGTTCAGCAAAACAAAACTGCTTTTTAACAATAAAGAAGATACATCACAACTATTGCCTTTTTAATACTTACAATAATTTCAAATTTTCACTTGGTATGGCCTCATTTACTTTTAGAATTCTTTTTTAACAAAAGTTTGAAGGAGATTATTTTTCATTGGAATAATCCTATGCTTATTCTATTACATAAACACAGTATGACTGATATTCAATCAAGAATGCATTGTTTTAAACAAAACCACACTGCTAAATGGCAATTGGTTCAAAGTGGCCCCTTCGTAATGGTAGGCTATGCTGGTGACGCATCGCTTTCAAATAAATACTGTCTCTGTATGGAGAATACCAGACTGGCTTTCACAGAGAGCTGTGCACTTAAAGATACTGACTTGCATTTTCCATGACAGTTGGGTTTGGATTCATTGTCACATGTCACCCGATTTGCTTTGGAAATAGCTGCAGAAGTTTCTGAAACATTTTTGTACATCTAAGACCAGTACAGAAAGTAAGCTAAATATCTTCCAGGCACTCTACAAACAGCGTTTGGCACCCTGGATTAGACAACAGAGAAACACTGTCACTCAAACCCAGGACTGGCTTTTATCTTTGGGGTGACCTTTTCCTTAAGACAAGTGCCTTGATGGTCCCTGACATTTGAAACAAAAAAAAAATCAAAAACTAAAATCTAAAAAGGTTAAAAGTTTTCTAAAATCATGTTGTGTCAAATCTTGCTAAGTGTCAGCTGAAAGAATGCTGTGAAAAGCAAACATTCTCTTTCCCGTGCATTAATGCGACATTAAGATAGCCCCAGTTTAAAAGAAAAGTCAGAAATGCAAAGAGATATTGTTCCCATAGCAGCAATCTATTTTTTCCCCTCCTCATTCTCTGTAGATGGTTTGTGAGATTAGTAACCTGTCAGCTAAAAATAAACTCGGGTATCCAAAGGATTGTGGAAGAGAAACCGACATTGGCACGCAAATCCAGCCTTAAGTATCACCTCTGTGAGGCAAAGGATAATTTTAGTTCAATTAAGCCAAAGAAGACTTTCTGTTTGTGCATCTGTTACTAGATACTTACCATTCCCAGGAACAACATGAGGAAATAGTTTTTCTCCTGAGTTGGTAGTGGGGATCATTCTCCATAAAATCTATTGTATATAATTCTTTTCTTCAGTACAAAAAACCTACTAAAAAGGCATTGACTTATTTATCAGTTATTCTATAAAGTAAAAAGTAAGTTTGATTCATGTCCTTTTCTCATCTGGACAGCCAATTCATTCAGCAAAATCAAATGGATTTTCTAGAAGACATGCATTCATTTGGACATTCATTTGCTGGATGCTTATAGGATAAATTGATAGATGAAAGAATGAAAGCCCCAAAGGGAAAGATAGGAAGAGCAGTGATTATGCACCATATGCTACCCCTGCAATACCCTTGGCAAATCACAATGTGTACCCTCATCATGCTTAGGCCAACTGGCTCCTACCCTTCTCCATGAAGCCAGAGCATTATGGATGAAAGGGAACCATCTGAACCTGCAGATGTGTGATCCCAGACAGGCACTGTGCTGGTAACGGAATGGAATTTAGAGATTACAGATTAGAAAACTGAGGCACAGAGACATATGCCAGCTGATACAATGGCCAAATTGGAAGTAGAAACCAGATCTTTTAAGCTCAGGCTATAGATGAGACAGAAAAAAGAATGTGGATTGAGGGAAAGCAGAATGAAAGAAAAAAAAAAGTCAGATTTGGGTGATAGGCCAAAATATTGAGCTAGGTTGAAAAGAGCGTGGTCAATGACTATTGGTTTGTTTATCTTCAAGGCCTTTTTTTTTTTCATAAAGATGTAATATGAAAAATATATAAGTGAAAAGAGAGAATCAAAATGGGATAATATACCATTAAGCATAATAGAAATCAAGAAAAAAGAAAGTAGATGAAAGTAGATGGGACAGATCTTCAAGAGATGATTCAAGCAAAAAATATTTCCCTCAGAGTTATGTGAAGTAAGCCAACAATGGTGTTTGTTTTTAAAGTTTATTCAATGTCTTTGTTTCTGAGTTAAAAGAAATGGGATTATTTTCATTGTGATTCTTGATGCCACTTCTGAGACTAACTTAATTCTTCATTCATCAGAGCATTTAGTAATATGATTTTTTACTAGTCAATCCATGTATGTATTCATTCATTAAACAATCAGAAGGGATTCCCAAACTTTTAAAGATAAGTTTAGAGAAATTCAAAATAAATAACTCTCTATGGGAGTAATTTTGTGTCTTGGAAGAACAGCTTCTTAGAATCACCTACTGAGATTATTTTTTATATATGTATGGCATCTCTCCTCTGGCACATCAGTCCCTCCCGCTGTCAGTGGCTGTAGCTGTCACTTCCCTGATGATCTAAGGTCACCTATGCAATTAGATAAAGCTTTGAAGTATATGTGAAAAATATATTTAAAACTGAACTGAATTACACAATTAAAAAGTAGAAACTTATTTTCTTTTGCCCTGAATTTAATATCAAAACAAAACAAACAAACAAACAAACAAAAACAATTGACTTGATTTCTTTTTCTTTGAATTAAATATTTTTCATAATTTGTGTACTTGTAAGATTAACTTAAGTTTGAAAAGAATAAAATGGAAGTATTAAATAATTTATTTTATTTTTGTTTTGTTTTTTTTGCCAAACCATCTCATTTCAGTTAGTCTGAAGACAGAGAATAGCACAATATCAATTTGTTGTTCTTAATAATTTGATCTAAGAATCATACAAATGAATCAAGCAGGGCAAATGTAAGAGATGATAGAAAATGGAGAGAATGGGTCCAATGGTGAGTACATACTAAATTGGATGGAAGTAATTTGTTAAGGTCCAGCTGCTTTTGCCATGTCAGAAAGTGGGCCTAGCATTATTGAAAAGAAGTCAGCTAGGCAGGTTAATGTAAAACCCCACATTTAAAATTAAATTTAATGTAAAAGCTTGTATTTAAAGATAGAGGCAATTAAACTACAGCTTTCGAAGAACTTTGCTGTTACACAAGGTATACCTGTGGACCATGGACAGATTGGAGGCTACCAGTTTTAATCTCTGTGTTAAGAAAATAAAAGGAGGCGGAGGAGGAGGAGGAGGAGAAGGAAGAGGAGGAGGAGGAGGAGGAGGGGGAGGAGGAGGACGTGTTTTCGTCTCCTCTTGGCTCTTGCAAGTGGCTATCTAATTTGAATTAGTTCTGGGCAATAGGTATGTATGGACCCCAGAGTGATGCCATTTAAAGTTCACTGACGGAGATGAGAACATACCTGCCCTGCACTAAAGCAGCAAGTCCTGATTTCCAGGCATTTTTACGAAGCAGAACATTTTCAGAATACATTGTGAGGGCCTGTCAATGTCAAGAACATTAAAACAAAACAAAAACTCAATAAAATGCAAAAAAATTATCATAATTTTTTTTTAAAAAAGGGTTTAAACACTCTTCATTTAAAAAAGAGCAATCCTTTGAGTTTAAAGAGTTTAAAAAAGGAGCATGACAATGTTCACACCAAAAATTTCTATTTTTTTCGCTTTTGTGTGTGTGTGTGTGTTGTTATTGTTGTTTACATTTTTTTTTTTTATTTTTTTTTTGCCACAGACTAGTGACAATTTAGACAGCATGAATTAAGAAACCTCTGGCCGAAACCGGTTTGGCTCAGGGGTAGAGAGTCAGTCTGCGGACTGAAAGGTCCCGGGTTCAATTCCGGTCAAGGGCATGTACTGTAGTTGCGGGCACATCCCCAGTAGGGGGTGTGCAAGAGGCAGCTGGTTGATGTTTCTCTCTCATAGACGTTTCTAGCTCTCTATCTCTCTCCCTTCCTCTCTGTAAAATATCAATAAAACATATTTTTTTTAAAAAGAAGAAGAAGAAAAAACCTCTGTTTTAAAACTTCCAAAATCTCATTTGAGATTGGAAGCTCTTCAGGATCAGGAGCCAGTCTGCCTCCCCCGCTTCCAGTGAAATGTGACCAGTGAGGAGAGGAGGGGCTGCCGCTCACATCTAGTCCTACTTGGCAGCGGCCAGGAATTCTGTCAGATACCCTACAATGCACACATCAGTCCTCTTTAACAAGGAATTAGGATACCCCCCCAATGACAATATTGCTGAGGTTGTAAACCTCTGCTTATTCAGAATTGGTCTTTCATTGACAGTCAAAATTAAACTCAGTGGAATTGTAAGTTCAAGAATAAACTGATACATATATTTCTGAAATATCAAATATGCTTATAAATTATATTTTTAAATTACGTACAAACTCAAAAATAACGAATATACTTGTACACTATACTTGCTGAGACTTATTTCATTATTGAGATGAAATTCACATAGCAAAATTAGCCATTTTTAAAAGTGAACAATTTGCCGAAACCGGTTTGGCTCAGTAGATAGAGCTTTGGCCTGTGGACTTAAAGGGCCCAGGTTCAATTCCGGTCAAGGGCATGTACGTTGGTTGCGGGCACAGCTCCAGTAGGGAGTGTACAGGAGGCAGCTGATCAATGATTCTCTCTCGTCGATGTTTCTAACTCTCTTAATCCCTCTCTCTTCCTTTCTGAAGTAAATAAATAAATAAATAAATAAATAAATAAAAAGTGAACAATTTAATAACATACAGTATGTGCACAATATTGCACACAACTTACCTCTGTCTAGTTCTGAGACATTTATGATCCCCAGAGGAGAAAGCCATTGATGTTAGCTTGCCCTAACCCTGAGCATACCTGAGGTAAGTATGTTTCTAAAGGTGATTCTGGGCTCCTAGAGCACAGAGAAAGTTTTGAGCTAGATTGGACAAGATCTCTCACTCTCAAAAAAACAAAACAAAATAAAGAATAAAATTCAAATACAGAGAAGATTTAGTCAACGGATTTGTTACTCCCCTCTCTTTGACACCTAACTTGCTGAGGTTTTTTTTTTTTAATTTTTATTTCTGAATATTTTTCTATTGATGAAAATTACTAGTCTATTTTGTATCTTAAGGGAGAAATATATGTATAAGTGTGTGTGTGTGTGTGTGTGTGTGTGTGTGTGAGAGAGAGAGTGTAGTATACCTATTAAATTAACTGTCTTAAGGTGAGGCTTGCTTTTAAAAAATTATGAGGAGTCTAACTTAAAAATGTTGGGTTCTAAAAGAAATAGCTTTTATCCAAGACTCAGATAATTGAAGAGAGACTTTTCTCAAGGAGAGTATTTTAAAATCTCCATTCTGGCACTTACTTGAATTTCTATAATAATAATTATGAAACGGAATTAGTCTTCCTAGACTTGATGGATAGCCTCATGAATATCCAAAGACATTCTCATAACCAAGAGCTGTGTAAAAGGATGTACATTTAATGTGAAATATAAACATCTTCGCCTGCTTCAGTCCTTCGGAGTTATGGAGGGCTGATGGCACAGAGAGAGAGCACTGATTTATTGGAATGCTAAATAGTGCACCAGCTCTGAAAATACAGAGCTAAAATAAGGCGAGACTCCAAGGATTGTACTCTAGCAGCAAACATAGGCAGAATTTCTGAGGACATCTTGTTTTCCATAATTCCTGCATTCACAAATAATTGAATATCATGGGTTTGTGGATGCACAAATACCTCCATATCTGTAGCAGCAGGTGATGCTATAGCTGTGTTGGCATTTGGCAAACTGTCTGTGCCTAACTCCTCTGTGGAGCACAGTGCCTAGTTCTTGGACAGCTTCTCTTCATTGCAACATACTTTTTTCTTTTTCTTTTCTTTTTTGTTTTGTTAATCCTCATCCAAGAATATTTTTTTCTATTGATCTTTTATAGAGAGTGGAAGAGAGAGAGAAAGACAGAGAGAAACATTGATGTGAGAGAAACACATTGATCGGTTGCCTCCTGCAAGGGTCCTGACCAGGGCCCAGGCCAGGGAAGAGCCTGCAACGAAGGTACTTGCCCTTGACCTGAATCAAACCTGGGACCCATTATTCTGCAGGCTGATGCTCTCCACTGAGCAAAACTGGCTAAGGTGTAATACCCTTCTTAGTTGATCTACCTGTATGGGTTTGCAAAGCTGCCAAACCTCTCTGAAACAATTTGCTTACTCTGACACACTTCAACCTGATGCTATTTAAAGCCTAAACACATGCAAAATTCTGTTCTATAAAAGGAAAATGAGGCAAAACTTGTGTTTTGAATGATTTAATTATAACTTAATTCAGAACCTATGACTGAGAATTAACAGGAAGGTCCTTAGGGATAATTTTTACAATGGAGCTGATCACCTCCAAAAGTTTTTCTAGCTCAATGCTGTTGCATAGAGCATTCTATAATATGGATAGATAGATATTTTACATCTTTGCTGTCCAATACAGTTGTCACTACCACATGTAGCTATTAAGCTCTGTGGTTAGTATGAATGAGGAACTCATTTTTTAAAAATATTTTTTATTGATCTTTTAGAGAGAATAAGGGAGAGAGAGAGAAACATCTATTTGAGAACACAATATCAATAGGTTACCTCCTGCATGTCCCCTCCTGAGGATCAAACCCGCATCTTGTGCATGTGCCTGACCCAGATTTGAACCCACAACCTCTTGGTATACAAAACAATGCCCAACCGAATGAGCCACACTGGACAGCGCAGAAAATACTTTTTAAAAATGTTAAGTAATTAAATTTAAATATAAAGTTACATGTGGTTTGTTAATGCTGTGTTAGCACAGATTATAGCCACTATTTCTTTCTTTTTAAAAATGTTTTATTGAGTTTTACAGAGAGAGAAAGAGAAACAACAGTGAGAGAGAACCACCAACCAGCTGCCTCCTGCAGGCCTCTACTGACGATAAAGTCCCAAACCCAGACATGTTCCCTGACTGGAAATCACACCTGATGACCTCTGGCTGCATTTGACAATGCTCAACCAACTGAATCTTGAGGACCAGGGCTAGCCTCTATTTCATAAAACATTGATACTGATGCAATTATGAAACCACTGCTTGTTTAGTATCTTTTTTAGCCAGAATTTAAAGAAACAAGTATCATCTAGTTCACTCAGTTTTTATTCTTACTATTGTTTTTAGAATCTCTTTGTGACAAGGGCTGTGGTAATGACTTGATATAGTATGTAATTTAAGACAGGACCGATAGCCCTCAGGCAGTGTCCTGCCTACTAGGAATGCATATTAGAGATCCTATGTCATATGTGGTTTGATACAGGTAAGCACAGGGTGCTACTGGGATCCAGAGAAAGGCATTTATAAGGGTGATAAATTGTCATTGAAGGAGACTTCATTTAGGGTGATGAGCACAAGGCACAAACTACAATATACAGATAATGTATTATAGAATTGTACCCCTGAAACTTACATGACTTTATTGACCAATATCATTCAATAAATTCAACTTAAAGACAAAGGAAGTAATTTACATCTGATTAAAAGGAAATGCTTCCAAAAAGAGGTGACATTTGAATTGAGTTTGAAAAAGGAAAAGTAATGGGATGCAATAACTAGAAAAACTTCCAGCATGCAACACTTGGAATTTCTGAATAAACTAAAACAATATTGTTTTAATAGAATAACTATGTTTACAAGGAAAAAAAGCTTTTCAGCTTTTTTTAAAAGGAATGGAAATTGACAGCTAGATGGATAAATACATGCATCTGACACGGGACCACATGAAACCTGGAGGTGTTTGCTCTCCGTGGTCTCAAGACTTGAAATTTGGAATCTCCCCAGGACACTAGACAAGGTCATGGGACTGCAGTTGGAGACCTCCCTTGTGCCACAGTCCTGGAGGAAAGGGCTATAGCCCTGGTGGATGGTTGGGAAGAGAGTCAAGCAAGCTCTATCTCTATGGCAGTGATTCTCAAACATTACCATCCCCTGGGGTGCTGGCAAACAAATAAATGCACAACAGAGGATGCCATGGCCACAGCCAGTAGAATAATTAAATAAGAACCTCTGTTGGCATCCATCTTTATTTAAAACTCCGCAGGTAATTCCAATGCGCTGCCAACTTTGAAAACCACTGTTTGAAGTGATCCTTTTTCTTTGAACCTAAACATCACACAAAATTGGGTTTTAAATTTATTTTGAGCCAAAACTGGTTTGGCTCAGTGGATAGAGCATTGGCCTGTGGACTGAGAGGTCCCAGGTTCGATTCTGGTCAGGGGCATATACCTTGGTTGCAGGCACATCCCCAGTGCGGAGTGTGCAGGAGGCAGCTGATCAATGTTTCTCTGTCATCGATTTTTCTAACTCTCTCCCTCTCTCCCTTCCTCTCTGTAAAAAAATCAATAAAATATATTTTTAAATAAATAGATTTTGATGCCTTGAACAAATAATCATAATCAGAACTGCTAGCAAGAATATCTTTACCTAAATTGTGATACTCCTGGGGCTCCTGACAAAAGCACCCTGAAGGGATATTCCCACTGATTAGGATGCAAGAAATCCCCTACAAATAAGAACTCTCCCAAAGTTGAACTAAAAAACAAAAGCAACAAACACGTGAAAAGCCTTAATAAAAAATTCACAATGAATAACAGTCTGTGATATATGGCAAAACTCGAAATATAAGATATCAAGAAAGTTGAATGATCATTTAAAGGAATAGAAAGTTACCATTGATACCAATTAAAACCATATAAAGTAAGGAATACTATAAGGATAGTCAAACATTATTGAAGGTTTATTCTGTGCCAGGATGTGCCTTCATTCTATTGGCTTGGTGTTACACATAGTGTGAAAGGTAAAAACAACAAATAAAACTAGAGAAGAATGTGTGTATGAAGGAACTTTTTTTTTAATTCACTTTTATTTTAGGTTTTGAGGCAGAGCACGGCTTATCATTGCATTGTTGCTAGGATAACTTCCTAATGCATATTTAACAGATAATTTTCATGGTATTTCAGAGAGAAGAGGAAACTTAGAATGTATTTTTATATCCTTTTGGTTTTGGTTCTGTTTCTCTGGAGAACCCTAATACATATGGAAATAGCATATTGGCTCTAATTCTTTGCTGTTTTCTATATGCACATTAACTTATATTTGACTTCACGCTCTGTCCTGTTGAATATGAAATGAACTTCTCACTCCATAAATTTGAACTGGGTCTTGTGACTTGCTTTGATTGACCATGAACTCTTAACATATTAACTCTCTAACAGAGGCATGAAAACGTGCTTGTGCCAGAGCTGATTTGTCTCACTAGATAGAGCATCAGCATGTGGACTAAAGAATCCCAGGTTCAATTCTAGTCAAGGGCACATACCCAGGTTGTAGGTTTGATCCCCAGTAGGGGGCTTGCAGGAGATAGCCAATCAATGATTCTCTCTCATCATTATTGTTTCTATCTCTCATTCCCTTTTCCTTCCTATCTGAAATAAATAAAAATATATTTAAAACAAACAAAAAAAACACCCTGCCCTAACCGGTTTGGCTCAGTGGATGGAGCATTAGTTTACAGACTGAAAGGTCCCAAGTTTGATTCTGGTCAAGGGCATGTACCTTGGTTGCAGGCACATCCCCAGTAGGGGGTGTGCAGGAGGCAGCTGATCTATGTTTATCTCTCATTGATGTTTCTAGCTCTCTATCTCTCTCCCTTCCTCTCTGTAAAAATCAATAAAATATATTAATCACACACACACACACACACACACACACACACACCACATTCTTTCACAGGGCTGGTATGGCTCAGTTGATTGAGTATCATCCCATGAACCAATAGGTCTCTGGCTAGATTCCCAGTCAGAGCACATGCTTGAGTTTTGGGCTTGATCTCCAGTATGGGGAGTGCAGGATGTTTCTATCTATCCCTCTCCCTTCCTCTCTCTCTAAAAAAAAAAATCAATAAAAACATTAAATAATAAATAAATCCGATAACTTCATTCATAAAAACAAAATCAAAACAGACAAAAAAAACACACATAAAATCAAACAACAATAGTGCTGGCTTCACTGGCTCTGCTGCCCTGTGTATTTACCATCTTCACAAGAAGAATAGATTCTGACCAGCCCAAGGAACATTGTAGAGATGGGGAGAGTTCAGCCAGATCATTTAAGCTATAGTGTGGGTGACCGAAGTGAAGTATTGATGATGAAAAGAGGATCAGGACCTGTTTTATATGTCACCCACATGAATATTAAAGTCCTACTGATTTTGTCTGGGGGTTGGGAAAATGATCAGACTCTCTTGCAAAGAGATGCAAGTCTTAAATAAGACAAAAGTGAAAAGCATACTATGTCAAGGCTCAGAAAATAAATTTTTGCTTTAACATTTTCAAATGTAAAGTTTCAATAAAAAGTACATAGTTCACAGGATGATTAAAATAATCCTGGATTAGTA
Organism: Pipistrellus kuhlii; assembly: GCF_014108245.1. Classification (NCBI taxonomy): domain Eukaryota; kingdom Metazoa; phylum Chordata; class Mammalia; order Chiroptera; family Vespertilionidae; genus Pipistrellus; species Pipistrellus kuhlii. Next base: position 44,069,418 of record NW_023425438.1, on the reverse strand, counting down.
AATTGTGCTAGCAATATAGTAAATAAAATTTAAAGAAAGTGAACTTGCATCTTCTTCTTTGAGAAACCCAGGGAACTTGATCAATGTTAAATTAACATTAATCTTAACTTTTAAAAAATTTATATAATCAAGTAAGATTCAATGCCGAGTATATTTCTGTCCCTAGAATACTTCAGAAAACAGGATAATAGATGCATGGTTTGTTACATTAGAGAATAAGTCAACTAAGAAATGTTAAAGAGATCTTGCATTCAATTCCTTATAAGAACTTTGGGGCTAACTTTCTTGTAATTTTTCACATCTGTTTATTTCCATTGCTGTGCATGACTTTTGTAGTAAATGTCAAGTTCCCTTGCCTTGACAGTAGGGTAAGAAGTCCAGTAAATTATTTTCCTTTTTTGTTTGTTTATATTGGGGGCTTTCTGGCTAAATGTGATAGAATAAATCTTCACTCACTTCATGTTCTCCTTAGACAGAAAAAAAATAGAAATATTAATGTTTATGCCTACTTCTAGAATATTTGTCACATCAGAAAAAAAAAAAAGAAGCAGAAAAGCAAACTACTTGCTCTGTCCTGATAAAATGGATCTATATCAAGGAATCAAATGCACAGTATTTTATAGTTTTTTCTTCTCTTAGCTGTCACAGTTTGTTAGCCAATCGAAAAAAATTTCAGTACGTTCTTTTTTTGTTTGTTTGTTTTAATCCTCACTCCAGGATATGTTTTTATTGATTTTTAGAGAGAGAGAAACATCTATGAAAGTGAGAATGACAGTCTTAAAAACAAAATTAAAACAACTTCCTCTCTGAAATCAATAAAAATATATTTAAAGGAAAGTATTTGGATTGGCTGCCTCTCAGGTACACCCTGACCAGAATGGAACCCACAACCTTTTGGAATAATGGACAATGCTCCAACCAACTGAGCCACCTGACTGGAGCTCAATAGGTGCAAGCCACTGAGAACACAAAGATGCAGATTTAATGAACATGTGGGCATGTGTTACATATCAGACCCTATCTTCCTTACTGCCCCACACATAGCTACTCCACATGGAAGCCATAATTCCAGCATTCAGGAATTCACTGTCAGATGCCCTGCAATCCAACAACAGCAATAAACATGCCTCATATTATGATTAATAATAACAAAATCTGAGCAAAATGTACAAGACACAGGGAGAGGGTGGCAAACCTCATCTGTCAGCAGATCTCAGAAGGTCTTCAAGGAGATGGGATTCATTAGCCTGAAAAAAGACAAAAGGAAGTGCTTGAACAATAGTGTGAGGAAGAATAGACAAAGGAGTTATAAAGCCAGGAAGCAGGGAGTTTAGGCTTTCAAAGAGGGAGAATGCAGCCTGCAATAGAAATAGCTATCTGCAAAAAGCTCTTGCCAGCCATTTCAGATTTCAGGAGTGTTTCTCTAATTGCAAAGTTCCATAGAGCATTGACATGTACTCTCTACTTGGATTTAAAAAGAAATTACAACAGCATTATATATTCTATGAAGGTTAGAATTTATATGTAAGAAAATAAGTTAAATATTGTATGAGTATTAAACACATATATAATCATCTTAAGTTGCACTGATTTAAGATAATTGTTTTAGACATATAAGGGCATAGTTTTTTCATGTATTGTTCTATGTAGATATTAGGTATATTTATGAACAATAATAACAATGGATCATATTTCCCCCAAATTCTTAGTGTATTTTTAAAAAACATAACAATGTAATTTTGAACATATCTCCCCCTCTATATTATTTAAAGAGCATGTTTTATATCAAATACTTCTTATGTAATCCTTATTGTTAAACTGTTATATATGTCACCCACTTGTAATACCTTTAAAAATCATTTCTCTCCCATAAATTCTTAGCTGCCTAGTTGTTGGGTCAGAGAGTACTTTTTAAAATATGTTTATTCGTTTAGTAATTTTCTATCATGTTGTTTTATAAATATAAATATGATTCATAATGCTCATTGAAATTGCATGTGCTTTTTTAAACTTCAATCCAGAAATATATAAAATGAGACACTGAAGAACTGTAATTCTACAATACATTCTCTCACTGTCTTTCTTTTCACTTCAATTCCACTACTTGTACTATTCTTTAAGTATTTGGTATATTCTTTTGTAATCCTTCATGGTTGATTCCATCTACATGTAGTATTTATTTATCTCATATGTATATATTATTGAATGCACAGAACTTACTATTTATACAAATACTAATAATTGGCCCTAGCCAGTTTGACTCAGTGGTTAGCGTGTTGGACAGTGCATTGAAGGGTCTCAGGTTTGATTTCCAGTTGCAGGCTCCATCCCTGGCCCTGGTCAGGGCATCCATGGGAGGCAACCAATCAATGTTCTTTCTTCTCTCTCTCTCTCTCTCTCTCTCTCTCTCTCTCTCTCTCTCTCTCTTTCTCTTTCTCTTTCTCCTCCCTAATCCTCTCTTCCTTACACTCTCTCTAAAATCGATGGAAAAATATCAATGGGTAAGAATTAAAAATATATCTATATTAATCATTGTAAATATTATCTTTCAAATAATTTAGATCATAGACATCTTTAATATCAGGATATAAAAGTTTGATTCTTTTTAACTGAGTGGCAATATTGCATGTTATAGATTGGCCCTGGTTTCAATAACTCCAACCCTAGTTCAGTAATTAGAAAAAAATTTACTTTAGGAGAAACTAGTAAAACTATTTTCCAAGCTTTTAGATTTATACCTGAATTTAATTCAGATATTATATAGTGGCTACATTTTCACTGTTTTAGTTAAATACATAAGTGATTAAAAGTTATTAAAATATAAAAAAATAGTACCAGAGTAGCTGGCTATATTGATTTATTATATGTTTCAAATGGTAATAATGGGAAAAATTAAATATACTTAAGGTGAAAAAATAACATGACAAGATGACAAGGCGCTTTAATCATGCTCTCTCTGAGGAAGTACCCCTAACACACCCACACATGGTCTATGACTCCTGTAAGCGCAGTGAGATTTGAAGAGCCATTAACAATAAGAAATAAAAGACTGAGTCACAGTATTAAAGGCATTTTCACATACAAGGGTTTGAAAGACTATAATTCTGTAGAACTGCCTTTTCGTTAGCAAGTAATTTTTTCTCATCTAATTCTCAATTTCTTTATTTATAAAATTGGAATAAGAATAATGATATTTGTTCTATCTTGCAGACCTGTTGTGAAGTTAGACTGTTTAAGAAGCTGCATTTTAATTCATATGTAAGCCAAAGGATCATCCAGGTGTAAGGTCTTGCATTGAAAGTTGCTATATATGCCGAAGCCGGTTTGGCTCAGTGGTAGAGCATCGGTCTGCGGACTGAAGGGTCCCAGGTTCGATTCCAGTCAAGGGCATGTACATTGGTTGCAGGCACATCCCCAGAAGGGGGTGTGCAGGAGGCAGCTGGTCAATGATTCTCTCTCATCGACGTTTCTAGCTCTCTCTCCTCCTCTCTGTAAAAAATCAATAAAAAAAAGAAAGTTGCTATATGTGTGCATGTGTAATAATTGCATATGAATAATTATTAAATTATGTAGATTACATCAATACCTGCACTACCTTAAGAGATGGTTACCTAAGACTTTTTAGGGCAGGCTTCTTATGAAATATTCTGTCCCAATGTTATATGAAATACAATGTTATGTGAAATCTATGTATCATTATTTTGTTGTAGTTTTTGGTTTCTATTTCATAGTCACTTCATCTATTAAAAAATCTTCTAAGTATTTAGAGGGGATTATGTAATAGTATAATCAAGTTTTCATATGGCCAGTTGAGAAATATTAGTAGCCTGGCCCAATGTTGCTCTGTGGTTGAGCATTGACCTATGAACCAGGAGGTCATGGTCCAATTCCTATTCAAGGCACAGGTCAGATTCAGCGTGATCCCCATTAGGGGGCATGCACAAGACAGCCAAGGGATGATTCCTTCTCATCATGGATGTTTCTATCCCTCTCACCCCCTCTCCCTTCCTCTCTGAAATTAATAAAAATATATTTGAAAGAAAGAAATATTAATAACACATTAAATTTCTTTCTCAACTCCAAAATGTTGTGTTTTCAGGTAGGCAAAGACTTTTATGAGCCATTTATAAGCTTTTAGTAGGTGGATATATGATTTTCAAATGATGACCTTTTTTATTTTGAATTTTTGCTTCTATTTTATTTGTATTTTTATTTTCTTTTTGAAATCTCCACGAAGTGCAACTTGCTAATTTACCCATTAAAAGCCAAGGGAAAGATTTGTATATTTGGCCCTAGCCAGTTTAGCTCAGTGACTAGAGTGTGGGCCTGCAGATTGAAGGGTCTTGGGTTTGATTCCAGTCAAGGGCATGTACCTTGGTTACAGGCTTGATCCCCAGCATTAGTTGGAGGCAACCGATCAATGGGTATCTCTCACATCAATGTTTCCCTGTCTTTCAACCTCCCTCCACTATTTCTAAAATATCAATAGAAAAAATATCTTCTGGTGAGGATTAACACAGAAAAAAAAAAAAAAAAAATATATATATATATATATATATATATATATATATATATATATATATATTTGATGCTTTCCACTCCCTTGAAATACAAAGAATTTTGAAAATATTTCTTGTTTATACTAAGGAACAGAAGGTTTTATAAATCATATTTGGCTCTTCTTGCTAAATTAGATTTGCAACAAAGCCAAGTTCTAGTCTCACCATCATCATTTTTACTTTTAGATTAAATGTGTATATTCTATGTAATAAACAGTCCTTACATATCTGGAAGTATTTGGCATAAATTCCAATAAACATAAAGTCAAAATGCAGAATAGACTATCACAGAAAAACTATGACTAATAGTACAGAGGTAGCATTTAGCAGATACATATTTATTGTTCAAAGAAATCAGAATAATAAATAAAAACAGTGACTGAGGAGATCAACAGGAGGAACAATATTTCTATAAAGGATGAAAATAAGTTGCAAGGAGAAAAATTGTAGTGCCTTAATTATAGAAGCAAATGTGTCAGGTCCAGTCTACAAAAAACAGGTAAGTTAGCATATTCAGCCCCAACTTGCCAAGATAGGCTAGCCTTTCAGTGGTTTTCATCTACAAATTTTTGCTAAAGCAATAAAAAAAAAACAAGCATATTTAGTTGAACCCTGTGGGATCAACTATTTGGAAGGAGAAGGGGCTAAAAGAGTGTTCAAGTCTGGAGAGCTAATGAGCACTCAGAGGAGCGGATTTCCATGGGGGAGTTGACCAGATTAATTCACTTATTGTGTATCATTTAGAAAATTTACACTAGAAGATTAATTACATGTTTATCCTTTTGAAGAGCCAACATAGGAGGATATTGATGCTCCTGAGAATTAATGTTTCCTCAACTATTCATGTAAAAGAATTTTATCAATGAACATAAAGAGAGAAATAACAGAGATGTACAGAACAACTTGCAGAATGAACATTAGACGCTATATTAAAAACAAGAGTCATCTGGCCTAGTTGGTTTGGCTCAGTGGATAGAGCATTGGCCTGCAGACTGAAGGGTCCATGTTCGATTCCAGTCAAGGGCATGTGCTTGGCTGCAGGCTCAATCCCCAGTGAGGGGTGTGTAGGAGGCAACCAAAGAATCTTTCTCATCATGATGTTTATATCTCTGTCTCCCTCTCCCTTCCTCTCTAAAATCAATACAAATATATAAAAACAACAACAAAAAATAAGAGCCATCTGGAGAGTGTACAAAATTATGTTCAGAAAAAGCATAAATAAGCCACTGTCCCCAGTTATGTCACTTGATGTACATCCTCTGCACAGTGGTGTTATCAGCCATGTTAATAGCATGATATGTTAAATGGTTTTGGGTGAAATTAAAGTATCTACCACCACTGTGATAACTATGTAGGTTGCCAGTTGGGTACTGAAAATGTCAATGGGAACATTTTATAAAGTATATGATTATCTAACCATTGCACTGTATACCTGAAACTGATACAAAATAATATTTAATGTAAAATTAATTGAAAAATGAAACAGTTCTTTTAAATTATGTATATAATAATAAAAATATTATTAATACTCATAGTGCAAGTATTCATTCCTTAAAAGTGCATTATTGATTTTAAATAACTCAGGGTAGATTTACATTACACACTTGCATTGGGATACTCCAATTTGTATGAAAAAGCAAATATGGGATTTTAACTCATCAGAAATTGGACACACTTTGAATAGGATCATTGGAAACATAAAATACACTGGAACAGCAATGATGACATTTGTGATAATACTGCCCTGAGTATTTCTCTCTTAGCCAGGTGGAATCCCTTACTATTCTTTGAAGTACTTTCATTTCCTAAACCTTTCCTTTGGACTGACTTTCCTCCTTTGTAATCAGTGTTACCTCTCGCAAAAAATTAATAATCTTTCCCCATATTTTCATGATTGTAGAAAATCTTTTCACCACCGCTTATAGAGAATGAGTTTCTTCCCAAACATGTTAAAAGTGCCTTATTATTGGCCTTACTACATTGGTATCATTATCATCTATTTTATTTATCTCTTATGGAGACTAAAAGCCCATTGATTTTTTAATCTTTTCTATTCATCTTCAGATTCACAAAGTTTAGCATAGGGCCTTTGTATATTAGCAGTAAGTAGAATAATATGTATTAAATGAAAAACAAATCATTTTCTTGATTTTTTAAAATATATTTTATTGATTTTTCACAGAGAGGAAGAGAGAGGGATAGAGAGTTAGAAATATCGATGAGAGAGAATCATTGATCAGCTGCCTCCTACACACCCTCACCTGGGGATGTGCCCACAACCAAGGTACATGCCCTTGGCCAGAATCGAACCTGGGACCCTCCAGTCCACAGGCCGACACTCTATCCATTGAACCAAACCAAGACTCAACAAAACCAATTATCTTAAATTAATTTTATATTGGATGTCATTATTGAGTGACTTTGCCAGTCACACCTGTAGAGAGTAGCAGATTATTATTTTTTTTCTTTTTACTTTGGAGTCTTCTGTTTTTTTGGAATGAATTTGTGAAGTGGTAGTATATTTAGCCTGTGCAAATATAAGAAACTTGGCTATCTGACAGGGACAGTGACTTCTCTAGGAAACACTAGAGCAGAGCTCCCACCAGTCCACTGACGGTAATTAACCAGCTGATCCTGAAAGCTGACCTTGGTCAACAGTGAGCCACCCAATCTACTCCTGTGCTTCAACATGTCAAAGCAAGGAATCTCAGATCCTGTTTTGATGACAACAGTTCTCTGACTTACAGAATTCTGCATAATCTCTTCCCAGCCTCAATCATTTGCAGAGTAGGCCTCTGCCATTCCTGCTCTTCACAGAATGATGAGAAACTACAATAAGCAATGTAATAAAATAAAATGTCATCTAACTAATATCAACATTAGTTTTGTGACATTTAATTTAGCCAGAAATGATCATTAATGTAAATTTAGCATGGGAAATAGAAATTACATGTTTCCAAATGGGCACTGATAAAAAATTAGCAATTTGTGTATATACTATTATTTTATTGCCCCTGAATGAATGATAGAGACACACAGAGGAGTTATGAATATTCTTGGAGGCATAAATTCAGAAACCAGCCCTGCCATGTATGGGGCCTTTAGTATAGATGGCTTTGCCTCTATAATAGTAAATATTTTGTGATTTGGTTGTAAAAATTAAAAAAGATAATGTCCACAATAAATAATGTTATTAAGTTTTATTTTACATATGCTTTTTTAAAGCACTAATATTTTTGTTTATTTTTATTGAATTTATTGAGGTGACATTGGTTAATAAAATTATATAGATTTCTGGTGTACAACTGTATAATACATCATCTGTATATTGTATTGTGTGTTCACCATCCTAAGTCAAGTCTTCTTCCATCACCATTTATCCTCCCTATAATCTCTTCTGCCTCCAACCATCCCCCATTCCCTCTTATAAATCACCATATTGTTATCTGTGTCTATAACTTTAGGGTTTTGTTTTCATTTTGTTGTTTTTTGTTTGTTTGCTTAATCCCTACACTTTTTCCACCCAGCCCTGAAATCCCCCTCCCATCTCACAGATGTCAGTTTTTTCTATACCCATGAGTCTGTTTCTATTTTGTTAATTTATTTTGTTCATGGGATTCGACATGTGAATGAGATCACATAGTACTTGTCTTTCTCTGAGTGGTAAAGCACTAATTTTTATTGAATTTCTATTATACTGCAGGTAGTGAACTAATTTGCTTGCATTTACCATCTCATTTTATTCTCACAATATACTATTATGATTTCCTCTTTCCAGATATGTCACTGAAGCTACATATGTTTAATGATTAGCTCAAGTTCTGAGCAAGGGAGTAATCAATATACTTCATATTTGAATATAAATTATCTGACTTTAAATCCTAGATCTTTAATGGCTCTAAGTATATGAGTATATTATACCTTTTTAAAGATAATCAATTTATTGTGTTCTTCATTTTAATGGATAAGAAACTTGTAAGCAGATTTTCTTTTATCTGTTGGTAACTCATAAATTGCTTTTCTATTCCTGTCATCCTATTATTTTCTATTTTCTTTAAGATATCTCAAATTATATACAAACTAGTGGCCTGGTGCATGGATTCATGCACATTGAAAGGAAATTAATTAGAAGAAAGATTTGTGCCGTAATTAAGATACTGCAAAAAATTACATGTGAAAATAGTGTATATAATATAGTATTATAAAATTAAAATATGAGATATTTTAACATCACTATTCACCCTTTATAAAAGAAGTGTCTAGAGATGAAAGAAAATTAGTAAAATGTATATGAAAATAACATATAAATTTATTAGTAAACAATAACAACATGATATAAAAACAACAAAGACATGATATAAAAATAAAAAAACATGATATAAAAACAACATTGATAAAAACAATGACTGGTAAATTGATTAATAAATAAACAACAACAATATGATAGAACAACAATAGGTATGATATAAAAACAACAAAAACATATAAAAACAACATTGAGCCCTAACCTGTTTGGCTCAGTAGATAGAGCATCTGCCTGTGGAATGAAGGGTCCCAGATTCAATTCCGGTCAAGGGCATGTACCTTGGTTGTGGGTACATCCTCAGTGGGGGGGGGGGGGTGCAGAAGGCAGCTGGTTAATGTTTCTTTCTCATCAATGTTTCTAACTCTCTATCCCTCTCTCTTCCTCTCTGTAAAAAATCAATAAAATATATTTTTTAGAATTGATAAAACAATGACTGATATATTGATTAAACTTAATTTAATATCCTCCCTGTATACCACATTAAGATTAAAAATACTTTCAGAATGCTTGACAAATTTCCCTTGTGATGAAGTATTTACAACTTTAACATCACATGCTCTTTGAACTTGAGAGAAAGCAACATAAAACTGACCATGTCTGAAAACGGGTTCAGGTAAAATATGCGCAAGTCAACATTTATTTTTAAATTCCCAGTACACATCATATGTATCGGTTGGATGGTCAGATGGATGGATGGTCAGATGGATGGACTATTGGTCACTTAGCCTAAATAATGTAAGAATTTAAAATATTTAACCTATCAATATTTACTAATAGATTGTCCAAGGTACTGAGAAAATCTCATAAGAAATTGACAGCAGTTTATTTTGTCAATACTCCTACAATTGAGTTAAATATGTATGTATATTGATACAAGTAAGATTAATGCAAGAAATAGAGGGGATTGTCTTAATGAAGAAGAACCCTCCCCCAAAGAAGTAGTAGTTTACAATGCAAAGAGAGCAATTGGGAAGAGGTATCCCACAGGGAAAAAAGAGGTCTTAAAAGATATCTATGACTCTAAAAGACCTTCACTTTATTTCCCCTTTTGGCAAATACATGAGAGCTAACTAAATTACACTGCCTGCATTTTCTGGCATTTATTAGAATCATTTCAAATATCACATCTATCAATACCTAGTAATTCATATAAGTAGGTGGGTAGATGTTGAGTGGTGGTAGGAAAAGGGATATATGCATATGCACAGATATGTATATAAAACTCATATTAGATAAGAAAATAAACAAAGGTATTATTCTCCTTTAAATAATTCCCATAATTGCGAGGATTTAATTATTTGTGCGCTCATTCAATGCCTGTACACTCCATGAAAGCAAAGAAAATATCTATTTTTTCATTTGTGTATTATGTCTAACAGTGTTGTGACACATAGAAGTTACTTAACAAATGGATTTTCATTAGGAGAGTAGTGGAGTGTATAATTGAGCTAATGAACAAATAGAGTCTGGGAATGGAAAAATGGACAAACCAAGCTTACAGAAAATAGTCCTAATTAGAGAGTAGTTTTGTTTTTTTTAATATATATTTTTATTGATTTCCGAGAGGAAGAGAAATAGAAACATCAGTGATGAGAAAGAATAGTTGATTGGCTGCCTCTTGTATAACCCCGACTGGGGATCAAGCTCACAACCTGGGCATGTGCCCTTGACTGGAATCGAACCTGGGACCCTTTATTCAGCAGGCCGAAGCTCTATCCACTGAGCAAAACCAGCTAGGGCGGAGAATAGTTTTTAAAAAGTGAGGTTGGGTGATGGAAAACTAGATTTTTGTGATCTTGGGATCACAAAGGAAATTTTAATTTGATTTGGTAGAAATAAAAAGCAAGTAGACAGGATGATGAGAATACATGAAGAGAGAAAATTGAAGATTATTAGCAATAATCAATTTGGTTTATCCCATTGATTACACTCTTTCTCTTTTCAAAAAAAGCGTTTTGGTAGTCTTAATTCATTTCTCCCTCTTCTTGAGCAGAATAATATAATGGAAAAGTAAGGGGCTGGCCCTGGCCGGGTAGCTCAGTTTGTTAGAGCTTTGCCCCAATATACCAAGGTTATGGTTTTGATTTCTGGGCACATACAGGAATCAACCAGTGAATGCATAAATAAGTGGAATAACAAATTGACATATGTTTGTTTGTGTGTGTGTCTCTCTTTCTCTCCCACCCTTCTTTCCTTTCCTTGTTCTCTCTAAAATCAAATCAATAAATTTAAAAAATTGGAAAAGTAAAAGGCTGAGAAGTGGCTTACCTGATTTGAGATAAGAAGACAAGGAGGAGAACAGGTGGTATAAAACAAGATGAGAAATCAGAAACTGATAGTCATCATGCCCACATTGTATTCACACAGCTGCAGCTTAAATGGGGGAATAGCCCACTGTGTCAGGGGTCACCAAGACCACTCTCAGGTTAGATGATCCACTAGAACAACTCTAAAGTTATTATGCTCATGTTTATTCTTTATGAGAGCAAAATAATGTAGATTTGGGTCAGCAAAGAGAGAGGTGCATGAGGCAAAGTCTGAAGGAAACCAGCTGCAAACTTTCAAGTGTCCCCTTCCAGTGAAGTCACGTGGAGTGAATTTCATTTCCCCCAGTAATGATGCACGACGACACACAGAAAAAGTGTTGCCAATCAGGAAACCTCGTCCTAAGCTTTGTCCAGAGTCTTTATTGGAGGTCAGTTATATAGTCTTTCACCACCTTTGTGACTGACTTCAGTTACTCAAGCTCCAGGCCCTCTGATAACAAAGTTGTGTTCACCATAAATCATGTTAATATAAACTATTTGGAGAATGAGTGCAGTGTGGCTCGAGGCCTCAGGCATGCAGACACATCAAATGGAAAATTTCAGGAGCTCAGTTCCCAGGAGCTTGCCAGGGGCTAGCCCTGAAAACAAGCCTTTCCTGGGACTCTGCATGGTTTGAGCAGAATTAACCCTTTCCTGTGCACCCACATTTTAAAAACTGCCAAAATGTTTATTAAAGAAAATTGTTCGTGCAAACCAAAAGGTAGAAGAAGGTTTAAAGAGAAGACAGAAAAGGACCAACCTACTGGGGATAAGAAACCAACGCTACAAAAAAGTATAAAATTTCAAAAAATGGCATCAACTTTACAAATGAAATGGGAAATTATTTAGTAAAATTCAGTTGAAATTTTATTAAAATGACAGTGCAAGGAACTTAATGAATAACTGTGAAGGTTTGCCCTTTTTTATGTCCATTCTTGAATCATGAAAATGAATCATTAGTTATAAGGTATTAGTTCAGCTTCTATGGATGCTGTATTTATGACAGCCCAGGCCAATAGCAGAAGATGCATTGGGAAAACAAGCTGGCAAATATACCATTACCTTTAAACATTTTCTTGTCATTCCAAACCACTAAGGGCCCCATGCATTTTAATATCATCTTAGACACCCTTTGGCTACTTCAGTTAATATTGGAATTCATGGTCTAGTTTTTTAAAACATATGATTGTGGAAATATAGATGCATATGTAATTTTGCTCAGTGAATGTCTAAAAGGGACCCATAAATTATGAATTGATACCAATGTAGAAGCAAATGAAGTGAATTCTTACTTAAGAAGTCTAAAAAATGTTGAAATTTAGAACATATTGGGGAATATATATATATATTTCATATGACTAATATGAAAAATGTCCATTTGGGAGTTCGACTAGAAGTTTGATTGATTGCTATGAGGTGTGCAGACCAGCAGGGGTGGCGAGGAATAAAGAAAGGCCCCAGATGGCAACTGGAAGGCCTCAATTGACCCTGATCAATAGCCAGGCCTAAGGACCCTATCCTACCTGTGCACAAATTCCGTGCATCGGGCCTCAAGTAAAACATAAAAGCAAATCCACATGGTAATCTAAATATATCAAGAGACAGCAATAATATTCTGCCACTTACAAAATTCAATGATTATCCCCACAATTAATGCTCATATCTTACTGACCCTCTCTTTTGGAGGGGGACATGCCTTAAAATTATGTACAGGCTGAATTAGAAATTGGTGAGCTGCACATAGATCAGGCTGTTTTTATCTTCAGTTCATAGCCATTTATATTAAAATTGGTCTGAGTAGAGAAAAGATGCTATGCATGCACTGATTTAATAAAATTCTACTTTAATTAAAAATAAGGCAAAAAGGAGGTTTGTTTTTAAGTAAATATGACTATAACAAATGTGTGTACATTGTAACATTGTACATGTTACTGTAGAAATAAGGTGCTTTGGTCATTGAATGGTGTACCTGTATTGTCTGCTTGAAGCCAAGTATCACTGCAGATAACTAACCTCTACTACAACTGCACCAACCACCACTATCATTTATTGAGCTATTACTATGCGCTAGCACTTCAGAAAGTGTTTTGCATGCACTGTTTCATATACTACTTCTAAGAACAATCTGTAGAGAGCATAGTGTACCTACTTTCTCAACCATTGCGCTGTCTCTTCTCGTGCACTTTATTTGTGGCTATAATTTTATTATTGTTACTTATGAGTCATAAGTTTCTGAAGCAGGAAAATTAGATGAGGAGGTAACGAGAGTGTTTTTGTTGAGCAGCAAACCCAGTGCTGTGCAGTGTGGGGTATTACCAAATTCCACCAATCCCAGGTGCAATGGCTCCACCATTCCTGTCTCTGCCTGTATGCCATGCATCTGGAAAAATAAAGCTTCATTTCATTGGGGTTTCCCATCTCCTTCCACCTTTTATCCCTGATTGAAAGCCAAAGGCTCTCTTTGTTTATAATTTTCATAAAATACTATGACAAACGGGGTGATGAAAGGACACATGCTCAAATTAGGAACAAATTTAATTTAAAAAAATAATAACTGCTATTTTGGGGGAACATAACCACATTGTAGTAGAAGCGGTGAGAAAGGGACAATTAGAGGTGACATCAGAGATGATTCTCATAGACTCAGTTTTCTTTATGGAGGAAAAAAAAGAGAAAGGGAATGTGAGTAAAGACAGAATGAGCAAAATGTGAAACTCTCATGGGCGTGGTATATGGATACAAATAATAATTGGAACAATTTGCCAGGGAAAGCGGTTTAGAATCTGAAGGGGTAGAGTGAGAAATGTGAAACTGGGATATCACTGTTTGGATAATGGCATTTTCTAGAGAACCAAAAGGATTCAAGTCTTGTTGCCTCGGTGGATGGGAGCTGAAGAATATAAAAGCATCTATATTATTTCACAATATAGAACAACACATTTTTCTCTGAATTCATCAATTTTACAGAAGAGTAAAAACAAAACAAAAAGGCAGCAGTTGCATATTGAGTTGTTCAGTTTGATACTTTCAAAGAATTTTTGCTCCATAAGTGCTTGTTGAGCATAACCCAAGGAACAAATTTTTAAAATTTTGGATTGCTAAGAATACTTCATACATAATAATTTCATCACAGTGATACAGATATGTTATATATTTTCATCTGTTATTCAATCCATTAAGGCAAATGCACAAATAGAAGTATTATACAAAAGAGAAAATGAAGAAGGTAGGAGTGAGATAAAAATACTGGCATAATAGAAGAGAAAGAATGAGATTGGAAACAAAATCAATAATTAGTCATGACCTCGCCCACTAAGGCAAAACTAATGTAAAACATTGGCATGTAACATAATGCATGTTTTCTAGGTCTGGCTTAAAATATTAGTGCCTAAAAGAAAATAAAAATGTGCATTAATTTGCTTTGCATAGCCAAAAAATTGTTTATATAATTAAAAATTGTAACATATGACACTCCAAAGAAATGTCACTTTAAAAAAAAGGAGTGTTTCTCAAAAGATATGATCTAAATAGAACGTTTAAACATTTTTTATCTATTTACTACTATGACATTGCTTCCTACTGCAGCGTTTTCCTGATATCACGGAGAGGGGTGCGCATATGCAGTTTATTCCAGCTGGTTAACAGCGCTGTTTAAATTCAGAAGCATCACATACTGCTTAATAATTTACAGTCCATGTGGAACACTATATCATATATTATTTATGATAGCAAAAGCTCAGGGACATAACAATACCGAATATATTTCTCAAACTCCAATTATTGCCTTTTGGGTCACTTTTGAGTGAAAAATTTTTGATTTGCTACTTAGGGAAGTCACTATTCATACCAGCCAATGAAAGGAACATCACTGATTGATGGCGACCTCTAGAGTGAGGTTAGAAAAAAAACAAAAAAAAACTGAGAGGTGGGTGGTAAGCTGCCAATGGTTGCACTCACAATACTCCTGAGTGGTTCAGATCTGGAAATTGTCTTTATGCAGGGCTGACCTGAGCCATTAAGGGGGGGAAAAAAAAGATATCTGTCTAGATGCCAAGAAAGTACTCTTTCCCTGCCCAAAATAACTCTTCAAACTAGTTCACTGAAGCCATTGAGGGATGATCTGTAATCACATCTTCACATATTGGTTTAAAATCATAATGGATTCTGTGGAATACCACAATGATGCCACTTCCCGTTTAAGGACTAAGGTATTCACACCCCCAGTTTCTGGGTATGTTGGCGTCATAAAATGTCAACTGACCCCCTCTCTGGAAATTGCAGTATTCAGAAGAGCGCTGACTTCCCAAGGTTACCTCACCCTCAATGAGGAGCAGCCAGTATCCAATGATGGGTCAACGCAAGGGAATAAGGTCTTGGCCTTTTTTGGTTTAAGTAAACAACTCTGTAGGATTATTCCAAGTCCAGAATTCCCCATGGAACAAGCTGAATACGCTGTGGTGACTGTATCTCAGTTTGGTGCCTCCCTCTGCCCTGTCCCTCACGCTCCCACTGCTCCAGTGCCTTGCTTGTCTGAGCAGTGCAATAATTGATACCTTGTAAACCAGAAGGGCATGTACACTACTAAGGACATATCTTGGGTATTTAAGAATTCTGTAGAATAATGATTAGGACAGGAGATTGAATGGTCCTTACTAAGAACTGTTGACCCATTGGATAAAAAAAAAATAAAAGGCACAGTATGATTAATGACCAATTGAAAGCTCAGAGCAAAAGCTCAAGGAATTTGTTGGTAATATATACCAAAATCTTTTTCTTTTTCTTTTTTCTTTTCTTTTTTTTTTTTTTTTTTTTTTGCAGTTGGCCTTAAGATCAAGCACAGGACTTAAACAGCAAAGTTGTAGAGGAAGTTGAATTCTCAAATTTAGAATATGCCTTATGAAGATCAGGACTCTAATTGGAAAGATTAAAAACCCAGAAGTAGGTGATAAGGCTCATCTGGGTAAATGCACTCCAAAATAAAAAATACTCAAATACTTCTGAGGACTCAAGATCCATTTAAGAGGCCCATTACTACTTGTGAAATGCTAGAGCTCCCCCTTTGATTGAAATCAACAGGGGTGATTACCTGGCAAGAAAGCATGAACCCCAATCAGGATCTATCCATACCTCTTCTTTAATTCACAAGATTAATAATTAGGATCAGGTTACAGCATAAGCAAGCTGGGAGAGCACAGGGCCTACTGCTAGGGGAAGAAGACCATGTCTTAGATTCAGTGCTGGACTCAGACAACATTTATGATTAGTTGTTAGGGGAGACCTCATAGAGTTATCTTTTGAGGATGCTGAATTAAGGAGAGAACATAAAGTTGAAATAAGGGTTTATGAATGAACTCCTATAATGTAAGATTTATATCTTGGCAAGGTATTTGGAAATGATAATGGCATAGTGTTAAGGTTGATTTTTGAAGCTTGGGAAGTTGATAACCCATTCTGAATTATATAGAAATGCAAACAACGTATGACTAAAAAAACTCACTAATAGGGAGACAAGAAGACATTTTGTTTACCCAAATGATACAGTGTGCACTGTTGAGCCATTCAATGGTTGCCTTCTGCAGATCAGAGCTAGCAGTTAGAGATAGCTATTATATTTGGGCTCAAAAGTTGGGATAGAAGTAATAAGATTGTTTAAAAAAATAGAAAGAAGGTGGTAGACGGGTGGTGTAATCATCATAATAAATAAGACTATCCGAGAGGTAACAGAATAACATATAAACTAAGGAAGATCTAAAGAATCTATCAAGATGCTTAAAATACTTTAAATCCCTAGAGAAATAGTTTCAATCAGAAGGGATTAAGCTTCTCAAGGGCCATTTGGTAATGTGTAGAGATATTTTTGATGGTCCCAACCTGGAAAACAATGGCATCGAGGTAGAGGCCAGTGATTGCTCTATACAGGGCAGTCCTCCACGAGAAAGAATCCCCCAGGCTACATGCAATGACCACAGTTCAGAGTTTGAGAAATTCTGCTGTAGAAATAAGGAAGATAGAATCCAAATAAATAAGGGTAGCTCATCAAGAGGTAGAGGGCAAACATTACCAAACAAGTCATAGCTCCTAGGTTAATGTTCAGGTTGAGGCCAGTTTTTCAGATCCAGAATCCAAGGACTAAGGGAAACATTGGGGGTCCCAGGGAATTGAAAGGCCACAGGTATTGTATAATATAATGATTCACATAGTCCTTTTCCAAATACACCAATAGCCATTTACTTGGTTAATTGCATACTGGAAAAAGGGAATACATTAATATTTTTCAAGGGCAGAGAAGTCAAACCAATACTATTTATGGACAAAAGAGTTATTAGGGTTTCTAGCAGGAGCATATGTGTGCATGTGTGTGGGGGGAAGCAGGTAATAAATAAGTCTTGGTATATATTGGAGTCTTAGTGTGTCTGCTATTTCTACAGACCCAGACTGTAATTATTTTCAAATGTCTTCAAAGTATATTTGAAATTAACATGTATAAGATTTGACAGAATTCTAAATTTTTTTACTTGACCTGCATCAGATAATTTACAGTAGTGAACGCCTCTATAACTGCTTTACCTCACTGCCAGTCAAATTGTAAAACAGAATCACTCTCTTATCCCAGAGAGAATGGTCAAAAGTATTGTCACCTTTAAAAGATAAGGGAGGTTTCCAGCAAAAGTGGTGTAATATGGACTACTGCCTGAAGCAAATAAAATATGAGAAATTTTATATAAAATAACAATTTTACAAAAATATGAAATAAAGAAAGTTTTGTGTGAAATATGAAAAACAGACAAGGAGAACCCTAATATTGTCCAAGTTCACTGTTCGTGATAGAGTTTTCAGGCACAGCACAAGAAGACAGAACCCAAGGAAAGTCTGGCAGACTCACGCAATGGAGAATATGGAATTGAGAATCCAGGGAGAGCAAGGTGGGTGGAATTTTAAGGATAGCAGAAAAGAAAGCAATTTAAGAAGAGGATCTGGAGATCTGCAGAGGGTTCTCCTTGAATGTTCAGCAGAGTAGTGATCAATACATGTGTAAGAGAAAGCTACCTGGCCTAAGAAAAGAGTCACTTGAAAGGACTGAGGAAGCAGTATCCAATACTCACACAAAGTAAGAAATATTGCTTACCATACACTCAGAATTGCAAACCTTATAACCCAGGATGGTCTGAGTGAGTAGACCAATCAGAAGGCTTTTGCCTTAGTGGTAATATCTCACCTAACAGATCTTAAAAGCTAGGCCAAAAAAGATTAACATTTTTCCAAATACTTAGCAAAATCCCAAGATTCAACACCCAAAATAGTAAAATTTACAATGTCTGGTATCAAATAAAATAGAATCAAATATTCAAGAGTCAGAATTAGCACATGCTGTTATAAGTAAAAATACAATTTAAAAAGACATTGTATACTTCATTCATTCCTGCCCCTTTCT
This sequence comes from Pipistrellus kuhlii, assembly GCF_014108245.1. Taxonomy (NCBI): domain Eukaryota; kingdom Metazoa; phylum Chordata; class Mammalia; order Chiroptera; family Vespertilionidae; genus Pipistrellus; species Pipistrellus kuhlii. The sequence continues at coordinate 44,050,815 of NW_023425438.1, read as the reverse complement.
AAAATTTAATAATAATAATAATAATAATAATAATAATAATGGCCTGAGGAAGTCATCCTATGACAGTTTCATCTAATCATCAAATCAGGTACTAGATGTTCTCTTTGGGACTTGTTATTCACTCACAAATCTCTCATAAGAAGAGGCAAGATATAAGGTTTCAATTTAGGCTTAATGTGGAATCAGTCAGTTCAAGCTTTGGTATACAATGGTTCTGCTCCACTACAGAATAGTCTAAGAAAAAATATGACTTTATAACTCTTAAATTATGTGCTGCTGCAGTCTATGTATTATTCTAGAGTATTTCATGAAGAAGAATTTCCTGTCTGCAACAGTCTTTTAGATTTTTTTAAAGTCTGCTAAGCAAACACACACATATTTCAACACAACTTTGTCTAATCACAAAAGTTAGGGTCTGCTTTTTAGAACTTTGTGTTCTTTCCATAAATACACTGAAAATGGCCTCTTTGTCTACTCCATAGCTATCAGTGGGTAACAGAGTTAGATTTGGAGGTGGTTCTCCTCAGAGAAACTAAAATTCTGCCTGAAATTCTCTGCCTGAGATTTTTCATATTATCATCTTCTTTAAGTTTAGACACATATCCGAATATGATCACAAAATTCCACATAAAGAAAAAAAGTGTTCAAAACTGTCAAATAATTGTCTGTCTTTGGAATCAGGTGGATGATCAATTTTGTACCTGTACATTTAGACTTTTTTTGTGCCATTAGGCTATAACATTCTAACTATGAGAGAACTTTGAGGTTTAAGGATATAAAATACTACATATAGTATTAATAGTCTATAATACATTATTGTAGACTAAAAAAACAAAGTCAGAACTTAACACTTTAATTTTCAGATAATAATAATGAAATACAATGACTGAAACCAATAAGGCTGAAAGTGAGCAACCATTTTCTTATCTAGTTTACTCTCATCCTTACCTGTGTGTGGTTTATTGCAACATGACTTAGAGCTTTCATTCATGCTATGACCCTATCTGTTGTGAACTTTGTCTTTCTATTACTTTTATTTTTATTTTGAAGAATTTTTATTGGTTTTTTTTAGAGAGGGAGAGAGAAAAATACATATATCAGCTGCCTCGTCCATGCCCTTACTGGGGATCAAACCCACAACCTAGGCATGTGCAAACCAGCAAACTTTCCGTGCATGGGATGACATCCAGTCAACTGAGCCTCACCAGCCAGGAAAATTATTTAAAATGTTGCCTTATTTAAATTTAATTAAATGTTGTTCTCTTCCAGAAAGTAAATTATTATCATTGGAAAGCGACCAGGACAGAGGTGGTTCCATCCCAGCATGGTCTGGAATATGTAAACCATTTGCTCCTAAGTGTCCTTGGTCAGGGAAGATAAAAGTTTGCAATTTATAATCTGACTCTAAATTGCTCTGCTTTTTAATTATTTTTCTCAGTTTCCCTATTTGACTTGTTAAGGAATTGTCCTATTTTCTTACTATCCTGCCTCATTATCATCATTCCATTCCAGTCCCACTTTGATTACTTGTTTTTCAGAGGTTTTTTTTTAGTGGAATTATGCAATATATTGTTCTCTAGTTTTGACCTCTATACTACATTTATCTTGATTTCTAGGGAGACATCTTGGAATTAAACCCAATGTATTATGTTACTGTTACCTTTAACCTTCAACATAGTCAGTCTGCTTTCTCTGGTTCATTGCCCTAACTTCATAAATAGTTGAGCCCTTTTTTTTTTACTTTGAATTTTCTAATTATCTCTCTTATTTCATTGACTGCTAAATATCTTAGAAAACTAGTCAAATCTCCTGACTATTTTTGTTTATCTTACATTCCCTTTCTCAACCTCCTGCAGCTAAGATTGTCCCAAATTAAAATTTTAAATGCCAACTAAGGTGTTCAATTATTCATCCACTGATTTTTTTCTAGGTCTCTTTTTGCATTGCTTTCCATTTTGAAGTCATAAACTATATCTGTAAGAGCCAGCTAATATTTTTTTTAATGTTTAATTATTTATTGATGTCTTATAATATAGAAGTTAAGATTTGGGTGCTCTGAAATCAGGCATCCTAGGTTTTAAACTCTGTTCCACCATTTCTGTGTTGTTCATAGCAAGTTACTTGCTCAAAAGTCAAATTTTGGGTTGCAAAATCAAAATTTAAAAAGGTCTTGCTCCAGAAGGCTGTGGTGGATATTACATGAGTATTTAAAGTGACTGGCATACAAAATGTGAGCACCAATTGTTTTTTATTATCTACTAGAGGCCCTGTGCACAAATTTGTGCATGGGTAGGGTCTTTTGGGGTGGCCTGTAGAGATTGGGTCCCAGTTCATACCCCCAGCCTTGAAGCCCCACAGCCTCCCTGGCATTCCACATTGGCCTGGCACCACCCACTCACCTGTCCTGCTTCCATAGGGGGCCATCAGGGCCAGCAGTGCCTTCACTGCTGCCCACAGCCAGCACCCTGTCACTGACACCCACCATGTTCCGCATCACTCCCTGGTGGTTAGTGTGGCCAAACTCTGGGTCTACCCATTGAACTCCCAGTTAAATGACTACCCAGAGGGACAATTTGCATGTTAGGCTTTTAATATTTAGGATAATTGATTTATTCTGTCTCCCTGAGCTTTCTCTGAGAGGCTTAGACTTAAAGTTTTTGAAAGAGGAGCTACCAATGTATTGATATTTTTGGGGGGGACTTTTAGGATTTGGTCTGTGGCTCAGACCAAAAGTAAAATAAGTGAGGTAGAGAGGGAGTTTATTTTAATTTCCAGAAAGAGAAAGGACCAAGTACTGCTAATCAATATTGGGCAAGAAAAAACAAGGCAACTTCCCCTTTTAAAGGGAAATGGCTGCTGTTGCTAAGTGACAAGGAAGGGAGGAGGATTTGGGCTGAGACCATCCAGCAGGGTTTTTTTGGGGGGTTTTTTTTGTGTGTGTGTTTTTTTTATCAGTATTCCCCCCTAGCCTGTAAAACATTCTTAGAGCAAAAGTTATGAAGAGTTCAAAAAAGGCTTATTTGAAAGTGGTGGTGGCAGTTTCTACTAACTAGACATTCCTTGGAGTAAATTATCCCTGAGTTGTCAAACACCAGGGAGGATAGGGAATGCAAGAATGTAGCCTTGAGAGTAGCTTGTATTGTCTTGCAGTGTGAATAGAGGAGCCAGTTTGAATCAGAGGAGCTAACAATTTTGCGGTTTAGTTTCCAGGTGCTTCTCATAAATTGTGGAAGGCCACGGCTAAGAAAAAGAAGGCCTTTTCTTGCCCTTAAAGGGACTAATAAGAAAATGACAACTAGTTACCTTTAACTCTGCTACTAGAGTTTTATTTTTTCAGAGACCAAAAATTGCATGCATTTTCTGAGGAACTGATGGTTGAATAAATGAGTACTGACATGAAGCAGAATGGGACATTAGGAGCCTACATGAAACTGAGAAAGGGATTTAAGAAGGTCCAGGCTGTACCCAATTGGACACTTGTCAGTCCCTGGTCCTAGAAATGCAGCATCCGGGGAGATATGTAAATGTTTAAAAAGTACTAAACGAAAGCATCCAATAACTTGATAAGCTATAGCTAAATTTTTTATATCAATTCATCTAATCTACATCTTAAGCTTTCTTTTTTTAGTTCACTAATATTTTAAACTATAGCTAAATATTCAGAATTAATTTGGAGTCTTCAAATTTAAAAACTGCAAATAACTATTCAGTCATGTGAACTGTACATATCTCTAAAGAGCATAAAATAAGTCACTCTATATATATTAGGAAAAACAACAAAAACTAGGATTACTTACTATTGCTATAGCAAGTACTTGACAAATTTGTTGGGAAATATAGTGTATACAAATTTAAAAACTAAGCTATTTCACTTAAAAATTTAATAACTCATTCTTTTACATGGAGTAGTAAGCAGGAAACTTTGACTTCCATTGGTAAGTATGACTCTCTGCTAGTTTATTTCATATTATTTATTTATTTTAAGTACCATCATGTCTTAATGATCTCTTATAAACTTTACGTTTTCTAGTTCATGATAAATTTTATTTAATATTTATATATTTGGGATTTGGTTTTTCCTTCAGGGTAACCTCTTAATACTGTTTTTAATGCTATCCCAAGCCTTTTTTTCCCCCTAATCCTCACTAAAGGATATTTTTTTCTTTTGATTTTTTCAGGATAGATAGGTGATAGATATATTGGTAGGTAGGTAGATAGATAGATAGATAGATAGATAGATAGATAGATAGATATTAATGTGAGAGAGACACATTCATTGGTTACCTTCCACATGTCAGGGTTGGGGAGCAAACCTGAAATCCAGGTATGTTTCATTGGCCCTGAATTGAACCCACAATTCTTCAGTGTTTGAGGCCAACGCTGTATCCACTGAGCCACACCAGCCAGGGTTATCATAGGCATTTTTTAAAACATCCTTAATGGCATAACTTTACTGTAGGGAATAGAGATTTTAAAAAAAAAAAAGTTTATCTAATTAACACTGGAAAATGGTGTTTGGACTGGTAACTGTAAAGCCAAAGATAAATGTACTATATTTGGTAAATTTATTCTATATTGATGTATGGCAGTGATTTTCAACTGGTGTGCCATGAGAATTTTTTAAAACACCTGAAAATTATTTAGGGGCACTGACCTTTTTTCCTTTATATTAATAATATCAAATTTAAAAAAATGACAATAGCCAACAGAAGAATAGCCATCTGGTGTGAATGAATCAAAATTATATCTTCTATTTTTTATCAGATAGGCAACATATATAATATCTTTTTGTGTGCCTCAGAATTTTAGTAATTAGATTATGTGTGTCATGAGAGAAAAAGGCTGAAAATCACTGATGGGTGATGTAACAATTCTGAATCTGTTTTATACGCTTGTTAAGCTAAATAGATTTAAAAAGTTATGGTGGGTTGAGGGGCCATGTTTCCACTGTTGGACAGGAAAATACAGAAAAGCAAGAAAAAAGAGTTAGAATGAATAATGTTCTAGACTGGAGTAAGATATCAGTATGAACTCAGGTTTAATTTAATATAGATACAGATAAACAGACATAGAAATAACATTGTGTGTATGTGCATGCGTGCGTGCGTGCGTGTGTGTGTGTGTGTGTGTGTGTATTAGTAGTATACATGCATATTTAACCTACATAGTTTGCTATAAGATTTTAGAAACAATAGCAATCCAATCGCTGTGAGCACACCTAGTGCTCAGGTTTTGGTTTCTAACTGCCATTAATAAATGAAAAGGACAAGAGCTCCCTCTCAAAATGGCTGCTTCTAGGGTCAGGTCAGGTAATGTACCAGATGAGCTCTGAGCACCTTCTAGAACCAGAAAGCAAGGATGTGTTCAAGAGAGTAAGAAGTACAAATTGGTTGTTACAGAATACCCATGGGGATGTAAAGTGCAGCAAAGGGAATATAGTCAATAATATTCTAATAACTATGCATGTGTCAGATAGGCGTGAGACTTATCAGGATGATTACTTAAGTTATGTAAGGTATAATCACTACTGTAATTGAAAAATAAAGAATTGATTTTAAAAAAACAAAACAAAAAATTCAATAATAATAAAAAAAAGCACAAAAATCTAAGGAGGTGAACTTGCCAAAAGAATATAGAAGCCAAATTGAAAGAGCTACTAGGAAAAAAGAAAAAAGAATGAAAGAAAGCTACTGATGGTCAAAGCTGGAAAAATTTGTCATAAAATCCATAGTGTAGTATTAGATTACAAACTTGTTTAAAACAAATATGAATGAGTCCATACTAACATTAGTAAATGATCTAACAAGTAAATATGTGGGGGAAAAGGGACATATCCTCTTCACAAAAGAATTGCAAGTAATATAAGTAAATACTGCCCCCTCCAGGAGATGGAGCTGAATTCCATACCTATTCATGTTAAAATACATAGAAAACTAAATTAAAAGGAAACTTTCTTAATCTGAATGAGTATATCCAAAAAATCTACAAAGAACTTATTTAATGGTTAATGTTAAAACATTTCCATTTGTAAATAAAAATGAGAAACATAGGAATACTAGCCAGTGATGCAAAGAAAAAAATTAAATGTCTGCTCAATAAAAAAGGAGATAAATATGCTTTTTTAAACAAATGACTTGATTAGGAAACTCCAAAGTAATATATCTTTAAAATCTGGTCATTCAGTGCTTCAAAGTTGTGCTTTAAGGCCCTTATGCAAAATCTTATCTTTCTATACATTAATGACAATAATAGATAATAAAACTTGTAATGATATCATTTATTATAGCATTAATGCATGTCCCCAAAAAATGAATTTTATAAAGACTGGAGGTCCAATGCATGAAATTTGTGCACGGGTGTGTGTGTCCCTCAGACCAGTCTGCACCCTCTCCAATCTGAGACCCCTCAAGGGCTGCTGGCTCCCAACTATTCGCCTGCCTACTTTCCTGATTGCCCCTAATTACTTCTGCCTGCCAGTCTGAACACCCCCAAACCACTCCCTTGCCAGGCTGATTGATGCTTAATTGCTCTCCTGCCAGCCTGATTGCCCCTAAATGCTCTCCCCTGCAGGTATGCTCATCCCTAACTTCCCTACCCTGCAGGCCTGGTCCCCCTCCCCCAACAACCCCCCTGCAGACCTGGTCCCCCAACTGCCCTTCCCTGCAGGCCTGGACGCCCCCAACTTCCCTCCTCTGCCTGCCTGGTCACCCCTAACTGCCCACCCCTGCAGGCTTGATAACCCCCAACTGCCCTCCCTTAAAGGACTGGTCCCTCCCAGCTGCCCTCCCCTGCTGGCCATCTTGTGGCAGTCATCTTGTATCCACATTGGGGCAGCCGTCTTTGACCACATGTGGGCAGCCATCTTGTGTGTTGGAGTGATGATCAATCTGTATATTACTCTTTTATTATATAGGATTAGATAGGATAGAGGCCTGGTGCACTGGTGAGGGTCGGCTGGTTTGCCCTGAAGGGTGTCTGGGATCAGGGTGGGGTTTCCCTTGGGATATGGGGCAGTCTGGGTGAGGGGCCTGTGTGGTTTGCAGGCAAGCCACACCCCTGCAACCCAAGCAGAGGCCCTGATATCTGGGATTTATTTATCTTCTATAATTGAAAATTTGTAGTCTTGAGTGGAGGCCAGAGCAGGCCAGAGTTGGTTGGAAGCTTGACTTCCTCCATCGCTAGAGACAACCCAAACTTCCAGCTGGCTCCAGCTCCATGGCTGCTGCCATTTTTGTTGGGATTTATTTATCTTCTATAATTGAAACTCTGTAGCCTTGATCAGAGGCCAGGGTCAGCCAGGTTGGGCAGGAAGCTTGGCTTCTACTATTGCCGGGAGCAACCGAAGCCTCTGGCTGGCTCCAGCTCTATAGCCACCACCATATTTTTTTTTGGTTAATTTGAATACTTGTTCCTGATTAGCTGGTGGGCATAACTTGTGGGCGTAGTGGCAGTAAGGTCAATTTGCACATTTCTCTTTTATTAGATAGGATGTACAACATTGATTGACACTATAGTGGAAATGAAAGGAAACCTAAGTATCTCAAAGGATATGTTATCAGATATTGAAAGAGTCAAATTTTATAAAGATGTAACTCCCAAATGAATAAATCCTGTACAATAACAATAAAATTTACTTGGGCTCTTGAGAGGTTTGGGGAGTAGTGGATGTGGACAGTGAGAATTTATAAGCTTATTTGAAACTTTATATGGGAAAATAGCCCAGACAAAAGTTGGCAAACAATGATGATGGAGGCATCTACTAGATACCATGCGTTATTTAATGTTTTCCTTAATATAAGACAGTATGTTGGTGCAAGGATAGACAAACAGAGGAATGGAACAGACTAGAGATTTCAGATACAAACACAAACATAGTCATTTGATATAGGATAATGACCCTTGAGTGTAGTGCAGTGGAGAAAAAGTTATATTTTCAATAAATTGTATTGATATATCCTTTTACTAAAAAGCCTTTCAGTTTCTCTTAAATAATTTTAGGTTTTTTTTTATTTTCTTGTCTAATATTTCCAAAACTCTAATGACTAAAAACAGACATGAAGAACTTGACTTTCACATCTTCAGAAAGAACATTACGCTCTCCTTTGTCCCTAGCTTATAACTCTTCTAGAGATCCTGGCTTTGTGCTTGCTTGCTATCAGCTCCAAGTAACCATTGCAAACAAAGAAAACAAGATCAGGTTCCTTATTGTTGGTTGCAAATCTGGATAAATTGAAGAGGTAAATTTTTCAAATCGATTATCACTGCCTGTCTGGTGTGGCTCAATGGTTGAGCATAGACCTATGAACCAGGAGATCAAGGTTCAATTCCGGGTTGTGACCTCAATCCTTATGTGAGGTGTGCAAGAGGCAGCAAATCAATGATTCTCTCTCATCATTGACACTTCTATTTCTCTTCCACTCTAAAAAAAAATTATATATATATATATATATATATATATATATATATATACACACACACACACCAACTATATAAAAGTTAATTTCACCAACTATATAAAAGTTATGAATCTATTATCACCAACTATATAAAAGTTAATTTCTGCTATGTTTAACTGCCCCACATGAGGGCATTAATTTTTGCCTATTATTGATAAATGGGTATGTAAGATTAAATTTTATTAATTTTTAATTTTTAATAAAAATTAATTACATTAATTTGCCTACTAAATGGGTATGTAAGATTATGAACACTGGTTTTAGTATAGTTTTAGACATTTCTCCCATGTTAGAAATTTTAGAGCTTTTATTATTAATTTGTTTTCTAAATATTTCACGATGTAGATTTTATTATTTTGTATTTTACCCATTAGGGTAACAGGGACATTTTTGTATATGGGAGAGTTTACATGTGTTTCTAGGTTTCTAAGTATTTTGATTCCCATACTAGATATAGTAAATTAAATTATCAGAATTTGGTCTTTACTTTAAATTATCATTGTTTTATTTATAGACTTTCTATCCATTTCCTGCAAACATTCAACTGCTTTAAATTACTTCATGGTCTTTTTTATTTCAGTTTTGCTTAAAAGCTAAAACTATACCTGCTCCTAACTCTGCTTCTTAATTAGTTCACTGATATTTGGAAAGGATGAGATTTTTTTTAAAATGTTACAATATATTCCAGTATTTGGGTCTATCATGTCATGTTTTTGTAGCTGAAGAAATTGAACAGTGAGTTCTGTTCTGTGTCAATATAAATTTCTATTACTGCCTCTTTTTCTGGTTAACCATTTTCTCAGAAGTTCTTCACTGAACAGATTGTAAAGTGGAAGGTGGCTGCAATGTATCAAGTCCAAACTCTCCATCCACTGTATATAGGGAGGGTAGTTAACTTTCAGATCCTGAGACATCCTGAGTCTCTTAGCAAGAAGACAAGATGTAAGTTGAGTAGTGTGTAGTCTCTGATGCTGTTATTGGCCATTTGTGAGACCAAGTTTGAGCTTGCCTTGAGATGAAGGCTAAGAATATTCATAGGTGTTACTATTGTTGTAAACTGCTTTTACTTTCTGTTTATTATTGGGTGTTTTTAGGAGGTTCAAGAAGTCAGATAATATTTCTAAGGGAATAATGACATAAAGTAGAATGTTTTTGTTTTGTTTTTTTGTCTTTTTTATAAATTGCTTCCACATTTTATTTTGAAGTATACTACACTCTACATGGCTTTAAATACTAAAAATCATAGGTTAACCACACTGGTTTTAAAGGGATCCTGTAATATGTTTTTTTGTATGTGTGCAGGTAATATTTGTCCCCCAATTGTGGATTTTCATTTTAGATTTTAATGCACAAACTCAAATATAGGCCTGTCTGCCTGCCCACTAATATCTTTTCAAAGCCAAAAGGACAAAGAGAACTAATGGCAGCAACCCCATTGTACTTGCCAATCTACTTTTTGACTGTGGCTTTCTCTGAATGTTTGTTAATTTTACTGTCCCTCAGTAGATCAAAGCTGATCTTGAACTTCAACAAGGCTATGCTCCTCACCTACTTCCCATCATGCCAGTGCAGACTCACTATTAATCTCCTATTAGAAATTCTAAACTATAAATTTATGGAAAAAAAACAATGCAATCCAGTATTATTGAGGTGCAAATTCAATGAATATTTCACCACAAAAAAATATAACTGTACTAACACCTCTTGTTTATTAAAAAAATATTAATAAATCAAAAAAGCTTCTCCAAAGAATAGTCTTGCTAAGATTCTAAAACATAAGTAAGAAAATGTGAAAAAACAGGACTAACCTAAGAGGATGAATTTTGGTATGAGGCCAATAGATTACAGGCTAAGAACCAGGTATAAGAATTATTTACAAATGGAATACAGGACTTAGAGATTGAGCAATTTCTGAGGTGACAACAGAGGATTTCCATAGATTGCCTGTGACCTTACAAATGGGTGGAAAGAAAGCACCAAACAGAGTGAACCCCATATTTCTATTGTTGCTAAATGCTGAAACTACAAAGCCATATTAAACTTAGTTTTTCAAAATATCACTCACTCTGGTCATGAATTCAGTGAAAAACATTGCACCAAAAAGTTAAAAAAGACATAGTATTTTATAACTCATTTAATACACAAAGCACCTTGGAGATTTCTGCATGACACCTCACCATTAAAATAAATGTTTTGTAAAAGAAGATAACCAGAATCTCAAATGAACATTCATATTGCTTTAAAAAAACGGACACAGTTGCTTTTGTTAAAATGCTGACTCGGGAAAATCTGAATATTATTTATGGAATGTGTGAAAATGAATGTTACTGCCCAAACACAAAACGTTGATTTCCACAGTTTATTAGCAACCTATTGATATTACCCTCTACATGCTGCTCACCATCCTTATTTTTATTATAGTCCAAACCCTCACATTTCTGCTAAGATTTTTACAATTTTCTAAAACTCCTCTCCTGGAGTTCAGGCATGCCTCTTTCAACTTATCTCAGTAATGCAGCCAGAGTGGTATACATATCAGACACCACTCTCCTGCTCAGAACGCTACTAGCATTTTCTTACTGCAAAGCTTAACTTATTTAATGTGGCTTAGAAGGCTCTCTATGAACTGCTCTTAGCTTATGTCCTTACTATATTGCTCATACCATGCATTGTACCTTCAGGATTTGCCTATGTTTGTCAAGTTTGCCACTGTCTACGAATTCTTATTCTAAGTCTAGTCCAACATCTTTAAGGCAGAAAGACATCATATAAAGTGATCATAGCTATCATAATTAAGATGAAATATTTTACATGAAAGATGAGTCACTTGGGGTTAAAGTAAGTTAAAGCTCTTTTTAATCTTTGTATAATATTAACTATTGATATAAGAGAAAAAATAATTTAAAATAATAATTGGCAGCATGCATGGGAAGTAAGATTTGTATACAATATGCATACATACAAACAAATTTGTACATTCAATTTAAAACATAAGATGTTAGTTTTGTAACAACAGTTGTGAGGTCTAGATTATTTTCTGGCGTATAAGACGACCCCCCCTAATTTTACCGTTAAAACATAGGTTTAGGCCTATATTCGCTGTATAAGACTACCCCCCAGTTCTGAGGCAACACCAGTTCTTTTTTTAATAGACCACCTCTCTGACTCTGACCAATATAAGCAGGCTTTTTTTTGTTTCAAAAATCGTCTTATATGCCAGAAAATACGTAGGGTTTTTTGGTACTATGACCAGGGATGGATCAGCAACAGATTAGTATCAGTAGAATATGTAAGAAATAATTCTTATTTTATTTTATTTTATTTTTTTAAAATATATTTTATTGATTTTTTACAGAGAAGAGGAAGGGAGAGAGATAGAGAGCTAGAAACATCGATGAGAGAGAAACATCGACCAGCTGCCTCTTGCACACCCCCTACCGGAGATGTGCCCACAACCAACGTACATGCCCTTGCCCGGAATCGAACCTGGGACCTTTCAGTCCGCAGACCGACGCTCTACCACTGAGCCAAACTGGCTTGGGCAAGAAATAATTCTTATTTTAGAGATGAAGAAAATGAGTCAGAGTAGGATAAGTAATTTTAAGAAAATGGCACAGCTGGTAAATTTGAACTTATACAGTGAGGTTACAGCATTGGTAACTCTGAAAACTATATTATTATCTGCCTTTTGCAACAATGGAATTTCAAAGATTCAAAGTGGCTGTTACTCAAATATACAACTCATAAATTGATAGAATTTTAAAATTTCATGACACTTGCCTACAGGCTAGTTATTTTGTTTGATTCTTAATATGTTTATGGTTATTTTACCTTGTTAGATTTTTCAATCTTTTATGCTACTGCCACAAACTGCGGAAAACTTTAGAGAAAAAAGGCTGATAATCAGAATAAATTCTTTATTCCATCTACATCACTCAAATAGTGCTGGGTATAAAAAGAAAATGAGCAATACCACCACCAACAACAAAAGGACCCTGCTCCTAAGTCCAGGAGTGAAGTCAAATGACAAAATATTAAGTTCCCATCCTCTTAAAAGTAGGCTGGTGATTGAGACTTAGTGACTTTCTTCCAAAGAATAAACAATAAATAGGGAAAAATAACTTTCTGGAGGATAAACCCAACAAACATTACCTTAGCTAAGGGATCAAGTCTGACATCATTAGAAATATGCCATATTAATATCATATACCTCCTGACATAAGGTAAAAAAAGGAGGAAACTTCAATTCTATGGTATTCTTCCTTCAAATCCATAAGCACAGTCTAATCATGAGAAAACTTTGGGGAAATAAAAAGTCAGTTTGAGAGACATATAAAATATGATCAAGGCTTTTGAAAAGTATCCAAGTTATAAAAACATCACTTCTGATAAAATGTCATATATTAGAAGAGACAAAAAGAGACACAATGATTAAATGCAATGTTTTGTTCTGTGTTGGATCCTGGAACTGATAAATGATATTAATGTGAAGATTACTTAATGGTGAGATCTGAATAAGGTTTTAAATTTGGTTACCAGTGTTGTGACAATTTAAAATTTTTAGTTTTAATAAAGGTTCTGTGGTTATATGTTAATATAAGGGGAAGCTAGGTGAAGGATATATATATATATATATACTAATTTCTTCTGTGAATTTAAAATTCACTTAATGAGAAGTTTTCAATAATTGCCAGGTCAGTAAGTGTCATATTAAGAAAAGAGCAGAGTGTTTGGGAGATCACATGTGAAGAAAGATGTAGGGCAGAGGTTGGCAAGTTATAGTACACTTCTGCCCTGGCCTCTTTTGAGATGGCCTAGAGCTAAGAATACTATTAACATTTTCAAGGATTGTAAATACAGCAAAACAACAAGAAAAAAAGAAAATGTGACAGTCCATCTGGTGTGGCTCAATTGGTTGAGCGTTGTCCCATACACCAAGAGGTCACCAGTTCGATTCTCAGTCAGGGAACATCCCCAGATTGCAGGTTCAGTCCCCAGTGGGGGGTAAGCAGAAGGCAGCCAATCAATGAATATCTCTCATTGATGAATATGTGACAGGATCTTACATGTCTGCACAACTAAAATACTTATTAATGGCCCTTTGCAGAAAAAAAAAAATGTTGCATGTGGTTATCAGAAATAACACTTGGAAGAGACAATTTCTAAACTAAAAATTCATAGGTCAAAGAAGCCAGCCTAAGGAAGCAAGATATGAGCAGGAGGGGAGAGTAAGATGCTAAAGTACAAAGCAATCTTCCAAGTCCAAGAACAGCAGGGGAGAAGGCAGGGGGGGAAATGTGAGATTATAGCCTATTTAAAACTAAGTGTAGACTAGCCATGTGCCTGGAGAGCTTGATGGGCATGGGAAAAGTTGATGCTAGTGAGATAAACAAAGGCCCCTGTATGCCACATGAATGCATTCATAATTTATATAAGTGGTTGTGTTACAGAAAACTGAAGAAGAACAAAGCAGTACTTAGAGGGATGGAATTATATTTATTATGCACAGGTCCAGAGGAAAATGTCTTTCAAATTCTGGGCCCCAAGATGCAGGAATTTCCCCTATTTATATTTTTTTACCTTCTTTGTCTCCCAAATATGGAGTGTTTCCAGCCTCTTTTGCAAGTTCTTAAAGAGCCCGAATGTGTTGGGCCTTGAGACCTCAACCAGAGGCCTAGCCTGGCGCCAGCACTGATAAGCTTGTCTGGGGAAGATTTAATGGCCTCACTGAAGTGGGAGTAGTCTTAGCTAGCAAGAATGTACAGAAGCCAATTAGCAGGATTAAAACTTCAAACAGCAGTTTTCATATAGGATGGATGCTTCAGTTGAATAGCTCTGAACTGGTGAGTGATATGATCTGCTGTATATTTCTAAAACAGTTCTCTCTGGCTTAAATATGGAAAGCAATGCAGGAGGAAGAAAACTGGAAATAGACCATTTAGGCTTTTGTAGTATTTCATTAAAAAAAAAAAAAAGAGCAAGGTTGGCTTCTTCTGAGATAATAATGTCCATGAGATCATAGGAACTGAAGAAATTCGAGTTTGATTTATAAGGTAGAATTAGTAGCATGGAATAATGACAAAGAGGGAGAAAGATGTCAAAAATGGGTTACCAACACTACGAGTATGTGGGTGAGCAGATTTGGGAGGAAAGGATGTGAATGATCCTGGAGCAACGAGTTCTGATTCCAGTTTTATGGGTCATGAAGCTTCAGTTTCAGAAAACTGGCTTCCAAACTGATGAAGTAATAAAACAGAAGACGTCTTGTATTGTAAATTTAAAGACCACTGAGTCAAATCTTGAATCCTTGCTTGAATGAGTTCTACAAAATTTTTTTCTGCCAGAGAGCTATTCTCTGGATCTGACATAACTTCCCACCTTTGCCCCAGGTAAACAAAGCTCCCTGGAGACCATGACTTCAAATGGAAAGTGCAACAAGGTGGAAAATCTAATAAGCAATGGATTCCTAATAGTCCCATTGTCCTAAAACTCCGCTGCAGGCCAGAATGATTGAAGAGGGCTGCCTGTTAGCTGTGCCCCTCTGCTAATCCTGAAATCTGCAGGAGCAAGGGCAGGGGCTACAGGAGGGGGCCCACTACTTGGTTTATTGCTCTGCTTTTCCCTGGCTGGACTGCTCATCTTAGATACAGGTAATGGCTATTTCCCAAGATAGCTATTCCATGGCCCTTCATTTATCACACTGAGCAACTATTCACCTCTAAGCAGAAACTGCCAGTCAATAATTTATTGGAAAGTAAAGGAGAGGTGTCAGTTTAGTTTAACTTCACAGTTTATTTAATTATGTCGCTCATATCTTTTTAAGTGAAATATTAGATACGCTTTCTTAAGGGATATTTATAGGTATTATTACTAGTAAGTGTTTTCTATCACTCCAACTAAATTACAACATTCTCAAGCATACGTAATTTTTAAAAATAAAGTATTTTGTTTTAGATCTCTTTCTTAAATGATTGAGTGAAAAAAGGTATGACTTATTTTACTCAGCATAGAAACTGTGGAAAACCTCATTCTTTGGCATTAAAAATCATAAACAAATGATTACCACTCACCTGTTGAATTTAATCCACAGCATCAAAATTTAATGACAAAAGGACTCAATTAGCAGGGTTGAAAAACCAAACAAAGTAGGAGACTAGTGAGAGCTAGTCTTTCAACCTTAAATTTAAAAGAAAAAGCCAACATTAAAACTCTTTGCATATGAAGATTTGCATATGAAGTGGTGTTTTAAAAATGCTTTTTACTAAGGGATAAGTAGAAAATATGAAGTGTTAAGCAGTTTTCCTTGGTATTTTAATTTGTAAAAACAGTTCTATATTGGGTTCTGTTCCCCTGAACCCTCTAGTTTTAAAGCAGATTGTGTGCATGTCTGTGTGTGTGTTTATGTGTGTGTATTAACATGTCAGCACAATGAAAAGCTTGCTCGTATGCCATTATCATCTATAAAAATGATGATGAGATATCTTTTCAAAATGCCTAGACAACCTAAGCAGCCAGTAAAATGGATTATCCACAAAGGCAAGAGGTGACTGGAGAGGAAAAATGTCAAATTTTATTATAGAAAAATTCCCTAAAATGTCTAAAGCCATGGAGGAAGATATTAGCTTCTTTGCAGTTAAATCACTTATGAAACTCAGGTCTTACAATTTCTTAGTATCATCATTCTGAACATTAATCACTATCACAGTTTGAAATGGGACAAGAAGGACTGCAAGACATTGTTCTTATTGAATCAAGAATCTCTCTACATCCCCAATCTGGATTAGTTTTGACTCAATGTTAATTATATTTATCAAATATCTATTCTCTAAAGTTTCTGTCACAGAGAAAAAATAAGGAATTTAGTGAATCTTATTGATCCGTACATTTTTGGTTGTTTCATTTTGCTTACAGAATAATTTATGTATAACCATATGAAACAATAGTGGGAAATAAAACATCAAAAAGAATGATATTACTGATATAGATGTAACTGGGAAATTTTGAGGCTTTGGTGATAAAGGAAAAGAATGTGCACCATAGCTCTGTAGTTCTCATAAACTTTCTGAATGAAATGTTTACATATAAAAATACAGCTATGATCCAAAGACCAGAATCTCTAGATAACAACATGATTCAACATTAATTAGAACCTCAAAATAAAATTCTGGTTGCATAATCACAAATAAACTAAAATAGAGAATTAAATGAGAACTATCTAAAATTGTTGTGGGGTCGAACCTTGGGTTCAAAATAAGACCACTGGAGGCTGATGATTGATTTAAAAAAAGCAGGCAAGGATTTATTGAACTGGCCAGGACAGCTGCTAGAGCACCACACGCAGATGGCCACACTCATGACTGCACTGTTCCAGGTGTAGGCAGTCTTTTTAAAGGTCCAAATCACAAGAATTTTCATTTGTTCTAAATTCTAAATTCTAAAGGCTGGGAACAGCTTTCAGGGTCATTCCCACCCACATTCTGCTGGACATTGGAATGTGGTCCTATCTTGTCATAGCCGATAATACAGAAGCAGAGCTCAGCAGTTAATCTCTAAAAGTTATCTACAGTTTCTACTCCTGGACCTACTGAGTCAGTGGGAATCAATCTCCTGTAGTTCTGGTCGCAGGCACAGGAAAATTTCCTTAGCTTCCAGGTCTCTACCTGGAAGCTGAGGTAACTACCCTATGTTTAAGCAGGTGCAGAAGCCAGAATAGCAGGGTTAAAATTCAAACAGCAGTTTTTACCCAAGTATGGTGGTTACCATATTTCACATAGTGAAATGCAGAAATTAAACTGGAATGCTTGGGTTTTCCTCTGGGCAAGAGGCAAAGGTGATTTTCTGGGTTCTTATCCAGGTTGTATAGGAAAAGGTGAAAATTTATTGGGAAGCAAGCACAGACTCCCATGTGGGGAGGGAGAGAGACCTGCTAAGTCCCTCTTTTCTAAGGTTCTTAAAGGCTACAGTTCTTTGTATGCTGATAGATCACTACATTGGCTTCAGAACCACCTTGGGGTTCATCTCTTTTTCTCCCTTTTGTTTTTTTATTCCCTGTGGCCTTTCTCCTTAGTCCGTGAATGGGTGGCTTCCTCTCCCTTTATTCTGTAAATATACACCTTTGGCAGCTCCCAGCTCCCTTATTCTGTGAATGTATGCCTTCTGGCAGCTCTCAGCTTTACAGCCCTGCAGTTCTCCCCCATGGCCCCTAATCCCTACAAATCCCTAAACTTGCCCTTTTTTTGCCTCTAAAAACTTCTTTCAATAGTAAAAGCCCAAAGACCTTTTGAAATATTCTAAGGTTCCTTTCTTTCTTCATTTTACCCTTCCTTCCTTTTTTTCTTCCTTCCTTCCTTCTGTTATGCCCAGACTTCGTGATACCCAAGGACCACCAGTCGAATCCGATGCAATAAACAAAAGAGCCTTTTCCATCCTAGCATGGGTTCTGTCCCACTCACGCCAGCGGAAGAGAGAGTGAATTTCGCCCAGTCCAGGGGTTTTACTCCAGTAGGTGGTGATGTCACTGCCTCGGCTAACCCTGATTGGGCAGTTAAAAAATGGAGGATAACTCCGCCCTGCCCCACAGTGGAGTCAGGAGCTCATCCTCTCCCAGCCCTGCCCTTTCACTTCTATCCTTCCTTCCTTCCTTCTTTCCTTCCTTCCTTCCTTCCTTCCTTCCTTCCTTCCTTCCTTCCTTCCCTCCTTCCTTTTTTTTTTAATTATAAATTATAAGAGGAAATATAGAGGTTCTAATTAATATAAAAACTAAAAGCATTCCAGTTTAATTTCTGCATTTCACTATGTGAAATATGGTAACCACCATACTTGGGTAAAAACTGCTGTTTGAATTTTAACCCTGCTATTCTGGCTTCTGCACCTGCTTAAACATAGGGTAGTTACCTCAGCTTCCAGGTAGAGACCTGGAAGCTAAGGAAATTTTCCTGTGCCTGCGACCAGAACTACAGGAAATTGATTCCCACTGACTCAGTAGGTCCAGGAGTAGAAACTGTAGATAACTTTTAGAGATTAACTGCTGAGCTCTGCTTCTGTATTATCGGCTATGACAAGATAGGACCTCATTCCAATGTCCAGCAGAATGTGGGTGGGAATTTATAAATTATAATTTATAAATTCTAAATTATTAAAGATACAAATAACCAAAGAAGAATACAAGAGTGTAACAAAAATATAAAAGAAGTGTGTCAGGAAGATCTGAGCTCAAAATAAGCTGTGACTTGTGAATATTGAATATAAGAAAAGTGGTTCTTCAGGCCATGTTTTCAGAGGAAGGTAAATGGAAAAAGAAGGGTGACCAGTTTAAGGCAGGTGCCATTATTATGTTAGAAATCAAAGAAAAAGGAGCTTACCCTACTTTAATTATTTTTCCTATTTTCATTGTCAAAGAGAGAGCTCTTCAAACTTAAAAGAGTGGGATAAATATAGAAAGGAGAGAATTAAATGCTTAAATCAGGTATTACATGGTTTAATGCCTGTAGGCACCAGAAAGATAACATGAATTACTGAGGCATGCAGGTTTAAGAAAAGGGGGAGAGTGTGGAACTATAGAGAACTAAAGTAGTACACATGTTTATCTAAAGAAATTTATGCTCTATTGTAAAAACTAAAAATACATTGTGTGGTGAAATGCTGACTGGTAAATGCTTATTTTTTGCTACCTCTTATATAAAAACTTCTAGAAACTCTTGTCTGCACTTTAAATTCTGGAATTGCAGTTTTAAAATGTCCTCAGGTATCTCCCAATACCTAACATCCATGAATACTGCATGTATCATACTGAATATTTGGTGTGGGTTTTGTTGTTTGTTTGGTAAATTTGCTTTCCCTTGTTTATTTTTTTGAATTGTTATTTTGTTAAGTCACTCTACTACTCAAGAAAGTAAGAGCTATCTCAGTAATTAAAAAGGAAGCTAGAAACCAGAGGTGATCAGGGTAGATTTGAAGCTATGTTGGAGCCTGTGCACATATTGGTAACTAAGAGAATATTTTAGTAGTTGTTCAAGAAGGAGAATTGGGACACCGACCTAAAACTGAAACTTATCCCGTGAAATTCTCAGTGAAAACGTGGGATGAAAATACATCGGATTGTCAAGGGGAAACAACATTTATCAACTGTCCTGAATTGAGCTTTAGGTTCAAAAGGTGTATTTGAGAATTGAGAAGCATTTATCTTCTTTGTGTAATCATGGATGCACCAGGATAAATGTTAACTTGACTGGCCAGCAAAACAAAAATGATGCTCAGCTGACAAAAAATAAATAAATAAATAAATAAAAATAAAGAAACAAAGTAGCAGAGCAGGGGTCTTAGAAAAAAAAAAACCACTAATATTCACATATCTTACATTGTAGACCATTGTTTGGTGAAAAATGCTGGGGTTATAATACAATACAGTTGATTCTTACCTCATATCATATAGACAATTCAATTAGAGGTGAATTATTTATTTGCTATGACAAGAATATTGGAAATTCTTAGAATAAAACATGCAATAATATATAGATAACTTCTGTAAGTAATAGAATTTCTTTTTTTATTATTATTGATTTCAGAGAGGGAGGGAGAGGAAGAGAGAGATAGAGGTAGAACATCAATGATGAGAGAATCATTGATTGGTTCCCTCCTGCAGGCCCCCTACTGGGAATTGAGCCCACAACCCAAGTTTTTGCCTTGACTGGAATCGATCCTAGGGACCTCCAGTCTGCAGGCTGATGTTCTGTCCTCTGAGCCAAAACAGCCAGGGCAATAACAGGATTTCTTGACACAAAATACTCAAATTATAATGAAAGTATTGCTAAATTGACTGCATTTAAAATAAAATTTACTTAATAACAACTAGAAACATTAGTTCAAATATATTCCATGAAAAGATAATTATAATACATCTAACCATCTTTTGTTAATATAAAATATTATATATATGTATATATAATATTTTATATTAACACTAGAGTGGCCAACTGAATTGCCAATAAATTTGGTAAGTATAATCATCTTCAATATTAGCATTGTCATAAAAAGGTAATTTTCATACCATCAAAGAAGCATTTTTTAAATTATAAAAATATTAAGAATTGTCAAAGGTTTGCCCAAACCTAACAAGTATATCTGCTAGAGGAAATGTAAAAAGATATAATCAATCTAATGTACATTTTGGAAGAAACTGAGAATGGTTAGCCAATACTAATAAATGTGAAAATCTGTATATCTTAGAACTCAATAATCCAGATACATAGCCTAGAGAAAATCTCAAACATGTGCACAAGCTGACATTTACAAAAAATATATATATTCTGGCATTTAAAAAAAAAATCAGGAAAGTTGAACCTGTTTGGCTCAGTGGATAGAGCATCGGTCTGCGGACTGAAAGGTCCCGGGTTCAATTCTGGTCAAGGGCATGTACATTGGTTGTGGGCACATCCTTAGTAGTGGGTGTGCAGGAGGCAGTTGGTTGATGAATCTCTCTCATCGATGTTTCTAGCTATCTATTCCTCCCCCTTCCTCTCTGTGAAAAATCAATAAAATATATATTTAAAGTATCAGGAAAAATAACCATATCAATCAACAAAAAAAATTTATAAAAAAGTATATATTTATACAATTACTATTAATAAACTAGAGACACACATGCAAACTTTAGTGCATTTCATATATATTTGAATAGAACATAAGTAAAAGAAAAAATCACCAGAATATGTTTCCCTTGCACACAATTTAACGAACTATAGAAATGATCCCTAAAAGTTTAGTCTATCCCTTGCACACAATTTAAAAGCATAGTCCTAACCAGTTTGGCTAAATGGATAGAGCCTTGGCCTGTGGACTGAAGGGTCCCAGGTTCAATTCGGGTCAAGGGCATGCATCTTGGTTGAGAGCACATCCGCAGTAGGGGTTATATAGGAGGCAGCTGTTAGATGTATTCTCTCATCAATGATTCTAACTCTCTACCCCTCTCCCTTCCTCTCTGTAAAAAAATCAATAAAATATATATTTTTTGAAAACCCAAAAAATAAAAATAAAAGCATGCAAAAAAAGGCTCTTTTAAAAAAAAATTAAATGTGTCACAAAACTATAAAACAATGCACAAGAATGGTTAACAAGTCATGATCAGAATTACACCTACTATGCAAGGAAAGGGAAATTCAAATATTGATGTATATATGGAGTTCTATTAAGTTAGATAAAATATATGTGCATATATTGTATGATTTTGCATATATTTATATTTTTAAAATTATAATAATACATAGTTAAAAAAGAGTAATTTAAATTCTCCACCTCTTTATTCTAATTTATTTAGTTACCATTTTTATATTAAAACTAGTGGCTCAGTGCATAAAATTCGTGCACATTAAAAGGGAATTAATTAGAGGAAATATTTCAATATTGCTCTTAGTCTTTTGCCAGGGGGCAGGAACATGAGCCTCACATCTCTGGGTGGCACAAGTTCCTGCCCACCAACTCTGCAAGTCCCTGTACATCCGCTCCTGCTGCAAACACAGCCTGTTGTTCAATCATTAAGTGAAGGTGTCCTGATAAATTTGCATATTACTCTATTATTAGATAGATTATGTTCAAGATCACAAATGTGTTATAACTTCTAAATCAAAACCTAATGGTACTCTCCATCTCAATTTCTTAATGGTTTTTTGTATGAATACTTATTTATTTACCCTTTGTTATATAAAATTATATTTATTTTTAAAAATATATGTTATTGATTTTTTTTTTACAGAAAAGAAGGGAAAGGGATAGAGAGTTAGAAACATCAATGAGAGAAATATTGATCAGCTCACTCCTGCACAGTCTCTACTAGGGATGTGCCCACAACTAAGGTGCATGCTCTTGACCAGAATTGAACCTGGGACTCTTCAGTCTGCAGACAGATGTTCTTTCCACTGAGCCAAACCGATTAGGGCTAAAATTATGTGTATGTTGACATCTTTTTCAATGTTTTCCTTTCCATATTTTCCTTTTTTTTTCTTCTACTGAAATTCCAAATATAAGAATGTTAGACCACTTATTGCTAAAGCTTTTTCCATATTTTCCCTCAAACCAGTCTTTGTAAATTCTTGTACTTAATTTTTTTTTTAACTTTTTCCCCTCTGTGTCTTCAAGTGCACTGATTTTAACAAATTTACACATAAGTCCATTCTGTAAATTTGCTTCATGTTATTATTTTGCATTATTTTATATCTAGATGCAATGTTGGGGTCTTTTTAATAATTTCCATTTATTTCTATATTATGTTCATGTTAAGTTTTTTTTTAAAATCCTTGAATATATTTGCAATAAAAATTTTAAAGCATTTTTTCTTTTAAATCCACCTGCTAAGGCATTGTTCTTCTGGAGAGGCTACTGAATTCCACCAATGTTTAAGGATATCTTTCCATTCTGGCTGACAGCATAATCTCTCCATATCACACTCATCAAAAAAGCATCTTTTTTTTTAAGTTGCCAAAATAATAAATGTTTTCAAAGATGTATAGAAACAAACTATGCATTCCCTCAGTGGAAATATTAATTAGTGAACTCTGAAAATTGGTGAGTTTACTACTTCCTGATAGTTTCACAGTAATTGTTATTTGCCTGGCCCCGTGTAGTTCACTTCAAACTTGTACATCTTACTATTCAAATAAAAGCTCAAGAGGAACTCTAAGCAGATTCTGAAGCTCTGATAACCTGCCCTATAAAATATATCCACTTTACTTTCCCCACAACTCTATTATTGTTCTTCCTAACTCAACAAGACCTCCACATTTGCTTTGTCATATTCTTAAAAAAATGTCAAACCAGAAAGCAGTGTGATAAGAGGGCTTGTTTAATTTGTTTGCCTTAACTCTGGGATTATAGGTTGTGCTGCCTGTTACATATTATCTGGAAACAATCGTTTCATATATTTTAGGTTGTTTAGTTGTTTAGAGTAAAAGGTCAGTCCAATACCATTTACTCCAGCATGGCTGCTCATTGCTTTTTAAATAGCCTAAAAACATTTAAACACCTGTTTAATAAAATAAATAAATAAATAAATAAATAAATAGTCCAAAGAAGATAGGCATTTTAGAATTGACTTGGTATTGATGCAAGTTATATATCTATCCTCAATTGCAAGGACAGCATAAAGCAACAAAACTCCCGAAAGGAATGTGTAGGTAATTATAAAGGATTAGAATATAATAAAGAATATTGAGTACACTATGTAATCCCCAAATAGATAAAGTTACATTGAGTCGTATGTGTAAATATGTTTGTTGACCTAGATTTTCTTAATTAAAAAAGACTGTACTATTTGCTGCTTCTGAATCAAATAACTTCACAAACCTCTAGAGCAAAGTTTTATTTGATCTTCATCTATGTAAGATTCACATTTGCCAAAATTATAATAAACTTCTGATTTTGATGGATTCAGCTAAAAGAGTACTGATACTTTTGAGAAAATACATATTGTTTTAATGATCATTATGCATATGAGCTCTGTATTTGAACTTTCTTTAAAAGTTTTATGAATGTTTACTTTTAAAATTATCTGCCAAAACCTGTTTGCCTAAGTGGATAGAGCATCAGCCTGCATTCTGAAAGGTCCCAGGTTCAATTCCGGTCAAGGGCATATACCTTGGTTGTGGGTACAGCCCCAGTAGGGGGTGTGCAAGAGGCTGCTAATCAATGATTCTTTCTCATGGATGTTTTTAACACTCTATCCCTCTCTCTTCCTCTCTATAAAAAAATTAATACAATATATTTTTTAAAATTATCTTATTTAGAATTTGATTAGGAATGCTGACCCTTGATCTTGATTATTTGATACTAGAGGCCCAGTGTGTGAAATTTAGGGGGTGGGGTGTCCCCCAGCTGTACCCTCTCTTATCTAGGACCCCTTGATGGATGTCTGACTGCCCATTTAGGCAGGCAAGAAGTTGGGAGCCAGCAGTCTCACAATCCAGGACTGCTGGCTCCCAACTGCTCACCTGCCTGCCTGCCTGATTGCCTCTAACTACTTCTGCCTGCCAGCCTGATCACCCTCTAACCCACATGTGTCAAACCAAGGCCCGCGGGCCAAATCCGTCCCGCCAGGCCTTGCAATGTGGCCCGCACCGCGCTGTCATCACTGCACTCCGCTGCGTTTCCATAACAATGACAGTTTAAGACTGTTCAGTAAACCATTCGGCCCGCGATTTAGGCTGGATTTTAGATTTTGGCCCCTTCTCTGATTGAGTTCGACACCCCTACTCTAACCACTCCCCTGCAAGCCTGATCGATGCCTAACTGCTCTATTGCCAGCCCGCTCACCCCTAACTGCCCTCCCTTGCAGTTCTGGTCCCTCCCAACTGTCCTCCTCTGTTGACCTGCTTGCCCACAACTGTCCTCTCCTGCTGACCATCTTGTGGTGGCCACCTTGTGCCCACATGTGGGTGGCCATCTTATGTATTTGGAGTGATGGTTCAATTTGCATATTACTCTTTTATTATATAGGATGACTAATTTAATTGGAATAGAGTAGTAGGCTAATGATCAGCAGAAAAGAAACATAGATTCAAAGCTTGAATTAGAGTAAAAATACATTTTACTATCAGAGTGACAGTAATCACTATTAATATATATTAAGTACTTAGATATAGCAGGGACTTTTCTGAGTATTAGCTGCAGAAAAGCAGCACCAGGTGTTAGACCTCCGTTCAGCAACCTCAGTACTTGAGTTCTGGCTAAGAAAGAATTCAGAGGCAAGACTTAATCCATAAGAATAAATAAGGTGGAGAGGTGCAAGTGGGCGTACTCCAGAAAAGAGAGAGCGAGAACATGCCCTGGAGAAATGGGATGGGGAAAGGCATGGGCATGATCCATACAAAGAGCCTCAAAGGGTTCTCTATCCTGAGGGCTTTTATCTGAATGCCTTAGGTGAGAATCTCAATAGCACACTCATCAGCTTTCCAGATGTGCCCTTCCTGGTCAGTGCCATGGGGTCATTAGTTAACGCAGCTGGTCCTGAGGTCAGCCATGGTGCATTCTGTCTGATTTTGCTGTTTCTCTGGGCCTGGAACTGAAACACAGCTGAAGCCTAGATGTCATCTTCCAGGGGTTAGTGCTTAAGGGAGTGATCTTGCAAGGACTGTGCTTTTGCACCTGGCTAGGCAACTTGTGACCCTGGCTTATCCTGCTCATGCCTGTCTAACTGCCTACTACCTGAATACCTTATGAATGTGCCTTTAATCCTTGTAATCTACTTTTAAGATAACCTCTATTTCTATCCCTATTTTACTGATGTAATAACAGGAGCTCAGGATGAATAATATTTAATAGTTTGTCCAAAGACACAAGACTAGAAAAAGGAACAAAAACAGGCCCTATCCAGTTTGGCTCAGTAGATAGAGCACAGGCCTCCAAACTGAAGGGCCCCAAGTTCAATTCCAGCCAAGGGCATGTACCTTGGTTGTGGGCTTGATCCCCAGTAGGGGGTGTGAAAGAGGCAGCTGATTGATGTCTCTCTCTCATCAATGTTTCTAACTCTTTATCCCTCTCCCTTCCTCTCTGTAAAATCAATAAAAATATATTTTAAAAAAACAACAAAAACAGAATTCAAACCCCAAGAGGCTTACTCTAGATATCTTTTGAGTAAATCAGATGTCACCACTCAATTTGCCACAAAGAAATGTCTAGTAACATTTATCATGATTTCTTGAGTCCGTTTATCCTATGAGAAAGTGAACACCAATGTAAACAAAATTTAATATTTTGAAAGTAAGTAAATTCAATCGTCACATTCTTATTTCTTTCTTTTGATTTCAAAGATAAACATCTTACTATCCAATATGGATTCTTTTTTATTATAAGACTATACCAGCTTTCTAATGTACTTGGGATTTATTTTCCATCTATCTTAGAAAAAAGGGATTTGTTAAAAATCTTCAACTAAAATGACATTATGGTAATTTGAATGTATGTACTTTGCTCAGAGATAATTTGATCAATGCAGATTAAATTATTAACAAGTATACTTGATCTTTCCATTTTTAAGCATTTTTAATGACTCTGCAAGGCAAATAAAATTATTAAACCAGATAAATGAATTTAAACAGTGACATTGGACATGTAGACATGTAAAATAATCTTTTAATTATATCATTTATTTAATTGATAAATATTTGATATCTTTTAATATGATAAAGTCTTCCATACTTATTCTGCATATTAGTAAAGGCTCTGTGCGGCATCAAGCACACAGTTTAGAACTTTTCTATTTGTAATTTAGTAAATTAGTGCTGAAAGAGGTCACTGAGAGGGCATGACTTGTGGGTGACCTGGGAGCTGGTCCTAGGAAAATGAGAGGCTACTTGACACCTCCCCTGTCCTTGGATTATACATTGTACCTTTTTCCCCACAGCAAAGTCTTTTTCAAGGACAAGAGTTTTGAGAGAGCAATGTGTTTCTGAAACCATCTGAATGGCATGCATGACTGAATCCAATTAAGGCTCCTATATAAACATTTAAGATCCTAGGGAGCAAATGCAGAGGTAAGTTTCGCTTTTAGATGCCCAGGACGAAGTCTCCTATGTAAGCTCCCTTGATTATCAATCTGGAATGATTTGCCTGTTTCTTCTGTCTCTCCTTGCCTTCCTAATGTGGGGCCAGTTTCAGATTTACCCAGGGAAGCTCTCATGCTCACGAACCAACAATTAATATTTTAGTATTTAGTGTATTAGAATATTTCTATAAATTTTATATAAAAATTAAATCATCTGAGTCTAGAAGTTATTATCTAGCAAATTACTTAACTACAAATCATTTTATTTAATACATAAAAGGTGTTCAAGTTATTCTTTTATTATTAGTATGTTTTAGCAATTTGTTTCTAAGTATTTATCCAATTAAATTGACAAGTTTACTATCATAAAACAATAATATTCTTTATTAACTCTCATTGCTCATATTGGTAATTTATCTTGATCTCACATTTTCTATTTGATAAATCTTGCTAGAGTTACTGATCTTCTGAAAGAACCAACAGTAACTTTTCACTGATTTGATTCTCTTCTTTCTTTTCTGTTTTTTATTTTATTAATTCATAATCTTATTTTAATATATTTGTATCGATTTTTTATCTTTGAAATACATTTTTATTGATTTGTAGAGAAAGAGGAAGAGAGAGGGAGAGAGAGAGAGAAAAACATCAATGAGAGAATCACCCATTGGCTGCCTCTTGCATACCCCCTTCTGGGGATCAAGACTACAACCTGCACATGTACCCTGACCTGAAATCAAACCTTGATCTCTTGGTTCTGGGTCAGCGATCAACCACTGGAGCAAAGCCGGTCAGGTTTTATTGATTTTTTTTGAGAGGGAGGAAGGGAAATAGGGAAAGAGATGGAAACATCAATCAACTACCTCCTACATGCCCCCTACTAGGAATCAAGCACAAAGTCAGGCATTTGCCCTGATGGGGAATAGAACTGGGGATCTCTTGGTGCCTGGTTTAATACTCAACCCCTGAGCCACTATGGCTGGGCATAATCCTATCTGTATTTTTAATGTATTCTGCTCATTTTGTGTTTAATTTTTTCTTTTATATAATGTTTAATGTGGAAATTTAGGTAATTGATTTGATACTTTTATTTTTTATACCCGAAACAAAGGTTTTTATAGCTACAAATTTCCCACAAAGCCCAATTTTACTTGGCTCTCACAGGTTTTAATATATTTTCATGTTATTATTTATTCAGTTCATAATCCATCTTGACTTCTTTTTTCCTCCAATTATTATTTAAAAGTATGCTATTAAGTTTCCACATATTTGGGAATTTTCCAAAGATCTTTCTGTTATTACTTTCTAGTTTAATTCCATTGTGATCAGAAAAGATTCAATGTATAATTTTAGTCCTTTTTAGTTTATTGAGGATTGTTTTATGGTTTACACTATTGTTCATATCTTCCATACCTTTCTTATTTTATGTCTCCTTTTATCAGTTATTGACAATATTATATAAAATACTCAAATAGAGCAGTGGATTTGTATATTTCTTCATTTAATTATTTTGTTCAATTAAATTTTGCTTCATGTATTTATAAGTGATATTTTTAGGTATAGAAACATGTAAGATTATCTTTTTGATGAATTAAGTCTATTATAAAGAAATATTCCTCTTTGTCCCTGGTTATAATTTTAGCTATGAAATTACATTTTATATGTAAATAAGTACTCCATTTTTTATTAGTGCTAGCATAATATATATTTTCTAGTCATTTTACTTTTATCTATTTATTATAACTATATTTAAAGCAGATTTTTTTCTTTAGTATATTTGCCAATTAATTGACTTTAAACTATTTTTATTAATTAGCTTTGATATACTTGGCTTTATAAGTACCATATTTCTATTTATTTCTATTAGTTTCACATGTTCACTCCCCTAACTCATTTCTTCTTTTCTGCCATGTGTTGTATTATCTACTCTAATAAAAGAGAAACATTCAAATTAATCATCACTCCACTATACCCACAAGCCAAACCAACCAGCTAATCAGGAGTGAATATGCAAATTAACCCAACCAAGATGGCGGCCAGCCATGGAGAGAGCAGGAAGCTTGGGTTCCTCTGGCAATGGAGGAAGCCAGACTTCCTGGCCTACCCTGACCTTCACTCAAGGCTACAAAATTTCAATTATAGAAGATAAATAAATCCCAGATTCCAGGGCCTCCACTTGGGTCACTGAGGGGTTTGGCTGGCCTGAAAACCACAACAGGCCCTTGCCTAGGCCACCTGATGCCCCAAAAGAACCCCCACCCTGATCCGGGACACCCTTCAGGGAAAACCAACTGGCCCCCACCCATGCATCAGGCCTCTATTCTATCTAATAAAAGAGTAATATGCAAATTGACCATTACTCTAACACACAAGAAGGCTGCCCCTATGTGGTAAAAGATGACTGCCCCCATGTGGACACAAGATGGCCACCACAAGCTGGACAGTATGGGGGGCAGTTGGGAGGGAACAGACCTGCAAGGGAAGGCAGTTGTGGGTGATCAGGCGAGTAGGGGAGGGCAGTTAGGGGCGATTAAACCTACAGAGGAGGGCAATTAGAGGTGACCAGGCTGGCAGAGGAGGGAAATTGGGGATGACCGGGCCTATAGGGAAGGGCAGTTAGGGGAACCCAGGCCTGCAGGGGATAGCACTTGGAGGGAATCAGGTATGCAGGGAAGGGCACTTAGGGGCAATCAGGCTGGCAGTAGAGCAGTTAGGCATCAATCAGGCTGTCAGGTGAGTGGTTAGGGGGTAATCAGACTGACAGGCAAAGGCTGATAGAGGCAATCAGGAAGGCAGGCAGGTGAGCAGTTGGGAGCCAGCAGTCCTGGATTGTGAGAAGGATAGATCCCTACTGGGATCAGGCCTAAACAGGCAGTGGAACATCCCTTGAGGGGTCCTAGATTAGAAAGGGTGCAGGCTGGGCTGAGGGACACAACCCCCATGCACGAATTTCATGCACCCAGCCTCTAGTCTATATATGTAAAAGGCTAAGCAACCATCGCATTTGAAACAATCGAACGGATGACTGAAAAGGCTGTATGGGGCAACCAGGCTGACAGGGGGTTTAGTGAGGGATGACCAAATGACCAAACAGCAGGCTACATGGGACAACCAGACCAGCAAGAGGTTAGTGAGGGGTGACCAAATGATGCAGCTGTGTGGGAGCAGTTGGGGGTGACCAGACAGGCAGGGGAGGGCAGTGAGGGGCAACCAGGCCAGCAGAGGGGGGCAGTGGAGAGTGACTATGCCAGCAGGGGGTGCAGTAAGGGGCAACCAGGCCAATGGGGTGGCAGTTGAAGGCAACTCCACCTGCAGGGGGGCAGTTGGGGGTGACCAGGCCATCAGGGGGGGTATTAGGTGTGATTAGGCAGGCAGGCATGTGAGCAGTTAGGAGTCAGTGGTCCCAAATTTAGTCGAACATCCCCCCGAGGGGTCCTGGATTAGAGAGGGTACAAGCTGGACTGAGGGGACCATATAAATATTGAAAAAGAAAAAAAAAATATATATATATATAGTTAAAATATTTTTGTTGACTTCAGAGCGAGAAAGAGAGAGGAAGAGAAAGCTAGAAACATCGATGAGAGAGAAACATTGACCAGCTGCCTCTTGCATCCCCGCCCCCCCCCAGGGGATGTGCCCGTAACCAATGTGCATGCCCTTTGACTGGAATCGAACCTGGGACCCTTCAGTCTGCAAGCTGACACTCTATCCACTGAGCCAAACCAGTTTCAGCTAGTTGTATATATATATTTTTTTTAATTCTATTTTACTTCTTAAGTTGACATATTAGCTAAAACTTGTTCCTTTCTTTAATGGTTGCTGTAGAGTTTGTGGTGTATGTCTCTGACTTATCTCAGTGAACCTTCAAATAATGTTATATTACTTCATGTTAAATAAATCAGTCTCATATCAGTGCAATTCCAATTCATCCTCATGCCATTTATTGTATTATTATCATGCACTTTGAAAAACTATAGTGTTTTTGCTTTGAAAAATATCTATAGAGATATATCTAAATCAAGATGAACAGATTGCTTTTTATTTATCTACCTATTTAGTTTTTTGTTTTTGTTGTTCTGTGCTCAAAATTCCTTTGGTTAGATGGAGATTTCCACCTGATATTATTTTCATTCTGAAAGAAGGATTATCTCGAATATTTCCTTAGTACAGTTATGCTAGTGACAAATTCTTCTGCTCTTTATTATATCTGAAAAAGCATTTTATTATACCTGGAAAAGTTTTTACCTTGTTTTTGAAAGATATTTTCACTATAAATATATTTCTTTTTTTTGTTTTTTCTTTCAATAATTCAAAAACACTGCTTTAATGTCTCTGTACTCGCATTTTTTTCCAATAGATCTTTGTTGTCATTCTTATATTTATTATGCTGTGTGTAATTTTTCCCCTCTTTTTAAAAAAATTATTTATTTATCCCTGTCTTTAAGGAATTCAATATCATATGCTTTTTCTGTGAATTTATTATATAAGAATGTGCTTAGGATCCTTTGGAATTTTTAGATCTGGCAGTTTGTAGTTTTAATTGCATTTGGAATTATTTTTTATTCACAATGACTCAATATTTTATCTGACCTACCTTCCCTTCTCTCTTTTATTATATATATTAGGCAACTTAAAATTGTTCAGCATTTCACTGATGCTCCCTTCATCTTTATAATATCTTTTTTTTGCCCAAAGGGTTTTGTTTGATTGGTATTGCTGTGTTTTAATATTCATTGATCTTTGTTTTCTACAGTGTATAATCTGTCATTATACACTGCAGAAAATATTTTTCATATCAGACATTGTGGCTCTCATATCTAGATGATTAATTCGAATCTTTTTAATTCATTTACTTATTTTAAAATATATTTTTATTGATTTTGAAGAGAGAGAATGGGAGAGTGAGAAAGAGACAGAAACATTAGTGAAGTAGAGAAACAGATAAACTGCATCCTGCATGCCCCCTATTGGGGATGGAGCTTGCAACCTAAGCATGTGCCCTAACAGGGAACTGAACTTGCAACCTTTTGGTGCATGGGACAATGCTCATCCAACTGAGTCACACAGGCCAGAGCTGGGCCTCTTTTTAATTTTTTTTCTATATCCTACTTAATGTTGTTATTTTTTCTCTATCCACTTGGAAATGTGAAATAAAGTTATAATTGTTTTATTTATTTATATACCAATTATAAAATCAGTGTCATGCCTATGTCATCTTTTAATGATCTATTTAAAAAATTCTCATCATTGTAGAACACATTTTCTTGCCTCTTTTTATGTCTGATAATATTTCACTGCATGTCAGATATTGTGAATTTATCTTTTTGGGCCTGATATTTTCATGCTCCTATAAAAATGATTAAACTTTGTTTTGAGATGCACTTAAGTTACATGGAAACAACTTGATACTTTTCAAAGTTTTCTTTTTAATCTTGATTAATTAGGACAGTGGTCGGCAAACTCATTAGTCAACAGAGCCAAATATCAACAGTATAATGATTAAAAATTTTTTGAGAGCCAAATTTTTTAAATTTAAACTATATAGGTAGGTACATTGTTATGAACTTAATTAGGGTATGTGGTATTTTGTGGAAGAGCCACACTCAAGGGGCTAAAGAGCCGCATGTGGCTCTCAAGGGGTACATTATATTAGAACTGCATCTGTCTCACTATTAGGGCAGTTTCCTTCAAACTATTATTTAAGAGTTAAATTTTAACCCAATGCTCATTGAATTAGAAGACCTTTTTTTTTTTTTTTTTTTTTTTTTTTCTGTTGGGAACATGAAATAATCCCAGTACTGTGTGAGTCCTGAGAATTGTTTTAGCTGCTCCTTTTGCATTGGTTCCCCCACCCCCACCCCTTCCCCCTTGCATAGTTTTCTAATGTGCATGTGCTGATCAATGCTGAGCTTCAACATCAAGGGAGACCTTCAGCAGATCTCCAAAGTCCCCACTCTCTCTGCTGTTCCCTCATTTTCAGTTTTCAGTACTGGGCCCTGTGAGCTCTGTGTTCTTTGATCTATTTGGATTCCCAAGTCTGTCTTCTCAAGTTTGGGAAACTGTTAGACTTCTAATGTTTCCTCCTTGCTGCACTCCAGCCCAGAAACTCTCTAGCCCTAAGCTAGGGAAATCACATGGCCCAGGTCATGTGCTTCCTCTCTTCCAGTGTTCACTGCCATTTGCTGCTTGATGTTCACTGTCTATGAAATATTCTTTCATTTTTTGCCTTTTTTGATTTTATAATTGTCAGGGACAGGAGAGAAAATTAAGTCTTATTATTCCATCTGATCTACAAGAAGTTTGTAATTATAGTTTTGACTTTTTATAGAGAACTAGAGGTCCTCAAAATCCCTGCAAGGGGATTGGCCCTCCCAGCTCCAGTTGCCTCTCAGCTCTGGCTTCATCTGATAGGTCCTCTGGACAGTCTTCTGCTGTTTGGTCTAATAAGCATAAAGCTCTTTATTATATAGGATACTTTTTCAGAGCTATGTCAAACAGAATATTTATTTTCTTGGGAAGCAAAAGTGGTAATTTTTCCTTACTTCTACTTAATGTGGGAAAGAGTAATTTTAGAGCCAAAGAATATGATAGTTGTGTCCATTCTACTTTTCATTTTGACATATAGACAATAACTGATTCATTTTTTTCAAGTGGGCAACCCCTGAGTCTAATAGCTCTAAAAATTACCACACCATGAACCAGTGTACTTACATCTTTGACTCTGATTTTCTTATTAATTTTCTTATTTTTTTAATGTTTTGATTGTTTTAGAAAGAGAAGAGAGAGAAAGAAACATCTAAAAATATAAGACAACTCACTATTCAGAAATGTATCAGTATGCTTGAGAATTTTCCATGTATAGTTTAAAGGGCACACAGACAAAGTGGAGAGTAGTTTCATAGGTTACTTTTAGGAATATGATTGTGTTGAACAACTTAAATAGAAGAGAGGAATCAGACAAAAGCCCAGGCATATGAAATCAACAAAGAAAAGATGAGAATAGGAGGGGTAATAAATATGTGACTCTAGCACAGCTAAAATTGTTGTAGTAGACTAACCATGTTAGGTAAAAACAGTAGATGAAGGTTGACATGTTCTATTTTGCATAGATGTGGTCTTAAAGGCAGAAAAGCAAAGACCATGAAATCAGATTGTACAA
This sequence comes from Pipistrellus kuhlii, assembly GCF_014108245.1. NCBI lineage: Eukaryota > Metazoa > Chordata > Mammalia > Chiroptera > Vespertilionidae > Pipistrellus > Pipistrellus kuhlii. The sequence goes on along the minus strand of NW_023425438.1, from coordinate 44,016,674 downwards.
ATTCTAATGCCTTAAAAATCTGAAACTACCTTAATTAGAACAATAGCAATTTTTTTATTCCAAATGGAAAATAAGGTTTCCTAATCTTATTATCTGCCTCTTTTTTTAGCAAGTTGGGTTTCAAATACCTCAAAATGTCTATTAATTTACGACAGTTGTTTCTTTAAAAAAGTCAGAGTAATTATAAACTAATTGGGAAAAGACAAATCTTCTTAAAAAGACAAAAGTTGATAAGAGAGTTTTTTAAAAACAGAAAACTTAGGAACAAAATTAATTGGACCTTAACAAGAGCAAATAAATCTTACAATTGTGACACATTTCACCTCGAAGTAGGCATTGGCTTGATGGTTAGTTTTCTGTACAAGAATTGTGAACATAATTATTAGCACTGTTTCAGAAACAGAGTTGGAATTTTTACACAATTAATGTTTTATGTGCCCAAATATGCATACACTTAGATATAAATGTGCATCGCATAAAATAATTAAATGTGATTATAAAATATACATATGTTGTTTATATTTTATAAATTTAATAATTTACATATTCTTTTCTCATCACTGTGGGTTATCCTATCTAATAAAAGAGTGATATGCAAATTGACTGTCGTTCCAACACACAAAGATGGCTGCCCCATATGGTCAAAGATGGCTGCCACAAGAGGGCCAGCAGGGGAAGGCAGTTGGGAGGCACCGGGCCTGCAAAAGAAGGCAGTAAGGGGTGATCAAGCTGGCAGATGAGAGCAGTTGTGGGGGTACTCAGACCTGCAGGAGAAGGAAGTTGGGGGTGATCAGGTCTGTAGAGGAGGGAAGTTGGGAGTGATCAGGCCTGCAGGCAGTTGAGGGGACCCAGGCCTGCAGGAGAGAGCAGTTGGGGGCGGGGGCATGCCTACAAGGGAGTGCAGTTGGGGGCAATCAAGCCTGCAGGGGAGGGAAGTTAGGGGTGACCAGACTGGCAAAGGAGGAAAGTTGGGGGTGACTGGGCCAGCAGGGAAGGGCAGTTGGGGGAGATCAGGACTTCAGGGAAGGGCAGTTGGGAGAACCAGGCCTGCAGGGGAAGATAGTTAGGGATGATCAGGCTGGCAGTTGGGGGCAATCGGCCAGCAGGGGAGCAGTTAAGCATCAATCAGGCTGGCCAGGGAGCGGTTAGAGGGTGTTACAGCATTATTCCAATTTTGGGTATTGAAACCCATATTAGTTTCCTATTTTGGCTGTAACAAAATACCACAAAATTAGTGGCATAACACAATACAGATTTATTATAATACAGTTATGGAGGTCAGATGCCCAAAAAAAGTAGAAAAGGCTATGTTTCTTCTGGAAATTCTAGGGGAGAGTTTATTTCCTGCCTTCATCACCTTCTAGAGACTGCCAGTATCCCTGACCTGGTTGTCTATATCACTTTAACTTCTGCTTCTATCTTCATATTGTCATCTCTAATCTGATCTTGCTGCCTCCTTTTTATATGGACCTCCAACATTGCATTGAACCCGCCCAGAAAATTTGGGATAATATCCCAATCTCAAGATCCATATTTTCCTGATCTTAAATTAATCACATCTGCAAAGTCCCCTTTGTTATGTAAGATAACATATTTATGGGTTCCAGAGATTAAGATATCAATGAAGACCTATAATTCAGCCTATCACAGAATTAAAAAAAATTTTTTTAATTTATTTGTATAAAATCATTTTAAGAATTAAAATTAATTAACATATGTTAAACACTTAAACAATTCTGGACCAATCACATGTGCTCAAGAAATAAAAGGTGTTTGTATTGGCAAACTATTTTAGAAAAATAAATAAATAAATAAATACTTGACAACAAGTATTACTTATGTACTAAGGTATCCATAACATTGACTCTAGTACTCAGAAATGAACATGCTGAGATGCTGCTTTTGGAAATGTGAGATAATTCAAATTTTCTGGAGTCAGTTGGTGACATAGTGAAATGTAATACTTCTCTCATTTCTTATGTAGCTATTTCATAGTTAGGTATTATCTTAAGAAAATGATTTATTTTCAGTGAAAATGTAATTAAGGTTGTGCTTTAAGTAAATATTAAAAAATGAAAACTTACTTCAATTTCTTACTATAATGAATTGTTTAAATGAATTATGATAGGTTCATATGAGTAATTGCTTTATACTCATTAAATAAATATGTTCTTGAAAGTATTTAATAATATGTCAAAATGTTTATGATATATTGGTAGGTGTAAAAAGCTAATCATCAAAGAAGACATGCAAAATGACTTCAAGTCTACAGAATTTAATATACTTTTCTTAAACTTTCTATAATATACATATAATATTTACATAATAATAAAAAGAAGTAATTAAATTTTCAGGAACCAACCAAAATCTTTTATTTTTTTATTTTTTAAAAGTATAAACTTAAAAAATAAATAAACATGAATTCAGAATCTACCCCTCTTCAAAAAATAAATAAATATGAAAACCAACAAGAAAGACATGGAGTATACAATACATATTAATAAATAATGGCATATTTGGGGAATTAAAAACAAATCTCAGCTCTTGGATTATCTGGAATTAGGTGCATTAGTTTGCCTCTCTTAACCATATTTTTTTTTCCTGATCTTTAAAGTTGATAGAGTAATATTAAGTACCTCATAGTGTTTTGTGAATATTATGTTAAGTGATTAATGCAAAGTAATTTAGCAGTGTTTGTCCCATAATAAGTACTGAAGAAAGTTTAGTATTAACATCATCATCAGCATCATCAACAAATGAAAATTGTAGTTTCTTAGTTCCAATTTCAGTAAATACAACTAATCTATACTCTACTGGATTCACCCAACAAATATAAGGATTTCTGAGATAAAGAAATAGATGAAGTTGCTTTTTATTACCTCTCTTGTTTCCTATCTCATCGCCTCCTTTTGAACTACAGATTTACCTTTCTCTGCTTGATTTTTTTTTTCTTTTTCTCCTATGCACATGCCTTTTAATATAATAGACAATTGAGTTGTTTTATATGTTTACTAGAGGCCTGGTACATGGATTCATGCACAGTGAAAGGAATTTAATTAGAAGGTGGCAGGCAGAGTGGGACTTGGTAAGACGGGCTGGACATGCTCTGGAGACAACCTCCCGTGGTCCCTCCTCAGCTGGCCACACCCGGGGAAGCACCAGGGCTCAACGGGCATCTGCAGCGTGAGTGGGGTCCCTGCGGTAGGTGGGTTCCTTGGGCTGCTCTACAGAGTTCGCTTGGAAACCAGCAGTCTGACATCCCATGAGGGCACTATGCAAAGTTGCTGTTGATCAGCAGCTCCTGTGTTAAGCATCTGACCCTGATGGTCACTGTGCGTCATACTGGCCGGTTGTATGTTGGCCAGTGACTTAGCAGGTTACTTAGACATATATATATATATATATATATATATATATATATATATATATATATATATATATATACATGGTTTACCTGAGATAGATTCCCTAGGATAGGGTCTTTAGTTTGTTTTACTTATTACCCCACCCCAGTTTATATTAATAGAACTGTGCCTGGCACAAAGTAGGCACTCAATAAACATTCTCTGAGTAAATAAATGAATGAATGAATGTGTTTAATCCTTATTTACCTGTGAAAAATTCATATATCTTAAGTTCCTAAATAGTAATTACCCTTCACATTCAGGCATTATCAAGTAGTAGATATGTACTTAAGGATCAAGTTTATACAGTATAAAGGTCACATACTTTGTGTCCTATTTTTTTTCCTGTACTTTATTTATTTGTAATAATTCCAAAGTTCTTAGGAATGAGTTAATGTATTTGTAATTATAAATTGAGAAAAAAATCATTGGCTGCCTGCTTTTTTACCCCTCTAGACTGAGTCTGAGATCACCTAAACTCTTGGTGCGTTCACTGGGCAAATATGACAGGGTGTGTGTATATGAGCTTCAATCTAAGTGAATAACTATAAGAAATGGGGGGAAGGATAATGATTTAAATATGCCAAAAAGATGGATTATCGATATAAATTATATGTTCTTTTTTACCTTCCTCATATACTTAGTGTCATGGTGTCTCTCTCTGTCATCCACTTTAATCAAGAAATTTTTTTTTTTTTCCTATTTGGGTTAAATGTATTGGGATTCTAGCTGGTGCTGAAACAATCTTTTGGTTTTGTTATTATTGGCAGTATTTTTATAATTGTTAATACTCTAATAATCATACCTTCTATTGTTTTCTTCATTTATAATTGTGGTTTGTTTGTCAGAAGAATATTTCAAATTTAAAGAGCACCAAAATAAGTGAAGAATCCCCAAGACAACTGAGGTTTTATGTTGAAAGCATTTCTGTGAACACCTATGAAGAGTTGAATCTAACTGACCCACAGTTAGGATGGCCCAAAAAGAGGAGGGAGCAGATTGGCATTTCTAAGCAAGTATACATTAAAACCACCCTGTCTTTCCTCTAACAGGCAAGTAGGCAGAATGCTTCTGAATGACTAAGGTTAGATTCAGATGTTCATACTTTCTTCTCTAGCCTTTTATCTACATCTGTTTTGAACATAGGGTCAGGGAACTGTTTAAATGACTGGCAGTGTTTAATTGATTAACTTTCCCAGATGTATTACTATTTTTAATAGATGCTACCCTAAAACTTAAAATAATGAGAAATTGTGGGATCCTCTCAAGCAGTGTAGAAAGTCAGGAACACAGGATAGGTGGTTATAAAATATTAGAAGCCCGGTGCACAAAATCCGTGTACGGGTAGGGTCTCTATGCCTGGCCAGTGATCAGGTTGATATGGGCCTTCCTTCCCCAGCTGCCAGCTGCCAGCCAGGGCCTTCCTTCATTCTGCACCACTCCCTGGTGGTCAGCGCACATCCTAGTAAGTGATCAAACTCCCAGTCGAACTCCTGAGGGGACACTTTGCATATTAGCCTTTGATAGATATAGATTCTCAGAACAGATGACTGGCCCATGTTGAATGTTCAGTGTTCTGTATTAGAATGTATGGTTTTATGAGAGGTTTATTTTTCCAGTATAACTGAAAATTACTTACATGGAGACTCTATGATATAATTGCCTGAGGAGGAATAATGGTCCCCAATGTCAAGAGCAACAAAATATAGGAAACTTCTAATCAAGATGGTAGAATGGGAAAATTCTGTGCTTGTCTCTTCCCATAACAGCATTAAATTATAATTAAATTATAGAATAATCATAATTGAGAAATGCCTAGAGGCCGGGGGACCTGAGGCTGAGCGCGAACCCCCACCTGGTGAAGCTTGATGGGAGACATCAGGCCATGCCCCCCACCTGGCAGGGCTTGACAGGGACCTCAAGGCACAATTCCCACTCCGGTCTGGGCTGGGAGACCTCAGGCCATGCCTTCCGTCCTGGAACCAGGCCAGGGGCACCTTCAGCTATGTCCCCTGCCCTGTGGGGCTGGCCAGGTCTGGATCTGGATCTAACCCAATGGGCAGGTGGGGACAGCCGGGTCTGGGTCTCATGTGATTTTGAGGTGCATGTGGGTGGGTGGGGATTTGACTCTGGGTCCCATGGTGTGCCCCAGACTCTGACAGGAGGAAGGTTTTCATATACATTTTACTAATTTTCTTTCATCTCTGACACTTTTATTATAAAGGGTAAATAGCAATATTAAATTATTTCCTCTAATTAACCCCCTTTTAATGTGCATGAATTTCATGCACTGGGCAACTAGTAAGAAAATAATTAATAAAATAGTACTAACTATATACCTATTAATAATTACTTTAAATTAAAATGTATTAAATATTCCAACAAAAAGACTAATAAATGAAAGATGTGGTACACTTATACAATGGAATATATCTCAGCCATGAATTTTTTTTTATTTTTTTTGTGATAACATGGATGGGCCTAGAGGGTATTATGTTACATGAAATAGGTCAGACCAACAAAGACAAATACCATACAATTTCATTTATTTGTGGAACCTAAAGAACAAAGTAAACAAGCAAAGAATAATTTTGTGAAAGTTATGCTATAATATGCAGTTTTCAGAATTATTGAAGAGTAGTGTTGGATTTAAACAGAGGATCCATAGTTATCTCAGGATTAGTTCTGTCTCTAGAAGACCAAAATAGAACTGACATTTTTCCCCATAAAAAGATGGTTAGACTTCTTAAAAAGAAATAAGAAAGTGTTTCATAAGTCATTATTTCTTTTTATATGGGTTCTTTACTCTAAGAATATTAGTGTTTCTATTTGCCTTTACAAAATATTTTGCTTTTCATTTCTCTCCTATTTTACTCACCTTATTTTTATCTTTCCGAATGTCCATATTCTCCACTAAGAAGAAAATATTTCAAAATGAGGATTTATTCTGGTTTTCTTGAATAAAAGTTATTGCCTAATTTCCTAAGATATAGTTGGATATTTATTACATTGTGCTACATATTCAAATATTCACTCTGAATAATTTTAAAGTGCTACTGTAATGGTAATTTTTCAAAATGTTCCTTAGCCAAGGAAATGAAAGGTGTCAGCCTAGGTAGCATTACACAAACCAAAAAGTAATCTCTGAAATATTCTGAAACATGATAGTTCCCTGATTGTTGATCTTTTTAGGATTCCAGATATTGTGTTGAAGTAAGACCTCCATCGGAGTTATTCTAGGTGAACTATTTACTGCTTAGGATAACACCTAAATGCATTTAATGGCAAAGCAATCATTTTTACTATAGCATAAATAGATTGCTCTAAATAAGGGTAGGTACTCTTTGATAAAATTATGAGTGACAGATGGGAATATGTCAGTATGCTAGGGAGGTGAAATAGGAACCCCTTGCCCTCATCCCCAGAGCTTTCAAGCTTTCAATTTTATCTGGCAGAGGTATGGAGCTACAAGTCTCCTAATACAGGAGCCACTTTATTGAAATTATGCAAATGACTGAGGAACCTGTATTGCTGGAACCTTCACTAAGTCATTGCTGAATGTAAAGATAGACATTTTCACTAGGTAATCATGGCAAAAGGTTACCACTTTGGCACAGAGAATGGTTAAAAACCACCATAAATATGTATGAACAATCATGAAAATGAGGACAAAATTCAGATATGTGAAATTAATAAAATAGTAACACAATTAAAGGACTTTCTAAAAATGAAATATTTCAGTAACTTAGGCTAATAACTAAAGTTTAATACTTTGTGGTCAATGGGGTGTGAAGCATACCTTACATAATAATGATCACATTAAAATTCTTTGCAATAAAAAGGAAAGGAAATATGAATTCAGAGGGATCTTAGATAAAAATAATATAAAAATTATATTACTGTGATTAAGATATTTATCTGAAAGGGTGAGGTTGTATTAAGCAGTCATATGGGGGGGAAATATAACCAATGCAACACATAAGTGATAGGGTTTCAACTACCTTAGACACTTCATAGCAACATTCAAACTATATGACAAATATATGAAATAATTTGAATATATGAAACAGTTTGGTATACACAAATTTATTTACTTATTCTATCAAGAATCAATGACACTTCAAGAACAATAAGCACACAATATCTTGTTGTTGTTTTTAATGACAGTTCTAATTGTTTTATTATTGATCTTATAAAGGGGAAAAGAGAAACATTAATGTGAGAAACATTGATTTGCAGCCTTCTACACCCTCTTCAACCAGGGATCAAACTCACAACACAACCAGTGTATATGTCCTGATCAAGAATCAAACCCGCCACTTTTTGTTGTATAGGATGACACTCCAGTCAACTGAACTACAGCACCCAGGGATAGATCTTGTTTTTTAATGAAGAATAAAAAAGAACCATAACTCTTTGGAGAAATGGTTAATTCTAGGACCAGGTCAGACCATATACAAGATTAGCCTGTAATTCATTGTAGTGTTGTAGTGCCAGAAAGTAAAAGAGGAATAAAATATTGGACAGATAACTTAAAAAAAAGAAAGAAAGAAATGAAAAGGAGAAGAAGAAGAAGAAGAAGAAGAAGAAGAAGAAGAAGAAGAAGAAGAAGAAGAAGAAAAAGAAAATAGACCATAAACTGAAATAAACTCAAAATGAATAAAGTACTAAAATATAAGATGGGAAACCATAAAAATCTTAGGAGAATCCATAGGCAGCAAAATAGCATACATATGTCTTAGCAATATCTTTACCAATACAACTCCTAGGCAATGGAAACTATGAAGAAAAAAACATATGGAATTACATAAAAATAAAAAGCTTCTGCACATCAAAAGAAACCATCAACAAAAGCCCACTGCATGGGAGAACAAAAACAATTACAACATTTAGTGGGAGAACATATTTATTAAACCCCATAATAAGGGTTTAATCTCCAAAATTTTCAGGGAACTCATACAATTTAACAAATGAAGATAATCTAATTTAAAATGGGAAAGGACCTAAATAGACACTGCTCAAAAGAGGACATACAGAAGGCCAAGAGACATATGAAAACATGTGGCCAGCCTGCAAACCACCATAGACCCTTTGCCCAGGTGGCCCTACACCCCAAGGGAACCCCCACCCTGATCTGGGACACCCTTCAGGGCAAACCAGCCACCCCCTCCCCCCACCTATCCTTTCTAATAAAAGAGTAATATGCAGGTTGATCATCACTCTAACACACAAGATGGCTGCCCCTATGTGGTCAAAGTTCCTGCCCCCATGTGGACACCACAAGATGGCCAGCAGGGGAGGACAGTTGGGAGGGGCCAGACTTGCAAGGGAGAGAAGTTGTGGGTGATCAAGCTAGCATTTGGAGGGACTAGGCCTGAAAGGGAGGGCAATTGGGGGCAATCAAGCCTGCAGTGGGGGTGGGAAGTTAGGGGTGACCAGGTCAACAGAGGAGGGAAGTTGGGGGTAACCAGGCCTGCAGGGAAGGACAGTTAGGAGTGACCAGGCCTGCAGGGTAGGGCAGTAAAGAGTGATCAGGCCTGCAGGGGAGGTTAGTTAGGGGCAAACAGGCTGGCAGGTGAGCAGTTAGACATCAATCAGGCTGGCAGGAGAGTGGTTAGGAGGTGATCAGGCTGGCAGGCAGAAGCAGTTAGGGGCAATCAGGTAGTCAGGCAGGTGAGCAGTTGGGAACCAGCAGTGCTAGATTGTGAGAAGGATGTCCAACTCAGTGGCTGCAGCCATCTTGGTTGGGGTTAGTTTGTATTTTCTCTCCTGATTGTGAGAGGCAGTTGGACATCCCTCAAGGGGTCCCAGATTGGAAAGGGTGCAGACTAGGCTGAAGGACACCTTGCCCCTGAGCATGAATTTTGAGCACTGGCCTCGAGTGTGACTATAATGAAACATAAATGGAATATTACAAATAAATTATATAATAAAAATATCATGCATAACTTGATTCATGTTACATTGAGCTTATTGTATTTTATTAATTTTTAATTTAGATATTACATTTAATTAATAAAATTAATTTTATTAATGTCAATTACATTTTATTTTATTTTCATTAATTACAATGACAAGTGGAATTTAATTTTTTAATTTTTTTTTACATCTGAGAGCTCTGTAAAAATATTTATGTATAAATATACTGTTTAATTAAAAAATATTTAAAAATCTGAATTCAAAGAAGTCACTTAGTTAGAGGCCAAAAGAGAACTAGCAGAATATATTGCATGTTTGAAAGTTAGGATATTCTTATTAACTTGGGTTTTCAGAAGGTAAGTCAGGAAATATATGACTAAGGTTCTGATCACTTTAATTACACTAAAACATAGAAGTAATTGGAATATGAAGTAAAGTTTAAAGATTTAAATAAGGAAAACAGATGCTATCATTTAAAAAAGATTAGCAAAAATTGTAGCTAATTAGTTGTAGTATTATAATAAAATCCTAAGCTTCTAATTTTAACATATTTTCCCAAAATTATAATTTACTAAAAATTTGAATTGTATTACATTTTGGGTTATTTATTTCTTTGAAAATTTGATCACATATCCAAACAGATTTATTTCTCTCAAAGTTAAAGAAATATGTTAAGATTTGTATGTAATGTAAAGATGTTCCCTGAACCCAAGTTAAAAACAAAACAATTAAAACCCACTATGGCAAGAGGAGCCATTAGTAGTGGGGTTACATTTAATAACAATAAAAATATCGCTAAAAGCTTATAAACTTGAATAATGATTATTGTATTTACTGCTTATTACATGTAGTTGGTCAACTTTGATTGAGCATTACTTATACTCCCCAGAGCAAGAATAAGGCTAATGCACTATAAAAATAAGAAGGAAGTTGTCCATTCAAAGATTTCATAATAAGCTTGGATATATAAGGGAAACGATATTTACTGTGAGAATCTCCATCAATTTGAATATTATACAATCACAAACTTTTAGCTCTCTTCTACCTAAAATTTTCTCACTTAAAAATTATTTCGACTAGAGTATGTCCAACCTATTCCAAAGGTCTAAGTTCACAAAGCTCTCTCTCCATCTCTGCCTTCTTTCCTTGTATCTGGCAGCCCATACATCACCCTGTTCATCTCTGGAGCTGTAGCATCTTATAGAATGGTAGTCTTTCCTGATGCCTAAAAAATTTCACCTGAAGAACCAGAATACTGGTCCTTATATTTTGAATGCAGAAAGTCACCAGCAGGAAAGACCATCCTTTGTAGTGTTTATTGAGTGATCACAACTTAGAAAAAACTGTGTTGGAGAATATATCTAATATTTTTCATATTCAAGACATGGAGTATTTGAGAGAAGGCACTAGATATTTTTTTTATTCCTTTTTATTTTTTTATTGAGAGAGAGAGAGGGAGACATCAATGATGAGAGAGAATCATTTGATTGGCTGTCTTCTGCATCCCCCATCTGAAGATGGAGCCAAAACCCAGGTGTGGCCTGACTGGTAATCAAATTCCATGACCTCCTGATTCATAGGTTGATGCCCACTACTGAACCACACTGGCTTGCCTGGATTTTTTGTTTGTTTGTTTGTTTGTTTCAATCTTTGTAGACTTGGTTCCCATTACAGTATCTAATCTCTAGCATAAATTCAATAAAGACTTGAGTGAAATGGAATCTAAATTTCATCCATTTATGTTAAGAGTGTCCCTGGTTTTAGAGGCCATCTGGTATTATCACAGTAATTGCAGAGTTAATTACTTAATTTTAAGCTAATTTTATGTAATAAAGAGAGTTAACTAGCACAGCTCTTACCTTCTTTTATGATCATGGCTCTTCTGAAGTGTAGGTTACTATAACTATTTTCTCCCTGTCCTTCCACTGTCTTGCTCCAGCAGAGATGAAAGTTGAAGAAAACAGACACAATTATTCAGGTGCTTAGGGCATAAGGTGGCGGGATTGTAGGCAATGGGCAGTAAGTGTCTTATATTTATCAAGGGGTTGAACACGAGATAATAATGTTTTAAAGATAACATCTAACAGCAAAAAAGTAGGTGATGTTAGCCACATTTAGGCATATGTCAGTCCTTTTAAAGGGGACAGAAGCACCTGATCACCAGAAATTACTGAAAAAATATAAAATAATGCATTCTTCTCAATTAATTATAATTTGACATTTTAGAAATATCTTTAAAAATGTACTCATGTGTAAAGATGGAGTTGACAACCAACCTCTCTGCCTGCCAGCCTGCTCACCCCCAACTGCCCCCTGCTGGCCTGCTCACTCCAAACTGCCCTCCCCGCTGTCCTGATCACCTCCAGCTGACCCCCACTGATGTGGTGAGGGGCTGGGGACTGTTTCCAGGCTGGCCACACCCCCTACAGGGTAGGGGTCATCACTGGGGGTCCTGACCAGCCTGGGTGAGGGGCTGATGGCTGTTTGCAGGCTGGCAAAGCGCCCCAGCAGGGACTCTCACCCAATGGGAGTGTTGCCAGCCTGGGTGAGGAGCTGAGGGCTGTTTTCAGGCTAGTCTCACCTGATCCAGGCTCCCAGCCTTCCTTTTTTTTTTTTCTTTTTCTTTTTTTTTCCTTTTCTTTTCTTTCTTTTTCCAGCTACTCATTGAGCAGAGACCAGGGCCAGCTGGAAGCAGGTCTCTGGGATTTATTTATCTTCTACAATTGAAAGTTTGTAGCCTTGAGTGGAGGCCAGGGTAGGCCAGGGCAGGCAGGAAAGTTTGACTTCTTCCATCACTAGAAGCAACAAAAGCCTCTTATTTGCTCCAGCTCTGTGGCTGCCACCATCTTTGTTGGGCAGTTTGCATACTTGCTCCTGATTGGCTGTGGGTGTAATGGAGGTCAATTTGCATGTTTCTCTTTTATTTGTGTAGATAGTGGTACACACAGAGAGATCCATGTTCAACGAGAATCATTAATGATTGTCTTAATCAGTTTAGGCAGCTATAACAAAGAAGCATAGCCTAGATGGCTTATAAAAAAAAGAAATTTATTTCTTGCAGTTCTTTGAGAAGTCATTTAGATGATGTCCTAAAGTCTTTAGAAATCAGATACCACAAGATGAGAATCATGATTTATTTGAATTGGGCCACTGCAAGATGTTTAATTAAGAGTGAGTTATAGTCCAGAAGGCATTACACATTTTATAAGCCTAAAACAGGGAGAAGAGTACAGTAGTTATGTTAAATTACCAGGATTTAAATCCCTGGTTTGCTGCTTATCAGTCTATCAACTTTGGTGAGTTACTTAAACACATTAAGCCTTAGTTTCCTCATCTATAAATGGAATTACATAAGTAATAACTATTAATATTTTTATCCTCTGTACTCAGAACCCCACATAAAAAATGTATTTGTGTTACAGAGTGAATTCATATAAAAATGAAAGGATAATGGCCTTACATGATTTTTTATATGATCAGCAAGACAACCACTTGAGTTGATTTTCTAGACCAGCCTTGCCCAATAGAAATATGTGAGTCATATATATAATTTGCTTTTCTTGTCACATTTTAAAAAAGCAATTCAACCTATAATCAACATATAAACTGTTAAAGATTTATTTTACATGTTTTTAATACTAAGCTTTTGAAATCCAGTGAATATTTTCTTCATATCTCTCATCTCAATTTGTACCGACCGTATTTCATGGCTGTAATAGCCACAGATAGTTAGCAGGCACTTTTTTGGATAATAGTGCTAGAACAGATCACCTACAACAGTGGTCGGCAAACTCCGTAGTCAACAGAGCCAAATATCAACAGTACAATGATCAAAATTTCTTTTGAGAACCCATTTTTTAAACTTAAACTTCTTCTAATGCCGCTTCTTCAAAATAGACTTGCCCAGGCTGTGGTATTTTGTGGAAGGGCCACACTCAAGGAACCAAAGAGCTGCATGTGGCTTGTGAGTTGCAGTCTGCCGACCATGGGCGTAGAACATGTGATAAAATCCCCTTTCTTGTGCCCCTGGAATACTTGTTATTCTTGTCTGCTGTGCCTGTTCTTGACCTTAGCTTCCTTCTCAATAAACAGCTGAACTACTATCCATTACTGAGAGCATGTAAAATGAGATTTACTTGTAAACCTGAATCTACAGAAATACCTATAAATATCTAGCTGTTGTAGAAAAAAATTTCCTTTGTCACTAAATTTTCCTCTAACTGGCAATAGTGGATCATTAATCTTATAAAGAGACTAGAGACCCAGTGCGCAGGGATATGTGCACTGTTAGGGTCCCTACGCCTAGTCTGGCCTCTGTCGCATGGCCTCTGCTGCCCTGCAACACTACATGAAACTCCCCGCCCCGGGACGCTCTGGGATGCTCCTGGCCCCTCGACTGCTCCGTGAGGCTCTCCCTACCCCTCAACTGCTCTGTGAAGCTTGCTTCAGCCGCATGAAGCTGGCCACTGAATGCTATGCAAATCTCCCCTGCCCAGCAACTGTTTCTTGAAACTTGCTGACACCTGGGTGACTGCTCGGCTAAGCTCAGGGCCATCCCGCAAAGCAGCCTGCCACTGCTGATCAACAGTCCCCAGTCCCTCCCCACCATGGTGAGAGACTGGGGGCTGGGGAGAGGAGGGACCCAGAGGTGCTCCATGCATTTCATGGTGACCAGTAGCCCATTCGGTCATGAAGCCACCTAGGTCTTTATATATATTAGGATTATCTGATATCATTCATTTTTGGCAAAAAAAGCGGGTAAGCCTGAAAAACTGTTTGATAGAAAAATTGTCCCTAAGAAATAATTTCCTATGATTGTGGGTTTGGAGAGTTTATTTATAAAATTACATTATTACTTAAGGCTAAACATAAGATGAACGTTTTCTGAACAAATTCATTAAAACCCATAGGTTAGCAAAACTTTAGAGAGTGTGGAAGGGAGGAAGTGTGGGAAAGACCCCTAGGTTTATGAATAATAATACTAATAACTTAATAAAGATGCATTTTCCCCAGTCTTCCCAGTATCACCCACTCTCTCTCTCCTCCCACCCTCCATTGTTAATTCCAGTGATCTATCAGCAAGGATTTGCAGGACCCTCACACCCACAAAACCTGAGGAACAACGTCTCCATCATACACCTACTTCCTGTACATCATAAACACATTTATATCATAAGCAGAATCTGACCACTTTTATAGATGCCTTTGAATGACATAATTTTTGTGACTGTCAGAAAAGTCAGCCTCTACAATGAAATGAATGAAAATTGAGGATCGTTATCTCAGGACTCTGTTAATTTCTTTCTAAAGAGTGGTAAATTTGGAAGTACCATGAGAGAACACCTAGTTGTTGAACTGAACAAATCAACTTTTCTCATGCACGTAATGACAGTGACCCTTTTACAGTATAAAAAGTATATATTCTCAGGCTTTGCTCTAGCAATTCCTCGCAGGCTCTGAAATTGGAGAAGGCATTCCTTCTGAGAAGGAAATCTTACAGAAACCACCAAGCAACTCATTAGCTGAGAAATTTGGCAGTGTCTGTTCTCCAGGGCACCAAAAGTTTATTTAAATGGTTACAAAGTTCCAGAAGGCTCTGTGCAGACTGGCATTTCATCCAAAACCCAGCATAACTCTATCTTTATTGAGACAAGAAAAAAAATCTACCCAAATAGAACATGTGAATTCAGGGAAAGGGGCCAGGCCTTCTAGGGCCTTGGATTTCTCCTTGACTCTCTGGTTAATGCTTCAGCTTGTAACATTGTAGATTTATTCCTGTGACTTAAGTCTTAACCTTTGTTGAAATGCAACTTTCCCTCCAGGTTTTAACAAGTTAAATACAGTTAGGTCCTTTCCAATTATCTAAAGTTGTAGCTGACCCTCCATTGACCTCAGACTCAGATAGACCTATTAGCACACTAACGTGGTGATGGGAAAATAACTAGTAGGAAAGACATAGTCTAAAATAACTTATTTTCCCTGAACCATTAGGTCAGGACAATTTTCTGTGTTTCTCATACATGTGTGGTAATAATGGCTTAGGTCTTCTTACCCAGTGTTTTCTCATTGACCTATAAACAGGAAGTGGGATGGAGGAACACCACACTGGCAGAGAGGAGAATTTACAGTCAGGAACACTTACATGCAAATTGACCAGTATGCTTTGCTCAGATAAAGAAGTGTTCATCTTAAAAATAATAATAATAATAATAATAATAATAATAATAATGATCCATAAATTATGCCTTTACTTAGGTTATAGGGAATATCTAGTGGTTTTCCAATTCTGAAACCTTCAATGAAGGTCCCAGAACCAAACGATTGCTGCGGAATTCTTTAACTCTTTATAATTTATTATTCTTAAGTACCTTCTAATGGGTTTCATCGATTTGTTCATTGTGCTTATCGCAAGGCAGGTTGGCCATTTATCCAATGTGTTGACATTCGTATTGATTTTTGAATAGCCTTCAATGTCTTTCTTCATTTGGGCACGGTTGATGAGCCCATTCCCAAATAAACAAGTAATTGAGAAGAGGATCCTTTGTATTTGTATCTAGTGGATTTAAAACACACACACACACACATGCACACATGTACACGCATGCATGCACGCTCATGCACACACACACACACACTGTATGGAGGTAGCTTGCAATTGCATAAGTGGACATCTTAGGAAGCACACTAAGGTGGGTCTTAATAATAACTCCTTACACTTCCATAGTGCTTGCTATACTTTAGGCATCCTTTTAAATGCTGTAAGTGTAAACTCACTTATCACTTAAAACAATCCTAAAAAAAAAAATTGCTATTATTATTCCCATTTTTACATATGAGGAAACTGAGTCACAGAGAGTTTAATCAACTCTCTAAGTATCATACCGTATTTCTACCATTTCAGTCATAAACTGAAAGGGTTAGGACACACAAAATCAGTAGATAATTAAACACCAATGAATACTACCCCTCTATACCCAGCTAAGCTTAGTAGAACTTGGTCTATGTTTAACACAGACAAAGGGAGTCTGTGGAGCTCTGGAGGGCTAAAGCTGGTGGAGTTGGCATCGGGAAGGAGAGAAGCACATATTGCTGTAAGAAGATGACGTATGTGCCTAAGAGACTGAGTAAGTAATTCAGCTATTATTACGGGCAGTTAGGCTGTGACTACTGAAAATGGAAAGCAAGAGCAATGTTGAGCTGAAGAAAAATCTGCAGGCAAACACCGTGGCTGAAGATTGAAACATCTCTGAGGGAGCCCATCAAGAAAAAAGATGCATAATCAGGACACTGTTCTTGCTCTACTGATCCCTGCACAAACGCAATAACATGGGTCTTGAAAATCAACCATGTGTACTTGGAATAAATGTAAAAAAAAAAAAAAATCAGCTGAAGTTCAAGTACCGGCATATGTACTCAGGTATTATCTGTCTTGTGCTCTTCCTCAAACACTAAAATCTAAGGATATTTGCCACTCCCAATTTGTTGCATTATTAATTCATTTGTTAGACTACATGAATATGGTAGGCACTGGAAAGTGAGAGCTCCTGTTTATAAATCCTTTAAGACCTGGTAACATGCTTTTATGTAGCTTATGCCATCTTTACCATCACAACAGCTACAGCAGTTGTTGTTTCCCTGATTTTGTAGATAGAGATGGAAATTCGAAAAAGAACTGAATCTCATTCTCACTTAGTGTCAGTAACTAAGCAATTATTTTGTCCACTCTAACCTCTCATAGCAAACCTGTTAAGAGCTGGGTGTTATCTCTGAGGACAGTTTCCATAATTGCTTTAACACACAGTAACTTGGTCACACAAGCACTGGCAGGATCAGGAAGTTTTAAAAGGGGTTGGCTCCAGCTTTTACTCTTAATTATTTTATTAGGAAACTTTACAGGCCAAAAGCAAAAGTAAAGTTAGGCTTCTGCCTAATTTGTGAGAGCCCTCCTGGGGTATCAAACACCCTGAACACATTAATAATGTAAATTCCTCAGAAATCCAAATTACTAAGTCAGGCACCAGCCCAATTTAATCTATCTTATAATCAAACATGGTTGAGCTATTTTTCGATTTTTATCCTTGGCCTTGAGTTTGCCATGTAATGTGAAAATGTACTTGAAATTTATATAACCTATTTATAAATTGGGTAAAGTTTTTTTGTTGTTGTTTGTTTGTTTTTGTTATTGTTGCTGTTCCTTAGGCGTTTGGAGTCATGTTAAAATGCATTGCCAAATCTAAAATCATGAAGATTTACCCCTATGTTTCCTCTATAGTTTTATGGTTTTAGTTTGTACACTTTGATCATTTGATCCATGTTATATTTGGTATTCATTAAGGTTAAAATCTCACATCTTATATGTAGGAATCTTGTTACCCCAACAAATTAGTGTAAACGACTATTCTTTTTACATTAAATGGACTTAATATCATTGTTGAACATTAATTAGCCATATTTATATGAGTTTATTTCTGGATTCTTGTTTCTAGTTCATTAATCTACATGTCTAACCTTTTACCATTACCCTACTGTTTTGTTTTTAATATATATATATATATATTTTTTTAAAATATATTTTATTGATTTTTTACAGAGAGGAAGGGAGAGAAATAGAGAGCCAGAAACGTCGATGAGAGAGAAACATCGACCAGCCGCCTCTTGCACATCCCCTACTGGGGATGTGCCCACAGCCAACGTACATGCCCTTGACCGGAATCGAACCCGGGCAAGACCTTTCAGTCCGCAGACCGAAGCTCTACCACTAAGCCAAACCGGTTTTGGCTGTTTTTAATATATTTTTATTGATTTCAGAGAAAAGGGAAAGGGAGAGATAGAAACATCAATGAGGAGAGAGAATCATTGATTGGCTGCCTCGTGCATGCACCCTACTAGGGATCAAGCCTGCAATCCAGGCATGTGCCCTTGACTGGAATCGAACCAGGGACCTTTCAGTACGTAGGCAGATGCTGTATCCATTGAGCCAAACTGGCTAGGACCTATTTTGATTATGATAGCATTGTAATAATTTTGAAATAGGTATGAGTCTGAATTATTTTTTCTCGATAGTTTTGGATATTTAAGTGTCCCTTGGAATTCCATACAAATTTGAGAATTGACATTTCCATTTCTGGAAAAAAAAAAAAAAAGGCTGTTTGAGTTTGATAGGGATTACATTAAAGCTTTTAATATCATTTTGGGAAGTATTAACATTTCAACAATAATAAAGCTTTGAATAAACAAGTAAGGTCTTCTAATTTATTTAGGTCTTTAATATCTTTCAGCAATGTTTTGCAGTTTTCATTGTACAAATCTTTCAATATTTGGCTAAATTTACTCCAATGTATTTTATATTTTGTTAGATTCTAGTAGAAATATTGCAGAGCTGAGAGAGTGAGGAGCTGCTCTGGTCCCGCTCTCACAGCCATTGCAGTACATTGAGCTCCATGGGAGGCACTGAGAGGCAAAATGTCATTGTGAACAACGGGCCTTAAAAAGACTGACTCCCTCCTGCTCCTCGCCCTCCCTCTGAGCCACAGGCACTCCATTTTGTTCCCATAACCTCCATTTTGTAAGAACTGCCTTTTAAAATTGTCCACTACATTGAAACTGTTTTGGTTCAGTGGATAGAGCATCAGCTTGTGGACTGAAAGGTCCAGGGTTCGATTCCTGTCAGGAGCATGTACCTTGGTTGCGGGCACATCCCTAGTAGGGGGTGTGCAAGAGGCAGCTGATCAATGTTTCTCTCTCATCGATGTTTCTAGCTCTCTATCCCTCTCTCTTCATCTTTGTAAAAAAAAAAAATCAATAAAATATATTTTAAAAAATAATAAATAAATAAATAAATAAATACAGATGGTCCTTTGTTCTGTTAATTCCAGGAAGTAGCTAAACCAGATAGCCTACCTGATAGAAGTAACTCTGCTATAACTAGCTTCTGTAAGCATGCTTGCTGGAATAATGGGGAAAATAAGACATTTTGGGGAGGGGCTAGCAATCTGAATCTATGCCAATAACCTAATGTACATTCTTATCAGCCTATAGTCTGTTCACTGCTCCCTCTGAATTATCTGGTCCTACAAACTGCTCTGCCAGTGTGGGGTCTGGTCTGTCCTTGGTTCCTCTCATGACAGGTGTTTTCTGGTTATCTGAGCTGTGATCAAGACTGCAAGCTTTCTGCAAGGTATCTGCTAAGCCAGTGGTCAGCAAATTAATCAGTCAACAGCCAAATATCAACAGTACAACGATTGAAATTTCTTTTGAGAGCTAATTTTTTAAACTTAAACCTCTTCTAATACCACTTCTTCAAAATAGACTCACCCAGGCTGTGGTATTTTGTGGAAGAGCTTCACTCAAGGGGCCAAAGAGCTGCATGTGGCTCACAAACTGCCATTAGAAGCTAAGCACACTGCCCCCATCCCGGCACATGGTTTTTTGTTTGTTTTTTGCCTTTATAAGCTAACCCCTAAATTCATTCCCAAATCTCAGCTGTCTGGCCTTATAGGCCAGAGACTAGATATGCCCATAAATATATCTGTCTGACCTTGTAGGTCAAGACTAGGTATGCTCATTTTTTAGAACTATGTTTGTTTTCAAAGACAGCAGCAAGATAACCACTAATTGCACAGAGGGCTAACTCCTTAATAAAAAGGGAATCTCTGCTTGTAGCTTTGCTTAGAATTTGAATTCATTTTCTCTAAGTTCACCTTGGCAAATAAAGTGTAACTCCAAACTCTTCTGCATTATTTGATTGTTCTGATTCTCTTTAACAATGGAAGGAGAGGGGATGCAGACTTGGAGAAGGTACATTTGTATAACACAAGGAAGCCAGGTGCAATTACATTTCCATAAGACAAGGGAACTGGAAGTAGCCAAGACAGGTATTTACAAAATAAAGAGAAGGAAGCCCTTCATTTAGAAGAAGGAGAAGAAAACCCAAAGGGAATAGAGAAACAATAAGGGGGGGGGGGGGGGGGGGGGGGGGGTGAAGAAAGAATCTCACATGTTCCTTGTGAGTTTCAACCTTTGTGCCCAGGAGTTACTATAGTAACCAACTTGATGGGGGATATTGACCAATCAGAGAGGATATCAGGCACCAGGATCTGCAGCCTTTATAAATCATAGGGAAAAATAACCCAGTGGGACTCTTTCTCCTTCCTGCCTGGGAGTCCATTCTGGGCGACTCTTCCATCTCCCTACTTGGGAGTCTGTACTTGCTCTTCAATAAATCTCCATATTTGCTCTACCACTTTCTGTCCATGGATTCATTCTTTTATTCCTGCAGACAAAGAATCTGGGTTCCAGTTCAAAATTTCGCTATCACTACCATTAAAAATATCTTTTTTTATGGTGATATTTCTTCTTTTGAAGTCTACTCTGTAATATTAAATTATCAGTTTATTTTCTTATGATGAAATTTATGATGAGACATAAACTCTAAATTTATAACTTTGTATAACCTTTAAATATGTGGTAGATTGAATAACAGTCCTCCAAATATGTATATATCTGAATTAACTTGAACCTGAAAATATGATACCGTACATTGTGACAATGTAGGTTTGATTAATTAGGAAACTTGAAACTGGTGAGATTATCCTGCATTATCCAGGTTAGTCCAATGTAATCACAAGATTCCTTATAAAATGGACATAGTGGAATCAAATTCAGAAGAAAAGATTTGAGGATGGAATCACATATTGGAGTGTTGTATTTTGTGGAAGGGAGAAGAGGCAGGCAATGAACAAGAAATGCAGGTAGATTTTTAGAAGCTGGAAAGGCAAGTGTAGAGAAAGTCTTCTTAAATAAAAACTCAAAGTGAAACTTGTAAGGCAAAAAAAAAAAAAAAAGAAAAAAGGAGAGGAAATGTTAGATGGTATTACCATTAAGTGCTGTCATTCAGTGGTTTGGTAGTGTGAAAATTAACTATTTTTAGTCAATGATATTAACATGTTAAAAACTGTTCCAGAGAATACATCTACATTTTTAAATCTGACATAAGAATATCATCTGAAAGTATAAAAAACTACTACAAATCAAAAGGTAAAAGCAGAAATATCAGTGAAAAACAAAGCTAAAGAAAAATTGGAATCTGCAGATATAGGAAAAAATAATGAAAAGGTTAGAGTGTGATGAAGCATTGCAAACAATGACAAATTTTCTGTTGTTTGGCTTTTCTCCTTCTCATTCTTTGTAGCGCCGATAAAATGCCTGGAGTTTTGTAAAGTGATTTTATTCCCTTTTTGTTCATGAGAGAAAGATTAAGGAAATTGCATAGGTATTGGATTTCTTTGTGAAACAGACTTAAACAACTACCAATCTCCAGAAATATTGTTTCTTGTTAATTGTGGCAAAGTATTTTACGAAAAACAACGAAGTAGGAAAGACTGAAATACTTCTTATGAAGTCCAACCCAGGATCAATACAAAGAAAGTATTTAAATTATTGAGTACTGCTGTGTCATTATATTTAAAGAAAATTGTAGCAGTGGAAAGAGCATGAATTTTGAGATATAAACTCTAAGTTGAAGACACATTCTTCTCAATTACTGTCTGTGTAACCCCAAGAAATTACATAAACCACTTCTGCTTCAGTAGCTCCATCATTATATTAGACATGTATTACTTACATATATTGTTGAGATTTAATAGAGATAATGCACTTACAATGCTTGGCATTTATGTTCATTAAATCCACTTTCTTTTTTAAAATATAGCTTTAGTTGCATAAAGGGAACATTTTTAAAAAATTGCCTCAGCATCTGGAAAGGGGCCTCAGGTTAGCTACCTAAGGTAGGATTCAGGCAGACAGTAATGCAGTGACCCATTTCAAATCATACAATCATAGGTAAACCACCATATGTCATCACAGATGGCATGTTGGCAGGAGGAAACAGATATTTCAGATGATAAAATAGAGTCAAAAGCACATCAAAAGATTAACAAAAGAGTATGTAAAATTCTTGAAATGAAATCTAATAGGATTATATACAAAACATTTTGTTTTGGATTTTAAAAGGAACAGCACAGGATTGAAAAAGTAGAGATTCACAAGAATAGACAGACAGGAGTGTGGTGCTAATCAGAAGGAAAGAGGGGTGAGGCTTAGTTGGAGGTGGGCTCAGGCAGAGAAATGAGAGTAGAAATAGACTTTGCCAGGGGTGATGGCTTATGATGCAGTGTGCGGGTGATGTTTTGTTTAGTTGTACACTTGAAACTTGGATGTGTACTGACCTGTACATCTACTTTCAAATTACAAATAGATGTTTATAAAAGCAAAATCTAAAAGTGCAAAGACAATTTACAAAGAGAAATTAACTTAGTCTATTTTATCTGAGAAAAGAATTAACCTATATTGAGAATATATAATCTGCAACTCTGATGTTTCAATGAGGCAGATGTTGTCTTCTTACCACCTTACATGTACAGATAAACAGGAAGTTCAGGGCCAGTAGAGAATTTTGCTGCATTCATGATGCAAGCACCAGGTCTTTTTGTGTGCTGTGCTGCACTCCCATTGCATTTTTTTTTTTTTTTTATATTGAATGATCAGGTGTTGGCTGGCTCCCCAGGATGCAGTAGAAAAAGAAAAGAAGTCATTCTTTTTAAAGGAAATGATATAGAGTTTGCACACCTTATATCTATTTAAAAATCTCTGACAAGAAATTAACCACTTGACTACACATATTTGACAGGGTATCTATTTCCTTTTCCAAATTTCCATGATATTTTATTTAAAATAGGAGGAGAGAATGGATATTGGTTGAAAATTATCAGGGCTTGTCATGGAGCTGGGTTTTTTGTTATCAAAATGTTAGTCCTGTATAATGTAATACATCACCTTGGCATCAGAGACATGGGTTATGTAATAAACATAATTGTAATTAACTCTTGTACTTGGTTTTTAGTAATGTACAAAAATCAATTATTATAAATCAACTCCGCAAACCTGGGAAGCAAGCATTTTCTAATTGTTCAGTTCAAAATTTTCTATATGTCATTATATTATATAAACCTTGTACTTTGATTTTTCATATATAATTTTACTAATGTTTAGTATTTTTTATTCACAAATAATAAAAAGACTCATGATCTAAAATGATAATAATTGGATCAATTTCTACATTAATTTATATTCTGATTTTTTAATATGAAGATTTTTATCAGAACATACAAGTTTAAAATTATAACATCTTAGTATAATTATTTTACATTTTTAAATTCATTTTTATGTTCTTCCTGTAAAAGTATAGCTGAACTTTTTACATAAAATCTGAAAAGTTATTTTTCTTAACTAAGTGCACTTTAATTTCTTATAATGATTTGACATAATGGGTCTTATTTTTTTTATTTTTTTATTTATTTTATTTTATTTTATTTTTACATATTTTAATGATTTTTTTTTGCCCCCCTCCCTCCCTCCCCCATATCCCCTCCCTCCCCATAGTTTTATGTCCATTGGTTGTACTTATATGCATGTATACAAGTCCTTCGGTTGATCTGTTATCTCCCCCAGATCCTCCTCTCCTCCCCGCTGTAATTTGACAATCTGCTTGTTGCTTTACTGTCTCTATATCTATCTTTTGGTTCATCAGTTTATAATGCTCTTTATTATCCACAAATGAGTGAGGTCATGTGGTGTTTCTCTTTCATTGATTGGCTTATTTCACTCAGCATGATGTTCTCCAATTTCATCCAGGTTGCTGCAAATGATGAGAATTCCTTCTTCTTTATGGCAGCATAGTATTCCATTGTGTAGATGTTCCATAGTTTTTGGATCCAATCATCTGCTGACGGGCACCTAGGCTGTTTCCAAATTCTGGCTATTGTAGATTGTGCTGCTATGAACATAGGGGTGCATATATCCTTTCTGATTGGTGTTTCTAGTTTCTTGGGATATATTCCTAGGAGTGGGATTACTGGGTCAAATGGGAGTTCCATTTTCAGTTTTTTGAGGAAACTCCACACTGTTCTCCACAGTGGTTGCACCAGTCTGCATTCCCACCAGCAGTGCACGAGGGTTCCTTTTTCTCCGCAACCTCACCAACACTTGTCGTTTGTCGATTTGTTGATGTTGGCCATTCTGACAGGTGTGAGATGGTACCGCATTGTTGTTTTGATTTGCATCTCTCATATAATTAGTGACTTTGAGCATGTTTTCATGTGCCTTTTGGCCTTCCTTCTGTCTTCTTTTGAAAATATTCTATTTAGGTCCCTTGCCCATTTCTTAATTGGATCATTCATCTTCCTTTTATTTAGTTGTATCAGCTGTCTGTAGATGTTAGAGATTAAACCTTTATCAGTGGTGTTATTTGCAAATATGTTCTCCCACACCATGGGCTTTCTTGTTGTTTTGTTGATGGTTTCTTTTGCTGTAAAAAAGCTTTTTATTTTGATGTAGTCCCATTTGTTTATTTTCTCTTTAGCTTCCATTGCCCTAGGGGCAGTATCAGTGAAGAAGTTCTTTTGGCATACGTCTGAGATTTTGCTGCCTGAGGATGCATCTAGTATTTTTATGGTTTCCCGTCTGATGTTTAAGTCCTGTATCCATTTTGAGTTTATTTTTGTGTATGGTGTAAGTTGGTGATCTAGTTTCATTCTTTTGCATGTGTCTACCCAATTTTCCGAACACCATTTATTGAAGAAACTGTCTTGACTCCATTGTATATTCGTGCCTCCTTTGTCAAATATTAATTGAGCATATTGATTTGGGTTGATATCTGGGTTCTCGATTCTATTCCATTGATCTATATGTCTGTTCTTGTGCCAGTACCAGGCTGTTTTGAGAACAGTGGCTTTGTAATACAGTTTGAAGTCCGGTATTGAGATCCCTCCTACTTTACCCTTCTTTCTCAGGATTGCTGTGGCTATTCGGGGTCTTTTATTGTTCCAAATGAACTGTTGGAGAGTTCTTTCTAGGTCAGTGAAATATGCCCTTGGTATTTTAATGGGGAGTGCATTGAACCTATAGATTGCTTTAGGAAGTATGGACATTTTGATGATGTTGATTCTACCAATCCATGAACATGGTATGTTCTTCCATCTCCTTACATCATCCTCTATCTCTTTTTTCAATGTCGTGTAATTTTATGCATATAGATCCTTTACTTCCTTAGTTAAATTTATTCCTAGGTATCTTAATTTTTTTGGTGCCATGGTAAATGGAATTGCTTTTTTAGTCTCTGTTTCTGTAGTTTCACTGTTGGTGTGTAGAAATGCCATGGATTTCTTGGCATTAATTTTGTATCCTGCTACATTGCCAAATTCATTTATTAAGTCAATTAGTTTCTTAATGGAGTCTTTTGGGTTCTTTATGTACAATATCATGTCATCTGCAAATAAGGATAACTTTACTTCTTCTTTTCCAATTTGGATGCCTTTTATTTCCTCCTCTTGTCTAATTGCAATGGCTAGTACTTCCAGTACTATGTCAAACAGGAGTGGTGAAAGTGGGCATCCCTGTCTTGTTCCTGTTCTTAGAGGGAATGGTTTTAGTTTTTGCCCATTGAGTATAATGTTGGCTGTGGGTTTATCATATATAGCTTTTATTATGTTGAGGTATGATCCTTGTACTCCCACCTTGTTAAGAGTTTTTATCAGGAAAGGGTGTTGGATTTTATCGAATGCTTTTTCTGCATCAATTGATATGACTATATGATTTTTATCTTTCAATTTGTTTATGTGATGTATCACGTTTATTGATTTGCGGATATTGTACCATCCTTGCATTCCTGGAATAAATCCTACTTGGTCATGGTGTATGATCTTTGTGATGCTCTGCTGGAGCTGATTTGCTAGGATTTTGTTGAGGATTTTGGCATCTATGTTCATGAGGGATATTGGCCTGTAATTCTCTTTCATTGAGTTGTCTTTATCTGGTTTTGGTATTAGGGTGATGCTGGCTTCATAGAAGGAGTTTGGAAGTGTTCCTTCCTCTTGAATTTTTTGGAAAAGTCTGAGGAGGATAGGTTTTAGTTCTTCCTTGAATGTTTGGTAAAACTCTCCTGTGAAGCCATCTGGCCCTGGGCTTTTGTTTGCTGGAAGCTTTCTGATGACTGTTTCAATTTCTTCCCAAGTCACTGGTCTATTGAGATTTTTAGATTCTTCCTGATCGAGTTTTGGAAGTTTGTATTTTTCTAGGAATATGTCCATTTCCTCCAGGTTGTTCAGTTTGTTGGAATAGAGTTGTTCGTAGTATTTTGTAACAATCCGTTGTATTTCGTTGGGGTCTGTTGTTATTTCACCTCTTTCATATCTGATTTTGTTTATTTGGGTCCTCTCTCTTTGTTTCTTAGTTAGCCTGGCTAGAGGTTCATCTATCTTGTTTATTCTTTCAAAGAACCAGCTCTTGGTTTTGTTGATCTTATGTATTGTTTTTTTGGTCTCTATGTCGTTTATCTGTGCTCTGATTTTTGTTATTTCCTTCCTTCTGCTTACACTGGGCTTTTCTTGTTGCTCCTTTTCTAACTCTTTGAGTTGTAGAGTTAGATCATCTGTTACCCTTTTTTCTAGTTTTTTGCAATAGGCTTGTAAGGATATGAACTTCCCTCTCAAGACTGCTTTTGCTGTGTCCCATAGATTTTGGATTGTTGTGTTTTCATTGTCATTTGTTTCCAGGATGTTTTTAATTTCTTCCTTGATTTCTCTGGTAACCCAGTCCTTGTTTAATAGCGTGCTGTTTAGTCTCCATGTGTTTGATTTCTTTGGATTATTTTTATTGTAGTTAATTTCCAGTTTTATGCCATTATGGTCTGAGAAGATACTTGATATGATTTCTATCTTCTTGAATTTGAAGAGACTTTGCCTATGACCCAAAATGTGGTCTATCTTTGAGAATGTCCCATGTGCACTTGAGAAGAATGTATATTCTGTGGCTTTGGGGTGGAGTGTTCTGAAGATGTCAATTAATTCTATATGGTCTAGTGAGTCACTTAGGATTGATATTTCTTTGCTGTTTTTTTGTTTAGATGATTTGTCGAAGGGTGACAGTGGGGTATTAAAATCTCCTACTATGATTGTATTGCTATTAATCTCTCTCTTAATGTCCTCCAGCAGTTTTTTTATGTATTTGGTTGCTCCTGTATTGGGTGCATATATATTTACCAGGGTTATTTCTTCTTGTTGGATTGTTCCCTTTAGTATTATGAAGTGGCCTTCATTATCTCTTATTATGTCCTTCACTCTGAGATCTAATTTGTCAGATATAAGTATTGCTACCCCAGCTTTTTTTTCATTTCCATTTGCCTGGAAAACTTTTTTCCATCCCTTCACCCTCAGTGTGTGTGCATCTTTTTTTCTGAGGTGGGTTTCTTGTAGACAACAGATGTATGGGTCTTGTTTTCTTATCCAATCTGTTACCCTATGTCTTTTGATTGGAGCATTTAATCCATTTACATTTAAGGTTATTATTGATAGGTACACATTTGACGCCATTTTTATTCTATACCCGTGTTCCTTCTTCACTTCCTATTTCTTTATTTTTACAATAGACCCTTTAGCATTTCTTGCATTGCTGGTTTGGTGGAGATAAATTCCTTCAGTCTTTTTTTGTCTGTGAAGCTCCTGATTTCCCCTTCAATTTTGATTGATAGCCTTGCTGGGTACAGTATTCTTGGATTCAGACCCTTACTTTGCATGACTTTGTATATTTCATCCCATTCCCTTCTGGCCTGGTAAGTTTCTGTTGAGAAATCAGTTGCTAGTCTGATGGGGGTTCCTTTGTATGTAACTTTCTGTCTCTCTCTGGCTGCTTTTAAGATTCTTACTTTGTCATTGTTGTTTGCCAACTTGATTATAATGTGCCTTGGAGGCTGTCTTCTGGGATTCATTTTGCTTGGGACTCTGCGAGCATCTTGGATTTGTGTCGGTTTTTTCTTCTCTATTTCAGGAAAGTTTTCTGTCATTATTTCTTGAAATACTTTTTCCATGTCTACCTCAGTTTCCTTTCCTTCTGGAACCCCTATTATTCGAATATTATTTTGTTTTGTAATGTCCCAAAGCTCCCGTAGGCTCTCCTCCTGCTTTTTAATCTTTTTTTCTAGAAGCTGCTCTACTTGGGTATTTTTTTCCATCTTATCTTCTAGCTCACTGATGCGGTCCTCTGCTTCCTCTAGTCTACTCTTGATGCTTTCTATTGAGTTCTTCATGGTAGCGATGTCATTTTTCATTTCTTCTTGGTTCTTCTTCAATTCCTCATGGTTCTTCTTCAGTTCCTCATGGTTCTTCCTCATTTCTTCTTGGTTATTGTCAAATTTCTCTTCCATTCTTTTTAGCCATCCTATGATCATTATTCTGAATTCTTGCTCTGGTAGGCTGCTTACCTCAGGCTCGTTTACTTCCATTTCTGGTGATGCCTGCTTTTCTTTCATGTGCGGACTATTTTTTTGTCTCCCCATGGCCTCTCTTCTCAGGATGTCTGGTTATGTGGTGTTCCTTCTCCTGCGTTGATTTAAAATTTCAAAATACAAACACTACCTGGCACAACACAAGAGGCACTTAACAGGAATGTACTTACAATATTAATAACCTTTAGTAAAGGTGACCACTAGAGAAAGGCAACTTAGGGGATAGGAGAGAAGGAAGAAAGGTAAAAATAAAATAAAGAAAAATTTAAAAAAGTAAAAATTAAAATTAAAAAAAAAATTAAGTAAATAAAATTTAAAAAAGAGGGATAAAGAGATAGAAAAAGAGGGAAAAAAGTAATGACAAAATAAAGTTGGAAAACAGGGAAAAAAAGAAAGGAGAGAGAGAGAGAAAGAGAGAGAAGAAGCAAACTAAAAGAGAAATGGGAAACAAACTATATATATGTGGAGAAAACTGCCATAGAACAACCACTGAACCCAGCCAATGCCAATAACAATACTTGGAGATTAATACAAACTACAATATCCCCTATTATTAAGTAAGGCTATGATATACAGAAGTAAAAGATACAAACAAAAACAGAGTATTTAAAAAAAAATACGAAGCAACAATAACAACACAGTATTAAGCATAACAATTTCACTAACAAGCCTAAAAATTCACAATAATCAACCTTCACACAAACAATGCGAAAAGGATAGAGGGGAGAAGAGTTTTTCTTTCTTTCTTTTTTTTTTTTTTTTTTTTTTTTTTTTTTTTTTTTTAACTAGTTAATATAGTGCAGAGATTGGTATTTATACACTTGGATCAGGGGTTGGAACATAGGTCTATAAGTATAGTGAGAGTTTTAGCAGGGGGTATACAGAAAGAATAGAGGAAAAACTAAAGCCGGAAAGGGATAGGGTAAACTGTAGACTAAAAGGGTAAAGTTTAGCAAGAGAGTGATGGTGTAAAGGTCGAGTTGAGGTAGGGTTGAATGATGCTATAGTAGAGATTAAAATAGAATGAAGGTTACTCCGAAGGTAAAATAAAGAAAAAAATAAAATGGTACTGAAGAGGGAAAAAAAAATAAAAAATTTGCAAAATAGCAGTAGTAATAGTGATGATAGAGATTGAAAAATGTAATAATTAAAAAGGTAAAATCAAGTAAGGAAAAAAATCGTTTCTTAAGTAAAAGATATAAAAAATGAAGATTAAATAAAAGAGGTAAAAAATGAAAATAAAATAATAGTAAAATTAGCATAAAAATGTCCAGTAGTGGTCATTCACTTCCTCTGTTAATGTATTTGGCACTCCTGATTCTCGGCCCAGAAAGTCTTGCAGTTCCCAGCATTCCACTGCACCTCAGATTTGTAAGGTAATCCTTAATTTTAAGTAGACTATATCTTAGTTATTTGTGTCCATTTATTTTTGATTAATTAAAAGATAAAAGAAAAGAAAAGAGAAGGAAAAAAAAAAAAAAAAAAAAAAAAAAAAGGGGGCAGTTTGTAATTCAGCTCTTGGGTGTCAGTGTTACTGGTTTGACATCCCAGTCTTTTTGGTTGCTCTGGCCTTCTTTCTCTATGGCTCTAGCTGGCAGGGTGCCAGCTGGCTCCCAGACTATCTCTTCTGGTACAGATCCCTTGTTTCCAGGAAGGCAATTTCCCCTTGCAGTTTCCCCGGATATGCCCAACTGGGCAGTCCTTCCCTAGTATTCAGTAGCAAGGGGGTGAAGGGGATCAGGCACCAAGGTGTCCAGATGTTCCGCCCTTGGCGAAACAGCCGAGATTCTTAACGCTCTGTCCAGTGACCTGTGGTGTCTGGGGAGGATAACGTCAAACCCAGCACTAGGTGTCGCTGCAGCCTTCTTTGGGTGCCGCTCGGCTACCCTGAGGGAGGGGTTGGAGCTCCCCGGCTACCGTAGCTGCCTGCGCCGTGGGACCCCAGTCCCCTAGGCTGTCCCCGCAAACTCTGACCTTTCCGTGGGTGACCGAAGAACTCCCCGGATTCCTCACGCCCGTGCCGATTCGGGCTTCTCAGCTGCTTGATGGACCTCCCCGCTGTGTGTTTTTCCAGGCCTCAGGGATGCTCCTCCTTTCCTGGTAAGATGGCGCTGCCTTCTTTCCGCCGCGAGAGCTCGCTGGGAGAGCCGCCGCAGCCGCGGCAGTGCTGGCCTCTTGGTCAGGAAATCTTGTCCAGCGGACCTTTCCTTACCTTCCTAGAGAATTCCGAAGCCCCTTAGCTGCCAATCAACATTCCCTGAGCGACTCAGACGCTGTTTCTATCTGTTCTGGGACCAGAGTCAGAACAAGTCCGACTGTTCGGTTGCCATCTTCAAGCTCCGCCCCATAATGTGTCTTATTTGTCCCTATAGTTATTTTTTCTTTTGATGTCTCCTTTTTTTATTTATTTAATTTTTTAAAAATATATTTTATTGATTTTTTACAGAAAGGAAGGGAAATAGATAAAGAGCTAGAAACGTTGATGAGAGAGAAACATCGACCAGCTACCTCTTGTACACCCCCTACCGGGGATATGCTCACAACCAACAATGTACATGCCCTTGACTGGAATCTAACCTGGGACCCTTCAGTCCACAGACCGACGCTCTACCACTGAGCCAAACCGGCTTAGGCATGATGTCTACTTTAATTTTTTTATTAGTTTAGTTTTTCTATCAGCATTTACTGCCTTATGCCCTCTTCCACATTCATGTCCCTGCCCCCCAAAAACACACTTTTGTTTATACTTATATTTCCATTTTTTCACGTTTACTATAAAATTTTACCATTTACTAGTATTAGCAGCAAGTTTATGGTTAAGCAGTATTTAATCATTCTCCCAAGTAATATATGGATCTCAGAAGAACTTTATTAACTTCATCCTATAGTCCATGTTCTAGTCAAACAGTAATTAAGTGTTTTTTCTTTAGTTCATAATTTAAACTTTGTTATCATTATTATTTCCCACAAAAATTGGGTTAGAGTTATGTCACCATTTATTATAATAGTTAAATTTGTTAATATTTTCCTTTGAACCTTATAAATTTTTTGGGAATAATTTTCCTTTTTCTTGACATGCATAATTTAGAAATTCTTTAGTGAACTAAAGAAATATGTAATTTGTTATTAAATAAAGTTTTGACATAGAATCTTATGTCAAAATTTTGCTTATATCTTTGAAGATATTATTTTACATTTTTATAACTTCCATTTGCTGATTGATGAACAATCTGCTGTCAGCATGAATGTTGCTTCTTAGTTGGTGATCTATCTTTAAACATTTTTAAAAACTTATCTTTGACTTAGGTGTTTTATTGTTTTATTAGATGTGTATTTTTGTGTCTTGTGGAGTTTTTGTGGCATATGCGGAAGCAATATCTTCACTGAGACAGCTCCTAGGGCAATGAAAACTAAAGAGAAAATAAGCAAATGGGATTACATCAAAATAAAAAGTTTCTGCACAGTAAAAGAAACCATCAACAAAACAACAAAAAAGCCCACTGCATAGGAGAACATATTAGCCAATGTTAGCACTGATGAGGGTTTAATCTCCAACTTTTACAGGAAACTCATACAACTTAACAAAAGGAAGATAAACAACCCAATGAAAAAATGTACAATGGACCTAAGTATATACTTTTCAAAACAAGACATAAGAGATTTTGCTGCCTGTGGATTCCTCTAATATTTTTATGCTTTCCTATCTTACGGTTAAGTCCTTTATCCATTTTTAGTTTATTTTTGTGTATGCTGTAAATTAGTGGTCTACTTCTATTTTGTTTGCATGCATTTGTCCATTTTCCCAACACCATTTATTTATTATTTTTTATTTTTTTATTTTTTAAATTAAATTATTACCTGTGTACATATCTTACTATTGCCCCCCCCACTCCCATTTATTAAAGAGACTGTCTTGACTCCATTTATGCTTAACTAGTTTAAGGAGGTGAAATACCTATACTCAGAAAACTACAGGATACTGAAAAAAGAGATAGAGGCAGACATAAACAGATGGAAGAACATACTGTGTTCATGGACTGATAGAATCAACATCATTAAAATGTCTATACTACTCAAAGTAATCTATAGATTTAATGCACTCTCCATTAAAATACCAATGGCATATTTCACAGACCTAGAACGAACTCTCCAAAAATTCTTCTGGGATAAAAACAGACCCCAAATAGCTGCAGCAATCTTGAGAAAGAAAAATAAAGTGGGAGGGATCTCAATACTAGATAACAAGCTGTATTACAGAGTCACTGTACTGGCACAAGAACAGACATATAGACCAATGGGACAGAATAGAGAACCCAGAAATCGACCCAAACCACTATGCGCAATTAATATTTGACAAGGAGGCAGGAGCATACAATGGAACCTCGTTTTAAGCAGGACTTTATTTATTTAGTTAGTTATTTTAAAATATATTTTATTGATTTTTTTTTTTACAGAGAGGAAAGGAGATGGATAAGGAGCTAGAAACATCGATGAGAGAGAAACATTGATCAGCTGCCAAGGAACATGCCCTTGACCAGAATCAAATCTGGGACCTTTCAGTCCACAGGGTGATGCTCCATCCACTGAGCCAAACTGGTTTTGGCTAAGCAGAACTTCAGAAATGGCTATATTATAAACTCTAAAAAAACAACAACAATGAACTGCAATGTTAATGAATTATTTTTTTTATTTTTTGGCTTGAATTCATTAAAGCACATCAATGATCTTCTCTAAATGTATATAATGATCCATTCTCTGTTCACCTCACAGGCTTAAAGTGAGAACGATGCAAAAATATATTAAAATGTTATGAAAACTAAAACATGAAAACAACAAAAAGATTCTGTACTTGTTGCCCAGAGGCTAGGATAGCATAAGTCTGAGAAGAATACTTTCAAGTCTGTCATCATGTGCTCCTTTACATAAACATCAAATTTGTTAAATATGCAGGTAATCATTTTTCCAGAAAACCAGGGAAATAAGATTTGGTGACTGGTGTTGACACTTAGCTATAAATAACAGTAGAAACTCCCCTGTGAGTTGCTTTGTTAGTGGGAAGAGAAAAACCAAAAAGTTTGGTGGGCTGAATTGCATGCAGTTTGTCTCTATATTTGGAATTTTACTGACACATGGATATTGGCTGATGGTCCAGCCATATGGTCAGGCAGAAGGGCAATGGAAAACAAGCCTATCGAAAAGATGCTAATATGGGGCACAGTCCGATAAAAATTTAAGTATTGCATTAAAGTAGGAGATGCCCATGAAATACTGCTTCCAGGACTGAAAGATGACTGGAATTGGCCAATGGATATCCTGGTGTGCTCACTTGAAGTGGCCACCTGGGTCCATAAAATGAGGGCATATTGAGGGGATGCAATTAGGCAGAGATGGACTAAAATTAAGTATATGCCTCTTATAACTTCTGAAGCATAAAATGCCAGTGAGAACTGTGCTGTCAATTAACAAGAGTGACAGAGATTATAGATAGCTATGTGGGCAGGGATAACCCCCGGGGAATATAAAGGCCCCACACATAGCTGGCCACTTAAACTCATGCTGGTAGCCCTGAGAGGCAACAAGTTAATCCTAATAGGAGTAGACACTGAGGACAAGGCATTGCCTACCCATTGCTAGAAGCTTCAGATGGTATAAAAGTGCAGAAACAGATTTGGGCCACTGAGTCCCATTTACTCAGGGCAAGAAACACCATTTTATCTTCAGAATAATGGTTAGAGAAGATTGAAATGAGCAATTAAAAATGTGCTGTCTGAAACTGGGGGAGATGGAGGCATGCAGGGTTGGTTTGCACACCTTCAGGAATATGTGCTCACATGCAACTTGAAAAGGGTCTCCGGTAGGTAGTTTCCACCATTTTCCTAGAGAAGCTGGGGCTAGGGAGGTAGTGTAGGGTGCTTGTGTGACTACTGTTTTTTTCTTTTTCTCTAGATCACATTAACATTTTTTTAACCTAATGCTGTGATGTAAATTAAAGAGCACATGGAAATTGCTAAAGTGTTTCCACAGAAACATTGCTACTATTATTACTGAAAAGGACATGAGTGAGGATCAGTAAATCCATTGAAATAATCCCCAGAAATATACAGATGACAGTAGAAACTATGGTTTGACAGTGAACATGAAAGATTATATCAAATAATGAGGATTGATATTTTGTGAAATAATGGTCATAGAATCAAATTCAGAAGAAATAGTGAGTTATAGCCCAAGATCTCTTTTAAAATCAAATACATTTAACAAAATTATCATGGATAAAGATAATTACTCAAATACACATAATAAAAAATTAAAAAACAAAAACAAAATGAACAATAAAAAGTAGGATCCACTTTACTGTCTTGACTAGGGTTTTTTTTTGTTTGTTTGTTTGTTTGTTTTTGTGTGTGTGTGTGTTTTGTGTGTGTGTGTGTGTGTGTGTGTGTGTGTGTCAATGACCATACAAAGACCCAGATTTATCACTGCATGTCTTTATTAATGTTATCCAGAGTTTCCAAGTGAAATATGTAAATAAAAGTGTAGTAAATGTAGATAGTTATGACCTAGAAAGAAAAACTAAAAATCAGCGAGATATACAAAATTTATTAGAACTTTACATAACAGGTTAGTCAAATTATTGTCCCAAAAACAATTTGCATATTTTAAAAGGTAGGGAAAATTAATATTAATGCTTTTATGGAGACTGTTATATAAAACTAGAGGCCCAGTGTATGAATTCCTACATGGGTGGAGTTCCTCAGGCTGGCTGGCAATTGGGGCTGATCAGGACCAGCTGGTTGGGGTGTGGGACCATGGGAGGTTGGCCAGAGGGAGCACACTAACCACCAGGGAGCAACTCCTGCATTGAGCATCTGCCCCCTGGTGGTCAATGCATGTCATAGTGATTGGTTGTAATGGTTGCTTAGGCCTATCTATCTATCTATCTATCTATCTACAATATACAATATATATAATATATACAATATATATAATATACAATATATATAATTTGAGATTTTTAAGTGATAAAAATGATATCGATAAACTAAAGATATTACAATGTTGAATCTTTATTACCATGATTCAGACCATCAGCTCTCCTGATAAAGAACTGGAACTCATGACCTCTAAATTCCTCATCAACTTAGCATGTAATTAGCCTGATTTGATATAGCAGTTATGTTCATTATCTGAGGGGAAAGACGCCTATTTTAAATCACTTTTATATTTAAAGGCCCGATTTCCCTAATCTTTGCTTCCTAAAGACTATTAAAGAGAAATCATATTGACTGCAAACTTAATTATATAGAGAGGTTAGCTGAGATCTTGAGACAGCAGGAAAAATTTGTGTCCTTGATTCATAATTGCTAGGTGAGTTTTTAATTTTTTAATTTTTTTTCTAAACTTTCCTAAAACTATAGTACCATTTTCAAATCCTGCTTAACTGTTCTCAACAAATAATAGTTCTTTCTATTTTGATCATTTTTCCAAGAAGTTTTCCAATTTTTCATGTAAAGTAGATTAGAACTGGAATTTTAAAACATTATCTGTCAGTTAAAATTATCCAATTAAAATAATAAAGACACTGCTAGGCTTGATTCATTTTGACTTCAGGGAAATAGAGTTGAAAGAGGGAAAAGAAATAAAGCTTGAAAATGAATTTGGCTCTCCAAAGCACAATTTCCCAGCCAAATTGAGAAAATCTTGCTTGACATCAAGGTCAGATCAAACTCTAAATTTGATTTCATTTAAATTGATTGGAGCCTAAAAGTTCAGCTGAGTTCCACCTGATAAAGACTTTCAGAGTAATGGCATATAGTGCAATACACTGAATGGAATTCAATGTGGAAGCTATCATGTATTCATTTAGAAATCCATTAAAATCAGAAAAATTCCAGTGTAAGGAATAGAGCACAATGACCTGAAAATTTTCCAATAATATTATTGCCAGTCTGACACTAATTTATAAAATACAAAATTCACTTTGATGTTCTGAGACACTGAATCTTAATACACACACACACACACACACACACACACACACACACACACCCTGAGGGAGAGAGAAAAAGAGGAGAGAAAAGAAAATATTTGAAGACCAATGTTTATCAAATAGTTTTACAGGTGCATGACACTTTTACAGACAAATAACACCCAAGTTCAAACAATAAAATCTCAAGTGGCAGCATGTTTTTGATCCATGATAGGAAGTCAGTAGTCCTCAGCAGAGACCAAAGTGGCAGATAAGCTTTGAGGTGTTCTGATCATCCCAAAGCTGTAGAAATGGAGACATCCCTTCCCGGTGATGAGGGACAAGCTTTCACAGTAGGCTGTAGCTTAGCTCTCTGAGAGACAATAAACTAACATTAAAAATCCTTATCTACTCTCAAGGGAAATAGCAATGGTCTAGCATAGCTTGCATGTTGAGACTTGCTTGTTGGTAGGAGTTACACTGAAAAAGAACCAGCAGCCACGGAGCTGGAGAGAGCAGGCTAGGGTTGCCCCTGGTGATGGAGGAAGCCAAGTTTTCCACCTGCCCTGGTCGGCCTAGGCCTCCACTCCAGGCTACAATGTTTCAATTATAGAAGATACAGAAGTCCCGACAGAAATAGCTGCCGCCATGGAGCAAGCAGAAGGCTTGGCTCCACTGCAGGCTACACAGTTTCAATTGCAGAAGATAAACAAATCTCAGATACCAGGGCCTCAACTTGGGTCCGGGGAGGGGGACATGGCCAGCCTGAAAACCACCACAGGTCCCTTGTCTAGGCAGCTTCATGCCCCAAAGAAACCCCACCCTGATCCAGGACACCCTTCAGGGCAAACCAGCTGGCCCCTACCTGTATACCAGTCTCTATCCTATCTAATAAAAGAATAATATGCAGATTGACCATCATTCTGACACACAAGATCAAGATAGCTGCCCCATGTGGTCAAAGATCTGTCCCCATGTGGACACAAGATGGCCACCACAAGATGGTTAACAGGGAAGGGTAGTTAGGGGTGACCAGGCCAGCAGAGGAGGAAAGTTAGGGGCAAACAGGCTGACAGGGGGGCAGTTAGACTTCAATCAGGCTGGCAGGGCAGTGGTTAGGGAGTGATCAGGCTGGGAGGCAGAAGTCATTAGGGGCAATCAGGAAGGCAGGCAAGCGAGCAATTGGAAGCCAGTAGTCCTGGATTGCGAGAAGGATCCCAGATTGGGGAGGGTGCAAGCTGGGTTGAGGGACACCTCCCTATCCCCGTGCACCAGGCCTTTTCCCTTGTGTTTGCTAAGGTTTCATGGACAGAGAGTTAGTATTTTATCCAATTAATATACTCTGTTAAGATGTCAAAGTCTTGCTATAGGGGACTCAAACCAATGTCCCTGTCACTCCATGCCTCTTATCATTTGCAATCAGTTCTTACAGCTATCTCTGCATAGAAATAAATTGAATGGTCTCCTATACCATTTCATATTTTACACATAAAGTTTGGAAGATGTTTGCAGACTTATTTTCAATTATCACAGTCTAGTAAAAGAATTGCTGGTGTGTTCATTCTGTTGGCCAATTCTTGTTAATTAATGCAGTCTGCAACAATGAGTGTCTTATTCAATTATTAATACTTGCTCTGAGTCCCATGGAGGGCTAAATTTATTCCTTTCATTTTTGTCACTGTGATAAGCAGCTTTCAAGTATTATTTAATCTTCATAACAAAGAGTTATGGATATGTGCAACATCATCATCATCATCCCCACTTCCAGTGAAACTAATGGAATTTGACCAGCTCATAGTCTTAGTGATGCTGATTTGCAAAGACAGTACTGAAACACTTGGGCAAACCGCTACCCAAGGTTAACTCATGGCAGTCACCCCTCCAAATTTTCACTACCTCATTTACTATTTTAATAAATAAGTGGTGATCTAGTTAACCTCAATTTTACCTGGCTACAAAAGCTAGTTAAAATCTTTGTTAGAAATGGATGCAGTGAAGCACCATTAGTAGGCATAAATAACAATTGACAGTTCGGTTTCACTAATGGTGTAAGCTAGGATACATTGAGATAGTTTCTGTGACCTCTCATGTTTATGAGTCTGATATTCCCTGAGTCTGAGTCTATAGATTCAGAAACCTCAAACTATTTTTTAAAAACTATTTCCTCAAACTGAGCCATTCACTTATTTTTTTTCCATTAATTATTTTTTTGCTTATACTGATACAAAGTTAAAATTTGATATTACTAGGTGAATGGGGAACAAGAGCTACTGGTAAGCCTCCGTTAAACTGACAAGGAACTATCTAGCCTACTACAATTCTTTTCTTTCTTTTTTTTTTTTTTTTTAAATATATTTTATTGATTTTTTTTTTTTTTTTTTTTTTTTTTTACAGAGAGGAAGGGAGAGAGACAGAGAGCTAGAAACGTCAATGAGAGACAAACACCGACCAGCTGCCTCCTGCACACCCCCACCAGGGATGTGCCCGCAACCAAGGCACATGCCCCTGACCGAATCGAACCCGGGACCCCTCAGTCCGCAGACCGACGCTCTACCACTGAGCCAAACCAGCTTCGGCCCAACTACAATTCTTTTCAAGTGGAAATAGCTTAGGCACACTTTACTTTTTTTCTTTTGTCCTGGTGGTCTGGTTTGCATATATATGTTTGAGTAGTCATTGACATAGAGGTATTTTTCTCCATTAACCTGCTTGCTAAATTGGTTGGGAAGAGTCCAAAATGAAGAGTGCCATATTGGAATAATTCATCAGTAATTAAACTCTTGAAATTTATAGGAGTTTTACTTGATTTTTTTTTTTTTTTGTCATACCTTAATGGTTTACTGGCTAGTTCAAAAAATACTTCTACTCCAAAATGAGCAATATTGATTTCAGTTAAGAACTGATTATATATGAGAAAAAGTAAAATTAGGTTCATCTCACATACCATATATATCAGTTGACAATAAAGGGATTGCAATATTATAGAAGCACTAGAAAGAAAGGAGAACTCACTATCTTTATAATTTGAGGGGTTGAGGATATTTTCTTAATCAAGATATGAGAAACAGCTTGCTTAGAAATAAAACTGATAGAATTGATTTTATATGATTTAAAAAATCAAATGAACAAACATTGTGCACAAGAGAATGGATGGCATTCGTATCCATCCAGTTAATAATTGTTAATAAGACTAACTGGATCTTATTAACAATTATTAACTGGATCTTATGTTAATAATTTTATAAACATCAACTCATTAACCTCTGAGTAAACTTCCCCTCATCACAAAATTAATAAGAGATGGAGTGATTTGTCTCCTTTGATTCTGGAGACAGGGCTCTTTACTACAACACTAAGAACAAAGCCAAAGCCTAGCACATGGCTCAGTGGTTGAACAGCGACCTATGAACCAGTAAGTCAAGATTGATTCCCCATCAAGGCATAGGCTGGGGTTGCAGGCTCCATCCCCAGTGGAGGACATGTATGAGGCAACAGATCAATGATTCTCTCTCATCATTGATCGATCTCTCTCTCTCTCTCTCTCTCTCTTTCTCTCTAAAAACAATATTTTTATTTTTTTAAAAATAGCCAAAGAAAATGTATTTATGCTGTTTACATTTGCACTTAAATGTATTCTATAAGAAAAGTTGGCATTCACAAAGAATGTTTTTAAAGCATGTGTTGCATTATTATTTCTCATATTTAAATGTGGTAATTTTTAAAAGTCTAAAGGCTTTTTATTATATTCTTTAATCATTCTTAATGCAACTTACTAGAATATATCTCAAAGTTAAATAGATATAACTTAGCTTTTCTTTTTCAAATCATTAGAGCAATATCCTCCTGGCAGATAATGCATAGTGAACTCTTTTAACATGAAGGCTTTTCCTCACAAACGTTTGTCTATTTTATAAGGAATGAGAATAAAAATATTTTGTAATAGGAAAAAAAAATACTTCCACTCCAAATGGGCATTATTGATTTTACCATATCATTTTTAGGACATAATTTTTTGTTATTTTATGGTTGATTTAAAATTTAACTTGGTTTATACAATGTAATCTATTTTAATGGTTTAAAGACATTACACTGAGGTAATTTGCTTCCTCTATGCTGAATATTTTTCACTCCTTTTAATTTGCTGAATCACTTAACCGAATATGTTACATTCAGTTTCTAGTAAAATCTCTGTATATTTCAGTAATGTATTTATTTTCTGAGTTATTTTCTTATTGTATACACTCAAACACACACTATATTATGGTATCTCTATAAATTGATCAATACAATCAAATTTTAAGTATATATTACTGGAGTACGATGATGATTATTTTTCAGGAGATAAACAAGAAAATATTTTTAAATAACAAATCCAGAATCTAGAATAATTTGCATTATTCACCTCTATTAAAATACATCAGGTTACATATATACCATGCTAAGTTATAAAATAGGTAAATTTGGTTGTTGAATCTCTATATTTTGCTGAATGCCATGTGATAAGACATTGTCAGTTCTTGTTTTATACATAATCAATCAGATTCTATTTTTATTATTATTTCACTTGATAGTGATATGCTAAGTGAATGAATTAATAATACAATGTTCAAAAAAGACACATTCACTTTAAAGAAGACCATTCCTTTGATTTTTTAAGGTGAAATCAGCAGAGGTTTGGAGCAGAAGGCAAATTAGCAAGTAACAAACTGTACCACATTACGGACTATACACACAAGCAAGGAGGGAGTTTTGCCAAAAGTTTCCTTCATGCAAAGGACAGGAAGTAAAATCAGGAGTGTTGAGAACCATGGCCAAGGAGAAATTAGTACCGTATTTTTCGGACCATAAGACACAGTTTTTTCCCCCCAGAAGTGGGGGGGAAAAGTCCCTGCGTCTTATGGTCCAAATATAGCCTACACATATACTTAAAAAAAAAAAGTTTTTTTACTTGCCCGGCTCTGTGTGGTCTCTGTGTGCTTGCCCGGCTCTAAAATGGTTCTAAATGCTGCTGTTTACTTTACAGGGTTGATTACATGTGTTTATGACTGTGATGTTGGGTTTTAATGCACATAAAATATTTTAGGACACTATTTGTTTCAGAATCTTTTTTTCTTCATTTCCCTTCTCTAAAAACTGGTGCGTCTTATGGTCCGAAAAATATGGTAATTACTCAAAATGCATGTGGTGTTGAATACTGTCTTAATTATAAGTTTCATGAATATGGATAAGTTATTTTACTTTTTCAGGCCTCAGTTTTCTCATCAATATACATATAGAATACAATTACACCATTTCATACACAGATACTCATAATATATACACGTTTTCATCTATTTCGTTACCTGATAAGGGTTAATTTCAGAAATAATTATTTTCTGGCTCATATTTTTCATTTACTTATTGATTATTTGTTTTTGTCAGTACCAAGATTGCAAGTGCCTAGTATAAGGCTAGAATCAGCATCAAACCTGTTGTAGAAACACAAACCTTTACAGTGATTTTTTTAAAAGCAGATCTTGCAAGATATAAATCACAGTGATCATCTTTCTAGTATATTAAAGAAGTTGTGCATTAATCATCATTATCAAATTCTAAGACATTAAAATCTCCCACAAAGACCCCATATCCATAAGCAACAATTCATGTTCACAACCAGTCAGTATTCTTCCCAACCACAAACCTTGGCAATCACTAATCTCATTCTTGTATCTGTGGATGTGCCTAATCTGGATATTTCATAAGAAACTGAGTCATGTCATAAGTGGCTTTCTATCACTGGTTTATTTCATTTAGCATGCTTTC
This sequence comes from Pipistrellus kuhlii, assembly GCF_014108245.1. NCBI lineage: Eukaryota > Metazoa > Chordata > Mammalia > Chiroptera > Vespertilionidae > Pipistrellus > Pipistrellus kuhlii. The sequence continues at coordinate 43,974,247 of NW_023425438.1, read as the reverse complement.
GAGGTTCATCTAGATTGTAGCATGTATTGGTAGTACTTCATTCCTTTTTTTGTTGTTTTTTTCCCCTCTCATTTTATTAATAAACATTTTTTAGAACACTTTTAGATATATAGAAAATTTGAGAGTTCTCATACACCCACACCCAATTTTTCCTATCATTAACTCCTTAGATAGGTATATTTGTTACAACTAATGAATAAATATTGATACATTACTGTTAAGTAAATAATGTATATTGTTCATTTAGATTTCCTTTGCTTTTACCCAATGTACTTTTTCTGTTATAGCAACCCCTCTAGCATACTACATCACATTCAGTTGTCATGTCTCCTAAAGTTCCTCTTCGCTATGAAAATTTCTCAGGCTTTCCCTGATTTTGATTACTTTCAAGGCTTAGAGGACAACTTGTCAGGTGTCTTGTAGGATGCCCCATTATTGGAGTACTAGAGGCCTAGTGCACAACATTCATGCACAGGGGTTTGTGTCTCCCAGCACAGCCTGCACCCTCAGCAATCTGGGACCCCTTGAGGATGTCCTACTGCCTGTTTAGGCCTTATCCAGGCAGAGTTGGGCCTAAACAGGCAGTCGGACATCTCTTTCACAATGCAGGACTGCTGGCTTTCAACTGCTCGCCTGCCTGCCTTCCTGGTTGCCCCTAACTGCTTCTGCCCGTCAGCCTGATCACCTCCTATCCACTCCTCTGCCAGCCTGTTTGCCCCTAACTTCCCTACCCTCAGGCCTGATCACCCTAACTGCCCTCTCTGAAGGCCTGGTCCCCCCCAACTGCTTTCCCCAGCAGGTCTTGGTCCCCTTCAATTGTCCTTCCCTGCAGGCTCAGTTGTCCCCAACTTCCCTCCACTGCCAGCTTGGTCACCCTGAATTGCACTCCCCTGCAAGCTTGGTCTCCCCCAAGTGCTCTCCCTTGCAGGTCATACTGATGTATCTAGATCTAATATACAAACATTAACTCAAGATTTATCAAAGAACTAAATATAAACCCTGAAAGAATAAATTACATGGAAGAAACATAGGTACAGTGGGGAAGGTGGGGCCAAAGCCCCTGTCAAGCTTACAGAAGGTCTGTGTGGTGGTTTTGCAAACTCAGAGACCTAAAGTAGACACAAAGGATCATCTAAAACTATAACTTTTTTTTTTTAACTTAAATGTCCTCTGCTAGAATCTTCCCTCACAGAAGCCAATCTTTACCATAACTGAACCTATCTATTATATTTTGTATCTACCATAGCATTCTTCGGGATGTTGGGTAACCTCCTTTGTTCAAACTCCTAAGGGCACAATAAATGCACCATGGTGGAGATCATAAATCCTCTCATTGTTATTGTTATCATGTTATCTGTTGGCTGTTAACTATCCTGTACCCACCTACGTAAAAGATGTATGGGTCTATCATTTTGCTTTTCATCCAATTCCAGAGGTTTCCCTGCTTTGCTTTTTCCTGTCCCCCTAATTTGTCACCAGTGTATTTTATGTAACCCACTTATATCTTCTCTTTAGATTATTATAAAACAAGGTGTAAAACTGCCATTCTCTGGAGGATTATCTCAATACATTGAGATTTTGCTTCCTGGTAATTGTCAACAGTTTGGCTCATATAAACTCACAAAGTTCTTTATAGGTTCTTTAATGTTTCTTAGGTCTACAGTATTCATCTTATGAACCTCGGTTTTTGAGAATATTTAATAAATTTCACCTTAAAGGCAAGGATTTTAAATCTAAAAATAAATAAATGGGACTATATCAGATAAAAAAGCTTCTGTCTGCACAGCAAAAGAAATCGCCAACAAAACAAAAAAAGCAATCAGCTGAATAGGGGGAGATATTTGCAACCAACAGCTCTAACAAAGAGCTGATAACCAAAATCTACATTAATAAAAGAGAAACATGCAAATTGACCATCACTTCACAATCAATGCTCACCAGCCAATCAGGAGTAAGTATGCAAATTAACTCAACAAAGATGGCAGTCGTTCTGCCCCTAAGAATCTCTGGGTCTCTGAGCAACACACATGTAGTCACACAGTGGCTGGGGCTGGATGCCTGCTATGAAGGGGAAAGCAGGGGGGTTGGGTCGCAGAGGGAGCTATAAGAGCAGCCCTCCTGGAGCAAAGACTGAAGGCTCTGGCTGGAGTGAAGACAGATGTGGCCAGAACAAAGGCCTTGGTCCCAGGTGTTGGCAGCCAGGGGAAGGAAGGCCTATTGCATGAATCTTCATGCAATGGGCCTCTAGTATATACAATAAACTCATGCAACTCAACCATAAATAAACAATTCAGTTAAAAAAAAATGTGCAGAGGACCTTAACAGACACTTTTTCCAACATATACAAATGGCCAACAGATATCTAAAAAGATGCTCATCTTCAATAGCTATTAGGTAAATGCAAATCAAAACTACAATGAGATGCCACCTTATACCTGTTAAAATGGCTATTTTCAACAAGCATGTAATAAGCATTGCAGAAGTTAGAAAAAGGAACTCTCATTCACTGCTGATGGGAATGTAAACTGATACATCCACAATAAAAAATAGTATGGAGGTTTCTAAAAAATTTAAGAAATGAGTTACCATATGACTGAGCAATCCCTTTTCTGAGTATCAAAAACATTTATTCATAGAGAAATATGAACCTCTATGTTTACTGCAGCACTATTCACAGTGGTCAAAATGAAACAACCAGTGTCCTTTGACTAAGGATTGGATAAATAAAATATAGTACTTATATACTATGGAATACTGCTCAGACATAAGAAAAGCTGAAATACTGCCATTTGTGACAGCATGGATAGACCTTGAGAATATCATTCATAAAAAGCTAAGAGCCATATGATTTTACTCATATGTGGAATATGAAACTGAAACTCATAGACACAGACAACCAGCATACTGGTTGCCAGAAGGAAGGGGACGGAAGTTAGTAAAGGATAAAGGGGACCAAATATATAGTGACCGAAGATGATCTAACTTTGGAGGGTAGGCATACAATACACTATACAGATCATGTATAATAGAAATGTACACTTGAAACCTATATAATCTTTTTTTAATCTTTATCAGAGGATATTTTTCCCATTGCCTTTCAGAGAGTGAAAGGGTTGGAGGGGGAGAAAGAGAGAGAGAGAAACATTGATGTGAGAGAGACACTCTAGTGGTTGCCTAATGGTTGCCTCTTGCAACCCACAACCCAGGTTCATGTCTTTGATTGTGAATTGATCCCATAACCCTTTGATCCAGTGATCCTGGGTAGAGGGGAAGGGGGAGGGGGCAAACCTCTAACCATTGACCCATGCCAGCCAGAGTGAAATCTATATAATCTTATTTACTAATGTCATCCCAGTAAATTTAATGGAAAAAAAATATATATATATATATATTTATCTCTTCAATGAAATTTTCTTAATCTCAGTTCATTTAGGGTTGAGCCCACTGTTCTACATTACTGCATTTCTAATTCATCTTCAATGCAATTAGATTCTGTGGTACTGTTTAATAAGTGACCGCATATAAAACAGTCATACATCTTTTTCCAAACCAAAATTCCAAGACCTCTCCTCATGAACATTGATGAGAAAACCTTCAGAGAGGAATGAAAGGAATAGAGCCAGAGGCAAACAACAACATATAACGTTTCTGTTGGGGTTCAGCTGGTGACATAGGCTTTGAAAGAATTCACAATTGAGAGAAGACATAGATGAACAAAGAAAATTCATTTTGCTTTTCAAGGGAGGAAAGGCCCAAGATTGCTAGTCAATACAGAGCAGGAGAGAAAAAGTGGCTTGCATTAAAAATAAATAAATAAATAAAAAATAAAAAAATATATATATATATATATATATATATATATATATATATATATATATATATGTGTGTGTGTGTGTGTGTGTGTGTGTGTGTGTGTGTGTGTGTGTGTGTGTTTATTGACTTCAGAGAGAGGAAGGGAGAGCAGAGAAAGACAGAAACATCAATGATGAGAGAAAATCATTGTTCAGCTGTCTCCTGCATGCCCCTACTGGGGATCCAGCTTATAACCCAGGCATGTGTTCTGACCAGGAATCAAACAGTGACCTTCTGGCTCATAAGTCAAATTTAAATCACTGAACTACATTAGCTATGTGTGGCTTGCATTTTTGAAGAGCAAGCAGTGTTGTTGCTAAGCTACAAGAAAGGGAAGGAGATAGCGTTGAATTTGATCAAATACTGGGGAGTTGTCTTGAAAAGTTACAGTTTGTTTGTTTTCTAGGAGACAGCCTGGCATATGTCCTAAGGAGGTGTCTTAATCAGTATTTTTCCCAAGCCTGTAAAGCACGCTTAGCACAAAAGTTATGAAGAGTTCCAAAAGGTTTGTCTGAAGGGGATGAGGAGTAGGAGCAAAGTATCCTGAAGCTGTTAAAACAGCAGAAAGGAGGAGGTGAAAAGAATGCAGCCTCGAGAGTAGCTTGTCCCACAGTTTGAACAGAAGGACTGTTTGAATCAGAGGAGGCAACAATCTTTTGGTTTAATTACCAGGGGCTTCTCATAAGTTGTGGGAAGGGCCCAGCAAAGAAAAGGAAAGGCCAGTTTTCTGTTCTTAACAATTTCTATTTCTCAATTTTGACAAGTGAACACTTCCAGAACAAACCTTTGACATGGTTCACACTTTCCATTTTTCGCCCCCCAAACAAGAATCAGTTTTCCTCTTCCCAGTCAATTTCAACTACTTCTTCCCCCAGGTTTGCCCATTCAGTCAGATATAGCAAAAATCTATTCAATCTTCTTTCTTTATAACAGATAATAAATAAGGACTAAGATACAGACAATATTTTGCTCCCAAAGGGAAATGCATGCAATGCTAAATCAAATAGAATGATATTGAAATGCCCAGGTAATCTAGACTCTAGTTTATCCTAACTACTCTTTATTGCTGCTCAGTAACTCAATGCTGCATTATTCCTCTTGGAATCAAGATCGATGTAAACACATTCATAATTTTTTTCCAGCTAGCTACAATTTGTGGCTACACCAGCTAAGAACAAAACAGACATATATTTTTGAATTTCTTTTTTTCCTCTGCCTTCTTATTTTAATTCTTATTATACCACCTTTCATATCTTTTAAAGTATGCTGTTGTGTTAACAGGTGAGCTGTAGAAAAAGGTTTACATAACATGATTTGCCTTGATAGATTTTGTCCTTCAATATCCCTTTCCTATATACTTCAAAATTTGTTTAGATTTATGACCATATACACATTCCCTTTTATACTTATGTAGCATTCTATTGTTATAACACATATCAGTTTCCTCTCCATACCCTCATTGATAGGAAGGAGCACTGTGAGTGACATCGCATTTGTACAGCTTTGCTTTCTGGTTGCTCTGAATAGCATCATCTGGAGAGGAATCTTTGCTAACACAAAGCATTAAACCATATGTGTGAAAAGGTCCTCTACACAATTATACTTAAAAAGGAGGAGAACATTATTTAAATAAGTATTTAAAACACTAAAAGTGTTAAGGAATATTTTGAGAATAATACATTTTCTCTGATAAATGAATTGGCTAACTTTGCTGTTCTAACCAAAAAAGACAAGAATCTCATTATAGAACTTATAAGACTAAAAGCAGTAAAAACTGCAAAGTTACAATGATTGTGTCAATTCAGTAATTGTGATTTCTGCTTACATTGAGAACCCACTGAAAAGATAAGTAATGTGTGTTTATGTTCAAAGCCTTGCTAGAGCAATCTGTCAAATAGGACAAATTTGCCTTAGATTCCATCCTTGGTACCTTTGCAAAGTGTATTTCCTTGGCACTGTTTCTGTGCCATCTCAGTATGCCCAGAATCTGTTTTACACAGACATGTATGATATAGAAATTCACAATCTGAGAGTCCCTTCATGGGAACCCAACTGGAAAAGAATCCACAACCAGCTCATGTGCCCTCACCTGGAATCAATGACCCTTCAGTTCGCAGGACCATGGTCTAACTAAGCCACACTGGCTAGGGTGCCATTGGTTTCTTGATAAGAATTGCATTTAATTTATTGATTGCTTTGGGTAGTATGGGCTTTTCAATGATGTTAATTATCCCTAAGAATATGGCATATGCTTCTGAGAGAGTTAACTTGAAACACAGACAGATAGGGCAGGAATCCAGTGGGGAACAAAGGCAGGTAGAACATAGGCAGGGGCAGATACAGCAGTTTGAGAAAGCCTACCACAGAAATGAACCAAGCAGAAATAATAAAAATGTTTTTTGGATACAGAGTGGAAGGCATGGGAAAACAATGGAGGGCCTGCAGCAACAAGTTGTATATGCACATAGATACAGAGAAAGTTCAGGTCCAATGCTGGGCAAAAAAAAAAAAAAAAAGGAAATCAATCAGGTAGTGACACAGGTAGACATAGAGTAGGTCTGCAGCAAATATATACTCCTGGACTACAAGGCTAACGGGAGCAACCTGTTATTTGGGATCCCTCCCCATTGAGGATTCTGAATCTGCTTGCAATAAATTTTCCACACTTTTACTTAAATCTTCTGGTCCACGAAGCTCACTCTTCGGCATCACATGACCCCAGTGGGGGGAAAAAACCCTCAGCTCACCATTCTGTTTATCATCACTTCCACTTATTTGTATATATTTTCAACTTCTTTCTTCAGTGTCACATGATTTTCTGAGTACAGTTCTTTTATATTCTTGGATAAACTTATTACTAGGTGGTGTTTTTTTTTTAATTTTTATGAAATTGTGAATAGGATTGTTTTTCTTAGTTTCCCTTTCTGATAGTTCATTTTTGGTATATATAAAACAAATAATTTCTGGGTATTTATTTTTTTATCCTGATACTTTACTGAATTTATATATCAGTTCTAGGTATTCTTTTGGTAGAATATTTAGGGCTTTCTTTATACAGTAACATGTCATCTGCAAATAAAGACAGTTTTATTTATTTCTTTCCAATTTGGATGCCTTTTATTTCTTCTTGTCTGACTGCTGTAGCTAGGATTTCTAGTACTATGTTGAAAAAGAGTGGTGAAAGCCAACATCCCTATCTTGTTCCAATCTTAACAGCAATTCTTTTAGTATGTTGAGGTGTGTTCCTTCTATTCCCACTTTATTGTGAGTTTTTATCTAAATTAGTGTTGGATTTTATCAAAAGGTTTTCTGCATCTTATCAATATGTCATGTGACTTTAATCCTTAATTTCATTTATTGGTGTATTATGTTTATTTATTTTTTTAAATATATTTTATTGATTTTTGTACAGAGAGGAAGGGAGAGAGATAAGAGAATTAGAAACAGTGAGAGAGAGTCATCGATCAGCTGCCTCTTGCACACCTCCTACTGGGGATATGCCCACAACCAAGGTACATGCCCTTGACCGGAATCGAACCCGGGGCCCTCCAGTCCCCAAGCCGACGCTCTATCCATGAGCCAAACCGGTCCTGGCGAATTATGTTTATTGATTTGCAGATATTGTACTAAACTTGCACCTACAAAATAAACCCAACTTGATTGTGGTGATTAATCTTTTCAATGTATTGCTGCATCCCAGTTTGCTATTGTTTTGTTGAGGATTTTAGCATCTCTGTTCACAAAGGTTATTGGCCTATAATTTTTTTTCTTTGTAGCGTCTTTATCTGGTTTTGGAATGGTGGCCTCATAAAATGAGTTTAGGAGTTCTTCCTACTCTTGAATTTTTTGGATTAATTTGAGAAGGAAATGTGTTAGTTCTTCTCTGAATGTTTGGTACAATCCACCTGTGTGCCCATCTTTTTCAGGACTTTTGTTTGTTGAGAGTCTTTTTTATTAGTGCTTTAATTTTAATAATTGTAATTTGTCTATCCAGATTCTCTGATTCTTCTTCATTCAGTTTTGGAAAATTGTATGGTTTCTAGAAATTTATCAATTTCTTTCAGATTTGTTGGCATATACTTCAGGTTTTTTTTTATTGGTTTTTTTTTTTTTTTTAATAATCCTTTGAATTTCTTCACTCTCAGTTATAACTGTTATTGTTTCATTTCTGATTTTATTTATGTGGGTCCCTCTCTCTTTTATTCTTGATGAGCCTGGTTAAAAGTTTGCCATTCTTATTTATCTTTTCAAATGGAAAGCTCTTGGTGTCATTGATCTTTTGTATTTTTTTAAACACTCAATTTATTTCTGCTCTAATGTTTATTATTGCCAGCCTTCTGCTCATGTTGAGCTTCATTTGTTGTTCTTTTTCAAGTTCCTTTTAAATGTAAAGTTAGATTGTTTATTGGGGATTTTTCTTCTTTGTTGAGGTAGGCCTATAAGGCTATGAATTTCCCTCCTAGTACTGCTTTTTCTATGTCTCATAGATTTTGGGTTATTGTATTCTTATTTTCATTTGTTTAAAAAAAATGTGGGGTTTTTTTTTTTTTTTTTTTGCTTTTTACCTTGATCTCATTTTCAGCCCAGTCATTGTTTATAACATTTAGCCTCCATGCCTTTTTTGTCTTTAAGTTTTTTTCTTGTGATTAATTTTTAATTTCACATTATTATGATTAAAAAGGATGTTTGATATAATTTCAATCTCTTTCAATTTATTCAGATTTTTTGTGTGTCCTAATATATGGTATATCCTGGGAAAAGGTTCCATGTGTACATGAAAACAATATATATTCTGCTGCTTAAGGTTGAAATTCTTCAAAGATATCAATTAAATCCATCTGATCTAGTGTATCATTTCAGGCAGCTATTTCCTTACTGATTTTCTGTCTGGAAGATCTATCCTTTGATTTAAATTACATATTAAAATTTTATAATATTAATGTATTACTGTCACTCTCTCCCTTTATGTCCATCAACATATGTTTTCCAAATTTAGGTGCTCCTACGTTTGGTGCATAAATGTTTACAAAGGTGATATATTTTCTTGTTGGATTACTCCCTTCATCATTATGTAGTATCATTTTTTTGTGTCCTATTATATACTCTTTTTTTTTTAAGTCTATTTGGTCAGATAGAAGTATTGCTATTCCAGCTCGTTAGTTTTCATTTCCATTTGCATAAAATATATTTTTCCATTCTTTAACTTTTAGTCTTTATGTATCTTTTGTCCTAAGGTGGGTCTTTTGTATACAGCATATATGTGAGTCCCACTTCCTTATTCATTCAATTACCTTATGTCTTGATTGGTGAATTTAAACCATTTACATTTAAAGTGTTTATTGATGGGTGCATAATTGTTGCAATTTTACTCTTTTAACTATGTTCCTCTGTTATTTTTCTTCTACTACTACTTTAAAAAAATGACCACTCCCTCCCCCTACCTGCCCCTAGTACCAACCAATCCGTACAGACCAATCAGACCAATCAGACCAATCAGACCAATCAGACCAATCAGACCTGGATTTCAGAGAGAGGAAGAGAGAGGGAGAAAGTGATAGAAACATCAATGAGAAGAAGGAATCACTGATCAGTTGCCTCATGCACACCCTCCACTGGGAATCGAGCCTATAAACCAGGCATATGCCCTGACTGGAAATCAAACCATGACCTCACCCAGCCAGTGTGGCTTTGTGGATAGGAATTGACCTCTGAACCAGGAAGTTGAGGTTCAATTCCAGGTCAGATTATATGCTCAGGTTGCTGGCACTATCTCCAGTGGGAGTTAGGCATGAAGCAGTGGATCAGTGATTCTCTCTCATCAATGTTTCTATCTCCCTCTTCCTCTCCCTTTTTCTCTGAAATCAACAAAAAATATATATATTTTAAAAATGTGATCTCCTAGTTCATAGGTCAATGCTCAACCACTGAACCACACCAGCCAGGCATCCCTACCTCCTTTAGTCACCATAATTAAACTTCTTTCTATATAATCTGTCTCCTGGAAGTCATGAGGATCCAGATCTTTGAGCATTGACTCGCCTATGACTTTGGGTGTAGTATCATCTCTTCAACTAATAAAACAAGACTATCTTGGCTGCTATTGGGCTTTACTGCATGTAGGCAAGTGGAACCCTTCAGTCCACTAACAATGGCAGTAGAGCTTTTACAAGTAGTTAATGAAAGTTGTTTTCATGTTGATCAAATGCATCATCATTTGCAAAAATACCTATAAACTGAAACATAAAGTCAACTATTTATTGTAAACAGTTTATTGTACTCAATTTGAATTACAATGAAGGTAAAAGACTCCTACAGCCTGGAATTTATCCATTTTTCATTATTTATCAACATAGTAAAGTGATTATTAGCAAATTGCTTTTCTTTCTTCTTTTTAATTTTTTTTTCACCAACTTGATCCATTTGACTTTTTTCTATTCACTTCTATTGTAGGAAAAATAATTTAATACATGCTAATGAATTCTAAATTTACATAAATCATTTTCCTTTATGATTTATAGTCCTGAATTAAATATCTCTCAAAATACCCACGGTGCAAGAAAAGTCTATTTTATGTGTAGGCATAATTCTAATAATCATGCAATTTATAAGCAAAAATAAAAAAAGGATTAAATGACTTCAAATTACCCAGAAATTAGTCTTTTTTTCTTGTTTTTCACTTCTTTATCAGTCTTTCAATTAGAGAAATTAGGTATATTCCCATCATGTTTCACTTTTAGCAGTGCATTAATATTGGATGGATAATTATTTTTGCAAAATTGGTTTTCTTTTTACATTAAGAAAAGCTCAAATAGATATGAATTCACTTATTTATTTGTTCATTCTACAATACATTTTATGCATGCTTAATAAATTTCAAACACTAATTTAATGGCTGGAAATGAGACAGTGTATTGGAAAGTATACACTTGCTCTTATAGAGCTTACAATCATAAAAAGAGAAGAGATAGGATAAACAAGCAAATAGTTCAATAAGCATGCTAATTTGGGCTGATTATGGGAAAAAAAAATAATAGCATGGTCCGAAGACTTGGCAATGGGTGGTGTTCTTCTGTTTTTATTTTGGTTGGTTTTTAGGGGTGTGATGAGAAATTCAACATTTGAAGTGGTGACATTTAAGCTGAGACCTGTAAGCCCTTCAAAGATGTGAGACAGCCATGTTTCAGGCACAAGAAAGTTAGGTACAAAGGAGATAAGAAAGGCTGAGCTCACCTCAGGAACACCTAGGGCAGTGACACTGAGTTTGGTGAGGAAACAGAGGGCAAAGGCCAGATTGCCTCAGATCTGTATCCCATGCTACGGGACTTAGACTTTATTTTAGGTGTGATGGGAATCCAAGGCAGATACTAAGCAAACGGGTGACATAGTCTGCTCAGTTTATGCTCCAAGAGAGCCAGGATTTCTTGTTTTGTTTATTGATATTTCTCAAATCTCTCAAGCATTTTCTGATATGGAATATGTTCTCAATTAATGTATACTGTGCAGAAGCTTTTTATTTTTATTATTTATTTATTTAATATATATATATTTTATTGATTTTGTACAGAGAGGAAGGGAGAGAGATAGAGAGTTAGAAACATCGATGAGAGAGAGTCATCGATCAGCTGCCTCTTGCACACCCACTACTGGGAATATGCCCGCAACCAAGGTACATGCCCTTGACCGGAATCGAACCCGGGTCCCTTCAGTCCCCAAGCCGACTCTCTATCCATTGAGCCAAACCGGTCTCGGCTCAATTAATGTATACTGAAGTGAAAAAGAAAACTTAAGTAAAAAAATAATATATTTTTTTATTGATTTCAGAGAGGAAGGGAGAAAGAGATGGAAATATTAATGATTAGACTAATTGATCAGCTGCCTCACATGCACATACACACACACACACACAACCCCCCCCCCCCCTCGGGGATTGAGCCTGCAAATTGGCATGTGCCCTTGACCAGAATCAAACCTGGGACCCTTCAGTCCTCAGGCCCACACTCTATCCACTGAGCCAAATTGGCTGGGGCAATAAATATTTTTTGTGTGTGTTCTAGTTTTGGGTAAAGGTAAAATTGAGACAATGTTTTCTGAATTAGATGTTCTGCCTTGGCCTAAGCAATTGTGATCTGGACCTTCCATCATTCAATGTTTAGGGGCTATATGAGCTGATAACACAAAACAGAATAAAAAATTGAATAATAGGTTCATATCTCCTATAGCCCATGACACTATTTATAAACTGCTATGTTTTTTTTTTCTTGAATTCCAAAAAAATATATTTTTTTGTCAGGGACAAATCCTGAAATAACATTTCTTAGGCAAAAAAAGTAGCAAGGATTTTGACTAAAACCACACATGAAGACAGGTTTGTGAGTAGAAATGTAGTAGGCAGTTGGACAGGCATAAGCACATTATGAACAACATGCCAATTGTGAAATGTTGCCAGTTCAGAGAGCCCCAGGTACCTAGGAAAACAAGGACCTCATTGCCAGGATAACCTTTAGTCCACCCCTATCATATTACTTATCATCCCATTCCATACCCTCCCCTGATCTTTGTTTTCCTAGCTTGCTGTTAGTCCTGTGGTAGTCCTTAGAGTAGGAAAAGAAAACCTGAGAACAGCCTCATAAAACTTCCAAACAAGTCTTTGCACAACCACACCCTTAAGTAGTAAGCCCTAGAGATAATGTCTAGGTCTCAGTTTTGTTTCAGCTCCAGAACCAAAAAGCAGCAAAACCAGATGAAGTGACACTATGGCTGATATCAGGACCAGATGCAATGACTGATGACCATCTCCTCCCCCCACCTGTCCCTAGTACCAACCAATCAGTACAGATCAATCAGAACTGGAAAAGATGATGAATATTCTATTGAGATCCTCCCCTGGGACCTCCTTTAAGATTCCTGCCATAAGACCCTCAGGATGGAGAACCCAGTGTGGCTCTCTCTTGAGCACACTTTCCCCACCCTCTTCTCAGGCAGCTCTCTCTAAGGAGCACCCAGTATCTTTTTCCACTCTCTTGACCTCAGGGGTGTTTTTCTTGCCTGTCTCTTTCTCCTAAAAAAAGAAACACCCCAGGGGTGTTTTTCTTTGCCTCTGTAGCTTGTTTACGAAGCCCAGTTTTCTAAGTTTCACTTCTACCTCTGTGGCACTCTAATTAAACTTCCTCTTATAATTTGAGTCTTGGATCTGAATTCATTCTTAGCCAGAACTCAAATACCAAGGTCACTGAACGGAGCTCTAGTCTGACACCTGGTACTGTTTTGCCACCGACAGAAATTCTCAGCAAAAAACTATTCCTTTCTTCCACTGAGTACAAGATCTAAGAGAATCAAGATTTCTCAGAAAAGGCAAGTGTTCTTTGGAGTCTTCCCTACTGTTTCCACTTTGACAAATTTGGGATATATCTCTTTTTCCTTATGCCTCATTCAGTAAAGAAAGCCTAAGCTCAAGATCCCTAAAGAAACTCAAAGCTGAGAACTGAAATCCCTACACTTAAAAAGTTTAGAAGCTCTTCAGTTTGCCCAGGAATCAACTCTAAATTGGCAACCATTTTATTTACCTTTTGGAAAGAATGGTATTATCACATTGTAGTTTTACAGAAAGTGCATGGCATTGTCTTTTATTCTTTCATTTGTTCTTGTCAATACTGTGAGATTGGCATGTGTTTGGAATTGTTAAATTAAAATATATGTCATGTAATATAAGTGTTTTCAAGAAAATAAAGTTAAGTTCCTAATAAATGAAAATACCTACTTTCTTTATTCTCTTCAGGGAGAAATATATTGTAATTATATTGTAATGTTGGTTATTTATTTTCTTGTTACCAGAAAATAAAGAAGGGAACATTCAGATGTGGTAAACATGCTTTTTTTTTTTATACACTTCATGTCATCGGGTTTGGCACATGTATTATTTTCAATAGCTTTTATGGTTCTGCGTACCTGTCTGTTTTAAAGATGTTGTTTGGCTTCAGTAAAGCTAACTAATGATAGCTGTACATGCCATTTTCAGACTTGAGATTGGCTAATGTTCAAATACTTTGTCAAACCTCTTTGTAATATTTGGATTAAAGTAATGAAAATGAAAGAGAAGGCAATGGTGAGAGAAATTTGCAGGCTGTAAAATCAGAACTCGCAAATGCTAATCAGCTGTATAAGTTAATTGGATTTTGAAAAGAACCAAAATGAGAATGTTGAAAGCAGATTAAGTTCAGACTTAATCATGCTAATATTAATTCTGATCAATTTGCCTAATAATTTAGCCTCTCTCTTCCTTAAGGAATGGCATCATAGCTTATATTGAGATCTTTAGAATGGCTGCATATGGTGCAGGCATCTGTATGTTGCAGCTGTGAATTTGAGCTGACACTTTGTGGTTTGGACAAAACCACAGCCTAAATAACTATTTCTGGAGCCCCAACATAAGGGGAAACACAGTGCAGAGGCTGAACTTGAGCATATAGGGAACTATGCACATGAAAAACCTTCTGCATCCCTGACAACTAAGAATATTGAATATGATGTTCTTCTCTGTCTAGTCTACTGTCAGTTTCCTCAACTCCTATGTTCACAGTGACCTTCAGGAGCCCGTTGGTTACACAAGTCCATCCCCAAGCCTCAGTCCATGCACATCTAACCCTGGACACATCAATTATTTACAGCTTCTTCTCCCACCATAACATTAAATGTTTCTCTCCTATATTCCATGATTTTGGAACTTCAACCTGTGACCTAAGTACCGTAACTGCATACCTGAAAAGATTCAGAGTGTTGTTTTTTGTTTGTTTGTTTTTTATCTGTATAGTAACTATTTATCTATAAATATTGAGGCCTGTCCATTAAAACTCTTGGAGTACATGTTTCTACTTTGAACATCAAACTAAAGAACATCATGAGAGTTGCATGACTCAGAGAAGTACCAGATAGAATAGTAAGCCCAGGACATTCAGCTATAAATGCTATGGTTGGGTAACTGTCAATTCATATTGAACAACTGCAAGTTATACATAGTGTCATAGCATTTCATTTTATTTTAAACTAAAGTGGTATATAGAATTATGTTCATTTTACCTTATACACAAATAAATATACGATGTATTTCATAAAATTATTAAAGTATTAGAATATTGGCACATAATAAAACATTTTAATAAAATAGAAAATTCAGTTACATGTAAAATTTACCCCTAAATACTGCTGCATACTTGAGTCCATTATTTATCTATAAAAAAGAATGTGAGAAGGTAGAGACTGAGGGCTTAGAGTGATATTAAAATTTATAAAAATGTTTTTATGTTTTATGAATGAATGTATTATTCCATTCATGAATCTGAGAATGGAATAAACATTCAGGGTTAATACAGTTTCATTCTTAACCATTCTAGGCTTTCTTCCTGGCAAGTTTACTCATTCTATCTGTTTAATTTGGAAAGATTGCAATTACAGTAAATCATGTCATCTGAAAAACTAAATTCAAATGAATATTGAAATCTGTTGAGATTTTTGAAGTCCCATAAATTCTGTGATTGAGATCATGTAAATTCAAATTAGAAAAAGACCCTTATAGTAATCTCATATAAGTTATATGTGACTGCTTTCTACCATGGAATATTTAGCCCAGTCATTTCAGCATTTGAATTCTTTTTATTTAAATTATAAGCTGGCTTACCTGTGGAGGAGGACCTTGAGAACATTCTGCAGTTATTTAATATTTTAAATAACTATTATTCTTAATTTTAGCTTATCCCAGAGTTATTCTCTCAATAGTCAATTTATTAAAGTCTGAGTTAGTGTCAGTATATGAAAGAAATAATTTAAAACCAGTAACATGCAGTGTAGAACAGTCAGTAATTTAAAGCTAAATGGTTTACTTCACACAGTAAATGTTAGAGGAGGTCAAAGAGGAAAGCTTTATTCCAGAAGTGGGATTGCAATTGGCCATAATTTAAGTGTTCTGAAAGGGAGAAAAGATATTTCAGCTAAGAGAGCTATTTCTCAACAGCAGTGAATGGGGTATGATTACAACAGGGCAGTTCACCAAAATCTGAAGTTTCAAAGCTCCCATTATGTTTTGGAGGTCTCCAGTTAAAGGTATTATTTTTTGGTGGCCAAGACCACAGGTTCAAATTCACATACAAATTATAGCTCTACCAATTGGTAGTTGTGTGAACTGGGAATTTACTTAATTTCCTTGCTCCACAGTTTCTCATTCTAGAAATTGACAAAAATAATAGTATTTACCAGATGGTAGGCTAAAAAGAGATAATCTAAAAACAACTAAAAAAAAAACCAAAAAAAAAAACCTTTACATTATTCCTGGTATACATAGTAAACCTGTCATTTCACAACTCTTGTTTCAGAAGTTTGCTGATTATCTTAATTATAGATGAGGAGATATGTGCCTTTAGTGTATCTCTTATGATATTATAAATTCTACAATTAAAAACATATCCTCATGAGTCATGCCTGACCATTCTTTATATTGTATATAATAGAAAATACATATAATGGGACATATAATTTCTTGCCTTATCAGCTTTGTCAGTCAATTCATTAATTGATCAAACATTTTCAATTCCTACTTATTTTTCATGGCACTTTTTACATGGTTAGTGATTATAAAATGGTTGAACCATGAAATAGCTGTGCTGCTATTAGGGGACATGATTAATAGAATTGCCTTAGAAATATAATAGTATCCATATTTTAGCCACAGAAAAGCCACATTTTTGTGTGTGTGTGTGTGTTTTTAAAAAACACACAGCTATTTTGCATTCTAGATGTCACTTAACACTATGCTTTCCAATGAACTCCTGAGCTCACTTCTGTCTTGCATTCAACAGTTTTATCCAATTTTGTCAGGAACTCCATCCAGTTGCTCAGGTCAATTAAAACCTGGAGTCATTCTTAACTATTCTCCTTAGTTGATATCCTACATCTAATCTGCAAAAAAAGAAAGAAAAAGAAAACCTAACTAGTTGTGTACAGTATCTGTTCATTTCCCTCTAGCTTCTCTGCGGCCACTGTGGTTCTAGCTATCATCATCTCTCATTTTAGTTGTTGTGATAGCCACATAATGCATTATCCTGTCCCCACCCTTGACTACGTTCTATTGTGTACTCCAGATTAAATGAATAATGGGTTTATTTATGTTTTTTTAAATATATTTTTATTGATTTTTTACAGAGAGGAAGGAAGAGAGAGATAGAGAGCTAGAAATGTCCATGAGAAACATCGACCAGCTGCCTCTTGCACACCCCCCATCGGGGATGTGCCCGCAACCAATGTACATGCCCTTGACCGAAATCGAACCCGGGATCCTTCAGTCCGCAGACCGATGCTCTACCACTGAGCCAAACTGGTTTCGGCGAATAACAGGTTTATTTAAACACAAGACTACCTAGATTCTCTTTTTAAACTCCACCAATGGACCCTCATTCTACTCAATAAAAGCCGAAGTACATGAAAGTCCACTTGATC
Organism: Pipistrellus kuhlii; assembly: GCF_014108245.1. Lineage (NCBI taxonomy): Eukaryota > Metazoa > Chordata > Mammalia > Chiroptera > Vespertilionidae > Pipistrellus > Pipistrellus kuhlii. The sequence goes on along the minus strand of NW_023425438.1, from coordinate 43,956,913 downwards.
TTTTCATCCATTATAACTTTGATTAATGTTATAAATCAAAGTTGAATATCCCCTGCATGGTTCCCTCCATTCCAGTCCTACAGGCTTCCTATCGTCCTCCAGACAGTAACCAAGCTCACGCCTTATAGCAAATTCTCAAGTTTCCTCCTTTACCTGGACTGCTCTTCCCATTAAATAAATAAATTATATATATATATATATATATATATATATATATATATATATATATATATATATATGGCCTACGTCAGATACCTGCCTTACATTGAGTATTTTGGGGAATGATCTTTTTGTAATGTATATCAAATATAAGATGGAGGCAGCAATCTCTCTCCTGCTCCTAAAGATCCCATATATTGGATGCCTCCCCATTTTAACTTAAACTCAGATATTATGAGCATTGGAAATGATTTTAAGAGGCCCAGTCTTATGCTTTCAGGAAGATAGAATACATGTCCCCCCCTTTTTTTATTTTATATAATGAGTCTCAGCCACATTAACCTGCTCACAGTCAGAGGGGAAGCCAGGGCCTTGGAGACTTGGTTCACTGTGTCTTCTGTCTTTTGATTGTAGTGCCACAGGGAGCTCTGTCCTGGATGCCAAGGGTGAACAAGCCCCAGAACAGATCCCTCCTGGGCATTTGAAAAATCGATCAATGGTACCCAGAGTTAATAAAAGTTATTAAGCAGACGGATTTGTCCATATACATGGATCTCTGAATAAAAAGTCTCACCTGGATTTTTCATAGATGCCAATGTCATCTCAAAAGCCATTTGGCTGTGTTTTTTATCCTTCCTTTTTAATGTCTGATGATAAAACTTTGAAATATAAAGCTTTAGCATGAAAACCCTGACACAGCCTTAACTACTGTAAAACAAGCAGGAAAAGCTATAATAATTTCACTTTTATAATATAATCTGAAATTGAATTACTCTCATTTCATGGCAAAGTCAATATTGCTAATGGATTAGAAACATGGCTGATAAAAGTATTATTGAGTTCATATTTGGGGAATCACATGAAAAAATGATTTTTTTTTCTTGTTATCTATGGCACTTGAAACTTGGCACTGATCTGAAAAGTAACTTTAGGGTATAAAACACTGTAGTAAGTAAATGCTTAGTCAAAATAAATGAATCTAAAAGGGGATCTGAGAAAGCTGTTAAAAATCTTTCTGATACTCCCCATTCTATTACTAAACTACCATTGGAAGCCTGGGGCCCAAATGTAGAAGGCCTAATCTGTAAGGTGACAGTCATGGCGAGGGGCCATCCGTGAAGTAGGAGCCTCTGATTTCCTCAGGCATTTTCTATACATTGGCCAGTTGAACAATGAATTGAGAATCCTAGACAAGCGAGTAATGAAAGCCGCTTTCTAACACTAAATTTGCACCAATCGTCCTCTATTTATGTTTGCTTTATCTACCAAATAAGAGGCTGGCCTACAAGAATGTGGCTATTTTATGCTTCTGTAACTCTACAACATCCAGTAAAGTTGCTATGCTCCTCTCATTTAAAAAGGTTCCATCCCAGCCAGTGTGGTTCAGTTGGTTGAGCATCATCCCATGCACCAAGGAGAGATTGCCAGCTCAATTCCTGGTCAGGGCACATGGCCGGGTGTTGGGCTCAGTCCCCAGTGGGGAATGTGCAGGAGGCAACAGATTAATATTTCTCTCTCACTGATCTTTCTCTCTCCCTCTCCACTCTCCCTTTTCTCCCTAAAAACAATTAAAAAACAAAAATAAAAATGTTTTCAATTTTCAAAATTAAGCATTACCTTGTGTAGGCCTGCTTTTATATAGGATACAACTAGCCTCTTTGTTTTAAAGATAAAAGTTCTTCATTGTAAAAAGCTGAGTAAAATATTACAGAAATTTTAAAATTAGATATTAAATAAATAAAAGATTATTAAAAAAACAGATAAAAAATAAACAGTTGAACATTCTAATACAAAAGAAATGACTAAAATTACCCCAACAGATGGGCTTCACAGCAGATTAAAAACAGTTGAAGAGAATGAGTGAACTGAATGGCATAAAAGAAGAAACTAGCAAAGCTATAGGAAGAGAGTAAAAGGTGTAATACATACTAGTATATAAAAATAGAATCCCAGAGAATAGGACAGTGATCACAAAGTAGATGATAAAATAAATAATGAAAAATATTATTCCAAAACTTAGAAAATACATCAAGCCATAAATTTAAGAAGTGCAACATAAACAAGATAAAATTTTAGAGCAAATGAAGGCAAAGTACAATCTAAAGAATAACAGTACTGGATTTTCAACACAAATATGAAAACCAAAGGGAACCAAAGAAAATAAATTATTTAAATGAAGTTAACATAAATATTTTAGAGAAATAATAACTACACACTTTTCATGATGAGTTACACACACACACACACACACACAGACACCTCTACCTAAAGTATATTTCAAGCAGAAAGTAGATAATAATAAACTTAGAAATGCAGGGTGAGATCCAGAGTGGGGGAAATCTAACTAGATATATCATGTGGGTATATCTGTTATAATCCTGACAATAAATACAATTATTATTTATTATGGAGACTAAGCATATATAGTATTAAAATACATGGTGATAACGAAACACTGGGCAGAAGAGGGATAAAACACTTCAAATATTTTCAAAGCTTTTGCTTTTGTAAAGTGGATAAAGGACCAATTTATATTAGCCTTGATTAAATAAAGTGTATATTTTATAATAGCTATGGTAAACATTAAAAGAAAAAATAAAATGTGTAAATAATAAAATAACTGAGGAAGAAAATGGAACAATGCATTAATAATTTACTTACACAAGCAAGAAAGATTTGTGAATATAGAATGTGAACATAAACACAAAACAGTAATAAAATTGCAGATTTAAACCTGAATATATGTCATTATATTGTAGACAAATTAACTGATTTAAGTTATAAAGATGGTCTGCTTAAAATAGAACCCCCTTAAGTAGATGATATAGATGGACAGATAGATAATTGAGAAATGTGTCAAAACAACTGAAGTGATTGATGTCCTTTACCCTCTTTTATCCTATGTGATGATTATATATCCTCGTGATGATTATATTACTATGTTATTATTTTACAAATACAACAAATCTAATTTAAACAAATACTAGATATTTGATGGGTGTTAGTGTCACCATAACCCTGATACTATGGACCTTAACTTATGGCAACATTAAATAAATATTATATCAGGATTCTATTCAAAGTTTGTAAAGCCAGTAAACCCAGCTGTGTATCACAGACCTATCAAAATTGTTATCACTCAGAGCATCAGCCTTCGGACTGAAAGGTCCCGGGTTTGATTCCGATCAGGGGCATGTGCCTTGGTTGCAGGCACATCCCCAGTGGGAGGTGTGCAAGAGACAGCTGGTCAATGTTTCTCTCTCATCAACGTTTCTGACTCTCTGTCTCTCTCAATTCCTCTCTGTGTAAAATCAATATATATTTTTAAAAAAAAATTGTTATCACTCAAATTCAAGTCATTGTAGTCATGTTTCCTTAGGACCCTCATTCTTAGACAATGCAGAGCTTTCTTTCCCCATGTCCCAATGGCCTACTGGTCCCCTTGATCTCTGGAGCTCTATTACACAACACACAAATTTTCATATTTATCAGTTGTCCCTTATTTATCAGTTGTTCTTTAGTATGTTCCATTCTTGTGACCTTCTTTCTATAAACATACAATTCTCTGAGTCTTGTTTCACCTGAATCCCTGTGTTTCTATATTATCTAACATCACATTCTGGCTGTATTCTCTCAAGCTCAAGCTTGTTCTTTGCCTCTCATAACAACACATTTTCTGATTGTATCCTTCTATTTCATCACTCTTACTGCCTTTACCCTACCATATTTATAGTGCCTAATTTCCTTTGCTTTTCAATTTAGCAACCCCTCCTACTTAATATCTTTGTTTATTCAGTGTAGAATTCTTAGTCCTTCATTTTGAATTTACACTAATAAACAGTCTCAATCCCCTTGACCACTTGCAATTCCATAGCTCTCCCTGAACTAAACTACACACTTGGACCAGTATAAGTAGTTGCCTTTTTCCATTCTGTGTAGCTAAAAGAAAATCACCCAACCATAAAATCCTTCCCAAGTCAATGAAATGGCTATATCAGGATTACCTGGAGAGCGTTAAAAACTTCAGTACTGGTCACTAATCAATTTTCTTTACATATTTGTTGAATTGGATGGAATGTTTCATATTTTGTGCAGTGCTTTTTCACTATAAAAATGGTAGAAAGATAAATGTACAATCTTACATGTCAATAATGAATACATGTTGAAGTATTACACTGACATACACATTGTAGATTGGAATACATAAAATATGTTTCTTGTTTGTAGAAGTAAAATAAAATAATAGAATTTTTCTATTGCAATGGAAAATTTGTGATTAGAATTAATGTTAAGTGCTCATTCATACCTGTCCTCTATTTTAAGCTTTGGAATGTTTTTAATAATGTAAATGTTAACATGCATTTTTGTGGATAAGATTTTATCAGTAGGATGTATATGTTGTGAATATATATACATTAATTTAAAATGTGAGTTTGGGAAAAGAAAATCTAACTAATAGGATAGATTATCCAACTGGTAAGGTTTATTATTTCATTTTGAATTGATTCCATCTATCAAAAAGCATAAGCTTATTTGATAAAATTAAACAACCAAGCTATTTGCTGTTACTTGGTAATCCTAGCATATTTACTGTGCATGGTGCAATGGAAGAATTGATCTCCCAAACACAATTACACCTGTTCATTGGGCTTATATAAGAATATTAAGAACTTTCAATAAGCAATTTCAATCTGTTCTTATAAATGGAAACTAAATCTGAAAAGCTGTTGGATCTGAGACTAGAAAGAAAGGAAAAAAAGTTGATTTTGTTTTGCAAATTTGTACTTTGACAGTTCTTACATTTACCCAGTGAAAATAACAACACATATAAGTATGACGTAACAGAGATCAAATGTAGACTTTTTTTTCCTTTATCACACAGTTGTCTATTATTCAAATAGGTACAGAGTTTTCAGATGTTGAACAATTGTTCTGTAGGTTTTCAGCACAGTGAAAAAATAAAGTGAGGCTATTTTCAAACTGGAAGGATTACACTGTAAAGATAGGAAAGCCTTCCTGGGTTTCAGTAATGTGGTCAGGGTCAGCTACCCCAGTGTAACCTCAAATGGTAATGCAGACTCCAGATAATTATGTGGGTTATCAATGGGGTAAAAACAGCTGTTTTCAGAAGTCTTAGAGCAAGTGAATAATGAGATAAAATCTATGTATTATATTTTGCTCCTTAGTAACATGAAAGGTATAATCTTATTTAATAAAAGACTAATGCAAATTGACTGTACCTCTGATATACCCATAAACCACAACTACCAGCCAATCAGGAGTGAGTATGCAAATTAACCCAACCAAGATGGCTCTGGTCATGGAGCAAAAAAGAGGCCTGAGTTTCCCTGGCAATGGAGGAAGCCACGCTTCCTGCACACCCTGGCCAGCCCAGGACTCCACTCAAGGCTACAAAGTTTCAATTATAGAAAATAAATAAATCCCAATAAAAATGACTGTGGCCATGGAGCAAGCAGCAGGCTTGGGTTTCCCTGGCAATAGAGGAAGCTTGGCTTCTTGCACATCCTGGCTGGCCAAGGCCTCCACTCAAGGCTACAAAGTTTCAATTATAGAAGATAAATAAATCCCAACAAAAATGGCTGCATTCACAGAGTAAACAGGAGGCTTGGGTTTCCCCAGTGATGGAGGAAGCAAAGCTTTCCACTCACCCTGGCCTGCCCTAGCCTCCACTCAAAGCTACAGTGTTTCAATTATAGAAGATAAATAAATCCCAGATACTAAGGCCTCTGCTTGGGTTGCCAGGGGGTTTGACAAGCCTGCACCCCTTTTCCAGGATTCCCCATGCCCCAAGAGACCCCTACACTAATTTGGGACACCCTTCAGGGAAAACCTGAATATAAAATAAATAAATAAATAAAAGAGTAATATACAAATTTACTGTTACTCCAACACACAAGATGGCTCTTTTCATGTGGCCAAAGATGGCTGTCCCCATGTGGACACAAGATGGTCAGCACAAGATGGTCAGCAGAGGAGGGCAGTTGGGAGGAACCAGGTCTGCAAGGAAAGGCAGTTGGTGGTGATCAAGCCTGCAGGGGAGAGCATTTAGGGGTGACCAGGCCTGCAGCGGAGGGCAGTTAGGGGTGACCAGGCCTGCAAGGGAGGGCAGTTATGGGCAATCAGGCTGTCGGGGGAGTGTTTAGGGGAGTGATCAGGCTGGCAGGCAGAAGCAGTTAAAGGCAATCAGGAAGGCAGGCAGGCAAGCAGTTCACAGCCTGGGATTGGGCCTAAATGGGCAGTTGGACATCCCTTGAGGGGCCACAGATTGGAGAGGGTGCAGGCTTGGCTGAGGGACACCACCCCCATGCACGAATTTCAGGCACTGGGCCTCTAGTCCTATCTAATAAAAGAGAAACAAGCAAATTGACCATACCTCCACTACACGCACAAGCCACACCCATCAGCCAATCAGAAGGGAGTATGCAAATTAACTGAACAAATATGGTGGTTCATTTGCATACGCAGGCACCAAGTGACCTGGGTCCTGGGGAACACCTTTGGGACCCAGGCTGCTCCTAGCCTGTAGGCCCACACTTAGGTCCTGAGTGGCAGGGGTCACAGAACACTCCAGGACTACTCCAGGACTATGGGAGTAGCCACTACACCCCCAGCTGCTTGCGAGTGTCCTGGTGCCAAACAGCAGTTCGGGTCCACATCCCCAGCCTGGCACCCACTACAAGGTGCTGGCTGCTGGCCTCTGGAGCCTGTGGTGACCCCGGTGGTCTCCAGTGTGCATGGCCCATGGTACCTGCATGGCCCTCAGCCTGGCACCCATGATGGGGCTGGCTCCTGGCCTTGGGGGCATTTGGAGATGCCCTGCCCCTAGCTGCTTGTGCGTACACCAGTACCAAGTGGCCCATACCCCCAGCCCATCGCCCAAGATTGGGGGCTAGCTGCTGGCCTCTGGGGCATGCAGAGACCCCAGCGGCCACCACTGTGCATGGCCTGGGGGTCCCTGCATACCCCTCAGCCCAGCGCCCATGAGGGGGAGGGGTCTGGCTGCTGGTCTATGGGATATGTGTAGACCCTGGCGGCCACCACCAGGTGGTGGGGACAACCCCCTAGCCCAGTGGGTACAATGCAGAGGCCTCATGAGCTGCAGAGGAAAGACCATTTAATAATATATATATTATTGATATTTATTTATTTATTTATTTATTTATTTATTTATTTATTTATTTATTTATTACAGAGAAGAGAGGAGAGGGATAGACAGTTGGAAACATCAATGAGAAAGAAACATTGATTAGCTGCCTCCTGCATGCTCCCTACTGGGGATGTGCCTCCTACCAAGGTACATGCCCTTAACATGAATCAAACCTGGTACTCTTCAGTCAGCAGACCCACCATCTATCCACAGAGCCAAAACAGTTAAGAGTAAATACCTTTTCTGACTGCTCATTGGCTAAGCTCCCTGTATGCTGTCACTTGCCATATTCTTGGTAACTTGGGTTATAAGAATCCAAGGTGATCTAGGGTTTTCCACCACACTCCTGGAGGAAAAAGCTAAGGTCCGCTGCTGGAGGGGCTAAGAAATGTCATATCCTGCCCTAGTTGATTTGGCTCAGTGGATAGTGGATAGAGCCTTGGCCTGCTGATTGCAGGGTCCATGTTTGATTCTGATCAAGGGCGTTTACAGTGGTGCCTTGCATAAAGAACGCCTCGCACAGCGAACGAATGAACTTCATTTCATGATTCATACAACGAACTTCGTTTCACACAACGAAGTCGCCCGAGCTTCCACGACCGCTTTGCCTGAGCTTCCAAGATCGCTGCCGATGTATTGCATCCTTCCGCGCAGGCACTGCAGGCAGTCGTTAGTCACTGCGAATAACTTAAGCACGTATCACGGCAGTCGTCCTTTTAAGTTAAACTCAATATTTTTTTTATATCATGGCTTCTAAAAAAAGCAGGAAGGTGATTTCTGTTGAAATGAAACAGGAAATAATTAGAAGGAGTGAATGTGGGGTGAAACAGTGTGACCTCGTCAAAGAGTTTGGCCTCAGCAAGACCACCATTTTCACCATTTTGACAAATAAGGATGCAATCAAATCAGCCAAAGTAGCCAAAGGAGTATCAAAACTATTTCATGAAAAACATAGGTCTTCAATCCATGAGGAAATGGAGAGGCTATTAGCGATTTGGATTAAGGACAGGCAGGTGAAAGGTGATGTAACAACCCAAGATATTATCTGTCACAAAGCCAAGAGAATTTATGACGATCTAAAGAAAAACGTCCCTGGAAGTAGCAGCAATCAAGATAATGAAGAAGAATTCAAAGCCAGCAGGGGGTGGTTTTTTAGATTTAAGAAAAGGTGTGGAATCCACAGCGTTACTATGCATGGTGAGGCTGGCAGTGCTGACAAGAAAGAAGCAGAAAAGTTCTCTATTAACTTTCAAAAATGTATTAAGGATGAAGGATACTGCCCACAACAAGTGTTCAATGCCGATGAAACGGGTCTTTTCTGGAAAAGAATGCCGAGCAGAACCTTCATTACAAAAGAGGAGAAGAAATTGCCAGGACACAAAGCCATGAAGGACAGACTTACCCTTATGTTTTCGTCTAATGCCAGCGGAGACCTCAAGATCAAACCTCTATTGGTTTATCACTCTGAAAATCCAAGAATTTTCAAGAAAAATAACGTTATTAAGTCCAAACTGCCAGTCCATTGGAAGTCCAATCAAAAAGCCTGGGTGACCCAAGTTATCTTCAACGAATGGATTCTGGAAACCTTTGCTCCTGCCGTGAAGAAATTCTTGCTGGAAAAAGAACTGCCGCTCAAAGCCCTTCTGATACTGTATCTAGGTTACAGGCTCCTCCCTGGCCGGGGCCCAGGTCAGGGCTCATGCAGGAGGCAATCAATCGAAGTGTCCCTGAAGTGTCCCTCTCACATTGATGTTTTCCTCTGTCTCTCCCTCTCTCTTCCACACTCTCTAAAACTTAATGGAAACATATATCAGGTGAGGATAAAAAGAGAGAGAGAGAGAGAGAGAGAGAGAGAGAGAGAGAGAGAGAGAGAGAGAGAGAAAGAGAAAGAGAGAGAGAGAGAGAAAGAAATGTCACATCCTATGAAAAATACATCTTGAAAATGCCAAAAAAAGTTGTCGTTTTTTCACAGTGAAGGGACTAGAGTCCATGATGATGAAAACACCTTGGTGGCTGCAATGGCTGGCATTGGCTGCAGTAGTGGGGTAATGGGGCTGGCACCTTCCCTTGATCAGCCCGGTCACCTCCCACAAAGGGTGGCCAGACTGCGGCTGAGGTCAGCTCCTCATGGGGAGCAGGCCTAAGCCATCAGTAGGACATCTCCTGAGGGCTCCCAGTCTGTGAGAGGGGCAGGCTGGGCTGAGAGAACTCCCTACTATGCACAAATTTTGTGCACTGGGTCACTAGTACATATATAATGAGTTTCCAGTACTTTTAGTTAAAACTACAGAATGAAAAAAATCAAAACTAAGCAACTAAGTCACTTAACTAGTGATTTTTATTTTGTTTTGTTTGCATGTTCTTCCACTCAATAAGAAGTCTGGAAGCAGGCAGTCTACATCCAAAGCTGCTACTGAAGCTCAATAATGCTTTTGGGAACAGAGCTACATCAATATTTTTACTACACTATCTTTAGTGCATAAACTTTCCTCCTTATACTTGCCACTTTCATTACATAAGATAAGCTGGAAAGTGCTGTGATGTTTAAGAATGCCTATAACTGCTGAAACCGGTTTGGCTCAGTGGATAGAGCGTCAGGCTGCAGAGTCAAGGGTCCCAGGTTTGATTCCAGTCAAGGGCATGTACCTTGCCCCAGTAGGGGGCGAGCAAGAGGCAGCTGATTGATGACTCTTTCTCATTGATGTTTCTAACTATCTCTCGCCTTTCCTCTCTGTAAAAAAATCAGTAAAATAATTTTTTTTTTAAAAAAAGAATGCCTATAACTCAGAGGCTTAGCACAATCAACATGTATTTTGCTCACCCAAAGTCCACTGTGCATCCAAGTGAATCTCCATGGCAGCTCTCCTCCATGCAATGGCAAAGCAATTCAAAACACTTGGATCTATTCGTTCAGGCAACTCATCACATTGCTTCCATGGCCCCCATTGCAGAGGCAGAAAGAGAACAGAGAGTGGCACAGGTTTTTCACTGCCTCAGCCTGGAAGTGATGTTTCCATTTATATATCATTGAACAAATTCAATATAAGGAGTAATGAGTATAGTTTGGCATCCACCAGTGATAGGGGGAGGAAGATATTGGGAGTAATAGTAATGGATAACTTAATTCTCTGTATGGTTAAAATGACAGTTATACCTTTACGCTCTATATATGCTTCCCAAAGATAAAGACTATAGAGAGAGGGAGAGAGAGAGAACAAAAATGCTTTTACCTGCTTCTATTTACTTTTTATTTGGAGAAGCACATTACTACTAAGAAAGCCTTTTCATAATAGAAAAGTTGGGTTGTGCTATTTTGCAGAAATAATTTTGTAAGAAAATTTTGCCTCAGAGAACATTACAGAGTGTTGTCCAGATGGTGGTGAATGGGCTATTTGAATTGCAAACATTAAGGATAAATTTTCATTTATTATCTAGCTTTGAGAAGAAGAGGTCCCTACCGGCCCATCACACCAAGGTACTATGTGTTAATGTTGACAGCATTGGGCTCTTACATAATGTGATTCATAAAGCTTGGAAGTGAGTCTTCTTCCCATATATCACACAGGCCAAATTTACAGTATCCACATAGGTGTCATAACGATGTGTTAGAGGCCAAGGAATCATATAAATTATAGAGGATTTTTCAGTTTGGAATGAAGTCAAATAAATTGCCAAGAATGGAGCTTGAGAGGTAAATGCTGTAGGATGCTGTAGACCCTGGACTAACAGCAGCCAAAAGAAGACCTGGTGAAGAACAGATATGAAAGGTGCTAAGAGCCACTGGTGACTTTTAAGCTGGAACACCATGTTTTTACTTCTAGGACCTTCAGCATGGCCAGTCTATTGGCAGAGGTGTGTTTCTGGCTAAGCCACAGTGTACCAGCTTATGCTTCCATAGTATCTGATGGTGTGTTTGGGGAGGAGAAAGCACTGAGGGAAAGTTAAAAACAACTGGGGACTTACTGAAATAAGATGCCCTCCCCCCAATCTGTTTTCCACTCCAGTAATATTTTTAAAATATATTTTTTTATTGATTTCAGAGAGAAAAGGAGAAGAAGAGAGAGAAATATCCATGATGAGGAAGAATCATTGATAAGCTGCCTTCTGCACACCCCTTACTGGGGATAAAGCCTGCAACCTGGGTATTTGCTCTTTACAGGAATAGAACCTGGATCCCTTTCATCTACAGGATGATGTTCTATCCAAAGAACCAAACTGGGTAGGTCCTCTCTAGTAAAAGTGTAAAATGCCAAAGCTGAGGAAAGAGGAAAATAGTCACAAATTACTATTGTGATTCTTTTTTTTAAATTATTATGATGATTCTTAGTAGTTTTTCTAACTCCCAGGACTCAGAATGATTGTAAATAGTATCAAGTTTACATCGTGGAGATCAACCACACCTATAGTGGAAGTATTATAAATTAGTGATTTTCAAACAGAAAATTTGCTACATACACCATACTATATACCATGTTTCGTATAAATGCCCCCCTGGTCTGCTTTGATTTTGTCTCTAGTTAATCATTACTCAAGTTTGATAGAGTCCTTAAATGATACGACCAGCAAGTAAGGTGATTAAAATTAAATGTTCTATAATCACACTCAGTGCATCTGATTACTGGTTTGGTTACTTTATGATCTTCAAGTAAGTTAATTAAATTATCTATTTTTAGTTTCTTCTCATGGGAATCATTAATAACTATCTAAGATAATTCTTGTGAGTTAAAATACAAATGCATTTAAAGTTCTCTATTATTATTATTATTATTATTATTATTGGCCTGATGAATCCAGAAATACTTTATATAAAATAGGGGATCTCTAGTACCAATAACAACTGTTGCCTCAACATTAATGTCCATAACACTAATTAATTGCTGGGGCTGACCAGCAGCCCATAAGCGTTGGATGAACAGATTACTCCGACATAGTTTCACTGTGAAAGAGAGGGTAAGGGACAGCATTGCTATAGCAGCCAGGCAGCCTCAATTGCCTGCCTCCTTAGGCTTTTATAGGGATTTTTATCTTTAGATACAATCAGTAGGGTAAGTGACCTTGGGAGGACACATATCTTTACATTGTCCTCTAAGCAAAGGCATCTAGGAATTAAGCATAAGGATTCCAGTAAACACCAGGAGATCTGCTTATGCATAGACTTGTTTGGAAAGGTCAAAGAATAATATGGGGTGCCACCTTAAGCACTCTCCTAGGTTAGAATTCTGATAAACAGGGCAGGCAGCCTTCTACACACTTCCCTTTTATCAGAAAGTCCTCCTTACAAACTTTCCAACCAAGTCTCCTGTGCTCCCCCAAAATTAATGTTAAAAATAGGCTAATGAGTACAAGAAATAAACATTTATCTCATTTACAATGATAGATCTGGTATACATTGATATTAGTTTAAGAAAGAGATATTATAATTTATAAACAAATTATTTTTAATCAAAGTTAAGAAACTGTGGAAATTTTTTAAAAACAATTAAACACATCATAAATTTTGATTTTTTTTCAAAGCGTCTTAGGCTTAAAAGGCACTTCTATTCCTTAAGTGCTCATTTGAGAATAGAATTATCAAAATAAAGGTTTACTCTTTACCTTGCAATATTGAGGCTCCTAATGTATTTCTGGCAGTTGTGCTATTTGAAATCATCTCTCTTTCTAACCCTGTGCCTCCTAGGCATTTAATGAAGTATTAGTTTCTTGGTTAAATAAACAAATTAACAAGATGATGTAGTAAATAGAATAATTAGAACTTTACTATTAAGGGTTACCAAACCAAAATAAATGTAATACTTATGCATATGTTAGATTTAGGCATATTTAAAAAAGTCCATTTTTGGAACTCCCATTTGACCCAGTAATTCCACTTCTAGGAATATATCCCAGGAAACTAGAAACACCAATCAGAAAGGATCTATGCACCCCTATGTTCTTAGCAGCACAATCTACAATAGCTAGAAGCTGGAAACAGCCCAGGTGCCCGTCAGCAGATGACTGGATCATAAAACTATGGTACATCTACACAATGGAATACTATGCTGCCATAAAAAAGAAGGAATTCTCATCATTTGCAGCAACCTGGATAGAACTAGAGAACATCATGCTGAGTGAAATAAGCCAGTCAATGAAAGAGAAATACCACATGGCCTCACTCATTTATGGATATTAAAGAACATTATAAACTGACAAACCAAAAGTCAGATACTGTATAAAGACAGTAAAGCAACAAGCAGACTGTAAAATTACAGCGGGGAGAATAGGGAGATCTGGGGGAGATAAGAGATCAACCGAAGGACTTGTATACATGCGTATAATGGACACAAAACTCTGGGGAGGGAGGGTATGTATGGGAGGGGAGGCAATGTTAAAATATGTACACAGATAATAATTTAATAAAAAAATAAAAATAAAATAAACAGGGAGAAAAAAAAGTCCATTTTTAAACAAATAGACAATTTTTGTTATGGACTGAGAAAAAAGGAATAGTTAAAATAAATAAAAGTGGCCACATTTTCATTTAGTTGTGAATGTTAGTAAGCAGTGATATATCACTGAAAATTACTTTTATATACTAAACTAGTCTATATTAATACTTTGTACCCTATCCTCATTTTCACTAACTAAACAAAGGCAACGGCCTTCATTAATGTTAGTTAAGTTTTCAAAATAATTATCAACAAATGGAGTTGGAAATTTTTACATCATTTAAAAAAGAACATTGACTCCTACTTTGCCCATACAAAAACAAATGAACAAAAATACCAATTTCTAGAAGAAAATATAGTTTTCAAATGTTAGATTAAAGATTTCTTAGACAAAGCATATGATTCCCTATCCCCTCCCCCCAAAAAAACAAAAACAAACAAACAAACAAAAAACACCACATTGATAAATGGTTTAAATAAAAATTTAAAACATTTACTCTTTGAAAGTCACAGCTAAGAAAATAAAAGTACAATCCATGGATTGGGAGAAATCATTTGAAAATCACATAGAATATTTTTAAAAATCATATCCAGAATATATAATATATATAAAGAAGCATCAACTTCAATAATAAGAAACCCAATAAAAATGGGCAAAAAAATTGAATAGATGCTTCACCAAAGAAGTTGTTTAAATGATAAGCACATGGAACCTGGTTGTATTTTATCTTTTTAAATGGCTGAGTGATATATCTCTCTCTCACATCTTTTTATCCAATCATCTATCAAAGGACACATTATTTTTTTCCATGTCTTGTCCAGTGAGAATAATCCTACAAGAACATGCAGTGCAAATATATTTGAGGATAAATGTTAAATATTGCCATTTTGTTGTCAGGCAGAAAAAGTTAAGAACCATATGAATTCACCCATATGTGAGATATAAAACTGAAAGCAACAAATAAACAAGAAATAAAAACAAACAAAAAAAACACCTCATAGACACAAACAATAATATGGTGGTTATCAGAGAGAAGGAGGATTGGGGGATAGTAAAGGGTGAAGGGGGTCAAATAGTATGTAAATGATAGAAGGAGATTTGACTTTGGGGACAGGAATATATTGTATCATAGAATTGTACCCTTAAAATCAATATCATCTTATTAACCTAAGTCACCACATAAAATTTAATTTAAAAAAAATGCTGGTCAACATCATTAGTCATTAGGAAAATGAAATCCAAATACCACAACCATAATGATGTATAGGTACATATATACAAAAATTGCTGAAATTTAAAAACAAACACAGAAACTGACCATACCAAGTGCTGATGAGGAGATAGAAGTCATATATTTCTGGAGGGAAATGTAAACTGACATAATTACTTTCCATATAAATTGACAGTTTCTTTAAAAAACAACAACATAGACCTACCATATGATCCAACTTTTATATTTCTAGAAGAAAAGAAAGTATATGTACTCAAAATAGCTTATCTACATAGACCAGTTTTATTTGGAATAGCTAAATCATTGAACAACTGACATTCTCCATCAACAGTTAAATAGATAAACAAATTGTGCTATATCCATACAATAGAGTACTACTTACTGATATAAAAATAAATTAATATTTAAAACAGCACAGATAAATCTATCTCAAAATAATTATACTGTGAGAAAATAAGCCAGATAAGATAAGAAGTTATGCTGTATGATTTCATCTCTATAAGATCTGAAAAATGCAAACTAATATGTATTGATAGGAAGCACCCCAGTGATGGGCTACATCCTGAACACTTCTCACTGGGAATCAACCCAGGCATGTGCCCTGCAACCCAGGCATGTGCCCTGACCAGGAATTGAACCATGACCTCCTGGTTCATAGATCTATGCTCAACCACTGAGCCATGTCAGTTGGGCAAAATTGTACACTCTATATATGTGCAATTTTTATGTTAATTTTACCGTAATGATGCTATTTTTAAAAGCTCATCAAACTCTATATTAAATTGAATTAATAAAACAATATTCAGGCTCTTGCTGGTTTGGCTCAGTGGATAGCCTGCAGACTGGAAAGTTCAGGTTTGATTCCAGTCAAGGGCATGTACCTAGGTTGCGGGCACATTCCTAGTGGGAGGTGTGCAGGAGGCAGCTGATCTAGGTTTCTCTCTCATCGATGTTTCTAACTCTTTCCCTTCCCCTTTCTCTCTGTAAAAAATCAATAAAATTATTTTTTTAAAAATATTCAGTAAAATAATCCCTATAAATAAATTAAATAAATGAATTTACTAAAAATAATAAGTAGAGCAGTGTTTCCCAACCTTCTCTCATGATGAGAATCACCTGGTGGAGTTGTTAAAACACAGAATCCCGGATCCCAACTAAGAAGTGCTAAACTAGAATTTTTGGGAACATATAGGTAAAATTGAATACTTAACTAGTGCTCTAAGACAGATTTTATATACAGAGCACTAAGTTAGGTATGCAATTTTACCTATATGTTCTCAAAAATTCCAGTTTAGCACTTCTTAGTTGGGATTCAGGAATCTGTGTTTTAACAACTCCACCAGGTGATTCTCATCATGAGAGAAGGTTGGGAAACACTGAAGTAGAGTATGCTTTTAAAATTGTATGCTTTTAAAAACTACTTTGCTGGAGATTCAGATATGCCTCTGGCACTTGAGAATTTCAGTCTAGAGGACTAAGCCTACTTATAACTACTTAGCTTGCTGACTTCAAAGCACTAGCATGAACTATTTTTGTTCTCTTTAAAAATAACTCTTCAGATTTATAAAGGACCTTATAGTCAAAAAGCTCTAAGAAGCTCATGTACATATGCCCACTACAAGAGGGTCAGCTTTGTGAATAATATCACAGTTGTATAGGCCATTGTGTTTTCAAAGAACTCCAACATGTGTGGCCTTTTTTGATCATCAGAAATCAACTAATTCAGTCAGTCTCTTGGCATCCTGCTTAGAGACAACTGACTCCTCAGTATTCTGGCAGATGCTCCATTGTCACCACCATGATCACCTGTAAACAGAATCCACATCTGATCCATGTCCACCTCTGCCTCCAGCCAAAGGCTTTCATGTACGGTTATTTGTGTTAAAACCATAGGATGCCAGAGTTGAAGACACTTCCAGAAATCACTTCAAATCTCTCATTTTACAGATGACACTGTAGTCCATAAAACTTGGTCTTACTGTGGAACCTAAAAGGAGCCTGAGGACAAGTCCATCAAATATAAAGTCCTCTATCTCACCTGGAAAACACTGGGGTTACATGATGTTATCCAGACAATATTGCCTTCGTTCCCACTAAAGTGCTTTTTTCTTTCAAATATATTTTTATTGAGTTCAGAGAAGAAGGGAGAGAAAAAGAGAGATAGAAACATCAATGTTGAGAAAGAATCATTGATTGGCTGCCTCCTGCACCAGTAATTGGGCCCACAATCCCAGCATGTGGCCTGATCTGGAATCAAACCATGGCCTCCCAGTTCATAGGCTGATGCTCATCCACTGAGCCACACCAGCTGGGTAAGTGCCCTTTGCTTCCTGGCATTATCATCTTCATCATTTTAGAAAACATATCCGTTTATCTAAATGTTACTTATTATTATTGCTATTATTTTCTCTCACTGGTCCATAAGAGAGTAAGCTCACTGAGGACTGGTATCTGTATCTGTTTTGTATAACACCAGAGTCCAGCACGTTGTCCAACATGAATTGCAGCACAATATAGTTCTTTGTTGGGTGATTGAAAGGATGGTGAACAATGCTTAACATATTCACTTCATTTCAAATACACCAGGCTTCTTACTAACAACATTGCATGTTCAGACACTTTTCCTTTTCATGTAGAATGCTCATTTATGGTGAAAATAAGTAGTTATTATCTCCAACTGAAAGATGAAGAAAGTGAAGATTATAGTATTTATTCAATTAATATTACTTAGCCAGCACCAGACATATGTTTCTTGATTAAATCATTATACTTTAATATCTCCCTCACACCATGGAGAATTAATTATATGTGTATTCTTCTCCAAATAAAATGGAAGAACTCCAAATTTTCACATATTTTAATTAGGTGATTATGACATATAGAGAAATGGTTCAGAGTAACACACACACATCAATAGTATAGAATTGTGCATTATGCATAAAATCATTTTTTGTTTTATTTTCTTAAAACTACAGTTGTATATCAGGCAGCCTCAATTACTTCATATAGATCCCAAAAATAGTTTGTGCCAAAAAACAGCCTGCAAAATGTTTTCAGATCATAATCCATTTGCTTTCATCTGACTCGCTGTTCTAGCAAGCATGGATATATGCTTTTGTAGTACAGACTTTTAAAAGCATTAAGTTGGAAACACTGAGGAAAAATATTAACTAGAGTCTGAATGAGCATAATGTAGTTAACAAATGGGCTTTAGAAATAGACCTCACCCCAAAACACTAGCAGAAGCAGTATCAAGAGGAGAAGAAACCCAGACTCATAATTACCACCAAATCTGAATGTTTCATTTTTTAATTATCTTGATATAATTTCAGACTTACAGAAAAATCACAATAGTACAAATTTTGTGAAATCCTTTCATCCAGATTCCACCAAATGCTTACATTTCACTAGAATTGCCCTCCCTTCCCTCCCCTCCACACTCTATCTCTCTCCTTGTTTCATCTCTGAACCTTTTAAGTAGCAGACATAATGACAGTTGATCCTAAATAATTCAATATGTATTCCCTTCAAACACACAAATTACATAAGCCCTAGCTAATTTGGCTCAGTGGAGAGAGTGTTGGCCTATGGACCAAAAGGTCCCAGTTTGATTCAGGATGCATTGCAGGCTCCTCCCCCACTCAGGCCCTGGTCAGGGAGCATGCAGGAGGCAACCAATTGCTGTGTTTCTCTCATATTGATATTTCTCTTTGTCTTTCCCTCTCTTTTCCACTCTCTCTAAAAATCAATGAAGAAATATCCTCCGGTGAGGGTTAAAAAAAAATTGTACCTGAATTAACTATGAATCCTTTCTCAAAATCAAGAAATTAAGATCAATGCACCCACAGACAATTTTTGATGTCACCATTTATTGTAATAACATCTCTTACAGTCTGCTTTATCTGTAACTGTTCCTAAATCCATCTTTTTATTTCATGACTGATATTTTTAACAGAGCAGGCTCGTTATTTTGCAGAATACCTCTTAATTTTGGCTTGTCAGATATTGTCCCATGGGTAGACTCAGGTTTTGCACATTTGGCTGTGAAAATACAGCATGATGCTGATTTCTCAGTGCTTCACATTAAGAGGCACATGTTGCTAATTTTTATGGCTTGGCAATGTTAACTTTGATCACTTGGTTAATATAGTATCTGTCAGTTTTCTCCAATGTGAAGTTAGTATAATATTTTGCTCTTGACAATATATACATTAAGAAGTATTTTGAGACTATGTAAATATCATGTTATTCCCTATATTTTCACTCAATAGTTTCCATATCCATCCACAACTCTTGCTTAAATTACTATTATAATGCTTGTCCAGTATTGATTTTCTAATTTCATCATTTCTTCTATATGTGTTTTGATGTTAAAAAATGACAAAGAGCAGCTTTCTCTTCTCTCTTTTTTTCTCTCTCTCTATATACATATACACATAAATACACACATACACACACATATATATGTATATATTTACACATATACACAAACACATATATCCTTAGGTATAAATATTTTAAGATTTTATATATATGTACATGCATGTACACATATACAACATGTATATGTATATGTACTTAGGTACATATAGAAATCTTAGAATATATGTCTGTGTATATGGATGCATGTATTTGGTCAGTGGGAGCCCCTTCAAACTGGGTCCTTATATATTTTAAGAAGTCCCCATAATTCTTTGAGCACTTTTTTTCTTTATAGATTAATGCCCAGGCTTCTAATCTGTCATTTCTCTGAAGAGCTCTGACTCCTTTTACTTGATATAGGTTTGGAAACCAAGATTAAAGTTGTAGGTATGCTCATTTCCATATGGATTTTATTTCTTCTAGGTGTTTTAGTGTAGATTAAGGATACACACCCATGTGGTTTTGTATGCACTCATACATATACACTGAATAACCAGATTATTATGATCTGTGAATGCATATAATCTGGCAGCTCAGTGTATTTGTGTGTGTGTGTGTGTGTGTGTGTGGTGTGTGTGTGTGTGTGTGTGTGTATATATATATCTCCTGGTGCATGAATTCATGCATAGGTGGTCCGGCCAGCCTGGTCAGGGGGAGGGGACATGGGCAGTTGGCCGGCCTGCCTGCTGGTCGAACACCTGCTTGAGGGGATAATTTATTATATAGAATATACACTGAGTAGCCAGATTATTATTCATTCAGAGATCATAATAATCTGGTCACTCAGTGAATACACACTCACATACATTTTCATTCATTTTTATATCTATTTTATGAGTTCACATTGATATTTCCTATTCTATGCCAACACCTCTAAGGTTAGGAGCAAAGATATTTCTACCAACAACATTGTATTAGACAATGCGATTAGGCAATAGCTGGAAATCAAAGGTACATAAATTGAGAAAAATAACTTAAACTTGTTTTTACTGTCAGATTATATTATGATGTGCTTAAAAAGAACTATAGAATCAATAATAAACCTAACACAAATGGTATAAAAATTCAATGAAGTAGCAAATTATAAAGTTAGCATGTGCAAATCAATAACCTTCATATACACACATAATCAGTTCGGAATATAACAGAGTTTACCCTACTCCAATTAATATAGCAACAAAAAAGAGTTTAAAAAAACTTTAAAACATTATATTTTTAAAGATCAACTTTCTCTTTCAACTAAGAACTGTTTAATAGAAAATTATTAAATTTCTAGCTTAAATGGATTTTTAAATTTTGTTAAAAAAATTATAGTTTTATTGCATTGTGATCTGAGTGTTTTTACTTTGTAAATCTTTCTGCTGCTTTTGTGACATGATGTATGATCAATTCAGAGGCTGCTTCATGGACACTTGAGAAGAGGTGTGTTCTCCATAAATATAATGTTTAATATATAATTACTACAGGCCTGGTGCATGGATTTGTGAACCAGTGGGGTCCTTCAGCCTGGTCTGTGACCTCTTGCAACCTGAGCGGGATATCAGATAGCCAGTTTTGGCCCTGCAGGCCCAATCCAGACAGTAGGGAGCCTGATTCTGTGCATTGAGCGTCTGTTCTCTGGTTGTCAGTGCACATCATAACAACCATTGACCAGTCATTTGGTCATTTGGTCACTTAGGCTTTTATATATATAGATAACCTTACTCAATCAATTTTTTACTGAGAATGAAGTTTTAATACGTTCTTAGTGTTTTTATATGTCTTCTTGCATCTCTGGTAAGTTTTTCTTTAAAATTTTTTTTCTCTATTATTACACATGTGCCCTTATCTTCCCATTTCCCCACCATGTCCTCCACACATGCCCTTACCCACCTGTTGTCTGTATCTGTTGGTTAGGCCTATATGCATGCATACAAGTCTTTTGGTTGATCTCTATCCCTTATCCCCCTCTTCCTCTACCTTCCCTCTGAGGTTTGATGGTCTGATCGATGCTTCTCTGGCTCTGGATCTTTTTTTGTTCATCAGTTTATGTTGTTCATTATATTCCATAAATGAGTGATATCATGTGATATTTATCTTTCTCTGCTTTTAAAAGTGGTTGCTCTGTTATTTAGTATATAGATAGTCATATTCATTATTTCTCCATTGTAAAATGTAAACTTTATCACTAGAAGTTTAGTTTTTATAACATTTAATTGTTTGTGGCTCAAATTTTACTTTGGTTAATATCACTATCAGTGTCCCGGGATGTTTGCTTATTATTTCAACTTAACGTCCCTTTATTTTTAGCCTTTTAAGTAATTGACATAGATATGTTTTGTATACACCATTTAGTGTATTTTTTACAGTATATTTTAAAATTTTATTTATAGATTTTTGAGAGAGAATCATCATTTTGTTGTTCCACTTATGTTTTTGCTGGTTACTTCTTGTATGTTTCCTGACCAGAGATCAAACCCTCAATCTTATATCAGGACGATGTTCTAATTAACCTAGCTATCTGGACATCGACTATTTTTTTTTCTTCTTAATAGATGAGTTTAGCCCATCTACATATATTGATAAGAGTACTTTTGTTCATTTTCATTCTACTTAATTTATTTTAGAATTATGTGATTATGTGATTGTTGGTGTTTCTCTAGTCTTTTACATTTTTAAAAATTTCATTTGGCAATTAAGAAGCTTTATATTTTTGTTCTACCTTTTTAATGCCCTTCTTTAACCTTCCCAGTTTTGTAATGTAATAGAACACTTTTTGTTGTTTAATTTAATGAAGCCAATTTCTCTGGAATATTGCTAATATAATTGCTTTCACTTTTTCGTACCTTCAGTGGGGTGGAAAGGATCCCCATACTTTGGTTATAAGGAAGAAATATCTCAAAAATAAAGGCTGGATACCAGTATCTTATGAAAGTGTGAGCCTCAGCTAGAACTAGAGACCAGAGTAAGGACCTGAACTAGTGACAGTTAATAAGCAGCTTGTTCCATGTTTTCTTGTCAGAGACTCTGGTCTCTCTCTGTCCTTGGGGCTCCATAATGCATAGACTCGGCATCCCCAAGGCAGTATGTAATTAGTCTTCCTTTCTGGAGCTAAGGGTATCGTTATCCTTTTGTTTTGTGGACTCTTAACTTTTTCACTATAAATGTAATTTTAAAGTGTTAGCAAGAAAAAGTAACAGAGTCAGAAAGGGCCCCTGTTCCTGTCTTTCTTACAGAAAATCCACAAAATATATAGTAACACCTCATTTATCAAAGACACAGTTTAAAAAAAAACAAAACATTTTCACATTTAGAATGTACTTCCTTCTGCAATAGTATCCACTCCCTCTTCACTCAGAAGTATCTACAGCTCTTTATCATGTGGTTATCATTCTCTTGTGTTTTGTAAATATATTTTATTGATTTTTTTTTACAGAAAGGAAGGAAGAGAGAAAGAGAGCTAGAAACATCGATGAGAGAGAGTCATCAATCAGCTGCCTCTTGCACACCCCCCACCGGGGATATGCCCACAACCAAGGTACATGCCCTTGACCGGAATCGAACCCGGGACCCTTCAGTCCACAAACCGATGTCTATCCACTGAGCCAAACCGGTTTTGGCTCTCTTGTGTTTTTTTAATAGGTAAATTTCTACACTATTAAATAATATATTACACTCATGACAATTTTGAGAACTTGTGGTAAGTGAATTATATTCTATTTTTCTATAATTTAAATTTTTTTCACTACATTAATTTTTCATTAATGCTGTTGCATGTAGCTTTGTTTACTGAATTTTCAGTGCTGAATGTGATATATTTTTATAAATACTGTATGTTTGTTATGTAAATACCATTATACAACCTTTGTTACAAAACTCTAGTCTCCCGTTTACCCTTTGCTGCATCTTTAAGAATTATTCCAAACTGGATATGAACACTACACATGGTTTTGAGATGGCCTGGCACTGTGCCAATTCAGATTGAATTTATTGTTTCTAAAACTCTATAGTGATTTTTACATATGTAACTAAGATTATCTGACCTAGTCTTTATAATGACTGGCTTCAATAGATCCAATGTATTTATTTTTGTTCAATTGCATATAATTAGAATTATCTCTTGTCCCAGCCTGTGGGACTTTTGGACCCTCAATCTGTCCTCTAGCAAATGTCTCTATCCTTTTGACACATTTATATTTGATGACCTGAATCATTGGTATTCCAGGGCAGGATGGACGTGGTGGCAGCCCTGACACACATGTTCAGAAATATCACTCAGATTGACAGCTCTGTTAATCAATACCATTTGAGTGGTTATGGGATTGTATTCTATTTTACCTAAACGCCCATCCACGTATCCCCTGTTACAGACTATACTATCACAGGGACAGACAACTTACTTCACTGGAATTCAGCTCTATTGAATCTTTGTCATGGCAGTATGTGAAGTCTGTCAGAGAAGAAATTGAGATTGGTTAAAAATGACTTGTCCTTTGTGATCCCTGCTGCGTTTTATGTCAATTGTACCATTTCTAATGTGCAATATTCACCACTGACAGATGTCATGGAGCAGATGGGCATATATTTGGGAACTAAGAAGTCTTTCCTTTTCACTTATTTAAAGTATATTAAGCATACTGATGACTATTCTGCTCATTTGTAAGATTTTGCCCAAGTTCATGTGCAGTGAAAAACATTCCCCTATGTACTAATAATCGTTCATTAACCATAAAGTAATTACTGGAGAAGGACATGGCTGTCTAGATTGTTTAACTCAGTGGTCTTGGTTTTTAACCTGTGTTCCTCTTAGATATGTACATCCCTGAGCTGCCAGGTAATGTCCAGGGGGGCTGCCCACAGTTTTAAACATGTCCATCTGCACTTTAATCTAGATGTCTCAGATATTTTTTTTTATTTATAGTTTGCATTTCTATCGACTTTTTTAAAGTTATGCTATATATTTTTTTCCCAAATGAAACAAGTCCAGTTTCCTGCCCTTTTCTTCCCATCACATTTTTAACAGGAAGTCATCTTTTCATCCATGGTGTCACTACACTAGTTCAGTTCTGAGTTTTCTTTGTCTTTTTTGAGAAGAATGTAGTGAGTGTGGTAGAGGCAGTGGTCAGCATGATGGAGTAAAAAAGCAGAGAATATGTGTGTACATATATATGTGAAATATAAGAGCTCAGCCAGATAGAAGTTGTACTATAACATAAATATGTAAATCTAAACAATGGATTGTTATTCATACCATTCCAATGAACACTGAAGACTCTTAAACTGTTTAGAGATTGCTGAGAAAGCTGGAGTCTCCCACCTATTTAGTTCTAGCTTGTTTCATGATATCCTATTACTTCATCCCTCCTTATATTTTAAAATATAAGAAAATTACCAGAATTTTAAAATATAAAAATTTTACTTTTATGATTTTTTTCACTTAAATTTCTGGCTCTGAAGTGACTATCTCTGTGCAAGTATAAAATCTTTTTTCCTTTGGAAAGAGGTGTACTAATAATTGCAAAGGCACAAATAAGGAGGTGGGGTGGTCAAGATACTATTGCTATATAACAATCAACAACAAATTTTCAAATGTAAAACATTCATTTTATTACATTCCTAAAACCTGTGGGGGGGGGGGAGAGGGAAAAAAAAAAAAAAAAAATATATATATATATATATATATATATATATATATATATATACACACATACAGAGAGAGAGAGAGAGAGAGAGAGAGAGAGAGAGAGAGAGAGAGAGAGAGGGAGAGAGAGAGAGAATACCCAGCTCCCTTCTGTTCCACAATGTCTGGACCTCATCTCTACTGCAAAGGCTGGTAATGACTCAGCCATTATTAGAATCATCTGGAGATACCTTCACTCACATGGCTGGAAGTGGTTGCTAATGTCAACAGAGGACTCAGCTAAGTTGATGGGCAGCACTTCTAAGTGACACCTCTCAAAGTTTCCACAGTGAAAGGGAACATTTCTCCCAGTGGGTATCTGAGCTTCTTCTTAGAATGCTGGTTGGTTTTTAAGCACAAGCATCCCCAAAGCGTAAGACAAAGGTTTGTGAGGCCTTTACAATCTAACCTCAGAATTCACATAGCCTCCCTTCTTCCATATTGTAGAGGTTGTGCAAGTCAAAAATACCCACCAAGAACGTGGATGACCATACTGGGAAAATTCTATGTGCTAGAGTCAATCCTCTGATTACAGCAATTTACATCTCTCCCACATACAAATTACATTAACCTCAACACTGGGACTTCTCAAGTCTTATGGCATTATGGCATCTGGTCCAGTTTATAATCTAATAATCAGAATCAGGTACAGGTGTAAGGAAACCTCTTATTCTATTCCTCTCAGTCTGAAGATCTAATGAGACTAATCATCTTTCTTATGAATGCAGCTCAGAATAGTGAGAAAGGGTTAGGGTAACTGCTATGGACACTGATATTAAAAAAAAAAAAAAAAAAAAAAAAGTAGTGGAAAACACACTTCCACATTTGTGGAAATGGGTGTATTGTTTTTGTTTTTAGTTTAAATACATTGATTTTTTTTTAATGTGGAAAATAGGAGAAATAGAACAATTATTGTTTTGTAACAGTTGTGCATCTAGGTCTTCCCAATTGCTGGTGAATTGACTAGAGCACAGTCTGAAGGGTACGTTTCGCATTTTCAACATTATTGTAGGAGGCTGTTGACAAACCTTTTATAACTATACAGAGGCCTGATGCACCAAATTTGTGCAAGGAGCTCAGCCCTCCTTGCCTTGGCTCCCACAGCCCTGACTTCACCCAGAAGGTCATTCAGAAGGTTGTCCAGAGGGACATCCAGAAGGTCATTTGGCTGTCTTGTCTAATTAGCATATTATGCTTTTATTATTATAGATAACAAAGGTCTCTTTTCCTCCAGCTTCAAAACACATTTTCCTTACTTTTTCTTAGGCCCTTGCTGACACTTGAGATTTAACAGTGTCCTCTACCCCTGGCCAGTTTGACTCGATTGATAGAGCATCAGCCTGCAGACTGAAGGGTCCCCGGTTCAATTCTGGTCAAGGGCACAGGCTCAGGTTGTAGGTTTTATCCTCAGGAGGGAGCATGCAAGAGGCAGCCAATCAATAATTCTCTCTCATCATTGTTTCTATCCTAGGTTGTGTCCCAGAGAAAAATGCAAGATACCTTGGCCTTTTTTTGTTTTGTTTTGTTTTCTCAAAGAAATCCTGTTTTTCCAGATACCAAAAACTTTTGGTTAATTATTGCTGTATCACAAAACAAAACTAGGTTTCTTAAAATAACAATAGTTATTGTACTAAGAAGTCATCAGTTTGACCAGGGCTTTATGAAAATGAATTCTTGCTATTCAACTGGGCCTAGAGGATACACTTTTGAGACAGCTGCTTCACCTGATGGGCATGGCAGTACTGGCTGTCAGCTGGGAGCTCGGATAGGGCTGTGGGTCAGAGCATTTGTTCTTCTCTCTGTAGGGCTCTCCATGGGCCGCTAGAGCTAATTTATGAATAATAGCTTGATTCCAAGAGTGAACATGCCAAGTGAACTAAGGAGAAATGAATAGCACGTCGATGCCCTAGTTTCAGAAATCACATATCATTACTTCCACTACTCAAACATAAGAGTATATAACTGGAATAAACACTCATCATGAAGAATATGTTTATAGGTGGATATATGTTTAATTTTAAGACTTCACCTGCAAAAGTAACATAGATTTATTGAAAGAAAAAGAAATTTAAAAAATCCACATAAAATAAAATTAAAAAAAGAAACACACATGCAAACCACACACACACATTAAATCACTTATTTGACCTATGAATACCAAAACCTTCCAAAAACACACAGCCATCACATCTATAATCGTTTTCTTTATGATTTAGTATAACTATGCATCGCACATCAACCTTAATCTCATAATGTTGTCTTCAATGGATACGCTATGTAACAGAATTGGGGGCTGCTGAAGAACTTGGAGCTTTAGCTGGAAGAATTGAAGGCCAGCCTCCCACTGTTATATATCTATTCAAGGTTTTAGTGCAATGTGCACTTCTGGGAAGAACAGACTAATTTCTCTCACTAATTTAGTAATTTAATATAACAATATATTGAGATGTAAGAGTAGCCTCTTGGGTAAAAGGCTGAATTGAGAAACCTGAAGTCTTCCTTGTGAAGTTCAAGTCCATTAACTATGTTTAAAGGACCAAAAAGGCCAATTTAACAGAAAAAATAAGAGGAGCTTCTTTTGTGAGAAATAACCTGATATTGCTTTGCTCAGCTGAACTCTTTGGGGGAAAGACTGCAAGTGTGAAAGCAGAAAGAACTGAACTATGAACATTGAAACAATTTGACCCCAGCTTTTCTCTGTTGAATATCTGAATTGCAAGTGATGATAAATAAAGTATAATTCTCTGTGAATCCTCAGGAGGACTGAAGCCTCAGTGTGTCAGCAAAAACCTTGAAAGGTGGCCATGGAAGTAGTG
This sequence comes from Pipistrellus kuhlii, assembly GCF_014108245.1. Taxonomy (NCBI): domain Eukaryota; kingdom Metazoa; phylum Chordata; class Mammalia; order Chiroptera; family Vespertilionidae; genus Pipistrellus; species Pipistrellus kuhlii. The sequence goes on along the minus strand of NW_023425438.1, from coordinate 43,929,032 downwards.
AGGAGGACACCAGAAGTAGTAACCAGAGATTTCAAGGGCCATACACTGTAAATAATACAGACTTTATCCAGCCAGTGTGGTTCAGTGGTTGAGTGTTGGCCTATGGACCAGGAGGGTATGGTTTGATACCCAGTCAGGACATATGCCCATGTTGCAGGCTTGATGCCCATGTTGGTAGGACAGCCAGGAGGTGGCCCATCAGTGATTCTCTCTCATCATTGATGATTCTCAATCTCTATTTTCCTTCCTCTCTGAAATCAATAAAAAAATATTTTTAAAAAAGAAGACAGACTTTAAATGATTGGTTCAGAACAGTAAGCAAATTTTAAAAAAATGTAGCCTACCATACTAACGAAAAGCACTAGGGAGGAGGAGGAATCTGAATTCCAGACTTGCCATATTATATTATTTAACACTAAATGCACGGTGCACGAAATTCATGCACAGTGGTAGAGGGGTGCCCCTCAATCTGGCCAGCACCCTCTCTCATATAGGACCCCCTCGGGGAATGTCCAACTGCTGGTTTGTGCCCACACTTTTAACAGATGACAGCTCCGTTGTTGTTTCTTTCTTTTCATGCTTAAACCCATTGAAATTAGTAGGTATTCAAAGTGTGTATATATTTGGGGGGGACACCATGTATATCTCTAGTCAGTAGTGAAAGGAACTAATGGAGGATTTGGAACCCCCAGACAGGAAACCTTGCTCTCTTCCTGCATGTCTCCCCATTGCACTTTCCACATTCATAGGCAGCAGGAGAATCAATATTTTCTGTCATTAAATCAGAAAAGCACATCCTGTCACCCGCTGCCTGTCAGGAGTGTGCCAGGCCCCAAGCGAGCTAGGCTCAGTCAAGGCAGCCTTCCCTCATGGATATCAACACCCAAAGTGCACATTTCTCATTGGAATTGCTCTAACTATCCCACCATTTCACTGAGAGGACGGAACTTCTCGCCTCCGCTGGGTTCCCAATCTTGAACACTGACCGAATGTATCTCAGCAAGGGCTGCCTGTGCCCACCAGGTGTGTCTGTCCTCACCTGCTCCCACCTCAGCACCTGCATTAGCTCCACAGAGATGATCTCTTTGCTGCACTGGCCTCCGCAGGAACAGGGCATCATCACTCCACCCTCTCACTGTCATCTCATAGGCACCCACCCTCAGCACCCAGAACACCCAGACACTCTCCAAAGGACATGAGTGTGCCAAAGGGGGTGTGCGCAAGTCCTGTGGGGTATGTAGCCCTGCTGGGGTTGATAGAAGTGCAGCAGAGGGGTGGTGGCAGGGGGAGGGGAGAATTTGTGCATGCCATGGTCCAGGACTGCTGCAGATGTGCATTGGTGACAGCACACTGGGGGATGTTCATATGCCAGGGGGGACAGGAGAGAATGCACACACCAGAGGCCTGCGGCTGCGCAGATCCACAAACCGTCCTTGGCAGGGTCAGGAGGATGTCAGTCTGGCCCACCATGGTGGCTGTCCCTGCAATCGCGCACCTCTGGGCCAGGAGGTAAGACATGCGCAGCCACTCCTCCGCACTGATGGACTGTAGGCGCTACTTCAGCTCAGCCTGCAGGCTTCACTTGATGTGCTCACAGCTGCTAAGGCTGCCATGTGGGGAGTACAGGCCGGCCTCCACGGCCCACCTCCCCCACCCAGAGGCTCTGGCATAAGAAAAATTTGATCTGGCATAAGAAAAATTCAGAAAAATTAAAGAAGGGTCAGTTGAAAGGATTCAGTTTGAGGATTAGGAAACAAAATGGTTGAGGAGAAAATGGCAGAGATTCAGGAACTTTTATGACACCATTAAATATACCAACATACAGATAATGGGAAACCCCAGGGAAAGGATAGACACAAAGTATCAAAAAGAACATTGAAGAAATACTGGCTAAAAGCTTCCCTAATGTGATGAAAAATATTGGCCTATACATCCATAAGTCAATGATTTATTAGTGGAATAAACTCAAAATGATCAATAGAATCAAATGGTTAAAAGATAAAATCTTGAAAGAAGCAAGAGAATAAAAATATTTGTAATAAACAAAAAATGAGAGAACTTGTTCCTCAGAAACAAGTTATACAAGATATACACAAGAGAGAACTTTACCTGAAATCAAATGACACTAGGGAGTAACTTGAATTGACGTAAAAAAATAAAGACTGCCAGCAAAGCTAACAGCCTATGTACATATACAAGGCAGAATAAATTTACTTTTTGGCTCATATTTTTTTAATTTTTTTTTATTAAACAGCCATCTGAATAGTGCAATAAAACTAACACTAAGTTGTTGGGCATACAATGTAGAAAGATAAAACATAAAAATAACAGCAGAAAGGAGGGCAGAGGTAAAGGAGCTATAGATAAGAATTTTTTTAAAAAAATATATTTTATTGATTTTACACAGAGAGGAATTGAGAGGGACAGAGAGCCAGAAACGTCGATGAGAGAGAAACACCGACCAGCTGCCTCCTGCACACCCCCCACCGGGGATGTGCCCGCAACCAAGGCACATGCCCTCGACCGGAATCGAACCCGGGACCCCTCAGTCTGCAGGCCGACGCTCCATCGACTGAGCCAAACCGGTCCCGGCTAGATAAGAATTTTTAATGCAATATTGAAAATAGATGGTTATTAATCTGGACTAGGTTGTTAAATATTAACATATTAATAATACTATTTAGAACAATCATTAATAAAATAATATACAGAACAATCATTAAGAAAATGAGAAATTAACAATATATAGAAATTAAGTACCATTCTTCTAAGTAATCTATATGTCAAAAACAAATTCATGAGGAAAATTTAAAAATAATTTGTTTAAAAAGTCAAATGAAAACTCAATATATGAAAATGTGTAGAATGCAACTTAAGTGATTCTTAGAAAAAAGTGTATACCCAAAATATTTAGAAAAAAATAAAAGTCTAAAATCAATTATCTAAAAATTTAACTTAATCTAGAAAAAGAATAATACATTCAATTCAAAGGAGAGAAAAGGGAAATATTAAAAGATTAAAAATAGAATTCAACTAGGGAACAGGATAACAATGTAGAATATTTATGAAATAAATGGCCAGCTATTGAAAAAGAGTAATAAAATTTTAAAATCTCTAGTAAGTTAATATTAAACACACACAGACACTAAAAGAAAAACATGAATTGTTGATACTGGGACTGAAATAGAAGGTTTTATTACAGTTTTACTCTCACAATTTATTTTTTGTTTTGTTTGTTTGTTTCTTAATCCTTACTCCACGATAGCTTCCCATTGCTTTTTAAAGAGAGTGGAAAGGAGAGGGAGAAGCAGAGAGAAACATCAATGTGAGAGAGACACATTGCTTCCTGCAAACACCCCAACCAGGGCCAGAGAATCTGCAACCAAGGTACATGCCCTTAACTAAAATCAAACCTGGGACCGTTTATGGGTCAACGCCCTATCCAATGAGCAAAACCAGCAACATTTCTTTAATCAAGATTGGTCACAAGTTTTAATCAATGCATAGAGGGGAAAATGAAGAAATGAACATAGTACAAAAAGAATAGAAAGTAAAACCTTTTTAATTGCAAAAATATATAGAAAATTCTAAAAAAAAATTATAACGAAGCTAACAGAATTAATAAGATTTTAGCATACTTGCAAGATTCAAAATTAATATGTAATACGGTTTCTATACACTATCAAATAAATTATAAATTAAAACTTCAAAAAATCCTTTATGTTTGTATAAATGTATAAAATACATAAACAAATTTAAATAAACACAAAAATAAGCTTTGCTCAAAAAAGTTTTAAAAGGCCAATTTATATGTGAAAATGGCAATTCTCCTTGAATTAATGTTCAAACTATGATGTAATATAATACTCCAGCAGCATTTTTTAAAAAAAAAATTGAGGTGAATATTAAATGTATATAAAAAAAATAAATACCTAAATTAGCCACATTGATTTTTTAAAAGAACAAGGTTTGGCTTGTTTCAAAATTTACTGTAAAGCTACAATAAACAAGACACCATGACATTGGCATAAAGATATATTAATGAAATAGAAATATACCCACGCTTGTATGAACAATTTATTTTAACCAAAGTGACAGGGTAACTCAATAGAAAAGAATATATTGTTTTCTACAAATGATGCTGGGAAAAGTGGCTATGTATATTGAGGAGGAAATTAATCTCAAATGACACTTCACGTGATATACAAAAATTAACTTAAAATGAGCCATAGACTTATATATAAGTGCATAACAATATATGTTTTGGGGGAAAATTATGACATTATATTTGACAAAATTCTTTAGAAAGTATGCAAAAAATATGCAAGAAAAATCTTAAATCAGATTTCTTTAAAGTTTTTTGTTTGTTTGTTTTTTTACTTAGAAAGATACTGTTATGAGAATGCAACCTCAAGTCATAGGGGAAAATACTTGTAAAATATATATTAATATTATTCAAAGAATTCATATCCAAAATATATTTTTTAGAAAAAGTTCTCATAGTTATTATAATTATATAAACAATCATTTTAAAATGGGCAAATAATTTGAAAACATATTTACCAAAGAAATATGCCAATCATAAATGCATGCATAAAAAGATTTGTAATCAGATAAATGCTAAAAAAAAAAAAAAAAAAAAAAAAAAAAAAAAAAAAAAAAAAAAAAAAAAAAAAAAAAAAAAAAAAAAAAAAAAAAAAAAAAAGCACAATTCAAGAAAGCAGATCAACTGTTGCTTGGAATCAGAGTGGTAGGGAGAAAATTGACCACAAAGTGTGGAAAGGGATATTTTTTGGGTAATAGAAATACTCTATATCTTGATTATGGTTACCTGATCATTTTTTAAAACTTATCTAACTTTACATTTAAAACGGGTGTTTCATTGTATAGCAATTATTTTTTAAATTAACTTCAAAAATCATACACTAGTAGATGTTTATGTGGCCTTTTTCACTCAGGGCTATTGAGAAATGTCAAGTTAAATCCCTCTCCTTTGTTGGCAATATACCCTTTACTCATGAACAATTGCCCAAGACAGTAATAATTATCTCATTATTCTTAGCATGCCATCTGTACTTGGGAAAGCAATAAACACTACAGTGGCACCACTGCTTAGAGTGGATTAGAATTTGCTGGCCTTTGGGAAGGCTTTAAGGAGTTGTAGGATTAACAACCTCACATCCACACCTCAACCAGAACCCCACAGAACATGGTACTAGTTATCTTCTGTTGGATTTGCTTGCACTTTTCTTGACTGATTGACTGATTTTCACCTCACACATGGAGAATCGCTAACTGGTCATTTCTCTTCTCAATCTACCTTTGCCTGCAGTATATCTATAGCCATAATTTCTAGTCATGGAAACTATTCATTTTGATTTCCAAGTCATTATAAGATTTACCACTTTACTTATGGAAAGAAATAGACTTTAAGGAGGTAGATGTTTGGGTATAGAGCACAATATTAGAGAAGAGACTTTCAGAATTTCAAAGAGAAATGGAGATAATGAAATGGGAAATCTTTTTTGTCTATGTATGAAATCCTAGGAGTGTACATTGAAAAAATTATCTTAAATTCAAATATTTTGTAATTTGGAAATGAACCTATGGCAATTATGCATTACACAGGTGTCAGTTGTTTTAATAGAAGTGAAATCTGTCAAAATCTACATTGACTTGAATACATAGTTCTGTCAAAAATTAAAACCCATTGTAATGAAGGACAAACTTCCAATGTGCTGGTCCAAAATCTTCATGAAGAACATTTACAATTCTTGAATTCTATAGATATTTAAGTTGAAAATTCACAATTATACTGTTACAGTTGGTTGAGTGGTACTCCACACACACAAAAAATGAGCTGGACTAACATCCTATCTAATAAAGAGGGAATATGCTGATTGACCCTCTTGCCATTGCAAAGATGGCAGTGCCTACAGCCAATAAAGAAGGAATATGCTAATTTACTGCTCTGCCCTCAAAGATGGAAGTGCCCACAATCAATAAGGAGGGAATATGCTAATTGACTGTCCCACCCTCAAAGATATTGGCACCCACGCCACAAGATGGCAGCACCCAGTCCCCTTAGCTCCACCAGGGTGGCATGTGCATGTAAAGCCCTGGCCTGCCCTTAGGCAGGCCCAGCTGCTCCGTGCACCTTCCTCTGAAGACCCCAGTCCCCTCAGCCCCCCAGCTGCCCAGGGCTGGCCTGAGGCACAGGCAAGCCTCGGATGGTTGCTGAGGCTTGCGCTGCCAACAGTGGCAGCAGCAGAGGTGTGATGGGGCGTTGCCTTCCCCTGATTGCTGGTTCGCCTCCCAGCCCTGAGGGCTCTTGGACTATGAGAGGGGGCAGACTGGGCTAATGGACCCCCCTCCAGTGCATAAATTTTCATGCACAGGGCCTCTAGTTTCTTTATAATTTCTACTAAAAGGACATGATCATTCTGAAATATAGTGGCAACCATACTTTGGTAAAAACTGCTGTTTGAATTTTAACCTTGCTATCTGACTTCTACCTTCAATTACTTGCTGAGGAGTGGAAAATTACTGACCTTGCCTGGAGGGTAGAAAGTTACTACCCCCTCCCCCTCCTGGACCTGAAGGCCGAATAAACAGTCTGGGTTAGTCAAAGCTACAGAACGAACCAAGAGATTAGGCCATCTGGCCGATGCATGCAACCACGAGGTTAAGCAATATAGAAACTAATCAGCTTCAGCCCCGTGGGCCTCCACCCCCTTGTTTGAAATGTGCATAAAAAGCTGGATTTGTAACTGCTTAAGGCTGTTGTTGCCTGCTCCTTCCTGGCGGCAGCAGCCCAGATTCGAATCTGAAATAAAATTCTTTTGCTTCCTCAAATTGGACCGCTGAGGAGTTTGTTCCGGAATTACTCGAGTTGGGTGGGCGTCCGCGTGCGGGTGGTCTCCACTTCACAACACATACCTTTTTTATTTCATACTTCTTTAATTGCTAAAATATAATAAGCTTTTGTTTTTGTATTACTTTATTTTCAAAACACAAATTTTGGAGCTATATTCAATTTAAGGAATGGGTAAAAAAAATGACAGTTTTTGCTGGGTACAAATATGCATGTCACAAAATATAATTATACAATATAAGTGCTTACATGTAACCAATTGATAAATGAGAGAGCATGGAACATACCTATTGTTTGATTTGGTATAGTTTTACAACATAACAAGACAAAAATACAATGAGAGAAAGCAGAACACATTTGGGGGGAAAACAGCTTTAACAAATGAACACATTGTGAAGAGTCTGTAATAGAAACATGAAAGGGAATTGATAAGTACAGCTGAGAAGCACATACAACATCAGAAACAAACCAAAAAAAGAATCAAATCATGTTTAGTTCTCCAAAAGAGAATAAATACATGATTAAAAACAATATGAAGAAACTTGCAAACCCTAATAAGTTAGCCAAAACTTTTCTCTAAGCTGAAAAATTATTGCAAATAGCTAAGAAATCCTCATGCACTTTTGCTTACTAAAGCATCACAGTTTGAACACAGGATACTTCTTAGACCCTTAAACATTCACAGGTCTCTTTTCAGGATAAATAATGCACAAAGAAGGCTCAGTCTCTCCTTTAAAGAGGGATCAATTACAGTAGAGCCATAGAGTTCCAGTTGCAAACAGAGCTATGAGATTCAGAGATGGCAAGCAAATTCAGGTCATTATGTGAATATCAGGTCAAACACAATAGACCAGAGTTGATGAATGTTGTATTTTTTCATTTCTCCTAAGGATTAAAGCAAACAATTGTCCATATTTATGGGACAGAGACCTCTTTGAGAAAACTGATGGCTAGCAAATTTTATCTTGGGTGCCCATGCATTAATTTTACCTGTGCCCCTAGTTTCCTTCTAGGAATCTTATTTCTAAACTCCAATTTTGTGAGGATTTGCTCCAAGATACCAGTTAACTAATAGGTAAGGTTTTAGCATCAGCAATATACTTACATATTTTAATATACTTATTATTTTTAGAGAAAGCAAAATTCTCAGGCCTTGTGGCCAGAGACCTGGTTCATCGCCAATAGACCAGTTTAGATAATTGATACCAGAGTCAAATTTCAATAGCCGTAGCTATGTATCATGGTGGTAAAAGCATGACTCTATCAAAGAATCTTATTTCCAGATGAGTCCAGCACGCCTCCCTTAGTTCCCAGTCCACATACAGCATCGAGTCCAAGAGCTCTAAAATTATGAATGACTTATTTCTTAGACAAGAACTTATCCATTTGAAAGCTTCTTGAGGGCAAAAAATATTCTTTAACATTATCTACCATAAGCCTGAAATATAATGTGTGGTATGGAGATATATATATATATATAATAAAAAAAAGTGTAATATGCTAATTAGACTGATATCCTTCTGGACGTCCTTCCAGATGAAGCCAGGGCTGCCAGGGAAGCCCGGGTCCTGGGTGCCAGAGGGAAGCCAGTGCCACCAGTCAGGGGAAAGAAGGCCAACTCTTGCACAAATTTTGTGCACCAGACCTCTAGTTTAAAATATAATGCTATTTGCATTAAAATACAGAACCCTGGAGAAACTATGATTTACCTGCTTGGGAAATTATAATCATTATTGCTATTCATCAGATGAGTCAACTAAAGCTCTGAGAAATTACATATCTTGCACAAAATCATTTCTGGGAGGAAGATACATTCGTATGACCTTTTAATTATGTTTTGAAATATGAAATTCTGAACATCTATTATAATTGTTGCCAGATAAATATAGTTTGCAAAATTAAATTTCAGAAATATGAAATAATCTGTTACTATATGTATGTCACAAGCATTGCAGAGACATACACTAAAAATATTTTCTGTTTATCCAAATTTAAAACTTAACTTGGAGTCCTGTCTTTTTATTTACTAAATCTGTCAGTGCTACCAATAAGCCATATATATTATCATACATTATGCCTGCATATCAGTAGATATCATGAAAACTCAGAATAATTTTGACAATATCAGAACATACTAAAAAGCAGTATTTATTTGCGAAGAACTGTGCTGAAATAGGAGATATATAAGGTAAGGTCCTCCATTTCCAAAAAGTTTATAATCTTGTCATTAGACAAAAATAATTCAGAGGAGGTAACAGTGAATAATAAAAGAATAATAAATGAGCTAGAAAGTACTAAATTGTGGGTTAAGAAGGGATGAAAATCAAAACAGTATCAACAAGGCAGAGAAGAGGTAACCAAGGGCATTTAGAGGATGAATAGCCAGAAAGTGATCCTGACTGGGAAGAGGATTATTCTAAATTTCATCTGATTCCTTTGTGTCTGAAGCATTGTAGATTTCAATAAATTTTAATACCTATTGTTCAATGTGTGCAAAGGAAGTCCAGGCAGAGAGAACAATAAAAATGTAGCCATAAAGAAAAGAATAATGAGCCCTTTCTGGTTTGGCTCAGTGGATAGAGTGTTGGCCTCCAGACTGAAAGGTCCCAGGTTCGATTCCAGACAAGGGCACATGCCCAGAGGGACCTACAGGAGGCAGCTGATCAATGATTCTCTCTCATCATTGATGTTTCTATATCTCTTTCCCTCTCCTTTCCTCTCTTAAATCAATAAAAATATATTTAAAAATAAAAAAGTAAAGAATGAATAACTATAAGAAAAGGCAGTGATGTGAAAATAAGAAGACAGTTTCAAAAAAAGTAGAAGAGTTGTTCTTAAAGTGTTCCAAAATAATAGCATCAACATCACTTAGGAATTTATTAGAACTAAGAATTATCCAGCTTCACTTAAAAAAATACTCAACTAAAATAATTCATTATTTTAAAAGTCCTTCAGTGATTATGATGAGTAGTGATATTTAATAACCACTGAAGTAGAGTTTGTAAAGGCATCTTCCTTTTCTAACTAATCAGACCAGCTAGGGTAGAAAATTCTATGAAGGGTGGATTTCCAATATCAACTACAAAGTTTACAGATTCCTATATGATAAAAAGGTAACATGTAAATCGACCATCTCTCCAACACACAAGATGACTGCCCCCATGTGGTCAAAGATGGCTGCCCCTATGTGCACATAAGATGGCTACCACAAGATGGCCTGCAGGGGAGGGCAGTTGGGGGCAATGAGGCAGGCAGGCATTTGAGCAGTTGGGAGCCAGCAGTCCTGCATTGTGAAAGGGATCCCAGATTGGAGAGGGTGCATGCTGGCCTGAGACACACACACCCTGGGCATGAATTTCATGCACCGGGCCTCTAGTATAAAGATAATATCCAGACAATGAATTGCCCAAAACCTCTGATTTCTCCTTGAAACCATTCAAAGTCCCTGCTTAGTAGCAGAACAGCCTTGATTATTAGGGCACCAAAATTCTTGATCAGATTCTAATATTAAAAATTCTGCTCTTAGTCTCATTAACTCCCACTTTTCAGACCAAAATAAATCATTTTATTTTTATAACAGTTACCTACTTGGCTTACTATTATTAAAATAGTATACTATCTTTTTTTTCTCTCTATTAAATCTCAGTTGATTTAACTAAAACAATGCAAAAGGTCTTGAGAAAGTTTCTGATAAATGTTATGATTTTCCAAATAGAACTTAGTAAGCACCTCAGTGAGATATTTAACTGTTAATGCAAAGTTTTAGGTCAGGTAGTGGTGAATAATAATAATAGCTAGTACTTATTGAGTGATGGCTGTAAATCAGATTCTCTTTGGAGTTCCATGTTATTCATAATCTCAGTGAATCTATACAAAATCCTTATAGGACAAATTTATCCCATTTTTATATGAAAAAACTGAGGCATACAGAAATTATATAGTTTGCTTGAATTCATAAAACTACTAGTGGGAGAGGAATGTTTAGAGCTTGGGAAATTTGCCTGCAGAGCCCAAGCTCGTAACCATGACAATGGTCTACTTGCTATATTTGAACAAGAGCTCACCATTAACAATTCTGTGTGGTCACTTGATAAATACTACCTAGGTTATAGAAATAAATTTGCTTCTCAAAGGAGTAACACCATTATGATATAATTAGGCAAAGAACTGTATCAGCTGAAATTTGAGAAAATTTGTAATTATCTATCAACATTAGTATTAAAAGGAGATACATTTTCAATGTAAAAAAATAGTGTAATTTGAAATAGTGTGATTACAATAATAAGTCTTTTAAAAATTTGAAGCACTTTATGCAATTTTCAAAATATCAAAATTTTATAAATTAAAACCTTCTGTAATGAGAATCTTTGTCAATCAGGTTATACAAACACACATACACACACATAAAAATATAGTGTTTTTTTTCTATCCCAGAAGATATTAAATATAAATTAGACTTTTTATTGTTCAGAGTTGACAATATAAATATTTGTTCTTGTTCTATAAGGTGTTACAAATGTTGGCCAATGTGAGGTGTATTTGCCTAGAAATAAACTGTATTTTATTCATAATTCTTCATATACATTAGGCATAAAATTGAAGAAGTGGACAGGGGTCATATCAAAGAGTGCCATTTAAATACTGAACTTTGAATTTTATTTAACACTAGAGGCCTTGTGCATGACAATTCATTCACTGGAGGGGGGAATCCCTCAGCCTGGCCTGACTCCTCTCACAGTTCCGGAGCTCTCAGGGGCAGGAGGTGACCCGGAGATCAGGGGAAGGCAACACTCCCATCACACCTGTGCTGCTGACACTGCCACCAGCGCAAGCCTCAGCTGGCCCTGGTTACCTGAGCCTTGGGCTGGCCCTTTGCAGCAGCCGCCTGCTGGACAGCCACCATCAAGGCTTTCCTGAGCCTTGGGCGGCTCTGGACAGCTGGGCAGCCGTCATTTGAGGCCTGCCTGCACTTCAGGCTGGCCCTAGGTGGCTGGGAAGCCACCACTGGAGGCTTTCCTGCGCCTCAGGCGTTGGCTATGCAGCTGCCTTTCTAAAGCTTGCCTGTGCCTTGGGTGGCTAGGGACAGGTCCAACCACACAGTATACCTGCTGCCCCCCTTAGCTGTGCTGAAAAGATTGTGGGACTCCATGGCAGGAGCAAGGAGCAGCCAGACCCACCTGAGGGCACACCATGCACCTGCCACCACCCTATACCCCTCCCCCCCCCCCCCCCCCCCCCCCCGCCCCGGGGCGGGGATGAAAGGACTGGGGGACTCCAGCTGGGCTGAGGGGACAGGATGCCGCCATCTTGTGGCTATGGGCACCACAATCTTTGCAACAGCGTGATAGTCAATTTGCACATCCACTCTTTATTAGATAGGATGTAGCAACATTAGTTTATATTTTAAGTCATGAGTTGTATAATAAAGGGTGAATTTCAGGAGGTAAAATGTATATGATAGATGGAAAAGGAGAAAACAGGAACAAAAATTTTGAGGTTAGTAAAATTGCCCATGTGAGAAGCCTTGGAGGTTTAAATTAGAGTGTTTCAAAAGGAGTTTGAAGGAGGAGTCAGAAGTAATGGGTATTACAGTTTCAGAATTAAGAGCAGTTGAGAATGAGAGAGAGGGAGAAGCTATGGATGACTGTGAGCCTTTAAGCCTTTAGGTGATACGTGGAAAATGAAACGGTTAATAAGAAACACTGAAATCTTTCTAGCCACCTCCACCATAGCAGTCACTACTATGATAACTGTTTCTACTCCTGGAAATGACAATATGTGATGAGGTTCCTCTGAGGTCCCTTCAAGCTCTAAAATTCCATCATATTATAAAAATAATTTGAAATTAAAAGTATCTGGGACAATTTACCGGAAATATAATGAATATATAGACATAGGCATTGGCTCTCGGTTGAAGAATGTCCCTTTGTCAAGGTTAACATAGTATTTATAAGCATGCACTTACAGAAAATAATTCTAAATATAAGAAAATGAAATCAATTCCTGTTCTTATGTCCCTTTCAGCAATTTGATGACCCCTCACTTGCTGGCAACAAGTGCATCACTTTTATGTTACTCAGCATGAATAACTTTGTAAGATTTATGTTTTATATTTGGGCTATAACCTTGAGAATCCTAGCTGCCCTTCATCCTGAAGAAGTGAAGAAAACACTGAAGCAGCAACCTTTTCCTACTGCATGGCAATAAAAGCTTTTTTGCTAATTTCCTTGAAGAATAACTTAATTGTACTCTTTCCTTTGCACATCTGTTGGGCAATGTAGTCTTTAAAATCAGTGATTCAAATAATGAATATAGTTCAGAGAACAGAATCTGGCTGAAAGTCAAGATGTGGCAAAGAATGGTTCTTTTCTAATAAGTCTATGTCCTGCTGCTTGACTTTCTAAGTTCACTTTAAAATTTACATAATAGAGAAATGAACCCTTGGAGAATACACACTTTTTTTTCTCTCTCACTGAAACAGAATGAAATCCCAGGTATGAGGCCAAGCTTTCCAGTAGGCCACCATTTATCACCTTTGCTCTATAACTGTCATTTTTTCCCTCTTCAAACAACTCTAGAAACTCTTTGCTAGAGCAAGTTTTCTTTTACTACATCAGACAGTTTTTAGAATCCTGTTGGCCGTCAATGACCCTCGGAATCTGATCCTACTTAAATGATGTGTATTTACCTTATTTTGATTTGGGGTACAACTCCTGTTCCATCAACACAGGTCATTCTCTACTGCCTATACATTTCTCTGTGTTCTCCTTTAAGCCTAAAATGGTTTCTCCTCCCTCCTCCTACATAAAATCTACAGGTTTAAGAAGTGCTGCTTGAAATCCCCCTTTTCTAAGATCTCTTCTCTGTTTTACACTGCTATTCATCTTCTCAGGAATTCTACTGAACGTCTGATAAATGTATTTAGGCTTAACTCTTCCATTTGTTTTAACACTTTAGCTCTGTATTTTTAACTATATTGTTTTTCTCTGCAATAGGAAATAGGTCATCTTTTTTATTCAACAATTTCAATCAGTATTTGGCCAAGTGATGGGGACACATTATAATGCATTTATTGCTTTTCTGGAGGTCTTCTGTTTGTTTGTTTGTTTAGTTATAATTAAGTTTGGAGAGTTAAGCCAGGTCTTATTACACAGAACTTTGTATGTCGTATTTAGGGACTAGTATTTTATATGTAGTATATAGTGGTTGGAGTGAGTCCCTAGAAGATGTCTTTTTTATTTTACATTGCATTTTTAGGTATTAAAATGATTTATTTTTTCTATTAGATAATATTATAATAAATATTCTCATAGCTAAATATTTTGTGCACATAACTATTTCTCTAATAAAATTTTCCCCCTTAAGGTCACTGTATTTCAGATTTCTCATCTCTAAATCAAGCTAAAGTTGTTCATAACATATAGAATTGCCATAAAGATAATATGTGTAAAGTATTTAGAACAATGTCTGGCCTGTTGTAGCACTATGAAAATGGAAATTAGTCCAAGACGGTTTGGCTCAGTGGATAGAGTGCTGGACTGCGGACTGAAAGGTCCCGAGTTCGATTCTGGTCAAGGGCATGTATTTTGGTTGCAGGCACATACCCAGTGGGGATGTAGAGGAGGCAACTGATCAATGTTTCTCTCTCATAGATGTTTCTAACTCTCTATCTCTCTCCCTTCCTCTCTGTAAAAAAAAAAAAATCAATAAAATATATTGGGAAAAAATGGAAATTATTTTTTTTTCATCTTTACCCTTACCCTCTTTTCTTTGTTAACCATCAGTTATATATAAGAGTGTTTCTGGTTTTTGTTTTATATTTTTAGATTCCATATATAAGTCAAAAAATATATTTGTCTTTCTCTGTTTTGCTTAGCATAATATCCTCAGGGTCCACTCTTATTGTCACAGGTGGCAAAATTTCATTATTTTTTATTGCTGAGAAATATTTTATAATAATGTTATATATTATGTTTTATATATCATATTATTTCATCTATCGCAATAGGTTGATTTCATATCTTGGCTAGTGTAAGTAATGTTGAAAAAAAAACATAAAAAAAAAATATATTTTTTTAAAATTACTGTTTCTGTTTTCTTTAAATAAATGCCCATAAATGAAATTGCTAAATTATATGGCAGCTCTACTTTTTAATTTTTTGAGGAATCATCATATTGTTTTCTATAGTGACTGCACCAATTTATAATCCTACCAGCATATACTAGAGTTTCTACATCCTAGTCAATATTTGTTTTTTGTTGATTTTTATGACATCTCCTTGTGGTTTGATTTCTATTTCCTGGGTAATTAGTGATGTTTAGCATCATTGTTTGTTTGTTTTTTTGTTTTTGTTTTTTTATGTGTGTGTTAAGCATTTGTATGTCCTCTTTGGAGAAATGCAAGTTTTCTGTCAATTTTTTTTAACTGGATTTTTTGTTTGTTTTTATGTTGTGAGTTCCTTATATGTTTTGGATATTAACCCCTTGTTGAATGTATTGTTTGCAAATATCTTCTCCCATTCAGTAGGTTGTTTATTTTGTTTTTGTTAACAGTTTCCTTTGCTGTACAAAAAATTTCAGTTTGATATAGTCCCATTTGTTTTGTTTAGTTTTCCTTTGTTGCCCTTAGCTGAAGAGATATACCCAAGAAGATAATGCAGAGAACAATGTCAAAGTTTATTCCCTATGTTTTCTTTCAGGAGTTTGTGTTTTTAGGTCTTACATTTATATCTTTAATTCATTTTGAGTTTATTTTTGTATACAATGTAAGAAAGTAATTCAGTTTTTCTAATACCACTTTTTAAAAATTATTCTTTATTGTTGAAAGTATTACATATGTCCCTCTTTTTCCCTCACTGACCTCCTCCAACCACTCCTCCAAGCCCTAGGAAAGACAATAGGGTGCCAACAGCACTTTATTGAAGAAATTGTCTTTATCTTGTATATCTTTGTTGTAGATTAGTTGATTGTGTAAGTATGGATTTTCCCATGGGCTCTATGTGTCTGTTTTGTTTTTTTATGCCAATACAATATTATTTTAATTATTGTAGCTTTGTAGTATAGTTTTAATTTGAGGAGATTAATACTTCTCACTGTTGTTTCTCAAAGTTTCTTTAGATATTTTGGGTCAGTTGCAGTTTTATATTAATTTTAGAATTATCTGTTCTAGTTCAGAGAAAAATGTCATTGGTATTTTAATAGGGATCACATTGAATCTATATATTACTTTAGATAATAAGGGCATTTTAGCAATATAAATCCTTTTATTCTTTGAGCATGGTATATCCTTCAGTTTATTTGTATTTTCTTTAATTTCTTCAGCGTCTTATATGTTTCATTGTACATGTCTTTCACATATTTGCTTAAATTTATTTCTGGTATTTTTTTTATGCAATTGCAAATGGAATTTCTTCTGAACATTCATTACTGATATATAGAAACACAACAGATTTATATATACAACAGATTTTGTATCCTGGAATTTTGCTGGATTAATTCATTGGGGTTCTTAAACACTTTCAGGTTTGGTCATAGTAATTGAGGTCAGTAGCACCCACCTAAAGTAGGTGTCTTTGTTTTTGTTTTTGCTTTTGTCTGTTTGTCTAATGGCTTGATTTATATTAGTCATTGTGTTCATGTTCAAAAGACAATGAAATACCTATTATGTTTTAAACATTGTAATAAATTTATAATCAAATATAATGCTACAACCCTGGCCTGTGTGGCTTAGTTGTTTGGGCATCGTCCTGTGCATTAAGGAGTTTGCAGGTTTGATTCCCTGTCAGGGCACCTTGCACGGGGTTGTGGGCTTGATCTGAGTGAAGGGTGTGCAGGGGGCAGCTGATGGATGTTTCTCTCTGACATCAACGTTTTTTGTATTTTTTTTTTCTCTCTCCCCCCTTCCTCTCTAAAATCAATAAAAACATATTTAAAAAAAGAAAAAAGAAAAAGAAAAGTGGTAATGGAAAAAATAAAATCATTCACTTAGAAAAAAATTTTCAAAAAATCAATAAACATGTCCTCGGGTGAGGATTAAAATAATACATTTAAAAAAAGAGAGAGAAATATAAAGCTACAAAATAAGCCACAAGAAAATCTCAGTGATATACAATAACAAGCATTTACTTCTCTATCACATTTGTCTGCAGATCTCAGGTTCAAATGACTAGGCTAGGCTTAACTAGGTTAGACTCTGAGCTCTGATTCTACTCCAGTGATGCTCCAGTTATCACTAATTACCCTTGGATTAGGAGCAATGCAAGGTGGTTCTCCGATGGCAAAAATAAAACAAGAGAGGGGAAAAAATAGCATAACTGCACAAAGTCAACCATACAAGTACATTTCAAGATTTTTCTGATATCATGACCATTAATTTTATGTTGATATCTATACTACATAAAAAGCCAGCTACTGGGAGGACCAAAGATCATAAGGCCCCTCTCCCAGGCTGGCCCCACTCTCCAGGGAGTGATTAGGGGCGCCGCTAGGCAATGCAACAGGGTACAAGTTTGATGGGGGAAAGTCAAAGAAATAGGGGGTAGGATGGTAGGCTCGGAGTAGGTTTGGAGTGTGCTGGGAAGGAAGAGGAAGATCCCATTGGAAAACAGCTCAGCACAGTACCTTTCTCAACGCCAGCGTGGACTGAATGGGCGATTATTTCATGAGCGCACTTGGGACCCACGTGTTCATGGCAGCAACAGTCCTCCAGCAACTTCACTAATTCCAAATAGCAAACAGCGATCAAGGTCAAAACAGAAAAATCCTCTCCAACTAGAGGCCCCAGACTTTCCAAAGAGGAAACACCATTTGAGGTGGAGATAGAAAAACCGGAAGTAAGCCACCAGAGGATTGTGGGGTTGTGGAGGATGCCTGGGCACCTGTGGCTAAAACTGAGCCTCCTATTGTGCATGCGCATAGTCAGCCCTTTGGTTCTCAGTCTTTCAGTAGTATTTGGAGGTGCCGCCTGGCTCTAGCTGCCCCCACCAGTTCCTGCAGTTCGCACAAGCCCCTCCTGCCTGCACCTGCCATGGGGTGCTCAGCCCCACCCTGGTGCCCTGATTATTATTATTATTATTTTTTTAAACGAACCCGCCCTCTCTGGATAGAGAGCAGGGCTAGTTTTCTTTTCTTTTTCTTTCTTCCTTCCTTCCTTTCTTTCTCTTTCTTTCTTTCTTCTTTCTTTTCTTTCTTTCTTTCTTTCTTTCTTTCTTTCTTTCTTTCTTTCTTTCTTTCTTTCTTTCTTTCTTTCTTTCTTCCTTCCTTCCTTCCTTCCTTCCTTCCTTCCTTCCTTCCTTCCTTCCTTCCTTCTTCTTTTTTAATATATTTTATTGATTTTTTATAGAGAGGAAGAGAGAGGGATAGAGAGTTAGAAACATCGATGAGAGAGAATCATCGAGGGTGAACATGAGTATATCTCCTATAGGGAATTGCTATTTTGAGAACAATATTTTAATATAAAGGAACAGACATACGAAGCTGATTTCTATCATTATTCTGTAGTTTATAGTCCCTTTAGGGAGAATAAGTTAAAAGATGATTCAAACACTGTATAAATGTGAAACATGTAAGATTATTTCCACAGTAATCATCGATCGAGAGAATCATCGATCAGCTGCCTCCTGCACACCCCCCCACCCGGGATGTGCCCGAAACCAAGGTTGCCCTTAACCAGAATCAAACCTGGAACCCTTCAGTTCGTAGGCCGACGCTCTATCCACTGAGCCAAACCGGTCTGGGCACTGAGCCAAACCGGTCTGGGCATGGAACCCTGATTTTTAAGCCACAGACCTGGGGTCAGGGCAAGAAGGAGGCAGGAAGGAACTTCTCTGGGCTACTTCTAAGAACCTCAGCTGTGACATTTGGGGCCAGGCGTCCCCCACAACAGACCCAACTTCCCCTCTAAACCCTGAAGTGAAACCTGCACTGGTTACCCCCACATGGAGCTGCTGCCGAGAATCCCTCCTCCCCCAAAAGCAAAATTATTGAAAATAACCTCAGTAGCTGGACCCTATCTGACCCCAGGCTTCCCAGGAGCCGAGGCTGCTGTAGGTACTGCTCGGCCAGCCGAGATGCACCACTGCCCACAGCACCTCTGCTCCATGCAGTTTCAAAGCTTCTCCTTGATCATGTTGGGTTCTGATTTTGTTTTCTTGACTGTAAATCCATTGTCTCCTCTTTTGGGACAAGAACCCCCATTTTCTATGCTGCCATGGACTCCCCTCCTGCCTGTCCAGCTAGTCTGGCAGGTGGGTTTTGTATGGTACGTTGATATTGATGTGGATATAAAACATTGAACTAAAAAAAAAAAAAAAAAAAAAAAAAAAAGGAAAATGGAATAGTGATGAATAAGAACCCTTAGAGAGAGTGAACAGCAGTTTTTCCAGACTGTTGAGAGTTAAGAATTAGAGAATTAGAATTTAATTGGGATATAAGTCCTGCTAATAGTACCTGATGCCTGAAATCTGAGCACTCCATTTTTAGGGCTTCCAGTTCAAGGTTTTGGAGACTGCCTATTAAAACATTCCTAGTTGGAAAGTGTTTGTATAGAAGCCCATAAGCATTAAGTATTTTCTGTGTTTACCATGCTTAGCTCTCTGTAAGGAATATGGAATAATGTTAAATGACTCCTGTTCTCAAGAAGCTTGCCTTTTAAAATAAAAAATAAAGAAGCAATATAAGTAATAAAAATTAAAAAAAAAGAAGCTTGAGTTTTAGGGGCAAAACCAGGCAGGCAGATGAGCTGTTAGGAGTGATCAGGCAGGCAGGCAGGCAGAGTGGTTGGGAGCCAGTGGTCCTAGATTTCAAGAGCGTGCAGGCCAAGCTGAGGGAGCCCTCTCTCCTGGGCATGAATTTTCTACACTAGGCCCCTAGTAGGTAAACAAGCAACAAGTCATAGGACAGGGGAGATCATGGCAAGGGGGTAAGGGTGAACATGAGTGTATCTCCTCTAGGGAATTGCTATTTTGAGAACAATACTTTATTCTAGTATAAAGGAACCTACATACAAAGCCGATTTCTATCATTATCCTGCAGTTTATAGTTCCTTTAGGGAGAATGATAAGTTAAATTATAGGGGTGTCGAACTCAATCAGAGAAGGGGCCAAAATCTAAAATCCAGCCTAAATCGCGGGCCGAATGGTTTACTGAACAGTCATAAACTGTCATTGTGATGGAAACGCAGTGGAGTGCAGTGATGACAGCGCGGTGCGGGCCACATTGCAAGGCCTGGTGGGACGGATTTGGCCCGCGGGCCTTGTGTTTGACACATGTGAGTTAAAAGATGATTCAAACACAGTAAATATGTGAAACATGTAAGATTCTTTCCATAGTAATCTCAGATGGTATATGAACACTCAGTTTGTCAAGGTGTAGAATAGGTACTAGCTGATATCATGGTAGTTGGACTCAGTCTAGACATTCATGGGAAGTAAGAAGTTTAGAAGTAGCTATCATTAGAAAGTAAAGTATTAAAAGAATAAAAAAAGTATCTTGGGCACTAGTTTTATTTTTACCATTTTTATGTACACTGAACTGAAAAAAATGAGAAAATGCCTGAATTTCATCTGTCCATACAGCAGGAACCTCCAGCAAAATCAACACACTAGGTACTAAGGCAAAGTAAATCCCTTGATGTAAACTACTTGATGTTAGACACTCTTTATATTTTCTCCTCCCAAGGAAAAAATAGCTATGATGACATTAAAGTGCAGCATGATGATCATATAAACACACCCAAAGTTAAGAGATGTTTTGATATGATCAGTGCCAGAATAAATCCTCAGGAATAGAAATTGACAAGTCCATACTTAATAAAACTTTTAGAACTAAAAATGATTTGTAAATAGAAAAATAAGCTTCAATTTCTCCATTTTCCTTTAAACAATTGTCTGTGAATTTTTATTCCTTTGTCCAGCACTCAGTTGTTGGCTCTGAGAGTTCTCTGAGGAGTCATCCAGGACAAAGCTAAGTTCAACTTGGCAGTCTCGGGAGAAGAGGTCTTGTCAATTACTTTGTCATCTTAAAATGGGAATGAGAGAAGATCAAAGGAACAAGATTAAGAGTGAATCTAAGAAAAAAAAATCAATAAAAGGTCACTATCCTCCACTAACTAGTGCTTTAGATTACAAATAATGAATCATCTTGACTCAACTAATTGCCCTCCCTGTCCATAGGAACAGGAACCTGAGTTTAAAATCCCAAACAGTACAAAGACACATACTCTGTGATTAATATAATCACAGGCTTCCATGAAAAGACTCAGAGCCATGTTCTCAGGAAAAAGGACTTCAAATCATGTCCTCTGAAACGTATCATGGTTAAATAGTTCCAAGTATTGAAGTAGGAATGCAGAGATTCTAGTACCTGGAATTAGAAAAGAGTAATTGCGCTTGGATTTCTACAAACCAAGATGCAACATAATGTCCCTTCCTTTAGTATATCACAAATTGAATGCAAGTTTCCCTGTACCATCACTGCTATGTATTCCAAATTTCTATTCAAAATATGTTCAGCATACAATGTAAATGAAGAACATATCTCAGAACATGGCTTTTTAAGTGGAGGCATTGTTAAATGAAAGAGGATGGAGTGAATAGGCAGGAATTGAAAATTGGAATCACAAAAACATCAAGGAGAAACTGGGAGCTAGAGGAGGTTGCAGGTGTCAAATGAATCACAGCACAGTAGGCAAGATAAGAATCAAAACACTTACACTTAGTTAACAGATCTTCTTACAAGAAGATATGAGTAAGTCTAGATATCTAATCAACTAAAGAAATCTGTAACATTCAAGATAGTGGTAAAATAGTTGGCATTGTGGAATTTGTAAGCTAGTCAAAGGGCAGCAGTCATCAGAAACTGGATACTTCAGAGAATTGTGTGTGTTGTGTAGTTTTAAAGTCAGAATCTAAAGCATTAGGGGTTGGGGGAAAAGCACATATAAGAAGTAAAGGCTGGCCCTGCCCAAAGAGTTTGTTGGAGTATCATCTTAATTTGCCATGGTTTTTGGTTCAATCCTCAGTCATACAGGAGTCAACCAGTCAACCAATGAGTGCATGAATAGGTGGAGGAACAAACCTTTTTCTCCTTCCTCCTTTCCTCCCTCCTTTCATCCTACCTTCTCTCCTTTCTTCTACTCTCTCTATAAAATTGATGAAAAAATTAAAAATAAAATCTCTTTCTATAAAAGGCTGTGTCCATCTGACTGGTAGCCATGGCACACACTGCAGATGTTCAATGCAGGAGTTGCCATGACACGCACTGGTCGTTTAAAAATAAACGGGCACCAGGGACCTGGCACCAACAAACCAACACTCAGCTTCCCCCAAGTGGAACACAGGCCCTACCACCACCTTAGAGCGACACCCCACCAAATCATACCCAATGCTGCCAAGACCCCATGGTGCAAAATGTGACCCACAGTCCAGCCCATCCAGCCCAGAAACAGTGGCTGTGGACAATAGGTAATGTGTCACATAGCAACACCTGGCTTCCTCTCCCGAGCAACTAGCCTTGGAGTTTCTTCAGCTCAGGAACTCAACTTGCTTTATAGCCAGGTGCAAACATTTTACAGTTTAACCAAATGCTTGTGATGCATTTTCCCATGTCTCATCTAATTTGATCCTCACAGAAGTCCTGGAATCAGTAGATAGGAGACTTGGTGGGATCCTATTTTCTTTTCATTAGCCAGAAAACAGAAATTTAGAAAGTTTAAAAACATGATCCTATTGAAAAGAAGTCAGAAATGGTGGAAATTTAAAATGATTTCAGGTTTTCTCACTGCATAGAATATAGTCAAACACTGCTACAGTTATTTTACCCTTTGTTCTTCCTACATAATCTACAATAATAATCTCCTTCATGCTGATATTTACTGCTGTGTTGCTGACAATTATCTGAAAGAGAAGGTGGGGTTCTTTGCTGGACTGGAAATAGTTTAGCTTTATCAGAAAGCATATATAAATATATATATAAATATATATATATATATATATATATATATATATATATATATATATTATTTTTGCCCTGGGACACTAGTAATACAATAAAATAAAATAAAAGAACTAGAGCCTGAACTAAACTTCAAATTCCAGGAGCAAAGAAAGGCATGGTATTCACAACTTGGGATTTAACAAGTAGAATTAAATGATGAGTAAAAAGCAGTGTGTTGAATTCCTTAAAATTAGATTCTGAGGGTTTAACTGCCTCAGGACTGACCTTAGAAATTTATGTAGAGGCTAATGTAGAGGCTAATCTTTTAGGTAACTCAAGAAACATTATCTGTGGATAAAGAAAATAAACAAGAAAAAAGTTAGTAAATATTTACTATATTCTAAAACAAAGTGGGTTGATAGCTTCATATTTATTGGTTAGTAAACTGGTCTTAAAGAAAATTTCTCTTATTTTTATTCCCTGTAGCAATTATTAAGTCTATGCTAGGTCAAATGCAGCTTTTTTTTTTTTTTTTTTTTTTTTTTTCAAAGTCTAAAAAAATCTGCCTCTGGTACAAATATTGGCAAAATAAATTAATATAATCTCTATGACTACCATATCATAGTCTACTATTAATAAATGAGGATATACAATAATTTGACTCCACTTTTAAGACAATTCTCTGTATAAAAATAAAAACATCCCTCAAAAAGTGAGACACTGTTTTTTTTTTAATTTAAATAGCTGTTTTCTTTCTTATAAAAGAAAAGGTTTATACCTAGGAAGGTTTAAACCTAGAAATAAAGAGATTTAGCCCTAACCTGTTTGCCTTAATAAATGAGAGTTGGCCTGCAAACTGAAGGGTCCTGGGTTTGATTCTGGACAAGGGTATGTACCTTGGTTGCAGGCTTGATCCCCAGCCCTGACTGGAGGCCATGCAGGCAACCAATTGATGTGTATCTCTCACTGTGTCTCTCCCCCTTCTTTCCACTCTTTCTAAAAATCAATAGAAAAATATTCTTGGGAAAAGATTAACCAAAAAATTAAATAAATAAATAAATTAATTAATAAATTAATTAATTAATTAATTTTTAAAAGTTTTAAAAAAGAAAGAAAGGTTTAAATCTTGAGAGTTAAATCATTTCTCTGAGGTGAAAATGCGTCTTTTAACTTACACACAAATTTGGATATTAAATACCTACCTTGTAATGTTCCACAATGTTTTAGACCTGACCTGTGATTTGTGAGCTTATGAATCCTTCAGAGAGGATAATGATGATGATGTGATGATGATGATGATGATGATGAAGACAGAATATCAATGATTAAATAATAATAATATTAGCTACCATTTATTGGACACATAAATTATACTGTGTAAACTTTATTATAACATTTCATGTATTGACAATCTGTAATTTAGGTATTAGTATGTCAGCTTATGAATCAAGAAAGGAGCTCAAAGAGACTAGGTTATTTCCATAGCAAGTAAGTGGAAGTTGTTTTGCAAACTTAGTCTCAACACTATGATGCTGGGCTTCTATTCTATGGTCAGAGGATTGAAATCCTAAGTCATAAGAAAGAAAGCACCGTCTCTTTCACAAATGATTTGCAGTTCTGTGATGCATGCCTCTTCCCAACTTGTTTCCCACACACCAATATTTGAGGATTTATCTATATATGCCTGCAGCTCCAACAGGGGAAAGCCTAGACATAATCCTAGAGGAAGAGTCTGGCTTGGATACATGTAAAATAACATCCTTGGCAGGAATCAGCTAGGAGGCATGCAACTTGCCATCACTGATGAAATGCCATAAATCTTTTGTGAAGGTCACAAAAACAAGAGCTTCTGGTGTCATTGAAAAAGTAGAAAATCAGCTTGTAGTTCAGCATGGTAATAGATGCTCATAGTCAGATAACAGATGCCACATGTAGTCACATCCAGCTTGCCATTAAATCAACCATTATGACAGAAGAATGAGAGATGCAAACAGCTCTTAGAAAAGCCAATCACAGGTAAGAGTCTGAAAGGAGATTTCTAATCCCTAAGACTTCCAATTCTTATTTAAGAGCCACTTTGATGGTCCCCTGCAGAAAGATTGAGGAAGTCAATGGACTTTGACACTCTGCAGCAAGCAGGCAAGCATGCATTTCCATTGCCATTTCACAGAGCAGCCAACAGGATTTCAGACTGATAGAGTGATTGATCTGATGTCAAATGATTAGTCAGAGGCAGCATCAATAAATGCACATCTTTTATTTAGTTCAGGATTGCTATGCACTGAAATGTATACCATTCCCCCACCCCTACCACCACCATCATCAAACTTTCTTTCTTTTATGTTGAAGAAATAAATAATGGCAGTGAGATGGTATTTAGAGGTGGAGTTTTGAGTAGGTAATTAGGTATACGTGCGGCTCTGAGGGTGTGGCTATTGTGATGGAATTAGTGCCTTTATAAGAGGGGACACCAAAGAACTTGCTCTAACACAGCAAGATGGCCATCTGCAATTCACAAAAAGAGCCCACACCTGTGAGACAGACAGGCCAGTAAGCCAGGGCAAGTGCATAGAGAAACTGAGATAACTAGCTGAACAAACTGGCAGAGTGATTTAAAGAAAGTCATCTCCCTGAGATAGCATGTAGGCCTCAGAAATGCAGCAAAACCAGGTGGGTGACACCAGGACCAGCTGCAACAGATAATGACCCTTGCCCTGGCTCTAACCAGTGAGTGGAGACCACATTCCTAACAAACACACCTGGAAAATGCTGAAACCCTCCCCTGAGACCTCCCCTGAGATTCCTACCTGCAAGAAAGAGATAAAAGCCTCAAGACAAAGTACCCAGCCTGTGCTCTCCCTCTGGGAATCATGCTTACTATCCTCTCTCCTTTCTTCCCACCATAGGCACACATTTCCCACACTATAAGGGACCTCATTAGTCTTGCAACCAGGTAAGCAGGGGGCAGCAGCAGCTGGTCCTGGGCTAACTCCCTGAACTTGTCTCCAGGGCCCCTTTGTCTCTGACTTCCCAGTGAGCTAAAGTAGCCCAGCCTAGGCTTTCCTGTTGCTTCTTCTATGCTAAGCCTTTTGCTGTTTCATTATCCCAAGCTTTAATAAATGTTCCCTCATAGTCACCTGGACTCAAGTTGTGAAATCTTTCCCACACGAAGCCAAGAACCCACACACTACTGGCTGGACCTAGGCAGACCCACTTGGGGCCAAGTTTCCTGTTCAGTAACACCAGAAACCAAATTAGCCTATTTATTTTTGATTTTCCAGCCTTCAGAACCTAAGTTTCTGTTATTTAAGCCACCCACTCTACAGCATTCCCCATCTGCCTAAGACAGGACATCTTCTTCCCCTACTCACTGCCTGGCAGTATGAAAACTGAGGGATTCCAGGCTTGCAAGAAGGGGTTCTGCACACAACATTCCCAAACCCCACCTGCCTTTGCACCCCTTTCCTTACCTTGTTCTCATCTTCTTCCTCTCTCTCTCTCAGTCTCCCTTGAAGACCCTCCTGCTAACAAACTTAACTTTGCACTACAGGTTGGAAGATTCTGAACAGACTCTCCCAAAGACATAAGCAGCTTTGATTGTAAAGCTGTGCATTGAGCTTCTCCAAGGATCCCTCATATTCCTCCTGCAGTATATTTCTCCCGCTTTCTTCTGATAGTTGTCACAGCCAAACGTAGCCACCAAGAAAGCTACTTCAAAAATGTTCAGGGTGATGACTTCCATTCTCAGCTTTACTTTTGCCATAGAACCTAGATGCCAGGGTTGTTTTGAAAGAGCAGGCACATCCAGACTAAAGACCATTTACGTAAAAGTTCATTGTGTTTAATTGATCCTCCTGATGGCTGCCTCTGGCCTCTTCACATTCCTTTTGATCTGCTGGTGGATGCATGAAAAGGCAGAAAGGACTAGAAATATCCATAAAACGTAGGGATAAAGCCAGAGAAAAAGACGAAGGCGGTTAAGAGTTTAAGTACTAACAGTAAGTGTTGCTGATGGAGGAGATGGCAAAAAAAGGAAACCCAAGAACATAAAATTAAAAAGTAAGAATTGGCAAAGCATTGGTTCTGTTGCTAGAGGTCAATGGGTCTGGAAACAGGTTCTTGTGATGCTGTGTGAAAAGCATTTTAGGGACAGTGGCAAAGGAGGATTTGAGCCACACTGGCAAGATTTATTAGAGCGCAAATGTATGGCCAGAGAGAAGAAAGGGCAGGCAGGGCACAGATGTCCTTGAAAATATTGCCACACTTGATGAGGCCCTTTCCCAGAGGGTCTAGTGGCAGCAGCTGGTTGAGATTGTCGGTCTGCCCCCAGGTCCACCACCCCTGATGTCCCATCCACAACCAGATGCTTCAGTTCCATCTCGCTGTGGAGGAAGCCTAGCTTCCAGGCCAGTAGGCTGGCATTTGTGCCCACCAGGCCCAGGAGGGTCAGGGCACAGAGGTGCAGGGCCATCACCCCAGCACAGAGGCTCCAATAATTTACCTCAGTATCTGCTCCTGGCTGGCATCAAAATTCTTCCCTGTGTGACCTTGAGAAAGTCACTTAACTTCTCTGTGCCTCACTTCTTCCATCTGTAAATCGGCTGCCAAGACTAGATGATGCTGGGCTGCATGCTGCCCCTTGGTGATGGCCTTTGCTAAATTTTAATTATATTTTCTTGGGCTTGGAAAGGGGCAGACTTCTTTTCAAATCATCCAGTTTTTTCCCTGGCTTTTCCCAGGTTATGCTAATGCCTCTGCCATTCAATTCCTTTCCTAGATCTTCTGGGATTTGGTACCCTTATCCTATCCATTCTTCTTCCCAGATTTCTCCCGGGTAGTCCCCTCCTCTTTATAGGTGCCCTTTTGTCTCTTACTGTGCAGGCCCCATAGTTTTGCTTTGTCATTTAGCTTCTACTGTGCATGTGCTTAGTGAAAACACTTCCTTCTCCTCCTTTTGGCTCTGCTTGTTGCCTGTAGTGATTGGAAAGCCAGTCCCTCAGATGTTAATGTGTCAAACAGATCTATGAGGGCTAGTCCCTGGAGTGAAACTGCCCCTTCTTAGTTAATCAGGCTGAGTCATATGTCTGTTCCCTTCCTTTGTGTTCATACCTAACCAACTGCCTACCTAACCAGCAGTTCCCTGATTTGGAGAAGCTGTGAGGTACAGAAACCCATGGGTGTGTCAGTAGCTTTTCCCCTGAAAGGGCAGGGCGGGGCGAGGATGAGCTCCCAACTCCGCCCCGTAAGGCGGAGTTATCCCTAGCCCTCAAAACCCCTGCACTGGGAGAAATTCGCTCTCTTGTGCCATGCTGCCGGCATGAGTGGGAGGAGCCCATTGCTAGCATGGTACAGGCTCTTTTGTTTATTGCATTGGACTCGGCTCCCTGGTGGTCCTTGGGGATCACGAAGTCTGGGCATAACACCCCCTCCTTTTTTTTCAACTAAAGACACGACTCTCCAAAGTGCTGTTACGGCTCAGACATCTGCGGGGGCAGAGGCAGTGCCACACAGGCACAGTTTAGATGGCAATTCTAAAGCTCCTGAGCTGTGGATCGAGGCAGGGGTGTTTACATACCACGTTCCTTCATCTTTCCTTCATGGAGGAAAGAGTCCATGTTGTCCCCTTGGTCTGTGATGCCCTCTACGCTTTATCCTAGTAATCCTTTGAGGCATAGTTTGTGTCATCTTTCTAGGCTAACTTGAGCCTCAGTGGTCATCTGTACATTGAACAGCAACAGCACAATGTATATGGAACTGTATATAAAATGTCCTTCCCTAATAACTTTTATAAAGTCTCTTTATTTCATCCAATTCTCACTCTGAAGGATGACTTATTCTCTTCCATGATACCTTATAAAAGGTTGAATGTGTATATCTTGTGGGGGCTAAAAAATATTAATACTTTTCCTCTTAATTTCTAAATTCTCTGGATGGGCTAATAACCAAACTAACAGAAACAGATTAACAAAAGAAAATCAAAGTGTAATACCTGTGCTTTGGGAATTCACATAAAATGATTAATCTGTGAAAATTCCAAAGACAATGAGGCAATCTTGGGTATATAAGACATTTTGGACAAAGGAGAAAGGGGGGTAACTGGGTATTAGAAGTGAGGATGGGCAATTTACAGGAGGCTGAGAAAATCCTTGCTGGTGAGGCAGAAACAATGGGAGACAGGGGTATCTAGCTAACAGGCACCTGCCTTCAGCCCTCTTGTTTACCATACCTCATTTAAATTGGGCTAAGACAACAAAGAAAACTAACTAGCTAGCTAACTAACTTACTAACTAACTAGCTAAATACAGGGCTAAGGCAGCATCCTAAGATCTCCTTCCTGAAGTAGATTCTCTGTCTGAAAAGGGCAGGAAAGGTGGGAGGGTCAATAATTTTCCCCCCTGAGTCTTTTGTTTCTTTATAAGTAGCTTAAAACAAATATCCCAAAAATCATTTAAAAGGTTTGAAGCAGAAAATAAGTGATGATGAGTGTGTTACAATGACTGATGAGTGACAGAAAGTTGACAGAGTATTTTTTTTCATTGTTATTTTTTTCTCTAATTTATCCCCCAAAAAGGCTTCATTTACAATATTACTGACAATATATGCCCACCATTAAAAATAGCTAAGTGTATACTTAGTAGCTCTTGGCACAGAAAAGGGTCATTTAAAAATCAATCTTATTTACTTTCAGTAGAGTCCACCCCCCAAAATGTCAATATATACTGAAATATGACAAAAATCCTAAAGGTTTTTCTTATCCAAAAACTTTGTCAGCCTCAGAAATAGTTCTCAAAATTTATTGTCTCCAAAAATGCACTTAGACCTGGATTTTTGAATCAGACCCACTTTTCTTTTCCAATGTCAACCCCTTTCTTCTAAGCCTTGGAGAGCTAGATTAGGCAATGCATTACCCAAAAGTGTTTGTAGAGAGTTCATCAATCTCAAATGTGATGATTCAGATCCTGAGGATTCTACCTCCCCCTTTTCTCTTTTTACTCAATCTTTTTTGTACCTAGCATTTAAAATATAGTTTATTTTCTGTGAGAAAAACACCAGAAAGAGCCTATATCAATATATCTTCTATACATTAAATAGTGAATTTTAAAAATCAATATATTTCAAACTACATAATCAAATTCTGTGATTTTGTACAAAAATAGTTGTAACATATAATATAAATAAAATTTAAGTTCATTTGTGTTATTGACCAAAGTAAGGCTTTTAAACACAAAAATGCATAAACATGTGTATAGTATAATTCAGTTAAAGGATTTCATTAACAAATTAAAAATTTTTTTAAATAGTATGTAAAATATAATTAATTTTTGCATAACAAATATGGTCTCTGACAATTATCTCATGATTGACTGCAAAATGAAGAAGGCCTAATTTCTTTTTCTGTCACTAACAACTCTCTATTTGTGGAATAGTGAGTTATTATAGCCAGTCTAACCTTGCTCAATTATATTTCTGTCATCTGTAAATAGGAGTAATTTTTATCTATGGTGCAGCAGGTGGCTGGCCTAACTGAAGCTCTACTCATGACCTCTGTGCTGTAATTTACGGTGTCAAGACATAATTAAGATTTTGATCAGCAAGGTGTTCATTATCTCTTTTAGTTCTATCCCATTTTTGTCTTTTCTCCATACTTTGTCATATGATAAATTATTACTATTTTGTATCATTACAAATATAGCCTCCTTTATATTCT
This sequence comes from Pipistrellus kuhlii, assembly GCF_014108245.1. Taxonomy (NCBI): domain Eukaryota; kingdom Metazoa; phylum Chordata; class Mammalia; order Chiroptera; family Vespertilionidae; genus Pipistrellus; species Pipistrellus kuhlii. The sequence goes on along the minus strand of NW_023425438.1, from coordinate 43,898,517 downwards.
TAAAGAAGCTTCACAAAAAAAAAATCCTTTTCATACCAAAAGTAATCACTGATATGCTTTCCAGCTCCAACACTAATAGTCTACATTTTACCACCTTTCTCCTTTTCTGTTGCAGAGATGTTGTCAGATTGAAATAAACATTTATAAAAGGCTTTGATCTTCTGAAAAGAAAAAAGCCTTATAAAAGTTTATTAGATCAAAAGAGCTTTCATGATTGGGTGTATGGACTTTTTCAAATGCCTTAGGCAATATAATAATTTTAGATTATTATAATGATAGGGAATCTGACCCTTTTATTGTGGTGGTGGTAGCGCTCATAGTCCTCAGCACTGGGATTTAATTGAAAGAGGAAGAGATTTTTAAAATGTCCCAATATCCCCAAACAGTCTCTGTTAAGTCTCCATGCTTAAACTCTATATTTTGGTATATATTATATATCAGGTTAGTGACTTTGAGAGATTTTATGAGGATGAATCACTGAAAAGACCTTGGGTCACTCTGCCTTATAGCCATTTAGTTTCTTGTCAGTGTGTTAAATAACTAAATGGAAGCCCTTAAATGGGGCCTATTTTGGTAGAGTGAATAATTACTTAATATCCACAATATAGTGGAACCATTTTGTTGCTAACATTTCTGCATGATTATTCAGGTAGAAAGCAAGTGTCTGAAAGAAGGAGGCTTCTACCTCAACTTGGCCTTCCTCCTGGATTAACTAATTTAATCATTTAATACCAATTTATCAACATAGGAGTTGTCATGTGAAGACGATAAGTCACACATCTAGATAATTTTTCCCCTCAAAATTTATTCACCCTTTTTTTTCACTGTTATTACTTTTATCCTCCTCCTCATAATTATTCTTGCACCTGTCTGACCTTGGCTTTCTTGCCTCTCACCTCTATTTTGCTGCTAGAATGAACAAGTCTATTCTCTGCTAAATACCCTTCACTTACTTCAGTGCCTAGAGCAGTGGTTGCCAAAGTGAATGCATCACCCTTCCTCCCAGAATACACTTAGTAATTTATTAATATGTAGGAATAAAATATTATAATTTTTATGTGTGATTTATTGCATCCTTTTAAAGCATGTTTTGTTTGTGTGAATATTTTGCAGTGTCTTCAGTATATTAGTACAATAATACATGAATATCATTTATAGATAAATGTTTGCATTGCAAATGTATCATTAAAATATACTTAAAAATAAGATATCACTTTATACCTATTAATATAGGTAAAATGACTGACCTTACCAAGTATTGAAAATGAACTTGAGTAACCAATATTTTGCCACCATGAAATGCCTTTTTGGAATAGTGATTTTAAGCAGTTTATGAAGAAACAAAATCCTCAAAAAAAAAAACTTTGACCATCACCCCTTTTCTGCCCAAGAGATTCAGAGAAGCCTGCATAAAGAAGGTTTTAGGATGTTTGTTCCTCTTAGCCTGATTTGCTTTAAGTATGGTAAATAAAAGGACTTGGGGCAATGCCTTAGCTAGATAACCCCTTGTCCCCTTGTTCTTGAGTTGCCTAGCAAAGAGTTTCCTGGAATGTATGTTCGGCTCTTCCTCAATCCCCTATAAACCATTCATTTTCCCTTCTGAATTCTAATACCCTACTCTCCCTTTTCTCCTTTGTCTAAAAATGACTTTTATACCTAACGTTGCCTTGTTAGTGCAGGTAGCTAGATATTCATAAATGAAGGGAGCAAAGGGAATTGGACAGCAATCTTGATAAGCCAGGCAGCTAAATAAGACAATAATCCTACTCTTTTCACTAGAAAGTGAAAGCTTCATGCACACCCCAGGAAACACCGGGTCATTCCCTGCAGATTACTGTCGGGAAGGAAAAATACAGGGGGCTCTTGCAGGTTTGGCTCAGTGGATAGAGGTCAAGGGCACATACCTTGGTATTAGGCTTCTCCCTGGCCCAGGCCCTGGTGAGGGCTTGTGCAGGAGGCAACAAATCAATGTGTTTCTCTCACATTGATAATTCTGTCATTTCCTCTCTCTTCTACTCTCTGTAAAAATCAATGGGAAAATATCCTTGGGTGAGGATTAAGAAAATAAATAAATAAATAAATAAATAAATAAATAGATAGATAAATAGAAAAACACAAGAGAATCTTCTTCTAGGCACAAGCCCATTAGAAGCCAAGATAGCCTAGGGTGGAGATACTTCTATAGGCATGCAGTAGAATCCAAAATATTATAGCAACATCAAGGCTATTTAGCCTTGGGAAAAGAATCTGATTGGATAAGAAACAAGGTACTCTGGAAGATCTAGGAAATAGATTAGAAGTCACTTAAGCATAAGAAATTGATTGGTTAGTTTGAAGAAGCACCTAGTTTTTCCCAAACCCAAGGTAATGAAATCCCAACTGAACAAAGAATCAATCTCTCTCTCTATATCTATCTATCTATCTATCTATCTATCTATCTATCTATTTATCTATCTATCTATCTCTCTGTCTATTTCTCTCTCTCTCTTCTAGTAAACACACTCAGACTCTACTTGCTCCTGCATTTTCTCTCCATTGGCAGCCATGTGGGTGTGGCAGCCACATGGCCATCAGCCCTGCACACTCCAAGTGTGAGCCTGTGCACAGCCAGCTGAAGAGCAGCTAGGAATAGAGACTGAGCTAGCTAGATGGTGACAAAGATGGGACTGGACTGAAACAATGATACAGAACTTTTGGAAATTGGCTTTTGTACCAGGCTTGATGAAGACAGATTAGACTTTTTCTATGGCAGGATCGTTGGAGACGATATACTGAGTTCTCAGGGGCAATCTTTAGATTTTGCTTCTACAATGAATCTTACCATGAATTCACATCCTCCCATACATGGGTCTCCCCGAATGCTTTCCTTGCATCTCCATGAAAGGACCCCATTTCTACTTGTAAATGCCTCATTGTCTTTGGAAATGTCCTGACTATATAAATTCCCCATAAATGTTTATTAAAATTTTGTTTTCTCCTGTTAATCTGTCTCAGTTAATTTGATTATCACCCCAGCCAGAAGAATTTAGAGAGTGGGAGGACAAGAATTAATAATTTTTAGCTCCCACAGTAAGAATGTTGAGGTACTGAATCTCTCATGTTAGTAAGGGGAATTAAAAAAATGGTACAATAAGGTTTGATAACAGAAGGGCAGTTTTCTATAAACAGGTAAACACACAATTCACCACATGATCCAGGCATTCATTCCCTAAGTATCACTCAAGAAAAGAGAACATGTATGTCCATACAAACACCCCTACATGAGTGTTTATAGCAGCTTTAGTTGTAATAACCAGGAACTGAAAACCACTTTAATTTCTATCATCAGGTAAATGGATAAAGAAATCTGGTATATCCATTTAATGAAATACTTTTCAGCAATAAAAAGGAATGCCCTTACCCGGCCGGTGTGGCTCAGTGGTTGAACCTATGTGCTAAGATGTCACCAGTCAGGGCACCTGGCTGTGGGCTGTAAGCCCAGCAGGCGGCGTGCAAAAGGTGGCTGATCCATGTTGATGTTTCCCGCTCATCGATATTTCTCTCTCTCCCTCTCCTTTTCTCTCTCTCTCTAAAAATCAATAAAAACAATAAAAATCAATAAAAATCAATAAAAAATTAAGAAATAAGCTTGATATCCATAACAACAAAGATGAATTTCAATAATGACATTAAATAAAAGTTGCCGGGCAAAGAGTAGTACATGCTGTGTAGTTCCATTTCTATAGAACTCCAGAAAACTGAAATTTAATTAACAGTCAAATAAAACAGATCAGCAATTGCTTGAAGATGGGAGTGGGAGGGACAGGTGGAAAAGAGATTTAACTAAAGAACATAAAGAAATGTGGTAGGTATTATCTATGTTTCTCTGCTTCGTTGTGATTACTATTTAATGAGCATACAATATGTCAGAACTTGTAAAATCAGACAATTTAAATATGTACAGCTTGTTAATTATAACTCTATATAGTTATTAAAATATTTCCTAAAAGTGTGGATTCCATTTGTCTAAGACAATGCCTTGGTATAACTATGAGGCTATGTTGTGACCTTGACCACCTTATTTCCTGTAAGCTACACAATACTCTAGCGACCCTAATAATAAATTATTGCTTCCATGCATTAATCCATGTCTTAAATGTGTACATTTGTTCATCTTCCTTCTGCCAAGAACACACTCCCCTGATTTCTCAGCTGTCTAACGTTTATGTATCTTAAAGCCTCAATTCAATTACCAGCTTCTCTAGGAAGCTTCCTGGGCTAGCTCGGGTCAGGCAGGGTGTTGTTCTGTGCTTCCCTGATTCTAAAGACAGGATCCTCTCTTTGCAGGAATTGTCAGCACATGTGTCTCTTCTCCTTGAGTGCATTTATTTAGCTGGTACTTCTGAGTAGCATTTTAAAGTAATTTTTTTAACACAAATTTGTTGAAATAATGTTTTTTAAAAAAGGAAAAAGAAGAAGTACAGTGGACAATGTTCAGGCTCTCATCCTGAAAATCAAGCTGTGGTTTGTGAGAGGAAGCTGGGTCCCATGTTTTCTGGGGTTTTAGGTTGAAGGCATCATTTAGATATATAAAATATTCATATTGTTATTTTATTGTTCATGCAACCAACACATCCATTTTCATAGTCACTGGGGAAATACTCTGCTTCTCATCGTGGGGGTTGATTTATAGCATTCTGTTCCCTAGTTACGATGGCTAATGCTGGGTATTTCTACCTATTTTACAATAAGAAACCTTATGTAAGTGTGCAGGCATGGGCAGCAGGATCTAGGGTGGATTTGATTTAAACTAAAGCAATTTAAGCCACAGTTTTAAGCTGTTAAGGTAGTTAGTGAGATATTATCAAAAAGGAAGGGAGCTAATGGACCCAGCCTGGTTAACTAGGGGGAAAAAAACCAAAAAACCAGTTTCACAGAATATGCAGGAAAGATGCTTACAGTCACCCACGGAAGCCCACACCACGAAGGGGGTCAGGGAGAAATGGTGCAAGGGGAAGTCCCTTTACTGGGTGCATGCATAGTAGATACCAACATGATGACCATAAAAAAGAAGGAGACAACCTAGAAAATCTGGGGAAAAGATGGATAAGAGAAGGACCCAAACCTGGGAAAAGCCAGGAAAGAGATTGGAGAGTTTGAAAAAAGAAAAAAAGCCTGCTCTCTCTCAAGCCTAAGGAAATGTAGGAAAGCTTAACAAAGGGCCCAGTCTTTTAGCAGACATATGGGCCAGTGCCAATCATGGCCCAGACACCACTGCACCTTGACAGTGGATGTTCTGACAGGAATGAGGCACAGGGACTTTAAGTAACTGGCCCAACGCCAGCCTCAGGTAGTGGGTGATGTAGCACTGGGCCCTGTTGACCCTCCTGGGCCTGGTGAATCCAAGTGTAGGCCTGTTGCCCTGGAAGCTAGACTTCTTCTGCAGCAAGACAGAGCTGAACACCTAGTTGTGGATGAGACATTGGGGGGATGCACCCATGAACATGATCTAGCCGTTGGGTCCTTGAAAAGGGCCTCATTGAGTATGGCAGCTTTTTCAAGGGTGCTTTAATAAATCTTGTCACTATTGCTTAAAATCCTCCTTCTTGTGCCACTGAAATTCCTTTCCTGCAGCCATGGGGGAACCTATTTTCAGACAGGTCTTCCTCTGGTAACAGTTAGATCACTTTTGAAAAAACCTGGGCACAATCATCATTTCTCCTCTATGTGCTCAACTATTTTACAGAACTTTAATGCATGTGCTTCCAGATCCAGACACACGAAGAGTTTTACTTAGAAGACTGTAAGTCTTCCTTTCAGATTTAAAGAAGCAATTAACAGTTTTATTTTAACGTAATTAACAAATCAAATTGTATCTGGTTATTTTGCCTATTGGATCCAGTACTAATGCTGACAGTCCTGTCTCATTTTGAATGCTTGCTATTTAACATGAACAAGTAATTCTGCTCTTTTGTTATCCCCCCTTTTACCTTGCTTCATTGGACTCTCAACCACTGAGTTACATGGGCTGGGGTATTTTATTTTTTAATAAAAATCACATATTTTCTCTCTGTTTTCCTACCTATATGGAAATTAATTTATAATCGTAAGTTCACTTTTGGACACAGAGTTTGAATACAAGTAAACTTAGAAAAATTAACAAGCATTTCTGAAGCTAAGATAATTATAACTATTCTTAGTATTATTACAAATTATTATATTTTGGTATCAGGTTCTCTATCTCCTAATCAGAATTAGATAAAAATTTGGGTCTTGTTTCTATCCATTTCAAGCCTTACTTTTTCCTTTCTTTTTCTAACCTTAAATATATGTGTGTGTGTGTATATATATATATATATATATATATATATTCACAAATAAGTACACATACTTATATGCATGTTATATGTGTGCACATCTGCATGTATATGTGTATATATAAAGTAAATATTTGCATACTTAAACAATTATGTAGTATATTGTTATAAAAATCAATTTCTTATGTTTATTAACTCCATCTGTCTATATATGTTGATACATCTATTTTTATTATTAATTTTAGTTATCCGTATTTATCTCCTAATGTGATAGGTAAAACTGACTGTTCTATTTCTGAATAGCCTCCCCTTCTCCAAATAATTAAATCACCGTTTTATATTTCTGCAATTTGCTAATTTTGTTACCTTATCATTTTATTATTCATTTAGCTCTTGTTTTGTCAAGCCACCAAGCGTGTCTAGGTAACTCAATTTATAAGATGAGCAATCTACCAATTATTTATTTCAATCTGTCTATCACCTCTGAATTCCTTTCATGTGATTTGTATTGCCAAGTTATAGCACTTACAGTTCACTCCATAGTTAACTATATGTTCTGTTTTTTTTAATCTATATTAGTTGATTCTAATAATTGAAAGTCAATCATGTGTTTTAGTAGTGCAGCTAATGATGCATATGACATATATTTAATTCTTATGCCTTGATGGGACAATGTATATTTGTAAAGGTTGTGTTTAGATGCAAGGGAGTAAAAATGAGTTCATTATTCTAACCCTTATTTGTTCACTTGTATATTGTCACAATTGATTGACATCAAGTATTTGCTCATTATTTTAGAAACAATCTATCTCCACGGTGATGTCATTGACTATAAATAATTGACTATTTTTTCTGGAACTTCCTATGTACAGAAGATTAGATTATACAAAGAAAACTCACTTTGGGTGGTTGAGAAAAAATATATGTCATTTATTAACCACTTTGTGTGTAAAAATGCACTAAATGTTTTACACCATTGTCATATTGAATCCTCAGAGTAATTTTGAAGTTGATTTTCTTTGTGTATACATTTTAATCTCAGATTTATGAAAAGGAAACTGAGATTTAGACTGCTTAAATTGGCTATTAGGACTCCCAGATAATATGCAATTGAGCTGGAAATTAAACACAGAACTACCTTGCCTTAGAACCCACTTGGATTAAATAGCATCCCTCTCACCAATTTAAGATCCCTTTCAGTTATTTGCCAAGAACAACACAAGTCTTCTTCTAACATTTTCTTGAATTACTTTCATGCACTCTATTTCAGCCTGGAGAAATCATTTCTGTAATGATTGTTGCTCAGGACCTATTTCTAGTGAGCAATAGATAATTTGTCAGGTCTTTATTCTAGACAAATAAAAATGCTCATTTATTCAAATCCACATGATAATGTTGATTTTTATTTTCTTTATTTTCTTCTTATAAATATCAAAAAGGTATACTTTATTTTCTTCTTATAAATATCAACCATAGTAAGATTTTGACAATAAGGTTAATAACACTCAGTAGACATGATTTCTGAAAGCTTATTGAGCTAAAAATTAGTAACTAGAACATAATTTTCTGAGGCCCATTTTCCTGGTGGGATTAGCCTACCTTTCTACACAGCTAGTGGGAGAAAGAAAATTGGGCAGTGTTGGCTACATAACAAGTGGATTTAAAAAGAAAAGAGAAGAAAATAGGATGGAAAGAGAAATGTAGAATGAATAGGGAGGGTTTTTTTTTTTTTTGTTTGTTTGTTTGTTTTGTGTGTGTGTGTGTGTGTGTGTGTGTGTGTGTGTGTGTGTGATCCAGCCCTTTATTTGAGACATATTTTCAGTGTGGGCTGGATTTTGTGAAGTAATAACGCTGTTACTTAGCCCATGGAGCGTCATCCACTGTAGAACTTTGAAGGTATAAATGCAACTGCGGACAGTGAAGCTCCTGGGAATCTGGCAAAGTGAGCCCAGGAGAAAGCACACTGCAGTGTTTGGGGGAAAGGAATAGATTGTGCAAGCTGCCATTCATGTGAGCAGATTTTTCTGACCACGTTATCTCAGTAATTCTCTGCTCTAACAAACCACAACATTAAGATCTGTACCGTATGGATTTTACTATTGATTACATTTTAATTTAATTTTGTGGTAAAAGTGCCACAAATATATTGCAGATATTTCTAAGGATGATACAAAGGGAGAATTGTGCTATCCAGAAATGAGCCATAAAATTAATTAGCTGGGAACATTCAGGTAACAAAAGCACCGATTTAGGAACTGAATGTGTAAAACATCAACCTGGTGCTTGGTATAGAGTAAGGATACAATACATTTTAATTCTCTTTGACACTAACTTCACTTTAAATTTTACATTTTTATTCCTTAATTATTTTCCTAACTTAGACAATTGAAGGGGTGTGCGGCAGCCTTTTTTCCCTTCAAAAGTTCCTATTACATTATATTATAATGTTACAATTTCCTCAGTTTCTCCCAATGGCTGAACAGAAAGGAATAATTTAGATTAATGACATGATTTCCTTAGCACTAAAATATGATCATTATTAACTGTGGGGCCCTAAGTTAGTAATCATGTCTGTGTCATAGTTTCCTTAGTTCAGGCATATCAGTTCTCTGTTTTGCATTAAAAATTACCTTAAAACTTGTAGGTTTACACCAACACATATTTATTAATTATGTTCCGATAGGTCAGGAATCTGAGCATGGCTTAAACTCGATCTTTAGTTTTATGATTTCTCAAAGGTTGCAATAAATTTTCAACTGGGGCAGAATCTGCTTCCAAATTTATTTACGTAGTTGTTGCAGAATTCAATTCCACCTGGGCTTTTGGTTGAAGTCCTCAGTACATTTCTGAATATTACTTGGAGCCTGACTTCAATTTCTTGCCATTTGAGGCTCTCCCACATAGCAGCTTGCTTCATCAAAGGCAGAAAGAGGAAAAAAAAATCATCAAGCAAGACTAAAGTCACAGCCATAATCTAATTATTGAAGTGATATCTCATAACTTTAGCCATGTGTTTTACTTTGGAAGTCAAGTCAGTAAGTCTAGCACACACTCAAGGAGAGGGTATCATACAAAGGTATAAATACCATAGGGATCATCTTAGAGACTGACTGTTACAATGAATAAAGCACTTACAAGAGTAATATATTCAGTATTTAATATATGTTAGCTATTGTTATCATTGTTTATAATACATAGTGTTTTCTTGTTGAACAAATAAAAAATTCAAATATTTTATTTCATTTGAGCACTTTCAAAAATATTAACTACAGCCCAACTGGTATGGCTCAGTAGTTGAGCACTGATCAATGAACCAGGAGGTCATGATTTGATTCCCATGGTCAGCAAACTGTGACTCGTGAGCCACGTGCAGCTCTTTGGCCCCTTGAGTGTGGCCTGGACCAGTCTATTTTGAAGAAGTGGCATTAGAAGAAGTTTATATTTAAAACATTTGGCTCTCAAAAGAAATTTTAATCGTTGTACTGTTGATATTTGGTTCTGTTGACTAATGAATTTGCCGACCACTGTGATTTTTGGTCGGGACCATGCCCAGGCTGTGGGCTCCATCCACAGTGGGGGTGTGCAGGAGGCAGCCAATCAATGATTCTCTCTCACTATTGATGTTTCTAGCTCTCTCTCCCTCTCCCTTCCTCTATAAAATAAAAATATATATATTGTAAAAAAGAATAACTACATAGAGTAGATAATATCATGCCTATTTTATAAGTGTGAAAAATAGTAATTAATGTAAATTAATGTCATATTTGGATATTAGGTCTGGAGTTTCAAAGAGTAAGTTTCCCAGAAAAAGGGAGAAACAAATGTAAAAAAAAAAAAAAAGTGCTGAATACACATCTTTGGCCCCATCTCATCTGAGGTCAGGCTTAAGAGTGGTACTCAGCACACCTTAATCTATAGCTGTGTAACAAATCATTCTAGAACTGTGATGCAAAATAAGGATACAATTATTTTTCTCCAAGACCTGGGAGTTTACTTAACCAGGTCTACTTTGAATCTCTCAAGCACTGGGACAGTTTGCTGTTACCTGTGAATCTTTTCATGTTCTAGAGCCTGTGCCAGTAGTCTAGCAGCTAGGGCTCAATCACCTGTGTCATATTATCTGTTTCTCTGTTGCTTCACCTTCTAGGCTTTTCCCATAATTTCCTCAATACAGTCAGATTTCTTAAATGGTTGTTGAAGGCTCCAGGTGTGCATATTACAAGATAAATCAGCAGAAGCCACATGGCCTTTTTGAGCACAAACTATGTTCACTGAGATCTATACATTGGAAAAGTCACAAGACATGGGAAGGACAGGGAAGTAGAACAAAGGAGAAGGAAGGTACAATCAACTTCTTCAAGTGAAGATTATCAAATAATGTTAAGTTATGGCTTTGTTGACGTTAAAAATACAACAGCCAGGAGGAGAATCCAAGATGGCGGCATAGGTAACACCTAACTGCAGCCTCACATAACAATGTCAATAAAATACAACTAAAATATAAAATAGACATTACCCAGAACTACAGGAAAGTCAACTGACTGGAAATTCTACAACGAGAAGAAAAGAGAAAACCAGAAGGAAAATCAGAGGAGCTTTAAAAGCCTAAGGTACAGAGACACGCTGCACACGCTGAAAGGATGGAGCAAGAGAGGAGGGGGCGGCTGAGTGCCTGGCTGGTGTTCCCTAGCAGGAAGGAGATAAAAGCTCTGGACTGTGCTGGGCCCCAGTTCCTACTGCACTGAACCCCAGTTCTAGACCAGATCCTAGGGATCCAGGTTTATACAGAGGGAGCCTGGGCTGTAAGGCAGAAACCCAGGGGAGCAGCGAAAGGAAGTCCCGAAGGCTCGCACATTGCATGCAGAGAATGGGTGGTTGACTGTGCCACAAGATTGCCCTGGCGAGAGGGAGACAGGAGCTCCAGACTGCTCTGAACTCCACTTCAACTCCACTGCCAACTGAACTGAACCCCAGTTCCGGGCTCACTGGGGGAGAGCCTAGACTGTTTGGTAGCAGGCGAAACTTGAGGGCACCTTTCTCTCAGAAGTGCTTGCAACGAGTACTGAAGGACCCTGAGGAGCTTCATAGGGCGTGGCTGACAGAAGCCAAGGCTGTAGGCTCCACCCTGAAACTCCGCCCCATTCAAGCTGAACACAGAGACTTTTAAGGCTACCAACTCAGGGAAACTATGAAAATGCTGAGACAAGGAAACAGATCACAAACGAAAGAAATGGAGGACAAAAAGCGACTGAATATAGAGTTCAAAACCACGCTTATAAGGTTTTTCAAGAATTTCCTATAAGGATATGAAAAGCGATCTACAAGAAATAATAAGGGATCAACAAGAAATAAAGAATACATTGTCTGAAATAAAAAATGTTATACAGAGTCCTAAAAACAGAATGGAAGATCGCAAAAATCAAGTCAAAGATTTGGAATATAAAGCGCCAGAAAATACTCCTCCACAGAAGCAAGAAGATAAGAGAATCCAGAAAGTTGAAGATAATGTAAGAAACCTCTGGGACAACTTCAAGTGAACCAACATCAGAATTATGGGGGTTCCAGAAGAAGAGAGAGAGCAAGATACCGAAAACATACTGAAAGAAATAGTGACAGAAAACTTCTCCCATCTGGTGAAAGAATTAGACCTACAAGTCCAGGAAGTGCACAGAATCCCAAACAAAAGGAATCCAAAGAAGACCACACCAAGACACATCATAATTAAAATTCCAATAGCAAAAGACATAGAAAGAATATTAAAAACAGCAAGAGAGAAACAGGTAGTTACCTATAAAGGAGCACCCATACGATTGTCAGCTGATTTCTCAACAGAAACCATGCAGGCCAGACGGGAATGGCAAGAAATATTCAAGGTGATGAATAGGAAGAACCTACAGCCAAAAATACTCTACCCAGCAAAGCTATCACTCAGAATTGAAGGCCAGATAAAGAGCTTCACTAATTAAAAAAAGCTAAAGGATTTCATCACCACCAAACCAGAATTATATGAATTGCTGAAGGGGGTTCTTTTGGAAGAGAAAGAAAATAAAGATAAAAATTATGAACAACAAAAGCATAACTATCAAGTGAATCTAAAAACCAAGGGAATTAAAAAAAACCTGATGAATAATATTAACTATTGAATATAATAGAATCATAGGTATGGAAGGGGAGTGGACTGATGATTCTTAGGGAAAAGAGGAGTTGGGGGTGCAGGAAGAGACTAAACATAAACTGTGCACCTATGGATGAGGATAATGGGGGTGGGGAAAGGGCAGAGGGTGGGGTAGGAACCTGGTGGAGGGGGGGGGGAAATGAGGAACTTTTGTAATAATATGAACAATAAAGGTTTATTAAAATAAATAAATAAATAAAAATAAAAATATAAATATAACAGCCAGTTATGTTACCAGCAAAGTGGTTTTATCCTGGAATAGCAGATATTGAAATTCTGGACAAGCAAAGTTTAGTGATGTGAACTTTTTTAGTTTTTGATTGTCTGGGGAACTCTTATCTCTTCTTCAATTTTGAATGGTAACAATGGTGGATGTAAGTTATTTCCTTTAAATGTATACTGCCACACCCTTATGACCTGCAAAGTTTCTGCTGAGAAATCATCTGGTAACCATATGGGGCTTCTTCTGTATTTGAGTAGTTATTTTTGTTTTTCTGTTTTCAGAAATCTCTCTTTATCTTTAATGCCATTTTAATCATAAAATGTATTGGTGTGGATCTCTTTGAGTTACTCTTAATTGGGATACTCTGTACTTCCTGGAGCTAGATGTTTCATTCCTTTCCTAGGTAAAAAATGAAAATAAAAACATAAAATAAAACAGCCATTATTTCCTCAAATAATTTTTCTGCCTCTTTTTGTCTCGCTTAGCCTTTGGAGACTTCTATAACTTGAATGTTAGTATGCTTGAGGTTGTACAGAGGTCCCTTAAGCTATCCTGGTCTTTGTGAGTGCTTTTTTAATTTTTTTGTTGTTGCCCTGATTGCATGATTTCCAATATTCTGTCTTCCACACTACTAATTTTTTTGTACTATCTAATCTGCTATTGATTTGCTCTAGTGTATTTTTTATTTCAAATATAGTATTCTGTATATCTATTGTTTTATTACTTTCTAAAACTTTGATAAAGTTTTCACTGTGTTCCCCTATTCATCTCTCAAGTTCAGTGATCATCTTTATGATCATTATTTTGAATCTTTTATCAGTCAAATTACTGATATCTATTTCATTAGGGTTTTTCTACCTTCTTTCATTTGGAATATATTTCTTTGGTCTTATTCTGTTTGGCTTTCTATCTCTATTTCTAAGAATTAGATGAAATAGCTGCCTTGCCTGTTCTTACGGTGTATCCTTTGGTAGGAGAAACTGCCTTGTATATCCTTCTGTATATCCTGGGTGTGACAGGTGGCTTTGGTGGATCTGGCACACTCAGCTAGAGCTGAAATGGCCATTATGGCACTAGGGATACTCTGGAAAGCTGGCAGAGCAGAGGTGGGGTGCAGGAAAATTGAAGTGTCACAGTACAGGTGGCTACTGGGGTACCCTGGAGGTCTGGCTGGCCAGATGCTCCCCAAGGTGGTCCAGTTCAAACTGTGGCTGCCTTTCAGGCCAGCCAGCATACTTGGGATGCTCCTGTCCATTCTAACTTAGTGGAGAAAGAATATAAGTAATTTGCTTTCAGCATTTTTTATTCTAGAGAGTTCCCTCAAATTCTGAAGAGATCTTACCAGGCCCCATCTGTTTGACAGGTGTCTTAGGGTAGATATAGATATAGATATAGATATAGATATAGATATAGATATAGATATAGATATGGATATAGATATAGATATAGATATAGATATAGATATAGATATAGATATGGATATGGATATGGATATGGATATAGATATAGATATAGATATAGATATAGATATAGATATAGATATAGATATAGATATATAATGTAGGTGCCCTTTAAACAATATTTTATTGCTTTTTCCCAGAGCAGACAATGCTGTGCACGGGATCTTTAGTGATATCACTCCTAACGGAAGGTGTTCTCATTGGGAGAGGCACCCCATGGTTACCACATATCTATCTCTTCTATACTTCTCTATGCGCTCCCTCTCTTGTTTGTTTCACAGACGCTGTTCAATTATGCCTTACTTGTTCTTCAGGAAGAATCGCTCTCTATGGAGGTGCACATCTGTTGTCCCATGGAACAGGTGAGGTCAGGGTCTTGCTGTGTCACCATCTTGGATCCTTTAATCAGAGAATTTATTTGTATTGAACTTATACAAAAGCATATATTGCTGTTAAAAATAAGAATATTTAATAAGAGTTTCCAAATTCTGGAGGAATCAAGTAGGCAGGAAAATATAAATGATTTATTGATGTTTACAAAGGTATATTTTATAAAATTGCTATAACTCATAGAGGCTTAAGAGATAAAATTTCCTTAAATCTGAAAAATTAAAACATTAGAGAACCAGCATAAGAATTCATAAAAGTTATAATCATCCTCATTAGTTCATTTAGTCTCATGTGATTAATTATTGTTGCTCATTATCTTAGATTAAGAGTTTTAGGAATTAATCAGTTTGCCATTAAAGTTTTAAAAAATTTATCTCATCCAGTGTTATCCTAAATGTATCTGAAACCTGAATTTTTAAAATATTTGTCAGTCTCAGCCAGTGTTGTTCAGTGGATTGAGCATTTAGATAATTATTAATTAATTAAATAAATATTTGTCAGGATCCTTTCCATGAATATCTTAGAAGATATAGCATTTTATAGGAACATTTTTGTAAAGCATCAGAATAAAATAATAACTTTAAAATAATAAATGACAAAAGATTTAAAGTAGCAAAGGTTAAAGATTTGATGAGAGTTCATTATAATGCAATTGACAAGAGAATTGGGTTATTTCTGTGACAGCTAACATTTTAATATAATAGCCAACTAGTAAGTCTTAGTATTACTTATTTTTTATAGTACTCTCTATGTACTTTAATATATAAAATAAACATAATTAGTTTACTATCTCCCTTTTTATAAGAGAGATAAATAGGGGTCTTCAGACAAAATCTCAGTTTTTTCAAGGCCAGAAAAACTTCATTTAGGATTTAAATTTGGAAAAGTTTGTCCAAAATATTTAACGGTTTGGACACTTGACTAAACAGAATCACAGACCATTATAATACAATGCTTTATTATCTACTTAGACAAAGTGACAAAAGAGATTCAAATATAGAAGGTTACATAGCTGCAAGAAAACTTAGTTCACACTTTTAACATTGGGAAGAGTCAGCATAAAATACCTAATAAAGAGAAAACACAAAATCTTTGTTTTTTACGCAGATTATATTAAAGTAGGGGGGGCGGGCAGAAAACATTTATTCTTTTTACAAAGAAAAAGAAGAAATTCTAATTTTGTATCACTGAACTTTTAATATTAAAATTCATTTTAAGTAAATTTATTTTAGTGAGATTAACCATATATTAAAATTCCTTCTCAAAGATTCTTTTTTATCTTAAACCTTTTGAAACTTACTATCATTATTCAGCCTTGTCCTATCCTTTTTTCTTTTTATTCTGTCTATTATTTTATTTTAGGACAAAATAATTCTATTTTTCTTCAACAACAATAACAACAAAAATGTATCTCCATCCCTCCTATTATCTTTTTACCAAAAATATATAGTCTACTTTTCATATGCAATGATTTTTATTATTGTATTATTATTATTATCATCATTTTAATAGTAGTAGTTTTGTTAAAAAAAACCTTTTTTCAGATAATTTTAACTTTATTAGTTCAAATATTATTTTTTAAATCTTAAAACTTGCAAAGAATATGAAGAAAACAAGGCAGTTGCTAAAGAATGATTACATATTTACTCTTAAAGGATAATATAATTGCCTGTGCATTACATTAAATGAACATAAATGCCTTCTACATAATATAATTAAAATAAATCATAAGCTTTTTGGAAATTATAATATGATATTCACTCATGTCTACAGGTGTGCCCTGATATTGCTTTGCTAGATTGAGAATGATAAAAGAGACTGGTATATGGAGCAATGACTATACTGATGCAGAGCTATAAGTATTTGGGAAGTCACCACCAGACTTTCCAACCTTATAAGTAATTATAAAAATGGGTGAAATTCTTTTAAACAATGATTGCTATCTTGCTTCAATCTGAAAAGATGAAGCAAGAGAATATTAGTCTTGTTTAGTCTGGCTTTGAAGAGTTGTCAGTGTGTCAATGTGTATGTATAAGTCAGAAGGATGGTTGTATTTATATTGGCCCTTTCAGTAAGCTGTCTAGACTATCTTGTTGCCCATCATGGTATAAGAGCAGTGGTTTTCAAACATGTCGGATCATTTCAAAGCAAGGAATAGTGTATATTATAGCCCACACATAATTACACATAAAACCATATAAGTAACTGAATAAGAGTTTAATAAGTTGATGTGTACCAGAAGCCAATTCCAGCATGTCATAATTGCAAGAGTTTCATTGAAAGGTTGATGGAACTTGGAAACTAAACAAGGGCTGAGTATCATAGGTTATTGCCTGATGGAATGGCTAAAGGCATTTCCCCAAATCTGAAAAAATGCATTAGATTGTTTGCTGCCAGACAACTCAGGGCATCTTAATCTACATGTTATTGCCTCCTACTAACCAAACACCTGAACAGCCACAAGCAATTCCTAAATCTGACAATGCTTCTGTACAAAACCCTTATTCTTTGAAATGCATATCTCCACCTTGCCTTAGGACAATTTGTGTTAATAAAAAGCAAGGGGTCTTGAGACAAGGAGAACTTGGTTTCTTCAGCCAAGCTCCTCCGCTCCCCCAGTATGCCTTTCAAAATTATATTTCGCCTCTGAACTCTTAGTTAAGTTACACATAGCCTTTCTCCAGATTGTTGAATCCTTTTTAATGCTGGAACAAGAACCACAGCAGACATGAACCTTTTCTTAATTTTTAGTCTATGCCATGCATATGTTCTATTTTGCATTTTACAGAATTATTTGTTTTTAATTATAATAAATTTATAATAAACATCTATAAGTTATAGATAAAAGCAAAGGTCTATATTGAAATATGTAGGTACCATGTATATTTTCTATTTAAATAAATGTTAATCATAATTCACCAATACTCGGTGACTGCAATTTGAAAAAACAAGAAGTTACAGCAAATGCTTTTAAAATGGGAGAAAGCTCTCAGGGGTATTCCATTGCTTTTGATCTTTCAAAGTGTTGCCTGCTGCAATGCTTGCATTCTCTCAGCATCAATGCACACAGTTTGTGAAAAGTTAATTTATGCTTATTACTCTAAGTGTCTAAGTGTCTTGACATTTTATCTTTGGTTCATTTTGTATTATCATCTCTTTTTTCAATCTCTTTCACAGTTTGCAAGCTTGGGCTTCCAGTGGAAAATAGGAAGCAGCCATTGTGAACTATCTATCATATATTAACATCCTGCAGTAGATTAGCAAACTTATAAATACTTTCTAAATTTTTAGAAGCATATTCTTCCTTATAATAAATTTTTAAATGTGCCATGTAAAATATTTATTAGTAAACCCAATTATTTTTCTCTTTTTATACAAAATAAAAAGCCAAATGTAGATATTTTTTTTTTTACCACTTAATGTTTTTATCTCATTTGGAAATGACTTAGATATTCAATGAATATCAATTATTTGGTTTAACTCAGTATAAACTTTTTTAAAGCAATTATGCTAGAATTAAACATGAAACATTTAACCATACTTTAAGATATTTTTTCTTATTGACATGTTTCAAAAATTGCCTGCTTTTTATTAAACTAGCTTTTATTAATAAATATTATCTCATCTAAGATTGTGTAAACTCAAAAATTTTTTTATTTTAGCTTGTATATTTCTGAGAGTATACCTTTACTTTTAATATTCTTGAAACCATTTATGTAGAGCTCTTTACAAATTTACTTTGGCAATACCACCTGAAAGTAGAAAAATATCATATACATACATAGGTATATATACAGCTAGATATAGAAATCTTATAGCTTTTATTGAAAAATTTTTAGCTATATCTCAGGTAAAAAAACAAACAAACAACAACAACAAAAAACACGCCTCAAAGGTATTGTTAGATCCACACTGTGCTTCTGGCAGCTAATTCTAGCTTCCAGTTTATTCACTCAGAAGGCCAGTGTTTTGTTTGTCTCCTAAAGATTTATAGTTGTATGCTGTAAGGATCCCTTTAAAGATGTTTTTGAAGTCATTTTTTAAAATCTTTTACACACTAATCAAAGAATGCATTCCATTGACTCTGAAAGAGTTGGATTACTCTCTATTAAGAATGACCATTAAGAGGTGGACTTATCTAAAACAAAATTTCCTCAGAATGACCACTGCAAGTTCAAATTCTCCAAAAGTTTTCGCTGTTTTTGAGAAAGGCCCAAGAGCCCCTGGTCCAAGGACTAGGTGGAAACTATCTTGCACTTGGATTCCTTGAAAAATCCTTGTCCATAAGGGGCCCTGTTTCCCAACAGCAGTTACAAAACACCAGAAATTGTGTTTTCTCCTCTTCTGACAAGATGAGTGACTTAATAGGAAGCTTCCACAAACAAAAGAGTACATATCAGGAAGGGTGGTAGCTTAGTGAAAACACAGAAACAGATTCTGAATAAAGCCAGAGAGCTCAAAACTCAAACAGAATAGAGCTTAGATACAGGAGAGACTTGCCCTCAATCTCCAGGGTCAGAGAGAAAGCAGTGAGTTACCAATTGGCCAGAAGCTCAACTGGCTACGTGGATAAGTGGCACCAGTTTGCTCACTAGCCTCTGAGTTGGAGATCTTTGGATTTCACTTCTGACACTAAATAATGTTGACCTTAAAAGTAAAACAGCCAGTTATTTTACCAGCTAAATGGGTTCATTTGCAAGTAGCAGAGAATTGCAAGTTGAGACAAACAATGTATAGCAAAACTATAGGCAAGTTCACAGAATAAAGATGAGGGGCTTGCTGTTATCAATTTAGGAGGAAATTAGGAGGGTTATTTTAAACAAAAGTTTGTTGGAGCAGAATAAGAGTTCAAGATCATGGTGGCTTTTCATTGGCTACAAGTGGTAGTGTGTCATTACTGGAGCAGGTAAGAATCTTCCTTTATCTTAAAAGCAAGAGATAAACGTCCCATGTGATTAATGTTTTCCCTGTCAAATAATTTTTATTTTTCTTCTTGATGGTAATGTAGGCTGCAATGAATGGTATATGCATGAGAGCCATTCCTCAACAACCCCACCTCCCCCCAACCCCCCATCACCCTGCCATTCAGGGCTTTCAAACTTCATTTTAAATAAGATTTCCTTGTTTTCTTATTTTTAGTTTTAAATGATCACATCATTTCTAGTTAGGTTATTAATAAAAAATAAGAAAATATGCCCAGCTGGTGTGGCTCAGCAGTTGTGAACATTAACTGAGGCCACAATGCTTCTTGAATCTACCCAGGAACCCAGAGGTCACTGGTTTGATTCCCAGTCAGAGCACAGCTCAGGTTGTGAGCTTGATCACCAGTGGGGGCCATTCAGGAGGTAGCCTATCAATGATTCCCTTTCTCATCAATGTTTCTATCTCTATATCTCTCTCCTTTTCTCTCTCTCAAAAACTATATAAAAATGCTAGAGGCCTGATACACAAAATTCATGCAAGGGTAGGCCTTCCTTCTCTTGGCTGCTGGCACCAGCTTCCCTCTGGCACCCAGGAGCCAAACATCACTCCAGCCCCAGCTCTGGCTTAGAAGGATGTCAGGAATAACCTCAGAATGATGTTCATTCTAATTAGCATATTATCCTTTTTTTATTATAAATATTTAAAAAAAAAAAGAAAATGTGAGCAAATCCCACTTTTCTTCCCCACATTCTCTTTTGTATGTATCATCTTGGTTCCTTTTAATATTGCTCTCCTTTGCACTAATTTAGTTGTGCCTTTTAAAAAGTTCTTTCCATCAATTTTCATGAGTTCCTCCAATTGACACCAGCCTCCATTTGTCTAGTTAAAATTTGTTTAATGAAATGCAGAGACTTCAAAGCATGAGAGAACATTAACTGAGGCCACCATAACTCTTGAGACTCCAAGCTTAACTTTTAACATGCTCAGGGTCACATTATCTCATCTGACTCATTCTCATTAGTCCTCCTTATCTCAAATTCCTCACTGAGCTGATGGAAGATCTTAAGCACTCAGCCACTTATGTCTGTAAACAAGGGCTTACACATTCATATTAAGATTTTTAGAGCTAAGAAATGAGGAAAGAACAAAAGGAAAGCTATATATAATTATAAAAAACATTAGAGGCCCTGTGTACAAAATTCATGAATGGGGGAGGGGGGAGTGTCCCTCAGCCTGCACCCTCTCCAATCTGGGACTCCCTCCAGGAATATCAAACTGCTCATTTAGGCCCAATCTTTGTAGGATCAAACCTAAACAGGCAGTTGGACATCCCTCTCACAATCCAGGACTGCTGGTTCCCAACTGCTCACCTGCCTGTCTTCCTGATTGCCCCTAACCACTTCTGCCTGCCAGCCTGATCACCCCCTAATCATTCCCTTGGCAGCCTGATTGATACCTAACTGCTCCCTGCCAGCCTGTTTGCCCCTAACTGCCCTCCCCTGCCAGCATAGTCACCCCTAACTGCCCTCCACTGCAGGCCCAGTAGCCCACAACTGCCCTCCCTTGGAGGCCTGGTCCCTCCCAACTCCCCTTCCCTGCTAGCCATTTCATGTCCACATGGGGACAGTCATCTTACTTATTGGAATTATAGTCAATTTGCATATTACTCTTTTATTAGATAGGATAGAGGCCTGGTGCACAGGTGGGGGCCAGGTGGTTTGCCCTGAAGGATGCTCCGGATCAGGGTGGGGGTTCTCTTGGGGCATGGGTGGCCTGGTCTAGGGGCCTGTGGTGGTTTTCAGGCTGACCACACCTCTTCCCCCCCCCCCCCCCCCCAGTGACTCAAGCAGAGGCCCTGGTATTTGGGATTTATTTATTTTCTATAATTGAAAATTTGTAGCCTTGAGTGGAGGCATGGGCCTGCCAGGGTGTGCAGAAAGCTAGGCTTCCTCCATTTCTGGAAAACTCAAGCCTCCTGCTCACTCTGTGGCTGCAGCCATCTTAGTTGGGTTAATTTGCATAGTTGCTCCTGATACTCACTCTTGGCTGGTGGGCTTGGCTTGTAGGTGAAGCAGAGTGATGGTTAATTTGCATATTACTCTTTTATTAGATAGGGTTATCTTCACTTTGAGTACATTTGACTTCTGTAAATTGCCAGTGAACCTTCATCAAAAGAAATATATATCATTAGGCAATAAATTTTATATTTATTACCAAACCTACTAAAATGGAGTCAGAGAATTTTGAGATATTAAAACTGTTTTGATATTGAACAAAACATGTCTGCCTCAGCACAAGAGAGCAAATCACGGAGGGTGATGAAAATTTAGAAAGCCATGATACTTGATAGCCAAGGAGGGGTCTATTATGCTCACAAATTTCTTCATTGATACCTCAAAACCTGCTCCGATATCCTCTCCTCTCCACCTTAAGTAGAACACTGTTCTCCTATCTTAATTGCACGTTATTTTCAAAGGGAACATCTGAATATGATTAAGTAAATGCCCTTCAGCCAAAGACACCCAGGAATGCACTTATAGTTGAATAACTTGGGTATGCGCATGTTGCAATGGGAAAAAACACATACCCTGGGGCTTTTCACTAAGACAGTATTAGAAAATAATTACTCTAGGATGTGAAGTTGTATTAAATAAGAGGAGAGGTTAAAGAAGAGAGGCTTTGCTCTGACTTGGATGCTGTTATAAAGTATGACTAATTATATGATTGCTTATTATAATAATTCTTATCTAGAAGAAAGAATAGGCTGAGGCTAAAATGTTAATTGGTGAAGAAGTAACAGAAACTCATTAGCCATGAAAGGGGTGTGTTTGTTCATTTTGTGAATTGGACAATGTTCATATTTTGTGTGTTCAGACATGATTACAAAGTAGTCTGATTCGGGGTTTATCCACCATAAGCACAGAAAGCCCTTGTCTAGTGTTAATATTCAGTGAAGTTGTTGATAATCTAAAGGTGAGAGCCTAAACACTGCTGATAATCCCAGGCCCCAGCTCTCAGGAACTGCTTTCTTTCTTTCCACCTTAGAAAAGTTGTTCAATTTCCCCTCATCTATCTTTACCTTTTTTCATGCAAAAGGTGGGGGTGGTATATATGAGTAATGCTTGCTAAATAGGATCAACCACTCACCTCTCTCTCTCTCTCTCTCTCTCTCTCTCTCTCTCTCTCTCTCTATATATATATATATATATATATATATATATATATATATATATATATATATATTTAGCTAGAGCTCAGTAATTTTAGACTCATCCCATCATTTTAAAAACTATGTTTTGATTAATTTTAGAGAGAGAGGTAGGGAGAGGGAGAGAAAGATAGAAGCATCAATGAAAGAGAAACATTGATTGAGTGCATCCTGCATGCCCCCTACTGGGGTTTGAAACCCCCATCTCCCAGCCTATCATTATTATCTTTTTAATTTTCCTCATTCTACATCTCATTTTTCTAGTTTTTATATTTAACAAATTTCCCATTATAGTACTTTTATCCTTTATAATCTAACTTCCTTTTGCTTTTTTCCATATATATATATATATATATATATATATATATATATATATATATATTAATATATATATACATATATATATACATATATATTGAAATAAAACACACAAATAGGCAAGTACACAAAGCACACATTTGAAGGTCAACACCAATGTAAAAACATATTCCCCAATTTAAAATTAAGAAGAGGAAGAGGAAGAAGCAAAGGAAAAGAGAAGGAGAAAAAGAAGGAGCCAAAAAGCAGCCACTGCTGCCACCACAGCATCTCTCGTGTTCCAACTCCACCCAATCATCTTCCTCCTAAGGTAGCCACCATCCACAGTCTTATGGTAATTATTTAGTTGGTATAAATTATTTATTCTTGTAGCTCTATTATGTTTTACTACACTAAATATATTTCTTTGTGTGATTTGAATGTCATAGTTGTTCTAAAAGGAGAAGATTGAGTGTGTAAGTTTCTTTGAGTGTGAATATCAAAGAATAAGCAGGAACAAGTAGAACAATTGAGGAAGCACATTGACAAATGTGATTCAAAAGAGTACCAGCCAAAGATAAGACAACTGGAGTTTACTTGCAGCATCTCTAGCATTTTGCTTGTCCTTCCAAGTTTTAAGTACTTTGAGTCATCTTCTGCTACTTTATCTACTAATTTTATGTGTATACTATAGGAGAAATGTAAATTGATATTTAAATATTTACTCCTCTTATATTCCTGCTAATGGAATTTTAGAAATCAGTTGATAAAGAAAAGTGACATTTAGAACACAGAATGGTTGTCTTGGCAACCCAAATATCACGACTGATTATTTTCTATATTACTTTTGAAGAATGACACTTTCTCTGATTAGTAATGGAAAGAGGCCTGCACTATAAATAAGTAAGCTTGAATTCCAGGCTCAGATCTAACTCTACAATCTTGAGGAAGTCATTTCAATGTGCTTATCCAATCATTTGAATAGAGTCTGCTAAGTACCATGTCAATTTTAGGAGCGAGAGAAGTAGAGATATAAGGCCGTAGCTCTGACTTCAACTACCCAATAAATCTTAAACTATGTCTGGGGACCCATGTATATCTGAGATCTTTCAAAGATTTTGGAGGTCAAGATAATGCATGCAGGGAAACCGATGAATTTCAATGTAACAGAATGAAAATCTCATCAATAGTGTTTCACTTTCTATTTTACAACTACTCTCTAAGAAATTATCCTTTGTTGAGTTTTGATATAGTGGTAAGGAATAATATATACAAGAATATATTCAGAAAGATTGTTAAAATATTCAGTTATAAGTTGAATACAAAGCTGGTTAAAAAATTCAGTTATTCTTATTAAGTCGAATGAGCCAGACACACCTTAATGTGTAAACATGACTTTCTATAATCCCCTATCTTTTGAAATGTGTGATTTCTTCCAGACAATAGAATATGGTGATGGGGATGGGATATCACTCCATAATTATGTTTTGCCATACAGGACTTCATAGTATCAGACTGGAAAGACTCCCTTGCTGGATGTGAAGAAGTAAGCTGCCATATTATAAGCGAACTGCAAGGCAAGAACTGCTATTGAGCTCTAAGAGCTGAGCAGAACCTCTAGCCAACAGCCTACAAGAAAAGAGGAACTTCATCCTACAACTGCAAGAAAATGAATTCTACCTACAACCTAAGTGATCTTCCCTATTTGAGCCTCCCATTGGGAACATACCAAGCAACACCTTGATAGTAGTGCTCTGAGACCCTAAGCAGAGGACCCATTTCAGTGAGGCCTGGACCCTCTACCCACAGCAGCTGTAATATTTTTAAAAAGTGGTGGTTGTTTTCATCCCCTAAATTTGTGGTAATCTCTTATGCTGCATAGAAAACTAATGTAAATAAAAGTGAAATATAAAAATATATTTTACATTAAATATATTTGTAGAAATATAGTTTGCAATATTAACCTGAAATGAGTCTATTATTCTTACTTTTAAATGAGTAAAGTTTTTAAAAATGTTTTGCTTTCTTTTCTAACACAATAAATATCATTAAATATAACAGAAACCAAAGTTCTTTGGGAATCTTAACTAATTGAAGAGTGGTCAGGGGTTCTTAGACCAAAAATGTTGAAACCCTACTCCATCCCAACTTTTTAATTTCCCTCTCCAACATTTTTTCACCTTTCCCACACAAATGCACTCTAACCATAAAGAGGTGTCTCTGTTTTCCTAACATACTGTCTTTAAGCATCAGTGTCTTGGCAGACACTGAATTCATGATCCTTTCCCTTATCTTGCCTACTGAAATTCTGACCATCATTCAATGTCAAATTCACACTTTACCTCCACTCTTTAGTTCAGAAAGCTGGATAACATAATAGCTAAGTGCACAAGGACCTAAAATTTCCACCTTCACCCAACTATAGGGCCTTGCATAAAGTACATAACCTCATGGGATTTCAACTTCATATGTGACAAGGAGGTGTAAATAAATAGGGGCCTATAAAAGTTAATTGACACTGGACACAGTAATTGGACAAAAATAACAAAGTAAACAAATCTATAATAATCATAAGAACTAACTGTTTTTGAGAACTTACTATATGCTAAAAAGAAAGGCTTCTACTTGGTTTGTTTTATTTCATCCTAATGAAAATTCAACTACTATTACATACCCATTTCACAAATGAAGTGTCAGATTTATAGAGTTGAAATACCTGGCCCAGACCTCATTGCTAGTGCTCTATCCTTAGACCCAAGAGCTTAATGATATTGCCCTTTAAGATAATACTTATATAGACTTCTAGCATAGCACTTATTTCACTATATTTTTTTTTACTTTTATCTACTTTGCTTCTCCACTTAAAAAATCGTGAACTACTCAGAGCAGAATATGTCTTCTTTCTTCTTTTAATCAATAGATACACAAAAAGGTGTGTCACATCAATAATCATCAGAGAAATGCAAAGCAAAACCACAATGAGATATTGCCTTACATATGTTGGGATGGCTATTACCAAAGAGACAAGAGATAACAAGTGTTGGTTAGGATGTGGAGAAAACTGAACCCTGGTACACTGTTGGTAGGAATGTTAATTGGTAAAGCCACCATGGAAAACAATATGGAGGTTCCTCAACAATTAACAATTGAACTATCATATGATCCAGCAATTTTACTCTGAGTATATATGCAAATGAACCAAAATCACTGTGAAAAATAAAACATGGCTTTGTTCTCCTGTATTTATATCCCTGTCTGCCCATGTTGCCGAATACAGTGCATACCTTGCTAGGTTGCTCCCTACCCAACATGCACAGGCCAAATCCCCACACAAAACAACTTGAAAAGGTGACAAATAATCTCAGTTTAATCAGGCTCATTTCTTATCTCTTTTTCCTCTTTCCTGTGGTCCCTTGCACTCAAAACTCATACATACTATGACATGTGTCTTCTCTTATTACCAATACTAGAGACCCCATACACAAAATTAGTACAAGGGGTTCACCCCAGCTGCCTCATGACCTTGCAGCCCTACCCACTGGTCATTCTGGAAGGTCATTAGGCCATCCAGTCTAATTAGCCTATTAGCTCTTTATTATATAGGATATGTAAGTAATAAGGTCTTAAGATACCTATCTAGAGAATTTGATTTGGAAAAGGGCCTCAAACAAAATAAGCAAGCAAAAACAAAACAAAACAAAAAAAAAAAACAGCAGTACAACCCATAAGTCTCTATTCAAAGTTGGGCCTGAATAAACTAAGAAACTGGATCAATAAGAAAGTGGCTGTGGATAAGTAGAGTCAGCTAAATATTACTTAACTAAAGCCAAATAAAAGCACATTTGCCTTAGTTTAGAGGAAGACTGTGTTATAGTTGCCCAATATTTCTCTCTGAACATGTTATCCTTGCTCTTTCTTTGCTTCTATTCTCAGAGCTCTGTGGGTAATATATATACCATTACAGATATGGCTATATATCAAATGATATAAATGACAGGTACAATTTATTTGGCCCAATTCTTTCAGAAATGTAAGTGTTTTTGCTAGTTGAAAATAAGAAAAAAGCACTTATTTCAAGCATCCCCTTGGGAACAGTGGGAAAGAAAACCATCATTAGAACACTGTATGGTTTTCATAAATAAACACACTCAGAACTAAATAAATATGTTTGTGTTGAAATTTGTTAAATATTTCATAGTAGTTTAAAATAGGTATCACCATTACCCAGGCAAAGCTTCACCTTAGAGGTGAACGAGAGACAATTAAAACAGTAATTATAGTCTAACTTACAATGAAGGTGATAGGAGACAAAACTTTTAAGATTTATTTCATTTATCTACTGGAGTATCTAAGAGAGGGAGATACATAACTTTTAAGAAACTGTAATCTAAGTATATTGAATATTGTACTTGCAAACTAATGTGTTAATTAGCTATCAGAAAGTATGTGAGGTGGAAAGAAGAGTTATATTTATTGATATTTTGTTTTGTTAGTGATTTTTACCATTTGAAAATGATTGGATAATTATTAAATGATGCCAAGGAAGTATAAAACAAACTATAACAAACAAGCAAACAAACAAACAAAAAACCAACCCCAAAACAAATACTAGTAAGCTAAAATAGACTTTATTATTTTGTGTAATTATTCAACTCCTTGGTCTTTTTCTCTGATCAATTGCCTCTTCTCATGATATAGATGTGCTAACCATCAACTTACAGCCATGATAGGCAGATGGGAAGGCTTATTTTTATGATAAAATGATCTTTGGAGATTAGGAGACTCGAGTTCTAATTCTGACTATAACATCTACTATCTGGATGACCTTGGGCAAGACAAAATCTTCCTTGACAATCAAAATGATATTCTCTCTACAAATGCTCACAGGTTTACAACATTCACAAAGTTATTTTGTCGATCCATATAAGCAATGCACACACATGCAAATGCCTAAAATACGGCATTACCCAAATCACACCCAGTGGCCTAAAAAAATCTTTGTATACATAATGAGTTGTTTCTCCCAGATGTTGTTCAAATACTGAGATTTTTGTGATATATGAAAACGAGGACTCTACTTCAAAATATATTTCCTTAGAGATTCACATTTGTTTTTACAAGAATGTTCTATATCTACTAAAACTTGACAAACACTTTTGTTCACATCTTTATATATTATTTTTAATGTATCCAACATGAATTTATTGTATAGAAGGCTGTATGATTGAGGATTTGTTGGATACACAGAGAAATAAAAGATATGAAACTGCCCTCCAATTGGCATCAATCTAGTGATATGGTAAAAGGGACATAAATGAAATGCAAAAGGAGCACTGAGGGAAGGAAAAAGGAAGGAAAATAAGGTAGGAAAGGAATTCATTTGAACCCTACTGTCATGCCAATAGATCTCCCACATCATGGTGCAAATGAACTAGGAGTTTTGAGTAACCAGGGATCCTTTTTTCTCTTTGAAATAAAATCACTTACTTATATTTTATGAAAAGAAGTCCTAGAAGGTAGGTAATAATCCACTTATAAAGTTGTATCATCTCCTGATGACACTCCATGCTGAGCACTTAGTCACTTATTGATATAAAATGGCTATCTTCCTAAACCAGAGGACACACTTTTATCTTCCTCTGCTGTCCCCTGGAAGAAAGCACTAATACTTCTGGCTGGTAAAGAGGGATTGATAGTTATCTTTTCTATGAAGTAGTCAGTTAGCTTAATTTGTTCCTCTTGGTTTTCTTGCTGTTGGGCTCTGGATTTCAAGAAAAGATAGCTCTGGTGACCTCCGGTAGACTTGTGTGGTCCAGGACCAGGTCTGATGAA
The DNA here is from genome assembly GCF_014108245.1 of Pipistrellus kuhlii. Lineage (NCBI taxonomy): Eukaryota > Metazoa > Chordata > Mammalia > Chiroptera > Vespertilionidae > Pipistrellus > Pipistrellus kuhlii. Next base: position 43,869,713 of record NW_023425438.1, on the reverse strand, counting down.
TAATATATGCTCATAGTATCTATTATTAATTCTTACTATCAGCAGTAAACAATAAGAGCCAGGCCACAGCTCTCCTGCCTAGTCTCTGGAGGCGGGGAACACATTCCACAGGGTATTTTTAGATCATCATCTGCTTGTTTATAGGTATTTTTGAGAGGCTGTGATGGGGCATCTCATCACAAAATGTCTTTGCATTGGGCCCTAATTAAAGTCCAGTGTGCTATTCATTCCCCACCAAACAGAGCTCGTAAAGATCCATTGTGGTGCAGCTTGCTAGACAATGTTCAGAGAATTATGATATAAAGTAACAAAGTATGGAGATCAAAGCACAAAAACATCTCACTGCCCTCCAATCCCACTCTTCAATTAACAGTGTCCTGGCCTGTCATATCTCCACAATCGCTTCAGAGGGAATAACACTTACACCAAGGTCTAGGGTTCCCTTTTAAATAAGAGGTGGGTACAAGTGACTTGCAAAAAAGAGGGGGAATAAAACTCTGCAATCTTGTTCAATTTTCTCTCTCCATAGTTAATGGGGCCTGGCATTTCTGAGGATGACATTTAATATTTGAAAGGGCATAATTTCTTTCAGTGCACAGAGGAGTTTCTGTTATGTTTCTGGCAGCTACAGAAAAATTCCTATCTCTGCATGAGATGTGCACTGAAAGCTCTATGTGAGATGGATGTTTATTAGCATCTATACCCTCTGCATTATATCTCCACTGGATCTACATAAATCCTCTATTTGGTACTTCCTGTATAGGTCTACAATCACTCATATTAATAAGAAAAGATAACCCAAACCAAAAACACTAGAGCTGAAAGTTGCTAGAGAAAAGTTGAGTTGGATGCTTTTCGGACTGTGCTCTCATGAGACCCTGGATTCTGGAAGGCACCTCAGGGGCACAGGGAGCTGAGTGACGAAAGGCTGTGGGCTGCTTACTTTGCACAGGTAGAGAAGCTCTTTTTTGAAATGTTTTAGACATGGAAACTTCTAGTAAAATTTTGTTAAAAATAAGATTGCATTTATTTAAAACAAATAACAACAACAAATAAATAAACACTGCTGAGTTCTAACGATTTATCTCACAAGTGGGGAACTTTATATGAAAGAGCAGACAGAGACTAAGATGGCACAATGAAGCCTCTGAACTACTAGTGTTGATCCAGACTCAGAGAAACAGCGCGCGGGGTGTGTGTGTGGGGGGGGGGGGGGGGGGTGGTCAACAAACCCACGGATCCCATGCTGGCCACCCAGTAGGGCACTTCTGTTGGAAAACTTGCCCAAAGTGAAGGAAGAGTGCACTCATTTCAACAGTTACTTTGCTGCAAGTTCTTGCAGCACAGAATTGAATTTGATTTTCACATAATGCAAAGATAACCTTTCAGTCTTCATGTGATTAATGGCCAAGAAGAAAGAGAAGATCTTCAAATGTGTAATTGCTCTGGCAAATACCTTTTTTCCCCTTAAACTTTAGAAGAATTTTTAATACTTAATTTATTGGGAGGACTTCATGCAGTTATAGGAAGAACTCATTCTTTAAAAACATGGCTTTCCATCTTTCCTTTTCAATTTTAAGCTGGTTTAGATCAGAGAGTTCTATTGTTCCCTTCTTATAACTTTCATAATATGTATTTCAGTCTATTTCATGCTTATATATGTGCATATATAAATGTATACACACACACATATATATATGTGTGTGTGTGTGTACACAGATAATATAAACACACATGATATGTACTAAAATGTAAACCACTAGATAAATAAATCTACTTCTTGATTTTTCACTTCTGAAGAAATTTGTCAGCCACAATTCTTTATAAACATCCAGAATTATGTACAGATGAATGATATAATTGTGAAGCATTAATTCTCTTCTGCCTAATTGAATTAACCCTTTAGAATATGTCTGTGAAAAGGCACAAGACGCTCTTTTTGAAAATTGTAGAGAAGTCACAGGTCTGCATTTTGCTCTCCAAGAACTTGTGATCTATAGGAAATTGTTGACAAATGGTAAATAGTTGGTAGTTTCCCAAACTTTGCTGCTCACTGGAACCTCTTGGGAATTTTTAGAAAATACTGAGGCCCAGTAATCATCCCCAGTAGTATGTAACTGTATGCCTTGCAGCTTAAGTACTGCTGGTTCTGCAAACATTGTTGAACAGCAACATCTCCTGAAACCCAAAGTTCACACTCCATGCTGCCTATGTCATGAGGATGGGAGATAGCTCTCAGTACTTTGTATAAATCCTCAGGTCATACCAATGTTCTGTAAAGTTTAAGAATCACTTTTTGAAGCCCAGAGCCTCATGCTCAGAGGTTCTTATGTCTCTGTTCTAAAGATGAACATGGGTGTTGATGAATTTTCCAAGTTTCCCGTGCAATACTAATGGATATCTAAGTCAGAAACAACTGAGAGAAGTTTTTCATAAATGGCTGCTTTTGGAATCACCCACACATAGAAAGAAATACAGCCAAGTTTGAGAACTATTGATATAGAGGTTCTGTTTCTCAAAGTACAGCTCATGAGCTACTAACCTGGTTATCCCTATTAAAGATTCAGATTATAGAGTCCTTTTGTATACTTACTAAACCAGACTTCAGCGGCTGGGCACAGAAATCTTCATTTTCACAAGTTCCTAATAAAGTTTGGAATAGTGGTTCTGGACCCAGGGATGGTTTTCCCCGCAATGGTGTGCTCCAAGAATTTTTAAAACATGCAATACCTGACTATTTAGTCAAGGGCACTGACCTCTTTTCCTTCAGATTGTCAAATAAAAGAAATTACAACAGACAACATAACATTAGCCATCCTGAGTGAATGAATCAAAATTATACCAGTTTTCTTTTGTTAGATCAGCAGAGCAAATATTTTTTGGTGTGCCATGGAATTTTAGTAATTAGTTTATGTGTACCATGAGATGAAAAGGCTTTAAAATTGCTGCCCTAAAGAGCCATTATCAATGTCTGGAATCATTTTGAGCTGTCACATCTGGGACAGGTGTTACTGGTATCTGGTGAGTAGAGTTTAGGATATCCCTAAACCTCCTAGCATACCAGTGTGAAGACAGCCCCTTATAATAATTATTAAGTCCAACATGTCCATAGTGTGAGGTCAGAAAATATTGTTTTAGAGCAGTGGTTCTGAAAACTTAGTCAAAATATTTCTGGATTGTTTATTAAAACACAGATTATTGGCCCCATGCTCCCACCAGAGATTGTTGATTTAGAAAGTCCAGAATCGGAGCAAATCTGCATTTCTAACAAATGTTGGTGATCTTGATATTGCTTGCTGGTCTAGGGGCTCTATTTTGAGAATCATTGATCTAGAGGTTGTCTCATTTTTCACCTAATGCCTCTGATTCTACTTTACTAAAAATAAGGTTCATCACGAGATGAAAATTTTAATATAGCATGGAATACTTGTGAGAACTTGCAAACACACAAGACCAGTATATCTTCAAACCTATAAAATTTGGCATTTCAGGATCTGAGTATTTATCTATCTTTATTGAAAGTATCCATATAAAACTGTAAGGTTATATATTTTTATTTAAAATATCTCACTCACCCAAGTATAACATTGATTTGGTCTGTAGGTGATTCTTGGTATGTCTGTGGTAAGGAAATCTTTAATGATATAACCATCACACCTCAAATATCTGTGATACATTTAGGGTTGAATTACTAACCAAGTTGAATACCATTTTTACAAACAAATTCTGTTTATAAAGTAAATACTTCCTAACAATGCACTTAACTGATAGAACAGAGGTTATTTCAGACCACCTCCGAGCTACTTCTCACTGATTTTTTAAAGACTATTCCTTCCCCTGATAATTGTAATCAACAGCACCAGGCACATAAAAATAAATGTTAACAACATCTCTGAACAGAGATTTAAAGTGTTTTCATCCAACCCTCAGTTGCTGCTCTCTCCATTAGAGTCATCAATAATAAGAGAGACAAAAATTATAAATCTGTAACTAAGCAACAAGGACGAAGCTAATGAGCATTAGGCCAGAGATGGTAGTTTTTATAAATAATATTCAAGTAGAACCTTAGCTGAATATATTTCTCTGGTTTATTGCTGTTTTGACACAAATGAAACCAAGATATATTCTCTATATTTTGTTTGCTTTTTCCTTTTTCCTCTAGTTTATGTCCTGTGTTATTTGTAAGGAGACAGAGTAGATATAAAGGAGTCAATAAATTGAAACAAAGCTATTTTATTGTAAATACTTCTACTTACTTATACTGTCTTATTTTAATATGCCTAATCAGCAAGCTTTCTAAAGTGCTCCTTGGGGCCTCTCTCCTGTTTCGTTATACTATCTAAAATTAAAAGGTATGACAGTGAGTCTAGCAGATTAAACACTGAATGAAAATGAATATGTGGACAAAAATCAAACACAGATATGAAGACATAATTGCCTATGTTTTGCTCTCATTATGTACAAAGAGAACAATGTCCCAAAAAACATGTTTAGAAAAATGTACAATTTTACTTTAGTTATAGATATGGCTCTTCTTTTCTCATTTAGCTTTTTGCATGATTGCTTTTCACCAAGCACTTGGACTGCCAGAATATAATCTATGGTGTTTTCTAAGGTTGTCTGGTCCAATGATACAAACATTATTTAATGTCAAACAAAATAAATATAACTAAAAAATATAATTCATGTGACTTCTGTTTTGGAATTACAGATTTAATCAGTTAAACTTACATATTCCTTTTTTTTTTTTTAGATCAGCTATATTTTTCTTTTTTTAAGGTATTTTTATTGATTTCAGAGAGGAAGGGAGAGGGAAAGAGAGGCAGAAACATCAATGATGAGAAAGGGTCATTGAAGGCTGCCTCCTGCACACCTCCTACTGGGGATCGAGCTTGTAACCTGGGCATGTGCCCTGACCAGGAACCAAACCGTGACCTCCTGGCTCATAGGTCAGTGCTCAACCACTGAACCATACAGGCTAGCAGCCTAAGCTATTTTTTTTTTTATGAGATCTATTTATCTCTGGCAAGACAGGAAAGGTCTCTGGAGGCTTAGTTTTCAAGACTAACAGTAGGTCCTCTTGCAGAAATAGTACTAGGAGAACTCCAACGGGGCCTGTGAAAGTGCCCAGTGAATGTCTCTAGAAGAACACAGATTGCTTCAAATAGGAGTGGGAAATTTATTCACCTTCTATCTTGCAAAGAAATAGATTCTTGGTAGACCAAAAAAAGGGGTTTGGGTGCATAAATATGTGGTGTCATTTGTTTTGTCCTAATCTAGGGTGGAGATGCAGCAATATTCTTCAGTAAAGAAGACTGTAAGGAAAATCATGAAATAGGCCCTTTCCCTAAAGAGCACTAAGAGTTTGCAACACGATTAAGGCAGGAACCTATCTCCAGATCAGCACTGGCGGCTACAAGAATGACCATGTTCTCAAGGCAGAAAGATGGTGACTAATTCAAAAACCCAGTTGACTGGAAAGCCCCTCCAAATCCACAAGGTGGGTCACACAACTAAACCATCTGACCTCTGAGTGGAGGTTAGCACCAGGAGATTAAGAGGAAGAGTTTGTGCCAACCCAAGGAAATCTCAGTAAGTAGAGATTTACAGCTGAGTTTTTCTGGTAGGACTTCAAAGCTCAAAATAATTTTCTTTTTCTCCCCTATACACTAGGATTACACCATCCCCACAAAGCCAGTTAGCTGAAGCATTTTGGAAATAATAAGTTGTGCTTTTTTTTTGTAATAAAAAAATACACATCCTGAGATATAGTTTTAGTTATAAAATGAAACAAAAAAAGAACTGGGAAAAGAGGGCAGGAAGGAAAAAAATAAAACAAATGGCATTCACAGTAACATAAGGAACACAGTTGAATATAGAAGACCAATTTTTTTTTTAATTTTTAAAGGCATTCAGTTAGTTGTTTCTGGTTAAAGAAGATTTTACCATGTGAAACAAAAGGCTTCATGGTCTTTTAGAAGGTTAGAAGGTTTCATTACATCAGTCTCATGCCACAGCTTTTGGCAAGAGTTCCCTCAACATTTTATAAATTATTTCAATCACTAATAACGTAGTTATGATGCAGCTTGAGAGAGCAACACTTAAATTTTAGAGCAAAGTGGCAGAACCAATAAGTAGGCCTTAAAGCCATACAGCACATGCTAATTGAGTGGAAGGAAATGTCGATTGGAGTGGAAATGACCAGACTGCCCATTTTCATTCACTCTTCATATGCCATCGCACACACACTTCAGCAAATGTGCAATTCCAGTGATTACAGCCCATGAAGACAGGGATCATCAAAACCAAGCAAAAGGCATAGGACAGATTTGCTAAAACACTCTTCGTCTCCTCTTTTCTGCTTTGTGTAGGAACCTAAAGACCAGAGAGTATGTGCCCGGGCGTTTGGGAGGCTATGGGAGGTGAAGGATTTTTCAAGTACTTGACATCTCCTTCTAGAAGGTATTATTCAAAGACAAGGAACAGCAGGAATAGGAGGCAACATGTAGAGTGGGAGCCACTTTTGTGACCTAATGGTTCAGAGAGCTGTTGGCACAACTGGGAGATGGAAACAGAGTAAAAGTAAAAACAATCTAGCAATATACAATAAATACCTTCTATATAGCTCCTCGAGAATCTTACAGTCTTTTTAAAAATATATATTTTATTGATTTTTTACAGAGAGGAAGGAAGAGAGATAGAAACAACCAGCTGCCTCCTGCACATCAACTACTGAGAATGTGCCCACAACCAAGATACATGCCCTTGACTGGAATAGAACCTGGGAACTTTCAGTCCGCAGGCTGATGCTCTATCCACTGAGACAAATGAGTTTTGGCTAGAATCTTACAATCTTAATGGCAAACAAATTTTCTGTTTGCGTTGTCTAGTCAGTTATTAACAAATAACCTTTGTGTGCCTGTCATGTGTCAAGCACTGAACAAGATGAGAGATACTAAGATGTTTTTTATCCTCATTTGATCAATTGTAATACAAAAATAAAACCCTCCAGTCACTCCCCTTCATGACCTACTCCTGTTCTTTGTTTTTGTTTGTTTGTTTGTTTGTTTTTAAAATATATTTTATTGATTTTTTACAGAGAGGAAGAGAGAGAGGGATAGAGAATTAGAAACATCGATGAGAGAGAATCATCGATCAGCTGCCTCTTGCACACCCCCTACTGGGGATGTGCCCACAACCAAGGTACATGCCCTTGACAGGAATCGAACCCGGGACCTTTCAGTCCGCAGACCGACGCTCTTTCCATTAGCCAAACAGGTTTTGGCTACTACTGTTCTTTGGGTACACCCCAATTCTTTGTGTGTAGCCTCCTCAGGATCGCAGTGTCTACTCCTTGATTTACTTGTAGCTTATTTTGTACAATTCTTCCCCTTGCTCTTTATGCTTTAGCCCTACTACCCTCTTCATTAAACCTGAAGTACACACTCTATCTCCCTGTTTTGGAGATTTCTTGCCATCCATTCCAGAACTCTTTCTCCCTCTTCCGTAACCATGTGATGGGGGTGAGTTTATATGCAACCCCAGGATCCTGAACTTTTTGAAGCACTTGTCAAAATTGAAACTGCTTTGTAATTTGCGTGACTATCTGTTTTTCTTCTTTGGGAATCAGCCCTCCGCAAAAGCAAGAATGAGTCTATTTTGCTTAAAAATGCACCCCAATGACAGTGTTTAATGCATATTTGATTCAATGAGTAGTGTGAATATATTAATGCATATTAAGAAATATCTTAAAGGGGTCCTGCTTGCCTTTCTTATGTCATCACAGAAAAAAACATATGCTCCAACAAGACTCTGGGCTTTGGATACTAGGTTTATATTCCTAATTCGTGTATGTTTTTTATAAATCCCTTTGAGAAATAGGAGACCACTGATCTTGACACACTGTGTGCTGAATGGCCTTACAGCCATAAGCAAACAAGCACACACAGCAGCAAACAGCTATTCCAACAAACACATGCAGTGATACAAATATTCTCAGGTACATTTCTTTGCCCAGAGTATAAAGTGCTATTTATGATTACATTGTCCCAAACACAGCTGCTTATCTCAAAATAACAAATGGTTTTGTGTTTTTCTCAGAGATTTTGTAGGGAGAAAGCAAAGACATAATACGAAGCCCACTCTGGAAATGTCATGGGTAGTTTTCCATTCTGCTTCTAATCATGTCACTCTGTGGTCTCAGCAACTTGTGTTTTTACTTGAAATTTAGCCAAGGCTAGGGGAAAGAGCAAAATGTGAAACATACAAAATCTATTCTCTCAGTGATGCCTTTAATAAAACACACACACACACACACACACACACAAAAAAAACAACACACACACACACACAATTTGCCAATTAAAGGTGAATATCTGAGAAACATGGATTTACAAAGTGAAGAACTGTCCTATTCTATTTATGGAAACATATAAAGCCTCACCACATTTTGTTCCAGTAATTATTATTGAGAAATTATATTTTCGAATGATGAAGGGGGAGTGGCTATACTGCATCCGAAAAATAGAACAGGGATGTCATAGTGAACTGTTTTGCTTCATTTATCATGTGAATAGTCATGAGCTGGTAACCAATAGTCAATGGTTTGTTGTTGTTTTTTTTGTTTTGTTTTGTGTGTGTGTGTGTGTGTGTGTGTGTGTGTGTGTGTGTGTGTTTACTATATTTTTTACTTATTTCGGAGAGGAAGGGAGAGGGAGAGATAGAAACATCAATGATGAGAGAGAATCATTGGTTGGCTGCCTCCTGCATGCCCCCAATTGGGGATTGAGCCCGCAATCCAGGCATGTGCCTGACCAGAATCAAACCTAGGGACCTTCAGTCCACAGGCCAAGGCTCTATCCACTGAGCCAAACCAGCCAGGGCAGGTCAAAGTCTTTTGGAATCAAAATTACAAAGATCTTGACAGTGTAAAATAAGGTACCAAAGGTGAAATATCTGACAGCTAAGATAAAGGGCTTGGATTAGTGACAGCCCAAAGTGATAATTTCCCAGGGGTTTCCTTCTTCATTTATCAGGGGCCAAATCCTGTCATTTTTCAGAAAGAGGTAGACTTTGAGGTGTAAACTACCTAAGCAGAGACTTAGCCTCACTATTAGCAGTCAGTGGCAATCTCCAAGCCTTTCTGAAAATGGGGTTTGATGAGGGAGGAGGAGAGAACTTGCGGATGGTGAGAACTTCTAATAAGAGACTGAATGAGTCATGAAGGTGGAGAAAAGATACAAAGGAGAATCTGGGACATAAAGGTCAACATGTTTAGTCTCACAATGTTGCTGCTGGCTAGCCTCAAATTAGAGAAGGTAAAGACATGGGCTACTCATGCTATTTCTCTAGGCATGTTGCTCGCATTGATAGAGGAATCAGAAAACCAAATGCACACTTCTGCATGCATGTGAGCCCCCCTTGACTGCTCAAACCCTGCACAGTCCCAACAAAGGCTGTTTTCATGACTGGCTTTTGGAATGTTCTGTCTGATTATAGTGCTTTGGCAAGCCGAGGCCTTGTACCACAGTGTATTGGTTGTCCAGGTAGTGTATGCTGATCATGGGTCTCTGCTGAACACCGCTTTCCCTCTAGGGGCCCTGAGCTTCTGACCAAGGTCAGTCACATAGGTGCTATATGCTTATGTGACAAATGTCCAGTAGAGACCCTGAACAACCAGGCTCAGAAAAGTGTCCATGATAAGTGATCCTTTCCACCTGCCACACGCCATAGGGGGAAGTAAGTACATTCTGTGGAATCTGACTGGAAGGAAGCTTGCTACTCTTTTCTTCCAGGCTTTCTCCACTGTCTTTTCCCTTTGTTGAACTTACTCTGCATCCTTTGCTATAACAAGCATGATGATGAGTATGACAAGCTGACTTCTGGGACTCCTTCCAGTGAATCATGGAGCCTGCAGGTGATCTTGGAGACCTCCAATGCAAAAGTCCACTAGAAACCCAACTATTGGTCATTCTAACCAATCATGGAATGTCCACTCTGTATTCCTCCTGTCATACAGCTTCCAGGAAGTGACAAGAAGCCTCTCTCTAACAGATGACAAGGAATATACAATCACTGTTCTTATAGAACTCAAGTGGCCTATTAAATATCAATACAATTTATTTTTATTTTTCAGAGAGAGGAAGGGTGAGAGAGAGATAGAAACATTTATGAGAGAGAAACATTGATCAGGTTCTTCCTGCAGGCCCTCTGCTGGAGTTTGAACCCTCAACTGGGGCCTGTGCCTTCACCAGAAATTGAAATAGTGACTTCCTGGTGCATAGATTGACACTCAACCACTGAACAACACTGGCGGGGCCACACCTAACTTATTACCTATGCAAACTACCCATGGAAGAAACGGTTTTGCTACCAATGTCTCTTTTAATTGTGTCAAAATAAGAATTAATTGCTACAGAGAAGAATCACACTTTTCCAAGGACATAATTCTGCCTAGTGGGGTCAATATCACTACATATCACTATAGTCTTGCCCTTGGAATCTTTACCCTTATATTTGGAGCTCCTTGTGAGCAAGAACCATTATTTTCTTCATCGGGACTTACATAGTCACCTCCTACTACATTGGAAGCCTATGTAAGTTCTTTTTCATTTGTCACACACCCAGAACTACTCATCTTTTTCCATTTTTTTTTCTTCTTCCTAAAGGCTGACCTCTATTAGCTGATTCACTCAGACTAGATTGCCTTATGGCTTAATACTGGGTTTAATCAAAGGAGGGAGACACTCTCTAGAAAATTGAGTGAGGAAATAGAGAAAAGCAGAAAGGGTTCCTCCCACACTCTTTGTACATGGGTAGTATTCTTCTGGCAATGACTACATTCTTCCACAACATCAGCTTCTCCCTGATCCATAGCACCAGCACTTCCTGAGCTCTGGTTATAACGTTTCTTCTTCTTGTACGTCAGGCCTCATGCTGATAACAGCTTCCATCAAACTCTCTTCACTGAGCCAGTGGAGTGTGCGTTTTGTTTCCCACCCATCAGGAGATTGGCACAAGGCTGTACTGAGAGCTCAGGGAAAGAATTTATAAAGAAAAACATGGATGAATGAGTGAATGAATGAACAAGCCCTGCTTCCTCATAATGTACAGAAACCACATTGACAAATTCAGCCAAGCCAAAGTCCTTCATTTGTCTCACTTTTCTGAGTTGTAGTGTAGCAAAGGCCTTGAGGTTAACCCAAAGACAGCATATCAGTGGCAAAGGCATCATGTAGGCTGGCTGGAGGAGTGTGCACACTATGAGGACTGATGTGTGCACAGCCTGTCTGGAGGCTAACAGACCCCTTTGCCTTGTTCCCTGGGAACCCCACGTAACCATCAGGTTCAGGTCTCCCAATCCCAAAGGGAACAACAGCAAATGTTCCAGCTAAACAAAACTCACTCAGAAGGGCTGAAGCAAGGAGGGCTTAAGGTTGACAGAGGAGTGGGAAAGCTTACCACCTATGCACCTGCTGCCTGGAGAGAGTTTGGAGCCAGAGAAAAAGGGACACCTAACAGGAGTCAAAACAGGTGCTGTAGGCAGAACCATAGTGCTGAGGAAGGGGGCGAGTGAGGAAACAAGTACTACTCCAAACTCTTCCATCCTGGTTTAAAGTCTGCTGCCATTGCTTCCCACTGGTATAGCCTAATTCAAACCAGAGGTCACAAGTGATGGAATCCAAGTCTTCCAGGGAATATAGCAGGTGGAACTTGCTAGAAGCAGTGAGACATGTGGAGAATAGCCAGCATGGCATGTCTAAAATCTTTTCCAAGGGACGTATGAAACTTTTCTCAAGCCCAGTCTAATAAGAACATCTCAGAGGGAAGCAGGGAGGGTGGGTGGGTGGGAAGTGATCAACCAAAGAACTCACATGCATAACCCATGGACACAGATGATAGGGTGGTAAAGGCCTGGGGCAGGTAGGAGGGGCAAACTAGAAGAGGTCAATGGGGAAGAGGAGAGGGGAGAAGGGGGACATATATAACACTTTCAACAATAAAGATTTTAAAAAAGGAAGGAATATTGGTAACCAGGACCTTAACACAAATCTGCTGCTTTTGAAAAGAGATTTCAGAAACAAAGAACCACAAGTGTAACACCTTAGATATCAGATAGGCTAGATATTTATCAGATACATTAGGTAGACACTAGTCCCTCTAATAGTACAGAAAGGAATTGGGATTGGCCATTGAGCTTGGAAGTCATCCTCCAGTTCTCTGTCCCAGCACACTGCTTGACAATGCAACCTGTTTCCCTTTTATCCTGGCCTCAGCTTCTGTTTACCCCCACTCAAGCTTCTCTGGCTGAAAAATCACACTTTAGTTGTACCAGCCAACACCAATCCGTTGAAAAATGATGAGGGCTTCTCCCAAGAGGAAGCCTTTGATCACTGGAGCCAGATCCAGCTGTGAAATTGTGCGCTTCCTGCTCTGTTCTAACATTTTCTCTTAATTAGAGCAAGAGGGACGGCCTTGGGAAGTTGATTCTTCACCTGCACACATAAAATCTATGCTGGCTTTCCGTGCTGCTGTGTTCTCTGAGGAGGCACTTGGGGACCCATTGGTAAAATCTTGTTTTTGAGGTAATTGCGAGGGGGAAAAATGAAGCATTCACCTGAATGAAAACTCATTTTGATTCTATTCCCTACTCTCTCTTATTTTAAAATCCAACAGCCCCAGATCTCAGGTTGTAAACAATATTATTTAATATATTTCACTGCTGGAGAATAATCCAAGTGAACAGCCTCAGGCAGAGTGGAAACAGTGTGGCCTTCTTGATCTCAGATGAGCAGTTTTCCTCTCTGGCTGCAGGAAGCTGCTGTCGACATCACCTGTCCTCATGGTTAGAGTGTCATCCTGTACACCAAAAGGTTGTGAGTTCGATTCCCAGTCAGGACACACACCTAGGTTTAAGGTTTAATCCTCAGTTGTGGCACGTATGCAAGGCAATCAGTCAATGTTTCTCTCTCCCTTTCTCTTCAAAACAAACAAAATAACATAAATAAAACAGATCTTCAAGTGAGGATTTTAAAAAGGAGCAAAACATGTAGAAATCTACATTTATAAATGACTATTGAAACAGTATCGGTATATTATTTTGATGGGATAACTGAGGTATTTGTTTTTCTTTCTAGATGATTTCCCCCCCATGTTCTGGACCAGTTGTTGTAAACCAGAGTTTTGGGCCCTGACCAGTTTGTCTCAGTGGATAGAGTGTTGGCCTGTAGACTCAAGGGTCCCAGGTTCGATTCCGAACAAGGGCATGTATGTACCTTGGTTACAGGCACATCCTCAGTAGGGAGTGTGCATAGGCAGCTGATCGATGTTTCTCTCTCATCAAAGTTTCTAACTCTATCCTTCTCCCTTCTTCTCTGTAAAAAAATCAATAAAATATATATTTTTAAAACACCTGAGTTTTGGATTTTAAAAAAATGTAATCACTTTACTACATTATAAGTCCATTGCAATTTAGATGTAAACAATTTTAGATAAATCCAAAGCCAACTAGTGAAGATCTCTACAACTAGGTAAGAACTGAACAGAAAGTCAGTCAGGGGGGCAGGGTGCCTAGAACTTAATTAATAAAAACATCTTGGTACTTTGCATCATCTTCTGAAAATCTTACTCTTTGTCTCCCTGATAGATAAGTACTAAGGGTACAAACACACTAAATATATTTTTTAATGGCATTTTATATATTTTTATATATTTTTTATTGATTTCAGAGAGGAAGGGAGAGGGAGACAGAGACAGAAACATCAATGATGAGAGAGAATAATTGATTGGCTGCCTCCTGCATGCCCCCTACTGGAGATCGAGCCGACAACCCGGGGCATGTGCCCTTGACCAGAATTGGCCTGGAACCCTTTGGTCCACTGGCCAAACCCTCTATCCACTCTGCCAAACCAGATAAAGCCTAAATATCTTAATAAGATTCCCACCCTCTTTTTCTCAGAAATACATACAGATTCACTACCCCTCTTATACACACACGCGTGCGCGCGCGCGCGCGCGCACACACACACACACACACACACACACACACACACACACAGCTCCACACACCATCATGTGGGTGTCAAAATATAACTTTCCTCTCACCTTCTGAGTACTTAGGGCTGTGCTAATAATCAATTCAACATAAGACAGATTAACAAGAGAAAATGGCCACTATTCATTGCACATGTGCACGGGGTGCCATAAAAATATGAGACCAGGAGCCTCATTGGACAGGTAAGGTTTATATGTCATTTTGGACAATAAAAAAGGAGGTAGGGCTTAGGGGTTTTAAATGGAAACAAGTAATTTATAAGGTAGACATGTGGTTAACAAATTCTTTCTGGGTCACGCAGAAGCAACGGGACACAGCAGAATCTAACAAACAAGTTTTGCTTCATTTCCCTATATCTTGTCACATTTCATTTATATGATGAGGCTCCCTTCATTTAAGCAGATTTTTTTAACCTGAATTCCTCTAGGCAGGTAAGGGGAAAGGCAACGGTTCCTTCTGAGTCTTTTTTTCTTAATAACTAGCTTAAAATCAAAACCCCAAACTTTGGTCGCTCCCTCTCAATCACTTCAAAGGGAATTTTCATTTTAAACAAGGACTCTTCAGAATTTATAACTCAAGTGATCAAATTTGAATTTTTTTAAAATATGTTCCTTTAATTGATTTTTAGAGAGAGAGAGGAAGGGAGAGGGATAAAGAGATAGAAACATGGAGGAGGAATATCAGGAATCAGCTGCCTCCTTCATGCCCCCACTGGGGATGGACCCAAAACCTGGGCCTGTGCCCTCTTGGTTCCCGGGTCGACACTCGACCATTGAGCCGCACCAGCCCGTCACATTTAAAATTTTAAATAAGGTAAAACTTGAATAATTCTTTGGGATCACTTCTCCCCTTATCAATATAGATGCTATCTTGCCCTCCTTACCTAATTCCTCTATTGATGTTGTCTGAAGAAAACAACATTGTATTCCACTTTTTCTGTGTTTTTACATACCATCCTTTTTGTTTTGCCCAGAGAAGAACTTAATAGAGATTACAGGTTCCCAAAATTAGTTGTGTTTGCTTTTCAAAAGACACATTTTGCTTTCAACAGTCTTGTCTGTGGGCTCATGGGATGTGATGCTCTGTTGGAAACCAGAGTTAGGTAGGTGGAAACATCACAACAATTATTCCTAATTGCCAGGGCAACCTTGCATTTTTAGCACAAGGGGAAACTGGTGTAGTTGACAGAGTGTATATCTGCTAAACAGGAGAAATGCAATTAGCAGTTGGTTACGACATGCGAAAGAGAGATTTTACTTTATAACAACTGGGGGGGAAAGACTTGGGAATTATTTAAATGAGGCACGATGCATGAACCAGCACAGACACTGCACTGCTCAAGGTCTATCCTAATCATCAACCGCACTTCTTTTCCAAAGCATATTTGAAAAACAAGTGAGCTTTGTCTTCATAAGCTCATTATATATAAATACACTCATTAATTAGGAGTAGAAAAGCAGGAGCTTTGTAGTTAGGCAACTCCAGTGTGAGCCTGGCTCTGCCATTTGTAAGCTGTATGCCTTTTTGCATGTTGCCAAACCTTCATTAGCCTGCTTCCTCTAAATCTGAATAATAATAAAACATCTTCAGAGAGTTGTTATAACGGTTAAAGGAGATGATTATTATTTTTGAAACCATTGTGTTATTTAATTATGTCATTCACATTTCAGTCTAGGTTTTTATTAGCTCTAGGATATTAAACTATGAATTTAAACTTGTCATGTGTAAAATGCATTTATTAATGTATAGCTTTCAGAGATAACATGGACAACCCGCTGAGTATATAAACACGTGAACATCATATGTCATGAAGTCTCTAATTCCTGCTTGGCTGATATTAATTGCTCAAGAGATAGCTATTCCTCTTTTCTCCTTCTTTCTTCCTTCCTTCCTTTCTCTCTTTCTTCATTCCTCTTTATTTCTTCTTTCTCATTTTCACTGCTGAGGTACAGTTAAAAAGTTGGGAAAGATGCTACCTTGATTGCATCAACACAGAATTCCCCAGTTAGCAATTGCCTCCCATCCCCCTCTGAAAGCTCTGTCTCCAATTACAGAGCCTGATAGAGTTGCAATAAATAACTCACCAAGTTCAAATCTGAATCCTTCAGAAGTGAAAGATGGGCGATTTTACATGTGAGGCCACAGCTCGTCTCTTTTTCCAATCAGAAATCTAATAAAAAGTGTACCAATGGACTCCCCTTATCGGTTCCCCTTTTAACTTTCAATGAAAAGTGTCACTTTGGCTCATTAAAGACAAGAACAATAGTCAGAAGATGAATTTGATCAAACTCCCGAAGGTCTTGCCAGCAGCCTCAGAGGAAAGCAGGTCCCATTAGGCAGGAAGATGAGTATGCAGGCAGGGGACTCTGGGCACGGGGCTGGGAGAGAAGGCTGTCTTTCTTTAGGCCTCAGGGGAGAAAAAAAGGCAGGGAGTGAATAATGATTCCTATGTTTTCCATAGCAGTATCTGTAGGGTTGAATTATCAATACTTCAGAATTCATCTCCAACTCAGCATCACCATTGTGTCTGAAATTTTCCTGCATCCAATTCCTCCATCTCAGAGTTCAGGCCCATGCCTGCCTATATGATCTCATGGACTCACAGTGTATTTCCAGTGAGACATCTTAAGTTTAATCAAGCTTTGTGTGTTTATCTTTTTGTTGTTCCTCCAAGAAAATCTACCACAATGCTAGTCACAGGGCTGTTATTAACAAATCCTTGTTTACTGATAATATGATCTACAGTTCCATGTACAGTTCCATGACAAAATAAATGTTCATCCTATGGTAAAGTTTTATAAAAGTTTAATTGAGCCAAAATTTTGATGACATGGCCAGAAGAAAATCTCAATGGACTGAGAAAATGCTCCTGAGAATGGCAATTTTGCATTCCTATGCATGCACTTAGAAGCAAGAGAGTAGTATAAGGAAAGGACATGGAATCTATTGGTGCTTGATTAAGGAGTTGGGAGAAAGCAAAGTGGGTACAACTCTAGGATTAGATAAGCAAAATTAAGAAACCCATAATTTTTTTTTACATTGGTGGTTACAATATAGTTAACATTTGTAGTACATAGAGATATATGTGGGGAGCAAGATAGCTATGAGGGGTTCTGTGGTCTCATGCTCTAACTGTCTAGTGCTCTGGTCCCTTAGGTTGTGATTTCAAGGGGTCTAGTAAAGAAATGACTCTAACATTTCAAATGTTTATGATCCCAGATGCATAAGAACAATGCACACAGCTCATTTAAGGTTGTTGTTACACATATTCTGCACCTTTCCCCTGCGTTCAGTTTCTGCCCTGCACTTAGTACTTTTCCTTTGTGTCCTGCTTGGGGCTCCTGTCCTTTCTGCACATTTCTTATTATTCTGATTTCAGGAGTCCCAGGAAACAAGTAAGCGGCTGAGAAAAGCAACTCTAGACCCAGCTTCCTGCAACCACTTCTACTTCCATCTGACCCACACAAGAGACATATAAATATCCCGCCCTCCCTGCTCTTGCTTGCTCACACCAACACACTGGTCTCAGCCCACTGTGAGAGAAGGCAATAAAATTTCTTAAACTCTCCCCATGTCTCTTGGTTTGGCTCCTCTCAGTGCAGACCTAACAGTTAAGAATTGACTTTTGCTAAGAAAGCTATAGGTAGGAATTTATGGTCAGACCTTCCTGTGTTGGGCCTGCCATGTGGTCCCCTTGAGCTTGCCTGGAGTATTACACAGTCTCCTTTTCATTTACAGTGCTAGAGAGCTATACTTGAGAATTCTTAAAGCCTCAAGAAAAACTTATTCAGATATACTTTAAATATGGGCATGACTTAAAATTTAAAAAAGCTTATGTATTAAATTAATTTTGGCTGCAATAAAACTGCATCCCAAACATCTTAAAATCACAGTGTTTTGCAAGTATATGTGCTTCTTCTGCAGATTATTTCTTGACAGAAATTCTGTAAGAACTTTCTAAGTAGTTGCCCTAATTCCCTATTTATCTCTCTGTAAAGGAGCCGAAGTGGTCTTTGCTAAAATGTAAATCTGATCATGCACCCCAAGGGCTTCTGTTCAAATTTTAAGTAACATTCAAACTTTACTTTGGCCTCTCCTGCCTCACACGATCCCATGCTGCCTACTTCTTTGACCCACAGCCACTCTCTTCTTTACCCTTCAGGAGCCAATGTATAGCTTTCTTCCACCTCAGAAACCCAAGCTGTTTCTGCCTCAGGGCCTTTATACTGAGTCACTGCAGTACTAAGTATTAGGTCTAGTAATAATTAATGTCGTTTTCTAATACTTTTTAAAATCGAATTTATTTAAACAATACAACAAAATTTAATCAACAATATAGTTGCCGTTGTTTTCTACTACTTGTGCCCAACGCTCAAGAAGCATTTTAATCCCTCTGTTGTAAAATTCTTGTGATTTTGATGCAAAAAATTCGGTCAATGCATTTTTGAGGCATTCTTCATTATTAAATTTTTTTCCAAGAAGAAAGTTTTGCAAAAAACGAAACAAATGGTAATTGGAAGGGGCAATATCAGGAGAATATGCAGGTTGAGGGAGAACTTCCCATTCCAACTGGCACAGTTTTTCAGCAATGATTCTTGCAGTATGCGGTCGTGCGTTATCGTGGTGAAGAATTAAGCCCTTCCGATTAATCAGCGCAGGTTCTTTTTCTCTTAAAGCTTGGGCTAACCTTTCCAATTGGGCACTATACACTGCACTTGTAATGGTTGGTTAGATGGTAAAAGTTCATAATGAAGAATTCCTTTAAAATTCCACCAAACACACAACATCACTTTTTTCGCATGCAAGTCAGGTTTTGGTGTGGGTGTGGAGCCTCATTTTTGTCCAACCATTGAGGCCGCCTTTTCAAATTAACATACAGCACCCATTCTTCATCTCCGGTAACAATTTGCTCTAAAAACGGCAAACGGTTTTGACGAGAGAGGAGCGAACTGCAAATTGTGACTCTTTGATTACGGTTGTTGTCGGTCAACTCATGAGGAACCCATTTTCCAAACTTTTGGACTTTGCCAAGTGCACGCAATTGATTGGAAATTGTTTTTTGTGAACAATTTAAAGTTGTCACAAGCTCTAGTTGGGTAATTTGAGGATTTTGCACCAAAAGAGCTTGAAGAGCTTCTTGATCAAAATTGGACACACGGCCTCGACCACTCTTGTCATCTAACAAAAAATTTCCCTCGTGAAATTTCTCAAACCAACGCTGGCATTTTCTGGCGCTAACTGCATCTTGACCAAGAGCACTACAGATGTTTTTTGCAGCCTCACTTGCTTTTCTTCCTAATTGGAACTCGTAAAGCATGCAGTGCTGAATATGCTCTTCATCCGCCATCTTCTTAACCCTAGTTTTGCAACAAAAACCAAACCATACACAAACTTTTTCAAGCAAAACTTGTTAATTGCACTTCATACGTTCTGTAGATACCACGTGTTTGAAGGTTATGTCAATACAAGTCAACGCCAAGCAAGATTTTAAACGAATGTTAATTATTATTAGACCCACTATCTAAACAACAGTTGAATGTTATTCTTAGCTATAACACTATTTATTGCTATGTATGTTTATCTTTTGTTTTAGGTCCATTGAAGTTTTAGGGGAGGAGGGATCTTGTCTGCCATGATACGTTCTACCTTCTTGTTTTAATTATTGAGAATACCACTGTGCTCAACATGTGAATGAATCTATAAATTAACACACCAAATGAGATATAGTCACAGTGTCTCATTAAATCCCTCTGAAGAAAAAAATCTATCATTATGCATATTACGAATTTGAGTCCTAATATGAGCACACAAGTAAGCACAAAAAATAAGCAAAAAGATTTTAAATGTTTTAAAATGTCCAACAATAATCCTATTCTCTCTAGGCATGTTTAGTTATCCGAAATGCAAAATGGTTAAAATACCAACACACATGTATGAGTGTGTGTGTGTGTGTGTGTGTGTGTGTGTGTGTGTGGTGTATCTTAAGAGAGAGTAAGAACTTTTTGTTTTGTGAGATAGAATAAAAATAATATTTTTGTACATTTTGAGTGGCTTTAAAGACTTATGAAAAAATATTGTTTATATGTGACTTAAAGCTTTGAATACAGTTTACAACCAACCTCTTAAATCGTGCCTTCACTTTCACTGTGTGCATAACTATATATACTTTTTTATTATATAGTGTTTATCACTGTGAGAGAAAAATGGTTGGTTTATTATGATAACCAACCAAAATGCAGTCATTTACACATTTTTAATGTGCTCAGCACTGGGGGATGTACTTTTACTCGTTCGGCACAAAAATATCCTTAAATGGCCACTGAATGTCAAGCAGTGTGGAAAATTCTAAAAAATAATTTTTAAAAAATGTGTTCTTTAGCCACAGTGAGGTTATAGTATAATACAGAAGGGAAGCATGACCTTTATAAGCAAACTAGCAGACTGAGTTAGACAAGATGCAATTAAGATTTGAATTGTGGATAATGAAAGCAGAAATACAGAAAGACAAATACGGAATTTAGAGGAAAAGATATTATTAAAGCAGAAAAAATAGTGGAATGATTGACAAAAATGGAAAGAAAATTAATTTAATTTGGCCAGGTAAATCATGTTGGGGAGACTCCAAATTAGAAACCAGGCATGTGTATGTGTGCATATGTCTGTATATGTGTGCATGTAACTTTTGTAACTATGAACATGTTAGGCATAATATGCCTAATGCACATAACAGCAAGTAGGCAATAGGAAATCCATATAGTTGCCCACCTTTTCCTAGTTCTCTATTTAATTGCTTATCCCATGTTGATTCATACTGTAGATCTCACCTGACATGTACAAGTTATTTCCTAAAAATAAAGGGATATAGGCTTAATTATATGGAGATAGGTTTTTGATGTGAGAAGAGGAACTTACTTCTTTTCCCAGCTCATAGTTGTAACATCTCACACCAATCTTGGAGTGCTGCTTTTCATAGGCAAAAGATTACTATTAGTTTCTTTTTTTCACCTCTCATATCGATTGCCATTCAATTCACAGAAAGGAGGAAATCAGACCTTATTCAGGAAATGGAAGCTACTTTTGTTCATTTCACATAATAGCCAATTTAAGTTAGAAATCATATCCATTTTCTATTTTGGATACCTGTTTCACAAGCTCAGCACATTCCAAGATGCCTATCTTATGAAGCCAGCAAGGATATTCAGAGAAATTGTCCATCACATACTTCATATCCTAAGATTACCAAGCTCATCATAAAGACAATACTGGATTGATTCCAATTATCAAACAAACTATAGTAGTGTAAGAGATCAGTAAATAAAAGATAACCTATCCTTGAATTCAAATTACTGAACTATTGATGCAAGAAAACTTGAGATATTAAAATATGTATACAGAGTTAGATATATAGAAGAAACTAAAAAGGTTAACAAATAACCATGAGAATAAAAGAAATAGATCTAAATAAATATTTTCACTTTATAATCTGTGAATCTATATATTTGTTCTAGTAATGATACTGTTGTTCAAAAGTTTATTGGAGCCCAGACAGTGTGACTTAGTGGTTGAGTACTGACCTATGAACCAAGAGTTCACAGTTCAATTCCCAGTCAGGGCACATGCCTGAGTTGCAGGCTCAGTCCCCAGTGGGCGGCATGCAGGAAGCAGCCAACCAATGTTTCTCTCTCTCCTTCCTCTCTCTAAAAATTAATAAATATATATTTTAAAAGTTTACTTTAGCTTTTATAAAACTATATTTACAGTAGTTAAAAACAAACAAACACATAAGTCCTATTTTTAGTCCATAAATAACTATTGGTTGTAGAAATTACTTGAGGGAATCAATTATGTCATATTCCCAACATTTTTTTTTTCCATTTGTTCTCCTATTCTTCCCAAAAAGAAATGAAGAGGAAAAAGAAAAAAGTGACAGACTCTAAAGATAAGCTCTAAATGAAAATTCTGGAAGAGATTTACATATCATAATGCTAGTCTGTAAATTGTACATGTTAGTTTTGATGGAAAACTTATCTTTTGAATACATAAATTATGCTTTATCTGTGGAAAACTAAGTCTTATATTTAATCATATATATATATATATATATATATATATATATATATTTAAAATATATTTTATTGATTTTTGTACAGAGAGGAAGGGAGAGAGATAAGAGAGTTAGAAACATCAATGAGAGAGAGTCATCCATCAGCTGCCTCTTGCACACCCCCTACTGGGGATATGCCCGCAACCAAGGTACATGCCCTTGACCGGAATCGAACCCGGGGCCCTTCAGTCCCCAAGCCGACGCTCTATCCATTGAGCCAAACTGGTCCAGGCTAATCATATATTTTAATATAACCACATATTTTACTTAATGGGATTCTTACAATGTAGGCAATTATGGGAATTCATAATTTTTCTATGGTTTTTTTCCCCTAAAATTTCTATAAAGTGATTAAAAAATGGGAAAAAATTATGTTGACAAGGTAACTGAGGGGGAAAAACAGATTGTTAGATTACTTTTTAGGAGTAAACATCTTTAGAAAAACAGTTTCAATTATAAAAGTTCAAATACATTAGAAAGTAATATTGAACTTAAAAAAAAAAGTCTATAAGTAAACCAGAATTATAAAAATTCTAAGTAATAATTTCTTCCTGTTTATTTGCTGTGTTGTCCCTTTTATTGACTTGAAAACATAAAACTCCACATGACAAAAATTGTTGACTTTCTACCCAAAAGTAATATCCTCTTCACTGATAAAAGGAACTTGAACCCTACTGGTTTGGCTCAGTGGATAGAGTGTTGGCCTGTGAACCCAAGGATTCTGGGTTTGATTTTGATTAAGGTCATGTACCTTGGTTGCAGGCTCCTTCCTAGCCTAAGCCCCGGTCAATATTAATGGCAAAACATAAGGTCTCTCCTTAAATATAACTGAAGAAATAAAAGTTAGGGGTTGATTTAACAACTATAAGACAAAAAAAAAATACAAATATGGCTTTGAGACTGATTACATATGAAGGAAGTTAAATAGAGGGAATCGATTAAGGTATGGTGATGTTACTCTTTGATTAGATAACACAGGAATAGTCTTTGGAGCAGAAAATATGACTAGTGTTTGGGGGGGGGGGACTTAACCAATCAATTGCAAGAAACTTTACTCACTTTAATATTTTCTTAGTCATTAGAGATTTAAAATGTGCCAAATTAGCATTTATACCCTCAATAGAGAAAAATGACTAGGGATATGTGGAGTGAGGTCATGGAAACATATATAACTTAGAGTTTACTGGTTTGTGCCCAAGCTCTGGTTTTTTATGCATCATCTATAAGATTTTTCTCATAAAATGTACCATAAGATGGGATAATAGCAGTGAGCCAAGGCCTCTTCCTATACTGAATCTATAAAAGAAAATAAAACAGAATTAGACATGGTCCAAAGAGCAAACATTTAATGAGGATATAAGACAGTCATATATGAAAAGATAATACACAATTCACAGCAAATACCAAAGGAATGATTATCCATAGAATGTGCTGGATAATTTGCTGAGCTAGGTAGCTGGTTAGTTATCCAAGCTAGGGAGTTTTCAGCAAGGAAAACTAAAAGCATATTGTAGTCTACCCACAGCCAATTATGAATTATAACAATATGTCCCTTTATATTAGATTAAAACTTTTAAAAGCTAAAATTTATTGTGTTCACTAATGTTAGCCTCATATGAACTTTTTTATTTAATCTCATGATAATTTTTAAAAGTTGGAATGATTTTTGGTATGTGATGTTTAAAGTGGCTTAGTAACTGAGCTGGTATCACAGAAAGGCCTCATGTTTAGTTAGACCTTTCTACAGTATGGTTTAGTTAGACCGTACTCCAACTGCATGTTCTGGCCACAACATTGTTCTTTGTTTGCTATTCTCAACTTGGTGTCATTTGCATATATGACACACATATAATCACATTTCATTAATTGACTTATGAGAATCTCTTGTGCCCCGAGTGTGTATTCTGACTCCATCTTATACTATTTATGTTAACATGAATAGGCCATTTATCTTTTGTGTGTGTCTGTTTCCTTATCTGTAAAACAGAGATGAAATATCTTTCAATATTGCTTTGGTTTGTAAACTAACTACTGGATAGAAGACAATTTTAAAGAGATAGATGATAGATAGATAGATAGATAGATAGATAGATAGATAATAGATAGCATCATTTATTTTAAAGGTTTTTGACACATGAAAGTTCATGAGGTAATTCATAAACACAATATTGAACATCCAAAAATAAAGTATTTGGAAACTTATTTGGTAATGGTAGACTATCATAAAGCAAAACATTAGAGTTAGACAAAGAGCATTTTAAAGACAAATTTCAATGGCTAAAGAGAAAAAAATCTCACCATCTCCAACTCTTCTGCCCTCAGTTTCCATTTTTAGGTGCTCAATGTTCCACTGTATCTAGCACCCCCCTCCAAAAACAATGTTTAAGTATTCTACTTTTATTACTGCACTGAATACTAGACCAACTCTGCCTCAGTTTCCTGAATTAAAATGATTGTGACAAGTATCCACAACTTGAATAAATGTTTGAGTAGTCTAATACAGTGATCGGCAAACTCATTAGTCAACAAAGCCAAGTATCAACAGTACAACAATTGAAATTTCTTTTGAGAGCCAATTTTTTTTTAAACTTAAACTTCTTCTAAGGCCACTTCTTCAAAATAGACTCACCCAGGCCATGGTATTTTCTGGAAGAGCCACACTCAAGGGGCCAAAGAGCCACATTTGGCTTGAGAGCAGCAGTTTGCCAACCATGGGCCAAAGGCAATGATGGCAAGGATTCCTCAATTTTAAAGCAATATCTAGAAATAGTCATCAGAGAGGACAAAGGAAAGCAAAACAAAACTGAAAACCACAGTCAGTGTTAAAATTGTACTAAAAAAAAATGTTTAAAGTCTGTACATTGAGAATAACCACACTAACCTCATAAATCAGGTACATTTGCTCTTACATTAGTGGATCTGTAAGTAAATTCAGTAAAACACAATTGCAATATTGGAAAACTGCAAAGGTATCAATTTAGATGATCTATAACACACAGCGAAGGGAAACTACAAAGTACAAGTTTTTGTCATGTTAATTAGCATAACTCCCTATTTCTTGCAGTCAATAAAGATTCAAATCAATTTCCGAAATTTGTGCAGAACGTGAGAATAATCAATAGCCACACTCCAGTTGTAAGTTAGGGGAATTTAAAATTAAAGTTTCTGACAAGGTGATAGGAGTCTTACTAAATCTATACAGCTTTCATCACAAATAAGTGCTACCTTCACTAATAACAGCAAGTTCGTGAATCAGCAGCTAGGTTTAAAATGTCTGTTGTCTTTTTAAAATATATATGTTGCTATTGATTTCATAGAAGAAGGAAGAGGACGAGAGACAGAAACATCAATGATGAGAGAGAATCATTGATCGCTCCCTCCTGCACGCCCCACACTGGGGTTAGAGCCCATAGGCATGTCCCCTGTCTGGGAACCATGACCTTCTGGTTCACAGCTCAATGCTCAACCAGTGAGCCATGTCAGTTGGGCATAAAATGTCTGTTATCAACACAACTTGGAAATATTCACTCAAAAGCCCAAACAACTTCCTAAGTTATTTTATTAATGCATCAATAAATAGGCTTTAAGTACCTACCATCAGTTCAAAATTGTGCTGCTGTTAGTTCCTATATTCTCAGAGCCAAAGAGATCTATGTGTTTGCCAGTTATCTCACTGCCCTCATCATTAGAATCTACTCCTCTGGTTGTAAACCTGTTTGTGAACAATGAGTGTTCTTAAGGCATCTGTTTTGTCCTCGCTAAAGTTTTCCCATATAACCCACATTTACCTACTCCATTACAGTGTTTATATATGGCTGTCACTGCCTCCAATGCAGTGAGCTAAACTCTACTTCCTAAATAGAATCTTCCTCTCAGTCAATGCTCAAGATCATGCCCAGATTACATCAACTGTCTCAACCCAGGAAGGGAAGATCTCACCTTTCTTCTCCTCAGGCTTGGTAGGATAAGAAAGTATCCTAAATCACAAGCCCAGAAAGTGATCGATCATTATTCTCACATTGAAGATAATAGCCTGACACAGTTACTGGGATCTTGGCTGAAGAAGACTGCTATGATTCATCACTAGGCTAGCCACACTGCAAAGCTCATGTTAATCCTTCTTTTCCATGAGTGTCTGCCAGCAGTAGAGTAATAGATAAGTGAAGTGGTGCCAGATTACAGAGAGCCCTGAAAAGAATGCAGGAGAATTTGCAATTTATCTGATAAATTGAGTAGGAAAAAATCCAAGTGAAAGTAGAATTTTAGTATAGTGACCATACACTGATTTGCTCACAAAAAAATCCGGTCTTTTCTTCTGTCTGGTGAAACCTTTAATAGTGTTACTTTTACTCACAGGAGATTCTGTATTTGGACAAACAAATTATTGCCACCCTGTGGTTTAAGAAGATCATCATGTGAGGAGGTTTAGATTCATGGACAAAGTATTCATTATTTAGGATGCCATTGAAATAGCCAGCCATTGGCCAAAGAGTAATGTTTTGTTCAATATATTTTACCTACCTCTCCTAATCAAGCATATGTACTGTTGGTGCATGTCACCTCAATAATCTCACTTCTGCCAAAGAGAGCTTTTGTTGTGTGTAAATAAAAATAGAATGTAGAATGACTTCTTAGTTCTGACTTGCCTGGAAGTTAATATTCTTTAACTCTTATTATACTCTCTCAAAATATCATTGATTTTCCCCATAACTTTCCCTTTTTATTATTGAAACTTAATGTTTAGTTATGGTACATGTATTTTGATTTCTACATGTAATTTTCTTTCCTTAGCTTATATAATAAGAAATAGGCTGGAAGCCGGGGTCCAGGCTGCAGCAGCAGGCAGAGGTCACCATGGAACAGGGTGAGAGCATGGAGAGAGAGGTGGACAAGGTCCTACAAAAGTTCCTTACCTACGGACAGCACTGCGAGCAGAGCCTGGAGGAGCTGATGCATTACGTAGGGCAGCTTCAGGCTGAGCTGGCCAGTGCAGCTCTCCAGGGGATCCCTCTCTCAGCCACCCTCTCTTTGGTGATGTCCCAGTGTTGCCAGAAGATCAAAGACACCATGCAGAAACTGGCTTCTGGCCACAAGGACATTCACAGCAGTGTCTCCCGAGTGGCCAAAGCCATTGACAGGGACTTGGACTCTGAGGTGTGTGGTGTAGTCTCTGATGTGGTATGGGACTCCCAGTAGAAGCAGCAGCAGATCCTGCAGATACCCATTGTGGAGCACCTCTACCAGCAGGGCATGCTCAACGTGGCTGAGGAGCTGTGCCAGGAATCGACACTGAACTTGGACTTGGATTTCAAGCAGCCTTTTCTGGAGTTGAATCAAATACAGGAAGCTCTGCACAAACATGACCTGGGACCGGCGTTGGAATGGGCCATCTCCCACGTCTGCTTGAGCTTAACAGCTCACTGGAGTTCAAGCTGCACTGATTGTACTTTATTCACGTCCGGGCTGGTGACTCTGACAAGCAGCTGGAGGCCCTCAGCTATGCCAGGCACTTCCAGCCCTTTGCTCAGCTGCACCAGCAGGAGATCCAGCTGATGATGGGAAGCCTGGTTTATCTGTGTCTGGGCTTGGAGAAGTCGCCTTACTGTCACCTCCTGGACACAAGCCACTGGGCTGAGATCTGAGAGACTTTTACCCCAGATGCTTTTTCCCTCTGGGGCTTTCTGTGGAGTCGGTCCTCAGTGTCAGCTTGGTCTCTGGCTGTGAGGCACTGCCTGTGCTGATGAACATCAAAGCTGTGTGTGAGCAGAGGCAGTGCACAGGGATCTGGAGTCACAAGGACAAGTTACCGATTGAGATTGAATTAGGCACGAAGTGCTGATACCATTCAGTGTTCACCTGCCCATCCTTCACCAGCAAACGTCAGATTCCAACCATCCCATCAGGCTCATTTGTGGTCATGTTATCTCTAGAGATGCTCTCAACAAGCTCATTAACAGAGGAAAGTGAAGTGTCTACTGTCCCACGGGAAACGCATCAAATTCTGACTCCTGCCGGAAGGAACTTTATTTAAAGAGGCTTTTCACCCATGAGACTTGCTGTCACACTGGAGTGGTTGGCTTCAGTGGACTGTGGTTCATTTCAGAATTGCCTGAGTGCCACAGCAGGGGGGTAAGGAGGGAGATGAGCCAACCTGCACTTTTCAGCTGGCTCCTTGACTGTATGGGCAAAGAGATGCTGGCCTCTGTATTCCTGATGTCTCCATTTATGTTTGCCACTGACTTAGTAGCAATGGACAGAAGAGCAGAGGACTTGGGTGGCAGCAGCAACTGTCTTTCATCCATGCTTTCAGTCAGGTCTTACTACCATACCAACACCATGTCCACTGCTCCCACTGCACAGCCTTACAACTGTCTGTGTCCATCATCCACCAGTAAATACTCTGGGAGAGAACTGAATGCCATTTTATAACTTTGAACAAATATATTCACAGGCCTTCTCAAAAAAAAAAAAAAAAAAAAGAAAGAAAAAGTTCTGTACATGTTTTCCTATAAAGTTTTAAGTTTCATATAATGTCATTAATTTTTTAAAAAGTTGTTAGGAAAGCTGGGGGTGTGTTCTGGTATATCCAACCCTCACATTAAAATTCAGGTTTAAATCTCAATGATTTAGAAATTCCTGTATCAGGTCTGAAGTCTGTGAAAGGTGCAATGTAAATCTCTTCTAGATATAAAGCTGAAGAGATTATATACTCTTCCTTACCCTTATACAATATCCCATCATTACACAGTACCTCCTAAAATCAGTAAGATAAAGGCACTCATGCAGATGTGTAGAGAATCTTTTATGAACTCTATTTGGCTGCTCTACCTCAATAACATAGAAACCTGTTAGGGAAGCGTAGACTCCTCCTTGAAGTAACAGACAATGGCACTAAGAAATAGACAAGGCATATTCATAGGATAACCCTCCTACAAAAATGGTTTAAATACAAAGATCAATACATACAGTTTGCCTTGATGAAAGAGCCTCAGGTATACCATGAGAAAAAAAGGAAATAAACTGACTACATATATAAACGGATATCAGTCTTTATTAGGCTTTTTTTTTTTTTTTAAAGGGAGAGTAAAACAGAAAACACTGACTTATGGAAATATTTATTAGTTGGAAAGCATCAATTCAAAATGCTAAGATGTAGCATAAATTATGATATGAATCAGAAGATAATTTAAGAATTGTACTTTGAGTTTCCATATAATCCAAATATTAATAGATTCTTTGAAGTAAAACATATATTTATAAATAACACATGGAAATAAATAAAACACTAAGCAAACTACATAAAATAATGACACTAAAGTCATTGGACATCAGGCAATGAAGAACCATGTTTTCTGAAATGGGGAAACATGAATTGAGCCTTATATTATGTGAAGAAAGTTTCAAGGAGGACTTCAGGATGGGAAACCTATGCAGAGGTCACACTCTCTCTTGGTTGAGGAGATGGAGCTTGGAGTCTGGGAAGCCAACGATGATGGAGCACACATGACAGAATAGCAGAAAAACAAAACAAACAAGAAAAAGAGAGCTGCACAAGGGAGGAATTCTAAATATCTACATTACTCTTGAAGCTTCCTGAACATATGGAATATAGATATAGCTCTTAATGTTCTTTCCTATTAATGCTACCAATGTTATCACTTATGGGCCACTTACTCTATATTGATTATTTTTATCATTATTATGAATTATCTTTTCCTGATTTGCTACTTTTCTGGTAATTTCTGATTTTATGTCATAAATGAAATTTACCTTGTTGGATGATGGATATTTTTATATTCCTGTAAATACATTTAAATTTTTTAACACAATAAAGTTAGGTGGAAACCATTTGACACTCTCAAGTCTTCTAGGTTTGCTGGATGAAATCAGAATTATCTTAATCTAGATTTTTTTTTTCTTCTGGTAAGGTAAGACCTTACTATCAACATGGTGATCTCTGATTTATAATAGTTTGAATCTGGGAATCTGGGTGGTGATTATAGCCGCTGGTTTGGGCATTGTCTGAATTCTGGGCACTGGTCCTGCTAATTCTCTTGGTCCCTGACCCTCGCATTTCCCCTTGAAACCCACTTTGGGTATTAACACAGATGAGTGCACTGATCAGTACGTAATTGAATTCTCTATGAAATTATCAGATTGGTTTAAAATAAAGACCCATATACTGCCAAAAAGTGTCAGTTAAGTTTAAAAACACAAATAAAAGTATTGTATAAGACAGGAAAAAGAGATCATGCTAACACTGGTCAAAGAGAGCTGGAGTAGATATTTTAATAGTACATTAAGGAGACTTCAAAATAGTCTCTAATCAGAGAGTAAGAGAATCATTTTATAATGATAAAGAGGTCAGTTCATAGATACAGCCATCCTGTGTATGTGCCTCATAGAAGAGTGTTAAAGTGACTGAAGCAAAAATTGGTAGGACTGCATGGAGAAAGCCTATTGTAGACAAATTCTCAAATATACAATAGTTAGAGGTTGCAATAATTTCATCTCATAATGAACAGTACAAGTAGATATTAAAAATTAAAAAAATACATAGATACTTGAATTACATTATCAATTTTGCTTAACTTATATTCATTAAATATTCCATACACAAACAGCAGCAGAATATACATTTACAAGTGCATATGGGGGTATTTACAAAGATAGACCATATTCTGCATTATGAAAACTTTTTCAATAGATTTAAAAGAATTTCAGCTCTACAAAGTATGTTCTCTGGTTATAATGCAATTAAAGTAGATATCAATAACAGGAAAATAAACAATATTGAGAACCCCCAAATACTTGGAAACTAAAAACAATTCTAAATAATCTGTGAGTCAAAGGTGAAATCAAAAGCAAAATTTTAAGTCTTTGAAACTAGATGAAAATTGAAGTACCACATAAAAATTTGTAGGAGGGAGCTAAAGCAATAGTTAGTAAAAAAAAAAAAAATCATAGAACTAAATTGTATATTAGTAAACATGATAAAAATAAAAAAAAAACTTAGCTTCCATCTTAAAAAAACTAGAAAAACAAATTATAAAATTAGATACTGAAAGCAAAGGAAAATATATAAGAAAAATATGTAAGAAAAAATATATAAGAAAGATCACATGGGAAATAAAAATAGAAAACAAGCAAATAGGAGACAGAGGAAAACAAATCACAATGAAATAATACACATTTATTACAATGTTTAAAATTTAAAAGATTGACTATAGCAAATATTGTCAGCTGTAATAACTTGAGGTTTCACACACTGCTGGTAAGAATGTAAAATGATGCCACTACAATGGGAAGTAATTGGCAATTTATTAAAAAGTTAAACACCAACTATATACCCATAAAGTTTATTCCTAGGTATTTGCTCAAGAGAAAATATATGTTTATACAATCTTTTACATAAATATTTATAGCAGCTTTATTTACAGTAGTCAAATACAAGATCCAATTCAAATACACTTCAAAGAGTGACTGGATAAATAAGTCATTGTATATCTATACAACACAAAACTATATTATTCAGTAATAAAAAAGAACAACAGGTCAATTCAAACAAAACACAAATGAATAAATATGTCGAGGGGGGAAAAGCAAAAATTACAAAAAATGTCAGAAGAGTATACATATTGTATGAATCATGTATATAAAATTGTAGCAAAAGAAAGCTAATCTATAATGAGAAAAAAATAGATCAGTAATTGCCTAGGGTTGAAAGAAGTGGGGGAGTATATGGAGAGTATGAGTGTAGAAAGGGACAATAGGAGAGTTTTGGGGTGATTGTTATGTCCATTATCTTATCTAGTTTACTGCACATCAATAAAACTGTGTGTTGTGTGTGTATGGGGAGGGGAGGTGCTTAACAAATTTATTGATGAACAAATAAAACAAGTAAGTAGGATGATATAAGAAAGATATAAAGCAATAATGTTTCACCCTCACTGGTTTGGCTTAGTGGAGAGAACATCGGCCTGTGGACTGAAGGGTCCTGGGTTTGATTCCAGTCAAGGGCATGTACCTTGCTCGCAGGCTCGATCCCCAGTGGGGGTTGTGCAGGAGGCAGCTGACCAATGTTTCTCTCTCATCAATGTTTTTCTCTCATCTATGTTTCTAACTATCTCTCTCCCTTTCTCTCTATAAGAATCAATCAAATATATTAAAAAACAAATAATCTTTCAAAATTAATATCAACATTAGAAACAATAAAACACAAACAAAAACAAGTAATATTTAATAATTATTTGTGGGTAAATTTGAGAAAATATCAAAAAAAAAAAATGCTGAGGGGATGTCAGCAAATGGCAAAATACAAAATCCCAGACTCTTCTTATCTCCATGGAGTCAGCAATTAAACAACAATACCTGGACCAATGCTCTTTCTAAGAAATCCAGAAACCATTGGAGTCTCTTGCACCTCAGGAAAATGCCAAACCAGCCACATTAAAATGTTATAAAACTTTGTGGTACTCACTAGTCATATTTTTCTATTCCCAGCTCAGTGTAATGTGATTGGGAGACAATGCTTAGCTTCTGGCTTCACTCTGGAGAAGAAAAGAGAAGACTGGAACATATGTGCAATGTCCAGACATTTTGAAGGGCTGCCCAAAGGACTGATTTCTGTCTTGTCTGAATCTCATACTGACAGTAAAGGGTCCCAGGGTGGGGGCTACTGAGAACAAAAGTGATGGTTATACCAGCATACCCTCACTTGCTAAAGTCTCCTCTCCAGCTCAGTATGGAACAAGTAGGAGAAAAACCATCAATTCCTGGGTTCTTCCTGAGGGGTTGGGAGGAGAGAGAGATAAAGAGATAGAGAAAGAGAGAGAGAGAGAGAGAGAGAGAGAGAGAGAGAGAGAGAGAGAGAGAGAGAGAGAGAGAGAGAGAGAGAGAGATTTGGTGCATGTGTTCAAAACTGAGTCTTTTTGATTGGCCTGTCTGAGGAACTAGTTTTTGTCTTGCCTGACTCAGAGCAGTGACAGGGCCCTTTCTGGGAGCATGAAAGATACTTAGAACAAAAGGGAGTCTGGAGTCCAGAGACATCAAAGAATGGAAATAACAAGATCCTGAAAAAAGGAACAATCAAACCTCTCTAATTGTGAATTTATATGCACATGCCTGGGAAATATTCACTCACTGAAAATGTTTGCGAGGCCTCCAGACCCTCTAGCTGATTTGATTAGGTGAAGAACTTTTTCTGTATGAGGTCAGTCTATAAAGATTGAGAAACCTAGTTGTTGTTTTATCATATGCATGGATCCTAACAGAAAATTGCAAGGCACACAAGAAGCAGAGAAATATTGCACAGTCAAAGGAACACAACATTTCTCCAGAAACCAATCCTGAGAAAAGGGAGGCATATGAATGACCAGAAAATAATTCAATCATCACAAATATTATCAAAATGCTAAACAAAAAACTATGAACAAAATGAAAATTTCAACAAAGAAATTAAAATTATAAAACTCAATGAAATAGATTTGGAGCTGAAGGATTAAATAACTGCATGAAAAATTCACCAGAGGGGCTCAATGACAGATTTGATTAAGCAGAAAAAAGAATCAGAAAACTTGAAAAAATATCATTTGAAAATATTGAGTCAGAAGACCAAAGAAAGATAAAGCATTAAGAAAGCCAAAGGGATACCACCAAAAAGCCCAACATCAGGAATCCCAAAAGAAGAGAGAAAATGCAGAAAGCTTTTTTGAAGAAATAATTGCCAAAAACATACTTAGGAGGAAGAAAATGTACATTCAGATTCAAGAAGCCCACTGGAGTAGGAAAAAATCAAAGAAATCCAAACTGAGACACATTACAATCAAATTGTCAAAAACAAAGACATAATTTTGAAAGCAGGAAAAAAAAAGAATTATACAAAAAAGCTCCCAGTAAACCATCAGTGGATTTGTCAGAAGAATTTTGACAGGCCAGAAGGAAGGTGAATAATAAAATCATAGTGCTAAAAAGCAAACAAACAAGAAAATGCAATCAAGAAAACTGTAACCACCAAAACAGTCCTTTAAAATAAAAGAAAAACAAAGACTCATTTCGAAAAAGATATTCCATGTAAATAATAACCAAAAAGTATAGGAGCGATTTACTTATATTAAACACTTTAAGTCAAACTGTCAAAAGAGGCAATGTAAAATATCATATAAACATCAAGTGTCACTTCACTGAGAAAATATCTATATTAATAAATTAGACTGGATAAACCAGATATCCTTCCGGACAAAGCCATGGTGGCAGGCGCTTAGGCAGAGGCAGTTAGGGGTGATCAGGCAGGTAGGCAGGTGTGATTAGGAGCCAGCGGTCCCTGATTATCCAGATAGACCAATACATAATTGGAAGACTTGAACACTATATAGCAAAGGGACCTAATCGATATGCCTGAACATTTTACCAACAGCAGAAGATTACACATTCTCCTCAAATGCATTCTCCAGGATAGATCACATATCACAAAATCATCATTGTGTAGCACTTAACATTCTGGACAATGCAAGTTTCTCTTTTAAGGGCTCATCCTACCTAATAAAAGAGTAATATGCAAATTAACCATCACTCCACTACACCCCACCAGCCGTGTCCACCAGCCAATCAGAGCGAGTATGCAAATAAACCCATCCAAGATGGCTGCAGCCATAGAGAGCAGGAGGGAGGTTTGGGTTTCCAGGCAATGGAAGAAGCAAAGCTTTCCACCTGCCCTTGTTGGCCTAGGCCTCCACTCAATGCTACAAAGTTTCAATTATAGAAGATAAACAAATTCCAACAGAAATGGCAGCAGCCACAGAGCAAGCAAGAGGCTTGGTTCCACTTCATGCTACAAAGTTTCAATTGTAGAAGGTAAATAAATTCCAGATACCAGGGCCTCTGCTTGGGTAGTAGGGGGAGAGAGGCATGGCTGGCCTGCAAATCACCACAGACCTCTCGCTCAGGCCACCCCACACCCCAAGGGAACCCCCACACTGATCTGGGCAAACCAGCCGGCCCCCACCCATGCACCAGGCCTCTATCCTATCTAATAAAATAATAATATGTATTATAGATTGACCATCACTCCAACACACAAGATCAAGATAGCTGCTCCCAAGTGGTCAAAGATCCTGTCCCCACATGGACACAAGGTAGCCACCACAAGATGGTCAGCAAGAGAGGGTAATTGGGAGGCACAGGCCTGCAAGGGAGGGCAGTTGAGAGGGACCAGATCTGCAAGGGAGGGCAGTTGGAGGTGATCAACCCTGCAGGGGAGGGCAGTTAGGGGTGACCAGGCTGGCAGAGGAGGGAAGTTGGGGCAAACAGCTGGTAAGGAGCAGTTAGACATCAATCAGGCTGGCATGGGACTGGTTAGGGGGTGATCAGGCTGGCAGGCAGAAGCAATTAGGGGCAATCAGGCAGGCAGGCAGGCAGGCAAGCAATTGGGAGCCAGCAGTCCTGGATTGTGAGAGGGAAATCCAGCTGCCCATCGGACATTCCTCAAGGGGTCTCAGATTGGAGAGGGAGCTGGGCTGAGGGACACTACCACTCTCCTCCCCCACCCCCCCATGCACAAATTTCATGCACCAGGCCTTTAGTATATAATGAATGTGAGTTACATTAAATATTATTGAAGATTGTAAAAAAAAAAGATATATATTGAAAATTAATTGATATAGTTTAAAAATTAAATCTAACAATAATTTAAAAATATAACAAAAGTTATATTTTGTTTAATAATAAAGATAAGAATAGTTTAGACCCCTACTCAGCCTCCTAAAATGCCAGAATGTAATGGATACAATCTTGAACAGAGGAAATTGTGATCTATAAGATAATAAATCCAAACCATAAAAGCAAGAGAGTGAGGTCCAGTAGGACATCTGTAACACAGGCCTAGAGATCATTAGGGTTGATTAAAGCTACAAGACCCAGGTATTTTCAATCAGAACATAAGGATACCACAAAGGTTTCCTTCTTATTTATTCTACATTTTGTCTGAAATAATTTTTACTGAAATATAAATCTATTGCAGTTTTCCCTCTTCTAAGCTTTTTAGGGGTTTACCATTACCTTCAGAAGAAAATTTAAGAATGCCATAGAATAATATACAAACTTGATCCCTGATTACATATGCTGCCTCATTACTTCCCTGTTACAGTTCCTTATTTTTTAGTTGTATCAGTCTGTTTGCATTTCCCTAGCTTAGTTGTTTACCCTGTATTTTTCTCCTGTTGTTCTTTCCAAATTGTGTATCTTCCACATTTGTCCAATTTAAAATTCAGTTCAATGGTCTTTTTATCTTGGAAATGTTTAGTAATAGTGCCAGACCTAGTTAAATATTGCTTTTCTGTGCTTATTCTGTATCATCCCATTAAAAAGTTCTTTTTATTATAGCACCATTCACACTATTGGGATAATTGATTTTTTTTACAGTTTACTGTAAGAGATATAAACATCTTGAGGAGTATATCTTGTTTATTATTTTCTTAGAACATGTAATGAATATAGAATAACTGTGCATGTATAAATTTTTTAAGTAATTACTTGCTGAATGAGTGAATCAGCAAATAAATCTAAAACTTGTGATTCTTTACATGTTATATCAGTATTTTAGTAGTCTCTAAAAAAATATTTGTCTAATTTAAATATCATCCTAATTTTTTGTGCATTGAGATAGAGAAATCATTCATCATAATTTTCATAGAAACCCTCCTCTTCTTAAATTATCACTATCCATACAAAGAATAAAACTCAAAAGAATATGCTGAGAATAGCCAGAAGCTAGAGTTGAACATTCATGTAGCTCACAACAATTAAAATATTTAAGTTACAACCAGCAGAGTGAAGAGCCCTATTTGAAAAAGGGCCTTCACTAGAGAACCTGGAATCATAACACTATGGTAGCAGGGCTAAACTTGTCTTAGATCAGTGATTCTCAACAAAGGGCAATTGTATCCACCAGTAAACTTATTTTTTATTATTATTTTTTAAATATATGTTATTGATTTTTTTACAGAGAGAAAGGGAGAGGGATAGAGAGCTAGAAACATCGATGAGAGAGTCATCGATCAGCCATCTCCTGCACAACACCTACTGGGGATGTGCCTGCAACCAAAGTACATGCCCCTGACCAGAATTGAACCCAGGACCTTTCAGTCCTCAGGCCAGTGCTCTATCCACTGAGTCAAACCAGTTTCATCCACCAGTAAACTTTTAGTAATGTTTAGACATTTTGGGTTGTCTCAACTGTACAGGATAAGAGGTGGTGTACAGGGGCCTGGGATACAGTTAAATATCCTATAATTCTCAGGAGAGGCCCCTGCAAAAAAGAATTGTCTGGAGTCAAATGTCTATGGTGCTGTGATTGAGAAACATTGCCCTACATCCAAGGGCTGCTCCAGATAGGTCCTAACAAAACTTGAAGTATAAAAATGATGAAGCTGATTGATGAGAAACTTTATAGCCTTCCACAGCACTCTTAAATAAAGGCAGCAAAATCTCACATTCAAAAAAACATAAGGTTCATAATACCTAATATTCAATTTTAAAAAATTCTAAAAGGGCCCTAGCCAGTTTGGCTCAGTGGATAGAATGTCTGCCTGAGGACTGAAGGTTCTCAGGTTGAATTCTGGTCAAGGGCACATGCCCAGGTTGTGGGCTCAATCCCCAGTAGGCTAAATGCAGAAGGCAGCCGATCAATGATTCTCTCTCATAATTAATATTTCTCTCTTTCTCTCTAACATAAAAACAAACAAACAAAACTTCTAAAAGGAAGAAATGTAATCTATATCCAAAAAAAAAAAATCAGGTAAAAGAATCAAGCCGCAAATGACTGAGAAGATGAAATGACTTTAATAAAGACTTTAAACAGGACTTTAATAAAAAAAAAAAAAAAAAAAAAAAAAAAAAAAAAAAAAAAAAACTTTAAAAGCTTTTAAAAATATGACTAAGAATATAAAATAAATGATTAACATAATTTGTAGAGTCATAAAGAAATTAAAAAGAACCAAATAGAACTTTTATTTTAAAATTTTTACTGGATTATACTAATAGTAATTAGACACTGC
This sequence comes from Pipistrellus kuhlii, assembly GCF_014108245.1. Classification (NCBI taxonomy): domain Eukaryota; kingdom Metazoa; phylum Chordata; class Mammalia; order Chiroptera; family Vespertilionidae; genus Pipistrellus; species Pipistrellus kuhlii. The sequence continues at coordinate 43,831,504 of NW_023425438.1, read as the reverse complement.
AGAAATGATCCATGATCAATGATTTTGAAGACATAGCTGAAGCACAAAGAGAAAGGATATAAATTACAAGGTGAGGTAAAAATGAAATTTGTCTAATTATAATATATAATTAGCAAATGCCATAATATATATTTATTGGAGTACAAGAAAGAAAGGGACATAAATGTATATTTGAAGAACTACTAGCCAAGAACAACAATAAAAACACCCCATCAAATTTGATGAAAACTAAAAACTCAGAGATCTAAGGACATTCCAAAAAACACAAACAGAATAACTAACTTTCATATTACTGAAACAGATGGAATCCCCCTTAAGATAGAGCATATTCTGAGTTGGAGAACAAATATCAATAAATCCAAATAAATTAAAAAATACAAAGTCTTTAGAATTAAAGTAGATATCAATAAAAGAAAAAAAATAATGCCTACACATGTGCAAATATAAAAATACAATTCTAAATAGTCATGGTCCAAAGAAGAATTGCAAATGAAATAAGAAAATATATTGAACTGAGTAAAAACTAAACCAACAAAACATCAAATCCATTCCCTCTGGCTTCTGTTTCAAGATGTGGGGATCTGTAAAGAGTACAGTTTCTACACTGAAAAAAAAAAATCACAAACAAACTGCAAAGGTTATTAGAATTCTTGAATCTTTAAATAGATTAGATAACAGGGCAAACAACTATTGGAAAATCTAAGGTGAGAAAGGCAGGGAGGAATGAGACATGAACATTGGCTTACCAAGGAAGATACAAACACCAGAAAGAAGAGTAACCTAGGCGAACTCATCTAGATGTCGTTGGCAAATTGGTGGACACCAAGAGTGCACTGGTGAAAGTCTGATGCTTCTTGAGAGGCAGAGAAATTGGCTAAGTCTTTATAATGAGGCTTCTATTATAGTTCCCTTGGGCTGCCATAATTTTCCAAAGTACTACAAATTGGGTGGCTTAAAACAATAGAAATGTATTCTTTTACAGTTCTGGAAGCTAAGCTTCTGAAATCATGATGTTGGCTGGACCATGCTCTCCCCATCTAAGGGATGATCTCCCCCTTGTGTTTTCTGCTTCTGGTAGGCTTGTGGCAGTATGATCCCGATCCTTGCCTTTCTACGTGGCCTATTCTCTCTGCAGCTCTCTTTTCTTATACGGATAGCAGTACTATGGAATTAAGTGCCCAGTATAACCTTATCTTAACCAATTACATTTGCAATGACCGCAATTCCAAATAAGCTCACATTCTGAAGTGCTGGGGGTTAAGACTTTCAATACTGGTATGTCTTATGATGTGTTGCAATTCAACCCATTACATTGCTCAAAGTAATTTTTAGGAAGAGTCTTAAGACCTAGAAAAATAAAACATCGGTCCCTAAGGAGATTACAGAAACATCCTTCTCTCTTATCTCCTATCTTCTCTATGAAAAAAAAAAAAAAAAAAGCTTTAATCTGTAGCAAAAAAAAAAAAAACTACCCACCATTACTACTGAGAAAATAAAACAAGAAAGAAGCATTCCCAATCCTCTCACCTAAGTCTATTTCTGCACTAGAAACTGATACATTTTTTTTTTTGTTAAGATACTCCTATCTTTCCTCAGTCAAGTTTAGTGTGTGTGTGTGTGTGTGTGTGTGTGTGTGTGTGTGTGTGGTGAAATAGAGCAATACATTTCAATAGCCTCGGTCATTTAAACTGTAGTGCAAATTTAGTTTCTTCCATTAGCCAGGATTGGGCAGAAAGAAGAGATAGGATTTTCTTAAGCTGAATCTCCACCAACATCACAGTTTAGCAGCGGGCATAACTCCATTTTTCACGCTCGAGTGTTCTGGTCATCAGTCAAGTTTTATTTTAAGTAAAAGCATATTGACAGCAGAGTTCTGGAGTGTCATCTGCTCAGGGAAAGTCTGGCATCAGGACAGGCTTGTTCCCTCATTGAAAGAGCCATTGCTGTGATCCATCAAACAGGCGCTCACTCTATACATATTTAACACCCACCCTTCATGAGAAATGGCGGTGTTGCAGAATCATTCTCACTGCCCCAAGACAAGATATTAATGGCCCTCGCTGCCTTTCCCCGAACCGTCCTCAGAATACACCATGAATCAAATGAAGAATTAGCATTGGACCAGAAAATTCAAAACAGAGACACCAGCAACAGGAAGTGAAGAGGAACTCTTTCTTACTTTCTGAAAATCCATTAGTTAGTTAGCACACTAATATTCCAAATTCCAAAATATGAAATCAACCATGTTAGTTATTACAAAATCAACCGTGAAATCAACCATGTTCGTTATTATAGTATTTTAAAAATTAATAGCAATATAATTAAACATCTGTTAATATTTATAATGATTTTGTAAGGATGAGCTTTCATTGATGCAAGGTTCAAATGTATAAATCAAACAGAAATGATATTTTTGGGAACATGGATCAGTCATCGGTGCAAGTGGAGAGGAATGTTCCGGCTACTCTCCAGGCCCTTGTTCTCTCTGGTAACCTCTGAGGTTAGGGGAGAGGCAGTGTCATTCTTTCAAGCCAGTATGAGACCCTTTTACTCCAAAGAGGATATAGATACTAATGGTTTGTGTTTTAACAAATTTTATTTAGTAGTCACAATTACCTTTTGGGTGGGAACTATTAATATGCCCATGCAACTCAGGATATAAAGCTATTTGGATGAAGTTCTTGATTTCTGGATAACATTTCCTTCAAAAATTGCCATAAAGACTTAAACATGAAAAGGAATATTGCGCAATGTTTGTGCTAACTCCTATGAACTTATGGACAGACTAGCTGCAAGGGCTATTTTGAGTTTTCTCAAGGAAGATATGATTTTAGGAATGAAAATTGTTAAATGCCCTAGGCAACAAGTACAACAAAACACATTTCATTAACTGAAAGCAATTTAATTCCATACTTTTCTTTGAACTGGTTTTGAGTTTTACTATCCAAATGCTTCTTAAATCTGTTTATCTTTATTTTTATTTTAAAATATATATATATATATATATATATATATATATATATATTTTTTTTTTTATTTTTTTTTTTTATTTTTTTTACAGAGAGGAAGGGAGAGGGATACAGAGCTAGAAACATTGATGAAAGAGAAACATTGATCAGCTGCCTCCTGCACACCCCCCACCAGGGATGTGCCCATAACCAAGGTACATGCCCTTCACCAGAATCGAACCTAGGACCCGTCAGTCCACAGGTCGATGCTCTATTCACTGAGCCAAACCGGTTTCGGCTGTTTATCTTTATTTTCTCTTTGCTTCCATTATTGTCACTTTCACAGAAATGAATGTGTTTTTTTTTTAATGTAAATCAATATATTTTACTTCTCTAATAAAAAGTTCTGGACGGGTGCCACTTAAAATTTCTCTTAAATTGAAAGCCAGCCCTTTTTCTATGGCCCAGAATGTTCCACATGTCCACACACCCCAACTCTCTATTTGTCCTGATTCTATCATAATCCAGGAGCATTCAGTTCTGTTTTCTTAAAAACATCAATTTCCTTTCCTGCCTCTGGATAAATGAAATCACTGTTTCTTCTTCTCAGTATGTATTGTTTTCCTTTTTTTTTTTTTCTCTCTCTCAGTGGGTTCATTTTCATCCTTTAGATCAGTTCAAATGCCATCCCCTTAGAAAAGCACCCCCAATGTTCTTATCTAAGCTGATTTCCTCTTACTCTTTATAATGTCATCACCCTATAAATGTTTATCATAGCACTGTCAGATTTATTAATAACCTAGTATACCTTAATACTGTATATTTCCCCTGACCATGGTAGGGCGGGAGGGGGCATAGACCTCATCTGACTTACCTGCTTGTTATATTCTCAGAACTTGGCAGAGTATCAGTCACAAGTAGGTAGTATATATATATAAATGCACTTAGTACTAGATCTCTACATGCCAAGACATTTATTTTGTTTTCCTCTTTCTTCTCCTTATTTATTACAAATGCATTCTGAATCCTACCCCAAAATAGTACACTGCTATTAGTATTTTCCATGTCTTGACTCATTTCAACCTCATGTAATCTGCAAAGCAGCCAAGAGTCCAACCCAGGTTATCCCCCATTGACACAGGAGAAAATTGATGTTAATTCTTTAGAAATAATGGATTGTGCCTGAAATTACATACCTGGCAAATGAGCAAGTGGGATTTAAACACTGGTTGTGCACACTGCTTAAAAGATCTCTCTCCCTGCAGCATGAAGATGAGTAACAATTCAGCCACTGCAAAGCAGGACACTGAGAAGCAGAATATCTAGAATATCTGTGTAATATTTTCTTAACAAGTTTAACTCAGTATTACAGATATCCCCCATTCCTCTCCACCCTTGCCCCTCCACCTTTTCTTCTTTTCAAAAAATCTTGCAGAATGAGTTTTACATTGAATGCAAAAGAAATAAAGAAATTTGCATTTTTAAAGCCTTTCCAAAGGGAGTAAAATTTAACCCCCATACACACACACACCCTACCCCCTCGCCCCACACATTCCTATTTCAGCTTCAGATGCTACCAAGCTATATGAAAGAAGCTGGTGGGCAATACTGGTGGAGTAGCATGCAGGGCTTTCCACAGTACTTTTTCTTTTTAATTGAGTGAGCTAATTAATAATATCTGTCACAGACTTAGAGATAAGCACTTATAAGTATTCAGATAAATTGTTGAAGTGATAAACGTCTGTTCTTTCTCAAGACTTTAGGTTGAGGAGAGAATGGGACAAGAACAGACACCCAATGGCATTACAACAACATCTAAATGCAAATAACTGTCCTTACTGCTTGATGGAGCCACTTCTGATCCTATCACTTGACTTAAGTTTGATTAAATTGTTTTTTATTTACTTGGGACTTGAATTTCATAATTATAATGAAGGATACTTAAGTAATTCTCTTAACATGTCTTTTTCTTTTTCCTGTTTTGGCTGTAACAGAATTTTATTATTAATTAATTACTTTATTAGTTTATTTATTTAAGTTTATTTTTATTGTTGACAGTATTATAGATGTTCCCCATTCCTCTCCACCCTTGCCCCCCTCTACCCAGGTGCCACCCCAATCTAGGCTTCACCTATTATCTGCGTATATGGGGTATGCATATATGCATACAAGTTCTTTGGTTACTCTCTTTCACAACACTTTGATGGAAGGCATGGCTAAAATTTGAACTCTTAAGGAACTATGATTATGCAAAAGGCTGTATGAGACTAAAATAAGTAATGGTACATAATTTGCAGAATTCACTGTAAAATTAAAATGAGAGACTTCTTTAATAATTACTTTAAAAATTTGCAGTACCAACAACAAAACATTAAAACTTATTAGCAACTACACAGGTTGCATACCCATAAAACTGTTCCTACTCAGAGATAAGACCTGAGGAAAACTGTAAGTTGCCAAGATTTTCCTTTGCTATACTAATTTTTTTCTTCTTAAGTTGCCTCATACTCCTTCTGTAGTTTTCTTCAGGACCCTGACCTTAGCCAACAATGCCCTCACTGAGTATTTTTCTTTCCTGTTTCCATCATCAAACTTTCCTGTCTTTCTCTTCTCTCAATATTTATCAGCCACAGAGAATATAACTGATTTTTAATAAATATTGGAGAGGAAGAGATGATGATGATGATGATGATGATGATGATGATGATGATATAATCTCTTCTTTATAGGGAACAAAAGCTAAGGGAGAGAAAAACAGTAAATATAATTTGCTTTCTAATGGCACAGTGCTATTGTTAAATCAAGCAAGATAAGTCAATAGGAAGGAAGGAAGGAAGGAAGGAAGGAAGGAAGGAAGGAAGGAAGGAAGGGAGGGAGGGAGGGAGGGAGGGAGGGAGGGAGGGAGGGAGGAAGGAAGAAAGGAAGGAAAGAAAGAAAGGAGGTAGGGAGGTAGGGAGAGAGGGATGAAGGAAAGAAAAAAGGAAGGGGAGGGGAGGGGAGGGGAGGGGAGGAAAAGAAAGGAAGGAAGAAGGAAAAAAAAGAAAGATTCTATCTAGAGCAGTTGAAAAATATATCAGAATTTGCGGGTGGAATTTCCCCATTGCTAATGGAAGTGGGGGATCCCTTTCCCACTGGTTGCTGGGGTTTAGGTTCTTATGATATCTTGAGGGGGGGCGGGGGGGATTCATAAGATTCTCAAAGGAGAATGAATGATTTTTATTCGTGTGAAGTTACATCCTTTAGTTACTAAAGTCCCGTTTCCCTTAAATCAATCCTGAATAAAGTGCCACTGCTGCTGCGGCTTGAAGCGCTGATGGAGGTTTCAGGGCACAGCTGAGGCCTACCCATCCTGGCATGAGAAGCCCTGAATGCGCAGCACATTCCATCAGCAGCCGGCCCAGCGCATGCGCATGGAGGTGAAGTTGCTGGCGCCCACTTTCCCACAGGCCTTGAGGTCCTGAGCAGCCAGGGGTGAGGTGGTGATCCCAAAGGCCTGACAGCCAGCCAGATCCTCCTGCCATCCACCCGGATTCCCCCATTCACCATCTCTGTGATCATCAGAGCCTGTGGGCCTGGGGGAGGAACCAAGAGGTCAGCAGTTCAGCCCGCTTGCCACTTACCAGTTGCCAGTCCTGCCCCACCCTCACTCGCGGGCAGGAGGTAGTACCTAGAAGTGGTCAATGCCACCTCTGGTGACCAGTCTTGTGATCGTTTTGGTCTTGACACCTCTTGGTCTTTTATTATTATGATATTGTTAAGATACCCCATTCCTAATAAGGGGACATTCAACAACTGTTCCAGATTAAAATAACTAACCTAATAGCTTGAGATCCTTTTGATGCCTTTTACTAATTACATATGATGTTTATAGCCTAACATAGTCTACAAGTAGCATGTGTTCCATGTAAAAAAGACAAATATGTTAGAATATAATGGCTCAGTTTTAAAAGAAGTTTGAGCCCAAATATGTGGTGTATTTTGGGCGAACCATAGGATAATATTTTATAGGTACCTTTGAAGATTTCTGAAACTTCAGGTAGTATATTTTAAAATAAAACAAAAAGTATATAATGAATTCTCTTAGACACACTGGAACAGAAACAGGTTTTTTAAGATCTTCACCCGAGGTTATGTTTATATTGATTTTAGACACAGAGGAAGAAAGAGAGAGAGAAACATTGATTGGTTGCCTCCCATTTAAGCCTGGACCAGGGATCAAACCCATAACCCTTTAGTATGAGGGAAGACACTCCAGCCAACTCAGCATCCTGGCCAGGGTAGGCAGAAACACGGTAGTAAGGAGATGGAGCCTTAGCAATTAGGCCCAAATGGCCTCAGAATTCTGAATCAAAACTCCCCCCAAATCTGGTTTCACTGCTGTGACTAATCAGGAGCATGGGTAGGAATCACGCATCTGCAGCATATGAGAAATAAAAGAAACTTACATTGTTTCAAGATTGTGTAATATCCTGAATGCCAATATAAAGATCTCAGACTTTTAAGTTTGAAACTCCAGATTCTGAATCAAGAAAGGAGGTCATATAAATAAGAAAATGGAACTCATGACTTATTGACATATTTTATGGAATTAGAAGTCACATTTTGGCCCCAAAGGATATGATTTCTTCTCAGTGATTAACATATTACCCAGAAATCTCTAGCTTCCTGGAATTCTCAATAAAAATTCCAAATCTCTTGGCAATAACTTTTAAACACCACAATTTCTGCCATTAAAAGAATAATCATTCAGTTGTGTTAAGCATGCTCTCACTTGGGTTGTTTGAGAGAGTCTGATTAAGGAAGGCCAAATTGCTATTTTTCTGTAAATACTGCTTGACATTAAGAGTGCATTTGGCGTGAAAATCACATAGGGCTGCTGAATGCAATAAATGAGGTGATGACCTTGTTTGGGGAAAATGTTTATCATAGTACAAAAGACCTCACTTGGAATGAGGGGAAAAAAATTGGTTAAAACGTATGTATGACTTAGAGCTGAACATTTTCATCCCCCAATTTATGACTCTGAATTGATAAATATGCTCAAATGTCATGTATAGCTTTCTTGGAGAACACCATTTCACATAGGGAATCTGAAGTTGAGGAGACATGAAGGAGACTAAGACACTTGAGATCTTCCAAATAGATGTAGACATAGGGAAAGCAATGTGAGCCATATGCAAATAAAACCTCTGGGGAATGTCACAAAAAAAAAAAAAAAAAAAAAAAAAAAAAAAAGGAAGTAAGCAAAGACCCAGAGAGAGAAAAGCTGATGTTCTTGCTTATCTGAAGAGAATGACTTCCTCACACTAGATTTATACTAGATCAACCTCAAACTAGTTGGAAAGAAATTTGATCTGAAACAGGAAATAATTTTTGTCATGTGCTATATAGACAAGAAAACTACCTAATATATTATTAATTATCTTGCATTCTGTTGTCATTTTCAGATATATACAGTGATAATAGCCTAGTCAATTAATTATAATAAAACATAGAGACAATATTAACTGCTTTGAATTCAAACAGAACTGGGTTTGACTTCATCTGCATAGTATTGGTTATGTTAATTAACTTCTGTGGTTCTTAGTTTTCTGAAGTTATTTTTTTAAAAGCAGGAATAGGATTTTTATCTTTATAGAACTTTATTGAATTAAAGAATTAGTACAGATAAAGAATGATGCATATTAACTTCAAATTGCTGTCCCATTTTTGAATCCTCAAAAAATGTTATTCAATGGCAGGACTAAAATAATATACACAATGAGGCCCAAAGAAGTGATGATTTTCAAAGTCAATGACTGGTAGCAGAATTGAGTTTCAAATAAGATCTCCAATCTCTCTCTCCAGGGCTTTTTATACAACATCACATCCAAAAAACAAAACAAAAAACCAGCTCATTTCTGAGCCTTGATGATTTTATGTTCCAATATGATCAGGACCTATCTGGCCTTTTCAACCATGAACTTCTCCTATAGTAAAATAATAAATAAAAAATGACACAAATAGAGACAAGCAGTAGCAGCAAGTCAGGACTTCATCAAGAAAAAAAAACAACAAAAAAAAAACCCCAAGTCCAGTTAGCTAATACTACTCTCAATTTGCCAATAAACTTCTTTAAGTTCTCCAGATGCTTTCTGCATATAATGTACCATCTTCATCACTAATTATTACATTTGAATTTGTAATAGTATTTTACATTTCAATTATATTCAGATTGCAGCAAAACAAACAAACAAACATGGATTATTTATAATAATGCAGGGCAGAATATAGAAACCATACATATCTTTTATTTAAGCACTTACATACTCAAGCATTTATTCTCTTACCAAGTGGCTAAGCAAGCTTAAAAAGGTATATTTAGTATATTTATAATCAGAATTCCCAAATTGTTCAAGCTCCCTGCCTCAACTGTCCAGATGTGTGCTGTGTTGCTTTTTGGAGTGATACAGGTTGCCAAGCACCTGGGTTGCTGGATAAGCATGAACCAGAGAAGGTGAGGGAGGCTGATTCACTGTGCAAGCTGAAGAACTTGATGTTAATGAAATTACCTTTTCTAAGTGCACTAGGCAGAATAATGATCTCCCAAAGATGCCCAAACACTAATCCACAGCATCTATGAATATGTTACCTTACATGGGAAAATGATCTTGCAGAAATGTTTAAAGTGATCACTGAGTTGGGAAGTTAAGCTTGGATTATCCAGGTGGGGTCTGTCTATCTATCTATCTATCTATCTATCTATCTATCTATCTATCTATCTATCTTCTATCTATTTATCTGCCTAATCAATTGCATTGATCAGTCGCTATGACATGCACTGACCACCAGGGGGCAAACACTTAACACAGGAGCTGCCCCCTGGTGATCAGTGGACTCCCACAGAACCAACCTTCCCCGGCCATCCAACCTCCAGCAGTCCCTCCCTCTGGCCCACAGGCCCATGGCTGAGATGGAGAACCAGGGATGGGTGGTGGCAGATGTGAACCTTTTCCCAGGGAGACTGAGATCCAGCTCCCTCCTCAGGGCCAGTGGCCAACCTCCCATGCCCTGTCCCTCCCCCGCAGCTGACAGGCCATGATCAACCTGCTGCAGTGGTGGCGCTATAGCAAGGGAAAGAGGAGGGGGGAGGCAGGGAACTGCACAGTGGTGGGGCACTGACAATGGTAGCATTGGCATCTGGCATCTGTTCATTCTGCACCTGGCCCAGTGACCATTGCCTCCTCTCCGGCCCAGCCCTGATTGACCTGAGGCCAATCAGCCATGATAGCCAGCGAGGCCTAGGGACCCCACCATGCACGAATTTCATGCACTGGGCCTCTAGTTTATTTATAAAAAATCATTAATTGTAGAGAGAGTTCTCTGTTGGAAGTGCTGGAGGGATGAAGCAGGAGGGGAAGTCAGAAGGATTTGAAGCATAAGCAGTATCTGCACTGTGGGGAACTCGATGCTAAACCATTCATAGGTGACCTGCTTCTGGGTTAGAGTTTCCTACATAGCAAAGCAGATCCTAGCAGGGATCAGGAGTCAGCCCTCAAGGGTTTGTCAAAGCCAAAGGAATCAGTCAAACACAACAACAAAAGAGAAGTATCTGTGCCATTGTTACATTTGAGGATGGAAGAAGGGTCCACTACCCAAAGAATGCAGACTTCCAGCACCACTGACAGCCAGTGAGGAGATGAGGTCCTCAGTCCTCTACATAGAACTGAGTTCTGACAACTGTCTGCGAACATGGAAACAGGATTTTCCCAGGGCCTGCAGTAGGAATGGCAGGCCAACACCTTGATTTCTACTAGTGTTCAGAGAAGTCAGCAGAACCCACTGAGCTTCTACTTTTTATAATTGTGAGACATAAAATTGCTTTGTTTTAAGATGCTAGATTTGTGGTAATTTGGTACAGTAGCATACAATCTCTCTCTCTCTCTCTCTCTCTCTCTCTCTATCTATCTATCTATCTCTATCTCTCTCTTGCTGTCTTGACCTAGTTTTGAGGCCCTGACATAGACAGGCCAGTTTCCCTTTAAGCAGCTAAATCCACATCCTCAATCACCAGCAACCAGAGGTATTCCAATGCTCCAGATCCTGCTGAAATTATTCACTCTAATCAATCAGAAACCTGCTAGCCTCGCCCATCCCGTCCTATGGAAACTACCTCAAATGTGCTGGTCACATGTTCCCCTCTTCCTGAGTGACCCCAGCACCTCCCTTGAAAGATCCTGAGTGGGTGCTGTGTTCTCCGTAAACAATTGTGAATATGATAAAACTGTACAACTCTTTCATGTTTCTCTCTCTCTACTGATCTGTGTCTGCTCTCGCCATGTCTTGCCTAAGGTAATTATGATTAAAACACAGAAATAGTAAACTAATACTCTAGATTAGGGGTGTTGAACTCAATCAGAGAAGGGGCCAAAATATAAAATCCAGCCTAAATCGCAGGCCGAATGGTTTACTGAACAGTCATAAACTGTCATTGTGATGGAAACGCAGCGGAGTGCAGTGATGACAGCACGATGCGGGTCACATTGCAAGGCCTGGCGGGACGGATTTGGCCCGCGGGCCTTGTGTTTGACACATGCGCTCTAGATTATACTGTTCATTGTTACACTGTAAACCTCAGTAGTCCCAGCCCTCACATTTATTTAATTGTCTTGGTAAAGAGGCCATAGGTCTGTTGTAGGCAGGGAAACTGCACCAGGTGTCTGACTGGTGGCTTCCGACCAAACCTGGGTACAGCAACCTCAGTGCTAGGGTTCTGGCTAGGAGAGAATTCAGAGCAAGACCCACACTGTAACAGAATATTTATTGGGTAAATTATAGAGGTAGAAAAAGTAATTCCTAGAAGAAATGGGCTTAGCAAACAAGTTCTAGAGCCAAAGGAAGGGCCCTTGGAGGCTGGGAGTAAGAAAGCTAATGGTGACATTGTGGGGATGGAGAAGTGGGAGTAGAGGGAAGGGATAGGCACAGGGTCCTGGGTTCTAAGCGTTTTAAGAATAGAGATTTTAGGAGAGATCCCATGGGAAGATCTTAATAGCACAGTCAGCAGTTTCCCAGGTGTGTCCTTTCAGGGTTGTGGTCTCCATTGATTATTGCCTGGTACCAGGGCGGGGGGTCAGTATTCCATGCAGCTGGTCCTGATGTCAGCTGTGGCTGGTTTTGTTGCTTAGCTGGGCCTGGAGCTGAAATACAATTGAGGCCTAGATGTTATCTCTAGGGAGGAAAGGTCAGGGCCCAGAGTGACCAGTATATGCTAGGGGAGGAGACGTTATGGAGGGCGCGGGTCGGGGGGAAGGGGGGGGGGGGAGCAAATATAATTGATGTCCATTGGGAGGCACCTGGGGCTTTCCACCCTGATGACCTTTTGTACTTGACCCCTCATCCTTGCTCTGCTCATGTCTGTCTGAGTACCTACAACAGGTATGTTAGGGTACTTGGTGAAACTTCCTTATCTCATGAGTTGTTCTACAGCTCTGCCCTATTGTTATATGCTACTGTATGAATCTGACAGAAATAAGAATAAAGGCTTCAGAATAAATCTTCAACCAATTTCTGTGGGACCTTCACATCTCTCAACATACATTTTCTAATTTATGAAATTAATATAATAAAATTGCCTTATCACATTGCTGTGAGCATTAAGTAAATAAAATGTAATATATCCAATGCTTAATAGAATATATAATATTTAGTGACAAGCATAATATAGTAGCTACAATGAACTCTGTGGCTGTTCCCCTTTCCCCAGTCACTCCTCTCTTCTCTTTTACTGGCACCATATTCTCATCTTTTCCTTAAAAGATGGATTCTCACCAAAGTCTGTTATCTGTCTTCTTGCTGTCTACTGATTCTCCTTCCTTCTCCTTTTCTTCCCCTCCCCCTCCACCATTCTTCCTCTCCTCAGCCCTCACCCCACCCCACATTCAGAAGTACAGGGAAAAAGAAGAGAATGCTTCAATAAATTTAAGGAACATGCTGAAAATACTAAAGTGATTTGAAGAACTATACAAACATGATTCTAAGTGAAAAAAGCTGAGCAAAAGGACCACATAGGTTTTCAAGGATTTCCTTTTCAATTCCCAGGCAAGCTCTAGTTTGCCCCAGCTGGAAATACAACCTCAGGCAACTAAGAAGTTGCCAGCAGTTTGCTATTGTTTTGGAAATGCCCTGGGGGTGGGCTGCAACTTCTCTCCTGACTGAGCTCTGAATCAAAGCAAATCAGACCCATATGTTTGAGGAGAGAAATTTACAGAAAACTACAAAACTCAAAACAAATATTGACGAAGCCCTAGAGTTACTGCTTTTAACAGAGCTCCAAAATGGTCAGATATCTCTTTTGTCCACAATACTGTCAGCTTTTAGTAACCATAGCACTGAAGTGGGAGGAGCTATGGGAATAGTCTTAAATTAAAATGTGGCCTGGGTTCAGTGGTTTCTCAAGAATAGAAAATTTTCTGTTTATTCTGTGGCTTTGTTTTGTAGGGGGAACATAATTTGACAACCCCACAGTGTCTCTTTGGCATCATAATTATTTAAGCTGCTTAATTTTCAAGGAACAGCAGGCTCGGGAAAAGCTCTGGAAATAAATAGACCCTTTTGTAAGAGATATTTACACTTTCAAGGGAAATCTCCAGTGAGAAGCAGGCCTCTCTGGACCAGATGGAGCTTACCCTTGTTTACTGTGCTTTTTCTGATACCTGCTCCTAGCTGACTACCTTCCTCTACCCCTCAACATCTTTTGTTTTTAGCTGAAGGTGATAGTTAAGTTGATGGCTTCTACTATTTTGACAAGTTACTCAGGGTTCCTGGGGCTCTCCAATGTGTACCGGAGGTATACATATTATAATACTTTGTTTTTCACCCCTATTAATTTGCCTCATGCCAATTTGATTATTAGAATGGCCAGTAAAACTTAGAAGTGAAACACAGAAACCAAACTGGGGTGTGTCTCTCAGCCAAACCTGCACCTTCTCCAATTTGGGACATCCCTCTCACAATCAAGGACTGCTTGCCTGCCTGCCTTCCTTCCTGATTGCTCCTAAAGGCTTCTGCCTGCCAGCCTGATAACCATCTAACTACTCCCCTGCCAGCCTGTTTGCCCCTAACTTTCCTCCCCTGCAGGCCTGGTCACCCTTAATTGCTCTCCCCTGCAACTGGGCCTGCAGGGAAGAGGCCTGCTTCTCACTGGAGATTTCCCTTGAAAGTGTAAATATCTCTTACAAAAGGGTCTATTTATTTCCAGAGCTTTTCCCGAGCCTGCTGTTCCTTGAAAATTAAGCAGCTTAAATAATTATGATGCCAAAGAGACACTGTGGGGTTGTCAAATTATGTTCCCCCTACAAAACAAAGCCACAGAATAAACAGAAAATTTTCTATTCTTGAGAAACCACTGAACCCAGGCCACATTTTAATTTAAGACTATTCCCATAGCTCCTCCCACTTCAGTGCTATGGTTACTGGGTCCCCTCCAACTGCCCTTCCCTGCAGGCCCAGTTGCCCCCAACTTCTCTGCCCTGACCTGCGTGGCAACAACGGGGGTACGCAGGAACCACCTAAGAGAATGAAACAAACAAGGAACTCGAAAGAACGGAGGCAAGACAAGGTTCTGATCAAGCCTCGAACTTTATTTTTTGAAATGGCAGTATATAATATATGCAGCAGAAACAAAGGGGGGCAGGGTTGCCTATGCAGAGGGGTCTTTGGCAGTGTATAATTGGTTTAGGCACTGAGTGGCAAGGTGGTAAAGTATCTGGCAACACAGGATTGGCTAACTGCCAGGGCAGTGTAACATTCCAAGGTGTAACATTCCAAGGCTGGGCTAGCTATGGGGGAGGATCAGGAAGGGGAAGTTGCAGAGATGCTAAGCGGCAGGTTAATCTTTTAGCTTCTGGCCAAACCCTCAGGGCACCGCATAACTTCTGCTAGAAGGAACTTAATTCTATTTCCTTAAGACGGAGTTGCTTGTCTCAACTCTGATGGCTCCCAACACTTCTCTCCTCTGCTAGCCTGTTCAATCCTAACTGCCCTCCCCTGTTGGCCATCTTGTGTCCACATGGGAGCAGTCATCTTTGACCACATGGAGGCAGCCATCTTGTGTGTTGGAGTGATGGTCAATTTGCATATTATCATTTTATTAGATAGGATAGAGGCCTGGTGAATGGGTGGGGGCCCTGCTGGTTTGCCCTGAAGAGTGATCAGGATCAGGTTGGGGGTTCCCTTGGGGCATGGGGTGGCCTGGGTGAGGGGCCTATGGTGATTTGCAGGCTGAGCATCCCTCTGCTCAGCATCCCAAGCAGAGGCCCTGGTATCTGGGATTTATTTACCTTCTATAATTGAAACTTCGTAGCCTTGAACAGAAGCCTGGGCCCCCAGGGCAAGTGGAAAGCTTGGCTTCCTCCATTTCTGGGAACAACCCAAACCTACTGCTCTCTCCATGGCCACAGCCATCTTGATCAGGTTAATTTGCATAGTCACTTCTGATTGGCTGGTGGGTGTGACTTGTGAGTATAGCGGAGGTATAGTCAGTTCGCATATTACTCTTTTATTAGATAGGATTATATAGTTTTCCTATTTAATTTTATTTTAATTCCATAGCATATATTTTTCCATTTTTTCAGCTTTATGCATATTTAGTCATAGGTTTTTCTTATAACAGGCATATATAGATCTTCTTAAAAGTTGTATATCTAGTCTGACAATGTTTCTTTGTTGTTGTCGTTAAGCTTAACATTGGGTTCATTTACATTTATTTAAATTATACTGATATTGTTGAAGTGTGTGTACGGTCTTCTCCATTATTAGTGAGAGTCGGGTTATTAGGGTACCACTGGAATAGGCATTTCCAGAGGCCCCTAGGGAAGATGAAAGCATTATTTTCATGGAATTACATCCCTGGGTTTTCAAAGTCCCATTTCCCTTAATGCCTTCCTAGGAGATGTGCAGCTGAGGATTCAGCAGAGATAGCAGCAAAGCCAACGTCCAGAGTTTCTGTTCCCTGGTGGAGCTGGTCAGGTGTGGCATCAGGCTAGTTGCAGTCCATTGTGTGGGGTCCACACGGCTGTGGGCCAAATGGCTGAGGGCATAGAAGCGAAAGCATGAGAGCACCCCTGCAAAAAGAGTACCAAGAGTCCTGAAAACACAAGAGAGCAAGAGACAGCCAACAGAGGGTCCTCCTTTGTTTAGGAGGTTTAATATCTCAAATCTTTCAGGGTTTGCAGTGGTCACACCTACCCTGACCAATGTTAAGAAACATTGTCAGACTAGATATACAACTTTTAAGAAGATCTATATATGCCTGTTATAAGAAAAACCTATGACTAAATATGCATAAAGCTGAAAAAATGGAAAAATATATGCTATGGAATTAAAATAAAATTAAATAGGAAAACTATATAATCCTATCTAATAAAAGAGTAATATGCGAACTGACTATACCTCCGCTATACTCACAAGTCACACCCAGGTGTGACTGACAGACCAGTACTTTCCCTATGTCACCCAGACTTTACTGGGCATGCCTCTATTCTTTTTCTGTTCAGTCCCTTCCCCCTTCCCCCATGATATTTGGCCTTGCCCTTGCTCCTTTCCCACCACCAATAACCAAGTTATTACTATGGTATTAATACTATCACATTTAGAGTTATCTATCTTACCTTATTTTATGCTATTTGCACTCCTTTTAAAATTTCTTTTCTTATCTTAATTGGTTTTTTTTCTTATTTTTTCTCTTCATTAAAGGTTTATACTTTATTTCTATTAGTTTATTATTTTAGATACTTTGATATGCACATGTAACTTACCATAGCTGAAATATAGTGGCAACCATACTTTGGTAAAAACTGCTGTTTGAATTTTCAACCTGCTAAGGCAATTTTCCTGTGCCTGGGACCATAACCTTTGGAGATTAACCACTGAGTTCTGCTTCTGTAAGATAGGGCCACATTCCAATGTCCAGCAGGATGTGACTGGGAACAACACTGCGGGCTGACCCCAGTTTTTAGAATATAGTCTTTAGGATTTAGAATTTAGAACAAAAGAAAATTCCTGTGGTTTGAACTGTTGCAGAGTTCCAAAGCGGTTGGATGGTACAGGGGGAGAGTTTGGAGAGAGACTTGCTTTGTTCATCACACGGTGGGCTTAGGGAGGATGAATTCAAATTCTAAGCAAGGTTACAGGCAGAACTTCCTTTTTATTATTAAAGAGCCAGCCCAATGTGCACTTAGTGGTTACCTCGATGCTGGCCTTGAAAACAATATACTTCTATCCAATTGAAAAAATGCACCTGGCATGGTATTGAGATTGTGGGAATATCTGGTCTCTGGCCTACAAGGTCAGACAGCAACATTTTGTCTAGGAAGAACAGCAGAAAATTCCAAACAACAGTTTGATGCAAAATAGGGGTTTTCCTTCACAGAATCTTTCAAAAGAACTACCTGCCCCTGAAGCAGTGTGGTCCTGTGGAGTCTGCCTGTGTGTGGTGCTCTTGCGGCTGTCCTGGCCAGATATTTCAATAAATGTTTGTCTGCTTTTTTTTTTTTTTTTTTTTAAATAAATCATCAGCCTCTGGTGGTCTCATTTTGAACCCAGGGTTCCACCCCACAACAATAGCCACAGGTTAATCTTCATATTTTCTTTGCTCTCAAAATAATGCAAGGACTATCGAGGACTTGAACTACAATTACTAAAAGTACATGGTATTGTTTTTATTGTAATTTTATATTGTTGTAAAAGACCAAAGAAACCCAAGTGATGCTTAGAGAAATGGAGTTGCACAGCTTTATTTCGCTGATGATCTCAGAGTTGCCTCTCAAAGTCTAAGCCACATGTGTCAAACACAAGGCCCGCGGGCCAAATCCGTCCTGCCAGGCCTTGCAATGTGGCCCGCACCGCGCTGTCATCACTGCACTCCGCTGCGTTTCCATCACAATGATAGTTTATGACTGTTCAGTAAACCATTTGGCCCGCGATTTAGGCTGGATTTTAGATTTTGGCCCCTTCTCTGATTGAGTTCGACACCCCTAGTCTAAGCAAACCAATATGGCAGAAGCTCTTCTTTATACCCTTTGGTGTCTTTATCTCCCAAATATAGAATGGGATTACCAGGCCTTCTGCAGGCTTTGCTAAAAACGACTTTACTGGAATGGAGGCAGTAACACCACACTATGGGTCTGGCCTGGCGTCAGCACTGATAACCTCCTCCAGGGGTTGTGTATTGTTCAGTTCATAGCCTCAGGTCTTGCAAGACCAGATTCTGGGAAAGGGGCCATGACTTAATTATAGGCTATCAAGAATGTACATTAGGTTACTGGCACAAATTCAGATTGCTACCCTCACCCCATGTCTTATTTTCCCCATCAACATCTCCATTAATATATTAACTGCACATTTAAGGGAACCAAAGGCTTGCTATCCTAACTCTGCCTTTTGGGGTATTGATTTTGTTGATAAAAGAAACATCCAAACCTATAGATAATTTTTATGAGTTTATTTGAGTCAAAATGACAACAACTGCTAGAAAACGAAATCTTGATAGGTTGAGAAAATGCTCCAGCAAATGGCAGTTTTGTACCTTATTCTATACATTATAATCAAGAGGAGATGTGAGGGGATAATATGAAATCCACTGGTGGTATATTTGAGAGGCAGGAGAAAGCAAAGTGGAAAAATCTCTGAGATTAGAAAGTGGAGGTGGGCAAAGGGACAGAAACAGAATTGGCTTTGGGCAATGAGCACACAATGCAGTGTGCAGATGTTTGTTGAGTTGTAGATTTAAAACCTCTGTGGTTTTGTGAACTAATGTCACTCCTATAAATTCAATTTTTTTAAAAAAAAGTAAAATGAATGGACACATACTTTTACACCATTGTACATAGGAAAGTTAACAGTTAACAAGGAACAGGATAACAATAGCAGTGATGGGTTCTATGGTCTCTGCTCTGGTCATGGTTGTGCCCTGAGGAATCTGGAAAAAGGCAATTACCCTGTCATTGCAAGGTATGTTATTATAGATACAAAAAGAAAATAGATGAGTTCAGTTAAGAAAAATATTGATCTTTATCAACAAAAATACCAGCCTAGTACATGACTACCCACCATTCCTTGCTTTTAGTCATGAAGTTTTAATTTCAGACTATGTGGTTACTTTAGGTATTTGAGTTTGTAAGGCTTGTGTGCAGGCTTCCCTGAGCTTGTCAAGTATAGTATGTGGCCCCTTTTTTATCTGCAATTTTATGTTGTGAATTAAGAAAACAAGACTCAGAAACTTGGACATCTTTCTCTCCCCCTCACCCCTTTCCTGCCAGAGATTTAGACAGACAAACCTTCTGAAAGAGAATTTTAGGCAGTTCCCCTTAGCCTAGTTCAAATTAAGTAGAGAAAGCTTTAGGTAATGTTTGTTATCTAGATATATATACCAACCTCTGTGTCCCAACGTCGTCGTTTCTCCTTCTTCTTCTTCTTCTTCTTCTTCTTCTTCTTCTTCTTCTTCTTCTTCTCTTCTTCTTCTTCTTCTTCTTCTTCTTCTTCTTCTTCTCCTTCTCCTCCTCCTTCTCCTCCTCCTCCTCCTCCTCCTCCTCCTCCTCCTCCTCCTCCTCCTCCTCCTCCTCTTCCTCCTCCTCCTCCTAATGTATTTTTATTGCTTTCAGAGAGGAAGGGTGAGGGAGAGAGGGATAGAAACATCAATAATGAGAAATAATCATTGATTGGCTGCCTCTTGCATATCCCATACTGGGGATTGAGCCCACAACTCAGGCCTATGCCTTGATTAGGAATTGAACCAACCGTGACCTCCTAGTTCACAGGTCCATACTCAAACACTGAACCACCCCAGCTGGGCTGTCTCATTGTTTCTGAGTTGCTTAGCAAGATTTTTCTTGCCATGTATGTTCAGCTCTTCCTCAACTATCTGTAAATCATCCATTCTAACTTCTAAAGTCTAAGTAAGACCCTGTTCACTTTCCTTTTGTCCACAATATCTTATATACCCAATGTTGTCTCACTGACTTGGAAAATTTCATACTTATATGAATTCCCATTGTGCGTTTATTTAAAAAAATTATTTTTTCCTGTTAATCTTTCTCTGTTAATTTGCTTATTGGCTCATCCTAGAAGAACTTAGAAGATAGAAGGACAATTATTAATATTTTTTAACCCTGACATAGTATAGGTTTTTAAAAAATATATATTTTATTGATTTTTTAAAGAGAGGAAGGGAGAGGGATAGAGAGTTAGAAACATCAATGAGAGAGAAACGTTGAGCAGCTGCCTCCTGCACACCCCCTCCTGGGGATGTGTTTGCAACCAAGGTACAAGCCCTTGACTGGTACTGAACCTGGGACCTTTCAGTCCACAGGCTGATGTTCTATCCACTGAGCCAAACTGGTTTCGGCTGACAAAATATAGTTTTATTTTAGATAGTCAACATTTGTTTAGGTTTACCCATATTTCACCATTTTTTTTTGTTCATCATTAATTTATGCTTCTCAGATATTTCACCCAGAATTAGTTTTATAGTCTGAATTATAACCTTAGTATTTCCATTGGTAAGTATTGATCGGTAGAAAAACATTTTTTTCCCCAAAAAACTTTATTGTTTTCATTTGGTCCAATGCATGGGAGAGAGCTTCAGGGTGGTTGAAAGAATTGCTAATAGTTTGGGATATGCTCAGACAAAATCCAGGAACCAAGGGAAGTCAAAGGGTCCACTTAAAGGGCTCTGGCTTCCAAAGGCTTTTAGCTGTGCTTGAGGGTGAGCCTTTAAAAGAGATAATTGCCAAGCCTGGGGACTGGCCAGCATGCTGAGGTGAATCAGGTGTTGCCCATCTTCATGATGATTTTCATCTTCGCACCCAGGAAGTGGTTCTCTAGGAAGTCGCAGAGGAGAGGATCTCTGCGGGTAGAACCTAGGGCGTGCAGACCCACCACGGCCTGTTCAGGTTTCTCTCCAAGGCCGAGGCGGCTTCCAGGGTGTCTTGAGTTTTGTCCCATTCATCTTGCGAAAGCTTCTGCATGTCCTGGAAAGAATGTGGCCACTGTGCTGGTTTTACATCTTTAAGAGGTGCTCAGTGCCCTCGCCCTTTTTCTCTCTGAACTCCTGAAAGAAGTGGCCTTTGCCCTCCAGAGCCACATCATCAAGACTGAAATAGCAGCCCAGAGAGAGGTAGGTGTGGGAGGTCTGCAGATGCAGGTTGGCCAGGTGATTGGCGGCAGCCTCCACCTCAGGGGATAATTCTGACGAATTTGGGAGCTCATGGTTGTTCAGCAACAACAAGTTAGGGTAAAAAATAACGGTATTGGCTGGTCTCAGAGGCTGAGGATGGCTGAGGTGGTTCCATAGGTGGTGACTGGATTAGATGCTGGAAAATGATCAGAGGCTGGAAAAAGGGGAGTCCCTGGTTCTGTTCCATCCAAGCACTGTGGAAGCAAAAGACAGATCCAGGACTGCCGAGGACATCAAGGGCTTTTCCAGGCTGGGGCTAGAGTTCAGGTGGATGAGTTTTATTTCTGTGATTAAAGCTTGGCCAGTGAGCTAACTAACCAGTGAAGGGTACACCGTGTTGGCCAGGGCAGGAGTGGGATTAGGTGCCTTGGGCAGAGGCTAAATCATATAGGATTAGAATATACCTAGAACCACTCCTTTGGTGGGAATGGGACTTTAAAATTGTGTTTTTGTCTGAACAAATTATGATTTTGATGTTGTTGCCAAGAGATTGTTTAGTCAGATGCAGCATTATACAGGAATGTGAATATATCAACAAGAATATTAGTATATTAACAGCATCATTTTGGTCATCTGTTTTCATTGTTTTTGTTGAGAAGACAGCTATCATCAATCCAATATTGCCTCTTCTTAGATTTTTCTCTGGCTGCTTTAAGATATTTTCTTTTCTTTTTTTTTTATTTTATTTTTTTTTATTTTTTATTTTTTTTAGTGTTAGATTTAATTCATTGTGGTATGTCTTCATGGGAATTTATTTATTATTTGGCTTGACTGAGATGTTTTGGCCTTCCAAATCCATTAGGTTGATGTCTTCTGTAAATTCATGCAAATGTTTGTTATGGACTGAATTACACTTCTCTAGATTCTTACCTGGAAGCCCTAGTCCCCAGTGTGATGGCATTTAAGACAGGACAATTCAATTGAAGAGGTAATTCAATTCAGAGGTCATAGCCCTCAGGATGGGATTAGTGTCTTTATAAGAAAAGCCACCAAGGAGGTTTCTTTCTTTCCCTTTCTATCCCTCTGCCATGTGAGGACAAAGCAAGAAAGCTGCTGTCTGAAAGCCAGAAAGTGCCCACCAGAAATCAAATTTGCTGACACCTTAAAGTTTAGACTTTCCAGCTTCAGAATTGAGATATAATTCTGTGTTGTTTCAACTACCCAATCAATGGCATTTGTAATAGCAGTGCAAGATGACCAACATTATTTTAAGTTATTATTTCTTCAAATTTTATTTGCTCTTTTTTCTATATATTTTTTATTTCATATTTTTTATATTTTTCACTCCACTGTTCTCTAGATATTTTCCCCCAAAATCTATCTTCTAAGTTAATAATTATTTAGGCATTAATCCAGTCTAATGTAGTTACTTACAGTTTTTATTTTAGTTATTTTTATTTTCAGTTCTGGAAGTTATATTTCATTATTTTTTGAATATAATTTTAAAACTTCTGATCTTTTCTTATTTGCTATTTCATTTTTTTTTAAATTTAAGCATATATAACAGTTCATGTTACTTTCTCCATTTGATAATCACAATATCAGAAGATTTGGGGAGTTGATTTTGCTATCTATAATTTCTATGTGGGCCCAGCTGGTGTGGCTCAGTGGTTGAATGTTGACCCATGAACCAGGAGGTCACGGTTCAATTCCCAATGATTTTGGACTGAAAAAGTCATAATTCTTTGAATTAGTCTAATAATACTGGGGCTTCACATGTAAGTTAACTCTGGCTTGTTTGTAACAAAGGTTTCCACCTTCATTTAGGGCCCTGTGCTTACTTAATTATACTCTGGCAGTAACAAAGGTATGCAGGATTATTTCTAATCTATCAGTACATGGAAAGCCCTACATTTTAGAGTTAACTTTGTATCAAGAGCAGGCTTGCTTCTATGGGGGTTCTTCTATATGGTGAAGTCATAGGCTTGCCTCCTCTTCTCTATAATCTCAAGCTACTAAAACCAAAGCTCAGTGTGTTCAGCAAATGCCCTTGAGGGGGAAATTGTTTTGGGGTCCTATTTACTTGTCTGCATTCCCTCATCCTTTAGCCATCTTTGACCATGAAGTATTCATTACAAAACCACCTGGTCATTGTTAGACTTGAAGAAGTTGTTTTTAGCTGAAACTGGTTTGGCTCAGTGGATAGAGCATCGGCCTGCGGACTGAAAGGTCTCAGGTTCGATTCCGGTCAAGGGCATGCACCTTGGTTGTGGACACATCTCCATTAGGGGATGTGCAAGAGGCAGCTGATCGAGGATTCTCTCTCATCAGTGTTTCTAACTCTATCCCTCTCTCTTCCTCTCTGTAAAAAATCAATAAAATATATTTAAAGAAAAAAGTTGTTTTTAACCAAAATTTCTTAGATGAGTTTCAGATAATTTTCTATTATTTCATTTTGTTTAAAACAGAAGTAAAAAGAATTGAAGTGATTCTATTATATTTGAAACTACTATTGTTATATATATATATATATATATATATATATATATATAGAGAGAGAGAGAGAGCGAGAGAGAGAGAGAGAGAGAGAGAGAAAGAGAGAGAGAGAGAGAGAGAAAGACATATAGTTCATATTTTTATTACAAAATTTAATTAGCCATTTTGTTGTGAATTTCAAATCCAAGCTCAACTATTTTTATATATTATAAATATTTATACTGAATCTAACACCTTACCCTCCCTTACTGAGTCCAATACTCTATCCTTCCATACCTTTGTTTATCACTGTTCATAGCTTAATCATCTCTGAGGTCTTGAGTTCTAATGGGCTTTACTGTAGCATAAAACCTAACACTACACACAGCTGAAACTAGAGTTAGTAGCAAATAAAATTTGTTGTTTATTAACTATGGTGCTAGTCGCTTCCTCAAATGAAAAATTTTGGTCTTTCAGTAAAACCAATCAAACAAAAGAAAAATGGCTACATGAAGCTTAAGCAAATGTGATTATTTTGACTTCATATTTATCCCTCTCTGAGGTCAGAAATCAGAGTTGCTGAATATTATTCCTCGGTAGATCTGCTTCTTTGTGTCTTTGATGGCTTTCAGTTTTCTATACTTTGTATGTACGGTATGTGTGGTTGGTCTTTCCCCATTACTAGTGGGAATTGGGGCCTTATAATATCTCAAGAAAAAGTGATCCTGGCACTTTTATTATAATGATATTGACACTCAACTTCATCGCCCTCATTTCCATTTTTATCTTTTTTTTGTTAATTACCCAGCCAAATTCTTTACACTGATCTCTCAGTTTGCTCATTCATTTTTGTTTGCTTTTTGTTGTTGTTGTTGGCCAATTTATGCACTGAATGCTCTATCTCAACCTCTGCCTCCATCACCTGTGATTAGCTTTTCTTTTCTTAGTCTGATGCTAAATGACTAGAGTTCATGACAATTTAAGTGCTCTGGTCTCTCTAATGGCATACCATCAACCCCAAAATGTGCAACCCTACTCTAAAAGCATCCTTCAGTACACTTGCTTTAAGATCATCAATCCTGAAATGTCTAAATGAGTTTATAGTGGGGAGTAGTTGTGCTGTGGCTTATTTGTTTTAGTTTTGCTTTTGTTAGGCTTACAACGGGACATTTTAAGATGTATTGTTATAACAATCCCAGACTTGGCTCTGTCCTATTTTAATCTCTGATGCTATAATCACCTTTATTTTATAAAAATAAGCTTTTGGCTTCTAATATTTAAAAAATATAATTCAGTCTGTAATGCTATCAAGAATAAAAATATATATTTAAAAACAAAAAAAACCTACAAAAATATAATTGATTCTTTTTATAAAAATATTTGAAATACTATATCTTAATATCAATTAAGTGAAACCAAAGACAATACCAAAAACCTGCAAAAAAAAAAAAAGTCTGAATATTTTTCACTGTACCAGGTATTAGTTTCTTGATATTTATAACCATATTTGGTCATACTAATGCAACTAATCATATAGTATTTATGACATGGGAAGGAGTGTGGACCTTATTACTGCAGTGAGTGAAAGTCTAGGCATACCAACCACATGATTTCTACTGGCACTTGAGTGTGTGAGAGATTGCTAGTGTCTAGAAGAATTATAGGTCCTGGCTTCTTCATCATCCTTTTCTGATACCATCCAAAGCAGTTTGGATATACTTTATTACAGTCTTCCAAGTGCATAGTCCTAGGCCAGTGGTCAGCAAACTCATTAGTCAACAGAGCCAAATATCATCAGTACAAAGACTGAAGTTTCTTTTGAGAGCCAAAATATGACTTCTGCCCATGGGCCATGAAGTTTCAATCACATTGTATGTGTGTACCTGCACGTTGTATTTTGTGGAAGAGTCACACTCAAGGGGCCAAAGAGCCGCATGTGGCTCGCTAGATGCAGTTTGCCAACCACTGTCCTAGGCTTCCCACTTGACCTTTGATTTCATGGATGCAGGTAGGAGCACAATTTTTTTCTGTGAGTTTGACTCAAGTACAGAAATGCTGTCTAAGGTTTTATGTCTTGCCAGGCTGACATATTCCTTGTTTTTTACTTAGGTTGTTCTTTTTTCCCCCCTTTCCTTTATAATATGTGTCCCTTACTTAAACATGGAATTAGGGGTGCAGTTTCTTTCATGGGTTGTTGTCCTCACAAAGTTTGAAGAATAAACTCACAGACTTAAGGCTTCTTTAATAAAGAAGTTTATTGAAAGCATATATAAACTCTATCTGGGCAGGCGTGTCCCTACAGAGGATCCTCTGGAGGGGACCCCAAATGGAAAAAGCCTGATCTCTCTCTCTCATGGGAAAAAAATAAAAATATCCAAAATAAAAAAAAAAATCTGAAAATCTGTCTCCAGTTTATATATGCTGTAGTTCTTTGTCTGAACCTGACCCTCTCCTTAATTTAGGATTCCTGCTTTCCTCATTGGTCATTCTGCTACATAGTATCAATTTCAAAGCCTAAAGCCCATGTGGTTCCCCACTTTCTCTCCTCCATACCTTGCTGGTAGGAGTTGCTTTTGATCTCCCTAAGGCACTCTCTCAGTTGTCCTGGCCAGAGATGTTTTATTTCCCCTGTGGCTCTCCAAGCTGCTCAGGTCAGGGCTGCTTTTGATCTACCCTATGGCTGTTTGAATTGTTCAGGCCAGGGATACCTCTGTCCCCCCAGACCCCCCACCCCTTCCTGTCTGCCTAATTAAGCTTTCTAGCTAACCCTTATCATTATCATTTCAGTTCCATCTCTTGAGTTATGTGGGACACAAATAAATTTCAGAAAATTTACCACCATGTCATTTCTTGGGTTTCAAGATTCCTAAGAGGTGTGCTTTCTTCTCTTCACTTTTTGGTGTCTTCTTATGTTGTTTTTTAATATACCATCCAGAGTTTTAGCTGTACTTTGAAAAATTAGTAAATATAGCCACTCAATTATCCTGAAGGCAAAAATTTCAGACTGAGTGTTTCATATCATTACTAGAGGCCTGATGCACGAAATTTGTGCAAGGGGCTCGACCCTAGCAGCCGTGGTGGCTGCCTCAGCCTTTGCACCCCCAAGTTCATCCAAAAGGTCATCCAGAAGGTCATTCAGTGATTCGGTCTATTTAGCATATTATGCTTTTATTATTATAGATATTTTATTTCCAATATTGGATTATTATTTATAATCTCTTTTAAAAATGCTTTTGTAGATTACTATAGGGTTTGCAACATACATCTTGTATAATTACAGTCCATCTTCAAATATCATACTATTTCATGCATATAATCATAACCTTATTAACAACTAATTTCAATTCCTCCATCCTTTTTTTTTGCCACCATTATTTTCATATATAATTACCTTTTACATATGCTATAAACATGCTACCCTTTGATAATTTTCTTACTTAAACCATCACTTTAGAGAGCAACTAAAATATTAAAAATAATATTGTATTTACCTTCAATTATGTCACTTAGAGCACTTTCCTATTTATTTGTGTAAATAAAAGTTTCTTTTTGGTATCAGAGTCTTGCTCACTGGAGAACTTCCTGTTAGCATTTCTTAGAGAGCAGGGATTCCAGCATAAAAAAAATTCTCTGTTGTTTGAAATGTTTTTTATCTTTCCTTTATATTTTGAAGATACATTTTGCTCTTAAAGATGTTCTTTTCCCTTCATTTCTTGCACTTTGAAGACATCATTACTCAATTGTCTTCTGATTTGCATAATAACTTTTAACAAAAAGCCTACTGTAATGCTTATCTTTGTTTCTCTCTATAGTATGAGTTTTTTATTGTTTATGTTATTACAGATGCCCCCATTTTTTCACCCTTTGCCCACCTCCACACAGGCCTTGCCCCACTTCTCTCTGGCCATCGCCACACTGTGTATGTGGCCATCACCACACCCCCAAACCATTCCCCCTTGACAAGTGTCAGTCTATTGACTCTACCTTCCAGACATTTTTATTATTTTTAGTTTTCAAGAATATTATTAGGATATATCAAATGTGGTGTGTGTGTGTGTGTGTGTGTGTGTGTGTCTGAATGAGCAGGGTGAAAATTTATCTTGTTTAGACTTATATAAGTTTCTATGATCTATTGTTTGCTTCTTTCATTAATTCTATAGCTTTCTCTGCTCTTATCTGTTCAAACATCTTTCTTCATTTCTTGGTCTTGCTTTTCTTTCTGGGATTGCAATTACACATATGTTAGAACAAATGAAACTTTCTACCTATTTTGGAAATTCTACTCCATTTTTCTTCATTTCCCCCCCTCTCCTTGTGCTCAATTTACATAATAACTATTGATCTACAATCATATTCTCAAATTCTTTACTTAGCCATAAAATATTTTTCATCTCTGTGGTTTTATGTTCTTCATTCATTTCTTATTCTTTATTGTATTATGATTTCTATTCTTCTATTGAAATTCTCACCTGTTCATTTAACTTATGCACCTTTTAAATAGAGCCCTTAACATCTTAATTTTACTTATTTATAATTTCTGCCTTATTTTTCTAATAAGGCAGAAATTATAAATAAGTTTGAATCTTACTCTGTTGAATTGTACCTTGACAGTATTTTGATTTTTTTGTATTTATGAACTTCATAATTTTTGGTTGAAAGAGATAATATTTTTTATAAGGCAAGTAGAGACTTAATTAACCTTGTTTGTTTTAGGAAACTGGCTTTTTTTTTCTTCTAGTACTTTATATGAAGGACTGAGTAAATTAGTTAAGACTTGAGCTAAGTATGGAAATTTTTGTTACTATGGTTTTAATCAGCACATCACTAGTTTTTCAGTATCTTCTTTCATTACCTAGAGAATTGTTTATGATGTCTTCTCATTTCTCCATTTAAATTTTTTCTTTGTGCCTGCATCACAAAGAGAGTATTATTTTATGCCTATGTTCCTTCCAAAGCAGTATTTTGGATAATTCTTTCGTACTTCCTATCTTTGTGAGAGGGTGTGCCATGAGGGAGAGAGACTTCTTTGTTGTTCTGGTTCAGCTTCAGTTTTAGGCAGATGGTATGTCCTTGAGTCTCTGGGTTAGGTATTTCTCAGGGATTCTGCCCTGGCCCCAGTGGTAGGAGATCTTTAATGGTCTGGCCCTCAGATGCTTTTCTGCCTGTTCTCCAAGCAAAGAGGGTTGTGTGTTTTTTTTTTCTTTTTTCTTTTTTTCCCCCTCATCAATTTTGACAGGTATTTATCTATACCATAAAAAGCTCATAGGGTTTACTGCCATTCTTCTAGTGGTTTACAACTTTTCTTCTATTGGGAGGTAGGAAGGTAGGAAGGTATCCCAGCAAAGTTTCCAGCCTTTCCCACAGCAGCGGCTATGCCCCTTACCTAGGTCTTCACTATGAGAGATGCTCTTTCTAATGTCTTGTCTTGCTTCTAGTATTTTCATTTTTTTTTTTTTTTAATTTCAGAGAGGTAGGCAGAGACTGAAATATCAATGATGAGAGGGAATCATGGATCGGCTGCCTCCTGCATGTCCCCTACTGAAGATCAAGCCCACAACCCTGGCATGTGCCCTTGACAGGGAATCAAACCCAGGACCCTTCAGTTCACAAGTTGATGCTCTATCCACTGAGTCATGGACTTGCTTCCATTGTTTTTAATGAGTACCTAGTGATGTCAGAGGAGAAGAATCTATAAGTTGGTGTGATTCTTTTTCTTGTGTTCGCAGTTTCAACCTTTAAATATTGATTTACATTTATTAATAATTCTTAATGAAGTGTATAATGGTTCATTTTTTTCCTTAGATAAGATAAGCAGGCACTCATATTTACTCTCTTTGGAAGAGTATCTTTCTTACATTTTGGGCTACCCAATTTTCCTGTGAGTTTAGCTCTCTGATGTGTTCAAGAAGGGTTTAATTTTGTAGATTACCCAGTTTCTTTGCTATTGTTGTAAGGGTGGGAGTTGTGGTTTTTCCAATTTTTTGTACCCTCAAAGTTGAAAGTTACAGTGACATTTTAAAGTAAATTGTGCAATGGCATTTGCTGTTTTGAGATATGAAGATATATTCTAGCCAAAATTTGGACTTACTAAGTAAGTAAATATGAGGATCAAAATAATTCAGCCCTTAGTCTCTGAAATGTTATGTAAAGTTTAATGAATATGGAATAGAGTGCTTTAGTTTATTCCGGACTAACCACATTAATGTCTGTATTAAATGAATGCTCAATATATCAAATCTCTAAGCCAATCTCAAAGAGAAAACTTATGCTTTGGATGGTATTTAAAGCTGCTCCATAACTTTCTAAAGAACAGGAAAGGAGAGATCAAGGAGATGTCCACAGCTATTAAAAGAATAAGCTGCCTGCAAGTGCTACCTAAGTTCCTGAAATAAATAATATATGTATAAGCCTCGTGCCCACCTAGAATCATACATATTTATTGCAATATTATTGACTATACTCCCATGCTTTACATCACTGTGACTATTCAGTAACCGCTAATTTATACTCCTTAATCTCTTCATCTTTTCTCTCTACAATGAATTGTTTTCTGTTTTGTTTCTGCATTTGTTTATTAGATTCACATATAAGTGAAGTTATATGGTATTGATCTTTCCTTGTCTGACTTATTTCAATTAGCATAATACTCTCTAGGTATGCCCATGTTTTCACAAATGGTAAGATTTCATTCTTAAGGGCAACTATTACTCTAGCTTTCTTTATTCAGTCATCTATTGAAGGGCACTCAGGTTGCTTCCGTATCTTTGTTATTATAAAAAAACGCTTCAATAAACAAAAGGGTACATATATTTTTTTTCAATTAATAATTTGGATTTTCTCAGATAAATCCTAGCAGTGGAATTATTAATAGTAAGATCGATTTTTAATTTTTTTGAGGAACCTCCATACTGTCTTCCTTAGTGGTCGCACCAATTTGCAATTCCATTAACACTTCATGAGGCTTCCCTTTTTCCACATCCTTACCAACACTTTTTTGCTGATTTATTGATGATAGCCATTTTTTGACAGGTGTGAGGTGATATCTCATTGTGATTTTAATTTGCACGTTCTGATTATGACTGATGTTAAATATATTTTCATATGTCTATCAGCCATCTGTATGTTCTCTTTGGAAACATGTTTATTCAGGTCCAATGCTAATGTTTTAAACAAGTTGTTTTGTCTTTTTGATGTTAAGTTATATGAGTTCCTTATATTTTTTGCATAGTAATCCCTTACAGGATGTATCATTCAATAAATTTCCTTTTCGTTTGGTGATGGTTTCCTTTGCTGTTAAAAACTTTTTAGTTTGATGTAATTCCATGTGTCTATTTTTGTTGTTTCACTTGCCTGAAGAGATATATACAAAAATGTCAGAGAGACATTGTTTTCTTCTTGTCCTATGGTTTCAGGTCTTACATTTAAGACTCTAATCTACTTTGAGATAATTCTTATATATGGTGTGAGAAAGTGAACTAGTTTAATTTTTTTTATGTATCTGTCCATCTTTCTCAACACCATTTATTAAATATACTGTCTTTATCCCATTGTATATTTTTGCCTTCTTTTGTCATAGATCAATTGACCATTCAGGTGCAGATTTATTTCTAGATTCTCTATTAAGTTTCATTGATCTATGTGATTGTTTTTGTGTCAATACCATGCTGATTTGATTGAGATACCTTTATTGTATGGTTTGAGATCAGATAGCATAATACCTCTAACTTTGTATTCAACTGGCTATGAATATGGTAGATAAGCTCTTGATTGGGGGCTCATTCCATGGAGTTGGATTTGGTGTAGCAAGTCTCTTGTGCCTGCTTAACTCACCCTTATGATATGTCATCTGTGGAGTTAACTGTGTGGTTTCGTGTGTGGTTGAATCTGGCCACCAGGTTTATTTGTGCTGGGCCACTTAGAAATGAAGGCCCAGATCAGCTGTGCCTTACCAGAGGCAACTTGGTGGGACCTACAAAGCAATCTATGGTTGGTGACTTGTATGTGTGGGTCTATGTTGCAATACAAGGCCAGCTGCCACTAGTACCGTGTTTCCCTGAAAATAAGACATCCTCCGAAAATAAGACCTAGCACAACTTTGGGAGAAAAAATTAATATAAGACACTGTCTTATTTTCGGGGAAACAAGGTATCAGGCCTCTTAGCAAGAGCTAGAGGTTATGCTGAGATCAACCACTGCTTTTGGGGAGTTGGTACCTTTTGCAGGTGTCATAGACCAGCTACTTATCAGGAAGAGCAACTGAACTAGTTTTATGCCTGTGCATGAGGTGGTCTTCAGGTGGTTCTCAAGAGTGGTTTTTCTATAATTTAGTTGTAATGTTTATGTGGTCATGGGTGGGGGCAAGCACAGCAATTACCTGCTCTGCTATCTTGACCAGAAGTCCCAGATTTTAAATAATAGCCAACATTATAAGTGTTTTCTTTCAAAATCAGCCTATACTTATCTTTGACTATGTCTTTCTCTTAAAGTTATCTAGATATTATTACCAGAAAACAGAAAAGGAAAGAGAGGAGGAAGATTAATTCCTTAACTTTTACTTTTCTTTAACTTGAAGAGAAGCAGCTATTTTTATTTTGCTGTTTTATTTATGAGACATAAAAAAGAAGCCCGTTGTGGAACATTCCTCTGAACTGGATATGAGCAACAAGGAAAATCAAAAGGGAGACTTTGGTTAAAATAAGAACTGACCTGACTAATACCCCAATTGTGAATCATGGCTTTTCTGATGTGGTAGTTTGAAAAGGTTTTCATTTTTTATTAGCTTTCATTCTTACCTATTCTGTGCTGCCTGGTCCCTGCTAAGCTGACCCTGATAAGAAAGATGTGTTTATTTTTTAAATAAAATTTTCAATTCTTTTCACTGCCACATGAGGTTCAAAGTTTGTCTGAACTCCATGGAGCTTTCTTAATTCACATGCAACTTTTGAGCCTTTGAAACTCACCCAGTGATTAAAGAACAAGGTTTGTGGCCAATATTAGATGAAAAATCCAAGGACAATTGTGAGATCTTGTGGAACCCATTGTATACAGCTCACATCACAAATGTAACCGGACAAACCTCACCTGATATCCATGACCCCTGGAAATTGCTCTGCCCACAGTCCAGAATATATTAAAGAAAAATGCATTTTTGTTTATATGTTCCTGCTGGTTGTTTCTTTATATGTCTAAGTACTCTGAACTTAAATAAATAAATTTCTTATTTAGTAAAGCACCTCAATAAATTTCAAGATATATAAATAGTGGTCTTACCTAGAGATAGAGAACTGTTCTACTTAATGGTTAACAGGGATATATAGGTCTTAGACTAATACCTGGAAGGAACATGATATGGAGAATCAAATAATATGGTAAGAGATTGGGTCTGGGAAGTATTTATACAGGATTGGGCAAAAGTAGATTTTCAGTTCTTCCTAAGGAAAATTACACAATAATTAATAAATAATAATACAAGAATAAACTGTTTTATTCATACTCACAACTGTAAACCTACTTTTGTCCAACTTTGTTTATAAAAATGTCTGAAGTACTTTTAGGAAGAAAGTGGTCTGGTATGGCATTTAGGTTTTTTTTTTATCCTGTATTATTATACAATTTTCCCACTTCTAATTATTCAACAATTATCTGCTTTACAATATCATGTTATAATATTTTATGTTATAGATGAGTTGGTGAAGGAAATCTTTTTCATATTAATGGAAAAACATTTCTTATAGGAACAAAGGAAGATTACAATGTCCAATGTTCTTGATGTCAATTCTAGTTTAAATGGCTTAATTTGGTCAGCAGCATTGCTTTAAACTACTAACATATTGAAATTATATGCCACCACAGCACATCTTGACTCACACCACTGTATGCACTTGCATTGGGGTTGAGATATACAAGGCACTTAACCTACCTTAGGCTTTAAACAACTTGTTTCTTATTCATGGAAGAAGGAAAACTGTCTAGATGATAAGCTTTCATGGTGTAAATAATAAACAAATCTTTATTTTCCAGATTGCTATCTTCTATAGCAAGAATTCAAGTTTGCACTTCCATATGAGTATTCACTTCCTGGCTCATGGAAATAGGAAAAAAGAATGCTTGTTCCTGGATATTACATATTTCACTGGTTATTTGCAGAGAGTATCATTAGCATGTAGCATCATCAAAGGCATGATTGATTTTTACATTAATGATGTCTCAATGCAAGGATATTGCAATTATTTTGAGGTATGTCTCAAGTGATCAACTACTAATTATTATTAAATACATACGTTCATGAATGGAATATCATTTTCCAAGTTAAAATAGATTCAAGTTTTTATATAAGGAAAAATTTTACTTCTGGCATTGCAATGCTAAAATTGAACTGGAATGCCCTGAATTCGATGGTTTTGAAGAATGAAGCCACGTACAGAAGGTGATAGGTGAAAAGTACAGAAACTTTATTGCAAGCAAACACTACCTCTAAAACCTAACTCTAAATTCTAAGCCTAAGACTCTGTCCCTCCTGGAGGAAAAGGGGGGGGGGGGGCCCTGAAAAGGGTGACCGCTGCTTTCTTTGTCTTGAAGCATTAAATAGGCTGCAGTTCTTTGTCTGAACCTGATCCCTTCTTACAGGTCATTCTGCTTCAGAATATTACTTTTCATAGCTCAAAGCCCACATGGTGTCTGCCACCTTCTCTCCCCACTTACCTTATTGGTTGTAGTCACTGTTGATTTGTCTTATAGCTCTCCCGGTTGTGTTGGCAGAGAAAGCCTTATTTTATGGCCCTTCCAGCTACACAGATCAGGGCTACTTTTGTCCTAACTTATAGTCACTTTGATTGCTCAGGCCCAAGATACCTTTTGGGTTATGGCTGTCTTCAATTGCACAGCTCAGATATATTTCTATTTACCTATGCCATTTCCCTATCCTCTGTACACGTAAGATAAACACCCTGGTGTCTTCAGGTCTCCATTATGTATTTCTCTCCTATAGACCCCTTTCATAACAAAAGCTTTCTATACCTGCCTAATTAAACTAGATAGCTACCCCTTTCAACATAATAACATTGAACTGGGATAAAGTATAAGAAAATAAAGTTAGTTCAAAGAGCAAACATGACTGTATCCACTGGACCACATTGTATTATGACTGTCATGTTGTGTGTTGTGATAAAAAAACAAATACTGAGGTATTATGTCACTGGCTGGTGAATACTAGAGATGAAAGAGACCTGGTGATTTATTTTATATTGTTTTCTCATCGGTGTTTTAGTAGTCATATCAAGGCCATAGAACACACAAAATTAAATTCCTATTAGACTAGTATCAAGGCCATTTCTCTCACTTTATACAGAACATTTTCCTTTTTGTTCAAATTTAGATCCTCTACATAAAATTTAATGTGAACAGATGATTTTACAGTTGGGAGAAAAAGTTTACAAAACAATGAAAACTCCAAATAGGCTAAACTTGACAAAGAAGCTGGAAAAAAAAGTCAAAACTTTGCTTAAACAGAGAGTAATTTTTATAACTTGAAATTAAACTTAATTTTCCTTTTAAAAAAAACAACTATTCAGTATTCTTTTAACCAGATATATTTAGTTCAGTTACAGGAAATCTATTTTGTCATATTTTTCTTTTCTCTTACTTGCCACAGTTATATCAAAGCCAGGCTATTTATATAGATGATTATTAGATGAAACTGCTTTCCATTTAATAAGCACTATACTTTATCCCTACAGTGTCAGATAAAAAACAATAAAACTTATTTTTTCTTTTTCTGACCTATCATCAAATTTCAGATGGTAATGCAATGGAAAGAAAGATCCAGAGCCGAGTGAATATTGACTCCCTAACTTCCCAGCTTAGCCATGAGGGTAATTAATTAAAAAATTTTCAGATTCATTTCTTAATCTGAAAAGTGAGTTTAGAATAATACCTATTAGACATCTGTGGCATAAAGAAAGATAAAATGATGATACATACAGATTATCTACCAGAGTGTCTTGGACACAGTGGACATATCATAAATACCAAAATCTTAAAGTTTACATTTGAAGATATTAATGAGTAAATATATCAGATCACTTATTCAAAGACAGAGTAGTATAGTGTTTAAGATAAGTGTGGTATAAGGCCAGCCTGATTGGGTTCATTAAATATGGATTAAATATTTGTTTACCATTAGACCTTGGCCAAATCACTTAATTTCCCTGTTTCTTAGTTGTTGTTTTGTTTTG
The DNA here is from genome assembly GCF_014108245.1 of Pipistrellus kuhlii. NCBI lineage: Eukaryota > Metazoa > Chordata > Mammalia > Chiroptera > Vespertilionidae > Pipistrellus > Pipistrellus kuhlii. Next base: position 43,795,697 of record NW_023425438.1, on the reverse strand, counting down.
TTTTTTACTAATAAAATAGGAATAATAAAAGTATCTACTTCATATAGGTTTATGAAAGATAAGTTAATTATATGTTTAGAAACTTCACAAAACTACCTGACACATTAATTAGACAAAAAATTATGTGTTACTTTGTGGTTGTTCTTAAACATTCACAATGTGCACAGCTCTATGCTGAGCTGTGAGGTGCTATGGAAAAGTCAAATTTACTTACCCAATTACTGATGTCAAAATGATTTTACAGAAAATGTACCAACTTTCTTATGAAGATACATTCCTTTAAATCACTTTTGAAACCTTGGAAATGTCTGTAGCTGACCTGGCATTTAAAAAAGTCCATTTATTATAAGAACTATATTACCATCCTAATTCTAAGTTAGGATTGCTATAAATGCAATAAAACAGGCTTCCTTCTAAAATATTTTGCTATTCAAGCTTCTAAATCAATCTAAAGTCTGCATTAGTCCCAATTTACTTAAATTAGCCTTACTTGACACTTTTCTATAATTCAATAAACTCTTCCCTGAAAAAAGAAACCCAATTATTCCAGTTATATTGTGACCAAACACACAAGCACACCTGTGAGATGAGGATTTGCCAATGTGTTGTCCATCTGGGTTCTATTCCAGTAAAATTCTGCTGGAGACACAACTATGTTGCCAATGTTCACTCATCTGATGAAAAATGAGGATAGCAGCCAACTCTTGTCTGAAAACTAAATTAGAAATGAACTTTGAAGAAGAAACACTCTCATTTTTACTTCTAGAGAAAAATAAAATCTTAAAAATGAATTAAAGCCTAGAAACCAAAAATTGATAAGGGCCTTGTATTTATCAAAGCAAATACTGTTAAACATATTCATTCGAGTTTAAAATGTAATGTTTTCATTTTGAACCTGAAGACCAATTTTATTCTAGATTTCTAAAAATTTATCATTGTAAGCAGTGGTAGCATCCCATCACGGGGATACCTTCTAATAAACTATGAACAACCCCCACATGCACCCCTGATTTTGCCAATGTCAGGTAATAATTTTATCATACAAACATATCTGTTTGCTATGGAATTTTTATTGAAAAATAATAAAAATAACAGCCGGGATTCAGAATTTGATCTGTTTTTAAGAGTTGACTTTTTGTTGGTTTCCAGTGAAATCAAACAGAAAGAAAGGAAAGAGAAAAAAGAATGGGCTAGCTGATACCAGTTTGGCTCAGTGGATAGAGCGTAGGTCTGAGGACTGAAAGGTCCCAGGTTCAATTCCGGTCAGGGGCATGTACATTGGTTGCGGGCACATCCCCAGTAGGGGGTGTGCAAGAGGAAGCTGGTCTATGTTTCTCTCTCATCGATGTTTCTAGCTCTCTATCCCTCTCTCTTCCTCTCTGTAAAAAATCAATAAAATATATTTTTAAAAAAAAAGAAGAATAGGCTACTATGAATTGTCACGCAGGAGAAGGTAAGATTTCATGAAGGACAGGGGCATGTTAATTTACCTGCAGAATCTGGGCATACCCCTCATAGCTAGTCACAAGCAGGAATGGATGCAAATTCTGATTATCGCTGATGCCAGAAAAGGAAAGGTCTCTCATGAAAAATGTCCCTGTGGTTTTTCAGTAGCTTGACACTCTCCTTCAGATAAGGAGACAAAAAGAAATACAGTGTATTCCTCACTGGATCAGAAAAATGCAATCTAACAGAAAGTTCGAGTATAAAATGTTAGGTATCATCCAGTTGATAACAGGCCAGAGAACAAAAAGAAAATTGTTCTTCAAATATCCTAAATATTGGGCAGCAAACCTGCAAGCCGAGACAATGGAGAAATCATCCTTTTGGGAAAAATATAAATGGCTAACAAATCTTGAATACCCACTTAGACCATGTACTGTACTTGGCACTTAATGCAGGGAAAAGCAATGTGCATCATCTAGAACAACCCGTTAGAGTTTCTGGTTTTGATTTTCTGGGAGCTACTTTACAGCTCTCTGAGTTGTAGATAACTGATAGCTATGAGAAATAGTGTCAGACATACTTTTTTTTCCCCCCCCCCATCGGAGGTTCAACTGACTTCCCTAAGGTGGAGATAGTTTGACTTCAGCTCATCTATTCCCTCTATTATTCTAGATCTACCAGTGTTTTTGTTCTTTGGATCTGCTATAATTTGGTTGTAACATATTACTTATACTGTTATTTAAGTAACAAGTTAAATGATATCTTTTAACATGTTCACTTAAAAATGTATCTTTATTGTTGGAAGTATTATAGATGTCTCCTTTTTATCCCCCCATTGACCCCTCCACCTTGTTCCCACCCCCTCCTCAGGTCTTCCCAGCTATTGTCTGTCTATAACATGTTCATTTTTAAAATCTACATTGGAGTAATTTTACTTATTTATTACTTTAAAGGTTAACTGAGATGAGAAAACTTAGACATACTCTTTTTCAGCCACATCACTCTATAGGTATGTAAACTGAGTCCCAAAGTGATAAAATGGCTTTTGTGAAGTTGGGTAGCTACTTGCTAGAAGACCCAATATCAGAACCAAGTCCTTCCCCATTTTGATTCCCTAAATCAAAGCTATATGCATTAGTTTTTGTTTTTATTTATTTATTTATTTTTATTTTTATTTTTTAGAGCAGGTTTAGATTCACAGGAAAACTGAGGGAAAGGTATAACAATATCTCATATATCTCCTGCCCCCACACATGCATAGCCTCCTCCATTATCAACATTTCCCACCAGAGTGGTACATTTGTTACAACTGATGAACCTATACTAATATTTAGTCACACAGAATCCATAGTATACATCAGAGTTCGCTCTTAGTAGTGTACATGGGTTTAGACACACATATAATTAGGGTATCATTAGGGTATCACGGTATTTACACTGTGCTCTGCCTATCATCCACCCCTCCCAAACACACAAACAACCATTGGCAACCACTGATCTTTATACTATCTCTATAATTTCTTTTCCAGAATATTCTGTAGTTGGAATCACACAGCATGGTTTCTTGAATTGGCTTTTTAGTTGGCTTTTTAAAGAGAAGGCAGTTGATAGTTCAGAGAATGGTTGGGTCATAAAACTTCCAATAACTATACATTAGTGTATTTGAGAGTACAGTATTTTGAGAGAAAAAGTAACCTTCCTACCCATCTCTTCATGACTGAAATAAATCTTTCAAGGTGATACCTAATTCACTTATATGTAAACTTAGCTCAGTGTATAGAGTAGAGAAAGTGGCAAGACCTGAGAATTAACTGACAGTCCTGGAATCACTGGGAGCTAATAATTATGCTGGCTTCTTCTCCTGATTCCAAAGTACAAGCATGCTTTAAACAGATTGCCAGTTCCCTCAGGGAAGAGAGAAGGAAATAGCTGGATTAAAGTCAGAAAGCAGGGAGCCAAAAAATCTAGTATTCATTACCATCCCCATTGATGAATATTTATGGAGCTCCCACAGAGAACCTAGTATCAGGCTCAGGAATTCAGAGAGGTAAATACAATTTAGAGCAGTAAAAGTTCTCCCTATCCAAGGCTGCCACATGGCAGAGAGGAAAGACCCTGGGTGCCAAAGGAAGAGAAGAGAGCCATAAAAGGCACACTCCCAGACCCTCAACTTTCAGAAAACAAAACATCTCATCACAGTGTAGGGGTGATTTCTCATTTTTGCTTCATTACCTGAAACTAGAGTTGTAGTTTGTTTTTTAAGTTCAATATTTATATTCAACACAGCTATCTTGGTGTCTTTTAGAAACTTTCAAGTACTTCAAACTCTCAGTGTCGGTGATATCTGTAATACCGTGTGATTAGCTAGTCTATACTAATAAAAGGGTGATATGCTAATTAGACCAGAAGTCTTCTGGATGTCCTTCTGGATGGTGGGAGCTGAGGCAGAGGCAGTTAGGAGCAATCAGGCTGGCAGGGAAGAGCAGTTAGGTGGCGATCAGGCCGGCAGGCAAAGGAGGTTAAGGGTGGTCAGGCAGGCAGGTAGGCAGGTAGGTGAGTGGTTAAGAGCCAGTGGTCCTGGATTGTGGGATCGGGCCTAAACCAGCAGTTGGACATCCCCCAACCGATCCCAGATTGGAGAGTGTGCAGGCTGGACTGAGAGACCTCCCTCCCATGCACAAATTTCATACACCAGGCCTTTAGTTATTAATAATAGGAAAGAAGCAAAGGGAAGGGCAGATAATATAGGCATGTCTTTTGGGTATCTTCACCAGGAAGCTGCAACTTTGCATTCCCCAGGAAAGAAAGGGATCCATCCAATAAAGAGAAGATAGACACATGCTCCATAAAGTTGTGGTGACATAAGGAAGGTACCTGTCAATCACACCCAAGGATGAAATTGGTTGGCCAGATGGACATGGCAACTGCATATATGTGAAACTTTGGGAATACATAATCCTACAAACAAAGAAGTTCGAGTTCTTGACTCTTGTTTCTCTTGTTTCTTGGGGTATGCTCTCTTGTGTTTATTTTTTTACATTTGCCTGTGTGACCCATGGCCTTGCAGCCCTCACATGCAACAGACTGATGGACTGCAGCGGGGAATAAAACTAAGCGAGCATGATGCTACTGGACCCAGCTCCAACATAGAAAGGAAACTCTGGACACTAACACGGATTTTAGCTCTGCTAAAACTCCAGCTACATTTCTTCTATGATTTGGCAAAGGGAAATGGAACTTTGGAAAATCAGGGGTGTAATTTCACAAAAATAACACTTATATTATACCTCATTTTCTCATGGGGTGTCTCAGCAAATTTTTATTCCAGCAGTATTGCAAGAACCCCACCACCATGAACAACTGGAGGGAATAAACCCTTCTCCTATCCTTTAACAGTTTGACCTATGTAAAGAATAATTAATTATTTTATAAAATAATTGTATTAGTGATAGACTGATAAAAGACTCCTTTATGTAGGATCATAACTCTCTAAGAAATATTACTTCACAGGAAAATTTTCAGGACTAAATAAGATGGTATAATTTTGTCAAAGGATGTCATTCTTCTTTTAAGGAGAATAATTTTTTTTAATTATTATTATTGATTTTAAAGAGAGAGGAAGGGAGAGTGGGAGGGAGAAACACTGATGAGAGAGAAACACAAATTGGCTGCCACTTGCATGCCCCAAACCTGGGATGGAATCCACAACCAGGCATGTGCCTTGACTAAGAATCAAACTGGCAACCTCTTGGTACATGAGTTGACACTCAAGACTGAGCCACACTGGCTGGGTGTCATTTTGAATCTTGTATGCAAATTCTTAATTTGGCTACTAGTGGCCAAATTTGGCTTCTAGTACTATAATTTGAAAGACCATTAGATTATGTATGTGTGGGCATCTATGCCCATGAAAACCTACCGATGATTTTTTTTTTAAGTGTTCAATTATATTATAAAACAGCAGGCTCTGCGCTCCTTCTCTAGGGGTGCTTAATATAACAAGGTAGATGTAGTTCATGCTGGTGCTGAAATGGCTGGCACACCGGATGTCCTCCCTTCTGCCCAGACAAGGGAGATCTGGTACTCTCTGGAGCACCCGTTTTCCTTCATGCCTCTCTCTGTCATCAGTCTCAGCTGATTCCTGCTAGAGTGAGACAGTCGTTATCCTTTCTCTTTCCTGAGCTAGCCATTGGACCTAGGAGGTATGGGAGTAATACTGAAGTTTACTTTGATATTACTCAATCCTGGCAGGCCTGTGTTCTCAGTGGAAGAACACACTCAATTTGAGGATGGAGCAAGAGAAGAAAAGGTTTGAAAAACTCCTGACAAGTGAAATGAGGTGGTAGGAACAGACATCTCAGGCTGTTACACTGCTATGTCCTCTCATCAGCACCCCCAACCTAATTAAAGAGAAACAACTAATGCTGAGAAATTGGTTAATAATGACAGAAGTCAACAACAATAAGAACTGGCTAAAACCAGATCCATGTAAGATAGAGGAAAAACTGACCAGCCTAACCCCAAAGCTCATTATAATGTTGTTATAATGAAATTTGATACCACAAGTAGATGGAGTGTGTGTAGGGGAAGAACAACATGAGTCTTCTGTAATGGGTCAGATTAGGGGCAAGGACCTTCTTAACCAGAAGGAGAGACTAAATTTGGTGCCATGAAGTTCAAAATCTGGGAACATGTAAAACCTAGGAACTGAATGACTGCAGCATGCAACACACTTATGATCTCACCTCATTCACTCCAACTCTCACTTTCTCTACATTCACAGCAGCCTCCTGTGAGATCTGCAACCAGGGGATAGCAGGTGTTGCAGCCAGTCCCAAATGAAACCATTGACATCCACCCCCCTTTTTTTCTGTTTGAATAAAACTTGCTTTTGTTCTCATTCTGACTTGTTCTTGAATTCTTTCCTATGTGAGTCAAGTCCCAGATATGCTGGTACAGGGTGAGCCCCTGACATTGAACTGGTCTGGTGACAAGGAGAAATAACTTGCTTTTGGTTTCATGTTTGGAAACTAGAATTAAAATATTATTTAGAAGGTCATTTTTCATGGAAATGCTGTCTGGAATAAAATATGCATAATTGGTGGATCTTGTTTACATACTCAGAAAGGGGCAATTTAGAACTTGCTGTCCTTGTGTAACCCATGTAGGAGAAAATAAATTGTCCTTTACCATCAAGGTTATTTAGGCTTGACTAATAATTAAATCTACATGAGGCAGATTAATAAGAAAAAAATAACCAAGTTTATTTTATTTTATTTTTTAAATATATTTTATTGATTTTGTACAGAAAGGAAGGAAGAGAGATAGAGAGTTAGAAACATCAATGAGAGAGAGTCATCTATCAGCTGCCTCTTGCACACCCCCTACTGGGGATATGCCCGCAACCAAGGTATATGCCCTTGACCGGAATCGAACCCGGGACCCTTCAGTCCCCAAGCCGATGCTCTATCCATTGAGCCAAACCGGTCCCAGCAAAATAACCAAGTTTAATTACATATATATGCAGGGAAACTCCACATACATGAGTCAGTAACCCATTACACATGAGAGGTTGAGGAATGACAAAAGTTAAAAGGAGGTATATATGACATTCTGAGCTAAGGACATGGTAAGCTGCCTAAAAGATTCAAAGGGCAGAAAAATATGAAGAGAAGATAATCAATAATTAGTACTTTTCCCTCCTATAAAGAGAGCTATTAGAAGATTATCTAATAATCTCTCATTATGGGAAAGGCCCATAATTCAAATTCTCCTAGTTAAAGGGAAGTGGGCACAGAAGTTCCTCTTGAGCACACAGAGTCCACATGGCTTTTAACTTAAAAGAACCTGCATATCACCTAGGCAAATCCTGGGGTAACTTGTTCTGAAACCCCTATATCCACATCTTTACTTCATTCTCTCTATACTTTCTGTTTGCTCTGAATCTGTCTCCATAACCCTGGAACTATTAGCAATTAGAGCTCTGAAATTATTCATGGTGGGAGACTTTCCTTCAGTCCCTTTACAGTGCAAACACCTTACATCCTGGGCCTGCCTTCTGGACAAAGTTAAATTTGTTTTCCTATAACTTGGTTTTGCATCCGTCTTTCATAAAAACATAATATGTAATCCATAGATACTTGTTAATTTTGAATAATTAGTGAAATTATTAAATGTTGAATAGTTTAATTAATGTAAGAATATAGCAATAATTTTCATGCTCTGTGTTACCTCCACTTGACTGAAGTGTTGCTCACTCTCTAAAGATAATTTTTACTCAAACTGTTTTTTTGCTATTTATTCAGAGATTGGGTGCAAAGGATGTTTAAATTATCTCCTTCATTTTTTCTACAATGTTTTCTCAATATATAAACACATCCTTATTGCTGATTATAGTAATGCCATCTTACTTTCCAATTTCAATTTTATATGTAACTATGCTTTCCCTGGCAACAATAGCCTGAGTGTGTGCATATATATATAAAGATCTAGCCAAAACCGGTTTGGCTCAGTGGATAGAGCATTGGCCTATGGACTGAAAGGTTCCAGGTTCAATTTTTGTCAAGGGCATGTACCTAGGTTGTGGGCACATCCCCAGTAGGGGGTGTGCAGGAGGCAGCTGATCTGTCTTTCTCTCTCATTGACATTTCTAACTCTATCCCTCTCCTTTCCTCTCCGTAAAAAATCAATAAAATATTGGGTCGGCAACTAAGTAATTGCGGATTTCACACATATATGGCTTCAGTTGAATTTTTAGGTTTGCAGACGTAGTACAAATGTAAAACACATTTTGTTATTTGATAGTTGGCTATTCAGCTGTTAATCAGTAAAAAAAAGTTTTTTGATCTGTTTTGTAGTTTTCGTTTGGCGTTCGTTGAAAAATGGAAAATCAAAAGGAACATTTTCGTCATATTTTGCTTTTTTATTTCCGCAAAGGGAAAAACGCATCGCAAGCTCATAAAAAGTTATGTGCTGTTTATGGTGACGAAGCCTTAAAAGAACGGCAGTGTCAAAATTGGTTTGCCAAATTTCGTTCTGGTGATTTTTCACTCAAAGATGAAAAACGCTCTGGTCGTCCAGTTGAAGTTGATGACGCCCATTCAAAGCAATAATCAATTCGGACTGTCACAGTACAACACGTGAGATTGCAGAGAAGCTTCATGTATCACATACATGCATTGAAAATCACTTAAAACAACTTGGCTATGTTCAAAAACTCAATACATGGGTTCCTCACGAACTGAAAGAATCACAGTTAACGCAACGCATTAGCAGCTGCGATTTGCTAAAGAAACGTAATGAAAATGATCCATTTTTAAAACGACTGATAGCTGGCGATGAAAAATGGGTTGTTTACAACAATATCAAGCGGAAAAGATCGTGGAGCAGGCCAGGTGAACCAACTCAAACAACATCAAAAGCTGATATTCATCAAAAGAAGGTTTTGTTATCAGTTTGGTGGGATTACAAAGGAATTGTCTACTTTGAACTCTTACCACCCAACCGAACGATCAATTCTGATGTCTACATTGAACAACTAACGCAATTAAACAATGCAGTTGAAGAAAAGCGGCCCGAATTGACAAATCGAAAAGGTGTTGTATTCCATCATGACAATGCAAGGCCACACACATCTTTGGTCACTCGGCAAAAATTAATGGAGCTTGGTTGGGATGTTTTGCCACATCCACCATATAGTCCTGACCTTGCACCATCTGATTACTTTTTGTTTCGATCTTTACAAAACTCCTTGAATGGTAAAAATTTCAATAATGATGATGATGTCAAATCGTACCTGATTCAGTTTTTTGCTAATAAAAACCAGAAGTTTTTTGAACGTGGGATTTTGATGCTGCCTGAAAGATGGCAAAAGGTCATTGATCAAAATGGGCAATACATTACAGAATAAAGTTATTTAGTTCCATGAAAAAATTGTCTTTGATTTTCTTTAAAAAATCAGCAATTACTTAGTTGCCGACCCAATATAAAAAAAATCTAAAGATTATTTTAAAAGTTCCCCTTTTCTATGATTTACTAAAGTTATTACCCTTGTCCAGCATTATACATCCTGATTTTTCTCCCTCCCCTTATACCTAAGATTAAATCTTCCCTACAAAATAATTTCTGAAGAGTTGTGGAAGAGTATTTTTTCTTTAATTTCATCAAAAGCTTTTTTTTTTTAAATCAAGAAATTTCACATTAAAATAAGAATTTCTGGATTAATTTGAGTATCTGAATTCTACCTTCTCATTTCCAAATAGAAGAGTTACATGGAACCAAGTCATGGCTTGTCTGTTTCCACAATGTCTATTCTCTGAGATCACCACAACCCACTAATTTTTCCTGTTTCTTATAGCCGGTCACTTCTAATTAGGTATCTGCCTGGCTGTTGAAAGCATTTAAAGTTGCAATATTTGCCCTGAGTACTTTGAGTGATTTGCCTGAGCACTTAAGGAAATTAATGACTAATCAGAAAAGGTGGAACATCAGAACTGGACTTATTAATTATCATCAACACACCTTTGGAATAACACTTACAAAGCAAAAACAATTAAAGGAACAATCTGGGTCAGGTGGTGACCTAGGTTTGTTTGGTTGTGATAACATCAGTAAAATGGAGAATGTCAGGCAACTTATCTGTGCCATCTCTTTTCCCCTCACTTAGACCCCTTTAAAATTTAGACACCTGAACTCAAAACCCTGAATAGTTAGCTTACTGCTCTTGAAATGTTAACCCAGTCTTCGGCTATTATGCCTGTAACTTGGTCAGCACAGTGAAAGGAGACCTGACATGACTATAATATGATAGGACATGGCATGACATGGTCAAAATGATAAAGAGTAAATCGGAAGAAAAGACACTTCAAAAATCAATTTCATCAAAGCAACTCTCTGCCTTGGATGCCATACCTACAAAATAACTGTAACTTATAACAAGTTCAATGCATATTATTCTAGATGTATTAAATGCATATCAAGTTATTTTATCTTTGCAGCATATGAATTTATTTTATTTTGCAACAATTCAATGAGAGGTTAAAAAACTAGGTCAAGACCTATAGGTAGGAAATGAGAACCAGGATTTAAACTCAGATATTCTAGCAATAGAGACTGTTTTGGACCACCACATGTCAGAAAATCTCCTCCATAAAACTCATTAGTGCCAATAAGGTTGTTTTTTTATTATTTACTAGAGGCCTGATACATGAAAATTCGTACAAGAATGGGCCTTCCTTCCCCTGGCTGTGGCACTACTTTCCTTCTAGCCCGAGCCGCCTTTCTGCCTTTGTTCCTACCCGAAACCACCTTTCCGCCTTCCCACACTGCCCAGAGGCCCGGAACTGCCCAGAGGCCCGGAGCTGCCCAGAGGCCCGGGGCAGTGCAGAATGCCTGCATCATTGCCACCCAGCCGGTCGACACCTGCATAAGCAAATAAACCAGCCATTTTTGTTGGGTTAATTTGTATTCTCCTGATTGGTTGTTGGGCATCATGAAGCTATAGTCAATTTTCATCTTTATCTTTTATTAGTGTAGATTTTTATAAATTATCCTATGTCCTCCTACAAATGGACTGGAAGAGCTATTTTAGAGGTCCTAGGAAGGAAGCATTCCTTGATGGAAGCATTGTCCTCCTCTATGGGAGGTTGTCATCCACCGCATGCTCAGCTTCAGAAGAGATGCACGTGGAGTAGTGAGAAAGGAAGGGAGAGGGCACTTGCTTAGCCACACATATCAGCCAACTCAATACTCCAATGAAAGATAACACATTCTCCTTGACATCTAGCATGTGAAGTTTTTAGTATAGATCCTAACACATTACGTGCCATTATAGGCAGGTTCTTACATGACCTAGAAGTATGAACTCACAGTGGTTTTATTCTCTATTTTCTTGCTTTTTATTGTCAGTACAGTTTTCTTTGCTTCTTTCACATCATCCTCCAAAATGTTCTTGTTAAAATTCAGGACTCCTTCACTAGCATTTCCTCAGCCATTTGTTGAACTTGAATCTCTTTCCATCTGCTTGTAGCACATAGAGCTGGGGTTGTATTTCATTTGGTCTGCTTTCCAAATTCCTCATCCAACAACCTGTCTAATGCCCCAGCAACACCTGCATCCCTGAATTGATCTCGCCAGGTCCTTCCCAATTTCTGGACTCCTGCCTCTGGTCCTTTGGTGTTCCACTTGGTAAATGGAATTTGGTAACTGGTTCAAGCTCTGTTCGGTGATAAAATATGCAAGCCCAGGATGTTGTTAATGAAGCTAATGCAAAAACCCAGGGATCCTACTGCTGTCTAAGTCAGTGGTTAAATTTAAAATATCAAGTCAATTTTCCTGCCCACATCTATAATAAAAAAAAAAAGCATAATAAGCTAATTAGACCAGACGTCCTTCTGGATGACCTTCTGGACAAAGCCAGGGCTGCGGGGAAAGCCTGAGTCCCAGGTGCCAGAGGGAAGCTGGTGCTTGCAGCCGGGGGAAGGAAGGCCTACTCTTGCACAAATTTCATGCAATTTTTTAAATATATTATATAGTATTTATATATTAGTATTTATATATTAACAAACCAATATAATAGAATGCTATGATTTTTAGACATTCTCCTTCAAAAAATATTGGACAATAGGAACATACAGATTTATTGCATTAGAGAAGATTCTTTGAATCATCCTATCTTCTCCCAACTATGCCATTATACTTGTCTATAATTGCTTTTTCTTACATAAAAAAAAAAATGTATAGAAAATGAAAGTTTGCCCTAACCAGTTTGGCTCAGTGGATAGAGCATCTGCTACATACTAAAAGGTTCCAGGTTTGATTCCTGTCAAGGACATATAGCTTGGTTGTGGGAACATCCCCAGTAGGAAGTGTGCAGGACGTGGCTGATAGTTTCTTTCTCATCCATGTTTCTAACTCTCTATCCCTCTCTCTTCCTCTCTGCAAAAAATCAATAAAATATATTTTTAAATAATAATAAAAAAAAGGAAAGAAAATGGTCGGGACCAGTTTGGCTCAGTGGATAGAGCGTCGGCCTGTGCTGAAAGGTCCAGGGTTTGATTCCGGGCAAGGGCATGTATCTTGGTTGCGGGCACTTCCCCAGTAGGGAGTGTGCAAGAGGCAGCTGATTGATAATTCTCTCTCATCATTGTTTCCAACTCTCTATCCCTCTCTCTTCCTCTCTGTGAAAAATCAATAAAATATTTTTTTTTAAAAAAGAAAAGAAAATGAAAGTTTGTAACTGTTTAAGATACCTCTAGAACACATGTGTCAAACACAAAGCCCGCGGGCCAAATCCGTCCCGCCAGGCCTTGCAATGTGGCCCGCACCGCGCTGTCATCACTGCACTCTGCTGCGTTTCCATCACAATGACAGTTTATGACTGTTCAGTAAACCATTCGGCCCGTGATTTAGGCTGGATTTTAGATTTTGGCCCCTTCTCTGATTGAGTTCGACACCCCTACTCTAGAAGAAACGAGCAAAGCACTCTTTTTCATTAATACCCTATTTTCCAGCATATAAGACTACCCCCTAATTTTACAGTTAAAACATAGGGTCAGGCCTATATTCGCTGTATAAGACTACCCCCCACTTCCGAGGCAACACCAGTTCTTTTCTGACTCTGGCCAATCTGAGCAGGCTTTTTACTAGAACACAGCTTCGGGTACAGAATATGTACACTGTGTTCTAGTAAAAAGCCTGCTCAGATTGGCCAGAGTCAGAGAGGCGGTCTATTAAAAAAAGAACTGGTGTTGCCTCGGAAGTGGGGGGTAGTCTTATACAGCGAATATAGGCCTGACCCTATGTTTTAACTGTAAAATTAGGGGTCGTCTTATACGCCAGAAAATATGGTAACTTAGCTTTGAGATCAGCAGGTAGTTTCTTAGTTTTCTTGGCTTTAGGTGATCCTGAGAAATAAGTTATCACAAAAGTCTTTTCAAACCATAGTTCTATTTCAACTGGTGATCTGTGCAGTTTAGAGGAACTCCATAATATAGAATATAGTCTTCATACTGTGGGAACTAAACAGCTAAACAGTAAAACTCCAGGAAGTTTTCAAGAAGGTACATTTTATCCATTAACAATGCAATCACAGAAGTAATATATATTTGGAATTGGACACACAAGAAATGAGTAAAGAAATGGAGAAAGAGTAAGCACAGTGCATTATGGAAGGAGAAATCAGTAAAAGCCAATGGCAAAAGCTTTTATTCAAATTTAATATGAGAACAACTCTAAGATGAGCATTTGGGAGAGTGAGAAAATTAAAGACCTTATAAACTAGATTAAGGAACGACAGTCAAGGTTTAGTTTTGTCCCAAGAATTTTTCACTGTTGTAATCCTCAGATGCTGTGGGATAACATCAGAAGGGCATGGAGGCAGTAAGATGAAGGTCACAGTTTGGCAGCATTTGGGATAAACAATTCAGATTAAGTGAGAGAGATGGTAAAAAAAAAAAATAGTTGGAGGCTAAGGTTCACAATGAAGAACTTATAGTCCTTAAGGATCTTTCACAATATAGAAAGAACATAATTTCAATCTTTCATTGTTTGCAGTTATTTCTTAATCTAGGGACAGGTTTTTGTGTGTTTTTTTTTGTTTTTTTGTTGTTTTTTTTCCAATTTGTTTCTCCTTGTTTCTAAGAGACTATGTGGGGAAGAATGGAGTTATGGATATCTGGATTAGGATTTTCCTATAGTTTTTACTGAGAACTTGAATAAGAAATTATGAGGTTTGAAATTTACCTGTGATAGCCATGGACCACTCAGATTATCACCAACAGAGAATCTGAGGTGAGAAGGATTGTTATCTGACCAGCTGCAGCTGCCATAAGTTCAGGATCCAACAGGACATTTTTTTGAAGCTGGCATATCTCTGGCTGCTCCCAACTAATAAGTAACCATACTGAGAAGGAAAAAGATGGGCAATTTCTGCCCAGAACAAGTCTCCTCTGATGCAAAGCTTTGTTTTGATGGCTTCCCATCAGCCTGGCCAAGACTTTTCCACACACAATTCTTCTCTCTTTCCTTTCTCAGGGTCAGTAGGCATTGTGGTGTGAAGGCTCTGCTTGATTGCTCCTGCTCCTTCTCTCCATTATCCTCAGAAGTGTCCCCCGCAATAAACCTCTTGAACTTTTCATTTCATCTTGACATCTACCTTTTGCGGGACCCAAACTGACACTTTAAGCTCATTTATAAAAATGCTAAAAATAGTTCCAAAGAAATGTGCTTAGCTAATGGGTACGTCTCTAACTCCACATCAAAAATCTCCCAGAGGTCATGGCACCACTACATAGAGGAAGACAAAGCAACTCACAGAGGTCACACTGAGCCATAGAGGTCATCAAAAATGGCTGTTTTTGCTTAGAAAATAAAGGAAACATTGTAGTTCATTTTATTATAAGTACATTAAGCCAGTGCCCTCTTATAATAATGCCTTCTCTACTGAGAGGTTCTGAAAAGTGGAACAAATTAATTTGGAACAAGTCAGTCATAACTAACTATATTCTCAGTCTTTTTTTTTTTCTTGTCACATCTTCTAAACATAGGTACTAGAATAGTATTGATGCTTTATTTGTGTCCAAGTGAATTAGTGATTTTTTTAAGATCTCTTCAAGAACATCTTTATTATGTTCTCTTTTAAAGGTCAGTTTTCTTTTTGGTGGTTAAAATTATTTTTCTTCTAAGATTTGCTGAAATATAATGCTAGAAAATCTGGACAGGAAAGGTATTTAGTTTCCTACATGCAATTAAAAGTATGTTAAACACCAAAACTAGAAACTGTAAATAATAAATCCTAGTAGCAGACAAATATTTCTTAACACTTCGGTAAACAATAAGTCAGGTATTAATACAAAGAGCTAACAGAGTAAATGAACAGACATTAGCAGCATTAATTGTGATGATTAACAGATATAGTAAACAGTGAGAATAGATGCTTATCTAAATATTTGGAGGAGATAAGCTTATTTGAAATTGAGATGGCACCTCAGAACTAAGGTAAAATATTAGGCAATGGACTACAAACATCTCTCAATATAGAGTATTAGATAACCTATGTCATGTTTCAGTAGATTCCAATTACCTTTGACCCATCATTACTACTATTCTTAATGTTTTGCAATGAATATGTTTTGTTTTCTTCAATTTTATTTTAAATTGTGTTATACCATTCTTCAATCTAGTTCATTTTATTGAGCAACAAGAATTTTATTGTGTTAAGTTGTATGGGTATCAACAACAGTAACAAAACAAACAATGTAAGTTTATAATCTTATAAGTCTAATACGATGCTTTTAAACATATTATGGAGCATACTTTCCCTGTGAAAAGCAAGTAGTTAGCCCTAGCCAGTTTGGCTCAGTGAATAGAGCATCTGCCCACTGTCTGAATGGTCCCAGGTTCAATGCCTGTCAAGAGCACATTACCTCAGTTGCAGGCTCAAACCCCAGTCCTGGTCCAGGTATATGCAGAAGCAACCAGTCAATTTGTCTCACATTGATGTTTCTTTCTCTCTATCATTCCCACTCCCTTATATTCCCTCTAAAAAAATCAATGGAAAATATCCTTGGGTGAGGATTAACAAAACAAACAGGGAGAGTGGAAGGCATGTTTTTCTTTTTTAATGCATTTATTTAAGTGACACTGATTAACAAAATTATACAGGTTTCAGGTGCACAATTTTATAGCATATTATCTGTACTGTGTGTTCACCATCCCAAGTCAAGTCTTCATCTAGCACCATTTATTACCCCTATACGCTCCTCCACCTCCTCTCAGCTCCCCGCACTCCCTCTCTCATGGCAATCACCACACTGTTTTCCATGTCCATGACCTTTATTTCTTTTTTCTTTTTCTTTTTGCTCTATCCTTCCACCTGTCAAACCCAATTCTCCATCAAAGAGCAGCAAGCTTGCTCTCTATTTATGAGTCTGTCTCTACGTTGCTTGTTAGTTAAATTTGCTCATTAGATTCCACAAATGAGTAAAATCATATAGTACTTATCTTTCTCTGAAGGCATCTAGTATTTATCTCCATTAGTAGGTTATACTGATTTTGTTTTTGCCAGTGCTTATTATTTTTCCATTTCCCAGAAGTAGGAAAAGTTAAAAAACAGAATTGGAGTGTATTGGTCATTGAGTATCACAAACAAATAAATAATAAACCTGTACTTTTTCTTTTGGTTCTTTTTTGCTAGTATTTTTCCAGTAGCTTTTGCTTTGAAATTATTTTTTTTAACAAGCTAAACAGAAGTCAGAAAAGTTTTATACTATTTACCTCATGAAAAAATAATTTTATTATGTAGGGGGACATTATCATAAATAAATGTGCATATGGTGTTACAGTTTGCTTCTCTGTTTTTCATTTTGACTACAAGGAACTAATCTTACTTAAAAAAAATTTCAGAAATTACTTTAAGGTTTTTTAATACAACAAAAAGCATTTCAGAAAGAATTTGAGGTTTAATGAAAAATGTTAATCCCATAATAACTTCATGTACAAGATAGTTTAAAACTAGCTCTATTACATTGAATATTCCATGTCAAGGGGAAAATGTATAATCAATATTTGAAGCTCAATGAGAATAAGTTTATCCTAATCTCTTCTAAGTACTGATTTTATTAAATATAAAGGAAGAAAAAGTGATGGTCCTGGAGATGAGAGGAATCTGTAAACAAAGAAAGTGGTAAGAAGAGTGGAAGGAGTGAAAAGAAAGGAAATAAAATAAAAAAATAAAAGGGAGTTTCTAATAATTAAAGGGTGTAAGAAAATGAGAGCAAAGAGAGAATACAAATATCAATTACTATAATTTTTTTAATGTTAATCGATAATAGATATTATCTTCTAAATCCAAAAATTGCTGCAAAATCTATTAAACAAGTTCCATTTCCAGAGATAGATGACTAAGAAACACTATAGAGAAAGAACATTCAGAAAAATTGAGGAGAAAAAAATTGCTAAAGTCATTGTATATTTAATAAGATAATAAGAATGTGTAAGATCAAGATCTAGAAAAATATAAGTTACATGAGGTTATCTTATAGTTTGTGGTATTTTTATTCTGAGTAATTGGCAATTATTTCATCAAAAGTAGGGCCAACAGGCTAAAAATGCTTCATGAACTTTCCAGTAAGCTCAGGCTAGAGCAAATAAATTATAGTTTAGAGCACATGTGTCAAACACAAGGCCCGCGGGCCAAATCCGTCCCGCCAGGCCTTGCAATGTGGCCCGCACCGCGCTGTCATCACTGCACTCTGCTGCGTTTCCATCACAATGACAGTTTATGACTGTTCAGTAAACCATTCGGCCCGCGATTTAGGCTGGATTTTAGATTTTGGCCCCTTCTCTGATTGAGTTCGACACCCCTAGTTTAGAGAGACCCCAGGGAACTCCTTAAGCTTTCCATAGATCAAAATGTGATATCCTCCAGGACAAAGGGTGAAACAAAATAAACAACCCTATCAAAAATGAACAATCCTATATAATAAAGAGGTAATGTGCAAATTGACCTTCACCAGCACAAGATGGCTGCACCCACAGTGGAGGTTGGGTTTCTGAAACACAAGATGGCTATGCCCACAGCAGAGGCAGGATTCCTATAACCAGCCATAATGAGCAATCAGCAGGGATCTGAGGCTGTGCGGTGCAGGGCTGGGGCAGGGGACATCAGGCCGTGCCCCCCACCCAGTGGGGCTTGATGGGGGATCTTACGGAGTGCCCTTCACCCCAGCACCAGGGCAGAGGACCTGAGGCTGCACTTCCCCACCCAGCAGGGCTTGACAGGGTTGGGGCTGGCTAGGTCTGGGTCTCATGCAATTTCAAGGCATGTAAGGTAGTTGGGGACTTGATTCTGGATCCCACGGTGCACCCCAGAATCTGAGAGGAGGAAGATTTTCATATACATTTTACTAATTTTATTTAATCTCTGATACTTCTATTACAGATAAAGGGCAAATATCAATATTAAAATTATTTCCTTTAATTAATTCGCTTTTAATGTCCATTAATTTCATGCACCGGGCCACTAGTGTTTATATAATTTAAAATCTTGAAATATAGATATAATCTTCTCTAGAATGAATTCCTGCCAGAGCAACATTTAATTCTCAATGGAGGATAAATTCTTCAAGTATTTTATTTACTGTTTGTTTTTGTTTTATAAAGAAAATGTCCAGCAATTAAACAAAAATGCTCAGGCATAACAGAAGAAAATATATAATCAAATTCAAAAGAAACAATGGATAGGGGTGGGCTAGAAGGGGTTAATGGATAAAAAAGGAGACATATGTAATACTTTCAATAATAAATATTTTTTCAAAAAGATCAAGAATGTGGAACATTAAAAAAAAAATTAAATGTAGTAGTATCCCAAGATTCAAAAATGGGAGTCCTGTAGACTCGATTGTAGTTTGTAGTGTTATATAATGGAATTTTTGTATTCTCTTATTTGACTGCTTTTACTCAGCATTATTATTCTGAGACTCATTTATGGCACTGAGAGTAACAATAATTTATTCATTTTCATGGATAAGTTTAATATTCTACATTTTATACATTTATAGATACATTAATGTATCATAATTGTCTATATATTAAAATGTTGATAGACATTTGTGTTGTTTACAAATTTGGGCTATTGCAAATAAAGCTGCTTTGAATATTCATTGACAAATGCTTCTAGTGTAAAAGCTTTCTGTATTGTTGAATAAATACTTAAGAGTGAAATGCCTGAATCAATGGGATCTCTGTTCTCACCACTTTTAGTCAACATAGTACTAGAAATCCTACCCAGCCTAATAAGGCAAGCAAAGAAAATTAAAGCACGCAAATCAGAAAAGAAGAAATCAAACTCCTATTTTGCAATGACATAGTGGTGTACATAGAAAATGTCCAGGAAACAAAAAACTCCTAGGTCTCACAAGTTTGTCATATACCAAATCCTCATATAAAAAAAGTCATATTGCTACATATTAACAAAAAACTCTGAAAACGAAAATTTAAAATAAAATACTAGTATTTACATTCACTCTAAGAAATTGAACAAAAGATGTATCGGTTTTGTATGCTATAAACTACAAAATGGCCCTATCTGGTTTGGCTCAATGGATAGAGTGTTGGCCTGCCAACTGAAGGGTCCTGGGTTTGATTCTGGTCAAGGGCACGTGCTCGGGTTACAAGCTTTATCCCCAGTAGGAGGCGCGCAAGAGGCAGACAATCAATGATTCTCATTATTGATGTTTCAATCTCTCTCTCCTCCCTTCTTCTCTGAAATAAGTAAATATATATATATATATATATTTAATAAATAAAAAAGTACAAAATACCTTAGGATGGTAGCTAAATCTTTCAGTACTATCGATATGTTGACTAAAAGTGGCGAGGACCAGTCTTCTGACCTGACACTCAATTTTAGGATGAAAACATTCGTGTTTTTGTTTTTGTTTTTGTTTTTTTTTACCAGGGAACATGATAATGATAATATCTATAGGTATTTAGTAGATGTTATTTATTATGTTGAGAAAGTTTTATATTTCTTGTTTTTAATAGCTTTTATCATAAATGCATGTTGAATTTTTCCCAATGATATGTTTTTTTATATCAATTCATACCATGTGATTTTTTTTCTTTATCCTATCAATATGAGCCATTGCATTGATTGATTTTTTGATTATTGATCCAAATTTACATCCCTGAAATGATCCTTACTTAATCATAGTGTATAATTCTTTTTTATATATTGTTGACTTGTTTTTGCTAATATTCTGTTGGGTATTTTTTGTCTGTACTTATAATTGATTTTGTTCTATAGTAGAATTTTTTTCTTTGTTTCTTTTGCTCTTAGTCATTATCTAGTTTTGCTCTTACTAGTAGTGTAATACTGGCCAGATAAAATGAGTTTAAAAGTGTGATGTGTTCTCTTTTCTGCTAATTTCTGAAAAATATCTATACTAATAAAAGGATAATATGCTATTTAGACTGGGTCGACCGACCATCTTCCAGACATCTCACTTCCTTCCAGACAAAGTCATAGTGATGAGGGCTGAGGCAGAGGCAGTTAGGAGTGAGATCAGACTGGCAGGGGAAAGAAATAGAGAGTGAGATCAGGCAGGCAGAGGCAGTTAGGGGCAATCAGGTTGGCAGGGAAAGACAGTTAGGGGCAATCAAGCAGGCAGGCAGAGAGGTTAGGGGCAATCAGGCCAGCACTGAAGCAAGATAAGGGTGATCAGTCTGGCAGGGAGAGGAGTTAGGGAAAATCAGGCAGGCAGGCAAATGGTTAGAAGCCAGTTGTTCCAGATTGAAAGAGAGATGTCTGAATGCCAGCAGCTGGACATCCCCTGAGGGGTCCCAGGTTGGGGAGGGTGCAGGCAATGCTATGGAACTCCCCTCTGTGCATGAATTTCATGAACTAGGCCTCTAGTTATCTAGAATTGGTATTACCCTGTTTCCTCGAAAATAAGACAGTGTCTTATATTAATTTTTGCTCCCAAAGATGCACTAGGTCTTATTTTCAGGGTATGTCTTATTTTTCCATGCGCTAGGTCTTATTTTCAGAGGATGTCTTATTTTCAGGGAAACACAGTAATTCTTTTTTAAAAAATTGGTAGATTTCTTAAAACCATCTGGATCTTGAGATCTCTTTCAGGAGTTTTCTGTTTTTGTTTTATTTTATCCAAAACTAGAGGCCTGATGTACAAAGATTCATGCAACGATGGGCTTCCTTACTCTGGCTGCTGGCACTGCCCTTATTTCGCCTTTTCGCCTTTCCATGCTGCCCAGAGGCCTAGAGTGGCGGGGTTGCTTCAGAGTCGTTACCATGGCAATAACATGAGTGTCCTACCCCAGCTACTCAGCACCTGCATATGCAAATAAACCCACCATCTTTGTTGGGTTAATTTGCATACTCACTCCTGATTGGCTGCTGGGTGTCATGAAGTTACGGTCATATTTCATCTTACTCTTTTATTAATGTAGATAATGAATTAACTCTGGCCAATGTGGCTAAGTTGGTTGAGCATCGCCTTATGTACTGAGGTCATTGTTTTGATTCCTAGACAGAACAAATGCTAGGGTTTCAAACTCAGTCCCCAGTGGGGCTATGCAGGTGGCAGCTGATAGAAGTCTCTCTCTCTCATTGATGTTTCTCTCTCTCTCTCTCTCAAGTCAATAAAAACATTTTTAAAAATGAGTTAATTTTTTAAGTGTTATAGAAATATTTCAAATACCTAGTTCATATTGATGGAGCTAGTTTGTGCTTTTAGAAGAATTTGGTCCATTTCATCTATTTCAAGTTCTGTATAATATTTCCTGGTTGTTTTTTAATGTCTGCAGGGTCTATGGTAAAATCCTGTTTCATTTTTTTATACTGATTATTTGTATCTTTTTCTCTTTTTCTGTATCAGCCATGCTAGCAGTTTACTTGATTTGTGTTTATATTATTATTTTTTAAATTTCCTAGTGTATTAAAGTTAGAGCTTAGATGGTTGAAAAAGACATTTTTTGTCTTTTTGTTTAGGCATTTGTACTATAAATTTACCTAAGTACTACTTTAGCTGTGCTCCACAAATTTCTGTAAATTATATTTTTATTTCTATTCAGTTAAATGTAATTTTTTTTTAATGTTACTAGAGACTCCCACTTTGACCATTGTATTATTAGAATTATGTTGTTTAGTTTCTAAATCCTGGAGGTTTCCGATGGGCCTCCGTTTTTTTTTTAGTTTTTTTTTTTAATCCAGTCTAAGATTCTCTGTCTGTTAATTGGAGTGTTTAGGCAATTCATGCTTAATGTGATAATGTATATGCTTAGGTTAAAGATTGTCATTTGTGTTCCATTTTCCCCATATTTTTTTTTCTTTTGCTTTTACCTATTTGACTTCCTTCTTATTTATTAAATATTTTATATTATTTCAAATATATTCTGTATAGATTTAGAAGCTAAAACACTTCCTGCTATTAATTTAGCAGTCACTTTAAGGTTTAGATGACAATTTTTAATATCTCACATTTTACTCATGTAGTTACCATTTTTCATGCTCATTATTTCATTGTTTAAGTTGATATTTATTTATGGAATTATTTTCTTTCTGCCTAAAAAATTATATATATATATATCAATATATATACAGTATCTCAAAATAGTAAATTGTGGCAATCAAAAAGCTTATCTTACTTTCCAAACCTCAGGCAACATTCTATTTTATTATCTGATTTCTAGTGTCTTAAAATATTTTTTTCAAATATAGATTTTTTTGTTATTATTAAATCTTTTCCTTGTTTCTCCATCTCAGAAAGAAATGAGAGTTTTTTCAGCAATGTCAATATAGCAGTATAGAGCACTGGAGAAAAATGTCAGGATTTTTAAGAATAGTGTTGCATTAATTGATATTTACCATACCTTGTACAATATAAATAAATCAAATCCAGGATGACTGTAAACTGAAATGTCAATAAGAAAACAGTAAAGTTTCTAGAAGATCCAATAAGATAACATATTCCTAATCTTGAAAACATAAAGCTGCCTACAGTGGGATACATAAATCACTAACCATAAAATAAAATGCTGATACTTAAAATAATAAAACTTCCCATGTAAAAAAATAAAAAAAGAAAGATAATACTTTTAAAATGTTTGAAAATTACCACATGTCTAGAATCTTAGAAATCAATTAGCAAATGAGCAACCACCAAACAAACAAACCATCAAACAAGAAAATGCCTCTAATCCTTATTCATAGGGATATTACAAATAAAAACTACAATGGGATACTACCACATTTTCCCCAGTATAGGAGAAAAGGAAATGACAGGAGTACTAAGTTCTGGTGAGAATGTGAAGCAAGAAGCGTTCTCACACTGCTTGTGAAAGCATAAAATTGCAAAACTTTTTTGGAGGCTTGGTAGCATATGTAAATTTCAATATGTACATCTACATACATAAAACCCTAATATGAAAATATATTGAATGGTGGACAACCAAACAACCGAACAACTGGTCACTATCATGTGTGCTGATCACCTAGTGGTGTGCGCGTAATATGGCGGGCATCAGTAGCAGGTGGCAGAGTTCAGGACATGGCAGGCATCGGCCAGGGCAGGATGATGGAGCAGGTGAGCATGGGCATCAGACCAAGGTGAGGTGCCAGTTGCTGTCATCAGGGCAAGCCTCTGGTGGCTGAAAATTCTTTGCTCTTGCACACCACAGTTCCACTCGGCTCTCGCACCTGCTGTTAGCACCAGCCCTGCTCACACCTGCTGCTGGCGTCCAGTGCCAGCCTGGATTGCTCAGTGCCATCTGCGGGTATGAATGGCAGCTCCCAACCACAGTCGTCCCTCAGGGCTTTGGCACCAGCCCTGCTTTTGAGGGGTGATCTTTTGCATCTGCTGATGATGCTGGCCCCACTTGTACCCTTTCCTGGTGCTGCTCTAATTGCTCCACACTGTCAGTGAGTGTGAGTGGGGCTGGTGCCCTCAGCATGTGGGAATGGCAGCAGCAGCAGCAGGGCTGCTGGCAGACAGGATCAGGAGCCGTGATGGGAGGGGCCAGGCAGGGGCATTGAAGATGGGCCAAGACTCCTCCCACCCCCCTGTCCAAGGCAGTCTCTCAGCCCACAGTTCCTTTCAAGGTGCATGAATTTGTGCACTGGACCCCTAGTAATTTAATAATTCAGTCATTGTACCTTTAGGTATATATTTAAGGAAAATATGTATATGAAAACATATTAGTGACTTTTCATAGTGGCCATATCTGGTACAAAATAAATGATCATTAACAGATGACTGTATATACAAATTGAAGAATATTTATAGAATGGTAAATTACATAGGAATGAAAATGAATTAACAACTGCTACATACCAACACAATACCGAGTAAAATAAACTAGACCTAAAATATGTAATCAGTAGTATTTTATCAATATGAACACTAAAAATAGATAAATCTACAGTGGTAAGTACATAAAGCATGTACATTAGATATTAATTAGTATATTTAGTTTTCAAGAGATTAAGGCATGGTGTGACCATAGAAAAAGAAGCCATGGAATTCACACCTGTGTAGAACTTATAATAAAGGATACTTCAAGAGCTGCAAAAATCATATGACCCATTTTCTGATTTATTTCATCCAACAAATACAAATCAAATACATTTGAATGAAGTGTGTTTGAAAGATACAAAACAGAATAAGCAAGGTAACTGTTCTCTAGAGATTTAGTTTATTTAAGTAAATAACTGCTATATAAAATATTTTTTTAGTGTATAAAAGTGAAACATTAGCTTTCAGGAAACAGAAATGCCATTATAGTATAATGTGTCAGGAAAACTGACATAACAATGTAAGTGGGAATTATAAGCAAAAAAGAAGTCAGAGGAATTAATAATTTCAAGTCAGAGATGGATATAAAGCCATATTGAATATTTTGAATTGGAAATAACATAAATAAATAATTAAATTAATTTAGCATAGGTACATATATAAAAATTAAAGTGTTTTATATTAAATATAATGTCTGGAGTTTTATAAGTCTAATCACATTAGACTTCAGGAGGGAATTGATTTGGTAAATAGATGATATTTTTGACAAAAGATTTGAAAGGGCATTTAGGAAATGAAAACTAGAATTTGCAACTGATAATGTGGAATTACAAAACCAAAAATTCTTACAAAGCTAAGAAATAGTAAAAAAAATAAAATAAAATATATAGAGAGACATTAGTTTAAGTATACATGAAATCAGTCAAGAACTATTAATTGAATGATAGCTGCATATTTAGTACTTGCCAAGGTATGCTCTGGGATACAAATGTGTGATATCAATTTTATTCAGGAATTATTGATGCTTATGCTGTGCAAGTTAGGACTATCTCAAACCGCTTAAATCAAGATCAGAAAAGAGGGGCATAAATAATGCAGAGATGGGAGCATTTTAAAGCGGTATCAACTTAGAAGTAGAAATAAATGGCGTGGAGGAATGTACTTATGGTCTGAAATTGTCAGTAGAGATCTCATGAATGAGAAGATAGTACTTTATTTAACAAAGTGGGATTTGCATAAGAAAAGACATTTAGGTAGAAGATTACAGACAGAAATGACTATAGGTGTGTGGGTGAGGTTGCAGAGTTATGGGACAGAATTAATCTAGTTCCTTAAGCTCTCCTTTTCCCTTAAGCTACTATGCACATTGGCACAGAACCTCAAGGCCACGCTGCTAGCCTTTCAGCTTACTCTATCTGAAATGTTCCCTAATTCCTCAGAGTTTATGCAGCTTAATTCTCCTACAAAGCCGACAAATTTAGAATAGACAGACACTGGTTCCTATATTCTAAAGGTAATACCTTTGGGCTGTAAAGAACTCAAACCCTGGAGTTGGACAATGCACATTAAAATCTTAGATCTATTCCTTGCTAGATAAATTATCTTGGGCAAATTGTTTAATCTTTTCAAGCCTCAGTGTTCTCTGTTTATCAACTGTAAAAATATTATCATTGAAATGGTTATTCTCCTAAATGTTGATAGCAATAATATTAACACTACCTATTTCCTATCTTGTTGGAGGGTAAAATGAAATAACTGGTATAAAGTTTCTATGAGTACAGTATCTTGAATAAATATCACTTTATATTTCACAAATACTTTAATTTCTTTGGTACCAAATAGAGTATTTTATTTTTATTTATTTATTTATTTTATTTTATTTTATTTTATTTTTTTTATATATTTTATTGATTTTTTCAGAGTGGAAGGGAGAGAGAGATAGAGAGCTAGAAATGTCAATGAGAGAGAAACATCGACCAGCTGCCTCTTGCACACCCGCTACCGGGGATGTGCCCACAACCAATGTACATGCCCCTGACCGGAATCGAACCTGGGACCTTTCAGTCCGCAAACAGATGCTCTACCACTGAGCCAAACCGGTTTCAGCCAAATAGAGTATTTTAGTTTGTATTATCTCCCCAAATAACAAAGCCAATCAGAAAAAAAATGTACCTGCTCAGCTCTAGGGAAATTGTTCTATTAAACATGAAATAGTCATTCAATGTAGTAATGTAATTTTTACATCATAATTATAATGAATTTTATTATTATTACTCTATAATTATGCAGTCATTAAAAATCAAATATACACTGGCTATCCAACAAAAGTTCAAGATGTGAGCCAAGAAAAAGTGGAGTCCAAGATTCTTTTTAACTTATTGTGTCAGTGTTTTTATAGTCTAAACATAAAAGCAGCATTAATAGTGATTCTACTTAGGTGATAACTTTGTGGGAATTTTTTGATTCTTCAATATTATGTTCATTTTTCACATTATTTATTTTATTTATTCAATCTGCATTACTTTCAATTAAAAAATACTGGAAGTATTATTATTTTAAAAGAATGAAACTTGCCCACAAATGGAGCTTGAAAAGGGTAATTCTTTATTGTTTCCTTAGTCTTCTTTGGTAAACTTACATATCACTTTTCTTCTTTAATCACTGATATCTAATTAGTGTTAGCATAGATCCAAAATACATCTGCAGATATCATTGAACAAAAAAGCAAACTACATTCATTTATTCAAACAATACAACATGCATGAGAAATATGATAAATATCACCAAATCTATCATTCATCACATTGTATCACCATAAGACTAGCAATTGTGTAAATTTACTTCTCTAATCTTTTGGAAATTTAGAATGTAACAATCTATAAAAGGGAGTTGAATTGAAAATATATAATTACAGTTTTTCAAGGTGTTATTGTTCTTGGTCAAAAAATTCTGCATTATTTTAGAAAACTACGAATGAAAATATATGAAAATATATGCATGTATTTTGATATATAAAAAGAAAGAAATTATTTTATGTTCTTTCTTCTTTATGACTATTCCTATAACAAGAACAGAGTCAATTGTTTATTCTAATAATGTACTTTTGAACTAACCACTCAGCATTTGGACTCTTGATAGAGGCCCTTCAGTCTAACGTGGGAAAGGGATCACTGGATGGGGAGTGGACCTGTCAGGAGCCTGTGAAAGCTTGGGAAGTTGACTGGTTGTTTTGAAAAAGTTCTAAGTCATAAACCCAAGGGAAGGAAAAAATATCTCTCTCTTTTGCTCACCCTGTTCATTCACCGTTCCCTTACCCAGAAATATGCTACCATGTGAGTTTAAACCATCTGGGGCCTGCAAAGGACTAAGCTTTAATATGAAGTGGAAACTCTGGACATTGACCATTGTTTTGGCCTTAAGACAAGATTAGCTTTTTCTGTGGTGGGACAGAAGGAGGTGGGACATTGGAAGCCCAGGAGGAAAAATCCTTTGATTTTGCATCACAAGTAAATCTTGCCACACCACAATCCCCCCGTTTGTGGATGCTTGGAATGCTTTTCTCATCATCCCATGAAAGGGCCTGATTTCCACCTGCAACACTACCTGGGCTTTTATCCTTAACTGCATTTCTTCCTACTAGATTAGCCTTGTTCATACAACTTAAACTTGTCTGCACTGCTTTATCTTTTTCTATAAAATGGCAATAATCATAGTACCTTATTCCTATGGTTATTGTAAAGATCAAATGGGACACAAAATACTTCACATAAAGCTTGACATAATGAGCACCAACTACATGTTACTATTATTGCTGAAAAGTGTATAGTATAAACAGAATGTTTCTATGAAAAATATTTTCATTCATATATAACATTTATATAGTACATTAAGGAATGTCTGGAAGGATATGCAGCAAATTGTAAGTAGTAGCTAGATACAGAAAGAGGAGAAGGAGTGAAATTACTATTTAACATCATGATTTGCTCACTCACTTCTGGACAATGAGGATATATTTATATATAATTTGTTTAAGAAGAAAAAAAAGATTATCCCAGCATTCCTGCATACTCTCACTGCTTTTTCCTTTCAGTTTTCTTATGCCCAGTCTGCTTTTGATTGGGTCATGAAACTCAGCTCTTATTATGTGCCTTGGTTGATAGATGTTTATACTTTATTATTCAGTTCTGATTTTTTTCCTCAGTTATATATATATATATATATATATATATATATATATATATATATATATATATATATAAATATAATTTTGGGCAAGACATTCTTAAAATGACTTATCCTATTCTGATCAAGTAGTTCTGGTTTATGCAGGATTACCTGGTATTAGCAGTGAAAGTTTGGTCACCCTATACCAGACCTTCCTGTTAGTCTCTGCATCTCTAATAACCTTGGATCAAGGATGATAGTAATGCTACATTTGCAAAAATACTTTTTAAAAATATTAAATAAATATTCTTCTTTAGAGACAATCTCTATTTCTTCTCTTGCTATTTTATAATATATAATATATCATGACACACTCTGCATCAGTTGGCAGCACAGAAAAATGTGTGTCTTTCTCTCCTCTAGGATTTCATAAATAAATCCAAGATTTGAAAGTGGAGTACCTTGGAAGATACATTTATAAAATTACTATTTACTGTGTGTTTGTGTGCATGGATTGCAGCTAGAATGACCCCATGGACCAGTGATAATAATAGAAAGAAGAAAAATGTCCTGCCAAGTAGAAGTAATGTATTTTGCAAAAGTGGCTTTTAGGAAATATTCACTTCTGCCTAATTTACTCAGCTGTAGAATGCTTTGACCCAAATTTGGACCCCAGAAAGCAAAAAAATCTCCATTTATGTTCCCTGACTGCTTCTAAAGACGAAATGCCAGGTGAAAACGAGTTGACAAAAGAAAGCATAAGTACATTTTTCAATGAAGAATGCTTGACATCATGTTTAGTAAGAAGGAGAAATGGAGAAATGTGTTATTCTTTTTTTTAGCTTTCAGTTATGTTCATTCTTTGAATAAATTCTCAATAGTGTCCACTATTTTCTTGACTTGTAATAGATACTCAAGTTGCAACAATAAAGTATGTTAAAAAAGGGATTAAATGAAAAAAAAGAAATGAAGGAAAGGAAGGAAAGGAAGGAAAGGAAGGGAAGGAAGGGAAAGAAGGGAAGGAAGGGAGGAAGGGAGGAAGGGAGGGAGGGAGGGAGGGAGGGAGGAAGGAAGGAAGGAAGGAAGGAAGGAAGGAAGGAAGGAAGGAAGGAAAAGAAGGAAGGAAGGAAGGGAAAAAGAAAGGGAAAGGGAAAGGGAAAGGGAAAGGGAAAGGGAAAGGGAAAGGGAAAGGGAAAGGGAAAGGGAAAGGGAAGGAAGAAAGGAAGAAAGGAAGGAAAGCAGACCACAATATGGCGATTGCCAGAAAGAAAGGGGGATGGGGGAGCTGAAAGACAGCAAATGTTGGGGAGGCTGTTGGAAAAAGACTTGACTCTGAGTAGTGAGTTCACCACACAATATGCAGATGACACGTTACACATTTGTACACTTGAAACCTGTATGGCTTTATTAAAGAATGTCACCCCAATAAATTTTTAAAAAGTTATTTATAAATGTACAAAAAAATGGTACCTGACTCTAAAATACCTAAGGTCTAGTGGGGAGATAGATTTTTAACAAGAAATGATAATGCTTAATGCCTTATGGAAAGGGTGCTGATATGCCAAAATACAGGATTTATTTCTCAGTTCCTTAGAGGGACACCAAATTCAGACTTCACTGTACCAGAATATTTCACTGTACCAGAACATATCAGCACAGAATATTTGGGATAAAAAATATTTTTTATAATTTCTTTAGTCTGGGTTAAATGAGGAAGGGGTTCATACAATTATTTAGGCTGAGAGGACTAAGATCTCCAACTGGTAAGCCTGAGGCCCAGGAGAGCTGATGATGTAGTTCCAATCCAAGTCTGAGTTCAAAGGCAATAGATGACCAATGTCCCAGTTTGAAAACAGAGAGGAAGATTTATTTTATTCAGTCTTTTAATTATTCTGGTCTTCAGTGGGTTACATGAAGCTCACTTACATTGAGGAAGGCAATTGGGATGTTAATCTCATCCAGAAATACCCTCAGGCACACACAAACATTGTTTAACCAAATATTTGGACACCTTATGGACATGGTCACATCAATACCTAAAATTAACACTCTGGGTAACCATATGGCTCAGATACCTTGTTCAGGGTTTCTGCTCCTACTCTAGGCCTGGCACATGGAAATACATGACAGGTTTATTTTTAATTTTATTTCCTCTGTGGACACAGAGTTCCAGACCTACACAGATTCTCCTTCTTTAGTGCACACCCAGAGCTTGCCTCTCTGACAAAGCCCATGTTATTGACCCAGGGTGATGTGTTCTATTCTCATCAATCCCTGAGTTCTAATTCTTTAGGACCTGGTTTTCTGAGTAAAACTAAACATCTGATCCATTTGTTGCATATTACAAGACCTGTATATATATTTTATATATACATCTGATAGAGCTTCCAAATATCTTTCAAAGATACTACAGGATAGGTGATCACCACTGGCATATACAGTTAACTCCAATGACAAACTTATGGGATTTGTATATAATTCTTGCTAAGAAAATGTTGGATTCATACGTGTTAACATTTCAGCATATCTGTTCTAAGTCCTATTTTTTTTTTTCTCTGCCCTCGAGATTAATTACTTTCTTTATGTGCAAGTACAATAGGTAATTACCAATATTTTTCTATTAGCCAACTTAATGGTGAATGATTTCTACAATCTGTCATAAAGATTCAATATGAACAGAGTTGAACCCTATTGAGATTCAGACCTGTTGGGGCATCACAGAAAACATGGGCCTAGCAGAAATGGAAACTGAGAAAATTGCTCTTCCTGTTTGAAAGAATGGAGATGACTGTTAGAGCTGTGACAGTAGGGCCACATATGAGATGGCTTCTAGAAACTTTAAGAAAAGCTCGAGGAAGAGCCTCTGCAGGGACTGAGAAACCTGGAGCAGTAAAGTTGTGGAGGAAGTTCCATAACATCTATGTATTATTGTCTGAGTTGCAGGCTCGATCCCTAGTAAGGTACATGCAAGAGGCAACCAATCAATGATTCTCTTTCTCTCCCCCTCTCCCTTCTCTCTGAAGTCAATAAAATATATGTATTTTTTAAAATCAATATATTTTTTAATTTAAATTCTTTATTGTTTAAAGTATTACATAAGTCTCATTTTTTCCCCCATTGACTTCTCCCTGGCCTTTCCCATCCTTAGGTACATGCCCTCTCCCCCCTTACTGTCTATGTCCTTTGGTTATTCTCATATGCATGCATACAGTCCTTTGGTTGATCTCTTACCTGCCTCTCCTCCCTCCCATGAGCCTCCTCTGCCTTTCTTCTGAAGTTTGATGGTCTTTTCGATGGTTCTATGTCTCTGGCTTTATTTTGGTCCATCAATTTATGTTGTTCATTATATTCCACAAATGAGTGAGATCATGTGATATTTATCTTTCTCCGACTGGCTTATCTCACTTGAAATGATGTTCTCTAGGTCCATCCATGTTGTTGTAAATGGTAAGAGTTTTTTCTTTTTTACAGCAGCATAGTATTCCATGGTGTAGATGTACCACAGGTTTTCAATCAATTCATATGTAGATGAGCATTTAGGCTGTTTCCAAATCTTAGCTATGATAAATTGTGCTGCTATCAACATAGGGATGCATATATCCCTTCGGTCGGTGTTTCTGATTTCTTGGGATATGTTCCTAGAAGTGGGATTATTGGGTGAAATGGGAGTTCCATTTTTATTTATTTATTTATTTATTTTAGGAAATTCCATACTGTTCTCCAGTGGCTGCACCAGTCTGCATTCCCACCAGCAGTGCACAAGGGTTTCTTTTTCTCCACATCCTCGTCAGCACTTGTCCTTTGTTGATTTGTTGAAGACAGCCATTCTGACAGATGTGAGATGGTACCTCATTGTCACTTTGATTTGCATCTCCGGGATGATTAGTGACTTTGAGTATGTTTTCATCTGTCTCTTGGACTTCTGTATGTCCACTTTCCAAAAATTGTCCTTTGCCCATTTTTTTGTTTGGGTTGTTTACCTTCCTTTTGTTAATTGCATGAGTTTCCTGTAAATTTTGGAGAATAAACCCTTATCAATGTATTATTTAAACAGGGCCTATGGTAGGCAAAATAATAGCATGTTAAAGATACCAACAACTTTATCTCAGAACCTGTACATATGTTACCTAATATGGCAACTGGGGCTTTGCAGATAGTATCTTGGATTAAAAAGGTAGGCCCAATCTCATCACAAGTGTAGTTAAAAGTAGAAGACTTTTCTTGCTCTAACCAATCAGAGAGAAGTGTTAAGGAAGGAGAGAGATCAAGGAAATGCAAGGTAGCTGTCATTAAAAAAGGAAAGGCTTATTAGCAAAAGAATGTGGGGAGCCTCTAGAATCTGGAAAGATAAGGAAATAGCAATCTCCCATAGAGTGTCTAGAAATAGGGCCCTGCCAACATCTTGATTTTAGCCCAATGAGAACCATGTCAGAATTCTGATATCTAGAACCTTAAGATAAGAAATTTGGATTGTTTAAACTGCTGAGTTCATATTTTGTTATACTAGCAGAAATAAATAAATAAATAAATAAATAAATAAATATTAAAATGAATATGATGTCTTAAGTCAAAAAGAAAAAAAAACAATGTATTTTATGGCAAACTTCTCATGGACTTGAATTGATGTCATGAACAAACAGAACTACCTCAGGTGGTGGCTCTGTATCCAAGCATGACACTGAATTAGTCATATGGGCTGGAGATAGGAGTCAGGAAGCTCATGGTGGGCCCCACAGTGGGAGCACTGTTATCCTCTCTGCCTGACTAAGGCACGTCCTGCTTGATATAAAGTCCTTTTTTATCCAGGGGTTTCATGGGTGCCTTTGGAATTGCACTGCATGTATTCACCCTAAATATAATAATACTGTCTCAGCCCTGAAATGCTTCAGGTTAGCTTCCGCTGATTGGCCGGATTTGAGCTGCCTGATTTGGTGCCTCAGGCCAAGTAAAAAGCTTAAAACCTAAGGAGAAAGTCATCTAGCTCTCCAGGATAGTTCTTTATAGTTAACAGGATTTGTTTTAACTTGAAAAATCCAGGATCCCCAGGGCATAACCGAGGCTGCTACTACATGGTGGAATCACCTTGCTGCCTGGGATCCTATTAGTAATAATCCTACTGTAAAGAAATGCGGGCCACAGTCAGTGGGGAGGACTGTTCAGAGAGGTAAAATAGTTGCCCTGAGGCTGCTATCTTTAAAAGGTCCAACATTGGCTCTTGCTGGCATCTGAGCTTTAGGCACTTAAACCATTTTCTAATTGATAAGAGCAGGAGAAGCTCAATGTACCTAGATTGTTTGTACAATGTGATTAGTACTAACATCAGTTTTCCTTCTAGGAGTCTGAAGTTTTATTATGCGCTAGGCCAGCTCCCAATAAAATTTTGGGGTAGTGACTAATAAGTTTTCCTGGGAACAAATATTGCACACATATTTTAATTGTTTTTCCCATGCTGGAGAAAGAGCAAATAATATACTCCATCAATGAAAGGATGGAAAAATCAAGACTTGATCATAAATTTCTTCATCAAACTCCCCGTGTCTTTTTTTTCTTCATTGATCTGTTGTGTTTCTTTTATTATAATAAACTTTAGCCAAGAGTAAAACTATAAGATGAGTCCTCTAAGCCCTTCCAGCAAACCCTGAATGAGTAGGTGACCTTGAGGACCAGTTACGATTAGCATATATATATATACTCTGAGTGGCCAGATTATTATGATGTTTGAACGCACAAAAATCTGGGCTTCCCCCCTCCCTCCCCCCCCCCCCCTCTCTCTCTCTCTCTCTCTCTCTCTCTATATATATATATATATATATATATATATATATTTTTTTTTTTTTTTTTTAGAGGCCCAGTGCCTGAATATGTGCATGGCTAGCCTGGCCATGGGGAGGGGACATGAGTGGTTGGCTGGCCTGCCTGCTGGTCGAACTCCTAGTTGAGGGAACAATTTGCATATTAGCCTTTTATTATATAGGAGGATATACACTGAGTGGCCAGATTATTATGAGTTCAGAGATTATAATAATCTGGCCACTCAATGTATATCCTTGATATATATATATATCACTTTTCAGAGCCTTTCAGACACTAATATTCACTAATGCATTAGATCACTGAATGGCATCTTTGACTAACACCATGTTCAATTTCTCAATATTTTTTGGTGAGAAGAATAATTTGAAAAGTTATTTAAGTGATAGAATGAATACAGGTTAGGCATTTACAAGATGCCATGCACTGTGGTACATAGTCTGGGAAGGTGGAAGAAATCACTTAAGACTATAATAAATAATTGAATAGATGAAATAGAGGTATATACGTACATATGTATAAAGATAGTGGATTTGAATCATGTTGACATTTAAATTTTATCTAACAATCATAGAGAGAAAGAAAGATATTTAAACAGTAAGGTAACACACATCTTTGCATTCAGTGAACATTTGCCTCCAGGTGCAAGGAAGATGACATGGACCTGCTCTTTCAAAGTTGTTCTCTATACTCATGGTCCTTGTCACAAACATCTCACCCTGCTGAATATCATTATATGAGTTACATATAAATAATAACCCCTAAACATGTGCCAATTAAAGCAATTCTTTCAGGATAATTTTATCTCTATATTATTATCTCTATATATGATGACATATAAACTTACTGTTCAATACATGTCTGTAAAAACCCATCCCAACAAGGCCCCTGAATTCCTACACCTTTCTTTCTGGTTGCCAGACACCAGTGCTTAAAACATTTGAATAACAACTAAAGTGTTAATCTGTTTCACAATGAGAAATGTGGTCAGAGATAACTTGAAGTTTAGATATTATGGAGAATTGCTGTAGCTGTATTGATCAGCGAAGGCCATTGGGTAATATAAAGCTAGCATAAACTCTAGCATATTAGCTTAGGTGTTGTTTTATCTCTCAAGTGTAATGTGCAACTTATATATTAAATAAACTTGTTTTATCTTTTAACCAGTACTTTACTTTAAATGTTATGAGGTTACCATGTATCATGTGTAATACTAGTTTTTTTTGTAGATAGCAAACAAACAAACCCTATTATAGATTAATACTATTAATAATTAGTAGTTTTAGTATTGTTATTATCTCTACAGTACTTTATTCCCACAGTATCTGTGGCATGGTTAGACTCTTGGCCTTGTTATGGAGAAATTATGTATGGATGAAGGCAGAATACCTGTCTATGCCCTGTACATCATACATTATTTCCCAGTAGGACCTCAGCTACCTTCACGACTATCATCTAAGTTTATTTTAAAAGTCCTCTAATATCAGTGATTTTTTTCCCCTTCAGTATAAAACTTTAAGTCTTTTTACTGGTTTGATGCAAATCACCTTGAGTGTCATAGTGATTTACACCTGAGTGAGGGAAGATATGAGAGGTGGTCTTGAAATTGATGTCAGAAATAAGAGTCTAAGAGCTCTGAGTACCTGGAGGTAGGTATACCATGACTTTGCTGAAGGAGAAACAGGAAGGAGAGGACAAATTAGGGGCCTGTGCAAACTCTTTTCTCTTGCTTTACACTTACCAAGAGTTTTCTTGCTTAAAAGCAAATGCAGTTTGACTTTTCAATGGCTGCCTCTGTAAAAAGCCCCAGAAAGATAGCCTGTAATAAAATAATAAATGTCATGAAGATGATGGATTCATGAGGAGCCCAGAATCCAAATGTTACCAGATCCCATTTAGGTGAAATGATTCCCAGTCAGGATTACCAGACTGTAACAGGTGGCTACTTTTAAGTACAGATGCTAAATGTCATACCTGCAGATGGTTCATCAGTAGAACATGTAAAAAACATCTTAATTATATATTATGAAACCTTTCCATAAAAAATTAAAAGATAGGCATATATTATGCTTGTTTGAGTTATATCGCTGAGTACAGATGCTGTTGTGAGTTAGCTGGTACTTTAATCAAAACAAGTATCTGTGGATCAATTTAACGATATGAAAGTTCTGACTTCAAATTGAAAAGTTTTGAGAAATGCAAATTTCTTGCACTTGCCTGATTTATGCATCAAAGCAGAGGGCTCTCCTCTGCCAGAATCCCACATCAGTATGTGCTAGCGTAAAGAAAGAGATACCAGCCAGTCACCCTTATGTTGAAGCATTCCACATTGGCTTGAAATGCTCCTGGAGGTATGTCCACCTGAAACCTAAAGCTAGAAACACTTAGTTCTTCACATGGATTTTAGAATCATTGTAGCTAATTTTTAAAGCAAACAGGTCGTTCATATACACGTACATTTCAGAGTCAAATTGTAACAGGACAACCTAGAGCTCTGGGCTGCCAGTCTGTACTTCATGCATTCAAGCAGAGACAGAGTTGAATCATATATGAGAGTACAGTGCTGGCAGTACAGGAGAACAGCAGGTCATCCACAAAAATCTGTTCTGCCTCTCCTTATAATCCAGGTGCTTATATTGGATAGATTTCGTGGGAAAGCAGGAATTATAGGCATGGGAAAATAGGCATGAAATGAATCATTACAGGTTACAAGGCCTGTGGGCTGGGGGTGGGGATGGGTGGATCAATTTAGTTTTCATATAGTTAAATAGATGCACAGATACTTGTTTTGAATAAAGTACCAGCTAACTCATAACAAGGTGGGGTGTTCAGAGCGGGTGGTTGCCTCTGGCCACCCCTGGACCCCATTATAGGCAATAGGGGCTTTGTGTTTAAAGAGCAGGTGCCTCTGGGACTAGGTTATTTCAGCCACAGGTTGTAAATTTTTCCATAAAGATAGGCAGTTCTCAGGACAGGAGGATGGACTGCATTCTGATGTTAGTGCCCATGTCCCAGGGCCTACAACTCCCAGGTTAGAATGTACTCTCTCTACTCAGAAAAGAACCATTGCAGTTAACAGAGCATAATTACTTAGAATTGCAGCTGGTCTCCAATATTCTATTTCTGCCCCAAACATTATTATTTTTGTTTGTTTTACTCTGATTGGTTAATATACTCATGATACATTGCTGGGATGACTTAGCTTTTGCCAAATAGCAAGTCCACTCTCAAAGACAGAGATTCAATTCCCTTTAGCATATTAAAAAAATAATGTCTCAGACTTTGAATGTGATTCTCTAGGTCACCAAATGTTTTGAGTCTCAGCAAATCCTACTGGATTATATATGGCCCCAGGTAATGTCAATAGTGCATTTGTTAAATTACTAATTATTCTCACCACCTATATTCACATTTCACTTCATCTTCATGATGAATCAATGCTTCATGATGTTAATGCTCTTGATCCATTGCCTTATCTAAAAATTGAACATATTTTATAGAAGTGAGTGCCATGTAAATGCAAGGTATTCTATGATTGGTTTTGACATAAAAATAAAATCCAGAGGAACTTTCTTTGAGCTCTTACTGAGCAAGCTGATTTGCAAGCAGGAAACAGAGTCAGTCCTGCCAGGAATTTAGTGCAAATGCCTAGGAATTTCTGTAAGTGATGTTCTTTCTTTGGTTCCTCCTCTCTTTAATTAAAATGAGACAGCAAACAAATAAAACCCCGTGTTATTTTAAAAGTATATTTTATTGATTTTTTTACAGAGAGGAAGGGAAAGGAATGAGTTAGAAACATCGATGAGAGACAATCATCAATCAGCTGCCTCCTGCACACCCCTTACTGGGGATGTACCTGCAACCAAGGTACATACTCTTGACCGGAATCAAACCTGGGACCCTTCAATCCACAAGCCAATGCTCTATCCACTGAACCAAACCAGATAGAGCAAAACTCTGTGTTTTAAATTATGATGGTCTAACCAAGTGGTCAGCAAACTCATTAGTCAACAGTGCCAAATATCAACAGTACAATGATTGAAATTTCTTTTGAGAGCCAAATTTTTTAAACTTAAACTTCTTCTAAGGCCACTTCTTCAAAATAGATTCCCCCAGGCTGTGGTATTTTGTGGAAGAGCCACACTCAAGGGGCCAAAGAGCTGTGTGTGGCTCGCAAGCCGCAGTTTGCAGACCACAGGTCTAACCCATATAATGATGTTAAAAGGTAAATAGTACAAAAGATAAAAAAGGAAAAAGGTACTCCAGCCTCTTCATTTCCACCTCCCAGCAGAAACCTTATAAACTGCTTCTTGTAAATCCTCCTGGTAACTTTCTTTGTAAAAACAAGCATGTATATACAAATATTTTCCTTTACACATGTAGCAAGATGCATTACCAGAAGTGCATGCCAAATTTAATTTTGTTTTTATTTGGCAAGAAAAATAGCAGCATTTTCACCACGTTAGTGTAAACAGATAATCATTTTATAATCATAAACAGTAGGTAGATGTATGGGGAATCCATCTCAATTTCCAAGGAAGGAGGGTACAAGACAACCTCATATATTTGAAAAGTTGCCAATCACCTTAGTAAAGGAACAAGGTAAATTTTCTAGGTTCATGTGGTGGCAGACTCTAGAGTCTGTGTCACCCCAGCCCTCTGGGTTTTAGCTTATGCCCCGAGAATTTGTAGTAAATGTAAAAGAAAGGCGCTAGACCATCATAATTGCAACTTGGGGAAGTCGGGCTCATTACTGTTGATGAAGATATACTGGCTTCCAAAAAGACTCCTGGGCTGCAGCAGGTATCCAGAAAAGCATGTGTATATAGTTCCTTTGCCTGTTGAATCCTGCTTGTCCGGCCTTAAAGTGTGATCACAATGAAACAAATGAACTCATGTTTTCACTGTCTGAGCCCTTTAGACCAAGGCATTCTTAGGACTTCAAGTTGGGGAGCAATAGAGAGGAACATAGGCATTCCAAATGGAAATCCGGGACTTTTTTTCTAAAAAGATATGTGGAGGGTTACTCAATAAGCTAATAAAAGTGAAATAAGATTTCTAGTTTACTATTATATATGGACAAATCTATCATAAATGTAAGTTACAATAGGGATATGTTCATTTTGACCTATTGTTAATTCCCT
The DNA here is from genome assembly GCF_014108245.1 of Pipistrellus kuhlii. Lineage (NCBI taxonomy): Eukaryota > Metazoa > Chordata > Mammalia > Chiroptera > Vespertilionidae > Pipistrellus > Pipistrellus kuhlii. The sequence continues at coordinate 43,756,321 of NW_023425438.1, read as the reverse complement.
TTACAAATTACATGATTTATAGTTGACTTAAAAATCAAAAGTTCTGTCCATGTTTGAATAACAACTTTGGGGTCATGCTATGCTCAAATCATTGCAACTTTCTTTTCTTACCTCAAAGATCTCCAGTATTTCTTATATCAACCTTATGTATAGCTATACCTCTCTATTTTTAATTGCTGCATAATATTCACATTTTATAAAAGCAACACAAATTACTTTTAAAAATACTGATTGTGATTTAGGCTGTTTTCAGTTCCTTTAGAATATAAATAATACTGAGATATCCATTCCCATACATGTACTTATGTTACTAAATACCATGGATTAAATTCCAAGCAGATAAATATTTGGTCAGGGGATGATGCATTTTAACTTTGGTAGCTTTTGCCTAATGGCAGGCCAAACGATTGCATCCATTTATACACCTTGCAATGATGTATGCGGGTCAAGATTTCTTTGTAAGAATAGTGACACATTGCAGACATGGTCTTCAAGTTCTGGATAATGTTACTAAAGATCAAGAATACCCATTTCAATCTGGCTACATGGCTCAATGGTTGAGTGTCTATTCCCAGTCATGACAAGGTTGTGGGCTCAATCCCAGTGCTGCAGGCAGCTGATCAATGATTCTCTATCATCATTTATGTTTCTCTCTCTCTCCCTTCTCCTTCCTTCCTCTCTGAAATAAATCATATGATTTATTTATTTATATGATTATATATATAGTCATATATATATATATATAGTCATATATATATATATATATATATATATATATATATATATGACTACCCATTTTATAACATCTCCACTCCCACTCATCCAAAGCACTAACCCATGTCGAATTTTTTTGCATTGTTAAGAAGCTAAGTGGACATTTTCTCCTTCGGTCCCTATCTCAGAGGGACTAATTTAGCATAGAGGTATATTTTTCTTATAAAAGCACCTGCAATTTTCTTTTGGGCACCTCACACTCACAATTTCACAAGCACAGATGTCAAGGTGGTGTAAGGTACACCTGCTGATTCACACCTCTGAGAAAATCACGTCCGAGTTGCTGGCCCAGTGTCACTGGCACCCCACCCTCATCCTGCACTCCCCCTTCACACATCCACACACTGATACTGCTCACACTTTATTCATGGCACCGCAAGTTCATCCTGACAATTTATTTACGCATCTCATAGGCATGAGATACTGACATCACCAAGAAAGACACACTCCCTGGGAAGGTAATGTTTCAACAGGCCATATAAGTAGGGGAAGAGGAAAATTTCAGAATACTAACACAGACAAAACTTTTATTTATTTTTTTAGACCAAAGTGGGCCAGAACAACCTCTCATTAAGCGCCACCCAGAATTAACTGCTTCAGGCATAATCATTGTCCATGTCCCATGCCTTCTTTTCTACCTGGAGTCTTTCCCTTCCACTTGATGGCAATAAAAAAAAGTAGCTATCATCCACGTAGAAGACCATATAGAAAAGATTTAAGGAAATGGTACTGGGCTTGCTTTTTAGGAAGGTAAGTCTGGAATGAAGACTGTTTTGTTATTGATGAAAGTGGGATGCCACTGGCGAATGTGGGGGATTTCCTTTCCCTATATGGTGCTCGTGGTTGGAGTCTTATGATATTTTGAGAAAAAATATTTACAAGACTCCCCTGGGAGAATGAGTGATTTTTATTTGTGTAGAGTTAGAGCCCTCAGTTTCTAAAGCCTCATTTCCTTTAATCCAGTTCTGGAAAAAGCACAGCTGGGGAACCAGGAGAGCTGAAGGCAAAGCCAGTGTTCAAAGGTTCTGTTCCAGGGTGGAGTTGTGTCCAGCACAGCATCAAGCTAGTTGCAGTCCTTTAGTCCATTGTGTGGGGTCCACCTGGCTGTGGGCCATGTGGGCAAGTGTAGAGTATGAGAATCCTACGAGCTAGGAGTCAGGCATAAGCAGCAAGAGAGAGAGTCAGGGAACGCCTTTGCTCAGGAGCTTAAGTATCTCAGATTTTACAGCCTTGATGTGGCCATGCCTATTCTGACTAATGACCTGCTCACAGGTGTGACTGACAATTAATCATCTTCTCTCCATCACTCAGACCTCAATGGGCATGTGTGTAATATCTGACCTTCCCTTTATTACTTCCGAATTAATAACTCAATGAAATACAATGATATCAATTTCACCTCCTATTTTGACTTGAAGTTATTGTCATTATTATAGCACTATTGAACTTCTTTCCAAAACTCAAGTCTGATTGCTAGGATTTGAATTCCTACTATATCCTTACTTTATATAGGATGTTGGGGAGCTACTTTATTCCTGGTCAGACAAAATTTGGGGCATTGGAAATATTAAATGAGACAGACAAGTTTCCTGCTCACCTGGAATTGATACTGTAGGAGTGAAGACTGCTGAACCCCAACTGCTCACCTGCCTGCCTTCCTGATTGCCCAAAACTGCTTCTGCCTGCCAGACTGATCACCTCCTAACCACTCCCCTGCCAGCCTGACTGATGCCTAACTGTTCTCCTGCCAGCCTGTTTGCCTTTAACTGCCCTCCCCTGCAGGCCTGGTCACCCCTAACTGCCCTCCTCTGCAGGTTTGATCGCCCCCAACTGCCCTCCCTTGCTGGCCAACTTGTGGTGGCCATATTGTGTCCACATGGGAGCAGTCATCTTTGACCACATGGGTTGGCCATCTTGTGTGTTGGAGTGATGGTCAATCTGCATATTATTCTTTTATTAGATAGGATAGAGGCCTGGTGCATGGATGAGGGCCGGCTGGTTTGCCTGACAGGTGTCCAGATCAGGGTGTGGGTTCCCTTGGTGCGTGGGGTGGCCTGGGCAAGGGGCCTGTGGTGTTTGGAAGGCCAGCCACATTCCCTGGTGACCCAAGTGGAGGCTCTGGTATCTGGGGTTTATTTTATCTTCTACAATTGAAACTTTGTAGCCTGGAGAGGAGCCAAGCCTTCTACTTGCTTCGTGGTGGTAGCCGTTTCTGTTGGGACTTATGTATCATCTATAATTGAAACTTTGTAGCCTTAAGCAGAGGCCTGGGCTGGCCAGAACGTGGGGAAAGCTTGGCTTCCTCCATTGCCAGGGGCAACCCTATCCTCCTTCTTTTTTCAGCTCCATGGCTGCCACCATTTCTATTTGGATTTATGTATCTTCTATCATTGAAATTTGTAGCTTTGAGTGGAGGCCTAGGCCAGCAAGAGCAGGGGGAAAGCTTGGCTTCCTCCATTGCTGGGGAAACCCAAGCCTCCCTCCTGCTCTCTATTGCCATAGCCATTTTGATTGGGTTTATTTGCATGTTTGCTCCTGATTGGCTGATGGGCATGGCTTTTAGGTGTAGCTGAGTGGTGGTTAATTTGCATATTTCTCTTTTATTAAATAGGATGATTTGGACGACAGGACAAAATATCCTCATTTAAAATATATTTTCTTCTTGAAATATTATAATTTTTGTCTTCTATAATTATCATTTCTAAATTTAATTTCTCAATTTATCTCACTCTTCCTTCTACATTACTAAATACAATTATCTACTTGATTCCTTTCTTGGACCTTTGCCGGCCTATGCTCTTTTGAAGAGTCCTCATTCACCTGAGTATTTCAAGTGTCTTATCTATTTATAAAATAATTTATAAATACACATCTTCACCCCAGATATACACTAATATTCAGTTTTCAAACTACTTGATAGACCATTTCCATTTTTAGAGTATTTTATTAATTAAAGCTGAACAAGTTTAAAACATATATTCATTTACCTTACCACTGTGTTCTGGATCATTGCTTCTAGATGCTAAAATTTAAACTTTATATTATTTTCTTTTGCAGTGTAGACGCTATTTTTTAATATCCTTCTTTTATATTCAATTTCACCTATTTATATTCAATTTCACCTATTAAGAAATGACCAAAACCTGCTTTGGGTCATTATTGTAATAGATAGCCAAAGGAGCTTAAGTACCTTAGAACAATAATTTATTAGCACCTGTAATTGATGTCTTCATAAATGTTTTGATCCAAATTCCCACTGTTGTTTTCATATGCAACCTTCCTTTCATTTATTGGGACTAAAGTCTTTTGAACAATATCTATCCCCACTTTTCAACTTCAACTTAGTAAGAGCCTGTTTCTGTTTTACAACCTAAGAACTCCAACTGACTTAATTGGTCCTAAAGAAGTGGTACCTTCAGTGGGTCCTCAGAACAAAGTGAGATAGTCTCATAGGTTTGAGTTTAAAAATAGGTGATATGTAATGAAACTTTTATTTATCTGGTGAGAATAGGAAAGTGATAGTTCATAATCAATGACTTGAGTGAACCAGAGATATGATCACCACTGAGGAGATGAAGTCAGTGCTTCCATTCCACCAATTTAAAGGAAATAAGGAGTAAAATCAAACTAACAAAATAGAATGGTTTTTCTAAATGACATTGGATAACTGGGCAAGAGAAAGCTAACTTTAACCTCAAAATTCTTTCTTCAAGTCAGGAACTGAAACTGAGAAAGTATGTGACATTCTCAAAATGATTTCTTATTCCTTATAACCACAAAGCTGATGCTTCTACAATCAAAGGTCACCAGGTCCTTCTGTAAGCTAATGAATTACAACTCTACTTGAATGCTCAACATTGTCAGATATCATACATATTTGAAAGCTAAGATCCTAAATCTTTTTAAAGTTATAACTCAATAACTGTGACCAGAATTTCTCAGAGGGCCCAGAGGACTCTGACATGTTTACCAAAAGAGCTGCCCTGCTTGAGAAAGGTATCACCTTCTTTTCATGGCTGTTCAGTTGGAAACAAGAAATTGCATTTAAAATCCCTACAGAGTGAAAAGCAGAATCAAAAGTATACCCAGAAAGAAATATAGTAATTCACTAATTTATATTACTTAAAAATTAGTGGAGGAATTGACTTAATAGATGCTTAATCAAGAAGGTAAGAACATAATTTTTAATCAGGCTCGTTTTTAAAAAAAAATTATCTATGAACTTTTAGTAGATTGTGCATTAAATAATGTGTTGGACATTTGATTGCTTTTTTTAAAAAATCAAATTTGCTAGATTGACTAATAAAACCTCAATTTATGGCTATTATTCATAAGTGATTTATAAGGTCAGAGTAAAAATGGCATAATGTAGGAAAATATGTTTAAATGTTTGCAAAAACAGAAATATTCTCCTTCCTCTGACAGTGTTCAGAGGCATTTTTCCCTTTATCATCAGAAATAAATTGGTGTAGAAAAAATGTTTTAAAAACTATTTATACCTGTTTTCTGTTGGCCAGAAATATTGGTAGGAAGGTTTACAGTTAAAATTGGATACTTCTCAATAGAACTGAGATAAATTTAAGATTATAAAATGGAGGTAGAAGCAATTAATCTCAAGAAACAAATTGATCTCAGCATAATAAGCATTTAACTATGGAATTTAAGTACAGATATGATGATAAAAATATATTTTAAGGAATAGTTTGATTCATAAAAATCCCTAGGTATAGTTACTATAGATTACTAAGGAGGAATACTAATAGACAACCCACAAAAGTTTTATTTCACTTATTCATCTAAAATGACTTTGATTACAATATTCACCAAATTCCAGGACCTGAGTAGACATTGAGCCTTGAGTTAGTGTTTGTTCCTTACAACCAATAAGCCTTACTTGACACAATCAACCTGTGCCTTTTTTAGCTGAAAAATATTTCTTCACTCACTCTGGTGTTTTCTATTTGGTTGTTCCATGAATTAGCCATCCTTTGGGTCTTCGTCTAAAGAAGTAAAGATCTGTCTATTCCACTACAGAATTATCAGTTAGGATGGACATCGTTAGCCTCAAAAGCATAAAATCTTAGGCATTAGATTCCATATTGCAGTAAAAATTGGTGTATGTATGTGCAAAAACTAAAGATTAAGCCATTGGGGACAACTGCTAACATTTATAGCTGCTTCTAAATACTAGAGAATGAACAAAGACAAGTGTTAATACTTATTTTCACTGTGAGGAAGTAATATTGCTGACTGTTATTTGTTAGAACACTTACTATCAGTAGCATATTACCATATGTACAATAACTGCAACTGCTATGTGTAATGAAAGCCTGTGCAATATTCATTTGGAAAAATTTATTTGATTATCACTCCAAACTCAGCTCTGTGTGTTCAGTTTTCTGTTGCAAAACTGGCATGATTACCTGCTCACACTGTAAACACACACACACACACACACACACACACACACACACACAGAAAAGATCAAATGTAACATTTTATAACTGTTGGCTGAAAGAAATATGCCTTTTTTTTACTTAGCATAAAGACCAGAAACACTTCAGTTTTTATATCCATAGAGTTCTAAGCTGAAGGCTCTGAAGGAGATGAGAAGTGGAGAGGTTTCTTGTCTGTCTAGTGCAGCCTGGGAGCAGGTATATTTGAGATTTGAGATGGGCCCATGAAGGGCATGGTTTATCCAGTAGAAGTTAGTTGAAGTCAAGAGAGATTACGGTAAACTCATATCTTTAAAAAAAGAGGAAGAGAGAGAGAGAGAGAGAGAGAGAGAGAGAGAGAGAGAGAGAGAGGGAGAGAGAGAGAGGAGGACAGCAGGCAGGTCAAAAGTGGAAGGGAAAGTGAGATTCACGCATGAAACAACAAAAAATTCATTTAAAAAGTACATATACACTTCATATACTCTTAATAATATATTTATAATTAGAAAACAAAATTTTGAATAAGAATATATAGAACGTTAGGAGGTCACTGCTTTGCAACATCTTGAAAATACTGAAATAACTACTTATAGAAGAGTCCTAGTAAATGGCTATCCTACATTTTGAAATCTGACAAATGAGATATTTTGGAAAGCAATGATTCCTGGTATGAAACAGAAATGCAAAAGCAGCAACATTGTTTTATATGGAAAAGAAGTCAACAAGAATCCAGGGAAGCTGAAACAAAGCTGGAACTGAAATCCTGAGGTGTAAGCATAAGTAAAGCTAAAACTACTGTACTATGAACAACAGTTGCAGACTTAGATTTGTTTCCACAGGGGACAGGAGACACGTTTTTGAGCCAATAAAAGCAAGGGTAGTGGAGTTGAGATTCCTGCATCAAGTTGGAACTCTCAAAAACTCTAATCTCTGTGGAAGCCTAAATGAGGCAGACAGTAACACAACAAAACAAAAATACTCTGGCAAATGTAAATTCTTTATCTCTGCTTAGTGTCAGGGTGGGACAATTATGCCAAGGAATTTTGCTCTGAAGAGAACAGAGATTTGGCTCAAGAAAAACCAATATTCAGTAAAGAAAACAATGCTGTAATACATTATCTGATCTTCCCAAGGCAGTGGTAATTTTGGGGGTAGAAATGCTCAAGCGATATATACTAGTATAATCTCTATCTTATACAAGTTGTTTTAGAAAAAAAAAAGTAAATAAATGATATTATAGTCTCCATAGATGGCAGAAAATGTATTGTATGAAGTTTACTATTCCTTTGTATTTTCAAACTCTCAAACACTATGAATAAAATAAAAAACCCTTAATTCAATAAATGCCATGTAACAAAAATCAAAACCTATTTTTGACTTTTTCTTTCTTCTGCTGACCCTGAGCTTTCCCCAACCTTGTAGCTTAGAGACCCTCACCCCACTTGACCCCCAGTTCTGGGTTCCCCACTTATGCAAAGCACAGTCCTGTCTACATGCCAGGGACACCAAAGCTGGGGAGGTTCCTAGAGGAACCTCACCCCACCTGTTGCCTAATAAACCTATTTAATGAAGAAGGTATGCTTCCTGTTTATCAGAGACAAAGCTTGGGATGCTTCCTTAATACCAAAGTGCTCATATTTGCTTTATGTTGTAATAAGGAAAAATATGAGGTGTGAAATTTAGAAGGGAAAATAAAATTTTCAATATTTTCAGGCAAGCTGATTATTTATATACAAAATACAGCAGATTCTACATCAAACAAGGGATTTCTGGTGTTCTGGAATCCAAGCCAAATCTTTCAAGAAGAGAATGATCAACAGAATTTAATGGTAGTATGTCAAGTGACATAAAATATGAACAACAAACATTTATTTGGCATTGTGCACATGATAGGTGTCTTTACAAGATTAATTTCTATAGAGCAGTACAATATGTACTTCCATATATCAGAAGTACATATAGTGAGATTTCTCAATTTTCTCAAGGAGTATTATTTTAAAAGAGAATATGAATTGTGTATTTTTTGAAGATAGAAGTTATATTCTGATGGAAATAGTCCCAAAGATCAGAAAAAATAACAACACAAGATACAACAGAAAGTGGAGTAAAACAGAAGTGAAATTCATGATAGGCAAGAGAAGATGGTATTCACTTAATAGGAGTTAATATGGGATTTACAGGGTCAAACATATAGATAACTTTGGGAGGAGAGAAAAATAAATAGGATTGAGAAGGAATGTACTGGGAATTTTAATACTTGAATAGTTTAATGTCTAATTCTTAAATTTGGAGGTGAATAAAGTGGGATTATGGGAATACATGGACAAGTATTTTTCTTGAAGAAAAAAAAAGATACAGGAATTAATAGGTGGACGTATAAAAAATTTGGTAGAACATTTCTAATAAACATTTTTTGTTGTCCGTCTAGTAGGAATCATAGTTATCTAAAGAGTTATATATAGTGATAAATGTTCAAGCAATATGAATTTTTAGTGAGGAAAAAAAAACCCACCCTACTTTAATGCTTTCCCCAGCAGTACTCAAATACTCAATGAAGATTCAAAACAGTGGCTGAGGTGTTGGTACTGAGTTGCGATTTTGCTGATGAATTCCATGCTAGCTAAATGAAGTATTGAGAGAGGAAGAGAGAGAGAGAGACTACATTAATCAGGGCACTTCATTGTGCTGTGCAAAAGAGCACAGCTGATTGGGCTACCTTATGTGAGAACATTGATTAGTGACATACAAACAAGGGCACAAGAATATAATTTTATAGGGAATTTTAAGTAATATCTTTATGTTTATAATGTAGTTTTTAATTCTCCTTATTTTTATTAACATAATGCACAGTGTGGTGTACATGAAAGTATTCCTTCTCATTCATCTGGGAGTTATAAAGTCTTTACATTTCTTCCAGTTACCTCTTACTCCAGTTTCCTTCTTCTAAAGAATTTCCAGTTTTAGGATTGCAGTTATTTCTCTTACACATGGAAGGCTGCAAATACATTGTACTCCTTGGACTTATGTAGTGTACCAGCTTTCATGGTGGTTGCTCTTTTCTAAGTACTTTGTTCATTCTAGACTTTACCCTGACTTCTTTCTTTTAACTTTCATTGACACAAGGCATGAATAACATTTCCAATGAAGATTTAGCTTAACAGAAGAGAGCTACAGTGAATGCAACCTCTCTAAAAATGATTAATAAATATAATTACTCTAAAAACAATCCACTGGCTGTTTCCTCTACTGGGACATAAATACTGGCTCTGCCCAGAACTGTTTTTGCACATGGTGAGAGAATAAAGACTATGATTCATTCAATGCTTTACCAAACAGAGGACCACCCAAATCACATCTCTACCCCAAGAATTTTAATTATTTGCATCTGATTTAACATGACACCTTTTATAAAACACTAGTGGCCCATGAACCTCCAGGCCAGGCCACAGTGGAGGCCTGTGGACCCCCAGCACAGGCATGTAGAGGCCTCTACCATGGCCCTGCCCTGTCTGTCTCTGATGCTGCAAGTCCCCACCCACCCACACCTGCTGTACATGCAGCCTTCAGCTGATCAGTCGTTATGCGTGAGGGTATCCCGACCATTTGCATATTACCCTTTTATGAGTATAGATTATAAAGATCTTATGCAAGGATCCCTTCTTCTTTTCTCCAAAATAAGAATGGACAGCATTAAAATTTGTTCTTCCAAAGGCCAGAACAACCCATATATATCCTAATTTTTGTTTTTCTTTTATTGTATAAATGTATATGAATTATATATATTTTATATATGTAAACTTTTACAAGGTTATCAATATAATCAGACAACTTAGCAACACTTTGGCCCTTGATTCATTTTAGTTTTGTTTTTGTGGTTAAATGATATAAATAGTTTTCCAAGTCAGATTTATATCAGCCTATTTGGATGATTACGGTAAATGGAATTCAATATATATATAATACATTTAAAAACCAGTTTAGTAATTAAGAGCCTTTTCCCCTAAATTTTGCTAACTACAAACATGGCTGTAAACAAACTCTTTGAAAATGTATTTGTTAAGTCTCATACAGCAGTTATCAAGTGGTTTGACCTTATTGGTTTCCCCAAGAACTTTCAGCTGTATCTAATACTGATACTAAAAACAAACAAAGATCAAACACAAATAAACAAAAAAAAACCACACACAATACAGTAATAAACAAAACAACAATAAAGGCAGAACTGGGCTCCAAGCATATCTCTTGCCTCAAACAATAAGTAAACTGTTACTTAACTTTCCTGGTCTTACTCTGGCTTGACTTTCCCTAGCTCATTACATCTTTAGTTGTTTTAAAATATAACCTTTGCAATCAACTAATTTCCAGGTAGTATTTATTATAGTATATAAGAAATTGTAACAGCCACAGAATAACTTGAATTCACAAGGCTAGAATATTTCCTTGGATCTCAGAACATGGTTTATCTATTAAACATTTTGTAAACTTCTTAAATCCAAACTCACTTCCACATAGATAACAAGTAGATTGCACAAAAACAATACAGTCATCTCTCTGTTTGATTTACTTCATGTTTTTCCCAGCATAGAACTCTGGGATAAGGAGCAGATTATCTTGGAAAGAATAAAGTCTGATATACTAGTAATTGACTCTCACACTAGAACAAAGTTGTGTCCTAGAATCTGTCTTGGAATTCAAATGAGAAGATATATTTTCCAGCCCAGTTGGTTGGCCTCTGGCCAACTATAAAACTGAGTTTTCTTCTCTGAAATGAAAATGTTTCCATCTTCTTGCCTCAAAGAACTATGAAATATTGGTCTCAATAAATGTTTTGTAAGCATGGAAGTGTTCAATAAATATGAGAAGTGGATTTTTTCCCTTTAGTTTCTTCAACTATGTTCTCTGGAGTAGTCATTTGAGAAGTTTTCGTCAATGGAGATTACAGTCCTCATTTTTTGAAATAGCTATCTCTGTTAAGGCTTTGATAATGTATAGGCGAAGGAAGGCTTTTATGCCTCCCAAGGATTATTTTTGCTTAACATGAGTCTGAGAAGGGCTGCCATCAAGGAAGTTTTGATTGGACAAGCCAGGGAGAGCCCTTCTATAAGAGGAAGAAATTCATAATAAAAATATAAGAAATAGCAATCTAACTGTATCAAAAAAAGGCCCAGAGAATTAATCTACAAAACTCTAGCCCAGTGTTAGACACAAAGTGTGCATTTGAATAGAAAGAAAAAAAAAAGATGATCAAGTCATAGATTCTGTCACTGGGAAGCTCTTAGTGCAGCCAGGATGCACAAGATACACAAAGTGGAGAAAAAGTATGTTTACAGTATTAAAGAGAATAAGCTTATTTGCTCACCTAACATTTAAAAATCAGATAAATTCCATGACAGAAAACTTACTTCCCGCCCCACTGTTGTTTTTCCTCCAGAACTTGTAAGGCATTTGTATGTTAATATACTCCCAACAAATATGCACACCATGAATAAATAAATGGCAGGTATTATAAGTGACATGCACAAAAAGGTTCATAACAGTGTTGTTCATAATAGTATTTTTTTCTTTATTGATTAAGGTATTATTGTACATATGTGTCCTTATCCTCCCATTGCCTCCCCAACCCCCCACTCATGCCCTCACCCCCCTGGTGTCTGTGTCCATTGGTCAGGATTATATGCATGCATACAAGTCTTTTGGTTGATCTCTCCCCCTTATCCTGTATACACAAAGGGGAGAAGGTAGAGCTGACACAAATATAGATATTTTGGAACCAACTAGACTTAAAGTTTATTTGTTCCATCATACTGCCTTGTAATAAAAGGCATAAAAATCTCTCCTTTATAAAAATAATTATTATAATAACAAAAATTGAAATAAATGTTACATAAATAGTAGTTTTGGCATATAATTTTTTAAATTGTTCAAATATCCAATAATGTTTAGAGACAATAAATTTCTCCTGAGATCTATTACTTTCTCACGTTGCTCAGACACACACACACACACACACAAACACACATTTTTTAAAAATACACTTTCTGTATTTTCTGAATCAGTGGAAAATTTGGATGCCCCTATAGGCCAGTTAAGGGACTTAATATGCAATCCTAGGGCTATGATGGCAATGTTGTAATTTTCTCTGGTGACTTTTAGTTTTGTGTCAAAAAGTCAGATCAACTGAAATTCCAATTAAAACAAAGTGTAGTAAAGTTCTGTACAAAAGGTTGACTTCATTAAGCAACATCATTAAATATGTATTTCTTTTAAGAATAAGGCATTTGGAATCTGTGAAGAGATATTTAAAAATAATATTACTGAAAAACAAGGCAATTTTAGAAATAAAATAGGTTTAACTCATTCCAAACCTGATTCCTGAGAACTTTTGCAACTTAATCAGCCATTTTAATAAGCCCCTTACCAAAATTCTAATTTTATTTCTCAGACATCTCATTTAAATATTATATAGCACAGTGCTTCCCAAATTTTGCTATACATTAGCATCACCTGGGGAGCTTTTATAAATCCTAATACCCTGATCACACTTCAGATCAAGTAAATCAGAGCATGTGCAGGGGGATTTTTTTAAGTCCCTCAGGTAAATACAATATACACAGTTTGAGAACCACTGGTGAAGAATTCTCATATTTTAGTGAGAATAAAAATCACCTTGTGTGCTATTATTAGATTGCTAGTTCCCCCTCCCAAGTAGCTAAGTCAGTGGGTCTGGCATAAAGCACTACAGGTGATTTGGTTACTAATGAGCCATATATACAGATTGAAGAAATACTTTTGCATAAAGCAGGACTACTCAAAGAGTGATCCTGGGAACAGCTGTATCGGATTACCTGTGAGAAGAGAAAGAGAATGGGGAACAAGAAACAGAACACTCACAACCAAGAGCAGCATGCTTGGATTTGCAAGTCATCACTTTCCTTCTTCCTGAGTCTCACTCACTTGGGTGAATGACTTCTCTCAAATTGAGCCAGTGAGAGTCAGAATAAAACTAGATGTGAAGAAAAAAAAAATTTTTTTAAATATGCAGTTTCTACAGATATATGGAACTTAGATTAGCAGTATTACTAGTGTTATTATTATTAGTATTGTTACATCTTTCGAAGAGGAGCCCTATGATAAGTAAATACTCAAAAAAGAACATGCCAGTAATATATGAAGTTGTTAAGGGCTTGGCTCAGTGATGTAGAAAGTTGCCAAGGTGTCAACTATCTTTACACAAGAAATAAGCTGGACAAACTGCAAATTAGTGATTTGTCTTGAACTTGTTATAGAACTGAAGTTGCAGGGCAATCAACTAATCCTAAATGTGTGAAAAGGTGTTTCTGCCCAGACAAAGAGGCCAGGGGCACTTCCTTAGCTGGGGAGATGCCATTGGATTCCATATAGTCAGAGGAATTCAGCTAAAGATGTTGAACAATTGCTAATTGGAAACTATGAGCCAGATGAAAAGGTGAAGCAAGTCATCCTGATACAGACTCTCTAAATCACGTGTCAAACACAAGGCCCGCGGGCCAAATCCGTCCCGCCAGGCCTTGCAATGTGGCCTGCACCGCGCTGTCATCACTGCACTCTGCTGCGTTTCCATCACAATGACAGTTTATGACTGTTCAATAAACCATTCGGCCTGCAATTTAGGCTGGATTTTAGATTTTGGCCCCTTCTCTGATTGAGTTCGACACCCCTACTCTAAATAGTTCTGAAACCATTAAATAAATTGAATTCTTAATTTTAAAACTTTACCAAAAAGATATCTTTGACTCAGAATATTTCACTGGAGAATTTTAACAAATAGAATGAAAATGTATGTTTACACAAAAACCTACACACAGATTTTATAGCAGCTTTATTCACAACAGCCAAAAACTTTAAACAACTCAGATGTCCTTTAGTTTGTTAATGGGTTAAAGAAATACAGAGACAACCACATTTTGGAATACTGCTCAAAAATAAAGAAGAATAGACTATATTAATACACACAAAAACTTGAATAAATTTTAAAGTAATTATACTGAGTGAAGAACAATAAACCAATCATCCAAGGTTACATACTGCATTATCCCAGTTACCAAACAATTTTGAAGTGACAAAAGTATAGAAATAGAATACAGATCAGTGGTTGTCATAGGTTTTAGAGGGATCAGGTGATGGAATGAAGTAGGTATAGCTATGAAAGGGCAGCATGAGGTATATTTATAGTGAAGAAAATGTTCTATATTTTGACTGTATTTATGTCAATATCCTGGTTGTAATATTGTGCTATAGCTTTGCAAAATATTTCTACTGAGAAAAATTGGTAAAGGGTACCCAAGACAACTGTATTATTTCTTACAACTGCATATAAATCCACAAGTACCTCAACATAAAAAAAAAATCATTAGAAAAATTAAGGGAGAGACTGTTCTAAATTCTGTGCGGCTTAGAAATGAGACAGAATTAAAATTCATTTTAATAAAGAGGTTCTTGGAATTACTGAGAAAACAAGCAATCCCATAAATAAATTTGCAATGAATTATGAAGCAACTAACAGATGAAGAGATGCTTATAATATGTCGTAATCTGGAATGCAAGTTTAAAAAATGAAATGTTGTGTTTTAAGGATTTATATGCTGTGGACACAAAGAAGAGAAGAAATGGGCATCTGCATTCATTGTTAATAGTAGCATAAATCAAGACAACTTCTAGAATGAGAATTTGGTAGTATCTGTCAAAATTAAAAATATATATGCATACACATGACCCAGAAATTCTGAGTCTGTACTCTAAACAGCTGTATTATCTGACCTCTATAAAGCCAACATTATTGACTGCTGTGTGTTGGGTACTGTTATAAGTTATGAGAAAAGGAAATTAAAAGGCAATCTCTACATTTAAGCTTATGTGGATCCTAATCACTCAAAATTATACTGCATTGAACTAGCTAGAGCAAAAGGAGGTGTTTTTTTTGTTTTGTTGTTGTTTGTTTTTTCTGAAACTGTAGAATGATTAGGTTTGAGTATTATTTAATCATACTTCCAGAGATAGATAGAAAAGATAAAACAGAGGGGCAGAAGGACTATATTTTCCAATGTGTGTGGGTCCCTTTTTCTTCTCTAACTCTGAATTGTCTCTCTTGCCAAAGAGTGAGAAATTAGAAGACATTATTTCTTAAAGGTTGTTATAACTCAGAAAAGCTTTGGCATTCATCCAGAGGAAGCCAATGAGAAAGCAGAACTTCATTTAGAAAGTAGAACGGGCCTCAAAGGTGTGTAACAAAATGAGACTTTTTGTCTAAATCAACACAGATACAAGCTGATGGAAATATTCCAACCACGGTGATCACTGAGGTCTGGTGAGAGACAGGATTGGTGATATCTTTAGAGAAAGTCCCAGTTATCAATGGCATGATATAGACAGAAGTCAAGCTCTTGTTTTGCTATCAAGCCTTAGAGGAGGAAACAGAATTGTCTTGAAATGAACTGAAATTCACAGCTGTGCATATTTCTTTCCCAGAAAAAAAAAAAAGACTTTAAAGAAGGAAACTGATGTTAGGAAAGCAGGATGAGGCTATGAGAAGGTCATGCTCTTATGGATATACAGATATCAGAGATTAATTCCTGATTATCCAAAACAAACTTACTAACCAAACAAGCGTTTATGACAAGATTAATTTGAAATCCCACTTGGGGAATTTGGACTAAATCTCTGGATTTAGTTTCAACACCTGTTTTTAGAAAAGTTGTGGAGGAAACAATCCCTAAGCTTTCCTCCTGTTGTGGTTAATTTTTTTGTGTATGTTTCCCTGAATTCTGTTGTTAACAAGAGACTCCCAGGGAAATAACTCATAGACAAACAATTTAGATATAAAGGGAATCATAAATAGAAAATGATGGTTTTAAGCATCTGTGGTTATTTCTTATTGCTTTTCATTTGGGGAAACATGAGGGTGAGCGTTTCACTTAGTTTTTTGATGAGTAAAATTTTCACAGGATAAAAACATTCAAAATGTATGAAAGGATGTAATAAAGGGTCTGACTTCATTTTTAAAAATATATATTTTGTTTTATTGATTTCAGAGAGGAAGTGAGAGGTAGAAAGAGATAGAAAACATCAGTGATGGGAGAATAATTTATAGGCTGCCTCCTGCATGTCCTCTCACCCCCACCCCCACTGGGGATTTAGCCTACAACCCTGGCATGTGCCCTGACTGGGATTCAAACCTTGACTTTTCGGTTTATAGTTTGACAACCAACCACTGAGAAACACCAGCTGACTCCTTTTTTTTTTTTTTTTTTTTTTTTTTTTAATGTGTGTCCTTTTTCCCCCTTTAGTTGCACATCTGCAGAGGCTGATGAGAAAGTTTGCACACTTTCCCTCTCTAGGAAAATTAAGACCTGTAAAGACCCCAGCCTATGCACATGTGTTAGCCACTATAAAAGCACAATTCTTCCCCTCTGCCTGCCTGTGCCATGCTTCTGTCTTTGGAAGTTCCTTGTGAATGTGATAAGCCTTTCCATAATTCTTGGTGCCTGATGTCATCAGTCTCAGCATTCAAACTAAATGTTGGGTGGGGTCCATCTTCTTTCCTTAAAATATTCCAAATAGTAGTGCTGTGATCAGGATGTCTAGACAATGCCCATCAGCAGCAGGAGTCTCTTCTCTTGCTTTGGTTTACTGTCTCTGCTGCCTGTAGGTGAGCATTTTGAGCTGCTGCTTGCCCTTTGGGTGATGCTGCTACCTGGCTGGTAAGTTTGTGCTTTGAATTGTACTATCGATACATGGAGCTGCACTTGCTGAGTTCTACGCAGCCTCTTTTGTACAGTTTAAGGAACTGAAGCCTTCTTTAAGTGGCCCCAAGTTGTGTTAGATGAACTTGTTGTGTGTTTTGATTCTAGCATAAGCCATGACAGATGCTAGGCTCAGGAAAATGACTTTTACCCATAACCCTTGCCTGTGAGTCTCAACCTGGCATTGGCCCTTGTATGATAGATGGCTCAGATCCTAAACCATATGTGGACCCACTTGGGTGGAGGAAAAGCTGTTATGTGGTGTGCTGAAGTCTACTCTCCTTAAAGCTGATGATTCCATAGGACCATGCAAAATCCCTTTGCTGCTGCTGCTCTTTATGCCTGTGACACCTAAGTAGATCCCACAATTCTAGAAAAAATACCTATCATGTGCCTCTGGCACAGCCAAGGAGTTAATTCAGCCATTGTGTTGGGAGGTTCCTAACTCTCATTATACTGTTTTGAGACTCTCTGGAGAAATAAACTTATAAATATGGTCAGAGTAGAGAGGATCCCCCAAAATACATGCCATCACCACACACACACACACACACACACACACACACACACACAAAATGGAAGGAAGGAAGAAAAGAAGAGAGGGAGGGAGGAGAGAGGGAGGAACGGAAGAAACCTCAAAACAGGGCAAAGAAAATAAAAACTAAAATAAATGTCCACAATTTAACTCAGTTGGAAATCCAAAATGAACCAAAAGAATTTATGCAAAAGAAAGATAAAAGGGTGTCAGTTGGCTTCTACCGTATTTTCCGGCGTATAAGACGACCCCCTAATTTTACAGTTGAAACATAGGTTTAGGCCTATATTTGCTGTATTAGACTACCCCCCACTTCTGAGGCAACACCAGTTCTTTTTTTAATAGACCGCCTCTCTAACTCAGCCAATCCAAGCAGGCTTTTTATGCATGCAAATTATACATGTTCTGTACCCAAAGCTACACTGTGTTCTAGTAAAAAGCCTGCTCAGATTGGCCAGAGTCAGAGAGGCGGTCTATTAAAAAAAGAACTGGTGTTGCCTCGGAAGTGGGGGGTAGTCTTATACAGCGAATATAGGCCAAAACCTATGTTTTAACGGTAAAATTAGGGGGTCGTCGTATATGCCGGAAAATACGGTATGTCTTCAGATCATAAAACCTAAATTAACTTTAGCATCTTCTAAAATGCACTAATTGGAAAGCTTCATAACTTTAATAAATATCTTAGCTCAAATTAAAGTTGCACCTGGGCATCTCACTAAATTTAAGAAAGGTATTTTATGGAAATTACCAAAAATAAAATAGAGGACAAATGCATATACTTTACCTTAACCATCAGACTTATTTCCTTGCCTGGATTTCCCTTGATCATAGAACCCTGTCTCCACAAGCTCAGCCAAGGGTTCTGTGAGCCTGAGGGAGGGCAACAAAGGATTGAAGAAAAGACAGACAAAAGAATATAACTGGGTCTCCAGCAAGCTGAGTGCTTATTTTATAGCCAGAGGTAAACAAGGTCGTGGTCACCATAGTTACAATGTTCTTGTGAGTTTCACTTGTTTTGGCAGCACTTGCTGCACCTCCCACAGTCCATTAGCTACCCAGATAGGATCTAGGAATTGTCATAAGGTCAAGCTTAATTATGCTAAGAAGGTTGTGCCCTCTAAACTGGGACTTGTTTGTGGCTTTGCCAACAGGTCAGGCTTAATCCTATAGCTGCTCCCTACAAACCAAATGCCCTAAAATACCCCAAAGTAACCATGGACCATCTGACCCAATGAGTAATAACATAAAATAAACTTAAATTAAGTGTTTGGAACTTACACATTACTGACTTCATCCCAAGAGCAACTGATACATACATATTTTGCAATCACAGATACATCATTAGGGCAGCAGTAGTTGGCCGCATAGTGAGTGTTCCTGGAACTAGAGGCTGTGATTGTCCCTGAGCTTGAGGTCCTTCCTGGAGGCTAACTGATGTCCCCAACACAATTTCATGACACATCTTTTATTACTGCACTGATTTGTGATGCTTCATTTACTGGGTGCTGAATTTCCCTATGTATATGGATTTGTGTTTGGACCTTGTTTTTGTTTTTGGTTTTTTTTCTTTTTTGTCTTTTCTTTTTCTTACTGATATTTGGTCTATACATTCAGGACCAATACCATCCAGGGTTAATTATTGAAGCTTAATGCCATACATATTAATTAATGAGTATTCTCTATTCCATATATGACCGCAATGAGTACTAAAGCTTTCTAATTTCCTAGCCCAAATCTCTTTTCTTCATATGGTGGAACTATTTCTCCACCATCATATAAGCCCTACATTGAGTCTCTGGGTAAATCCTAACTTTATCCATTGGTTCTCAAACTTTACTGCATATTAGAATTTTCCGAGCAAATATCTTTTTAATTGAAGCCAAGTAATCTCAACTTACTTTTTATTTATTTCTAATTAGAACAAGGAAATAAAATTCCATATATTCATATCAGAATATTTTCTAGTGGAAGGCAGGCACCAGGATACACACACACACACACACACACACACACACACACTGAGTGGTCAGATTATTATGATTTCTGAATGCATAATTATCTGGCCACTCAGTGTATACTCAGTGCATATCCTATATAATAAAAGGCTAATATGCAAATTATCCCTCATTTGGAATTTACCCAGCAGGCAGGCCAGCCAAACTGCCCATGTCTCCTACCCCTGGCCAGGCTGGCCATACTCCACCCATGCAGGAATTAATACACTGGGCCTCAGATAGATAGATAGATAGATAGATAGATAGATAGATAGATAGATAGATAATAGATAGATTTAAGTTCTTAAGTGATTTAAATGTGTACCAGTATGTGAACCACTGCCTTAAGTATATTCAAAGGCTACAGATGCCCAGATGATTGTTTGCCAATTAAATTGTAATATAAATAGCATGTTAATTTTTCCAGGTGCCCTGTGATTGAGTTCCATGATTTTGTGAGCAAAATGTTCCGTGACGCTTACTATATATATCACACATGACTCTACATGCTCTTGTCTATTTCCTATCAAGGTTTAGAATCCCACCACCTTACATACTGGATAGTGACTACTTATATACATGGTTGACAATAGCCCCTTGTGAATCTTACTGGTATTATTATAAGAACATGTTAGCACCACACTTTCAGATACTATACTTAATATGTTTTACTTAATTTCCTCCAACTGCCTGTTGCTAAATGTTTCTACTAGTTCCCAATATTCCCAGTCTGGCATCGTTCAGAGAGGGTCAAGCCATTACTCCCAACCTATTCCTGCAGGTTTATATTAGGGCTGTGATTTAAGTTGTGTAAAGCTACCACATCATATTGCACAGGAGAAAAACTTTAAACACACATACACACACACACACACACACACACACACATCTGAGAAATAGAAATAATAATTTAAGACTCTCAAAAGAATTGTCAGAACAACTTTAATGGAAGCTATTCATTTTTTTATGAATTTTAACAGGAATTAAAACATTTATATTTCACAATAAAAGTCATAGGTTTTTATTTTGATTGCATTTTATCTGATAGTTAAGTCTTGGCTGAGCTTCAGTTGACTTATTTGCAAATGGTGTCTTAATTATTAGTGCAGTTTGCAGTTTCTCTTCAGAATGAGGCAACTCTCCACATTTAGTCAGGTTCCCTTGGGAGGTAACTATGTCAGGTGTACATGAGTGAAATGAACCTCAAATATCTTTTTAATTGAAGCCAAGTAATCTCAACAGCTGTTTACTTTTTATTTGTCTCTAATTAGAACAAGGAAATAAAATTCCATTTGTTCAAAATGAGTCTTAATTGCATGTCTCCAAATTTATTTTCCTGTTTTTATTTGCCTGTAGTTAAGTAGTTTGTGATAATACACAGTGGTATTGTTGACTTTTATCTGTTGCCTGCAGTTTACCTTTATACATGACTTTTACATTAAGAAATTTAAATTTTGCTTTGTGAGTATTTATCTATTTATTTTGCTTTTTATTGACTGAAAGTTTCCCACATGTATTGTTGAAGATAAAATATGGCAACACCCATTTGAATTATGGAGCTTCTCATATCATCATGTATCACTCCTTCCTTCCCCATCTTTTCTGTCATACAATAGGCTTGAGTTTACATCAGCCAGCATCCCTTGGTGCATTGCTGGCAGAAGGATTATGGATATCCTGTTCTCTTGGCTGCCTACAGAGAAATGCTCTTGGTGTGGGATGCAGCTTGATGTATCTATAGTGCTGTCATCTCAGGAGAGGGTGCCATGTACCCACTGGCCATTCTGCCCTCATTTTTAGATTCTATTATATTATGGTTTGTGAGGAGCAGAATCTAATGCACAATATTTACCAATTCATATCTCTGCTCCAATAGACAATTTAAACACATCTTTCCAAGGGATTCTCTGAAAGTAATTATTATATCATCTCTGTTTATTAACATATTTTTCCTTATTCCTGTCATCACATCTTATATTCAATGCATTTAGTTCAATACAATAAGGACCTAAATCCATAAGTATAATTAGGAACATCACAGGGGTAACAGTGAGGCAGAAATGGCTCCCATCTGAGCCAAAGCACCTAAGATCTGTGTGGCTCTGGACAAATTACTTACCTTCTGAGGTTTAATATCATCATCTATAAAGTAAGAATATAGTATACTCTACACTCTAGTTGTGTTATCAAGATTACGCTTTTCATATGTTTTATGCATATTATAGATATGTTTTAATGTTTTAGCATACTTTATAAATATGAAATTATGCATGAAACATATGCACAGAAGCCTACCATGAAAAACAAATTTTAAAAAATTTAGAATCACCCTAGCCAGTTTAGCTGAGTGGATAGAACTTTGGCCTGCAGACTGAAGGATCCTGGTTTAATTCTGGTCAAGGGCAGGTACCTAGGTTGCAGGCTTGATCCATCGCCCTGGTCAGGGGTGCATGTGGGAGGCAAATAATCCATGTGTTTCTCTCTCACGTAGATGTTTCTCTCTCTGTCTATCCCTTTCCTTCCACTCTCTCTAAAAATCAATTCGAAAATATCATCAGGTGAGGATTAAAAAAAAATTGTTTTTAGGATCCATGACAACAAATCTGACACATTTAGAGACTAGTTTTGAGAGGGTAGAAAACCTGCTGAATCACACCTATGTGCAGGTGTGAATTAGAATGATACAAACTTCTTGTACAAAAATAATAATAACAAGAGGAAGGAACTTGAAACCTTTGGAGATGAACTGGACACAGAGCACACCCAGAAGGTCCTGGAAATAGAGCATACCAAGCAATTGAATTCAGAAGAGTGACAGAAGGTTTCTGAGGGAGCCTTCCAGCAGTACCTGTCCCCAGGTCACCTACAGATAGCAGAGAGGCGAGAGCCCAACAGCAGAAGGTCATCCATGGATGTACATATCGACATGCTGGAACAAATGAGTATGATACACATATTTGACCACGGGACCTGAATGTCATTTTGTGTGTTGTGTTGTTTTTGTTTTGTTTTTCCCCTCACTGGGTTAAAATTTAATGAAATGTCCTTCATGTTATAACATTGAGCTTCTTAATAAATATGGTAAAGACTAATTGGGGGAGAGGTTATAATGGTAGTATTTACATACATATTATTTATTTGTTTATTTTTATTTGTAATCTTTATTGCTGAAATTTGGGAGGAGAAGATAATTCCAAGTTATCCCCTAACTCAGGGACTGAATTAGCTGGATCAAAGTGAAGTTACTCTTCAAGTACCAAATTTCTCTGAATTGTTAGCCTAGCCAACTTCCTTATCCTACACTGGCCCGGCCACCACCGAGGTCCCAGTGAAGGTGAAGAGCACCATCCCATCATTCAGTCTGATGAGAAGGGAGTTGAGGTGAACACTGCCCTTGCCACTTCACACTCTGTGGGCAGCTACTCCTAAATCAGGGCATCATATTCTCTGAAAACCTCCAAAGGAAGACTCAGCTGTGTGCAGTAATGAAGACTCCTGATTTCCACCAATTGGCAATAATTTGTGAGAAACCAACTGAAAGAAAAGCTAACAAAGTTTGAGAACATTAAAGAAAATAAAAAATAGAGCCATCTCAGCAAAAATTTGGTGTTATTGAATCATTTGTTACAATCTTTACCAAATAGAACATAAGGTATAGGGCAAGTTTCTTTGGAAGTTGTGGAAGTGTCTGAATGAATCAGATTCTAATTATTCTTTGAATGTTATGTCCTGTGTTTGACACTGTAATGTGTGCTGGGGATACAGTGGTGAGCAGGATAGAACACAAATTTCCAAGGAATTTTACACTCTAGTAGGGGAGAATGGAAATTGATGGATAAACAAATGCATTTGTGATGTCTTTCTGGGAGTGGTATGATTTTTTTTATGAAAATAAAAGTGAGGTAATGTGATAGAGAGTGAAGGTAATTATATTCTGAAAGGATGGTAGGGTAAGGCTTTAGGATATGATAGCAATTTAGCAGAAATATCCTTAAAGTGAGGAAGCTATGTTATAATGTGGATAAAGATTATTCTCTGTGTCAATATGTGGAAAAAGAATATTCATGTGCTGAGGCAGAATTATTGTTGATTCATTTGAGGAAAAACAAGTAAACCAATGTGACAGGAGAAGAGAAAGCCAGTGGGAGTGACAGGACATGCAATCATAGCTGAAGGCTGTAGCAGGTAAGGTCTTTATAAGTCATGGCATGGGTTTAGGATTATATGTTGAATGAGTTGAAACCCCATTGATATATTTTTAAGAAGAGAAATTACATGATTAGACTCATACTTTGGAGCTTAATTGGCATGTTCCAGAAGAATCTGTTGAACACAAGGTAGAAACAGGAGCATCACTATTACACTTATCCAGGTAGGAGATGACATTGACTTAGACCAGTATGGTTGCAATGAAGAAGAACTATGGAATGACATGATTTGACATATATTGTGAAGGAAGATTTGCAAGTGAATTGGATATGATCTCAGAGATATCTCCAAAATTTGGAAACGAACAAAAAAGAACAATTATTATTATTTTTTTTTAAGTTATAGCTTGCCCTTGCTGGTCTGGCTCAGTTAACAGCATGTCAGCCCATAGTCTGAAGGGTCCCAAGTTTAATTCTGGTCAAGGGCACATACCTTGTTTGCAAGCTTGATCCCTCACTCTGGTCTGGGTGTGTGGGAGGCAACCAATTAACGTATCTCTCTCACTTGGATGTTTCTCTCTCCCCCTCCCTTATACCCTCTCTAAGATCAATGGAAAAAATGCCCTCAGGTGAGGATTAGAAGAAATAGTTACAGCTCTTTTCCAGGATTCAAAGAAAGTTTGGGAAAAGAGAATATTTGAAAATTATTTTACATGTTGCCATGTGATATTCATAGAGAAGTGGGATAATGGAGAAAAGTTAAATATTAGGGCAAGTATTTCAATAAAAGACAGTGGTTATGTGTGGTCAAGAGGTATGGTGATAGGAATGGAGATAAGGTCATTTGCCATTATTTGTTTTGCTTCACTTCAGTACAGCATTGACTCCTAGATTATGTTTTTTAGTCAGTGGTCTTGTTGGATGTGATGACAGGGGATATTTTTTAAAAATATTTTTAAATCTAAACGCACAGTTTGTGATACTTGTTTTATAATTAAAAATAGCACAGTTTTCTAGTGAATAGCCCAACTGAAATGATATAAGGCATAGTCCATCTTAGAATCTCCCAATTTTTTTCTCCTCACTTTATATCATTCCCAATATTGTTACCAGGGTTGAAAAGAGAAATCCTGTGTAAAACTTTTTCTGGGAAAACCATAGACAGATCAAAGGGTACAAGCAACAATGAAAACACTTTGATAAACACCTCCAAAAATCGATACTTCACATACCCTGTGATATAGTGTTATATATTTTAGATACATACTTTCTTAGTTTATCAGAAAACATGTACACAAATATCTTTAGAGCTATTGGTCATAATGCAAAAACCTATAACTGCATAAATGCATGTTAGCAGTTCATTGGATGAAAAACTGGCAAATTAGACAATGCAATATTTTCTAGCAGTCAAAGCAAGTGAACTACAGCAGAATCCAATGATAATGATTTCAGAGGTACAATGATAAGGGGGGAAAATAGATCCCCAAGTAAGCCATTAATATGATATCTTCTTTCTAAACTCAAAAACAAGTAAGTGAACTTTTATTTTTTTATTTTTTTAAATATATTTTATTGATTTTTTACAGAGAGGAAGGGAGAGAGATAGAGAGCTAGAAACGTCGATGAGAGAGAAACATCGACCAGCTGCCTCTTGCACACCCCCTACTGGGGATGTGCCCACAACTCAGGTACATGCCCTTGACTGGAATCAAACCTGGGACCTTTCAGTCCGCAGACCGACGCTCTACCACTGAGCCAAACCGATTTTGGCAGTAAGTGAAGTTTTAAACAATAAGTTAAAATATAATTTTTGTAGCTATATCACTTTTGATTTCTTCCTGATTTTTTCATAGATTGTTAATTTTCTCATCCATCTGGTTTATGAACTGCATGACCATTACTCTGAATTCTTTTCCTATCATATTGCATGCCTCAGTTTCACTTTTTGCTTTTTTTTGGCAATTCCTCTTTCTCTTTCCTCTGGGGATTGTTTCATTGTCTCCCCATTTAACTATCACTAGAAGATCCAAACGCCAAGTTGTGGGGGCCTAAGCCATGTTCAGTGGGAGCTTCGCACCACCCGAGTGTCACTGAAGAGCTCAGACCCTTAGCCGTGTGGCTGCTGTGGGTTGGTGGGAGCCACGCACGCTGAGAAACAGAGTCACCAGTGCTCAGTGCAGACGCATGTGTGCACCTAGAATTAGGGACCTCACATATGCCACGTTGAAAAAAAAGTCCCCACTTGCATATACATAAAATCTGAGTCCCTTAGCAAGTACCAGGAGTCAGAGACACCACGTGCTTGCACTGAGAATTGAGCATCAGAGTTTCTGTCACTTGGGGTGGCCTCATGCCCTGAAACAGGGTCTCTGTGTGCAAATGCGCTGAGAATTAGAGTCACAGGGATCTAGTGTGTGCAGGATAAGAAACAGAGTCCCCACATGTGAGCACTGAGAGTCAAATCACGGGTGCTCAGTTCTGCCTCTTAAACAGAGAATCAGTGTCCCCCGTCTGCTTGGGGGGCCGTGTTGCAGAGCCGCCCTGTGTCAGCTGGAGACCCACTCCTGGACCATGGGAAACAGACTCCCATGTGCATGTGCCCAGAGTCAATATTAAGTCACACAGCCACCCTGTGTTGGCAGGAAGCCTGCTCCCAGGGCGTGGTTCTGGCAAGTGGCCAGTGGAGAGGGAGATAGGTTCTGTGACTCACAGTAATCTGTGGCTGGAATGTCTGGAGTCTTGGTGTCTGTGGATCTGCAGGTCTTTGTCCCCAGTAGGGTCATGACTTGGGTATGAGACTGGGTGGTGGTGAGGCTATGGTCCTAGTTACAAGCATTCCTGTTCTTCAAGATGGCACAGTCTCTATGCCCACACTCTAAAATATAATTTACAAAGTAAAATTCATTAAAAAGAAAGCAAGGGAACTATGAACACAGAATTTAGGATGTGAATCTTATGAGTATTGGAAGGCTGGAGTATGATGGTAGAAAGGAAATAATTCAATGCAAGTTATTGTCAAGATCCTAACTTTTGCTTGAGATGATGTCTCCATGGATTATTATTATGTATTTAAATTATCTGACTCTATGTATTAAAAGCTTAAAGTGAGTAGGTCACTCATAGACAAAGGGATAGACTGCCATCAATCAAAGATTATGATTTAATTGAGTCAGAACAAGGTCCTTTATACAAAACACAGTTGTCCCCTATTCACCACAGCAGAAGAATCCAAATGCTTTTATTTATACAAGCTCATTTAATAACTATTATTAACATGTATAACAGAAATTCATATATCATAATTTCATAAATATTGATTTAAAATTTTTAACTAATTTATGTATTAGAATTATCTCATTTATGTATTACAGAATTAACTCACTTTACATAATATGCCAAATTCTAGTTTAACCTCATGATGAAACTGAAGAATCAAGTGGGAAAATTGGTTCATGTCATAAACCACAATTTGCAATCTTATTCACCAATTATACAATTTGTTATTGCTGTTATAATTCAATAGGTAAATTTCCCTTATACTATTCACTTGTTTTTGAAAAAAAAAAAAAGAATGCTTCTATCTTTATTTTTACACAGGTTGAAAATTACTATATCTCCAAGTTCTTTGAGAGGGCAATTTGAGAACATAGGTAATTGATAACTAGACATAGACATAGATATTGTTTTCAGAGACAAAAATCACCTAACAATGGAAGTAAGTATTTTCAACTCTACTTACCATATTGAAAATTTAGTTTTACTTTTAAAACATTTCACTTTCAACTGGGGTGCATTTTTGCTTTCCTTTAAAAAAAATGCAGCTAGATAGAATATTATTGAAAATACGAATCACATAAAAGTATAGCAAATGAAATATCTTCTTTTTTTTTAATATATTTTATTGATTTTGTACAGAGAGATAGAGAGTTAGAAACATCGATGACAGAGAGTCATTGATCAGCTGCCCCTTGCACACCCCCTACTGGGGATGTGCCCGCAACCAAGGTACATGCCCTTGACCGGAATCGAACCCGGGACCCTTCAGTCCCCAAGCCGACGCTCTATCCATTGAGCCAAACCGGTCTCGGCCGAAATATCTTCTTAAAACATATCTAATGATTTTAAGCTCAACACTCTTCAGTACTTAACTTTCCAAGATTATCAGGGAACTTACATGTGCAATAACAACAACAAATTAGATCAAGTACTGTATTATTGCAAAAATACCTCCAAAATATCTCAATAGTCTGTAAGAACCTTGTTTACCTGGTTCCAGCTTCCTTTCTAAGCCATACTTAGAGCTTTTTATCTTTTTAGATATACCATGTATCTAAACATTTCTCACCTTCCATATATTTTCATGAATATGTTGAACACTTTGTAACTCCCTCTCTCTAGAAAAATCTCACTAATTTAGTAACATTTAATATAAGCTACGCCACTTCTTTGAAATTGTTCTTCAAAAAGGTTTTACTCAATCTTTTTGTGGATTGTGTGTTCAGTTACTGACTAATCTCTAAAACAGTACAGGTCACAGTTTTTTACAGTTCTCAGTTTACATGTTTGCTTCCGATGCCAGACAGTGATCAACCCTCTGGAACTAAAACTTTGTAACACATGGACTTTTTTTTTTTTTTACTTGATTCTATACTTCCTCTAAATCTGGCACATAGAAGGAATTCAATAAGTCCTAGTTAAGTGGTGAGTAAATGAATGAATGAACAAGTATCTCAAGAAATCAGTAAATGGTTCAATGGAATATAAAAAGAAATATTGATTTCTAGTGAAATTCTGAAAAAGTTAACTTAATGTCAAGTTTGGACTCTGAAACTATGCGCATAGTAAGAAATGGTCCCAATGAACTCTTTGCAGTCACCCCTGGGGTAGTTTGATAAACAAGCAAAATAGTTTGGCTCATTTCAATTTCTTATCAACACATGTGCAGTAAAATCATCCTGTAATTGTTTTTGAGGATTGGAAAATTAAAATATAATGGGATCAATTAGCGCTTGCTTTAATAGAGATAGAATGTACATATGACATGGATACTGGTACCCAGGACCCATTATTCTTATAGGGAACATCCAGTAAGCACCACGTTGATGTCAAGTAATTTAGGACATGCCTGGTCCATGTCCCAAGAAAGCTGCAGAAGGAAATAAGAACAACTCCCTTTTGATATTTTTTATGAGGTAGTGTTTTCAGAGGTCTTTTAAAATTTCAAAACACCATCAATTGTAAGAAATTGTTCAGAGGGTTACACGGGGAAAATTTTAGCAGGCCAATGTAAAGAAAGATCACTTCTCAAAAAGGCTATGGGGAGTAAGTGGTTAGCAGTGGAGCTGGGCTTGAAAATATGAATTCATACTCTGTGGCCACACACATAATGCATCACAATTGTGAAGCTGCCTCTATGACAAGACATAATGGATGCCAGGGGTGCTTTTGTTGGCTCTAATGGCCAACATCAGAGCTTGGGAGAGACCTACCACATGCCATTATTTAAGATTCCTCAGAAAATTAAAAGTATTAAAGGCCTCAGGGTTGTTTTACTGAGAAGTATTTAATGTATTGAATCATCTTCAAAAATAGTGGGTGATGCCCAGCCATAACATCCTTTCTTAATTTGATATATTAAGTAATGATAAATCCAGCCTCATTAAATCATCACCTTAATTATGACAATGGTTAACTCTGATCATTAAACTAATGACATCTATCATAGGAGTAATGAATGAGTTTTGAGATCAAATTTACATCAACTTCATAATGTCTGGTAATTAAGATTGAGTAGTGACATAGCAGGGTTAAAAATATATCTCAGAATCTTCAAAGATAAAACATAGTGTGTTTTTTGTTTGTTTTCTTTATTGTTTAAAGTATTACATCTATCTCCTTTTTTCCCCATTAACCTCTCCTTGGTCACTCCCATTCCCAAGAGGATGCCCTTACCCACCCTACAATATGTGTCCATTGGTTATGCTTATATGCATGCATACAAGTTCTTTGCTTCATCTCTTACCCTCCTGCAACCCCTGCCTTCTCTCTGAAGTTTGACAGTCTGTTCAATGCTTCTCTGGATCTATTTTTGTTCATTATATTATACAAATGAGTGAGATCATGTGATATTTATCTTTCTGATTGGCTTGTTTCACTTTGCATAATGCTCTCCAGGTCCATCCATGGTGTTGTAAATGGTAAGAGTTTGTTCTTTTTTATAGCAGCATAGTATTCCATTGTATAGATGTACCCCTGTTTTTTAATCCACTCATCTGATGACAGGCACTTAGGCTGTTTCCAAATCTTAGCTATTACAATTGTGCTGCAATGAACATAGGGGTGCATATGTCCTTTCTGATTGGCATTTCTGATTTCTTGGGATATATATTCCTAGAAGTGGGAATACTGGGTCAAATGGGAGTTACATTTTTTTTTTTTTTAATTTTTAAAGGAAACTTCACTGTTTTACAGTGGTTGCATCAGTCTTCATTTCTACCAGCAGAGCACGAGGGTTCCTTTCTTTCCACATCTTCACCAGCACTTGTCATTTGTTGACTTGTTGATGATAGCCATTCTGACATGTGTGAGATGGCATCTCATTGTCATTTTGATTTACATCTCTGGGATGATTAGTGACTTTGAATATGTTGCCTATGCCTCTTGTCTTTATGTATATCCACTTTTAAAAAGTGTCTATTTAAGTCCTTGGCCCATTTTTAAATTGGATTGTTTATCTTCCTTTTGATGAGTTCCTTATAAATTTTGGAGATTAGGCCCTCATATGATATAATATTGGCAAATGTATTCTCCCATGCATGGGCTTCTTATTTGTTTTGTTGATATTTTTGTTTTGTTTGTTTGTTTGTTTTTTGTTTTTTCTGTGCAGAAACTTTTTATTTTGATGTAGTTTCATTTATTTATTTTCTCCTTAGTTTTTATTGCCCTAAGAGCTGTATGGATGAAAATATTGCTATGACATATGTCTGATATTTTGTGGCCTAAGGGTTCTTCTAAAATTTTTATTATTTACCATCTTATGTTAAGTCTTTTATCCATTTTTAGTTTATTTTGTGAATAGTATAAGTTGGTGGCCTAGTTTCATTTTTTTCATGTATCTGTCAAATTCTCCAGCACCATTTATTTAAGAGACTGTCTTGACTTCATTGTATGCTCTTACATTCTTTGTCAAATATTAATTGAGCATAATGGCTTGGGTCTATTTCTGGGTTCTCTGTTCTGTTCCATTGGTCTATATGTCTGTTCAACTACCAGGCAGTTTTGAGAATTGTGGCTTTGTAATATAGCTTGATTCTAGTATTATGATCCCTCCACTTTGTCCATATTTCTCAAGGTTGTGGTAGATTTTCAGGGTCTTTTTTTATTTTATATGAAATTTTGGAGAGTTTCTTCTAAGTCTGTGAAATAAGCTGTTGCTATTTTAATGGAGATTGCATTGAATCTGTAGATTGCTTTGGGTGGTATGGACATTTTAATGATGTTGAGTCTACCAATCCATAAACACTGCATGCTCTTCCATTTGTTTATGTCTTCCACTATCTAGTTTTTCAATGCCCTATAGTTTTTCAAGTACAGTGTTAACTTCTTAGTTAAGCTTATTCCTAGGTATCTTAATTTTTTAGTGCAAGGGTAAAAGGGATTATTTTTCTTTGTTTCTCTTTCTGTGAGTTCATTGTTGGTGTATAAAAAAAGCCATATATTTCTGAGTGTTAATTTTGTATCCTACTACATTTCTGAATTCATTTATTAAACCTCATACTTTTAAAAATATATATTTGTATTGATTCCAGAGAGAAAGGGAGAGGGAGAACAAGATAGAAACATCAATTATAAGAGAGAATTAATGATAGGTTGCTTCCTGCCCACCTCCAACTGGGCATTGAGCCCACAGCCCAGGTATGTGCCCTTGACCAGAATCTAACCTAGGACTCTTTAGTCCTCAGGCCAGTACTGTATCCACTGAGCCAAACCAGCTAGGGCAAACCTAGTAGGATTGTTTTGTTTTATTTTGTTTTGTTTTGTTTTGTTTTGTTTTGTTTAATATAACAGAGAGGAAGGGAGAGGGATAGAGAGTTAGAAACATTGATGAGAGAGAAACATAAATCAGCTGCCTCCTGCACACATCCTACTGGGGGTGTGCCTGCAACCAAGGCATGTGCCCTTTCACCAGAATCGAACCCAAGACCTCTCAGTCTGCAGGCTGAAGCTATATCCACTGAGCCAAACCAGTTTCAGCCCTAGTAGTTTTTTGATGGAATCTTTAGGGTTTTTTATACTAGTATACAATATCATATCTGTGAATATTGACAGTTTTGCTTCTTCCATTCCAATTTGGATGCCTTTTCTTTTTGTCTGATCTTTATAGCTAGAACTCCCAGTACTATGTTAAACAGGAGTGGTGAGAGTGCACATCCCTGTCTTATTCCTGTTCTTCAGGCACGTGTTTTTAGTTTTTGCCCATTAAGTATGATATTGAGTATGATTTGTCATATAAGGCTTTTATTACATTGAGGTATGATCCCTCTAATCCCACTTGGATGAGAATTTTTAACAAGAAAGGGTATTGTTTTTTGTGTTGTTTTTTTTTGTTTTTGTAAAATGCCTTTTCTGCATCAATTGATATGATTATGTGTTTTTTTTATCTCTCAATTTGTTTATGTGATGTATCATGTTTATTGATTTGTGGATATTGTACCATCCTTGCATCCTCAGAATAAATCCCACTTGGTCACGATGCATGATCTTTCTAATGTAATGCTGAATCTGATTTGCTAGAATTTTACTGAGGATTTTAGCATCCATGTTCATCAGAGATACTGGCCTGCAATTCTCTTTCTTTGTATTGTCTTTATCTGGTTTTGGGATTAGAGTAATGCTGGCTTCAGAGAGTTTGAGAGTGTTTCTTCCTCTTGAATTTTTTGGAATAGTCTGAGGATGATAGGTTTTAGTTCTTCTTTGAATGGTAAAACTCCCCTATAAAGACATCTGGTCCAGGGCTTTTGTTTACTGGAAGTGTTTTGTTTTTTTTAATTATCATTACTATTATTATTATTATCACTGCTTCAATTTCCTACATAGTTATCAGCCTATTCAGATATTTTTATTCTTCCTAATTAAGTTTTGGAAGGTTGTATTCTTCTAGGAATATGCCAGGTTGAACAGTTTGTTGGAATAGAGTTGTTCATAGTATTTCTTTAGTATTATTTGCATTTATGTGAGGTCTGTTGTTATTTTACCTCTTTCATTTTTTATTTTGTTTATTTGGATCCTCTCTCTTTGCTTCTTGGTGAACCTGGCTAGAGGTTCATCAATATTGTTTATCCTTTCAAAGAACCAGCTCTTGGTTTTGTTGATCTTTGTGTGTGTGTGTGTGTGTGTGTGTGTGTGTGTGTTGTCTCTATCATTTATTTCTACTCTGATCTTTATTATTTCCTTCCTTCTGATTTCTCTGGGCTTATTTTGTTGCTCTCTTTCTAATTCTTTAAGTTGTAGAGTTATATAATCTATTAACCAGTTTTTCTTGTTGTTGTTTTTTTTGTGGTAGGCATGTAATGCTATGAACTTACCCCTCAGGACTGCTTTCACTGTGACCCATAGATTTTGGATTGTTATGTTTCCACTGTCATTTTTTCCCCAGAATGTTTTTTTTATTTTTTCTTTGATCTCTTTGCGAACCCAATCATTGTTTAAAACATGCTATTTAGCCTCCAAGTATTTGATTTTTTAATTGTTCTTATTGTATTTTATTCCTAATATTATGCCTCTGTGATATGAGAAGCTTCTTTATGTGATTTCAATCTTCTTGAATTTGAAGAGATTTTGCCTGTGTCCTAATATA
This sequence comes from Pipistrellus kuhlii, assembly GCF_014108245.1. NCBI lineage: Eukaryota > Metazoa > Chordata > Mammalia > Chiroptera > Vespertilionidae > Pipistrellus > Pipistrellus kuhlii. The sequence goes on along the minus strand of NW_023425438.1, from coordinate 43,722,798 downwards.
AGGTCAAGCTTTAAAAATGTCCCATGTGCACTTGAGAAGAATGAATATTCTGTAGCCTTGGGGGTGAAATGTTCTGATGATCTCAGTTAAGTCCATATGATCTAGTAGGTAATTTAGGATTGCTCTTTCTTTCTTAGTTTCTTTCTTTCTTTCTTTCTTTCTTTCTTTCTTTCTTTCTTTCTTTCTTTCTTTCTTTTTTTTTTTTGTCTAGAGGATTTATCCAGTGATGTCAGTGGGGTATTAAAATCCCCTACTATGATTGTATTGCTGTTGATATCTCCCTTGATATAACATAGTTTTTATTCTAATTCTCCATAACAATAATGGAATAAGGCAATTCAGCTCCCAAAGTGGATGCAGTGAGGGACCTAAACGGGCAGTGGAACATCCTTCGAGGAGTCCCAGATTGGAGAGGGTGCAGGTTGGGCCAAGGAACACCCCACTTCACCCCCATGCTCGAATTTTGTGCACTGGGCCTCTAGTATTTCTTATATTTTGATAGAACTGGGTATAAATCCAGAACATACAGACCTAGATCTAGTTTCCCTTGTATTCTAAATAGAACAACAACAACAACAAAAAATGGAGCTCAGCAGAAATAAATAGAAAGTTCTAAGTTCAAATAACATCAAAAGTAAAAATAATAAATACCATACTTCTAGAATCCCTTTTTGCTTTGACTACAGGGAAACTCAGAATAAGCTATTAGTCAATTTCTCTAATATCATTATTACCTTATCCCTCTGGAGGTTTTTGTTTTTGCTTTGTTTTATATCATTTTCTTTATATTATTTAACTCCAAATACAATTTTAAAATGTGTCTTGATTTTATGATTCTATCCACTTCATTCTAACTGTAATGAATGTTTATAAATGGGTGGAATACAATAGAATATTAGTAATAAGTGTAGAACTGGAATGACTACAGTTGGCAAACAAACCTATGTAAAAATCACAGTTAAGTCTTGATGGCAACTTGATGTAAATCAAAGTATGTCTAATTAATACAAATCAATAGAAATATGAATACAATGTATAGGTCAGAAGGAATACTTTCATTATATCCTCTACTGATTGGATCATAATGATAATATTGAGTTTGTTTCTGAAAAGCCATATAATAAGAACATTAACTATTTTAATTAATCAGGAACCTGAACACAAATTATTATACTCAGAGCAGTGATATGAGATTAAATGGCTTCCTTGAAAGTCCTTGAAGCCCTATTGACAACTTCCCTACTTAAAACACCAAGAGAGTCCTTAATCTAAAGTCATTAGATTCAGAAAGCACTGAGGAAAATCCAATGATTCTTAAGTACACAATACAGCATGAGCCAATGTGCATCATGACTCTTCATGAATCAACCTTCTTGCTGCTTTTGAGTTTGTCAGGCATAATGTGGTTAATAATGTTTGTAAAACATTCTAAAATTTTTAAACACAAACACAGAGTTTGCATATAGCAGAGCAGCAAACACATACCAAGTTGAAATGACCATCCCTGAGCAGTACTCTGTAAGTGCAGAAGAGTTGACAAACTTTACTCTGAGGAAAGCTGTGATAAAAAGCTCTAGAGGTTGGAGCTATGTGCATAGAGGGTTTATTTGTTTGGTGTTGGTTTTCATAATTGTGAACAATAAGAACAATAACTAAGACACAGGAAGCATTCAATTTGTGGCAGGCACTTAACATTTTGTAATTTTTAACTCATTTTAACCTGTATAACAACTCTAGTTAGGCCCTATTATTATTCTCTCTTTTGCAGTTGAGGAAACTGAAGCATAAATACATAAAACAATAGCTCAAGATCATACAGCTTGTTAAGGGCAAAGCTGGTGTTTGATCCAAGACATCAGGCTCCAAAGATGCAGTACCAAAGCAATGTTGAGGATGCTTTCCTTAAAATGTAGTGGAACCAGTCACCGTGTTTCTCCATGTGCATGGAACTAGAAACTGTAGCACAGAAGTGGTTAATGGCTTTGAACAAGAATGAACATTCAAATAAGCCAAAGCAGAGGCATCTTCTTTAGCTGTATTTGGTTACAATTTCAGCTTGTCCATAAAGATGAACACTATTCAAGTGAGAAGTGAGTAGCTTGTTAGTATTATGTAGTTATAACCAATTTAACTACATAATATCTCATTCTAGGCGACTAATTCACTTATTCTCAATCCTTTCATTGTCATCATAAAGCCCATATTAATGAAACTTTGCTATTATAACAGATAATCAGATAAAGCTTCATCATAAAATATTATGTTCTTGTCTATAGTGAGCAACACTTAGATGCCTTCTTCTTCTTCTTCTTCTTCTTCTTCTTCTTCTTCTTCTTCTTCTTCTCTCTCTCTCTCTCTCTCTCTCTCTCTCTCTCTCTCTCTCTCTCTCTCTCTCTTCTCTCTCTCTCTCTCTCGCCCCCTCCTTCTCTCCCTCCTTGTCATGTAGCAGAGAAGAGAAATGACAAAAGGAATAAGAAAATTTGCCAAGTTGAATTACCCCCCAAAAATGCACTGAATTCCAGTTATATTCTTCCAAAATGTATTGAGCATCCAGTGTATTCTAGGCAGTGCTCTCTTGATTTCCTAGTTCAAACACAGAACTTTATTTTCATCAGTAAAGGCACTATAGCTCTGCTGCAGAACTTCACCAGGTTTGAAAAGAGATGGCAGCCAGACTACTGTTCATCCAATGTTCATGTCTATACAAACTACAACATACACCTGGTGAGTCTGAAAAGAAATAACTGAAAAGTAGATTGCTAAGCATATAAAAGAGAGTGAGAGCTGGAAAATATAGAATAGAAAAAATAAGTCACCACACCCAGCTGTTTCCTTGGTTTCCCTTTCTTCCTTCTACAAAAGATTGATTGTTCCTTGGGGATTTTCAATTAATCAGGAACCTGAACACATTAACCTTTTCTGTTTATAATACAGCCATCAGACCAGCTTTGGCATGTCTTTGAATTCCAGGGCTGAACTCTGAATCAAGTTATCATAATATCCAGCATACACTGATCAAAGTGTCCAGGTGAGATTTGGGGAGCCTACACTAGGGTGCATAAATGAAACAACTTATTTAATAAAGGATCTCTTACAAGTACAATTTGGAGTTGGAGAAAGTTTCAGAACTGTGCCTTTGATTAGCTCCTCTCTAAAATGAGATGTATATAACTTTTTAAAATTAAATGTACTAAAGTGACATTGGTCAAAATGAACATACAGGTTTCAGGTGTGGGTTCTATGTTATCAGATCTGTATATTGTATCCTGTGTCACCACCCACAGTCAAATCTTCTCCCGTCAATATATATTAGGTCTCCCTTCTCCTCCTTTCCCCTCTTCCCTCTAGCAACCACAACACTGCCATTGTGCTTTGAGTTTCCATTTTATATCCCTCATATAAATAAACTCATGGTTCCTAGCTTTTTCTGACTGACTTATTTCACTCTGCTATTTCTATTTTAACTCCAATATACCTGGGCATGGTTTTATGACTTTATCATTTGACAGTGGTTTTGCCTGCATAATATCATTTGACCCTCGCAATCTGTGAGATAGGAAAGGAAAAAGTAAGAGACTAGTGTTAATTGAGATATATGCCAGGCACTCTATTAAGGACAAGTGCTTTTAACATTACTCTTTTTCTAGATGAGACAGTGAAGATCCATTTACAGGATCTCTTAAGGTAGGCATTGTGAATGGCACAATTCTTTGATATATGGAACTTCCCTGGACATTGCAGTACATTTGGATTTCTGGCCCTGCGTGTTAAGCAGCATTAGTTCAGGAGCTTGCATTGGCTGATGCAAAGATCTCTTTGCCTATGTCTTCCAAAGCCCTTTCCTTCCTTTCTTAATAAAGGACTTCTTATAAGTCTCTAAGCAAAAAAGAGGATCATGAATAATAACAAATCTGAAGCTAAAACACTGGATACCTGTGAGCAGGGCCAGAAATAAATGGAATAATTACAGAAGAAAAGCTGGCTAGAAGAATAGTCCCAAAGATGTGCATCACATTTTTGCTGAGATCCAAAAACACCATAGAGTATGCCTCAAAGCAATGAATGGTTCTCAAAGTGTGGTCCCCTGACCAGCACCCCTACAGCATCTGAAAACTTGTTAGAAATGAAAAAAAATCTTGGAATCTAGCCCAGAATCAGATTCTGGGAAGGAGAGGAAGGAGGAGCAATATGTATTTGAACAAGCCCTCAAGATAATTATATTGTGCACTCAAATTTGAGAACAATGGCTTAAATAATGTTTTCACAGTAATTTTCACAATTTGACACCTCTGCCTGCATTAATATTGGCCTTTGAGTTATCTTTCCCTTCTAATTGCATGTAGTCCCCACTCTCGATCCCTTAATTTTATTCCCAACTACACAAACATAACACACATTCAGGCAACACCCACTTAATACTTAATTTTCCATGCATAGAATATGCATCCAACTGTTTTCAGAAAAACTAGCCTTGGCTCACCTCAATTATCATCACAATCTGAACCTCAACCTAACCCAACAGGCTTCCAAACAAAGTCCCTTTATCCAAATGTAAGCAAATTATATTTGACCTTTCTCCTATAAGTAGACAGATTATATCCACAACTAGAAAGTTTCTTCATATTTTGATGGATACTAGAAGAAGTATAAGGACAGCTTTTGATTGGGGGTGTTGGAGTGGGGAAGGTGAATAGTGCTCAATCCATTCATTTAGCACCTGTGTTTTCCTGAGAAGTGAGTATGTGTAAGATAATCCTCAAGGGAGTATGATTACTGAAAAGGACTAAAACACTGAGCCATCCTTGAATGATACGTTTCTTATATATAAGAGGTAGTGTGGGGTCTTAACAATTCAAAATTAATTTATGTCATGCACAGGATAATGTTATACACTTTTTCGTTACCTTTTGTTTTTTGTTGGTCTTCTTCAGTTTTAGTAAAATTTTAGCCTCCTCTGGTTGTTAGGGATGAAAAAAAGAAAGAAATAGGCTTAATGTAAATACTTGGGTAGTTTTCAAGAAAAAGAATACATTTGGTGGCCAGTGTGATTGTGACAAGAAACTCTGTAAGACACCATGAGTAGATGGTATATCTTACACAGAATAGGAGTTTCCTTAGTCCATTTGTTGTGGAAAGTTCTTCATGTTCTTTGAGTCTAGACAAGACTAAAAGAAATGAAAATTAGAGTCCAAGATATAATTTTAAGTCATTTATTTGGTTTGCATGAGGCCCATAGCCTGTATCAAATTGCTCTGAAAAGCAACTTTCAATATTGCAAAAAATACAGTCTTGAATTGTTGGTTGAAATTAGCTTCCTAACTTAGCTACAGGAGCATAATTACTCACATCAAGGGAAAGCAGACCAGACACACAAAGAACTTGCTGAGGGGAAAAATGCACCATTGAGTCCTGGTAGACTGAACACCACCGCTAAATGGTTTTGTCGGCTCAATTTTGACGATTATTTAGCAGTCTCCTACCCACAGCATCAAAGTTCCCAGGGCATATCCTAAATTGAAGGATATTTGTAATAAAAAGATATAAGCTACCAACTCTCGTTTTTTACCAAACATTAATAGAAATTGAATTAGAAGCAAATGCCTTGAAGGGCTGCTGGCAAAAGCTTTGAATATTGTAACAATATGAATCTGATAAGAAAAGGAAATGCTCTCTCTTTTTAAAATTTTTCTTGTTATAGTGATAATATAAAAACCACTTTTTTGAGAAAAAGTTGTGAAAAGGGCCAAAAAAAAAAAAAGTCCCCACATTTTAAAACACCTGGAAGAATGGGATCTATTTTTTTCACTTTGCAAAGAAAGCACAGCCACTATGATTAAAAGCTGCACAGCTATCTCAAAGCACAATAGATATTCTGACTCCAAATGCCCTTTTCATTATTCAAATGAAATGCGACTTCATTTTCCCACACACTTGAAATTGTGTTAGCTGAGAGTTCAAACATGTAAATGAAGCCAGGAGCTCAAAAGAATACCTCTCCTCTCTGTTTCCAAAGGCCACGTGAGGACAGCTTGTACCAAGTGAACACATGGGAGGCAAACAAGGGGTTGGTGGATTAGTAACTTTTTACCTAATCTTTTTGGGATTTAGGTTAGTTCTGTCACCCATTTGGTAGAGTGAAAACTGGTCACAGGTCACATTGGGATTATCATTTCAAGAAGACTGCCGTTTTGAGCAACATCCCTCTAGGATCAGTGCCAAGGTCCTCCAATGTCCCACTGAGCTCTACTATTTTATCTAAATACTTACCCCATGTTGTTTCCAGAGGTGCAGCAGAGAGATCACTGGGCTGGGTATTGCAAGAATTGAATCATAAGTCTAGTTCAAATTTTACCATAGTCTCACAACCAAAATAGGCAAATGCTCTATTTTCCTTATTTGGGTAAGCAACACCAAGTGGTTGTAGCTCCCTCCTGCTCCCTTGCTTGTTTCTCAAAGCAAAGGAAGTTTGGGAGTTTGAGTTGAGGAAGCAGAGGAGAGGCTTTGAAATAAATATTTTTGCATCATACATGGTAAGGTGACTTGTACCCTCTATAAGCCTACAAGGCCATGATTACCTAACTCATATTTCCTCTCTTCTCCTACTTTCCCCCAGGCTTGCTATTGATAGAACATTCTTCTTCCTTTCCCTTTACATTCTCAAGATCATTTTAACATCAGTGTTTTTAAAATATATTTCTTTGTTGATTTCAGAGAGGAAGGAAGAGAGAGAAAGAAATAGAAACATCCATGGTGAGAGGGAATCATTGATCGGCTGCCTCCTGCATGTCCCCCACTGGGGATCGAGCCTGCAACCCAGGCATGTGTCCTTGGCCAGAATTGGACCCTTTACTCCACAGGCTACTGCTCTATCCACTGAACCAAACTGGCTAGGGAAATATCAGCATTTTCTCCTTACTTGAATACTGTGCCTGGAATGTTCCTTGCTCAAATTTTTGTGTAGCTGGTTTGTCCCATAGTTCAGGTCTGAACTTTGATCACAACTTCTAAGAGCATCTTATCTGTTCCACTTACTAAAGTAACATCTCCACACACATACACACTCTCTCTGGCCTATTATCCTCTATTACATTTTCAACAATACCTAAAATTCCCTAACTTTATTTTAAGTATGTATTTGGTAGTTTGCCTATTTTGTCAGATTTTGTCAGTTGTCTGGATCCATAGTCACAGTAGAAAGCAGCATCATTTCAGAGGGATTATGTCTATCTGGCTCAATGCCTTATCCCCAGAGCCCAGAAAAGTCTACTGGAGCTGTCTCCCTCATGACTGAATTCTCTGCATTACCTTCTTTCTATCCAGTTGTTAAAAATAGGTACATAAAAAAATGAATTGTTAGAAGCATTAAACATAATCTATACCTCTGGTTTGCTTATAATTAAGTTGAGGAGACTTGTATTAAACGTACAGAAAATTTAATAGTAAGAGACAAGATTTCAAGAAAAACAAAGTCAGAGAGACATCACAGTGCTTAATGAGAGAGTTGAGCTACAATCATTTTTTTTTCCCTAGGATCAAAAGACCACTGGAGAATTTTGTTCCCTTGATTTACTTTTATAGGCAAATGGAAAACACATTAAACATTATTTTCCTAAGATTAAATTTCTTCACATCTTTTTAAACTTTTTCTTTTGCTCCTGCAATCGCCCTTAGCTTGTTATCTTCTTTAAAGTCAAAGCACTAGTGAGAGTTGATATTCTTGATGCCATTTTAAATATATTTAAAATCACAGAATTTATATTTTTCTACTGTTTTCCTTTTGCCACATGAAGCATGTATTTACTTGAGTCTATTCTTCACTAGCCTTAGCAATCAACATTTGGCACTTTAGGTGAAGTGGTCCAGGACTCACTCAAAAAATCATGCGTGTGTGTGTGTGTGTGTGTGTGTGTGTTTTGTTTTTTTGTTGTTGTTGTTTTAGTTTTTTGTTTGTTTGTTTTGCTTTTTAGAAACCAGAAGTAATCTCAAGGGTATAACGTTCTCTCTGAAAATTCTAACCATGCATTGGGCACATTCCACACATTTCTACATGAGAGAAATACTCAACATGTCTTTCACTGTGGAAGATCTAGAAAGTTCTATATTCATAGACAGACATTTTGTAACCCAAGATGTTGAAACCTTGTCCATAGCTGATTAGCAGAGACCAATATAACTACAGTACTAGGGTTCATAAGGCAGTTGGCTTCATCTAAACTTTCTGAGCCTTCTGTTTGTGTTCTCCAATATAAAATGGTGGTCCTTGCTTTCTTCCCAGGCTGCAGTGTGTCTGCATGTGAGTCACAAAGATCTGAGGAGGTCTACTTACTCCCAGGTTTTAAAAAGTTTGGTGAATTCAAAAGACAAAAAATGACTATTTTAGAGATATATAGTAATTTGTGTCTAGTTCTGCTAATGATAAATAATTAATTGGGCATGGTGGTGGTGGAGGTAAGTTTTCTTTCTGAGGATCAAAATTTCTTGGCTACCAAGAGGTAAGGTCTAGAGCCTGGACTAGAAGAGAGAGTTCAAGAGAAAGAAGCCTGATTAATGTTGTACAAAAACAGATCACTTTGTAGATTATATAATTGTCTACCACAATTCTGTACTCCTAACACTAATATTGAATGCCAACTTTTAATTGAAATAGAAGATAAAATAAGGACTTTTCATTAATACAAAACATAAAATGCTGCTTCTACAGGAGAGAGGTTAACCCATGAATTATCTTTTTTTCCAGTGGGAGCTAAAGAGAGAAGATTTTATTTTTATTTTTCTCACTTTAGAAATAAATGTGAAAGAAGAAAGAAAACAGAGACTAAAAAGAATTAAATAGATAATATGCTAGAAAGGCATTAGAAGAAAAACTAGTTCTTTAGGAATCTATGTGAGCGTAGATTTCTGTCTAATGAACTCTAGGAGCAATTCTATCTAGTATTGAATTTTAAGTTAATTTTTCTTGTTGTTGTTGTTCTTTCTCATTTAGTAAATCCATCTGCTGCTACCAAGACTTCAGTAAAATCAATAAGATACTGCCCTGGCCAGCATTGCTCAGTGATTACAACATTGGCCTGCACACAGAAGTGTCTCAGGTTCCTTTCTAGGCATATACGTGGGTTGCAGGTTTAGTCCCCAGCCCAGGTTGGGTGATACATGAGGGAGGCAACCAATTGATGTGTCTTTCTCACATCTAAGTTTTTACAACTCTTTGATAAATATCCTCTGTTGAGGATTAACAACAGCAAAATAATAATAAGATACTAAATTTTTATAGTAATGGAGAGACTTCTATGACTCTGATAAATATCCTCTGTTGAGGATTAACAACAAAATAATAATAATAAGATACTAAATTTCTGTAGTAATGGAGAGACTTCAGTAGCAAGCAGAAGTCATGAGTCAGCCCATCCTAGAACATGAGAGGATCATGTGACAGACTCTTAGGTAGTATCTGGATTGGGTAGACATCACCAGAGAGGAAACTTTATTTTCTGCAACCACAACATGAAGTTAAAGCAAAGGGTAATCGTAAGAAAAGAGGCAACTTGGAGAAATTCAGTTTATATGTGCAAAAGTGCTCCAAATATTTTATTCCAGGAGTATTTTAAGGATTGTCAATACTTCAAAGATGATTTAAGGGCCCCTAGCAGTGTATCCACATGGTCATGATTTTTAGTAAAATTTGGATGGTATTTTAACTACATTTGGATAAGGCTATTGTCCTTCCATTTTGATTTCATCTCCCATCCTACTCATTGTAGAGTGAACATGGGGGTAGAATGGTCGTCTTTAGAATACTGCCAAGGGAAAATTACATTGTGACTATTACTGCAATTTGGGAAAGCATAATGAAACAATAACAAAAAAAAAAGGAGAAATTAGAAAATCTTAAAGATATTATATTAGACAAGAGGCCCAATGCATGAGGTTCATGTCAGACATCCCTCTTAAAGTCCAGGGCTCTCGCAATCCAAGTCTCCTTGCTCCTTACCAGCCGTCTACAGGAGAGGTGGGAGAGGCTCCCGCTACCACTGTTGCACTCACCAGCCTTGAGCCCAGCTTCTTGCTGAGCCACCCGCCCTCTATGGGAGCACATTGACCATCAGGGGCAGCTCCTGGGTTGAGCATCTGCCCCCTGGTGGTCAGTGCACATCATAGCAACCAATTGTTCCACTTTCGGTTGATTTGCATATTATGCTTTTATTATATAGGATGCTGTGGAACTTCCTCACATCCCTCCAGACCTTAATATTGCAGTGCTCAAAGCTAACATTGAACTGCCCTTATTTGCATTTTTCTCTCATTGATAGAGAATACCAACACCTACACCCTTACCCAAGACTGATCTCAAAAATGACCAAAAATGTGGCATATCCATCCCTAGCACCTCCACCCCTCATTACTCAGGTTGGATATACCTAAGATACCTATTTACACTGGCTCCCCAAGTTTACAAACTAGTTGAAGTTCAGTAACCCTGGATGGTTACTTGCTTGATAATATTACTTTCATTATCTCTCTATGCTTCCCAATCTCATTTCCCCACTTTTTACTGATAGTTCTAGAAATCATTTCCATAATTAAACTACTTATACTGAAATCTTTATTTCAAATCCCCTCTTTGAGAAACCAAACTGAGATGAGTACTTTCTTTTGTCATCTTTATATTTATTAAGTATACACTAAAAAAAAAAAAAATCAGGTAAAAAAATGGAACATGAAGCAGAAATTGTAAAGATGATCAATAAAATTAATAAAAATTATTCTGACATAGAGAAGTAAGTTGCAACAAAAAATAGATCATCCCAGAGCAGTATTTTTTAAAATATTATATTTTCAATAGAAATAATAATAGACTTTGGAAGTTTGGGTAATCAAATTATAAAGGTTTAATTTTAAGAACACATTAGAAAAATATTAGTCTTCTGCTGATTTGACACAGAACACTCACACAAGACTAAGAATAACAACCACTATGTTATTCTTAGTGATGCATGGGCTAATGAGCATCATCAATCCAAAATATATCCATTATGAGCCAATGCACAAGAAAACTTGAAATGCCCAGACATTTTCACCTCCTTAATGGGAGAAAAAATCCGCTATCATCCCTGAGCATCCCCATGTATTCCTGCTGGGTACACCATGAATGCAATATGCCAACAATGCTTTATCTATCTGGGCCATTTCTCTGGGTTGTATTTGCAGAAAGCAAACTTGAGGAATGATGTAATGTCTCCCATTGGACAAATAGCATGCTTTCTTGCATGTACTATAGAACAGGAGAGTCTCTTGAGCTTTCCTGTAACACAGCCCCATACCATGTGCATGCATCTTTGTGTGATCCTGTAGAAGAGAGTGATCATGCCCAAACCTGTACAAACCTTCATTAATCTCTAGCTACTGCTTTTGCTGTGAGTGATAAAGTCTTCTGCCTTTAGTCTCCGTCCACCCTAAGGTCTTTATCACAAGTATCCAGCTCTGCCACTGCAGCACTAAGGTGGCCACATGTACATGCAAATGAATGGGTGTGGCTATATTGCAATAAAACTAATCATGGACACAGAAATTTTAATTTCATGCAATTTTGATGCACCACACAATATTTTTCCTGTGATTTTTTTAACCATTTAAAAATATAAAAATTATTTTTAGTTTACAGAGGATAATTTCTGGATTCCTACTTAAGACCTGAAAAGGGACTAAATGAGGCAGACTAATATCTTCATAGAGTAGGAGAAACTGAAAATTACAATGATGCAGGGCAGAAATTTAAGTGTTGTAAAGAGAAGGAACAAAAGGAAGTGTTATATTCTATAAATACATGTTTTGAAAGCTGGAAGACTGTATGCTCAGGGCTTGTATGTTTCCAACATACCTGTCATTTCTCTGATTCTCAGAAAGACTGCAATGAAAACAAATCAGTTTCATGTTACCTCATCTTTCCCATGGTTGTCACTCACTGCTGGACTGAGAGGCAGTGAGATGAGCTCTGTTGTGGGTATTAGTGGAAATAGATGAGTATTGTGGTGACTGGGTGACATACTGCCTCAACTGTCCCCCTTTATTGCCAAAGAGGTTAAAAGGTGCCTTGACTAGGAAGCAGAAAGGGGCTCCTCTATATTCTGCATATCAAGGGATCTCCTTATGTACCAATGAATAGTATAGTACAGGAGAACTCATGATCTTTGATCTGGGTTAACATTCCAGTTCTAGTATGATTTTGCATAAGCCAGCTAACCTCTCTGATTTTCATTGTTCAATCTGACAGATGGAAATAAGAGTAACATCTACTTCACTAGACTGGTGTGAAGATTAATGATATGACATATAAACTACACTCATTTTCTCCCCACCTCAGCTATTTGCCCTAAAGGAAAATCTTTCTCATTTGCATCAGGTCTGGTCCTCATTAGTGTTTTCGTTGTTCTATCCCGTCACCTGTGTCCCCTCTATCCAGTGCACCTGTGCACTGTGCAAGGTGCTGGAATTACATAGATGAATGGCACTGTCCCTGCTCTCACATAGCTCATTTTCTTTTTGCAGATGGGGCAGGAGACAATGGGTGAGAAAAGGGTAGGAAAGCATATTCATGGGCCATAACTTACTGACAGTGTAGCAATGGTATAATAAAAATATCTGGGGAACAAAGAAGATAGGGAATGAGACAAATATTAAAGAGAACGTGGAAAATAAGAAAAACATTTCCTACAATGTACCAAGTACTCGATTAAGACTTTTATGTGTGTACTAGTGGCCTGTTGCATGAAAAGCATGCATAGATAGGGTCTCTAGGCCTGGCCTGTGATCTGGGGCAATCTGTGGAGCAACCAGTGGGGCGATCTGGATGCCCTTGCCAGCACCTGCCTTGGCCAGCCTGGCACCACCTGCTTGCTGGCCATACCCTTCTCCATGGCCACCAATCACCTCCCTCAGTGGGGCGACCAGCAGGGTTATGGGGACGGGGGGTGGGGGGAGGGGGGAGGAAGGGCAACTGGCAATTTCCATATTAGGCTTTTGTTATAAAGGATATGTCAGCTCACCTAAATAGTAGATAAGACACCAAAAGATCTTCAACTTTTCTGAAGTATGTTAAGCTTGAGTTAAACCTTGAAAAAGTGCTAGGAATGTGCTGGCTAGAGAACATGAGTGGTCAGGTCTTGAGTTAACTCCAGAGTAGCACAGGCAGCTAGAGATCACCCCTTGTTGGTGGGGGAGACTTAAATGCAGTGTTCAAAATGTACAAAAAATCCTTAATAATAACACAAGAAGCCGAAACCGGTTTGGCTCAGCAGTAGAGCATCAGTCTGCGGCCTGAAAGGTCCCAGGTTCGATTCTGGTCAAGGGCATGTACCTTGGTTGCGGGTCAATGTTTCTCTCTCATTGACGTTTCTAGCTCTCTATCTCTCTCCCTTCCTCTCTGAAAAAAATCAATAAAATATATTTTAAAAATAATAAATTATAATAAATAAATAAATAAATAAATAAATAAATAAATAAATAGATAACATAAGAAGTCCTGGTCACATGGCTCAGTTGGTTGGTGTGTTGTCCTGAACAGTGTACCAGAAGTTTGTGGGTTCAATTCCCAGTCAGGGCACATACCTAGGATGTGGGTTTGATTTCTGGTCAGGGTGTGTTCGAGAAGTAACTAATTGATGTTTCTCTCACACACATATTTTCCTCTCTCTTTCTCTTTCTCTCTTTCTCATCTTTCCTATCTCTCTAAATATTATTAAAAACATATCCTTGGAGGAGGATTTAAAAAAATAATAACACTGGGAACATCTTTGGCAACCATCCAATTTAAGAAATGCATTTTTGCCAACAAAGTTAAATCCTTCTTAGCTGCACAGTTTCTCAAACTTGGCTCTAGCTCCCTATGGGCTCTCCAAACACATCCAGTGGCTGCAGTGGTGGGAGAGGGATTGAGAGAACAGGGCTCAAGATCCCTCACCTTCATTTCAGCTCTGCTTTATAGATAGATACATTGTCAAATTTTACAGCTAATAGAAGGTTTCAAAGTATGCTTTTAGCCAAATACTATGCAAAGCTATTTTTAAAAGATGACTGAATCCTCTTCTCAAGAGAGTATTGAAGATAACACAGAAATCCTGGTGACCAGGAATGTTTTGTGTGTGGAGCAGTCTACAAACAGGACTTTGCTCTGAATGATCCTTTTATTCCTTTCTCCTTATTTTAATCTTATTACCAAATTCCTAGGAGTAGGTGTCCTTCTGCTTGCTATGAGAGCAGGCAAACTAAAGTGTCAGAAACAATGAAATTCCTAGTTTTATGCTTGATATTAAAAGAGAAGATAAAAATGTTACATAGGAATGGTAAGAGAACTTGCACAGTGGAATCATGCCTACCTATTAAAAAATTAGTAAATAGATTTTTCAAGTACCCTTCAAGTACTTTTTATTTAAGCCTTAATTATCTAGTTATTTCTGGTCAACATAATTTTTGTCTACATTTAGTTGATTATAAATCTTTGTGTTGAAGAACCTAATTTTTTAAAAATTAAACTCTAATACAAAAGTACCTTATTTTGCCTGTGAACCAAAGGGTATGGGCATAGTCATTATTGCAGTGATGTATCTTCAGCATTTAACATTGCAGACGGCATATAATAGATGGTGGTGTTACTTGCAATTGAGTTCACTTGTTAAGGGTGCACACCCATCAGCCTCATTTTTCTCAAGCAGAGAGTACAGCAGTTCACAAGGGAGGAACTGTCTGCAGGAGGCATTGTGGAATCTATTTTAAGTCATTAATTAGAAGTGATGTTTGGCCTTCTAGCGAACCAAGCAAGAACCCAGCTTCTACAAAATCAGCACAGGGAAGGAATGTTTGCCAAAGGCATGACCACTCTAGGTCTTGAATATGTCAGCAGGATCCTCAGTCTCTCAAAAGTTTATGTGAATTATTTCAGGTAATTTGTCCTGATTTTTTATTAAATGTTATTTATTTAAAAATTTTTCTCAACTACAATTTATATTCAATGTTATTTTGTATTAGTTTCAGATGTACAGCATAGTGGTTAGACAATCATGTACTTTACAAAGTGGTCTCCCTGATATTTCCAGCACCCACCTGCCATCAGACCTGGTTATTACATTATTATTGACTATATTCCTATATACTGATACCCCCATGGCTATTTTGTAAATACCAATTTGTACGTCTCCATCCTTTTACCTCTTTCTCCCAGTCCCTCAAACGTCTTTCATATGGCAACCCTGAATCTGTTCTCTGTGTGTCTATGACTCAGTTTCTGTTTTACTTATCCATTTATATATTTTTTAGATTTTACTTGTAAATGAAATTATATGGTGTTTGTTTTTCCGTGTCATTGGTCCTGATTTTTATTCCAGAATATATGTTACCCATATCCATAGGAAGTCAACACTAGAAATAACTAATATATTTCCCAACAGCATTTACCAATTTATTTTGGATATTATGACCTGGTTAAATATAGATTTTAGTGCTAGAAAAGTCCTGACTTTATGCCGATTGATGAGCTTGAGAGGTTTACTTAATTACTTTCATCCATGGGTTCTCATTTATAAAACAGTCTTTAATACCTTTTCCATAAACCTGTGGAGATAATCAAATGAGATAAGATGTGAAATATGCCTAAATCTTAGTAAAAACTTAGTAAAAAGCAAGTTAGTTAGCAATCTGTATCCAATTTCTTTACCCATTTTTTTTTTTTTTTTTACAAAAACAAGGATATTGGTGCCTAGGTCATAAGAGTGTTGTGAAAATCAGACTAGTATATATGCATACACACACACACATACACACATACATATATATATATATGTGTGTATATATATATATATATATATATATACACACATATACATGTACATCTACATGTACAAGTACATGTATATATGTGGATTCTCCAAATATAGATAAAGTATATATCTCATACACAAATTTTTGTCATATTGTAGGGGGTCAATAATGGTAGCTATTATTTTGTAGTAATATTGTTATCGACACTCCATACAAAAATTATTTTAGTGGTAGTAATTGTAGTAGTCATAGTTATTGTCATCTTGACCAATGGGGAAGAAAACAAAAAAGACTGAAATTGTATTTCCAGGTTAGCCACCAACCACTTTTTTTACCTACATCCATTCTCAGCTTCCTAAATGTTACTTATCTATAGACAAGTGAAAGTAGGTCTTGAGTTCCCTAATGCCACTTAATTAACATATGCCTTTAACTGTGGTAGGTGCTAACTGTATAAAGAAATATGATTAGCTAAAACTGGTTTGGCTCAGTAGATAAGAGTGTCAGCCTGCGGACTCAAGGGTCCCAGGTTTGATTCCGGTCAAGGGCATGTACTTTGTTTGGTTGCCGGCACATCCCCAGTAGGGGGTGTGCAAGAGGCAGCTGATCGATGATTCTCATCAATGTTTCTGACTCTCTATCCCTTTCTCTTCCTCCCTATTAAAATCAATAAAATGTATTTTTTTTAAAAAGAAATATGATTAACTTTCCATTTCTTTAGTGGAGAGTATAATTTAGCATACACATAGATATGCCTATTTCAGAAGTTGACACCAGTAGCCGTGTGTGTGTGTGTGTGTGTGTGTGTGTGTGTGTGTGTTTAAAAAGTGCTCCTAAAGTATAGCAGAAGCAATTTATCTTGACAGGGGCAAGATACAGCTGTGGTTATGTCAAAGGAAGGTTTTAAAGATATAAAACTATAAAAAGAAGAGCAACTCAGAGACTTGTCAAAATTAATGCAGAAAACAATCCTGCCCTCTGAAGCCCCTGCTATGAGAGATAAGTAAGTACTGCTAACATCACAGTCTTACTATTGTAGCACAAGCCCCATTACACCTCTTAACAACTGAGAATAATTCCCAATTCAGAGGGTTTAAACATTTACTTTCTAAAGAGAAGTTAACTTCCTAACCCCCAACTATAGCCCAGAATTGGCTACAACTACAGCCTGTCCTGTGATTATGAGGAAGTTTCTTGATAGTCATAACATATAAGTCAAATTTAGGTTCCCTAGATTCACCATCTTTGGCAAGAAAAATAAATGTACTCCAAGGCATACAGTTTTTGTCAATGAATTTCAAATAAGATGATTTCTTCTGTATTTTGAAGTAGGTAAAATCCTGTCTTCTCTTCTCTACCTTCCAAATCTCATTTTGTTTCTTGGGCTTTCTTTTTTCTTTCCCCACCTCCTATGGCCAACTCTAGGGCCTCCTAGCTACCTGGGAGCCAGCCTCTGTATGCCACCCCCATGCACTCCTGCCTCCTCCCAACACATGCCCTGCCTGAGCCCTTTCACAGCTATGCTAACTTAGCACTTTTCTCCAGCCTGCTTTACTCAGATGCAATGTCTCCTTGTCTGTCACCTACTAATTAAGTCAAGGGTATATTCGATCCTCAGATCACTTATGCCTCACACGCTATCCATGGGACTTGCACTGAGTGAGCACTAGTAGGATGAATTAATGTCAAGATGAATTTCCATCTGTGTCCTCTGGGAGCTCACAATTTAGGAGAGGAAATAAGAAACAAACAATTTAAACAATTTTGTGAATTAAAAAGAGAATTAAAACTAAAACGATTAAACTGTGTGTCTCTAAGGTTCAATCTCTAAGACGATTGTTTAGTACTTAGGAGGCTTCTCCAATTAAAAACAAAAAATCACAACTATGCTATCAATGATAATTTTTTGATTTAATTAAAAACATTATTGAACCATGAAATGCCTACGAACTAATACCTCTGTATTATTTTAGCTATATTAATCACCATAAAAATGTTAGGAATGTTAAACTGAAATTTCTAACTATAAACTTTATTGAGTGCTAGCAATATGTTAGCACTTTACTGGAAAATGAAGGAACTAGGGCTTCTCCTCAGAGTAGAGAAAGTAAGTTATAAATTGCAGGAATCAGGGGACCTATTCACTGCCTATCTGCATAAGAATAAGAGAAAGCTCCCCCCCCTCTATTTGCATAAAGAATGACATCTCTAAGGTCAATCACTCCCCAGGTGCTTTGAACTAGACAAAAATATAAAAGAAAGGGTTGTCTCTTGGAGGGCACAGGAATTTGGTGCATAAGAACAAGCCATTCATAAATTAAGTGCTCCTCAAATATGAAACTGCAGATGAACATAATAAATAGCAGTGTCCTCCTCCATACAATGAGGGCTCTGAGTTAGAAGTTTTCTAATTTTCCATTCAGTTCTACTGCACTAAGTGAAGGGTGTTATCTACCTGAAAAGGTTGTTACAGACCCTCTGGGCTTTGTGAGCTGGGATTAGGAAGCCATCATATTAAAGTGTTCAAGTATTAAGCCAACAGTGTCATGGGTGTGGAGGAAAGTGAACTTGTTGTAATGTACCCCGCGAGTAACACACAGGATGCAAAACCAAATCAGTGAGTCATTGAATCAATAAAGCCGGCGAATGCGAGGGAAATACAACTCCAAATCTCACAACCATGGATGGCGGTAACATCAGGCTTGTATAGGCAAATATCACAAAGGTATCCATTACATTTTTAGGTTTGGAATGAGGAACCTGGTTTGCAAAAAGCAGTTACAGAAGCTAAATTGAGCAAGTTAGTTATCTACAAAGATTAATTATAGTTTTAGGTCTTGGAGCCACTGAGTCAATGGAAAACACATTTTCTAGAGTCACTGAAGCAAATAAAGCAATTGTGCTGTCCTGGTCTCCAGGTGCAGAGGACTGTGTTTTGAAGGACCAGTAAAACCACAATCAATGGGGTATTCAATTGAATGGGATGATTTATAGAAGTTCAGAAAATCAAAATAACCTCTCTATTATTTTAGCAAATAAATAAGTACAGAAGCTAGAACAGCAGGGTTAAAAATTTAAACAGCAGTTTTTACCCAAGATGATTGCTACCATGCTTCAAACTGAGTCTGGGGGACTTGGGGGCCAGGGTCAGTGGTCTATGTCCATGTGGAGAAGAAGCAGGCAGGAAGTCAGGAGAGAGCAACCACAGGAACCAAGCTTTATGGGTGCATTCAAGGATTGAATGGATCTGATTGCAGAGGATCCAAGGGAAGTAGCAGGAAAAGAGCCTGTGGAGGAATCTGGGAAGGAAGTTACTCTGCTTAAGCCTTATGGGAGAGCTGATGACATTACAAAGTGCTATGGAATTTGTGCCAACATCATAGATAAGGTCATACTAAAGGACCTAACACAGTAATCCCATTATCTATGAAGGATATGTTCCAAGACCCCTAGTGGATGCCTGAAACTGCAGATATGTACTATGTCTTTTCCTATACAGACATACCTATGATAAAGCTTAATTCATAAATTAGGCACAATAAGAGATTAACAACAATAACTAATAATGAAATAGTACAATATCATAATATACTATAATAAAAATATGTGAATGTGTGCTCTCTCTCATCTTCCTCTGTCTAATAACCTATCTAACAGCTAGGTGACTATCAGGCAGGTAGTATATACAGCATGGATATGCTAGATAAAGAAATGATTATGTTTCAGGGGGGTGATGAGCACAGAGCTGGTTGGTGTGATATTTAATTACACTATTCAGAATGGCAGGCAATGTAGATCTTATAAATTATTATTTCTAGAACTTTCCATTTAATATTT
Organism: Pipistrellus kuhlii; assembly: GCF_014108245.1. NCBI lineage: Eukaryota > Metazoa > Chordata > Mammalia > Chiroptera > Vespertilionidae > Pipistrellus > Pipistrellus kuhlii. Next base: position 43,703,154 of record NW_023425438.1, on the reverse strand, counting down.
CAGGAATGCTATTTACCACAGGAAACAAAACAGCAGATAAGAGGAGGGGGGATAATGTGAGGATATCAAATAGAGGGGTATCCTTTTATTAAAATAATTTTCAAAAACATATTAAAACCATGACCTTGTTAAGAAATAAAAATTAACATGCATTAAATATTTTATATAACTCATTATTAATGAGAAAACTCATAAGATACTGCAACCAGTTCACCAGACATATTTATAGGTCCATGATGTTAAAATGAAAGTTCAAATGAGAGCAAACCAACCTTTTCCACCATGAAGAAGGAAAGTCAATTGATAGAATCTACATGTCTGTAGGCAAGAATTATTTTTATTGCTATCAGCTACTGTTCACAGAGTTATAAAATAACTCAAAGACAATGAAAGACAAGAGTCAGGCAGCCGGAAAGCTGTGATCTTAACAATTCACAGTTTCTTTTGAAGCATAATTTTTTTCCCCTCTATGCAGTCTGCATATTTTTAATGTAGACTATGATTATCATGCTGGAACCTGCTCTGAAAAGCTTTGATATCAATGACCAATTCATGGCCTAGGATTCCGTTGCAGAATTTATAGTGCCAGGACAAGAATGCTAACAGTTTGTAATGACTAAGTTCTCTATTTATAGTATAAATAAATGTCAAAGTTTTCCAGGGAGTTGTTTTGATAGTAAAACCTAGCAGTAAAAATTATGGTAGATGATATAGTTAATCATAAATGGAGAAATAAGGCAAAGGGAGGAGAGGCAATCAATAAAGGGAGAGCAACTATTATGATTTTATGACAAAGTAACAGATACTCTGAGATTGAAAGGGTGGAAATCAGAAAAGTGAGTGGGCTCGGCAGATGGACCAATGGGGGAATTTATAGAGCTGGTCAAGGAATGGAAAGGCATGACCTAAAATAGGCCTTTTTTAAACAACAAACCTGTCATTTCTATTTATAATTGAATTGGTATCCTATTATATAAGAATTTATGTTTTCATTTTTTTAAGACTTTATTTCTTTAGAGCACTTGTAGCTTTATGGAAAAATTGAGAGAAAGGTACAGAGGCTCCCCATACAGTCCCTATCCCTACGCATGGATAGCCTCCCCCATTATGCATTGCTCAACAGAGTAGTATATTTGTTTCTAAGGATGAGCCCACATTGACACATCATAATCACTCAAAGTCCATAGTTTACCTAAGGGTTCTCTTTGAATGTTGTAGACCCCATGGATTTGGGAAAAGGTACAGTGATATATCCATTATTGCAGTATCATATGGAATATTTTCACTGCCTAAAATTATCTGTGTTCTACCTATTCATTTCCCCCCACTAACCCTCAATATTTATGATTTTTTTCTTGCCTCCATAGTCTTGCCTTTTCCAGAATGTCATGAAGTAGTTGCAATCATACAGTATGTAGCCAACTTTTGTAGACCTAGCTTCTTCCAGTTAGTAATATGCATTTACGGTTCCTCCATGTCTTTTCATGACTTGGTAGCTCATTTCTTTTCAGTGCTGAACAAGATTTCATTGTCTGTATGTACCACATTTTATTTATCTTTTCATCTAATAATGATTTCTTGGTTGCTTACAGTTTTTGGCAATTAGGAATAAAGTTGCTCTAAACATTCATGTGCAGGTTTTCATGTGAACTTAAGGTTTTAACTCCTTTCATTAAATACCAAGAAGCATGATTGCTGAATTCCATGGTAAGAGTGTTTTACTCTTACCTGCCAAATTGGCTTCCAAAATTGCAGTACCATCTAGCATTTCTATCAGAATATATGAGAATTTCTATTCCTCCACATCCTTGCCAGCATTTGGTGTTTCAGTGTTTCAGAATTTGGACATTCTAATAGGTATGCAATGATATCTCATTGTTGTTTTGATTTGTGTTTCCCTGATGATATAACATCTTTTCATATGCTTATTATCTACCTGTCTATTTTCTTTGGTGAGGTGCCTAGTATGGTCATAGACCCATTTTGTAATTGAATTATTTGTTTACTTATTTTTGAGTTTTAAGAGTTCTTTGCTTATTTGGACAATAGTCTTTTATTAGATATATCTTTTGCAAATATTTTCTCTCAGTCTATGTCTTTTTTTAAATCCTCTTGACATTGTCTTTTGCAGAGCAGAAGTTTTTAATGTTAATGAAGTTTACTTTATCAAGCTTTCATAAATTGTACCTTTGATGTCATTTCTAAAAATGCATTACCATACCCAAGGTCATCTAAATTAGAGCAGTTATTAAGAAATATTTTTTCTAAAGGAAAAGTTATGGATGAGATGAAGGAGATCACTGGCATTGAGCATCTAGTGATCTAAAATGAACAGCCAATGTTGTAATTCAATAATACCATTGGGCAACTAAAGAGGGGGTAAAAATCAGTTCAGTCATTGAACAGAATTTGGCCTAAGTCTGTTAATTAGTTGAAACCCTTAAGTATTTGCCTAGAAATTAGGTAAAGATAAAAAAAAAATAACAACATGTTTAGATTTATATTGCCCAAATTTAATATAATTCTAGAGAAAAATACATTAGAATTTTTGTATTAAGAAAACTGAAGCCTGAAACACCTATTCTATGTCCTCTTTGCTACCTAGGGAAACACTGCGTTTGGAGAAATTTAAACTCTTTGTAGGGAATCTCATCTTGTGTAATATGTTCTCTATTTCTAGGTACGAATAAATGTCAAAGTTTTCCAGGGAATGTTTTGATAGTAAAACAGAGCAGTAAAAATTATGGTAGATAATATAGTCAATCAGAAATGGAGAAATAAGGCAAAGGGAGGAGAGACTATAAAATGCTATGACACATTTCCTAAGTGCTTTCACTATTGAATAAGTAGAGAGACTAACACACTTGAACACACACATTGGAATATGTTTTTCCTATGCTGCCTTCTTTATGCCATCATATATGCTCTTAATTTCTCTCCTTGCATGTATTAGTACAAGTTGTCTTCTACATAAAAAGATCATAATAAGATAGTGATAAACAGCAGGAGCAGTAGATTGGTATTCCAGAGTAAAGAAAATAGTAAAATATACTCAAGTAGCACTACTGACCCCCATCATCAGGGGTTTAGTTGTGAGTTATTATACATTCAAGCTAAGCAAACAGAGAGCCCTAAGCCCTCTGATCAATGGCTGATTCAAGATAAAGAACAGAGATTAGGACCAAGGAACACCCCTCATCAATCTGTAGAATCAACAAATGTCTGGTACTTACATCTTCTCCATTCTGGTCACTTTCTATCCTTTAAGAACAAGAACATTGAACATAATCAAATAACATATATGCATATATGCATAACCCATATACACAAACAATAGTGTGAGGAAGGCCTGGGGTCGGGCAAGGGATGGATGGAAGGGGGGCAAAGGAAGGAGATGGGGGACATCTATAATGCTGTCAACAATAAATTTAAACAAATAAAATAATTAATTAAAGGAAATAATTCATTATGTGTCAGGCAAAATGTAAAGCACTTTCCATTGAATTACGCATTTATTCCATAGAACAGCCCTGTAAATTAAGTGTGAATATTATCCTCTGAATTATTAAGATGAGAAACCTGGGGGTGATGTGAATTGTCAGCTGTGAACTCAAGATTTAAAGACTAGAAACCTTGTCCTAGCTGGTTCGGCTCAGTAGATAGAGCATCAGCTCACGTAATGAATGATCATGGGCTCAATTCCATTTAAGAGCACATACTTTGGTTGCATGCTCTCGCCCCAGCCCTGGTTGGGCAAGTGTGGGAAGCAACCAATCTATGCATCTTTCTTACATCTATCTTTCCCTCTATCTATCTCTCCTTTCCACCCTCTCTAAAAATCAAAAATATCCTAGGGTGAGTATTAACAAAAAAATTAAGAAAAAATTAAAAAAAAAAAAAGACTAGGAGAATCTAATATTCTTATAACCAACTAAGCCATCTTTAGACATGCCCCCAATCCAACCTCCAGTAAAACAGGCTAATCTCATTTACAACAAAGTGGAGGGATCATCAGTGCTATGGGATTAGAGGTAAAAACCTTAAAGCAGTGATGAAGAAGGCAAAATAAACCCTCGGAAGCCTAAGGCAAAGGAGGTGCTTTTTGTTACAGAGAAGTCTGGTAGTGGATGGAATAGAAAGATACAGGGGTAGATGGGGGGGTCAGAGAAGTTTTGCCTCCTTAAATAAAATGTTAATTAGAAGAATAAAATGAAGGCCCTTTATGAAAGGAAGGAAGGAGGAAAGAAAGAAAGAAAGAAAGAAAGAAAGAAAGAAAGAAAGAAAGAAAGAAAGAAAGAAAGAAAGAAAGAAAGAAAGAAAGGAAGGAAGGAAGGAAGGAAGGAAGGAAGGAAGGAAGGAAGGAAGGAAGAAAGAAAGAGAGTTTTACAGTAATCCCTACTTTCTTTAATACCATTAAGCAAAATAAAACCCCCAGACCCACTTATTTTATGTATTGGAGAGGCCTAGGCAGGACTGTCTTCCCCAAGCCACCAAGAAATGAGAGCATGGTGTATGCACCTTCCACACCTAATCATGAGGGCAGGGATAACAGCAGAAATGCCAGGTACTGTTAGTCCTAATGGAGGAAGGGAGCTGAGACCTGTGACAATGACCAAATTTGAGACAGCAGCTGCTTCACATCGATTCAGGTTGCGAAGCAGTGCTGGCGAGTGAAATCAGCCATGCTCCTCCGGCTTGTCTCTGGTCCTGTGTTGTCCAAATTGAACCCCTGTCCCTTTCCATTTCACCATGCAGGTCTTGACGGGGCCCAGTTGCTGTTTTCCTCCTGCTGTAACCTGTTTCAGAAAGCCTGACCTTGTTAAGGCAAGCCCTTCTCACATCTTTATTTGACATTTAACTTTTTTAATGCCAGTTGACAGAGCAAAGCGTTAGGTACAGAATTAATAGATCCTGAATGAGTCGTTCCTGGAATAATTTCTTACTAATTGAACAATTATTTTATTTTATGTCGATGGTAGAGAAGGATAAATGTGCTTCAATTACTGGGTGAATGGAAAAAAAAAAGTCAAGTCAATTAATACTTGACTTCAATATTTATTTATGAAGTAAACATGGCTGAATGTCCTCTGTATGCTTTATTTATACTCATTGGGGAATAGAAAATAGTCAAATGGGTGTGTGTTCAGACTCTGTTGGAGATGTACAATGGATGTAGCATGGGAAAGCAATGATATTGAAAGGACCACATCAACAAAGGATGGAATGAGCCAACTCTGATCTGGTTAATGTATACCTTTCCCTTAGATTTATTTGCTTTTAATTTTCAGGATTGTTTTAATAACAATTTTTATACTGTTTATATACTGATTCCAAAGAGGAAAGGATGAAGGAAGAGGGAGAGAGAGAGAGAAACATCAACAATGAGAGAGAATCATTGATTGGCTGCCTCCTGCACATCCCTTTCTTGGGATCAAGCTTGCCACTCTGGCATGTGCCCTGACCAGGAATTGAACTGCGACCTCCCGGTTCATAGGTCGATACTCAACCACTGAGCAACTCCGGCTGGACTATAATTCTAAATGTCAGAAATCTTAAGTGGGTCTTATGAGCTAAAATCAGAGTGTCAGCAGAGCATCATTTCTTCTGGAAGCTCCTGGAGAAATTTGTTTTCTTGACTTTTCCAGCATCTAGAGGCCACTTACATTCTGTCTTCAAACCTCATCACTCCTCCTTGTGCTTCCACCCTCAAATCTCTCTGAGTCTAATGTCCTGCCTTTTTGTTAAAGAAAATTCTGAGGGTTGATTTTGCCTTCTTTATCATTGCTTTAAGGTTTTGACCTCCAATCCCACAGCACTGATGACCCCTCCATTTTTGGTGTAAATGAGATGTAGCTTATTTTACAGGAGGTTTGATTGGGGGCATGTTAGGGTTTGATTTGGGGCATGTTTGTGATTCCACTGAACCCACCTGGATAATCCAGGATAGTCTCCCCATCTCAAGCTCCTTAATTTAATCACACTGGCAAGTCTCTTTGGCAATGTGAGTAACATAACTATAGGTTCTGGATATCTTTAGTGGATTATTTCATATACCACAGTGACTTTCCTTCGGTTTTCACCAAGACGTTGCTCGCTTATTTTACACACTAAAATGTGTGTAAATGTTTTGTTGTGCCATGATGCTCTTCTATCGATCCCTCCTTTGCCCTGCTCAGCTCTGTATCATAGGAAACTATACTTCCAAGTTCTCTGGACCTTCTAGTTTCTAGGTAACTTTAAGTATGGAATGGGGTCAATGGCATATGATGGAAGGGTTTGAGAAAGAGAGAAGCTAGGGCATTTATCCCCTTCTCATTTTTTTTCTGTTACATTTTCTGGTGTTGGCTGCAACTCCTCAATCTCCAGCCCCTGTGCTCAGACAGACACCACCATCAGTCTCCAAGTCTTACCAGATGACCCTGTTGTCCCTCTACTCTAGGACTAGTGAAGCTTCTTAACAATTGTTAATCTCTAAATGTTATCTTATACATAATATTTCTTAGCTCTATTGTCCTATAGTCAACTTGAGTTAAATTCCCTCTATCTAAAAGACCTAGAGTCACTTCTGTTTTACTAGCCAAATACTGTGTGCAAATCTAGACTGAGCCTGGATTAATTAGCTCTAGGAATGTAGGGTAGGGGCTCACACTCCACTCTACTCCAACCTCCCCATGCATCAAAGCAGCAGGTGGCAAGGCTCACACTCCACTCCACTGTCTTTCTCAGAGTGCTCTATAAGGATGCTTGTAAACAATGCATGAAATAACAGGTATTTTGATAACTTATGCCATCTTTTCTGATTCTGCATGATGGCCTCAAATAATAAAAGCTAATTTGACAGCACTTTACCTGGTGAATCTGTGGGAGATGCTGGTTTCCTTGTTTATATTCTGGAGATCTGATATTGTTTTCCAATAATTTTTAACTTGTAAAGTATATAGGGATTGTTTTGAAGAAACAAACAAACAAACAAAAAAGGCCCACGTGGAACCTAAAAGCATCTTTTTCATTAGAGGAAATGTCAAAGTTCTCCAAAGCAAGCCAAAGTAGAACTGAAGTGTAAGTTTAATAACATTCTCCACATGAAGAGATACATTTCTGAATAAATTGTGAATTTTTTGTTCAATTTCCTTCTCTTCTTGAACTCCTTTGAAGTTCTGTAATGAAATATTTTAGAGAGGTGAAGTTCAAGAAGAACAGATTTCTGGTTAACCAGATAATTAAATGTGGCACATGCTAGGATGATGGGTACTGAGCTTTCCATTACAGCTTCTACACAAGGGTTGGGGAACATCTGGCCAGTGGGACATATAAAGTGGGGGAAGTCATTTGGTCTGGCCCTACCAAAGCATTAGAGGTGAGTTAATTAAGTGTTTGACCAAATATAGCAGGCTAATTTTTAAGGTGATAATTTTGTATGGCCTGTGAATGATGTGATAAATATCCAAATGGCCCTTGGCAGTAACAAAGTCCCCCACCTTTGTCATTATTGTTTGTATAATTACGATCCATGAAAAAGCATAGCCCCTGCCTCCCAATGTATTCACCATCAACAGTTGCAATGCTTCCACTAAGAAGTTGTAAATCTGCCTAATGTTGTTATTTGGCAAATGCATACTGGCAAGTATCTTAGATGTCTCTTGTCAAAATAAAAACCCTTCAATGAATACAACAAAATATACAATAAGCAAGAAAATATCTCAGAGAGAAAGATTCATACCAAGTGCAGGTTCTTAGAAATCTAGCCACACTGAAAGAGTAGGAGGAGTGGAGGAGGAGAAATTGAACACTTGTAAACAAATTTGGTCACTCACTATGAATTCATACAACTGCTTTACTTTGCTGCCTGTACTGCATATAAACAATAATTATGGTGGATCTGTTTTCTCTCTCCAGAGTCACATTTTGTATTTGGTACTAATAAACCACTTAAGTGATTTTTTTAGAATATATTTTATTGAATTTTTACAGAGAGGAAGGGAGAGGAATAGAGAGCTAGAAATATTGATGAGAGAGAGACATTGACCAGCTGCTTCCTGCACACCCCACACCAGGATGTGTCCGCAACCAATGTACATGCCCTTGACCAGAATCGAACCTGGGACCTTTTAGTCTGCAGACGGACACTCTATCCACTGAGCAAAACCAGTTTCAGCTTAAGTGATTTTTTAAAATTAACAAATCAGAAATCAAAATGTTGGCTGCATATGAAGAAGTATGTTAATATCAGTGGTAAAATGGTCATAGTTTTCTCTTTGAACATTTTCATTTAGTAAATGAGCAAGGTGCTATGCAAGGTTACCTAATGCATGCTGAAGAGCTTGAGGAGAGCTGGACTTACATTGCACTCATCCAACGCTCTTTCCTGTGGGTTTTCTCACTACGTGAGGCTTCACAGTATAATCCTATGTATTACAAATTTCAACTTTCAAGTAAAAGAACTAGAGAAATTTTGTTGCAGCTGTCCCAGATAAAACAGACAAACTGGATGGATTTGAAAGGAACAAAAGTACATCACATTACCTGTGAATTTGTGACAGATTAACTTCATTTCCTTTGGTCACAGTAATGAATCCTCCCACTTAACTTCACACATGGGCAATTGCCCATAAGCATCACAACACTGAACAGAAAAGTGGTAAGGAAACTCTAGCAAAGGATATTGCCTTTTCTGATTAATTTAAAGTGGAGCCCTACAATGGGTGTTGAAGGGAATGAATGGGTCCGGTGCACATTTATGACCTAGAGCACTATAAACCGCTCTCAGCCAGATGTTTTCAAAGCTTGGTTCAAGAATGTAGAGACTTGCTGAAATCAGTTTGGCTCAGTGGATAGAGCTTCGGTCTGTGGACTGAAAGGTCCCAGGTTTGATTCTGATCAAGGGCATGTACATTGACTGCGGGCACATCCCTAGTATGGGGTGTGCAGGAGATGGCTGGTCGATGTTTCTAGCTCTCTATCCCTCTCCCTTCCTCTCTGTAAAAAATCAATAAAATATATTTTAAAAAATGTAGAGACTTGAGAAATGTTGATCTTCTATTTAAGAATAAGAAACCAGAGGATTGCTATGTATTTAGAGCACAGTAGGCATTTAACGTATTGTTGATTTAATGTAAAAACAGTTTATGAAATTATGACTTTTTATTGTTTTATAAATAGTTTTTATTTCATTAGTCTGTATATATTTAATTTCTATCATTTATACTAAATAAAATATTTTAATTGTAAAAATGTAACAAAATAAAAAGGAAAAAAATGTCATATAAACCTATTATCCAGAGATAACCATTGTTAACATTTTGTTCCATCTATTTTCTAGGTTCTTTTAGCACCAAACTATTTTTTAAATAATTGTAATTGCATTTTATTTTTGTACATCTCATAGGAGAACAATTAAAGAGTCAAGGCAAGTTCTTCAACATTGTTTCTCTTTTTTAAAAATGTCTAAAATATTCTCATTAGAATTTTTTTTTGTTTTTCAGAAACGTTTATAATATTTTTATTTTTCAGAAACATTTGTAATAATTTTTCTATGTTCCCAAATAATAGCATTAGGATGGAGTCAAATAAGTTAATTAGAAGGATAAGTGAATTTTTATACTATAGAATCATTTCTGCAAGGGATGTGTTATGAAAACTAAGTATGTAGCTATTGGTTGGTCTATATTTGTAAAGGGTTTTCTATAAGGGAAAAATATACCCACACTGTTTGCATGCATTTTCTCACTTATTCATTGATTTTATTCATCTTTTTTATCTACTCAGACATATGTATATGTATATGTATATGTGTATGTGTATGTGTATGTGTATGTGTATGTGTATGTGTATGTGTATGTATGTATATGTATAAACTTTTGCTTCCAAGCTAACTTGTTCATATAATGACCAAAACTGTGGTTGGGCACATTTTGACAGACCAACAGAAGAATGTGCCTGTGTTGGACTTGATCCCACCCACAGAGTATATGCCATTATAACAACTCAATAATACTCAGCTGTTTTTGCCAGCATGTTGATTAAGAAGCACCAAATCACTCATTAAAGATTCATGCTAGCTTTTAAGTTACCAAAAGCTTCTATCACCACAAAAGTGATAAGAGAATCAATATCTTAGTTTTTCTGCTATGATGTATAATGCATCTATTGGATATGTAGACATTTAGATCACATTTAGTCAATCAGTAGTACAATAAGAAAAAGATGCATCAAAGGTTATTAATAAGATAATGAACAAACTATAAACACATGTTCTTTCAGGCATGGAGATGTAGGTACCATACTCCAAAATAAACCATACCATTACAACAGCATGCTCACTCTGCATTTGCTTGGTTCCCAGTCTGGCTGCTAAGAAATCCAGTCTAAATTAAGTATTTTATCAATTCCTTTGATTAAGTCGTATGTTTATTCCTCCCTTTTGGTGTTATTGAAAGAAAAATAACTCAAAGCTTGCACAGGAAATTTAATACTTATAACTAAAACTGTACTATATTTCCCAATTGTGACAACTTTTAACTGTCTGCCCTTATAGCACTCTCTTCTTGCCATCTGCCCTATAATTGTAGATAAATCTTGCACCTGACTTCAATATACTCAAGAGTGTGTTATTTCTAAACTGGGAAGCTAATGAGAACAAAATATATGAATATTTAGTCCCCAATTCTGATGATTCTCGCCACTTTTGTTTAATTTTTATTTGTTTAAATCAGTTATACTCAGAACTAGAAGAATGTCATTGAAAAAAAAAATCTGGCTTTATTTATTTATTTTACTAAGCAGAATTGCTCTTTTAATTAGCTGTAAAGAACTAATATGAGGTCAATTCTGCTACTGGTAGAATTTCAAGCTTCAGAGAATCTCTAGAATTGGCTGTTGCCTTTTCAACAAGGATGAGGATCCAAATTGAGCATCTCAATCTATAAGTTAGGATCAACAAAGAATATAGACATTTCAGAGTAAAAATAGACCCAGTTTCTTCTTGCTGAGCTTTTACTCTATATTTCATCAGCCTGGGAACTAACCAGGCATTTTTCTAAATACAGTACAAACACAGGATGGAAGTAAGAAGAACAGCCTTTTTAACATTTTCTCCCAGTTTCTATATGGATTCTCCCAAATATATCTCTGCTTATTTATCTGCCTGGCCATTGGTGAGGTAGAGGATACTTCTGATTGGTAACCTTGTTGATTACGACTGAGCATTCTTAAATAAGTTTTGCCCTTTTTTTTTTTTAATATATATATTTTATTGATTTTTCACAGAGAGGAAGAGAGAGGGATAGAGAGCTAGAAACGTCAATGAGAGAGAAACATCGACCAGCTGCCTCCTGCACACCCCCCACTGGGGATGTGCCCGCAACCAATTTACATGCCCTTGACTGGAATCGAACCCGGGACCCTTCAGTCCGCAGACCAACGCTCTACCACTGAGCCAAACCAGTTTCGGCATTCTTAAATAAGTTTTGCCCTTTTTATTGGGAGAAGTTAACCTCTGAAAAGAAATATTTTTGCTTCTTCTTTAGGGAAGGCTCTTCTGTGGGCATTGGATGTCCTCTCTCTTTTGATAAATCTGCCTCCTCCTGTGATTCAAGTAAATGACCCACTTGACTTTCACACCATAAGGCTTCTTCCTTAGCCTGTTAGAGAATAAAACTGATATTTAATCCCTTAGCTAGTTTACTCTTTCTTCTTCTCAACATTTTCAGAATCCAGAAAGGGAAGAAGGAAGAGGAAACCTGACTATGTATTTCTGAACTTTAACTACACATGTGTCTGCCCTGTGTCATATGTAGTTGAGTCAGCTATCAACTTAACAACCTTATGAATGAGTGAAGTCCAGACCAGGCATTAAAAAGCTAAGATCAAGGGTTAGTATGAGGGCAAGCAAGCATATACATGCAAATTTCACAGTCATCATATTTTCCTCCTGTACTCTTTTTAGTCTCATTTCCCAAAATCTCAGCAGTTAGAAATTTTATTTGTCACCCTCCATGCAACATGATTCCAACAGAGAATAAAGATTTTAGATAATTTATTTTCTAACCAGTTTATCTATCAGCTTAGGACCAGATCAACACTGGAGAATGTTAAGAAACTATTTAGACCTATTGCCAAATATTAGAGTTTAGCTCTAATTTGAGATAAGCTGATTGTAGAAATCATTATTTTGATCTAGAATTGGCTCTAATTGCTTCATATGTCATACATAATCACATACTATTAATCAAAGCTTAAAAATCCAACAGAAATCCTCACACATGTTATTATTAGATATTCACAATTTTACAAGTCAGATTTCCATTGTAATCAACATCCTCTCAATTATTTATTTTGTTTTTAATTACCTTAATTTGTCCTTTATACATGGATTTTTCAGGATTAGCCCTTTTATTAAAGGCATGTTTTTCTAATTAAGTAAGTTTCTATCCATAGAAAATAATTTATTGGTTAAATAATTGGCCAGTAAAGTTAAAAAAGAAACCATGGAAACAAGATCTGGGTTAAAAATAATCCACAAATAATTTAAGAAATTATGATATAAACAATATCTCCTATTATAATGATAATTTTAGTAGAAATATTTACATTATTCTTTCTTTAATTCAGACTTATAACTAATCTATCATTTGTAAAATATTTATGCAAAGTCCAAATAAATGCATATAATTTTAAAAATCACTACTTAGGAGGTCATAAAAATTTTATTACTTGACACACTATATTTTTGTATAAAAAGACTCAACATTCCAAGTGTGTTAGTCATTTCTAAATGATTCTACCCAGCCAGCATGGCTTAGTGGTTGAGCATCGACCTAGGAATCAGGAGGTCACTGATTCAATTCTAGTCAAGGGCTCATATCTGGGTTGCTGGCTCGATCCCCAGTGGAGGGCATTCAGGAGGCAGCCAATCCATAATTCTCTCTCATCATTGATATTTCTCTCTCCCGCACCCTCTCCCTTCTTTTCTAAAATCAATAAAGTAAAAAATATATTTTAAAATTTTATTCTAGAAATTTATGTAATCCAAACAAAAAATACTAGGTTTTCTTATTTGTTGGTTTGTTTGTTTATAATTGGAAAGCAATCATGAATTTTATATGAAAATAAGAAAATATAACTTAGAAAATAATATATAAATTATAATTCATAGCTATAATAATTAAGAAAATGTAATGCTAGTATATAAATAGACCAACTAATTAGTGCAACTAGAATATCTGGAAGTAAAGCCTTCAAATATGTTGAATTTTAGTAAAAATGATGTAGATAATTTACTGTTTTGAATTGATATAATTTTATAGCCATTCTGGAAAAAACTGGTTATTACCTCATATCTAAATCCAAAATAAATTTTAGGTAAAGTTTAGTTTAATAAACAAAAATAACAAGGAAAAAAAAAACAATAGTAAGAGAAACAAAAGAATTTGTGTATCTAGCTTATGGCAAGTAAGGTTTAAATGAAAGCTGTTAATCCTTTTAATAAAGTAATTTAAAAAACTATCATATTTTTTTTTAACCTATTACATAGACAAAACTCAAAATGCTTACTGTTTAGGGTGAAAGTGAAAAAAATATATACTCATAAAATGAAGAGGAGAATGTAAATTGGTCCAACATAATGGAGAACAATGACTAAATATATCAATATTAAAAATGCACATATTCTTTAATCTATAATTCCTTGTCTCGTGATATATCTACAGATAGAGACTATATATAACAAACAACATCTGAATCATATTACTCATTGTCATCTTGATTATAAAATCAAAACACAACATATGTTAAAAGTGGGGCTTTGTGCTGTTTCTATGGTGTGACTAACTTCTAAAACTCTGTTTTCCAAATAGTAAATTAAATACATTATAAGTTTTAGAATTAGCAAATGGATAATGTGCTTTAATATTTTAATTTTTTACATTGGTATAGAAGCATAGTGTTTCATTATATCTGTGATAATTGAGATGCTTACAACTCCCTGAATCTTCCCAAACCAGTTTTACTTCACAGACTTCTCTTGCATAAAGAATTATCAGTACCTGTTCCCATGATCTAAAGAAAGTTAGCTTCTGTTGAATTATATATTCTGAAAAAGTGAATACATGGAGTTATTTACATGTTGAGAATCCAAAGGTAATTACATGTTGACAATACAAAATATTTTTTTATGGAATGTAAGTCCTACAGAAGGCCTTGAACAAAAAGGGTTTCAGAATACAATGAAGTGTGAGATCTATTGCATAAATCTCCTCTTGAAGGTTAATTGAGTACATTTACACATTAAAAGCTCTGAGTAGTTCTGTAATTAAAAAATAAAAACGAATGCAATTGTGTTTAGTTTGATCTCTTCTAAACTTATCTGGTTACATGCCGAAACCAGTTTGGCTCAGTGGATAGAGTGTCAGTCTGTGGACTGAAAGGTTCTAGGTTCAATTCCGGTCAAGGGCATGTACATTGGTTGCCGGCACATCCCCAGTGGGGGGTGTGCAAGAGGCAGCTGGTCGATGTTTCTCTCTCATCGATGTTTCTAGCTCTCTATCCTTCTCCTTTCCTCTCTGTGAAAAAACAATAAAATATATATTTTTAAAAAGTTATCTGGTTACAGAACCTGTTTTTCTTGGTAAAAACAAATTTAACAATCTGTGTAATATGCTCTTTGGAAAACCTGCTTAGTCTGTCAGATTTTCAGAGTAATGAGGAAATAATAAATATGATGAAGAATGTATGGATACAGAAGCATTCATGTTTAAGCTCTCAAAAAGTAGGAATCAGTGACCTTAGGATGGGAAGAGAATGGGGGGAGAAGATCTAAGCAAACCATACCATATTCAGAACAGAGAGAGAAAGAGGGAACACACTAATTTCTAACTGAACATTTTATCTACTTACCTCATTTAATATTGCAAAGCATATGCAAACAACAGACATGCACGAGTAATAGGCAAAATCCTTTAGGTTAGTCCAGTGGTCGGCAAACCACAGTTTGCGACCTGAGGTTTGCTGCTCTGTTGACTAATGAGTTTGCCGACCACTGTCATCTACTGCCCTTTACCTCTTTGCACACAATATGCCACAATAGCCTAATCCTCACAGCTTCCAGCTACACGGTAACATTTAGTCCATTTAGTCTAGTGTAGTCAAGGAGTCTTCAAAAGGCTTTGTAACTTTCAACTCTCCCACACAGCTGTGCAAATGCTAATCCAGTGCTGAGTTTGTGCTTAGGCTGGAGTATGCATTATTTTTTTATTTTTTTAAATCTACTCCTTAAGGATTATGGCGTCACAGTCTGTCAGGGCTGGGAGTAGCATAAAGATTGTCAAATGTAATGCCTCATTTTTATAAAATCAAGAAACCAAAGGAAAACAAGGAAAAGTTGCCCCATGGCACCCAACAAGTTTCTGTTGGAGGCACAACTGATAAAGAAGGCCAAATCTGACATCAGAATACCATGGGTTCAAATACTATAAGGCTTGCCTCTTATTAGCCACCTAGGTTCAGTCAGATTATTATTCACTAATACAGGAGCAGAGGGAGGAGAGAGCAAGACAGCAACAAAGACAAAGAGACAGAGAGATAGAGAGAGAACAGTGAAAGGCAGAGAGAGAGAGAGAGAGAGAGAGAGAGAGAGAGAGAGAGAGAGAGAGAGGGCGGGCGGGGGAGAGATTATAAGGAATTGTTTTCCAAGATGGAGGCTGATAAGTCCTAAGGTCCTCAAGAATGAACTGACAGGGTAGAGACCCTGGAGGATCAACATGTATTACTAAATTGATTCTAAAAGGCCTACAAAAACAGCATAATCAATGCTGTAGTTCTCATCTGGAGGCATGAGACAAAGAAAGAATCTATATTTCAGTTCAAGTCCAAAGACAAGTAACAGCAATGTCTTAGTCAAAGGCAAACAGCATGGAATTCTCTCTTACTCAGAAGATTTAGCCCTTTTCTTCTATTCAGGCCTTCAACTGGTTGGTTGAGGTCCATCCACTCTAGAGAAGGCAACATGCTTTATTCACTCTAAGGATTTAAATGTTAATCTCATCCAAAAATACTCTAACAGAAATAAATAGAATAATGGTTAAACAAATATTTGGTCACCCTATCTGTGGCCAAGTCATGTTGGTGCAAAAAGTTAACCTTCACACAATCTCTTAATTTATAAGTGCGATATGTGCTTCACAAAGAATCACAAAAAGTACTTTATACACATAGTCTTTCCTTCACTCATCCTTTCATCCATCCATTCATTCATTTGAACATCTTTACAAAATTTACTGACTATCTGTCACTTTCGGTCATTGTTCTGACCCCTTAATTCAGGGTTTCAGAAACAAAATGGAGAAAAGTAAAATGGTCTTTTCAGGAATTTGATAATGACATGAAGTAATGAGGTGCAGAGGGCTGCCTGGAAAGGCACATGGGAATTTCTTTAAAGTGTTGTCAGCTGGGTCTGAGATGACTGGCAGAGTTGCATCTAGGATACACATTTCCCCAAGATGGTGGAGGGTGAAATCAGCTTTGCCTTTCATATCAGCCCAGATGTTGGCAGGGGCAGGTCTAAATATGTAAATCCAGTCAACCTCCAGGAATGCTCTGGCCTACTTAAGAATGCAAATAAGCTCCTTTGATCCTAATTTTTGGTGTTACTTTCTGGTATTTGGGGGTATAAAATAAATGTGCTGTGTGGGCTGAGTCACTCCATCAGAGAGAATGGTGTCCCACCTAGCTCTCAGCTTGCTTATATTTCTGTGTCTTGTTCTCTTTCTTTCTATTATTTCTTAATCCCCAGTTCCTCCACTCAGCAAACAGACCGGTTCCTTTTCCGTGCTGGATTCGGAAAAGAGAGAAACACCTCTACAATGAGGGAGAGGAATTTCTTGGGAGCATTTCTTAGGTATGCCATAAGATATAGAAAATAATTACTGGGCATGATAAAAGCCTAAAATATATTTTCATTTTGCTTCTTTCTCTAAGGCAGGTTATATCACAAATTCAATATAACACTATGTGTAAAAACAAATCTACTGTGCAGAATGCCTTTGAAGTGACCCCTGACTTCCATGCCACAGTCATTATTATAGTGTTAATCCAACACATTCTCTCCTAGGGTGTTTCCCCCTGAACATTTATATGTGGTGCATAATTAATAAGTGCAATTTTAATGATGTAAGACTTACTACAAGCTATGTAAATTTTAATATTTTGTGTGTATGGATGGTTATTTTATAGTTCACCTTGAATTTATTTAGACATGTGAATAATATTTTATTTGGTAAAATGAATGAAAGCATGTAAACCTGATGTTAACAATATAAAATGCTCCACTGGTTATAATGAGATAGTTCTTCAGTGATTACCATAAACATATCATTAAAAAGTATTTATATAATATGTTTCTTCAGCCCATTGTTTAGTTTTCTCCTGAAAAGTCATATCATATGCTATTATAGACATAATTTTAATAAATTCTTGTCTTAGTTATATTTAAGGAGATATTTTTTACCCTTAAAATATACATTCATCACCTTTCCTCCCAGCAGTGGAGGATTTTTAGTAATTAATCTATTCTGAGAATCACATCAGGAAAAACTACCTTGATTTCCTATTGTTTTGGCTTACATTAATATAACTCATATCACTGTTCCATTTTATACCATTTCAATAACTTATCCAAGTTTATAATGGCCAGGCCACAATTTGAACCAAGATTTATTGGGCCTTGGAGTCGCCCTGCCCTTCAAATTGAAGGAAGTGAGCCAGGCTCATAGAGAGCCAAGGAGCTGGCAGTTAGGACTGGATTGAAAATCAGATATCCACCGAGCAGCTTATAAGCTAAGGACTCAGACTCTGGAAAGAAAGGAGAAGTAAATAAGTCAACAGGAATTACATAGCATTATCCTCCTGTGAGAAAAGCAACTAGCAACACTGAAATGAAACTTCACCTTCACAGAGAATTCTCATTTTCAGGAATATGAAGTCTGTACCACTATTTGTTAATGATGCTATTTCAGCGATAGGATATTTCTCTGTTCTTTTCCAATCCCCATGCATAAATGGCCATTTTTACCTCTGCCTAATTAAAAGAATAACGTGGGGTTTAGTACATTTAGAGTGTTCATAAGATAAAATCTCTATATTCTGCTGACAATGAGTAAGCTTTAGTGATTTTAGTTGAGAAATCTATTAACATCTGCATCTATTGAATATGTTGATAATTACACTAAAGTGTGTAAGATGCATGATTATCAAAACTGAAGAGTTTTGATTGCCATGAGAGGGAAAGTGGGGGGAGATGAAGGAAGTATAGGGGGCATAAGTGGTGATGGACAGACTTGACTTGGTGAACACACAATATAATTTCCAGATGATGTGTGTTGTGGAACTGTGCACCAGAAATCCATATATTTGTGTTAAGGAGTGTCATCCCAATAAATTCAATAAAATAAAATAAAATAAATAAGAAGAGCATTGCTGCCTGCAATGAGGGTTTCCTAGACACAGCATTAGAATTGCAAATGGAGCCTCCCCAAAGTGGTACCTGGAAGATACAGGACCTTAGAAGTGCCAGGTCATTTTGACCCCTCATAATTAGGAGGTTTTTATCTAATTTAACTACTTAATGACATAGTGGAGTCAAGAATTTTAACATGGAACTTTAGCTCCAGCTCCTCCCTCATATTGTATATTAAGAAAATTGTGTCCTGTTCTGGACCTACTACCCTCAACTGTAAAATAAATGGTTTGAATTTCATGATCTCTAGTGACAGTTCCTTGACTGTGATGAAATTGCTCTTAGCATGGTTAAGTGCAAATAAAGGGTTTAATTACAGTAAGTTTATCCCCAAGTACTCTGGACATTACTTACCCATCGTTTTACATTAAAATGTAATATAAAACTTTTATATTAATCATATCAAGTTTTAAAGTTTAAACTCAAATTCTACCACCTCTATGAAATCAATGTTATTCTTCAGAGTTTCTCCACATACATTCATTTTAAAAAGTATTATTTACATCAAGTCACATTCCTCCTTTTTAATGCATGATCCTGCAAGTTTGATAAGTACATACTGTCATGTAATCACAAATACCATTAAGATATACACTTCCATCACCCACAAAAATTCCCTAGTACCACTCTCTAGTCAACACCACCTGCCACCCCAGTTCCTGGAAACCACCAATATGTTTTCTATACTTACAATTTAGCAAAGACTTGAGAATGCCACATAAACAGAATCAGCCAGTATGTAGCCAGTTGAATCCGGCTTCTTTGACTTGGGATAATGCATTTGAGACACATCTAAATTACAGAATATACCCCTACTTCATTATTACTTTCCTCTAATTGACTTCCAGATTTGTTCATCTTTGATTTTTATCAATTTTATTATTTTGTGCCTGATGTGAGTTTTTCTGGGTTTTATTCAGTTTGATGTTTTCACAATGTCAGATCCATGGCTTGGAATCTTTTCTCTTTTCTTCTCCTACCTTCTGTTCTCTTTTAGAGCACAGCATTAAGGGAAAGGGAAGCCTTAGTGAAATTTGCTTTTTGTTCTTTGTTCCCCTCCCCCACCAACTCTAATAAACATCTGGGTCAGGAAGTTAAGATGGTATTAAGTGAATATATTGTTTTGGGAATTACTTGTACCCTTCAGAATTCTATGTTCTTAGCACCACTGGAACCTGGCAAAAAAAATACACAATTTAAAAAAATAATTTAAAAATAGTTGAGAAAAGTGAATAAGCATTGGTATTGCAGAATAAGCCAGTTAAGCTGACAATCAATAGCACTGTAACACAATCAAAGTAAATTTTCTAAATCACAATATACTTTAGGGCTCTCAAAGAATATTGTCAGTTTTGGCACTCTCCAAATAGAATAGGAATATAATGAAAATTCTAATTATTTATTAATATTAATGTGATTGGCAAAGCAATCTTTAGAAGTTAAACTATTGAGTTGTATACTAGAAACCAATAATCTCTTTGTATAGGGTTTTATAGTACAAATAGCATTTCAACCTCTCAACAGCATTTTCAGACACATGATGTAATTTTTAAACCTTTCCACCTTTGTTCACTGTGGTAGAATTTGCCTTAGGAGATAGCAATCTTTATTGCAGTTACAGAGTGCAACCAGAACTTACCTGGTTTAGCATACAAGATCAGAAACTAGCTTTTATGCCTTAGCTAAGTATCCATAGCTCCTGGTATAGCTCTTGGGTTCTCAAGTTCTTTTTGGGGTTATAGTCTTTAATTCCTATGAAAAAAAAATGTAACCTATAATGAGTAGTGCTCCACCAAGATCTCTGCCTGAGCCCAGACATTGGGCTGCACTCCTGGCATCATGCTGATCTCTGTCCAGTTTGCTCCTCCAGGTACCAGGGCCCTGTTTTCCATGAGCATCCTCCTCCCTTGTGCTCCCCAGGTTTCTAATGGGGTGATATTCATAATGAGGTGACCAACCAATACAACAATGCTGAATATGGAAAATAAAATGCAGATGAACTCACAGAATTTCTCAGGTTACACAGTTCAATAGGAGAAATGTAGAAACTGTAGCCAGATCTAATGACTGCAAATCTAAACTCTAGTGGGGTTTTTATAATATTCTGATTTTAATTTTTAGTAGTGAAGCACTTAATTGCATAAACTATATATATTTTTTATACTGTTTCATTGGCTTTATGTTTTTCAATTTTCATAAGAAGTGTCTTAGAGGTGACTGCTTTTATCAGCATTTTACACATACAGAAACTAAAGCCTGAAGTTTTAAATAACAAGTTCTAAAACTGGTGACAGAACTAGTATTCAAAGCTTTGCCTTATAATCTATATATATAAAAGCCTAAGCAACTGAACAACTGATCAACCAAACAGCCAGTTGACCAGTCACTATGATGCACTCTGACCACCAGGGGCAGACACTCAACACAGAAGCTGTTCCCTGGAGGTCAGTGTGCTCCCACAGCCAACCTCCTGTGGCCAGCCAACCTCCTGTAGTCCCTCCCCCAGGCTGGCCAGTCCCTTTTAGCCCCTATCAAGACTGGGCAAGACAGCTCCAATGGGTCCCCATCATTGGGCAGGCCGAGGGATCCCACCCATGCACAAATTTGTGCACCAGACCTCTAGTATGATATATTTAAATAAATGGAATTTCATGACTTTCAAATATAGTACTTTTTTACATGACCAAACTTTTTCACATTTTCTTTCTGACAGAATTATCTTTTTAAAGAAGGTCACTGTTTTGAATAAGTTTGGTACATGATTAACGATTTTAGGAGAAAACTTAAATTTGACTTGTGGCTAAAAACACAGGTCCTCTACTATCATACTATACTGAATTAATTCACAAACTCCCACATGCAGTTTAATATAATATTAGAGGGAATTAGGTGGACAAAGTGAAGTTAGTTTATCAATAAAATTAAGTTAACAATCATATGAACTATTGATATATGAACTATAATCTTCAATGTCTTTTAATGGATAAGAATTTATAGCTGGAACTCACGGGGTTTTAGGTTCATGAAGGATTTTTTTTTTTTGTATTGAAATGCTTTGAAGGCACTGAATAACTAAATAATATTAAACAATTTAAGTGACAGAGACTATGTAAAGGTGTTATGAAGTATCACAAATTTTGAATCAGAGACATCTTAATTTTATTTCTATCCTATTCATCAAGTCTTCATTTATCAGTTACTATGTCTGAAACAATGATATAAAATGATCAATCACATATTATGCTATGTGGAATAAGTCAGAATAAAAAGTCAAGAACCATATGATTTCACTCATATGTGAAATATAAGACTGAAACAACAAAAAACAAAGAAAAAAATGATAGACACAGACAATAGTATGGTGGTTACTAGAAGAAAAAAAAAAGATGAGAGGAAGTAGAAAGGGAAATGGTATTCAAATATATAGCGACAGAAGAAGACTTGACTTTGGGTGGTGAACTATTTTAGAATCATACATTTGAAGCCTATATAATGTTAGTAACCAATCTCATCCTAATAAATTTAATAAAAAATTAAAAGAAAACAAAGAGGTCTCAATGAATATCTTAGTTATGAAAGCTAAAATATATAAAAAGTTGGTTTTTAATGTGTGTGTGTATGCATGTTTAGAGCAAGAGAGAGAAACATCTATGAGAGAGAGAATCATTTATTGGTTGTCTTCTGCACTGGTCTTGACTGAGGATTAAACCCACAACCTGGGTATGTACCCTGACCAGGAATTGAACCAGCCACCATTTGGTGTTCGAGAACATGTGCCAACTAACTTAGTCACACTGGCCAAGGCAAGTCATTTTTTTTACAGTTGTGAGAGGAGTACATATATCTATAGAATCCAGTTCCTGTGCTGGCTTTCTTAATGAGGAAGAATTAAACTTGGAATTATAGGTACCGTTGGGAATGTACCTGAGCATGGGCCAAGTCACATGAGTATCATCCAGTCACATGTGACACGAAGAGAGAAGTTAGAAACCATTGCTCCAATAGAATTTTTTTTTTTTAATTAAAAAGTTTTCTTGCCGAAACTGGTTTGGCTCAGTGGATAGAGCTTTGGCCTGGGGACTGAAAGGTCCTGGGTTTGGTTCCGGTCAAGGGCATGTACCTTGGTTGCGGGCACATCCCCAGAAGGAGGTGTGCAAGAGGCAGCTGATTGATGATTCTCTCTCATCAAAGTTTCTAACTCTCTATCCCTCTCTCTTCTTCTCTGTAAAAAAATCAATAAAAATATTTTTAAAGAAAGTTTTCTTGTATTCGGTGTTATTGATAAAACACAGAAGAAAAGGCTGATAAGAGAAGAAACGCTTGTGATTTAATGCTTCAGAAAACGTGCCAGCATGCATCCTCTATCCAGCTGGACATGCCAAGTCCCATGACTCCAAACAGGGGTAATCACATGTATGTGTTACTCCTTCAAAACCTCTTGTTCTAGATAATTCCCATCATTAGATGCAGTTTTAGTCAGTGCTAATGCAGGCCATCCATAAACAAGAAGGAAACACCTGTATCTTTCCTGACACTGAACTTCATCATGGGAAAGAGAACCACCTGTTGTTGATTAACATTGCATTTCTGAATTTGATCACATGGGTAAGCTCATTATCTAAAGACCCTAATAGGACAAAATAAAGAGCTTAATGTGTTTTCTTTCTGTATTACATCAATTGATAAAGGTTATAGAGGAAGGGGTCTTTTCTTCAGAGCAAAAGAAAGAATCTTAGAAAAGTAGAATATATTAATCCTGGAGAAAAATTATAAAATTTTCATGGAGCTGTTAATCATAGCTTTGGGATAGTGCTTGAGTACATTTAAGTCACTAAGGAAACACTTAAGAGAGAAATTAGCAAGAAAGTAGCTGTGTAGTGCACTAAATGTTGCCCTCCTGACCTAAAAGAGTTAATAATGATTCTAAAATCTTAAATTATTCCCAGGGAGATGATTTTGAGCAATTATCCTCTGAAAATGCAATACTATATACTCTCTATCTTTATAATATTTATTTATTTTTTACCAAACTTATAAAGAACCACTTTATTATGAACTCCATGAGGCAACCAAATTGGTTGCATTATAATTTTGTGAAAATGCAATTGCCACTAGACATTACTTTTTAAAAATATATATATTTTATTGTGTTTTTTTTTTACAGAGAGGAAGAGAGAAGGATAGAGAGAGGGATAGAGAATTAGAAACACGGATGAGAATCATCGATTAGCTGCCTCTTACACACCCCCTACTGGGATATCCCTGCAACAAAGGTATATGCCCTTGACCTGAATTGAACCTGGGACCTTTCAGTCTGCAAGCCTACACTCTATTCAATGAGCCAAACCGGTTTTGGCTAGACATTACTTTTGCAGTATGCTAGAGCTAGAGCTAAAATTCAGCCAGTGCAAATGCTTCTTTAGTAAACATTTAAGCAAAAGGAATTGTTGAAAATATAAACAGAAATGTGGCCCACAGGACCCCCTTCACCCACTGATTCTCCAGATTTCTTGAGTTCTATGACTTGTTTCATTCAGAGTTTTGAACTTTCAGATGGTTGGTGATGGCAAGCACGGAGTTCAAGTGTTTCCTGACTGGTTAGTATTTAGCTGTGGAAGCATGGTTATAAATCAGTGCCTCAGTTGCTGTGGGCTGGCTTTCAGAAATGTAGTTAGTCAAGCAGCTGTCATTCACTGACGGTTGTTTTGAAATGAGTGCTGGTGGTAACATGTTGCTGAGGCAACTGAATAAGCCATCTTTTCTAAATAGCAACTTCTGTCTCCTTGTTGGCACTCCTTACTGAATATTTGTTTCCTGTTGTATTAATGTAAGCATTTATTTTATCATTTCTCTTATCTACCTTGTTTCCCCGAAAATAAGACATCCTCCGAAAATAAGACCTACTTACAGGTTTCCTTCTGAGTGAAATATAAGGCATCCCCCCTGAAAATAAGGCCTCCCCAGGCTCTGTCTCAGAATGCTATTGCTAAACATGAGAGATTTGGTCCACTGATTCTGAAAGAAATGGAGTCACAAGAAATTCACCAGGAAATTCAGGAATTGGATTGTTATGATGATGTTCCAGAAGATGATGATATGATTGTCATTGAATAAATGAGTAAATTCTTGATACTGTAGGATTCACAGTTTTTCTGGTTTGTGTTGACAACTACCATACTATTGTACCATATACAGGTAATAAATTTCCTTTATTTTCATTTAACAATAAATGTGTACCGTATTCTTCTTCATGGAAAAATAAGACATCTCCTGAATATAAGACCTAGTGCATCTTTGGGAGCAAAAATTAATATAAGACACTGTCTTATTTTTGGGGAAACAGGGTAGTCTCTTTAGAGTTTCTTTTTCTTTTGTTTTCTGTTGTCTAAAGTTTGTTTTAGATAATTTTAGCCTTTATTCTTAAAATCTTGATACATTTAAAGCTATCAATATCCCTCTACTGACCACTTTGTGTCCCAGAGCTTTTTTCAAAAAGATCTTTGTAGATTGTAATTCTTTCATTAAATCAGGTTTATTGAGTTTCAGTTCACTCTTCAGATATGTACACATATAATACCTTAATTAAAAAATGAAAAAAAGCTAAAACCAGTTTGGCTCAGTGGTAGAGCGTCTGTCTGTGGACTGAATGGTCCCAGGTTTGATTCCTGTCAGGGGCATGTACGTTGGTTGCGGGTGCATCCCCAGAGGGGAGTGTGCAAGAGGCAGCTGGTCGATGTTCCTCTCTCATCGACGTTTCTAGTTCTCTATCTCTCTCCCTTCCTCTCTGTAAAAAATCAATAAAATATATTTAAAAAAAAATACTCACTCTTGTGGGTTTACAATTCAATGAATTTTTTTAAAGTATATTTAGACCTGTCTTCACCAAAATTAAGATATAGAATATTTAATCAAGCACCTGATGTCTTGACACATATGTTATATTCTTATTTGAGAGTCTTTATTAGATACATTAAGTAAATGGTCTATCTGTGTGGCAAATTATACTGGTTTTTATTTTCCTTCTGACTTTCAATCATGGTTCTTTGGTTGCTTCTGTGTTGATTTTTTTTTTTTTTTTAACTCTGAGCTCATGTTTCTTAAAAACAACATTCTTTGATTCTTCTGTTGAATTGTGTTTCTTCTGAGAGAAATTTTACTTGCTTCTATGGGTACTAGATCACTTTCAATTAAATTATTATTATTATTATTATTATTATTATTATTATTATTATTTGCACTGCATACAATGGTACCATGTGTTCAGACCCTAAAACTATAGAAGGGATAGCCTAGCTTCTCCCACCAACTCTGCAAGTTCTTTTCAGAGGAGAGCTAGTTTTCTTGTAGTCCACTTAATATTTGGTACTTTATTAATATTTCACTTTCCATTGAGCTTTTGCAGCTGTGGAAATGGAAGCTCAGGGTTATAAAATGAAAGCTGGCATTTGACTCACTTCCTAAAGTTTTTGCTTTTACTTCATTTTGGCTATTGTAAATGTCTTATTTTCTTATCTGCTCAGTGATGAATATAAAATTTAAATTATTGTTTTAATATTTTATCAACTTTTAAAGATTGTCTTAATCAAGAGTTCCATTCAGAGTATCTATTATACTATATTGTGGGAAGTAAAAGCCAGCTTGTGCATGTTGAAAAATGATCCCAGGAAAGACTATATGTTTAATAAAATTTAAAGACCACTGAACTAAAGCTCATAAAGTTTGTTACTAAATGCCTGTATGTAAAGGAGCAAGAAGTCAAGCAGAAGGATGAAAACCAACTCTAAAACATTTTAAAATGTTAAAATAAGGCTAAAAACAGCACGCAGTCACTTACTAGTAAATAGATTCAAATAAAATCAATTTCGCATAAATGTATAGACTTGACACTCTTCACACCTCTACTGTGCTAAGGAGGTTCAAGAAAAGCTCCAATCATAATTTTCTACAAGATAAGACTAACACTCATAAAACTATTAGAGCTAAATAGGATAATGCTCATATATCAAATGAGTTAATGAGCAATCATCACCCTAAATGCAAAGAAGGCTGGATAGTAATTAATCCACCATGGCCTATCCTGCTACATGTGGGAGAATCCTTATGTTACCAACAAATAAATGTCTATTTATATTTCCTTAATTTTCTCTCCATGAAATAAAGGTTTTTAAGCTGTATGCAATGAGATAAAAGTTTGTGGGCTTCTGAGAACAGTATCTTAACAAGAACGTTTAAGCACATGGACTTGTGGGTGGGCCGCTACCACCATCCATCTCTAAAGCAGAACAGCTTCATTGTATTTACATAAATAGCAGATGCTGCACAATTTTTTATTTTTGTAAAGGTATCCTGAAATTAGTTTGAAAACACCTGTGCTAGTGATAGTGAGTGGGAGTGAATTAGTCAGACACTGTAAATGGTATTGATTTTAGTGCCTTAAAGTTAAGGAAATTATTTAAATGATTTACAAATTGCCAAGACAGGCTGGGTCATACCCTGGAGACAACCATATATTTTGCCTAAAATAAGGAAGGCTGATAATGGAGCAGACATTTTGTATTCCTTGATTTAGGTCTTAAATTTCTGTTTTGTTCAACTTTCTGGCTCCACTTCTGATTGGTAGTTACCTAGCTAGATACTTTGTCTCTCTAGAATTCAAATATGGTTCTTATCCTTGGCACCTGATTTCATGATATATAGCATGATAAATCCTCATGCATTCTTTTGAAATATTTAGAATAAGTTCCATTTTTTTTTCCTTTATATATATACAAAATATAACAGCAAAGGTATAAATGGTAAAAACAAGGAAGTATAAAATAAAAACTAAATCTCTCTACTGAATCTCTTAACAACTGAGTTTCCTTTTCCAGTAGCCATCACTAGAGTCAGATTCTTATGTGCTTGTTCAGAAACATCTCTGCATGCATGTAGACAAGTGAGCATTTGTATTTTTCTCCCTTTTAATGAATATAAAACATAATATTATTTACTTTGCTTTTCCCCCTTAACATATATTCTGAAGATTATTCTATATCCATATATGATGTACTCCTTCATTCTTTTTTAAAACAAACTCTATATAGATGGACCATATTTTACTTAATGACTCCTAGTATTTTAGATGGGTTTTATATTGTGCTATTATAAGCAATGCTGCAATGAATATATGCATATATTTGTGCAAGCATATCCATAGAACAAATTCTAGAAATTGAATTGCTGCTTCTGCATCAAATTTCTGGAGATATCCCCAAATCATTTCTATATAGTACCATTTTACAATCCCAGAAAAATATTCAAAAGTGCCTACTTTATATAGCCTCATCAACACAATGTGTTTGCATACATTTTAATACTTGCTAATTAAAAATGATCTTATAATTTTAACTTACATTTGTCTTAGTATAAATGAGTTCAACTATGAGCATATTTTCACATGCTTAAAGACCATTTATATTTGCATTTCTCTTACCTATTTAAATATTTTACCCATTTTAACTTGGGTTGCTGCTATTTGTTCTCATTGATTCATAGAATATTATTACTTATTAAAAATTAGTTAAGTTTATTTGCTATGAACTGGAAATTTTAATTTTGTATTTTACATTTTCAGTACTTTTATAATGCAGAATAGTTTTACAATTATATAACTAAAATCATGATTTTTATGATCTTTGTTTTATTTTATAATTAAAAGGCTGAAAGCTTTTAAGAAACCCCACTTCCTTAGTACAAATAAGATAAGAGAATCCACAGAAATGCAAGCCCAGTTTCCCAAAGCTTTGTAACAGAACTTAAGCTGTAGAGTCTGGTTGACCTTACATTCCTCTACTTAATGGAGCTCTTTGTGGAATGACCCAACTGACTGGCATTCTGTTCTTCCCACCAGAACAGAAATTTAGTGCCTTAAAGTTAAGGAAATTATTTAAATGATTAAATGCCAGTATGTCCACCTCTGAGTGAGCCTTCGAGTTAAATGTTGGTCACAGTGTATCTTGCTTTGACGTATAAAACTAACTACACGACCACTTTTTGAATAATTGCTACAAATGTTTACACCTTTATTAGAACTTGACCTAAGACTTAATTCATTGTTAAACACCATGGGGTAACAGATAGTGATTCTGGCTGCTTGTGCTCTAAATGCCAGGAACCAATTCCAGCATGTAATAATTACAAGAGTTCATTTAAAGGTTCATGGGATGTGGGGGGCTCAACAAGGGTGAGCCACATAGAATTTTATCTGTTGGAAATGGTTAAATGGCAGTTCCTCCAAACCTGAATAGGATTGTTAAATGTCAGACAGCTCAGGGCATTTTATTGCCTCCTGTTGGCCAAACACCTGAACAAGCTATAGGCTATTCCCCAAACTGATAATGCTTCTGTAAACCCTACCCTTTGATACCGTACCCTTTGAAGTGTATTATTTCCACCTTGCCTTAGGACATATTGTGTTGATAAATAGCATGGGGTCCTTAGACAAGAGAGTCTTTAGCTCCTTCAGCTGAAGATCCTCTGACCCCCCAATGCCTTTGAAAATTACCTTTCAACTCCAGACTCTTTAATCATCTATGCACAGCCCCTTTCTCCAGAGTGCTGAAACCTTTGTAAGGCTGGAAAAAGAACCCTGGCACTAATGACCTTGTACAAATCCACAAAGGTCACAGGAGGAAGACGTCACTGCTGATTTTGGCAGGATGCCCTGTGATCCTTCTGGTCTTGTGTGGAGTTGCTATAAGGCTATTTCTTTCCTATCGATTTCACAAAAGTAATTTATGAGGTAGTTTCTCATTCTCTTCCAGTTTCTGATGAGGTATAAGGATTTTTGCCTTGCTCTCATCCTCACAATACAGTTGCAGCTTATACAACTGGTTATGTAAGGTCTGAGGTGCAGGAAATGGGAGTCAGAAACCAAGATATATTAAAAAGGAGGTTTATTCCATAGTAACTAGCAAGATTCATTATGGAGGAGGTACAAACCAGGATTAGAGTAGGAGGAAGAGAAAGAGAGAACCAACCAGGCTGCCTCAGCAGATGGAGAAATGGGGAGAAATGGAGAGAGAGGAGAGCAGTGATATATGAAAGTGTAGAGAGTCCTTTTAAGGGAAGGAATAGGAAGGGGTTGGGCCCAGGGCAAAATGGGGAAGTGTGGGCCCAGAAGTTGGGGGTGGGAGGATCTCACAGTTAGCTACCACCTGTGACCAGCTCCTTGGCAACAGGGTACCACCAATGATGTTGTATTATCATCTGTACCCTTTGTTTTGGGGTTGTCCTGTGAGACAAGAGATGTTGTAATCTGTTACTTTGCCATTCTTGCTTTTATCATCATGGTAGTAACAAAATGCATGAATGTTTCTTTACCATTCAAATGGGTCAGATTTCCTAGACAAGTTTCAGGGGAGAAAAGGTCTAACCTCCAATCATCTTTAATGATTGGAGGCTACTGCAGTTTTCTGAAGCAAACAATTACTAAATAGATACAGTAATTTTAGATCATAATATCAGTACATGTGAAGAATATTCATTTTTGCACATTGTTTTATTCAGCCACCTTATTGAATAGAGTTCAGTTTTGCTCTTGGGTTTTCCAGTCTCTGTTGCTCTAAGATGATACTGACTGCCAGTTAAAAATTGTCTTTAGCTACTGTTGATTGGATACAGTCTATACACAGTCTACTTTCATTATTTGTGGTAGTGATATTCTCTAAATTATTGTAAATACTGAATTAGTGAATACTGAACCACTGTTCCTAAGGGCACGCTCGTGCTCTCTCTCTCTCTCTCTCTCTCTCTCTCTCTCTCTCTCTCTCTCTCTCTCTCTCTCCTTTCTTCCTCTCTTCTCTCCCTCTTCCTCTCTAATCATCTATACCTATATCTATCTATATCATCTAATCTATCTATATAAGATAGATTACAATTTTAACTCCTAAAAAACTTACCCAAGTAGATTCTATTTTTCTTATTTTACAAAAGAGAAAATGAGGTTCAGAAGTGTTAACTGATTTGCCTGAGGCTGCCCTTTAAAAGATACCAGAGTTGGGATTTAAACCCCATTCAACTGGCCCAGAGCTAGAGTTTTTTTGCACCACACAGAACAGTTCTCTACAATCTCCATAATTCATTGTTTCTCTGTGAGAACTGAAACCAAAGGCAGAGAGTTGCCTTGTTCAGCCTCAGCTGGGAGTGTGTGTGTCAGGGAGCCTTAATTTTTTTTGCCAATTTTTGCATGTCTGCAAATGATGTGGAAATTACCATTAATATTAATTTTGAGGCTATCATTATTAATTTTAGTGAGTAGGCCAACTAGTCACAGATATGAATGAGCATTTGCTGATTCCAAGTAACATGCTTGTCTTCACATTTGTGGAGGAGATGAAGGGTTAAAGGCCATCAGGAGAGATATTGGCACTGCAAAAAAATTAATTTAGAATATTAGTAGCTGATCACTAAACTGATAAGCTAAATGTCTGGAACCAACAGTGTTCCATCAACTAAGTAGTGTTACAATTTATTGGAATTGAGCAGCAATGTGACTCATACTAGAAAAAATACCTAAATAAATGTGGCCATAAAATTAAAGGGAGAAAAATTAAGTGATAGATATACAATTGCTAATAAAAAAAATTAAAAACTGAAAAGAGCCCTGGCCGGTGTGGCTCAGTTTGTTGAGTACTGTTGGGTTACCAGTTTGTTGGTACCGAAAGGTTACCAGTTTGATACCTAGTCAGGGCACATGCCCATGTTTGATGCTCAATCCCTGGTACAGGTGCATGCTAGAGGTAGCCAATCCATGTTATTTCTTTCTTTCTGTCTCTCTCTCTCTCTCTCTTTCTCTCTCTCTCTCTCTCTCTCTCTCTCTCTATCAATCAATCTCAATCAATAAAAAGACCACTTTTTTTGTTTAGCATTTCATATGAATAAAATTTACCTACCAGTCAATTTTAATAATCAATGACTTCAGATAAATATTTCTAGTCCATACTGCCTCCAATCCAAACACAGTGATGATGGAGGCTGCCATTCACAGACATAGAAATAATTTTCCATGAGGTATCAGGTAACATAATTGCAGGCCTCTATGGGATATTTAGAAGATATCATTAATGGTTTAAACTCTCCATTACCCAGGAGGGTCACTTCTCAGTAGTATGAGTTTATTTGACTAACTTATTCAGTCTCCATTATTGTGGTTCATTGAGTAGGACTTTTCACTGTTGAAATATAGTGTCTATAGGTTTTAATACAATTGAAAAGATAATGTTTATTCATAATTGAATACATGCTGAAGTTTTGTAGTCAAGAAAACAATATAAAAATAATTAGCCAATATTTAACACATTTTAGAACTTTCTATTTTCATTCATAATATTCCCTCATACTAGAATATAGTAAGTGGTTTTAGCTCTTGCCTTAGTTCCTGGGCTCTCTGACTGATCACCTTTGACAATTATTCTCTTTATTATTCTGCCCAAGGTAAATCCTGCATCTCTGCATTTAGGATTTAAAATAAAGATGAGGATACATAAAAATAATATGACCTACAATATATTTTAAGGACTAATAAGAAATATAGGCAATAGTGCTATAAAATTGAAAACTGGAACTTAATGCAGAATTGTTGCTTGCCTCATCCTCAAAGGATGGATACCATTTTCAGGAAAAATGAAAAGCTAGGTTTTAAGGTATCTTAAATGATTCAGCTTAGAACATAACTATTACTAATAGCCAAATCTGCAATCCTAGGTACTCTCAGGATTTATTAAAAAAAAAAAAATCTCCCCAGGATCCTCTCTTCCTCAAGAGCATCTTCTCAGAGTCTGCTTTTATGGGCAGAAAATGTTGCTGTCTGACTCACACAAGTAAAAACAAGAGCAGTTCTGATTGGAGAAGACAACTACTCATCAGTTTGGGAGCTGGTTTTGTGTGTTTAAATGAAAAATGCAAGTTAGCTCTCTCTTCAAAGAGGAACTCTAGATTAGATCAGCTGAAGTGTACTGAATGAGTATTAAAAAGAAAGGACATGCATCAGAAACCCAAAATGGAAGTATTGAATAGTCTCTCAAATGTCTGGAGACCAAGATTGACGTGCCAGCCAAGAAGGACCAACATAGAGTTAGAGAAAGCTCCCAGGCACAAACTATCCTGGCTTCCAAGGAAACAAAATAAAACAATAAAAATTAAAGACTAAGGAAGACTAAACATGGCATCCAAATCTATTGCCAACAAAAGATTTTGAAGCCTCTGAAATTCCATTTCCCAGGTTGGAACAGGGAATGACAACTCAGATGT
The DNA here is from genome assembly GCF_014108245.1 of Pipistrellus kuhlii. Classification (NCBI taxonomy): domain Eukaryota; kingdom Metazoa; phylum Chordata; class Mammalia; order Chiroptera; family Vespertilionidae; genus Pipistrellus; species Pipistrellus kuhlii. Next base: position 43,670,357 of record NW_023425438.1, on the reverse strand, counting down.
TTAAATGAAGGTCAGACAAGTTTAATGGGAAAAATATGGCCTAAGTTAAAGTTTGAAATGTTTATAGACCTTACAAAAGCAAAAGAAAAAAATTAACATAAAATAAATTGTGTGTCTTTTACATGATGTCTACGTCTCCTCTCTCTGCTTGTTTTCTCTAGAAAGTAATTACAAAAACCAGGTCCTTCTGTGATTGTAATGATTTGGTTCTCTTAAAACTATTTCTAAATATAGAGAAATGTGAGAAGGAAGTTTGATAGATTCTTAAATAGGTTCTAAAAAATAATATCTGAGCTGAAACCAGTTTGGCTCAGTGTATACAGCATAGGCCTGCGGACTGAAGGGTCCTGGGTTCGATTCCTGTCGAGGGCATGTACCTTGACCAGTAGGGGGCGTGCAAGAGGCAGCTAATCAATGATTCCCTCTTATGGATGTTTCTCTTTCCCTTCCTCTCTATAAAAAATCAATAAAATATATTTAAAAAAGTATCTAAAACTTAGAAATAGGCAAAGAGAGTACTGAATGATGGTTTTCATATTTGATTGATATTCTCTTGACAGAAAGTTTTTAAAAATATATATATCTCTGTAAGGCCAAGATTAACTTGTAGTTTTAGTTATAAATAACCTTTTCTTAAAGAAAGAACAAGAGAACAACAGCAAACAAACAAACAAACAAAAAAAACATCTAAAATATTGCCTCATCTTTAGTGTAAAAGCAGTGCCTAGAAGTGACCAAGCTTTTGAGGAACAAGTCATGCCAACCGACCTTAAAAAAAGGACAATGTATTTATTGACAACAGGACATAAGTTGTGCCCAAATGGCTTGTACTGGCTAATTAGATTCCTTACCTCTGCCTATCAAGAAACACAGAAATTTATGTGAACTTATTAAAACATTTCTTGAGGAGATAATAAATAAAACTAGGAAATGGGAGATCTTAAATATATTTTTTTTGTCTAAGGAAAAGCCAGACAATGATTTTTCTTTATAATCTATGTGCTTACTAGTTTCCATTTACTGTTGGCCATTTCTTGTCATGTTCTGTGCCCAGGAGGGTGACCCTGATGGAATGAATCACCTGGTTAGCCCTGCTGGTTAATTTCAAAATGAGTTCAATCAGTGGGAGGCATTAGCAGGAGATTCAAGTATGAGAAGAGAGAAAGGATGGGATATTTCATACCTTTTTCCTCTCCACTTTGTTGCCAAATCTCACCACCACCAGCACTTCTGGCATGAGTCCTTCCCTCTATGGCTCCATGTCTCATCAGGATCCTGTACAATTAGCTCCTTTGCTTTTTCCTTCCTGTGGGCAGTAAAGGGGAGCCTCTGGGCCCTTAGACGTCTGCTGTCCATTCCTTTATTCAAAGAATAATTTTAAACACTTACATGAAAATTTGCTGCTTTCAAATCCCTTTATTCAAACCATCTCTTCTCTTTCACGGCCCTCCACAAAGACACCAGTCAGTTCATTCACCGTCTGCTAGTATTAGTCTCTATAATCTTTATGACGCACCATAGTTCTGTCTTTGCCTCATTCATTGTCTCTCACCATCCCAAAGTACTAAGCAATACTTCCTCCTTCAAATCACATACTCAATTGAATTTGTTGTCTTCACAACATCCCATATTCTTTCATGAACATTCTATTCTGTCTCCCTTAAAAATGCCTTTCCCTATTTGTTCCACCTATAAAAAGACTAAGCATTGTTTCATATCAATCTACCAAACACTGATTTTCAAGGACTGTCGTGGTCTATAATGTCAAAAATTGGGGAGGACATAAATATATACCCCGGAATCAACTAAATACCAACTAAAATGATAAAATAAAAAGTAAATCATACTTCTCCCAGCACAGTGCCATCTATATCTCTTGCCCCTTTTCAAACATTGAATGTTCCACAATCAATAGTAATTTTAATACACCTGCTAAAATTCATTTACATTATGTAAAAATAGCACGTCTATTTTGCCATGAGAACCTATTTTTTTTTGTAATGTTTTAACCTTTATTTTTTGCCTCAATGCTCCTAGCCATCCCTCAGACCCAAATAAGTGCTCACTTTCTGATGGTAATTTTTGATTACATGTACTTTCTCTACCTAATGAACACCTTTGAGGCCTCCTGCCTGCTTGAATAACAGTACCAACTCTAAATTATTATTATTGTGTTAAAAATGAGTGGTGTCTAGAAATGTAGTATTACAAGGCATTTTCAGTATCCCTGACCATTCTGGTAATCCCTTACAACACTCAGGCTTGGGGAACCTCAGTCAGTCCATTCTTAATGCCTTTGGTTCTAGACAGTGTTTCCTTTTCTGTGCTACACACACTTTGCAAATGCTTCCCATGAACAATTTTCACATGGCACCATTGTCATTATGCTTACACATATAATCTCTTGCTGTATTGTGAATCCTTAAAGCCAAGGCAATGTCAGAGTTATCTTGATATCTCCACTCCTAACATTGTGATATCTGTTTACTAAAACAGGTAATCAATAAAAATTTGCATAAAGGAAGGAAGGAAGGGAAGGCTTGAATGATACTGATTAGGTAACCACTTGCCCTAGTGGTGTTCAGCTTGAGTATATATATCCTGGACTCCTTCATTGAACTTGGGAATGTCCCATGTCTCTTGGCCACAGGGGTACTTTCATCTGATGGATTTCCCCTCCTTTCTGAGCTTACACTTGGTGGGTTGACTCTTGGAGTGTAACTTTACCATTTGCTTTGAGGGCATATCTTTGTATCCACTAAGACCTAGCCTGTCAGTGGGGCTGACAGGGAGCTGAGCATGTTGATAGCTTAACTTGAAGTAGGAATCTTTAGTGAATCAAACATTTTATTACAATTGTTTGTCACTGTCAGAAAACTCAGTTATCTTCTTTGGTTCTGAGTTGAGGGACACAGCTGATTACTCTTCTTTGTTCAGAACAAATCTATATTCCCCCAGTCCCTGACTGGGGCAACATGCACCTGTATCCACAGAGATCACACATAGAGGTATTTCTTCACAGTGATGAGAAGCAGGATGGATAGTGCTTTGTGAACTATGAAGTGCCATTAAGATAAAAATCAGTATTATCATTGAAGTGATACATGTATCATTAGGATTATATTTAAAAGTCATTTTAAAATATGTACTTTAATGTGACACGCTCTAGAATAAGGTTACCTACCTTCTGGCTACATGTGCCCTGTTAGGTTATTCAGGTTATCTTATTGGTGAATGATGGAGTACTGTTAATAATATGATTGTACCTTCCAGGGAAGGTATGTAAAAGTAACTAATTATGAAAGAATATAGAAAAATGTCATGAGAAATGAAGCTATTACTCCTGGATGCCAAATGGAACAGGATGAAGGCTTAACACTTTCCAGTTCTCCCCCTGCAAACAGCCAAACGTACTTCTGTAATCATACTTCTAGCATTTTGTCTTTCCTTGCATGGGCAAGAATATATGGTTGAACATTGAACAACATGGGGCTTAGGGGTGCCAATATCCTGCACAGTCTATAATCTATAACTATTGATTCCCTAAAAATTTTACTAATAGCCTACTGACTGAAGCCTAATCAGCAATAAACAGTTGATTTAAAATATATTTTGTATGCTATATATATTATATACTGTATTTTTACAATAAAGTAGAGGAAAAAAATGTTATTAAGGAAATCAAAAGGAAGAGACATTTCCAGTATTGTACTGTATTTATTGACACCATAGGTTTTTGAAAATACTCATTTAAGTGGGCCCATGCTGTCAAACCCAGGTTGTTGAAGGGTCAATTGTGTATATAGCACAGGGCAAAAGTAGGTTTACAGTTTTGAGTATGTAAAACACTTTATTCTTGTTTTGTTATTTATTACTAGAGGTCCAGTGCACAAAATTCATGCACTCAGGGTAAAGAGGGGGTCCCTCAGCCCAGATTGTGAGAGGGCACATGCCAGGCTGAGGGGCCCCACCAGTGCACCATCAGGGCCAGGGAGAGATGCGGGAGGGACTGCAGGAAGGTTCCAGGGTGTGTCTGGCCCATCTCGCTCAGTCCCTATCAGCCAGACCCCAGCAGCAAGCTAACCTATGGTTAAAGCATCTGCTCTCTGGTGGTCATAGCGAGCAGTTGAGTGGCCTTGGCATATCATTAGCATATTACGCTTTGATTGGTTGGATGGCTGACCTAATGACTGGAGAGTTGCAATATTAGGCTTTTATTATATAGGACTACAGGCCTGATGTATGAAATTAGTGCATGAGTAGGCCTTCCTTTCTCAGGCTGCCAGCACTAGCCTCCCTCTGGTACCTGGGACCCAGGCTTGCTTTTCTTCTGCCGCCTGCAGGCACCTGTGATCCAGGCTGGCTTCCCTCCTGCTGTCCGCAAGCACCCAGCACATTGGCTTCCCTCCAGCTCCAGCTTCATCCAGAATGGCATCCAGTCTAATTAGCATTTTACCCTTTTATTATTATAGACTAGAGGCCCAGTGCACAAAATTGGTGCACAGAGGTGTGTGTCCTTCAGCCCAGCCTGTACCCACTTCAATCTGGGAGCCCTTGAGGGATGTCCGACTGCCCTCTCACAATCCAGGACTGCTGGCACCCAATTGCTTGCCTACATGCCTTCCTGATTGCCCCTAACCACTTCTGCCTGCCAGCCTGATCACCCCCTAACTGCTCCTTGCCAGCATGTTTGCTCCCAACTGCCCTCCCCTACAGGCCTGGTCACCCCTAACTGCCCTTCCCTGCAGGCCTGGTCGCCCCCAACTTTCCTCCTCTGCCAGCCTGGTCACCCCTAACTGCCCTCTCCTACAGGCATGATTGCTCCCAACTGCTCTCTTCTGCAGGCCTAGTCCCTCTAAGTTGCCCTCCCCTGTTGGCCTGATTGCCCACAACTGCCTTCCCTTGCAGGCCTGGTCCACCTTGTGGTGGCCTTCTTTGACCATATGGAGGCTATCTTGTTGGAGTGATGGTCAATATTACTTTCTTATTAGATAAGATTGAGGCCTAGTGCCTGGATAGGGGCCAGCTGGTTTGCCCTGAAGGGTGTCCTGGATCAGGGTTGGTGTTCCCTTGGGGTGTGGGGTGGCCTGGGTGAAGGGCCTATGGTGGTTTTCAGGCTGGTGACCCAAGCAGAAGCCCTAGTATCTGGGATTTATTTATCTTCTATAATTGAAACTTTGTAGCCTTGAGTGGGGGCCTGGGCCAGCCAGGGTGTGTGGAAAACTTGGCTTCCTCCATTGCAGGGGCAACCCAAGCCTCCTGTTTGCAGCCATCTTGGTTGGGTTAATTTGTATACTCTCTCCTGATTGGCTGATGGGTGTGGCTTCTGATATAACAGAGTGATGGTTAATTTGCATATTACTCTTTTATTATATAAGATTGTATTATTTTCCATATGCACAACAGTAAACCTACTTTGTCCCAACCTGTGTATATTTTTTAGAATCACATATTCATTGTGTTTTGCTTCTACTGGCCTTTTTCTTATTTTTTATCAAAGGCAACAAAAGGTACTGGCACCCAACTCTACCTCGTTTCTGGCATGTTGATAAAACTTGAAATCCTCTAACTAGAAATCCTGATACTGACCCATCAGTCTAAGTGAGGCTATGAATAAAATATGAGGTTTGCCTATAGTCCAATATAAAATTTCAAGTTGTTTTTCTAAGGCATGCTAATAATGTATGAGTTGTTTGTGATAATAAATTAATTTTTAAGTCTATGAGTATATTGTAAGGGAAAAGTCATGAATATTTTTTATTATGTAGCCAGGAATTGAGGTTGCTTTGTTTTCCTTCTTTGCTTTCCTTTCTCTTCCATTCTTCCTCCCCCATCCTCTTCCTCTTTCTCTCTCAAGCTTCCTGCATTCCAAGCAAGAGTGCTGAGTTTCACTACAATCAAATGCCTGACTCATTTGATCACTGAACCATGGATGCTTAAGGCACAGACTGATTTTTCTAGGCTATTCATACATACATAACCACAGATGGAAGGAAGAAGAGGAGATGGGAAAACAACAAAGATACAAGGACACAAACTGACTGCTTGTAATATTAGTACTTATCAGGCCTCCATATGTCTAATCATTCTTCTTTTTCTATATACATAGGGGACTCACTTCTAAATTTCCAGGACATTTTGTCAATATAACTCGTTTTGATACTCTTTTTTTAATAAATATGGTTTTATTGGTTTTCAGAAAGAGAAAGGGAGAAGATAAAAACATCAGTGATGAAGAGAAAGTCATCTATTGGCTGCCTTCTGCACAGCCCCTCCTGGGGATTAAGCCTGCGAACCTGTCATGTACCCTGACAAGGAATCAAACTGTGACTGGTTCATAAGCTGACTCCTGACCAGTGAGCCACACCAGCCTCTATAAGTTTTGAATTTTTTCATGCTATATTATTTGCCACATTGCCTTACTGGTTAGTCTGTTCCTATTCATTCAGCAAGAACTGTGAGTTCCACAGCATCATATTTCTTTGTGTTCTTAAATACAATGGGGCTAGGCACACATAAATATGCAATAAATAGGTGGTAAATTGGTGTAAATTACTGTCTAGCAGATTATTTCCCTCTATCAAGAGGCAGTATCTTTTTCATTTTAGTTTGTAGCATGCAGAGATATGCAAGATCTTTGATGATTTAGAGCCTCTTCTCACTGCTTGACTTTGAATTTATCATTTATTTAGTTTTGGTCTTTGTGGTTTTGGGGGAATAATCACATTTTATAGAAATTCTTTGTTCTGCATGCATAATTAAAATGTAAGTGTTAGTCATTTTCATTGGACTTTGTCAACTCAATTAAAATATTAATTTGTGTGATTCTGTGTTTTCAGGCCTAGTGCAGATTGAATGTGCAAGTGAGATCACAGATTCACTTAATGATGGAGAAACCACAAGAGTAATATCATTAGTAATTATAAATGTTCAGGAAGGGGAAATGAGCATGTTTTAGAAAAATAAGTTCCTGGATTTGATTCTTGGATTTTTTTTCCCTTCCTTTTTCTTTTCTGCCCTCATATACCTGTCAGATACTCTGGAAAAATAGATAGCAAAAAGGTGGAAATCGGAATCTCTTTGAGCATTTGTATATTGCCTGTCATATTCAGGCATGGCATCATATCAGGGCATGGATACAGCCTTTGTCTGAACTCTCTTTCAGCATCTGGATAAAAAGGGGGACATTCCCACAATAATAATAGGGCTGTGTGGCCTGCCTCTTCAGGATCATATGCACCTACTCCCTGAACCCCCATGTTGAATTTCTAGTGGTTAAGGCACTTCTTGTGGTCATTCCATGTGCCTCTGCCTGGAATGTTCCTTTCCTTTCTTTTCACATGGTGAACTCCAACCCAGACTGAAGTTCTCAACACAAATGCCACTTGATGGGATACTTTTCCTGACCCATCAGTCTAAGTGAGGCCATTGTGCTTTAGCGCACTGTGGTTTTCCTTCCCAGCTTCTGCTCAAGTTTATAGTTAAATCTTCTCCGTGTATTTATTTGGTTGACATCTGCCATTTATACTACCACAAGAATAGCACTGCATCTGTTTTGTTCACAACTATGTACCCACATCATAGATCAGTTCTTCTATAACAAATTAATTGTGTTTAAGAAAATGTAACTTTCAGCTTTTCACTGAGCAATCACAATAGCCATCTAAGGCTGATCACAGTATAGTTTCCAAAGGTAGGGGCCACTTATATCTGCCTTTTCATATATCCTACTGTTCGAACCATCCGGAAATGGAATCTCTTTTCTCTTCCCTTGAATCTAGGAAGGCCTGGAAACTTAGCTTGACCAGTCAGATGTTGACAAAGTGATGTGTACCAGTTTCAGGCCTAGCCAGTAAGAAGTCTGATATCTTCCTTTTTCTCTTCCCTGGAAACTAGCCGCATAATAAAAAGAAGATTAAGAAGGTCTATTGAGTAATGAAACATTACACAGAGATAAAGAGACAGAGATAGAAAGAGGCAGCGGCCACATGGAGAGTAGTGAGTTAGCAGACATGTTAGGGAAGCTTTCTTGGACCTTACATTGGAACCCAGCTACTAACTCAATGCAGGCAAAATTATGGCCCAAGCACTGCCCAGTGGGGCAGAAGAACCTCCCTTCTGAGTTCTATTTGAATCCCTACAGCAAAATCATTAGAAATAATAAATCTTTTACATTTGGTGTGTTGTTCTTTTATGTTTGGTGTGTTTTGTTATATAATACAATAGGAAACTAACCCTGTGGTCTACCAGGAATCTTCAGCATCTAGTTTAAAGAAAAGTGAACTTCAAAGATGTTTAGACAACCCCTCTAAGGTCATGTGGTTAGCAGAAGGTAGAATGTGGATAGTGCTATACTTTTTTTTTTTTTAATTCTTAGTTTGGATCTTTAATATCACATGCACTTCACTGGTAGTCAGATATATTCTCCATATTCCTAAACAACTGCAATGTTGAAAATATGTATGGAATTTTGTAGCACACCAACTGTAATAAAAGGTGAATGAATGATTTGTGAAATGGAGAAATCAATAATCCAGGATCCAGGACACTGGGGCAAAGAACCTACATCACTGCCCTCATTCTGAGTGCAGCTACTTCTGCCATGAAATAAAGATCATAGAACTCATCTTCAAAGTCTGTAGTGAACTTTAAATAAGATTAGATACTTTAAAGCCCTTTGTAAGCTGTAGAGAGCCATCAACATATTAGCAAATAATCATCCTGAAATTTTAGAATCTGATTCAGAACGCTTTGAATTATTTAAAGGCTTGCCCATTTAGCAATTGCCATTAACCTTTGGAATGTGATGTTTATACTGCTTCATTAGAATGAGAATAACACTATTTCAATTATAATTCTAGAGGAAACTTATGCTCTGAGGAGTAAAAAAAAAAATTATGTCTGAAGTTTAGTAATGATTAAACAGAATAGCTTGATCTTTGATAAGGCACAGTGTAACTCACTGAATTCTAAAGTGGCCCGACACTTATACCCCCTCAATATGCCATAGGTTCAGGAATATAATTCATAGATAGTAACACTCATATCTAAAATCATATCCCACTAACTGACTGATACTGAGAGACAGGGCCACCCATTAATCAAGTGACTAAGATACATTTTTGCTGACAACTGAAGGAAGAAGGGCTCATGGAAAGTACAAGATGCTTAAGGACTGGTGCCCAATGCTGGGTTGTGAGGAGAAAACTGAAAAGAAGGTAAAAATAGTTGGGGGAGGAAACTTTCTTTATACTAATTTTGTATTTTGACCAGGCATCAGAGCATCTCAGAGGTTAATTAGGTGGAAACAAACAGCGTTATATTTTCATCATCCTTGTCTTCACCTAACTAAGTCAGATGGAAGTTATGCTCTGCATAACCGTTCAATTATCTCTGCTTCCATTAAAAAGACCTCAGAGGTGAAAGGCAATGCTAATCAATTTTGCAGATAACAAAACCAGTGAATTCAAAAATAGTTGTAGCTGACCTTGACACTTTCCTTGCAGTTTTGTGGCCTGAAAAATAATGGCAGCAGCTGCAGTAGACTAACTAGTCTTCCAGGATATGAATCTCTGTTGATTTTACACCCTGCGGCCATATATCACTTTCTGAATCCAAACTAATCCTACTACTCTTACTCCTGTCAATTCAATGTGTAGTTCATCTTCCTCTATATTAAGGGAGAGAAATCTTTCAGATGGGCAGAGAACAATTTAAACTTGGTGACATCTCAAAGAAGAAAAAACAAATGGACTCTAAGCCATCTAGACTGCAGCCCAGGATGAAGAAGAAATTAAACCCACCAACTTGCAGCCATCTCTTATTTCATAAATATAAAGTTTAAAGAAAGATGACAAAAATAAATAGAATAATATGACACAGAATCAAAGGCAAACCCATGTTTTATTTATTCTACTCTGCTATGGATCCAGGCATCACTGAATACTGATCTTTTGCCAATCAGGGTGTTCAGGTACCTGAAAAGTAAGATGAGCTCTGTGGTTTGCAAACCTCTTTTATTCATTGAAAGCCCAAAAGAACTTGTGAAAAATACAGATCTGAGGTCTCTACTCTAGGTATTTTGATACATAGCGAGGTAAACCAGTGGACTAAAGGATCTGGAAGTTTCCTTAGAAGCCTCAGTGTCTATGAGTTATATTCATTGTCTTACACAGTGTCCAGTTATCCTACACAGGAAGCCAAAAATCTCTAAAATCTGGTGCATAAAATCAAGGGGGGCGGGGGAATCTCAACTTTTCTTTTTAATTCTCCATTCATTCTGGTAGGAAGGCAATGATTTAGACTCACTGTGGATTTTCAAGAATTTTGTATTAACTGGTGTAGTGTCTTACTGCCTTTTAAAGATGTGGTTTATACTGGAAAGGCCCTGATAGCAAATAAATCTGAGATCTGCTAAGGTCATATTCCTCCTGGCTGAAGTATTACCTTGCACTGATAGAATTCTGCAGAACTGAGCCTCTTAAGATGCAGGAAAACATTGATTACAATTTTTCAACTTTCAAACACAACTTTTATGTCAATATTTCCCCTTCATTTCCCATTGTCCTTGACAAACGTTCTAAGGATCAGTTGTACTGCTGTTTCTGTGCCTACTGCTCTTGCCAGCAACACGTCTACTGGGAGAAGTAAGTTGAAAAATAACTTCCATTTTCTATTCAAAACAATGGAGGAGAGGAAGGCAGAACTAAAAGGGAAAGTAGTGTCCAAATATAGTACAATACTTGTCCTTGGGAATATTGGTTTGTGCATTGGTGTATTATAAGACAACATGGAGTGCATTTGGGTATTACTACTCTTCCTCACTCTCCCTTCTGTTCCCTGTCACATTGCTTTTATGTTCTCAAAGTTAATCCACATTAAAGTGTTATTGAATAATATATTAGCATATTGTATGTGATTTAATATAAGAAAAATCCAATGTATAAAATGCTTAACCAAATGAATGAGTTCTAATTGATAAATTTGGGGCCATGATAAATGAGATATTTTGAGAAGGGTTGCCACCCCATATGGGAAAACCTTTTTCCTAGGTGCCAGGCAAAGAAAGTAGTCCATGGTTTATCTGAGATAATATGTTAATTACAGTTGTACATTTTTAATCTCTTCCACCACAACCAGGGAGAGGATAAAACCCAAAATTACTCCCCTAAACACAGTTATATCACACTATCTCAGTGCTTCTCTACAGCTGCTAGTTTCTTTATCCCTCTAAAGATGTCTGGAGATGGATTAATTGGTAAGAGACACAGAGCTATTAACAGCTTTATGTGTTTTCTATTACAGAGTAATGAATTACAACAAAAGTAGCAGCTTAAAACAATACACGTTTATTAGCTCACAGTGCCCTGTGGGTCAGGTGTCCAGGGCCAGGTCCTTGGCTCAGGGTGCTTCGCTCAGGGTTTTAAGAGACTATACTCAAGGTATTTGCTGGGTTGTGTTCTAATCTGGAGGCTCAATTAGAAGAAACTATGCTTGCATGCTCATGTAGTCAGAAAGCAGAATCATTTCCATGTGGCATTATGACTAAGGGCCCCAACTTCTTACTGACTATAGACTGCAGATTGTTATAGGGTATTAGAGGTTATCACAGTTCCTTGCCACATAGCCATCTTCATAGGTTGTTTTCAATATCGCTATTTGCCTATTTTAGGCCAGCATAAGCGTCTTTCTCTGCAGTTGGCTAAGATGGAGCCTTAGAAGTGGATCTTAAGTATAATATACAACATATATAAGTGATATTCAATCACTGTGATATCTGTACTAATAAAAGGGTTATATGCTAATTAGACCGGGTCAACCAGACATCTTCTGGACATCTGACTTCCTTTTGGTCAGTTATGGGGGTGGCCAGGCTGGCGGGAGGCAGTTAGGGGGTGACTAGGCTAGCAGGGGACCAGTTAGGGAGTGCTCAGGTTTGCACGCAGAGGCAATTAGGGGCTATCCGGCTGGCAGGTAGAATGGTTAGAGGTGATCAGTCAGGCAGGCAGGTGATGCAGTTAAGAACCAGCAGTCCTGGATTGCAAGAGGGATCTTGAATTGGAGAGGATTTAGACTGGGTTGTCCCTCTCCCATGCATGAATTTTGTGTACCAGGCCTCTAGTATAGCATAACCTAATCAAGGAAGTGACATCTCATCACCTTTGCTGTATTATACTGGTGAGAAGCAAGTCTCAGGTTCCACCCAAACTTAAGGGCAGAGGAATATTCAAGGATGTACTACATTGGGGATCACCTTGGGATGTGTCTGCCAAAATAGTTAAACCAGCACTGCAGAGATGTATCTAGAAACTCTATTTAGAATGTACTAGTCCTTAGCTATTTGTTGCTAACTTTGAGTTCTTAGTTGTAATTCAAGACAAAAAAAAAGTATCAACAAACTTTCTGTTAATAAAAACAAAAACCCAAAGGAATTATTTCAAATCTGTGAACTTAAAAATTGAAACAAGGCATGCAAGAAATATGGAAATTGCTCATGTTGGAAAAATATTTAGTTTATATATTGGAAATAAAGTTTAAGCATTAATGTATTTTTTATCTTAAACAAAATGCAGCTAATATTAAAGCAAGGAAAAATAAGAGATAAGGGAACACATTACAATAACAAATAAAAATGACCTAGTTAAAGAAATACTTTAAGAAATGAAAAAATGGCATAGCAAAATTTCAATGCTATTAGTAATAAAAAATAAAGACATAACATTGTAGAAAATATAACAAGTGAAGGGCAAGCTTGTGAATGGCAGTTAAGGAAAATACAAGTGTGCTTCATACATTAATCATTTTCATGTATTCAAATGGTAATATTATCCTCAATGTTGGTAAATTGAGAAATATAGATTTAAATGTTTTGGAAAGAAATGAATATAATCATAAGTAGAATAAAAATCCATCTGTAACATATCATTTTACTGGAGGGAAAATATTCCTGATTTATACAACACACAGGAGGAAAATTGAAACAGAAAATAGAATACAAAATAATGTCTCTGAAATAAAAGTAATAAGCTTCCTATACCATAAGATTAATGTGATTAACTTTACTATTTAAAGAAAACATAACTAACGGATATGGTATTAAATATAATCACAACTAAACCACAAGTACAATACAGAAAATCTAAGAAGTCTGGTCCATTATCAGGCTACGGAAATTAGATGCTACTCTTTGATGGGAGGAATGTAAAATAATTTGCAGATATGTTTTAAAAATGACATAATGTCCCCAGGCTCCTGTTGTTACCTCCTTCAGGATTATAGCATCCGGAAGAAGGACTAGAGTAGAGAGTCATTATAATCTGGCTGTTGACAATTTCTGCAGCGGCAGGCATCCATCTCTCATGAGTGTATTTATTCTATCTTTGGAAATTTCTTCTGAAGTATTTAGGATCCTGCCTAGTGCCTTGAAGAACCATTGCAGTTTTTGTCTAAACTAGGCTGGGGAGTCTTCTTTCTGCCAAGGCCCATTTTGATATTTATAACATCATTCCTTGGCCATTCAAAATTATCAACTTAAAAATTAGCCTGCTATATTTGATCAAACATTTAAATAACTTATCCCTAATGCCTTGGTAATTGAAAGAGAGAAGAAGAAAGGAGGAGAAGGAGAAGAAGAAGGAAAAGGAAAAGGAGAAGGAGAAGGAGAAGGAGAATACCAAAGTCCTACAATTAACAAATGATTTCTGGGGTCTTATATGGCCCCAGGGACAGAAGTTCCCCACCCCTGGCTAACCACTTACAAGCATCTTCTTAAACATTGAGTATATAAAAGTAGGTTTATAGTTTTTCATATGGAAAATAATACAAATATAAGAATAAACTTTTGATATGCTATAAGTACTTTAATGGCACTCAAGGGCATTATGCTGAGTGAAAATAATGCCAGTCTCCAAGGACCCCAAACTACACGATTCCATTAATATAATATTCTTAAATATTAAATGACAAAATTATAGAAATGGAGAACACATTTAATAGTATAATAGTATGCAACTGTAGAGGGGTAGCACAAGTGGTGATGAAACAGTTGTGTGTCCTGATTTCATGAATCTGAATTTGCACATATGATAAAATTACTTAAAAACACCCACATGCACTCCAACACATGCACACACCCCACTGATAGATGCCAAAAGGGCATTTGATAAACTCAGCAGTATTGCTGGCAAGTGCGTCTAAGTTGGTTGAGCTTCATTCTCTCCACCAAAAGGTTGCCACTTCGATTCCTGGTCAGGGCACATGCCCCTGTTTTGAGTTCAGTCCTAGAGCTTACAGGAGGCAACGAGTTTGAATGGCAATCCCTCTCTTTTCCTTGGTTTCTAAAATCAATAAAAACATTTTTTAAATAATTAATTTAGTAGTCATTATTAAGAAAAACTCTAAGATAATTTAAAGTACATAACTATAGTAATACTATACAATGACAACCAATAACAAATCTTATCTAAAATGACAAAAGAGATGATTTCCTTTAAAACTGTTTCTTTTTCAGAAAATTTAAATAGTATTTAACCAATATATGATATAATTTTCTGTTTAAATTGCTTTTATTACAAAGCTATTTTTGGTACACAATACAAACTGACTTAATCAAAATGATAGATTAGTAGCTAAAAATAAGACAATTGATGAATTAGAAAACAACAATAATAATGAAGATGATTTAATTGCTGGTCCACTGTGCTCTATATCCAAATAGCATGTGAATCTCAAGAGAAATGCAGAATATGCAAATACTTTTCTATTATAAATTAAAGATTGCCAGTTTAGTTTCAGGAAAACAATTTCATCCATCATATTAATATAGCTTATTTACATTTTAATGGCTTTGTAACTTTATTATGAAATTTATCATTTGCTTTGACTTTATGGTCATATAGCTGCATACCTAAGACTTTTACATAATTACATATTAAGGTGAAATTATTATGAATATTTTAATTCAATACTTGTGTCCATGAGGATTTCCTAAAAGATCCCTTCTCTATAGAAGTTTAATGAGTATTATTACTTTTCCAGCATATACTTGTGGAAACATTTCATCACATAACCAGACATGTTTGAAACTTTCTTGTGGAATTATGGTTAAATAAATCATTATTTGTGTCATAAAGCTATAACAAACATTTAAATGCTAATTTGATAAGTGTGCCATAAACACACCACAAAATAATTTCTTTCAAATGATTACAGCCAAGAAATAAAATCTATGACCAATAGATTTGCAAAGGAAGAAAGGCAGGGAGATACATAATCAGCATAATTTATTGTAGGAGGGGGAAACTTCATGATTACAAAAGCTCTGAAGTGGGAAATAGTGTACTAAGTGATTTTTTTTTTTGTAACTAGGCCAGAAAAACACAAGTTTTATAAATGAATTTGCTTTCTGCTTTTTTAATGAGATTGATGAAGCATTAAATTGCACAGCTTTTATTTTACATCTACATAAAAAAGAGTAAATTTAAAATAAAGGATGCCCCTGATGGGCAAGAGAGAGTCAAGGTTCAGAATAGGTGATGAGATATAAGGAAAGCATCACCCATTTTTATTTGATTTATATTTCTAACAAGAAAAGTCATGTTAGATAAAAAAAAATCACTATAGATAAAAGTTAACATATCATAGATATTAAAAAGGTTGAACAATTTTTTAACATGAAGAATTTATATTCTGGTTTTGATAGAATAAATTTAGTTTCTGAAATCGTAATTCAATAGATTTTATATGAATTAATAGCAAAATTCAGAATTGTCATTTTTGATAGAGGAATTAACAATGTAAAAAATATCAATTACAAGCACTTGCACACACAGACACACATATTTGCATTATATTTTTAGAAGTCCTTAACAAATTATCACAACCTTGGTGGCTTAAAATAATCAAAATTTATTCTTTCTTAGTTCTGGAGGAGGCCAGAAGTGTGAAATCAAAGTGTTGGCAGGTTTTCTTCCTTTTAGGAGTTACTGAGAGAGTTACTATTCCATGTTTGTTTGTTTGTTTTTTTAGGTGGTTGTCAGCCAACTTAGTCAATCTTTGATTTGTAGATCCAGCACTCCAAACTCTGACAGAGATGGACTTCTTCCTTGAGTATTTCTGTTTGTCACAAATATCCCTCTCCTTTCTTTTATGAGAACACCATAGTGAATTTTAGACCAACCTAAAATCCAGGATAATATCATCTCAAATCTTTAATTTAATTGCATTTGCAAGACCATATTTCCAAATAAGACCACATTCATCACTCTAAGGGAGTTAAGACTTGGACTTACCTTTTGGGAGAGCATCTTTTTAAAAAATATATATTTTTATTGATTTCAGAGAGGAAGGGATAGGGAAAGAGGCATAGAAACATCAGTGATGAGGGATAATCATTGATCAGCTGCCTCCTGCATGCCCTCTACCAGGGATTGAGCTTGTAACCTGGGCTTGTGCCCGTCTGACAATCCAACTGTGACCTCCTAGTTCATAGGTCAATGCTCAGCCACAGAACTACACTAGTTGGGCTCCCTTAACTATTTTGATAGTCTACTTGGGTCATTCATAAAATGAAAATGTGAAGAAATTAAGAATACCAATCTGAAGAAAGAAGTGTGAGACCAACATCACATGTTGATGTTTGAAGCACATTTGTTGTTCCAATCAGCTGACCTGTGTGTCTGTCTTTTGCTGTAAGTAAACATTTCTAGTTTCCCTCTAAATTTTCAGATTTCAAGATCCAGTCTAAACCAATGCCAGATTCATATAAATGTTTGTTCACTCCTCAGTCCTGCACATCAGAAATTTAAGCTAATGTAGGTTAACATTTTCAGGCTCAGTTTTAACTTCCACAGCCCCTGAGAGGTCTTACAAAGGGGTAGAAAGAGAGGGGAACCCTGTACCTGCTAGCTCAGAATGGCTTTCCAGTCACCCAGGTTAAAACAATGTCCTCCTATTTACTGAGGGAGAGCTGAAGTCAGATAAAACAGGGCAGGAGAATAAGGGAGATCCTATCAATAACCTCCCTGCTCATCATTGCCGAGATGGGGAAACAGTTTCCGCCAGCGGAAAATGTCAGATATCGCAGGGCTACAGCAGTTCCAGGGTGGTGGTGTGAATGGACAGAGGATGACAAGCACTATGTGAGGACCTTCAGAGGACATACCACGAGAGTGAACTTTAGTCCCAATCTTCATAATAGTATGTGATTCTCATAGGAATAGGCAAACCAACAAACATACATTTTTAAAGGTCTTAAAATTTTATTTCTTTGTGTCCACAATATACTTGATTTTTTTTGTACCTTATATAAAGCCAACAAGTTATTCTGAAGACCCAGGAGAGGGTTAAGAATGAACATGTCAATTAATAAAAAGATAATAGAATGGTTTTCACCTTAATATACTTTATGAGGTATCTCCCTCATTTTTCCTTCCTTCCATAATCAATATTCAGTAATTTACAGCCTCTGCTTTAATTTCTTTATATTCTATAAATTCTGCCACTAACTCTTACCTGGATTTTATGTCCTTATTTTACAAAAAATATTCCCAACATTAATGACCTTTATATTGTTAAGTCCAACAGCTTGACTCAACAATATTTGACATTATCTTATAAAAATATCCTCCCTCTAGTTGTGATACCCTGATCACCCCCACTTTTATAACTATGCATGCTTTATTTAGTTAGCCAGTTTCCCACCTCCAACAATCTCACTGAGGCTTTATTTTAGAAATTCTAATAATATCCCACTCATTTCATCTCTCTTGTGCCCTCAATGACCATCTATTTCCTGATGATTGAAAACTTCAAATCTACTGAATACAGACATCTGCCACATAATCCAAACCTACATAATACCAACAATCTACATGACATCTCATGTTAACTGCATAGTAGTCATCTTAAATTCAATGTTTAAACTGAACTTATCATCTCCCCCCACCTAATGTACTATCCTCTGGTGTTTTAAAATTTATAATTTTATAATTTAATAAATAGCACAAATAAACCTCACATTGCTTAAACCAGAAATTTGGAAATCATGCTTGATTCATCCCATATTTTCCCCTGTCTCCCATGAATTTCTTTTACTCTATATGTATATATACTAGAGGCTCCATGCATGAAATTCATGCACTGTGAGGGGGAGGTGGCTGTCCCTCAGCTGAGCCTGGACCCTCTCGCAATCTGGGAGCCCTGCAATCAATCACCCTGCAGAGGGAGGCCCCACTCACCTGCCACAGTGCTGCTGTGGGGTAGCCTGGACCTCCCTCTTTGGGGCAATCATGGAGCCATCAAATTGATTGCCCCGCTGGCTGGTAGCATGGGCCTCCCTTTGTGGGGTGACCATGGGGCAATGGTAGGCCCCTGACCAAACACATTGCACCTGCCTTGACTGGCCTGGCATCAGTGGATGCCATAGTGTGGTCATCCAGATGGTCATTCTTCTGTTTGGCTGTTCCATCGAATTGCAGATTGTGTTTTTATTATTATAGATACACACACATAAGTGTGTGTATGTTCATGTGTATATTGAATGGAAAACTTCGATCTAAATTTTAAAATACTAGATATAATTTCAAAAGTACAAAAGTTTTCATATTGTTTGGATAACTATAATTTTAGGGCTTTCATGTCAATGTAATGTTAATAAGGCCTACAAGTCCAGTTTGTGCTCACTGGTCACAGACCATGTGTAACCTTGAGTCCAAACCACTTTTCAATAAATAAACATGGAACCAAAATGGAAAGCGTATAGACAGCTGGATGCAAATAGGTAGAGACTCATTTCTGTATGATATGAAAATGAATTTACACACATGTACTCAGGTCAAGTATTCATTCCCTTTAGTTATATTCATCTAATATATTTGCAAAGAGCAATGGTTGTGTAGGGCATTGTTTTGTTTTTTTGTTTGTTTTTTTGGTTTTTTTGTATGTGCTGAGCTGCTTGCTTCACCACAGATACTATGGGTTATGGCATATTCTTCCCCTTAGTCTTTCTACCTTGCCTGGTGGCTGGTGACAGCAGCATTCAGAAATTGCAATGGTCTTCAGTATGTTCTTGTTACTTTCTTTTGTTCTTTTTTTTTTAAATATATTTTATTGATTTTTAACAGAGAGAAAGGGAGAGAGATAGAGAGCTAGAAACGTTGATGAGAGAGAAACATTGACCAGCTGCCTCTTGCACACCCCCTACCGGGGATGTGCCCGCAACCAAGGTACATGCCCTTGACCGGAATCGAACCTGGGACCTTTCAGTCCGCAGACCTATGCTCTACCTCTGAGCCAAACTGACTTTGGCTGTTCTTGTTACTTTCAATAGGACACAGCCCATGCCTCACTTCCTCTAATAGCACTACCACACAAATGTTATGTGGTTACAAGTCTTTGGGGGAAAAGGCAATGTGAGAAAAAATATACTTAATTTGCTATGTTAATTGTGACTTCTACTGTAGCCTAAGGTATAAAATCCTTTTTAGTTTTATTAATTCTACATAACAAAGAACACCAAAACATATTATTATCTTTGAGTATATCTGGTTCCATATTTATTTCTTAAAAATGGTTTGGGCTCAAGGCTACAGTTTGAAACTACAGAGCACAAGCTGAACTTGAAGGAATTTATTAACATTCTATTTAACTAAGAATTGTGGTTATCTTGGATCATAGGAGCATAATCTTTAAACACAAAAATACTAGAATATCAGTTTACCTAAGTAACATGAATAATTTCTCTATTTGTGAAACTATATATCTGCTTCCTTGAGATATAGATCAAAGTTTCTTTTATTTATTATTTATAATATATATACATTATACACTATGTATGTGTACATTTATATATACATATATTCTATAACTAAATATAACTATAAAATATATAAATATATATATGCATATATACATGTATGAATATAAATAATATAAATGTAATTATAAAGAAATGTAAATTTTATTATGCTCAGGCATTGAGATTTGAATATATTGTGGGCAGATAAGAATGAAAAAGGGTGAAGTATGATTCCCAATTTTCTGGATTAAACAATATGGTGATTATTTGTACTGTATATTAAATTAGTTCTTTTTTATTATTTTACTTCAAATGTGAAGGATTGACTGCTAGGGAAATTCTTGCTTGGGTTGCTCATATGTTTCTAGTCAGTTGGCAACTGAGATTAGAGTCACCTGAAGTGTTCTTATTTTTGGCACTCGGATTAGGATGGCCAAATAAATGGAGTCTCATCTAGCATTTCTACATGGGTAGCTTGAGCTTTATCACAGTAGGACAATGTCAAGGTATTCAGTTTCTTGAATTCGCCAATTGTTATCAGTTTTGTACTGAAAACTTTATATTTTATGTATTCCCATTTAAAAAAAATGGCACTTAAAGATAACTTTTCTTTGTTCAAAGCTTAGTTTGTCTTCACCCATTATTTCAAATCAGTCAAACCTGAAAAGGAGTAAAAATTAAACAAGTTATCAACTGTTACAGTGTGTATACATTTTGGGGGGACCCCCCTATAGGATGGCCTAGTTTAAAAAATAAGGACTATGTATCATAAAAAATAAGATACCTCATCTCTCACCTAAAAGGAGGTCTTTAATAGGACCAATTGTTGAATAGTGAAATACAGGACTAGGATTATCAGAGATTCCATGCTGCTAAGAATAACGAATTTTCCTGAACTGAGCCATAGACTTCCTTAGAAATAATATGGCTGCTAACCCCAAGTAAATCTTTACCCAGTATTTTCATCCATGTCTTTAAAGTTTATATATTTAAGATGATAAAGGCTGGTAAAAAACTGTTACAGACATGGATGAAAATATGAAATATGTGAATGTCTATTCATAATATTTAATTTATTAGTATAGTCATGTATACATATTAAAACCACATATTATATAATGTATTAACTTTAAATAGTTTTATTCACATTTCATGAGAAATATTATTCAATTTTCACATGCATCTTCAATATTTCTATAGTTAAATAGTCATTTTTTTAGTCATCTAACAAATTTCCAGAGTATAACATATTCCCTGCTACCTAAATTGTTTGAGATAATAGCTTTTTTGTTTTCCTCCCACTAACAAAATGTTGTTCTGAGAAGTAACTGTTTTCTTCATAGAATATTGTTGCTGCTATTTATCTTCTTAATTTGGGTGTATGGCCTTGTAATTTTTTCAAAGTCATAACTAATATATTGCTGCCTATAGTATTCTTTCAAATTTTCTAAAACACAAGTTTATATTTACAATTGTAAGTTCATATTCCTAGGAATAATTACTAAGTTTGTGTTAACTTATGTTTCTTTATAAGAAACAATTCCCTGCAGAACTCTGGAGACATCCCAAATTATCATTGTTTGATTTAATATATATATATATATATATATATATATATATATATATATATATATATATAGTTTACTAGTTTATTTAATGGTTATTTAAGTAATTTAAACAGCACTCTGTAAATAAGAAAATTCATAAAGACTTGCAAAGTTATAGCATAATTTTGTGTCAGTCAATTGTTATTAGGCTTTACTGCAGTAACAAACATTATAATCACAATGATTTTCAGCAGGATCTATTTCTTATTTACATTATATGTCAGTACTATGCTGTTCTGTTCTCTGTACTGGTATCTTCATTATTCTGAGATTCGGGCAGGAGGATTAGGTTCTACCAAGGACGTGCATACTCATGGACAAATTGTTTAGTAACACAGAATTTTTGCAACAATGATTGAAAAACATCTAGTTTTCCAATCACATCTACTCACATTCTATTGATCAAGGCAAGTCAGATGGCCATGATCAACATCATTGGTGTGGGGAAGAATAGTCATCTATGGAGAAGCTCTGCAAGTTATATGGCAATTGGCGGAAACATAGAATCCTCTTCAGGGAGAGCAATGGGTACTTGAGATCAGGAATAAAATTTCACACAACTTTTTCTGAGAAAAAAAATTTGAGGAGCAACTTATCTTATATTCATGCAATTATGGGATATTTTAATGTCTGCTTTTAGTTACACAAAGATCCATTTGAAGCACTTATCTGTGCTCAATGACTATCTACCCAGTCCAGACATTTTAGGATTATTTAAATTTTTACTCAAAGTTGAATCCTCTTTCCTAACTTTGCTGGAGGTTGTAGAGTGTGTTGATGAGGGGGGCTTAGTTCACTCATATAAATGCAAAGAACACTGTGCTGTCATTCTATGTCTATAAATTTATTTTTCTACTCCCAAACTTTTCGTTCTGGAATGAATCCTATGTTTAACAATGTTAGAAATTAATTACATTTATTGTCTTTGGGGAGTTTAGTTGCATTTCTGCCAGAGTAAAAGATTGCAAAATCTGGTCTTGAGACATGCTTTAACTATTTTTCTTATGATTAGTTTTATCTAAACACCATAACATTTATTATTTAATCACTAGAGGCCCAGTGCACGAAATTCATGCATGGGGGTCCCTCAGCCCAACCTGCACCCTCTACAATCCAGGAGCTCTCAGAGGATGTGTTCCTGATGGTTTAGGCCCACTCCCTTGGTTCTCTGCTCTCTGTGGGCCTGGAGGTTCCGCTGCAGCCATAAAGATAAAGCCCCCATGCCCTGTTCTCTGCTCTCTGCCTGCCTCCACCATCCACCATGCAAAGGGAGCCCCGATGCCCTGCAATGTGCTCTGTCTGCCAGGCCTGGGGGCTTCACTGACACAACACACTAAGGAAGCCCTCATGCCCTGTTGTCCTGGCTCTGTCTGTGAGGCCTGGGCGTGTTCCCGGTGGGACCTGGGGGTGTTCCCGCCACCACCTTGCTAAGGAAGCCCCCAAGCCCTGCTGCCAGGACTCTGTTTGCTGGGCCTGGGGCTTCCTCGCTGCCTCTGCTCTAAGGAAGTCCCCAAACCCTGCTGTTCTGGCTCTGTTTGTGTGCCTGGGGCTTCCCCACTGCTGCTACGCTAAGAAAGCCTCCATGCCTTGCTGTCTGGGCTCTGTCTGCCATGTCTGGGGGTGGATCAAGCCTCGCTGCTTGATCCCCCCAACTCCGGTGGCTGGACATTCCAGGAGCAGTGCTGATGGGACTGAGCACTGCAATCTTGCGGCTATGGGGCCGCCAGTTTGGTCATGGAGTGATGGTTAATTTGCATATTACTCTATTATGCGATAGGATAACAATCACGCAAAACAATATAATTGTTTGGGTTCTGGCCATCAATCTTTTATAAAACTTTAAATTAGAAAACATAAAAAGACATATAATTTAAGTAGGGTTTTATAGCTTTTATTTTCCATTAACACAACCCTTATGGTGTAACTCATGTGTAATATGGTGATTAAAAATACTGGTTTTGTTTCATGCAGTCTGGTTTGGGATCACTAATCAGGTGATACTGGGTCATCCATTTAATTCTCCATGCCTCAGTATTATCATGGCAAACATAATTAGCTTATACTTCATTCGTTATTAGGATTAAAAGAGTTTTGGCATATATAATACCAGGCCTATGGCAGAATAAATATATTATAATTAATAGCAATTTTTGTAACCACAATTATTACTAATAATCTTTGAATGATCTTGATAATAAATGAGTTAATATTATGTGTAAATAACTCAGAAAAACATCTTGTACACAAAATAAGTATTAGATATAATATACAATAATGTATTATCTCCATCAAGTGTATACTCCTCTTTTCTGTAATATTCTACATCATGGGTGACTAAAGATAGTTGGGAAAAGATCCAATCACCATCACAATTTTATTCTCTAAAATATAAAGACATAAATTATTTATATATCCATGTTCATTTTCTCATATCTCTCTCATCATTTTCTCTGTTATTTTTTTAGGCTGTATTGTGGGAATCAAATTATTCATATATTTATTTTAGAATATGACAATACTATAGGCCTGGGTCATGAAAATTCATGCACTGGAGGGGGGTCCCTCAACCCAGCCTGCCCCTCTCACAGTCCAGGAGCCCTCAGGTAACCCAGTGATCAGGGGAGGTGATGCCCCTATAACACCTCTGTTGCTGCCACTGCTGGCAGCACAAACCTCAGCCAGTCCTGGTTACCTGAGCCTTGGACAGTCTTCAGTGATTGTGCAGCTGCCATCCAAGGCTTGCCTGCTCCTTGGGCCTGCCTTGGGGGACTGGGGGGCTGAGGGTGGATCTACTGCACCACGTGCCTGCCACTCCCCAGGAGAGG
This sequence comes from Pipistrellus kuhlii, assembly GCF_014108245.1. Classification (NCBI taxonomy): domain Eukaryota; kingdom Metazoa; phylum Chordata; class Mammalia; order Chiroptera; family Vespertilionidae; genus Pipistrellus; species Pipistrellus kuhlii. The sequence continues at coordinate 43,646,130 of NW_023425438.1, read as the reverse complement.
CAGAAGGGGGACTCTGGCAGAGTTGAGGAAACTGGGCACCACCATCTTGTGGCTATGAAAGCCACCATCTTTGTGATGCCATGATGGTCAATTTGCATATTCCCTACTTATTATATAGGATTGGGTCAAATTCCAACTCTGCTACTTAATACTTCCAACATCTTGAAAAGTTATTTAACTTCTTGTGGCCTCAATTTGCTCACATTTAAAATACAAGTATAATTTATTTCATAGGAGTTATTAAGAGACATTTATGAGTGGAATGAAATGGAAACAACCATCACTTAAATACTACTTGAGAAGCTGCGCCAATGCATACTCACAATTATTCAATTTTAAAACAATAACAGGCTAAAAAATTTTACTCAATGGTAAATACTCCTAATTTCTAAAGTTTGAAAACTAAAAGTGGCACTTTGCATACTAGTATTTAAGAAGTGGTTCAGACCTTGTTACTTTTCAGGCTAACTTAGTTCATAAACGAATAATTTAGATTGCACTGAAGAATATGTTTCCCAAAGCTTTTCCCTAGTGTGCTTATCCTTCAAGATACTTTATGGAAAATGATGCTCTGGTCATTTAAGTTTGAGAAACAGTGTATAGTATATACACTTTATCACCATTCCAAATATTGAATAGTATATTAAAGGCTTTGAGAAATCCTGCCAATTAAATGTGTTGCATGTAAGAAAATTCAGTTAATAAGCTTCATTATGACCTTCAGGCATTTTACATGTAACATTCTGTAGTTTTGAAAAACATAGTTGGACACATGCCTATGCTTTCAGTGTCCAACCTGAAGTCATTAGTGTGCACTGAAAAAGAGGTGAGGCTGGAAGATACAAGGAGATTGAAAATGTCCCTCCTCACCCAGAGAAATGGCATAGGAGAAATTCCTGTTTTAAGGTATTAAAAATTATGCAAAAAGAATGTGAGAATATGCTAAAGAAGCCAGAGTATTTAGCTTGTCATTGAAAAACAGCCTTGGCCAAAATAATTGGGCACCTGGGAAATGAGCAAAGTGCATTTCCAAATTGCACGAGGAGGTTTCTGTGCAGGCTACAATGAAGAGGCCTGCAGCAGCCAATTATCCAGTCAAAATCAGCGATAGGCTAGATGAAATTTAAAAGAAATCTTTTCAAAGACCTCAGCGTGTTTCTGGGGCAGCTAGGACTTGAGGGAGTAGAACCTGCAGAGAAGGAAATGTCATCAAAGGGAGCCTGACTTCCTGGGTGTTACACTTTTTCTCAGGGTATTTTTCCCTTCTTGGCAATGAGGAACTGAGCTGATAAGCCAGGCAGAAAACAGCTATTAAGATACAAAAAAGTGATCAGAGCTTTAGAAAACTCCCAAGGCTGAGGAGCAAATATTAGAGTTCCAGGTTGCCAAGGCAGCCAGCAATGAGGGATCCAGGTTGCAGAAGGATAGAGACACAGAGAAGTAAGGCTAACATTAGGCACAAGTTTTCCCATCAAGACATATGCTTGTAGAGCTGTACAGAACAAGAGGACTTGAAACCAAGAAGGGGCTGAATATCAGAGCATAGATTCTCATCATCTTTCAGTTGTCTCCTTACAAGTTCAGGATCCACAAGGAAGAAGAACCCTGGATAACAAATGCACCCTCTTGGTTTTAATCTCTGCAGGGCTATCCCTGAGAAATGACATTAAACCAGTATTATAACAAGTCATACAGATGCTGTAAAGTAGCCTCAAGTTTTTGACTACATCAAAGTTGTCTGTCCCTTGGCTGCCTGCCAGAGAATGAGATGAATCCCCTTTGGAGAAAAAATGTCATCTTGAGGCATTGCAATTTTTTAATATACATATAATTTACCATTGAATTAAAATTCATTACCAAAAATAAAACCTGGGGCAAGAACAAACAAACAATAGTAATAGAAATATAGATGACCCAGGTAATTAGACAAAGGCATAAAATGTGACTATCATGTTTAAAACCGGAGGCTCAGTGCACAAAATCTATGCATGGGGAGGGTCCCTTAGCCTGGCTGGAGTTCAGGGCCAATCAGGGCCTTCTGGCTGCTGGTCGGGGCCTTCCTTCATTCTGTGCTGCCCCCTGGTGGTCATTGCACATTATAGCAAGTGATCAAACTCCCAGTCTTCCAGTGGAACTCTTGAGGAGACACTTTACATATTAGCCTTTTATTTTTTATTTATTTATTTATTTTTAAAATATATTTATTGATTTTTCACAGAGAGGAAGAGAGAGGGATAGAGAGTTAGAAACATCGATGAGAGAGAATCATCGATCAGCTGCCTTTTGCACACCCCCTACTGGGGATGTGCCCGCAACCAAGGTACATGCCCTTGCCCAGAATCGAACCTGGGACCTTTCAGTCTGCAGGCCGACGCTCTATCCACTGAGCCAAACCAGTCCCGGCCAAATTAGCCTTTTATATATAGAGATAATAGATGATGAAAATGGAGACTTCCTGAGAACTAAAATATATAAGAATGGGAAGAAAATTAATTCTAGAACAAAAACAAACAAACAAACAAAAAACAACAACCATAACTTAAATTAAGAACTCAATAGATGGATTTAATAAAAGGTTGGATTCAGCTGAATAAAGGATTTATGAGCCAGAAGACAAGAGGGTTGAAAATCTTCCTCTGAAGCCCTGAGAAGGACAGTCACATGTAGTAAAGATAGGCCAGTGTGGCTCAGTTGTTTAGTTGTCATCCTGTGCACTAAAAGGCTGTGGGTTTGATTCCCAGTCAGGGCAATTGCCTGAGCTCTGAGGCTCCACGACTCATAGGGGATGTGCGGAGGCAGCCAAGCAATGTTTCATTCTTACGTAGATGTTTTGCTCTCTCTACTCCCTTCTTCTCTTTCTTAAAAATCAATAAAAAATATTTTAAATATTTTAAAAATAATAAAAATATTTTCTGAGAGGAGAGACTGAGGTACCTGAGACTTAGAATATTGTTTTAAAAGATGGGTAATGCTGAAATTATTTAAATGCAACTTGAAAGCATTTACTTCCCGGATAACACCCCATTGTCTGTGTTGTATCCTTTTTGTTGTTTTTCATGTTTGTTTGTCTCTACTTTTGCCTAAATTTTATTCCTTTGGAGCTGCAAATAGTTTGGGGTTGAAGATAAAGTCCCCTCCCAAAGCATTCAAATTTCCCAGCAATTTCTAAATAAAAAAGATAAGATAAGCATGGTTAGACCAAGATGGGTTACAATTGGTTATAAAGCTGCACCATTACTGCTTAGCACTGGAAAATAATTAGTGGGAAGTGAGGTTAACTCACATATGTATTACATTTTTAATGCTTTTTGTTAAATACCAAAATGAGAATAATGAGTGACATTTTTGTTTTTTTCAAAATTATTATTGACTTAAGTAAATCTAACCTCTGGTATAGTAGGAATTATAGTAGAAGTCAACAGAAATTATTCCCAATTATTAACTTTCTTTCTACAGTGAAAATATCATAAACTTAATGGCATAAGATAGGTTCTCATCTAAGGCTCTGTGTAAGTTTTTCTTCCCCTTCACTCTGCAACTTCTAATGCAGTGAAACGAGTAAAAAATGAGATTTAGGACATTTCTTATATTCTTGGCACATTGATGTCTTAAATAGTCCAGAAATCATACTTGTTTCTTTCTAAGCAATTAAAATGATTTCATAAAGTTGTGTTATAGAGTGTCATTCAGGAAGAGTGGAGAAGAAATAAGACCAAGAGATTTATTAAGGTGTTCTCATTAATTATCTAACTCCAAGGTTTAGTTAGGTGATATTTTTTTTTTTCTTGGAGAAAACAAAAAGGTTGTCTTGTTATTAATTACTGAGAGTTTAGCTATAAGATGAATTATCGATAGACAGGTAAAAGATCCTAATAGAATATTTGGTCCAAAGAGCAACAATCAAGAGGCATGTCTCTGGCCAGTGTTGCTCAGTTGGTTGAGCACTGAAAGGTTGCCAGCCCTAGCCAGTTTGGCTCAGTGGATAGAGGTCAGCTTGTGGACTGAAGGGTCCCACATTCAATTCCGGTCAAGTACAGATGCCTTGGTTGCAGGCTTGATCCCTCGCTCTGATTGGGTGCACATAGGAGGCAACCAATCCATTGTGTATCTCTCACATCAATGTTTCTCTATCTCTCTCTCTCTCTTCCACTCTAAAAATCAATGGGAAAATATCCTCAGGTGAGAATTAACCAAAATAAAGGAAGAAATAAAAAAGAGAGGAGGGCGGGGGAGGAAAGGATGGAGGGAGGGAGAAAGAAAGAACAAAAGAAAGATTGGCAGTTTCATTCCTAGTCAGGGCATGTGTCTGGTTTGCCAGCTCAATCCCTGGTGGGGAGTATGCAGGAGGCAGACAATGTTTTGTTCTCACATTCATATTTCTTTCTCTCCCTACATCTTTATGTAAAAATTAATTAAAATATTTTTAAAAGAGAGGAATAGAGTGCATATCCATATCGTGAACCGATATAGTAACTGCATGCATCATTTTTTAACCTGCATCTCGGTGCCTTGATTTTGCATTGTGTCCTGGAAGCATGTCTCTGCCACGCAACTGGGAAATGGAAGAAGGTAACTAGAGAGGAACCTGGGGTGGAGTCTGGAGGCAAAAACTCCAAAGAGCAATGAGCAGTGATGTCCCCTGAAAGTAACTGGGCATTTATTCACCCAGTAAGCTGAAAAGACCAAAATTACCTTTCTCAAGGTGATGAAACTGGGGCACCAGAAACTCTGACTAAATAGTTCACAACCAACAGAATACAACTGGCCAATGCAACAGACATCATTGGAATTAACAAGAAATATATTATACTTAAAAACAAAAACAAAAAAAAAAAAAAGACTCATCACTCAGGAATGAACTGAAACATTCAAGATACATATACTTTTCCATTCTTGTGATATGACTTTAAGACAAAGTCTTATTAGTGTATTAGGGTTGGTCAACTAATTCATAAAAATGCACTTGTTTAGTTACAGGAAAACCACTGGAGATATCGGTTATCTATATTCAGTGTATGTATGCTAGATGAAAATATAAGGCCCATTCATAACTCTACATATTTTTGCCTAACATTTCAAGCACTTTATAGGCTCTAGGTTTGAAGCTGAGCAAGTTCTTATGGACCACCATCTCCAGCTGCTGTTGAATTCAGACTTTGTGATCCAGGAGGCACTAACAAATTGGAGATTTAGAGGCATGCCCATTGGGTTCTTTAACAAGATCTAGTTTCCCAAAGTAGCTCTCACCAATGCTGTTAAAATGAAGGGACCTTACCACGATTCCTTATCTGAGAGGGAATTTATGTTTGAGGGGGGAAAAAATTGTTCTGCCTTGTGTGGAAGATCTGTTTCAGTCCTGTGAGAATCCTAGGTAATCCTCTATCATCTGAAACAACAATGGTCGAAACAACATAGGTCCTCATCTAAGGCTCTGGAGAGAGGTGTGAAAACAGTCACACCTACCCTACTCGAGAGGAACTTGTGTTACAGACGCCTATGGTTGTGTTGTTTATTTCTTCCTCAGCCTGTTGTTCCTTCCTTTGGAGTTGCAAGTAATTTGGGATTGAAGTTTGTATGTTTGCAGATCTATTTGACTAGGGCAGTGGTCGGCAAACTGCAGCTTGAGAGCCACATGAGACTCTTTGGCCCCTTGAGTGTGGCTCTTCCAAAAAATACCACGTACAGGTGTGCACATACAGTGCAATTGAAACGTTGTGGCCCATGTGCAGAAGTCAGTTTTCGGCTCTCAAAAGAAATTCCAATCATTGTACTGTTGATAATTTGCTCCATTGACTAATAAGTTTGTCGACCAAGGGACTAGGGAAAGGGGACTGGGGTCATCGGAAAGTGGGGAAGTTGCAAATGAAGCTTTGGACCTGGAGTGTATAACCAGCACCCAGGGAACAGCTTAGCCTGCTTCAGCCATTTTGGGGTTAATTAAGAGCACATAGGGTGGGAGGGCAATTCAAGTGTCCCTGGTTAACAAATTAAGCAGCCAAACCTGCTTTCCAAAGGTCTCCTATCTGGAACATTCAGTTCTCCACCAAATTCACAGAAAAATGTCTCAAAAAAGAACAAAATTGGTTTTCAACTATACAACCCTTTCATGCTGGTACCTGTATGATCAGTCATGTGTATCTCAGGAAACAGACAAAGGAGAGAAGCAAGAGTGTGCTTCAGTTTACCACTAGACCTCACTTTGTAAATATTTCAGGAAATTGTGTTGTGAATATTTTTTGCATTTTTTTGCTTTTGTTGCTCTCAACATTAAAGGTAAGTTCTAGTATGTATGCACATTACTTTTTTTTTTTTTTTTTTTTTTTTTACTATACACTGAGTTGCCAGATTATTATGATCTCTGAACACATAATCTGGCCACTCAGTATGTGTGGCCAGATTATGTGTTATATCAATATATTAGAGTCCAGAATATATATATATTAGAGTCTGGTGTATGAATTCATGCATAGATGGGGTCCAGCCAGCCTGGCCAGTGGGAGGGAACATGGTCAGTTGCATGGCCTGCCTGCTTGTCAAACTCCTGGTCGAGGGGACAATCTGCATATTAGCCTTTTATTATATAGGATATACACTGATGGCCAGATTATTATGCGTTCAGAGATTATAATAATCTGGCCACTCAGTGTCTATTTCATTTCCTCTTTGGTAAATTTTATGTCCTTTTTGTTTTTAAAAGTGTTTATTTATAGATGAAACAGTACAATAGACCTGGAATGGATTAATTCAATTTACATTATTTCTAATGAAAAACAAACAAACAAAAACTGATTTGGTTTTTGAACAAATTGCTTTTTTAACAGCCTTTTTGAATGAATTAAGTTTGAGAAGAGAGGCTCCATTGTCCTCTCCTCAATACCTTTAAGGCACAATAACGTCCAAAACAAAGCCATGTTGTCCAGTGTAGGACAATGAACCTTCTTAAGAAATCTGTCTCTGTCCTGAGATTTTGATTGGAAAATGCTGCCTTTTCTAACCACAGACAGAAATAGCAGCTTTCTCCCATTAAAAAATAACTCCTACTAGTATTAGAATCCCTCCCTCAGGCCTCGTGTGGATCAATTATTCTTCTCATTCTTTCACTACAGACAACCCCACAAATCTGGGAGCACAACTGAATACATTTAGAAAAGAAAAGAAATCATAAGGGAGGAAGAAATGGTTAAGAGGGAAACTTTAAATATTTCAAGATTTTTTGATTTTGAGTGGTAGGTACACAATGCAATATATAGATAATGTCTCATAGAAATGTACTCTTGAAACCTATATAATCTTATTAACCAATTGTCATCCCAATACATTTAATTAAAAGTAAATACATTAATTAAAATATTTCAACTGCTGCTTGGAAGCTAACAGTGAGCATTGGGGTGTGGAGAAGACTGCAGCCTCTCATTTGCAAGAAGAGGAAGAAGGGGGAAGAGGTTCCTACACTTACCGAATAAGGGATAGGTTTATAAGAAATTGCAAAGTGTTCTTCCCTGGTAATATGATTGAACATAGGATCTGAGGTGTAGTGGATTAACAAGAGGTGATTACCTCAGCTGTAGGCTCAGAGAAATCACAATAGATGGCAAAGAGGACATTTCTGTAGAGGAGAAATGGAAGTAAGACCCAGGCACACAAAAGGTAGGGGACTCTGATGCAAGGTATATACATTTGGGCAATGACTTAAGCAGATACAGAGGAGAGTCTGGGCTAAGACTGGGGGAGAAAACATGGGGTGTGCAGTTAGATTACTCAGGACTCCCTTTGGTACCAATGGCAAAATTGCAGCTCAAATTTGCTTAAGCCACAAAGGAAATGTGTCGGCTCACCAAACTGAAATTGTAAAGGACCCAGAATCTAAAGTATCACTTTGAAAAGGCAGCTGCTAGTGGTTAAGGCAAGCCCTCTGAAGCCAGACTGCCTGGGATTAAATCTCAGTACTGGTACTTACTTGCTGTGAACTTGAAGCTAGTTATCAAACCTTTCAGTGAATGATTCAGTTTTCTTTCCTTTAAAATGGATATATTAAATTATGTTCATAGAGTTTTTGAAAGGATTAAGTAAAGTTGATGTCTAATTCACTTAAATAATGCCTGCCACATTTGTTATGAATGAAGCTCACTGCTTTCTGCCTGTTCTCACAGCAACCCCAGTAGAAAGACAGATTCTTTCCCCCCAAATATTTATAAACTATTGGACTTACTCTGATTGGGTTGATTGCTGAGTCACGTTCAAATCCCTGGGGCTGGGAGGTGAAGTGGATGGGATGGCCAGAAGGATGGATAGTTCTGACTGGTTATGCCTGGACCCATTGCCTGTCCTGCACCTGGGAGTTAGATTCAGTTCCACATAAACTCTGGGTTTTTGTGAATTTAGAGTAGAGTAGGAGGATTCCTCTAAGGATAACTGAGATGCAGTTACCAGAGAAGGAAGAAACAAATTCAATGTACTAGATTAAAAACAACAGATGTTTCCCATTGCCCTGAGAAGGAAGTCCTGCCATGATTTCACACTGAAAAGCATTGGTTGGAGAACAAGAAAGGAATTTTATTAATTTATCAACTACACCTCAGTTCCTCTTTCATCAACACTAAAGTTGTCAAAATCATCAAGCTAGTGAAATTCCTTTGTGATGTTCTTATATTTTTCTTTAATCATATCTACCATTTATTCAGTGCCTGCTGGAGCCAGGGTTGGTGCCAGATGTTTTGCTTACATGCTTTCTCATTCTCTATTCTCAAGGAAAGTTTTCCATCTTTATTGGAAAGCTGAGTACTTGCAGATCCCCAGAAATTGGCAGTCAGGATTTAAACTCAGGTCTGTCTATCTGAACATCAGGGCCTTGCTCTTTCTACCACATCATGAGCCCAATGGACACCCTTTCTTACTGTTCACCCCTCCCACCCCCAAATGGTATCAATTTCTCTACCATCTCCAGGCAATGACTTCAGAACTCTTTTCTTCTCTACTTGCCAAACTGTCTTCTCTAAAAAGTCTTGGTCATCAGCCATATACTGTCCATCTCTATGGCCCCTCTCAGAAGGTCCTTAGCATTTGAAGCCTCATTTCTCATGGCTTTGCTTTAGGTCAGATAACCTCAGAAGTCATGAAGCAAATCAGGTGACAGATTCAGGGCAAGGATTCCACCCATCTAGTTCCCTATATCAGCCAGGTCATCAGCCCTGTTTCCTGTTGACAGAGAGGTCTATGACCCTATTGGTAAGTTAGGGTGAGAACTTTTAAAAAGCCTTCATCAATGTCTTTGAATGACTGGCCTTTATGACCATTTATCACCAACAATTTAAAAAAGACCCTCTCCTTTAAGCTAATGTGTCTCCTTAGTCTCCTCTATTGGTCTAGTCTTAATGATATCGTACCACATCTTCAGATCCCACTCCTTCCCTGCTTCTCTCCACATCTTTCTGGGCCCACCTTAGAGAAGAAACTGCCCTAGATTCCTCTAACCCATCCTGGCCTTTCCCTTCTTCATTCTTCATGGTCATGCATTGTGTTCAAACCACACAACCTAGTCTCTTTTTTTAAAAAATATGTTTTTATTGATTTTTAGAGATAGAGAAAGGGAGTGGGAGAAAGAAATAGGAACATTGATGAGAAAGAAACATCTATCGCTGCCTTCTGAATCTACTCCCCCCCAACTCCCGCCCACTGGGTATGGAGCCCACAACCCAGACTGTGCAAGAGCCCCAAGCACGATATAATGAAACGATATAGTGCTACGAAGATGTGGCCACAACATAGTCTTTCATTCCAAATATCTTTTCTGTTTTCCAAACTAAGTTACATACAATAAAGAACCACTTTTTTATTATTGTTTTGTTGTCATGTTTATTTAATATCCCAAAGGACCTAGCCCAGAGATGAGCACATGATCTACAGTGAATTTTTTTTTTTAACACATAAAATGCTAGTTTCTTCCCTTTTTGTTTCTCAAACTGTGGGAAAGTTGGTTGGGGGCTGCCACACCATCATTCCATTTTTCCTTTCCCCTATGCTATTGCTCTTCACCAGCATAGTCAATTAAGTCTCAGTGCTGAACCTTATCTAAAATATTCTGCTGTCATCAGGCAAGGACCTCTTTTATTGCCCTATCACTTTTTCTACTAAACCTACTATTAGAAAGAAAATGCAATCTACTCTAGAAGTGTTCCCAGTATATATATATATATTTTAAAAATCATAAATTCTCAGTTTTCAGAGTCACAGTACAACTGCAGCAGCCCCTGAATTTATTCCTCTGAACAGAAATACAATTTTCATTCCTAATGCCTCCTGTCTTCTCTGTTGCCCTGCTTAATTTACAGTTATTCAATAACAATTAAGATAATACTCTCACTCTGGTTGGTTGCAACTAAAAAATTCATTGCGTGCTGATGACTTCTGGGTGATGATGTTGGGAGAAAGGATGGCTGAAGCCGAGTCTAGGCCATATGACAACAAGTACATGGAGGCTAAAGAGCCAATGAAACATCAACCTGCAGAGTAGAAGAGGTTGGGGTAAAGCATTTAGTACAGGGGTGGGGAGGAAGGAACAGATTTGAATAGCTGTCACTACCCATGTCTGCTCTCTTTAGTGGAGCTGAACAGCCATTGATTTTTGGAGCAGTCCATCTTAGTTTGTGCCAAACGTTCTGAAACTTGGCTGAGATTGCTTCATTATCTGACTCAGATAGGAAAAGGAAAAAATAAAGCAGCAGAAAGTCTGAGAGGGGTCCTGAGTGACTAGAGCAATGGACTGGAGTTGTTCACTGTTTGGAAACTGATACCCTGGATAACCCAAGGGAGTCATTTGGGACTTGACTCTCTCTCTAAGGCACAGATAGAACACTAATAGCCCTGATGTGAGTGTGCTGAACTATTGTAGGAGGAAGTGACCTGGTCCCAGTCCTGCCTCTGTTGGAATTTTCAGTGAAAAACAGAGGTAATCCCTTAACCGCCCCTGTCCTCAGTTTCCCCTTCCATAGGCCTAGTAGAAGGGCAGGAGTCACAAACTCAAATGACTTTAGAGACAGGAAAGCATGTCAGGAAATTAAGTGGCTCAAGAACGCAAGAAAGACTTAGAAGTACAGCAACTCCGGTGTGCATACCTGGTGTAAAGGTGTTTAGCATTCACATTCAAGTTTTAGAAACAACCAGCACTAATTATCAGACCTCCAGTTTGTGCCTCTAGTCTAGTTAATCTTTTAACTCTTCCCTATCCTGGCATTCTTTGAACAGGGATCCCAGAGCAAGCAGTGCATCATGGTCTGACCAACTTACCATGTGTGTCTCAGCCTCAGATAAAATATCTGGACAGAGTAGGTGCATATCATAATTTGTGGATTTGCTGGCCATTCTTCTTCAACCTTTACCTTTACAGCAAATTCTGCTGTTAGTTTTAGGCTGCTCCTCATTTGACAGTTCTTGGTTTTCAGCTATTGAATCACATTCCTCACTATCCATCTAACTTGCCCTCAGCTAAGCCTTTCCCGAGCTGTGGGGAGCACAAGTATTTAGTTTTATTTGGGATGTCTGAGACCACCTCAGTAACAACAATCCTTGCACAGCAAAGAAGCTCGTGGTTACCCAGCAGCCCTGTCCAAAAGAGCATCTTTCTCAGTCTTCCTCCTTCTCTTTTCAAAATCCCAGTTCAATAAACCATTCAGCTCAAGGGCTGTTTCTCTCTGTCTGCCTTCCCTATAGAGCTGACCCAAACTGTGAGCTTCTTCCAAGTTATTGCAAGACGGCTCTCTGGATCAGTTCCTTGGAGATGCTGCAGAGCAGAGCAAGAACACTCTGCAAAGTGGGGCAAACTCACACCCAAAAGAGCTGCTGGGAGATTTCCCTTACTTACACTCCAGACACACAAAATGCTCACTCTCACCTTCAGTGAAAATGTTGGCAAGACAATTGCAATATTCCTTTTCTATAAATCATCGAAGGACTTCTGTAGAATCCATCTCAATGAAAAATCTAAAACCTGCCCTTGCCAATTTGAGCATTGGCCTGAGGACTGAAAGGTCCCAGGTTCTATTCCAGTTAAGGGCACATGCCTCTATTGCAGGCTTCTCCCCCAGCCCGAGCTCTGCTTGGGGCTCTTGCAAAAGGCAACCAATGGATGTGTTTCTCTCACATCCGTGTTTCTCTCTGTCTTTCCCTCTCTTTTCCACTCTCTCTAAAAATCAATGGAGAAATATCCTCAGGTGAGGATTACCAAAAACATTACAAAACAAACAGAAATATCTAAAACCCAGTCCCAGAAACCTATAGGTGACTCACACTTCAGGTGAAGAATGAGTATTACATACTTTAAGTATTATGTTCCCATCTGTTCTTCCGGGATTGTAATACATAATATATTTAGAATCGGGGTCCTCAAAGGAATGTTCAGTTAGTACTTTCCTTCTCGTAGGGCCCAGAACAATAAACAGCTGGCTAATGATCTCCTCGGTGAGGAAATGAAGTCTCAGAGCTGTAGCTACTTATCCCTTGGAGTTTCTCCTCATTGCTTAGCTCACAGCAATTGCACTGTGGTTAGTGGGCTGCTAAGGACCTGGGAAACCTGTTTGCTTCTGTAAGTTAATTGAAAACCAGTGCACATGGGAAACATTCTAGGAAAGGATGGTGGCTGTGAGGGTGAGAGCAGTAGAGATCTTTTGTAGGAGAGCAAAGGGAATGCCAGCTGAGCCATGAAGTATGAGTAAGATCATTAAATGAAGGGGGGCAGGCATTGGTTGAGCAGAAAGAAGGGATTTCATTTTGAGAAGAGGGCTGGCCTGACTCTAGGAGAGGTGTGTGTGGAGAGCCACTAGCAGTACAATAATTTCTAACACATAAGAAAGAATATGTTTAGGATAACTTAAAGGTCAGGCAAAGCAATGAAGATCTGATGCAGTAGGCAAAAATTGCCGAAATGCCTTAAAAAGAGCAGCAATGTTCTGAGGAAATGGTTGTTTATATTTGAAAGTACTTTTGGTAATTGAAACACGACCAATTAGATACACCTTTGCATCCTTGCCCCTCCCGCCTACCCTTTACTTTCAAAAATTGAAGATAAGGGAGATTATGTGATCATCACCCTATTAAACTTCTGACAATACTTATTTAAAAATTATTTTTGTTTTCTTATGACATGATGACAAATAACAATAAGGTGTTTCCTAGGATTTTCAGTTTCTAGGTAACCACTTCATATCATGAATGGTATCTGCTAGTGTCCACTGATTTTGAAGGACTCTTTTCTTACTGACATGGCCTTGCTATTGTTGAGTTTTTATAGTCCTATAATCCAAGCATAAATAAATATTTATGCTACTTGTATGTTGCTCTGACCAGGAAGCAAATGTGCAACCTTGGCATATTGGGATAATGCCGTAGCCACTGAGCTACCTGGCCTTATCCCAATATGCCAAGGTTGCACATTTGCTTCCTGGTCAGAGCAACATACAAGTAGCATAAATATTTATTTAGAACAACAAATGAATTTCTCTCTCTCTCTCTCTCTCTCTCTCTCTCTCTCTCTCTATATATATATCTATATATATATATATATATATATATGTATGTATATATACATATATATATGTGTGTATATATATATATACTTATCCCTCTCTCTCTAAAAACAATATATTTAAACAAGTATTTCCATCTATTAATGGGTTTAATATGTTGACCTTTCAAAGTGTTATGAAGGATCAATAAGTGTATTTTCCCCCAATGCAAAAGATCATACGATGAGGTAATTTCCACCCTTGCCTTGGAAAATTGAAGTCTCTGTGTGCCCCTGTATGTCTTGGACAGTTAGAGATGTAAGAAGGCAAGTCAAGTGCAGCTAAATCATAGTCTGGTACTCTCACGGGTGATTTATTGAGTCCTGATCAGTGGTGCATAGGTATGGCCCCCTTCCCTTCCCCTGTGCTATTCCGTCAAAGGAATGGCCTTAGGTAGGATTCCTCCCAAGTCTATCCTAATAAATTGACTGGCATGCTAAGTGGTTCATTTGGGATGTCACCTCTGGAAGCACAAGTAATGAAGTGGGGTCAGTGAACCAAGAAAAAAAAAAAAAATCAATAAAGCGTGTGTTAATGAGCAAGTCCCTTCTGTGCACAATGAAGGATCATTGCTGTTAGGCCTCTTTCAGGTGTCTATAGAATGAGTTTCAATATTTCCATATGAAGGATTGGTAGCCGAGACATTTATTTCCTGCTTCTGGTTTCTCACTTGCTGACAATTGCTCCTGGCGGTGTGAGGTCTCCAGGCTTCTGGGAAGCCATCATTGCTGACCATCTCTCTTTCACAGCTCTAGAGTCAAATCCTTAAAGACACAGGCCTTGAAGGGAAGGCTGTCCCCATTCACAAATACTGTCACCTCAGCTATAGGTGATTCAGAGGTGGGATAAGGAGCCATGAGACATCATAGCTTTTGCTACCAGAAATAAGATTTGTTTCAACTTAGGAGGCAGCCTTATTATAGAAAGTACAGTAAATCACAAGGAAAACACAATTAATGTTCTCTCAAGGGGTAGGAATGAATGTGATATTAAGAAATGATATTTTGATGGAATCTACTGATATACTGACTTAAGCCTGCTCAGGCTCCCACTGGGAACAAGGACAGGATAAAGAATACTCTTAAATACTTGAAGTTTAAGTTTGTCAAAAGCAAAGCTATTCCTGGCTGGTGTGCTCAGTGGTTGAGTGTCAACCTATGAACCAGGAGGTCACCCAGTCAAAGGCACATGCCTGGGCTGCAGGCTTGATCCCCGGGGGTGGGGGTGGGGGGTGGGTGTAGGTGTCAACTGATCAATGATTCTTACTCATTACTGATGTTTCCATCTCTCCTTCTCTAAAATAAATAAAAATAAATTAAAACAAAACAAACAAGATAAAACAAAACTGGCCGGTGGCTGGCTCCGTGAAAATTATGAGTTAGCAGTTCCTATCAGCAAGAATTTATAATTTTGCACAATGAGAGACTTGCATATATTCCACATTATGTTAAAACTTTAAACAGACATCTTTCAGAGGATCAGCAATAAGACAAGGTGAGAGGTTGGGAGAAGCTGGAATGGTTCCCAAATATTCCATATGTTTCTGAAAAAACTGAAAGAAAAAAAGGCCATAATATTTGCATTTCCAAGAGCATGAAAACTGAAGAATATGAAAAATGTCTAAACTCTAGAGGAAAAAAGAAATGCAACAATTCTTTCTCAAAAACAGAGGGCCCAAGTCTAAAGTAGCTCATCCAGAATGTGGGCTGTTTTACATAATAACCAAAGACAATGTTGAATCTTAATCACATCCTGAATTAAAGTTCACAAACAGTCAGGCTATGCAGGGCATAGGAAGGAAGGAAGGAAGGAAGGAAGGAAGGAAGGAAGGAAGGAAGGAAGGAAGGAAGGAAGGAAGGAAGGAAAGGTAAACAGGCAAAGGCCAAACAGAGTATAAGGTAAAGCACTTAGGGGGAGTAACTACATTTTATGATTATGTTTTACTCTTAGGAGCATCTATGTCTCACTTTCTAAGTATCAAGTTAATTAATTAAATTACTTAAAGATTGATTGAATGTCTAATAATGAGTTAATTACTTTTTTTTAATAAATATATTTTATTGATTTTTTACAGAGAGGAGGGGAGAGAGATAGAGAGCCAAAAACATCGATGAGAGAGAATCATCGACCAGCTGCCTCCTGAACACCCCCTACTGGGGGTGTGCCCACAACCAATGTACATGCCCTTGACCGGAATCGAACCTGGGACCTTTTAGTCTGCAGACTGACGCTCTACCGCTGAGCCAAACCGGTTTTGGCATAATAATGACTTAATTACTTGACCTAGCCATCTATTCAGACAAAGTAAGCCTGGTAACAGTTCTAAACTCTGCCTGTTTTTTGTCAAGGTCAATGTCTGGAAATCATTCCAAAGCAGGCTTCCAGTGCATATTGCAGAGTTCGCAGTGGCCCTGAAGATAAAAGAATCATTTGGACTTCTCTCAGTTGGCATATTCTTTCCCATTTGACACCTGGCTCAATTCCTGGCCAAAGTTTCCAAAGTTAAGTTGAATATATCACATTGGGACAGAACCTTCCAACTAACTTTCTGATGCAGGAGCTGATACCTTTAGAACCAGCTCCAATACACATGTGACCATTCACACCTCATCTGGGAACACAAGAAATTGTCAACATCTGTCTTCAAGCCAAAAGGTGAAGTACATGCTTACAGATTACATACAGATTTTAAAGTTCACTGTAATTTGTGTCTGCTCTCTCCCTGCCTTTCCATTTAGAATTATTTATGATTATTGAAAGCCCTGCATTTGGCACATCCTTTGGCTGTCAGAACTAAAGCAATAAAAAAGAGGATGTGCTATAGTATAAATATTCTTTATAGGACACTCACCTAAAAGGAAGTAGAATATATTAATATGTTCTAATTTTTCCCCTTTTATTGTGACTACATTAATATTCTAAGTACTATAAATTATATATGTATATGTGAACTTCTTTTAGTCTCTGTAAACTTTTAATCTATGTGTGATATTCAACAGAAAGAGGCAAAGCTGATAAAACTGAGTATTTGAAAGACTACTTTCCAAGACAGAGAAATTTCACAAAATGCATGTGAATTTATTTAATCATAGCACTATAGAGCCAGCATATTTCTTCAATTTCTTGAGAGAATAGGTTGGCAAATGAAAGCTGTCTGGACAAACCTGGTTTGCTGCCTGATTTTGTAAATAAACTTTTATTGGAACAAAGCCACGCCCATTTATTTATATATTGTCCATGACAGATTTCTGACTACAACAGTAGAGTTGAGTAGTTGCCACATGAGTCATTTGGCCTAGATAAAGCTTAAAATAATGCTACATGGCCCTGTAGAAAAGAAGTTTGCCAACACTTACTCTAGACTCTAGTCTAGAGTCTAGACCTGTGGTCAGCAAACTGCGGCTCAAAAGCCACATGCGGCTCTTTGGCCCCTTGAGTGTGGCTCTTCCACAAAATACCATGGCCTGGGCTAGTCTATTTTGAAGAAGTGGCGTTAGAAAAAGTTTAAGTTTAAAAATTTTGGCTCTCAAAAGAAATTTCAATCTTTGTACTGTTGATATTTGGCTCTGTTGACTAATGAGTTTGCCAACCACTGATCTAGACCAGTGTTCCCAAACTTCTCTCATGATGAGAATCACCTGGTGGAGTTGTTAAACTACAGATTCCTGAATCCCAACTAAGAGTGCTAAACTAGAATTTTGGGGAACATATAGGTAAAATTGTATACTTGACTAGTGCTCTAAGCTGTCTTAACATATAGGTAAAATTGTATACCGTATTTTCAGGCGTATAAGACGACCCCCTAATTTTTAGTTAAAATATATGTTTAGGCCTATATTCACTGTATAAGACTACTTCAAAGAAAAGACTTACTTTGCCGTCAAGATCCCCAGGTAATTTTTGTGCAATTTTGGTCTTTTGCCCCCGGTTTTCGGTTGACATTTTTTCCTTTCAAAAGTCGTCTTATACGCCGGAAAATGTGCTTGACTAGTGCTCTAAGCCAGCGTTTTTCAACTGCTGTTGTGCCGCGAGATGTTGCTTGGTGTGCCGTAGGTGCAGACAAGACAAGAATTTTATAATTTTTCACTATTTTGTTTACTTAATATTTCATAATAAAGTAATTATAAAATACTTTCTTTGTGTTTATTTGATTCCTATTCAAGAGAATTACTTTATATATAGTCAATATAAGCACAGAGTTAAATTTTTTAACATTTTCTAATGGTGGTGTGCCTCGTGATTTTTTTCATGAAACAAGTGTGCCTTTGCCCAAAAAAGGTTGAAAAACACTGCTCTAAGCTGTCAAAATCCTAGTTTAGCACTTCTTAGTTGGGATTCAGGAATCTGTAGTTTAACAACTCCACCAGGTGATTCTCATCATGAGAGAAGTTTGGGAAACACTGGTCTAGACTCTAGATTAGGGGTGTCGAACTCAATCAGAGAAGGGGCCAAAATCTAAAATCCAGCCTAAATCGTGGGCCGAATGGTTTACTGAACAGTCATAAACTGTCATTGTGATGGAAACGCAGCGGAGTGCAGTGATGACAGTGCGGTGCGGGCCACATTGCAAGGCCTGGTGGGACGGATTTGGCCCGCGGGCCTTGTGTTTGACACATGTGCTCTAGATCATTATGATAGCCACCTGTAACTATCAAGCACTTAAAATGTAGCTGATGCAATTAAGGAACTGAAGATTTAATTAAATGGAGAAGTACTGAAAGTATATAGAAATAGAAACAGAATTAATAGTAAGATTCTCTAGAGAATCTTTATATCAAAGGTTTATTTTAAATTAATTTTATATAGGTATAGAAATGTAAATCTATGCTGAAACCAGTTTTGCTCAGTGGATAGAGTGTCGGCCTGCGGACTGAAGGGTCCCAGGTTCAATTCCAGTCAAGGGCATGTACTTTGGTTGCAGGTACATCCCCAGTGGGGGGGGGTGCGGGAGGCAGCTGATCAATGATTCTCTCTCATTGATGTTTCTAACTATCTCTCTCTTCCTCTCTGTAAAAAATCAATAAAATATATTAAAAAAGAAATGTAAATCTAGATATATATTCTATAAATATAGGAATATAAATATAAATATGCATAATATATAGATATACAGTTGACCTTTGAACAATATGAGTTTGAATTGCATGGGTCCTCTTATATGCATTTTTTTTTCAATAAATACATGTACTGTTTTCAATCCAAGGTTAGGAGTCTGCAGATGTGGAGGGCTGATGATATGCATTGATCTACACCGTTTTATAGAGGGGACTAGAGCATTGCAGTTTTTGGTATCTTTCCAGGTGTCCTGGAATCAAATCCCTCTGAGGATACCAAAGGGCAACTAAGCTTTGAGGAATTAAAAATTATGTTGTACATGGATTTTCAAGGACTCAAGGAGTCAGCACTCTTAACTCTACATTGTTATAGGTAAAAGGAGAAGCTGTGAAAGAGAGAGACAGCAGTCAGAGACAGATACCAGGTTACAGGGTTCACATGGTTATGGAGTGTGGCAAACCCAAATCGAATCTGCCGTGGGGGCTGGCTGCTGGAGACGCAGGAGATGGGTGGTGTATTGATAGATGAAGTTGGAATAGTCTGCTGGGGAATTCCCTCTTTAGAAGGCTAGTGTTTTCTTAGCCTTCCTTCAGGCCTTTATTGAGGTAAACAAGCCCACCCACACCCTGGAGGGCAATCTGCTTTCCCCAAAGGTCACTGATTTAATGTTAATCACATTCAAAAGCACCTTGCAAGTTGACATGTGACTTTAATTTTTACACTTATTTTTTTAAAGACATAGAATTGCGAAGACTTGCCGAGACCGGTTTGGCTCAGTGGATAGAGTGTCGGCCTGCGAACTGAAAGGTCCCGGGTTCGATTCCGGTCAGGGGCATGTACCTTGGTTGCGGGCACATCCCCAGTGGGGGGTGTGCAAGAGGCAGCTGGTCAATGTTTCTCTCTCATCGACGTTTCTAACTCTCTGTCCCTCTCAATTCCTCTCTGTGTAAAATCAATAAAAAAAAAAAATATATATATATATATATATATATATATATATATATATATATATATATATAAAAAGTTAAAAAAAAAAGATTGCAAAGACTTTAAAAAAAACAAAACATTGTAAGGTATCTCCTTAATTTTTACATTGAAATGATAATATTTTGGACATATTGGTTAAATAAAATATCAGAATTAATTGTGTTTGTTTTTCTTAATTTTCTTTATAATATGGTTACTAGCATATTTAAAACTACTTATGTAGCTTATACTATATTTGTATTGGACAGAACTGCTCTACACACTGTACACGGGCTGTGGAAAATATTATTCCTCCCCATATTTCATACAGTATTCCTCCAGTCAGTTCGAATGGCATCTATATTTATTTATGCAAGTTTATGGAGGACTTATACAAGGGAGATGTAAAATAGTTTATCTGTAATTTGGCTGTCCTTGCTGCTGCTGCTGTTGTGTTATTTATTTTTTTTCCCTCAAATCAGGTAAAATTTTTCTGAAGAGTCATCTTAGAAACAACTAAGCTAACTTTTTAATCCTTTAATTGAATATATATGTGTGTATATATATAACACCTGTGTGTATTGTATGCCATATCTACTACCCTTTACTTAAAAAGTTATCTGAATATGATCTTTCATTTCTCCTAAAACATGGCTTTTTTCTATATTTTCATTCCCCAAAATACTCTATTTTTATTTTTACATTTTAAATCAAATTAATTAAGGTCTGTTATATTTAATAAAATTAATCCATTTACGTGAACAGCAACTTAAAGCACATTGTCAAATGAATAACCATGACCCCAATCAAGATACACAGACATACCACAGAGATTCAGTTCAGTTCCAATCCACCACAATAAAGCAAGTATTGCAATAAAATGAGTCCTAACCATTTTGTTGGAGGGCCTTGCCTTCAATTCAGAAAATATGCAACATCCAGGAAGTGCAATAAAGCAAAACACAACAGCATGAGGTCTGACTGCATGTATTAGGCAAAATTCTAGAGTCCCCCCCCTACCCCACTAGTCCAGTTCCTTGTTACTCAGCCAAACACTAACCAGGAACTTCTATGAAGGGGCTTTGCAAATGTAATTCAGGTTATTCATCAGCTGATGAGGATTATCCTGGATTGTCACGAGGCCCCAAGTTCTTAAACACTGAGGAGGAAGGCAGAGCAGTGAGAGAAGATGTGGGCCGTGAAGGCAGTCAGAGGTTCCAAATTTGGTAAGAACTCAACCCTCCTTTGTTTTTTTTGAGTTTGGAAGAAGGGAGGCATATGGCAAGGAATACTTCTGTAAACTGAGAACAGTCCTTTGTTTACAGCTAGTAAGGAAATGGGACTTTGTTGTCCTAGGCCCATAGGACTGAATTCTGAAAACCTAAATGAGTTTGGAAGTGGATTCATCGCCAGAGCCTGCCAGAGAGTAACGCCGAACTGCTTAAACTTTGACTTCAACCTTTTGAAGCCTGGAGTAGAACACAGCCCCTTTGTACCTGGACTTGTGACTTCCACAACTGTGAGACTGCAGGTATGTGCTCCTTTAAGTCGCTAACTCTGTGGTAAAGTGTTATATCAGCAATTACAGCAGGTTAATACAATATAGAAAGCTTCTCTCTCCCCTGTGGGCCATGGTAACAATTCTAATTTCCCCATGCCTGAGGCCATCCCTATTTTGCATTTTGTTGCTATGAGTAGGTTTTAATTTTAATAGAATTTGGTATCGGTGAAGTATATATCTTTTAGTGTCTGTCTTCTACTGTTAAATATTTTTTTTTATTCACCTGTTTAATCACATGTACCAGTAAAACATTTCATTGCTAAGTAGCATTTAATGGCTTTATATCATAACGTGTATCTGTTGCACCTGGGTTAGTTTTCAGTTTTTTATTCTTTTGGAATGAAGCTGCAATGAACATTTATGTACGTCTTTTTTTGTGGACAGAGGAATCCTATGTCCTGAGGAAATATCTAGGAGTGGAAGTCTTATACTGTAGTTAACCTGTAAATGCCAACTGATTTCCACAATGGCTGTACCATTTCATGCTCTCACCATCAATGTTTTGAGTTCCAGTTGATCCAGGCGTCTTCAAACTACGGCCCGCGGACCACATGCGGCCCGCAGAGGAGTCTGATCCGGCCCGCCAGGTTTTTTGGGCAGTGAGTGCAGCCGAGGTGTTACAGTAGGAATTAGTAGTTCATATAGTCCGGCCCTCCAGCTCTCTGAGGGACCGTGATCTGGCCCCCACTTTAAAAAGTTTCTAGATCCTTACCAACATCTGATATAGTTGCTCTTACTCTTAGTTTTACTACCTAGTGGCTATGAGAATAAATTTAAGTGATTTTAATTAATATTTTCCTGATGATTAATGATATTGAGTGGCTCTCTTGTGCATATTTGCCTTGCGTTTTATTTTGTATAATGTTTCTTCGAATCTTTTGCCAACTTGTAATGGTTTGTCTCCTCTTCTTGAGATGTAGAAGTTGCTGATAAATTCAGAATAGAATCTTTTGCCAGTTATGTCTATTGAAAAAAAATTTGTCTTCCAGCCTGTGCTTTGTTGCTTTATTTTTTTTAAATGTTTTTGATGAACAGATCTTTTTAAAAGAGTGCCATTTATTATTTTTTTTCTGTTTCTTTGTTGCTAATGCATTTTCTGTCCTAAGAAGCATTTACATATAGGAGGTTGCTGAGATTTTCAATTATATTTACTTAGAGAAATTGTATAGCTTTAGTTTTTACATTTAGATCATTGATATATTTCAAGTTAATTTTGTGATTAAGGTAAGATAAATGTCAAGATTCTTTTTCCCTGTGAGTTCCTTTTCTCCTTCACCTCTTGTTGGAAAGACTATATTTTCACATTTAATTTGGCACATTTCTTAAAAATCAATTAACCATAAAAGTGTGATTATATTTCTGGATTCTCTATTTGTTCCATTGATTTACATGTCTATTGTATTTATACAATAATGCTTTGATTTCTGTAGTATTATGGTAAGCCTTGTAACTAGGTACTATTTTTCTCTTTCCTATTGTCAAGATTAGTTTGTCTGTTTTAGGTCACTTTTTCCATATACATAATTGAATAATATTTTCAACTTTTACAAAAAACAGCTGGGTTTGTATTTTTGTTTTTTTCTTTTAAGAGGGGGAAGAAGAGAGAGATAAACATGAATTGTTGCCTCATTTAAGCACCCTAAGGAGGAAGAGAGCCTGTAACCTGTGGGTATGTGCCCTGACTTGGGATCAAACCCAAAACACTTTGGTGTGTGGGATGATGCTACAACCAATTGAGCCATTCAGTCAGGGCTCCAGCTAGAATTGTTATGGGAATTGTGTTGAATCTATTCAAGAAGCTTTGTTATTTCTACAATCTTTAATCTTCTTATCTATGATATGTCTATTTGTTTAGAATTTCTTTAATTGTGTTAAATACTGCTTTGAAGGATTTCTTTTTTTATATAAGTGTCTCACACTTTGTTAATTTATTCCTAAGTATTATATTTTGGGATCTATAAATCTCATTTTCCAAATATTTAAACATATGCAAATTTATTTTTGTCTCTAAGCTATATTCTTTTAACTTACTAAATTTACTTATGATATCTAGTAACTACAGAGATTGCTTAAACCAGTGGTTGACAAACAGTGGCTCAAGAGCACATGCAGCTCTTTGGCTCCTTGAGTGTGGCTCTTCCACAAAATACCACGTGTGGGTGGGCAAGTACAGTGTGATTGAAACTTCCTGGCCCATTTGCAGAAGTTGACTTTCAACTCTCAAAAGAAATTTCAATCGTTGTATTGTTGATATTTGGCTCTGTTGACTAATGAGTTTGCTGACCACTGGTTAAACTTTTCTATCTACATAATCATGTTAACTGCAAAGAGATTATCTTATTTTTCCCATTAAAAATGTAAATGACTATAATTTCTTTGTGTGACCTGAAGATACAGTTAATGAGATGGAAATCCTTGCATTTTTCCCAACTTAGGGAAAAACATCTAGTTTTTCACCATCAACTAGGATGGTAACTCTCAGTTCTTGTAGATAACCTTTATCAGATTGAGGATTTTATCTCCTATTCCTAATTTTCAGAAAGATTATATCATGAACATATATTAATTTTTGTCAGATACCTATTAACAATACTTTGTTCTTTTTTCCTTTGTTATATTTTATGGTGGATTACATTATTTTTCCAAATGTTAATCAAACCTTGCATTCCTAAGATAAAACTTGGCTTTTAATGTATTTTTCTCTTTTTACATATTGCTCAATTTGTCTGTTTCTTAAAGATTTTTGTTTCTGAGTGGAAGAGAATATTGACTTGGCAGTTCTCTTTGGTATCTTTTAAAGATTATGGTTTTAATATAATTCTGGTCTCCTAAAATGAGATAAAACATATTTCTAAAGAGTTTGGGTAGATTAGTAACATCTCATCCTTAATTGTTTAATAGAACTCATCAGTGAAGGTTTCTGGACTTGGAGTATTGTTTGTAGGGAGTGTGTTTATTCAATTACAAATTCAAATTCTTTAGGTCATATGGCAGTATTCTGATTGTGTAAAGTTTTTGTCAGCTTTAGTGAATTAGTGTCTCCCAGCGAATATGCTGTTTTAACAAAATTATTAGCATAAAATTGTTTATAGTGCCATACTATTTTAATATTTGTAAGATCTGTAATGCCCTTCTGTCATGATTGACATTAGTATTTTTTTATTCTCTTTATAAATCCAGCTACAGTTAATTGTTGTTTTATAAATCAGTTTTGTGTGGTTTTTTTTTTTACTCTATTTGTGTGTTTATTTAATTTCATTGGTTCCTGATTTTATGGTTTTCTCACCCTTACCTTGAATTTAGTAGTTTAAGCTTTTTCTAACTTCTTTAAATAGAAATTTAAATCAATGGTTTCAAATCTTCTCAAATATATTTGTAAGTATATATTTTCTTTTCTGCATTGCTTGAACTGGATCATATAAATCTTGAATGTTATTTTATTAATATTCAATAGAAAAATATACAATTTCTTGTAACTATTCTTTAGCCCATAACTAATTTGGAAGTGTATCAAGTGCTAAATATTTAGTAATTTCCAAGGTATCTTTTTATTATTCATTTATTTAGTTTAATTTGCATATACTTTGTATGATTTCTCTTAATTTTATGGTCTTTCTTTAATAACCCAGAATATGATCTAATTTGGTGAATGCATTCCACGTACAGTTGAAAAGAATGAATACTCTGCAGTGTGGTGGAATGTTCTATAAAGGTCAATTAGGATACTTGGAGTATTGTTAAACCCTCTGTTTCCTTACTGATTTTTGCCATCTATTGTATATTGACCCATCAAGTACTGAAATATCTAACTACAACCCTCAGTTTCTTCTCTTAGTCTTGTCAATGCTTTGTTTCATGTCTTTTGAAGCTCTGTAATTAAGATCATACATATTTAGTTTTTTTATTTTCTTGCTGAATTAATTTTGTTATTACTAAATATTCTTTCTTACACTATGTAAGATGTTTTTTTGTAAAATGTTCTTTTTCTGGTATTAATATAGCCTGTTCAGCTTTTTAAAAATTAATGTTGTATATATAATCCTTTTACTTTTCACATGTAGACACATTTATTTTTTTTAAAGTGGATTTAGTTGTCTTGCTTTTTTTCTCCTAACAATTTTGACCGTTCACTTACAATAAGTAGATACATCTAATGTAATCATTGATATGCCTTTGTCTAGGCCTCCCATTTTTATATTTGCATTTTATTTCTCATCTTTTTTGTTTTATATTCCCTTTTGCCTTTTTTATTAATTGAGCATTTTTATATTTCATATTGTCTTAGTGGTTGCTTTAAGTTTACAAAATAAGCTTTTATCTGTCCATTTTGACTCTTCTACTTTTCAAATAGTATAAAAAACATAGTAAGTATATTTCAATTTTCTCCTTAGTTTGTCCTATTTTTGTCATATATTACTTTTCTATATTATAAACACCTCAATGCATTATTTTACTTTAGTCAGTTATATCTTACTATTCTATTAATGATGGAAAAATTCTCCATAATATCCACACATACCATTTTTGGCATCCTTTCTTCCTTTACAGGGATCTAATTTTCCATTGGCTCACGTTTTCTTCAACTTGGAAAACTTTTATTTGACATATTCCTAACCCAGAATTAGAGTGACAGATTCTCCTATACTTGTATTATTACTCAGCAAAGATTCAATAGGAACTTTATGTATAATTTCAAGACTATTTCTCTGTGTAGTTATCTCTTCTTCAATACTGTGCCTTGGGTAGCTGTCATTCTACCAGAAGTTGGACCTTTGATCCTCATTTTAATATGAGTGTGTTCTGATTAGGCCTCCCCTCTCTACACTAAAATAGAGTAAACACCTCCAGACATAAAGCCAGGCTGACCTTTATGTTTCTTTCACTCAGGGGTCATGATACTGAGCTTCCTGTTGTCCAATGTCTGCTTCACTTGCTTCACTCATTTTCAAGCTTTCTGTTAATTTTCAATAGGTGGGCAAATTCTATACTAGTATCTCGACCATAGTCAGAAATAGCAATTTCGCCGAAACCGGTTTGGCTCAGTGGATAGAGCGTCGGTCTGTGAACTGAAAGGTCCCAGGTTCGATTCTGGTCAAGGGCATGTACCTTGGTAGCAGGCACATCCCCAGTAGGGGGTGTGCAGGAGGCAGCAGATCGATGTCTCTCATCTATGTTTCTAGCTCTCTATCCCTCTCCCTTCCTCTATAAAAAAAAAAATCAATAAAATATATTAAAAAAAAAAGAAATAGCAATTTCTATTGATCACTTTCAAAATATATTTCCAAAAACCACATTCTCTCTCTCTCTCTCTTTTTTTTTTTTACAATATTAATGTTAATTTTTCTATGAGAGAACATTTTTTGAATTTTATCTGTAAAACTACATTCTGAATAAGTATTTCTGAAAACTCTGAAGGTTTTTTTAACTGCAGCTTATTTTTGAGTTAAAGTGTCTATACAGTCTTAGATAAAATGGGATTAAGTGTTAAGGGAAGAGAGGAGTAGGTAAGTTCCCAGGCATCAGTGATTTTATACATACAGCTAAAAGATTCATAGTCCTTATACAGTAGTTAATGTATTCTGTGCTTATTGATTTGCTTGACCAGTATTTACACAAGGGGCATAACAAATACAACTGCCAAGAAAACAATGCATCATTGTGTCATCTATTTATTCAGAGACCCCCAGATGTACAACGTGTGACAAAGTAGGCATACTAAAATAGAAATCTGCTGTGTCAAGAATTTTATATCTTGTTGCTCTAGTATATGCAGAGGTAAGGTATCCCTGTATAAAGTTTAACTGTGTTGTGTGATTTCAAACAGATGTTTGTTACATTTTAATTAAAAATATCATGTCTTGGCCTTGTCTGGTTCAGCTCAGTGTTAAGAATGTTGGCCCACAGACTGAAGAGTCATAGGTTCAATTTCCAGTTCAATCCCTGATGCAGGAGTGGGAGACAATCATTGTGTTGCTTTCATGTCAATCTCCCTCTCCCTCTCCCTCTCCCTCTCCCTCTCCCTCTCCCTCTCCCTCTCCCTCTCCCTCTCCCTCTCCCTCTCCCTCTCCTCCTCCCCTCTCCCCTCTCCCTCCTCTCCTCTCCCTCTCCCTCTCCCTCTCCCTCTCCCTCTCCCTCCCCTCTCCCTCTCCCTCTCCCTCTCCCTCTCCCTCTCCCTCTCCCCCTCTCCCTCTCCCTCTCCCCCTCTCTCCCTCTCCCTCTCCCTCTCCCCCCCCCTTCCTCCCTCTCCCTCTCCCTCTCCCCCCCCCCTTCCTCCCTCTCCCTCTCCCTCTCCCCCCCCTTCCTCCTCTCCCTCTCCCCCCTCCTCCCTCTCCCTCTCCCTCCCCCCCCCCTTCCTCCCTCTCCCTCTCCCTCTCCCCCCCCTTCCTCCCTCTCCCTCTCCCTCTCCCCCCCCTTCCTCCCTCTCCAAAGTCAATGGAAAAAATATTCTCCTCAGGGGAGGTTTAAAAATATACTATATATCACATCCTGGAATGTCAATACTAACTGTTAGCGGAGGGAAATAAAGCTTAAATCAGACATATATGTAAATGCTGTTTAAGAATAGATTTTATAGCAAACTAGGTATGCTATGGATATGATCATTAAAAAAAACCCTACAAGAACAATACAAACTGTGACTGAATCCATGTAGAAGACCAAAATTTCCCCGCAATGGCCAATTTAGCTGAAATAATTACACTACAACAAACAATAGCTAAAATAATTACACTACAACAAACAATATTCCTGTTCTTGTCAAAACCATATGTAAATCATTCTATTTTATGACTATGGTATTCTTTTTCACTGTTGAGAGAGATAAGGAGGTTGAATAATCTAAAAACTGTGTTTTGTAATCAGGTCTACACTGACTCATGAGAATTAAAAAAAAAAAGTAATAGTTTTCTGACCATCTGAAGGTAATTTTAATGAAATATTTGCTTAATATTTGCCGAAGAAGATTATATAGAAATGACTTTTTTCAAGGTTTCCTCTTAAGAGAGCATCTTTCACTGCCTTGATAAGCTGCTTAGAACACAGTAGCAGCTTATCAAAGCTTTTCATCCTACTAGATTGAGTAATCTTCATGACAGAGTCTGGCCAATAAAAGCACCCCTCTCTCATTATACATTTGGTGTATTTCAGTGTTTTTCAACCTTTTTTGGGCAAAGGCACACTTGTTTCATGAAAAAAATCACGAGGCACACCACCATTAGAAAATGTTAAAAAATTTAACTCTGTGCCTATATTGACTATATATAAAGTAATTCTCTTGAATAGGAATCAAATAAACACAAAGAAAGTATTTTATAATTACTTTATTATGAAGTATTAAGTAAACAAAATAGTGAAAAATTATAAAATTCTTGTCTTGTCTGCACGTACGGCACACCAGGCAACATCTCGCAGCACACTAGTGTGCCGCGGAACAGCGGTTGAAAAACGCTGGTGTATTTCCAGTGACCTTTATGGATGAGGGCCCTGGTTTGGTGTCTACTCTTTTACTCAGGTAAGTACTCCTTATGAAGAGCATTTGGAAAAATTAGAAGCTTTTAGTTTAAAAATCACTTATTTTACCAGTCAGAAAACACATTGTAAATCTCTTCAAATACTTTGAATTTCTCTTGGAAGACTGGAAGACATATTTTACATATACTGCAAGCTTTAAAAGTGGACTTACATGCATAAGAAAGTTGGAGTGCTCAGAGCACAAAGCAGTTTCATCAGGCCTGATTTAAAATGGGCAGATTTCCTAAAGGGAGAGAAAGGAAGATGGTGCCAGAAGTGGAGGCTGAGTGTGAGGTAGCTGTTGCACATCTGGAGATGGAAGAAGATGGAAGGTGGGAAGAAGAGGTCTCAGGGCTATTTTTATTTTCAGTTACTTATTTACTTTATAATTTAGAATCCTACATATCGATACATCTTGAAGCCTCAAAGAGCTACTTAAAATTACCATTCAGATTGTTTTATTTTAGAGCTGTGATTTTTTTAAAAATAAAGTATTGAAAAAAGCAAGTGTGGGAAGACCAAAATTTCCCCGCAATGGCCAATTTAGCTGAAAATCATCCCAGGTTATGAAAAAGGGTGGCCTGACAGTAGAAGAAAGCTTAGAATACGAGTTACCCATTGCACTCACCTGATGAAAGCATCCCTTCGAGTGCAACTTAATCATGCGCATCCTCACAAACCTATGGATGAGGTCCAAAGGACCATATGAACCCATAGGAACCAAGTTCATAGACTGTGTGAAGGGTGCTTTTCCTGAGATGACCCCCGCCCCCCCCGCAAAATAAAAACCCCACGAAAAACAAAAACAAAAACAAAAAACAAAACAAACTCATTTTCATTTAGACAAATGAAAATGGAAAAACTGAACCTTTAATATCAAACTTAAAAATAAGAGATGCAAATCTTTGGACTCAAATGTCCCACCAGAGGAGTGAAGATGAAAACAAACAGAAAGAAAAAGAAGACTCAAAAGCCAGAACCTTAACCAAGAAGGAAGTTCACATTCAGGAGGACTTGCCACCAAATGCCAGGACTGAGAGAAGAGACAGAACAAGGGTCTCTTGCACATACCTTGCATGAATCCTTGGTGACACGGGATTGGAGGATAGTCACTCTGGATTCCATTCCTGATCACCACATGCTAATCAAGAAAACCCCACAGACAAAAATATTGTGCTTATGGGGGGTTGGGGGGGACACTGGGAGGAAGAGGAGTGGAGGGAAGTAGAAGGTAAAGGTAGCATAAATGATGATGGAAAGAGACTTGACTTTGGATGGTGAATACACAACACAATATACAGGTGATGCATTATAGAATTTTATACCTGAAACCTATATAAATTTATTAATCAATGCTACTCCAATAAATTCAAAAGAAAATAAAGCTTTAG
The DNA here is from genome assembly GCF_014108245.1 of Pipistrellus kuhlii. Classification (NCBI taxonomy): domain Eukaryota; kingdom Metazoa; phylum Chordata; class Mammalia; order Chiroptera; family Vespertilionidae; genus Pipistrellus; species Pipistrellus kuhlii. The sequence goes on along the minus strand of NW_023425438.1, from coordinate 43,616,092 downwards.
GCTGTAATCTATACTAGTATATATAAAAAGCCAGCAACCAGAATGCTGTAATGACCATAACCACCAGAAGCTATGAAGCCCATTGTGGCCAGCGAACCAGCCGGATGGGAGGGGGAGCCGGGAGGCTGGCCAGCCAACCTCCCTTGGCTCCTTCCTCCAGCCAGCTCTATCCTTTATCAGCTTATCCCCACCCCAATAGAGGGAGGGGCAGCTAGCCAACCCTTCCCTGTGACCCTCCTCCTCCTATTGGCCAATCACCTGTGGAACCCACCCCCAGGCAGCCTGGCCCTAATTAGGCCCTAATTAGGGCAGGCCAGCAGGCCAACCTATATTCTCTTCCTGACAGGCCTGGACCCGATCTGACGATTGGGGTCAGACTGGCCGGGCCCCACCCTTGCACAAATTAATGCACTGGGCCTCTCGTAAGAAATAATAAACCATTTATTTGAACAAAGGATTGCAATCCAAGAGATACAGATTGAAGTAACTGCTTAAGCTGTGTCCTGTGAGAACAAAGTTCCAGATGTGCCTCTATAGTAAGCACAAAGTCCAAGAGGCCCAATCTTACCCAGTTTACCCGAAAATAAGACAATGTTTTATATTAATTTTTTCTCCCAAAGTTGCGCTAGGTCTTATTTTCAGGGGATGTCTTATCTTTCCATGCACTAGGTCTTATTTTCGGAGGATGTCTTATTTTCAGGGAAACACGGTACTTAGCTCCTATGTATACAAATGAAAGATACTGGCTGGTGAACCAGATTGGCTCCTTTAAAGATAAAAAATACAGATGGTTTGGTTCCCAGGATGAGGAAATGTGTAGGTTGTCTCATAGCTGGTTTGAGAGTTCATAGGTAGGATGTCCAACCTTTTCTGAACTTCTGGCTCCATGTTTGTTCCTTTGACATAAAATATTCTGTTGTGGTAATTTCCATTTACCATACCCACAGTGACCTGGATGAATCTCCAGAAAATCATGCTGTGTGAGACAAGCCAATCCCTGAAGATTATATATTGTATGATCCTATTTCCATGACATTCTTCAAAGGAGAGTATCAGAAAAGGAGACAATCTTGGTTACTGAGGGGTTGGGAGCTGGAAGGAAGAGGATTTGGCTACAAAATGACAACATGAGTAATTCTTATAGTAAAGAAATGTTCTGTATTTTGACTGTATAATGCCAATATCCTCATTGTGATATAGTTTGCAGGGGTTTACCATTAGAAACATAGAAAAGGGTATAATGATATCTCTTTATTTCATTCAATCTCATCTGTAACTATAATTATCTCCAAATTAGGGGCGGGGTGGGAGGATGGGGAAGGTATTGAGAGAGAGAGAAGCCAGATTGCAGTGGATTGTAAAGTTAAGAGGGTGTGGGAAATTGAATATTGGGAAATATTATGTTGTCTCCTAAAGCAAGTATGGTATTTACTGGTTACATTTACAGGCTTTTCTTTCTTTCACACAACTTAGATGTAGTTATTCATCCTGACTCAGTGCTCAGTTCTATGTTCTCCAGACAGTTTCTCTGAGAAGCCCACATTTTCATGGTTTTAACTGCCTATATATTAATAACTTCCAAATTGACATTGTCAGCCCTTTCTCCTCAAACTTCAAGTTCATGCAGTCTGTGGCTTGTGAGACATACTCATGGATATTCTGCAGACACCTTACAGTTCTCACTTTTACTCTTTTTCAATTTGTGTCACCACCATCCAACAATTCAGCCTAATTAGTAACCTGGGAATTATTCTTGACTCCAGTAAAACCTTCAGTCCCCTTGCTATTCAAGCACCAAGTTTAGACTCTTCATTTTCGCATCTATTTTTGCCTTGTTCAGGTTCTCATATCTCTCTCCTTCAGACTACTGCTATATTCTCCTATCTGGTTTCCATGCCTTCAGATTTTCCCACTTCAAATTAATCCTTAGCACATCTTCTAGAGTTTTCTAAATTGCAAACTTTCTATGTTATTTCCACAGAACGTTAAGATCCTTGTCAAAATGTATAGATAGCCCTCTACCAGATGGTCACTTCTACTTCTCCAATCTCAATCTGGGTCTTTCTCTGCCTGGAACTTTATGTTCCAGTAATATTTAAATTGCAGATAATTGTCCTATATCATACTTTTGCCCTTTATTTTAATGACCTCCTGCTAGCAAGGTTCTATATATTTTCATACCCAACTTTCCCACAAAAACCACTCCCGTCTCCTCTTTATTTCTACTTACAGTTCAATATTTAAAGGTCACATTAAGTGTCATTTCCTTTTGTTGATCCTAAACAATTGCATAAATGTTGCCTTCAGCGCTCTGTATATGTCTTTATTAGGGCCTCTCTATTGATACCAGTTATGTATCACGTTTCTCCATTAGACTGGAAGATATTCAAGGGCAGGAAATCTGTCCACAACTCCAGGGTGACAATGTGATGTGGATGAAGAACTTTGAAAAGCTATCTCAGCTTTCATTTTACAAAGGCAATCTCTTATAAACTCTCAGAGCCCAAAATATGAGGAAGATGTGAACTTGTCATTCATTAACGCAAGCATTCATTTGTTTAACCAAAATGTACTGACCAGCAACCACTGTGTAGGGGCTAGAAATTCAATGATGAGAAGTCATGCTTTACGTCCTCAAGAAGCTTTCAATTAAGCATAATGTCATTCTGCAAGATATGCAATGAAAAATATGTAATTCTAGAATAAGCTTCCCAGATCAGTACAAGGATTGGGGAACACACTATTGGTGATACTACCGAAAGCCAAAGACCCAAAAGTCACAGTTAGCCAAGGGTCAGACCCACCGAGATAAGAATCCTAATGCAGATTCAATATCAGGTGCAGAAATAAGTATAATATCTGGGACTAGTGTGGTGGGAGGAATTAAGAGTTGAGTTTAGGCAAAAGAATACAGGGTGAATGACTAAAAGAAAAAATGTTGACATGCATGACTTGACTTGATAAATGGAATGGAATGTGGGATGTAGGTGCTGCTAATTCTGAAGACCTAGCAGATGACTTGCCACACTATATCCTTAGACAATCTTACCTGCCTCCTATTTGTTAGACTTGGACTCACATTGCCAAAACCGTTTTTGGCTCAGTGGATAGAGCGTCGGCTTGTGGACTTAAAGGTCCTGGGTTCGATTCCGGTCAAGGGCATGTGCCTTGGTTGCGGGCACATCCCCAGTAGGGGGTGTGCAGGAGGTGGCTGATTGATGTTTCTCTCTCATTGATGTTTCTAACTCTCTATCCCTCTCTCTTCCTCTCTGTAAAAAATCAATAAAATATATTTTAAAAAAAAGAAAAAAAAAGACTGGGACTCACTGAGTATGGGAGATTTTGGTCTCTGTTGTTTACAGTATTTTTCTTATGGGATGCAGCTTTCTCCCCAAAACCAGATGAGACTATAGTCACTATCAATCCTGATTACATTGTTAAAAAGAAAACAAACAAGCAAAACCTTTGGGTGTCTCCTTTCAGTTTTACACATCAGCAAATCCTATAGCTTCTTCTATAGAATGATAATATCAAGAACCTCTTCTTTCTTAGATTCTTTCAAATCTTTTTGTGAGGTGTAAGATCAGGTAAATCGCAAAGATAGAGTGAAGGGATTGGGTTCAAGCTACCTGGTCTCCTCAAGAAAGTTATACATCCATCCTCTGGGTCCTCTTCTGCTTTTATGTAATTAGGAATCCTTACAGTAATTCTGTCTCATCCCAGCTTCCAGATGCATTCTAGTCTTCCTTATAAGTTTTCTCTCATTCTTTTCCTGTTTTATTCTTTTGAAGAAACTATTCTCTCCCAGAATTTGTTTCCTTACTGCTCTGTTGGAGCTAGAACATTTGAGCCTCATGATATATGCATTTGTTATAATACAACAAAAGTGGTAAGAAAAATAATTAGGAAATAATAACCAGCCAAAGAATTATGACCCCATTATCATGTTTAAAGAGATTGGGATTCTAAAAGTGACAGAATTAATTTGAAGTAATTTTACTAATCAATTTTCATTCAACAAGTATGTATTAAGCCCCAACCTATGTATTAAGCCCCAACCATGTGGCAGACATTGGTAGGTTTTTGATTCCTACCTCTGTGGACCTGTTAGTCTAGTGGACTCTGACCATCTAACTATAAACTACCTCTTATTTCTAAGTCATTTACTTTCAGGGGCCACAGAGCAACCTCCCATTATATGGGGATGAGCACATTTCTGGTTTTATTGCTTCTCACTCTTTTGCCTTGATGCTTACAGTTTCAGCTTTTCCTGTTAAGATTTTTAATACCTTCATCAGTTAATTTGGTCATTCCCTTCTATTTCCCATACATTTATAAGATAAGTCAAGCTGAAATAAAGCATGTAGCACTAGCAGTACATACCAATATACTGTATGCTTAACTAGAATTTATAATCTCACTGCTATGATTCCAGAATCTGATATACTTCAAGATGAATTAGAATATCACAATGTCCAAAAGTCCTTAGCTCTGCCTTAACCCTTGCCTTATTGGTCTGACACATTCTCCCTTGGGTTTCTGCTTTGTATGCCTTGTACTTTAGTTCATTGTAAAAGCAATAAAAACTCAGACTTGGTTGGTTTGGTGTGATCCTGTGAACCCAAAGTTGTCCAGGTTGGGGGTTTGGTCCCCAGTTGTGGTGTGTGCTGGAGAGAGCCAATCAATGTTTCTCTCTGACATTGATGTTTCTCTTCCTTTCTCCCCCTTTCCCTTCCTCTCTCTAAAATCAATAAAAACGCATTTAAAAAATAAGTAAATAAACAACAGCAGAAGGGCGCTTTCCTGAACTTCAGTTAATTTGCATAGAGCCCTAATAGTCTTCCAAACACTTGCCAACTTTATCCCGAGGAGAGCTATTGGCCCTTCCTCACATTCTCTTACCTGCTTGCTAGAGTTCTCCTTTCAGTGAACCTATTCCCAAATCACCTTTATGCAGCCCATCGCTGGCTTCCACCACCTGATTTCAGGAACTCCCAGGATCTGTAGCCCTGCCACTATGCCCAGACATGTGCTCTGAATTTTGCCAAGATCCTACATGCCTCCCAAAAAAATTATGATGTGCATATGGTTCAAGGGTGTGTTGATATTGCCATCTTGTTTTAGTTTTTCTTTCCAAAGGGCAGCAGAAATTTTCAAAATTAAGCAGTGGCACAATGAATTTAAATAATTTACAGATATTTTTAATGCTGGAGAAAAAGAAAATAATGATCTGATTAAATCTTCCCCTAATAAATCATTCTGTTGAGTTCATCCAAATAGCAGAGTGTGCTTTTAATTATTATAATGGAACATAATTGTCACTAAACTGAGGAGTTAATTATTCTGAAAATAATTGTGTCATTCTTCTACAAGCAAAATCAGACAAAAATGTATTTTCTGGCTTTGAGTGTTGAATAAGAGCAGTGTGGACAATATATTTACTCATGTGAGACTTAAGCAATAGTCTTGTGCTTCACCCAATTTTCTTCCAAGAGTTGGATTTGCAATTTTAAACTTGCAAATTAAATAGAGGCTGCATTATTTCTCTAATGGGAAACACAAAACTTTTAAAGAAGTGCCTGAAATTTGGCATTTGCTATTTATCTTAAATGCCACCCTCTGTTGGAGTATTGTTATGGGTCCCATTGAAGCTTTATAGATGTTTGCCTTGTTATTTCATGACCCTAAATCCATGGGATAATTTCCAGAAAATACAGCAGAGACCCAAAGATACAAAATTATCCAACATTCAATGATCCTCAAATAAAGGCCAAAATGTGCCCCCAGATAAAAATTGTAAATATACTACTCTAGACTAGATTTAAGATTGAAATAATGGCTCATGAGAATGATCTAAGGAGAGTCTTAGGAGAAAATGATGGAGTAAAAATGTTTAGTAGCTTAACTCTACCCCTCTCTTTGAAACTTTTTTTTTTTTTTTAATTTAGGCATCATCCATACTTTGTTTCTTTGGCTTAAGCTATCTTATCTTTTCCCACCACCATCCACACACCCACCCTCACACAGGTCATATTTTGGGGCCTTGGAACCCTTTTCCTTCAATGTTAACATGTTAATTAATCATATTCTGTCATGGAACTTGTTTTCTGAGCATTTGATTTTATTAGAGCCATTAGCATGACTTGCTATCATGAACTTTTGTCTTAAAATGAATCTTTAACTGCCAGTTAAGTGTCATAAAATCAAGATAATTTGAAATTGGTTCCAACAAATGTGATCAACAAATGGTCTCTTATAGAGAGACAAACGCTGAGTGATATTTAAGCTTTAGATGAGGAGTCAATTAAAGATTAAGTGAATATAAAGTTCTTATTGGCCTCCTCTCATATTAGTATTTGCTGTTGTTGAAAAAAGGCCACAGACTCAGAATTTAAAAACAAGATGTTACTGTATCTAAGAATTACAATGCAGAACTGAATAAGGGTTTAGGGACTACAACACATTAAAATCATAGACTATCTTTCATACCTGAAATTCTAATATTTGCCTGGTGTTTAGCGTGAATAAAATCCCCATGGCATTAATGTAGTAAAGATAAGAGAATGTAGCACTCAACAGGGCAGTGAGTGGCCAGAAAAGAGGAAATGCAGGGAGAAATTTGGCATGGAAACTCAGCAAGTAGAGTATTTTCAGAAAGGAGAGGTCAACTATATCAAATGTTGTTCAGAATTAAATGAACTAAGGAAAGAAAAGTGCTCATTGAATTCAACAACTTGTATGTCACCGGTGACTTTAACAAGACTTGATTTAGTGGAAAGATGAAGATAGAAACCAAATTAGAAGGGTAAGGAGCATAAAATGAAGACATAATAATGGTAGCTAAGAAAAATAAAATATGGGGTAAGGAAGAAAGATGAAAGGGATTTTTTTTGTTGTTTTTGTTTGTTTGTTTTGTGTGTGTGTGTGTGTGTGTGTGTGTGTGTGTTGGTGTGTTGTTTCGTTTTTGTTTTTGTTTTTTGTTTTAAATATATTTTATTGACTTTTTACAGAGAGGAAGGGAGAGTGATAGAGAGCTAGAAACATCGACCAGCTGCCTCCTGCACACCTCCTACTGAGGATGTGCCCGAAACCTTTCAGTCCACAGGCCAACACTCTATTCTCTGAGCCAAACCGGTTTCAGTGACATTGTGTGTGTTATTTTTATATTGTGTTGGAGATAATTACCTATGCTTAAAAATAACAATTCAGCTGATAAGAAGTGGTTATATATACAAGGGAAAGGGAAAGGATTAAGCACTAGGACACAGTCTCTAAGCAGGCTAGCATTCATGGAACCAAAGCAGAGATATGAGGATTGGCCATAGATTACAAGGGCAATTCTTGGCTCAGTTCATTAACTCTTAAAGAGAACTCCAGAGGTCAGCAGTTCCATTCTCAAAGTGAGACCTGCTTCTCTCTTCCTGAAGAACCCACAGCATATTCAAGTATTATTCCTAGGAGCCTTTTTCTAATTTGATAGGGGAATTACAGTGATGAGAAACCTGAAACTCCACCTGCTTCCAGATAGAAAGGCAAACTTGAAAAAACCCTGAAAGTGTACAGCACATCACCTGTGGGATGTCCCTAACCACCAGTGACAGCTTGTGGTTACATTGCTTGCATGTCCTCTTCCTGAGACCTGAATAAAAAAAAAAGAAAAGGCTGAGATATATTCTCTTATTATGAATAAATATTTATTGTGAAAATATGTGAAGTAAAACATGACAGAAATGTAAGGAGAAACAGAAGTCATTAATCAGAATGGGTGATTTTTAAATACTTTTTTCAATAAATAGAAAAAATAGACAAAAACAATTAAAAATATAAGAACTTGAAATAACAAACATATAGACTGAGTGTCTCTATTCAAATGTTAGCACATACCCAATTAAAAAAAATTATTGAGGTGACATTAGTCAATATGAGCATACAGGTTTCATGTGTAGATTATTACTTTACCAAATCTGTATATAGAACCATATGCCCACCACCCAAACTCATATCTTCTCCTGTCATTTCATATTAGGACCTCTTTCTTCCCCCTAGCCCCTTCCTTCTGACAACCACCACACTGCTATTTCTGTTTATAAGTTTATTTTATATTCCATATATGAGTGAAATAATACAGTTCTTACCTTTTTCTGTTTGACTTATTTTACTTCACATAATATGTCAAGGTCCATCCATGTTATTATAATTGACACTATGGTATCCTTTCTTATGGTTGTGTAGTACTCCATTGTATATACTAGTATATACCATATCTTCTTTATCCAGTCCTCATTCATTGGTCACTTTGGCTGTTTCCAACTCTTAACCACTGTGAATAATGCTGCAGTTAATATAGGGGTGCATATATCTTTGCATATAAGTGATTTTGAGTTTTTCAGAGTGGGATTGTTGGGTTGCATGGTAGCTTGGAGTGGGATTGTTGGGTCGTATGATAGCTGTTTTTAATTTTTTTGAGGAATCACCAGACTGCTTTCCATAGTGGTTGTACCAGTCTACATTCCCACGAGCAGTGAGTGAAGGTTCTTTTTTTCCCACAACCTCCCCAACACTTGTTGCTAATCTTTTGGATAATGGCCTCTCTAGCTGGCATAACATGGCATCTCATTGTAGTTTTAATTTGCATTTCCCTGTTTGCCAGCGAATATCTATGGCTGTTTGTATGCCTCGTTGGGAGAGATGTATTTTCAGGTCCTCTGCCCCTGTTTTGATTGGATTATTTGTTTGGTGTTGAGTTTTAAGAGTTCTTTATATATTTTGAAAATTAAACCTTTGTCAGAGCTACTGTTTGTAAATATCATCTTCCTCCTGATTGGCTGCCTGTTGGTTTTGTTGACTGAGAAGCAGTCAAGAATTCCTACTTTGTCATTGAGGAGAGGATTTCAGGCAGGTATCATGGTCAGAATCCATAAGTGTTCAAATGCCATGTCCCTCTCTTCTATTAGAGGACGATTTCTGAGAACCTGAGTTTTAGGAATGAGGCAAAATCCAAGAATTAATACAGGAATGCAAGGCTATGCTAGAAGCAGCATAAGGCCGGATTTGGGTCACTTATAAACAAGAGTCTGGTGACTCGGAACCTAAGGCTAAAGTGTCTGGGCTGAGGGAGAGGGTCACTGAGATGAAACAGAGGCAGGCATATAGGATCCCTAGGGAGCTGTAAATTCTTCATAAATTAATAAGATAAAACATCTCTTTGACTTCATTAATATTAGTGATAATAATAGCTAACATTTGTTGAAAGCTTAGTATGTGCATGAATTTTTAAAATTTAATCCTCACAGCAATTCTATAAAGTACCATATTTTTCGGACCATAAGACGCTCCGGACCATAAGACGCACCAGTTTTTAGAGAAGGGAAATGAAGAAAAAAAGATTCTGAAACAAATAGTGTCCTAAAATATTTTATGTGCATTAAAACCCAACATCACAGTCATAAACACATGTAATTAACCCTGTAAAGTAAACAGCAGCATTTAGAACCATTTTAGAGCCGGGCAAGCACACACAGACCACACAGAGCCGGGCAAGTAAAAAAAAACTTTTTTTTTAAAGTATATGTGTAGGCTATATTTGGACCATAAGATGCAGGGACTTTTTCCCCCCACTTCTGGGGGGAAAAAAGTGCATCTTATGGTCTGAAAAATATGGTATGTTCCAATTTAATTGTCATTTTACAGGTGAATAAGCAAAAGCTTGGAGAACTATTTGCCCAAGGTCATACAGCATGTAGCTGAGCCAAAATGTGAATCTAGGCTATCTGATTCCAAAGTCTACATTCCTAACAACTAACTTCTTAAATATGTCATAGGGAAATATCTATTATATTTGCCATACCAGAAAAAAAGCAAGCCCTTCAATAGAAACTACAACTAGATAAACTTACCAAGTAAACTCTCTACTTAATGCATGTAATTAAGTTAACTGCACTAGTAAACTAAAGTGTTATTTTAAAAAATTAATTTCAGTATTGTTCTATTCTTTGGCATACCACTGTTTGGGGAAGATGATCATTTAGGATATAGGATTAGAGAAGAACATGGACTCTTGAACTAAAAGTAGAATAAAATATGATATGAATATTATTTTGGTTTTGGTATCCTGATACTGCCAGCCTCATAATATGAGTTTGTGAGTGTTCCCTCCACTTTGATTTTTGGATGACTTTGAAAAGTGTTGGTATTGGTTCTTCTTTAGATGTTTGGTAAAACTTACCAGTGAAGTTATCTGGTACTGGACTTTTCTTCATTGGGAGCTTTTCTTTATTACTGACTAGAGGCCCAGGGCATGAAATTCATTCATGGGGTGGTGGATGTCCCTCAACCCGGCCTGCACCCTTCCCAATCTGGGACCCTTCCAGGGATGTTCAACTGCCCATCAGACATCTCTCTCACAATCCAAGACTGCTGGCTCCCAACTGCTTGCCTGCCTGCCTTCCTGATTGCCCCTAACCACTTCTGCCTTTCAGCCTGATCACCACCTAACCACTCCCATGCCAGCATGATTGATGTCTAACTGCTCACCTGCCAGCTTGTTTGCCCCCAACTTCCCTCCTCTGCCAGCCTGGTCACCCTTAACTGCCCTCCCCTGCAGGGTTGATTGATTTTAACTGCCCTCCCTTGCAGGCCTAGTGCCTCCCAACTGCCCTCTTCTGCTGGCCATCTTGTGTCCACATGGGAGCAGGTTCTTTAACCACATGGGGGCAGCCATCTTGTGTGTTGGAGTGATGGTCAATCTGCATATTACTCTTTTATTAGATAGGATAGAGACCTGGTGCACGGGTGGGGCCAGCTGGTTTACCCTAAAGGGTGTCCTGGATCAGGGTGGGGGTTCCCTAGTGGCATGGGGTGGCCTGGGTGAGAGGCCTCTGGTGGTTTGCAGGTCAGCCATGCCCCCTGGCAACCCAAGTGGAGGCCCTGATATCTGGAATTTATTTACCTTCTACAATTGAAACTTTGTAGCCTGGATTGGAGCTAAGCCTTCTGCTTGCTCTGTGGTTGCTGCCATTTCTGTTTGGATTTGTTTACCTTCTACAATTGAAACTTTGTATCCTTGAGTGGAGGCCTAGGCTGGCCAGGGCAGGTGGAAAGCTTGACTTCCTCCATTGCTGGGGGACCCTAGCCTGTTCTCTCCAGCTCCGTGGCTTCTGCCATTTTTCTTGTGATTTATCTTCTATAATTGAAATTTTGTATCCTTGAGTGGAGGCCTAGGCTTGCCAGGGTGTGTGGAAAGCTTGGCTTCCTCTATTGCCTGGGAAGCCCAAGCCTCTCAACTGCTCTCTGTGGCTACAGCCATCTTGGTTGGGGTTAATTTGCATACTCAGTCTGATTGGCTGGTGGGTGTGACTAGTGGGTGTAGCAGCGTGATGATTAATTTGCATATTACTCTTTTATTAGGTAGGATTCCATTTCCTTATCAGCTATTGGTCTATTCAAATTTTCTGTCTTGCCTGTCAGTCTTTGTAATTTGCATGTTTCTAAGTTTGTGGATTTTTTGTTTTGTTTTTTGTTTTTGTTTTTTAATTTCCTCTAGGATTTCCAGTTTGTTGAAGTATAACTGTTCATAGTAGCCCCTTATGATCCTTTGTATTTCTGTGATAATGTCTCCTTTTTGAATTTATAATTTTATTGATTTAACTTCTCTTTTTTCTTGGTTAGTCTAGCTATGGTTTGCCAATTTTGCTCATTTTTCCTCCCCCAAAAATATTTTATTATATTTAATGTTTTATAGTTTTCTGTCCCTTATTTGTTTCTGGTATAATCTTCGTGATTTTTCTTTTTTCTGCTAACTAGGGTCTCAGCTTGTTACTTTTCTGGTTTCTTAAGTCATAGAGTTAGGTTGTTGTGGGGGATAGAGTTAGTTTTGTTGTTTGTTGCTTCTTCATATAAGTATTTATTTTCTGTGAATTGCTTTTGCTTCATCCCTTAAGTCCTGGTAGTTGTGTTTCCATTTTAATTTGTCTCAAGTAAAGTTTTTACTTCCCCTTAAGTACTTCTTTGATCCATTAGTTCTTCAGGAGAGAATGATTTCATTTTAATGTGTTCATAATTTTTTTAAAGTTTTCCCTCTTGTTTTTGCTTTATAGCTTTATGCCATTATGGTCAGAGAAGAGCATTGGTATTATTAAAATCATAAAATTGATAAGACTTGTTTTGTGGCCTAAGATAAGATTTATCTTATAAAGTGTTCTTTGTGTAGTTGAGATAAATGTGTATTTGGCTGTTGAATAGAATGTTCTGTATATATCTATTAGGTCGATATGGTTTATAGTGTTGTTTGTCAGCTGTGTCCTTATTGATTCTCTTGCTGAATGATCCACTCAAGTTGAGAGTATGTTATTAAAGTCCCCATCTCTTATTGTACTGTGGCTTATTTCTCCCTTATTTCTGTTTAGATTTGCTCTGATATATTTAGAAAAAGATGGGTAAATAAATATTTGCAATTGTTATATCTTCTTGATCCCCTTGTCATTATATAATGCCATTCTTTGTACCTTTTTGCCATTTTTAATTTATAGTCTAACTTGGCTGAAACTGGTTTGGCTCAGTGGATAGAGCATCAGCCTGTGGACTCAAGGGTCCCAGGTTCAATTCTGGTCAAGGGCATATACTTTGGTTGTGAGCACATCCTCAGTGGAGGGTGTGCAGGAGACAGCTGATCTATGTTTCTCTCTTGGATATTTCTAACTCTCTATCCGTCACTCTTCCTCTCTGTAAAAAATCAATAAAATATATTTTTTAAAGTTTATCTTATCTAAGTATAGCAATACTTATCCTGCTTTTTTCTTGATTACCATTAGCTTGAACTTTGTCCCTTCACTCTCACACTGTGTATTTAAGGCTGTGACTCTTATGAGCAGCATATTCTTAGATCTTGTTTTTCTAGATGCATTGAGACATTTTGTCTTTTGATTAGCACATTTAATATATTTACATTTAAAATTATCAATTAGCAACTTTAATATAATTACATTTAAGATATTAATAGGTAAGTACCCATTTTTAATTGATTTCTGGTTGTCTTGTAGATCCATATTTTATTATTTTACTTCCTGCTCTTTTTTGTGTGTGTTTCAATATCTTTAATATCATATTTAACTTCTTTGGCATATTATTTTTGTAATAATTACAGGTATTTCCTTTGTGTTTTCTCTAATTGTTACATAAAATATCTTAAAATTATAGGCTCCTGGTTGAAAATTCAGCCATATTTCTTTGAATAAACTTTCTGCTCCTTTTTCTTCTTTTTCTGGGACATTGGCTTGTTTAATAGTATTCTATTAATCACTTCATATCTCTTCACTTTCTTTTTCTTTTTCTTTTTTCTTTCTCTCTCTTCTAAATGGATAAATTTCACTGCCCTATCTTCAGGTCACTGATCATTTATTTTTCTCAATCTACTCTGATATTGAATCCCTCTACTGTGTTTTTCAGGTATTATATGCTTCAGTTATATGATTTATGTTCGATACTATTTTATATTTTCTGTCTCTTTGTTAAAATTCTTTTTATCTCTTCCATTGGTCTTCTTATTTCATCAGACACATTTATGGCAATTTTGAACTCTCTATTGAAGAACATTTTTTTTTTTTTTTTCCAATCACAAACTGAGATTGGTTTGTGAAGATTTACCTTATTCTTTGTTTGGAGTTTCTTTCTTCCTTCCTTTCTTCCTTCCTTCCTTCCTTCCTTCTTCCCTTCCCTTCCCTTCCCTTCCCTTCCCTTCCCTTCCCTTCCCTTCCCTTCCCTTCCCTTCCTTTCATTCATTCTCTTTATTGGCTTATGCACATTACATAAAATAGCTACCTCTTGATCTTGACAGACTGGTCTTGTGTAGAAGATAAGGCTTGGCAATCAGCCTGGCCTAAGTTCTGGTTGTCTTTCAAATCTTTGTGATTGTCCAGGACACCATGTTTTTCTTAGTGGTTCTCAGTAGTTGAGGGTACCAAGACCCATCAGTGTCACAAACTGGAAGATCTCCAGTGTTCAGGCTGATGAGAAACCAGAACCTCAGCAGCAGCTGAGAGGTAATATAATTAAACTCCTTCTAGTAAGAATCTGCAAAATAGGTGTTTTTGCCTGCTCCTTCTGTGCTAAGTCTGGGTGAATATCCTTTGAGGGTACTCTTGTGCCCATTTAAAAACTGCCTCTTTATTTGCTATGGTTGTATGACACTTATGAATATAGTAGGCTCTATTGGAATCAGAGCCAGGCAGTTTAGGGGCACATCCCTTGGGAAGAAGCCACAAAAGTTGGGGTGCATGTGTGTTTAAAGGTCCCTCCAGAGACATGCAGGTGACCTGGTTTTCTCATTAGAGTGAACTGAAGCAGAAAGCAAGGAAGTGCTCATTGGTTTACCCAATCTCCAGGGAGGATTACAGCCAGAACTTAGATGTGTACTGATGGGCTCTTGTAAAGTATGCAGTTTGTAAAGTATGTAGCTAAAACCCTTTCAATGAACAGCTGGGTTATGAGCATTTTTGCCAACTGAGCCATCGGGAGATGGCTACAAGTGTTCATGCACATGCCTAGGAAATTGGCTTTAGTCTTATGGGTCACATGGACACAACTGGTTTGGCTTTTAAATATAAGTGTTTTGGGGACCTGTTCATCAAGTGAGAGTCTTAAAAGTTGGGTCTCTATATGTGTGGCCCAAACCCTTTGTTCCTCAGGGAGAAGTTGGGAGCTGGGGATTCCTTCCTGATTGTATGGCACTTTACCTGGGGTGGACTTTATGGAAAATGTGTCTCAACCTTTTCTACCCTTATCGAACTGAGTACTTTCTTAGTTTCCCTATCTGTAGGGGTCAACCAGCTAGTTTTTGGATTTGTTTCAGAGGGAATTTCTCTGAGTATAGCTGCACATTTGGTGCATTTATGGGAGGAGGGAAGTTCAGGAAACTCCTTTGTTGCAATCTTGGTCCCTTCTTCCTGCAGATTATACTTTAATTTTGAACAATAATCAGTGCATTTGCTTTCTAATATCATCCTAAAAATATGAACTCCTCTCCTGGATTTTAATGCTCTATTCTAATAGATCTCATCCACATATTTAAACTTGTTTTTCTAAACCAGCTACTTTATTTGTACTTAACTTATGATTCAAACATAATTTCTTCTTTTCTGTACTTTCTAACTAATGTTTTCTGGAAAGTTATTTCTCTCTTGGCCTCCTTTTAACTCTATCATAACCAAAGAAATTCTCCACAAAAACCTTTCTGACTTCTTTTTTTATACTTCAGCTCGAAACTACAAAAACAGTTATTATTTGACCAGTACAGTTTTGATTTCCCTTAAAATCATTCCAAGACTAAATTCTCAATGAGTGTATGTATGTGGGAGGGGAGATGTCCTATACGACACCAAGCTGGGTAGCTGGGTATTTGGGCACTGGGAGGCTAGCTGGGTATCCCATAATTCTATTTTTCATAATTCAGTTCTTACACTCTCTAGAGATAGGATTAAATCCCATAAGCTTTCAGTCCTATAAGACAGTGATGTCCCTTCTGCCATTTCAGATGCCAATTGCAAATTCAGGTTATTATCTGTACTTTTGACTGGCTATAAATCAGAGGTTCACACAACCCTTTCCTTGGGTTTGATTAATTTTCTAGAGCTTCTCATAAAAAAATGCTTTACTTACTAGATCACTGGTTTATTATTAAAGGACATAATTCAGAAATAGCCAGATGGAAGGAGATGCATAGGACAAGGTATGGAAAATTGGCACAGTCTCCGTGCTCTTTCTAAGAGCACCTTCTCCCCAAATTTCCACATATTTGCCAATTTGGAAACTCTTTGAACCCAGTCCTTTAGGACATAATGGAGGCTTTATTATATAAGAACAACAGATTAAATCATTGGCTATGATGATTGATCAGCCTCTAGGCCCTGTCCTATCCCAGGTGGTTAGGAGGTAGGACTGAAATTTCCAGTCCTCTAACCATGTACTTGGTTCTCCTGGAAACCAGTCCCCATCCTTAGGTAAGGTCCAAAAGTCACTCATTAATATCACAAGAGACAGCTTTGTAACTCTTCACTTATTAAATTCTAAGGGTTTTAGGAGCTCTGTGCTAGAAATAGAAACAAAGACCAAATATATATTTCTTATTTTTAAAATACATTTTATTGATTTTAAAGAGGAAAGGAGGGGGAGAGAAAATAGAAACATTAATGATGAGAGAAAATCATTGAGTGCCTGCCTCCTGCATGCCTCCTACTGGGGATCAAGCCAGCAACCCAGGCATGTGCCTTTGACCTGAACCTGGGACCCTTCAATCTGCAGGCTGATGCTCTATCCATTGAGCAAAACCAGCTAGGGCTGTATTTCTTATTATAAATCCCAATATCCTACCCTTAAATTATACTATTTGTTTAGTTCTTTTTCTTCTTCTTCTTCTTTTTTAATATAAGTACTGTCCTCTTAGATTATTATTGCTATAAAATTAGTAAATTTTTCATTTTCTTTCCCATGTTTTATATTCTTAGTCATGTCTTGGGTAACAGGCGTTATTACTGAATTTACATGAAACAGCCATGAGTTTGAACTATGGCTTGTCTAAATTCAGCTATGGGGGCTTGGATAAGTTTTAAGTTTTTATAAGCCTCAGTCATTATCTGTAGGGGGATGACAAAGATTTTTTTTTATAATATATTTTATTGATTTTTATACAGAGAGGAAGGGAGAGAGATAGATAGTTAGAAACATCAATGAGAGAGAGTCATCGATCAGCTGCCTCCTGCACACCCCCTACTGGGGATATGCCCACAACCAAGGTACATGCCCTTGACCGGAATCGAACCCAGGGCCCTTCAGTTCCCAAGCCGACGCTCTATCCATTGGGACAAACCAGTCCAGGCGACAAATATTTTTTTAAGGTTTGTTATCTGCACCCTTACAGCAAGAACATTGTCCATTCTAGTTCACTGCTTCAAACCAGTGTGCACAAAAACAATATTTGGTAAACAGTCTAAAGGTCAAGATAATATAAATGATGTTTATCAAATTATAGCTAGCACATAGTAGAAACTAAGCATGTCTTCAGATCCCAGAACTTTTTATTTGTCAACTAGCTTTGCCATCAGCTTAGCCAAGATTCAGTGATTTAAATCTTTCTCATTCAAAGGAATTAACAACAGCTTCCTCACTGAACATCACAAGGCACATGGGTGGTGATAGCAATGGTGGGACTCATAAGAAAACTGCTAGGTTGGGCATAAGGGTGTCCTAAAAAGAAGCTATTTGTTCCTCTTGTCCTTTCTATAAATAGAAAGGTGATGTGGATCACAATGCCAAGTGGCACTTCATCTCCTAGTGCTCATGATTTATGGAGTTCTCACATTTAAAAAAAATATATTTTACAGCTACTTTTAAATACATGGAGGTTTTTCTTCTGAATTTGGCTTTAGAAGTTTCACAATATTCTCATTGGCTTAGGTGCCCTGGTAGAATTTCAACAGGCCCTCTGGAGTGTAGAAAGCAGCATAACCAGACTTCTTGGACTTTGTCCCAGGGGAGTTATTAATAAAGTTTGGAAGACGTTTATCTTGGCCCTCCAGTTACCCTTATATCCTTAAATGCCTTCCTGATATTGCAAGGCACAGATCGTTCCACAGAAGTTTTGTGTTCATTGTAGATTGAGAAAGAGATTGTTGGAGTTGTAACATTGCAGGCCCCTTAGAGAGTCTGAAACAGGATAGGAAAAGTAACATATCTAATGTAAAAAGCCTGGGCTTTGGCACCAGACCAACTTGTGCTTGAATACTGGTCTTTCGGCCAACAACTGTGATTTTGAAAACCACTTTATATGGTGAGCCTCCTTGTCTTCTGTAGAAAAAGAATAAACAGTAACTGAATTTCAGGTTTGTTATCAAATTACAGGGAATGAAAGTGATTCCAATATTTTACTGCTTTGTATTTAAAAAAACAACAACAACACAAAAACCCTCTCATTTGAGATCAGGTGGTTCCGACTATAAAGCAAGGGTCATGGAAAAGGGAATGATGAAATCATAGAAAGCATTATAGAGAGTAACCGGTGATAGTGTTAAGTGGTATATAAATTAGGATAATGCCAGCCTGCAGATAGAAATAAGCCCCCCAAAATCTCAGTGGTTCAACATAAAAAGTTCAATTTCTTGCTCACTTAATAACCTAATGAGCAAGTTTAATAGGTGCCTTTTCATGTGGTGATTTAGAGACTCAGTTACCTTTCATCCCATGGTCCCACCACGTTTCAGAGCATCTGAGGTCTTCATTTCCTGCCAGTGCACAGGAAAGAATGAGGATGGTATAGTCTTCATAGGTCTCATCCGAAAGGGACACTCATCATTTCTACATAATTTCAATGGCCTCTGTCATGTGGTTGCAATAAAGAGAGAGGAATTGGGAAATGCAGTCTACATCTGTGCCCAGGGAGGAAGGGAAATATGTATAATGAGCAGTTAATTTCTGCCCAGAATAGTAAAAGCTGTTTGGCATGGGAATCTGATATATGGGGGGGAAAGTATCAATATCAGTTATTTAAATTAGTAAATTTACAAAAAACAAAACAAAAACCTGTCTAATTATTGGGTTCTTAAGAGAAAGTTCTTGTGAAGAGCGAGAAACAGAATGGGATAGACAATAACAGAGAACTCGAAATGGCGTGCATTCTTTTAACCTCAGAGTGAAGATAACCGAGGATCTGATCAATTAGAATTTAATATCTCATTCAAAGCTTTTGATTATTATTTTTAGTGTTCTAATAAAAAATTCATGCGTGAAAGTAAAAATGAACTAGTCACAAAGCCTGATGTTCTACCTGAGAGGACTTCTGGGTAGAACGATAGGGATTTAGGAGGGATTTATTTCACAAATTAAAAAAAGAAAGGTCCATTGCATAGACAACAGTTTGGTGATGACTAGAGGGCAGAGTCAGGTTTGGGGGGTAAGAGAGCAGAGGCATGGGGACATATGTAATAGTGTCAACAATAAAAAATAAGTAAAACAAATAAAATAATGATTGTTTTATAATAAGGAAAATTAAAACTCAAAGTTTGAAGACTATTAGAGATTCAGTGAGCATCAAATGCTTCAGGGGATTTATGTTAGTGCTGACTTTGATCATAGTAAATGCTCAGTGAATGAGATATAGTTGCATATCCACCTTGTGTCGCCTGGTCTGTTCTGGCATTGCTTTTAGGGATAGAAGTTTCCTACAACAGAAATCTTAACCTAGGAGACTCACCCGCAGTTTCCCATGGTTCAGAGCAGCCTGGGCAGCCTGTCTCTTGGATTGCTTTCCTACCTTAAGTATCCTGTAAGCTAAAGCCAACTAAGAGCAGCAAGTTCACAACAATGGGAAGGCATTACATGGACAGATTCTTTCTCAGCTGACTTTTCCCTTCTTACTCAGAGGTTTACTTTTCTCTTAACACAAGAGGTTTTCTGGGGTCATTGAGTTGGATCTCTTATTTCCTTTCTGGGCCAGTGGTTATTTTGTCCATAATGAAAAAAAAAAGTTACATTGTGTTAGGAAGCACTTGGTTTGACCTAACTATCATTGGATTTCAAATAACGAATTAGAAGAAGCTGTCATTTGGCAGAGGCATTCCCCTTCCTGGGAATTCAGATTGTCTTGCCATAATGCCTGGCATCACACATCTCATTGTCTTCACTTGTTTTAGTCTCTAATATCTCTATCCTGCCTCTTTCAGTTTTAATATATATAAAAAAATACTTTACACCTTTGCCCCAAAATTTAAAGTAAGGTACAGACACATACAGAAATGTTCCTGGATGGATGGAGTTGATGGAGAATGTAGGTCAGCAAACTACAGCCTATAGACCAACCCTATCCTGCTGTGTGCTTTGTACAACTATGAACACAGCCACACCCTTATATTTTACATATTGTCTATAGCTGCTTTCCTGCTACAATGACAGCATTGAGTAATTTTGACAGAAACCATAGGTGGCTACTAAAATTTACCTTTGGGAAAAAATTTGCTGACTCCTGACCAAGATTGTCATCAATGAAATTGAATAATATGGTATCTATTCTCTGTCATGAAGGAATAGATACTTCATGACAGAGAGGCAGACATGAGCATATTATGAGTAGGAAATAGCAAGCAGACTATGAATTATTCTAAATAAACAATAAAAATACACAGATACATGTGCATTTCTCTTCACTTATTACATATGCCCATATAAATGTATTCATGTATATTTTAAATGTATATACATAAAAATACATATATTTATGAATGTATATATATATATATATATATATATATATATATATATACATATACACATACACACACACACACACACACACACACACACTGGCTAGATTATTATGATTTCTGAACACATAATAATCTGGCCACTCAGTGTATATCCTATATAATAAAGGACTAACATGCAAATTGTCCCCTCATCCAGGAGTTCAACCAGCAGGCAGTCTGGCCAACCTCCCATGTCCCCTTTCCCTGGCATGGACCCCACCCATGCAAAAATTCGTGCACCAGACATCTATCTATCTATCTATATATATATATATATATATATATATATATATATATATATATATATAATATATATTTATTTATTTGTGATTTGTGCAACTATGAACACAGCCACACACACACACACACACACACACGCACACACACACACACACACATATATATATATATATATATATATATATATGGCCAAATTATTTTGTGTTCAGAGATTGTAATAAATAATCTGGCCACTCAGTGTATATTTGTATATAAAATAAACATCTGCTCTTTGAAACTAGTAATCTTATGTTTTACTCTTTTTAAAAATTCTCTCTAGTACTTAAAGCTGGTCTAAGAATGTAGAAACTAACAACATGGCTGGCTAACAAAATGCTTTTAACTCCAAAATAACTTCATGACTCCCCATGTCTCCATCTGTAGGCATTTATCTCAGTTCTCAGTTTAGGCCAATATTGACTGTTTTAAAATGGAAATTCCTAGAGGAACTTGCATTTCTCCCAGCTCAGTTAATGAATGGAGGACATTCTCTATTCTTCAGGGTCACTAAACTGGAACTTGTCTTGAGAATTAAATGTTCTTTAATGAAAGTTCAAATATAACAAGAATGTTTTCCACTTTTCACATTCTTTTTGAGGCTAGGCTTCAGTGGTAATGAGATTAAGGTCATGGACTTAATCCCTTGTGGTCCACTTAAGTCTGGTCTATTCCAAATTTGAAGAGCAGTGTGAGGCTTTCACACTGTGCCAGGCACTGTGCAAGTCATTAAGACTATAAAATTGAACAGGGAATGGCTAATTTCTTCTAGGCTCCTAGACACTGGCAAAAACGACCGAGTAAATCATACATAAATGACTAGGGTTGCAAGTAATGTTATAAGAGATCTGAAATATTAAAAGAGAGTCGGAAGGATTATAATTTTTTTTTTTATAAAATAGCCTGTATTTGCAGTACACCTCAAAAGTATATATTACTTTTTTAGCTAGAATAATGAAGGCAGCAAGCTTTGCAGGTAGAGAGCAAAAATGCAGAGCTGAAAAAAATATGTGATGCATTCAGTCAACACCACTAGACTAGGTTCCAGTGGGCTCAGAGTACAGGGGATAGTTATGGAAGTAACATTGAACTCTTCACAAAAGATCTGGAAAGTCAAACTGAAAAATCGGGAGCTTCATTTGGGAAATCAAGAAGACTCCTGGTGGATTTTATGCAGTGGATAATTGAAGGGCAGCTAAGAAGAGCCATCTGGCAGTTTGCATGGAATCAACTGGAGTTTGAAAAGGAAAGAGGCAGAGAGAACAGTGGAAGATCTGTTGCAGCCATCCTGGAGAGAAGAAAATAAAAGAGAGATTTGAGCAACAATGCTGGAGGCCAAATCTGCAAGATTTGCATTATAATTTGCATGTCAAAAAGGAGAAAACAGTATGAACAATAACCCTGTTTTCAAACCTAGAATGTTTGAAAGGAAGAAAGGAAGGAAAAAAAGAAATAAAGAAAGAAAGCTATTCTAGTAAAGGAAAAATAAAGAACCTAAGGACAAGTTTTGGAGATATTTGGGAAATTATGATGAATTCCATATTTGGTACGCTGATTTTAAGGTGCAAGTAAAATTTCCAATAAAGCTATTTGGCAAGTCTCCTACATAAAAGGTATTTGGTGTGTTCATGCCACTGAGTTAGAAGGATGAGGCCTAAGGATCTTGGTCATGAATATGTTTGAGAAAAAAGTAAAGTCATCTGTGGGAAAAAATAATGAAGAGGCTCAAGAAATAGTTCCATGTCCAGGCTGAAAGGTCACATTTAACAATCTTATAAACAACAGTGAGGACTTTCAGAAATATGCATAAAACCTTCCATTGTAAAGCATGCAGCCAAGAAAACATGTCATCCAAAGGACTAGTCAGAAATCAGAAGCTGAGGAATTTGAGGAGCATCCAGTACATTCTAAGTATTCTTGGTTTTGTTTCAAGAAATCATATCTGGGTCAATCAACCTAATGCAATCATTGCCAATTGGCGAAACTGACCCAGTCACAACCAGTTGTTGTACACCCTATGTTGAAGAATGTTAACTAATGGGAACAAAAAGCATGGAGCCTTTGAAAAAGAGACCAATGAACTCAAAATTGTCAATCCATGCCCTGCACTGTCCTGGCACAGAGGGTTTTCAGAGGTGCTGATCTGCACATTGTTCCTCTTTATAAGGCTTATCCACTTAGGTGCCTCTGATTATCCTACATTAGTGGTTTTTGCCATTAAGAGCATAGCGCTAACTCCTGTGGAATCTCCTGCCCATCACACAATGTTTTGATGCTAAACTGGCTGTTCATGGAGCTTGTAGAGAAAGATACATGAATGTGCTGACTAAAGTATATATCAGTTCAGTTGACGTAATATACTAGTAAATTGTCATTCTGATTTTTATAATCTGTTTTCCGCACATTTCATCTCAACTCACCTCTCAGCTGCAACTCAGTCTCATAGTCAGGCCCTTCTGCTGCTGAGCTACTAGCATTGTCTTGGTTACTCAGTGCTTTTTAATGAACCACCCCTTCATTTAAGTGGCTTAAAACAGCAATTTGTTATTTCTCCAAATTCTATAATCTGGCTGGACTTGGTTGGGCAGTTCTACTCTACACAACACCTGATAGGGTTTGGAGTCTAAGTGCTTCTTCTTCTTAATGTCTGGAATGGTCAGAGCCACCAGAGATTAGATGAGCATCACCCTCTTCTTCATGTGACCTTCCTGTATGTCTGGCTTCAGCATCCTCAGAATACAGAGTCTTAACATAGCTACACATCTTTCCTACAAGCTGGCTTCCGAGAGAGAGAGAGAGAGAGAGAGAGAGAGAGAGAGAGAGAGAGAGAGAGAGAGAGAGAGAGAGAGAGAGAAAGAAATTAAAAAAAAAATAATCCACTATGATGTGCCAAGGCCAGTGTGGCTCAGTTGGTTGAGTATCCTTCCATGCACTAAAAGGTCCAGGCTCAATTCCCCATAGGAGCACCTGCCCAGGTGCATTCCCAGGTTGCCTGCCCAATCCGCAGTAGATGGCATGCAGGAGGCTTTCACATAAATATTTCACTTTTTTTTTCCTTCTCCCTCTCTCTAAAATCAATAAAACAAATTAATATATTTTTTAAAAAATACACTATGGTGAAAAACATTTTAATTGAAAATAATTGTTTTTCTTCTTCCTGTTATTGGTAGTTCTGAATGTTAGTTTTGTCCCTGCCATGGGGTCAAAAGGTACCTAAGTATATGATTGCACATGAAATATAGGAGACAGAAATCAGGTATTGGCAGTGTTTCCACTTTTTGTGTGTGTGACTTTTTAAAATATAAATGTGGGGACATAAAGCATTAATGCAGGTCAAATGTTTCAGTGAACATAAGTAAACCTGACAAATTTTTCTGGACACTACCAGCATTTGGATTTCTTCAAAACAAGTAAATTTCTTACTGATGGGGGGGAAAAAAAAGTACCTCTGAAGGGAAACCTTTTATGATAATGTGTTATTGAGAAGCTTTTACAAAATAAGTTGGTTATTAAATCTTAATTCTATCCACAGCTATTCTTCCATCTGTCTCTTCTCCAAATAATAAAATTCTCCCAAATCTAACTCCTCCACTGTCTCCTTCTCATTTCCCTCTTATATTGTGCTAATCTATTTCTATCCCCACCACAGTTACAAACTTCTAACAGGAAAGTTTAATTTTCAGTTCTTCAGTCCAGGAGGACATTCCTCAGTCTCAACCTTATTTGATTTTTTTAATTGTGGTTAACACTAATGATCACCCCCCTTTCAAACTTTCTCCTGCTGCTTGATTTTAGACCACTCTTTCCCTGTCTTAATTTCTCTTTCCACTGAAGAATATGTAGGTGGTTCTGGTGTCTCTTTCTCGTCTCTTCATTAAATTCATTCATGTATTGTCTCTATTCTGATTCCTATTAATGACACAAAAAAATCTATAACTTAATCCAAACCTTCTTCTGTAACTTCATATCCATAGTCCAACTATTTTTTGCCCACCTCCACTAGGATGACCAACTGGAAAGAGATGTAAAAACTAACTCAGTAATTTTTAATGACTTGACAAAGGCAGTACTTGAGGCCTCCTGAGTTGTGAACATGTGTGAATGGCACAGAGGTAAATTGCCTATTGTTGTTGCAGAATAAATGACATGAAAGCAACAAGTTGGAGATGAATTTGCCAAGGTAATTGGAATGAGATTATGATGCCACTGAAGATTTTGAACTTGTTTCTGTAGGAAACTGATAGAACCTTTCTTGTTCCTTTTCTTCCTACTTTCAACCTGAATCTCTGCTTTTCAATCAAAATATCTGTACTTATGGTGGCACCATCCAAAAAGACTGAGTCTATAATCCTTTAGAATTTTTCTTGTCAATTTTGTCCCAGATAATTCAGAATTATTTAGCATTGTACTATACTTACAAGTATCCTAGTTTTTTCAACTCCTGATTTATTCTTTCTTTCTTTTTTTTTTTTCTGTCCTTGAGCTTTATATCTGAAATGTATCACTTTGCCTCTAGCATTGACCTTGCATGAGGTTATTGTTAGTACATTAGACCATACTTTGTTGATCTAAATATTTATGGCAACTAAATGTTGCCATTAATTCCTGTGAGCAAATGCCTTTTGGGTCATCTGAATCTGAAAACCAAAGCATTTTGCTGAACTAAAAATGTTCTGTTTCCCACCTAAGTGAGCAGGCACAATCACCTCTAGAATAAGACCCGGAAAAATTACAGCTGCAAATCTACCAGGTCTCTCGTTAACAACATGCGCTGTTCATATTCTGGTGTCAGGCTCTGTGAGACTCTGGGTTTGCCTACACCTTACTTCCATCTCTCGAAGATGCAAACAGAAAAATCTGTAATGAGAGAACTCATTTGCAAGGAGCTCTGTGATCCAGAGGTGTCAGGGCAAGGGGAGAGCTGGATCTTATTACTGTTGCCAAAATGAGCTCCTTCTCCCTCCCAGTCCTTTGAATCCAGTGCAAATGTTCACCAGGAAACTCAGAACTTCAAGCCTCATTATCTATTCAGGCAAAATTTTCTCCTGGCTCTCATCCATGTGAGGGCCTGACATGCCTGTTTTGAATGAGAGATTTTGATTTGGGCAAATAAAAGAACTTGAAAGATTTAACTAGAACACTACATTTGTTTCACCTTTCTTCAATGCTACTGGAATCTTGGAGAAAGCAGTGAAAAGATCTATTTCTGCCTTTTGCAAAATGCATCTGTGTGTACAGGCCTTCCCCACTACTCTCCCTCTAGGCTAAAGAGCTGCCTATTTAAAGCTGAACAAGAGCAGTTTCTGCTTCTTCTCCCTTCATATCAACTCTTTTTATTAATAGGAAATGTTACTACTTTAGCAAGTATTGGTTGAATAACAGATATCAGAAAATGGACCTGTACTGAGTTCCTTCATATAGCTGTCCCTCTGCCAGCTTGGGGAAAGAGGCCCTGCTGAAAAACTGAGTTTCTAACCAGAAAGAAATCATAAATATCATGGTTACCTAATAAACTATAGAAACCATCAACTCAAATCCAAGATCAAGACAAGCTGGTGTTGAACAGAGTTACAGCAGGCTACCATGCTAAACACTCAGGCAGGGGTGGCCCATCAGCATTTGGGCTGGTCTAACTAGGAAGGCCAAAAAGCTAGAAAGAAAGGCAGAAGCTTAAAGGAACCTGCCATATTGAGGAATTCCTCTCATTGTGACCAGAATATCATTCAATGAGGGAAGCCATTAGGAATGGAGCTACAAAGGTGGATCCCAGACTGATATTTTCCAGTGGCTAGAAACAGATCAGGGAATGAATCATTAGGCAAAACAACTGTGAAAATTTAACTGACAGAATCTTGACAATGGGTGGTGTCACTGGTGCTCAGAGCAAACAAAAACATTCTCATTTGTTTTTTTGTTTTATTCTCTCTTCCCAAAGGAACAGTGTACACATTGTGAGACAAAGTATTGGCCCGAATTAAAGCGTGGTAGGTCATCTACATATTTTGCTGGTCCCACTTCTGATCCAGATTAATATGAAAAATTATATTAGTTACTATTTGTGGAGCTTTATGTACACTTTTTAGAACATATTAGAATGTATTTCCACAGTGGTAATAATGATATTAAATATTATTTATTGAAGTGTTACTATATGTCAGGCATGTAATGACCCCAGCCAATGCTAACAATTACTTGGTAATTAAATATCCTTATCTCCATTTGTAGGGGAGAAAACAGAGTAAATGTTTAGGAAGTTTAAGTATGTTGCTCAAGAACACCAGTATTTTGTGCTGAAGCTGCAATTTAAGAAAGAGTGCCTGTGATACGGCGGTCTTTCCATTCCAACACGCTGCCTGAGGGAACCAGTAGTGCTGAATAGTTCAGATGTTCAGGTTGCTAAGTTATACATCTGTAATGTCAGAGCTTTCTACATTTTTAATTTTTTCAAGGAAATTCTTTGAAAATATGTTATCTATGACTTTGCCTTCTATAGCAGAGTTTTGAACACAAAAATTATTTTTCCACCCTCGCCAGGTAGCTCAGTGGATATAGCGTTGGCCTGAGGACCAAAGGGTTCCGGGTTTGATTTTGGTCAAGGATACCTTGGTTGCAGGCACATCCCCAGTAGGGGGCATGCAAGAGGCAGCTGATTGATGTTTCTCTGTCATCAATGTTTTTAACTCTCAATCCCTCTCCCTTTCTCTCTGTAAAAAAATCAATAAAATATATATTTTTTAAAAATTGTTTTTCCCTCCACGAACTCTTGAGAATCTTTTAATGGACAAATAGGTCAAAACAAGAGTCACTTTTTTGACATCCTTGAAGAATTCAACATTCTTAACTACCTGTTTCTTTTTGAAAATCTCTCCTTCCTTACCACTGGATATTCCCTTATCTCATACTTCCCTCCAGCCTTCCTTAATGCTCTTTCTCATGCTTTTTCTATTTTTCATTAAAGACCAAGGTTCCCCCCAAATCATCTGTATCCTCCTTTTCTACCATTAGTCTGTGCAGTCTCCTTGGTTAACTTTATAATCACAAACTTTTGACCCTCCCCCCCCCCACCTCCACTGTATTAGGATGAATAATTACCACCCGAAGATGGCCACATAAGAATTCCAGAACCTGTTAATATGTTAACCTTACATAGCAAAAATAGATTTTTTTTTTTAAGTGAGTGTTTTACGGATCTTGACATGGGGAGCTCATTCTGGATTACCTGGGTGGGCCCAGTATAAATCACAACAACCCCGTTGAAGAGAATACAGGAGTTCAGAAAGAGGGAAGGACAGATCAGAGACCAGAGAAAAGAATAGACACTATGTTATAGTCTTTGAAGACAGAAAAAGGGGCCACAAGATAAGGACTCTAAGAGCCTCTAGAAGCTGTAAAAGGGACAGAAATGGATTCTTCTTTAAACTCTTTAGAAGAAATGCATGTCTACCAACACCCTGATTTTAGCACAATGAAATTGGTTTTAAACTTCCGACCTCCAGGCCTATAAGATAATAGATTTATGTTGTTTTAAGCCACTAAATTTGTGCTGGTTTGTTACAGTAGCAATAGAAAACTCATATTTCTTCTATAGACAAAGAACTTTCAAGTCTCTAAGTTCAGTCTATGACATATTTCTCCTGAACTCTAAAATTATATAAAACTACTTATTGATTATCTCAAATGTTCCACTAACATATAATCACATCGAGTCCAAACTTCACTACCACCCACCAAATGAAGTAGCAAGAAACTTTATGAATCATCTTTGAAATGTTCTTTGCCAATATTCAGATACACGATATGATGCAAAAGGTCTTAATCTTCCCTAACACAAACAAATGCCAAATTTAGCTGCAACTTTGCATATAGCATGACATTTATTTAAAGGTAGTCTTGCCATTTATCTACCAAAATGTTAAAATGTCTTGATAGGCATTATAGAGATGGAGTTTTTAGCTATAGGACATGTAACTTATTGGTGAACTTCACAATATAATTTGGCTTCATTGAGGGGTGGAGAACATAGATATGGACAAAATGTAGAGAAATAAAGTGTGTTAGATGTAATTCTCTAAGAATCCTGCCAACTTTGTGCTTAAAGGAGTTTAGATTCGAGAAATGTCAGTCAAATGCACACAACACTCTTCCCTAAGGAATCATTGTCAGTTCTTACTGATACATTTTCTTTGAGTGAGTAGGTTAACTGGGACTCATTCAGAGGACAATGACCAGAAATAATGTGAAGGAAATCATATAAATTTTTATATGCAGAATAGAAGAAAAAAATAAAGATTCAGCAAACCAAAAATATTAAAGCGCTGACATAGTATGAACTCAAAGTTTCAAGCCAAAACCAAAACCTGAAGACCCAATTTGACTCACTAGGAAGAAGAATTAGCCTTAATAATTTAATTAATTATCACCACATCGAATGACTTATTTCCAAAATTAGGAAACCTGGTGTTACTATCAACAATTAAAAATAAGATGGGGGGGAAAAAGCAGTAAGCTAAGTAACAGATTAGTTCCAAAGCTATAGAAAGGAAGTACCATAGTCCTAGGAGCAAATGGAATATAATAGAGATAAATAAAGTACTCAGGCCTGACCTCATTCAGACAAGGACATGATTCAAGATCTACCACAGTGGGTAGTCACTTAAAAAGAGGCCTAAGTAACCTAGGAAGAAATAGATAAGCCAAAATATTAATCAGGTCATATTTAGTATGGAACCAACAAAAGTTCATCAGGTCATATTTAATAAAAACCCTTAAGATTCTCCAAGGTAAATCCATCCAACATGAATTCAGAGAACAAAATTAGAAATCCATAAATAAAACACTGTAAATGAGTAGGTAGAAACTATATTGAGAAAAAATAAATTAAAAAAAACTAATACAATTATCAGACACAAAATAAAAAATATGTTTATAATGATTTAATAAATGAAAGAAGGAAGCAAAACACGAGGGGGGGGGGGAAATCTGCTATTAAAAAGATGGGAATATTTTAAAAAGCACCTAATATAATTTCTAAAAATAAAAATCAAAGCCTTTGAAATTTTAAAACATTAATGGATTATTTAAATATTGTATTAGAAAAGCTGAAAGCAGGTTTAGTACATTGAATATTAAAGAACATACCCAGAATAAGTCACATAAAAACCAAGCAAGGTAAGTAAAAATATTAAGAAGTACAGATATTATAATAACAAAGTTTAAAATTTCTAATTTTGCCCGACCAGTAGGGATCAGTGGTTATTGCCAAGTGATGAACCAGGTTCCATTCCTGGTCAGGACATATGCCTGGGCTGTGGCTCAATCCCCAGTAGGGGGCATTGCAGGAGACAACCAATTATTTTCTCCCATCATTAATGTTTCTATCTCTCCGACCAGCTGCCTCTTGCACACCCCCTGCCGGGGATGTGCCCGCAACCAATGTACATGCCCTTGACCGAAGTCGAACCTGGGACCTTTCAGTCAGCAGACTGACACTCTACCACTGAGCCAAACTGGCTTCGGCTGATTTTTGTTGTTGTTGTTAATTCTCACCCAAGGATAGAGGATGTTTTTTTCCATTGATTTTTCAGAGAGGGTGGAAGGCAGGGAAGTGGGGCAGGAGGAGAGAAGAGAGGGGAGAGGGAGAGAGAGGAGAGAGAGAGAGAGAGAGAGACAGACCAGTACTGGGGATTCAGAGACCAGTCAGAAATCCCAGTGAGTTATTAGTGAAAATGCACTGACACCACCATGAGGGAAAATTGGAGAAGAAAATCATGTTGTTTAAAGCCCCAGAAAAACAATCTTTCTGAAAAAGCTCCCCAGGAACAAAAGACCATTTTTGGCACCATGTAGTTTCTATTCACCAGTAACTGTTCTATTAGGAAAAACTGCAGTTTTCTCTCTTCTGTGCATGGACAACCCAGTTCTTCCTTACTGTGTTTCTCATCTCTGTGAATCTCCTTTGTTACTCATACAGAACACTTCATTCCTAATAATTTTGGTCACCAAATGTGTGGAGGTGTTTCAGCACAATAAGCAATTCTCAATACACCAACTGGGTGCTGACAATTTAATTCAATTATGATATGTACCTGGAAATAGCATCAGATCCCACAGGTTAAGGACTCAATCTCACAAGATTTCACACACACACACACACACACACACACACACACACACTCACTCACTCATACTCATTCACTAGAGGCCCAGTGCATGAATTTGTGCATGGGTGGAGTCTGGCCACCTGCCCCAATATCAGCCTATTGGGCCAGGCCAGCCAGGGGGAAGGGATGCCAAAGGTTGGCTGATTGGCCCCACCCATGATCGGGATGGGTGGTGGCTGATTGGGGCAGAGCCAGCCAGAGGGAAGGGCCATGGGTGGTTGGCCAGCTGGATATTAGCTTTTTATTATATAGAATATATGCATACACTTCAGAGGCCACTTGTAAGCTCAAGTTGTCACCTGTGTTTCTGGCCAACCAGATATAGATCAAAGGTTCTGATGACCCCCTCCTTAGGTCCAATTAATTTGCTAGAGCAGCTCACAGAACTCAGGGAAATACTTATGTTTACCAGCTTATAAAGAATATGATAAAGAATATAGGTGAACAGACAATTGAAGAGATATGTAGAGCAAGGTCTGGGAAGGTCCTGAGTATAGTTGCTTCTGTCCCTGTGGAGTTGGGACATGCCACCCTCCAGTGTAGATATGTTTACCAGCCTGGAATTCCTTGAGCACTCTACTTCTGGTATTCTATGGAGGCTTTCTTACATAGATACGATGAATTATTAACTCAATTTCTAGCTCTTTACCCCTCTCTGGGAAATGAGGAGGAGGTTAAAGATTTTGAGCTCCTAATCATGGCTTGGTCTTTCTGTTTAGCAACTTCCATCCAAGGTGCATCCAAGAGCTCAGTGAAAGTCACTCATGCAGAGTCACCCAATAGAACAAAAGATGCCCCTAAGTGTTCTTATCACTTAAGAAATGACAAGGGTTTGGGGAGCTCTATGCTAGGAACTGTGGTCAGAGACCACTATACATATTTTCCGTTATCTCATAGTCTATCACCTGGTGGCTGGCCATTAATATCTTATAGTAATGTATACTACAAAAGATATAAGCCAAGGGATACTGGGAAATCACTCAAATCCCATGCAGTTATTAAATTAATAAGCATTCCAGTCCATCATTACATCATAAGAAAATGTCTTCCAGGGCAAGGTCACTCAGGTTTGCAGGTTAACATTCAATCATTTCAGGTTCCAAAAGTAGTAATGGTCTTGGCCAACATATGACTTTACCCTTTTAGGCATCTGATATAATTGTGCTAAGATATATATCATCTCTTTCTCTGAGCTTCTTTTGAGGTGTTAATATTAGACTTCCTTGGTATTCACTCATTACTGAATCTATAGACATTATTCCTTTTTATCTTTGTCTGTATCAAAACTCTACCACCTTTGGAAGGGACATTTAATTCATCCATTGTGCTGGTCTAGATTTCAGGCAGCAATACTAGTCTAGCAAGTGCTTCCTCTTTAATCCTCTCTGTTCACAGAGGGAAAGGTTACCAGGTCAGATTAGTGAGATACATTTACCACCAGACAATGCAGCTGCATTTGTTTGTAGCCCCAATTTTGTCAAATGGAGTGAAGACAAATTCTAAATAGATTCTTATTTAGGAATAATCTATGCTTCCAACTGCAAGAGCTGCAGCCCTGGGTTCTGTGGCCACTGTATGAGGTGTTGGGGGGTGGGGGTAGGAGGTGAATGGAAGAAAGAAAAAATAGGAAAGATAGAAAAATTAAGTATAGTTCTTTGACAGCATCCTCTTCCCTTGGCAAGTAGATAGTCATGTCAGCCCTTTTTCCCAGCCCTTCTCCAGATCGACATTAAAACAGACATTTTTGTCTAATGGATACACTCTTTCAGTCCCATTCATGTTGAATGTGAACCCCTCCCCATGAAAGTAGGCAAACCAGCCTTTTTTTGCTTTCTTTCTCCCCATTTTAGAAAACCAATATTTCCATTTTCAGTGCCAACTATCTGTCAAGTTAGTATTCTGAAGAGGATCTCTCTCTGCCCATTGTTGGACATTATAAGCTATAAAATGTGTTTCTTGGTTTAAAGAAATGATAGCCCGCAATTCAAATTAGTGCACTCTTTCCAATTCTGGTTCTTCTGTACCACTTGGTAAGCAAAGCATAGTCAAAAGTCAGTGTCTGTTCCCTATCAGGATACATTTTAGCCCACTAGGACAATATCACTTGCCAACAATGATCAGGGTCTTCCCACCAGTCTTTGTCTCTGGTAGACAGAATTGTTTTGTTGGTGTTTTATACCTCAGATGGTATAAAATGATTATTTACCCCATTTCTGCTTTGTTGAAATAGCCCCTTATCCATTTCATGGACCCAAGTCCCCATTTTAAAGGAGCCCATGGGAATATCTGCTTGTCAATTCTAATAACCTTTTAATCCTGGAAGATAATTCTTCTGATGGACATCAACATATTACCTTCAAATTTACACAAGGTCATACCCCACATGGGCATTTCTTTAATAGTACATCTTTCTGTTTCCTTATCATTTGACCACATGACCAGACCACTGTCCAGTGCTCATGAGTTAGGAAAACACACACACAAGGGCTTCTCCCACTGCTCAGCTCTTCCATCACTGCTAGGAAAACAGCATGCAATTTGGTCCACCAGGCTGACCTGTTTTTACCTTCTTAATCAGTACCTTTCCATCCAATGGTCTGAGTGCAGCAGCTTTGACACACACACACACACACACACACACACACACACACACACACAATATTCATTTAATTTGGAACTGAATAAAATGAGCACTCTGTTGGTCAGACATGAGCTGGTTGTAGGGAACTATCCAAGTGACAATAGAATTCAGCATCTTTTTACACAGGGACAGAGTTAGTTCTAGATAAAGAGATATATATCCTTCTTGCATTTCCCAGGCTGCATGTTCCTGTATAAACCACTTCTGTTTTACTGTGGGACTCTCCTGGGCATTGCCATCTCCATTAAGACTTTGTATGATGTCATCTTAGACATTATGTATATTTCAGGTTTTAAGATCATGATATGTTCTTCAGTCATCAGGGTAGCTTCAAGTAATGTCAGAGAGTAAGGAATTAAATGCCCCACAAAATGAAACTCTGTAGCCTAAAGTTCTAGTATCTGTTATTGGAAGGGTTCACAGATTTTTGTTACAAGCCCCAATATATAGTCCACAAAAGGCTATTTCATAGAGAACTGGTCCCTATCAGCATTGATGTTTCTATGACGTTTCTATTGCCCGGGTGGACTCGGGCAATCTTACTGGTTCCCATTAAGCATTTTCAATTGATATTGTTTAAAGGGTGGGTTCACATGCCTTCCCTTTTACAGTAGTAAGTACTAGTGGAAATTATTTCCTAATCACATAACAGTTTCCATCCCATAATATAATCAGGTAAAAGTGGTGCAGCTACTTTACATAAAGCCTGTTTTAAACATATCAAATCTCTTATAAGCTTTTACTGTAATTCTATTAACTCGTATGTTCCTAACTATAGCCTCTATTAGGAATTGCTCAACTCGTTCTGGTTAAATAATACTAGGAAGGAAAAATGCTCCCAGTATGATATAATATCTATTAAAACACTCACATAAAGGAGAAACAACTTCTTTACATAATGCCTTTTCTAGACATTTCAAATTGTATAATCCTATCCACCCTTACATTTTAAAATCTAATTGTAGTTCACGTTTGTACCAATGGGTTGGTACCTCAGCTTGTGGGCTTCTTTGTCAAGGAGTGCTAGAAGCTTCTCTTTCCCCAAAGTGGCTATTTTATCTACTCTTGTACCAAAATGCTTTGGTTTTCCAGTGAGAGGTTGAGCTAAGGTACCCTGGTCCTTTTTGTCAGTGTTTAACCTGATTAGTCTGTGTGACCACAGCCATAGCTGGAGGCAGTTGTTGATCACGTTTTTAATTATAATCTCTGCTTTTAGGCTTTGAGATGTTTTTTTTTTTTAAACTGGGAGAAATAGACTCAACTTGATTGAGCTTTGTAATATTTTGAGCCACTGGGGCATTCCTTTGTCCCACTCAATTTTTAGTAGTATTGTATTAAAACCCTTGTTTCAACCCCATCAATGTCTCTTTTATTCAATCTCCCCCCTACTTTTTATTTTTTTTTTATTTTTTTTTTATAACCATCTACTAGTAAAGATTTCCAACCTGCTGGGATAAGTCCCAGGACTCTTCTCTTTCTGCTTTCTCTTCATTTTTCCCCTATTGATACTTGATTTAATCATGCTATCTATATATATAAAAGGCTAAGTGATTGTCCAGTCATCTGACTGGCTGGTAGCTATGATGGACACTGACCACCAGGGGGCAGATGCTCATCTCAAGAGCTGCCAAGCTGCAGTCACTTGGCAGCTGTGGTTCTCGGGAGATGTACCTGGAACTAGAGAGGAGGTAGCCCTTTCTGGGGTGCATCACCCAGGAACCACCCTTTCACAATCCGGGACCCCTCCGGGGATGTTAGAGAGCTGGTTTCAGCCTAATCCCCACTGGCCAGGCTGAGGGACCCCACCTGCCAGAGGAACCCTGCTCACTCCATAGATGCTCTTTGAGCTGGCCAGGGAAGGAACTACAGGAGGTTGGCTCCAAAGCATGTCTGGCCCTTCTCACACAGTCCTGTCCCAATGGCCTCCACCCAGGACCAGAGAGACTAATTAATTTTCTTTCAGTGTCCACGAATCCATACACCTGGACACTAGTTCCTTAATAATGGTCTAAAAATGTCCACTCTGCTAAACCCAGTCTTGGATTCTTTTATCTGACTTTCCCCATTCTCTTGTTAACTAATTCTAACATTTTTATTAGCATCTGTAAGAACCAGGAGAAAAGCTGAGATAACAAATATGATAAGACTTTCTGGATTATCTTGCAGTCTTGCAGCAGTTAGGTTGTATGGGGTACCCATGTGCACAGGGCCTACTTAACCATAGCAACAACCATGACCTGGGTGATAGGCATATTCAGTGGTAGAACATCTTGCTCATCATAAAGTAAGCTTCACATGGCTCACATCCAAAACATATTAGCTACTTCCTCTGGGGTGATTCACTTGGCATTCATAGGAGGAAATGAACAGTGCAAGGTAAACAGGCATTTCAGTGCTTTTTATCCAGTCCACAAGCTGGCTGTTCCCTCTGGAGCTGCCTCCTGTGTGTCTAGGTCAAATAGAACCATCTGTGATTGTCTCATAGTGGCTTGGGTCCTAAATGAACCCAAACATGCTTTTCCATTCTGCAGCATCCAAAACCACAGGAAAGACTCCCAAATTAGTTCTTCTCACAATATGTCCCGATGAAAGTTCTTTAGGAAGCTGATGATACTTATTTACAAAAATGAAACCACTGCCTAAACCAATGTGGCTCAGTGGATAGAGCGTCGGCCTGCGGACTGAAAGGTCCCGGGTTCGATTCCGGTCAAGGGCATGTACCTTGGTTGTGGGCACATCCCCTGTAGGGGGTGTGCAGGAGGCAGCTGATTGATGTGTCTCTCTCATCAATGTTTCTAGCTCTCTATTCCTCTCCCTTCTTCTCAGTAAAAAATTAATAAAATATATATATTAAAAAAAAATAAAACAACTCCTTCACAATCATTTCTTGGTTTATCCTTTCCCTACACTGACTGCCTTCTTGGTAAGCAGAGATCTTAGATGTACTTTCTGTTGTCCCTGCACAGTTTTTACCTTCGGGGCAGCTTTGGAGGCTAGCAATGGAAACTCAGACATACTAAAATATGAGATTGATCTGGTATCAAGATTCAACACAGCATTTTCTTTTAGTTTCTCTCTTACATATAATAACAAGGCAATGGAATATTCTGCCTTTTGAAAATTAACTTGCACTTTTAATTTATCCAATGAACTACCTCCCCAAGATTTGGAAACATTTCTAAATTCAAATTATGTGTGTGTGTGTGTGTGTGTGTGTGTGTGTGTGTGTGTGTATATATATATATATATATATATATTTTTTTTTTTTTTTTTTTTTTTTTTTTTTTTACCTTGAGTGACTGATAGAGCACACCTGCTGCTCAGTACAAATGGTGGACAAAGTGAAATGAAAGGTTATTTATCTGCCATCTTTTCATACTTTCTTTTCCCAAACCAAAGGTGTCCTTGAGCCAGCCTCAATCTAGCATAAGTCCCACTCTGACACCAACTGTTAAAAAAAGTTGCTTATTCTTCTGTGTAGGAAAACGTATCATCATTACTTAGTATATTTGTCTTCCCTGTAAGTATCCTTTAGTACACACTGAACATTTCACTTCTGATGTTTCTGGTCACCAAATTTCCCAGCAATTTCCTGTGATACCAGTTGAGTGTCCTATAATTTAATTCAATTATAATATTACTACATGGAGTTAATATCAGATCCTACAGGTTAAGGACTCAGTCTCACAGGATCCTTTTCTTCACCCCCCGTACAGACACACACTTCATAGGCCAGTTGCAAACCAGGTTGACACCTTTGCTGCTAACCAATCAGCTATAGATCAAAGGTTCTGATGACCTTCCCTTACTAAGTCTTATTAATTTCCCAGAATAGTTCATGGACTGAGGGAAACACTACATTTACCAGTTTATTAAAGTATATGCTAAAGAATACCAACAAATAGCACATGGAAGGTACATAGGGCAATGTCTGGGAGGTTCCTGAGAGCAGACATTTCTGTTCCTATGGAGTTGTGGTGCATCACCCTCCCAATATGGGTGTGCTCTCCTGCCTGGAAGCTCTACGAATACCTTACTACTGGGATTTTACAGAGGCTTTCTCACAGAGGCATAATCAATGCCTTTCTCAATTATAGTCACAATGCCATTCCTATCCCTTCTTCCTTCCTGGAGGATGTGGGTGTGGGCTAAAAATTTGAAACTTCTAATCATGGTAGGTCTTTCTAGTTACCAAACCCCAACCAGGAGATATTCAGTAGCTCATTCAGAGTCATCTCAATAGAACATAAGATGTTCCTACTGCTAAAAAGTTTACAAGGGTTTTAGAAACCCTGTGTCAGAGATGGGGTCAAGACAAATATTAGGACAGAAATGTTTCTAGTGTTTTTAATGCTTAGGAAATTGAAAGGATTTTAGGAGCTCCATAGCAGGAGCTTGGGGCAGAGATATAGAGAAAAAATAAGCGTGCGCACGCGCACACACACGCAGGCACACGCACACATGCGCGCACACACACACTTTCACATGGGCCTTCTATAAATATAAAAACTGGATAATTCTATATGAATATTGGTTAAAATTAATAAATATTTAAATATCAGTTACTTTATAATGTTTATTTCTTCTTCATGTTGCAATAATTTTTCTTCTTAACTGACTTCTCCCTTAATCACACCTATGTTCCATATGGCCCTCCCCTCTTGTGAGCATTTTGGTAAATTGATCACTGCTAATAATGTGTTAGCATACACTTTTTTTTCTCATGAAAAATATTTGGATTTTCACATGGGCCTTCTAGAGAAGAATGCTCTTGCTTACCTATCAAGGATGGTTCAGATCTTAGCCCTGTAACTGAATTGATAACCTGAAGATTTACCACATATTAAGTCTTCATGGATTATTTATTATTTCCATTCTCTTTCCAAGTTAATTAACTTGGAAATAATTTAGACCTCCATTCCTACACTTATAAAAGAAGGTTAGTAACAAATTCCTGATTGGTGGCTCTGATGGTTAAATAAGATATGTAAACTTTCTCAGTGTGCTGTCTGGCACAGAAGTTATTCATTTTCCTCTGTGTAGCGTTTTCACTTACCTTTAGCTGCAGTTAATTAGCAGTCTTGAGATCAGCCTGTGATCACAGAGTCTGAGGGAGTGTAGAAAAGGAAAGGCATAGAATTGGAAAGTGACGGACTTGAGCTCACTTGAGTTCTTGGAGTGACCCTGAAGAGGCCACTATCCTCAAGATATTTCCCTGTAAAATGAGAATAATATAACTCACTATTCAAGATTTTTCTAAAGATTAAATTTATATATATATAATTTTATATATTTTATATAATTAACATATTTAATATACTTAATATGTTCATGTATTATATTATATATTATATATTATATATTATATATTATATATTATATATTATTATATATTATATATTATATATATGGATACATACATATGTTTATATACACAGATATAAGTATTTATATTCATGTATTTACTATTTAAGCATTATTATTATCATTACTATTACTCTGAGGAATCACTCCATTTGGGTATCTATCTCACATGTGTACAGGACTTATTTTGATGACACTAATGACTGGCCTGTCAACCCTTGAGAACCACTTTCTAAAGAGACACAAGTGGGACAAAATATCCTTTTCTATCAAATCAACCCAAAATACATCTCTAAGATAGGGCCATGACTCCTGCTTCTCCTCACGCAGTTCAAAAACTAGCATGGTGCAGAGCACAGAAGTGAAGGGGAGGTGCCTATGGATGAAAGAGTGAGCCTTTGGTCTTTGCCTGCTCCTCTTGTTCTGTGTGACCATGGACAAGATACCCTTTTCCCTTAGCAAAGGGAGTCAATGGATTGGGGGTACTCTTGTCTTGCCCTGAGGATCTCCACTATTTGTTATCTCCTTCCCTGGGGCCACCTTTTAGAGAACTGGGAAGAGCTTAGCCCTCTTTGCTGGCAGAGAGACTGCGGTATTTGTGTTGTAGCAGAGAAGGCTCCTAAAGGCCCATCAGTCACACAAATCAACCTTGTGCCTGCCATGCTATGAAGACAGGCATGCATAGGCATTGCTTATTTAAGACACTTAGAGAAGTTTATAATAGTGGTAGAAATCACAAAACTTTATGTAGCTTAAAGGGTTTTTGGATGTCTTCTTCCCTGAAAATATCCCCTTTACCAAAACTAAATGCTGCCTAAAATTCCATCTTTAGAGAGTCAGTCCTTTGATGTAAAATATGTGGCATTCAAATTCCTAGGCAGAATGCAGATGAGGCGAAATGGCATATTACAATTAATATTCAGTAGTGTTTTAGGAAAATTGGCTATCAAAACCTCTTTGAGGTTACAGATAAACCTCAAAATCAGAATCCTGATTTTGAATGAACAGATTTAGGGCAGAGAGGAAGTATGGCAAGATAATCATGACCATAACACTCCGGGTGTTCATCTGATGAGATAGAATCCTAAAAGGAAAAATGCCAGGGATCAATAAGTTCTATGTGCAAAAACCAGCCTTGGAGGGAATCAAAAGTAAAGTACTCAATGGTTTATAATGACTAGGTAATAGGAAGGAAAGGGAACTGTGAGAAGAAGCCACAAGAAGATGAATTGGAGCTCTCTGGCCACTTCCAGATGGTTTTACTTACCCTCTCTCGAAACTGTGACCTTCCCAGAACCCTGTAATTCATACCAATTTTAACAACTGTGCCATGTTTACATATTCCCTCAAATCTTCAGGCCCCAGACAAATCCCAGGAAGAGGTGAGTCGTGAAAATTCATTCAAGGTGTCAAAACTTAACTATCTCTGATCATAAGAAGTTAGATTGCAATAGCTGTAAGGCAGGGTGCAGTGAGGGGGAGAGACAATCTACCGTAGCAGTTCACCCACCTCATGTCATTCAGTCTACTCCTGTCTCTCTCCCCAGACTTCCTAGCTACTTTCCTCAGTCACTGTTCTTTGATCTTTGGTTATAAGTTATCAGTCTACAAAGATAGCTTTCTGGATAGCCTCCTACTTTTCCTGAGTAGACAGATTATTGTGGTAGATTATTGGATTAGTGGTTATAGCACTAACAATGGTGATAACAATTTCTCACCTGCCTAGCCATTGATCTATCTGTCAAACAAGAAGCTCTAAAGTCCCTTTTAGTTCAACTGTTTTATAATTCACTTAAACATTTAAAATTCCTAAATTAAACCTTTTCTACCCTCAGAACACTGATATCCTGCCCCAGACCTCCACCTGCAGTCTTCTTTCTCTATTTCTTTTGTAGATAAATCTATATGTATGTGTATGTGTATCTGTATATAAATTGTATTTCTATTTTCACTTCACACACACCAGAATTGATGAATGATTTGCAGGGCCCATTTAACTACAATAAATATTTTTCTTTGTTCCCTGTTACCAACCTTTGTCTCTTTCTTATAGGCAGCACAATGTCTTCCCAAGGTGTAAACTGATAATTTTCTCTTTAGCAGAGGAAACTGGAGAGTTAGTTGTCTTACAATCTGACTAGCCATTAAAGGGT
Organism: Pipistrellus kuhlii; assembly: GCF_014108245.1. Lineage (NCBI taxonomy): Eukaryota > Metazoa > Chordata > Mammalia > Chiroptera > Vespertilionidae > Pipistrellus > Pipistrellus kuhlii. Next base: position 43,575,213 of record NW_023425438.1, on the reverse strand, counting down.
TAGGTGTCCCTTTTTTATTATGGGTGTTAAGATCTTGCTACGTTCCACCTCCAAGGGACCATTAGATAACAGTTTCCTCAGTAAATGCTGGAGGGTCGATAGGATTTCATGGGAGATGAAACTATTTAACTGATAATAAATCAATAATCTTCTCAAAAGGGTTTCTTGTAAATTCAACAAAGCAAAGGTGACTTTTCCTTTTTTTTTTTCTTTCAAATCTTCTTTGCTCATAGCTAACTTGATTTTTTTTGTATGCATGAGCATGTTTGTGAGCAAATAACTGTGTAAATGCATGTGTATGTGTATGTAAGTACATAAATGTGCGTATAGTTGTGTGAAAGTGTAGAAAAACGTGTTTATAAATGTGTAAGTATATTTTCTTGCCTCTTAATATATTCCAGATGTCCTGTTGCTCCTTTATGTTCTACACAACCACATACCATTTCTTTCAAATATTCTTACCTGCCAACCACCAGCAATGTACACATACAAAGCAAATTTTTGTCATCCAAGTGATTGCGCCCAAGAAAAGTCATGGAAAGGTGGTATTGGTTTGTATATGTTTATAACATCACAGTGAAAGGTCATGCCATGAAACATCACAGAAGCCTTAGTCTATCTCAAGCTGGACTGCATGTCACCTAACTTAAAGTTAGAGAATATTATATGATGTTGCTTGCCTGCCTCAGATCCCATTTTGGGAGAATAAAAAAAGGTAAATATAATTTACATTATGTTTACTCCTCTTTGAATAAATTATTTAAATTAATCTTCCCTTTTGAATATGTTCATATTCCCACCACCACCCTAATCTAGGCCCACTTCATCTTCTTGGCTCTTTAGTAGCCTCCATTTCTTCCAACTTCCCCTCTAATCTATCATGCCTGGGTTGATCATATAACATATCGTTCTAGCCCTAATTGGATTGGCTCAGTGGATAGAGCATCAGGCTTGCAGACTGAAGGGTCCCAGGTTCGATTCCAGTCAAGGGCATGTACCTTGGTTGTGGGCACATCCCCAGGAGGAAGTGTGCAGGAGGCAGCTGATTAATGTTTCTCTCTCGTTAATGTTTCTAAATCTTTAGCTCTCTCCCTTTCTCTCTGTAAAAAATCAATAAAATATATTTAAAAATAGCATACTGTTCCAAAACAGATCTAAATGCCCATTAAATAGCATACAGACTTTTTGCCTAAAATTTAAGAGCCTTCACAATTCAATCCAGAGACTACTCATTTAGCTTTACTCATTAGTACATAAGGGACCCTCATCTCTGGTTGCCTATTAAGAGTCATCCGGGGCCTTAGGCCAGAACAAGTATATTGAGATATCTGCAAGAGATAAGGACAGAAGGTTTTCCTGAGATACAAAATTGTGTAAGTATATGGCTAATTGATAAATGATGGACCTGAGCCCTTCATCAAGATGTTTTCCTGTTATTTCTGAGACTCACTAAAAGGGATGCTTACATGCTCCTTATGTTCAATCAGCATCTTGGCACCTTCACCAGTTGATTCTAGGCTAAACTGCTACTTCCTCTGAGCCTCTTGCACATTGTTCATTTTCTTGTGGCTTGGTAAGGCACAGTACTCTCTTTCTACCTGAATTAAATGCAAGATTTCTCCACAGTTAATAACACAACACATAGGCACTCAACTTGATATTTGAGATCTCTGCTTTTCCGTCAAATTGCCTCAAAAGGAGAGATAGAAGCCATGCTCTCCAACAAATATATGAAATAAAAAAGCCCTTTGTCCATACAGAGGAGTTCAGCTTTCATCACTGAGAAGTTCTTTACAAAAATAATAGTTAACACTCCAGTTGAAGGATTTATACTTGGCATCAATCCACTATGTACAGTCTTTGCTATAAACAGTGAATGAAAATTTTGTCTTATACTTGAATGACTATACAATTATTTTGGTAGCTATTTCAAAACAAAGCCTAACAAAGACATATTTCAAAATTACTTGCTGTCTTTATCTATGAAACTTCTAGAAACATTTAAATTTAGTTATCTTGACAAAACCTATTTCTAAATACCTTCCTGCAAATATTTACTTGATGTACATGAATATATATTTATGTTGATGCATCCACATTTGACCTCTCTCCACTTACACATATGAGTGGATATATATTTGTGTATATTTCTCCCCATTTTTTCTACATTTTTTGCCTTTCCCCATTTATTTTGCCATAGTTTTTCAACTAAATATCTCAGTAGAAAACAAGGGGGACAAAATGAAGCAAGAGAACAAAATAAATTAAATTTTTTACTCATGAACTTCAAAATAGATATTTTAAACATGCAAAGAGAAAAAGCATTTGAAATTTCCAGACTCTATGATTTGAGGAGTTTAACACCTGAAGGGATACTGGGGTCTTGCAATATGTATAGTTGGGGCAAAAAGGCAATGAAATTTAAATTATTTGTACTGGTATAACTTCATTTGTATTCATATTGTGGTAAAAATATTTTTGTTATATACAAGAAAAGAGGGAAAATAGAAAACACACACACACACACACACACACACACACACGTGTGTGTGTGTGTGTGTGTGTGTGTGTGTGTGAATATATGGTATGTATAGTAAACCAAATATGCAATGTTTATTTTTTCTGTTTCTAGATGAAATTACACTGCCTCTGTCACATTAATGCTTGATTAATATGCATTAACAATAATGAGACTCATAGAAAAACGTGACTTCTGCTGTTAGCTAAAGTTTTAGGGTGAATTCTTATAACTTGCTCTGTTTTGAATGATTGTATTGATCTCTATGTGCTAAACCTATTAACTTTGTATTTTGTTTAACCCTCACAGCAATGCCATGACTTATTCTTTACGTATTTTACAAAGAAGTGAACTCAAGCTCATGAAGGTTATGAAATTTGACAGGGACTAAAGATGAAGGAAGTTGTGGAAACCAGACACAAACTCACATTCTTGGGCTCTGAGATGCAAGTTCTTTCCACCACATCACAGTATTTTTTTCTACCCTATTGAACTCATATCTCCAGATCTGTCTTCTCCAGATCCAGTAAAAGCAGACCCCGATATTCCTAATAATCCTGGTTATAAAATGGTTTGTTAGTTAAAAACAAGTTGTGGGGAATTCCATGATAGTGTATTGAGTACCTGTTGAATCCACAGGCAGAGCTCATATGTAAAACATGCAAAAAAGGCAAATCTATATTCTCGTAGAGTGCAAAATTTAATATTTCTTCTGGTGAGAATAACTCACTTTCAATTCCATAAAAGAAGGAGGTCAAATGTAATTGACCTGCCATGAGTGCCAGTTAGTGCCTTGGGATACGAGACTCAATTGTGATATAACATTAATTTTTGCTCCTGGCAGATGGAGTACTCAGCAGTGGCAGTTACCTGATCAGCCTAGTGAGAAATCATGTGTTTGAGGCTATGCCTAACTATCCTCACTGTCACCAGAGCTACTGTTATTCATAAACTCATTGAATAAATGTTGGGGTGGCAGAGATTAGAAGCTGAATATAGTAACAGTTACAGTTCTCCTGCTCCCATGATTTCTGAGAGTTGTGTTAATTGTTGGAAGTACCCACTTAAGGTACAGCTAGTTTTATATGTTGGACCGCTTTAAAAATTGCATTCATGAATCTTCTACCAAAAGCTTCTTATCAATAATCTTTCAATATTTTATTCAATTCTAAGTCTCTAGCATCTCTCCAAACCATTGCCATCCCACACATGGAAGTGATGTATATCCATATGACAAGTCTCTTCTTTCAAAAAATATAAGAATCATATTTAGCACTTACAATTTTCCCAGTAGAATAATTACTATCTGTAGTATTGTCATGGCTATAAGAGAAATACAATTCACCTTTGGCTGATGCCAACACATTAGACTTAATCACCTATAAATAAAATTATTTTCTTTTCAGCCAGTTTCTAACAGGAGGAATCTTTATGAGATCATAGTTTAGAATAAATAATAGTATAGCCACAGGAGTAGACACATTGAATATGTCAGTCACCTGACCATGTAGCTTTTGGGAATCTTTTAGACGTACTTAGACCCAACCCTCCATATCTCATTTCCTATAGATGATGTCATGCTGAGCACACTCAAATTTGCGGCATACAAGTTTATGATAGTGGCTGAGGAGGTGGGTGACTGATGACTCATTGTATCAATCAGAGTTCAACCAGAGCAGCATAACTAGTAGAATTTATACATACATGAATATGCATGTATGCATACATATATGGAATGGCCAATAACAGAGGTTGAATAATACAGATATATAAATACAAACATTGCTTTGTTAAAGGTAAAGGCTAGGAAGAAGATTTATGTAATTTGCATATGACATTATTTTCACATTTTAAAAAAATATCCACTTGCTCTTCTTTCTAGGGCTTCTCAAAAAGCAAGAATATAGTAAAGAGTAATGGTGTGCGATTGTGGTTGCTTTATATGTGGTCATCATATTCAGATACAAAGTTTTCATTATGCTTATATTCAAGTAGAAATTTAAAGTATTATCAAACTGATTCTATCTCAGGGATGCCTTTATCAGTAACCACTGCCAAAATTCCTGTTTGACATACCATTTTGATGATCATTCCAGATCTTTTGCTTATTTAGTAACTACTCCTAATCTGGTCTCTTGGCTCCTGTCATTCAGAATACCATCAATCCCATTGCCACTAGAGAGCTTAGTTCAACACTTTCCACCTATTCTCTTGCCTTATTGAAAAGTCTTTTCACTACAGTGCTTTACAAACACCTAAAGAATCCCTAACATTACATTTCTCAATGTCATAATAAATACATTTTTCATTATTATTTATGTGGACATATTTAAACAAAGGTGAGCAAGTGGCACTAGATAAGCCCATGCCATCTTTCTTAATTTCTACTAGCCTTTGTATGTTTTCTTCTTCAAAAACTAAGAGATTTGGGGCACCTCAACTTTATTTAAGCCACTCGTATGTCTAGTTTTTAATAATTCCATTCCTAGTATTTACCAGTCTATATTATAGTTTCTCTTTCTGGACTTGAATCTTTATGCAGTGTTTGGGTCGAATTACAGTTATAAAAATGGTAAGGTTAATATGAAGGTAATAGGAATCTCCTTGCAAAATAACTGAATCTATCATCTTCAACTAAGACAGGAAGAGCCTCATTAGCCCAGGATTGGTGTGTGTGTGTGTGTGTGTGTGTGTGTGTGTGTGTGTGTGTATGTGTATGTGTGTGTGTGTGTGGGCACATAGCTGTTAGTGTTGTCTGGGTACACTCTAATGTTTGGGGGTTCAGAATACTTAAAGTGAATTAAATCATCTCAAATCCTAATGTTAGATTTTTTTTTTTAATTTAATTTTTCCCTAGTCAATACCTTTATATTTTTATCAAGATTTGAAAAGACTCTGAATGCTTAGTTGTTTCATTAAATCTCACCACCAGTCTCTGAATCTGGCACAGAAGAAGAATATGAGATTCTTTTGAAGGGATTCATAAAAACTTATTGGCTCTTTGGCCAGAACTTGAAGTAGGATTTCATAACTTGCCTCTATCATTTTCTTGCTTTATGCTTTCCAGTTCAGTTGAAAGCAGCAGCCCATCCCACTGTCATTATAGCCTTTACACCTTTCAAGATTGCCTATGTAAGCATGGCCTTTGCCTTTAATAGGTATATCTTTCCCTGGACAACAAGCCATAATTTCACCTTAAGTTTTATAGATTGCTAGGAGTCTAATCTCTCTTGCCAATCAGACCACCACTACCTGCAAACCAACAAGGTCAGATAAACAAGCCCAACTACTTTTTTTATTATTATTATTTCTTGCCTGAAACCTTTCTGCCATCGATTATTGTATCTTTCAAAGTTCTTAGCGGAAAATGCCATGATCTCCTACAACTCTAGCTCTTTTAGGCAGAAAATGTGTTTGATACAAGTATCTTACAGAATTTCTAGTAGTTCAAATGCTAGATGACAGAGTAGGGCAGGGGCGTCTTTTAGCAAAACAGTGTTCTTAACAAATATCTAGTAACCTCTGTTCTATGAGGACACTGACATCACCTTATTGTCTCAAAAGGGTCAGTCTTCATGTGTGTGTTCTGTCCCATCGATTACCAACTGCCTGTTCCAAAGCCTTATATAGTACATTTGCATGGTAGAATTTAGGTGGCACACAGAAGCTATGTTGAAAATGTTTAGCTTTCTGGCCTCTAAAGAGCAGGAATACACTAAAAGGGAGAGTTGACATTGGGTAACCTAATTGGCATGATGTAGGCAAAATGCTGTGTAGGCAGAAATCGACCAATCAATCACAGGTGTATAAATAATAATGAATATTATTGAGTTGAACTCAACTCCTTTAAGCAATCTTCCCAATACCTTAGACACTTGGTTAAATTAAATTTATGACTCTTCTATGTGCTATCTTTTGTTAGCTTCCAACACTTTTCAGTGTAACTCTGGTATTTTCCTTGTCCCTCCCCCTTCCACTAACACAAACTCTCTAAGCTAGGGGTGTCGAACTCAATCAGAGAAGGGGCCAAAATCTAAAATCCAGCCTAAATCGCGGGCCGAATGGTTTACTGAACAGTCATAAACTGTCATTGTGATGGAAACGCAGTGGAGTGCAGTGATGACAGCGCAGTGCGGGCCACATTGCAAGGCCTGGCGGGACGGATTTGGCCCGCGGGCCTTGTGTTTGACACATGTGCTCTAAGCGCTATGTGGTGGACTTCTTTTGTGCCCCATGAGCCTTCTGAGGGCACCTTCAGCAACATGATAGCAGAAGCATAGCTATGACCTCAATCATCGGCACTGAAATCCTGACAAATCCATGTTAGTAAATGTGTCATCTTGAGCAAATACTCACTTCTCTGATTTTAGATTCTGTTCTCTATACAGTTCTGGAAATGTGTAAATACATTTAAAGCAATTAGTATGGTTATAGAAATTATAAAATGTTACATGATTAAGCACCCTGCCAGAGAATGTACTGGTAGAGAATAAATGTTTTAGATTTTGTCATTTCTTTTTTCACTTTTCTTATACTAGACTAATACCATATTTTTCATATGGTAATCGGAGATAGACTATCACTTGGAATTATTGAGAGGTGCTACTCTAAACTGGTAGGTTTTGAGTAAACTATCCAATTGTTTATGGAGAAGAATATCACAAAACCTTTTATATATATAATTTATTTATTTATTTTTTTTTTTACAGAGAGGAAGGGAGAGGGATAGAGAATTAGAAACATCAATGAGAGAGAAACATCTATTAGCTGCCTCCTGCTCATCTCCCACTGGGGATGTGCCTGCAAGCAAGGTACATGCCCTCTACTGGAATCAAACCTGGGACACTCAGTCTGCAGGCCGATCCACTGAGTCAAACCGGTCAGGGCAACAAAACGTTTTGGTGAGAATGTTGTACCATCCTCCTAGGAAACACAGTTACTAGAAAGAAAAGCAGATGAGTTTTCCATGTGTGAAAGGTAGCAAACACATGCATGAGTCCTTATTCAGTACTGTGAGGCTTGGGCTGGGTATGTGAACTTCAATAGGTAATTATTAAGAGCTGTGATCCTGAGAACCCAAGGAAGGATGACCCTTACCCTGGGAAATGGGAGTGGGAATGTCTTTATTTTTTTTAAATCTGCTATGGTCTGCACAGAGATCGGAAGAAGCAGAACCCCTATCAAAGAGGTTGGCTAGGCTGATCCATCAGACTCCATTACCACTCTACAGCAGCAAGAAACTAGCATCCTGGACTCAATCATACTAAAATTCTTTTAGACTCAAAGTTCTCCTTTGATTCCGGGATAATTAAATAGAAAAGGATGAAAATACTGAAAGTCCTGATATTAAACAGGTGAGAGACTGAACAATTTATTTGAAATAATTAGAGAGATGAATGTGAAGATACACCTTTGAAGCAAATCAGACCATTCACTTACATTTAGTGTGACTTCCTTTTCATCCAGATTTTCTCCTAACTTTTGCAATATATATCTAGGCTTTAAATGTGTCATTCAAAATTGAGGGGTAGTTTTAAGTAATTTGTTCTAATTCTCCAATGTTTTGTTAGGCTTGCTTTCTTTCTCTCCTTTCTTTTCTTTTCTTTTTTCTTTTCTTTTCTTTTCTTTTCTTTTCTTTTCTTTTCTTTTCTTTTCTTTTCTTTTCTTTTCTTTTCTTCTCTCTCTCTCTCTCTCTCTCTCTCTCTCTCTCTCTCTCTCTTTCTTTTTTTCTTTTTTTCTTCTTCTTCTTTTGGGGGATTGAAGGCAAATTCACTCAAATTGAGAAAAGGCATCTATTTTGTAATTGTTCCTTAACATCTTGCCAGCGCTAACCTATGGTTTTTTCCTTGGTGGATTACAGTTATTTGAAACATTTTAGAAATATCAGCAATATAAAAACACCATGGGCTTTTAAAGCTGACCTCATAGTGTGCTCAGCATCTACTAGTAACACTTTTGGGTAATTGATGGGGTTGGGTGTGTTAAGAAAAAAGGCTTTGGCAGTTTTCAGAGCCTATATAGCAATATGTGGAAGCCTTCAAACCAAGAGAGCATAAGACATTAATATATTTTACATATAAAATTGAGACTCAATGAATTGTCCAGTGGGTTTGCATATATAGATAAGTCATTTGTAAATGTCTGTTTATTCAGTGATCTCTCTGTCCCAGTGAACACACAGCAGTTACTTACTGCTGGCATTGCTCACTGAGTAAAGCATTCCAAGTGTGCTGAGATGTTGTAGTCTGAAGCCTTAATGGCTTCTTTTGTAATAGGATAATTTCTGTGAAGGCCAGTTTCTGATTCAGAAGGCTAAATTTGAAAAGAAAATCAATAATTGTACATTAATGTGGCCCACTGTGATGGGAGTATCACACAGTGATGCCCAAATTCGGCAGTAGTCACATTACAGATGTTATTAGCATCCCCTGCCATGCCCTCTGTTTCTTCTTTTCCTTATTCCTTCCTCAAATATGACTCAGCTGGCTGGGAATAACTCCACTCCTGTTTCTGCCCGGATTTATTACATGGCAGCTTTCTTCGTTTCCATTTCATGTTTTCAGAGTGACTCCAAACCAAGAGAACACACTTACTTCTATCCTGTAGGTTAGCAATTAGAGTTAATGGTGCTAAAGAAGCGTTCTCTGGAGTCTGAGTTCAAAATAAGAGCATTGACTCCACGTTTTGTATGTCCCACATGTGGCAATTCAGGAAGGATTAGAAGTGAGAATTAGCCAATATGTGGGGTTTTTGAAAGATCCAGTACACCAATCATGTCAAACTCAAAGGTTAACAGGCCAAATAAATGAGGCATGCAGCCTAGAGGCCTCGAATTTGACATGCTTGCACTAAGCAGGTGCTCCTTTTTAAAAAAAATATAGTTTTATTGATTTTTTAACAGAGAGGAAGAGAGAGGGATAGAGAGTTAGAAACATCAATAAGAGAGAATCATCTATCAGCTGCCTCTTGCACACCCCCTACTGGGGATGTGCCTGCAACCAAGGTACATGCCCTTGACTGGAATCGAACCTGGGACCTTTCAGTCCGCAGGCCGACACTCTATCCACTGAGCCAAACCGGTTTTGGCCTCTTTTTTTTTTTTTAGATTCACATATAAGATAGATCGTACAACACTTGTTCTTCTCTGCCTGCCTTATTTGACTTAGCATATGCCCCTCAAGATTTATCTATGTTGTAATAAATGATAGGATGTCCTTGTTTCATAAGGTGAGTAATAATATTCCATCATATCCCTTCTTCATCTACTCATAATCAATGGACACTTACATTGTTTCTGTGTGTTGGCTTTTGTGAATAATAATACTGCTATGAACATGGGGGTGAAGATATCTTTTCAAATTAGTGTTTTCTTTCCTTTGGCTGTATTTCCTGAAGTGGAATTGCTGGGCCTGGTTTAAATTGTCTATTTTTTATGTTCTGAGGCTTTCTTATACTGTTTTGTATAGGAGCTGTTATCCATTTACTATCCCAACAACAGTGCACAGGGGTTCCCTTTTCTCCACATCCTCACCAGTATTTGCTATCTCTTGTCTTTCATGATGGTCATTCTAACAAGCATGACTTGATATCTTATTGTAGTTCTGATTGCATTTCCCTAATGACTGGGGATGTTGAACTTCTTTTCATGTACCTGTTGGTTTTTATCTGTGTTTTTTTGAGAAAAGTCTACTCATTTTCTCTGCCCATTTTTAATTGAATTATTTAATTTATTTGCATGAGTTTTTTTTTTATACATTTGGATTATAATCCCCTTATAAAATACAATACGTATATGGTTTGCAAATATTTTTCCCATTTCATAGGCTGTCTTTTTACTTTATTGCTTGTTTTATTTCTGTTGTGTATAGCTTTTTAGTTCCACTTGCTTCTTCTATTATAATTAACCTAGTTACTTAAAGAAGGGAAAGTATCATTGTCTCAATATAAAAATTATCATGACTCTTAATCCTAAATATTTTCTTTCCATTTTGATCTCTATTACATTTACAATCTTTTTTCAAGTGTTCTTTCACAGCTGAACATCTTGAATGAGTGACCTATACTTGCTGTCTTCATTCTCTGTCCCATTGCCTCCTGAAATCCCTCTTTTGTTCCACCTGACTGATTTCCAATAAGAAACAGATCCACTCAAAAGCTGCGATTATTTAAGGAAGTACTATTTATAAAGAAAATATTTACAAGAGATGGTTCAAATACCTGGGGTTGGTATTATACAATAGAAGCTAAGGGGAGTCACCACTATGCCCAAGGTAGGGGACAAGTTAGTGGGACTCTGCGGAGAGGGTTGGGTAGAGAGGCTACCTTAAGAAGAAGGGTCCTGACAGTGGAAGAGCAAGGAAACATGTATCCTTCCCTCTGTCTCCTCCATCCTTCCAATATCTTGGTGATCCCCACTGCACATACCCCATAGAAGCCAGACGGTAAGAAAGCACATTGATGACATGCACATCAGCTTTTTAAAGCAAAATGCAAGTAAAGAAGGTGTTCAAATGGGGTGGTGAAAATGCATCAGGCAGCCTCAGTGGACAGAGCGTCGGCTTGGGAACTGAAGGGTCCCGGGTTCAATTCCGGTCAAGGGCATGTGTCTGGGTTGCGGGCATATTCCCAGTAGGGGGTGTGCAAGAGGCAGCTGATCGTTGACTCTTCTCTCATCGATGTTTCTAACTCTCTATCTCTCTCCCTTCCTCTCTGTACAAAATCAATAAAATATATTTAAAATAAAAAGAAAAGAAAATGCATCAGGCATATTTTACCTGAACATTCCATTGAAAATTCTAACTCTAACTAGTTTGTCTCAGGTTCTAGATAGAGTGTAGGCCTGCAGACTGAAAGGTCCCAGGTTCTATTCCCATCAAGAGCATGTACCTTGGTTGCAGGCACATTCCCAGTAGGGAATGTACAGGAGGCAACTGATAGATATTTCTCTCTCATCAATATATATATTTTAAAAAAGAAAATTCTACCTGCAAAAATCAACTCCTCTCTAATCCTCAAACTCAATGTTTTCATTTACATGACACTTTTACATATCAACTTACTCATATTTCCTTTTTACCTGTATCTTGTGAAACTCCTTACTCCTGATTTTTATTTATTTATTTATTTATTTATTTTGCTATACTTTGGCTCATTTTTACCTTCCATGCACATGCTTATGTGTCCTTTTCCTGTTACTCCCCACCCATTTTCCAGGTGTCCTTTAAACTCTTCCTCCACATTTGCATGGCACATGCTCTGGCATACCCTGGAGTAATCTGCTCACTAAGTGTTCCACCACCTTAACTTCAGGCCCATTCTACTAAGATTGCATTCCAGTTTCCAAATACAATTCTCATTTTGTTTGCAAGCCCATTAAACAACTCTTGTCATGACATTTTCCTCCTAAAATAATTTGTTAGCTCCTTTTTGCCCACAGGATAAACACCACACACAGACTTTTCTTAGTCTAGTGCCTGTTGAGTTTTCTACTCTAATCTGCTCTTTTCTCCCACATCCTGGGTTCAGCCTGACTATTTCAAATTCTCTAAGCATTTTCATGCCATTAAGATTTGAAAATACTCCCCACTTGGTCGAATTGCTTTTGTTCTCTGCCTAAGGCCCTACTTTATCCTACCAGACCCATCTCAAATGTGTTGTAATCTGTTAGGTCTGCTTTGCCTCTTCCCAGGAAGAATCAATCCCTCTCTCTATAGTGCTCCGGGAGAAGTTCCATAGCCTTTTGCCCTAATTTCTGTTTTGACCCTAACTGCGTAAGCTTCAACCAATTCTCCATGTTATCCAATGTTTAAGGTGGGACCACTGCTTTTCTTGTCTTTGTATTGCCATAATATGTCAGAGTATCTGCCACATGAAAAGTTTCCCAAAATATTTGCTAAATGAGTGATAGGCGACTAGCTAGATATACCACCCTCTACTTGGTGTCTAAAGAGCTTTCCTCCTATAGACTAGGCGAAATCCTCATATGTACCACAAACTGTGGTCAGAGTCCTGGGAAGAGCTATGTGACTCAGACAACATTTTGTTCCTTTTGTATTTTCCCTTTAATTTTATTGAATTTATTGGGATAGCATTGGTTAATAGGATCATATGTTTCAGGTGTGGATTTCTCTGTTACAAGATCTTTATACTGCACTGTGTGCTCAATACACAAAGTCAAATAATCTTCTCTTACCATATATTGTAGTAGGCCCCCTTCATCCCTATCCCCCTCTATCCCTTCCCTCTGGCAGCTATCATACTGCTGTTTGTGTCCATAAGTTTCAGGTTTTTTTTTTTATTCCACATGTAAGTGAAATCATATGGTTCTTAGCTTTTTCTGCCAGACATATTTCACTTAGCATAATGTTCTCAAGGGCCATCCATGTGGCCACAAATGGCAATTATTTCATCCTTTCTTATGGCTGAGTAGTATTCCATTGTATATATATATATAGCATGTTTTCTTTATTCAATCCTCTATCACAGGGCACTTTGGTTGTTTCCATGTCTTGGCACCATGAATAATGCTGTAATGAATGCAGGGATGTGAATACATGAATTTGAGTTTTTTTGGATATATATCCAAAAGAGGGTTTCCTAGATTATATGGTAACTCTATTCTCAATTTTTTGAGGAATTGCCAGAACGCTTTCCCAAGTGTTTCTACCAGTCTACATTTCAACCAGCAGTGGATAAGGGTTCCCTTACTTCCACGACACAATGTTGTCATGAGTGGATACTCTTCTATTATCACTTGTCTCGTTAGGCAGTGTTCTTTTAGAGTAAATAACAGATAATGCAAAACTTGTCTCCCACTGAAGCCTTTTCTTGAAATGAGTACACACTGATGACAACCTTGGATACAGAACATAAGAAGTACTTTTTTGTGTAAAATGTGGTCAACCAATTGGCAGAGCTCTCTCACTTATAACACTCCTGAGCATTCATACAGTTCCCCAATTGTGCCTCTTCCATAGGCCTACAGAAAAATGGACTATCCCTAATGGACTCACACTTACAGCCTGCCTTCTGGGCCACATCTGGTGATCTTGTTTATCTACCCTCCTGGGTTTCTGCTTTTTTTTTTTTTTTTTTTTTTTTTTTTTTTCCTCCTTTCATTCCTTCACTTTGCCACAAGTTTCCAAATACAATTCTCCTTGATCTTTTAGAAAAAAATTTTGGAAGCCCATTAAACACAGCACCCAAATAATTAGCAATTAGAAAACAGATTCTCTTTTCTTCAACTATATATATATATATATATATATATGATTTATCTTTAAAAAAATATCAACAGTGGGTCCCCTGACCCATGTGACAATATAATGGAGTTTGATAATCTTTTCTGGCAATTTGAGAAGATAGATCAGAGGCAGACAGCTTGGTTAGTGGAACACAGACAGGATTACTACTTATCTTCTTGGAGTTCAGTGACGTTTGTATCATAGGGACACAGCCATATATGTTGGTCCTGGTATAAAACTTAATCTTTATTCCTAATACTTACCAAGGCCATTGCAATGCACAAGTTCAGGATAGACTGATCTATCATATAATGTGAATGACTCTCTACTAGTTACAAAACCAATAATACTATTTTATACTACATTTTCTTATTTTTAATATATTTTATTGATTTTTTTTTTACAGAGAGGAATGGAGAGGAAGAGGGAGAGTGAGTTAGAAACATTGATGATAGAGAAACATCAACCAGTTGCCTCCTACATACCCCCTACTAGGGATGTGTCCACAACCAAGGTATATGCCTTTGACCGGAATTGAACCTGGGACCCTTGAGTTCGAAGGCCAATGCCCTATCCACTGAACCAAACTGGTTAGGGCTATACTACATTTTAATTGCTTAGTTACTTTTTTGGTGCCCATCAGGTAACTGTAATCTCTGAGAGGACAGGCACTTTCTTATTCATCACAGTATCCTTAGTACATAGCACAGAGCCTACGTAGGATCAAACAAAAAGAAAAAAATATATATAAAGAATGGGAAAAAATATTTGTGTTGTTCTAAGGGAGCAAACACAAGGAAGTAAGACAAAAAGTGTTTCCATCTTAAAGGAGTTTGCTCTTATATCCCATCACAACAGCTCTGCCTAAGGTGAGGCATGAATGCAGAGTCTCTTTCTGAACTCTTGAGATTATACTCCCTTCCAAGAAGACAAGCTCCACATTCCCCATCCCAAACCAGGTTTCCTTCCAAGTGAATAAGACTCATGTGGATTAGATTACAGAGTTCTGATTTAACCCATTGTACACCATAAGTGTTTGTAGATGCAAATGGCAGACCTTCTCCACATATGTGCATCTATTAAAAAATATGTTTTCCCTAAATGGCAGCCCTGATCAACTTTAAAATCATTTTTCATGAGTATTTTCAGTTGAAAATAAGAACACCTGAATTGTGAGTAATATATTTATTTTTATAATTTTCATTGTGAATTTATTTTTTTTAATTAAATTCAAAATATCGTGGCATGTGGGGATGGTTTCCATTTTGGACGTGTGGTAGTTTACTAGTTAAGTTCTTAAAATTTTCAAGAGCCCAAGTTTATATATAAATATCTCTGAAGTGGCGTTTGCCTCCATTGGATAATATCTTTAAGGCTATTTAACACTTCAGTTCACAATCCTCTGATTGCAAAATTTATTTTTAAAAGAATGTGGCCAAGAAAAGGTATTTATTGGTCATTTGGATGTGGGCCAGAGTGTTGTTAAATGGATTAGAGAGTTCAGAAATTTTTAAATCTTCACTATTTTACCAAGCAATGAGGTTGAACATAATTTTTTAATAGCTGATAACTGCTGTGTTTTCCTGTTTCTCTCCTTCTTTTCCACATGCATATCTCAATTGCTGAACACAGAAGTCCAAGAAATTTCATTTCTGTTGCTGTATTGGATAATTATTTGGGCCAATAGTTCTCAGGAGGGATTTACAATACTCTAGGCAGTAGCACAGGTTCTGGTTAGTGTATTAAGCTGGGAAACTTTCTCATTATTTGAGAATAGCTGGTGTTTTCTTTCTCGATTCCAAAATAATTTGAACATGTATCAATTAGGATGTTCCCATGAGCATAGTGGTGAAGGTCTCAGTTCAACAGAACAGTTGTCCTAATTCTTAATATTTTTATAGGCCAGCTGTTGAGCGCCAGACTCTCTGAGTCAGGACATGTTACAGGAAATAAACAATCTACCAAAGAGACTTTTTTTTTTTTTTTTTTTTTTTTTTTTTTCTACAGGATTGTAGGAAGACTCTTCTCTATTTGTCTTGGGCCAGAATAAAAAGTGTATTATCCATATCCTTTTTCATTTTTTTTTTCTCAAAAAAGTTGCTGCCACAACTGCATGTTTCCCTGAAGTCCATGGACACAGCAACAAATTAGAATATTTGTAAAGGAAATCAAGAGAGCAGTCAACATTAACATGTCTCTAGCTGGAAATTAAAGGGAAAATGTTC
Source organism: Pipistrellus kuhlii (assembly GCF_014108245.1). NCBI lineage: Eukaryota > Metazoa > Chordata > Mammalia > Chiroptera > Vespertilionidae > Pipistrellus > Pipistrellus kuhlii. Next base: position 43,559,227 of record NW_023425438.1, on the reverse strand, counting down.
TATTATATTTGCTTACTCAGTTTCACAAATCATCAGAGAGGAGTGATAGACTCAATGATAGGAAATCTAAATCTAGTTCTATCACTTTCTAGAACTTAAATGTGAACAATTAAGTGTAACTTATTTCTATTTTAGTTTCCTAAGTTGCATTGTGTGATCCTGATAGTGTGACCAGTCCACGTTATTGATTTGATATGATAGGTAACAGTGGGACTCTCACCAGAGCACAAAGATGAGTTTATACTTTGCAGATCTAGTAAAGAAGTAGCAAAAGCCAAACCCAAGTAATGTTTGATAGATTGTGTGGACCACATTAAGTATTTTATATATTCATACATAAAAATGTCAGTATATCAGTGTATGGATTTTTGTGTGGACTGACTTTATTCTTCCGAGAGCTTGGTTCTCTGGATGCCCCCCAAAACTTAGCTCTATTCTCTCCTGTTCCTGTGTAGTGGTCCTAGAAAGCATGACAGTGTGAAGACATCAACATTGGTATTAATATGTCAGTAGAATGTAGTATTTGAAATTGAATAGAGAAAGTTGTAAATGGTTTTTCAACAGCCTTAAAAAGGAACTTCTTAATGTCTATGGATCTTAGAGTATTATAACCAAAATCATTTGACGAGCATCTTATTACATGATCTGATGACATGTTTGGTACACACAATTTTTCATATACTTTTTCTTTCTATGTCGATCTTTTTTCAGGAATTATAGCATTGATCAGTAATCTTGAATATCCTAGGCCTTTTGGCAGTTGTGTTTCATATACTAAATTAATTATTTAGACTCTTTGATTTTTGATTGACATGAGACAGACCAGAGAACAATGCTCATTTCTTTATATTCTTTAAATTTGGAACATATGAATCTTCTTCCTTCAGGACCAAACCTGTGCCAGGGTTTCCTAATAAGAACACTAAATGTCACTTTAATATCATGGCTTCAAAAGTATGACAGCTATGCTCATTGAATCATTTTTTAAAATAAAAAATCTATATTTTTAAATAATAGCCCCACAAGCAGTTATAAGAAATAATACAAAGAGATCTGATATACTCATTAAACTATTCCCCTCAATAGCAACATTTTGGAAAGCTATAATGTAGTAGAAAATGGGATACTGACATCAGTCAAGATACAGAATATTCCCATTACCACAAGAATCCCTCTTGTTGACCTTGTATAGCCACACATGCTCTCATCCCCATGCCCTCCTTAGTCTTTGTTTTTATCTGCTCTTCATTTCTATGATTTTGGCATTTCAAGAATTATATGTAAATGAAGTTATACCTTCTGTAACTGTGATATCCACTAAAATCCTCAGGGACTCCTCATTACTGCTCAGCTGGGGTAGCAGCTCTGGCTTCCCAAGAAGCCTCTGCTTATATCTCCTAGCTAAGAATGTTTCTTTCCTGTTCTCATGTTCCCCACTGTCCTCATGGCAGAAGGGGAGGGTGGTAGGCCTGAATACCTCCGGTAGTGCTGAAAGTCCTGCCCAGCCGGCATGGCTCAGTGTTTGAGCAACTGTTAAGTGGGCCTCCTATGTACTTCTAACTTTAGGAGTAGAGAGGAGTTGCCTCATTACTGAAATTTGGGGGTAGAAGACCAAACTCTTAATGTGGTCTCCACTGACATCATCAGGAATGCCTTGCTTTTACCAGGTGGGGTAAAAGTGTTGGGTCTTTATTTAACCTTCTCTGCCAGCTCCTTAGTAGGTGTCCTGAGGTACCTCATAATAGCCTCACACAGGAAGAAATATTGGTTTCCCAATTTGCCTTTTCTGGTATGAATGTCAATTGGGCCACAGTTATATTTGTGGCATTTGGATGGGGCAAAAATTATCTATTGATAAAAGTTTTGTATTTGCCAGGCTGCCATTTTTATAAAGCAAACTTTCATCAAGGCTTCCTCCCCCATTTATCTCCATTGCATTTTGGGGTTGTCAGCTTCCTCAGCTCCAGTTTGGGATATAAAAGACAAAAAGAAAAATCAAGGACTCAACATCAGGTTCTACCTTGGGTCCTGAGTTCCTGAGCTATCTTCTCTTTTCTCTAATTGTCTCAAATGTAAGAAAACAAACATGTTTTACACATAATGCTTGTTTTTTTTGTTTATTGTGTTGGTTTGTTTGTTTTGTTTTGTTTTTTAGTTATCTCATCCAGTTTTGTTGTTATTTTGTTTTAATAACCATGTAAAAATATCTAGCACAATTCCCCAGCTCAGAGTTAGGCATCAGTTTTCATTAGTAAAGTTATCTATTTGGATTTACAAGAATCCTACAGCTATAAATCCTCTGATTATTCTGGGCATATTCATTCCTCACAACTGAAGAAAGACTTATCCAAATACTCAAACACCTCATGAAGCTCACAACACCGGCTTCTATTCTACTTGTTTAACATAACCTATTTGTGCCACAGTGGAAGTAAACAACTCTTTATTTAGGAGTAGAGAGCTACTACTAAAGCAAGTCTCATGTTCTTCATGAGAATATTGAAAATAGCAACTAGTAAGTGGCAGAGATAGGACTTTACCCATGCCTAAATCTAAAACCATTATAAAACTTCTTGAAGGATTGATAGCTTAGATCCAAAAGTAGGGGGTCAGCATATTCTTCATATGGCTAATTTAGTATCAGATAGTTTTAGAATGTAGTTTTTATTGTAGCTATTCATGTTATTGATTTTAATCATTACACATTACAGTAGAGTTGTTATAAGGTTATTGTCCCCTTGAGAGGCCATATAACCTAATGACTGACAATGCAGACTTTGGAGCTGTGGAGGGCAAAATAATGGCCACCCAAAAGATGACTAAATCCTAATCTGGAGCCTGTGAAAATGTTACCTTTCAAACCAAAGGAGACTTTACAGGTATATTTCAGTTAAGAATCTTGAGGTGGGGAGACTATTCTGTTATTGGTTGGGCCAATGCAATCCCAAGGGTCCTTATAAGTACAAGACTGTGGAAGGAGGGTCAGAGCAGAGAGAGAATGGAGATGCAAGGCTGCTGGCTTTCAAGATAGAGAAAGAGGCAACAAGCCAACCACTGCAAATACCTCTAAAAGCTGCAAAGGACAAGAACATTAGTTCTCCCTGAGAATATCTAGAAAGATTTCAGCCCTGCCAACACTTAGAATTTAGGCCAGTAAGACCCATTTGGACTTCTGACCTCCAGAACTGTAAGATATAAAAAAATATATATATTGTTTTAAGCCACCAAGTTTGTGGTCATTTGTTAAAGGTACAACACTAGTAGAAAACTAATATAAAGTCAAATGGTCAGAGCCAATATTCCAGCTCTGGCATTTATTATATATCTGACCTTGTGTAAGGAATTTCCACACCATAGCTGTTTCATCTTTAAAATGAAATAAGAATAGTTCCCATGTCATAAGAAGAAACTATACTTCATATGTAAATTAAGACAATATTAGGCAAATGGTAAGCATGCAATGTCAACTACTAGTAGTATAGTAGTAGTAACTCCCCATTTATACAAAGAATATAATTAAAAACAAAATGAGTACTTTACAAAAATGTATTCCTGCATCATGTATTGCTTTTAACATTTTGTGTATATAACTTTTCTTTCTTTCTTTCTTTCTTTCTTTCTTTCTTTCTTTCTTTCTTTCTTTCTTTCTTTCTTTCTTTGTCTCTCTCTGTCTCTCTCTCTCTCTCTCTCTCTCTCTCTCTCTCTCTCTCTCTCTCTCTCTCTCTCTCTCTCTCTGTCTCTCTCTCTCTCTCACACACACACACACACACACACACACCTTGATTGAAAATCAAGGGAATAGTAAACATAGAATAATCCAGAATAATGGTTATATCTAATAAGGAGCTACATGTTGGGGTATAAGAGGAGCATAAAATTTTGAACAATACAAGCATGTTCTAGTTCTTAAGTTGAATGGTAAGTTTATGGATGTTTTCTTGATTTTTATGCTTAGTAACTTACATACATATTTTGCGTCAAATGCTAAGTACTACATTTTTCTAAAGGTTATGAATAAAATTTGAAAAACTTTCTTTGCTGTATTATGCAATGGTAACAAACAGCTCCAAAAATCTCAGTGGCTTCACAAAGTGAATGCTTATTCTTATTCATTTTACATGTTCCATGTAGAGCTGGGGCAGCTCTGCTCAGGCTGATTTCCATGTCACCAAACTGACCATTGACTCATTCTGCCAAGTGTTTTAGAACCACTGAAACAGTGGGAGAGGGAAGAGAGACAAAGTGTACACTGGCTTTTAATTGTTTCCTCACAGAAATGATACATGTCACTTCTGCATCTATCTCATTGGTCATGAAAATCACATGGCCATATCCACATTAAAAGAGAATAGGTATGTATAAATATTGCATGTGACTATCAGGTAAAGAGTCACAAATATTTTGTGGCGAGTACTAATGATTCCACCCTGCAGGGCACTAAATACTTGTCACTTTCACCATCACTATCCTGACACTGGCCTTAATACACCCTGTATATGAATACTTTCTGCATATACAGTTTTGTGAAATTCATAAAACAGTTCTAGGAAATATGTCATGAAATAATAAAAAAGGTGAAGAACCCTGCCTTAAAAGTTAAAATCATTGGGGGAAGGCGGCATGTATTATAAATTCTGGTGTCAGAGGTGAAGAAAGGGTAATATCTATCTATACAGATCTGGAAAAATACCCAGGAAAATTATAGGGTGAACTACTAGCTGGTAGTTAGAGTCAATATGTAAATTTTCATATGAAATATGTGATTCAATTTAAAACTGATAGGTCATCACGACACTATAACTAAGCCCAATGCATGCTTAAGAGCCTGTAATTTAAATTATATTCAATTAAATCTGTACATGGAAGTAGAATTTAAATCTCTGCAAAACCCTACTGTAGGACAAAAACCCACATTTTAAAATATTTTACCACTAAAATATTTTAGACAATCAAATACAATTTTACAAGAAGAATCTTTATAAAACTATGAAATTGGTTGTGGAATAGAACCATCTGGAAACCAAGCCTGATGAATAGCTGTAGCTGCAGAGTCAAGCAGAGAGTCTTCACCTCCTGGTCCCTGCTGAAGCTCTCCACACTTACCCATGCATCACAATATAAAGTGCCCTAAAGAGCCACACAGCAGCCTCCTCCTGCCCTTTCTGCCCAGTATAACTGAGGACTCTTAGTTGGTTCTTAGGAATTTGCTGTATGGAATAGAGGGGATGCTGGAAGCACAGACCTGGAAAATTTTGCTAACGGTGTGCCAAGTTACAAGAGTCAATGTTGAAGTTAGAAGGGGAGGAAAAAGGCCAACAGTCTTGAAAAAAATTGTGGTAGGCCTGCCACCTTCCACCCCCTTTTCCATCTCTTTCTCCACTGTCTTGTTGTCAATATGATTAGGTTTCTGAAAAATTCTCTCTGCTTGATGAAAATCAAAAGATAACACCTCCTTATTCTAGGTTGTCTTGATTTCATGTTACTGCCTTATTTTGAGACAATCTCTAATGGCCTCATTCATTATAATTCTTTTTCATACATGCAGCATTTGTATGGAAAGAAACAATATAAGATGACAAAACATTTTGAAGAAGAAAATGATCTGTAATTCTATCACTCTGAAATAACTATTTTGATTTTCATGCATACTTTGTCTAATATATACCTATTTTTCTAGTTGTAATTCTAGCATACAATTTTGCTTACTGTTTTTCCTTGATGCCTTGTCCTAAACATTTTGTTGCATTATTCTACATATCTTTCATTTGTGTTTTAATAGCTACATAAAGTCTCATCTAGTTGATGCACTATAATTTATCTTTCCCTAGTTTGAGAATTTTGATTTTTGAAGTGTTGCCCCCTACTGTAGTATATGACACAGAAAAATGAATATTTTATGCATTATTAACTTTTAAAAAACATTTCTACATGTGCACATTATCTTGTTTAATACAAAATTACAAGATAACAGGAGCTTGATTGAGCACATGCATATATATATATGTTCTCTTATTACGCAAACACTTTATCAGCAAGCTTTCCCAGAGCTAGAATTTACATTATAAACCATCAAACTCCTGATTGCTAAACGGAAGCTCAATGATAGTACCTGCAGTTATCTTGTATAAGTAACCTAATTTAAGAATAGGAAACTGAAATATAGAACAAAATATATCAACAAATTAGAAGCAGAGATTAATTTTATCCCAGCCTATATTCTGTATTGGACCCTCTCATTTCCTATTTATTATTAACCAAATTATGTTTTTTAGGCTACAAATTAGATCTATTAATAAATGTATATTGCATTTGTGGGTTACTTAGCTAATGCTTTTATAGCTAGATAAATATGCTTCCTGAATTCAGGTGTCTCAGCCAATTCTTTTTTAAACATATAACATTGAATTATGATGTGATATAGCATGGAAGCTAAATCATGTGAATTGAATAGTTGATTTGTCAATCTCTTTTAAGTATCAATCAGATATATAATCATTTACAACAGAAAAGCATTGAGGTAAAATCCACTAATTTTGTCTAGGTTCTAACTATATAGCCCCATGCTTTCTAGGAACTTATGTTCTGCCTGTTAGACACCCTAAATAAAATCAGATCAATAGATAATGATACAGTAACTAAGGGGGTCCAGACTGACACACCTTCAGAGTAGTGCAAATAATAAAAACCTAATGAAACTAGGGAGATAAGATAGTATGGAGTAGTGAGATACATCATGACTGGGCAATACATACCACCCCCAAATTATCTAAATCCAAATGTCATAAAATAAATGTTCAAATCAATGAAAGCAAATATGAGGACCAGATGCAATTGCCATGGGTACGCAACCCTTGAAATGCATGTGTTATCGAATAAGAACTGCTTATTGTCATAGGAGGTAAAATGTGAACTGAGAGGAGCCAAGCAAGGTCTCTCAGGAGACACAGGACTTAACTTAGATTCTGCTGCAGGTTGAGTTCCTCTGGAGGCTTACTCTGAGGTGGAAGCTAGGATGCATAAACTTTATTATAATGTGCTCTTAGGATTAATACCTGAAGAATACAGGTAGGACAAGCTGGATGCACAGAGGGGTACACTGAGACAAAAGCATCTACTAATCCATAGGCTGCTATAGAGCTGGAATGGCCCTTTAGAATGATTATAAATTAGGGTGAAAGAGGTTATAAGGAATTGGTTCATGCAATTGTAGGGCTATGCCTCATGACAATACCTAAATGTCTCTCTTCATAGGGAGTAGAAACATCTGAGAGCAGCGGAGAAAGTGTTATAGATGATTCCTGGTGACTCAGGCAGGACACCATGTACCAAGCCATGCCCATTTCCCATGAGGAATTCCAATTGCTCTGAGCTAATAAGACAAATGTTTATAAATAAATATGAAATGTTAACTTTAGAGAACTTAATTCCTCTGGCTAATTCTAGGACAGTTAGGAAAAGAAATGATATACTAGGTAGTCTGAGCTAGTCCTCACCCAAATTTGAATCTTGAGCAAGTCAATATTTCTGATTAGGTGTTCCTCATTTTTCCTATTTCTTCCACACCCTGCTCTAAAATCTCATGTTGTAGGACTCTACACATTTAGAACTGCCTCATTAAGAGTCATTTTATATATATATATATATATATATATATATATATATATATATATATATATCTCAAATGAATGCCAGCTTTCAGGAATTGAGAATTTATTTATATATATATATATATATATATATATATATATATATATATATATATATATATATATTGATTTCAGAGTGGTAGGGAAAGGAAGAGATAGAAATATCAATGATGAGAGAATTGTTGATCAGCTGCCTCCCTCTGGAAATTGAGCCAGAAACCCAGGCATGTGCCTTGACCAGGAATCAAACCATGACCTCCTGGTTCATAGGTCAACACTGCACCACTGAGCAACACAGACTGGACAGGAATTGAGATTCATTTAATTCAGCAAGATATAGGGTTACAGAAATAGGTCACAAGTTACACCTTACTGAGGTTCTTCCTTTTATACAATCTTCCCTGACCACACAGCTGGCCAGCACCTGACTGAGAGTCCCCCTGTCCTTAATGCTCAGCTATATTTCTTCCTCCCCTCAAGGCCCTTTAAAGTCACCCTCTCCCAAGCTTCTCTGCTCTCTTTGTTTCTCTCTTTTAAAAAAATATATATTTTGATTTTTTAAAGAAAGGAAGAGAGAAGGATAGAGTTAGAAACATCGATGAGACAGAATCAATGATCAGCTGCCTCTTCCACCCCTGCTACTGGGGATGTGCCTGCAACCAAGGTACATGCCATTGATTGGAATTGAAGCTGGGACCTTTCAGTCCCCACTGAGCCAAACCGGTTCTGGCTCTTTTTGTCTCTTGAAATTGACCTCAGCCATTTAAACACACACTGGCAGTGAAATGTCATTATCTTCCCAAGGATAGGATCTTCCACTGATTTCTGTGCCCTTTATCTATTTCTAAGCGTAGGATTAAGTGTTCTGCATTTAGTAGACTAAAGCACAAGTTTTGGTGATACATTTCTACATTTGAATCCAAATTCTGTCACTTACTATCTACATGACCTTGAGCCAGTCACTGACCTAAAACAACCATTTTCTTCAAAGTGTTGCTTTAAAAAACTATATAGGCAATGTATGTTAAGATATTTGACATATATTACGTACATAATGGCTACTCAGTAAGTGAATATGCTGTTGTAAAATAGCCACATTGTTCATATTCCTCTAAAGATTTTTGAGAGGTGAGAAAAATAGGCAGGGGCATAAATGTTTTATTATCTAGGAGCTTTATATCTGGGAGAACTAGCTTCATCATTAGCCAAACTGCTTGCTACCAACCCCAATAGGGTATATAAGAATAAAAGTGTTGTGAGAAGTTAAAAGCAGCTCACAAATGGAGGTGGAAAGCTAGATCTATTCTCATTCCTACAAATGCCTCATTTCTGATCTATAGCCCAGCATTTCCCTTCCCAGCTTCCTTCAACCCATCTAGGCTGGTGCAGTAATAAGTAAGATTTGAAAGCACAAATGGGAAGGAGCAAAGCTCCCAGTATGGTGGAATTTAATAATGCAGCAAGTACTTTTTGAATAGGAAATAATTCTTAAAATATTTCTTTTCATGTAATTCCAGGCTCAGTTCAGTGAAATCCTCTTGCAGTCCCTTGAATTTATGTCTTGCTTCTCTTTTCAGGCTCTCCGGACTTGTGCTATTTGAGCTTTTGTAGCACAATAGACTCCATGTTCCCATAGAGTAAATGTGGCCAGAAGACAGAGCCAAGGAGAGGGAGAATAAATCCAAAATAATAGTAATAATAATGACCTCATTTACTTAATGGTAAATTTTAATAGCAATGTTTATTCATTATTTGGGGGCCGAAATAAATACTAATATATAGGCATACCTCAAAAATATTGTGGATTTGATTTCAGATCACTGCAATAAGTCAAATATTGCAAAAAAGGGAGTCACATGAATATTTTGATTTCTCAACACATATAAAAGATATGGTTATACTATGTAGGCTATGTAGGCAAGATATTTGACATATATTACGTACATAATGGGTACTTAATAAGTGAATATGCTGTTGTAAAATAGTCACATTGTTCAGACTATTAAGTGAGTAATAGCATTTTATCTAAAAATATATATACCTTAATTATAAATACTTTATTGCTAAGAAATTCTAACCATTATCTGAGCCTTCTTCAACTCATTTTTTTTTTCTTCTTTCTGGTGAATGCTCTTGCCTTCAATTTGTGAAAAGTGCAGTATCTGTGAAGCACAATAAACAAGGTGTGCCTGTCTGTATTACCCCATTTCATTCTACTTCACTGTGAGGAAGTTACTATGATTAGCCTCACTTTACAGATGAAAACACAAAGGCTTGTGGTGGCTTCACAGTATGCTCATGTCTCACCATTGGTAAATGGTGGAGCCAGGATTGAATCCTAGCCAAAATTAGAGGGATCCTCCATTCCCTGCCTTGTGTGGGGGCAGCAGCAAAATCTTACTTTTATTATATACTAGAGGCTAGGTGTACAAAATTAGTGCACAGGGTTGGGTCAGGGGTGTTCCTCAGCCCAGCCTGTACCCTCTCCAATCTGGGATCCCTCAAGGATGTTTGACTGCCCTTTTATTGGGTAGATCCAACTGGGATCGAGTCTAAACAGGCAGTCGGACATCCCAAGGCATATCCAGGACTGCTGGCTCCCAACTGCTCACGTGGCTGCATTCCTGACTGCCCCTAACTGCTTCTGCTGCCAGCCTGATCACCCCCTAACCACTGTCATGCCAGCATGATTGATATCTAACTGCTCCCCTGCCAACCTGTTTGCCCCCATCTTCCCTCTTCTGCCCCTAACTGCCCTCCCCTACAGGGTTGATCACCTCCAACTGCCCATCCTTGCAGACCTGGTCCCTCTCAACTGCCCTCCCTTGTAGTCCTGGTGCCTCCCAACTGCCCTTCCCTGCTGGCCATCTTGTGGTGGCCATCTTGTGTCCACATGGAGGCAGGATCTTTGACCACATGGGGCAGCTATCTTTATCTTGTGTGTTGGAGTGATGATCAATCTGCATATTATTCTTTTATTAGATAGGATAGAGGCCTGGTGCATGGGTGGGAACCAGCTGGTTTGCCTTGAGGGGTGTCCCAAATCCGGGTGGGGGTTCCCTTGGGGCATGGGGTGGCCTGGGGGAGGGGCCTGTGGTGGTTTGCAAGTCAACCAGGCCCCCTGGCAACCAAAGAGGAGGCCCTGGTATCTGGAATTTATTTACCTTCTATAATTGAAAATTTGTATTCTTGAGTGGAGGCCTAGGCCAGCCAGAGCAGGTGGAAAGCTTAGCTTCTTCCATTGCCTGGGGAAACCCTTGCTTGTTCTCTGTGGCTGCTGCCATTTTTCTTGGGATTTATCTTCTATAATTGAAACTTTGTATACTTGAGTGGAGGCCTAGGCCAGCCAGGGTGTGTGGAAAGCTTGGCTTCCTCTATTGCTGAGGAAACCCAAGCCTCTCAACAGCTCTCTGTGGCTGCAGCCATCTTGGTTGGGGTTAATTTGCATACTCACTCTGATTGGCTGGTGGGCATGGCTGGTGAGTGTAGCAGAGTGATGGTTAACTTGCATGTTGCTCTTTTATTAGGTAGGGTTTTCAATCAAATTGGGGATTTCTTACAATTATTTTATAAAGCAATTACACTAAGATTCTGAGGCAGTAACAAACCAGATTCTACCTAGATGTAATGATTTATTATAGGAAAAATAGGGAATTTATAAACCTCATAGGATATGACTTTATGAATGGGGAAAGGGACACTGTCACAAGATATCCCTGGGAGTACCAAATCTTTGTTTCCTTGATAACATTTACTGGGAGCAAACCCTAATGTTAAAGATGACCATTCTTATTTATTTATTTATTTATTTATTTATTTATTTATTTATTTATTATTCCTACAGGAAGTTTGGCATACCCCTATTGCATCACACCATGGCATATATTACTGAGCCAAAAAGTAAAGGATGAGCAAGATCTCTCCAGATTGTCACTGAGAGAGGCCCACTGGTTTAGGGTCCAAAGCACCACAGATTACAAGGAGATTCCTGAATGGGAAAGGAACTTAAATTAGATAAGTTTCAAAGTTCTTGTAATTGAAGTAGTTTTCCCTTCTATAAATGCCTTGGTCTAGAAATAAGCCAAAGATCAGACAGACTTTGTATCCAGGTAAACACTTTGAAATTTGTGCCTAAATCATCTTGCCCTTTAAATATCTGAGATAATCTTCCCTTTGCTTAGTCTGTATAATCAACTTTTCTCATACCGTCAAAAATTGCTTTGTGGCTGGCCATCTGGCTCAGCGGAGACAGCATCATTGGCCCTTGGACTGAAGGGACCTGAGTTTGATTCTGGTCAAGGGCACAAACCTCAGTTGCAAATTAAACCCCAATTAGGGTGCTTGCGGGAGGCAACTGATCGATGTGTCTCTCACACATAGATGTTTTTATCTCCCTGGCTCTCTCTCCCCTTCTTCTCTTCCCCCTCCCACCCCTCCATTCTCTCTAAAAAATAAATGGGAAAATATCCTTGGATTAGGATTTTTAAAAAAGTGCTTTGTGCCAGAACCTTCTCATACACTAATGCTCACAATAGTCCTTCATTTAACCTATTTTTCAGATAAAGAAACTGAGGCACATAACCCTATTGCGGTAATCATTTATCATATATACATGTACCAAACTATCACATTGTGCATCTTAAACTTACCCAATGTTATGTCAGCTAAATTTCAATAAAGTTGGGGTAAATGTTAAAAATTAAAGAAAATATCAGAAACAAATGAAAAATCCTTAAGTACAAAAACATTCCTTAATGATTTGTTTTGCTTAACATAGGCAATGCTTCTCAGTTTTTGATGTGTGTATGTGTTTGTGTGTGTGTGTGTGTTTGTCACCCATCATCAATCTCTTTATTTAATATGACCTAAAATTATTTTTTTCCTGTGGGTCATTTTTAAGTGTGGCAGTGGTTTCCAAACATGCACTCGCACGCGCGCTCGCGCGCGCGCACACACTCTCACACACACACACACACACACACACACACATTCTAGAAATATTTTTAAAAATATACATATATAGGCCTCTTGACCAACAAGTCTAGGATTTCTCACTAGCAGTATCTACTTAATTTTCACAACAACACTCTGAGGCCCCTAATAGTATTCTCATTCTTAATGAGAAATGACACTTGAAGGTAAAGTCCCTTGCCCCAAATCACAATGCTCATTTATGGCAGAAATAAGAATTCAACCCAGGCCATCACTCATTGCTTTCCAGATTAAAAATTACTCCTCTGCTCCACTCTGTCTGAATTTCTGACATTAGAAATTTATTTTCACAAGAACACAATGACTTAGTATGTCTACTGAGGAATGTATAAAGAGACCAACAGCAAAAACAGGCACTTGTTAAAATGGTTATGAAAATGTTTCCTCCCTAAGTTTGAGAGTGTTCTGGGAAGAGTCTGGGACTTTAGGAGGCCTGAAGCTCCGCAGGGTTAGTGTTCATCAGTTTTCTTTCACATCTCTTTCCCCAGGACTGATGAGAGGAAAAAGTATGTAAAATCTCCATATCCATGGCTAGAAGGGATTAAAAAATAATGCAGAGGCCCTGGCCAGTGTCGCTCAGTAGTTAGCATATCAGCCTGTGCACTGGTCTCCAGTTGGATTCCCAGTCAAAGGCATGTACCTGAATTGCAGGTTCAAGAGGCAACCAATAGATGTGTCTCTATCATATCAATATTTCTCTCTCTCTCTCTCTCTCTCTCTCTCTCTCTCTCTCTCTCTCTCTCTCTCTCTCTCTCTCTCTCTCATCCCTCTCTCTTGTTTTCCTCTCTCATTCTCCCTCCCTTCTTCCACTTGCTCTAAAAACCAGTGGGAAAAAATATCCTCCAGTGAGGATTAACAACAACAAATAAATAAAAAATGCAGAGAAGGGAACTAAAGCCCAGAAAGCACTTATGGCATGTCCTCTTGGAAACAGTGTTAATATGGATTGAGCATGGAACATATCAGTGAACTTAATTTTCAATAATAAAATCTATAACCTTAGCTTATTTGGACAGCTTTTCTTTTTTAAATATAAGGGTAGCAGGGCAAATGTAGACTAAAGCCTTTTTTATTACAATTTCTAGTAATTGAAATTTTATCTAATTCCTGTTACAATGTATTTATTAGAGTATGCTTCCCCTATTCTAGCTATGCTGTTATTTTACCTCGAGGGTAAATATCATTTTATTTACCTTTTATATATTCTTGGGATTTAAAATATATCCAGGAATTATAATAAAAGAATGCTCAGTGGTTAATTATAATTAACTATAATTAACTTCATTTAAATAGTATAGGAACAGATATATTTGCGGCTGAGGACAAGTTTGAAATTTCTACACAGCAAGCTATTTGAACAAGAAATAACCAAGAGTCGCACAGAACTTAGCCTTGAGTAGGGAGAGTTTTCCTCTCCCTTAACAACTGCCCCATATACGATACCAAATAATATCAAACTCAGAAATCTGTCTCCTCAATTAGTTCACAGTTTCTCTTTCTCGTTATTTAATATCTAGTATTATTTCAGGCATTAAAATATAAGATCATATAATATTAAAAAAATAATTTATATCTCCTTACATTCTATATTAGAAAAAAAATGTGTTTGCTGGAGATCTAAATATGTTTACAGTTGGTGGCTCAAATATTTCTGAACAGAATTCTTAGAAAAGGAAACAGGTTACACATTAGTCTTTGCCTCAAATGTTGAATATATAGTTTGAATCAGTTAGATATACTGCAGTAAAAATAAAGGCATCTACATGCAGCCACATGGATGAAATCTAGTTACATGATACCATGTGGGGGAAAAAGGTGTTCTCTGGACTATGTAGAGTGTGGTGCCCTTTGCATGAAGTTCAAGAATAAGAAAAGTAACATTATATATATTACAGGCCCAGTGCACAAATTTTTTGCACTCCGGGGGGGTTCCCTCAGCCTGACCAGCCCCCTCTCACAGCCTGGGAGTCCTCGGGGGATGTCTGACTGATGGCTTAGACCCATTCCCCAGGGTGTAGTATAAACAAAATTAAGCATGGAAATGTGGGAACAGGGACAGAGATAAGAACACGGAGATCTATGTAGGTTATTGTCAATGTTCTTATTATCTTAGATTGCGGAATATATTCACAGTGTTATGTATACTGTTGGAAGTAAACTAGTGAATAAAAAAATGATGATATGGGCAAGAAACCATGATGGGAGTGTGTCATGAACCTAGCATTATGATTTATCTAAACTCTACCTCAAGTTCATTTAGTTATGAGAGAGGGAACAGAGAGGACAAAAGGAAGAGAGAAAGAGTTGAGAACAAAGTAAGTAAACACTTTGGGGAAAAATAAGAACCTCAAAGAAAGATAAATTAGAATTGTATAATTTTATTTCAGTAATTTTACATTTAATATTTGGCCCTTGTTAAACTACCAGGTTATCTCAACTGCCCCTCCTTGACTCTCCCTCATTCAATAAATACTTATTGAACACCCTCCTATTTTCAGACATCATGTCAAAGATATTTCCTGATTTTAGGGGGATGTCAGTTCATCTTTGGCAAAAAAAGATACTAATATACTAAACTAGTACTTATAAATACTTAATTACAATAATAAAAATGTCCTATGTACAAGTGGAAAATAGAATAAACCATAAAATGAACCAGTGATTACACTTTGAAGGAAATTAAAAGGGCATCTATTTTATGTTCTTTATCTCCTTAAAAAAAAGCTTTAACATACATTCCTTTGTAGAAAACTTGAAAAAAATGTTTTATAAAGCAGAACATAGAAGTACCTAGAATTCTTGAGATAAACACTGTTAGAATTTTGATATTTCCTTACAGTCTTTTTTTCTAAGGATATACATGTTATAAAATTATGAACATAGTATATATTCAAGTCTGTGTCCAAAAGGCAATAAACCCTATTATGTGTATTGAATTAACTCCTTTACATCTCAGATAAATGTTGGCAGTACATATGGCCGTCACCACTGAGGATGGACTGATTACACTGATCCATCTGTGTCTCATGTCCTCAAACTTGTGAGAGATTTTAGTGTTCTTACGATACCTAGCACCAGTCCTGACAAAATTTCATTCAGAGAAAAAAAAACTTGGTAAGATTTTATGATCAAGGTCTTGACCAATTTCTTTTCAGTTTTCTCACCCAACTATATAACACAAAAGTCCCATATCTCATAACAATTCTATCTAAAGCACCAAGATAAAAAAAAAAAAAGCTCTAGTAATTAAGGTTTTATTTTGAATCTTCATCATCTGTAGAAATCCTATATTTCACACATGCCTGGCTGAACACTAAATGAATGGTATCCCATTGTCTTTGTCCATTTGAGCTGCCATAACAAAAATACAATAAACGGCATGGCTTATAAACAACAGAAATTCACTTATTGCAGTTCTGAAAGAAGGAAGCCAAGATCAAGGTGCTGTCAGATGATGGGGTGCCTTGAGAGTGCCCACTTCCTTGTTTACAGATGGTCATTTTTTTTGGTGTGTCCTCACATGGTTGAAAGGATTACTAGGGAACTCACTAGGTTTCTTTTATAAAGACATTTATTAAATTAAGGCTCCATTCTCATAAACTAATCATCCCTGAAGGTCTCATCTTCTAACACCATTGCATATGGTGTTAGGACTTACCACATGAATTTTGGAACCACACAAGCATTCAATCTATCAACCAGGTCAAAGGAAAACCTATGCTACAAGAGAAATTTGCTTCAATTCTCTCAAGAAGAGTTAGGTAGAAATAACCTCAAAATCAGTTTTTATCTTTCCACTTGACATTCAGCTTAGCTATGTCCCTTTCTGACCATCCTTCTGTGGTATGCTGCCAATAACTCGTATAGGTAGCACACCACAGAAGAGCCAATGTGTGCTCCTTTCAACTCTGCATTCAGGGATATGATGTGGCAGCCATAATAGGAGTATTTGCACCAAGGAAATGGGCATACACTATAAATAACTGTTTTATTCCAGACAGTTATTACACATTTGCTAGCATTCCATATCTACCTTTCACTTTCCTTTACTCATTAGCAGAAACTGAATTAGTTTTTTGCCCCCCATCACTGCAAACCATTGCCATTAGCAAAGCCTGGGCAAAATGAAGTTGGTATGTAGACTCATCTTCAAGAATTAAACAGCATATCACCAAGTACAACATATGTTTTTAGACATACTTCAATGCCCAATCCAGTTGGACATCCTACTTAGTGCATTACTCTCTGTAATACTTTGCTCCCAAAAGTATCAGATTTTCTAACATAACATTTCTTGCATGTCCTTCAGATAGTAAAAATATGAGATATCTTTATGGCTTGACAGTTGTACAAATGTGGGCGTGGGAAGAATTATGGTGCTTTCTGCCCCAAGATCCAAGCCTATTATAATATGAGCAAGCTTTTAAATTTTTATTTTAGGAAATTGATATATTTATTTAAATATTCTTGTTTTCAATGCTTTGAAAGCCCTTAGGTGTATAATAAGCGGAGTGTGTGTGTGTGTGCACACGCGCACGCGCACGCGCGCGCTAATTTAAAAGAGGGCAGGTGTTGCCGAGACCGGTTTGGCTCAATGGATAGAGCGTCGGCTTGGGGACTGAAGGACCCGGGTTCGATTCCGGTCAAGGGCATGTGCCTTGGTTGAGGGCATATCCCCAGTGGGGGGTGTGCAAGAGGCAGCTGATCGATGACTCTCTCTCATCGATGTTTCTAACTCTCTATCTCTCTCCCTTCTTCTCTGTACAAAATCAATAAAATATATTAAAAAAATAAATAAATAAATGAAAATAAAAGAGGGCAGGTGTGTTCCACATAAGAAAGACATAAGTACAAGAACCCACAAAGTGAAGAAAAGTTTTATAATTTTAACTTCAAAGAAGCTACTCTATAAATCATTCTACACACAAATACACATGCATATGCACACATGCAGGCTTTTAAGATAAAGTATTACATAGTATTCATGGCTGATATAGCTGCAGAGATTTTTTTTTTTCCCCCCATTGGCAAGATAATTGGGGATTAAAAATGGATATATCTGTGTTGTGCTTTTGTGTGGTTGTGTGTGGGTGCATATATGTGTAGTATATAGTTCTGTTTCTGTTGTTGTTTCATCTAAATAATTTTAATAAGAGCTGAATTTCCCACTTGGCTTTGGTTAGGCAAAAGAAACTAAGTGAAATCGTGTTCTATCTTCTTCTGCCTCACTACTCTATTTTAAGTGCTGGCAATGCTGAAGTTCCTTTTTCCCCTATAGGCTCTGTGTAGGAGAAAATTACCTGTTGACTGATAGGAAGGCAGGCATTGACTTACAAATGGAAATAGACAAGTTCAAAGACACATTGTTGTGAGGCAACAATGAAAAGGCCACTAATGATCAAGCATTGCTGCAGCAGGATACCTGAGCTGAACAAATATGACTTCAAAAGATGCTTTAAGAGCCACATTAAATAAAAACCCACTGAAAAATACCAGAGTGGCAGTATCTGGATCAAAGTGAACCCAACATATTTTCTGCCAAGGGCACTCCTTCTGTTCCTGACACTTTGAATTTTTTAGAGGTAGAATCTTTACATTTCTTGAGAATGTTCACATTTGGAATACACCATCTTTAATGATGTTTCTCTGCAAAGACAGGAAGTGGTGTTGCTTACAGCAGTGGTCAGCAAACCGCAGCTCACAGGCCACATGCTGCTCTTTGGCCCCTTGAGTGTGGCTCTTCCACAAAATACATGTGGGCGCACATGTACACTGCGATTGAAACTTTGTGGCCCTTGCGCAGAAGTTGGTTTTCGGCTCTCAAAAGAAATTTCAATCATTGTACTGTTGATATTTGGATCTGTTGACTAATGAGTTTGCCGTCCACTGATTTATAATGCCAACATTTTTATAATTGTCATCTTGGGTGTGGTTCTAAGCCATCAATCCCAGCTTTGAGTGTAACAACTGTACTAATGGTATTTTGGAGGCATTCTGCTGCTTTAGACCAAATTTTATTAGCATGTAGAATATCTGGAAGGATTAAAACTCTGTGGAGAAGGAAAAATCAGAGTATGAGAATGGACATTAATACTTTATAATTTTTGAATAAGTATGGGGTTTTGTGTTTCTCAATTTCAAAAATAGGAATTAATTTTAATATTGTAAATAATAATTTAAAATCTTTATTTTTAAAGAATAAAAAGAAATGAAGTGAAGGAAGAGTGAGGGAAAGAAGGAAGGAGAAAGAAGAATTACCACTCTGATTCAACTTTCCCCAAATTTCCTCCCGTCTTTTCATTTTTCTATAAAAGAACTTCTGATGTCCTCTCTCCCTCATTCTTCACACCTGGAACAGAGGGATGTTTCTCACACTTCAGCATTGTCATCATAATATAAACAAGTTCAATCACATCCTAATTAGACAGTAAACTTCTTCAGAGGAATAAATATCTTAGATCAGAACTTTCTTAATTAAACTTGAAAACTTGTTCCATACATAGCAAATATGTATCAATAAATTATTTCTAATTCCCTCATACCATTCTCTTTACCACCCTCCTGCCATCCTTCCAAAATTCCAAGCTAAGGTCAGTGATTTTAGAGGAGATTTGGCTGTGTCACTTGTCGTCTCAAAACTCTTACTAGAACTTTCTAGGGATTTTGGGAGTCTGATCATTTTGAAAATGTGATCATTGAGCTTTTAACATCATTATTACCACCATTGCTTCCATTTTCATTGGCACCATCAGCATGACCATGTGGGCATCAATATTAGCAGGAAACTATTATGTTCCTTGGTAGTTGATACTATTTTATCAATGAGGTAATTTCCCCCATTTTACAAATGTAAAAACTAAGCTTTTCAATGGAAAAATACCAACTTGGAAGATACAAAACTAGATACGTAATAATAATTTTATTCCATGTTTATCTGAGAGCTGATACTCTTAATCAGTATGTCCAATATGCATCACATTCATAGATTTTACAGTAAAATATACATCTTACAATAAACTCTGATGTTTTAAACCACATATTTAAGTTTTAAATTTATCAGTGATTGTTGTGCAGCCCTATACTCACCTTTCTAGTCTGCTATGAACTAGTGGGACTGGGGTATTAAAACCTATATTTCACAGACTCCTTTAACTTCTAGCTTCTCCTTAAGTTTTGCCAATGGGAAGTACAGGTCAGAGGTTAGAATGCAAGAGGAAGGGAGAAGACCTCTGCTTCAGCTCTTACATGGTCTTATGGTCTTATCTTATTACAGCAGGAGGAGAAAGGTGATTGGTAATTCCAGAAAGCCAGCACTAATCAGCAACACTTTAGTAACACTTGTAGCTCCTTAACAATCACAGCTCCAAAAATGGAGACTTACTATCACAGCCCAAGGATTGTATCCCTTGACCTAGAGGTGGCCCGCATAATTTCTTTGTGTCTGTTTTAACACCTCCTCAGTTTACACTTCTGGTCTTTCAAACATAGTTGTAGGCAATTGTTGATATAAAAGATCCTCTCTTAGATTTAACCAATATGGCTACATTTTCCTGATTGGGTTAAAATGGAAACAGGAGTCTGCCCAGTTAACATTGGAAACTGGGATTAGTTATGTCATCTCCTTGGATTTATAAGTAAATGGGCTTTAGATAATCCATGGAAAGTAGTGGCATTATAAATAGTTTAGTCATCATCAATGGTTGCTTGAAATAAAGCATATATTAAGGTAAAAAGATAGATCTTGTGTTCTCACCACACTACCAACATCATGTCACCACCATTGCTTCCATTTTCATCGGCACCATCAGCATGATGGTGGTGTGGTGAGAACACAAGATCTATCTTTTTTTTAGTTCCATTGATGTATGTGTCTGTTTTGTATGTGTCTTTTTTTTAGTTCCATTGATGTATGTGTCTGTTTTGTATGTGTCTTTTTTTTAGTTCCATTGATGTTTGTGTCTGTTTTGATGCTAGTACCATGCTGTTTTGATTATGTTAGCCTAGTAGTATCACCTCTAGGTCAAGGGATACAATCCTTGGGCTGTGATAGTAAGTCTCCAAAAAGGTGAGGGGATGGATGTGAATTAACTTATGATTATTTCACAAAATATATGTATATAAAACAATCTCATTATATACCATGTTTATTTGCCAACTAGACCTCAATATAAACAAATTAAAATGAAATAAATAAAATAAAAGCATTAGGAGACTAAATGCTAATGCACTTGACCATGGTACTTATAATGATTACAATAAGAACCATGTGACTATCTGGATCTTTCTTATCATATTAGAAAGATCACAGAAAGGAATGATAGGCTCAGAGACCTAAATTTTCAACTCAAGGCACAAATCTGGTTATATTCTATGATGGCCCAAAATAATTTTTAATAAACACAGGTTTGAAATAGTAATAAGAATCAGGTTTGATCTTATAGTCTAAGTTGAATTGGTAGAATTGACACCTTTGCCAACTGTCTGATGTTTAGAGTATTGAATGATCAGGATTGGGTCCTGACATTTGTGTAGACATTTAGTTGCACTTAAATGAACATGATAACCTTGAATCTCTGAATCCCCTTCAGTCTCTCTTAGAGAAGCAATTCACCTGTTCTTTTCCCTCCCCCCTGTAGACTTCCCTCTTTAAATACTTGTAATTACTTCACTTAAGGCAATTGTCTCTGAAGCGATGCTGAATCTCTTCAAAAGGATTCATATTGTATTTATTTATTTTTTTATAAAGAATTCCCCCCCCAATGTTATATTACAGTGGACATTTAAAAATTTATTTTAGTTTCAGGTATACAGCATAATGATTAGACAATTATATAATTTATGAAGTGATCTTCTGATAATTGAAGTACCCACGGGGCACTATACATATTTATTACAATATTATTGACTATATTCCCAATGCCAAAACTTGCAACCCTGTGACTGTTTTGTAACCACCAATTTGTACTTCTTAATACCTTCACCTTTTTTACTCAGTCCTCTAATTCTCCTCCCCTCTGGCAATCAAGAGTTTGTTCTTTGCATCTATGAATCTGTTTCCATTTTGTTTGTTCATTTATTTTCTTTTTTAGATTCCACATATAAGTAAGGTCATACTGTATTTGTCTTTTTCTGACTGATTTATTTCAGTTCGCATAATACTCTCTAGGTCTATCCATGCTGCCACAAATGTTAAGAGTTCACTTTTTATGGCTGAGTAATATTCCATTGTATATTAAATGTACCACTTCTTTTTTATTCACTCATTTATTGAAGGGCACTTGGGTTGCTTCTATAGGTTGGTTGTTGTAAATGACAGTGATGTGATCACACGGATGCATATACCAGAGTGTAATTGTTGGGTCATATGGCAGTTGCGTTTTTATATTTTTGAAAAACCTCCATAATTTCCATAGTGGCTGTACCAATCTGCATTCCCACCAGCAGTGCACAAATTTCTCTTTTCTCTACATCCTCACCAACACTTGTTTGTTGATTTATTGTTGCGGCCATTCTAACAGGTGTGAAGGTGATATCTCACTGTGGTTTTAATTTGCATTTCTCTGAAAATTAGTGATGTTGAACATCTTTTCATGTCTATTGGCCAGATATATGCCCTCTTTGGAGAAGTGTCTATTCAGACCCTCTGTCCATTTTTAAATGGATTTTTTGTTTATTTGGTCTATAGTTGTATGAGTTCTTAATAAATTTTGAATATTAACCCCTTTTCAGATATATCTTTGACAAATATTTTATCCCATTCAGTAGGCTGTGCTTTTTTTGTTTTTGTTGTTTTGTTGACAATTTCCTTTGCTGTGCAAACATGTAATTTGATGTAGTGCCATTTCTTTTGTTACTCTTACCCAAGGAGATATATTAGAAAAAAAATATTGCTATAAGAAATGTCTAAAATTTTATTATTTAATTTTTCTTCTAGGATTTTTATGGTTTCAAGCCTTACATTTAAATTTTTAATCTATTTTGAGTTTATTTTTATATATTGTGTAACAAGGTGTTCTAGTTTCATTATTTTTCATGTATCTGTCCAGATTTCTCAACCTATATTCCTATATGGACACATACAATGGAATAATGACAGTCATTGAATAGACTGTCATTATTCCATTGTATGTGTCCATATAGGAATATAGGTTTATTTATGGGATGTCTTTTTAGTTCCATTGATATATGTGTCTGTTTTGATGCTAGTACCATGCTGTTTTGATTATGTTAGCCTAGTAGTATAGTTTTGCCGGGAACCAATTCCAGTATGTCATAGTTATAAGAATTTCACCAAAAGGTTGGTGAAGCTTGGAGGGTTCAACAAGCACTGAGCCACAAATGTAATTACCTGTTGGAAAATGGTGTCAGGACATTTCCCCAAACCTAAAGATTTGTATATATTATTGTTTGCTGCCAGACAGCTCAGCACATCTTAAGATAATCTGCATGTCATTGCCTTCTGTTGGCCAAACACCTGAACAGCTGTAGGCTATTCCCAAACTGATAATGCTTCTATACACTACCCTATGAAACCCTATCCTTTGAAGTGTATTATCTCCACCTTGCCTTAGGACAAATTGTGTTAATAAATAGCATGGGGTCCTTAGACCAGAGCTAGTCTTTTAGCTCCTTTAGCTGAAGCACCTCTACCCAATGCCTTTCAAAATTATCTTTCATCTTTGGACTCCTTCTTGAATTTATGCATCAGCTCCTTTCTTGAGATTACAGCACTCTTTGTAATGCTGGGACAAGAACCCTGACAAGTTTGATATCAGGTAGTTTGATACCTCCTACTTTATTATTCTTTCTCAAGATTTATGTGGCTATTAGGGGTGACTCCTATTGTATTTAGACTGAATAGTGCAGTCATAGTGTATGTGCTTCAAGGGGAAAAGACCCACAATCTGATTCATACACTTAGATTTGCAGGGTTTGCTAAGTTATATGGAGAAAAATGTGTGGTATGTGTGTGAAAAAATAGAAAACCAAACAGGACAGAAATAAGGTATTCATGTCTTACATATAATGTTGACATGGGTGCATGTATTTACTGAGGATTGTGGTTTCAATATATTAGTCTGAATAATTGGAAGCAGTCCTATAGTCTTTTGATTGTTTAAAAGAAGCTGAAAGTCAATGGTAGCTTATAGAGTATGAAGTTTAGAAGCCAGACTTTACCCGATAGCAGAAAATAATTTCAAAATTTAAGGAGTCAGAAATAGTTTAGTTCTTTTTTTTCTTGGAGCAAGCCATTCTTCAGTAGACCTCCTGATAAGCCAAAAAATATTCATTTTAATAAGAACCCCAAATATAAATACACCAGCATTCCTGTAAAGCTTAGTGTAGTAGCTTCCCTATGTATACTGAGATGCACCTAGAAGATGGTGATATTGAGATGAATTTCCTAACTTCAATCAGAAAAAGAGAATCCCATATTGGCAGAGACCTTGGCTCCTGTTTACTTTTCAGATATAAGGTGAGTGCAACTTCTGTAACGGGGGCAAGGCCTACTTAATCATCACCTCTAGAGATATTTGTGTTGACTAACTTGTCATGGTGTCACTAGAAATAAAATAGATAAATTTCAAAGTGTGCCCAGAGAAGAGGGGGTCACTCACAGGTCACCTTCTCCATTTTGGTCAAGTCTGGGGAAATTACAATATTATGGGAGCAACATAGTGACAGGAAGGCATATGGGTTAGTTTTGAGGTATGGGCAGATCTCTTTCTGGAATTGGAGCACCACTCCTTTACTTATATGATCCGAGTGGGGTCTGCCCTGTTACCAGTGGATGTATCAGTTAGCCTGCTGATGTATTATAATCAGGGTATAATGAGGTTCAAGGGCTCTGGAGGTCAGATTTAGCACCAATTTGGTTTAAGCTGGCTCTGGTCAGTTTTTGTGTTTCTAGTCTTCTTTCTCCCCCTCACCTCCCTCCCTGGCTGTTGGAACCTGATAAGTACACCTGGTTCCAATATCCAGGGAACAAAAGTATTACTCCATCTGTAAAATCAGAAAAATATCAAGATCTGGTGAGTAGAGATAAGGCTTGACTCTCCACAGTGGAGTGCCATACCTCAGGACAGTCATTTCAGGGTTGGATCCCCTTTAATGAAGATGAAGCTGGGAGCCTTGGGGAAGGAACTTATGATACTGCCACATTTATACTGTAGGTCAAGCATGTTAAACTTGTGGCCAGAAGGCTGCATGCCTCATTTATTTGGCCTCTGTTAGCCTTTGAGTTTGGCATGCTTGCTATAGATCATCCTCAATATTATGGTTAAAAAGACCTGTGTCATAAGCAGGATATCAGAGCATTGGCAAAAGAGAAATTACCAGACATTTCAGAAATTATTAAATACTTGATCATGTTTGGTGATAATCCTGGAGATCTGGAATGACAACATGCTCCTCTGGAGGGTGGAGGCTGGTAGAGATCTAGTAAAAAGTGACGATTTGGCCTAAAACTCATTCTCAATTAGTAAAGTGGCTCTGTAGGTGCACCCTATGATTTCTCTCTCTCCAGTCTCTTAATGCATAATTGGAATAAATACATACTGAAACTGATGTAATTGCCACCTAGATTCACTGATCCATAGATAGGCATATTGGAGTAGGAAAAAAAAATAACTAGAAACACTTCATTCCAAAATGGTAAATCTAAGGCAATAATGCAATCCTGGGAAAAATGAAAGAAAATAATGTCATCATAAAAAACTTCAAAGAGCCCTGACTGGGTTGGCTTATATGGTTGGAGCATCATCCCATACACCAAAAAGTTGCCAGTTCAATTCTCTGTCAAGGACACATACCTGGGTTGTGGGTTCAATCCCTAGTCAGGGTGCATATGGGAGGCAACCAATGGATGTTTCTCTCATATGAGTGTTTCTCTCACATTGCTGTTTTTCTCTCTCTTCCTCTCTGTTTCTCTAAAATCAATAAACATATTCTCAGGTAAGGGTAAAAAAAAAATAAACTTGAAAGATGCAAGGATGGTGATTCTTAAAATATATTTTTTAACCTTTGAACTATGCAGAAGGTGATTGGATCTTAGAGTATTATTTTAAATTACAAATTGAATCATATAATGACTCCAATTTTACAGAGGTAAAAACTAAGGCTCTTATAGAGAAGAACTCATAGTTAGTGAATAAGATAATGAGGATTGAAACCCACATCTGGCTAAATGAGAGACTGTTTCCAGTCAGTATGATACGTATGTGTCCCACTCATGGATTCTAGGGAATCTACAAAAAAAAAAAAAAAGTCTAATCTGTTATACCTCATATTTAAGACCCTGTAAAAGCAGAGTTACAGGAACCCCCCCCCCCTGCCTCTAAAACACACACACACACACACCACCATTTTTGCAACACAGTTTAAATTCATCCTTTCTTATTATGCTTTTCTATCAACATAGCCCATTGATGTCTTAACCTCCTTTGTTTTGTGTAATGTTTTCCCCCAGTGTGTGTGTGTGTGTGTGTGTGTGTGTGTGTGTGTGTGTGTGTATACCATTTGCAATATTTAGCTCCTCTTTTTATTTTGTTTTTCACATAATTATGACTTAGACTCTGAGCACAGTATATGTCTTTGGATGTAATGAACCCGAAGGAAGTAGCAGTCACATGGAAAGAAGGTGGGGACCTAAAATATCACAGACTTAAATTTGAATTTTGGTTTGTGCTTCTTAGCTATGTGGTTTAGCCTCAGAGATTCAACTTCACCATCTGGAAAATGGAGTTACTTGTAACTCTTCTTGGGTTTGGGGTGAGGATTGTACATGCCATTGTAAGTGAAAGTGCCTCAGGGGTAGAATTCGCTTCATAACTTCTCTTCCCATCTGGTACTTTTTCCTAACCTGTGAATCCCTTTGGTGTACCTCTTTAGCACTCACAAGTATTCATTTTAAAGTGTGAAATATTCAAACTTAAAGAGATTGGAAAAAATATATTGGGCCACACAGTGGCACAGAAAAAAAGATTCTAGGTAACTGGGTACTCAGCATCACCTTGAGAGGGAAATGTCAAAGGGAAATCCATCTCCAAATAAGGCACAGAGCCATGAGAGGGAACCTGGGGGATTCTAAGAGGAGCAAGCATGCTTCCAACGTTACCAGAATTGCTACCCCACAATAGAGAGATGGAAACAAGCACCAGATACAGTGCTATTCTTGCACCATCTGAAAAATGGGGTATGTACATCTCCTTGACACCCATGAACCCCCACCCCAACCTACTACACCAGACAACTAATTCACCCAGCACAAAGTTTCTACAGGGCTTTTGCTAGAAGTGAGTTGTCTTTATTGAATCCTAAACATACTTCTTATTAGTGCATTGTCATTTAATTTTCTTTTTATCTGCCCATCATCATACAACTATAAGCTTCTTTAGAACCAGTAGTGAATCTCCATTTTACTGTTACTTGAAGTAGT
This sequence comes from Pipistrellus kuhlii, assembly GCF_014108245.1. Lineage (NCBI taxonomy): Eukaryota > Metazoa > Chordata > Mammalia > Chiroptera > Vespertilionidae > Pipistrellus > Pipistrellus kuhlii. The sequence continues at coordinate 43,532,152 of NW_023425438.1, read as the reverse complement.
TCTTGGCACTAACGTAGCATTCAATAAATTACTGCTGAATAAATTGATGCTAAATTTGGAACTCACAGAACACATTATGGTTGTTTTCATGAGTTTATGTTCATACACTGACTGGTGTGGCTCAGTTGTTTGGCTATCTTCCCATGAACCAGGAGGTTGCTGGTTCAATTCTTGATCAGGGCATGCGGACTGGTTGTAGGCTTAATCCCAAGGGGGGTGGGTTTTGCAGAAGGCAGCCTGTTGATGGTTCCCTCTCTGTGTTTCTCTTTCTCTCTCCCCTTCCCTTCTTCTCTCTCTAAAAATCAATTAAATATCTTAACATCATAAGAAATAGATAGAAGATGGAATACTCTCAAATTCAAAAAATATTTTTTAAATTATGAAGTATTAAATATTTTGAAAGTTTGTTGAAGAGAAGGAGCAGGGGCTGGCCAACTATGGCCTATATGCCAAACCTGGCCTGCCACACTTGTGTAAACACAGTTTTATTAGAGCCCACATGATTACTTGTTTATGTAGTGTCTGTGGTGCTTTTATACCACAACAGGAGCATTGAGTAGTTGGGACAGAGCTTAAATGAGCAACAAAGCTGAAAATATTTACTTACTACCTGGCCCTTTACAGAAAAAGATGGCTAACTCCTGCTTTTGATCATGTGAACAACTTTCATGTTTTTTTTTTAATTTCTTATGAAAATTTTAATTTCATTAAAATTCCTACATTGCCCTTTGAATATAGTAGTTGGCAGAAGCCGTTTCCAAAAATTATTGCCGAACACATGAGATTCTAGATACTATTAATAAATTGAGAGATGTATTCTGGTCTGATATGAGTACTGGATTAAGACTAAAACAATAATAACTTTCTTAAACCTTATGTCCTGGTATCAAGAGTAATGTTATTATGGTGATGGGCGATTTCATCCCCACGCACTTCTACATACCTTTATGTCAGGGGCCCTTAGCCTGTCCTTCTGTCCCACATCACGTCATTCTTTCTTCATTTCACAAAACATAGCAGACACCCAGTCACCTTCTCTGTGCTCGGTGCAGAAATATGAAGGGATGGCCAGATTCAGGGACATTTTGTCTTCAGTTGCTGTTTTCCCCTTTCTGTTTATTTGTGGGATAAGACTGATCATTCTTTGTGTCTCCTCAGTGTCTCATCAGCACTAGATTGATTTACCATACTGGGTTGTTCTCAAATACGTACTATTTAAAACTTTTATTGATGTGTAAAAAGTTGTACATTTTTAGTATATAAAAGCTGTTGAGTTTGGAGATAATTGTAAACCCCTGAAACCACCACCACTATCAAGGCTATAAACATATCAATCACCTCCCAAAGTTTCCTCTTGATCCCTGTTTTATAACTTACAAAAATTTAAAAAAATATATTAACAGAGTATTTACCTTTAGCAAATTTTAGGTATATGATTTAATATACATATACTAGGTATATACACTGAGTGGCCAGATTATTATGATCTATGAATGCATAATTTATATTAGAGGCCCAGTGCATGAATTTGTGCATGGGTGGGGTCTGGCAAGCCTACCTAGGGGAAGGAACATGGATGGATGGTTGGCCAGCCTTCCTGCTGGTTGAACTCCCCTGGTCAAGGGGACAATTTGCATATTAGCCTTTTATTATATAGGATATACACTGAGTGGTCAGATTATTATGCATTAAGATATCATAATAATCTGGCCACTCAGTGTATATTACATTGTGTGTGTGTAATTGACAGCTATGACACTATTCTGTGTAGTAGGTCTCCAGAACTTACCTTGCATAACTTCAACTTTGTACCATTTTCTCCTCCTCTTCCCAGCCTCTGGAAACTACCATTCTACTCTCTTCTCTATGACTCTGACCCTCTTAGACACCACATATAAGGGAGATCATACAGCATTTGTCTTTCTGAGTCTGGCTTACTTCACTTCATAAACATTTTGTGAACAACCTTAGCGTGATGTTTTCCAAGTCCATGGTTGAACGTCATGGTTTCCCCAAATCTATTGCATAACCACACACGCTACCATTCCTTTCCACAAGTACTCCAGATAATTCAGTCTTTCAGAATTACTGTAAGTGTAATCCTGAAAGACTGAATGTACCCCATTTCCTGGCATTCCTGGGGTGATCACTACTCAAAAGAGGAGGCATAATCTGCCTCACTTTCTTGCTAGGATTCTTACAACAGGCATTTGGAAAGTATGCTTATAAAAATTCCTAAAAATACTATATATTTCCTGCTTGTGAATATCTATAAATTATAAAGAAAATGCAATACTTATTATAAACTCACATTAGAGGCTACCTTTGTGGAGGAAAGAAACAGACATGGATCAGATCAGAAGTAAAAGTGAGGAGAGTTTGAGCATTATATGTAATGGCCTAAATATGTTTTTAAAGAAATAATTTATATATGGTTTGTGTAGTTGACAGTTATTTAACAACCTCCTCCAAAGAATTCTAGGTAACAGTAAGCAACATGTGATTAAAAAAAAAAATTAATCAGGTAACATAGGAAGTTAGACAAAGTTACCTTCCCTATGTCACCAATTCCCAAATTATGGGGTGCTTTTTACCCCATTCTCCATGGCAGACAGAGGTGTGTATGTGGGGAGGAGTGGGTCTTCCTCTCTGAACTCTGACACATATGTGATCTGGAGTTCCTTATTCTTCTTATACGTGAGATCTCAAATTTAGTTGTTAAACAAAATGTACATTTCTACTACTTGACCCATGTTTCTGCACAGATGCTCAAATTTCCAGTTTTCATCTATTATGTATCTGCAATTTTTAGTTATTTAGGAAGAGTGTAAATCAAACCTCTTTTCTCTCTGACCACATTTATCCAATGACAAGCTTTTACCCATCAGGGATTCTGTAGATTTTCTTTCTATCCTTATCCAGACACCTTTCTATGTCTTCCCTCTGCAATAGCATAGTGTCCACACCTACAGAAGAGCCTTTAGATCAGACATCTTTGGACCCCTTCGACCTTTGTCTGATTTAATTCATAGTAGCCATAGTTTTCTGAGTTCAGACTCATTTTATGCTGACAAATCCCACCTCAAGTGTACACTGTGGGTCTTTCTCAGCTGGATTTTTCCCAATTCCTCTGAAGCTTTATAAGCTCTATCCAGAAATGCAGGATAGTTAATGCCCATTGGGTTTGTTCAAGGCCACAATCCTTCTGGTGAAGAATTTAATATATATATATATATATATATATATATATATATATATATATATATATATATATATATATATTTTTTGGTAGAATGGAGTTGAACATTGCTAATACCACATTTATGAAAGTAATAAATGAAGGTGAGGGAGCAGAGAACACCAACATCTTTGATCAAATCAGTGATGATTGTGCTGTGTAGGCCAAATTTGATGGTGGGAGATGCTTTTATTCTAACTGGGATCCCTAAAATCAGTCGTAATGATAGGATTCCAGAATAGCATAAGGCAGGTTGCATCAGATATAAGATGCAATGTAATTACTATAATAAACATCTGGAATGGTAACTAGGGAGCCCCAACTACAGAGATGTGTGACAATGCCTAATAAATAATATGCTACTAGAGAAGACCTATATGACCAGCAAATGGTGAAATGGTGGTACCTTTTTTTTTTTTGTGTGTGTGTGTATTCAGCAAGATTAAGAACAGGAGACTAGAAGATTAAGGTCAGCACCATAATGGAAAATTATGACCCTTCATCCAGTTTTTAGATGGAGCCAGTTCTCAGTCCCAGGAGCAAATCCCCTAATGCAGATACTAGTATAATGTAGGTAATAAATAGCCCTCAATTATTCCCCAAGGGAACTGTGTCCACTTACTAGAAACTTTATTAGAGAACAGAAATACATATGAGTTATTGAAATGACACTGATGACCAGGGACTCAAATGTAATCATGCTCTCAATCTCCACTTCCATCCTGGCTAGAATGGAGATTTATGAAGGCCGGAGAAGACATATAGTCCCCATTTAAGTCTTGGTCAGTGTGCCCAGTGGGTCATACAACACCAGAGAGTTATTTTCCTCTTCCTACGGTGAATGATTGGGATGGATATTTTTAGTAACTGATCACATTTGTTCTCTGCCCTGTGGGGTAGATGTCTGGAAGGTCGAAATTGCCAAGTGAAATTCCTGAGACTCCTCCTCTATCCATGATGGTAAATCAGAAGTGACACCACATCCCGGGTGGAACTATAGAGCTTAGTATAACCCTTCAGGCCTTAAAAGATGCAGAGGAAGTCATACTAGTATCTGTCCTATCCCTAGACACTTAACCAGTATTTTCCCTGATAATTCCCAAGTGGAAAGTTTCAGCTTTACTGAGTAAGATTACCAGATCGCTGACACTTGGTATGAGACTGTTGATCTGGACATAAAGTTATTTCCAATAGCAATGAATAAGGAGGATGAAATGCAAATTGCATTTATGAGGGTATAATGGCAGGACCTATTTACTCATATTAAAATTAGAATTCATGTCTTAACCTCTGAGAGAACATAGCCTATAGAGACCTTAATTGTTTTGACATCCACAGAACATAATTCCTATCCACCACATTAATCCTATCATGACCCTGTGAATAGGAAAGTACTTTAGATGCCCTAATAAAACACAGTAGAGTCAAAAATGATGAAATAAAAACCTACAGAAACTTAGAAGATGTCCATATTGGAGTCTGAGCATGTCAGAACATACCCCTTAGTGGCGCGTACTCTTTTGAGGTAACTTCTATTCTTAGCTTATGGGTGTTTCATCATAAAAGAAGGTTAGATTAATCCTTTATATTATTAAGATGATCATGTGATTTTCTCCTTCAAAATAGTGTATCACATTGATTGATTTTATACATTGAAACATACCTGCATATTTAGAATATATTCCACTTCATCATGCTTATGCAATCTTTTAATGTGCTGTTCAATTATTGATAATGTTTGCATTGATATTCATCAGGGGTATTGGTCTATAGTTTTCTTATAGTTGTTGTATGGATTTAGTATCAGGGTAATGCTGCCTTCGCAGAATGAGTGTGGAAGTGTTCCCTCCTTTTTTGTTGGGAAGAGTTTGAGGAGGACCAGTGTTTATTCTTAAAATGTTTGGTGGAGTTCACAAGTCAGGCTAACTAACCCTGGACTTTTATTTGTTGGGAGATTTGGATGATTGACTACATTTCCTTATGGGTCTGTTCAGATTTTCAATTTCTTCATGATTCAGTATTGTTAGATTTGTGTTATGTAGAAATTCATTTCTTCTACATTATCCAATTTGTTGGTGTACAGTTGTCCATAGTACTCTCTAATAATTATGTTCACTCCTGTCAATCACTAGTAATGTTCCCTATTTCATTTATAATTTGTTATTTGGGTCTTTTTTTTTCTTAGTCAATCTAACAGTTTGTCAATTTTGTTGATTTATTTCAAAGAACCAGATCTTGGTTTTGTTATTGTTTTTCCCATTTGTTTTTCTATTTTCTGTTTTGTTTCTTTAAAAAAAAAAAAGATTTGATTGGGGTAACATTGGTCAACACAAACACATAGTTTCCTGTATGAATTTCTAAGTTATAAAGTCTGTATATAGCACCATGTGCCCACCACCCAAAGACAAATCTTCTGTCACCTCATATTAGGGTCCCCTTTTCCCCCCATCTTCATCCCTCTGGCAACTACATACTATTGTTTGTGTTATTAAGTTTCAGTTTTATTTCCCACATCAATCAAATGGTTCTTAACTTTTTCTATCTGACTTCTTTCACTTACCATAATGTTCTCAATACCCAGCCATGTTGTTGTAGATTATGCTATTTCATCCTTTCTGAGTAGTATTCCATTATGTATATGTACCACATCATCTTTATTCAGTCCTCTATCGCAGGGCACTTTGGTTGTTCCCATTTTTCGGCCACTGTGAATAATGCTGCAATGAATGTAGAGATGCACATATCTTTGGGTATAAATGATTTCATTTATTTATTACCTAGTCTCCATTAGTTTCTTCATTTATTAGCTATGGGTTTATTTGTGTGTTTTCCTAAATTCCTTGATGTGTATATTTAGCTTGTTGATGAGAGCCTTTCTTCCTTTTTTTCACTGTAAGCATTTACAATGATATGCTCCCCTTCTGCACTCTTTTTGCTGCATCTCTATGTTTTAGTATGTTATGCTTATATTTTTATTTATCAAAATATTTTCAGATTTCTTTTGAGAATTTTTTCTTCAACCCACTGGTTAATAATACTGTTTAATTTCTACATAGTTCAAGATCTTGATTTTCCATTGTTCCTTCTGCTATTGATTCTAGTTTCATTCCACTGTGATCAGAAAAGAAACTTCATGTAATTTCAATCTTTTTAAAATTGATTGTTTTCTGTGGCCTAAAATATGTACTATTCTGAAGAATATTCCATCTGAACTTTAGAAAAAAAAATATGTATGCTGCGTATACATATTTTGTATCCAACTCATCTATCATGCTATTCAAGTTTTCTATTTCCTTATTGATCTTCTGTCTAAATGTCCTATCCACTATTAAAAGTGGGGTATTGATATTTTCTTATATTTATTCTAGAGATATTTCTCATTTCAGTTTTATCCAGGCTTGTTTTATATATTGAGAAATTTTTATGTTTGATGTATAGATGATTTTATGTTTGATGTATAGATGATTATAATTATTATATCTTCTTGGTGCATTGGCCTTTTTATTATTATGCAGTGCCCTTCTTTGTATGTAGTATCAGTTTTGACCTAAGGTATGTCTTGTCTGGTACTAGGATAGCCATCCCTGCTTTCTTTTGGTTATTATTGGCATGGGATATTTTTTCCAACCTTAACCTTTCACTTTCAACCTAAGTATTTCCTTAGACCTAATGTCATTTGTAGAAAACATAGTTAGATATTTGAAGAAACAGTCTCTTCCCCCAGTCTTTATGGATTGGATCTTTGAAGGGAAAACCTTTAGGAATCAACCTGGCATGAAGGCTTATGGTCTTCTCATGCCTGCTCTCTCGGCCTGTGTATGTTCTTTCACGCCCCCCTCCCCCATCTCCCCACAGTCATGGCTGCCTTTAAATGTCTGATGTCCCCTAAGTGATTCACCACTGTTTCTTCTCAAAGTCTCTCATGTTTTATTCCTCTGCCAAAAGCCTTGCCTCCAGGATCCGGCAGGTTTGTTACACCCCCTCAGCTCTTTCATGCCATGGTGTCTGCAACTGTTTTTAGTGGCCTCCAACCTCATATCCAAGCTATGCCACCATTTCCACCAGTGATCTGAATTAGGGAAGATAGAAAGCAGTCCCCTGGGTGTCTCCAGAGAGTTCAGAACAATGCAAACAATTTTTGCTCATTTCCTTCAATGACATGGAAAAAACCAGAAATTGGACAGCTCCTTCTGACCATGCTATGCCAGAGAAAGGGAAGGACATAGGCAAGTCCCAAAATTTTATTCCATATTGAGTGTGATTTCTTTTAATTTGCTTTATTTATTCATTTACTTATTCATTCATTCATTCATTCATTCATTTACTTATTTATTTATTTATTTATTTATTTATTTATTTATTTTTAGTTAGACATCCACTAGGCTGTTACAAATCCTCAACTGATTTCTAGAATTCCCCAAAGCTACTTTGGTCACTATGTCATTCATTTGTATTTTCATGGGGAGACAAAGGACTGGAGCTTCCTAGTTCACCATCTAGCTAATGACACTCCACAGAACTAGTATTATTTAAAACTAGAGGCTTGGCATATGAAAATTCATGCACTTGGAGGTGGGAGAAACCCTCAGTCCAGCCTGCACTTTCTCACAATCCAGGGCCCCTCGGGTAGAGTCCCTAGCCTTGCATCAGGGCCTATCAGGGCTTTCCTTCCCCACACTGTCACTGCTTGCCATCTGTGCAGTGCTGCCCCCTCCCTCCCCTACCACCAGTGGCCTCCCTTTGCAGGAGACAGGCTTGGGTACAATGGCTTTGGCTGGCTTAAGTTTCCCTTTTTCTTTGCTGGCGGGTGGGGCCAGCCCTGTGAGTGGCCATCTGCCTACCTGGTCACCCCTAACTGCTCGCCTACCTACCTGATCACCCCTAACCACTGGACTGCCAACCTGATTACCCTTAACCCCTCTGCCTGATTGCCCCTATACACTTGCTTTGGGTCAGGGCCAGCCCAGCCAGGGACCATCTGCCTATATGATCTCCCTTAACTGCTTGCCAGCTTACTTGACCACCCCTAACTGCTGGGCTGCCTACCTAATCACCCATAACCTGTCTGCCTGCTTGCCTGATTGTCCCTTACTGCTTGCTTGGGGGCAGGGCCAGCATTGACTTCTGGTTGGTCAGCCTCCAGTCATTACTGCTTGTTACAACACAGCATTTTTATATATTAGGATAATTATTAACAACAGCTTTTTATAATTAATTTTCTTGTTTTCATTACCTTTAAAAGTGCCATAATCTTCAAGCAGAATAAGTACTTACCTCTTTGATTCGGTTAATATGTAATGGCATGGCAATAATAATCAAATGACTTACGTTCTAGTACCAGCAAATTTAGGACTACAATTTATAAAATCCCAGTCTTTTTAATGCTCACTTTGCTTGGTGGCCCATCTGTACATATAATTTTATACAATAGATATGCCAATAAATCATAATGTGACTAATGAATGGGGCAGAGAAATAACTACTGTGTAGAACTGGAGAAGTCAGAACATAGTGAGAACTAAAGTATTTGGATATGTATTAATGGAAGAGGTAGAATTTGGAAACTAGTAAATGATAATTACATTCTAAATTAAAGTTACCAATAAATAAACTTGATAACGGAGATTCAGCAGGCGTCTTCAAACTACGGCCCGCGGGCCACATGCGGCCCGCAGAGGAGTCTGATCCGGCCCGCCAGGTTTTTTGGGCAGTGAGCGCAGCCGAGGCGTTACAGTAGGAATTAGTAGTTCATATAGTCTGGCCCTCCAGCTCTCTGAGGGACCGTGATCTGGCCCCCCACTTTAAAAAGTTTGAGGACCCCTGTATCTAAAGCATACATGTAAAAATGTCAAAAGTCAACATCCATTTTTGATAAAAGCTCTCAACAAAGTAGAGGGAATGTACTTCAACATAAGGTTGCAAATGTTTTCTCCCATTCTGTAGGTTGCTCTTTCAGTTTTGTTGTTTTCATTTGCTATGCGGAAGTATTTTAGTTTAATGTAGTCCCATTAGTTTATTTTTGGTTTTGTTGCCCTTGCTTTTGGTTTCAGATTTAAAAAATCATCACCAAGACCAACCAATAGTAAGAAGCTTACTATTTTTCATTTTAGGAATTTTTTAGTTTCAAGTCTTACATACAATTCTTCAGTCCACTTTTAATTTTTGTGTACAGTGTAAGATAGTTCAAACTGCCTGCCCAGTTTTCCACCTTCTATTTATGGAAAAGGTTGTCATTTACCCATTATATATTCTTGGCTCATTTATCATAAATTGATCATGAAAGCATGGGTTTACTTCTGGACATTAATCCGTGTGTCTATTTTTAAGCCAATACCATACCATTTTGATCATTCTAGCTTTGTTATATAGTTGTTTAAAATCAAGGAGTGTTCTTTCTCAAGATTGACTTGGCTATATAAGGTTCTTGTGATTACGATTGTTTGTTCTATTTCTATAAAAAAATTACATTGGAAAATTTGATAGTGATTATACTAAACTAGAGGCCTGGTACTTAAAATTTGGGCAGGCTAGGGTCCCTTGGCCTTCCCGCTGCTGGCCAGGGCCTTCCTTCATTCCACACCACCCTCTGGTGGTCAGTACATGTCATAGCAAGTGATCAACTCCCAGTCAAACTCCCGTGGGGCAATATGCATATATATGTATATGTATATGTATATGTAAATGTAAATGTAAATGTAAATGTATATGTATATGTATATGTATATGTATATGTATATGTATATGTATATGTATATGTATATAGATTGCTTTGGGGAGCAAGGAAAATTGAACAATATTAATTCTTCCAATCAATGAGCATGTAGTATCTTTTCATTTATTTACAATCTCTTTTTTTTAATATATTTTATTGATTTTGTACAGAGAAGAAGGGAGAGAGATAGAGAGCTAGAAACATCGATGAGAGAGAGTCATCGATCAGCTGCCTCTTGCACACCCCCCACTGGGGATATGCCCGCAACCAAGGTACATGCCCTTGACCAGAATCGAACCCGGGACCCTTCAGTCCCCAAGCCGACGCTCTATCCACTGAGGCAAACCGGTCTTGGCTATTTACAATCTCTTTCATTTCATGTCCTTAGTTAAGTTTATTTCCAGGTATTCTTTTTTTATGACATTGCAGTGAAGATTGTTTTATTTGTCTTATAGTTCATTAGTGTAGAGAAAGAGAAACAGATGACTTGTATATTTATTTTATTTACTGCAATATTACTTATTATTCCTAATGGGTGTTTTTGGTTGTTTTTCTTCTGGTAGCATGTTTAGAGCTTACTGTTTATGTCATCTGTAAACAATGACAGTTTTTGTCCCCTCTTTTTTATTTGGATGCTTTTTCTTGCCTAATTTCTCTTATTGGGGCTTCCATTACTCTGTTGAGTGAAAGCAGCAAAATTGGGCATCCTTGTCTTGTTCCTGATCTTAAAGGACAAGCTTTTCACCACTGAGTATAATGTTAGCTGTGTCTTTGTCATCTATAGCCTGTATTAGGTCTGCACACTTTAAGGGGGCATGATTGTAGAAATAGTGAGCTAATGATTAGTCTTAAAAATCAGCTTCTAGCTTTGTGGCTTCTCCATCTGACTGTTCTCAACCTGAATGGAATTTCACCACTCAGTGGTGGTTGGCAGAGGTTTGAGCAGAACTATGTCTAAATAAGATTTTGGATTATTCTTCTCTCCTTCCATAAATTCTCAGTCTCTTCTCTGTGAGGTTTTACATGGAGTTAATGCAAGTTGGTCCCAGTGTGTTTTCACATTGCTATGCAACACATACATATTTTACCAGGAGTCTTCTGGAGACATACTGTAACTTGCTAACCTATAGGGATCATTTAAATGGGAGGATTTGGAGGCTTTCAGATGAATATTTGGGGTCCCTTTCTCACCCTCCGGTCATAGCTGAAAGGTTACTACTCACTCCTTCTTAGTAATGAGACAGGGGCCCTATGTTCACAATTTAGATTAAAAATTGTTTCAAATGAATAAGATATTTTGAAATTAATGGGCAGATATTGGATTCAGTTTCTCTATGGGAACCCATTAAGTTTCTTCAATTTAGCCCAGGGCTGAACATGGCCTACAAAAATCTAAAACATGACTTTCTCATTTTAGATTCAGCCTGAAAGTAAATAAAAACAAATGGAAAATATAAAAATTTTTGGACTCTTAGGTTGACTCAGTGATATTTTTTTTACATATCACCTATTTTAACCCCAATTTTAAAAAACAAACATGTTAATCACTTTTGAAGATGTTCAAATTATTAAATATGCACTTAAAGAAAGAAAGCATTCTTCTATTGTCAAGATTAAATGCGTTTATTCTGAGTTAGTGGATACAATGCCATAGTTGATACCAGCACTCCAAGCTACACCTATGCATTTGCCTCTAAGCCTTTACACGTTGTCAGTTTCCATTCCTCTAACATCCCACCATTGGGCCTCCTATTTCTAGCAAAATCATCGTTCAATTTTTTTGAAAAAAGGTAAAAGCAAGATTGAACACTCTATTGTGCTTCCAGTGCCCACAGAAGAATTATAATTGTCTCAAATAAATGTTTATTGTTTTCAGTGATGGGGAAAAATCGATAGCATGAGCACTAGTAATGGCACTACTAGAAGAGAAAGAACAGAACAGAGATTAAAAGAAGCATTTTTAGGCTGGAAGAGTTAGTTTCCCCTTCGTTTAAAAAAAAAAAAATCCACGTATCAAGGATAGACTTGAGAGTTCATTTGTTCCATTTGTGGGCCACACACTTAAGCACACTGGCTAGGACAGTTTTGCATTGAAATGGAAGCAATACAAGCTTTATGTTCTACCATTAACACTTCCAGGTTTTTCACTTAGTATACCTGCCAACCTAATGATTCCTGCATGCATTAGAATTTGCTCTGGTAGCGTTAAGTTTATTTCCCCCTCCCTCCCACTCCCATAACCATTGCGATACAAACTCGTCACCAAATTGTATGAGAATGTTGCAAAGCACAGCTCTGTGCCACCTCAGGACAGGGCTTCCCTGTCCCCTCTCCAGGCCTACAGATGGGTCCGTGGTATTGATCCCATCTCATCCTGCATGCAAACACACTCTGCTTCCATAATTTCCCCATGCCGGAGGCACACGAGTCGGCAGGTATGCATACAAAAAATGGATTGAAAAAGGAAAGGAAAGGGGAAAAAAAGAAAAGAAAAGGCTTTTTTGGTAAAGCCTATCGTCCTAGAAGGAATCCATTGCTTTGAATTCACTTAAGGCCTGTACCGGCGAAATGTGTTTCTTCTGAGACCCTCGCCTCACTCGCGTCTGGAATTCTTCAGGCTTTTCTCTCTTCACAAGGGGCTTCTTCTCCGGAGCCTTCATCTTCCAAGACACAACAGGGGAGTTGACAGCTGCTGTCCCATAGACCTTCTGGTATTTGGTCGAGGCCACGTAGGAGGCTTTGACGGTGAGGACAACAGCGTTCATCAGGTTTTTCGCTGCCTGGATGAGCGATGTCGCACTGTCCAGCTAGAGTGAGATACACCTGGGTTAGTCAAGGCACAACATTCACAAGATGGTGGTGCAAGTTCACAGTTAAAACAAAGCTTTGCTTGTGCATATTTAGCACTGCCCGAAGGATCAAATGACTACATGGTAAGGTGAATAGGATATAAAAACCATCTATCTTATCCCAAAGTAAAAAGGAAAAAAACAGTTACTCTATGATGCATAATTTATTAAAGTCCAGATACCTCTAAAGCAAAATTCTCTCTTTTGAGCACGTAAGAATTCCAATGTTAACGTTTTTCAGAGTAGAGTCTCTCATATTACTACATTAGGCTGATTGGTGGTAATAGGCACATTCACTCAAATGTTTGAAAAGCATGTGGCAGACACTGAAGAATGAAAGGTATTGGGGTTACCTTGTAATTGTATGCCTCCCCCAGCATAAGTATACGTCTATTTATAGATTATTTCTCTATCTTCAGTTTAGGATTGGTAGGGTTGCAGGCAGCTAAGCAGAGGAACACCCATGGGTGTTCTGGCTTCTGCTTAAGTGTTTATTAAGCTTGAGTATCCATTTACCTATTGCCAGGCCTTGACTATACCTCTTATAAGAATACCGATAATTGTGCCAGGCTGCTGTAGGTCAGGGAGACCCGGGTCCCGGTGTTAATGAAATATTGATCTAGCACTATGTGCCAAACATAATTGTAGTTCCCCATTTAGCTCTCACAACAATCTATGAAGTGCAATTATTGTCATTGCATGCGCCAGTCATCTTTTTATGAAATAGCAAAGGCCTAGTAACCTCCATGATTTTATGCAGCATACGTGATGAAGTCTCACAGACTGTATTACTATACCAGACTGCCATGCTGCGGGGCTGGATAGTTTCAAAAACACGATGACAACTCAGAGCAGAGGAGGTACAGAAGCTCGTCCCCAGACCCTCAGGCCAGGGATTTTTTTTTTTTTTAAGGATTTCTCTCTTCTGCTTTTAGCTAGTTAGACAGTGTGGTACTCTAGGCTAGACCAGTGGTCTGGTCAGCAAACCACAGCTTATGAGCCACATGCAGCTCTTTGGCTCCTTGAGTGTGGCTCTTCCACAAAATACCATGTGCAGGCACTCACAGAAAGTGCAATTGAAACTTCTGTGGCCCATGCGCAGAAGTCAGTTTTCGGCCCTCAAATTTCAATTGTTGTACTGTTGAGATTTGGCTCTCTTGACTAATGAGTTTGCCAACCACTGAGCTAGACCATTCAATATGATTCAGCCTTCTTTTTCCTTTACTTCCTGAGTCATGGATGCTGGAAAATATCAAAACTTCATTTCCCAGACTCCCTTTCAGCCAAAATCTTACATGTAACCCAGTGAAGAGAAAGAAATGAGAGCTGGACTGAAAATTAGGACTCTAGCCTCAGGGACGCTTGAGCATAGTTTGATCACTTATCCAAGTTCTTGTAAAATCAACTAAGGAGATATATCCATTACAGTTAGATGAGGGATTCAAGGATGTTCCTAAGTAACGTGGGTCCTGGTTGTTGTAAGACCTGTAATTGGTGGACTGTAGCTGCATTAGAGAATTGAAAGCCAGGCCTTCAACCTTCTGGGTACAAGATGATTAGCAAAGGGTTCAAGCTCAGGGACCCCAAATGCTGTGACTTCCCTGTGTGATGCAACCTGCACTCACTTTAGCTTCCTGTCATTTCTTGAGACCAAAGTGTGTCCCTAGTTGTGATCAGGGACATGCAGTCCCCTATCCATAATTAAGGTGAAATAAAATAATGCCGAGTTAAGAAAAGTATTTTATGACAAATGAACTCAATTCTTCCAGCAACAACAACAACAACAAATATCCATAGAGTCAGATAATTGGGGGTTAAAGATGTTTTCTATGCGTGAATTATTTGAAATACCATAAAAGTGAGGTTTCACCACTGAGGAAAAAAAAGATTAAATGTCAGTATTACATTGACCTTGACCTCAGTATAATGTAAAGAAGTAGAGTGATTTGTGGATTAGAGCTCTGATTCAGCAAATACTACAATGGACATGCTTTGTGAATTATATCAACCAAATGAGTAGTGTAACTACTTCCTTTACCGCTCTGTTACAAGATACACATGTACAAAAATAACTGCTTAACCCAGACAGTTTTAGTTCATACAGCCTAAATTCTTATAGCTAGCTAGGGAAAAGAAAATTCTAGATTATTCATGTTAAAAGAAGAGGCTAAGTGTGAGTTAGTGCAGTGGTTTTCAAAGAACAATCTGGGAACCAGCCGGAAAAGCATCATCTGGGAACCTGTTAGAAACGGAATTCCTCAGGCCCATGCAAAACTCTGATTTTAAAAACTTTCAATCCAGGGGATTCTGATGCATTAAAAAAGTTGAGAATCACTGAATTAATGAAACCCATAGACTATGGGAAATTCATTTCATCTAATGAGTTCTGGACTTTCACCATGTGTGAATTTGGTAACACCATAGCGAGTTATCTGACTGGATTTCATTTTTTTTAATACTCCCAGGTAAAAGTATAAATAAGGAAAGAGGTATAATAGTAATCAATGCTGGGACAATTAAAAGATCAGTCATGTTTCCGTAAACTAGATACTTTCCCCCTTGGCTAATTGACAGTTTCCTATAAGTTGGTCAGGTTTCAAAATTAAGTAATAATCATTCATAAAGTTAGTTTTATTAGTTAATTCTATTGTGTGCTGTGGTTAAAGACAGGGTGAAATGATATATTAGGTCTAGTAATAATTAATGTCGTTTTCTAATACTTTTTAAATCAAATTTATTTAAACAACACAACAAAATTTAATCAACAATATAGTTTCCGTTGTTTTCTACTACTTGTGCCCAACTCTCAGGAAGCATTTTAATCCCTCTGTTGTAAAATTCTTGTGATTTTGATGCAAAAAAATCGGTCAATGCATTTTTGAGGCATTCTTCATTATTAAATTTTTTTCCAAGAAGAAAGTTTTGCAAAGAACGAAACAAATGGTAATCGGAAGGGGCAATATCAGGAGAATATGCAGGTTGAGGGAGAACTTCCAATTCCAACTGGTGCAGTTTTTCAGCAGTGATTCTTGCAGTATGCGGTCGTGCATTATCGTGGTGAACAATTACGCCCTTCCGATTAATCAGCACGGGTTCTTTTTCTCTTAAAGCTTGGGCTAACCTTTCCAATTGGGCACTATACACTACACTTGTAATGGTTTGGTTAGATGGTAAAAGTTCATAATGAAGAATTCCTTTAAAATTCCACCAAACACACAACATCACTTTTTTTGCATGCAAGTCAGGTTTTGGCTTGGGCTGCGGAGCCTCATTTTTGTCCAACCATTGAGGCCGCCTTTTCAAATTAACAGACAGCCCCCATTTTTCATCTCCGGTAACAATTTGCTCTAAAAACGGCAAACGGTTTTGACGAGAGAAGAGCGAACTGCAAATTGTGACTCTTTGATTACGGTTGTTGTCGGTCAACTCATGAGGAACCCCATTTTCCCAACTTTTGGACTTTGCCAAGTGCACGCAATTGATTGGAAATTGTTTTTTGTGAACAATTTAAAGTTGTCGCAAGCTCTTGTTGGGTAATTTGAGGATTTTGCACCAGAAGAGCTTCTTGATCGCCTAGACCACTCTTGTCATCTAACAAAAAATTTCCCTCGCGAAATTTCTCAAACCAACGCTGGCATTTTCTGGCGCTAACTGCATCTTGACCAAGAGCACTACAGATGTTTTTTTGCAGCCTCACTTGCTTTTCTTCCTAATTGGAACTTGTAAAGCATGCAGTGCCGAATATGCTCTTCATCCGCCATCTTCTTAGCCCTAGTTTTGCAACAAAAACCAAACCAAACACAAACTTTTTCAAGCAAAACTTGTTAATTGCACTTCACACGTTCTGTAGATACCACGTGTTTGAAGGTTATGTCAATACAAGTCAACGCCAAGCAAGATTTTAAACGAATGTTTAAAAACGACATTAATTATTACTAGACCCGATAATAGTAGAGACAGTTCTGTCATTATGCTTCAGAGCAATAAAATTAGTAGAAGATGATGTCTATTGTATTATTAATTGGTTCCCAAAAAAGTAAGTCTTGGGAAAATTGAGGGGATCCAAAGAGAAGAGATTTGGAGATTTTTACCACAGATTCCATTTTCAGATAGATGGTGTCTAATTCTACAGCAAAAATATGATAGCCTGTCTCCTCAAAACCCCTTTGCTCTCCCAGACTGAAGCAGGAATCTGTGGAATAAACCTAATACATTGGTTGAGAGTGAGACAGCTCTGAATTATAAAGCCAATTACTTCACTCAAGCCACCTGAGAGGGCAGGTACCACTTTGTGGCCAGGCAAAGCAAGGAGGAGAAGGAAGGCCGTGCCAGCTAACCTGGAACAAATACACCCCTAGACAATAAGCCCCACTTAAATTAAAATTTTTACTTTTTATTAAAACAAATGATACATTTTTTCTGTATGCCCTATACCCACTTGAGTAGCTATCAGTACAATAAAAAATTTGTTTATTTAAAAATAGGTCTCCCTAAAGCTTGTCCAAAATAGCACTGAGACCTGGTTTCCAAGTGGTACGTTTTGCTAAAAAGTTCACTTCCTTAAAAAAAAAAAAAAATGCATGAAAGAGAGTAAAGCTCCATGGCCAGGTGATTTTTTTTAATACAAGGTTTTGGAAAACAACATAATTGCATTCTATTTTGTGATGTATACCGTAACCATGGCATTTTCAAACAAGACATGCTAAGGACTCTGTACACAAAGTTTTAATAATAATAACCAACATTGATTGAGCAATTAGCAGGTGCTTGGCTTTGCCTTAGTCCTTTTAATTAAACTGCATGATTTAAGTTTCAAAAAACCTTGGAGTAGGAACTTCCATTGCCCTCATTTTACAAGTTAGCTTATCGAGGTAATTTAACTTGCCCCTGCAGTAACTGGCAAAAGAGAGATTAGGACGGTTCTCTCTCTCTCCAAAGCCCACCTTCTGTACCACTATACTACTTCTCTGAAGCATCCTTTAACCTTCATGGTCTTTATATATATATGGAGAGAGAGAGAGAGAGAGAGAGAGAGAGAGAAAGGGAGAGGGATAGAGAGCTAGAACATTGAAGAGCTACCTCCTGCACACCCCCTTTAGGGGATGTGCCCGCAACCAAGGTACATGCACTTGACTGGAATTGAACCTGGGACCCTTGAGTCCACAGGCCGACACTCTATCCACTGAGCCAAACCAGTCAGTCAGGGCAACCAGCAGGGTCTTGTCTTTTCAGTGACTACCTGTCATTCAAATGAACCTGTCTCAATTATTACCTCTGTCTGGGTGACACTCTCTCATTTAAATCTGTAAAACTTATAAACACCAGACTACATCTACTGAGAGCCTCTATCTCAGCTGGTCTGTGACTTTCAGTCTCATCCTCAGAGCCTGAATTCTTTATAACGGGATCTCCTGGCCCTGGTTGTGCTCCTGCTCAGCCCTTCCCTGTCTTTCCTAGTGGTAGGATGTTGCCCTGCCTTGTATTCTCCCTCTTGGTGGGCAGTGCCCGGAATCTGAGACCTGCGGGTTTCTCTCACAGTTGCCTAGCTTCTCTGAAGCATGTTCATTACACAGCTATAAGGACTGGTTGTACCCTTGTTGGTGTTCTATGCCTTTACCTGGGCTGGTTGTGCTAGCTTTACATAGTCTGAAAAGTGGACCATTGCTGAAACCGGTTTGGCTCAGTGGATAGAGCGTTGGTCTGTGGACTGAAAGGTCCCAGGTTCGATTCTGGTCAAGGGCATGTACATTGGTTGCAGGCCCATCCCTGGTAGGGGGTGTGCAGGAGGCAGCTGGTTGATGATTTTCTCTCATCAATGTGTCTATCGATCTCTCTCCCTTCCTCTCTGTGAAAAATCAATAAAATATATTATAAAAAAAGGGGGGGGTCCATTCGCAGATATTCTTCATGCTGACCTGCATAGACACTGGACTTTTCTAAAAAAGAGACACACATTTTCCCTGCTTAAGGACCTTTCTATTCCTATAAGATTTTCCACTTAGTTCCTATATCTAGTCTAAGAGACACTGCTAATTTTCATCCACTCTTAAAAATAAGAGCTACATTTAGCAAATGCAACCATGAGCCAGTCTCTGGACCAGCTCCCTGAGAATCCTTTTTTTTATTCAATCTCACAACCACTCCTGACACAGGAAACACTCTTATGCTCCACTAGGATTTAGAGAGCCATGCAGCTTGTCCAGCATCACATTACACATAAGAGGTGAAGAAGCCAAGATTTAAATCCAGGCAGCCTAATTCCAGAGCCCCTTATGACAGAAGAATCCACAGCCCCTAAATCAAGTAGGCCATGCTAGACTAATTCTCTCCATTCCAATTCGTAGGTGTCTGCTGTACCTAACCAGAGAAATCAGGCTTCCCCTAATTCTGTCACTATTCTTTTAAAATATCAAAGTGCTATTTTAAAAAAGGCAACAGCTGTTTCTTCACATCTTGTTCTCTTGCAGTCCATGAAAAGCAAATGAGGCAGTGAGAGCTGTTTTACAGCCATTTCAATGGGCTCACTCTGCCTCCGCTGCCATTCTTATCTTAACCCCACTCAACTTGTAATGCATCTCCTTCTTTCTATTCAAAATAGAAAACGAGAATGGTATATGGAAAGTACTAGAAAGAGAACTTTAATGAATTGTGTTTCTGCCATTAGTTGATATTTGTGCTGCCTAAGTCCTTATGTCAAAAGATGACAAGGGCTTAACTCAAATTTACATGATCATCTGAAGAGTTCTAACACCCAGGTCTTAAGTTCCATGCTATTTTATTAAGAAGAGGTTGACACAGCAAGAGGTGTTTTGTTTCCATAGAAACAACTGTGTCTGCATGACTAAAACCACAATCTTTTAAATGAAAGTGCAACTACATTTCTTGAAATGTTGAAATCTCATTTACTCTTTACCCTAAAGCCTGTCACTCCATCTTTCTACTGACTTATTATTCATGCAAGCATTTCTTCAGACATCTAGTGTGCATCTATGTTCTGCCAAACAATGGGCTTTGAGTGTTGGGTGCGCAGGCTCTGTGATAAGTGCTTTAGTAGGATGTCAAGTGCTAAAAGGACAGAGAGAATGGGGAAATCTAGCTGGAGTCAGGTAGGGTAGGAAAATAAAGCTTCATGGTGGTCAGGATCTCTAGACTTGCTTTAATAAATGAAATAGAAGGTTGTTGGTGACTGAATGGTTTAGCAATGAAGGACAATTCTCAAATTTCTAGCTTATACAATTGGATATGTATTGAGGCTCTTAACCCAACCCAGATGACAGGAAATAGAGGGAGAATGAGGTGGTACAAATGCTAAGTTTAACTCTGGATTGATCGGATTTCAGGTGTCTATGTTACATGTAGTTATTAAAGGGACACTTGAAATTATGGAAGTGAAACTTGGGAAGCTAGGTATAATGAACCACATATTTGCTTATTTTGGTCTTCCTCATAATTTCATGCACAGTATCCTGTATACTATAGGCATATAATTAATGTCAATTCTAATGTATTCTTCCCTTCATATTTTGTAGCATTTATACAGAGATATATTATTATATCTGTATAAATGCTGAATGAAATATTAAATCCATATTTTTAATCAGGTCAAAAAGTCCACTAAGTGACTAAAAATTCTCTCAGCATTATAATTTCAACATCAAATTCAATATTATTTTCATAATTGAAGCTATAATGTCATCAAGAAATATATTAACTATTCCTTGACAGCCAAGGCTACTTTCTAGTTTAACCCTTTGCACTCTGAACCATTCTGGACATTGGCTACCAGCTACTCGACGCTACTTTGGGGCGGACACGTGCGTTGAATTAACTCAATTCCCCGTAATCACTAATTAACTGCAATGTCCCTCCTGACAGAGGACATCCGAGTGATACGCTAGAATTCCGATGTCCCCTGAGAGGGGACAGCGGAGTGCAAAGGGTTAAATAATTAGCAATCACTTTTGATAGTAACGGTGAATTTCCTGGGGCCAGCCAACAATAAAACAAATGCAGTTTAAATTTAACATCTGCTTTTAAAAACATACTCATTAAAAACAAATAGCATAGTCAAAGGTGCAAAAACTGTGAAAGAGGTCCTGAAAAATGCACTGGATTAACAACATATAACATATTATATGTGGCCCTCTCATTTTGATATCCTAAGCCATTTACTCATTCCAGAAGAAAATTAAAAATTCCACTGAGTTATGCATTCATCCATTCGAAATATGCATGTTGAGCTAGAAATGCAGCCTGGAAATAAATCTATTTTCAAAAGGCTGATTATCTATTACCAAAAAATAATAAACCACAAATGGCAGTTCTTAGAAATCCCAGGTACAAAGCAATCTTTCCTTGAATTCAAAATAATGCAAGTGCCAGGAGACTCCTGGCTAAGGTAAATAGAATAAAAGAAACCAAATCCTTTTGAAGGTGATTTTGAAATATAATAAAGCTGAAAAATTTGCCTTGAGTACCTCAAAAAATTTAGCAGTGCCCAGGAGTGGGAACCCAACCTCATTTGGGCTTAGGCTATTTTAATTCTCTCAACCAGAGGGAATAGCACTACCAATTCTGAGAATGCTAAAATTGTTCCGCAAATAAGGTTAGACTACATTTTAACCAAACAACATCTTTTAATAGGAATAACTTACTGTTTAACATAAGAACCAGAAGTATTTTAATGGAACTAGGCTATAGACATTCAGGCCTGGGGTATCGTTGGGAAGGGAGAAAGTTGTGATTGGAGAGTTGACAATCAATTGGAAGCAAATACCTGGAGAAAATTGGAATCTTTCCACTAGAACTGGTCATTTATTTACATTTAAATAGTCATCTACTCAAAGCAAGTCATAAATTGCTTGCAGGGAAGGAAAAAAAAAAGACTTTGCAGCAAGTCAACTTTGCTATTAATGAATGAGAGGTAAGGAACCCAGAGCATCAGTGCCTATTATCTGCCAACAAGAACATTCCATGTTCAAAAAATCCATGAGGCTTTGAAGAGATATTTGATCTCCTTAGAAGCTCTGATACATTTGAAATATCTGCCTGCTTTTCCCAGAGTCTATATCAATAACACTTTTTTAAAAACTCTAGCCAGTGCAAGGTAATAACTCAGGCAAACAAAGACATGGGAAAAGGTTCAACCTAATTGGATCTTTCCCCACTTTGTGGATTGTGTACACACTTGCAAAAAAAGACAATTCCTTTGTGGTGAGCCCTCACTTCTGTGCCCTAGTCCACTCACTCTTCCTCACCAGTCATCAATGCAATGAGTTAGCAAAGGTAGATTCCTACCTGTTAAGATAGTAACAGGGGTGATCACAAGGCAGCAATTTGCCATTCACCCATGTGGTGGCCACAACAGACATTACTAATCAATTATGGCACTATGCTCCCTCAGTATCTGCTAGGTCTCAAAGGTAATAAAACATCTATACCTCCCTCTTCCAGGAGGCCACATTTGGACAAGAGTTGTCAAAAACAACTTGATAGGTTATCAATTGCACCTCTACTCCTGTATTTAAATTAAATTGTTTAATACATTTTGATTTTATTCTAACAGATCACTGACAAAGATCACTGACAAATATTTTTATCTAAATGCTGCATATACTCTTTTGTACACTAATTACTGACACCATAATTGCTAATTAGATCAAGTAGGAGACATAAGTATTAAGACAAGTGCAAAGCATTTGGGTGGGAGTTAAAATCAGGGGATAAAAATTAGTTGGATATATTAAGTATGGTGGCTGAAATGAAAAACAACCATCCGATGTATAGTGTGATTATTGTTTAAAAAAAAGCTGCATTAAAGCTACTTGTATGAGAACATTTACTAATCCTTGATGACTACTAGTGAAAATACTGTGGGATCACTCCAATAGACTTGGATAAATCCCAGAGGGTATTCCCCTTTGATTATGGGATCTTGAAAAGCAAATGTTTTACAACTGTTAAGTAGTGAGTCAACCATGACAGAAAGGAGGGCAAGATATATGTTATTTTCTACCGGGTTACCTTGAGTGATGCCATGGAGGCAGCTGGTGCTCCACCAACACTGAAGACTAGTTAAGAAGCCTGCACACAGTGGCTCAAGATAGGTTGATGCATAATGTTAGTCAAGCTAAGAAAAATATGCTCCTTAATGTTGCTGAGAAATTTGCCAACTGGCTCTCGGGTAACTTTCTCAAGTGGACATATTTGTGTCTTCGTTCTTAATTCATTTAGGTAGGTAGTAGGCACTTCATCGTCAGCCAGTCCACTGATTAACTGTCTCATTTGCATTTTTTCAATTATAGGTAAGTAAACCTTGGGGACTCCCATGAAGGCTTAATTGCAGTCAACAAATTTTCTAAATATGGCTTAGGGCCATTTTTCTCACCATTAAAGGCAGTACAGTTTTTGTGCAACCCAAACAAGGCATTCTTGCTAAACTTGGAATCCCAAGGAGAAGTAGGAGTATTGAGGTATGTTGGCCCTTGGAAAGTTATGAACAGGCATTGCTTAGGCAGTTTCAACCTCCTTTTTCTATATCTCTTCCTCCCTGAACGCTTTTCCCACAATTTTCCGACTCATCCTCTCTGGGTCGTTCCCACATAACAAAACTGAGAAATAAATCCAGTAGGAGAATTACCAAAGGAGTTTTAAGCTTCCACCCTAATTGGAAGATAATCCTGGGTAAGAAGACAATCTTTGTGTCACCACTATACAAGGTTCATACCTTGTAGCAATTCTTCAAAAGGCTAAAGCTCCTTTTAGACTTCCATAGAAGGAGCCAGCTAGCATAAATAGAGTATGGAGCCAGCTAGCATAAATAGAGTATCTTGATTCCTCTATTTCCCCCACTGTCCCTCCCTGAGCAGTATCAATATGACTGGCAGACAAATCTAGGACAAGTCATTGTCCAAGAATCCAATAGAAATAAGTATTCACTAATAGACCCTCCAACCTTGTAGGAATATGCTGAAGGCTATGAAATGGCTCTTAGGTTCCAGCACACAAGTGTAACCACCAAGTGATGAACAAACCAGAGTCAAGGACCATATCTTTGGGTGCTGGTTGTTGGAGAACTGTGCCTAAAAAGTAAGCATAATCTGAGAACCCTGGGTTATTCTTTTCCCTTCTTAAACTTATCTTCATTCATCCCCAAGGAAATGTATAACTTAGAATTATACCTATGCTGGGGAAAGTCACCTCCCATCAAGCTCATGTCCCTCTCATCGGGTGAGTGGAAAGTGCTGGTTGAAGCCTCCATTGCTACCCGGGTCCTGGATGAAAAGAGTTGAAGACTAGACCCCACTCCCCAGGGACTGTTTGCTGCCTCTCTTTATGATCCTAGTTCCCTCTATCTCACCCCCTTTTTTTCAAACTCCTGCTCATTTTCTTCCCTCTGGTAAGATATTCTCACATTTTGTGCTCTCTCTCCCTTTCTATCTTTTCCTTTCTTATGGTGCCTAGGCTCTGGATTCAACACCCTAGTTCAAAGCCTGAGTAAGCTGTCACCAGCTGTGTGATCTTGAGAGAGCTTCTTAGTCTAGCTCTATCCGCTTCAGATTTTTAAAGTAAAAATGAAATAAAATACCACACATTTAAGTATTTAGCATTAATGAGATAAATCTTAGTGTTTATTATTACTATGATTTATCTTTCCTTAAATTACCATTTCATTAAAGAAAGGACTCTTTAAAATTATATTTCTCTAAGTCCTCCCCTTTTAGTTTCTTTTTCAAGGTTCTTCCATCAAGCATTTGGAGTTCTCTGTAACCATCTTCTTACTAAACCTAGTATAATCTTGGCTTGCTCTCAATGCCTCAATATTTCTGGTTTAAATGTGTTAGGGAGAAAGGCATGAAGTTTACCAAGGGAAATACATCAACACACACACAAAATAATAAATCTGTTTCTTTTCTAGTTCTGTTCTTTATCTGAAGGAAAGGAGGAATCAAGATTCAGCACACACAAAAATGAGGATTTTGTATAAAAATGAGACACCCCAAATATCTAAAAACATTTAGTCTTCATTTAACATCTATAAGCTCTAAAAGTAGAAAGCTCTAATAGGAGATAAATTGAAGACAATGTTTGAAGGTCTAATTTAAGAAGCATAAAAAGAAATAGTATAAAATATTTTACCCAACCAAGTATAGGGCCTAATTCCAAAAATATGAGCTGTTCATTTTGGTTAAGATAGCATCCTTTTCTTTTTAATAAGACATGATATCTGGAAAGTGTAATACCTTAAAATCTTATATTGTTGTCAGAAGCCAGTTGAGAGTCCCAGGTGCCTCAAAAATGGAGTCCTTTATGGTCTAGAAAGGCTCACCAATCACTGCAGATCAACCTTCCAAGCCCTGTGTTTTCTCTGTCAAGCACTTGGGTTCCCTAGACTTGTTTCTTAAAGTCTTAAATCTTTTTCTGTAAGATATGAGCTATTTTAAATCTTTACCTCAGTCTTGAAAGGAGCACCTGCATCTCCAGCTAAGGCATTAAATATACATATTCTTGACAGGTTTGTGAATGGCTCATCACAAACTCATTTTCCAGAACATGAGTATACCATTCTTGTGCCTTTGTACATACTGTGTTCACATTTATTAATCAAATAAGTTAGCAAAGGGCAGGTCTTAAGAAAAGACTTTCTAAAGAAAAAAAATCTAAGATGAAGAAAAGTCAAAATCTAAGAAAGGACATTGCCTGGGTTATGACCAGGAAAGGCCAGGAGAAAGAAAGTAGGACAGGTGCAAAAAACCAGTGGATAGCATTAAGACAAGCCATACTTGTCAATGCTCCAGGCCTCTTTCAGAACTAATAAAGCAAGGATGGTTGATGAGTGCCCAGTTGCTGTCATTTCTTCATTGGTACCTTTAGCAAGCATGCTCAGTCAATAACAGTACTTTGTTCTACTGATCCTAAAAATGCTCTGAGAATTCTTCTCAAAATATAGGCTAGGCAATTACTAGCAAATGAGGAAAGTTAGAAAATAACATAAAACTTAATCATCCCCTCTATTCTAACCCACCAAAGCCAATGATTTGATTAAGAGTAGTATGTTAATATCATTTCCCCCTCATTACAATAATTTCCTCCTCGCATAATTCATAAAGAATGATTTTTAAAATATAATGCAGTAAATTGAAGTGAAATGATAGAAACATATGTAACAAAATAATTAACTAACAAAATTTCAGCTCTTTTATTAAAGGAATGATAATTTGGACAGGAAGAAATGAGTATCATTATTCAAGGGTTCATAAGAGATCTTCCGTATAATGTATAGTTTAAAATCAGTAATTTTAATTAAATTAGTTTTAAATTTGAACAGTTGATCCATAGCTTTTTATAATTAAACACGTTTTTCTGCCCACTTTTAAATGTTTTTTGAGCAGACATAGAATAATGCCTCCAAATCTTTTTCTTTCTTCCTGGTCACTGCTTTTCCCATTTTAGGATATATACCATTCACCAATTGTATCACATATTCAAATAATTTCCATGGGCTCACACTGTCAGATAGAGGTTTTCTATCTTTAGTTCAGGAGACAACTGAATGAGTTGTAAGCATTAAGTCATTAACTTCCATTTAGCTGACACTAAGGTTCTTGCACAAGTTGCTATTTATACAAATAAAAGCCCCTGACATTGAGGGATGATCTAAACTTCTGCAGAGATTTCCTACTGACTCTTCTTAACATTCTTGGACACAGGCAAGAGCTCTAAGGTTAACACTATGCCTCTACCTCAGACCTACTCCTCCAACTGTATAGGTTAAAATTTCAAAATCTTATCATTGTACCTAGTTCTCTCAGACCCAGCATCCAATCTGCCATTATATCCTTCCAGCAGCATCTTTGAAATACATCCATTATTTGACCTCCTCTCACCCTCTCCACTGTTAGGGCCAACCCATTAGCATCCCTCGTTAGAATTGTGCAATATCTCCACTAGCTTGTTTCCTTTCTTCCTTTTTTTTCTTCTTACTACCTTTAGTCTTTTTATTTTTGTTTATTATTGAAAGTATCATAGATGTCCCTGTTGACCCTCTTCACACTATTGCCTTTAGTTTAAATGGGAGCCAGAATAATCCTGTTTAATACACTCCCATAATGCCATTTTTCCACATTGTTGAGTGGATCAGCATTTAAATCAGAGTTCAAAGCTATTAAAATTGTGTTCAAGGTCATATGCTCTGGTCCCCAATAGTTCTGATTTCTCCCTCACTCCACTCCTTAATGCTGGTCCCTTGGCTACAACTCAGACCATTCATTCCCCACGTCAGGACCTTTGTGTTTTCTCCTCTGCCTAGAATGCTCTTCCCCCAAATACCTTAAGTCCTGGCCCCTCAATCAAGTATTTAACCAAGTATCAGCAACTTGGTTAACTTCACTTTTCAAATTGCAACTCCATTACTACCTTTACCTCCTCAATTTGCTGTCTTAAAAACATATCGCCATCCAAACAAGTATTTTCTTATTTATTTTCCCCCAACCTCTGCTATATCTCAAACACCTAAAAAAGGTCTTCCATAAATATTTGCAAAATGTCATTAAATAATTGCAACTTGATGGATAAGGAAATGAGAGGACAGAATTGCCCAAGGGCTTAATGCCTAGTCCCATGCCCAACTCCCACATGTCTCCTACCTGTTCATTCTTCCATGGAAGATTATTAAAAGGCATTCTATTGACAGGTGTGTGCAATTTAGGGACATACTTGAGTAAAATATAGCCAAATTATAATACAAATCTTATCTCTTTTTCTTGCTGTGCCCTCAGTGGTAGACTTTCAGGATTAGGCTCTCTCAGAAAATAATCACAATTTTATCTTTTGTGTTTATTGCTTTCAGTGTATAAAAGTCTAAACTTTATCTAAAGATTGTTTCCCCTATTAATAGTATCAGCATGTATGAGACACTCAGCTGTGTTTGCTTGATGACTTAATAAATGACCTTCAAAACCTATATAAGGTATATACCATCATTCCCTTTTTACATATGAGGAAACTGAAATAAAAAAAATTAACATTTTTGTAAACTTCTGTTCACAAAATTCATATTATCAGTCTACCGTGATATCATCTTCTCTGGCCAGGACTTTACCATAGGCTGTATCTGAACTCTTTATTTCTGGCTATTGGTGCTATTTGTCTGGAGCTAAGCATGAGTTATAATGGGTATTAACTGTTCACGGGATTGTTATGTGACCAAGCAGTAAGGAAGTGAATTTCCTTATTACACAAAGGGAAAAATGGAATAACAATTTTTTGCAATTGTGATTCTTGTGAAATATGAACTAGGCAAGTACCAGAGACATCATTTTCTATTTACTATTTTCTTGCAGCTAAAAATATCTACAAAGAAATATCTTGAAAAGACTTGATCAAATAACTTCTAATTCTGCCTTCCTCTAGTCCAGTGGTTCTCAACCTTACTAATGCCACGACCCTTTAATACAGTTCCTCATGTTGTGGAGACCCTCAACCATAAAATTATTTTTATTGCTACTTCATAACTGTAATTTTGCTACTGTTATGAATCGTAATGTAAATATCTGTGCTTTCTGATGGTCTTAGGCGACCCTGCTAGCGGTTCTCAACTGCTGTAGAGCCTAAGCCTATGGAAAACACAGATATTTACATTATGATTCATAACAGTAGAAAAATTACAGTTATGAAATAGCAACAAAAATAGTTTTATGGTTGGGGGGGGGTCACCACAACATGAGGATCTATTAAAGGGTCTCGGCATTAGAAAGGTTGAGAATCACTGCTCTAGTCACCATATATACCACTTTCTATTTAACCAAACATAAAAAAATTAATTCTCAATTTCTACAACATTGCCTTTTAGTCTGCCATACAATAGACAGTATGATATAATGTGAGGTTGTTTGATTATAGTTAAAAAACAAACACAGTATGTGTAGATAATGGTTAACAGCTATATACTGTTTCCTGTTCAATTACTAATCTATGGAAGACAGAATTTAGCAATGTCCTTACATTGCACAAAGCACAAGATTACCCAATAGAGAAACGGGCTCTAATCTAATCTTGCCTCTGCTAGTTAGATTGTGAAAGTTAGGGCCACTCTAGTAACCTCTCCACTTTTATTTATTCAACTGTAAAGTGGGATTATTAATATTCTATAGTTCATCAATTATTCTGAGATCCATGTGAGAAGGCAAATCTAAGACACCATTTAAATAAGTATGTCACTATAAAGTATTATGGCATAACCTCCAGGTACCATTAGAACTCCTTTTAAAATCTTCACCTTAATTTATTGAATTACCTGGGAACTTTAGGATCAAAAAGCTCTGCACAGACTACAGGATAGTGTGAGAGTACCATATCCCTAGCAAAACAAGAACAAGGTCCTCTCAATAGGAGGGAAGCTTTCTTCTTCCACCTGACAGTGGGCATGACAAGGGATGAAGTATGGTTGGGGTAGTCTAGATATGATCTCATTTTTCCCATTTTTGGAGAATTGTTAAGACATGTGACTCTCAAATAAAGCACAGGAACCTTCTTTTAGATACCTAAACACTGGCTATTGGATGCAGCCCAAAAAGAGGGATGCATGGAGTCAACTAAAAATGAAATAAACCGCTGGTACCAGTTTGGCTCAGTGGATAGAGCACCGGCCTGAGGACTAAAATGTCCCAGGTTCGATTCCAGTCAGGGGCATGTACCTTGGTTGTGAGCACATCCCCAGTGGGGGGTGTGCAGGAGGCAGCTGATTGATGTTTCTCTCTCATCTATGTTTTTAACTCTCTCTTCCTCTCTGTAAAAAATCAATAAAATATATTTTTTAAAAATGAAATAAACCATTCTTGTAATATAAGTAGCCAGCTCATCCATGGAACTGTAATATAAGTAGCCAGCTCATCCATGGAACTGTTCTTGGTAATTCCAGTTCACTTTGCATTATGTTTTTTGCTAGAGTCCAATAGTTGTTTACTTGCTGTTTTCGCTTCAAAAATTTTGTGAATACATTCAAGTCTGGAGTGTTAATATTTCTGGCAACTTAGGAACAAGTAATTCCTAGTGCTTTTACTGGCACATTGTCCATAAGCATATGGGATTGGGTGTATATACCCCTAGTGAGTAGGCCAGCCTACTCATACAAGTTGATTACTAGTACTTTTATTTGTTAAATGTACTTTGGATGTTTTCCGGAATCAATACATATTTAACACCCCAAGCAATTATATATTTCCTGTATGTTATATCACAAAATCCTCACCAGGAAAAGTGATCCATCACTTTATCCTCACTGTTCAATAGGTAAAGGAACTGAAGCTTAGAGAGAAGCAACTGGCTAATAAGACAATAATCAGGGATTTAAATGCACAATTTCAGTTTCCAGGTGCAGGGGTATTTAGCTATAGACTTAGCTCTCACTGCTTTGGGATACAGTAAGAAACAAAGGGCATTTAAGGTGGTTCCCCTGAGAAGCCAGGACACTTCTTTATAGAGGTGTCTGCCAGGCTTGGCCTGGTTTGGAACCTCGCAGTCTGTTTCTCCCGGACTGTGCTTTTAGGGAAAATGCAGCAAAAGCACCAGACCATTCCATCTAAAACTGGAAATATTATCTCTTTGGTCCAACAAAGTGCCTGTACAGCTGGACAACATATTGTCTGTTCCTTTGCAAAAGAGGTTGAGCTATACAAAGGACTTTCAAATCCATAGATTAAAGGCCAGACTATCCTCAAAAGACTGCAAATGCATAACAGGATTGCCACAAATCATAGAAAAATACCAGTGGGTCCCTTTAAAGAAAGCCTCAAATCCATGATATTAGAAATTTTCTTTGAAAAATAAAACTACTTCATGAACTTGAGAAAAATCACAACTTTTCACCAGCAAAGAAAGATAAACATTAAAGGGTTAGAGAACGTCTAGTACAGTAACTTGCCCCTACTAAAAATCATGCTTAGTATTAAGATAAGTTTCCTCAAGGCACATTTCCTACCTTGGAGTCCCTGTGAATCTAGTCTTTGACAGAGTTAAATCACCTCCATATTTATAATAAGATATAAAGACCACCTCATTATTTCTTTACCTGATATACTAAAAAATGCCAAGGCAAACTCTTCAAATATGCTACAGCTACATCTTTGAAAGAAGCAATCTCTGTTATTTTTGGACTCTCCACCTGTTACAATTCTCCAACTTTCTCTTAAATAAAATTAATACTAAGGTGTGAAACATTCTATTTCCACCTATAACCTGATTTCAAGGGCTCACTCACAATTTCAGCATTGCAGAGCTAAATATCATCTTAAAAATACCTGCATAAAATAATTTGCATCTCAATGAGACCATCCTGCTTCATTTCTTAATATGATTTCTTAAAAATATAAACTGTTACTTTTTCTTATTTTTTTTTAAAGTACTTATTTGTTATCTCATCAGAGAATAGCTAAAGTGATATGCAATGATCTGTGAAAAGGAATTATTTTTTTAAGTGCTATTAAAAACAATTGTATTTTTAACTTTAGTATCCTTGTTTGTAAAAAGCAAGAGATTGAAGTCATTTTTACCTTGGTTAAAGTTTTAAACAACATTCTTGCCAAAGCTTTTAATTGCCTTTGAGAGTAAAAATGCTTGTGCATTTAAGACAGGAAGATTTGGGGTAACTAAGAATGGAGGTAAAGGCTTTGAAAAGGTATACGTATTAAGATTATGGCCAGAGGATGATTGTGATGGGTTCTCAGGAGTCTTGCTGTAGGAAAGTTTTCAACCCCTCTCTGATGCCAGAGACACTGGAATCATTTTATCTGCCATCTCCCACCCTTTCAGAGAGAAGAGGTAAATGCCTCCATTTCAGATAGTCTGTATATTCTAAGTAAAAGGTCAGATTTCAATCAGACCTATGGTTCTCATCGGGGGTGATTTTGTCTCTCCAAACTAGGATATATTTGCAAGTTCTGAGGACATTTGATTGTCACTACTGGGAAAGGAGACAACAGAGATATCTACTAATCATCCTACAATGGACAACCACTACAAATCACTGAAACTAAGAATGACCCAGATGAGGCAAGGCTAAAATAGCTTAATAGAACAAGTTCAAGGGGTTTCTTAGGAAAGGGCTGAAATTGGTGCCAAATCCTGGAAAGTTCTCACCATAGCTCATAGAGCTTTCATCCCTCCATTTCCTAGACCTGTATTTCTCAAAGAGCGATCCACAAGTCGGGTGCATAAGAAACATTTACGAACAATACAGATTCCTGTTCGCTGGCACGACTTTTAGAAATGTGAAGGCAGGGCTCAGGAATCTCCATTTTAATCTGCTACCCATATGAATCTTCTACACATTAAAATATGAGAACCACTACTTCGCTTCTCTATTAAGATCATTCCCTTCTGTATTTTCATGGATCACTTATCTATAAGCAATTCTTCTAGGACTTCCAATGCCAAGAGAATGCAATCTATATGAGGGCAGAACTTTAGCTGGTTGTTTTCTGCTCTATGTCTAATGGCTCAACTGGAGTTGACATAATGAGAGAACAAAAGGGTACCTACATCATCCAAATTCTAACTTTAGCTACTCATTTAATTTGTATTTCTACAGTCTAGGTATTGTGCTAAGTGTGTGGCATATACTAACACATTTAATTTTTATATCAATGTAATAAAACAAATATCATTATCACTTTACACATGAAAAGTGATATTCAGAGAAGTCAAGAAACTTGCTCAAGGTCACACAGTATTGAGATTCAGAATTCAATTCATGTTCTATTCAATGGAGAAGATCTACAAACCCATGCCTAACTCTCCCTCCTTTTTTCTTTCTGGATTCTTCATATGATGTAAGAAATTGTTGAAGCGAGGAAACAAATATTCCTAGGAAGACTCCTTAAAGGAGGCTAACAGCTAAGCAGCCCACTGTTTTGCTCTCATTACTTTTCTTCCTATGTGGGAAATGGTAAGGTGGGGAATTAGCATTCATCTTAGACTGAAAAATGCACTTGAGAATAGAAGCCTCATATTAAGTAGAGCAGACCATAAAGTCAGAAGGGGCCTGAGTCCTTGATTTTAGATTCTGGGCTTACTCTACTGACCTTGAACAATACAGACCTTCTTGAGAGAGAGAAACAAACTCTATTTGGATAACTTATCATATGCAGTTGCAATTAAACCTAATTAAAACATGTACAAGGCTTTATAAAATTACTAACACTACTATTTGGTGTTAATAATTTAGGATACTTAATTATAAAGCAACATTTAACATCTACATAGAATTAATATTTTAATATATCATGACCTTTAAGTGGGAGAGCAAATGAAACCAACCATGGCACTGCAGCTCTTTTAATTCCTTTTTAAAGTAAATGACTAATTTGATTAATTCAGTTCTTTTGGAAGAAATTCTGTATGTTCCTATACTGTAATCTTTTTTTAAAGTCTACTTACTGTACCAAAATTTTAAAAGTCAATTACAAAGAAATTTGTTAGCTAGAAAAAAAATGAATTACTTCATCAAATCTTAATACACTTTGCAGTCTAATATTTAAAATAAAGTCACATGCTTTCAGGTAGGAATATATGAATGAATTAATGATAGACTTCTGAATCACTTAGTGGGATTTTTCAGTGTGATAATATTACATTAGCAATAAGAATGGCAGAGAAACTAATATATTAAACATGCATTATGTGCTCATTGTGCAAAGATCCAGAGAAAAATGAACATTCAGATATATTTGCTATCTTTATGGAGCTTACAGGTTAATTGGAAGACATCACATTGCAGTGTCATAGCAGGAATGACAGCTCACCAGGCTGTGAGAAAATATCAAGGCAGGCTTCCGGAAGCCCTGCTATGTAACAACCACTGACTGTGTGACCTCCAGGTAGTTACTTAAATGCTCTGAACCTCATTTTCCTGATATTTTTAATGGAAATGATGGTGTCTCCTCTATAGGATGACTGTAAAAACAGACTGCATTTAAAATGCTTAGTACAGGGCCAGGAACTTACTAAGTCCTCACTTAGGCAGTATAATAAGCTACCCCAAGTGGCATTACTATTCCAATTTATAAGTCAGAAGTGAAAATACAGATTCATAATATTGCACAATATCACTGAGATTGTAAAACATACAGCTGATTTCCAAATTCGCACGATTTCCAAATTCACACCTAACAGCAACACCTTGTTCAAATTTTAACGCCTACCTTAAGAGAAAAGGGTATCCTCTAATTTTTCAGATTTCTGACTTTAAAAGCCAAGGAGATAATAGTGACATGATTTTTTTCAGGTAAGAGGTTGGACCTTGTGGTAAATAATTTTGCCTGGCACACATTCTTAGAACCACCTAAGGTTACATTTGCCTGGGTCGGTGTGATAAAGGCAATCACAGAGCTGTGCATCAATGGTAAGAAAACTAAAAGGAAAAAGTCTTTAGGTCATCATGCCAAAATGCCAAATTAATTTACTCAGTTAATGGCAGGCATTGTCATCCTACCAGTCAACTGCTTTTAGAATCTGACAGTATTACCATCTCTGCCAAAGAAGTTGCTTCAATTATCAGCACAAACAGATAAATATGGAGAAAAAGCAAGGTTCCTGATCATTTCTTGAGTTCCAACCAAAGAAACTCTCAAAAAGATTTATGAAATACACTGGTTATATGGAACAGTGAACTATATGTAAAACAATTAGAGGGTTAAATCTAGAACTGGGCTTCAGTGCTGTAATCTGAGACCTATCTTCTTCCAAATCAGTGTTCATTCTCACACCTTAGTCAAAGGAAAGCTACTTCTAACTTACATCTTTGAGCAATTGTATAATTCTCTATACAGACTGACTGGCATAGAATAACAGGGGGGAAAGTGAGCACTTCTAAATGATTATTGATTTAAACATATAAGTAATATACTTTGTGATATAGGCCATAATATATCA
Source organism: Pipistrellus kuhlii (assembly GCF_014108245.1). NCBI lineage: Eukaryota > Metazoa > Chordata > Mammalia > Chiroptera > Vespertilionidae > Pipistrellus > Pipistrellus kuhlii. The sequence goes on along the minus strand of NW_023425438.1, from coordinate 43,497,426 downwards.
GGCCCTATACTGACTGGCAGGACAGCCTGACTGTTCTAATCATGACAGGAATGTTAATATACACATTTACTACTTTTCCAATGAAGTTCACCTAATTAAAATTGTAGAGTAGCTAAATAGCTCTACCAAAGAATGCCATTCAGAAACAAACACTGTCCCAGACTGTTGCCTCTACCACTTATCCTGGCAAACTTGAGAGTTGAGAAACCACTTAGCTCTAACCTTCATTAACTCCTTGTACCAGATCAGAACAATGAAATAGGCAAGGCAGGCCCTTAAAGTGTGTAGTTTCATGCCTTTCCATCAAGGAGATTAAGAGCATTATTGAGTAATTTTTTATACATAATAACCATCATCTTTGAAAGTTCTTCTTATGCTTAAGCAAAATTCAAAACAGTTTTCTCAAAAACATTCTTAGTTTACTTTTAAATCCACAAATGTACTTTTCCCCATCTTTTAATCTTAATATTTGAATACTTTTTTCCTGATTTTTTTCAAGAACATATATAATAATAAAAGTATAATATGCTACTTAGAGCGCGCATCTGTTTGGACAAAGCTGGGGCTCTGAGGGAAGCCTGGGTCCTGGGTGCCAGAGGGAAGCAAGTTCCAGCAGCCAGGGAAGGAAGGACTACTATTCCCTGAATTTCATGTATCGGGCCCCTAGTAGATATATAATAAATCAGTTTTGCTGTCTTGTAGAGTTTCCAAAACTTTGCTGTGAAAATGAATCACCTGGTATGGGTTGAAGGTCAAATGGGACATTTAACTACAAAATCCAAAAAACTATACCCTACAATGCTGCATTCAAGAGGTCTACAGCATGGCCAAGGTGTCTACATTTTAACAGTCTCCTTCCACCCCTATCTGGGTTTAGAATGCAGATGATCTTCTTTGAAAAACACTCATTACAGTCAGAAAGGGATTGAAAACTTTCTTTTATATCTAGCTGCCACCTGCCTTTCTAATTTCATCTTTCACTTTTCTCCATCTTTCTACCATCTCTGACATCTGCAGGTCCAGTCAGCTCAGAAGACATCCATGCCATAATACTGTGATCTTTTTCTTTCTATTTTGGGCTAATCCTTTTCTCTCCTCCTCTATCTTGAAACACCTATCCACTTATAGGAAGGCTTAAAAAATAGTACCTTTTTTATAAAGCTTCCTCTTCCCCTTCTCTATGGAATGACCCCATCATTTTGAATATACTTTAGTTCAAGTGATTATTATAATCTATCCATACAAATGCCATGTCCATCCATAGGAGAGTGAATATCACATGTTATTTACCCAATAAATGTTTGTTGAATTGTAAATCTAACAGATTCTAATTTTTATAAAATTACCTCTTAGGGACATTAGAGAAGGTGGAAAGAGTTGCCATCCTTGTCATTGTTCTCCTTGAGACAAAAATAATTCTAACATTTCTAACTTTCATTAATAATCTATATTATCCCACAAAGTTTTATGGAAGTCCTACTTGGACTTTTTTGGAAGAAAGTTTTAAGAGAGAGTTCCTATTTTTGTAAAATTCATGTTGATCTTGTGACTTAATCATTCCCATCTAGTCAAATTTAGCTTTTGAAAGTGACTTTCTGAGATAATATATTCTAAAAATCAATTTTTGTCATGATAGGAAGTTAAGAAACATTGCACTGGATGACATAGACCAAGTCCTTAGAATCTGGGATGGGGTAATATAGTTTTCTTCATGAAATATCAGTCTGTCATGAAGGCCAAAGTCATAACTTGGAAGGAACTTGGTAAGAAATACTGAAAACAGTGCCCCTATATGATGCAAAGTTTATGCTGAAAATTTATAACAACAAAGAGTCTCTCAAATGTAAGCATTCTTCTTTGTCATGGTGGACAAAGAAGCCAAAATCAATAACCTTTTTCCGTGTGTATGGGGAAAAGAGATTTACATCATCATGTTTAGTTTGGCTTAGTGTTAAAACCTTCTAAATACTGGCTATTTGAGATGATTTTTGCTCAGAGTTCAGAGAAGCTTCCTTTTGTTTTGGAAAACCACCCCAGTTACATAGATTCTCCTTAGCTAATAGGCATTTTCCATGACCATTGATATTTTTAAACCTGTAATTGATAATCCCTATCTAACTTCCTTGGAAAACCAGGAAGTCTCAGAGCTGTCCTTAGTACTGTCCTTAATTCCTTCCTTTCATTTCTTTTCCACATTTGTGGCTGTGAGTTATCATATAAACTTTGTTGTGACTGAGAAAATAGCTGCTTAATTATATCTTAACTAGATGCCCAGTACATAAAATTCATGCACTGGGAGGGGGTGTCCCTTAGCCCAGCCTGCACCCTCTCCAATCTGGGACATCCCCTCACAATCTGAAACTGCTGGTTCTCAACCACTCACCTGCCTGCCAGCCTGATTACCCCCAACTGCCCTCCCCTGCCTGCCATCTTGTGTTGGCCATCTTTGACCACATGGGGGCAGCCATCTTGTGCAAGAGAATATTAACTCTTTATCATATGGGATAATCATTGCAATTCACTCGCAGCCTCCTCAATTCTTCTAAACGGGTATATCACATATAGTAAAGTCAGCACAGGACTATGAGCAATGACCTTGATTTTTATACATGGCAAATCTAAACACAAGGTATTCTTTGGAACATTTACAGTTCTGTGGTCTCACTGACGAAAATGCTTCCTTGCTGTCCTTTTTATAACAACAAAAATCTAAACCATTCTGTTCAAGGTTAGCTGATGGCCTCAGCTTCTCAGAAAGCCTTCCCAGTGTAATCCAGCCCACCCCTGTCATAGGGATATTTGAGATATTTCTTGGTTCTTTGACACTTCACTGTGTTCACTTCAAAGTTGACACTTGGCATGTATCTAGACTCCCAAAAAGGTTGTACATTCCTCAAGAGTAAAAACCAGGGCCGTGGTCGGCAAACTGCGGCTAGTGAGCCACATGCGGCTCTTTGGCCCCTTGAGTGTGGCTCTTCCACAAAATACCACGGCCTGGGAGAGTCTATTTTGAAGAAGTGGTGTTAGAAGAAGTTTAAAAAATGTGGCTCTCAAAAGAAACTTCAATGTTGTAACTGTTGATATTTGGCTCTGTTGACTAATGAGTTTGTTGATCACTGAATCAGGCTATACATGCTTTTATCCCCCATAGCACATAGCTCAGTAACCACCAATTCCTAGCTCATCAACTCTTCCCCAATACCATAATAAAATTCTTGCAATATTGCATAAGTAATTTTGAATGTTAGAACCTCAAAGAGACCTAGCTCCATCTATTTCTTAGTAGACAAGTATTATTTTAAATATAAAAAATCAGAATAACAGAGTTAAAAAAACTCATTAGTTTTCTAAATCAACACATAGCTAGCTATCATTGGCTTAATATTGTCCATTTAAAAGTATATAACCCACTTAAATTATTAACGAAATAATACTACATCAGATATAATGTACATTTTAAAAACATAGTTTAGACTAATATTTTCTTTCTGATTTGACTAATTGTGGGACCTATTAAAAAAAAAGTCTCAACAAATTTTCCCCATAAACCATTCCTTCAAAAATATATGATAAAACTATAGATTTTTAGAGCAGAAATACTTTAGGATATATCCATTAGATCATTTATCATCATTTTACAGATGAGGAAATGGGGCCCCAAAAGACAAGAAATTTATGTTGTTACCTAATTAGGCAGTGACAGAAATAGGAACAGTGTTCAGATCCCAAATTAATTCAACTTCTGTTCTACTTCACTGTTTCATTTAGAGCAAAAATTATTTGTATGTATTTTTAAATTATAACTTAAATACATACAAAATGAATTTTTAAAGAAAACACTGAACACCACTATAAATGACACATGCACATGAGGATAAACAAGTGCAGACACAATGCATTCCATGACACACACTCTAAATTTGCACAAGCGCACAACACAACCGTTCTTAACTCACGAAGTTTAAAGATGACTGTTTTCCAAGGTTTGTAAAATATGAGCATTTCTTACCTGGCAGCTGTATGAGGGTTGATAAAAGACATTAAAAACTTGAGCTATGATTAGACATCAGATTTTTTTTTTCTGGCACTGAAAATTGAGTTATACTGGAGTTTCAGGGATCTAATATTTTTAATGGGATGTAGGCCACTGACTTGAGAGGACTCACCCAACGTATGTGATGTTATCCACACTGCAATACTAAGCTGACTGCAGGTGATTATCACCCAAATCTTCCTATTGGCCAGTCCTGTCTCTATTTTTCATTATTGTACCTGAAATCACCACCATTGCAGTCATATCAAGTTAGAAAACTTAGGTGGGAAAATTACACCAGAAATTGCCACACTGCTCCACCCCAGCTAACAAAAAGGGGAGAATCTAGCTTCAGTCCGTTTTTTGTTTGTTTGTTTTTTGTTTTTGTTTTTTGACTATTGGTTGTGAACTGTTAAAGTGCCTAAGTTGGGAAGGAGGGGGCAAGAAGATCTACCCATAATAGGAAAGCTATTGATGAGAAAGGAATCCTTCTTTTAAACTGCCACCAATTCTTCAACACTAGTATCCATACTTAGCCAATTAATATATATTTTGAAAATAATAAGTGATACATTCTTAAAATATTTTGTAATACTCCTGATCCACAGGAGGATGCTTTTAACAGGGCCTCAGGTTCTGATGTTCAAATCCTTTCAAAACCACCCACCCTGATGCTAAACATCCCTTACAGATTTAACCACCTGTTATCTTCCTTTGCCCTTTTATATAGAAGCTGACATGTTGACAGTTTTAATAGGTACCCAGGAGTGAACAAGGAAGGTGGAGGAAAATGCTCACTCAGGTTGATCTTTTCTTTCTAAATACTCAGCCGTATAAAAGAAATAATCAGTAACAGAAAACCCAATGAGACAAAGGACAGTAGCTTTTCAAAGCCCATAACTACCAAGAAAGCACACCAAACAGCATCAATATTATTGCATGCAACAACAAAAAGCTAGAAAATTTGGTTGTGGCACCTTGAAATGTGGCTGTACCCTTAATCTTGCAAGAATGGTGACTTTTTAAAAAAGTAAATCTTTTAGTCTTAGCATTAGAAACACTTTCACTTGTTTATATCAACACCAAAATTGTTGGCAATTTTAATGAATCAGCTTCTTCACCATTTTAACCCACAATTTTGGAAGAGCAGACTGATTTTCTGGGCAAACATCGATAAAGGCTATTCTGTGATCCAGAAATCTTTCAAATGAAGAAGAATGCATCCACCTAACTAGTCTTCCTTCAAGAAGCTCACTGAAGGAGTACAGAATGAATTCATTCCTCATACGTAATGACTTTCAGTCCCCATGGGAAGAAAGACTCAGAAATAGAGGAATGAAAATACCAGTTTCATTTCTCAAGTTTAGATCACAATTGAAGAGTGTATCTGTGCTGTAGAATCCTTCATCTATATAGAGAATAAATGAGATCATCTCTCCAATGTTGGTTAATAGTAAGTAAAGCGGGCCTGAGTGGTCGCATCTTTACCTCCTTAAAACCCCATTTTCCTGCTTTCAAAAGTAATGTTTACAATGAGACAGGTTATATTAGAAAGCAAAGTTACTCACCATGGAGGAATCACTGCTTCCACTGATCGGAGCTCCCTCAGCACAGGTTGGGAGGTGGGTAGAAAGTTGACTAGCCCTGCCCCCATCTATGACATCACAATCTACCTCATAAAAGGTAGTGAAAGTGTTCTGAACTCCTGTCTGATTTCCGAGAGATACAGAAAAGAGAGCATGAGAGAGAGAGCAAGAGAAAAAAAATAAAACGTACCCTATTGGGAAGGGATTAGGGGCATGGAAGAGGGATTGGGTCATTGGGAGAAAGAGGCATATGAAGGATTAGGTGCTGAAAGAGATGGTAGGCCTCTGTGATATTAAACAGCCCGGCCACTAGGATTCCTCATGGGTTCTCTTGAACAGGTATATGGACCACCTGAGAGAAGGAGGAAGAAGAAGGACCCCGCCTTGTCAGGCATTGTAGGGACAACTATAGTGGGTTCAGAGGGGATGAATCCCCTATTTAAAGCACCAAAGATCACCAAGAGAGAAAGCAAGGGCTGAAGCTCTTAAAGCCTGGAACGGTACATGGGGAGTGTCAGATGCCTTTCTTGGAAGTTCCATTGCCCTGCTGTGTGACCTTCACCAAGCCCTCGGGCCTCTGCACATCCAGCCAGTAATGATACTAAGGGGATACTTACCTCTTTAATTGGAATCACTGAAGAACTAAGGCATTCATTGTTGCTAAAACTGCAACTCTTTTTATTCTTCAATTTTGCATCCATGGGTGGATTGTGTGATAAGCACAATTTCAAAGATAAGCCAATAACCAATGCCTATGTCTACCTTTAGGAAGTTTATTTTGACATAAAATATTACTGATAGTCTTGACTAAATTTTTCCATTTATACTGAATATCATATACATCTAAAGGGGGTCATTAGAGCCCACCTTAAAAACTGGAGAAAAACAGCAAGGTTTCTACAGTCATAAGGTCCACTGCACTGCTGCTCTGAGAGGTCAAGTTTAAGTGCCTCAGTGATGTGAAGTGACAAACATTTTTGTCACATGCCATTCTGCTATAGTCATCTAGTTACACCTCTGAACTATTTAAAACAGCTAAGATGGAAAATTTATGTGGAGAGAAGTAAGGTTTTTGTGTTATGTTTTGTTTTTGCGTTTTGTTTCATTTTTGCAAATGAATATTTAGAAGTTTAAAATGTGAACCATTCAAAGCTGTTAATTGGTTATTATAATAAAACAAAAGGAAGGGGTGATATTGAAAAATAGGCAGGTCCAGAAACCATCCACATGGAAGCCAGATCCCTCTCACCATCAAAATATTTTAGCAAAAATAAAGATTCAAAGTAACAGCTGTAATTCATGGCATAATAAATGGGTGATGCCTAGTTGGCTATTTTCTGGATGCAGATAAAATTCCCAATTTGAAATTATTCCCTTCTGTTTTAAGTCAATGTAGTTCTATTTCCAGTTCTGTCATCCTTATCTCACTGAATAGATAAGTGCATTTGGTAATCAAAATTTAAAATTAAGAAAAATTGACAAATTAGAGAATATTTTGAAACACAGAAGCTACAAAATTCAAACTAGTTACAGATTTGGCAACATTACTGTCATCTTTTACTTCAAAATGAATGCTAATGACATTTAAAGAATATCCTGAGAGAATTAAAGATAATAGAACAGAAAAAAAAAAACAAAAAAAACTAGCTATGAGATAAAAAATGTTCCTTATATTTGACTATTTCTATACTAATATTAGAGAAACAATACACTGTTTGTATTTTCATTATTCTATTTCCATTTTTTTAAAAATTCCAAGTATAAATTCAACTTCCATATTTGACAGTTTTTGTTGCATGAGATTTCCCAATTAATGGCCCTATACAGTTTTACTGTCTTCCAATTTCTACATATTAGATCACTGACTAGTTGGCCTACCCTTGTTTTATTTTATGCTTTATAATGAATCTATTTGGTTTTTAAAAAAAAATTTTTTTGGCCATTAAACAGATTTTTTTTTTGCCATTATCATTACTTCTCGATTTCAAAATGATTATTACTTATTATAAACTTATTTGTATCATAGCACCTTTCTTACAAAATTTAAAGCTCATTATTTTGAGAGTACTGATGCACTTTTCCATTCTTCCATGAAACAGGTTAAGACTTGTACTATCTAACAGAAAAGGTATCCTTCCCCCTGTGTTATTAAAATAAAAAATGGGATTAAACACTTTTTAAATGTTAGAACAAAGAGAACTAGAATTAGATTATACTCTATTGTTAGAACAAAGAGAACTAGAATTAGATTATACTCTATTGTTATTTCTTATTATCTATTGTTTATTTGGAAACTGGAGCCTGACTTCAGGAACCCAATGCAAAACTAGGCTGCATCAAAAGGATGCAGAGTGGTGAACTGTGCTGACTTTTTAATGTGATTGAATGTGATGTCTTTAGTTATATTAGTTAAAATAACAAACCTTTCTTTGACAAAGAATACAATGCTGGGATCAGATAATTTCCAACTATTCTTAGGATCTAGCTTCTTGACATTGTTTATGAAAATCAATTGTGGATTTGATGCATGCTTTTTATGGCATTAACTGAATGGATTAATTCGCCCTTCAAGACAAGATATGAATTGCAAAATTTCAGTCAAGAGACCCCATTACTGAAGTCATGAATATAACAGTTCTGACCAGAGAGATGTAGAATTGATTTTACCTTTTTGTTTGTTGAAAGCAAAGTGTTTTTATTTTATTTCTTAGTGAAAAGAATTGAGAAGAGTAAGGTCGAATAATGTGTACACTCTGAAAGAATGACTTGCCGAGGTATTTATGAAATAATTCACCATGGAAGCCATAATCAGGCAGTGGCATGCAATTTGATCAAAATGTTATTGAAGAGAAATTACAAGAGAGAATCCAATTTTGATAGCAACAGATTTGAACCAGGGGTTCTGAGATAAAAAGATTATGTTTTGAGTTAGTTTTATGATTCTCTCTCATATAGGTTTGAAAAAGTACATGGTTCTTAGAAGATGTTGCTGACTGAAACTTGTCCAGCATATTATCATCTCTCATTTGCAAAACAGGTTTGCAAAAGGACATGGATGAAAGGGGTCAAGAGACAAGTTGTGCAGATTTGACAGAACATCTAACCAGAGTTCCAGGAAGTCAAGTTCATTATCAGTAAGGCATCTGCACAGATGAAAGTAGTCAGAGAAAAGCAATCAAATAAGACATAGTATTAATAATGTAAGAGAAAACGAAAGTCTAAGAAAGTTTGTCTTCAAGAAAATAGGATTGGTATAAAACATTTGAAACATATTATCCAGAAGAAATATGACTGCTCAAAATTGAGTAAGACAATGTGTTCTGAAGCATAAAAGATATCTGAACCAAGAAAATGCCACATTGCCCATCCAGAAGTCATTCCTATTTGTAAGATACATGGGCCATAGCATGCCACATATTTCTTTTCAAAGGGCTGTGATCAAAGCCATATTTCATAAATCATTTAAGTTAAACTGAAGAAAGCATTTGGCAAAATAATATATAAGGGCAAAATGCAAATGATAGTAAGTTAAACACATTTTTACTTATAGAATATAGTAAACTAAGAAACACAGTGAATACACAGAGATAGCTATCAACACCCTGCTCTTTTGGCTGACAATACTGAACACTAAGATAAAAAAACAAAACAAAATACAAAACCTTAAAAAACAACAAACAATAGACTATACAATCTAATAAAAGCACAATGAACAGGAAAAAAAATGTATCTTTTTCAGGAAAATTATTTGCTACTAGAGATAAAGGTCTTTGAATCCTTTTATCCAACCAATATTTAGCACTATGCCTTTTATGTAATTGGAATGCAATAGAAATGCTGAATTCAGTGAATCAGAAAATATAATTATATAAATAATACAACTCTTTAAAATTCTAATAGTTTTGTCATTAGAAAGTAGGATTAATCTTTCATTAGAAATTAGAAATTAGGAACAACATATGGAAACATTTAAAAATATTTTCCTCTAGAAAAATATTCTCAAAATTTTATAAAACCTAGTATAGAATTAAAAAAAAATTCTGTTTCTGCTTTGCTATGCAGGGTCTCTTTATTTCTTTTATATTTCATTATCTGAGGTAATGAAAAATTTTGCAAAATCAATGATGAAATCCCCAGATAATATTTAGATTATGGTTTTAAAATTCATCTTTTATTTTTATATTAAGTTGTTCACATGTGTTTTTTTTTCTTCAATTGCTTTCAGTCCAAGAATTTTTGAGGCATCTCCAAGTAGGAACAACAATGAAGAAAATCACAATGGATTTATGTAACTAATTCAAGTTAATGTATTTCTTGTCTAGAGCTGACAAATTCAAATGTGTACAGGAAAACCAGAAAGCAAGAACTGAATTACAGATACTGTTTCTAAATAAAGGTATCCACTCAAGACCTTAGATTCCCATAATTGGTTCAATTAAAGGGAACATGTATACTGAATTTGCCCTCATATATTGAAAACTAGTTTAAAAAGGGGGAGGGGGAGATAGTCCTATGACACTACTACAGACATTATTTAAAAGGTATTAATGAACATCTTTGAATAAAATCTGACAATTGCCACATTCAGACAGTATCTCAAAATTAGAATAATGGCCCTAGCCAGTTTGGCTCCATGGATACAGCTTCAATCTGTGGACTGAAGGGTCCAGGGTTCAATTCCAGTCAAGGTTTTATTCCTGGATTGCAGGCTTGATCCTCAGTGTGGATTATATAGAAGGTAGTCAATAAATAATTCTCATCATTGATGTTTCTATTTCTCTCCCTCTCCCTTCCTCTTTGAGGTCAAAAAATATATTTGAAAAAATTAGAATAATGTCTTATGAGAAAATGTTATAAGCCATTACTTCTTAAATAGGGTTGCTAGTGTTTCACAGATATTAAAATATATATCATTGTCCCTCATTAGGCAAGGTATCTCCCATGTGTCTAATTTTCATGTTTCCAAAAAATATTATCATTCATTGGCTGCCACATAATTCGCAGAATATTAACTGAATCTAAGGCATTAATTGCTAATAAATTAAGATGTAAATTACTTGCCTGCCTTTTTTTAACTAGAGGATTTTCAAAGCTTTATAAAACTTCTAAAATCCAAATGAATGAAAGTTCAATGACTGAATGACAGGTAATGGCATTGACATTTCTGAGGCAGGAATATCTGAGGCAAAAATGTCTTCTTAAAGCCACTAACTCTTTCTACTCTTACAAGTGATGCAATCCAATCAATCTGAGATCCAAGTTAGGTCAATTCCTCTCTCTCTCCAGGTAAGAGCAAAAGGGTTATATGCTTGCTTCATGTACTAGTTAGAGTCTATTTTTTAATTTATTCTTTTTCTGGAATGAGAGCATTATAATATAAAGTATTTTTTCTATGCATAAAACAATTCAGTAAGATAATCAACTGGTTTAATTCCATCAATGAATAACCATTTTCAATGGATAGAATGGATCACATTGGTAAGTGCAGGGTTACTGTCATTGGGTGCTTAACTGAAAAGCCACATCTTAAGCAGTATACCATCCTCCCTTGCACAGAACTACTTGGGGAGACACCTACACAGATGTGGTGGAATAGACAAAAGTTTTCAATGATAACTGACACCCAAAGAGGTTTTGACTTTCTTCCAAAAATGATGTCGGGAGTTTGTTAAATGTCACTTTTATAACACTGGGACAATGAGTTTGCAGGGGAAAAAAAAAAAAAAAAAAAAAAAAACCACCACTGATGGCTTATTTTCTCTAAAAGTTTGCATAATTGGGACTACAAAAAAATTAAAGACATATACACTAACATGAATGTAACCAAGGAAGAAATGAATGGATATATTTTTCCTATCTCATTAGATTAGGGGTATGTTTTTAGGAGAAAGATAGAATTATAAAACAATCCATCTTACTAGTAAAAATTGTGCCATTCTGCAAATGATAAGAAACTATTTGGTATTCTTATGGTTATCCCTCTATCCACATTCGTAATCTGAACTTTGTTTTTATCTTACTCTTTGGTTCTGGACTCTCCTACTCTTCCTAGATAAAATACTTCACAAATATTTAATGGCCTTCCCTCTGAAAGATGTGGATAAAATTCTTTGGAACTGCAAAATTCTTTGGAACTGCAGCAAATCCCCTAAACACATACCCCTCTGATAAAATGAGCACAAAGATGCATTCCAAACCCTAATTAAAATAGCTAGAAATTTAGATTTTTTTTCCATTACTACTACACTGTGGTCAGTAAAGATGATAAGATATAAAAAGGAGATTCTCAGAAAAGAGTTGCTTAAGGTACAGGTCTGCATAATCAGGCACAATCCTTATTTCAAAGGACTGTTTCATCTCAATTCAAAATACACATTATATTGAGGAAAAATGGAACTTTTCAAATGGAATGCAACTTTCATCTCAACAAGTCACAATGTTTACAAACTATATATATATATATTATACAACTAAATCGCACATTTTCTTTTCCCTGAATTGTATTGGATTAGACATGTCATAGTTGTCAACCTTTTTTTTTTTTTTTTTCTTATTGCTTATTCAGGGGGTAATGGAGTAAATGTCAAATCAAGTGTATCTCTTGGATCTATGTGTGTGCATATCCATGTATCTTTGATTATATGCCAATGTTAGGGAAGATTGATTTGAATATTATCAGTTTCTGTATTTTTCTGAATGTTTTTCATTTATTATCATAACTATTCATGTTGATTTTAACCTTTAACCGAGTTTATTTTTTTAAATGACATGAAATATAGGTGGTACAAATAAATGACTGTAATTAACCCTTATTCTCCAATTTTTAATTTTCACTTCACCAATTCAAATCCTATCAATGTCACAAATTACACTTGCTCACCTTGTCAAACCTCTCTCCATAATGCAATTGAAATGGATTTACATTTGGAAAGAAGAGATTTAAAAGGCAAAGAACAAAAGTGCATATTAGGGTCGTTACTCAATCCCTCAGGAACAGGTTAAGACTCCATTCAATCACCGTGAGGACTTAGGGAACTAATATTCCTCACCTCTAAACTGTGTTTCTATATTTTGTTAGTATAAAAAATACATATGCAGCCTTGGGCAGTATGACTCAGCTGGTTGAGCTTCATCCCATGCCCTGGAGGGTTGCTGTTGGTTCGATTCCCAGTCATACTGGGCATATACCCAGGTTGCAGGTTCAGTCCCTGGTCAGGGGGCAAATGGGAGGCAACCAATCGATGTTTCTCTTCATATATATATGTCCTCCCCCTTCCTCTCTAAATAATCACTAAAAACATTTTTTCTGAAAAAAAGGACATGTGTATGCAATTAAATTTTTAGTATTTTCTTGTGGAGTTATCACTAATTTATATTAAAGTCCCTCCTTCTCTGATCAAACTCCTGACCAGATCAGGGATATTGCTCTTGTGTTCTGGCTTTGTTGTTATAATGGGGCTCCTGTTGTATTTGAACCTTTTTTTTTTTTAAGTGGAATATTTCAGTTTTATCAGAATGCTGATGGATGTTCAGCATTCTGTGTTCTAAAATCCTACATCAGTGTTTCTTATTTATTCAGAATAATGAATAAAGTATAAATTGTTTGGTAGCTAAAGATAAATGAAGGTTTTAGAATGGGCTTTTGATTTCTCCAGAACTTTGTGTACCTCTTTGTTTTTAAATGTAAAAGAACCCATTAAGTCCTCTGAAATCTAGTCAACAAAAATTAATTACAAAAATGACAATCAAATATACAGGTAATTTCCATATCATGGCATTGGAACTTATTTGTATTCAAAATGTATTTACATACTTGAAACATTTTGGTTCAAATTTTCTCCCATGGTGAATATAATGCTGTCATGTTTAATAGCTCTTACCTACATGAAACTACTGTATGATATACTATCATTATGTTTCTCTTTCCTTTGTTTTCTCTTCTTCCTTCTTTCATGCCACTTCCCTCATTCCTTCCCTCTTTTTTTTTTTTTTTTTAAACATTTCTTTTCCCAAAATGCATGTCAGCTGGATTAAGAGACATAATAATAAGCAAACACCAAACTAAGCACACAAAGCCAGTTTATAAACTAAGAGATTATTTCATCTTCTGGCCTTTATGTCTTTAATATCTCTATCACTCTACTCTTTTTGTTGTTGTTAATCCTCACCAGGGGACATTTTTCCATTGACTTTTTTAGAGAGAGTGGAAGGGAGAGTAAGAGACAGAGAGAGAAACATTGATGTGAGAAAGGCACATTGATTGGTTGCCTCCCACATATGCCCCAACCAGGGCTGGGGATTGAGTCTTCAACTAAGGTATGTGCCCTTGGCAGGAATCAAACTTAGGACCCTTCAGTCAGTGGGCTTACACTCTACCCACCGAGTCATACCAGCTAGGGCTATCACTCTACTTATTTTTAATTATTTTCCCACTTTATTGTCATCCCTTGCAACCCAGTTGAGCTGAATTGGCTCCCAAATGCATCTCCTACTTTGAGATTTAATAAGAATGGGACCATTTGGCTGTTGAGAAAGGTTTAAGCCAATGAATTTAAAAACTTGATTGCCAGCCAGAAGACTAATGGTGCTTCTTAGACAGCAGTTGTGTGAATGAGCATATGCCAGCATACATCCTAATTGCTTTATTTTATTCTAGTTCCCCATCATGACTCAGGAAGAGCATTTGCTCCCATTTTCCACCCAAGACCTATTGAATTTTCTAAATCTACCTCTCACACAAAAGGAAGATACAACAGAAGAGGCCTTTCCCAGTGTCTCCACAGAATCACACAAAACATCACATACTAACGTGGTATATTATTATGCACATGTACATTTTATGTTCATCATGCCAGCAGAAGACTGAAAAAAAAATGGCTCTGAGTTTTAAAATTCAAATCATTTTCTTGGCAAAATGGAAATCATCTGTCCAAATCTCTTCTGTTTTAGGAGAAAGTTGGACTTCCAACAAATATATCTTACTGGGGGCTTTCATATATTTCAGAGAAGAAACCACAGCTTTGATCCCATGTACATAAACATAGGGGAAAAGCAAGAAAAGTTTAACTATTTGTCTTCATTTATTATGCATTACACTATAGTTGCTTCTCCTTAAAAATATAGCAAACTTTGTCATGCCAGACAACAAAACAAATGGAGCCCAAAGCATGAATGCACTTCCTTAGCAAAATCATTTAAAGATTGTCACAGTCTTGACGCTTTCAAAACTTTGAAGGCAGTCAATTGGGGCTATTTTGCAAAATAAACATATTGACTTTTTTCTCCATTCGCCATCAGTGAAGGAGATGCAGACTAAGGTGGAGGCAGAAGTGGCAAAGACAGCGGACTATGGACAGCAGGTATGGTACCAAATAGCAATCAAGCTTGAAAAAAATCGTGAGGAGGCCAAGAGTGGGCCCATAACCAAGCAACACATAGCAAACCCTTATAATGCATTTGACTCAGAATTATTATAAAGTTGTATAACATTCCTCTAATAGAAGCCTTCTCCCATGCAAGGTTTTCTGTTCTTTGCCAATAAGACTCAAAGAAGGAAATGGGCCATTTCTCCATCTCAAACACCTTTGCAGATGCCAACAGTGCAAATGATAAAAGCCAATGATGTTTCGGGATACATCTCAATGAGGAAGACAATGGAAATGAAGCTCTGGAGGCAGTGATGAATAATGGGTACTGAGAGGATGATGGAGAGCAACTCTGCCAGGAAAATATTGTCCAGATGAAGCTGTGGAGTCTGAGATCCACAAAAGATGCTTTTGTGCATCCATGTAAATAATAAGATTTGGAACATGACAAATGAAAGCACACAAGGCAAGCTAAACAAAAAGGACTCAGTTCCACATGTACTATATACAGATGGACATGAAAGCTGAATGGTATGGGAAACTATACCATTGAGGCTGAAGAGAAGAAAGGAAGCAAGGGATATGCAATGTTTTGTTGACTCACTTCTTGGCAGAGAGAATCTTGGTAGTTACCAACTTGGCAGAAAGGGACACATTGCAAGACAGATTGCACTTGGTTGCTGAAGAATGTTCAAGCAGGATCATTTTGGAAATGCAAAGAGGTGACTATGCTTTGGAAAGAGGCACAAAATAGCCAATTTAGTAGGCTCTAGGTGGGATTGCATGGACCAGGCTTTCCAGATGACACCTCCATGCAAGCCAGATCAGTTCTTTTCCCAGCTATGTTTTCTGCAACTCGGGCAATATAGGAAATAATTGGATTCAAAAATGATTTTTTTCCACGTATTTTTATCAGAGGGTCAAATTGATGATTTTGTTTTTTTTAATGGCTTGGGGGGGGTGGGTTGAGCTTTGTGACCAATGTGATTTTCGCAAGGCATTTCCTACGTTGATAAGGTTATGTTCCTGGTAATGCCACACTTCAAAAGGCAGCATCATGGTTGACTGGGAAAAGAACTAAAGGTGGTAGAGCCACGCTTCAGGATTGCAAATAGTTTAAAACCAGAGATGGCAACTTTTGTTAAAAGAGAGCGACTCAGTGAGGGGGGAGAAGAATCAAAGATGAAGAACCTCAACACATACATTTGAAAATCTTGCCAAGAAGTCATGATCCTTCTATTCACTGAACTTATTTCTTTGCATTTCATGAAATGAATCAGATACTTATATTTTCATGAGAAGGGAAACATGGAAGTGATTAAGTAAAAAATATATATATATATAATTGTTAGTGTTTGAAAACTATGTTAGTTTTTGGCAACAGCACATCAACCTGGATTACATTCAAACATCGTGGCTTTTAATAGTTACTGAAAACCTAGTATGCATTGGAACCTGATGAATGAATTTCCATTGTTTTTATCATCTCTAACATGTGAACACAATCCACACATAGAGAGGCTGGCTCCTGAATGAAAATTACTTGGGTTAACAAAGGGATGTCAACTCACAATGAGTAAACATACCAAAGCCCCAAATAATTATAATAGTCACAGCTTGGCAATGAGTTTGCAGACTATGAAATTAGTTTCTTGTGAATAATGGAGATTTTACAAGGCTAGTATAAACACGGGGTAATTGGAAAATCAAATCGCTCTTTGTGAGTTATTGTAAGGTCTGGAATAATGGTGATAACATTTATTTTAAAACTACCTTCCTATGAATCACTGCAGTGTGGTGTTTTTTTAGCAGTACTGTTGCCAAGAGTTCTCGCCTGGAGGTACAACAGTGGGAACTGAAATCGTGAAGCCCACGTCCCAGCTTACCCCTGACACAATGAGCTCTCCTCCCAGGTTCTGCACTTCCGCCTTCACCTTGCTGCAGATATTAAGCTGGTGGCAATACAAGGCAATTCGCTGAAGATAGGCTAATAAATCCTGCTTACATGCTGAATCAGGACACTATAAAACAGGTAAAACAGTGATCTCAGTTAGTACGCACTCTTCAGTTTCAAACACGTGGAAATCACTCTGTGAGAATCTCTGCCATGAAAGGAAATCACTCTGTGAGAATCTCTGCCATGAAAGCTGTGGTGAGAAGAAAAGGTTTCGGTGTCATATACTTTCATTATATCCATTTCATTTAAATTCTTTCTATAGCATGTTAGGAATACCAGAGCCAATAGTTTAGAAGAGTTAGTTGGACTTGAACAGAATTCTACCAAGAGAATAGTAAAGATCTTTCAGCAAGTCTTATTGGGACTTCTGAGCATGTTTCTGGGTATTTTATCAGTTGTCTTCAAAACTGTTAAGAAACTAAGTTTTTACCATTTTTATACCTAGTGGCTCCTTCAATGTTTACTATGTGCACATTATTTTAATACAAACAACCAAAGTAGCACATGCTAGAAGGAAATGACTCTGTGAGAATCTCTGCCATAGAAAAGGGCAGAGCTTCAATTCAATTAGTTGGAAGGGAAAGTCACTTGTTTCCTTTAGTTTTTTTGTTGTTTGTTTGTTTTTTTAAGAAATGCACCATTCATGAAGGAAAAAAAAAACTATTACACCTTTTGGATTTTCATATTTATCAAAATTTTATCAACATGATAAACAGTTTTTCCTTTAAGCAAAAACACTGAAAAGACCACTGTGAGAGAAACAGATGTGAGAAAGAGAACGAAGTTGATACCAATTGAAACACTTATAAGAGAAACAATAGATCCCAGACTCTGGATGTGCCAGAGTCAACTATAACCAGGGGTTTTGAATTATCTGCGACTTAAACAGGCGGATGTCCATCGAATACACTGAGCTTAGATGAACATTTCCAAGGACATTTACAAGGCTCCCTGAGGCATTTCGGAGGAGCCAATGGCTATCCAGTCATTGAAATAAAGTCCTCTTTCAAAAGTTCAGTTGGAGATTCTCCAGGCCATTCCAATGTTCTGGTCCAATTTGACACTTGTAAAAAACATATAATCACAAGATCCTTGACGAAACATTGTAAGAAATAAACACCTGCAGGCCACAGTGAAGTATCTTAATTACACTAAGAGTATGAGAAAAAGAACTCCAATTGTTTCCTTGATGCTCAAGGAAAATAATTTTCATTAGTACTGAGAAGCCAGTGATTTTGACATAATCACTTATTGAATAAATGACAAAGGGGTCTCTTTTGTATATAACACTTATCATTATAGCATTTCCCTCCCTTCCCACTAACTGTAGTTATCAAGAAAGAAACCTACAGAAACTGTTTTTTAGCTTTCTAAAAGTATTTAATTCTGTAATATTTATCCTACTCCAGAGACCCATCTACTGAAAGGAATTAACTTTAAAATGATATCTCCCTAGAGGGCTGACTAGTCTTTTGATATAAATACCTTGCAGCAAATTAAACTGAAAGTTTTATCTAATGGAACAGTAATTAAAAATGCAATAGTCCGTAAAAAGTTTATATTGCGTGCATATCTCAAATCTTCATAAAAATATTTTCAGGCAAAATAAAGGCAATCAATTTGTTCCTCAGTACTTTTCGTTCTATTCTGTTATTTAAACTGAAGCATTTAAAGCACAAATAAAGGCAAGATGAAACAAGAAAAATAAGTCTTACTTCATGGAAATAGGATAATTTGAGAAATAAATGTCCAATTCAGACAAAAGAATGAGGGGGGGAAATTGCAAATTTCTTCACCACTTATGACAGTAAGAATGCCACAAACAGAGGGTTATGTCCACCTTTATCTGTCTCTTTGAAAGTCATCATTAAGTAGCATTAAATACTTTGTCACAATATCAAAAGACATCTAGAATCCTGGGATTTGTGTGTCATTTTGCAGATACCAAAATTGTTTTGGGCTATACTTCAAGTTGCAAAAATGCAAAATAAAAAAACAAGAATAAAAATAAAAATATTGAGCTCAATTAGCCTAAACATGAGACACAGATTTAGCCATTGAGATTCAGAATAAAATGGAAAAGCCATCCAAACTTCATTCACTTTCACTCCCAGGAAGAAGACTGTCCTAATAAAACCATTTTAAGGGCCACCCACCAATCTCTGATCACTCTACTCATCCTCCCCACCTCAGCATTTGCAAGGGGAGGGAGAGGGGCATTGGGCAGGAGACATGGCATTCCTTCTTGGTGCATTTTTATTTGTTTGCGTGCATGCATGCATGCACATTTTCAAGTAAGTCCATTGCCTCTCTTTTTTATGTGAACTTTCTGGAATGTATATAGAACTCTGTAGAAAGAAACTCAAATTATGCTTCAAATTTCAGGAAGCCTAGCAGTTGATACTGTCCTGAAATTACTGATCCAGTAATGGTTTGGTCCTCAAACCCTACAAATTTGAAAGTGAGGAGTGGAAAATAACTGACCTTGCCTGGAGGGTAGAAAGTTGCTACTCCCTCCCTCTCCTGGACCTGAAGGCCAAATCAACAGTCTGGATTAGTCAAGGCTGAAGGCCAAATCAACAGTCTGGGTTAGTCAAGGCTAAGATAGCAGAACAAACCAAGAAGGGAGATTAGGCCATCTGGCCGATGCATGCAACCACAAGGTTAAGCAATATAGAAACTAATCAGCTTCAGCCCCGTGGACCTCCACCCCCCTTGTTTGGAATGTGCTTGTTTGAAGAGTGCTTAAAAGGAGACTGCTTTGTAAAGGCTGCTGCTGCTCCTGGCCCGCGCTGTTGCGCAGCGGCAGCCCAGATTCGAATCTGCAATAAAGTTTGTAATTTGACTCCGCAATTGACTAGTTGGAGTTATTTCCCGGGTAGGGGTCTCTGCCTCTTGGGTGGTCTCGTCTCCATTCAACAGAAAGGTGTCTCAAATTATATTAGTACTTAATGAATTAGCTTTACTAATATTAAGTGTTTCTCAAAAATTCAAAAGCAAGCAAAAATATTCCCTTGAATTAGCTGAGACAATATATTGAGACAATAAAATAAAATGAGATAACATATTAGCTTATTTTAAATTTAATCTTAATACTTTAATAATGTATTTTTCTTAAAATATTTAAGAATCTTGGGTGAAGATTGTATTTAGAGGGACAGCCTAATATTCAGGATTAGAGGAGTAAAACTATAATCAACCCCAAAATAATAGAAGACTATGGAGGAGGAAGCAATCCTGTACCATGTCTCTGGAGAACGCCATTGTGCTGTAGTCTAGAGTAAGCAGATTCATGTTCATAATGTCTCCATGTAAATAATAGTGGATATAGTATTACCATTTCAGAATCTTATATTTAAAGACATTCTCCTTTTAAAATGGTTCAAACTGTAATCTACTGTTACTAAAGAAATGAGGATCCGTTTATCTGGCAAAGTCTATAGCCTAAAGTACCCTTATAGGGAAGGGAACATTACTGCACCAAAACATATTTACAACAGGATTTTAGAGTTCCAATTCTAGCCAGATAAAATGGGGGGAAAAAATGTGAAAAGGAAATCAACTCAAACATTAAAGGTGAGATTAAGAATCATTCTAATGTGTATCTTCTTTTGCTCTGAAAGTACAAAATAGAATTCCATTTATCTCTGATGCCTCTGAGTCTGGATGAAAATGCTGCTGGAATCTGGAGGTTCTCGATTGTGCAGATTAGTCTCATTTGTACATTCACAAATAATTATGAATTATGAAGAGCATCAGTACAATGAGATCAGTGTTCGATAACAAGATGCAGACATCTTTCTTTTCCCTCTCCCTTATTCAGTGTGACTGCATTTCTGAATGAGGGTGGCTGGGAGACTCCACGACTCTCCAGGCGGTAGTGAGTGCTCTCCTCTCCCAATGAACCGTACTTGAGAACTTCCAGATTTCAGCTCATTATAGGCCTTAGGAGTCACTCCTGAACTGAACACACCTTCTCTATCAGCTCAGTCTCAGCAGAGTTAGAGGCCAGTTTATGAAACGTTAGTGATTTTGTACAATTCATTCTTCAGCATTTTGTAGGGTGGATAAAACCCATAACAGAACCCAAGTGCTAATCCAGGATTCTTCCCTCTTATATTACCTGATCAGCCACGGCACGGGCTAATTTGTCCATTCGAGAACCTGCTTCGGCAATTTTCTTAGCAGCATTAATGACATCAGATGTATTTTTCAGTGGGCCTTTGCCTCTGAAACAACATATACAACGTAATTAAAAGTTCATTGTATGACTTGAAATAGACAAACCAACCATACTGTTTGCCTAAGACCCTGTTTTTGTATTTGTCTCTTTGGTCATGTTAGAAGAATGTATTCTTGATTCATTTCAATTTCCACATTAATAATCTACTTCTATTAATCTTTAGGAAATATCCCTATTTAGATGTGTAGGTTCACATTTAATTCTTTTCATGAATTTACATAGTTTACACAGTGTTCCACTAAAAAAGGGTGATTACCACAAGGCAATGGGAATTTAATATTGAAATGCTTACCATGTGCCTGTGCTGTTGTATGCACTACCTTATATTGCAACCCTAGTAAGTATCATCATTCCAATTTTAGAAAGGAGAAAAACAGACTAAAAGTCATGAACTCAACTAAGTCCATACAAGCCACAATAAATTCTAAATTTAAATGAGATACTAGCTAAAATAAATGCCCTTGCATTGTCTTTTATACCATGCCATACACTATTATCATATTGTTAAGTCCACTTTGGCACTCTGAGTAACAACTGTCTCTTGTACACAATGGGGAACTGTTCAGCCAGAATTTCAGACTTTGGTTTGGCATCCATGCTCCTGGGAAGGATTTATGAGGGAACAGATAAAACACTGAGTGACAGTAGGTGTCTTTATGCTTCCAAACCATTGTCCCAATATTTTCACATGAGGTTTTCAATTAGGTGCATTATTTAATATTACACTTCTTTTAAATATTTACCATGAAGAAAAAGAAAGCTGTGCTGCATCAGAAATATTTAAACAAAATATAGCACATATCTTGTTTTTTTTTTTCTTGATATAAATAATAGATTAAATATATTTTTTCTTTTTTTCTTTTAGCTTTGCTACTAAGCCTGGTCTCCTTAGATGCATCTGAAAATCAAGGCATTTTAAAGAAATTGGATGTTTTAATTGATTTTTAGAGAGCGAGGAAGGGAGAGGGATAGAGAGATAAGCATTGATGAGATAGAAACATCATTGGTCAGTTGCCTCCCACAACCCCCTACTGGGGATCAAGCCTACAACCCAGCCATGTGCTCTGACTGAGAACCTAACCCAGGACCTCTTGGTTCCTGGGTTGTTCAATCACTGAGCCATACTGGCTGAATTAAATGCATTTTAAGGCTACAAAACTAAATTAATACAGTTAGAAATGTGATGAAATGAGGACAAAACTTAGATGTGATTTATTTTGAACACATAAGGTTATTCAGAATGAGCAATGATTGTTACATAATAATATAACATAGAAAATTTTGAATTAATGTAAATGAAGGACATTTTGTTCAGTTTCCCTTCTAGTTTATATTCTGCAACATTTTTTTACATTAGTAGCTAAAATTAAAATATATTATTTTCGTGTCAAACCTTAAACACACACATAGGGAAATTTAAAACTTAAGATATTTTATTTTGCTGTGTTAACATTAACTCTTCCACAAAGGACACTAGACTTTTTTCACTTGCTATTTTTTATATTTAAATATAGGCAAGGATTTCATATGTAAACTTTATGTAATATGTATGAGTTAAAGATCCTGTGATAATCTGGCTTCTATTCTCTTAACACTATTTTTTAAATTATCTCTAAAGAAACTTTTTCATATTTTGGTTTTACCCTTTTAAAGGGAATGTTAGCCCAGCTGGCGTGGCTCAGTGGTTGAGCATTAGCCTATGAACCAGGAGGTAACGGTGTGATTCCCAGTCAGGGCACATGCCCAGGTTGTGGGCTTGATCCCCAGTGTGGGGCATGCAGGAGACAATCAATGATTCTCTCTCATTCATGTTTCTCCCTCTCTCCCTTCTTCTCTGGAATCAATAAAAACACATTACTTTAAAAGAATTTTAGAGGCAGAATCTCTCACTGTTTAATGATGTTCTTTTTATTTTAATGATGTTCTTATTATTATATATTTCTGTGTAACTCTCAGACCTTATATTTATTTTGCAATTTTATTTTGACACATTTGTTGTTATTTTTTGGCTTCATCTTAACCAGTCCCAAAGACCTAGCTGCACTCTGCCTGATTTTTCATAACTAACCATCCTATGTGTTTGTTTTTAGCAAGATCTTCCTAGGGTTTGGGGGAAACTTCTTCATAAACCTTACATGATAACTTTCAACAGTTGATTGATTCTGACAAAATGTACTAAGTTAGTGGAGAAAATTTATAGAGAACTGAGTTTGCTTGAGGCCCAGGCTCCCATCTCATAGCCAGAAGAGCGATGAGAAGCATGTCCTCTGTGATTACATCAGAGGCTGCACTTCACAGACTCACTATGAGATTGTTATTAAGAACTTTAGAGTTCATGTTGTAAATGCAATTCAAATTATTGAGGTCATAAGCTGGTAATAAGCATGCATGTCACAAAACTGGACAGCAAGACAGAAGTTTTGAGGACATCAAACACTCTTTTTCCACTGAAATTAAAACACAAGGATGAAAACTAGGTGACTGACATGCCCAAGAAGACACTGCAGAGAGAATGCTATGCAGAGAGACTTAGGACTGGAACCTCTGTGTCCTGAATCACAACTGAGTATTCTCTTCTGCTCTATATATTTCATTCCTATGGGGATGGCTAAAGCAGTGATCTCAGAGGAAAACAAATCACTTTAACTACAGATATTAACATGCAAGAGATAATGAACTCAGTAATATCTCAAAAATTAAAAAAGGAAATAGGAAGAAACTAATAAAATTACAAAAAAGCATAAATTATTAGAAAATAATAAAACACTGGAAATAAATCTAAAACTAGTTCAAAAGAACTAAAGCACAACTGATGTAGGAATATACTTAGATTGCAATTAGGAAAAATACTTAAAACAAATATTCAAATGTAAAAAATAAGAGTGAAATAACTTCAGAAAATGGAAAATTAAAAATATCATAAAAGTAATTTTCTTAAATGCAAGAAAATAAATTTGAAACCTGGATGAAATAACTTTATAGGAATATATAATTTACTAATACTGACTTTCTGGTTTACATGGAAGAAATAAATAAGGCTATTGGAAAAAGCTCATAAAAACAAAAAACAAAAAAATAAAACAAACAGTAAATACAGATGGTTCACTAAACCTTTAAAAAGATGATAATCAGAATGCTATTTAAACTCTTCCATAATATTTAGGGGTGGTGAATATACAATACAGTGTACAGATGATGTTATAGAATTGTGCATAAAAGCTATATAATTTTTTAACCAGTGTCACCCCAATAAACTCAATTTAAAAAGCCCCCTCGAGGGGAAAAAGAAAAGAAAAAAAACAAAAAACAAACAAAAACCTAAGTTCCTGGATACAGAGAAAAGATTGATGGAAATCTGAGGTGAGGGATGTTGGTGAAATGAGAGAAGGGAGTCAAAAACTAAAAACTCCCAGCTATAAAATAACTCATTAAGATGTAATAATATTCTAGTATATATTTAAAAGATAAGAGTACATCTTAAAAATTTTCATTACAAGAAAAAATGCCCATATTATTATGGTAAGTGATGTTAACTAGACTTATTATAGTAAGCATCTCACAATATATACAAATATTTTTAAAAACCCTAAAATGTAAATATAAATACAGAAGGCATTATAATTACATAGAAAAAATAGCACAAAAAAGATAGTTGACTGACATAAAAAATTCTAGTCATTCATCAGTATTTTAAAGTCAGGTGTACCCACTCATTGCTTAAGGAGTCAGAATTTTTTAAAAAAAATTATTTGAATAATCTCAAAAATCCCGAATATCTACTACATGGTTCAAAGCACCATGCAAGATGCTGCTAAGGAACTTAGCAGCCCAGATTTTTAAGAGTACAGAATCACTGACATGACCCACTTTCCCCACATCATGAACAAAAAAGAGGAAAGGGCTAGAAAAGACAGCTGTATCATTTTGTGGGATAGATGATTAAGATCACTCATTCTGTTTGCATTGCCAGGTGGTGCAGCAGTACTTATTAGTAGCTGGGTGACAACTGTGGAGTCATAACCAGTCCCTTTAAAAGAGAAGACCCTAATTCAGCTTACATAATAGGGGTAGCATTTTCTTTTAATGTTACTGCGTAGGTTGGGAGTAAAGTCTAAAACTCATTTAGACATCATAGTGTCTACAGCAGTGCTATCCAAGAGAATTTTTGCAGTGATGGACAGATTCTATATATGATTCTTTACTGTCCAATATAGTGGCCCCTAGTCACATGTGACTATAGAACATTTAAAATGTGGCTCATATGATGGAGAAACTCAGTTTAATTTTATTCAACTTTTCCTATTTTTAACTTCGCATTTGAAGTATTTATTTGTAGGAACTTGCAAAGATATTTATGTAGGGATGTCCAATGCACCATTAGTCCAGTTGACATTTTGCATAACTTATTACAATAACAAAATGAGGAAACTGGCATTGGTAAAATCCATAAGGATTCTTTAGATCTCAGCAGTTATACATGCACTTATGTGTATATATGTGTGAGTTATAGGAAATTATATCATATATGTATCTATATGTCAATCCTACCACAACTGAGGCACAGAACACAAGGCTCTCTTGTAGTAACTCTATACCACTCACCCCATTCCTAATGATAATCAACCCTAGATAACCCTGAATAGTACTCACTCATGTGTACTCCATTGCTGTAACTTTTTTTTTATTAAATAATGTTATGTCAATAGAATTATGCAGTTGAATTGATACCAATACATATATTTTTCACTCAGCATTATTTTTCTTAAGATTTTCCAAAATTACTTAATCTATTTATTGCTGAAAAGTATTCTATTACACACACATACCAAACTTAATCAAACCATTTACCCAAATGACGGACATTTGTATGATTGTAGTTTTAGGCTATTACAAATAAAATTTTTATAAATATTTGTATATAGGTTTTTAAGTGAACCTAAGTTTTCATTTCTCTGGGCTAAATGCCCAAGAATGAAATTACTGGATCCTTTGATAAATCCACTTCTAGTTTTAAAAGAAACTGTCAAACATTTTTTTTCAATTTTATTTCATTTTAAGTGAAAATTTAAAAACCTGGAATAAGCTTCATACTCAATTGGTGAAAGGCTAAAGCTTTCCTTCTAAGGTCAGGAAGAAGACAAGGGTGTCACTTCTATTCAACACAGTACTGGAAGTCTTAGCTAAAGAAATTAAGCAAGAGAAATAACTAAAAAGTATCCATATCAGAAAGGAAAAAGAAAATGATCTTTGCTTACAGACATGATCTTAGATGTAAAAACCCTAAGTCTTACAAAACAACAACTAGAATATATGAATTTAGTAGTGATATAATACAAAATCAACATACAAAAATCAGCTGTATTGCTATACACAAACAAAACATTACCTGAAGGAGAAATTAAGAAAGCAATACAATTTCAATCCCATTTGTAATCACATCAAAAAGTAAAGTACTTAGGAATAAGCTTAACCAAGGAGGCAAAAGACTTGTGTACTAAAATTACAAAATGTTGCTAAAATAAACACAGAAATAAGAGTAAAGACTATATCTATCTAATCTATCTATTTATCTATATAATATATATACATATATATATATATATATATATAGAGAGAGAGAGAGAGAGAGAGAGAGAGAGAGAGAGATGTAATTTTAATCAAGATGTCAAAATTTAATTTTAAGATGTGAATATTATCCCAAACAATCGATGTAATCCTTTTCAGAATTGCAATAGTGTCTTTTGCCAAAATAGAAAAATCCATCCTGAAGTTTATATGTATTCTCGAGGCATCCTGAATACTCAAATAATCTTAGAAAATAATAGCATGGGGCCTCACTTTCCTTGATTTATAGACTTACTACTAAGCATCAATAATCAAAACAGTGTAGTACTGGGGCATTAAGATAAACATGTAAGCCAATGGAACAGAATAAAAAAACAAACCCTCATGTGCATGGTATAATTATTTATTTATTTTTAAAATATATTTTATTGATTTTTTACAGAGAGGAAGGGAGAGAGATAGAGAGCTAGAAATGTCCATGAGAGAGAAACATCAACCAGCTGCCTCTTGCACAACCCCCACCGGGGATGTGCCCACAACCAATGTACATGCCCTTGACCGGAATCGAACCTGGGACCTTTCAGTCCGCAGACTGATGCTCTACCACTGAGCCAAACAGGTTTCGGCAGGTATAATTATTTTGAACAAGAGTGTCAAGGCCATTAAATAGGAAGAGGACAGTGCTTCCAACAAATGATGTTGGGAAAGCTGGATATCCATGGGCAAAAGAATGAAATGGGACAATTACCTTATACCATGTACAAAATTTAGCTTGAAATGCATACAGGCCTTAATATAAGAGCTAAATTACAATATAAAAATCTTGCAAGGATATATAGAGGGGAAACTTCATGACACTGGATTTGGCTATGTCTGAGATATAACACCAAGAGCACAGGCAACAAAAGGAAAACAGGTGTCTATCAAATTTATAAAAACATTATGCATCACAAGACACAACAGAGTAAAAAGGTAATTTATAAAATTACAGAAAAGATTTGCAAATCATATATCTGACAAGGGGTTAATGTCCAGAATACAGAGATGCAACTAAAATGTAATCAACCTCATTAAAAAATAAGCAAAGGACTTAAATAGACATTTTCCCAAAGAAGATACACAATGGCTAATCAACATATGAAAAGATGTTCAGCAACACTAATCATTAGGGAAATGCAAATAACTTGATCTCACTTATATGCGGAATCTAACGAACTAAATAGATGAACAAAACAGGTCCAAAGGAATGGACACATGGATTAGACTGACAGATTAACAAAGGAGGCAATGAGAAGAGATTTACCAAAGAACATATATGCATAACCCACGAACACAGACAATAATGTGGTGAAGCCCTGAGGTAGGGCAGGGGTTGAGTAGAGGGGAACAAGGGGGATAGATAGGGGACATCTGTATTACTGTGAACAATGTAATTATTTTTTAAATGCCACAATGAGATACAATCTCACACACATTAAGATGCTAGTTTAAAATAAAAAATTAAATATAAATAAATAAATAATAGGGTTGGCAAGGGTGTGATGAATTTGGAATCTTGTGCACTATTGATGGGAAGGAAAAATGGTGCAGCTATTATATGAAACAGTACAGTGGTTCCTTAAAAAATTAAACATACAATTACTATATGATCTAGCAATTCAACTTCTGGGTATATACTCCAAAGTATTCAATGTTTAATCTCAAAGAGTTATTTGTACACCGGCATTCATCACAGCATTATTCACAATAGCCTAAAAGTAGAATCAATCCAAATGCCCAACAATGGATGAATGGATAAACAAAATACAATATGTACCAACAATAAAATATTTAGCCTTAAAAAGGAATGAGAATCTTACACAATCTAAAACATGGATAAACCTTGAGGACATTATGATAAGTGAAATAAGCCAGTCACATAAAGACAAATACTATATGTTTCCACTTGTATGAGATACTTAGAGAAGTCAAATTCACAGAGGTGGAGAGGAGACTGAGGTTACCAGGGGCTGAGTGGAGAGAAGAACAGGGAATTAATAGTTCAATACAGAGTTTCGGTTGGGGAAGATGAAAATTTTCTAGAGATGGATGGTGCTGATGGTTGCACAGAAATGTGAAGGTATTTAATGCCAATGAACTATACACTTAATATCGCTTAAATAGTAAATTTTGTTGTATAATAAACAATTAAATAGCCACATGCACATGTAGCTAGTGGCTACTCTGTTGAACAGTATAGGTCTAAGTGAGCCACAAGCATCTGAATAATGTGAAGTGGTCACAGAAACAAGACACTAAATGGTCAACATAAATAAATATATATATATATATATATATATATATATATATATATATATATATATATATATATATATATATTAGCTAACTATCTACACATATATAACAGGCCCAGAAGAAACAAGATCAGAAATTTGACTCTTCCTAAGGAAAACAATGCTGATAAAGGAAATGTCCCCATTAGCTGTAGTTTTGTCTCAAAATAATGACTTACACCCTTGGTATTTCCCTACCTTTGTTTTGTATGGTTTTGACTCAGTCATATAAATTAGGTCAAATTCTCTATTTGGGGTGTATTAAAAGGTGCTTTGAGCAATTTGTGACAATAAAGACAGAAGCCATCACATTATTTCATCTCGAACATAGTTCTGTTTTCTTAGAAAGAACATCAAGCCAAAGAACTGGATGTACTATATAGATTTGTGTAACATTTCGTCTTTTGGTAATAGGTAATACTTATACAAGGGTCAATATTTGGAAGCTTTCCCAGGAAGTGATAAATTCGGGGGGGGGGGAAAGAAAGAGAGAGTTATGGAAAACTATTACTATATCATTGCTACCTACCACTGACCAACAATTCAATTCATATTTATTTCATGAAAAAGGAATATGTATCAATGTGAAAAATCAATGTGAGTACATTATGAATTCATGCATTCAATACTGAGAATTCCTAAATGGGGAGTTAATCCAAATAAGGTGATTTATTTTCTATAGCTATCTCAAAATCTCTAACCTGTCAATATATAATGTGACTTTCCAATAATGAAGATATAGTATGTAAGGAGTATATTTGCAAATGAACCGAAACAGAGAAACCTCTTTTCAGATCCAGAGTGCCATAAAACATGCTTGGGAAATAGCACTTCCACCAATCAGCTCAAGCAATATGAAGACAACAGAGTAGAAAAGTACACTGAATCTGATGATTAATGAGGAGTTGAGTGTGACTGCAGGGCCATGAGTTGAACTATTTAAGGAAGTAACATTGATATTATGTTCTGGAGGTTGAAGTACAAATATGTACAAAATTGATAAAGAAGTCTAAAGGTCAATAAATGTAGACCTTAGATGGCAAATTCAAGATTTTTATTTTATTCTGTGAAAAGAGGAGGTAATGAAAGTTTTGTTGCAAAGGGAGATGGATGGTTGTGAATTAATGGCCAAGTGTGAAGTGGTATGAACAGATAACAGTAAAGAATTGTATTATAACTGAGAGATCAGTCAAGTGATACTGAGGCTGGCCTACTAAGGGTCTGAGCTAAAGCAGGAATGTGGTTCGGGAAGAGTGGGGTGATTACATGATTTTTAGTCTTCTACTCAGGATTTTACAGTTGGATATACCCTAAAAATTATTTTCTTAGCCTGAACTCTATTCTTTTCAAGATCAGAACTTATGGTTTATCTCAAAAGACAGCTTTGTCCCTTGCTATACAATTAAACTTAGGTTTCTCTCCTGAGCTGTCATCTCCACACCTCTTATTATTGGAACACAAGACTAGCACATGCTATTTCTTTCCAAAAATGACATCAGTATGGATTCAACCATGCATTACAGTACTTCTGCCATGCCCATGAGCTAGAAGTCAAAAACTGAACAGCAAAAAGACATGAGGTATAATCAATTTCATCCTCCATGAAGAACTTATTACACAAATAATGAGGCAGAACTTCTCCAATCTAAATAATAATGGGGTGGATATCATTGGGATTACTGAATCAAATTCATAAATCAGCTACTGATAAGAATATAATAACAAGATACTAAATGCAAGGGTATATATTTTTTGCATTCAAACGCCCTTTAAACATATGATTTCAGCAGAGTAGTCACATTTTAACTCCTTTAAATAAGGCATAAGAGTACATAGGCATCATTAGAGGTATGATACATAGCTGAAATTATTTCTCCTTGAAGTGGAAAATGAAAGGCCAGTAATGATAATGCATATGATCAAGTGCAGGTGAGAGGCCAAAAAGAAAAGTCTCAAGTCAGCTACCTCTTGATTAAGGAAGAGCCTCTGCAGATGGAGACATGGGCCACACCTTAGCTTCAAGTGTTCCATTTCCAATTCACTCAGTCTTTTCCCTGGTCATTAATTACTATACTCCTCCCTTTGCCCTCACAAATGGGCACAAAACTGCTCAGCAAGCCGGGGGAAAAATGATCACAAGTAGCATTCTAGACATTTCATTATTCAAATCAGCATAAAGTGATTACATAAAATCCCTAGGAGATTGAAGTGGCCTTCTTTTCACTTTTAAGACTATACTTTGACTAATAGAAGGTCTGTTATATTTAACAGCTCACAAGACCTCCTCAAAGATCTCTCTTCCTTGACCACAGTTACATCTAATGCAGAGCATTATAACTGGCAACAAGACTAGATTCATTATTCAGTTTAAACTAATGAGAATATTTGTTCAAGTGATGTTATTAATGGATTGCATAATGCCCATCAGATAAAGTACTAAGACAATGTTGAAAGCAAGCAAATTAAGTCATCATAGGCCTTAAAATCAATGTCTGAGGCTGCCATGATAGTGTGATTTGTAGAAAATTAAGGCTTAAATAAGAGCTCACATTGCTTTTTCCTACTGTTATTTGCATGTCTCTGTATAATAAATTTGTGAAGCTGACAGAGACTAAATTTACAAATTTGACCTTCTAATGAATACAATGACATTTAAAAGTCTCAAAGGTCACCCTCATAACAGTAAAATCATTCCACTGGAAAAAAAAAAAACACCACAATTTTAAAACATTTGGAGAAAGGACCAAGTAATATCATTAGTACGTATTGGCCAGAGGCAAAGGGTAGGGTGGATGAGGTAGAGATGTTCCATGTTTTATTATCAACTGCCGCCTTTTCTTCTTAGAAGCATTCAGAAATCATTAAAACATTGTCACCGACAAGGTGAAATTTTGACACTGCTATATAGCTTACATAGTTTTAATAACAAATATTATGTGGAATCATTAACACATCTTTGCTCACATGGCTGTGTCTCCAGAAAAAAAAAAAATCTAAAGTATAATAATGGCAGAATAAGTTACAAATGCATTACCTCTTTAGATTTTAAACCTTTCTGTTAAGTTTATAAGAAAAATATTATTTCCCCATTTTTCAAATAGATAAAGACAATGAGAGTATGGTCTAAAATCATGTGGTATTTGAACTCAAAATTCAGGGAACTTTTCACTGGACTTTGCTTTGCCTTATTTTGACTTTGTGTGGTAGAAGGACAGAAATGTCACCTCCCTCTAAAGAGATTAACAATGCAATGGCAGGAACAGCAATGACCCAGATGAAGAAAAGTCTCCTGGCAGAATTCTACCTGGTCTCTAGATATTTTAAAAGCATTGCTCAGAGCAAAAGAGAATAAAACATACACACTTTTTAATTAACCTGTCAAAATCATGCAGTCAGGTTGTTGAGTCCGATTCTTTGTATATAAGGATAAAAATGAGCTGAAGTTAATGCTAGATCATGGGATTAAAACATACTACATATTACATGTATACATGTATACCCACACTTATGTCTAAATATATTTTTCTAAAGGGGGTAATAATGAATAATTTACCTTATCTTCAGTTTTAAATACATTGCAAAACAGCACAGACCAAAATAAATGAATAAATAAATAAATGAGTCAGCCAATCCCCAGGGATTTGACATAATGACTGTCTTATAATAGTTAATTAAAACAATATTACAAAAATGAATTTGTTCTCCTTGACCAAAAAAGACCTATCTGCTAAGAATTAGGTTCAGATCACTTTGACTTACACATGTACATTTTCTAATATCTGTACCCAGCTTTTATGTTGTATTTTAATTTTCCAGCAAAGCTTTCATGAGCTAATATACACTGTTACGCTTATGGGTTTAATGAGAAAAATCTTCAGCTCTCTGTCCCTGGGCCTCACCTTGTGAAGTCTGTCATTTCCATCATGATCATGCACATCTGCTTGGCCAGCACAATGATGTCATTGCCGCTGTCATCCCATTTGGCCACTTCGGCATCCAGCTTGCTTTTCTCTTGGTGGAATATCTCCACCTGCTCAGCTATTTTTGCCTTCTCCTCCTGCGGTAGTTGCGCCATGATGGCCTGTGTGGGTTACAGAAGAGAGTGACTCATTGTGACAAAGGGAATACATACTAGAGGTTGTCTCTGCCTTCAGTTAATGGCAAAGCCTATAGGCTGTCCCTCCATTCTGGAAAGTACGTTTCCTCCATCCCAGGTGAGGCAAAAGCACAGGCATCTGATGAGGTCCCCAAATTCCCCATCCTCACTCCCACATGCGAAAAATACGGGGATCAAAATGCATATGCACAGTCACAATTAACAGGACTTCTCTGCTGCTTTGATGACATATGTTTGTTCAAAGGAATCTATTCTGGACAATTTTTATATTTGGTCTCAGGAAACTTTTACCAGATAAAAGAACACACCTCTTTCAACACTAAAATCTGTTCTGAGAAGCAAATAAAGAAAATAGGCCTTCTGTCACTAAGGAATTTTAAACACTATCCAAGCATCCAAGTGGGGTGGGGTGGGGATACTTTTTATGAGTGTTAATAAAGGAATCTGGTTAGATGTGGAACAAAAATCCCCTCCCCGGGGCATTTTGTGGATGGCACACCTATTCCCAGACCTCAATGGAAATTCTGGTATGACCAACGCTCCTAATAAAACCTATGAGTGTGTAGACAGAGGCATTGGGATGGGTAAAAATATGTAATTAGGAAGCAAAGGTTGATTTTCAATAGTTGCTTGGCAAGGGAATGTAGAAAAGGAATAGCTACAGTCAATTCTAATTTTTCATAGATTCTTTACTTGCAAATTTACCTACTCCTCTAAAATTTATTTACAACCCCAAATCAATCATTGTGCTTTCACAGTCATTCATGGACATGCCCAGAGATGCAAATAAAAATGAGGCACCTGACCTACATGTTCTTAGGTAAGGTTGAACAAGGGATTCCCTATTTTCTTTTTTCAATACATACTATAAACTAGAGGCTTGATGCACAAAATTCCTGCAAGAGTCAGCCTGCCTTCATCTGGCTGCCAACACTAGCTTCTCTCTGACAGCTGGGACCTGGGCTTCCCTCCTTCCGGCTGCTGGCAGGCACTCAGGATCAGGGTTTCCTTGGCAGCCCCAGCTTCGTCTGGAAGGATGGAAGGATGTCTGGTCTAATTAGCATATTACACTTTTATTATTAAAGCTAAGTGTCCCTCCTGAGGTATATTTGATGCCACATTTACCACATCTCTGTCCTTTTTTGTTGGTGATGTTTCTATATAAGATGGCCCCAAGCATAGTGTGGAGTGCTGCCTAGTGTCCCTAAGCACAAGAAGATTGTAATGTGACCTGGCTGGTGTGGCTATTGGTTGAATTTTTGTGCTGTACACCAGAGGGAGGCAGATTCAATTGCTGGTCAGGGTACATGCCCAGGATGCAGGTTCATTTGTGTCAGCAAGCAATTGATGGATTTTCTCTCTCTCCCTTCCTCCATTTAATGTGGTTTTGTTTTGTTTTTTTCTAAAACAGAAGTGTATGATGTGCCTTATTGAGAAAACACATGCATTAGATGAGCTTTATGAGTTATAGCGCTCTTGGCCATGTCACTTCAATGTAAGTGAATCAAAATGATAAAATAAGATAGCCCAATGGAAACACTCATTAAACAAGATTGTATATGATTGACTGAAGAAAGTGTTGAGACTAGCAGCTCTTAGGAACCTAACCTTCTATTTTCCCTAGCAACAATAATTAAGTATCTCTAATTAATTGTCCATGGCAACTACAGAACATAAGTACCACCAATGAAGAGAATAAACTGTATTTGTTAAGCAGTATTTATGTAGCAGGCCCTCAGGGAACTGACATCACCTCACTGCATCCTCACAGAACCATGAGCAACCTCCCTCAATTAAGGGGCATATGAATAACATCAGCTTGGGATACCTCCAGTCCTGAGATACATGTGTTCTCCAAGAGACCAAGAAAGCACGATCTGAGGGCCCTACAACTTTTGTAAGACAAGTAAAGCAACAGAAAGAGCTGCTTCCTAAATTGTAAAGCTCCTCCCAACATGAGTGAATTATTTAAAGGACAGGTAGCTAATGTTGAATAGAAATATCAGTGGATGTAAGCTCAGAAAAACTGGTCTCAACCAGGCTCTGCAATGACTTGAGTTAGCACCTCACTGCTACTGGCTTATATCTGTAACATCTTCAAATATAATATATGAATAGTAAACAATTGCCTCAAAATGGCATGGTGGATAGCAAATGAAATAAATGTGTTGAGTTTTTTCTGAAAAAAAAAATGAAGTTAAGCATGTATGGGGTTATGTTAACCTTATTTTATCATCATTTCTATATTATTTTTCCTTTCCAACTATCCCTATAACTTATTATTTAGTTGCCATCAAAGGGAAGGAATGGGCCCAGAGACTATATAACAACTATTTACAGATACAGGACTGACATGAAACCCAGACATATAAACTGAGTATTATGCTGAAAAACTTACCAACATGAAAAACACACACACACACACACACACACACACACACACACACACACACACAACTTAATCTACTGTATCATTCTATAAGATTAATACTATTATTACCCCTATGTTATTAAATGATGATGCCAAGGCCTAGAAAATTAAGTTCCAAGTATTATACAACCAATAAGCTGTAGGAATAGGATTCAAAACCCACGCCAGCTAACACCATACTTAACCATTGCTTACAACTGAATCGCCATGCCTGAACAGACACTGCATAGCAGTCTCAGTCAATAGGACAAATGCCAGTGAAACCATAGTACTGTCCACTGGGCTGAGTATCTTATCTGCCCAGAGTAAGGGGTGTCTTTGTCTGATTTGCATTAAGGTGTCATTGGATTAGGAGTTGCCTGGATGCTGCATCTCACTAATAGACAGCCATGTTTACTAATGTCCATGTTTGCATGTGACTTTATATAAATAATGCATGTCTGCTTGTGCACATAATGCATGTGCGGGGGTGTGAATGTGTGTGTTTTATT
Source organism: Pipistrellus kuhlii (assembly GCF_014108245.1). NCBI lineage: Eukaryota > Metazoa > Chordata > Mammalia > Chiroptera > Vespertilionidae > Pipistrellus > Pipistrellus kuhlii. The sequence goes on along the minus strand of NW_023425438.1, from coordinate 43,461,305 downwards.
TACATAAGAGTTTGTCATAAATTCACATATGCAATGTACTTATGACAAGACAGCTATTCCAATGCATTCAGACAGGTTTGGATGATCTGAAGCTGTCCTAGATTAACTTGCCCTCCAACAAAAAGTTGATAATCATATTTCACTTAGATCTCTCAAGCCCAACCAGCATCATGTAAGCATCCATTATGTATTTCCTTGTAAAAGAATCCAACAGCCTATCCCACAGACCTCCAGACTTCACATTTAGTCCCCAGATTCAAAGCAATGGGTCTTTCATTATCCCCAAACAGTTAATTTGTATATTGAAGGATGTATATTAGTTCTGTGAACCGTTTCAATTGAGTTTCAACTGAGCAATGTAGCATTCGAATATTAACTGCCTCACTCTTCTCTCTAATTCTTATTAATGCCCTACTTCTGGCTTCTCTACAAGTTTCCTAAGGGTAGAGGCCTTAATATTCTATACAGAATAGAAGCTCAATCGATATCTTTTGATTGACTGCCTAAACATTTTCCCACTTATTGCATCAGCATCATTCAAGAGAAGTTACCAGAGCATACAAACATTTTCTTTGGGCACAATCCTGAAGAAAAACTGGTCTCTTCAGAGCAGATTTGCAAAGAAAATGTTATTTTGACTCTAGGGGTGTTCAACTCGCATAATACACTAAATGTTGTGTGACTTGGGTACAAGTATTATATAAGCTTCTTCATATGTAGCCATTGATGAGCTGAAGTCTTTTTCCTAAGTATTTTTAAACTGCTCTTGCTTTCAAAAATTCATATTTGACCTTTTCTGAAACTAGAATTTACAAAAAGGTTATCTATAAACAGTAGATCACAAACTACAAAATTTGCAAGTTAATCAAATTAAAATTCAATATATCAGTTTTAATTAGGTCTTATCAGTGTAACTCAGCAGTTTGAAATGTTAACACATTAGGGCCGTTCTGGCCCAAAAAAAAAAAAAAAAAAAAAAAAAAAAAAAAAAGTAGAGGCTTTGTACACTAAAATCAAATAGAACACAAAATTAAAAAACAAAACAAAACACGGAATTATTCATTCCCTCAAACTAATGGAATATGAGAAAAAGCATTTGCAAGGCGAAGAGGAAAGGGAGCGAATCCGCTTTGCTGTGTGTGTGATGTGATCACCTGGGGCGGGCTGGGTGTTTCTGCCTCTGATCACAGTAGCCAAGCACAGGTTTCCAGAGTGTTGGGCTGAATGACCAGAAGGCCCAAAACTATGGCATCAGAAACCTGAATCCACAATGTGCCCAACCCCCTTATCCCAGGTTCCCAGTTTTTCTTCTGAACAGCCAACAGTTCTTTTGTGTGTGATGTTATAAACTCTACTTTTTAAATAAAAGTACAAATCACTTATCCAAGACAATAACTACTCAGCCCAGAATCTTTTCTTCAATCTAAATCTCAAGAAGGTTCTCAGGTACTTCAATTTCCCACCTCAAAGGAAAAATGAGTTTTGAAGTCTATGGGCCTCCTAAACTGATAAGTGTTAGTTTCTTAAATGCAGAGCAAGAATCTTCAAGTAGATGAATGATTTTAAATAGTTAAGTAGAAGGGCTAAAGCTCCATGCAGCCATTTCTACTCACTTAAGACAGAAAGTAGGATAAGAACTACAAGTAGTTAAGGAGTGGGTCCTCTGACTTTTGCCAGTCTCAGGCTATGAAGTGATTTGAAATATAGAAGCAATTGTCCTATTAACTCAAACAAACATGGTCATGACTGCTTAAATTATCCAGCTTTCAGGGTAAACTATTTGGCTAACTTTCCAAAAATGACTCATGTTACAAGCATCACCATCATCTTCATCAACTTCCCATTCTCTGACAAATCTTGTCATACATTTTATCACGCAGTTCTCCTAATTACATTACAAGGTAAGATGCTTTATATAGAAGTAAAGGGATAAGGCATGAAGAGGTTAAGAAATTAGCCCTTGAGTCACATACCCTTTGATCAATACCAAATTTAAAATCATGTCTGCATTAACTCCAAATAATAGTAGTATATTCTATCACCAATTAGCCCTTTGGTCAATACCAAATTTAAAATCAGGTCTGAATTAACTCCAAATAATAGTAATATATTCTATCACCAAGGCTAAGTGCCCAAGACTTATTGCTGACCAATGTTAGTTATAATAATCTGTGAAAAAAGTGTTAATAAGATGTCATGCCAGGGTCTGATCACATCTATATTTGATTAGAGCATGGTATGATCATTCCCATTCTTTCATTCTCCCTTGCTCACTCCCTTTCATAATATGGTATAGAGAAGCATCAGGCATATAAAGGAAATAAACACTCTAACTTCAGAATTTAAGAGCAATGTTGGAGTGGGTACTAAAAGCTTTTTTTTTTTTTCCTACCTTGACCTCCTTTTAGATTAATTTAACATTTCAGAGAAGAATGTCTAAATGAGAACACAAAGTAAGGCCATTACCAGGGGAGGACTGGCTGCTAAAAAGAGCAACTGCCTCTGTCAAAAACAACTTCTGCCTCCTTCACAATTTTAACCAAGTTAACACACTTCTTTGGTCAAAAGTTCAACCATCTGTCATCTCAGCAATTCAATGCGCCCTCTTATTTCCAACTTACAGCCTTAATTCTATGCCTCTGATTTGTCATCATCTAATTACAGGCTAACGTAGGCTGACTCAATAACTAATGCTGTCTGCTGCAAGTTAATCACACAGCACATGATGGATCTCAAAGAAGTCAGCAAGTGCTGGATTAGAGCAATACTTTGTTCTTACTATCCTGGACCATGTTCAGAATTCATGATGAAAAATAGTTCAAAAAAGTTTATTATCTTTTCAGCAGTTGGGTGAAGAAATAACTGATGATGCAGTTAGATGCCATCTGACTTTGATTTCTATCCATAACTGGCTTGATGTCTAATGTAAGTAAGATGCATGAAATGGAAGTGCAATGGGACTTTGTTCTTCCTTGTAAAAAAGTGGGAGCGATCATGCTATTTTGACAGATAGTGATTAGAAGAGTTGTACAATATGCCTTGGTCTTTGAGAAAACAAATCAATGGTTACCAGGCTGTATCAATTCTGAGTTGCAATCAATCAAATTGACTTTGAATTGATTAAAGTTTGGATGAATTACTCAAACTTACCCTCTGTCATTGATGTAAAAATGCTGGTTTTACTTAATTTTGAAGATGAATTACTTGCTTGATGAATTAGTTTAATGTTATGCCAACTAGGCTCAAAAGACTCTCAGCTAATGATCTTCCCAAGTTTCAACATTTGGGGTGGGATTAAATAGAGTCCACAAGAAATTTTCAAAGTAGGGAGCTTCATATTTTATGCTTTTCTATTTTCACCAGCCTGTGATCAGAAAAGGTCTCTCTTCCAAAGGATAACATTTTTCAGAGTCATCCTTTATTAAGTACTTAATAAAGTATGTCAGGTATTTCCCTCATTATTTTACAAACATTAAGTAATTAAAACCCTAAAAGAATTCTAACAAGTTTATTATTCGCATTGTACAAATGATAGGATTGAAGCTCAGAGAAAATAAGCAACACGTAACAAAGCGTTGTCCTCTCTCTGACCTTTATAATTCAAAACCAAGTCTGTCTGAAATCAAAGCCAAGGCCAAGGCATCATTAATATTCTGGATTTTACCCTCACATTTCCCCTATCAATGTACATCTATATCTTCTGTGTTATTTAATTGTTGGATGAGCCTATCAGGACAAAAAGTACAAAAGATAACCTGTGTTTTATGTACAAAGAAAGTATGACTCATCATAAGGCCTAATATTCTTTGACTCCTCTTTATCTTAACCTGTATTTATTACTCTTCTTCTCAGTTCTTAAACCAGTAAGAACTGAGAAGAAGAGTAACCAGTCAGCTTTCAGGGGTTTCTAATCCCTATTCAAAATCATCCCCTCTTTCTCAACCTAATGCTTTCTATTGATGATATTTCTTAAACCTAATATAGAAAACCAGAATATCTGATTCACAGCTATATTATAACTTGACTAGGGGCCCAGTGCATGAATTCATGTACCTTGAAAGGAACTGTGTGCCATGAGGCTGTGGTGGACACAAGGGCAGGTCTTGGTCGGCCCCTCCCACCATAGCTCCTGGTCCTCTGTCTGCAGGCAGCCCTGCTCCCACCACCACTCCCATCAGCTGACAGTGCCACCACCCTGCTCACACCCGCTGATGGTACAGAGTAATTAGGGCCAGAGCCAGCAGCAAGTGCAAGCAGGGTTGATGCCATCAGTGGGTGCGAGTGATAGCTGCTGCCTCAATCAGCCCTCTGGAGCTGGGGGAGGTAGAGAAGCCCTCAGGAGCAAGCATGGCTGGAAGCCACCACTCACACCCACTGATAGTGCTGAGCGCTCACACCCACTGATAGTGCTGAGCGATCAGACCGGCACTGGGAGATGGCAGTGGTGTGAGCAATGGGTGTGAGTGTGTTTAATGGCTCCAATTGCCCCTCAGGAGCAGGGGGAGGTAGAGAAGTTCTGAGGAGCAATCAGGGCCAGCAGTTGCCACTCACACCTGCTGATGGCACCAAGCAATCAGGGCTGGCACCAGGCATTGGCAGAGGGTGCATGCAGTGGCTCCAGCACCAGCAGGAGGAGTGAGTGCCAGGTAGGACCACAGTGTGCGGAGCAAAGAATTTTCAGTAACCACCAGAGGCTCAGCCCAATAACAGTGACCAGCACTCTGCCTTGGTCTGGCGCGCGTCCCCCCGGCCCCCCACCTGCTCCACCATCCCACCATGATTGACGCTCGCCATGTTCTGGGCTCTGCTGCCTGCTGCTAACGGTTGCCATGTACTGTACGTACCCCCTGGTCAGTGCACATCACAGTGACTGGTTGTTCGGTTGTTCCACCATTCAGTCTATTTATATATTATGGTTTAATATACATAAATTGTTTTCACACTATGAAATTGACGCTTTAAATGGAGGAGAATCTCACTCTCCTTTGCAATCCCCAGGTGTTTCATCTCCTGCCACTGGCCTTGACTACTTGCATCTACCTTCAAGGAGATATAGCTAATCAGATTGGTCAGATTCCAGAATCCTCTTTGGAATACTTATGTTGGTGGACAGTGTTATAAAGTGCTCAGGAATGTCTAAATATCAGTCAGAGCTGTCGTTTTCTTTGCTTCCTGTTCCATGCCTCAAACTGGCATATTTCTAGTGTGTCTCAATAATTTACTTATTTCTATCACATGCAGACAAATCTAGGGCTACTGCCCTGGCCAGAGGTAGGTAAAGGAGGGAGGAAAGAAGTGGGGGAGGAAGCTCTCTTTATTCTGATGGTCTTGAATCAATTTCAAAATATGTGGTCTTGTTTATTAGAGAGCCTAGGCCTGTGGTCAGCAAACTGGGCTCGTGAGCCATATGTGGCTCTTTGGCCCCTTGAGTGTGGCTCTTCCACAAAATACCATGGCCTGGGTGAGTCTATTTTGAAGTGGCATTAGAAGAAGTTTAAGTTTTAAAAATTGGGCTCTCAAAAGAAATTTCAATCATTATACTGTTTATATTTGGTTCTGTTGACTAATGAGTTTGCCGACCACTGGACTAGGCCAGAGTATGGAGCAATGACAGTCCATCCAGTAACAAACAGTACTCTAATTCTCCATTTGCCATAACCTCTTGTGTAGTTAACAAGCTTGAAGACTTCAAGCAAAGCCATGGTGTCTATGCCAAAGCAAGATCTGGACATCCTGTGTCCCTGGCTGTTGGACCGTCTAATCTAGGGGTGTCGAACTCAATCAGAGAAGGGGCCAAAATCTAAAATCCAGCGTAAATTGCGGGCCGAATGGTTTACTGAACAGTCATAAACTGTCATTGTGATGGAAACGCAGCGGAGTGCAGTGATGACAGCGTGGTGCGGGCCACATTGCAAGGCCTGGAGGGACGGATTTGGCCCGCGGGCCTTGTGTTTGACACATGTGGTCTAATCTAAACATAACCTCCATCCCCAACAAAACCACTATACACATAAGTGTTTGATCTCTTATGGCTGCTATTTTTCAATTGATGGAGTGATAACTGAGTTAAATCAGAAGCTATGGTGGTGATGTCCACTGTATATAGTAAAAGTCACTAATAAACATCCCCAGATGTAAACACAAATTTTGAAGCCTCAAACCTGGGGCTCCACAAACTAACATGGTGAACACAGTCCTTGTGCAACCAACCAAAGTCCTGGGAGTCCACTCACCCGCGCACTCTGCCCTGCGATGAGCTGGTCATCCTCGGTCTGAACACTTGTCCTACTGCGCACGTCATAGTCCTCCTGCTCAAAGTCAGAATCATCCTCCAGTTCTTCTGGAGTCTAAAGATAAAGAGGAAAGAGAAAATTCATTATATTTTTAATTGAACCTTTACTCCCATCCATACACTTAATCACTGCAAAAGCTAAGTAGCCCCCCAAAGAGAGTTTGTAGGGGATTATATGTAGGGGGTTATGTGGGAAGTAATGACTAGAATAGCATCAGAAAAACCAAGCTGCCCTAGTTTACCTCTTTTAAAAAAATACATTTTGTTCATTACTTCCTTCTGTAGGTGTAGTAAGTCTAATTATTAATATGACATGCTTTTTAAGAAAAATATATTTGTGTATTTCCACAAATATATTCTATGAGAGAAAAATCATCAACAGCAACAGTTATGCCTATGCTGTTTATGTAATGCTCATTTTGCTCTATTCCAGCTCTCTTTTAGTCTCAATAAGCTCAAAAATGTTTGACCACTTTCGGTTCAATACTGGATCTGATGAAATATCTGATGTGGTCACTAAGCCATTTAGTAAAAAGTTACAACTGTATATTCTGCAGTCAAAATTGCCTAAATCAAAAACCCCTAAATGACCATGGAAAAATGCTCCCTTAGCTTTGGTTTCCAAGTCTATAAATAGGTAGTGATAAGAGTAGCTACCTATATGATTGTTGTATAGCTTAAGTAATGTACTCTGTGTAGTTTCTGGTAAATAAGCATTTTAAAAAGGTGTGCCATCATTATTACTTGGGATTTCGAAACACATTCATTCAAACATTTTTATAGTGAAACCACCAACTACTACATACCCACTAACTTTTTCATGCATAGCATCTATTTAGCTCAGTATAGCACAATAAAACAATTTTGGAGACTTAAGCAGATCCATGATGTCTTTGCCAATGCAAGATCTAGTCATTCTGTGCATCCTGGCTGTTGAGCCATCTAATTGTAATACCGAATCGCAACAAAGTCTATTACGTGTGTATGTATTTGCCTTGATGTGGCTGCAATGGTTCAAGTGATACAGTGTTCTCATGTCCACTTAGAGCTGAGAAAACTAAGACTCTGAGAAATTAAGCAATATGCTCAAATGCTTCTGAACTAGCTAATAACAGAACTAGTATTTAGACCCAAACACCCAAGTGCATTTGACTCCAAGTTGTTTCGTTGTTATAGTCACAACCCCACCACCACCCACATTACAAATCAGGCAACAACTGAAGGTATGGAATGGCTTTAAAGTGAGTGGAATTAGCTTTAACTGGTTCAGTGGATAGAGGGACCCAGGTTCAATTCAGGTCAAGGGCACACTCCTGGGTTGTGGGCTCGATCCCCTGTGCGAGGTGTGCAGGAGGCAGATAGTCAATGATTCTCTTTCATTATTGTTTTCTCTCTTTCTCTCTCTCTCTCAAATCAATAAAAAAATATTTTCTAAAAGAATAATATACTGAGTGGAGTCAGAAGAAATTCTGTCAAATGGGTATAGTCAGTGTTGAAGAAAAGATGCACATTAATATATAAACACTGAAATTTAAAAAAAAAAAAGCTCCCATCATTAATGACAATAATAATTAGTAACAGGCATTAAAGGCTTTCTGTGTGCCGATCACTATTTTCTCTAAGTGCTTTACATACATTAACTTGGTTTTCTTTACAGTCCTACCATGTAGACATCATTTTCTTCATTTTACAGGTAACAAAACTGAAATGTGAGAGGCTATACATGTTGTAAAGCACTTTGAAGCACGTTGTCTAAACTATCACACTCTGTTCATTCTAAGAGGATGAACTCAGGAGGCTGCAAGGATGGTGCGTGAGGAGCAAACAATGCAGTAGCGCTTGCTACATTCCTAGCTCAAGTTTCATTAGCCTTGAGGGTGATGTCACCCACAAATTGCCTCTTGAAACACAGCAGCACCTCCTCCCAGGGCTCTGTCTTTCAAAGGGAAGGGACAATTACAGGCAGTCCCAATGATGCAGTGGCTCATTCCCCATCAGTAAGAGCACATTTTTATTCTTCTGGTTTCTTTGGCTACTTCAGCGTGATTAATCAGGCATGGTTATTGATGAAGCCTTGAGATTGGTCAGACAGGCATAAAATAGGGTCCTTCATGCCAACATCACATCATGCCTAGTCATTTTCCAAGCTTTGGCACACCCTCTTGTTTTCCTTCTCTCACCATCAGCCTTATTAATATTTACTTGCTTATCTACAGATGTTCAATGTTCTTTCAGAAGAACATTATAGAAAGAGGGGAGAAAAGAGTTTTGTTTCTATAATTTATTAACTAAAGCAGGACTGAGGTGGACAAAACCTAATTCAAATTATGGGTGTATTTTCACTTTAGACAGAGATTATAAACTCTGGCCATTCTCACTCTTCTGGAATGTCCTACAAAACAATTACAGCAAGTGGGTAAATTCTGCTCACAGATGAGATGACAAGACTGCACACATTTCTCATCATTTGTTTTTGAAAAGGAGAGAGCCAAGTAAAATGGAAAACCTCACTCAATAGATAAAAATGAGAATGTGTCAGTGTCTGTAGAACGATGGCATTGTATTCAAGAGACTATGGCTCTGGAACCAAAATAAAGTTTAAAAATGAAGGAATGACCTGGATGTGGACCCAGGGAAACTAAATGTGTTTGTCCTAATTCTTCCTCTCCTAAGTTGTCTTTGGCAAGTCACTTAAAGCTTTTCTTCCTCTCTGTCTCCTCACTCTTAAAGTGGATCTAATAATGGCTACTTGTCCTACCTGCCTCAAAGGATTCTAAAATCAAATATATTTTAGAATCATATATCCTATCTAATAAAAGAGTAATATGCAAATTAATCAGCACTCTGCTACACCCACAAGCCATGACCACCAACCAATAAGGAACAAGTATGCAAATTAACTCAACCAAGATGGCTATGGCCTTGAGAGAGCAGGAGGCTTGGGTTTCCCCAGCAATGTAGAAGCCAAGTTTCCTGCAGACCCTGGCTGGCCCAGGCCTCCACTCATGGCCACAAAGTTTCAATTATAGAAAATAAATAAATCCCAATCAAAATGGCTGTGGCCACAGAGCAAGCAGGAAGCTTGTCTCTGCTCAAGGATATAAAGTTTTAATTATAAAAGGTAAATAAATCACAGATACCAGGGCCTCCACTAGGGTCACTGGGGGGGATGGGGGGGAGGAAGGGGATGGCCAGCCTGCAAACCACCACAGGCCTCATGCCCAGGCATAACAATATTTTAGCAACAGATTCCCAGACTTTATTGCTTCAAGCACTCTCATTGCCTCAATAATTTTTCATGGCAACTTTAGGCTAAATAGATAAATAACACCAAAATAACCCACAAACCTAGGACTGTTGTACTAGGCAATAAAAAGTGAATATAGTGAATCAGACCTAATAACTTAGTGCCTGGTACATATTGTATGACTGACTTCTCAGACCTTGTAATGCAATTGAACATCTATTGAACTTGCTTTCTCTCCCCAATTACCAGAAACCCAATATCACAATTATATGATATCATCCAAAGAAATGAATATGATATTTAACTGTGAACTACCTTCACCTAATATGTCACACATTGTCTGAAAGATTTTCATGTGTTTCCCTGGACATGTAAATGCTTTGCTATGATCCAGGGAACATCATGCCTTGTTTGGGAGATATAAAACTTATAGACCTGTATCTGAACCCTGACCCAGGCCCTGTTGTTTCACACATAACCAAATTAATGGGTTCCATTCACAAAAGTTTAGCTTGTAATTTTCATTATAGATTATTTTCATGGTCATGCTTATGAGCAGCACTTACTGTTTGCTAATACAGATATCCTGACACCAGGGTATCATCATCACCTTCTATTCTACTCATTTTAATTTCCAGTATTAAATGTCTAACTCTTTTTGTCTTAAATATGCATGTGCTCCTCACTATTTGTAGGTTATTTACTTGTAATCTTTCCACTCAAAGTTTCTTTGCATGCCCAAGTCAATACGTTTGTAGTTATTCACAGACATCCACAATATGGCACACATTAACTGAGAGATAATGTGTGCCATATTGTGGTCACCCAACGTGCATATATCTGGCTGAGGTCACACAGCACAATGCTCTGTCTTCTTGTACAGCTCTCATGCTGGAAACAACTGTCCTTTCTCCAGTCTACTTAGTGACAATTATTTTGCTCAAAATAGCTTCTGAGCATAGTGCTGCAATGCTGACGAGTGTTCCTAAGTGCATGAAAGTTGTGATACTCCTTATGGAGAAGATGCGTTTGTTAGATAAGCTTCCTTCAGGCACAAGTCATCATGTATTTACTGGGAGTTCAATGTTAATGAATCAACATCCTATATTAAATAAAGTATTTTTAAAACAAACCACAAATAAAATCAGATTGGGTATTTGATCAGTTGATAAAAATATGACCAGAGGCTCACAGAAACTTAAGCCTGAATTTCAGGGGGGAACAAGTTTCAGTATTCTATATTCCAGTGTTCAGAGAACCAGTACAGAATACAATGCTGCAAATAATAAGAATCAAATGCATGCTAGTGTTCCAGACTTTCTTATTCCTTTTTTAAATGACCATGCTGGAGTAATCAGAAATGCCTATGTAGCTTATAAATCAGCCAGAAAAAAAACTGAGCAAGAAGCAAACACAATTAAAAACCAGTTTTGTGACCCAGCTGGTGTTGCTCAGTGGTTAAGCATCAACCTAGGAACCAGGAGGTCATGGTTCAATTCCTGGTCAGGGCATATTCCTAGGTTGCAGGCTCAATCCCCAGTGTAGGACATGCAGCAAGCAGCTGATCAATGATTCTCTCTCATCATTGATGTTTCTATCTCTCCTTTCCTCTCTGAAATCATCAACATATATATTGGCCCAGGGCTCAAATACAGAACTATATAGTCAACACTTTCAGAGAGGAGGAGGCATGGCCAGTTTTACTGGGGAGGGATCAGTTCTACTTGTCTTACTGTCTTTATTCCTGACTTAGTGCAATTAAATCATTTTCAAGTAGAGTTTATCATTATACTCAAAAGCAACCCAGAAAATTAAGTGCAAAATGAAGCCATTTGGGTGCTAAATGGAAGAGGCATTTAAAAATAACAATTTGTATATGCTGTACATTTCTCTCTTCTTAAGTTTTACGTGGTGTGAAATCCATCTGATCAAATGACTGGAAATGTCAAGATGGGGGAATGACACTTCATGCAACAAAGATATGGCATTTTATCGAAATTGTATGTTTTTACAGATCATCAATGTATAAATGAATGATGGCTATAAATTACCTCTGTCTCTCGGATGAATGGTTGTCAGAGAAGTGTGAAGGCTAACAAAGCAGAAAAATGGCAAAAGAGAGGGAATATGTCTTGAGGATTATAGTGGCATTTAGTGCCAAATGCTTTGAAAACATAACTCTCATGGTCTATTACTTTATTTTACATGTTAATATGTAATGAGAAAAAAAAATGATCTAATTTGTTACAGTCTTGAAAGGTTGACTCTCCTTCCTTTCCTTCTCCTCTAACTCTCCTATATTTTTTTTCCTGTCACCTTTCTATCTGCCTAACTACCTATCTTACTGGCCCCCAAAACACACACCCTAGTTTGGGCCACACACTCTGCATAGTAAGTAGTAAGCACTATACTAGACAATGCAGTACAGTGGAAGGAAAATACAAGAACAGCCATTGCTTCCTAAGCTTTCACAGATAATAACATTAAAAAAAAACTATAAGTAAACAGCATGATATGTACTATTACATAGTTAGCGTTTGTTAAAGAATAGGGTCAATATTTTTGAGGGAGAAAATTTGGGGAAGGAAGACTTGAGCCAGGTCTTGAGAGGTAAGTTGAAATTGCCTTATGATCCAGAGATTCCACTTCTAGGAATTTATCGGAAGAAACCTAAAACTCTAATTTGAAGGACTATATGCACTCATGTTCATTGCAGCATAATTTACAATAACCAAGATTTGGAAGCAGCCCAAGTGTCCATCAGTAGATGAGCAGATAAAAAAGCTGTGGTACATTTGCACAATGGAATATTAATCAGCAATAAAAAAGAGGGAAATCTTACCCTTGTGACAGCATGGATGGACCTGGTAAGTATTATGCTAAGTGAAATTAGACTAAGTGAGATTCAAATGTGGAATCTAATAAACAACATAAACTGACAAAATTTAGACAGACTCATAGATACAGAGAACAGACTGACAGCTGTCATGGGGGAGGATTGTGGAAGCTAAGTGAGATCGATGAAAAAATTAAGCAAAGAAAAATAACAAAGACTCATGGACACTGCCAAGTAGTATGGTGGTTGCCAGAGAAAAGGGAGAGTGGGAAGAAGTAGAAGAGTGTAAAAAGGGATAAATGGTGATGGAAGAAGACTCAATTTGTGGTGGTAAACAAACAATTCAATATACAGATGATGTATTATAGAATTGTGTACCTGAGCTTATATAATGCTATTAACCAATTCTACCCCAATGAAATTAATTAAAAAACAAACAAAGCCAGTGTGCAAACACCTAGAGAGCAAAAAGAAAAAAACAAAAGAAAAAAAGAAAAAGAAAGATGGCAAGAGTTGTTATTTGTGTTCCAAGTGAAAAAGTTTGGTAGATATTTCAGAAGAAGCATGGATGTCAATAGGACAGAGGAGAGGCCCTTTGTGGTGATGCTCCCCTCCCCTTGCTCAGACCACCCTGGAAGCACCACGCTGTCCTCTGCATACTACATTGGAAGAGGATGGACTCATGCCTATTTAATTAGGACAAATAACCCAGAATTTGGGGGACAATTAATGCCATCTGTGAAATCCTGGAAGGAGCAGGCAAATATATTATCCAGAGAGAACAATACATTGCAGACACTTCATGAAACATCTGAATGACCACATACTAGAAAATTAATTATTTAGTTATTATTGTTTTTCAGTGTTTGGGGGATATTAGTTTAGATGCTCAGTGGTCATCCTGACAGAGAGATTTTCAGAATACACACAGCAAGATGCTTGTGGTTTCATCAAGTTACCCAGAGACAATTGTAGAGGTTGAGAGTGAGGATACAGTCAAGGGCTACTTGTCCAATATGGTGGAATACTGAGCACTTCCAGTGTGGCTAGTGTCACATGTTGAAATGGTAAAGTTTTGGATGCATTAAGCTGAATAAAATATATTATTAAATTTGATTTCAACTGTGGTTTATTTTTAATGCATCTACTAGAAAATTAAAAATGTGGCTTACATTTTATTTCTATTGGGCAACATGTTCATCATTTTTGTTTTTTTGCATATTTAAATTTATTTTAAGAAAGTTCTGTGGCTAAAATATGTTTTAAAACTATTATGTCAAACTGTTAATGAGCTAAGGAGAAAAAATAGCTCATCTTATAATGGAGCATTATGCAGTAGTTAAAAGAAAATGAGGTAGCTAATGCTTTTTAAAAGAGATAGATGAAGACTCATTGTGAGTTAAATTCAATTGCAAATGATATTTATGAGTTTTAAAATCTATTGTGCAGTGTGAGTACCTGACACTCAGAGTTTATTCTCATTTTATTTATTAACTAGAGGCCTGGTGCACAAAATTTATTCCTGTTTGGGGGTATCCCCTCAGCCCAGTCTGCCCTCTCTCTCACAGTCCAAGAGACCTCAAAGGATGTCCTACTGACAGCCATGGGGAGTGGGCATAAGCCATAGTCTAGCCTTCCTCTGTGGGAAGCAACCAGCTGATCAGGGGAAGGCACCATTATCATCACCCCCTTGCTATTGCCACTGCTGGCCACCAAGATGTTTTTATCAACAGACTCCAGTCCCTTCACCATGAAAAAAATTACAACTCTTTTTAGACATTTTCAAGATGTCTCTGTCATAGGATATGACATTTTTTTTCTTTTTTTATCCTCACCTGAGGATATTTTTCTATTGATTTTTAGGGAGCATAGAGAGGGAAAAACAGAAACATCCATGTGAGAGGGACACTTTGCTCAGTTGCTTCCTGCATGAGCCCTGACCTGGGTGCAAACCAGGGAAGATCCTGCAACCTGGGTACATGCCCTTGATCAGAATCAAATCCTGACCCTGCTGAATACAGGCCAAGGCTTTATCCAGTGAGCCAAACTGGCTAGGGCAGGATATGACATTTCTTAGCCCCTCCAGCTGTGGACCTTTGTTTTTTCCTCCAGGAGTGAGGTAGAAAAACCCTAGATCACCTTCTTGGATTCTTATTACCCAAGTTACCAAGAACACTGCAAGTGGCAGCATACAGGGAGCTTAGCCAAAGAAAGGTCAGAAAAGGTGTTTCCTCTGCAGCTCATGCAAAGAGGCAGAACTACTAGAATGCTGCATCTGGCAGCCCCCATCTCAGCTCTGGGCCTGCTCAAGCTGCTGAAGCTGGTGCTGGCAGGTGCCCCTGTCTGTCTCCAATCTGGGCCTGATCAAGCTGCCACAGAATCTGTGACTTGCCTCACCTCCCATGCAGTCCCCTCCTGCCCAACTGCATGCACAGTCTCCTCTTGAGTGTCTTGATGTTACAGCATCCCAGATAATATGCATATTACCTCTTTATTTATTTATATATATTATTGTATATGTTCAATATGACCAACTGTAAACCTATTGTTTTCCCACCCTGGATGTTTTCTAGCATGGGTTTATATATAATTACCCTTTGGGAGGCTTACACTGACCTGACAACAGCAGACGGGGGATGGGAAGATAGTAGAGTAGGTGATAGGGGGAGGTTCACTGAGACAACGTCTTGATTACTTGTGACAAGGAGAATGTAGCTGTGTATCATTTTTTTTGTAACTATTATCACTATAAGCTAGGTAATCTTCATTTATTTCTATTCTATGGCTTCAAGATCCTGATGGGGGGGAAATGCTAGCAAAAGGAACATGGAGCAAAACTAAGTTGGAACCAAATTTAGGAAATAATGAAGGCCAGAAGCAGGCAGGCATCACTCTATAGGACACTCATCACTCATCACTAACAGAGGCGTGCTGGGGTCCGTTAGCTCTTTATAAGTAAGAAGTTACCAATGCCTGAGTAAATGAGGAGCCAAACATCTTGTCAAGTTATATGACTAAGTAATTACAAATAAATTGGTGAGTTTTCTGGAGTCTATCAGAAGGTCTGATAAGCCCTGAGCCAGAGGCCTTACCTACCCTGATCATCAGCACAGCCTTTCTGATGTCCCGAACGCCGTCATACACCAGGCGAGAGGCATCGATGAACTCATTCTCCTCAAATGGTTGAGGGATGTTGGCACTCAGGGCTTCAATGGCAACCTCCACTTGTTCGGCAAAGCGTGGCATCACTGGGTGAACAAAATGGAAAACAGGGCGTTAGATAATCCTCATGATCCCTTGTACTAGCCGTTGGGTGAGGTGGCTGGCTCTGAGCATTCCAACGGTTCAGTGGAGCTGACTGTCCACCAGTCCAGTCTGGGAAAACCCAGTTTAGTGGTCTTTGCATTACTTACTCCATGAATGATGATGGTATTCAATAGAATAAGCTTTTGAAACCTGCCCCAGGTTATGTGTTAGAATGTGAAGCATAGATTTCATGTTATCCTAATCTGAGCTAGGTTCTACTTCTGCTATGAAATCTTGGCTAAGTTTTCTTAACCCTTCTAAACTTGTGTCTAAAAAATATAATAAGCATGACCAGTGTGGCTCAGTGGTTGAGCACTGACCTATGAACCAGGAGGTCAGTGTTCAATTCCTGGTTCAGGGCACATGCCCAGGTTTCAGGCTCAACCCCCAGTAGGGAGTATGCAAGAGGCAGCCTATTGATGATTCTCTCTCATGATTCTCTCTCATCATTGATATCTATCTCTCTCTCTTCTTCTCTCTCTCTCTCTCTCTCTCTCTCTCTCTCTCCCTTCCTCTCTAAAATCAATAATATATATGATCCTTCCTTAGGAGTCAATAGGGTAATGAATATAAATGTATTAGATGATCCATAGAAATCTCCAGAAATACATAACTAATTTCAGATGCTAAAGTCATAACTGGTGAGTAGCAGACCTTACTTACATGATCTCATAGTAAAGTATGAATGAAAAGATCCCATCCTTTCTACTTTTATCTGAAATGCAAGATTCATGGTGTTTAAGGTGGGTGGAAGGAATGTGTAAGAGGAGAGAGGGAAATCCCGAGAGACCCCAGCAGAAAGCCCATGCATATTAGTGGGGTCACCAATGACTTAATCATTCCATCTTACCAGGACCACCTTGGTGTGAAACTAGATGCATATATGCTTTTCTAAATTGCTGACACCTCTTTCTTTAAACTAGGACACCTATATAACCACAGAAATTTGTGGAAAGTAAACTCAGTGGGATGTCTGCAATACTTAAGAAAATGATGCTAATTCACTGGTTCTCAAAAATTATAATTCAATTTACTCAATTGTTATAACAATCAATTCATATGGCAAAAGAAAGCCGAGAGAATAATTCATTTTATTTACAAGAAAAATAAAATAGAAACATACTTCATCTCTTTTCATTTCTAAATTTTCATGCCTGATTCATCTTATACTCATTTTCATCCTCTGTGGAAATTTTAACATCCATTTGAATCCCTAGTTTGAGAAACTCTGATAAATTACTTTACTGTCCAGGGTCAGAGTATTCAAGATAGAACATCCCTACAAAAAAAATGTATTACTAAGAAAGGTCAAAGTTTTTTATTTTATTTTTTTAAGGAGGGTTAGATGAAAACAGAACAATCATTCTTTCAAAAGAAGGTATCAAACCCAAAGCATGCATTGGGTGAATTTCCTTCTGTGAGTGAACTGGTTCTCTATACTATTTGAATTTTTCATTTGGGCTTTTGAGCTGCATTTATAAGAGGAATTTGGGAGATTTTGAGCTGCACTGCCTCAAATATGAATCCAATAAAAATACATTTCTAAAACCACCACATTCAACTCAGGCCAGTTCAACCATCCTTTTGTGCTAGGAACAAACTCTTTCACACTAAAAAGTCTAGGTAATTGAAACTGAATACTTAAGCATGAAAATGTTTATTGTAGGTATTAGGCATTTTCATATGAGTACTTTCCTTTAAATTTTAAAATCCCCTTCTTTCTTAAACTGAAAATCCCAAATACTAACTCTTTTTAATTCTATGTTTAAGTTCCCATCATGACCATTAACCATTTTACATATTTATATACCATGAGTAGCATTTGGCTGCATATATTTGTGTCCCTGTTATATAATTGATAGAGGATCAGTAATCCTGTGTGTAGATAAGATACACACTCCTATAAATCAATAAGGAAAATGTCGAAAAATAGACAAATGTTAGGACAGGCAATTCAGAGAAAAATAAATCCTGTATTATAATCAGATGCTTGATTTCAGTAATATTTGGAAAATATTAGCAATATAAACTATGAGATATTATTACATTCCTGTTGTGAGGGGCAAACAGATTAAAACCTAATAATATCCACTTTGTTGAACATGTTGTAGACAAAAGGGAATCCTTCTACTGTAAATGAAGGGAAAATAGGTATACAACATTTTGCCAAACATGTTGACAAAAATCTAATAAAGCAATCTGGTCCCAACCTAGAGCATGGACAAATGTTATTTGTGAAGAGATTTTGAGTAGGTGGGCTGAGTACACTGGAGTCACAGGAATGTCTTTGTATCTCTCTAGTTACAGCTGTTTCTTCTTTATAGGTTGTATATTCTAAGAGTTAATTAGAATATTTATATAAAATCTGGGAATAAGCCCTAGCTGATTTGGCTAAGTGGACAGAATGTAGACTTGCAAACTGAAGGATCCCAGGTTTGATTCTGGTCAAGGGCACATGCCTGAATTGTAGGATTAATCCCCAGTAGGGGTCATGCACAAGGCAGCCAATCAATGATGCTCTCTCTCATCATTGATTCTTCTCTCTCCCCCTCTCCCTTCCTCTCTTCTTTATCCCTCTCCCTTACTCTCTGATATCAATATAAACATATTTTTAAAATAAAAATAAAACCTTGGAATAAGAATAGTTGGGGGCTCTATGAACAGGCTTTATCCAGGTTCTGTTATGAGTCTTGAACTCTGGAGGGAACCACTGTGAGCTGCTCATTCCAGGTCCATGGGCAGTACACCTGGGTGGGTCAAAACGGACTTAGGGATGCAAATCAGGGGACAACTGATATATTAAAGTGAGTGAGTCCAGAGGTCAAAGTTTCAACTGGGAAAGGCAAATTGAAAAGAGATATCATTTGTGAGAATTTGTAAAACCACATGAGTACTGTGTATAATTTAAAGCAATATGCATTTTTATTTCCTATGTTTCGAACGGATATATACCACCTTCAGTTAGATAGAATGGTTACCTTTGAGAGAGAAAGGAGAGACATGTTATTAAGTAGAGATCTTAAAGAGGCCTCAAGTGTATCTTAACTCTAAGAAAAGAATAATGTGAATCAGATATGGCAAAATGCTAATATTTGTTACACCTCAGGGTAGAAGGAGGCTGTCAGATTTATTAGGCTCTGTTCCTTTTGATTCTTTGAATCTTTGCATGATTCAAATATTTAAAAAGAGATCAACATATTATCCTCAAGGCTATACTTCTTATAGAATAAGGCTCTGAGGAAATACAGTTCCAGCTCATGGCTCAGAACACAATACAAATTAATTTGGTAACGGTATTAAGTGAGGAATTCCCTCACAACTTATGACTGTGATCAAATGTTCAATATTCAACCTGAATAACTGCCAGTTGGAAAGCTGAGTTAGGGAGAACCCACCTCCTATAGCTCAGGGCCCACACACATCTCCATTTGCAAGAAGACCTTTGCTAGAGTCTGAAAGGGTGTGCAGGGGTTGTGTGTTACTTTTTTTTTTTTTTATGTGTGCAAGGTTGCCCTGAAGAAGAGTTTGGGAGAAGGAAAATGCAGGAGGTGACCTGCTATCTTTTGCACCTGCCTTTGGGTCTGATTCTGCCCAAAGGAAAGAGCAGAAAGCTAACTAAAATCTAAAGGGACCATTTCCATAAGGGATGCTCCAGGGACCAAAATAGGCCCAGTGCTACTCTGATACCTTAAATTTGGAGAAACGAATTATATTTGCTCCAGCTCGTAGAGTAGAAATGCTCATGGGGGATTTAGGAGGATGTGGTCTCGGTAAAAATAACCGTGTTGATGGTACAGCATTGTTGAAAGAGGCAGAAACAAGGCCCTTTTATAAAGAAATATAAACAGAAAATACCATCAACTGTCCCAGGGGGGGAAATGGCAGAAAAGGGTATGCAAAATCGTTACTTTCCATATGGGGCCTCAGAGTACAATTTAGTGTTAATATTCCAATGGCTTTATTATACTCCACAAACTGGTAAAGCCTAGAACTTGGACTCATTTTCATTTGATTTGATTTCCTATAACTGACAAGACATCTATTTTTCTTAAAAGTCAGGTGTTGTGTGTTTTTTGTTTGTTTGTTCGTTTGTTTTTTGTTTTTTTTTGTTTTTTTTCCCCTGGATTTGACCCTTAAGAAAATCTGTCTCTCGCCAAAACTGGTTTGGCTCAATGGATAGATCGTCAGCCTGTGGACTGAAAGGTCCTGGGTTCGATTCCAGTCAAGGGCATGTACCTTGGTTGCGGGCACATCCCCAGTAGGGGGTGTGCAAGAGGCAGCTGGTCGATGATTCTCTGTCATTGATGTTTCTAACTCTCTATCCCTCTCTCTTCCTCTCTGTAAAAATCAACAAAATATATTTTTTAAAAATAAGATAAAAGTGATAAGACAAAAAAACAAAGGTTTCTAGAACAACCCATCTTGACCTAAGATATTAGTTTATTAATTATTCTAACACTTTAATAGGGTCTGAAAAATCAAATACCACCAAAATAACACTGAGATAGAAAGTCTCAAACTACTTCAAATATAGAGCTGATTCTACTTCCCACTAATTAAGACAAAACAGCACTAGCTTTATGATTCGCACATTATATATTAATAGAGTTTCTGATATAAATAGAAGCTTCTTCCTACCTTCTGAATTATATCCAAAAAGATTAGATACCACTTTACTGTTATTTATCAAAAATCCTGAAATGCTTTTAATAGCTTATGTCCTGAAAGGGAGATTAAAGTTAGAAATAAACTTTTAAATCCTTGCTATACTTTTGTATGCAGAGTGCACACTGGGCCACAGAAAGATGACATTCGAGGAGCAATGAAATCAGAGTTAAGTATGCATATAAAAAATCAAGGTCGTCTCATTCTAGTGTTGAGATCCTAAATCAGAGGTGAAAGAGATGTGGACTAAATCCTCCTGAGAGACTTCAGGGGTGAAGTTTCAGAGCACAGGGTGAGTCAGTGAAACGAATAGAAAAGTTTTGCTAAAGATGCAAATAGGACTGCTGACATCTATAAGAGCAAAAACCAAGGTGACCTAGAGGATGTGGAAATAAACGCCAACCAACTCCACTGCCTCAAGTAACGACCTGAAAGGTCCACACACAGCTTTACACATTAGTGATCCCCTTTAATAGAAAAGAGACTATAAAATATCTTAATCAGATACAAACATCCAATACAAAACCTCTTAATCAGATATAAACATCTGACAACTGCTTATAATCCTAGCTGTCTGTCTTCCCATCTATTCCTACATATATTCAAGTGCCCCAATTAGACTGAATTGTTCCTCTTCTAATATGATATGGAGACATACCATGCTATACCTGATCATGTCCATGATCAATTTATTCTTTCATACTGAGATGCACTCCTTTCTCTTTGGCATAGGTACATTCTTCCTCATTTTTCAATATCCAGTTCAGAACTGATTGCCATTGTGTAGTCTTCCTTAATCCACAAACATCTCAAAGTTATCAGTTCTTTACAATTACAACTCTATAGCATCCCATATATGCATTTCTCAGTACTTAGAACACTATAGTAGGGTTGTTTGACATTTCTTTATGTCTACTGTTTCATATAGGAGTCTCTTTTAGGCAGATATTAAGTCTCTTTCATTCTTTACCATTCTTCTAGCACCCCTAATCTCTGCAACTGAAAGAAGATTGAGAACTTAAAAAAAGGAGGGGGGTGGTTATAAGGAAGAACTCATTTGTCATCAAGTATTTCAGAGACAATATGAGCTGTATTGCATTTTACATAGTAAGTCTATCTCTTTCTGCCCATCATTTCATATTAGCTCAGTAATCATATTAAAGAGTTTCATGAGTCATCAACCAAGTTATTAGTGAGCATTGTAGGTTTTGTCTCTAGGGGCCTCTCAAAAAGCTGAGCTCAGGATCCTTTCAGAACTGCTTGAGTAGGAGCTTCACCACTAAGCATGGAGAAACACTCATTATTGTATCCTTGACCAGTTCGCCAAGGCCAAACTAGCATATCTTCATGCATAGAAAGCACCCGATTGCGGTGGTGCAGTCAATCCATATGTTCTCTTAAGTGCGTTCCTTATAAAACTTTATTACTACAGATACAGAGAAAACAGACAAAGTCCCTGTTCTAAAGAAAGAATTAAAAAATGTTCATAGGAAACAGAAAAATAAGAATGAGAGCATTTGAAAAAAAAAATACACACACACAAAAAGCTAGAGAGTAAATTATCAGGGCTAGGAGTTGTGGTCAATTCCAATGCAGGAACGAGTATATCATACTCTTCCCCTACTCATCACAAATAATTTTTATGCCCCTATTTTTTTAAAATATATTTTATTGATTTTTTTACAGGGAGGAAGGGAATAGGGATAGAGAGATAGAACATTGATGGGAGAGAAACATCCATCAGCTGCCTCCTGTACACCCCCTACTGGAGATGTGCCCACAACCAAGGCACATCCCTTTGACCAGAATCGAACCTGGGACCTTTCAGTCCACAGGCTGAGGCTCTATCTACTGAGCCAAATCAGTTTTGGCTATGCCCCTATTTTAATGGTTAGAATCAGGTAAAGAATTGGGTATCATCACAGTAACTGGAGCCAAAATTAATTTGGAGAGACACTGTGAGGGCAATTCCAATATGCCCTTAGAGCAGGGAAGTACTGTTATTTCTATAGGTAACTCAATATTTCCCTGAATTGGTTGTCAGACACTGCTAAGTCCTTTTATTCAAATGCCCAAATGAGATGCTAGGTAAGTAGAATCTAAACCACGTGGTTCCTGCATTTGCCCAAAGCAAAGTCTATCTAGCATTTGCAAGTTTTGGGTGTATCTTGATATTCATCTTATCCAGGAAGCATCAACACTTAGTGAACAGCCTGTGTGAGCCTAAAACTCCAAGTCATCTTCCCTGTACAAGCAGGAACTAATGCAAACTGAAGTAGTGACATTCTCACTGCTTTGCTTCCACTCGAAAATAATGGAACAAAAATCACAGAAGCCAGACTTGGCTTTATTGTTGGTTCTGGAGTGTTAGTAAACAATTTCATGATTATGTTAGTAGGGAATGTTCTAGGATTTCCTTCAGGCTCAAACAGGGATATTTAAAAAACCTGAGTTCCGAATCTTTTTAGGGCTACTTGGGTTTCTAACTATAGGACAAGAAATAATTGAGTAGATCTATAAGTCTACTTTGTTGATAGTGGCTATTTCATTTTTATATATCATATATAGATTCATGCACGTCTACTAGATGTCAACCATGCCCCACCAGGTACAAAAGTAGCCAGAATCTGCCCTGACCAGTTTGGCTCAGTGGATAGAGCTTTGGCCTGTGGACTAAAAGGTCCCAGGTTCGATTCTGGTTAAGGGCATGTACCTTGGTTGCAGGCACATCCCCAGTAGGAGGCGTTCAGGAGGCAGCTGATAGATGTTTCTCTCTCATCCATGTTTCTAACTCTATCCCTTTCCCTTCTTCTAGGTAAAAAAAAAAAATCAAATACATATGTATATATTTTTTTTTAAGTAGCCAAAATCTTGACTCACTTGGCTAGATTTTCCTGCATTATCTCGTTCTTTCACTTCTCACCCTGATTTTGCACATTTGCTCTAATCCTTGTCAACTTTCATCATTGCTGGCTACACAGCTTCTTCTGAGATTCTGAGATTAATGTTTGAATCTCTGAACTTAAATCGAATGAAATTTTTCTTAGTGGTATTAATTTTTTTCTTCCCTCTGATATGTACTAGTGATTTCAATTTTTCTCCTTTTTTCTTCCCTTTGAATTATGTACCAGCTTTATTATGTTTCTCTGCACAATTCCCCAAATCTCTCTTTCTCTACTCCAATCCTCCCAACCCCCTTCAATCACCTTGGGACAATTCTAGTTTTTCCTCCCCCATTACCTAGCTCTGCTATTTTCCTATATTCTTTTGAGAGATTGAGACAGTGGCACTCAGCTAAGCTGTGTCCAGCTTTCTAGTCCATAAAAATTATGACACAATGTTTATATTAATCTATTAATAGGATTATTTTTCACACAATAGTGGATAACTATAGAGTTGCTATGCCATTAAGTAGAAATAATCCAAAAACTAGCAGGACATTAAAATGTCTGCTCAATTGCAGGAAGTATCATTATTCTAGGTTTCTCATCTTTGTATTAGGTTAAGACAGAAGTATAACTGAATCTCAATATTTCATTGTGTACAAGTTAACCAATTTGAACTTGTTACTCAGTTATAAAACAGAGATAATAACAGAGGTCCTTTGGGTTTTATATCAAGTTTAGAAATAATCCATTTGATAATTTTTAATGGAATGTTATATATAAGCATAGCAGTACTTTAGGCACTGGGAATGAAGTGACAAAACAAAAGGATCTTTCCTACAAGGCACAAAAGAATGGAATGTATGCATAATGCTTATCATTATGTCTGGCACATGACGATTCCCAGTAAAGAGTTCTTGTAACTATTTTCACACCATGACCCTTTATGTCTACCAAGCCATGCACCCTTTCCATTGCTACAACAGGCAAAACCTTACAGTCTGTTTTGGAGGTTCAACCATGTGATTCACCCCCAAAAAGTACACCTTGTTGAAATAAATTAAACTTAGCATACCAACTAGTGCTGGAATTTCTGAAAATTGAGAAGTTGGGAGAACTTATATTAAAAACAAAGTATCCCTGCTTTTATACCCTTCTCTCTCCTTGACCAGATCACATCAGCCTTCTGATGACTTTGCATGTTTAATAATAACTCTCCTATAATATCTGTTATTAGGACAAGGTTTTATAAGCTCATCCCTAGAATTTTTCTTTTTATCTTGATTGCCAGCAAGGTCTGTGTTAAACATTGTATTACATTATGACCTCCAAATCCATGAGGTCATTTTAAAGATAATCTCTAAAATTTAAGAGACTTTGCAAAGTAATAATAATAAAACCTAGTTTCCCTAGCTCAAATAAAATACTTTTTTTTCAAAACACCTCTCAGCTCAATCTAATATTGTAAAACTCCTTCCCTTCTATTTCAAACTTCTACTTTATTATATATGAATTGATTTATTGGATTTGAATCTTGAGTATTCCCAAATGCTTTCTGAAATTTGGTAGAGACAGTTCACAAATACTACTTAAATACCCCCTCTAAATTAAAACTGCAAGATCCCAGTGGTCGGCAAGCTATTAAGTCAACAGAGCCAAATATCAATAGTACAACGATTGAAAATTCTTTTGAGAGTCATTTTTTTTAAACAAACTTCTTCTAACACCACTTTTTCAAAATAGACTTGCCCAAGCCATGGTATTTTGTGGAAGAGCCACACTCAAAGAGATGCATGTGGCTCTCGAGCCATGGTTTCCCGACCACTGGTCTAGAGTAGACCACTGACATACTAGGTTTTATGGTGCTTTCTCTTAATAACTCTTAACCAAGTTAGAAGATGTTGAGCACCAGAGGCCAGGAGCAAAGACAAAAGAAGCCCAGCTTACCCTGTTCCTTATTCCCAGGTGACTATTTGTCTCCTCTTCCTACCTTTCCAGACAAGCGTCAGCAACATTCTGACTAGTTCTAATTCTTTCATCTGTGTGTATTCTTGGACTCTATTTCATCAGAGTCAGTCATCTGTTTCCTCTGTGGGAGTTCCTAAAGGCTTCCATTTTCATAAGTTCATGTTTGCAAAATTACAATGTACATTTCAAACATCAAAATCCAGAAGGCCATACATAACCCATGAGCTGAATTGCTTGATGAAAGATGAAAAAGCACTGCCTAGAAAAAGGGGAAAAAAACTCCTCTAAATTCCATTCACGATGACTGCCCTGAGAGGAACAGGGGACATCCATCTGCGCTTGTCTAGACACAAATCCCTTTCCCAAAGAAAAGAAAATGCTTGCTTGGAAAGTTTGCTTAGGTTTTAAAAAAAAGCATTTCAAAAATAACCACAAAAGGATTATTAAGTTATGAAGAAAGGATGCCACCTTTAATTCTGAAACTTAAGGGAGGAATAAAGAACTGAACATGCCTTATTTAATTTACAGTGTTTCTGGAAACCAAGCTTGATAAATAGAGTTAAATCTGGCATCACTGAGGTTTAAAGGACTATGATGTAATAAAATAATTGATAAAATGGATTGTACATAATTTTAAAGTTTCTGATTTTGATCATTTAACTTGTAGTTTTTAAAAAAGATACAATCATCCCAATAAGGTATCATCACTCTGTTGGATATGTTTTTAATTTATATTAATAAACACTTTTAAGCTTCAACTCTAATCAGAGATACAAAAAATGAAAAGGTGGTCTTAAATGTCAGGGGGTTAAAATTTAGTTAGGAAGCAATTCATATATAACACACATATCCTAGACACAAAGGTAGACAGAACACAGATACTTACATAAAGACAAACAAAAGGCCAAAGAGCTTGCAACACAGGTATATATCCAATAGTTGGTGGGTAATGGGTATATAGTTGGGTAATGGGAGACACGGATAATAAGAGCAAAGGGGGCCCAGAGGAATAGGGTTGGTCGTTATGGTTAGAGAGAAAACTTCACAGACAAGGACAAAACCAGTCATTGCTAAAGAACAAGTAAAATACAGGGACAAAAGCCAGGAGGGGAGGCTATTTTGGGATTATTTTGACCAGAATAAACAGAGGTTCTCTGGTTCTTAAGTCCATCTGTTACTCCAGGTCCTCCAGCTACAAGCAAAGCTTCTTCCCCTAATCAAACTATTTCTGGAATACACCAGTGATGTGCCACATGCTCCCTAATAAGTGACTGTCAGCATATCCTCCCCTTCTTTGATCCAAGCACCTGCCACTGATCTGGCAGATATTCTAGTCAAGGGAACTTACTCCTGCCTCTTTTGTACACAATTAATACATCCTAGCCACCAATGCCAGTGGACACCAGTGCAGATGACCAGTGGATATTGAAATACATAGGTCCTTCCTCCGTGCACTGCCACTACCATGAATGCTAGTTCGCAGTCCCCAGAATTCTGAACCCCTGATGTGACTCATGCAGAACTAGAGATTCATGGTCTTCCTTTTAGTTTTACTTTGACAACCAGGCACTAAGAAAGTGATGTTTCTGCCACTGTGTTGTTCTAAACTACAGATATATAAACATAGAACTGTGAGCCTTCCTATGCCCACCCAATCCCACCTCCACTTCCATATGAGGTTTATTATCAGGCTAAAATTGTGTCTTACTTTCTCTTATTAAGTTGTATGTTCTCAAGTGGTTCTTCAACCCCTCAATGTTGAGAGAGCTGGACATGTCTTTATTCTAGCAGAACATACTATTTACAAATAAGCAAAGTAGAGAAAATATTCTCATGTTTCTTCATGGCCAGGGCTTTCTGACTGGTAATCTGGCTCAAAAGATGACTCAATAATAAGTCCTATGACAGTAAAATAAAACTGCAAATCTCCAGGTTATCTCCTGCACAGAAATGTGTTCACATGTCAAAAGGGGATAAAACCTGAAGTCATTCATTTATATTCCAAAGGGTTGTATAAATATGGGGACATTTCCTGGAGGGGGTTTATTATGCTAAAGAGTAAAGGTGCCTGACTGGTATTGCTAAGTGGTTGAGCATTGACTTATGAACCAGGTGAACCAGGAGGTCACGGGCTCAATTCCTGGTCAGGGCACATGCGTGGGTTTCAGACTGGATCCCCAGTAGGGAACATGCAGTCGATCAATGATTCTCTCTCATTGATGTTTCTATCTCTCTACCTCCTCTTCTCCAAAATCAGTAAAAATGTATATTTTTAAAAAGCAGTTTTCTCTTCTCCTCTTAGGAGGGGAGAGAGACAGTTGAGCACCAATTCCTACCTAAGCTGTCATATTCATAACTCTGTGGCTCCTCTCCTGTAATATAGACCTCCCTAGTATGTGCAAAATTCATCTGCCATCATCATAAGCCTTGCAAAGCAGAATTGAATCATGTGACACTGGCAAGATCACTGTTGTCAAAATCTTTTTCTCTGAGCCAGGAATCTTTCATTTGTTTTAAGGATAAATATAGATATTTAAAACATCAGCCAAATTCCTACAATACCTGGAGTATGTAGATTTCAGTCCTACAGAATGGGCTTTAGGACAAACTACACATTTGCCTATTTAAGGGAAACGCAATTTCCTTTTCATTCCTCCTCAGTCATACATGTCTGATCAGGAATATCACAACCACCACCAAGTAAAACATTTCCTCCATATCATAATCCTTTTGATCTTTCAGAGAAAAATACTTTACACCTATAATAAGAGTCATATTAAAATACATATATTAGGATGTCTAGGCTGAATAACCTCAGTCATTAGAGAATCTGTTGAAATTTTTGATTAGGGAAGTAAAGAATTAAGATCAGTTATGGAGCACTGAACTTTGACTGTAATAGGCTTATCTATAATATAGGATGTCTTTTGTCTTCCCAAAAAGCTGTCTCTACCCTCTTCTTCTGATATTGATCTTCCTTCAGTCTTCACCCTACACATTCAGTCACATTTATAACAGTTCACCTAAACCTGTCCAATCATAAAACTTAATCTCCCTAGCAACAGAAATCAGTCCAAGTGGAATAAGCATATTCCAAGTGACTAAGCAGATTGCTTCCCTTTATATGTAGAAAGGAAGGGGATGGGGGAATGTCTTCATATTTATCCTGAAATCTTGAGTTATAAACCTAAGGATGGTAGAGGACATACTCTCTACTGAAATAAAAAATATAATATCCTATTTTTGAATTCAATACATACATATAAAATGCTAATTATATGATAACACTGTTCTAGGCCCTAGGCACTTACAGAACCACCTGCCTTTAGGAACTGAATCTAGTTGGGGACCATGTAACTGAAGAGAACATATAAATGTCTAAAGACTGATAAAATGGTCCCTGCTGTCTTCATCTGAGACTTGAGCCAGATTTTAAAGGATAAGTTTGAGACACGGTTGTAGAGATAGAGAAAACAGAACATTACAGGAAGGAGAGTAGAAACAGAATGGATATATTTTGCTTGAAGAATAATGAACACAGCTGTTTAAATGGATCAGATGATTTTTTTACAGAGGATTCATGGGCAACAATTATCCATCTTAAGTGCAGTCACCAAGAAGCCAATAAACAGTGCCTTTTTTTCTGTCTTCCTGTACAATCTTTCACATATATTCAATAACATTGACCATTCTTGGATGAAAAAACACCAGGCAATACATGAGAAGCTAAGGTCCAGAGCATTAACTAATTTGTGTAAGGTCACAGTTAGTCGGGAGAACTCAAGGAATTGAGTTCTGAGTCCTAACCTGAATTTGTTCTACTACATTATATTGAAATGTAAATGTACCCCTCATTATTATTCCCAGTTTGGGAACTTTTTATTTGCTGATTATTTTAAATATAAAAATAGTGGAAGACATCTCTTATTTATATGAAAACTTCTCAGAAGCATAAAAGTAAAAATTATGTAATCTCTACTAAGTGAAAACAGTGAATCTAGAAAGGCTACATACTGTATGATTCCAACTATATGACATTCAAATAAATGGCAAAACTATGGAGACAGTAGAAAGATCTGTGGTTGCCAGGCAGTTGGGAGGGGGAGGAGGATGATTAGATGGAGTACAAAGTATTTTTATGACAGTGAAAAATACATTCTATGATAACAAAGATGGACACATGTTATTACACAGAAGTCAAATCCATAGAATATACAAAACGTTAACTCTACCTATGGACTTCAGATGATTATGATGTATCAATGTAGGTCACTAACTGTGACAATTTACCAACCTTATAGGGGTTATCAATTATAGGGGACACTATGCATATGTGCAATCCAGGGGTATATGGGACATATCTCTATCTTCCTTTGAGTTTTTCTGTGAGCATTAAACTGTTCTAAAGTAATAAAGTCTTAAAAAAAAAAAAACAGAAAAAATTATGCCATCTGTTTGGCCCACGTGTTCTCCAAAATAATGGAATTTTAATTTCCACATTTCAAGTGCTTAATATCAGAATCCTATTAAAAATATAGTATTTTTTTTCTTCTCTTTTTTGGTCCCTTTTGAAGAAGAAACTGCCTGATCACATAAACATTGCCCACAAACTTGCATCAACTATCAAACTTAAAAGTGACATTTCAAGGTAATCTGTTCAGTGAAGAGTGGGCTACTCTCTATATATCTAAATATGATATCACCGATTATATTTTGCCCCCTCTCCAACCTTAGGCAGCAACCTGACTGTAAATGAGATCTGTGAAGATGGGTCTGATTAAGTATTCACTTATTACCAAGCTGTTGACAATTGATTATAATTCAGGTTTTATTGAATAGCACATCAAATATGTAAGCAGGTAATGGGGCTGATGAAAACACAATAAACTTGACTTCCATCAGCCTAATTTAGTTTCATAAAAAAAACTAATAGGTAATTTTTATATAATATTGCCCTAGAATTTTAGCATCCTCATAATCCACAAAATCATTCCTCAAATTTAACTCAGCATTCATATGAACACAAAAAGCACTCTTGAGCAAAACATGGTCTTTACTGAGGAAGTAATATAATGCATGGAAAATAACCCACAGACTGTTTTGTCACTCTTTAGATCTGTTTCTAGCCAGTCAAGCAAGGCAGTCAGGTGGCAAACTGTGAGTTTCTCTAAGAGAGCCACCCCTGCATCATCTACAAGTCTAAATGGGGGCTGGCCTGTGTTTACAAACTCCTTTAGCAGCACAGTATGGTCTAGACAAGAGTTTTTGAACATTCTGCCTCTTTTTAGATTTTTTTTTTTTGGTAATATACTCTTATATTCCCTTCACCATGCCCTATGGCCACAACACATGGGCTCCACTCTGTTTTATTTAAACTTGCCCCTATTTGGGGATATTTCTTCCTTTAGGGCAGTTATTTCCAATGGGGTTATCCCTTCCCAAGGATCCATGGCAATATCTAGAGACACTAAGTTGTCACAATTGGGAAAGGAGAAGGGAAGAGGTCCTAGTGGATTAAGGCCAGGGTTGCCTGCCCCCAAGAAAGAATTAGTCAGGCTAAAATATCTATAGTCCAGAGGTTAAGAACTTTCTGCCTTATATATGTGTGTGTGTGTGTGTGTGTGTGTGTGTATAATCTCCTATATAATAAATATTAATATATATAATTCACATATATACATAATCTCCTATATAATAAGTATATATAATCTCCTATATGATAAATATATATAATTTCACATATATATAATATCTTATATTATATATAATATCCTATATTATATATAATCTCCTATATAATACATAATCTCCTATATAATAAATATATATAATTCACATAACTACATAATCTCCTATATAAGTATATATAATCTCCTATATTATATATATACAATCTCCTCTATAATAAATATATATAATCTCTATAATAAATATATATAATTTCACACACACACACACACACACACACACACACACACATATATATATATATATATATATATATATATATATATATAATCTCATATATATAATCTCATATATATAATCTCATATATAATAAAAACCTAATATGCTAGGTGTCCAGTCATCTGGTCATCCATTTAACCAATCGAAGCATATATGCTAATGATATGCTAAGGCTGCTCAACCAATTGCTATGACATACACTGACCATCAGTGAGTAGATGCTCCAATCTAGGGGTGTCGAACTCAATCAGAGAAGGGGCCAAAATCTAAAATCCAGCCTAAATTGCAGGCCGAATGGTTTACTGAACAGTCATAAACTGTCATTGTGATGGAAACGCAGCGGAGTGCAGTGATGACAGCGTGGTGCGGGCCACATTGCAAGGCCAGGCAGGACGGATTTGGCCCGCGGGCCTTGTATTTGACACATGTGCTCCAATCAGTAGTTAGCTTGCTCCTGGGATCCAGCTGATTGGGACTGAGATAGGTCAGACATTCCCTGGAGCCCTCCCATGGACCCTCTCTGGCTGGCCAACTTCCTGCATCCCTCCCAGCCCTGATTGTGCATCTGTGGGGTATTTCAGCCTGGCCTGTGCCCTCTCAGAATTCAGGAACCCTCAGGGGATGTTGGAGAGCCAGTTTTGCCCCGATCCCATTCAACACAGGAGCTGGCCCCGGGTGGTCAGTGCACTCACAGAGCGGGAGCACCGCTGTCAGCCAGAAGCCAGGCTCTCACCCAGAAGCCTCTCTGCCTCTGTGGTAGTGCTAAGGATGTCCTACTGAAGGCCCATCCATCCCCCAAGAGTTCCTGAATTGGTATATATATCCTGTGGTCTTCCTCAAACTTTATGTGTCTAGTACAGTGGTCAGCAAAACACTGCTTGCTAGCCACATGCAGCTCTTTGGCTCCTTGAGTGTAGCTCTTCCACAAAATACCACGTGTGGGCGCGCGTGTACAGTGCAATTGAAACTTCGTGGCCCATGCGCAGAAGTCCGTTTTCATCCTGGGAGAGTATGAAGAAGTGGCGTTAGAACACTCAAGAGGCCAAAGAGCTGCATGTGGCTCTTGAGCCGTGGCTTGCTGACCACTGGTCTAGTACATATTCCAACAATTCTAATGAGCAAACAATGAGTTAACAGCTAGTATTTTTGCTTTCATTTCTTTAACAAATTCTGCAGTTACACATAAAGAACCAATTCTGTTCCTGTTTAAGAAAAATTGGTGACAGTAGCAAAATAATTCATATACCTTGCATATTCTAGTTCTTAGCCCAATAACATCCACTTTTCCTTCACATGTATTATATTTCCTACTACATATAACTATCTTGCTCTTCTCATCTGATCAATTAAGAAATAAATGTGGACATCTGAATCAGGAAGGTGCCTTCAGTTAAGTCACCAAAGTATTCAATCACTATGGGAGGGCTAGAATGAGAATGTTAAAAGCTCTGAAAATTAACAAATAAGAGCAAAATCTTGATTAGCAACAACAACCCAGAACAAACTGCTCTGTTTCACTGATTTTCTTTTTCAGTTAAAAAAAAAAATCAACCAGAAAATTATATACATTTCAAGACACTGGTGAAAACTATGTTAAAATATCTCAATCAACTAAGCACATTGTCCTTGCTTTTATTATAAGTAAATTTTGACTCAATGGGCACTATTCTTTCTGTTCATTAAAGCATCCTAAAATAGAGTAAGAAAAAAAAAAATAACTGTCTCCTGAAAAATGCCTAAAATCTTTGTGTGCATAAAAAAAAATTGCATGTAAATTCTGGATCTTTCATCTGCTAGAATTATCATTCCCACCACTCAGGAGCAGGCATGAGCTGAGTCCTCCCTGTCTCTGACAGTCTTTTCCTAGTGTCACACACAAGGGAGCGCTGCCATGTTTCAGCAATGCCATGTGAAGTTGAGACTTTATAACAAATAGGGCAAATGGGCCAGAAACTGAGAGCCACAGGAATGTGAGAGGGGTCCTCTAACAGGTGAAAGAAAAGTCCTTAAATTGGAAAGCTATATGCCCATTTCTTAAATCTTCCAAGTGAAGAAAGAAATACTATTATGTCTTGCTGTGTTGCTCTACTGAATGCAAAGGGCAAGCCTATTTGAAAGAAAACAGTGCTGAATTTCAGCTAGTTAAGATGCAAGTATATTCTATCCTTATTGTTATCATTATTATTTCTAAGTCTAAATCTCTGAGGATTCTCAAGAGCAACAATCTCTGGGATATGCTCTTTTTTGTGTGACATTACACTATATCGATTCTGCTCATGTTTCTAAGAGTTCATCTCTTTTTTCTTGGTATTCCAGAATAATAAATATCTACAGAAAACTTTGTAAATAATGTTTGCCCTGTAGAAAAAAAGCATATTTGTAACACACAGAACTTGGAACAATGCTATAGCTGACCTTTTAGAAACACATCTATTTTCAAAAAACCCCATGGTTCCAAAGTCCATGTACAGACTATAGAAGCCCCTTCTTCACCTTGGGGTTTGAGAGGTCATTCCATACAGGCATGGGACCCAAGCCATTACCTAATCATAACCCCACATGATACAGATTTATGTTCTCTTTGTGTTCTCTCCTTTCTTGAATTTCTCATTCCCCCCATACATACAAATTCATAAGGTATGAAGAACTTTAGAAATGGACTAAAGCCAAGAGTCACTAGATAAGGGAATCAACTACTAAAAATAGGCCAGTTTTTGACACAACTATTCAAAGTGAAGGGTTGCTCTACTAACACAGTGGAAGTAAGTTGTTGCCCATTCTAATGCACCAGAGAGTTATGACAGGCTCGTATAAGTGATTGTGTCTTACCACAGCACTGATTCCCAGGAGGAGGGCATGTAAGGCTTTCCTAGTAGGGCAGGACACTTATTGAATGCTTAACCCTTTGTCAAAAGCCACTACGTCCTTCCTTAAAGTGCTTCATTGCCAGGAACTACCTAGAGCTTTCATGATTCCTTCCCACTATGGTTGTCCATAGTCCTTCCTCAAGGTCCTACCTTCTCAAGAAACAGACTAATAAATAGTTTTCAACTTTGAGAGTCCAAGTTCCAATCATATTGCCACTACCTTATAGCCTTGTAAAACTTTTTCTTCTCTTAACTGATTCAAACTTCCACATTTGCACATGTAATTGGAAATAAGTTTTTATTATCTGCCTACTGCATTTGTAATTGGAAATAAATTTTTATTATCTGCCTACTTCATAAGATCCTTGCAAGAATCAAATGAGATTATATATGAAAAGTACAAAGTCACATATGCATGCAAAGCAAAAAGAAATCATTATTCTGCTAGAGTTATACAAATTTCAACTCAAGAAACAAAGACAGCAAGCACCCCTTCCATGATCATGCATAATATAGATGCATAAAGGCCTAAAGAACACAATGAAACAGATTTATTCAAATATGGACATTAATCACTCATTGACATTTTGGTCGAATCTATTTTCCATGTTTACCTGTCTCAGAGAGCAATTTTGTAGCTTCCAGCACCTTCTCAGTGTAAACACCAGCTTCATAGTTCTCCATTTCAGCATTGATGATGTGTATGACCCGAGCTGCCCGGCCCCTGATGGCCCCCGCAGTCCGGTCCAGAGTGTCCACATCCCCCTCTTGGAGGGCTATCACACATTTGTTCACGTCCTCCAAGATGTGATTTTCTGGGAGGGTGGGGGAGAGGGAAACATATACACGTTTATATGATCCTACATCACTCAAACCTTTAATAAGCAATCCAAGATTCATCAATTATCATGAACCATCATCTTGAATATCAATATATGCCTGATGACACAAAAATGATATTTAAAGGACAGAGTTTATCATTGCGATAGTGAGCCTCGAGCTTGAGCAGCAGCCTGGGGACTTACAGAATCATACAGACTGTTTGGAGTCATTCCCAGGGCTTTTTTATTCAGTCCATCAAGTTCTCAGGTGATGTTAATGTTTCTGGTTTAGGGACCACACTTTGAGGAGCATTACCTTAAAGAATATTCCTTTCTTTGTTTCAATGTTTGAGATCTATTGCATGGAAAGGTCTTTTGAAGTGGTTGTGCAGCTAATACAAAGTTGACTGGCCAAGCAGGAATATTTCTGGACATGACTGGCTTTGAGTTCATGTTTGTTGGATCATGTTCTTACTAAGGAGCATTTAGGGGAAACTATAGAATGAACAAGCATCACCCAGTCAGTCTTCCAATGTCATGTCATGCACAAGGTATGTGCAATGGGGGAACTGATCAGGTGAAGATGGCCACAGAGATCTTCACAATTAAAATACAATCTAGTCTTGTGGCTGATTCCCTCAGGTTAGCAACAAGATCAGTGATCACTTTGTGGCTATTGCTCCAAACAGAATCAAGCAGACAGGGTAGGCGGCTTCATGCTCCACTAGCACAGAGAAAACACACAATCTGGTCCCTTATCATTTTGCAAATGTGTAGTTTTGTATTTCCCATCCAATGTGAGGTTTGTAATCATGTCCCTTGTGTATTACTTTTTGAAATATATTTTTATTGATTTCAGAAAGGGAATGAGATAGAAACATCAATGATGAGAATCATTGATTGGATGCCTCCTGCACACTCCACACTGGAGATAGAGCCCACAACCTGGGCATGTGCCCTGATCAGGAATGGAACCTTGACCTCCTGGTTCATAGGTCGATGCTCAACCCCTGAGCCATGCTGGTCAGGCTGTATATTCTTTAGAAATAGAATACTAAGGAAATGTTCAAAATGTCTAGTATTTTTAGTTTCAGGAAAAAAAATAGCTTAAACTGAAAATACACTCCTACACACTCCTAATAGATTAAATAGAACAAATTTAATAGTCTTAAATAATCTGGTACCTTTTAAAATTTAAATAATCTGGTAAATTTTTTTAAAAAATTATAACTGCCAAACTCAATGAATAGTTAATAAAGGATTAAAATAAGTGTTTACCACAATGTTTGCCACTTTAAGAAGTTTCTAGAACTAGTTCTAATTTTAAAATTCCCAAAGAAGGAGAAATGAGAGGGCACTTGGCAAACCCCAGTCTCTACCATGGATCTCTCCTACTTTCCTCAAACCATCACTCACAGGAAATATTTGTTCTTATAGAACGTTTAACTTCAAAGTATAACTACTTTTCATTGAGGAACATTTGCTTTGACCTCATATAATATGATTTTCTCACTCAACCATTACAAATATCTGGTTTCTACTTTCTCCAGTTATTTAATTTCAAATAGAAATTGAATAGAAAAATAAATCAAGTGTTTACATTTTAATATTCAGATATCTTAAAGTCACAAGAAGTAGTACTTCTGAATGTTGATAATTTTCTAAGTAAAAGATAAAGACAACTTTGAAAATTAGACTTAGAAGTTTTCATTGTGATTACAGAGACTGCTGAAAATCACCCCTTTATAAGATATGAATTTTGAATTATATCATGGAAAGCTGCCTTAAAAAGACAACTAAGAAAAGGGTTTACTCAAATGAAATTCAGTATAGGACTTTAAATTCAAAAGTTGGCTTGTGGTAGGCCACTGGCACTGACTGGCTGGATTCCTCCAGACAATTAAAATGCTCCCTGATCCCTCAAAGTGAGCAACTGAGAGACAGCTGCCCAGTTAATTTTTTTTTTTTTAAATAACCTACCATGAAAAAAAGGTATAGCTCCTGCTTTCCTATGTATAAAGATGGAATTTTTAAAATATTTTATTGATTTTTTACAGAGAGGAAAGGAAAGGGATAGAAAGTTAGAAACATTGATGAGAGAGAGTCATCGACCAGCTGCCTCCTGCACACCCCCCACTGGGGATGTGCCCGCAACCCAGGTACATGCCCTTGACCGGAATCGAACCCGGGACCCTTTAGTCCGCAAGCTGCTGCTCTATCCATGGAGCCAAACCGGTTTCGGCTAAAGATGGAATTTTGGAGTTGAATGCAAACAAGAGTTTATTATTTATAATAAATACTCATCTCTTTGGCATTAATACATTTAAAAAAATTTTAAGCAATCCACTTATGACTCAGTATCTTAAAAGAAAATGATAGTTCCATTTCCCAAACTAGAAACATGCAACTAATTTAATTAGACAAGAAATATGCTTCTGTATATATAACTATATCTGAAGGAGGCCAGCAGAACTTGAAAATCCATGATATAAAAAAAAAAACATTTTATGCTAAGTGAAACAAGCCAGTCAGAGAAAGACAAATATCATATGATCTCACTTATATGTGGAACCTAATGAATAAAATAAACTGACAAACAAAATAGAAACAGACATATGGATATGTGAACAGACTAACATCTGTCAGAGGGAGTGGGGAGCGGGGGACTGGATGAAAGAAGGTGAAGGCATTAACCAAAGAACATATATGCATAACCAGAGTGTGCCGATGGACAGAGGGACGTCGGGGGAGAGGGCTGGGTGGAGGTGGGAAAAGGGGGTAGTAATAGTGTAAATAAAAGTTTAAAAAAAAGCACATTGCTTTTAATTAGTCAAATCATCAACTAATTTGTGCAATGATAATCAAGTTTAACCATATCACGTGAATAAAGTATTGACTCAATTTTCTGAATAACTTTTTGAAATGTTAAGATAGTTTTCTCATTATTTCCCAACCTTCTCCAATTAGAGGTGCCCCTTTCATGGAAAAAATAAATTGCAATTCCCTCATAGTAGCAGTTATACTATAGATAGAACTATATAAAAATTCCAAAGATATGCCGAAACTGGTTTGGCTCAAAGGATAGAGTGTTGGTCTGCGGACTGAAAGGTCCCAGATTCAATTCCGGTCAACGGCATGTACATTGGTTGCGGGCACATCCCCAGTAGGGGGTGTGCAGAAGGCAGCTGATTGATGTTTCTCTCTCATCAGTGTTTCTAGCTCTCTACCCCTCTCCCTTCCTCTATGTAAAATATCAATAAAATATATATATTTTTAAAAAGAATCTAGAATCTTTTTTAAAAAAAAAAGTTCCAATCATAAAGAATGGTTTAAATAAACTTGCATGTTAATAATCTAAGTACCAAGAATGCATTTTAAAAAGAGCTACACCTGTTTACATAGACATTTGATTTGAGCACAAGACCATACTTGGTAAATATGAACTGCTGGACCCCTTGTAAAAGTTTCTCCCCTCCTACTCCCTACACCCTCTGGCCATGGGCTCTCAGGTTTGGAAGCACACTGGCCTATCTGCAAGAAGGGCAATGAATTACTTAAAGGCAAAGCCACACGAGACAGTGCCTTCCACACAAAAGGCAATCAGGGGAGCAGTGAATAAACTTGTCCATTGAAAAGGGACAATCAAATATATTATTTTGATCCTAAAAAATTCTCAAGAAAAGGAAATCATTAAGAAAGGAGGAATGCTGGTCCAACTAGAAATGGATACAGAAGTGGAAGTAGTAATAGAAAGCATGTGTGTTCCAGAGATGATTACCCTGCCTGGAAACCTGCTCAGATACTTTGAATATTACACCTGAATGTGAAGCATGGTGTTTAAACATATCATGAAACATTGGACTGCGTCAGATTTTGTGATAACCTTCCTTGAGTTTTTGCAACCTATTTCAGAAAAGATATAACTTGGATACAAAAATCAGTGATGACAAAACTACTTGATTATTAGAAACAATAGCTTTAAGGATTACAAGTTCAAAAACAAACTTTACTGTATGATTTTTTTTTTAAAGGAAAATGGAGTCAAAAAAGAAAAGACAAATAAAATAAAGCAAAAGTTTTGGATATTTCTGGGATTAATAGCTTTTTCTGATCTTAGATGCCTGCTATTTTGTGAGCCAACCCCAAGAATTAAACTGTCACATGGTTAGTGCCAAGATGCTCATTTTCAAACACTATTAAAATTGTAGCCTTTGCCCAGTGGGATAAGTTTAAGTGCTCTAACACAGCCATTCCACTTCTTTATGAGCCTCAGCCGCAGCAGAAAATTGGTTTTGCTCCTGTAATGTTAATAGCCAGCATCATTGCACCCCAAACTTGTTGCTTTTCAAGTGGACACATTAAGCGCTCAGGCACACAAGTTCAGGTAGCATGAAACAAAACAAAACACAGAAAACTATAATCCTTTAAACACGAAGATTCTTCTTCTTGTTTAAATAGAGTTTCCTGCCAGGTTAGATATTCCCTTAATAAGAAACTGACACATAAAATGTCATTAATGCCACTGCAAAGGATCTCCTGGGCCACACTTGCAATTTATGGATGCAAATGCTTGGGCTCCAGCTTGGAGAGAGGAGAAGTAGTTTCCCCAACTATTGGTCCGTGCCCAGAGCCTGCCAGCAGGAGAAAGGGGCTGTGTCATTATTTGTCAAGCCCCTCTGTGGCAAGGTGCCTGTCACCTTCAAAAGTGCGCTCCGCCTCTTCATTTTCCCATCATGGTACACTGTGGCGCCTGGCCCGCTGGGGCTGGACTACACTGTGTTATCAGCGGAAGCCAAAGCCTTTTCCTGTGGCTGGGCATAATGAGATGCACAAAGGCATGGCGGGGAGAAAGGTGGCAAAGAGGCCTGGCTGGTGGGAGAAAATTAAGAAATGCTTTCAACTATTGCAAAAGCCTGAGTTGAGACCTGCTCGCCTTGTTTCTCCCCACCCTCGGACATTTTTGAGCGTGCATGTACAGCAAAAGAGAAGTTGGGAAACTTGACGTTCTGAACTTTTTTGGAAAGGCAGTGCATGGGTGTTTCCTACTTATCTTATAATTAGGAGGGGAGGCAGGGTAAGATTCCCGGGTGGGGGGAGGGGGGCACTGGGATTGCTCTGTGAGATCTAAGGCTGAGTGTGTGTGTGTGTGGGGGGGGGGGGGTCCCCTTGCCCCTTTTGGGGGCCCCTGCAGCCATTCTGTGGAAAACTGCATACCAGAAAGATATTCAGCAGTGTTGCCCATCCTTCTGTTCCCCACTGTCCGAAGGCTAGCCAAACAGTTCCTAAGCACCTTATGGGAGGTGCAAATCTTTTATGTTGTTAGGACTCAGCCATCAGCAAAGCAAATATCACAAGAATGTCAACATATTGAGTTCTGCATCAACCAAACCCTGGGTACCAGTCTATTTAAATGAATAGATGGTTTGACAAATCATCAAAAATAAAGCGCCTTGGAAATGAAGAACAGGGCAGAGTTCAGAAAGGGACTGGAGAGAGGAATGGGGACACCGGAGGTGAGGAGAAGGGAGCTACAAGGAAAGCTGGGAGCATTGCAGAAAATTCCCCTTCCAGCTTGACTTGTTGAGAACTATACAGCTTCCAAAAGAGGATAATCTGAACTTTAATACCTTCTCCACTAGGTACCCTACCCTCTCAATGACTTTGTTTTCTCAAAGGAAGACTTAGAATACCAATACCTATTTTATAGAATGTTGGCAAGAATTCAAGCAAACAGCAGAGCGTCGGGCAAATTATAGACACTGAGCATGTGTTAGCTTGTTTTTGCCATCTCCTTGTCTTGCCCTCCATGGTTTCAAAGTTGGCTGTTCGATTATCCATCAGATCTATAGATTTCACTCTGCTGCTGTCAGATAAGCTTTACAGAATCCCCCAATAGGAATTTGTTTTCTGTTTCTTCATGCAAAGGGAAGAATGCACCCAGGAAAAATTCCCAAATAAGATAAGCTACCCCTAGGAATCTCTCCCACACTGTGGCACTCAGGGGCCCTGTCTGCTTTATCCCCACCAGCAGTGCTGTGAGGCCACAAACAAGAATAGCCTGGTCAAGGTTATTGCTGACTGAGTTGACAGATGTGACTCCCACACACCTGTGGGTAGAATCAATTTGAAATTTTCAAGGGTCACTTGGTTATCTGAATACCTCACACTGGAGGCCGTTTGCAGTGACCTCCTCCCCCCACTCCTCCCACAGACTCTCCCGACGTGAGTGAACCGAGCCAAATGTGTTTGGAAAAAGTCCCGTTTGCTGGCTGGTTGCCCTGTTTGGCAATGGCGCCGGTGAGTCCCGTTAAAGGTCAAAATGACTACATGGTGATTCAAAGGAACTAACATCTTCCCCATCTGGCTGAATTTACAAAGGAGAAAGTTACAATTTCAAGTGATGACTGGTTCTATTTGTTTTCTCTCACTTCCTTACCCAGCCTCATAGACAAGTGTTCAAGGCCTCAATCTTTCCCAAGTGCCTTCTGTGGCTCATATTTCTTCCTGGCTTATGCCGAACCTGGGTAACTTCAGTTATTGCAAAAATGACCCCCTGAACACAGCCAGATTGGAATAGTGAAGTGGTCTGCAAACTCAAAAGTCAATAGAGCCAAATATCAACAGTACAAAGATTGAAATTTCTTTTGAGAGCCAATTTTTTTTTAAACTTAAACTTCTAATGCCACTTCTTCAAAATAGACTCGCCCAGGCCATGATATTTTGTGAAAGAGCCAGACTCAAGGGGCCAAAGAACCGCATGTGGCTTGTGAGCCTCAGTTTGCCGACCACGGGAATAGCAGATTGCATATATATATACTTACACATAAACCATGGGGATTACCAACCCCAGAATCTTTTGCAGGTGGGTGATTCAGATGCATCAGAAGTCATCTTGTTTTAATAAGCACCAGGAACTAGAAAGGAACCTAAGTAATCTGTTCAGGCTTTTGATATCTTCTTCAGAAAGTGGGCTCCCCACTCTTGCCCCCAATGCTTTGACTAATATCTTGAAATGATGTGCAGACCAAAGATGCATTTTCAAGAGGGTGTTATTGGCACATTTGCAGAAATGATGGAAAGCCCAGCGGGCCAAGAAGAGCACTTGAAACACAGACCCGTGACATTTACAAATGATCCCTTATCTCATCCTGTCCTCCTCCTTCAGCCACCTTCTAAGGAGTCTGCCCCCGGTTACCTGAGACAGAAAGAAAATCATCCACCGAGGTGATGTCATCCACAGCCTCTGTCAGCACTCGGACCTGCTTCTCCCACTGGTCTTTGAAGACGTCCATGTTGTCCTGAGCAACTTTGCTCTGCGGCCGGGCAGCCAGTGTGAGAGCCGCATTGATGACCTATTTGTCAGAAACAATCCAGGGACATATGGAAAACCCTGTTCAAATTACCATGTTGTCACTCTGGACCGTGTAGCTTCTTCAGATAAATGGGTTCTCAGGGTCCAGAAGGACAATCAACACATGAATGATGAGGTAGGCTATCATTAGTTTTTGTTTGCTCTGCTTTGCCACTCTTTGAAGATACAGTAATTAGCATCGGGTTTCAGAAAGTGTTCACTGGACAAGTCCTGTTTACTGATCACAAATGTGGCAGCAACATAACTCTTATCCTACATGCGAAAGCTTATAATTTAGTTGTTGAGACAAGGCAAATAGATAAGGAGGGCTTAAAGAACAGCCCCAAACAAAGAAAACAAAGTCAATATGAGTGGGAAAGACAGTAAGTGCTACAGTGATTCTGAAGAGACAGTAATAGATATTGTGTTGTGGTTGTTGTTTTTTATAAAACTAGGATTTGAAACAGCTCATGGATGTTGTTAGCATGTTCCAGTGCCAGGAAAAGAGGACAAGGGAAGGAGTGACATGAGGGCTAGAATATGGAAGGTCCTAAAAATTAGGTCACCAATGGGCTTTTTAAATACATATTTTATTGTATTTTAGAGAGAGAGGAAGGAAAAGAGACATTGATTGGCTACCTTCTGCATGCCCTGCAACTGGGGATTGAGCTGGAAACCTGAGCATGTGCCCTCACCAGGAATGGAACCCATGACCTTTTAGTGCATGGAATGACCCTTACCTAAGTGAGTCACACTGGCCAGAGCACTGATAGGCTTTTAAAGTGGATTGAGGCTTACCTGGGGACACAGGCTGTCAATCTGGGTAGCTGCCATTCGCACCAATTTCACCCCTTCCTCATTGTTGGAGATGGAACAGGCCAAATTGGCAACCTGTATTGAAGAAAATTTGAGGGAAAATTATACTGAGACAGAGGAAAAGGGTCCTGTAGCATTACCTTGCAACTTCCCTGGAGAGGGGCACATCCTTGAGAAATCCTTCACAAAAAACTTAAGAGCACCTTTCGGTATTAAGCCAAATGCTACTGGTTTTAATAGTAAGCTAGGCATTTCTTCCAGAATAGGTGAAACAATAATTTGAAGCCAGTGTGAGGGCAGCATTGATGACTTATGTATTAGAAACAATCCTGAGACATATTGAAAACCCTGTTCAAAATACCATGTTGCAACTCTGGGCCGTGTAGCTTCTTCAGGTAAATGGGTTCTCAGGGTCCAAGAGGACAATCAAAAACATGAATAATGAGGTTGGTAATCATTAGCTTTTATTTGCTTTGCTTTGCCTCTCAAAAACATTTTTTTCAAAAACATGGTATTTTGAACAGGGTTTCCAATATGTCCCTGGATTGTTCCTAACAAATAGGTCATCAATGCTGCTCTCACACTGGCTTCAATTATTGTTTCCGGATTCTCGTGCACACACACGACTGCATTTAACT
This sequence comes from Pipistrellus kuhlii, assembly GCF_014108245.1. Lineage (NCBI taxonomy): Eukaryota > Metazoa > Chordata > Mammalia > Chiroptera > Vespertilionidae > Pipistrellus > Pipistrellus kuhlii. Next base: position 43,417,646 of record NW_023425438.1, on the reverse strand, counting down.
GTATTGCTTCAAACTGCTTTCTGCTATGGGCTTTCCAGATCCACCCACACTGTCACGTGAGCCCCCTTAAGACACGTCACCGAGTGCAAAAAGTGTGATTTTGGCCAAATCAGTATTAAATTTTGATCAGTGAGAGAGATGTTACAGGCAATGCTTTGGATTTAAGAGAGACTCCTGTTATGCTGAAAACCAGAGCCTTCTTCTACCCAAAGGAACTCAGAGCTGCCTGTCAGTCTGCAGGAAGACGCTAGTCCACAGTAGCCAACTCAAATGCTTTTGGGGGCCACATAGGCCTGAGAAACAGATACAAGAGACTGGTATAATCCCTAGGCAACAGTGGAGCATGGCACAAATGAGAACATGTAGGTCTAGTATAAAGGCACGCAAGTTTCATATTTTTAACACGCGATACCACCCAAAACCAGCTGAAATGAATTCAAGTTTCCAGGTCAAGCATTTCAATTTGTCTTATGCTTTCTCTTCAAGGAGTGAGAATTGGTAATACAAGGTCAAATTGATTGGCCAAAGGGCAACAGCACACAAACCACCATCAAAACACTGATCAGTCCCATCAGGCTTGTGTCAAGAGGACAGGAGGATGGGGATTAGAAAGGGCAAAAGAGAAGAGAAGGGCCAACAGGCCCAGGAAGAGGAGGGCAAATAGAAAAGTGATTAGCAGAGAGACAATCCCCAGCAGCCTCCTGGCCACCTGCCCCGTTGGATCTGGCTCATTTCTGCTCTAAAATCAGGCTGCTTTCCTACCACATCTTAATGCCCTGGGAGGTCACGCTGCACTACACATGTGTATAGTTCCTAGTGTGAAAGGGACCTCAGACAGGGGGAGAAGTGGGAAGAGCAGAGAACTAGAGATGACTCTAAGGACTATTCCTGATCAGCAAAAGGGGATGGGTAGATGGTAATACTAGAAATACCTTTGAATACCACTATAGTGAATCATTAGTCCAGATAATCCAGTTTTGAAGCTTTTGGGGACATTTTAATCTATTACAGTAAAAATATATACTATGAGAAACTACAGACTGAATTCCAAACATTATCATGTACTTTCTTATATTTAATAGTTTACCTTTGATTCTTCAGATAGTTTTCACTATTTAACTTAGTCTTCAGAATGAGTCCATGAGAAAGATAAATATACCTTACTATATCCATTCTCAGGATACTAAAGTCCCAGGGGTATGAGGCTCATGGAGGCAGAGCTCAATCTAATAACAGAAGTTCTGTTTCTTTTTTGTTATATCATATTGTCTCCATTCTGCATTTTATTAATCTTTATCATATTTGTATTCAAGTGTGTTTTATATTCCAAATTGATTCTGGATTTACAGATCTTAGCAAGTAGGCAGGTGCACAAAGGTGGAGTCCCAAATAGCAAGGTTAGACTGTGTGTGAGTATGTGCATTTATTTATACACATATATGCCCATTGCACCTAGTCTTTTTCTGAGCTGTTTGAGAGCATACTCTACACATGACTGGATGCTCAGATACTCCCCTGTGTATTTCCCCAAAGCAGACGCTCCTACATAACAATTCTCCACCCAATCACGTGAGGAAATCTCCGTTCAAATGGTATTAAGGTTCAATCCATAGACCCCATTTGAATTCTGACAATGGTGTCAACAATGTTCCCCACTCCCCAACCCCCAGGATCTCATCCACCTAGGATGGGTCCTCTTATCATTCCTGTCCCTGACAGTTTTTCAGTTTTAATTAAAAATCATAGACTTTTAGCCTAAAAAATAAATAAAAATAATGGAAGACCTGCTGGTGCTCCGAGTTAGGAGCCAGTGGTTCCAGATTATGAGAGGGATGTCTGACTTTCCTCAAACATCAGGATGTCCTGATTCCTGTGGGATCGGGCCTAAACTGGCAGTCAGACACCTCTTGAGGAGTCCCAGATTGGAGAGGGTGCAGGCTGGGCTGAGAGACCTTCCTCCCCATGCACACATTTCATGCACCAGATCACTAATATGAAATAAAACCACATAAACGCAATCATGAAAATCCTGATGGTAATAAACTGGTAAGATAAAGCCAGTTCTTTTTTGATTCCTAAATAGAATAAAGTATAATACACCCATAATATACAATTAAATAAATTTTAAAAATACATAATAAAAGTACATTGTAAAACAAATAAATTTAAGTATTGATTAAATATTTGATGATATTAAGGAGTTATTTTTTTCTTTAGAAAAGACAATTTTATGCAATCTAAATTTTTATTTTCCTGAAGAATTTAATCTGTAAAGACAGGCTTTTTGAGTTCTCATATTACTTTTATTTAAATATATCATTTTTAAAGATGGATAAAAAGGAACTGATATTTTAAAGTATGCTAACAATATGAGTTATTTTTTAAGTGTCATGGCTTTTAGAGATAAATATGGAGATGCTTATGGATGAAATCATGTTTGTGAATTTCTTTACATTTTCTAGGGCAAGGGAAAATGGTTATAAGTATAGAAAACAAACAAGATTGACCATTAGTTCATAATTATTGAAGATGGATAATAATATATGATGGTTCATTATGCATGCTCTACTTTCACTCAAAATTTTGCAAAATATTTTTGTTTAAAAAACAACAACATAGTAACCATGATCTATTACATCCCCAGCTCTGGTGAAACACTTTTTTTGCATTTGTATGACTCTCAGAGGCAGAGAATAAGTTAAGAACTCTGAGCATGGGTGGAGTTACGTTTGCAGACAACAGAACAGTACCAACCTAAGCATGTGAGAGGAACCTCTAACTGGAATACTCTAACAGGTGACTGATATACCATCATTCCAGACCTCAGCCTCCTGCCCTTGCCAGCTACAGGTCCCTAGAAAGAAGAAGCTACTATACCTAGGAATCTTAGGGCTGAGAAAAGCTGGCTGTGAGGATATGCCAATCAGTGACTTGTACATGGTGATAATTTTTCCTTGTGTATCTTTTGAAATGTTTCTTCATCCTTTGTTCTTCATCCTCAGTATGACTTAGATCTAATGTGGGAACATCACTGCCCAACATAAGTCTTAGTAAGGGCAATAGTACCAGCAACACTTAGCAAAAAATATAATAAAGAGTTGGCAACTCCAGATAGTTCTCCAATTTTTATTCTCTTTAATTTACTGACCAATAAATGCTAAAGTCTGGCAGCCTCCATTCTGCAATATATTCCTGCTCTTTAAGTCCACAAAAATCATAATTCCACTTCCCTTTATTGTACTCTGAAACATTCTGAAAATATTTCCAATATGATGCTAAGGATTTCACTATCTCCATAGGCAGGCTTGTATATTTTAAATTGGTCATGGACTCAATCCAAATTCCTACCTTTCTTATTCTCCTTTGGCTTCCCTTTCTGCTTCTCACTAGATCATAGGCATTGTAGTAACTCTGCATATGGTTTTATATATTGTGATTTCTAGAATTCTGGCAGCAAATACTACATTTCAGCCTTAAGGCAACTCCCAAGCAATATTGCAGCTTGAGTTGTCACCTAACATTTCAACACCAGCACACAATGTTTTTAATAGCTGATTTGAATGACCAAATATTTAACTATTGCTCTCATAATATCAGGAACTCTGATAAAAATGTCCTATATTCCAAATCACAATATCTCTCTTTAAAAACAAAATGATTTAGCATGTTAATTTTCCTAATTCAAGGAGAAGAGGAAGGGAATAGACTAGAATAATTAGACATTTAAAAGATTAATGTCAATAACAATGTAGACAATAGACCATTAGTATATTTGTGTTACTAGATTTACCCTCAAAAGATATTGAGCAGCATGATACAATTATTTTTTTAATCCTTATGGGAGGGCATACTCATTGTTTTTTTTAGAGAGAGGGGAACAGAGAGAGAAGGAGAAAAACACTGATGTGACAGAGAAGCACTGAGCAGCTGCCTCTGGCACACACCCCAACTGGGGATTGAACCTAAAACCTATGTATGTGCGCTGATTGGGAATTCAACCCTTGATCTTTCAGTGTAGAATAGGGGTGTCGAACTCAATCAGAGAAGGGGCCAAAATCTAAAATCCAGCCTAAATCGCGGGCCGAATGGTTTACTGAACAGTCATAAACTATCATTGTGATGGAAACGCAGCGGAGTGCAGTGATAACAGCGCGGTGCGGGCCACATTGCAAGGCCTGGCAGGACGGATTTGGCCCGAGGGCCTTGTGTTTGACACATGTGGTGTAGAAGATGACGACACTCCAACCAACTGAGCCACACCAGCCAGGACTAGTATGAATAAATGTAATAGAATTTTTTGAAACCTGCTTGTGTCAACCAAGCAAGTAGCATTTATGGTTTGACTCAGACCTCTGCTTCCTCCATTCTTGAATTGTTTACAAGTTAGCTGAGTCAATAAGAATCATTTGACCTTCCTAGAGGCTTGGAAAACAAAGTACTTCATTGACTATTAAATGCTGTGCTACTTGGATTGATTTGGGATTTCTGAAAGTGACGAGGTCCATGAATAAAAGGGGCACAGCTCCTTGGTGAACTGATCATACTAAATTCCTAGAAATCTTTTATGAAAGGAAGAGCCACCCCTTCTATCCATTCCCCCACACCCTGCCCTCCTGCATAACTCTGGGAGCTTAATGGATTTGGGGAAGTAGCAACTGAAAATACTAGGCCAAGTTTTCTACCTCTGACTTACTGCCTTGAATATGATTATCTTGGAAAAAAGAAGGAAAGTTAGTAGTCATCACTAAATTGTGTACTTTCTACAAGAATGGTATGGATTCGGGAAAAGGAGCAATCAGGACTCCTGGGTGGAAGTCAGTAAACATGCCAGAGAGAGTTAAGAGATCCATCTGACAATGTTTCTTTTCTGATTGCTGATTAGCATAATCTCCTGGATGCTCAAAAATTATATTGTCTGCTCTTCTGGAAGCACATTGTATAAGTAGATGAAGCAAACAATATCATCGGCAGATTAGAAAGACAGTAAACCAGCAAGGAAGGCTGGTGCTGTTTCCAAGAAAGTAACTTGCTCCTTGATCTGAATTTATATTGCAATTGGCATCCATCCCTAATTATTTTTAAAATATATTTTTATTGATTTCAGAGAGTAAGGGAGAGAAAAGTAGAAGCATCAATGATGAGAGAGAATCATTTATTGGCTGCCTCCTGCACAACCCTTGGGGATTGAGCCTGCAACCTGGGCATGTGCCCTGGCCTGGAATGTAACTATGACCTCCTTGTTCATAGGTTGAGGCTCAACCACTGACCCATGCCAGTCGGGCCCTTCCTAACTTTAATTAATAACTATCTTAACAAGAATCAAGCAGAGAAATTCCAGGTACACTGATGGGAGAGTTAAAATTGACAAAAATGAGAAAGGAGTGGAACCCTCATGAAAATATATTGCAACCACTTAAAACACAAGGTATTTTTAATCACAAAAAGCATCTTGCATAGCTCAGAGTTCCAGATGAGTAGCATATCATGGCTGTGAAATTTGGTTTTGTGTGGACATTGCTACAGAAAGCAGCTCCATCTCAAAACTGCTATAGTCTTATTTGAACACTTAAAGAAAAACCAAATGCCTAGAAGGCTTAGCTTTAATCAGATATTAAAAACCTCTGCTAATAAAGTATTTAGACATTTAACTCCACAGTGATATGAGGTGCATAAAAAAGAACAGAACATTTTCTTCCTTCCTGGCCCTGGAAATCAAATTACAGGTGTTTGTTGCTGTTGGTTTTTTTTTTTTTTTTTTTTTTTTTTGGTTTGTTTGTTTTGTGTGTGGTGTGTTTTTTTTTTGTTTTTTTTTTAATATTCATGATTCTGGTCTATTTCAGATGCCAATGAATATTAGGTGCACTAAACCCCCTAACACTATATCATTTCATAAATTTTTACAGCTTGATGATATCTACTGATGTTTCAATAATACACTAATGAAATAAATCAGAATAGCAATTCAGAGTTTTATAGCAACCTTCCTCCTCATCATCATAAATTTGAGGATAAAATGAACTTATTTACTATTAAAAGGGAATTTACGGAATTTCCAGTCACTACATCATATGGCCACATAAAAATCATAAAAACAACAGAGATGCCCAAATTCCACACACATCTATTCTTGCTAATGATCATGGCAGTGAAGAATGCTGTGTTCTCTGTCTGAAGATTTATTCAGTTATGCACACTGATGGGATGAACACACTAAAAAGGCACTTATGCCGAAAATGGTTTGGCTCAGTGGATAGAGCGTCGGCCTGCAGACTAAAAGGTCCCAGGTTCAATTCCGGTGAAGAGCATGTATCTTGGTTGTGGGCAAATCCCCAGTAAGGGGTGGGCAAGAGGCAGCTGATCGATGTTTCTCTATCATCGATGTTTCTAACTCTCTATCCCTCTGTCTTCCTCTCTGTAAAAAGTAAATAAAATATATATATTTTTTAAAAAGGCACTTATATGTGCCTGTCTTGTCTAGAATTTCAAGGGTCCTATAGAACATGCCTCCGCTATTACAGATGGAATTTTACAATTCAGTAAGAGATAAAATACACTTCCCCAAGATCCCTGAGAGGCAAGGCCGAGCAGCTGATGTTAAGATGGGGATTTGACCTTAAGATGAGGATGGACCTTCACCAAGGATGGTCCTAAGAGAAGACGTAATGGCGACCTTCACAACTTGATGAGGAGCACCCCAATGGTCTGGCCACCCCAGATAACATCTGCAGCTGTGTCTGTTGGCTCAGGTATTTTTGGAATATTTTTTAAAAATATATTTTTATTGATTTTAGAGAGGAAGGGGTAAATAGAGAGACATAGAAACATCAATGATGAAAGAGAATCATTGATCAGCTGCATCCTGCATGTCCAACACTGGGGATCAAGCCTGCAACCAGGACATATGGCCTGACCAGAAATGGAACCATGACATCCTGGTTCATAGGTTGATGCTCAGCCACTGAGCCATGCCTAACAGCCTGGAATCCTTTTAAAATGCAACTGCTTAGACTGAGATGAGTTTGTCAACCTGATTCTAATAACTGAGGTTCTGAAGGATAAAGGAGAAAACAGGGATCATCTGATCTGGGAGTGATGTCTCAGTAGAGGCACCAAGACACAGGGGACAGAAGGAAATGAGAAATACCTCGTCATGGTTCCATTTTTAATGGCTTCTCTAAAGCATTTGATAATAATTTTATATATTTTACTTTTTAAAAATCATATAACAGTAAGAGCCTGGGCTTTAAAATCAGGCAGTGAAGGTCATATCTTGACTCTTACTCTTACCAATGAGCATGGTGCTTTAGTGCTGTGAGCCTCATTTTTGTCAACCATACAATATGTTTTGTCTAACATACAATATAAATATAAAACAACAAAGTGATAAAATTGAAATTAAAAAAAAATGGATAGAGTGCCTAACCCAACACCCAATAAAGATTTGACAGCTATTATTTTCATATCAGTCACTAAGAAATAAAAGAAATATATATATTTTTTAATTTTTTAAAAATATATTTTATTGATTTTTTTACAGAGAGGAAGGGAGAGAGGTAGAGAGCTAGAAACGTCGATGAGAGAGAAACATCGACCAGCTGCCTCCTGCACAGCCCCCACCGAGGATGTGCCGGCAACCAGCGTATATGCCCTTTACCGGAATCGAACCTGGGACCTTTCAGTCCGCAGACCAACACTCTACCACTGAGCCAAACTGGTTTTGGCGTAAAAGAAATATTTTAATAACACCCAAACACTGATATTATGTATTCAGCCATGCAAATCTGAGTACCTAAAATCTGCCATATACAGAGGTGATCCATATTTTTATATTTCCTAGAGTAGTTTATATTTTGATGAAATTAAGTAAATGCATTTTTTAAAGTTCATATTATAAAAGTTATGACAAAGGAAATGAAATGGAAGCAGTGATTAAGAGAGTAAAGGGGTGTCTGTATGTGATTACTTGCATAGTTTATCCTTTAATTACAAATAATTTTTATGAAGTTGCAATCTCAGTATGTATCTTTGTGTCACTGCTTAATCTCTTATAGGGCAAGTACTTTCCAGACTCTTCATATGTACTTGTAATTATTTTTTTTTAATAATTGAATAAGATTCCCAAACATTTTTGCTTTATTATTTGGTAGGTCAGTTTCCTGTTGTCATACATTTAAAGAAGCCTTTGATGTTCGCTATTACCTAAAACAAAGTTACATACATCTCCAAGCATCCAATTTTTGCTCCTGTCAAAAGGATACTTTCTGGGTCAGGGACACTGTTATGGCACTTGTTTACATATGGCCGTAGTGCCTCTTGAAAGGTCCCCTGTAATGAATGAATTGTCCAGTGTCATAGATATTATAGCTTATATTCTTCAACACTCTCCCCTTGCCTTCTTGGCCACCATATAATCTAAATGTCTTGCCAACCTTCATTCTACAAACCACAGCAGAAATAAGGATTGCTAAAGAGTCATTTCATGCTTCCCCAGCTAGACTGTGAACTCCTGCTGGACAAAAGCACAGGTACTCAATTCCAATTTTTTTATTTTATTTTACTAAATCTCACAAGTTCCTTCATGCCATGTGATGTAGAGCACCATTCAACTTGCCATAACCTAGTCACCCCTAGAAGGGTGCCAAGTTCCATGCTCTGGAATCGGGAACAAGAATATGTTTTAGATGCCATTCGTTTTGAAGTTTACCATCAAATTGGCACTCAGCAGCTAATGCTAAATGAACCTCACACAATATTCCTCCACATGGTCCTAGGAAGCAATGTCTTCCTGGTCCCACCAGGCTTCCTCCCCTCGCCTGTACTTATACATCTATGAGAACACAAATCTGCATTCCTAGGGCTCCTCAGGGATGCAAAACAGCTCTCCTGCCTGTATTTTTAGGTACACATGCACCACGAGCAAATGCTGTTTGCATGCCTCTGCCCAAATTAAAGTGATCAGTCTGCCCCGGTGACTTTAATGGAGGTAATCACCAGTTCACATTCATGAGCAAATTGATGTGCTTGCTTCATAGCTGAATCACACGGCATAAATCTATGCCCTTCATATATAAAAACCTCAGTGGTTTGAGATAATGCAATAAAGTACCACCTAATGCCTTCTTGATGTCTGTTCATCAATAACGTGTGGTTGTGTGAAAAGGATAGGAAAGACTGAGCATGTTACTAAAACATGCAAAAAGTGCAATGCCCTTTTAATGACTATAGGCATCCTGGGGTTTTGTTTGGTCCATCCTTTCACTGAAGAACTGAATTTTCTCCCCTCTTATTTGGTTTCTCAGAGTCGCATGTAATTAAGTGAAATATTAGGTGACTTTCATTATGTGAGAGGAATATCTCCTTCTGCATATTGGTGGGTTTCACTGAGGCATCCAGTACTTGACTGTTAATAGAAGCCAATGAATGTTTGCAGAATATCTAAATAAATACAGGTGTAGGTATTCTCCATTGCCTGGTCTCAGATGTTTCCAGATGATAGGCACAAGTATGGAGTTAAGACCATAACCACAGTGCAGAGAGATTCTAACCATCCTAACCAATATTACACCTGACCTCAGGCCCCTTTGTACAGAATTACAACTTGATGAGGGTGACAGTCACAAGTCCCCCACTTCTTCCACTTTATGCCCCAGGGCATGTTGGGGGTTTTTGTTTGTTTGTTTTTGGGAGGGTACAGGCCAGCAGAGGCAAGTACCTCCACCAAATAACCTCTTAGCAATCAGCTCAGGTTCCATTCAAATCCTGAAGACTTTTCATTCACACAGATCTTTATTCTAAAGATCGCCAGAGTTATTGCCTGCACCACTGGCAGCTACTTCACCACATACTATCACCATGTACTATTGTCTCATTCTTTATCTGTGGTATGTATGAAAAGATGAATGAATACATACATATGGAATTAGAAATATAGATACACCTATGAGATGGAGCCAAAGCAAGTTTACAGTTGTGAGTATGTGAAACATAATTTACTCTTATTTATTTATTAATGTATTCTTTCCCACACAGACCTACTTTTGCCCCATGCTACATAGATATTGTGTGTGTACAAATAAATTTCAGCCTCCTTGATATATGGTTTTGTTTATCCCTGTGGCCCCTATGGTTCCCTGTACAAGATCTTGCACACAGAAGATACAATCCTGGTTCCTAAGCATTTTCTGATCTCCTGCAGTTACTTCTGTTGAGTCCTATGCCCTCTTAGACTGTTGCCCAGCAAAGTACACTAACTGATTAATCAAAGTAACTGTTCACTAAGGTAATACTTTCTCCTCCTAGAGAAAATAATGTTTTCCAATATATTCCTCCTCATATAACATCTTAACCCAATTAACATGTCCCTGAGTTCTTAAGAACTTTAAAATGTACATTATAGAAGTGTTGAAGCTGTCAGGGAAATATGCAAGGACAGTGATCTTTCTTTGAGCTCTGTCATATTTATCTAAAACTTTCTATCTTGATTGCCTCTGATCACCTGATTTCATGAAGAGTCTTACTGGGACACGTCTTTGCCCATTCACTTCGCATTGTCTATGACTGCTTTTGCATAACAAGGCAGACTGAACATTTGCAACAGAGACCTCAGAACTCACAACTTTGATTTACAGACCTCGGGACTCACAACTTCAGGTCTCCTAAGTTTTTCCCCCTTATCCAACATCATTAGCCCAGTCAGTACAAGCACCCCCCTCACTTTTTCTTACCTGCAGCTTTTTTTTGCCTCGGTCCTATAGGACACAGCCAGAAAAAGCCTCCTGACTTCATTGATAACCAAGCTTTTACAAATCTCTCCCAAGCTGGAGACTCCCTTGTTGCTCTGCATCCCCTTCCTTCTATGGGTCACAAGCCCCTCCTGATGCCTACAAGTATGCCAAAGCTGCTCAGCTCTAAAGCAAACACATTTCCTTATGCTCATAATAGAGCAGAGCAGTGTCAGAGTGTGAGCTCCATATTCATTCATGTCACTTGGGGACCAGCTCCAAAAGGACCCTGCCATATGGAACCTCTTTCCTTCCAAGATGACCTTCAAGTAGTTACTTCCACCTTGTTGGGCAACTGATGCAGATATCTCAGTACAGAACCCTGGCCAGGCTTGGACCCCAGATGCATCCTGGTTTCGTCAGCAAGCCCTCAGGAGACCATGGACTAGAAGGAATGAGCAGCTGTGCTTGCAAAAGCACATGTCAACTCACAACCAAGGTTATGTATATAAGCCATGCTCGAAGACATAGGCCAATCCCACAATGCCCTTCACATGAGCCTCGGCTTGACGACTTTCTACAGGAGAACTATTTTGCTGTCATCCTCAGTGGATGAGCTTTTCCCTGAGCTGAAACAGTCACCTGGGTGAATGGCCAGCCTGCCTGCTGCCTGACCTTTCAATCTGCTATGAAGAAAGGGGGTTGGGGAGATGAAGGAGAGGATAAAAAAAAGCCGAGGACAGCTCTCTGATTAATAGTCTCAGAGAAGAGCATGGAAGAAAGGAGGAAATTCTATGCATCTTGCTTCTGTTCTGCTTTGTCCTTTTCAGGCTTTCTGTTTACGTAACTGTGGGCTTTTGCCACAAATGGGTTGTGCATTGTTTCTCCATGGGATCTGGGTTTAGCAAGAGTACTTGTTGTGGGAGCACCAATGATATGGTGTGTTCATATAGAGGAAGGGAGAGAGAAAAGGGGCTATGAAGGTATTTGGGGAGTTATGGTCAATGGAAATACTCTTATTTAAGTGAGCAATAATTACCATCACAACATTCCCTGAAGCCTGTGTAAGTTTCTAACTTTCAAAGGGCTTAAATCCTATTTTTTCAAACAAGAATATACTATGTGTTCAGATACAGATGTACATTTTTAATCGGCGTTATTTAGTGAGGAAATATGATTAACAAGCTATGCCCATGCACTGAATGTAGCCAGTGGCTTGTTTTTGTATGGTCTTCAAGCAAACAATGGTATTTAACCAATACACACACAGACACGTGAGGCCTTATGCTATGTGATCCACAAACCCTAAAATATTTACTACTCTTAACAATGAAGTCTGCCAACCCCTAGAATCTGACACTGTTATAAATATAAAGACTGCTCTGGTATTTGTTTGCTTTCAAATCAGAAGATAAGTTGTCCAAACGGCTCAGTCCTAGAAGGCTTTGCTGCTGTTCAGTGAAGCCCTCTGTGCTGACGTCATTTCCCACCTCTTCTCTGGTAATGTTCCTCACCCCTTCATATTTATTGCCTTACATTTACCTGAACTACATTACATCCTTCATTGTCTCAACAGACTTAGCTTTTCCAAATATCCTGTCTATCCTCAGTTTGAGAATGTTCCAAAGAATCTGCCCTAGACTTTTAAGAGAATTCACAAGGAAGAAGTGCAAAAAAACATGTTATAAGCACCATGTCTACAATATGGGCAAAACTCCCAAGGGGTGCACTTTGCAGAAAGCAGCAGGCCTCTGGATGAATATGTTCTGGGGGGCGAGGGTGTACCTGTGTGTACCTGGGCCCATGAGACCCTAATACCTAAAGACAGGAGTCTGGTTCAAGGTTCATGGGTACAGAATAAGGGATAAGCTTTATTACTGAAAGCATTGTTCGCAGGCCCACAGGAGGTCTCCCCGCTGGGGGTGAGTTAAAAACTCAGAATCTCAGGTCACCTCAGCCCTTCTGTATCATAGTCCACATTTTACAGGATCCTCGGGTTAATTCTTAGACACATTGCAATTTGAAGAGCACTGGCATAATGCAACTAGTGTGAGATATGAAAATGGATCATTCTGCCCCCCTGAGCAAGTAAGTTATTATCTTTAATTGTCAAGTCATCCTATGTAAAAGCATTCTCATGCCTACCACTCATGAAAAGGATAGCCTGTTATAAGGTATCAAGCAAATAAGTGTTCCCTAGAAGGTTAACTCCTGTTATAAAACAGTAAATACTAATGCATGGTGAGAGAAGTAATTTGAAGGGGAATGTTTGATAATTTGGTCTGTTTTCTGCAAATAACTTGACACTGGCTACAGGAAGTAGGTGACTAACTCATATAGGAATATAATGTATAACCCAGAAAGGATTTTAGAAACCTGCTAATGCAATGGTTCTGGCCTTGGTTGCACATTCTAATCACCTGAAACATTAAACAAAAAATACCGATACAGAGGCCTGACTTGAGATGCTGGATTGGGGCTTGCCCGTAGGTAAATTTTGTGGGGGTTTCTTAACATCACACAAGGATATGGTGTTGTTTTTTGTTTTTGTTTTTGGTTTGTTTTGTTTTAATTGACTTTAAAAAGGAAGGAAGGGAGAGAAGGAGGAGGAGGAGGAGGAGGAGGAGGAGGAGGAGGAGGAGGAGAGAGATAAAGATCCATGTGACCTGCAACATAGGTATGTGCCTTGACAGAGAATCAAATGGGACAATGGGATAATACTCCAATCCACTGAGCTACATGGCCAGGGCCCATCAGATTTTTGTTTTTTTAATTCCACTGGATGATTCAAGTGTCCAGCCAAGGTTGAAAATCCCTGATCTAATCCAAACATTTTCTCCCGTACGCCACCAGCATTCATTTTACCAAAGAGAATTATTCCGAAGGCCTTAGAGGACTTGCCCTTGATCATGCAGCTAAGGTGCTACAAAATGGAGGTCGGCTCCAGGTCTCTGTTTTTGTCCTTTTTAACCATGGATGAACAAACTCCCAAGAAACATTAAAGAAACTACAGAAATCTCCCAAGAAGCATTAAAGAAAAACATTGATGGCTGAGATCCATTTTCAGATTCTGAGGCACCTATTTTTTTGGTGTGGACTAGACAAAGTGACTTTTTTTAAAGTTTTAAGTGATATATATATCTAGATAAATAGGTGTTTTCCCCTCCTGTATGTCTTAGTCTGTGTCCATCTTCTTTGATATCTGCTTAATGAAGACAGACCAGGGAGAGCCATAAAGAACATTTCTCTTTCCCAGTGTTTTTCTACATTTCTCCATTATGGAAATCACTTGGGTACTTAAGCTTGCATTTCACTGAAGGATTCTAAATCTGGAAGTCCATAATGGGCCTGACAATTTCTTGTTTCAAAACATTCCCCAGGTGGCACTTATGAGGCAAATTTCAGAAAGCCCTGGACCAGCAGCAATAGCATCACGTGGAACTCATTAGAAATGCACATTGTTGGCCCTGCCCAGACCTGAGAAGTCAGCAGCTCTGGGTGGGACAAGCCATCTGCATTTTACCAGCCCACCAGGTTATCTGCATACATGCTCAAGACTGAGACCCAAAGATCTACCACAAAGTCTTCATTTCATAAATGGGCCTGGTTCCTAATTTTTAGCCAACAGCAATTTTCCCTCCACAACACCCATTTTGCTTTAAAAAAAAGAAAAGAATAAAAGAAAAATCACTCCATATCATTTTTTTTTGTAAGTCTATAGCAGTAAGTAGTTTGGAAGTTTTTTTTTTTGTTTTTTTTTAAACCCTTTTAATTAGAGAGGCCTAATTACTATTGTCAATTCATGAGTATTCTGGGTAACAGTGAATCCCTGAGATTTGACACTAATATCACATTTTCCTGGGCATTCAGGGTGGTGAAACCAGCTAGGTCACCTTGCTCTCAGATTCTTTCCCTAAAATGTTGACCTGTGCACCCACAATGACCATCTTTTACCACCCCTACCCCCCAATGTTACAAGGGCCACAAGAGGAGGATGAACATCCATATATAATTATCTTCTTCGAGAAGTTAACATTCAAGAGAATCCTACCTACCTGAGCAGTGCTTAAGGCATTTAGAGAGTCACTATTTCTTTCAATTCTCACAGCACTTGAGGTAACACAAGAGTTTTGCGTATTAATTGCACACTTTCTAAAGAAGCTTGGTATGTATTTTCTCATTATAGCTTCACAAAACCCTATGAAGTACATACTATCATCATTCCCATTTTATAGGTGCGGAAATTAAGGCACAAGAAGTTCCCAAGGTCGCACCACAGTAAGCAGAAAAGTCAGGTTTGAACTCCAGCAGACTGAATCCAAAGCCTATTCAACACACACCTATGTGATGCTCATTTCTTGCTCAGCACAAACTTCAAAACAAGTAATAATTTGCTTCCATTTTACAGAGGACAAACCAGATGTTAAGAGAAAGTCAGTAGATTGTCCATGATATAATTAATAATTGGCAGAACCAATACTTGAAGCAGGAGTCTGTTTCCAAGTCCCACATGTATATGTAATATACATATACATACACCATATATGTAGTATATACACTAAGTATATATAGTGTGTGTGTGTAAATTAATGTGTGTGTGTGTCTGTGTAGTATTATAAATGTAACTATTGCACCCTCTGCAATATTTTTTAATATATTTGTGTTGACTTCAGAGAGGGAGAGAGAGAGGGAGGGAGGGAGGGAGGGAGGGGGAGGGAGAGAGAGGGAGAGAGAGGGAGAGAGAGGGAGAGAGAGAGAGAGAGAGAGAGAGAGAGAGAGAGAGAGAGAGAGAGAGAGAGAGAGAGAAGCATCAGTGATGAGAGAGAATAATTGATTGGCTGCCTCCTGCATGCCCCACACTGGGGATCAAGCCCACAATCTGGGAAAGTGCCCCTACTGTGAATTGAACTGTGACCTCCTGCTTCACAGAACGATGCTTAACCATTGAGCACATCACTGGCTGGGCACACACTCTGCAGCCTTACCAGTGGGGACGGCAGCCATTATCTTTAGAGAGAACTGAAAGCCAATGAGGCAGCTATCAACTTTAAGTTATCTCTTTGAGAAGGATTTAGAAAAATCTGACATAAGACAGATGAATGCCCCTCCAGAACACTAGTAAGACCTCTAGCAGAAAATACACTTTCCAAAGAACAGGCTACAACAGAGAAAACAAAGGCACGAAGGAGACAATCTGGTACTGAGGGTGAAGAGAGGGTTGGAAAAAGGGAGAGGGGAAAGCCAGGCTTGATTGACTTCAGTTTCATTCCTGAGGCCAGTCCTGCTCCTGAGCTATACCGGACACAAGGGCAGTCAGAGTCAGTTGCTTAACTTGACCCTGGTCATTCAGGAAACACTTCAATGACACAAATCCAAGGTCTTGCATAAGGGGAAGACTGGTCTTCTGCCATATTCTGCAGATGTGAGAGTGGAGGTCACTGACAGAAGGGGGAGGGGAGATGACAGCAAACTAGATCATTCAGATTGGAAGAGGCATTGAACCCCTCAGATTCCAGCTGCCTGGCAAGCACCCATGTTTTGCCCATGTAGCCAAGCCAGGTGGAGAGAATTCCTGAGTGGCTATTTCAAAGTAAAACTCAGGAAGCCTAGAAGCATGTCTCTGCCTGTTCCTGCCTCCTGCCTCTCTAGGTGAAGAGAAAGGCAGCAGTCACTCTAAACAATCCAGCTGTGCAATTATGGCCCAGCCTAACCTGAAGCCACCAGAGAGGAAAGAGTTGTTGAGAGGACAGTTCAGCTTCTGCTTCATTCATTCCCTGGCTTACTGAATGCACTTAATCCCGGCTTTGTGAAGTCAAGCAAAGAGAAAGAGACAGCATCTCTGCCTTTGAGCAACCCAAATCTGATTGGATGAGGCAGCCCTGCCGGAGCAAGTGCAATGAAATATGAAGTCTGTGCCAGCTACAGTGGACACGGGAAACAGGGAAGATTACTGGTGGGAGGACTTGCACGGACAGGAGTCATTCAGGAAACACTTCACTGATGCAAATCCAAAGGCTTGCATTAGGCAGATCCGAAGGTAGGGGAGAAGAAAGGGCAAGGAGAGGCTAACGGCCTAGGGGAGGAAATCCAGGGAGAAGAACAATGTGAGCCAGGTCCAAAGAGCCTGGGCTTTTTGGATCTTGGCAGCAGTTCATTAAAGACTGAGTGTAAGGGGAAGGTCAGCATGTAATACAGCTGGGGCAAAAGTACCACCAGGGAAGGTAGAACTTTCACTTTGCCCTGTAGGCAATGGTGAGAGCTTTCAGCACAGGAGCAATGATTGGACAGATGTCTTAGGAAGAGAGCTGGGCACTTGTTGGGAAGGTGAACTGGTGGAGGAGGAGACAGACAGAGCCAGGGTCTGCCTCTAGTCAGGTTTTGATGGGAAGGATGTGCACCTACTATACACAAAGCAGGAAGAAACAAGGAATACAAAGGCAGGTGCATAAGACCCAATTTTATGCATTAGCTTTTCTGACCCCTCTCTTACAGAGGACTACTCTGAGACTCAGAGGGGTTAAGTACATCCTCCCATAATCACCCAGCTGGTCAGGTTCACAGACAGAACTAATCAATCCACAGTCTATCTCTTAAAGCCATACTCTCTTTCCCCAGGTGTTACCCTTTCTCCCCAGGTATTTCCTGTTGTTCCATCCCCTCCCAAAGGTCTGCAGTCCCCATCAACAGCTCCTCTGTTGCCAAGACAACATAGGCAGGGACTGGTAACTTCCAAGGACAAAAAGGCCCTATTCTATGCTTTTGCTTACCCTCCTCTTTCAACTGTATTTTCCAGCGAATAAGATGACCCCCTAATTTTACAGTTAAAACAGGTGTAGGCCTATATTCGCTGTATAAGACTACCCTCCACTTCCTAGGCAACACCAGTTTTTCGGGATATACTCGGCATATAAGACGACCCCACCCCCCCGAATTTTCAGTTGACTTTTTGTTTCAAAAGTCGTCTTATACGCCGGAAAATATGGTACCTCAAAAGCCCAATTCAAGCCCCACGTAATCCAGAAAGCCTTCCTTGACTAACCCCACAGAGGCTACTCTGATCTCCCCTATACTTCGAAATTTTACAGTATTAATTTTAAAAATGTGCCTCAAGTTTGGCTTTGTTAAAACTATCCTCTGTGAGGATCTTGTCTTACTAATCGTAACACGTGCTCCTCAAGGAGGGACTGGCCTCTCCCTCCCATGCAATGTAATGCTGAGGACACAGTGGGTGCCAAACCGTCCTTGTATGTCTGTGCCGCTCACACCCTCACAGCAGAGGGGAAGCTCACCCTGGAGCCTAGCTGTTCACATGCTCGGAACTGCAGTAAAATGCCCCACAGGGGCACACACTGTCCTTTAAAGTTTAAATCCAGCCTTAACTGGTTTAGCTCAGTGGATCATAGAGCATCGACCTGTGGACTCAAGGGTCCCAGGTTCCATTCTAGTCAAGGGCATGTGCCTTGGTTGCAGGCACACATCCAGTGGGGAGTGTGCAGGAGGCAGCTGATAGACATTTCTCTCTCATTGATGTTTCTAACTCTCTATCTCTCTCCCTTCCTCCCTGTAAAAAATGGAATAAAAAATATATTTTTTAATTGAATTCCAGGAATAGAAATTGACCTCGTCTATCTTTCTCTCTGCTTGCTGGGACCAACTTAATATTTACTCAGCTTCTGTTACAGTGACGTCTCAGCGTTCCTTTCTGCTCACCAACCTCAGGGAACTCCACTGAGGATTTCTCAGAGCTCTGCGCTCCCCCCTCCCCCCCACACACACACCTGTTTGAGA
This sequence comes from Pipistrellus kuhlii, assembly GCF_014108245.1. Classification (NCBI taxonomy): domain Eukaryota; kingdom Metazoa; phylum Chordata; class Mammalia; order Chiroptera; family Vespertilionidae; genus Pipistrellus; species Pipistrellus kuhlii. The sequence goes on along the minus strand of NW_023425438.1, from coordinate 43,399,137 downwards.
TGAGCAAGACTGTGCTCAATGTTTTGTCATTAAAAAGCTCCTCCAGCTACTGCACAGGGATGGTACCTAGATGATTCTCAACGCTTTCTTCTTAAACAATTACACTCTCCTGTGACCTTAGCCATTTTCATCTTTGACTTGAAAACTCCCAAATCATTATCCCCATCTCTGACTTCCTTCTCCCACTCTTGATGTAATTTTGAGTTGGGCCGACTGTTCCAGAAATGTGTCCCACAACCACCTGGAAGGAGTAATTCCCCCAAACCACCCTGCCCAATCATCTCAGTTTCGCTATCAGCTGGTGACATGCCCATCTCTGAATCACAGACTGAAACCTAAGGCTGTTAAGCAATTTATACACAAGTCCTGCCTCCTTGAACTTAACTGTGAAGTGTCTCCACTTTGTTTCTTTCCACTCCCTTTGCTACTGTCCTAGCTCAAATCTTTATCAACTCTCACTCTGACTGCTGGATAAAGTGCGGCTAGCTTCATGTGGTCTGTGAAGCCCTCCCAGTGCGGATCTCTAGCCTTATCCTCACTACGCTGTCCTCAGCCCGATTCTCACTACAAAAGGCCGTGCCCTTCATGGAAACCGGCCTTCTTGGCCCCTGTTTCAAGGACATTTGAAAACAGCTGAAGCTCATATGATCAGCCAACTCCCTAATGGAGCAACTATTTCTTCAACCAAGCAGAGCCCCCCCAAAAGTTCCTATCTCTGGGTTAGGACTTCAGACATGACCTCTATTCAGAACCAGAAAAGGCTGGACTCCCCTAACAGAACTCGGGACCCGGGTTCCAGGTCGGCCTTGTCGGCACCTTCCAGAGAGACCATCAGAGGCCACAAGTCAGCAATGTAATCATGATGCCAAACAGTCCCGTCATGGGGCATATTTTCCCAGAGTAACTTTACACTTTTGCTTCTCTCATTTCGCTTATTCCCCAGGGCTAATTCCCCATCCCCACCCCACCCCCTGTGGCTTTTCAGGTCATTCCGAAGTGACACAATTCAGTTATTCAGGGTAGCAGGATTCCTTTTGCTGCTGTCCCAAATTGCCACCAAATAAGCTGCTTCAAACAACACAGATTCATTACCTTGCGTTTCTGAAGGCCAGCAGTCTGACCTGGGTCTCCCTGGGCTGAAAACAAGGAGCAGTGCTGGGTTCTCTTCTGGAGGCTCCAGGGAGACCCCACCTTGCGCCTTCTCGATCTTCTAGGGGCTGCTTGTACTTCTGGCGTCCCAGGGCCTTTCCCATCTCCAAACCCAAATGCCTGACTCCACTGCCCTGCCTCCCTCTTTCACTCTGCAGACTTCGGTGATTGCCTCGGGCCCACGTGCAAGCCCGGGATCCTCTCCTTATTGTCTCATCAGCCAATTAGCAGCCTGCATCCCACCTGAACTCTTAATGCCCCTTCGCCCTGTGAGGCAGTGTTTCCCAAACCTCTCATGATGAGAATCACCTGGTGGAGCTGTTAAACTACGGATTCCTGAATGCCAACTAAGAAGTGCTAAACTAGAATTTTTAGGAACATATAAGTAAAATTGTATACTTAACTAGTGCTCTAAGCTTTTTTTTTTTACCTATATGTTCCCCAAAATTCTAGTTTTTTCAGAATGAAAAAAAGACTCCATTCTAGAAAGCAATAGTGCACATGTGTCAAACACAAGGCCCGCGGGCCAAATCCGTCCCGCCAGGCCTTGCAATGTGGCCTGCACCGCGCTGTCATCACTGCACTCCTCTGCGTTTCCATCACAATGACAGTTTATGACTGTTCAGTAAACGATTCGGCCCGCGATTTAGGCTGGATTTTAGATTTTGGCCCCTTCTCTGATTGAGTTCGACACCCCTACAATAGTGGATCAATAATCAGACTCCATTCTATCGATAGAAAGAAAATGACTGCTAACTCAGTCATAGGTTCCAGGGATTAGGATCTGGCACCTTGGGGTTGGGGGTGTTATTCTACCTACCTCACACACAGTCCTACAGAGACCTTAAGGCTCCTCTCTCCTTCCCCTGATGGGACCATAAGAAGTATGAGGAGGTGCTTGCTTCATTTCTCTTCTGTCCCCTCGCTTGGCAGCTCCAGCTCCCACTCCCCCAACTTGCTAACAGGAGTTTTCAAAGCCTCCCTGTGGGGCAGGTGATGGGAGAAGAGCAAGGGAAACAGAACTGTCTGCTCCCTGCACACAGATGCTACAGGATACAGTGGCGGCTGGGCGTGGCAGCCGTTTTCTCCCTGGCCTGCGTATCTTCTCCCCTTTGTGTCTTTGCCCCTGCGTCAATCCCAGGAATCTATTGTAGTAATGCCTCCAGTTTTCCTGCTGAAGTTTATTCAAGCTCCACACAGCCATCCTGAATCAGACCTGCCATCACTTCAGACCCAATGTCCCAGCCCACAGAAAATCCCAGTCCTTGTCATGAGCAGATGCTGGGATTGTTGGCCATTTCCAGTGAGGCCAGTTTTTCACTATGTCACTGTGGAAGCAGCAGCAGTGTGATTCTCACCCTCTTATTATTATTTATTTTGTTGTTGTTAATCCTCACTGGAGCATGTTTTTCCATTGATTTTGATTTTGATTTTTTAAAATATATTTGATTGATTTTTTTACAGAGAGGAAGGGAGAGGAATAGAGAGTTAGAAACATTGATGGGAGAGAAACATCAATCAGCTGCCTCTTGCACAACTTCTACTGGGGATGTGCCCACAACCAAGGTACATGGCCTTGACCGGAATCAAACCTGGGATCTTTCAGTCTGAAGGCTAGTGCTCAATGCACTGAGATAAACCAGTTAGGGCTCCATTGTTTCTTTAGAGAGAGTGGAAGTGGGGGAGAAAAAAAGGAGTGGGAAGAAAGAGAGAGCGAGAGCAAGAGAGAGAGAGAGAGAGAGAGAGAGAGAGAGAGAGAGAGAGAAACATCAATGAGAAAGAGACTCATCAATTGGTTGCCTCCTGCATGTGCCCTGACCAGGGCCAAGGATCTGACAACAGAGGTATATGCCTTTGACTGGGAATCAAACCCGTGACCCTTTGGTATATGAATGGATGCTCTAACAACTGAGCAACTGGTGAGGGCTTTGTGTGTTTTTTAATTGCATTCCTGGTGGAGAAGGGATGAGCTAATCAGGAAAACACTGGTGAGGGTCCCTCTATGTGGAGTGAAAGGGACAGGACTTTAAAGCAATAGTGGATCAATAATCAGACTCCATTCTAGAAAGAAAATGGACAACAGACCAATAGACCAGGTGGTTAGAGAATGAGATGTGACCAGTCTTCTGGAGTGGTCCAGTATGTGTTGTCCCATAGGGTGGCCTCAAGCGTGTCGGTTTCCTCCAAGTCCTTTATGGGCCTGGGCCTGATGGGCAGCTGGGTCCAGTTCTTTCAATAAATCCATGGGAACTATTCTGAGACTACTGTGCTATGGACTATTTTGGCCAGACAGGCAAGACACCAGCATATCATTGTTTCCTACCATTTCCGAAATGGTAGGAAATTTAAATTTTAAAGGAACTATTACTAAACAGAGAAGTCACCCTTTGAATAAATATAAAGAGTTCTGGGCTGCAGAGTTCAGGGGAGGTAAGATCAGGCCAGGGAAAATATCAGTTCTGACCTAGTAACACCTGTAGCTCAGAGCTGTAACCAGGCCACGTGTTGAGAGTGATAATGCTGTTCCCAGTACTCATGAAATATGGAAGCCTTTTTAAAGTGACACATGATATTAAAGCTAGAAGAGGATTTAGAGGGCATCTAGTCCATGCCTCTCATGTTAAGATGAAGACTCGGAGACCTAGAGAGAGTGTGATTTTCTCAAAGGTTGTCTGTTAATTAGTGACAGCCAGGACTCAAAAGGAGGCTTCCTAACTACTATTCTGATGATCTTGACACTTTTTCAGTCTGGAGTTGGCAATGGCTTTCTGTGTTTTGTTGTTTCATCAGCACAAAGCATGCTATAAGGTAGTGATTTTTTTTTTTTTAAAGTTTCTAGGACTTGGCAATACCAATTTATTTTCCTTCCTATTTTTTCTTGCCTTAGCTTTTCTTTTAATCCTCACCTAAGAAGTGAGGGTATTTTTCTGTTGAGTTTTTAGAAAGAGTAGAAGGGTGAAGAGAGAAGAGCGAGAGGGAGAAACATTGATGTGGCAGAGACACTTTGATTGGTTACCTTCCACATGTACTTTGATGGGATAAGAGGTGGGAATTGGATCTGCAACCCAGGTACCAGCCCTTGACTGGGAATCAAACCTGAAACACTCTAGTGTGCAGGCTGATGCTCTGACAACTGAGAAACCCTGGCCAGAGAATCCTTAGCTTTCTTAGCCACATCTTTTCCATCCCAGATGCGTCCTGGTTCCACAAACACACTCACACACACAAACTGCTGTGTCTATTTCATTTTTCTCTCCTCAAATCAAGCTCCAGGTATTTCATATTTCTCACGGTCCTATTAGAACTTCTATTGTAAGTTCCTTTTGTCTTCCCTGTAACAACAAATAATGCTCATGGTTTCAAGAGGGAAAAAAAAATCTTATTTATGCTCATAACTAAATTATCTTATCCTTTAAATTATCGAGGAGCAGAAATGAACAAAAACCAGCATTGGCAAGTTCACAGATAAGTTTGTTGCTTATAATTGAATACTAAATTCAGTTTGAGTTTCTTGAGAATGAGGACCAAAGAGGCAAATACTGGGTTGCATAGTTTTGGTCTTTATTAACAGAAAGACACAGATTTAACTTCAAAAAATTAAATGTTTCCTAAAATTAAATGTCATTTACTCACACAAATAGTCAAGGCAAGGATATTTAAGAATCTAGTAGAAAAAGCCCACTGTGTGTTTTTATGCTAGATAAAAACAGTCCACTCCAGATAATAATTATTGTTATCATTATCACAGACAGTGAGAACAAAAGGCCTAATATTGCAGACTTCTTAAAAACAACCAAGTAGCCAAAACCAGTTTGGCTCAATGGATAGAGCATCGGCCTGCGGACTAAAAGGTCCCGGGTTTGATTCCGGTCAAGGGCATGTACAGTGATTGCTGGCATATCCCCAGTAGAGGGTGTGCAAGAGGCAGCTGATCGATGATTCTCTCTCATCGATGTTTCTAACTCTCTATCCCTTTCCCTTCCTCTCTGTAAAACAATCAATAAAATATATTGAAAAAAACAAACAAACAAACAAACAAACAAATAAAAAAAAATAACCAAGTAGTAGAGCCAGATTCAGGTAGAAACTCAATAGAAAATGGCTCCTAAATATTTCAACATGTCTGTTGTTCATGGTGTGTGTGTGTGTTAGGGCAGGGGAATCATCCTCTCTCCAGAAAAACAAACCAACAAAAACAGAAGAACATGGGATGTTCTTGAACTGTTGGAGACTTATCAGTGTCATAACCAAAACCTGTGCTTCTGTGGGTTTAGGAAGGGGAAAAAACTAGGCAGATGGGGAGAACGATGTTCCCAAACCAGGAGACCAGATCAATCCAATGATTCCATCGTGACACCCAACTCTTACCCAGAGATCCTACCAGCTTGCTCTGTTTCTAACTAAATATTTCATTGTTAAAATGGATATAAAAGAAGGCATCCTTCTAGTGTCACTGCATTAGTCCTTTGGGGTTTTAAACTATGTAACCACAAGTGGGGCTCAATGTTTTTAATATGAATGTCATTTAAGTGTAGCATTTTTAGCTTAAAGTCTAAATCATTCCCTAGTGTTCTGCCTCAGAGCCAACTTAACTCGGTTACTATCCTGTCATCTGAAAGTATGTAACCTGTAATCCCTAGAAATAACATATGTTACAGAAGTGAAATCTGGCAAGTGTCTGGTTAGTGTGATCCAAATAGACAAGCCAAACTTTACAATACACACTGATCATAAAATAATTCAGTTACCTGGATCAGTAAAGCTGCTATCCAGAACCAATTTCAGACAACAGGGAGCCAAAGAAACATTAGGCAGAAATGACTCAGTGTCAATGCACTGCATCATTATTAATGATTTGGGGTTATGTGGCCTAGGCTTGTCCTGAGCACCCTTTTGTGGCAGAATTCTTCAATCCTACCCTCAACTAGAGCCATCTTCTCAACAGAACTTATTGGATATCATCCATCCCCTAGAAGTCTTTCTTTGCCTGGTGACTGATGAATAGAGATGCCCATGAGTGGTCCTGTAATTTTTTAAATATATCTTTTTTATTGATTTCAGAGAGGAAGGGAAAGGAAGAGAAAGAAGCATCAATGATGAGAGAGAATCACTAATCGGCTGCTTCCTGCACGCCCCCTACTGGGGATGAAGCCTGCAACCCAAGCATGTGCCTGACCAGGAATAGAATAGTGACATCCTGGTTCATAGGTTGATGCTCAACCACTGGGCCATGACAGTTGGGCAGTGGCCCTGTATTCCTTTAATTCAAAGGAGTAACTCCTACAGCCAAGGACACAGGACTGGAACAGCTAGACCCAGGATTTCCTACCCACTCTCACCACGGCAGCAGTGTATAGGGGATCTTGATGGGAATGGTGGAAGAAAGACACACTTAACCAGTGCTAGGGAGCAACTCCATGGGTGATCCCACGTTTCCCAATCTTACGTGTTAGCTGCTCTTTTGCCTCCTGCTGCACCTGGTGGGGAATGAGCCTCCGGGGCTGACAGCTAAAAATTAATTTGATAGATTTATTTCTGTGTTTCACGTTTCGGGTGCAAATGCTTTCTCCATCCTGGTGGAGCGAATTTATGCTTCCCCATTCACAGAAAACACATTTATAGTGCCTAACAAACAGGGCTCTTCTGCTTAAGGTCAGAAGCAAATGTCCCCATCCATCTCGCTTTACCTTTCTGAGCAGCACCAAGCTGTTTTCCTCTTTAATTTCAGAAAAAAGAAGGGAGGGTTGTATTTGGGGGAGGGGTGGGAGAGGCAAAGGGGAGCAACTTCGGTGTTTTCTCCTGAAAACAAAACTTAGCCTACCCCTCCCAAGAGGAATGAAGCAAAGACATGAAAACGTCTTCAGACTTCCCTTAACTCGAGTCAAAGGAACAACATTAGGAAAGTACTATTAATCTGTCACTTTTAGACAAGTGGAATCTGGCGCCTCATTTGTCTGTATCTCTTGCTCACTTAAGACCATATTCCATCCTTGGCAGGTTACTCCCCCAAACTGCAGAGGGGAGGAGGCATGCAGGATGGGAGCTTAAAAAGGGTTAATCCTGTTCTCTCAGAGTATAAATTCACTTTTTACAAAATATAAATATTTTTTAAACATTCACTGAACAAAAGCTCACATATCCCTGAAAATAAGGGGGGGGGGGGGGGGGTTGATATTCACGCATCCCTACCACTTGCTCAGTTGTGTGTGACAGATGACCGACTCCCTCAGGCTGTGGGAGTTCACTGTGGACACAGCTGTGGAGCTGTCTGGACCATAGGTGTAGCTCACATGGGAAGGGACAGAGTCCTGATATGAGCAGGAAGTTCATTGCACACAGCCGCCCTGACATAGGTGCGAAGCTGAGACAAAAAGGTAAAGGCACCCAGGTCCCTGTGGAGGTTATGTAGCCCTGTTTCTTTTTTTTCTTCTTTTTTTTTCCAAAGTGGCCTGTTTCAAAAAGACTTCCAACACTCTCCTGTCACCTTCTACTCTGGACTACTGCTCTGAGAAAACTCACATTAATTAAATGTTTATGGCATGAAGCAGCCAAAAGGAGATGCCTATTAGCCAGTCAGTTCCAGGTGGAAACAAGTGCTTTCTTGAGCACGGCTGGGTCCAGGGAATAAAGTCAGGCCCCTCCTGCCCCGAGAGGTTACACTGGGGTGGCTCTGCCCTCTGCCTCTGAGGACCATTAGAAACCAGCTGTCTCTAATGAGGAGGAGGTCATCCAAACGGTAACCTGAAAGGACTGAAATGAGAAAGAGGCAGAGAAGTGAAAAGAGGTGAGTCAGAAGAAAACATGCCCAGATGTTAAGAAATAAAATAAAATAAAATAAAAATAATAATAAATTAAAAAAAAAAAAAAGCCCTGCCTGGTGTGGCTCAATTGGTTGAGCATCATCCCATGTACCACATGGTCACCAGTTTAGCTTGTGGGCTCAATTCCCAGCAGGGGGCGTGCAAAAGGCAGCAGCATTTTTTCCCTCTCTCCCTCTCCTTTCCTCTCCCTCTAAAAAATCAATTAAAACTGTTTCCACCCCCCCCCCCCAAAAAAAAATCTGATTCCTTTATCTAGACATAAAAATATTCTGATACATTTCAAAATAATGATACATTTCAGTGAGCCCAAGGCTTCTGCCATTCACATGGCATCCGAATCTTGGATTGATTTCGGCTGAAGCCACCAGACCATGGCTATTATCCCTTTCTGTTTTGTTTTCCACAAAGCAGGACAAGGGCGAAATTGGGTTTCTGTGTTTCTTTACAAATCTGAGCTCATGTGATGAATAATGGGAAAACATTTGAAATGTATAGAATACATAACAAAAGTTTCTTTTAAGCCTTAGAGAGGGATAAATGGTTTCTCACCCTAATGCAGCTCTCCAGGAAAAAAAAAATAGATATATATATTCCAAAGAGCCCTCATGAATTGAAATAATTTCTAGAGGCAAGAATATCGCTGAGGTGACACTTCTCCCTTCTGAGTCTCAGCTTTCGCTTCTGAGCCAGAAGCACTATTATGCTTTTCTGACCCATGCAAAAGTATAAATGAGGAGACTATCAAATATTTTTGTTCTTTTCCACAAGCAATTGATTTATCAGTTATGTCTTTTCTCATACTTGAAACCCTGAGACACAGGAAGAGAAATTTCAAGCAGAGACCAGAGCTGGGCATCTCTTGGTGATAAGGGATAGCCAGCCACTGGCAGAAATATGGCGGGGTGGGGGGTGAGGGGTAAGAGGGAATTCCTATTTGAAATAAGTATGGACCTAAAAATGAGCCATTTCCAGGTGGAAATAGCAACAAGAATGGCAGTTCATCTAGAAATTAGAGTTACCATGAGATTCATCTCCATCTCTCATACTTGCTTTTAGTCCCCCTAAGAAAGCTATAAATCTCCCTGAAGAAGGAGAAGTCAAAGAACTTGAGGCACTTTTCTCAAAAAACCAGCTTACCCCTCTCTGCAGGTGTAGCTCAATGGGTGAGTGTCAATATATGAACCAGGAGGTCTTGGTTTGATGCCATCAGGGCACATGCCCAATTTCCAGCTCAGCCCCCAGTAGGGATCTTGCAGGAGGCAGCCAATCAATGATTCCTCCTCATCACTAATGTTTCTATTTTTCTCTTTCCCTTCTTCTCTGTAAAATCAATAAAAACATATTTTTATAAAACAGCTTACCTAACTGTGGTAGTGGTAAAATGGGCAGAAATACACAATCTAGTTGGGAAATCAAGATAAAATTTACAAAAACATTAATAAAGATTAGAGAAAACAGAGAAAATTAAAATTAAATGTCTAGTAGTTGATGAGAGAAAGACTATGATTCAGAGAGAGAAGATAGTATTGTCATATGGAATAATTTTAAAAAATGTAAATAACGAAAAAGGAATACCTATCTATTTAGAAAAAGGAAAATCCAAAAGATATAAAAAAAAATCCTAGTCTCACCTACAGTACTCAGTTCTGCTCACCAAAATCAGATTCTTTGCTTCCTTCAGAGAACAACAGCACTGCATTTCCTCCTCTATTGTGATTGGATGAGGCCATGTGACTAGTTCTAGCTAATGAGTCAGGAATGGAAGTCATTAGTGTTACTTCTGTGCTAACAGTCATGCCCTCTAGAGCAGTGGTTCTCAACCTTTCTAATGCCAGGACACTAATACAGTTCCTTATGTTGTGGTGACGTCGAACCATAAAATTATTTTTGTTGCTACTTCATAACTATAATTTTGCTACTGTTATGAACCGTAATGTAAATATCTGTGTTTTCCGATGGTCTTAGGCGATCCTGTAGCGGTTCTCAACCTGTGGGTCACGACTATAGAGCCTAAGGCCATTGGAAAAACACAGTTATGAAGTAGCAACGAAAATAATTTTATGGTCGGGGGTCACCACAACATGAGGAACATAAAGGGTCGAGGCATCAGGAAGGTTGAGAACCACTGCTCTAGAGCTTTTTTTTCCCCCCTCTGGTATGTAACTAGCAAGACTAGATATGGTGACACTGACATTTTGGAGGATTTTTTTGTTAATGCAGCATAACCTAAATATCCTGACTGATACACAACCAGGAATTCAATGAAAGAAACACAAAGTAGTGCATTGGCCAAAGAATCCTTCATGAGGAAAATGAAAGAAGCCTTGCAAAATGGATATAGTGTCCCATATGAGACATTGTCTTACTTTAGTGTATACCTGGGGAGTACAAGAATCTGCCAAGAATGAGTTCACTGACATTGGCTAAAGCATAGCTAAATAACTGTCCTTGCCAGAAAAAGAAACAAGAAAACCTGTCTATAACTACTGAAGTCTGAAGTAGAAAACTGAAGGAAGAGAAGCCAGGTAGATTTTTTTTCTTTCTACTTTTATGTTCCTGAAAGAGAAGCTAAAAGGATGTTCATGGTTATGCATATTAAAACCACAGAGCCTTCAAAACAAGGGATGCACCTTCAACCAACTAAAGAGAGCACTTGTGGGTGTGCACTGTCTAATGTAAACAAGGGAGTTACAAAACAGATGTTAAGGGAGAGAGAAAAATGAGCCCTAAAGAACTCACATCTACATATTGTCAAGAGGAAAACAGTTGTGGCATCAATCATGCACTCTCAACAGGATAAAAATTAGTTCTCATAATGATGGCATCCAAAAATGTCTGATATTACAATGATAATTGAACTTGTAAAAGGTCACAATGTATAAGCAAAATACCGTATTTTTTGGACCATAAGACGCACTTTTTTCCCCCCAGAAGTGGGGGGGAAAAGTCCCTGCGTCTTATGGTCCAAATATACCCTACACATATACTTTAAAAAAAAAGTTTTTTTACTTGCCCGGCTCTGTGTGGTCTCTGTGTGCTTGCCCGGCTCTAAAATGGTTCTAAATACTGCTGTTTACTTTACAGGGTTGATTACATGTGTTTATGACTGTGATGTTGGGTTTTAATGCACATAAAATATTTTAGGACACTATTTGTTTCAGAATCTTTTTTTCTTCATTTCCCTTCTCTAAAAACTGGTGCGTCTTATGGTCCGGAGCGTCTTATGGTCCGAAAAATACGGTATATCTGTGGTAGTAACACTTGATGTAGAAGGTGATTAGAAGAAAAAAAAAAGTTGTTTAAAAAAAAAAAAAAAGGTTCCTTAGAAAAATAATAATGAAAAAAATAAAGGTTAAGAAATACCGGGATTGGTGAACAAATATGGTTAAATTTTAGAGGGAAAAAAAAGATAAAAGAATAAAGACAAATATTTATAGCCATCTATATGTACCTAAGGAGAAAATGAGTATATAATAAACCAGGTCACTCTGAAATGGATTCCAGAATTAAAGACAACTCTAAAATTTACACTGGGTCTTGATGGATTAGAACTATGAGCCCTTTATCCATTTCTCTACATGCCCTAGAAGCACATCAGAGAATGCTTACTTTATTTTCCCTCATACAAACGCGTTGCAGGAATGTATCCCAAAGGTTTATATTCTAAACCTAAAGAGCCTCAGCCACACAGTTATTACCATGTTTTCCTTTGAACTTTTATTTTTAAACTTGCTTTTATGAACTCTCCTGTACATAAGGTTCTGTACATTTCCTTCCCTTCATGTTATGAACTCCAAAGATTATGGTCATACTTTTCCAAAGCTCTTTATGCTGTTATTTATTTTTATTTTTGACATCATCTAACAGATAAAAACTAAATCCAGAGCAAAAGTCACCACCATGGCTTCTAATAAAGCTTTTGTTAAAATTATCCTAGACCCTAGCAGATGTTATATTTCTAAAATATATGGGTATGCAACTGGCATATGGATAAGCTGAAATATCCTATCACTATTAAAAACTGATCTTGGTTATAAACCAGGAGATCACAATTTAATTTCTGGTCAGGGCACATTTTCAAGTTGCAGGCTGGATCCCAATTGGGGACATGCAGGAGGCAGCCCATTAATGATTCTCTCTTATCATTGATGCTCTCTCTCTTTCTCTCTCTCTCTCTCTCTCTCTCTCTCTCTCTCTCTCTCTCTCTCTCTCCCTTCTTTTCTGAAATCAATAAAAATATATTTTTAAAGGTTAAGTTTGGTCACAATTATGAGTCCAGTATTCTATCCTCTACCATGCCAAGATCACAACTGTAGACCACAACTGACTGCAGCTTTCCTTTTAATCCTTCAGACTTTGTCCAGTATATTCACATCCCCAGGTTCAAGGATTTTGACAATGATGTATATTTATCACTATGCAATGCTACAAGCTCATGTAATAAAAGTCTTGCTCCATGCCCAAACCGATTTGGCTCAGTGGTAGAGCGTCGGTCTGCGGACTGAAAGGTCCCAGGTTTGATTCTGGTCAAGGGCATGTACATTGGTTGCCGGCATATCCCCAGTAGGGGGTGTGCAAGAGGCAGCTGGTCGATGTTTCTCTCTCATCCATGTTTCTAGCTCTCTATCTCTCTCCCTTCTTCTTTGTAAAAAATCAATAAAATATACTAAACAAAAAGTATTGCTCCATAAGAAGGGAGAATGAGATATAGCAGGTGTGCTTTGCACTCGCCTATGATAATGGCCAGTAACAATAACAACCCCAGCATCTTGCCCTAGACATGGCTTCAACATTATTTTCAACAAGACTTCAAACCCATAAAATTTATATTAGTACATAAGGTAATTTTTTTCTTGGGAGAAAAATCTCTAATATCTTTTCATCCCTGAAACTGTAATTATATAAATACATTGTATTACTGCCCTCAAACTGGGGATTCACATACAGTTCATCAGGCATAGAAAGAAAGAAAAGAGGAATGAATATTGCAGGTGCTTATTAGTTTACTTCCCAGTGAATGACTGGATACGTGGCTTTCCATATTAACCTCTGTGCTTGCTCATTGGTTCTTTGCAATTATAAGTAGCCACCAAAGCTTTCCCTTCCATGATGAGGAATGAGACTAAAATGCAAGTATCCTGAGAAAGACCACCCAGGAGCTCTTTGCTAACAAAGATAATAACCATGAGCAGATTCATTTCTGTGACTGGATCTGATAAAGGACATGCATATCAGAATTCTCTGCTATGAGCCCAGAGAGTATAGTGGGGAGCAGGGTGAAGAAGACACATGAAAAAAATTAGCGGAAGTTAACCTGCTCCAGGATTACAGATGCTACTGTCTTATTTTGTTAACTCTTATACCATAATAGGCCTATATTCTTGCCCTGAACCCTAAAAATTATGCCTTCTCAGGTTTCTTGTCTGAAAGTCAATTTACTTTGCAATGACTCAAATATCATTTCAACTGATGAGCATCAATAAATTGCAGAAGTTATGACCAATTTTGTAGTCGCCATTCAGTAGCAAAAACTAAAATCCATACCTCTCCTGAAAGATGATCTGGAAAACCATTGACATGTATGCTGTACAAGGTGGAGGCACCTTGACTGTTAAGTTCAGTCTTGAAGAATGAATAGGAAGACTTTATCAGATATATTTAGGGTCTGACCAGCAAGTCTGTAAGGATGCAATACAAAGTGAAGATGCGACCACTTGGAACAGGAGAGAGATAGATCAATAAAGAGACTTCAAAGTAATAGTAAGATATTTCAAATTAAAGATTATGAAGTCTGAGGCCTGAGGAAATATAGAGAAGTGAGTAGCTTCATACATAATTGAAAGAATATGTCAATAGGTCTTAATCATCAAGAAGATGTATCCAGTTTGGTGTTTGGTTTGTTTTGTAATAAAAATCAATGAGTATCTGGTCATACTAAAAAAAAAAAAAAAAAAAGTTTAAGCATACCAAGGACTTCATTTTAAAAGGTAACAGGAAGTTATAGAATTCATAAGCTAAATCGTTTTTTTAATCTTCACTGGAGGATATGTGGGTTTTCTTAATTGACTTTTACTGTAGATAGAGGAAGAGAGAGAAAAAAGGGGGGGTGGATACACATTGATGTGACAGAGAAACATTGATTGGTTGCCTCCTGTGCATGCTCTGACCAGGAATCATGCCCGCAACCTAGGTGTGATTGGGAATCAAACCCGCTATATTTTTGTGTACAGGATGACTCTCCAATCAACTGAACCACCTGGCCAGGACACTGAATCATTTTTAAGTGTCTAAGAGCCATAAACTATACTAAGCTCTTCAGGCTACTGAAATTAATAGAACATAGATGCTGCCCTATAGAGATTCGCAATAGAGTCATCAGGGATGAAGTGGGGGAAACAGATGGGTCAAAAAACATAAGAAAGGATTAAGTAGAGTGAGCAGAACAGAGGAAGCTTTATTTCTGTTTTGAGAAGTTCCAAGGGGGATATTGCTTTTAAGGCCTGCATACCCTGGCCCTTTAAAAGTTGAGGCTCCTTTTACTCATGTAGAGACAAGTAGGACTATCTAATAATCTGCCTACCGTGTCCTAAGTGTTGCCAGTAAATAAGCTAGATGGGCCTCATGGCACCTATTCTCCCACGGGGGAGGACCACATCTTCTCAGAGGTCAGAGTTGTTCTACTCTCAACACAACTCCCTAAGGGGAATGAGAGAGCACTCAAAGATAACTCTTACTAAACCTTGTCTGACTAATGTATCCCCACTAAAGTAAACAGGGACATTAAAATGTGGATGAGCATGTTGAATCCCCGGTCTGGCACTGAGCATCCTGCCATGCAAGGTCAAGGGGGACACATGTCTGAAACATACTTGCCATTGGAAGCAGGAAAGGATATCAGCCCCTAAGGATAAAAGTGGTTTCATGTGGAGGGAACTGTGTGAAGCTGTCAGTGGTTTCCTTTACCCTATAACACCATAAATATTGTATAACCTAGAGTTTCTAGCATATCTATTATACCATAGATCAGTTCAAGGATATCTATTTTATTGAGGACTCAGCAAATGTGATCTGATCAGAGTTAATCCAAAGATAAAATATAGACTAGGGAGAGTTTCGTATTTTTTAGAGTAAAGGTATTAATCCTTCACAAACCAACACAAATCCTCTCCCCCCAGGTCCCACATTTTTAGAAAGCTGCTGGAAAGCCCATCCCACATTTAATAGGCAAGCATAAAATCTGGGAGTGAATTTAGGTATCCTGTAGTACCACCCTCATTTTACTGAAAATGGAACCAGGCCACCAGATGGGTGATGTAAGGGGGCCAAAGCCTTCATTGCCATGTCTGATCCCAGATCTGGCCCACTCCGGGACTCAATAAAGTGCTCTCCCCCCACTTCTGAACAATCAAAGTATTCTGCATCTCTCCCGTTACTCACAGGACATAAGGCCCATTCATCACCCATGATTGCCAGTTGAGTCTCTCAACCTAGATAGCTTGACTCAAATTTGTTTCCATCTTCATAGCACTTAGCCCAAACCTGGCAACTTAATATTGCCTGAATAATGATGGATGTGAGTAGAAATACAGTGAGCACTTTCCTTTAAGATGTGAAGACCCAGCCCAAGTGCCAAATGCCAGCCTGCTTCTCAGTTCCATGGTGGTAAGCAACTTACTGGAGGACAGCAATGAATTTCCTACAAAATAGATTATGGGAATGCCAGGGCCAGGTGATACTTTTCAGTAAAACTTCTGGCAGGATTAAGAAAACATTAGTACTTTTACCTTGTGGGTCAAAGGTGCTACCCAAATTCAAAATGATAAGATTAATAAACATGTTATAATTTTTTGGAAACATTAAGACTAATTTTAGCTGTCAAAGTAGTTTTATATTATGGAAGACTTTAAAATATTTATCAGAAAAATCAAAATATGTGGTGAACATTAATCTACATATAACGAATAAACATCAATTCTCCATCTACACCCACTAAAAAATGTAAAAGAAAGAAATGAGAGTTGCCTAGATGATGATGATGACGATGATGGTGGTGGTGGTGATAATGATAATGACAAAAAAGTCCTTGTGACTTATTGCATGTCAGGCACTTGCATACTTTAAACATATGTCCCTCTTTAACCCTAGAAGGCATATATTATTATATACATTTACAGTTGCAAAAACTGAGGTGCAGAATGGTAAATTTTTTCATGGTAACCTAACAAGGAACTACTCCAGAATTTCAACTCATGGGGTCTGACCAGGAACTGCATGATCCCAGGCTCAACTCTTTTATACAATAATTAATAACATGTATTGAACACATAAGATGTGTTAGACATGCTTCTATTCTAAATGCTTTCATGTGTATTACCAGATGTAATCATATTATTATTGATATCCCTATTTTATGATGGAAGAAATAAAAGCACCAAGAGGCCGAGTAGTTTGCACAGGTGACATGGGCAGTGTGTGATGGAACTAGGACTCACAATGGGACAGGCTGGTTTCCACCCCCATTTTTGTAGCAGGTGTGTTCTATTCCTGTCCACAAAAAGGAAACAGGTGCAAAAGCTGTATTTTAGCTTGTCCACTGCTCACACATTAGAATTTGTTAGAATGTCATCATCTCAAGACTAAAGTACTTCAGTGCCCTCCTAACTGGCCTCCTGCTTCTGGTCTTGTCCCTCTATATGATCCCTCCCTCCACACAGCATGCAAGGTAGACTCTACTCAAGACCAACCACTGCCCACAGTAAATGTCTAAATCCTTAAAGTTTCCCATCAGGCCTGCCATGATCTATCTAGCCCCTCTCTCGCTCTCTGTCCTCTTCTCTCTATATTCCAGACATCCTTGGCTCTGAACTGCTGGAAGTTCCCCCAAACACTCTGTTTCTTGCCCGGGTACTTGTGCTCACACTGGTCTTTCTGTGTGGGAGGAATCTCCCCAGGATCATTGTCCACTTTTATCTGGCTTCTACCAACCCTTTAAAGACTCCGCTAAAGGGCTGTCTCCTCCGGGAAGCCTCCCCTGGGCCCTCTAACACTGTTGCTAAGGATTGTCTGATTCATTCCACCGTCACTCAGGGATGACAAAGTCCATTAGTGACCGCTGATGTTTGCATGCTAACTCTTCCTTGGCAAATGGTTCAGGCAATGGACCTTTTAAACCCCACTAAGTTATTTTTATGCCTCTTTGTTGCAAATGCTTTCAGTTATGCACTAATAAGAAGGTTGAAGCTGTTGTCACTTTTTTGGGAATACGTGACATATAGGAACCAAACAGAACTATAAATTACCTGGCCAATGAAAAGCCTCCACATATGCCTTGAGACTGCTTTACGGATATTTTATAACTGGCTCAAACAGCTGCAGCATTCTTAAAAAAGGTATAGCACTTTTTTTTAACTTTTTAACTAACTTCAAGAGTACAAATAGCTAAAGAAAGAAAGCATCTGACAATACTGAAATCCAGGTCCATTTGTGGGGCAGGAAGTAAGTTAGCAAGATACCTACAAAGCTGCATCTTATGAAAAAGGAAGGAAGGAAGGAAGGAAGGAAGGAAGGAAGGAAGGAAGGAAGGAAGGAAGGAAGGGAGGGAGGGAGGGAGGGAGGGAGGGAGGGAGGGAGGGAGGGAGGGAAGGAGGAAGGAAGGAAGGAGGGAGGAAGGAAGGAAGGAAGGAAGGAAGGAAGGAAGGAAGGAAGGAAGGAAGGAAGGAAAGGGAGGGATAGAGGGAGGGAGGAAGGGAGGGAGGAAAGGAAGGAAGGTTTATGGGGCTTACTAGATTTTAGGAACAACTTCAATTGCCGTCCTTTACATTTGAAGGGCATACCCCATTAGTAGTTTCTTTCATCTTCCCCACTGAATTAACCCCCAGCCTTTGAATCTATGTAATAAAGACATACACTGACAGTTTCAAGAAAGGGGGACACAGTTGTTGATAAGCTTGGTCTCCATTTATAGTTTGTTACCTATGGCGCACAAGCTTTAGAGACCAAGGGCAGACTTAAAGGATATTCAAGTGAGATGATTAGGTTTTAATTAGTTTAAAAAATGAGCCAAGATCTTAACACAATATATGTTAGTTACTGGCTTCCAGGAGTGAGAAGTGAAAAGTAATTATTTAAGGCCTGAGGTAGGCCAAGTGCTATGCTGGGTGCCTTTCATCACTTACCAAGAGCACCTTCTTCTTTTCTCTCTGACAATCCAAATCTTACCCACCTTCAGACCTCAACCCAAACTTCATATCATCAGGAATCTCAAGCCAACTCTGATGCTCCTTTTTGGGGCATGTGGTGGAGATTTAATCTTTTGATTTGTCCTTAACTTCAGTAAATTATCCACTCAGGGAAAACCATCCAACAAGGATTCAATGCATAGAGTGAAAGGTTTGTGCAACATTCTTAATGCCATCCCTAGTGGCCATACGCTTTCAATAAGATTCTGAGCTGCCTCATGATCTTCTATTCTGGCCCTGACCCTAGACCCTTAAATCAATGCATCCACCAGAGTAGTTATGGCTCTCTGAAGGAATGCCATGGGCCACTTGTTTAAAATCTAGCACTCCTTCAGCAATGATCCTACACAAAATGCTAATCTAAGGGTTTCCACTGAATTTGCATTATAACTCCAAGATATAAGTAGAATTACTAATCCCACCTCCCTCATAAGCAATAAAGGTGACCTACTGACTGTTCCCTAATGAAAATCTTAGAGAATCTGTGATGGAACCTGGATGTGAAGCCAGAAAGTCTGTCCTTACTCTCGCCCTTGCTTTATTCCTGTTGTAGGCAGAATTCTAAGATGAGATTCCTACCCTGTTATGTACATGCCCTCTACCCTCCCCTTGAGTGAGGAAGAGATTTGTGAATATGAGGAAATTTGCTACTCCCATATTTAGGTTACTAATCAGTTAATTTTCAGTCAATCAAAAAAGGTTATGCTGGATAAGCCTGACCTAATCAGTCCTCTCAAAGGAGGCAAAGTGTCATAAACCTGTTCTGATGACTTCAAGGAAGAAGATTGCCATATTGTAAAGAGGCCAAGATGGCAGGGAATGGCAGGTGACTTCTGGAGGCTGAGAGAGGCCCCTGGCTGTTGGCCAGCAAGAAAGAGGAGATATCCTGCAACCACCAGGTACTCAATTCTGCCAACAGCAAATGGGCTTCAAAGAGGAAACTGAGTTCCAGAGAGTGATGCAGGCTGGCCAGCACCTTCATCTAAGCCTTCTGATGCAGAAAACTTAGTTAAACAATGCTTAGACTTTTCACATAAAGAAACTTTATGAGAGTTGGTATTGTTTTAAGCCACAAAGTGTGCTAGTTGAGTGCTTGCAATAATTTGGGCAAAGAACAGCAATAGGAAACAAATACAATCCCCCTACCTTTCCTTCCATTCAGCTCCAACCCAGCTCCCGACCCTGGTTTCCACATATTGATTTCAGATCAGCCCCTTTGGTCTTGCACACGATTTTCTGGACTCTATCTCTGGGCTTGGAAGAGCTGGGCTCAAATCAGCCATTACTTTGTTCTTTCTCCTGTTCCCTTATCCTCCCTCCAGGCTCTGAACTCCATTCTGGAGCTGACCTGTTTGGCAGTGCTCCCCTTTTTTAACTGGCATTCCAAGCTGGACACATGTTGGGTGCAGGACTTAGTAAACAATATTATAAATAGATCTAAAGACCATAAAGACACCTGGATAAGGTCTCTATATGCCACCAAAGGGTTCTGTTTTTGTTTTAGGTTGTTTTTTTTTTTTAATTATTATTGTTTTGTGTGTTTTTTAAGGGTTTTGGACATAGAGCTACAGAAAAGAGAAAGAGATCCAGGCAGAATTCCATTCTCCCCATCCTCCACTTCATACAGATTAGCTCCAGCCAGTGTATGTAGAAACAAGATTTTATCCATAACAAAGGTTATAATGCTAATAGCAAAATAAAATTTGGCAACCATGGGTATCATAAAAGAGTGGTCCTGGCACTGTATAGTGTGTGATCCAGAGAAGATCAGTTAGTGATATGTGATCTATCTAGTCCAATCTGAAAGGAATAGATTGAGAAAGATAATCTCAAAAGCCCCTTCCAGCTGAAATATCCATAGAAACATTGTTAACTCCCATGTTTTCAAGTTGGCAGAATCTTGACCTGCTATGCTAAGGACTGACTCAGGAATAAGAGTCCTTCCCTGTCTAAAACCAAGAAGGGCCATACTCCTCCATCCAGTTGCCTAGTTTCCAGAGGCCCGTTTTCCTTCTCTCCAAAGGACTCCAGCAAAGAGGACTGGGGGTAGCCTGGGTCCTGCTGGCCTCTACCTGCCAATACCCTGGGATCAGGGAGTGCAGTGGAAAAACTAAAAGCATCTTCATGGATGGAAGTAAACAGGATAGTCATTGTAGGTCAGGAGCTTAATTTGGAAAAATAAATTCATCGATCAGACCGTCAAACCTCAGAGGGAAGGTAGGGGTAAGGGGAAGATATCAACCAAAGGACTTGTATGCATGCATATAAGCCTAACCAATGGACAAAGACATCAAAGGGCTGAAGGCATGAGTGTGTGGGGAGAGGGGGCAATGGGGAGATAAGGACACATATGTAATACCTTAATCAAAAAAGAAAAAAAATTTAAAGAAAAGAAATGGAGTGTCATCTTATAGTTTGTCTTTGAGTTTAAGCATCTTTGGAGAGTTTTCTTCCAAGGGCTAAAATGGGGGAGCATTGTGCGAAGTCAGATGCATCTGCGGAGAGGATTCTGGGAAGAAACGGGGCATTCTGTTTCCACTAATAAGCATGTCTTAATCCTTTCTCTGATGCCAGGAATCCCTTTAAACTGGGCTCGATACCATCCGTTTGCAATGAGAAATAAGTTTGAAAATTAAAACATCCCTGGAGAGAAGACCAAAATGAAAGTTTAAATGATTTATGGTGGGAAAGTTCCAAATGTCCAACTTACAGAACAGAGCTATGCCCAAGAAGGGGCCTTGCTCATTTGTTTGTGTGTATTTGGTGGTAGTGCTGTTTACTCTAAGCCAGGCTTCCCTCTTTGCTCATAAATTATAGGATTAGGATTCAAAACTAAGTGTCTTGATTCCATTGCCATGCTTCCCTTCATACTCCTATTCTAAAGGGCCCCATGGGAGAAAATGTGTTATGACAAACTTAGACTATTCCACAGAAACCAGTCCCTAAAAAAGTCTCTCTTATCTCCAGTTAAATATTTCAGTACAGTGGATGCAGGTCCACATCCACATCACCGCAGATTCCATGGAAGCTTCATGTGCTTATCACCCCCCTTCTGCCTGCTTGGTACCTGCAACCTTCTGAGGATGGTCTGGTGTAACTTATGCTCCAGAGCTTTCTGTGAGGGTTAGGCTGAATGTGGGGAGAATCACATCTTTGCATAGCTTTCCCCCTCTCCTATTTGGCTTCCCTGACTCCCTTAGAGGTTGCTCCTGAAAGCGCTTTCATGATAAATCCCTCACACCCAAGGCCTCACCATAGGGCTGCTTCTTGGAGACATCAAGACACACTTTATGAGAACATTTTAAATGAATGATATTGCAGTTTTACCCCTATTTTACCTTATTTAATAAAGGTCTCTTCCATCAATTCTTTAAGGGAGTGTCTAGTCCCAGTTCATATTGTTTATGTTCTTGAGCTGGTAGAGAACGAAAGCCATTCTCTCACCATCCTTTCAATTTGTCACACTTAATTCTGTAGCAAATGTCTGAGGGATTGGTTAATAACACAATGTCAGCTTTTCTCATTGCAGTTATCTGGTAAATAGGGATATATATATATATATATATATATATATATATATATATATATATATCCCTATCTTTCAGAAAGAAAGAGTTCCAATGACATCTTTTTTGATTGTGTAGAATCAAGTTATTCTCTCTCTGAGACGGTGGAAGCATTTTGATTGCTTCAAATAATGGGACTGATACTGGCCTAAGCAATCAAATGCATAAGGGGTATACTAATCAAGATGTAATTGATCTTTGTATCAGCATTACTTCAAATAAAGCAGAAATTCCAATCTTTGGACCTATTCAGTTTTCTATTAAAAAGAAAGCTAAACTGAAATAGAGAATGTGATATTTAATTTAACAAGAATCCCTGTCTGGCTTAAGACATTCATTATATCAGAATTAATCTTGGAAAGAAGGATCAAAGTAAATCTGACTGAGAATAAAAACATTCACTCCTCTTACCTATAAACAAATATAAATGAACAAACAAACAAAAGAGGACCTAAACTTGTTAGAAAGAAATCTGCCTCCAGGAGCAGAGAATGAACTTTAAGTTTTACTGGAAAATAGTTTATGAAGAGAAAAGCAAACAAACATAAATTGGTATTGTAACACAAAGCTCCTGAAGTCTGTAAAGTTGCTGACACATTGCATAACCCAAGGCTATTGCCTGTGCACTTATACCCAGTAGCACTGAGTCTGTGACCTTCTGGGTATTCTATGAGGAAAGAAGGAAGACACAATTGCAAAAGCTATTTTCAAAGGTTTATATGTTTGCAGTTGCACAATACTCTCCAATCTCTAAATGACAGATAATGACCAAGTTTTGATAGTTGTCCTTCCCTCTGTACCACTAATATAGTATGCAAAAATTTCACATTGTCTGTTAGATCAACCATTCATACTTGGTAAATCACAGACACTTAGCCAGTGTTTGTTGGATGTATGGAAAAAATAAGAAAAAATGTATGTATATGTATGTGTATATATATACATACATATATACAGGTGTGTGTGTGTGTGTGTGTGTGTATATATATATATATATATATATATATATATATATATATATATATATATATGGAGAGAGAGAGAGAGAGAGAGAGAGAGAGAGAGAGAGAGAGAGAGAGAGAAATGGATGGCCCAGGGAGTGGATGAGTGGATAGAAAGATAAATGTATTGGTGGATCACTGGATGGCTCGGGGTAGATATATAGATGGATGAATGAATGGATGGTTGGATGGATGGATGGATAGCTGTATGGGTACATGGATGAGGATGATAGATTAATGGATTATGGTGGAAAGATTTTGGATGAAGTTATAAGAGGGAGAATTCTCAACAAAAAGATAAAGAAAGTAAACTCTTCTCTCCTTCCTATACCTTCCCTGGGGTGCATTCTTAAATAATCTCTGTTATTTACATCTTTGCCCTAATTCTGATCAAAGGTACTTTCACGGTAAACTCATTCCCATGAAAATATAAAGATTGATAGAACTTAACTAAATCACACATTAAAAAAGAAAAAAAAACTTGAGTTATTTACTTTAAAGAAAAATTGCAGCATCTTGAGAATATTCATCAAGTTCATTGCTGCACAGATGTTGCACAGCACCAGGGGGCACTAGTCACATAGAATAATGTGAGAACTGTGGCTCTCAGAGCTGTAAAATATGACTTGGTTTACAGTTTGAAAAACATAGGGTTACATCTTTCCCAGGCTCACTCCCATTTTTATTGGAGCCAGAGGAAGCATTATATAATTATGGAATATTGACCATCAGTAAAGAGACAGAACCAGGGAATATTATGGAGATAGCCCTGCCCAGTACTCTTAAAAAATTGTCCCACATAGACCTATCTCAAGCTTCAGAAATCATAAAACTTACTGTTTGATGGACACCTTTATTTTAAGAGCATTTGGCTTAATGTTTGAATGCAAATGGACTAAACTGAAAGATTGGAAGGGTGCTCTTTTAAGTTGTGAATTTACATACCTCACAGAGCTGCAAATATAAGTCAAAAGCCAATTCTCTCTCTCTCTCTCTCTCTCTCTCTCTCTCTCTCTCTCTCTCTCTCTCTCTCTCTCTCTCTCTCTTACACACACACACACACACACACACACAGCACAAAACCCTGCTATTTAGCAAGAAAATTGTTACATACTCAAATTCACACCCACAAACATATCAGATATATCTTGAATACTGTGGAAAACATTAATTAAAAATATCAAGAAATCAGTGAAACCACTTCCCCATTGAAGAGAGAGATGAGTTATGTGGTGTTGAAATGCAGGCAGGTATGCAAGTGTCCTCAGTAATGTTCATTTTTCTGAACAAGATCCACTTGGAAGTAAAATCAATATGAAATTTTTACACGATGATTTCACTTCTCTCAACACATATAAAAAGCATCTTTGTATATTCACTCCAAATAAGCAGGATGCCAGAGGAGCCCTTTAGAATACACATATGGGAGAAAGGTGGGAGCAGCATGAAAAAGAGGAAGTTTTAAGATCAAGGTATTTTGGGGAAACAAACAGAAGATTGTAGTATGCCTTAAGAAAATTCTAAGGACATGTAACAAAAGTGTGGAACAATGGGTATTCAGTCTAATTATCCAAATTATTATACAAAATTATTGCACTGGGAAATCAAAAGCTCATATAGATTAATGTGTAATGTAGACCATATCAATGTCCAAACTATAGGCTGCAACTGTTTTGTAAATGTTGATGCTAATGGGAAGGAGAAAATATTATGTGAATTACTTGAAAAAGACAACTTGGTAATATGGTTGTGCATAGAGTGCGTTACTTGCTTATTAATTTACTCAGAGACAGGACACTCCATACCTGAGAATCATAACTGTATGAGTTTTCTATTGCTGTGTAACAAATAAGCACACCCTGTGACTTAAAACAGCACACGTTTCTTATCTCACCGATTAGATAGTTTTCATGGGTTAGGAGTTCAGCCCAAAGTAGGTGGGCCTCCACTCAGGATTTCACCAGGATGAAATTAAGGTGTCAGTTGGGAGTCTAAGCCCACATGAAGTCCCTTCCAAGCTCACTGGTTATCGGCAGAATTCAGTTCCTTTAGGTTGTAGGACTAAAGTTCTCACTCTCTTGCTGCCTGTCAGCAAGGGTTATGTTAGCCCTTAGAAGCCTCCTGCTGCTCCCTCCCTTGTTGCCCTTTCCACACAACAGTTTGCTCCTTCAAGACCGGTGAGAGAGAGTCTCTCCATTAGCTAAGATGTATTCAATATTAAAGTAGGTAATCAAGGACAAAACTGTCCCATTATATTCACAAATCCTGCCTACAGTTGATAAGAGGGCCTTATCCAAGGTGTGTATCCCAGGGGACAGAAATCTTGAGGGTTACCTTATAATTCTGCCTACCACAGGCAGTCTCAGCCTATACCAAAGAATGCTCACCTCCTGCCATTGGGGTCCTACATGTTCTGTTCCCATTAGCATAGCCACAGGGTTCTTTCCACATCTGCTGGACCATGCCCGAGATTGTCTTTAAGATATCTGGAGCTCAGAAGGCGACTGGCTTTTTGTCTTTCTTGTTTAGTCACAGGTAGATTACTCTCCCTGCCATTAGCCACTCAAAAATGTGGCACCTTTTGGTGTTTTAGAAAATCAGTCTCGCCAAAACCGGTTTGGCTCAGTGGATAGAGCGTCGACCTATGGACTGAAAGGTCCCAGGTTCTATTCCAGTCAAGGGCATGTACCTTGGTTGCGGGCACATCCCCAGTAGGAGGCAGCTAATCGATGTTTCTATGTTTCTCTCTCATTGATGTTTCTCTCTATCCCTCTCACTTTCTCTCTGTAAAAAAATCAATTATATATATTTTAAATCAGTCTCATTACATCCTCAGCTCCTCTAGTGCCTCACATAGTTCAGCTGCTCATAAAGTGCCTGTTGAAGGAGTTGTGCTCCCTAGTGCCAAGCCCTGCACAAGTACATACATGCAGAAAAGATGCCCAGTGGGTGCACACATGTAACCACAACACTCATCCCCCCCCCCCCCACACACACACACACACCAGTTCTCTGGGCACTGCGCCCTGTGCACATAGTAGTTTAGTGGTTAGCCATTCCGTGTGGCCCTGACACATCACCCCAGTCATTCTGTGCTTAAAGAGAAAATGGGCCTCCAGAGCATACCACTCAGCCCACATCCTTTGGGATGGTCCAGCCCTAAAAGATGCTGAGAGTGTGGATCAAGAGTCTGCCTTAGGAGGAAATAAGATGATGGACAGGAGGGAGGAAATGAACTCCATGTAGATATTCCCTAATTTCTAGGGGCATGTTTTATACAACAGTGGGGATTCATGAGAATAAATGTTTCAGATAATTAAAAACAACTGAAGTTTTTAGGGAGGGTGGGTGGGAAGTGATCAACCAAAAAACTTGTATGCATTACCCATGGACATAAAAAATAGGGTGGTGAAGGCCTGGGGCTGGGGATGGGGCAGGCTAGAAGGAGTCAATGGAGAGAACTTTTTCAATAATAAATATTTTTGTAAAAAAAGAAAAAAAATTATAAAAAATAGTATTATAGTAAAATAATATTTTAATAATGTGTATACATTTCCGATGGAAAATAACACATTATTAAAATAACTCCCAAACTGCATTATAGATTCTCCTTCCTTCTTCTACAGACTCAATGGAAGGTATCATTTTCTTGAGGACTGGGAGTCACCTTTATACAACTAAGTGCATACATTCAGTTAAAATTGAGGTACACAACACTGCTTTTACTCTACATAGCCACAGTCAGCTATTTGTCTTTTAAATCATATATCCTAAAATTGTCCTTTTTGTAACTCCTGTCTCTGGCTTAGAGGATCCTGTGCTGGATTCATCTGCATTCTGGTACAGTTCTCAGCTAAATTAATTCCCAATAACTATTTCCACTATCTCTAATTGATACATATGTAGAATTTACTATTTAAATATGTGAGAAGGTAGAGAGAAGAGCTAAATCAAAACCAATTATGGCCCTGGCAGTATTGTTCAGCATTTCTGCTGACAGATCGTGGGATAGTAAAACAAGGCGAGTGTGAAAAACTAAGCTGAAAAGCCACTGAAAATTAATGAATCAAACTGCAAATACGTGCTTAAATCTCTTAATCGTCAGCAAACCTTTCCTGCCTCCACTTTTCAGAGCAAAAATAAACCTAAAAACTCCTTCTCCCTCTCCAACACAACCATCTCCTACTTCCAAGTGCTTGAAGGTACTTGGCTCATGTTTCTCTTGAGTCACATATTGCTTTAAAAGGAGTCCTGTTGATGATGAATTGATGAGTCAGGAACATGGGGGATTAAAAGTCCTCTAAAATTAGTAACAATTCAAGATTAAAGTGGGAAGCACTAATTTCTCAAGTCTCAAAACACCCAGGATATAAAGATAATGTTAAAGGAAGTCAGATTTCTCTTTTTCACTTAAATACAATGATTACAAATTCAATTGCTTGAGCACATAGAAGAAGTAAATGCTCTCTAGCAGCAATGAAAGTCATGAAGCACTAATACAATAAGAATAACCACACAAGAAGAATGAGAGTACAAGTCACCAAGGAATGGTGCTTAGAATGTTACAGGTGAGCTGCAGCCATGGTGTCTCACCTCTACTTGGGGCAGAAGGATGGTTTATCATCCACAGTCTACATACGTAAAGACCAAAGCTCAGGGAGAAAAACTAGCAAGGGACTTAAAATCACATGTGATTCCAATTCACGTGCCTTGCATTATATGGTGCTGCAGTCACTTAATTTATAAATATAAGGTACTATGATTTTAAAAATAGATAGGGAGGGGAACTAATATTTATTGAGTGCCTTATATTTGCCAGACAGCATGTGTGTATAGAATTAGGGAAGATCCACATAAAAATACAACACGTAACTCTGAGCTCTTCACATTTAGGTCAATGCACAGAGCCAGCCCATGGCATAGAAGTTTGTCTATATGCCTGTATCAGTTTCCTGAAGTGGAAGTAATAAAGCATCACAAACTGGGTGGCCTACCACAACAGAACTTTTTGATCTCACAGTTCAGGGGGAGGAGGAAGAATCTGAAATCTAGAGTTGGCAGGGCCAGGTTCTCCTGTGGGATAATCCTTCCATGTTTCTGGTGTTTGTCCACAATCTTTGGCATTCTTTGACTTTAATTTGCATAACCCCAATCTCTGCCTTCATCTTGACAAGACCCACTCCCTCTAGGATTTCTGTCTTTACATGCTATCTTCTTATAAGGAAAATGGTCACACTGAATTAGGGGGCCACCCTACCCTAGTATGACCTCATGGGCAATGACCCTACATACAAATAAAGTCAAATTCTGAAGTACTGGGTCATTTCTTTCTTTCCTTTCCTTTTTTTTTTTTTTTTTTTTTTTTTTTTAGTGGAGGAGGGAAACACATTTCAACATAGTATTATATTTTCTGCTTCCCCCTATTCCCATCCCCACCAAGTCAAAAGTGCTAAGACAGAAAGAGATGTTAGATTTTGGGTGAAATTTAGACCAAAAACATGAGAGATGGAATCCAAAGCCTTGACGATTCTCAAGACTTCATGTGAAACAAAGAAAATGCAGGAGTGGAGGAAGTGCAGTTGGGTTGTATTGTGGAGAATTTAAATTTTTAAAGGGCCTAACTATAGTGATTTTGATTCAGGATCAGGCTTTCTGAGTGATGAGATAACATCTCAGAAATTTAGAGTTGTCAGCTATCTTAAAAGTGACCCAGGCAAACTCTCCTAGGAATAAATGGTTCCTGTAATATCACCAATGTGTAGTCATTCAGCTACTTCTGGTTGCAAATAATCCACAGTACCAGGAGCCACCACATTCCACACATGCTTATCAAGAATAATCTTCCTTCAACATTATTTTTTTATCACAAAGGAAGAGTGTAGGGATAATTTTGTGATTCAGTGAAAAGCTATGACTTTTTTTTTTATTATGATTATGATTCTAAGGGAGCTATGTTACAAATCTAAATTTGTTTGTTTCCCCCAATGTGCTGTTGAACTGGTCCTAACATCTCACAAATCTCCTCATTAATGGTTAAGAATAATTTTTAACAAATGTTCACTTTTATTCCATAAGAGTCATGAACCTGCCTTTTATTAGAAGTTATCTCTAAACACTACAGAAGCATAATACACACTAACCATGAGCTAAAATGTACCTTCCTCTAGCTTTTCCTTAAGTGGCCTCACCTAAGCCATGCAGAAGAGTTCTGATCTCTCTTTCTACATCATGACCCAATAAATATTTTAATATAACCCTCCCAACTCCTCCTCTACCCTTAAGTCTTCTCCACCCAGAATGCTTTGCTCTTCTATTTTGCTTATCATTAAGAAAAAATAAATCTATGGATAGCTTCCCTCACCATACATCTAATACTAGCTCATTATTGAACAATTTCAATGAATGTTCCATCATCAGGAATAGCCACTGTTATTCTTTTGGTAAATGTCTTTGGAGTCCACTTCTAGCTGATATTTGTTGCTCCACAGTCTACAGCCATCCTGGCTTTCCTGGTGTGGACCATGTGCTTTCTGCTCTGGTGACTTCCACTTCTGTTTCTCCTTAATATCGTTTCAGGCACTTTCAGTTGAACTCTCTGTAGATATCATTTTTTATAACTGTCCCAGTTTTTACAGCTGTCTTTCTTATGTTTTGCAAAGACTATCATTCTCCTAGACATCCTGTCTGAAAAATGTCCCACTTTAAATGCTGCTTCAACATGGGGCAAGATGAATTCAGTGCAACCCTCCTGCTCTGATCCTTTGGGGGCAGAATAAAACAGCCCCTCTATGTAGACAGTTCACTTCTGTGAACACTGTCTCAGATCACAAATTATTTTTGATGGCCAGATTGTACTTTTGACTCATTTTTACTTTTTCTGTGTATCAAAACCACCTAAGGGTTCTTTACACATTCATCAGACTGATCACAATGTGCTAGGTCCTGTGTTAGAAACCAAGAGTTCAAATGCATTTAACATACTCACCTAGTATGCAAACAAGCAATAAACTAGATGCTGCCCTGGCCGGGTGGCTCCATTGGTTGGAGCATCGTCCCATGCAACAAAAGGTTGCGGGTTCCATTACCAATTGAGGCATGTATAGGAGTCAACTGATCAATGTTTATCTCTCCCATCAATGTTTCTTTCTCTATCCCCTCACCCTTCCTCTCTCTCTAAAATCAATAAAAACATACATTTGGGTGAGGATTAAAAACAAAGATTAAAAAAAATAAACTAGATGTTCTTTCTAAGGAGAGACCAGGCTACATAAAGATTTGCATGGTCCATGGTCCAACTAGTTTACATAAGAGGTGATTATGAGGAGCCCAATGAGTCTCCTACACTTCCCACATAATCCACTTAATAAACCTTTCTATACTTTTGAGAGTTAGCATCTACCACATAAACCCATGGGTTAGGAAATTCATCTTCTTACCGTTTTTTTTTTTTTTTTTAATTCAGGACACCATTTAAACCTTATTCAACATTCCAAGACTACAGAGGCCTTATACAATTATTCAGTGACCTTAATCCCTATTCTACACATTCTCTGAGTACACTGAGCTATATTCAATTGGACTAAGAGAATTCCTGGAGAAACTCTTTACTGGTAACAAAGAGTCCTCTGAAAATGAGGAATGGTCATCAAAGGCAATAAGGTAAGAATGCTCTTTGGTGGCCATAGAAGATCCTTCCTCCTCTACAAGCTGAAAGAGGCAGCAGTCACAGAAATAGCAAGACTCACATTGATTTGACCCCATATAAGTTTAAAGCAAATTAGAATGCTTTCTACGTAGTTTTCTATGTTTTACTAAATCCTGATCACCACTGTCTGCATATTTATGCTTTTTCTCCCCAAAATAACATTCCTTTCTCATGTAAACAAATTCATCCATTCAACTTTCACCCAACAGCCTTGGAATATTCCACTGTTTGCAGAGGTAAAACATTATGGTCTCTGCCTCCAAGAAGCTGATAACCTAGTGAGGGAGAAAGACAAGAAAACTATCAAATGAAATTCAGGTACCTAAATTTTAGGATGAAGTGTACCTGGGTAATTATGGTAGCACAGTGAATGCATAAATAATCTAGAAGAAAAATGAAGACTAGTTATAGAAGGAAGCCAGCCTCTGTTCTGATTCTGGAAAGAAAAAATCATCACAGTGCTGGTGTAGCGAAACACTGCAGGCAGTGGGAACATCACTTGCCCCAGCCACAAAAGGGGCAAGTACTGGTAAATCTGTGGGATAGGGTACCTGTAGGGTTGTAAAGGAAGATTAAAAAAAAAAAAGATCTAAAGGCATGAGCTTGGCCATCAAGGGCTCTGTACATCAAGCTAAGTTTTATTTTTCCTTCTTAAGTAAATGGGGAGTCAAAAGGGTGTCAGAGAATGTTGTGTTCCAGAAAGCCATCTCCAGGGACAGTTTGGCTATTCAAGTAAAGAAGGTTAACTTTGAAAAATGAGAGACTGAGGAGTGCCAAGGAGAGTTGTGGATAGTGGCAAATGTCAAAATACAGTGGGACTACCCTACATAATCCTCTACCCAGAGAAGCAGGGTCCTAAAGACCTGAGACCTGGTATCTGTCAGGTGTGCCTGCCCTACCATCACTCCTCCTCACTCCTAGTGCAAGTTCAACCAGAACCCATGAGACGGCTCTGGAACAATCTAGTATAGATACTGGAGTACAAGGCTGCGCTTCAGACACAGTGAAGAAAACCAGGTTTCAAAACATAAGGAAGAGCACGACAAGCTGTCAGTCAGAAATGATATCACACTGTTAAATCCTTTTAGGAGACAATGCAGTTTGCCTTCTGTGACTTCTGTAAGCAGGGTTGTGTCTTCCTTTCACCAGGTGCTTTAAGGTCCCCTTTGTTTCGGATGCCTCCCAGTAGCTTTCTGATACATCCCTTTTATTATAGATGATAGTAGCCAGAGTTTCTGGCTTACAGCTCAAGAAAAATGATCTTCCCTCATTTTTTTCAGACCAGGAAACTTAATTCAGTAACTAGCCCAACTATGCACTTTAACCCGCATCTGCCTGCTTTCAAAGATGGTGATCACACAGTCCTACCACCTTGGGCAATAATTGGATCTGTAGGTAGAACAAGGGAATGTAGGTCATTCTGATCACTACACAAAACAAACTGCATTGCCCTATGTAATTGTCCTTTCACCATTATGCTCAGAGTGCCATCCATCCCACTGGGGATGTCATAAAACCAGTTGGATTCAGTGCTGCTTTCCTCAGACTGAGGTGTGTCTGGTTCCCTGGGGTAGTCTGGCTCCCAGAAGAAGTGCTGCATAATTATTCAAAGGTTGCCAAAACTGTGGGAGAAAGTGAGGGAGAAAGACAAGAAAACTATCAGCCTGCGGACTGAAAGGTTCCAGGTTCGATTCCGGTCAAGGGCATGTACCTTGGTTGCAGGTACCTCCCCAGTAGGAGGTGTGCAGGAGGCAACTGATCGATGTCTCTCTCTCAGTGATGTTTCTAACTCTCTATCTCTCTCCCTTCCTCTCTGTAAAAATTAATAAAATATATATTTTTAAAAATTATTCAAAGGTTGTGGGTAGAGGAAGTCACTGGGTCACTCATTTCAGACAGTTTGTATACATTAACATAAACACAGATATATGCTGGAATAGAATACAAAAGTAAACTAATTTAAGATAAAACTCTACATTTCAGAGAGGACTTATCTCTCTGCTGGCAGCTTGAGGCTATGCCCTTCCATTCCCGGGCTATGCATTCTTTCCACTATACATTTTGTACAGGTAGTTCTTTGGAAAAGATGGTATTTGCATTTTAACATGAAACCAAACAATATATTTCTAGGACCAGAATTTCAGAAGTGAACAGAGCACAAAGAACTAGCACTTAATCCCCTGATGAATCAAGTTGGTTGCAAAGAAAGGAAAAGTTGTCAGTAGCCAATAATTTTGAGAGAGATAACATGTTGTTCCATAAAAAATAAATCACACACACATTTTCCTTAGAATTAATAAACAATGACAAAACTACAGGTAAAGCTCTACACTAATGTGGAAAACAGCTTGAATTCATGATTACCCTGAATTATCTAACACAGGGTCAGGTCAGCAAGTTGCAGCCAGCTGGTCAAATCCACCCACTGCCTGTTCTGTATAGTCCCACAAGCTAAGGGCAATTTTATATTTTTAAATGATTGAACAAAAATCAAAAGAAGACTATTTTGTGACACATAAAAATTACATAAAATTCAAATTTCAGATCCACCAAGAAATGTTATCAGAACAGTCACACTGAGCAGTTCAAGTTTGTCTGTGGCTACTTCATTTCTTTTTCTTTTAATCCTCACCTGAGGACATGCTTAGAAAGAGGAAGGAGGAGAGAGAGCGAAACATCAATATGAGAGAGAAAAGAAACATCCTTCGGTTGCTTTTATGGACGTGCCCTAAGCAGGTCCACTGGCAACCCCTGAGTGCAACTGAGCCATTCGGGATGGGCTGTGGCTGTTTCTTTAAAAAAAGCAGAAGTGAGTATCTGTAGAAGAGACCATCAGATCCTCAAAGCCTGAAATATTTATACCTGATGCAGGGAACAGTTGCCAACTCCAAATCTAAAGCTTTCGATTAGAAACTTAACTACTTTCAAATAATTTACACAATTCCTCCAAGGTCTAATTTGATGGAGAGATGAGAATCATTTGCAATTCTAGTTGGCATTTCTACAAATGGCTATGGAAAAGGGGTCGAAGAACAGTTGGCTTACTTAACAAAAGAGAACATTGTATGCCCTGTTGTTCACATGATTATCTTGCTCAGTAAATTCTCTTAGATATCAAAGAGTGTAACCTTAACCCAGGCCTCATTTGCACTGCTTCTCTCGTCTCCCGGGACCTGTTCCCTGTCACTTAAAATAAGTCATGAGTCACTTCTAAGTCGACACTGAGACCCGTCTGACCTCACATTTGGTCTCCACTTACACCTTATACTTGGTTAGTACCAATTTGTCTCCCAAAACAGATAACCTTTTTTTTACTTTTTAACATAAAACACAGGGTAGGTAGACTTCCCTCCCAGACGAAGCCCTTGGGTGGAATTCCTACAGTGTCTTTCCACAATCAGCATGTCGGAACATTAGAATAAAATTTATTTCAATGCAAATAACTTTTGAACTGATGCTTCTGGGAGGGTTCACAATCAAGGAGTGTAACTGTGGCACCTGCCACGTAGGTCCTTTTATTCCCTCCTAAAGAGGATCCAGCTCTAGTAACATTTTCAAGTCACATTCAAAACCAACCTATCAACATTGTCTTTTCAGACACGAAAAGTGAAGTATTCACTTAAATATCAGAGCATCCGTATGCAACGTGGTCTCTTATCCATGCCATTATTTTGTTTTTCAACAACCTGGGGCTAATACGTTCAGGATGGGCGACTGGAGAGGAATGAACTTAGAATACATTTGTTACATCCCTAAGGTAGTTTATGTGCTTTTTGCTTTTTTCAGACTCCATACACCAGGTCTTCTTAGAATGTAATAATGGTTTGTCTTTTTTTGATTGCCAGTCATTAAAACAAACTGATTTTTATTTCCTCTCCAGAGACTTCCATCTAATGAGCTTATAAAACCCCTGGATTACATCCACTTTTCTGGAGAAAGCAGTAATTTTAAGCCTCATTGTGAACATGATTTAAAAGATTACTGGGGGAAATATGTGGAAAAGTCCATCCCATCCAAATAGGAGCTCTCACTGACCGCCATGAAATAATCAGACACACGTCACAAAGGCACGTGCAAAGAATGGAGTCAATAGCATTTTCTGGGGTCAGGGACTCCAAAACTTATAACCAAATCCACATAAATGTCCCTCAAAGAACAATAAAACCAAAACATGTGTCCGGCAAAGAAAATGAGGAAAGTACCCACAGTGGGGAGGGCAGTGCGTGGGGGAGTGTGTTTGCTGAACTGATCATTCCTACTTTTATTCCACTAAGACGTGGATTTAATGGTTGATTTACTTTGAATTCCTTATATCCATCTTCTGCAGGCATTTGCACAGACACAAACTGGGACTTAGTTCTGGGCCTGCAAACTGGGATTTATTCAGTTATCTGGGGTCAGTGCACATGTGACATGCTTTTGCAAACTGATACTGAGCAGGGAAGACACTGCATTAGAATGGAAGCTGCATACCAATCAGCTGGGCTCCGGGGCGGCGAGCTTGGGCTCCCGCTCCTTTCTGTTTGCCCGAGTGGGAAACAGCACTGATTTTAACCTCTTGCCCACCCTCCTCTTCACAGTGGACATTAGACACATTCACTGCTGATGCGGACACTTTTGCTTTTCTCTGCAGTTTCAGTCTATCTCAGCACACTGATAGCACCTGCCATAGAATCGCTCCTGAAAACTGCACAGACTGAAGTAAGTGAAGGGACTTAGGGAACCTCTCAGACCCAAATCCAGGTGCTGA
This sequence comes from Pipistrellus kuhlii, assembly GCF_014108245.1. Taxonomy (NCBI): domain Eukaryota; kingdom Metazoa; phylum Chordata; class Mammalia; order Chiroptera; family Vespertilionidae; genus Pipistrellus; species Pipistrellus kuhlii. The sequence goes on along the minus strand of NW_023425438.1, from coordinate 43,363,907 downwards.
CAACCAGGCACGCATCCTATTACCAGCCCAGAGGTTAAAAAAAAGCAAAAACAAACACAAAACCCACAATCACTGTCGGTAAATTTTTGAATTTATAAAACCAAATAGGGTTTGAGGGATAATTATACTTATAATCCTATGCTATATACCTTCATAGGAAGTAAAGCCATCTTCCGATGGCTCATTTTTTTTTTTTTTTTTTTTTTTTTTACCATGGTCCAAAAAACAATTCATTCATCAGGAGAGAATAGCTGATATTTTTATTCACCAAGTGGAAAACCACAAATAAGAAATAGGATTCTAAATACTTGGCCCAGCCATTCACATTGGTTATTCAAATAAAAGTCCTCACAAATGGGAAGGCCTACAAATTTGATCCTTTAAAAAGTGAGAACTTTAAGCAATGAAAATTAACACAAATACAATGGAAGAGGTTGTCAGAGAAAAAAAAAAAGTATAACAAAAATAACAAGCTGATATCTATACTAATAAAAGGGTAATATGCTAATTAGGCCAGATGTCTTTCAGACATCTTTCTGGATGTCCATCCTTCCTGACAAAGGCAGGGGCATGGATAGCCTGAAAATCCCTCAGCCCCTCACCCTGGCTGGCCCCACCCCCCAGTGGGAACCCCACCCCCTGATTTGGGGTGGCCTTCAGGGCAGGCCCGCCAGCCATCACTCATGCACCAGGCCTCTATCCAATATAATAAAAGGGTAATAAGCAAATTTACCTTAATGGCAGAAGGACCAGAACAACTGCTGGACCAGTCAACATGAGGCACACTGACCACTTCTGGCTCCTGTAGGACACTGGCAGTGTGCGTTTGATATGCTTGCAGGCCCTGAGTTTGCACTGTGCTTGATCCCAAAGGGTTCCACCTGTAGCCTGCACTATGGCCTCCAAGCAAGACTGTTACCTAGTCCTTAAAAGCCTTGAAACCTGAGACTGGTTTAACCTCCTTATGCGTGAAAGTCCCACCAGGCATCTGTTTCCAGAATATAGAAGTTGCATCCATAGTAAATATCTGCTCTGGCAATTTCCTCACCAATCAGAATATCTAGAGTTTCCCAAAACTCTTCAGCTACTTTCACATCAGCATTCACAGACTACTGCTCACAAGCACATTATGCAATGCACGATGATTCTTGAATTGTTTAAACCACCCAGAGCTAGAAGTAAATTCAATATTGGAGCCTGATCCAGCCTTTTCCTAACACATGACAGACTTTTGGCTCTGGCCATGTTTATCATGGTGCTGGGAGGGATCCACTTTTGTGTCTGGTCTTCAATCCACATTATTAGAAGTTTCTCCACATCTGACAAAGCTTTTCTCAAATTCTTAGCACTCTTGTTGCCTTCAATGGAGCTGGTCATTTAATGGCTTCTATCACTTTGATTTTGTTCCTCAAGATGGTAGCTATGGTAAAACGGGGTATGCTGAATGCAACAGGATGTAACACAGCATACTTATCAATAGAAAACTTTTATAGAAGTAGAAATAGTACACTCTAAAATAATAATAAAACAGCCTTAGCTGGGAATTCTCAGTACATAGAGCATTGGCCTGTGGACTGAAGGATTCGATTCCGGTCAAGGCCTCATGCCCAGGTTGCAGGCTCGATCCCAATAGGGGCCATGCAGAAGGCAGCCGATCAATGATTCTCTCTCATCATTGATGTTTCTATCTCTCTCTCCCTTTCCCTTCCTCTCTGAAATCAATAAAATAATAATCAGAAAAGTATATTTAAGAAAGAAAACCAGAATAACAATAAAACATAGTAATTATATAAACTAATAACACAGTCACTTGTTATCATTATCAAGTATTATGTATATATAATTAATTATATGAGCTATACTTTTATAAGACTGACAGTGCCATAGGTTTGTTTACACCAGCAGCATCACAAACACGTGTGTAATGCATTGCACCTCCATGTTACACTGATGATTAGGCAACAGGAATTTTTCTGCTCCATTATAATCGATGGGACCACCATTGTATATGTGACCCATTTACATGAAATGTGTTTCCATGGCTATTTTTGTTCCCATTTAGTGCAGAACACTACATCTTAATAATGTCAAAGGGCCCGTTAACTACAAGACAACATTTAAACGCAGCTTTAATTGTGGAGTATGACCTGTTACACACTCCATGATAATGCCTTCGTGACCCTGAGCACCCTGGGGGAAAGGATGGTATTATTCTATTTATGTCTGCATTCCCCACAATGTCTAGAGCAGCACTTAGCATGTCTTAAGCAATCAATATGTGCCTATCAACTCCAATTGAATTACACTATGAACATTCTGTTTCTAACACAAACGTAATAGACTTTCCATTTATAAAAGCTTCACTATGCACAGCTGATTTCTAATATGCTTCTTGATTGCACTTAGGAACAAATGCATCTTGACATTGTCTGAGGCATAATTAGAAACTGGAAGAGAAAAGAACTGACTTCAACATGAATAATGCCACACAAACACACAAAAACATATTAAAATCGAATTTTAAACTCCTAAGGCTTAACTCACTTTGCAGAATATCATCACAGAACTCAAAATAATACACTATTAAAGCAAAGCCCACTGCTCTAAATAATAGATAGTGATTGCATGTACATTGGCTATTGTATGTTTAAGTCACTTATATCCAACCAATCCCGTCAAACTAAGAAAGAAGGATGAATTATTTTTTCAGCTGTTGTTTTTTTAGTTCATTGGTTAAAGTACCAAAAGGTTGTGATGTATTTTAGTAAAATGTATTACAGCTTGACTTTCATTCTTGCTTTCCTGAAACATGCCTGGATTCTGTCACAATACTATGGCATCTTGAAATCTGAGAAGTGTTATTACTTTAATAGTCCCTCTGACCTTTTCATTCATTATTCCCATTCACAAGATGTGTAACATGGCTGTCAGCCTGGAGGTCCAGGTTCTAGGCTCCAGGGTGAGTAAAACTCAGCTGCTAAATAGAATCTCAAATCATCAGGAATGCAAATGAGCAGAGAAGTTCTGAGAGAAACACTGTATGGAACTATCAGGGGGAAGTTCTTGGAGGGGTCAATAAAGGTGGGCTTTCCCCCCATCCTGGCAATGGTGTTATTTGTACTTGGGTCAAAAAGATGAGTGTTATCATCTACTTTCCAAAAATGTATATGCTTTTCCTAGGGATTTCATAGGAGCTATATTGACAGTAGATTTAAAAAGAATAGAATCTGCATACACATTCCGTGTCTGTTTTGAGAATTTGTGAAAATACACACAAACACTCACAATTATAAAATATTATGCAAAAAACAATGAGTAAAGCATTTTAAGAAATGGATCATGTATCTGTTCTGTTTGTTCTGTTTAAACGTCCTGTTTTCATATTATAAGTATGTAAATATCATAGAATATTAGGGTTTGTGTTTATTATAGCCTATCAAAATAGTAGTTCCTTATATCCATCTTATCCTACAGCAATTTTCTGGGCTTTCATCCCTTTCCTATTCTCTCCTCCTTTCTCCCATTTCTGTGAAATGGAATGGACTAGAACAGGGGATATTTTCTGATACATATGCATCAGGATTTCACATATTTTAATCATACTCCTTTTTAGTCTAACTACTTTTAGAGTAATTTATTAATGCTGTTAATTTTTCAGGAACTAGTAATGTCTTTATATTTTGTTCTTATACTTCCCTAATGATTTTCAGTTCCACTCTGCCCATATTTGCTTATTCAACAGCTTTCTAATTCACACCTACCATGTGCCAAGAACTATATCCACATAATTACTCAACTGCTCTTCATTGAGCATCTGCTACATCTCCAGGTTATTATAAAGGCTGGGTATTGAGCCGTATCACAAATATTGTGTGAGATATATTTGCTCACAGGTGCATTCTGAATCCCAGAACAAGTGAGCATACTTTTATCTTAAAAGTTTAAAGTAGTTTTGCTACTTCTGAAGCTCATTTCTACTCCTGTCTCAGAGACACTGGTCTCATTGTGCAGCCATATATCAGCTTGCAAAAGTACCCCTGGCCAGCCTTAGTGAGCCAAAGCAGGACAGGTTACAGGGATGAAGAATAAAAGAGGGGGCTAGAGAAGATTTTCTGTACACTGTTCACAGAATCAAGTTCTGTAAGCAAGAGCAAGAGTAAGACAGTTAACATTAATAAAGGAATTGTAAATGAACGTGGGTTTCTGAAAGTTACTAGGGAATTGTGTAGTAAGAGTAGCAAAAGAATGCCTCTTCTGAAGGGGACACCTCTACTGTTATTAGAACTTGGTATGCTTTTCAGATATCAGACTCCATATTTGTATGCAAAAACCTCCTGGTGTTTAAATATTAGCAACTGATAAGTAATAAAACATCATACAGACAAATACTTTAGTGACCAAAAAAAATCTTTTGGTTGAATCTGAGCTGTGACTGTCAGTGGTGGCCTCTGAAGTTGCAACCATTCCCCTAAAACAGAGGTCAACAAATATGGCTCTTGGGTTACAATCCAGTCCATTGATTCTCTTCACAAATACAGTTCTTGTGGGCCACAGCCATTCTCATTCTAGTAAGCATTGTCTTCAATTGCTCTTGCATTACAATGGCAAATATAAGTAGTTGTAACAGACATTATCTGGCCCACAAAACCTAAAATATTTATGATAGGTCCATTTACAGATTAGCTGATGCTACTCTAAATATTTATTTATTTTTGGCTGGCAGTGCTAGGAACTGCTCTTTAGTAATTCCATGCAGGGCAAAGGACCCTCTCGTAGAGTTTGAGCTTCCTCAATGAGGGACTGAAGCTCGCACTCAGCCATGAAGATTTCAAGCTGCTCTTGGTCAAGAATTTTGGTCCAGACTAATGTCCCACAGACCTCTGCCAGAAAGAGGAGGGCCTGGCACAACAGCATACTAGAAGCCTATAGTCTTTATTTCTAAAGAATATTAACTGACTAAATTAAATTAAGAAAATAACTTGGCAAATTAAATTCTCAATGTTTTTAATATATTGTTATTAAGCGTTCATACTTCATAGCAAATAAGATCTACTTGGGGGGATAATATTTTCAATATTGTTATCCAAACTTGGTTTTTCATCATACATATATTTTAGAAATTATAGTTGTATGTTTTTTCAACAAGTAAAAATACCTGTTTAACTCTTGGGTCTACAGAAAGTAGGAAGTCCTTTGTAGTACCATTCCCCCCCCCCCCCTTATCTTTTCCTTTCATAGGACTATATGCATAACAGGAAGCCTTTTAATCTAGGCCCTTAATTATAATCCTTGACCCACAGAAGCTATGAAGCAGAAGCTCAAAAAGTATGCAGTAGTCGATAATAGGCTATTACTTTGTGTCAATCTCATTGATGAAGTCCTCTCTCCCCAGGAAGTAGAAAAGGGATAATATTAAGGGCCTCCTACTTGGTGGAGATCAACAAGTAGGTCAAGCTTAACCTGTCTAGTCTATCTTTACCAACTGATTGTATCAGTTAGTGTGAAGGGTGAGAATATTCTGAATGTGTAGACACTTCTGTTAAAGTGAACACTATTAATAACAGTAATGATATCTACCATTTTTGAGCTTTTACCTTGGGCCAATTATTTTCAAGTGCCTAACTGAAATATCTAATTTATCCCTTAATAACAACCTTTTGAAGCAGCAACTACTAGTATGATCCCCATCTTACAAATGAGGGTTGGGAACAGGGTATTAAGTAAAAGCACATAATATCTCGAAGAAATGAGAAAAGACATATGTGTTTCCTGGCTTCTCCTCCACCAGACATTTAAGTATGATTTACTATAAGGAAGTATAAAAGTATAGAGAGTATTTCCACATCTGTATTGCTCCCTTGGTCTAACTTAGCCACCAGAGTTACTTTCATTCTTGAGACTGCAGGAATACAAATTTAGCCTTTTAACTAAATCAAGGTACATTAGTAATGAAAAGATTATCTAGAAGATCAGTTTCCAACTAATTAGTGGCTTGAATGGACATTGCATTTTTGCCTGAAAAACTTAGAAGTCAATAACATGAAAGGCATTTAGGTTTAGAGCTAGGAAATCTGCTTGAACATAAATCAATACCTGGGTGTGGAATCCCAGACTCATTCATGTATCAAACTATCTTATCAAAGTGCTTTCCTAAGGCTGATATCTCTAGGTGTAAGGGAAGGAAGGAAGGTGTAGATGAGAAAACAAGATACAGATAGGATGAGTCCCTTGCTACCAAGCAACAATTATGGTAAAAGATAGCAATAGAAATTCAGGCTTGTAATTGCCAAAGATTCTAGTTGTAGATGGGAAAAGTTCTGAGTTCAAACCCTGCATTGAAAATTCAAGACACCAATATAAGTTTATGAGATTTTTTTTTTTTTTTATCAATAGGTTCATGTCACTTAACAGTTCCAGCCTAAGTTTTCTGATGGGAAAAAACATCTGCTTTTCATGAGAAAAATGATTGTTTTTCAAGAGTAGCCTGCACAGTTGAAGACCAATCTGCTAACTGTTACCAAGTCATGAGGTGATAAACACAAAAATACAGTCAGCCTTTAGAAATGCTCACAGATACTAGAGAGAGTGACTGCATGTCATTAAGTCTAATTTTTAAAATTAGGGCTTGTTTTTTTTTTATGTTGGTCTTTCTAAATTTTATTTTACTACTAAGTCATTTGGATTATTTTTAATTAAAAAAATTAAACAATGGTCTTCTCATAGGCAAGAAGCATCACTTCAGAGCCATTTGGTCAATTCTATCTGGGAAAATATGTTTGTTTTTCTTTTCTCATCTTATAAAATTTTCATTTGTAAGAAAATGACTTAAATTTTATAAATAAGCAAATCATAACTAAGGATTTAAAATGTTTACTGATTGGTTATGTGAACGAATACATTTGCTAGATTGCTAATCTATCAAATTTCCTAAGGCAAGATGTGAGTATGTTACATCTATTTCTAAAACCTTACAGAAGGAAAAGGTTTGTTGAAGTAAGTTTATATACATATATTTTTTAAAGCTACCCACATGTGTTTATCATGCTGTATATAGAAACAAATTGCTTTCAACATTAGCAAGAACCTATTCATTCTGCAACTAGAAGCTTATATTCTTTTATTTAAATAACCTTTGCAAGACCGGACTCTGAATCCCTAGCACATTATCTGGAATGAAATTGTATTCAATAAACCAATTTTGCATTATAATTAGATATTGGACTTCCCTTTCTAGTGACAGTTCAATTTATGCTTTAGTTACCTATTGATGAGAAATTCAGCTCTCTAGGCAGTACATTTCAGCCTTGTTAGAAAACAAGAAATCTGTTGGAAAGCTTTTCCCTATGTCTGCCTCTGTAGTTTCCACCCAGCAGTCCAAGTGCCCTGCCTAGAATAATCAAAGTAATTCCTATGCTCCTATGCAATTCAGAAATTTCAACTTAGCCACCGGGTCTCTCCTTTGTCTTCTCTTCATTATGCTTAACATTCCATATCTTCGACTGTCCCCTGTAGGGTTTGTCAACCTCGGTTACTGACATTTTAAACCAAATAATCCTTCGCTTCAAAAGGCCATCCTGTGCATTGTAGGCTACTTAGTAGCATCCTTGGTCTCCACCCAGGAGACAGCAGTAGCATCTCCTCCCATCTATCTTTAGTCACAACAACCAGACATTGTCAAACGTCCCCTCGGCAGTTGAAATTGCTTCAGATTAACAGCCACTGCTCTACAAGTAGGAACAATAAAATCAATCCTAATAGTGGTCAGAAAAAGAAAATCTTTAGATAAGCAATAAAATGTTTCCCAAATTAAAACTAACATTTACAAAGGACAGATTAAAGATAGCAATCAATTTTTATTTACCGTTACTAAAACCACTTCAAATAATCAAACAAATCACAAGTAATATGCAAATAAGTATCCTCCATGTCTTTTCATGGCTTGATAGCTCTTTTTTTTTTTTTTTTTTTTTTTTTTTTTTTTTTTTTTTTTTTTTGCATTGAAAAATATTCCATTGTCTGGATATACCATCATTTATCCATTCATCTACCAAAGGCAATTTTGGTGGCTTTAATGTTTTGGCAATTATGAATAAAGCTTCTATAAACATCCCTGTGCAGTCTCTCTGTGGACATAAGTTTTCAATTCCTTTGGGTACTAAGAAATGCAATGAATGGATCATATGGTAAGGATTTGTTTAGTTTCGAATCTGAAAAGGCTACATATTGTGTGATTCCACTATTGATATATAATCCCTGGAAAAGCAAAACTATGGAGATAGTGAAAATATCATTTATTTGCCAGGGGAAGGGTTGAGGGAGGGAGTGATGAATGAGCCAAGGATGGAGGTGTTTAGGGCAGTGAAAATTCTCTTTATGATATTATAATGGTAGAACCAGGCCATTGTACATTTATCCAAACCCACAGAATGAACAACACTTAGAGTTGAACCTAAATGTACACTATGGACTCTGGGGGATAATGATTTGTCAGTGTAGGTTTATCCACTGTAACAAATGTGTCACTCTGATGGGGTTGTTGGCAATGGGGGACATGGGGATATACAGTCCCACATGTTGGCTATGCAAATGTGGGACTTGGGGATATACAGAGAATCTGCACTTTTCTCTCAATTTTGCTGTGAACCTAAAACTGCTCTTTAAAAAAATAGCAAAGTCTTGCCCTAGCCGGTTTGGCTCAGTGGATACAGCATTGGCCTGCTAACTGAAAAGTCCCAGGTTCCATTCTGGTGAAGGGCACATGCCCGGGTTGTGGGCTGGATCCCCAGTGGGGGGCTTGCAGGAAATAGCTGACCAATGATTCTCTCTTATTATTGATGCTTCTATCTTTCTCTCCCTCTTTAACATTTTTTGACTTTCCAAAACCTGTTTTCTTCCAAACTAGTATGTTGTGTGTGCATATGTATGTATGCTACAGAGATACAAATGTGTTTTTTTTACTCCTTAACAACCTCATGGAATCCGCATGGCATCTGCACATCACTGGTCTGAATTCTCAAAGTGGATAATGAGATCTATAAACTCTAGTCATTTTACTAGTCCAATCTTATATGAACTAATTATTCCATAAAAATAGAAAATCTTTCTTGTGTAAGAGAAATGCATGGTTTTTGCTTCTTCTTTTGCCTCATGATACAAGGCCTCTGTACTCCAAATTTAACAGATAGTCATCTTTCTCTCGTGAATCCTGATGGCACAGGTACTGCCATCAAGCCATTTTCTTCTTGAACAAGCACACAACAGAAGTCCACCCTCTGAAGCTGAGCAGGTGAATCACATATCATTAGCTGCGTTTCACAGTTAGAGGGCAGTTTTCCCAGTCCACCGTACCCTTACTTCATCCCTGAAGAGGATCTGTCTCTTGTGTCTGAGGCCAGGAAATAGAAGGGAAGGAGGAATTGTTGCCTCGCTGTTAATAATCCCACCTCTGGGCCTGCCCTCCCGACAGGCATCAAAACAGGTAGGTTTCACCCCTTGTAAATGGAACATGAGTAAAGGACTGAGCCAAGGGAGAAAATACATTGAATAGTTCATAAACCCTGAACACATAAAATAATTTAGTCATAAAGCAGCTACCTGGGGGAAACAGTCTTATACTCTGGGTGCCAAATTACTTTTTTGACTTTTTATTTTTTCGAAATTGACTGATTACCATAAACTGAGTCAAAGCACAACTCTCTATAAATGACCTACCAAATCATTGTTTTATCTTTTTACCTAGAAAAGGAAGCTGAGGCCGAAACCGGTTTGGCTCAATGGATAGAGCGTCGGCTTGGGGACAGAAAGGTCCCGGGTTGGATTCTGGTCAAGGGCATGTACCTTGGTTGTGGGTATATCCCCAGTAGGGGGTGTGCAAGAGGCAGCTGATCGATGACTCTCTCTCATCGATGTTTCTAACTCTCTCTCTCCCTTCCTCTCTGTACAAAATCAATAAAAAAATATATATTAAAAAGAAAAAAGAAAAAAGAAAAGGAAGCTGAGGAAGAGAAGAATTGGCTGATTTCATAGAGCTGGGGCATGAGGAGTGAGTGAGCCCTGTTTCTGATGAGACATATTCCAACTCCCATGCATGGGAGGGTGAGTGCTCTGTTCTCAGGTGCCAGCGAGCTGCAGCCTGGCTCCCCAGCTCACTCAGCACATTTGCTCTGTCTTCTTGGGATGAATCAGACATCATCTGTGGTTATACGTTCAGCCAATTAAAGGACCAAGGTCCTATTCACATGAATGGTATTCACCTCAGTTCTCACAGGGCAAGAGGTGTATGAAGGGATAATTCACAACCTACATAATCTCAGCGTCAGCAGGGCTGGGGCTGTTATCAGGAGGGCTGCTGGCTAGGGCAGAGCATACAGCCCAGGGCAGAGCCTGACGGGGCTTACAGACACCAAGCTCCCACCTTTGCTTTACAGGCTTTTTAGATTTTTGGTGGCAAAGAATTTCCTGATCCACATACAAGAGGTCTTTGCATTCCATCACTTCACTCTAAATGTGAATTTAACAGTTTCACACCTTTACTTGTGAAAATCAATCAATCACTGTGTGACTATTACTCTTTTTAACATAAATTTTAAATGTCTTTTTGAACTCACTCTTCTTTCTGCACCACCTCTCTACTTCTTTATTAAGCCTATAGCTGCCGGTGCATATATATTACACAAAACCAACAGATATTACCATTGAAAATAAGAAAAGAAATTGAAAAGTAATTTTTCAGATATGCTCCAATTTTTATGAGCTCACAATGCACTGATATAATTTATATTTTCCAGTGGAGGGAAACTACTGGCCATTCCATTCACTGGTACACATATTTATTATCAACGCCAAAGACCTGGTGAATAAAATCATTATTGTATTTGAGAAAGCACTGATCATATTTGCTTAGAAAAGGGTGCCAATGTTCCATAGTAACTTCACATAATATACTAGTAAAACTGAGAGCATGATCACTAAAAATGAGGGAGGGGAGATGAACATGCTGACAGAAAAATACCTAACTCAGAGATACTTGATTTGCTTAGGCTTGTATATCTCTGAGATCTGGGCCCATCAGATTATTTTCTGGTTTTGGGCCTTTAAAGTGAAAATATTGTTGTTATCTTAGGTCTGACCTTCTGATAAATGACAAACTGTGTGTTTTTCAATGCTACATTACTGGGGAAGAATGCTACTACAAAAAAAAAAAAAAAAAAAAAAAAAACAAAAAAAAAAAAAACACACAAAAAAACCCCCTCAATATTCAATTTCCTTGCTTTTGTCCTTGTTTATAAAAATTCCCCCATAGTTTTACTCCTGTTTTGCAAATTTAATTTCCTGAAGCTACTTCCTAGTAGCTATCTAACCAGCCTGTCTTCCGTTGATATTCACCCTAATAACAGGGATTTCATGGCTCCTTGGGAAATTTCATAAAAGAGCTCTGGGGAAGGCCCTTTGGTTTCCCATTTAGATATTGCCCAGATGATATAAGGACTTTGTCTTTTACTGGCTTTATAATGAACATTGGAAGGAAGTAGTGCAATGTGTGTTGGAAAATGTAGGTACAATATAAGCTAGGCCAGAATCAGTAGGCAATTCCAAACTTTACCTCTTAGCATTTCAAGCCAGAAATTGTCCAACTCCTGCTTTGTAGCTCCTTTGTTGTTTTTTGGATGGAATAAGGTCTGGTGGAGGTGAGGATGGTCTTCTAATGGAGGAGTATGCTTTAAATGTGGAACATCTACGCTTATTGTCTCCTTAAGGTCTTCTTTGACAGCACTCTAGCCCTTGAGGAAAATCTTAAGGCTTAGGGCATAAATCAAGGATTTAAATGCCAACAGAAGCCAACCATGCCATTTAAATGTCCGCATGTTGTTTCAATAGTCTTCATTTCCACAAATAAATGTGCTCTTTCTCATTTTTTATCTTGATTTACACTGAACTGCCAGATTATTATGATCTGTGAATGCATAATAATCTGGCCACTCAGTGTGTGTGTGTGTGTGTGTGTGTGTGTGTGTGTGTGTGTGTATTGGAGGAGGCCCAGTGTATGAATTCGTGCATCGGTGGGGTCCAGCTAGCCTGGTCAGGGGGTAAGGACGTGGGCAGTTGGCTGACCTGCCTGCTGGTCAAACTCCTAGTCAAGGGGACAATTTTCATATTAGCCTTTTAATATATAGGATATAGAATGAATAGCCAGATTATTTTGCATTCAGAGATCATAATATCTGGCCAATCAGTGTATATGAACCTTCTGATATACCATTTTATTTTTTACTACTGATAAAAACATAGATAAGTTGGACTCTGCTGTTTTAAAACAAATGTTTTGATAAATGACAACTGTTATTGGCCTCAGAATTGGGAAGCAAGAGAGAGTTGAAGGGACCACAGATCATACAAAGAGTCAAATTGTGCCTGCTGTATGGCTGAGTATGGCCATGTAGGAGTGTGAGCCAGGTAAGGTAGAACACCTGTTTTTTTTAAAAGAGATAATATCCCTACTCTGAGCAGCACAGTCGCTCTAACATACAGATAAGGGTTCAGTTGCTTCTTATCTTTACTTATTCTCAAAGAGTACTAAGTACTGAAACTCTATGTTAAATATAAGCACAGTTTACAAATACCAATTTATTGGTGACTGTGGTACCAGGAGAGAAGTGGGTATCCAGTAGGTGTTTAATACATTTTTTACTGACATATTAAAGAAGAAGCTAGGACGGACCCAATCCTAGCCCATAGCTAGTGTAATGACAATAACTGAAAGCCTGTTCATTAAAAAATTATTATAATAATAAACCAGTGATAATCTGCCTGTTCCAGAGGAGAATGTGTCAGCTAATCCTCTTCCCACTGGGCCCACAATTGTTTCATTTTGGCTTATGCCTGCCTAACTCTGCCCTGGATTCCATCCTCTTCTCCTTAGTCAGACCTGGAAAAACTGTGCTGCCTTAGGTCCCAGCCTCCTCTTGGACATTCCACCCCATGGAACAGCTCCTTTCTCCTCCACGAGGTGCTAGGATTCTTTCTCCATGATGATACAGGAAAATCTGGCATCTAATAGAATCAAGCTTTATTCTATTGAATTTCAACCTAAACCAAAGTTGTGGAAAATCATCTTTTTGTGGAATTTAGAAGTAGGAGTTCAGAGAATGACAGTGGAGGTTGCTTCCTCTGCTCCAGTCTGTGGGTGCAGAGATCTCCTCTTCCTGTGAGGATTAGTTCAGGTGGAATGCATTAGGGTTCATGAGAGAGCAACTTGGCATCCTTTTTCCTGATCTCCTTCAAGACCAGTCTCCACTTTAATTTGGTTTGACTGAGAGAATTCTTTCCCTAATTAGTCTTCCTGCTTCCACTCTTTCAGGCATTTTCCACATACAAGTCAGAATAATCTTCAAAACATGTAAATCATATTTTGCTTAAGACTTCCAAGATCCCATTGCAATGAGGATATCATGTAAACTTCTTACCATGGGCTATTTGTAATTTCCTTTACAATCTGAACATGAACATCAGTCCAAGTTCTGTCCTGCCTCACAGCCTTTCCCCATGTTCCTCCTAGCTGGAGCCCTTCTCCCCTCTCTACTGGGGCATGGCTGGCTCCTTATTTCCCTTCAGGGCTCTGCTGAAATGTCACTTGATCAGAGAGATTCAACTTGAACAGCTCATCTCAAATTAATTCATCTCCCATTTATTCTCTGCCTCTGCAGTCAGTCTGCTTGTTTCATGATTTTATCATGATGGGAAATTAATCTGTCTGTTCACTTGTATATTCTTCTCTATCAAACATGTTCTGTAAGACACATGTCTGTCTCGGTCAGTGTCTCCCTAGTTTCCAATAGAAAACCTGGTACAGAATAGGTATTCAATAAATGTTTGGTAAATGAGTAAGCAATGATAACTGCCCTTTCACCTAACCTCATTGGCAAATGTAGTCTTCATGTGATCACTTGAAACCCTGGGCAGGAGGAGAACTGGGATCAGAGGACACTGTCACTTTCCCTGGAACAACTCAGAACATTTTGGGATCTGGAACAAGACTCCAAATTTAGATTTTAAATTTGGAATCCTTTGATTCCTTGGAGTTCTATAGAGCCAGAAACAGCTGGTCTGTGCCCACAAACCTTGGTCTAGCCCTTTTCTTTCTTCTCCACCCTCAGCTCCACCTTGCCCTTAAGATTAGGGGGCATCTTAAACCCCTTTCCAAACAGCTCTGCCTGGCCATCCCCTTGCCTAGAGGTGTGCACATTGGCAACTCAATCCACCCTCAAGAGAATGGGTTAGAAAAGAGGTCCAAGCACATCCTTGATTTGGGTCTGGGCTTTGGCAGAAATTTCTGGGTGTTCAAAAGGCCAGGGAGTGTTAGCTTTGGCTAAACATGCCCCCTTGGTTACACTGACACCTCAATCTGTGGGAAAGGGACTGCTGGCTGAGGGTCATGGTTGGTTCTAACACAATACTGGAGAGGGGTGTTATTATCCTTGTTTAAGGGTTGTATTTGCCATTGCTAACAATATAATGAAAAGATTTTCTGAAGCCAAAAAATAAGACACTGAGATATGTAGAGAAGTTAATGAAAACATGTCTCTTTTGCTTAAAGACTCACCATCAGTCAACATCATAGGCTCCTTGTTCACCTCCCACTTCCTCACCACCTGTGCCTGAGCTTACATCCAATGATGTACAAGCCTGTCTATGCCCATGCCCAAGCTACACTGGCAGACATGCTGAACTCTGCAGTGAAACACACGAGACTGCCACTAATCTTGCTTGAAAGACAGATTATTCCACTTGGGGGTAGGGGGGAGTTCAGATATGTGAGAGTCCATTAAACTTAACTATGCTCATTATTTGCCACATCTCAGAGGCACCAAAAAAGTGAAATTCCTATTCGTTTAAGGCTTGTTCATCTTTCAATTTTGACCAAGGAAGCAACCAGCATCCAGTTCTTCCCAGATATTTTCCAATGGGTGATGTAGTGTCATATCACCAACCAAACACAATGAACTCTCCCATACCTGAACTTCTTCCAGATGGAAAAGTCTATCTTTCAAACAAGATAGTCAGCAGCAATTATCCTCTCAGAACCCTGACATTCCAGCAGTCCCACTGGGAAACACAAGTCTATTATCAAATAATTATCAATTCTTGTGGTTTTGGCTGTTCAGGCACATGATGAACTCCTTGGATATTTTTTCTATAATGTTTCCGAGACAGAATATATGTCAGTGCAGCCTGGAAATGTTAGCAAAATGATCAAAACCCGGATTCTAAAGAAAATAAAGAAGAAGGTCTTGCTTTGAGAGAAATAGAAGGGAGATTGGAAACTCTGCCTGTACAGAACTCATTTCAGCTACCACACCACAGGGACACAACACATCTGCGTGGCCCACCTATACCCTTTACACCCCTGCCCTGCCTCCTGCCACTTGCCCCTGAGTGCAAGTTACCAAGTCACTGAAGGGCAGAGGTAGAAAACTGAGCTCTCATTTTGTTCAATCCCTGTGTTTTGTGGATGACAAAAAAGGCTCAGAGAAAGGAAGTCATTTGTCTAAGGGCAAAATTCATCATTATAATTATCATCATCCCCATTATAATTGAAGCTGCTGATTACTTATTACACATCAGGCCCTGTGCTAAGCACTTGAAACTCATCATCTTGACATAATATTGAACCCTTGAGTCTACAGAGGTGGGTTTTGGTCTCAAAAACGGCACATGTAGAAGTAAAATCCATCTCCATAGCCTCCGGGTTTATGTGCTCAGTTACATAAGGCCATGGCCATGTTTATAAGTGTGAATAACACTGCATTTAACATGGTTTTGGCTGCTGTTGCTTTGTTTTCAAATGAAGCCAAAATGTGAATGCTATATAAAAACTAGCTTTGCCCAACTGACCTGGCTCTGTGGTTGAGCATCACCTATGAACCAGAAGGTCATGGTTCGATTCCAAGTCAGGGTACATGCCCAGGTTGCAAGCTAGATCCCCAGTATGGGGTGTGCAGGAGGTAGGTGATTGATGATTCTCTCTCATCATTGATGCTCTATCTCTCCCTCTCCATTCCTTTCTGAAATCAATAAAAATATATTAAAAAAAACAACACAAAAACTAGCCTCCGTTTGATATATTTTCTTTTATTCACAAGGCTTTGCCTCTGATAACTCTTGACTTTTCAAAAGTCAGACTTATCTTCAAAGTTTAAAATTATAACTACTGGGGATATTCAAGAGAATAGGCCACAGGCCCATGGACACTGAAATATGTAAAAATAATTAGGAAGTAATAATTATGAAAAGTATACATCTTACCATGGAAATCTAACACTTCTTTGATTATGAGAATATTCTAGTGTTTTATCTGTTTGTCTTAAAAGAAAAAAGGCAAGTCAGCATTGCATTGTAGTTTCAACTTCTAGGTGTCAGGAAACGCAGATTTCTTAGAAGCAATGTATCACAAAAAGAGTATCCTAGATTATCAAAGGAAAGGCAGATTTAAAAAAAGAAACTTTTTATTTTGAACTAATCATAGACTCACAGAAGTTACAAAAGTCCTATAGGTAAGTCTATGTGCGTGTCACTCAGCTTCCTGCAGTGGTGGCATCTTACAGGACTGTATAGCACATTAACTCAGTACTGTCAGGCAGCCTAGACACCTCACTTAATTTTCACCAGTTTGTGCATATACTCCTTCCTTCCTTCCCTCCTTCCCTCCCTTCCTTCCTTCCTTCCCTCCTTCCCTCCTTCCTTCCTTCCTTCCTCCCTCCCTCCCTCCCTCCCTCCCTCCCTCCCTTCCTTCCTTCTTTCCTTCCTTCCTTCCTTTCTTCCTCCCTCTCTCTCTCCCTTCCTCTTTTTTTCTTTCCTTACTTCCTTCCCTCCTTCCTCCCCCTTCTCCCCTCCTTCTTTTCCTCCTCCTCTTCCCCCTTCTCCTCTTCCTTCACCCCTCGCCCTTTTCCTCCCCTTCTCCTTTTCCTTCCCCCCAACTCCTCCTCTGGTTTAGTATGTCCTTGTGCATGATGATAGAGAGCTTTAGAGTGGAAAAGTGTATGGCATATGAAGTAAGTTAACTAAGTTTAATAACAGCTCTACCACTTTCTGGGATTTACATCCTCTTTGTAACATGTAGCTCTCCTGTAACATGTGTGTGTGTGTGTGTGTGTGTGTGTGTGTGTGTGTGTGTGTTAGGGTATTTGAGGGCATTAGTGATGGTGTAATGAGCTCTCATGAAGTGCCTGGTGACAGGTGAAGCTCCTTAGCTAAACTGATATTTTATGAGACCTAGAATTTCCCATCATACTGACTTGGACCTATAATTACATCATGGGGGGTAGCCCCATGCATATACTTAAAGTATATTTGCTGATTATTTATTAGGAGTAGAGAAATGTAATAATATATCCATTGTGCCAACTGCAATCTTCCCCTTCTTATCTAAAGCATGTTCTTCCTTGGGAAATCCCAAATTTATAATCTTATTTTCATTGAATTCTTTGATGGAAATCCTGCTGGTACTGAAGTAAGACAGCATCAAACAGAAAGAACATTCTGGCTGCACTCACAGACAAATGCTATGGGAACTGTGAGCACTTTTCATGTATCAATCAAATGCACTTTTCCACCTGTATTTGAACACTGAAGGTCAAAGTAAGAATTTTGGAAAAAACATATGGACAAAACAGATAAAAAGGAATGCTTATTTGAAAAAGGTCTCTACCTTTTGCAAAAAATAAATAAATAAATAAATAAATAAAATACTGAATACTGTCTCTGTCATATTTTTAAAAGAGGCTCTGTTAATACATTTTCAATTACTTGATATATTTAAAAGAAATGGACTTTGCTAGGTAGACATCATCCATAACTTTCCAGAAACGCATATACAGTGCACAATTTTCTTACTTCTCATTCATAAAATTAAGGAAGAAAGAAACAACAAAAAACAGAATGACAATCTGTGCTCCTGGTGTGATTTCTTTCCAGTGCAGCTCCCCTTTTTCACTGAATATCTTATTTGGGTGCAAAGCTCTTTCTTTGTTAAGTCACCTCAGTAAAGACTAACTCCCTCCCGCATTATTCAGGTTTCCATTCCTTTGTACTGATGAGTTTTTCAAATCAGTATTACAATAAGAATATAAAGTTTCAAGAAGAAAAGAGGAAAAAGTTGGTTTCCTCTAATTTTTGGGGAAAAAAGAGCAGGAAGGAGTAACAAAGTTAACCGCGTGCACACACACACACACACACACACACACACACACACAGGCAGAGGAGTTAGCTGCAGGTGACTTGTGGGCCTGTGCACCCATGATTAAAGCACAGCTAAATAACCGCATCAGACACATTACTCATTTTTCATATTAAAAGGAAGGCGCTTCCTTCTTAAATAAAGAAAACAAAAAACCACCTCTCCATATTGAAACAGAAGATAACATTCAGGAAAACAGGAGTGAAGATTTGGGCTTGTGTCACTAAGTGTCATTCCAAATATATCATGAAATGAAAATTAAATTGTAAAATGAAATTATTTGGCTTAACATCTTTTCTAATCCCCTATTAAAAAGAAAAAAAAATAAATTAGAGGAAATGGTGGGAGGCCTGGAGAATGGGAAGGAGGGAGGGGAAAATAATTTCTTTTTCTTCTCAGAATCGGCCTCCATGAAAGGCAGTTTTGACTCCTGAATGTCTCAGCTAATCTGAAAGTGTGGGATCGGGATTTGAAAGAAGTGGAGGAGCCTTTCTTTCTGCTTTCCTCAAGCTTTCTCAAGGTCCCAAAGGAGATCCCTGCTTCTGAAAACATGAGTCAAATTTCAATCTGTGGCACTTACATCTTTGTCATCTAGTCCCCCATTTACAATGGTCCTATACTTGATGATGCCCTAGGAGGGAATTACACCAATAAACATGGGCTAAACAGTCATTAAGTTTGGAAAATGCAATACTTATCATTAGAATGCATATTAGGGAATTATTCAAGGGTACACTTGTTAAGACCATACTCGTCCACCACAAAATGCACATATTCATTTACTATCCATAGGGCCTATCATGTGAGTCACTGGTGCTACGACTAAGAATATTCATTCAGCCAGCCAATATGAATTGAGAGCCTACTTGATTGGAGGCATCAGGGTTTAATAGTAAACAAGCCACAGAACGTTTCTCTCTAGGTCATATGAATAACTCAGAACTTCTGCTTTTCAGTAGCTCTCACTGAAGGGGACAGGAAGGCAGAAGATGCATTGATTACTACATTTTAATTACTTTAGGTGAGTAATTAAAATGTAGTAAAATAAGTATATGTTTACTCTCACAGACTGATACATTGGGTATATATACTAGTAGCCCAAGATTCATGCAGGAATAGGCCTTCCTTTCTCTGGATGCTGGCACCACCTTTCTGTTCTGGCCCCACCTTCCCAAGCTACCCAGAGGCCCTGAGTTGCTGGGGTGGTGCAGAACACCTGTATAATCACCATGGCGATGACACAAGCATCCCAAACCACCCCCAGACACTCTGCGCCTACCTATGCAAATTAATCTGCCATCTTTGTTGGGTTACTTTGCATACTCACTTCTGATTGGCTAGTAGGTGTCATGAAGGTATGGCCAATTTGCATCTTTCTCTTTTATTAGTGGGTCTGTATGTGTGTGTGTGTGTACACATATATATGCATGATATGCATATATAAATGTTTATTTTACTTCTTTCTGAGTGTGGTTTATTGCCTATAAGATAGAAATATTAATATCTACTTCACAGGACTGTTAATGTACTTCATGGAGTGAAATAAGAATTCATAACTTTTTTTAATATATTTTATTGATTTTTTTTTTTTTTACGGAGAGGAAGAGAGAGGGATAGAGTTAGAAACATATATTAGAGAGAATCATTGATCAACTGCCTCCTGCACAACCCCTATTGGAGATGTGCCCACAACCAAGGTAAATGCCCTTTACCGGAATCGAACCTGGGACCTTTCAGTCAGCAGGCCAACACTCTATCCACTGGGACCTTTCAGTCAGCAGGCCAACGCTCTATCCACCAAACCGGTTTCGGCGAACTCATAACTCATTATCCTAAGTTCTGAGTATCCACATGCAGGCGTTGTTGAGTATAAGAACAACCTGAACATGAAAAAACCCTAAAACTTCTAAGAAAACCATTCCTAATAACTATATTGGATGAGAAAAGCAATTTAACCTGAGCCTAATGGCTTCCTCCCTGTACTCTATAACCCATCTGAGAGATAGTCAACCCTCACCTCGAGTAACCTAGGTCTTTAAATTACTTAAAAAATTGCCCATACCTCAGCATGCACAAAGCCCTATAACAAAGAACAAAGAACTTCAGAGCTGATGCTGGGTTGGTTTATTTTTATTTTCCCCTGCTAAGATGTCTGTGTTACTGAATAAAGAAGTGGAAAAAATGTGGATTTAAAAGGAACATAAGATAAAGCAAAGCTGAAGGACCATTAGAGAGATGATGAATTGAGCAGGAGATGTGTCAGAGGGTACTTAGTGAGCAGAGGTATGAAAAGATATTGGAAAAGGGGTCAGAGCGGGAGGCATAAACTGTTACGTAAGCATCCCTTTACAGGACCTGCTCACAGAGAACCAGATAAAAGATGAGAAAGCCTGAGATGATGTGGAACAGGAGCCATAGAAAAGGGAATAATTAGTGTGTCAACTAAGTGGAAGGGAAAAATGGAGTGATGATTTCAGAGCACAGGTCAAACACTTCACCAGAAAATAAGCAATAAAAGATCAAAAGGAAAGTACTAGGGGAAAAGTAGGTTGAGAAATTTGTAAGAGGATAAAATTGTGCCTCCATGACAAGAAAGAATGCAATACAGAGGAGACACTGAGTGGATAAAATCCAAAGGATGTGCTCTAATTCCTGGGTGCTTGCCAATCATGCCTAGGTGTCTTTTCAACCAGAAAGCCTGCTCTCAAGATTAATAGTAACTTTTAAGGCCGAAAACTGATGACCCTTCAACTCATTATTCATCAAAAGAAAAAGAAAAAAAGGGAAGTTCTAGCCCAGAAGCTCAGTTGGTTAGAGTTATCCCAATACACCGAGGTTGTGGTTTTGATCCCTGGTCAGGGACACATACAAGAATCAATGAATGAATGCATAAATAAATGGAACAACAAATTGATGTTTCTCTCTTTTAAAAAAATACCAATGATTTTTTTTTTAAAGTGGAGAGGAAAATGAGAGAAGATTGTACCTAGATGAATTTGGCATCAACTGGAAAATCAAATGATTAACCCATTCATTACTCCCAAAATTTGAATGAGAACTTGGTGTTGCCTATAACAGATCTAACTCTAGTACCTGCAGAGACACTCCATGAGCAACTCCCAAGCCCTCCAGTAGAAAGCAGCATAACATTTCAAAAAACAAAATAAATAAATTTGAAGCCAGAAAGTACTAAGTTCAAATCTCAGCTTGGCCATATACTAGCATGTGCAGGTATAGAATAGTGCTAGCCTGAATCTCATTTTCCTGAATAACAAGACAAAATTAATTTCAGATTCTTGCCTCTCAGGCAATGAGATACAGTTTTTAAAGCATATAGGGTGTATCAGATGTTAAATTAACAGTGTGCAATCCCCAGATTTGGAAGGCTGGCCCCCAGGCACCTATGTATGTTCTAAATATAAAACCATTCAACTAACTTTTAAATAATAACGAAGAAAAAGCATTACCAAGCCTTTTGTTGGGCGATGTACTTGCAAAGTAGATCCCCAGGAAGGCTCTGGACAAAAGTTAACCAGCCTCACCTTGCTGACAACACTCTCTGTTGGAGTCCCTCTTCCAGAACTGCCAGAGGAGCTCAGGGCACATTCCCCTCATTATCCACAAAGATGAAAAAATATTCTTCTGCGGGGGACTGACTTCTGCAAAGAATCAGCATCGCTTGGACCCAAGTTCGGCAAATAAGATCTAGCTGAAGTGTGATCACAAAACAATGGGACTGATTTTCTCCTGTGACTCATCATCTAATTCAGAAGACATTTTTCAAAAAGTTATGGGCCCTATCAAAATAAAAGCACATATACATGAAAATTGTGACATCAGAACTTTTATGGCACTACTGAACATAGAGGCAAGAATTATTGCATGTCTGCCAACAGGGGAATGGATGGCTAAAAAAACTTGTGTTATAACTCTACTTAGATTATGCAGGTGCCAAACAAGATGAGTTAGAGAAACTTTTCTTAAAATGTGTCCCTATAATAGCAGTGTCCTCACTGCCTGGGAATTTGTTTAGAAATGCAAATTCTTGAGCCCCAGATTTACTAAGTTAGAAATTCTGGGGGATGTGGCTCAACAATCTGTATTTTTACAAGTCCTCCGGGTGAATCTGCTGCATGCTAATGTTTGAGAGTCTCTGAATTGAAGAGATGTCTTCCATTTACCTAGACTAGGAATGTCTAAGATCTTTTAAGAAAAGCAAGCTGCACACCAATAATGAACTTTAAAGTTAACTGGATTGTATATGCATATGTGTGTCTGAGTATAGAATAAAAGTTGTGGAAGGTTATTTGGCAGATGCTTAAAATAAGTAGAACTGATGATGGTTTGGTGAGGATAGATGGAGACAGGGTTTTAGGAGTAGGGGAAGAGAAAGAGACAGAGAGAGAATGAAAGAGAGAGAAAAATTTATACCTTGCATATAGTGCATAGAGGGACAGGTATACTAACTATATTTCTCATACCCTACTTATTACTTAACTAGAGGCCTGATGCACAAAATTCATGCTAGAGTAGGCCTCCTCAGCCACAGTGGCCACCTGGATCCCTCCCTTGCAGCTCCAGCAGAGGCCTGGATCCTGTGGCTGCAGCCCTGGTTTAGTCCCAGTAGGAGGTCCAGAAGACATCTGGTCTAATTAGCATATTATGTTTTTATTATTATAGATGTCAACCTTGCATTCCTTTGA
Source organism: Pipistrellus kuhlii (assembly GCF_014108245.1). Taxonomy (NCBI): domain Eukaryota; kingdom Metazoa; phylum Chordata; class Mammalia; order Chiroptera; family Vespertilionidae; genus Pipistrellus; species Pipistrellus kuhlii. The sequence goes on along the minus strand of NW_023425438.1, from coordinate 43,340,972 downwards.
ATCTTTTACTCCTCAGTGAGTGCTGACAGTTTCTTTTTCTTCTGTTAGCCTCATCTTAAGATCTAAAAATCACTGCCTGCAAGTGTGTACATAAGAAATAAATAAGATATTGGCATACTTAATATGTACTGTAATTCTCCAAAGACTATGCAAATGTCTGCTGGCTAAATGGCTGCTACTCACGATATCAGTTTGCACATTTCCAAAGCAAGGAAGCCTGAGGATTGACAGCTATTTGCTAGAAGGACCCGTGCAAAATACCTTTTTTTTTTTTCTTTCATTTATAAACAGAAAGTTAACTGAGCCCAAACTATTTTTCTTAATTGGACCATACCTTACTTAGGCATAAAGTCTTCACCAGATTTGTTTGAAAAGCCTTAATATTTTCATACATGGGTGGAAAGTTTGGGGATTTCCTGAGTGGACTCTAAGCAGAGGGAAGCCTTGTGCCTTTTGGAGCACCCCACAGGCTTACCCAACACTAGTCCAATGAGAATGTCCTAAGAGTTTGGCTTCCCAATAAATTCTCACATACTCCCCCAGTTTGGCCTGCAAAGATTTGAGCACCCTTATATAGGAATTGAGTGGTCTTTCTTATGAATCAAACCTAGGTGGCAAAAGGGAAGTCAGCATAACATACCCAAGGCAGACTCTGTTGGTGAAAACAAGGTGATTGTCAAAAGCACAGAAAAGCCAGAGGAAAAAGAAGCAAGATCAAATATATAAAATAAAATAAAATAAAATAAAATAAAATAAAATAAAATAAAAGAGTAATATTCTAATTAGACCAGACAGCTAAACAACCTTCTGGATGTCATTCCAGACATCTTTCTAGTTGAAGGCACAGAGTTAGAGGCCAAGGCAGAGTGGTTAGGGGTTATCAAGCAGATAAGTAGTTAGGGGTGATCAAGCAGGCAGGCAGAAGAGCAGTTAGTCCCGGATTATGAGAGAGATGTCCTACTGCCAGTTTAGGCCTGATCCCACACTGGCAGTAAGACATCCCAAGAGGGGTCCCAAATTGCAAGAGGGTGCATGCCAGGCTGAGGGACAACCCCCCTCGCCACCCCCTGTGCACGAATTTTGTGCTCTGGGCCTCTAATGTGTGAGTATGTGTGTGTGTGTGTGTGTGTGTGTGTGTGTGTGTGTGTGTGTAGGAGGTGGGGGTCCCTAGCACAGACTCTGTACATTCCAGATTAGGATCTCAAGCACTAAGCAAGGTGATAAAGAGAACTGAAACTTCCAACATACATCCTTACCTCCTCAAAGTTTGCAAGGCATCCTTCCCTGGCTCCTGCTTGGGCTCCTGTTCCCTGTGAAGATCCCCTTAGGATAAGCAGGTACTGCCTCTTTCTTACTGAATTCAAAATGGCACAGTTCCTATTAACACCCCAGATTTGAATATCTCATGAATGCATTTAACATAATTAGTGTCAGACTGGTCTGTGGTCCTTGAGGCCTGTTCTTTCTTTCCCAGCAGCGTAAGTCATGACTGGTTAACCCGATCAGTTGTTCTCAGTCTGGTGGCATGTTAGAGGCAATTAGAAAATTGCTTTATGCCAATGACAAACCCCACCTTAGGAGGCAGGGGAAACATGGGGTACAGAGTTGGGCATTTATTGTAACTTAAGTTTCCAGAGGAGTTTAATGTAAACCCAGGAGAGACAACAACTGAACTAGGTCTTATTTGAGTTCTTAGAAGGAAGATTAGAGCATCCCTGTGTGGCTGAAAGAGGTGAACCTCAAAGTCTTTTCCAATCAGGAGAAGGGTCAGTGATTTTCAGAGAGCAGTCATCTACAATAATGATTTTTTTCTCAAACAACAGTGGAAGGGATTCTTCAAGGTTAAAGAAAAAGACTTTTGCAGAATGAATTGGAAAATTGAGGCCTCTATCGAGATGCCAACCAACCAAACATAAACATGAATATAAATATATACTTTGTAGTTATGATTTCAAATAATCTAATATTTCAAAAAATCAATTTTTTCATAAATGTATTTTTATTGATCTCAAGGGTCCAGACAATCAACTCTAGAATTTGACATGATCTATTTCTTAAACTTTACCTAGCTCCTCTATCTACAGGTAAATTAGACTGTAGTAGCCACATTTAATGAACATATTAACTACAAAATACATCACTACATGAATAATTGAAACATCCAAGGTGTTCAGACAGTCCCTCAATTCTACCACAAGTAACTTACCAACTGGCCTAAGAAGAATTACCCTAAATATATATATATTTTTTAAATAAAATGAAGGCTTGATTGTTTCTCCAAAGACTCAATGAAATTAGATAACCACTCACTTCTGCAGCTGTGCTTACCGAGTCCCTGGTCACTTCCACAAAGATGGGAAGACAGGGCGATATTCCTTCAGACCCTCCTCACCTGCAGCCTCACTGTGACTCTGGAGAGAAGCAGCAAGGGTGAGAGAGGTAGTAGAGGATAGCCTCTTCCAAGAGCTGAAATGTCAGGGAAGTCACTACACATTTTCAAAAGAGATCACCTCTTCAGATCTCCTTCCTCAGCAGGAGGCAAGGGAGGGTGGGGAAGTTCTGACTTTTATATAAAATAAACAAAACCAAATCTCAGAGAGAAGAAAAGACTAACCCAGGGAGACAGAAAGGGAAGTAAGCTTCTTATGCTCTGAAAAAATAAAACTTAGAACATTGTTCCATGAGGGTTTATTCTCAAGAGGAAAGATGATGAAAAGGAACTTGAATTCATCCCAATCTAGGCTTTACCCTGAGTCTACTGTGTGTTGGGCCTTGGAAGAGATGCAATGATGAATCTGGAAAGCAAATTCTGGGGCAAATGGTGGGTCTTAGAAAGCAAAAAGAAGGGGTGTCCTGTATCAGTAATACTAATACTAATATTAATTATAAATAAATGTATTGTGTACTTATGTGCCAGTATTTGTTGTATACACATTCCCTTATCAAATTCCCTCAAGTACCTGATAAGATATCTATTATTTATTTTCATCATACAGCTAAGGAAATTGAGGCTCAAAGTGTCTGAGTACTTTGTCCAAGGTCATCCAGTTAGAATAAATTGGCTGGGTTTTTGAAAAGCAGATTTAGCCTATTTTAAGCATTGAGTCTAAAACACTTCCTTCATTTAATTGTTTATAAGATATCGAGAAACCAAAAGACCATTTTACAGAGGTGGCATAACAGATTTGATAAACCATACAATCCACATTCTAGTTGAATGTCATTCCAAGTGGCCTTGCTCTGAGGTCTAATTAGCAGAGTCTGCCACTTCTATGCCCCAACTGCATGCCCATCTCCCCCTGCATCTCTGGCAATCCCTAGGAGAGCCCTGGGCTGCGTCAGAGCCCACAGAAACCACAATGCAAATTACAGCAGATACTAAAGTAGTCACACTGAGAGGACAGGCTTCCCTCAAAAAACCAAATGACTTATTATTACACAGAAGGACATCAGTCTACAGCCCAGAGCAGCCAGAATGTCTCCATTGGCTCAGATGTCCAGCTTCTTTCCTCGTGGTGAAGACTAGAAACTCAATCAGTACCCACAGCTGCCCTTAGACAATAAGGTAGCATCCCTCCAAATCACAATCCTCATGGCCCTCAAGAAAATGGTTATAAATAAGTGAAGTGACTGCTTGTGTATTGATTGGTATTGCATAGTAAAAGGGGCTGTGAGAAATTCTTGAGCCAGCCTGTTTGGATTCAGTTCTAAACTTCTCTTTCTAGACATGTGATCTTTCTTATGTCACATAGCTACTCTGTGCCTCAGGTAATAATAGATGTTGTTTTTGTTTTTATATTTTCATTGATTTCAGAGAGAAAGGGAGAGAGAGAGAGAGAGAGAGAGAGAGAGAGAGAGAGAGAGAGAGAGAGAGAGAGAGAGAGAGAGAGATATCAAAGATGAGAGAGAATCATTGATTGTATGTTTCCTGTTCACCCCCTACTGGGTTGGAAGCCCACAACTCAAGCATGTGTCCTGATAGGGAATTGAACTGTGACCTCCTGGTTCATAGGTCAACATTCAACCACTGAGCAATACCAGCTGAGCACACAGGTTTGTTTTGATGATTAAAAGCATCAGTGCACTTAAAAAAAAAATTGGCATGTAGTAGCATGTAGCCATACAATTCCTCTTCCCCTTATTTGACATTCTGCTCTTAGAGAGTTCCTCCTCCTCAGAGTATTGGCCATCTCTTACAATCTCCATCTAACATGCAAGGATCACATGGACAGCACATATTAGCGACCCCAACCTTAGTGTGAATTAGATATCATGTCTTTTTCACTTTAATGAAGACAGGAGCTGTCAGAGTATGTCTGCCCAGGGAGATATGGAAGAGGAGCTAAAAGGAAAGGCAGGCTGAAGGCATGAAACACGCATTCCCACTGATTTGCAGATTCATAGAGACTTCAACCCCTAGAGACATCGATGTTGATTTCAAATCCCCCCCAGAAAAAAATTCTTGCTAAATCTTCCCTGGCCCCTCACATTGGTTACACAACATTCTCCTGAACCGTCCCTTACATGAGCCCATTCAAACTTGTAATTACTAACAGGGTCATAGTTTATTTTCATGTTTTTCTTGCTGCCTCTATTCCATGGCCTATGCCAGACTTACACGTGTAGCCTTCCTTTTTGACATATGCATATTGATTACGCCATTGCTGTTCTCTGACTTCATTCAGGAAGTCGTCACTACTCTAGAAGAAGGGAACTTGTTGTTTGCACCAACTTCTGCTCTTCACAAGGAATGTAGTATCCACATCACCCCCTTTCCTGAGCTTGTGGCTCCTCATATGGGAAAAGAGGGGGCTGAGCTCTGAAGGACTGCAGGTCCCCTTCCAGCATGAACTCCCTTGATTAGATTTCACTGTGTCCCTGTTTGCCTTCTGACCTTTGGCTCCAGGCCTTCATCAGACAAGGAAACACGGACTGCCTGGCTGCCAATCTGTGCTCAACGACTCCACTGGGAGGCCATGATCAAACACCCAGGGTTGGTTCTGCGCCAGATGTCAGCTCAACACACTGTCAGACTGTGGAGATGGAGGCCTGGGAGACAGGGGATGCAGCACGCTGCCCTGCAGAACTAACGAGCAGGACCTGGTGCCCAGCGTGCTTGCCCTCAGCCAGCCTGCTCATCTGCCTCCTCACCTCCGTGGCTGAAGCTAAGGACCTGATCTCTGAATTAAATAGAGCTTATAAAAATAAGACAACAACCCCAAACAAACAAATAAGAAAACAAAACCCCTGACATTTGGGCATCTCCGGTGAACAGGCACTCGTGAATAATGATATTCAATGGCTGAGTATTACCTAGTGCCAGGCACATACTGTCTCCTTTAATCTGCAAAGCACCTGAAGGTTGGGCTGTGATTTCCCTGATCTGCATGTGGGGTAGGTGCCCAGGGGTTTGGAAAGAACTCCTAACCTGACAGTCTGACCCAAGAGCTTGCCCAAGTAAACTCTGCACTGACCAGTCTCTCAGGGCCTTCCAGAACAGTCTGTACTCCCTGTGCAGGAAAACTCTTCCTTAGGCAGAGGCAAAAATCTATCTTCCTTTAGCAGCCCCTCAGCCCCTCTTTCCCTTTATTTGATCCTCTCCCGACTTAGATAAGACACTCAATCCAATCAATTGTAATATTTGAAGATGAAGAACAATTAGACCAGATAACAGTAAACTATGTGGCTTTGCCTTTGTTCTCAAGCAGCCTCTCTGGCCAATTCAAAGGCAGCTCGATATGTGTTCTTCGCTCCCTCTTTGCCCTTCCATTTTCCTCCAGCAGCATGCTAATAGAAGCTGGAGCTTTGACAATTATGCAACTAATTTTTAAGGGATTGTCATCATTTACCATTATTCCAGGCAAAGGAAGTTCCTTCAGGAGTTAGGCCAGCTGAATTGCCCATAGAATTTCACTGCACAAAGGCTTAATATTTAGTGGAAATCATTGCCAAGGAAAAGATGGGGGTAAAGAATAGGAACATATCTTGTGATTTACATTCAGGTCAGAGGATCAAATGATTCTGATTGGAATTACATTATAATAAGTGACCCCATCCGTCCTCACACTCTCCGCATGTCTTGTTTTGTGAGACCCTGTGATTGCCCCTCCTCCACCCCCCAAACCCTGTGGAGATGTGCTCGGCATGTTTCCTATTTAAGCAAGTTGCTAGCTTTGAGAAGGTTTCTCTCTCTGTTTTGTTTTTCTGCCATGTTTTATTTTGTGTGCTTTGTTTTTTGTTTGTTTGTTTGTTTGTTTTTAACTGCCTCTGTGGACCTAAACAGAATGAGCTAAGCACAGCTCACACATGGCAAACTCACTAATCCTGAAGCCATAGCTAACACCAGCAGAGTCTGCTGGTTTCAACCTGCCATATCACAGTCTACCAACTGGCTGCCTCCACAGTGAGCTGCATGAATACCAAGAATCAATATGCTGCTCTTGAGTTGGCGTTTCTTGACATATCACCCCTCCATTTGTCCCTCAAGGAATGGGATTGACAGATTACTATTGGAATGGGGGTGAGAGATTACTATTAAGCCCTACCAACCCAATGATGGACAGTTAGGACCTGGGCTCAACCTATTCAACCTTGCTCAGACCTGAGGCAGGGAAACATGGGAAAGAAGTACTTAGGAGAACCAACTTCAACAATTTGAGAATGGAAAATCCATTTAATACCCCCATGCTTGCTATCTGCTATGGATTTTGCTCCAAATGCTCACAGAAGCATTAGGCAACAACCTTTAACTAATCCCCACTGGGTACAGCCAGTCTGCCTCCTTCAAACATGTCCCAGGCTCACAGTTTCAACTCCAGCTCCACTCCATATAGAACCAACCCCTTTACTCCACCCTTTCCCACCATGACCTGGGTGATGGACCCATTCTGTGGGAGTTAGACAGAGATGAGCAGAGCAAGGACAATGGGCCAGGTACAAAAGGTTCCCCAGGGCAGAAGTCCAGGACACCTAGCAATAGGGAAAAACTGGTAGTACTTGGAGGCAAGTATTCTTGATCAGGACCTCGCCCCTAAGGTACCCTCTCCACCCTAGAATGCCTCAATCATGCACATTCTACTAATCTTTTCTGTCCTGGCATGTGGTTAAGTCATGTGTTTGACCACGAGAACAAGGGGGCTGGAGGAAAGATCCATCTAACTTCCATAAAAGGACAGAAGATGACCAGACAGACCCTGACAAGTCAGCGTACAGAAGAAAGCAGTTACCTTCTCTGATGGAGTTAAAAGGAGCCCTAGCCCACACGCCAGGGCAGTTCGTTGAGCCACCTCCCTGAAATTTCTCCTCCAGTGTACCTTCTCTTTGCTTGCCCAGTAAATCTTCTCTAGATAATTTGAGTCTTGGCTCTGAATTCTTTCCTAGCAGGACTCAAGTACCAAGGTTGCTGAATCCAGGTCATCTAACATCTGGTGCCATTTGTACCTACAACCAGTCCAGCTGACACCCTCACAAGATATTGTATATCCTTGTTCTGTCCCCAAAACAAACCTCCCCTACCCCTACCCAAAAGGCAGGTTCTTCTTATATCTCAGGGATGTCCAGTCATCAAGACTCAATAATTTCACTATCCACAGATAAAGTCAAATCCTTTTAATACAAACCCAAATCTGCTCTGATCAAGCCTGATGGCTTGAACATTTGACCCTTTCCAGAATGTTCTGTCTAACTGGTTTTCCCCAGCCCTGACTCCAAGGAGTACCCAATACCACCAGTTCCTTTTCTTCTTCCCTGCCAATTCCAAGCATTTGTGAGGGAGCTAATCCACATCAGGAGTACAGTATGGGACTCTGGCTCTGCATCAGTTTTGCCTGAAATATAGAATGGTGAGACCTGCCCAGAGGAACTTTTCCATTTTGGCAATCAGTCCCGAGAGACCTGAATGATTTGGAAAACAGATGGAGCTTTATGGACCATTGGGTTTAAAGGTCCTGAGCACCCAGCTGACTGGATTATAGCCAAGGCTTCAAAAGCAAGGATCATGTCTGTTTCACTCCCCAATGTTTATAGCACCAAGAACAATGCCTAGGAGACACTTAGTGAACTTGTAGATTAAGGAAATGGATTCATAATGCATGTTTAAGTCCTAACCTCCCTCACCCCAGTACTTCAAAATGTGACAGTATTTGGGGGAAGGTCCCTTAAAGAAATAATTAAGATAATATGGACACTACTCTGATGTGACTAATGTCCTCAGAAGTAGAGGAGATTAGCCCTGAATAGTTTGGATCAGTGGTTAGAGTGTGGCCACAGGTGGAAGGGTCAAGGGTTCCATTCCCAGTCAATGACATATACCTCAGTTGAAGATTCCCCAGCCCCGGTAGAGGCGAGGTCAGGTGTCTCTCTCTCATTACATTGATGTTTCTCTCTCTCTCTCTCTCTTTCTCTCTCTCTCTCTCTCTCTCTCTCTCTCTCTCTCCACACACACACACACATATTGTTGTTCCACATATTTATGCATTCATTGGTTGATTTTTTTTTAATCTGTCGATTCACTCCTATATATGCTGGGACCGGGTTCGAAACCACAAATTAGATAAATACCCTGGTCAAGAATCTTGAACCTGCAATCTTTTTTGGTGTATGGGAAAACCAATTGAGCAACCCAACCAGTGCCACTGGTTGACTCTTGTATGTTCCTTGACTAAAGTTTGAACCTGAAACCTTCCCATACCAGGACTATGCCCTAAGCAACTGAGCTACCGGGCCATCCTTTTTATGCTTAACTTAATTCTAATCTACATATCTATTTAAATATACACAAAAATCATTTTTCCCCACTTAAGTATAACTCTTGGACTGAGAAACTAACATCAACATGAAGAAATACTATATAATTCTTAAATTTAAATGATAAAATCTTTTCATTTTGGCTAGATTTTCCTTAGTTTCAAATAAGATCCTCAACATTCTCACCCCTAAAATGATATCAGACATTTTACTCAAATTAAATTTGAGTTATGGCCAATCTAAGGGCAAATTAAACAGTTGGACCACAATTTAAGTTCCACGGTAGTTATTCTTGAACTCAGTTTCTTGAGATGGAGATAAGTTCAGTCAAATAAGAACATGGTGGCAACTGCTCTGCAGTGTGGCTGTGGGGTCAGGGTTTTGCATTACAAGATGGGACTCTTAAAAACACCTAGTCTCACCCTGGTCAATCTGGCTTAGTTGGTTGGTGTCCTCCTAAAGATTGCCAGTTCAATTCCCTGTCAGGGGACATGCAGGAGGCAGCAGTTCAATGTTCTGCTGTCACATTGACATTTCTCGCTCTCCCTTCCTCTCTCTAAAATAAAATAAATCAATAAACATATTTTTCAAACAAACAAAAAATTACCTATTTATAATGGCATGAATTAACACTGAAGGATGAGAAGGCTATACAATACCCCAAATGTTTCAGAGAAAGATAAATGGGATATATGATTCCTTCCAAAGTGAGAAAAATGCTTTTTAAAAGATTTTTCTATTGATTTTAGAGAGAGAGGAAAGGAGAGGGAGAGAGTTAGAAACATCGATGAGAGTTTTCTGCTGCCTGTACGCCCACTACCAGGGATTGTGCCCTTACTGGGAATCAAATAGGTCACCTCTTTGTGCATGAGTCAATACTCAACCACTGAGCAACACCAGCCAGGCACATTTTTTTTTTTTTTTAACAATGACATGTTAATGGTCAGAGGCTATTAATGCATACTTGGGTCAGACAAATAGGCAAAAAGACTATAAAACAGAAATAGAGATGCTCCTCTCCAGCTCCATTGCTGCGTATTACCATCCAGCCCTGTGATTCTATTGATTTACCTGCGCTATATCAAATTTTAATCACCATAAACCACAGACTCATACAGATCTGCCACCAACAAGTACCCTGAGCAGAAGACTTTGATTAGTTTAGATGCCTCTGAGAAAGTTTTAAGACTGGCTGGCTTGGAAACCTGAAGATAAAAGGAAGCATCTGCAAAAAATTTTCTTCCATTGTTTTTTATTTTATTTTATTTATTTTTACTTTTTTTCAAAAACTAGGTATGACATTCTATTTCAAAGTTAGGACTTTCAGAAAATACATGAACAAAAGGAAAAGGATGCAGTTGGAGGGTTAAGGAGAGAAACCCCCTGACAATTATAATTACCATAAAAAAGAATCCCTTGAAAAGAAATGACAAGTTTGTTACTGTTCCCTGGGCTAAATTACAAAAGATTAACATTATGATCTTAGCACATCTTCATCCTTCAGATGTTCTCTCAATGTTCCTTTTTCCAAGTACATGTAGTTGAACATTAAACAGGCACATTCTGCACTGTCGGTCACACACTAGTTTATCAAGATGTTAAGAAATGGTCCTAGAGAATGTGCATACTATATCTCACAGAGATTTATAATGTCCATAAGAGTATTAAAGACCTAGAGAACTTTTATAATTATGAAACTTGTTTAAGTTGCCTTAATACAAGGTTTTCCATGGACTATCTATTAACAACTCAAGAAACAATGTTCTGCCAATCAAGATGTGTGATGTGTTGGCTTATACACTATTGTTTCTATGCCTAATGTCTGGGCACATCTCCAACCTCGAAACTCTGCATTAAGAGAAGATGAGACACATACCTGATGTGTACCCTCAAGGATCAATTTATTTTTCTCTGAAATGTCCAGGTAATTTAGCCACAGGCACTTTATTTCTTAGCTTGTGTCAATAGTAGACTTAACTCTCATTTCTCTTAGCACATGCAGACACAGCTGTAAATACTTTTAGAAACATCATTTATTATCCACAGACCTAGATGAAACTGCCATCCTTGGACCTGACTGCACATTAAGGCCATAATATGGGATAAACTACAATAGAACAACAGTCTGGCTGGCATGGTTCAGTGATTGAGAATTGACCTATGAACCAGGAGGCCATGGTTTGATTCCTGGTCAAGACACATGCCAGGGTTGTGGGCTCGGTCCCAGTTTGGGGAATGCAGGAGACATCCAATCAATGATTCTTTCTCATCATTAATGTTTCTATCTCTCCTTCTTCCCTTTCTCTGAAATAAATAAAATGTGTGTGTGTGTATGTATGTATATATCTATATCTATATCTATATCTATATCTATATCTATATCTATCTATCTATCTATCTATCTATATGTATATATATATCCTATCTAATAAAAGAGAAATATGCAAATTGACCATACCTCCACTACACCCACAAAGCATGCCCACCAGCCAATCAGGAGCATGCAAATTAACTAAACCAAGATGGCTGTGGCCAGGGAGAGAGCAGGAGGCTTGGGTTTCCCCAGCAATGGAGGAAGCCAAGTTTTCCACACTCCCAGGCCTCCACTCAAGGCTACAAAGTTTGAATTATAGAAGATAAATAAATCACAACAAAAATGATGGTAGCCATGGGGCTGGAGAGAGCAGGAGGCTTGAGTTGCTCCCGGCAATGGAGGAAGCCAAGATTCCCCAGCTCTGGCCTGCCTTGGCCTCCACTTAAGGCTACAAAGTTTCAATTATAGAAGGTAAATAAATTCCAGATACCAGATCCTCCCCTTTGGTCACCAGGAGGTGTGGCTGGCCTACGAACCACCACAGGCCCCTCACCCAGGCCACTCCATGCCCTGATCAGGGAACACCCACCCTGATCCAGGACACCCTTCAAAGCAAACCAGTCAGCCCTGACCAGTGCATCAGGCCTCTATCCTATCTAATGCTCCTATCTAATAAAAGAATAATATGCAAATTGACCATAACTCCAATATGCAAGATGGCTGCCCAATGTTGTCAAAGGTGACTGCCCCCATGTGGACACAAAATGCCTACCACAAGATGGCCAGCTAGAGAGGGCACTTGGGAGGGACCAGGTTGGCAGAGGAGGGAAGTTGGGGGTGACAGGGCCTGTAGGGTAAAGGGCAGTTGGGGGGGACCCAGGTCTGCAGGGAGGGCAGTTAGGGGAGATCAGGCCTGCAGGGGAGGGCAGTTAGGGGCAAACAGGCTGGCAGGGGAGCAATTAGGCACCAATCAGGCTGTCTGGAAAGTGGTTAGGGGGTGATCAGGCTGGCAGACCGAGTGGTTAGGGGCAATCAGGCGAGCCAGCAGTCCTGAATTGTGAGAGGGATGTCCAACTGCCCATTTAAATCAGCAGTCAGACATCCCTAGATTGGAGAGGGTGCAGTCTTGGCTGAGGGACACCCCCCACCCAGTGCATGAATTTTGTGCACTAGGCCTCTAGTGTGTGTGTGTGTGTGTGTGTGTGTGTGTGTGTTTAATTTTTTATTTTTATTTTTAATTTGAGGCCCTAAATGATTTGGCTCAGTGGATGGAGCACTGGCCTGCAGACTGAAAGGTCCCAGATTCCATTCTGGTCAAGGCCATGTACTTTGGTTGTAGTCACATCCCCAGTAGGAGATGTGCAGGAGACAGCTAATCGATCTTTCTCTACCATTGATGTTTCTAACTCTCTATCCCTCTCTCTTCCTTTCTGTAAGAAATCAATAAAATATATATTTAAAAAATTTAGAAGAACACATGACCCCCAAACTGTGTGTCCCTTGATTTTATATCTAGTTCTGTCTCACTAGTCTATGTTAAGATACTTAATCTCTAAGAGGTTCATTATTTTATTGACCAACATATCTATTGCAGTCATTCTAATGTGTGAAGTTCTAAGAAAATATTGGTTCTGAATTCAAAGGTTCAACGCTTGTTAAACATCTTAAATATTATTGTCTTAGTCAAAAGCTCTATTTTAATCTATATCAGGAGAGAGACCCATTGAAAAGCATTTTAAGAACAGGAAATTATTTGGAAACAAAGAGGGAAAGTTAGAGATAACTCAAAATATCCAGTCATGTGGAGTAAGCATGATTTCTGATAATGTTTTAGGAATGAACAGGTATTGCTGTTGCAATAAATGAAAACAAGCCAACAGTTTTATGTTTGTTGCTAAGTCTTCCAAGTCCTTAAGTGAGTTTCCACTGATATGGAAACCCTGTTGTGGGCAGCTCATCAAACATTACAGACGGAATGTGCAAACCAAAATCAAGTTTTAGACAAACAGGACTGTGCCTCAGAATGGCATGGGGCACAGCATCAGCACTACAGGTAGATAATCAGATGCATGACACGAATTTGAGGGTGAAGCCCTGAAGAATTGCTTATAGCAATTAAGAGAAGGAAAGTAGGAATAGAGAGATAGAGGGAGGAGAGGAAGGATGGCAGGGGAAATGAAAGCAACCTGGTTGCTCTGCCAATCCGCAATTTTAGCATTATTACCATTAGTTGAGCTCCTGGTTTTCTGAGGACCCTGCTCAATGCAAAGGCCTCTGAGACACATGATATCTTGTCAGCTCCTTGCCCACTAAGAGCATGACTGTAAAAATTAGTCTCATGAGAGGAAGGTTTAAAAAAGGAGCTACTGAGAAAGGCAACATGTACAAATGTTCAAATGTTTCAGCTAAGTTTTCTATAGTTTTGTTTTAAATCTGTTTTTGTTGATTTGAGACAGAGAAAGAAGAGAGAGAGAGAGAGAGAGAGAGAGAGAGAGAGAGAGAGAGAGAGAGAGAGAGAGAGAGAGACTGACTTATATGAGAAACATTCATCGTCTGCCTCCTGCACGCCCCCTACTGGCAATTGAGCCTGCAACGTAGGCGTGTACCCTGGTGGGATTGTGACCTTTCCCTGCACAGGACAACAGGGTTCAACCAACTGAGCCACAACCAGCCAGGACTCAGCGGAGTTTCCCAGTCCTGGCTGTACATGGGCATCACATGAGAACCTTGGAACTGGCTGATGGTCGGGCTCTGCTCCAGAGCAATTGAATTAGAATCTCAGGGACAGGGCCCAGGCGAGGAGTTTGTGAAGTATCCCCCCCACCCCCACTGTGCTCCACCTCAGGTGCTAATGTGTAGTTGGCCTCCAGGAACACACAAGGTAGGTAAAAGAGAATTAAAGGCAAATCTTAGTGAATGCTCCTAAGAAACAAGAGTAATTTCTTTTCCTAGATTGCATATTTGAAAATGTTCAGATTACAACTGCCTGAGGAGGAAATTGAGACAATAGTGAATTTACCCTTATTGCTGACTATCAGGCTAAGAAGCCCTCTCCTCCCTTGTCTAGTAAATCCAGGCCGGTGAGTGAAAGGTATCTCTTTCTTTCTTTCATTCTTTTCTTTCTTTCTTTCTTTTTCATATATATTTTATTGATTTTTTACAGAGAGGAAGGGAGAGGGATAGAGAGTTAGAAACATTGATGGGAGAGAATCATTGATCAGCTGCCTCTTGCACACCCCCTACTGGGGATGTGCTCGCAACCAAGGTCCATGCCCTTGACCGGAATCAAACCTGGGACCTTTCAGTCTGCATGCCGACGCTCTATTCACTGAGCCAAACTGGTTTCGATGAAAGAAGTCTTTCTTTGTTTAGTGAGTGAGACTGAAGACAGAGACGGAGAAGGTGCCAGTGATGGGATAGAATTGGGGAAGAGCCCGGGACTTGTTCAACTATAATATCAGCCTGTTTAGCTATAACTTGAGTCTTTCTAGAAGTCAATGCAGTAATTAAGGTTCTAGTCTAGTTACTTGGGTTGAATTATTTGAGACTTTACTATAATATTGAGCAGGACAATCTGTTTATACATTTATATCTGTCTTGTTGAAAAGATAAGATGGAATGGAAATTTGATCCTGTCCCTCTCTCCTTGGAAAATGGACAACCTTCTTTGTCCCCAGTTCTAGGTCCCTTTTGGTCACTCCCCACCTCCATCCCCACCCCTAAATTGCCCCCTTTGCCACCTACTTCCACACAAATTAATGCCATCTTTGGGTTTCAGAAGTTGAGCTAAAGACAATTCCCACCCAGGAATTTGTTTAGAGGATTGGGTCCATCAAGGGGTCATCACACTGAAGTTACCCCAGAGTGGGAGGAGAAAGGAGGAATGGGCCACACTGATGGGGATAAGAAAGGAGAAATGATTCCACTGGTGGTTTTTCCTCCACCAGGACTAACAAACCACCTCCTCATATACCAGCAGGGGTCAGAGCATCTGTGCATATATGAAATTCCGCAATAAACTGTGCATGTTCAGGTACGAATGGAGTGGATCCCCCTCACCAGGCCAAAAGTAAGAAAAATAGCAGTGTGATTATTCCACACTGAAAAACTTGCCTCTAGACTTCTGTGAGATTCCCAGAGCTCTTGGGAAAGAGCCAGCCATATTAATATGCCCTCGAATAATAAAAGCAAGAGCTGTTCTTGTTTATGAGCTTCATAGAGCAAACACATACCCATTACACATATTACCCAAAGAGATTTTCAGAGGAATGGAAATTTTCAGATGGTCTTTAAAGGAGTCATTTGGTTCATTTGCGAATATGTACCACAGGAGACAAACTACCAGAGGGCGTCCTGATTCTTGGAGGAGAAAATTTGGTTTGCCAGTTATCTGTCCTAAAACACTCCACACTGTTAATAATCAAAATGACACAAAGCACAGAGATAAGATTCTCCATTTAAAAAAGAACATCAAACTTCTATTTTCAGCAATGTTGTTGATGTGATATGGAAAATATTCACCAGGATCATAATTCTTATCAGATTTCTGGGGGGAGGGGAATTGGAGAGTTTTGAGTGCATGCAAAGAAAGTTTGTGAAGTCAGAATACAGTTGTTTTATATATTTTTCTAATCCTCACTCAAGGATATGTTCACTGATTTGAGAGAGAAAGGGGAGACAGAGAGAGAGATAGAGAAACATTGATGTGAGAAACATGGACCAGTTGCCTCTCCTACCCACCCAACTGGGAATGGGAATCAAACCAGAAACCTAGGTGTGTTCCCTGACCAGGAATCGGATTTGGTGTACAGGATGGCACTCCAACCTGGTCAGGGCTCCTTTTATTTTTCTTCATTACAAAATTCTTGTTTTCCCCCAAAGAACCCTAGGAGGAAATCCTATTCTATTCTATTTTTTGTTTCACCAAATATAAGAATAAAGACAAAATGAAAATGTACACTGCCAGCCCTTTTGAATTTTTTACTGTCATGACTGGATTCTGCTTGTTAGAAATCTGTATTGCCTGTAGAATTTCTAAAAAGTAATTTTTTTTATCCTCACCCAAGGATATGTTTATTGATTTGAGAGAGTGACTCAAATCAATAAAAGTATTGGAGCATCCTCCTCAAAAGGGTTCAGGTTCCATCCCCAGTCAGGGTGCATAGGGGAGGCAATTGATCAATCAAGGTCTCTCTCTCTCTCCCTCTCTCTCTCTCTCTCTCTCTCTCTCTCTCTCTCTCTCTCTCTCTCTCTCTTCCTCTCTTCCTCTCTTCCTCTCTCTTTCACCCTCTCTACCTCTTTAAAATCAATAAACATATCTTTCAGTAAGGATTATATATATATATATTCATACAATGTTTATATTCATGACAGTGTGGTGCATTCATTGGAGAATAGACAAAGATCATGTTTTGAATATGGCCTAGCACTCTGAATAGTTTCATTGTAATGTACAGGTCAAGTTTGTACACAGTGCAAGGTATTCCCTCCAATACAATGTATTTCTATGAGTTGGATGAATCATACTCACCTAGAAAACTTCAAAAATTCACATTTCTATACCTCATTTGAGACATTCTGAATTAGACTGGGTTGGGGAGCCCAAAAACATGAATTTTGCAAACTTCCCAGATGACTTAGCAAATTAGAAAATCCTGCTATAAGCACCACGGATTCCGAACAAGGTCAGAAAAGCCCATACAATGCTGTAATGGCAACATCCACACAGTTTATTTTTAATTAACCTTTGTCACTATCTCTAAACATTTATTGAACACGTTGTGCAGGAACAATTGTAGAACCTTTTCATGTACCCCATCGCATACAGTGCCAATTTTTGAGGCAGGTGTTAGCCATGTTTCCCATTGTACTGATGAGGAAATGCAAACACAGAAATGCTGAGTGATTCACCCAAAGCTACACATCCTGCAAGAGATGGAGCCAGGCTTTGACACCAGGCATCTGACTTCAGAGGCCGCATGCTTACCCAGGTTTCTGTAAAATTCCAAGTAAATAAAGAGGCAAAGATTGAAATTCACATTACTGGTTCTCCAGGCTTTCTACCATGCGAACAGAGTCAAGGTGATCCTGACGTCTGTATCTGGATCTGTGTTTTTTCAAATGGGATCTCTGGACTGCTTCAACATCCCAAGTGGTAAGCAGCAGAAGCAGGGGCTGAATAAAAATTGAATTTTTGGATCCTAACCCACACCCATTGCACCTAGTTTCAGGGAAGGAAAAAAAGGAGAATCTATTTTACCATGTTCCCCCAGCTGATTCCTATGCACAGCAAAGTTTGAGAACCATTGTATTAGGTAACTGTAAATCCACAGCAGCTAGATTAAACTCACAGGTAATGAAGTTAATTTCTCTCCCCTTAGATTATGACCCAAAGGATAGGGTCAAGGCTGTGGTTCTTAGTCAAGAGTGATTTTTCCCAGGGACTCTGGCTGGAGATATATTTTGGTTTGTTGCAGGTGGGGCGATACTACTGGTGGGTATATCCTAGGGATGCTGCTAAACACCCCATGATGTAGAGCAGTGTTTCCCAAACTTCTCTCATGATGAGAATCTCCTGGTGGAGTTGTTAAAATGCAGATTCCTGAATCCCAACTAAGAAGTGCTAAACTAGAATTTTCGGGAACGTATAGGTAAAATTGTATACTTAACTCGCTCAATTCAGGAATCTGTATTTTAACAACTCCACCAGGTGATTCTCATCATGAGAGAAGTTTGGAAAACACTGATGTAGAGGACAGCCTCCACAACAAAGAATGATGTGGCCTGAAATGTCCATAGTGCTGAGGTTGAGAAACCCTGGATTAAGGCATTAAGAAGGAGAACCACCTTGTCTCCCACGGTAGCAGCCTCCTCTTGCAGGGACTACTTTTTCATTGTCTCCTCTACTCAGCATTCCTACCATCCCACCATTATTCTAGTATTTAGGCCTCGCTAAAATATCCTCTCTGCACCTTTCCATGTAGTCACATTTAACTGTTATTTCATGTACTAATACTTCCAAACGCTACCACTCTTATCTCTCTAAACCTAAAACCAAGTTTCACTAGGTGGTTGGATGGCTAGGAATCATAAAACTTAGAGCTGAACTCAGCTGATCCTCCCAAACGTTTTCCAACAAGGAGAAGCCTAGGCTGTTAGGACAGTGGAAAGTACAAAAGCTTTAGATTCAGACAGATCAGATTTTCAACTACAGCTTTGTCCTTCACCAGATAGGAGACATCAGGATGCTATTTTCACTTTTTTCAAGCCTTCCCTGCAAACCTCACAAGGTGTCTGTGAGGACGTATCAAAACGCCTATGTGATGTGTCCAGGCAGTACTCACGGGAAGCACACAGCACCTTTCGGGTCTCTTTTCTTTTCCAGAGACTTCCAAAGGCTTGCTTAAAATAAGGATGAAGAATTATTATCAAACTAATAATACATCATCCTTAAGGTGTCCTAAATAGGATTCTAGCCAGGTTTTAATTGTAAGGTCTCAACCACTTTTTGAGCTGGGCACTGTGATTAACTCCATTCTCACAGTTGAGGAAATTGATGAGAGGCATGGAACTGGCCCAATGTTGCACTGCTAGTTAATGGCAGTGCCTGATTTTACAGCTCTGGGGGCCCAGTTTCTGGACACTCTTACCACATACTATACTACTCAAGAAACTGGCAAGACCACAGGGCTCCCTTTTCCAAGTTAAGAATTCTTTTTATTACTCCACAAATGTTGGCTTTGTCCCTGCAAGTAAATGATAAATGGTAAAAGCAGAAGTTATGCTTAATGCTTATTTTCTTTTCCTTGTGATGCAGAGCTCATAGACGGTATTCAATAAATAATTGTTAATGGACTGATAAGGAAAAGGAATCAATGGCAACCTGCAAAATTAATTTTGCCACTCTTGTCAGATTCAATTAATCCTATTATAGGTTGAAAATTATATTTTGTTCTCCATTCGAAAGCCAGCCTACATAACTGCAACGAAGAGGCTTATTCAGCCTCCATTATTGTCTTGTGATCTTATAGAAGCAGATGATATTTCTCTGAATCAAAACTACAGAGCATTACTCACTGTGTATGCCGAGGCCTAAGACATGAGAAAGGGACCTTTGGTCCCACAGGAAGGCTGTCTTTATTCCATACTAGAGGCCTGGTGCATGAAATTCTGCACGGGTAGGTTCCCTAGGTCTGGCCAGCGATCAGGGCCCATCTGTGGGGTGATCAGCAGGGAGATGGGGGGAAAATGCTGCTAGCACCTGCCTTGGATGGTCTGGCACCACTCACTCACCAACCTAGCTCTCCACAGCCACCACTGCTGGTCACCTCCCTCAGCAGGGTGATGGAGAGGCCCCCACTGGCATCCACCTGAACTGGCCTGGGGCCTGAGGGCAGCTCCTGCGTTGAGCATCTGCCCCCTGGTGGTCAGTGTGCATCATAGCCACCAGTCATTCCACCAGTTGTTCCCCTGTTCAGTCAACTTGAGCGTATTAGGTTTTTATTATATAGGATGGTTAATAATGTTTCTGAGCTACAAATTCACTTTCCCCCAATTGCACATCCCACAGGAAGGTGAAAAAAAAGGTGTGAACATCACTTCCTTTACTGCAGGCTTTCTCACTGCAGGCCTCAGGTGCATCTTACAGGAGGTGCTGGAGAGATAAAAATGGATGTTTGTGACCCTGTCAGAGCTAATGCCACCCTGTTTTCTATTCTGAGATATCTGGAGATTAATTAATAGGAAAAAAATATTATGGGGGTAATGACAAAAATGGTGTGAGCCGTTGTCTTGGCCCTTCTCTGAAGTCACTCAGTTGTGTTTTTGTTTGGCACAGGGAGAGGTTTAAAGGTTTAAGCTCATTAAATTCTTTCTCATTCTCCAGAAGAGGGTAAGGTCTTAGCATCTCCATTTCACAGGAAACAGAGGAAAAAGGAAAAGAGAGAGTGGATTCACAGCCTGGAAGTCTAACACCAACTGACCACTCTTATCTTAAGAGATGGTGCATGGGAGCCCCGTGGAAACAGGAGAAGTGAAGACATTGAGAAGCAAAAGCAAGATGTAGACAGGGTTCCACTGGGGGTGGGGTCAGTGAGTGTTGAGAATGCGTTATGTGGGTTATGAGAATGCGTTATGTGGCTCACAGTTGGTTTGGAGTACTCAGCATTTATACTACAGTCCTAGGATTCTGGCAGAGGGTTTCTGTGTGGTCATGGCTGTCTAATGAAACAAACAAAACATTAAAATCCATTGTCCAGCTCTCTGGCCTCTTCTAGAGAAGTGTACATCACTTCATTAAGACCCTTGAGTGATTGACTCATTAATGACCATTGACCACATCACTGTACTGTCCCAGAAAGGGGGCTTGAAGGAGGATGACAAGAGGCATGGGATGTGGGTTCATGAGTGGAAGAGATAGGCCCACATAAAGGCCTGATTATTTGCATTTTAGATAAGTAAACAAGTAATTTTTGTCATATCTGTGGATCTGTAACAAGAATAGACATACTTTTTCTACAGACTACTAGTCCTCTTGTAGCTTTTCCCCTAAGGCCTGTAGGCAGAAAGATGCAGAAGAGGCATAATGCCATCCTTCTCCCTGAAGACTGTTTACAAGACTGGGTCTCTCTTTGGTTCCTAGTCAGAAATAGTATTTATTCTTACTGGCCAGGCTCCTTATTTAAGTAGAAAAATAACTAAGAGAGATGCAACTCTGAGCTACAGTTTAACAACAATGAGAATATGACAATGACAATGATGGAGGAAGAGAAGAAAGGGGTGGAGGAGGTGGAAGAGGAGGAGGAGGAGGAAGAGGAAGACAAGGAGGAGGAGGAAGAAGAGGAGGAGGAGGAAGAGCAGAGTATGGTACACTTACTATTCACCAAAATGATTCTATGAATTTATATGATATTCTCCATTTATTTCTCACAAAGTCCTATGAAGCCAATATTATTATTATCCCCATATGTCAAGTGAGAAATCTATGTCACAAAAAGATGAAGTAGCTTGCTTAAACTCACACAACCAGAAAAAGATGGCTTTGATATTTGAACTCAGATAGCTCAATGGTGTTGCACACAAATAATTACCATAGTGTCCACCTGTCTAATTACTGGGGAAACATGTTTTCAGTTTCAGCTCCACATGAGAACAGACTTTTCCTGTGACAGAGGGATGATGTTTACTACCCACTATACTAAACCTGCAGAAAACAGTGAGTGGAAGAGATATGAGTGGAAGAGCTATGCAAGAATGGCCCACATAAAGCCCTGATTATTTGCATTTTAGATAAGTAAACAAGTAATTTTTGTCATATTTGTGAATCTGTAACAAGAACAGACACACTTTTTCTACAGACTACTAGTCCTTTACTTTCTGAGGAAAGGAAAAGTTTGTCCAGCATGGTAAGTCTAGAAAGAATCAAGGATAGAGAATCAAGACACTGGAGTATCATGCAACCATTTCCTTACCTGGCAAAGAAGCAAAGACACTTGCTGCCAGAGGCTTTCAATTCAGGCCTGACCGGGGTTTAAGTCTGAATCCAGCACTTAGTGGAATGTGACTTCAAATGAGTTACTTGACCTATTGATGTCTTGTTTCCCTATTCCTAGGAAACTACCACCTGTCTCATAGAGCTTATTACAAATAATGAATGTGATAATGTAAGAAAAGCAGCAAGCATAAGCTCTACCATGTAGTTGACACTCATTAATTGACTGTAATTAACATCATTAGCATCATATTGGAAGAGAGCCAGTGTTGTGTCAAATAAGGTGAAGAAGCCTCTGACCAAGCACAAAAGTTTTACTCTGATTTCTCAGCGATTAATAATGAGATGCCTGGATGAAGAATGGAGACTTCCTGCACTGATGCAGTTGCCAGAGGGTGATGTCATGGACTTGTCAGAACCCTGGATAGACAGGCCTATAACTTCAGACATCCTGAATGAGGTTATTAGCAGTTTCCAATAAATAAGAAAATACAAACTGGTAACATAGGCCACTCAATAGCCTTTAGAGTTTGTTGAATGTGTGATTGAGACAAAATACATTAAGTATAGATATTTACTGCTTTCCCTCCTCTCTCTTCTTCTGAAAAGGCAAGTTGCTTCTCTATGGAAACAGAGTGATGAGTAAAGATACAGAAGTAAAGAAGTTGTGGATAAGTAGAAGATGAAAATAAAGATACAGAGGGTCAAAAAAGAGAAGGGGGAGTGGGAAAGATTCTGAGTGGAGTTCTGAATATAATAATCACAGCTAATACTTCATTATAATGTTTCATGTACCAGATCCTATTGTAGGTTTGTTATATATAAGTTATCTCATCCTCACAGCATGCTATCATATTCCCCTTCTATAAAGAGTGAACTTTTTAAAAATATATTTTATTGATTTTTTACAGAGAGGAAGGGAAGGGATAGAGGGTTAGAAACATTGATGAAAGAGAAACGTTGATCAGCTGCCTCCTGCACAGCCTCTACTGGGGATGTGCCCATAACCAAGGTATAATACATGCCCTTGAATGGAATCAAACCTGGGACCCTTCAGTTCACAGGCCGATGCTCTATCCACTGAGCCAAACCGGTCAGGGCTAGATGAGTAAATGTTTTGACAGGATGTGCAGAATTTCAGGATAGCTCAGCAAACAAATAGAAAAACCAAGATTTGAACCAGGCAACTAGAATTTCAGCTCTATTATTCACTGTGCTGTATCAGAAGAGACTGTGGCAAGAGCATAAAAAAAAGACATCTGAGGAAAGGAAAAGTTTGTAGAAAAAAAAAAGGTGTTAAGCAGATGTTTGATGCATAAATCCATTGCCCACTGTATATCCTTACTGATATACAATGTCAAAACATCAGTGAAGATCCTTGAAGCTCTCGAAGTGTTCTGATCTACAGCTATGCTTCTTTTGGGACATGCAACCCCTACAGAGACTGGTCTTAGAGCTGGATCCAGAAAGTTCACTGGTATTTGGGTTACAAATATAAATAAAGGCTACCATTCATTGTCTGTAGATTGAGGATTTTTAAAAATATACATATTTGGGGGAATTTCCTACATATTTTCACTTAAATATGGTATAGATATCTAGGTTTCCGCATTCCTAGCATGGCTAAAGACGGGTAAGCAGCCTCGTTGAAGCAATATCTTAGCTAATCTCATTTTCCCTGACCTACCACCTGCAATCCTGGTCTCCACTTTCCATCCTAATAAAAGCTCACTTGGGCATCTCTTGATCCTTATTGCTGCTGAGTTCCATTTCCTAGGAGAACTGCTTGATCTCTCTCATCTTATCTGATCCTTACACTCAACATATTTCCTATGAGGATTTGACATCCATTTGGCCTCCCTAGTTCTGCCTCCATTTCTTAACAAACCTCCATTTCTTAACAAAGCCTATGGCCAACGCCTCCTTTTGATGCTCAGAGTGGACACCTAATTCCCCTTGTGAAGTTCTATCTTCTCTTCTCCTGCTTCAATAACAGTAAATAGATGAGTCTTCAATGACTTTCATGAATAGGGACAAAGAGCAGAACTAATGTTTTATCAATATGTGTGCACTTGAGTACCCAAATATGTATGTGGGCATCTTAGAAGCCATGTTAGTCAGCCCATGATGACCACAGGTTAGTTCAGCATTGAGAGGAACATTTATAAATCTATAAACTTCTTAAAAGTTGTAAAACGCCTGTCTTAAAAAGGCAACAGTCAAATGGGACTCTTCCTTGAGACGCAGGATGATTCAATATATGCAAATCAATAAATGTGATACATGTTAAGAGAATAAAGAATGAATTCATAACCCTAGCCAGTTTGGCTCAGTGTAATAAGCATTGGCCTGAGGACCAAAAGGTCTTGGGTTCGTCAAGGGCATATACTTGGTTGCAGGCTCCTCCCCGACCTGTGTCCTGGTCAGGGCTCATGAGGGAGGCAAACAATTGATGTGTTTCTCTCACATCGCTGTTTCTCTCCATCTTTCCCTCTCTCTTCCACTCCCCCCCCCCCCCCAAAAAAAAAGTATCAATGGAAAAATATCCTCAGGTAAGGATTAAAAAAAAAAAAGAATAAATTCATATGATCATTACAATAGATGCAAAAAAGCATTATTCAAAATTAACATCATTTGACAGATGAATAAATAATATCTACAAATAGAATACATATTATTTAGCCACAAAAAAAGGAGATTCTTCTATTTATGACAATATGGATAAAATTGGAGGGCATTATGCTAAGTGAAATAAGCATAATGCTTATATGTGGAATCTAAAAATAAAAGCCAATTACCCTGGCCAATTTGGCTTAGTGAGCATGAGCATAATCCTGTACACAGAAAGGTCAAAGGTTTGATTCCTGGTCAGGGCACATAACCAGGTTGCAAGTTTAATTTCTGTTTGGGGCCCATATTGGAGGCAACCAATCAATATGTCTCTCTCACATTGATGCTCCTCTTGCTCTCCCTCTCCCTTTTTCTTTAAAAGCAATAAAAACATCCTTCGGTGAGTATTTTAAAAAAAGAAAAGGAAAGGAAAGGAAAATCCAATTTCATAGACATAGAGAATAGAATGGTAATTGCCAAGGACTGGGTGAGGAGGGATAGAAAGATGTAAATCAAAGGTCACAAAGTTTCAGTTATAACAGCAGTAAATTCTGAGGATCTAATATATTGGGTCGGCAGCTAAGTAATTGCGGGTTTCACACACATATGGCTTCAGTTGCATTTTTAGGTTTGCAGACGTAGTACAAATGTAAAACACATTTTGTTATTTGGTAGTTGGCTATTCAGCTGTTAATCAGTGAAAAAAGGTTTTTGATCTGTTTTGTAGTTTTCGTTTGGCGTTCGTTGAAAAATGGAAAATCAAAAGGAACATTTTCGTCATATTTTGCTTTTTTATTTCCACAAGGGAAAAACGCATTGCAAGCTCATAAAAAGTTATGTGCTGTTTATGGTGACGAAGCCTTAAAAGAACGGCAGTGTCAAAATTGGTTTGCCAAATTTCGTTCTGGTGATTTTTCACTCAAAGATGAAAAACGCTCTGGTCGTCCAGTTGAAGTTGATGACGCCCTAATCAAAGCAATAATCAATTCGGACTGTCACAGTACAACACGTGAGATTGCAGAGAAGCTTCATGTATCACATACATGCATTGAAAATCACTTAAAACAACTTGGCTATGTTCAAAAACTCGATACATGGGTTCCTCACGAACTGAAAGAATCACAGTTAACGCAACGCATTAGCAGCTGCGATTTGCTAAAGAAACATAATGAAAATGATCCATTTTTAAAACGACTGATAACTGGCGATGAAAAATGGGTTGTTTACAACAATATCAAGCGGAAAAGATCGTGGAGCAGGCCAGGTGAACCAACTCAAACAACATCAAAAGCTGATATTCATCAAAAGAAGGTTTTGTTATCAGTTTGGTGGGATTACAAAGGAATTGTCTACTTTGAACTCTTACCACCCAACCGAACGATCAATTCTGATGTCTACATTGAACAACTAACGAAATTAAACAATGCAGTTGAAGAAAAGCGGCCCGAATTGACAAATCGAAAAGGTGTTGTATTCCATCATGACAATGCAAGGCCACACACATCTTTGGTCACTCGGCAAAAATTAATGGAGCTTGGTTGGGATGTTTTGCCACATCCACCATATAGTCCTGACCTTGCACCATCTGATTACTTTTTGTTTTGATCTTTACAAAACTCCTTCTATGGTAAAAATTTCAATAATGATGATGATGTCAAATCGTACCTGATTCAGTTTTTTGCTAATAAAAACCAGAAGTTTTTTGAACGTGGGATTATGATGCTGCCTGAAAGATGGCAAAAGGTCATTGATCAAAATGGGCAATACATTACAGAATAAAGTTATTTAGTTCCATGAAAAAATTGTCTTTGATTTTCTTTAAAAAATCCGCAAGTACTTAGTTGCCGACCCAATACAACAAAGTGACTATAGTAAACTAGAAGCCCGGTGCATGAAATTTGTGCAAGGGCAGGGGGTGTCCCTCAGCCCAGCCTGCAACCTGCCTGATTGCCCCTAACCGCCTCTGCCTCAGCCACTGCACCCGGGACCCAGGCTTCCCTCCCTCCCTCTGGCTGGCTGCAGGCACCTGGGACGCAGACCAGCTTCACCGGGGTTGGCTGCAGCCACAGGCCTCTGATACCACATGAGGCTTTGCCCAGGCTGGGCTTTATTAGGAAGGACTTCTGGTCTAATTAGCATATTACCCTTTTATTAGTATAGATAATATGGCATTATATATTATACTTGAAACTTGCTGAGAGTAGATTTTAAGTATTCTCATCACAAACACACACACACACACACATACACACACGAAGTTAACTTTGTGAGGTGATTGATGCATTCATCATCTTGATTTTGGTAATCATTCCACCATGCATACATATATCACATCATTATGTTGTACACATCAAACATATATGATTATATTTGTCAAATATGTGTCATCGACTCTGGAGAAAAACAAAAAGAATTGTCATTTCCTGCTTACCAGAACCCAATGGGAGAAGATTGGCTTTCCCTAGTTCCATATTGTCATGAGTTCTTAAAAAAAAAAAGTTTTTATTGCTTTTTAGAGAGAGGGAGAGGTTGCTTCCTATACACACCCCGGCCAGGGGTAGAACTGCAACCTGGGCATGTGCCTTGAGGGGAATCGAACCGGTGAACTGGTGACCTTTCAGTGCAGAGGACCACACTCAACCAAATTAGCCACACTGGCCAAGGCCACATTGTTATTTTTAACCACTCCATGTTGCTAAGGTTTCAAAAACAATATTTGCAGGATGTTTGGGTAATTAGGCTATGACCAATGTCCAGGTGGAAGGGAGGCACAGTAGATAAATTACTAAACAGCAAAGTCACTTTTTTACTGGACTTAACCCAAATGTCATTTTCTGACCCATAGCCTCTTCTGACAATGCTAATTAAAACCTCAACCCTGGTGCCAGCTGGTGTTTTCAGTGGTGAGAGCATCGGTCTACAGACCTGAGGATTGTGGGTTCGATTCCTGGTCAAGGGCACATACCTGGGTTCAGGTTTGATCACTGACCTCAGTTAGGGAACATGCAGGAGAGAACCAATTGATGTGTGTCTTTGACATCAGTGTTTCACTCTCTCTTCCTCTCTCTCTTTCCCTCCTCTCTGCCCTTCCACTCTAAAATCAATGGAAAAAATATCCTCAGGTTGTATTAAGAACAAAAACAAACAAACAAACAAACAAAACACTTGTAATCCCCTAGTCCCCAAACTTCCTACTGCTCTACGTTTTCTTTTTCCATAGCACTTGCCACTTTCTAATTATTACATATTTACCCTGTCAACCATTTATTACCTGTTTTCTACTATTAGAATTTAGTTCTGCATCAGTAGAGATCTCTGTATTGTTCACTGATACATCTCACATATGTTCAGAGCTGTATCTGGCACGTAGAAGGTACTCAATTGGCTGAATGAACTGCTCAGTGGTTGAGCTATTTTGGTTAGGACCCATGCCCAGGTTTTGGGCTTGCTCCCCAGTGGGAGGTGTGCAGGTGGCAGCCAGTCAATTATTCTTTCTCATCATTGATGTTTCTATCTCTCTCTCCCTCTCCCTTCCTCTCTGAAATTAATGAAAATATATTTTAAAAATAGATATACTGGCTGAATGGAATTGAAATTAGGAGGGTAGAAATTTGGACTCTAGAACCATGTCTTTTACCAACTGGCAGAAGAGTGTCTCTTGGGAAACCATTCTGCCTTATCTTCCTTTTGGAACAGTGGACTGTGCTAAAAACCAAATGCATAAAGATGAAAGTGTTTTTGAAAAATATAAATACATACAATATAAAAATATTAAAAAGGCATACAGACACTCAATGTTATTTCCAAGTACAATTGCATGCAATGCTTCATTTATTCATACAACTTCCACCTATTTTTTTTTTTTTTTGCAAATATCTTAGCATTAAAATGCATCAGTAGAAATGAAAAACAAATGGATGGTGAATTTTTCCTGACTGTCTTTGTTGCTAGGGTGAATCACTAGATATAATAAGATACCCTGGCTGCAGTTGATGTAGCTGGCAAAGAGCTCTAAAGTAGTCAAGGAATTATTTAGACTTGGGAAAGTCTAGCTCATAATCACATGATATATTCAATATCATTATTGTTCTCACTTCCCACCCCTACTGTGTTTACTCATATGATTTTCAGTGAATATTTTATTATCAAAAAGAGAAAAGCCTTTCATAAATGCCTATGCTCAAGCATCCATGGCAACAGGCTGTTGCTTGGACTAGGAAATGATATTCCCAGGTTGATGGAAGGAAGTGGTGGTCAACAAAAGGCCCACTCTTCACCTCTGAGACCTTTCAGCGACAGGATCTTGTGTGTTTTTTCAGCTGTTCAGAGCACAGTTTCAAGACGCCTTTCAGGTTGCAAGTAGATTACCTTGACATGGAGGAGTAAGAAATGTGGGATGGGAAAAACAAAACAAAACAATACAAAACAAAACCACAATGGCTTCCTGGAACAGGAGTTAGTGATGAACACTAGTGGGGGGAAAATACAAGCAGCAGTGAATGAAGTATAGAAGAGTGAAAACTTCACTGCAGTCTGCTTGGGTACATAAAAACTGGGAAAGAATGAAGAATAGCATGAGTAGGATTCTGACTAACTACACAAGCCGGAAGCAAACTGAAGAACTTGGAGAAGTGAGACTTTCTCAATGTAACACTCTTGGAAAGGTTGAGGATTTATTTTTAAAGTGTAAAAATTCCTGTCAGAGAAAGGAGAATTAGTGAGGACTTAGACCATTCGCTATAAAATTATTTCTGAGGTATGCAGTCACTGGCTTAAACAATGGGTGGAAATTCAAAAGTAAACCCTTCAAAATAGACATAAAAGTAAATATTTCTACCTTCTTTCTCTCTTAAAAAAAAAAAATCAATTAGGACCTTTCACAAATGGAACTGTGCTCCCAACATTCATTATGTTGAAGCCCTAGTCCCCAGTACCCTGTAGTGTGACCATATTTGAAGGGGGGTATTAAAGAAGCAATTACTTTGGTGTCTTTATAAGAAGAGGAAATTTGAAACACAAGGAAGCACTAGGGATGTCCCCACACAGTGGAAAGACCACGTAAAAGCACAGGGAGAAGGCAGCCATCTGCAAGCAAGGAGAGAGTAATCCAGTGAAACCCTTACTGCTACCACCTTGATCTTGGCCTTCCAGCCTCCAGAATTGTAAGAAAATAAATTGTGATTGTTTAAGCTACCCAATTGATGGCATCTTGCTATGGCAGCCTTTGCAAATGAATACAGTGGAATTGTCCACATTTTGTCAAATAGATTTAGAACAAATGCCAGAAAAAAATAATTGCCAACTAAATAAATAATTAGACTTGAAAAACAAGCACCGACCTAACAGTAATTATGTATTTCTGGACTGTCTTTGATAGAGTAATTGGGAGACTAATGGTATTTAGGAAGCTGACTACCATGACATTTGAATATATAATCCATATTTTAGGATTACAAAATAATAAAGTTGATGCAAAGAAATCACTCAAAACATTACTTTTACCATGCCCATTTGTTCCCCTGTTTTCTATAACCAAATCTTAATTATAATATGTCTGGAATTCAAGCTGCCTTTTTTTTTTTTTTTTTTTTTTTTTTTTTTTGTCTACCCATGGTTTACTTTGTTTATTTATTTATTTATTTATTTATTTATTTTTATTTAAAAAAAAAATTTGTCTAAAGTTTTACATATGTCTCTTTTTTCCCCAAATAACCTTCCCCCATTCCTCCCATCCTCAAGCTGCCTTTCAACCCCAAGGCCTGATGTTACAATTTGGGGTTTTCCAAAGTATCTTTCTTTCTCAGTGTTCATTAGCCTTGTGCATCTCTAAAAGTGGCTATAGTAGTAGAAGGGAGTTCCCATATATGCATTTAATCCTGTAATCCTTTTCCCCTCTTCATCTCACGAAGATACACTCTGGAAAATGGTGTCTTTTATGCCAGTGCTACACCAACAGAAAGGTCATAGAACTCATATGCAAAGTTAAAATGCCCAATGAGGTCAGGGGTTGGGCCTGAGATTCTGCATTTCCAACAAACTCCCAGGTAAGGCCAATGTCGCTGGTCCAGGGTACACACTATGAACAGTGAGGCTGGTGCTTTCTGTAATCAGTGTCCACATGCCCTGGGGAAGTAGTGCCTGTCAAGGCCAATGACCACAACTATGCCCATGACCAATGATCATGACCCTGGGATGATGGTGTTCTTTCTGCCTTTGTGTGTTGTCCATATGTATTGGATCCATAGCACATATTTCCCCTTAAGATCTTCAAATCTGTCTTGAATTCCTCCTACCCCTTCATTTAAAAAATAAAGTGAGAGTTCACTAGATACAGAAATAGGGAAAAAGAATTCTTGGCTGAGCAAATGGCAGGAGGTAAGGCTCAGAGGCAGCAAGTGTGAGATATGTCTGAGTACTAAGGCAAGTGATAAACTGCATGTTTTTTTTTGTTGTTGTTTGTTTTTTTCAAGAAATTAACATGAGGTTAGACTAAAAAGCTGCATTAAGACCAGGCCAATCTAGGGAATTCTAACCCAAATTTAACTCTGAACTAATAACCATTTATGCTTGATGACTGCCCTATGTTCTTGAACTTTATTGTTGATGTAGATAAGGGTAGACTCTGTCATCTTCCAGCTCTTTTTGTGCACAGCCTACTACCTTCCTAACTTCTCCTCTGATACCTGTCCCGTCCTCTTTCATCAGAGCCTTTGTTTCAGCCAACTGCCTTCATTAGAAAGAAATCAGTGAGAATCCTAATTAGATATTGCTAGTTGAACAACAGTGAAGGGTCCCTCCTGGAAGTCATTTTGGAACACTGCAACATACTTTAGGAAATATTAAAGATGATAAGGAAATGATTTAGGGACCAGTGATTGATGATTAAAGAAACTGGTGACAGAGTAACAGCAATTTCAGAGATAATTTTAATTAAGAAATAGAACTTCACCTATTTCTTCTGTAATCTATTCAGATTAAATAAGTTGTGTTACAAATTAAACAATGTAGGTATGGTGCACTGTGTATATATGATTTAAATTGTATGATATACATACATATTTGATTTAAAGATTCAATAGAAGTGGTCTCAACTCAGGACAATTTTGTCCTCCAGGAGATCTTTGGCAGTTTCTACATCATTTTTGGTTGTCACTGCTACTGAGATCTGCTTTGTAGAGTTCAGGGATGCTGCTTAGCATCCTACAATGCACAGGACTGCCCACTCAAGAAAGTTTTGTGAGCCTAAAGTGAAAATAGTGAGGAGACTGAGAAACCCTGTTATAAACTAATTCTATTTCCTTCCTGAAACTCTTTGATCTTTATAATCTCCCACTGACATACAAATTTTGTTTTTTTCTAATTCTCACCTGAGAATATTTTTCTGTTGATTTTTAGAGAGAGTGGAAGTGAGGGGGAGAGACATAGAGAAAAACATCTATGCCAGAGAGACACATGGATTGGTTGCCTTGCACAGGTGCTCTACCCAGGGCTAGGGATTGAGTTTGGGACCAAAGTATGTGCCCTTGACTAGAATCGAACCTGGAACCCTTCAGTTCGAGGGCCTACACTATCCATTGAGCCAATGTACAAAATTTTATTCCAAGTAAAGGAGAGCAGCTCTTTTGTGTGTGTGTGTGTGTGTGTGTGTGTGTGTGTGTGTGTGTGTGTGTGTGTTTAATATATTTTATTGATTTTTCTTACAGAGAGGAAGAGAGAGAGATAGGGAGCTAGAAATGTCGATGAGAGAGAATCATCAACCAGCTGCCTCTTGCACACCCCCTTCCAGGGATGTGCCCTCAACCAAGGTACATGCCCTTGACTGGAATCGAACCTGGGACCTTTCAGTCCGCAAACTGAAGCTCTACCACTGAGCCAAACCGGTTTCGGCAGAGCAGCTCTTTTGAAATAGTGTTCAACCACTTTGTTGCTCTAGAGTGATAAGCAATATCAAGTACAACTTGAGTGCACTGTTGTGGCAGCTACAAGTACATTAAGTTTCTATAAATTTCTTTGAACAAAACAGGGCTGACTCTTGTGAAAATGTAAACTTTACTTGACTCGCCTCCTTCTGGGAAAACATGTAATGGAAATAGTCATTTCACCCGCAATGCTCTAAGGGAGGATGAAGATGTATTAGCTTCAAGGCTCTCCTTGTAGATTTATACTCGGACTTTTCAGGGCAAGAGAATCACTAGTACAAATGTCATTAGTGCTTTTTGACCGTGAGAAACTACTCAGAATTCTGAGGCGGCCATTCATTGATGGTGTTTGTGCAAAAGCTCTTTCTCTAAAACTCTGGTTAAGCAACTGGGACAAAGGTTGAATTGTTTTCATTTTGAGAAAAGCAATTGTTACCCTCAAAATTCCAGGCAAAAATCAGAGAGAATTCATTGAATATTAGATGTT
Source organism: Pipistrellus kuhlii (assembly GCF_014108245.1). Taxonomy (NCBI): domain Eukaryota; kingdom Metazoa; phylum Chordata; class Mammalia; order Chiroptera; family Vespertilionidae; genus Pipistrellus; species Pipistrellus kuhlii. The sequence continues at coordinate 43,308,408 of NW_023425438.1, read as the reverse complement.
TTGCCCCAAAAAACAATCAAGAAACATAATAGGAAATAATATAACCATTATTTGTAGAAACACAAGGCACTGAAATCTATAAATATAATGAATGCCCATTTGAAAGGTTTCTGGCGATGCGAGTGCCGTGGAGAAAAATAACAAGAGGTCAGACAGAGTCTACAAAGTCAACGAGAGGGGAAGATGGCCTTGAAGCAAAATTCAAGGGCAGAGAAACATCAGGAGTCTACTTATAAATTAGAGCCGCTTCTACCTGGTAGAGCATTTATTCAGCAGAGGCAACCAGATTTCCTGCCTTCCCTGCCTGTCAGACCTTCCCCTTCCCCCTTTCTTTCAATATCTGCTGTCCTGTCTTCCCCCTCCCGCTTGCCTGAGCTTCTGACCTGGCCATGGCAGTCTGAGTCATAGCTCTAGCACTGTCCCTGACTCCCAGTGTCCCTGACTCCCAGTGCCCTCTTCAAGAATGTGGCCTGCCCTTAATCCCTGACTGCTGCATCGAATGAGAGTTTCCTTTTGGCTTCCTCCACTCTGTACTTGACTGGACAGGATTCCCCACAGTGGACAGTGTGTGTGTGGGGGGGGGGAAGAGACTGGGGGGTCCACCTGAGTCTTTTCCCCTCACAGGTGTGAGGCTAAGAGGCTAGAGGTCCTCTGAGAGGGACAGACACCAGCCTGGTGCCACGCTTACAGAATGGGCACCTGCAAGTAGACCAATTCGAATGTGAATTGCAAATTTTTTTGAAGCTCTATGTAACAGATACTTGAAAAGACTTGACTTTTTTGAGATACTTGATTATGGGGATCAAAACAGGCTCTTTAGCTGAGTGCTGCATTGGGATAGGTCAAACCATCTCCTATTTTTAGTTTGCAAAACTACTGACTCATAGGAGAAACCCTGCTGCCCCCCTGCCATTAACAACCTCCAAGTCTTCCATCTCATAGAAGCTGTCAGGACATCTTACAGAAAATCTGCAGGGCCGTTCATCAGACAGGCAATCTGAAATGCATTTTCGCCTGTATATTATGTTTCACCATCAAAGCATCCTGGGTTTGAAATTTAAGTTTCAAATCAATCTTTTAAAATTTTAAAATTTAAAAAAAAAATGAGAAAAGCAATGTGGGTGAGAGAAGGTGATGGGTCTGAGGTCTTGGATCCTTGCACATAAACTTGGTAAAGAAATCATTTACCCAGGAAATTGTAGAGATTTGGAAAAATGGGTTTGTCTCTTCAGTCTTCCCTGAAAGCATTTAGGAAAGTGAATCCTGGGCTCCTATTATTTTCACATAAAAAAGTAACAACTTGTCAGTCTAAGTAAGTAACTGGAGTTTGGTGGCAACTGGCATTGTGTGAAAATATTGACTCGATTCCCAGGCACCTTGCATGTGTGAAATTCACACTCTGTGGCGGCTCCAGAACATTTAAACAGGAGCAGCTGAGGGCAGCAATCTGGTCGCAAGTGGTTGTGGGAAAATTTCTGGAAGGTGTATTTGTATTTCAAATAGTTTGTACTTAGATTTTATATTAAAGGTCAATTAAAACAGTTGTTTTTTTCCCACCTAAGATGTTCATATTGCATTTTACAAATGCTTGATTAAATAGTTGTACTTTAGATCAAAGTACAATAATAATCATACCCACATACACAAAATAGAGGGGATTTGAAGGGTGGAGAATGCTTTTTAGAAATTGGAGCAGGGTATGATAAAGAATGCCACACACCTGATACCCCTTGGCCCCATAGTCATTCACAACTATTGGCTTTTTACCAGTACACACTAATGAGCTTCTAGCAAAAGAAAAAAAGGAAGCTCTTAAATCATATAAACAATCTCAGTTGATAATTTAGCTGATATGTAGATTTTCTCTATGGCAGGCATTAACTTCTATTCTCTCTTTGGTTCCACATATATTTTTGCCAAAGTTATTAAGAGCTATTCAAGCCCTAGGACAGAGGTCGGCAAATTCATTAGTCAACAGAGCCAAATATCAACAATACAACAATTATAATTTCTTTTGAGAAAACCAACTTCTGCGCATGGGCCATGAAATTTTGATCGCACTGTACAGTGCATGCCCACACGAGGTATTTTGTGAAAGAGCCACACTTAAGGGGCCAAAGAGCTGCATGTGGCTCTCGAGCTGCAGTTTGCCAACCACTGCCTTAGTGGGTTTGGCTCAGCGGATAGAGAGTCCGCCTGCAGTTGGGTTTGTTTCCGGTTAATGAACAATTCTGGGTTGAAGGCTTGATCCCCATGCAGGAGGCACCCAATCAGTGATTCCCTGGTCATTGATGTTTCCATATCTCTCTCTCTCTCTCTCTCTCTCTCTCTCTCTCTCTCTCTCTCTCTCTCTCTCTCTCTCTCTCTTTCTCTCTGAAGTCAATAAAAATATATACTTTTTAAAAATAAAAATAAAAAGAGCTATTCAAGCCCAGGCTGTGTGGCTCAGTGGTTGAGCATTGACCTATGAGCCAGAAGGTCACTTTTTGATTCCTGGTCAGGGTACATGCCCAGGTTGCAGGCACCATCCCCAATATGGAGGAGGCAGCCAATCAATGATTCTCTCTCATCATTAATGTTTCTTTCTCTCTCCTCCTCCCTTCCTCTCTGAAAAAATTATATATATATATATATATACATACACTAGTCTTTGAGATACTGGTCAGTCACAGGCAAAACCACAGGAGTAAAATAAGTAGTGATGGGATTCATATATTGGTCACTTTCTGGTCTGGAAAAGCTTATCCACCAACTGTACCTCAAGTTTCCATTTCCTGTTCACTTGAGACATAAGGGGACTGGGAAGTTGTTCTTCTTCTAGTCCCCAAATGCATTCTAAAACAAGGTATTTTGTCTTCCAATTTCCTAGAATCTGGAATCAGGAACGGTCCTTAGAACATAGAAAGTGGAGGATAAAACAGGACCTAAACGATGACCTGCCAGATGAAAATCTGAGGGTCTAAGGAGTACAGTGGTTTGTTCATTCTCACACCATAGGGGCAGACCCTCACACTGCTGAAGACATCCCCGTCAGCAGGCCCCGGGGGCCCAGTGCTGTTGTTAAGGTTAGTCTGGAAAATACACATTCACTGAGCCACAGGCAGGCCACGGGGCCCTGTGAAGTTGAACTCCACCCCTTTCTAAAGCTAATGGAGTCAAGCTAATCTGAAAACTTGTTTTTATTTCAAGAGAGCAATGTCCTAACATACCACCCCTTTCAAACTATGCCTTTAGGCTGGCCAGGGGGCTCTGTGATATAAAAAGCCCTTGCAGCTAACAAAGATTGAACACATGAGCATGGAAGAGTTATTTTCCCGGACAATTAAAAACTCCTTGCTCTTACACAAACCACATCATATTGAATGGGACCAATTTTTCATTTTTTTGTGAAGGAGTCTGACCTTAATAATGTAACATTATGCTACACCGCAAAGTGTTTGAGTTAGCAGGACCAAAATATACACACCTTTTAACAGTTGCAGAAAATACAAACCACAGGAGAAAACAGACATATACATACAGAAAACAGTCACTCCCTACATGGATGATAAAACAGTAAAACTCATATTTAGGACGGTGCTCCTCATTTATCAGCAGTTTCTGGTTTTCCCAGTTTCAGTTACCCAGGGTTCTAAATATGACATAGACAATGAATATCAAATGTTTATTTCCATTTCATTCGTTTTTGAATTGTGGGCCCTGCTGAGTATCATGATGAAATGTCACACTGTCCCACTCTGTCCCCCTCTGAACACGGTCATCGCTTTATCCAACATCTCCACGCTGTATAAGCTCCTGCCCCTTAGTCACTTAGGAGCCACGCTGACTGTGGCTGTGTCACAGGGCTTGTGTTTAAGTAACCCTTCTTCTACAAAAATGATGGAATGCCCCCTTAGCCGGCTTGGCTCAGGGTATAGAGCGTCAGCCTGTGGACTCCAGTCATAGTACTAATTCCTCGCTGGACTGTTGGCACACCTTTCATCTGTTCTGCCCTCTACTTCTGTCCGTCTACATACATTTGCCACATAGCAGCAGAGTGGCTCTTTCAAAATGCCAGTTGGATCTTGCCTCACCCTTGATCAAAGCCTTCCATGGATTCAAATATCGGAGTGGAGTATGAAATCTTTACACCCAGCCCTCATTCTCATTTCGGGAATGTTCTCACTCACTCACTCTCAGCTGCAGTCACTTTGTTCTCTGTTCTTTTTTAAATTAATTTCTTTATTGATTTGTCCTCAACCCCCCATTCCAATCCCCTCCCTCCCTCCCCCCGCCTGCACACTCATGCCCCACCCACCTATTGTCCTTGACCACTGGTTAGGCTCGTATGTATGCACACAAGTCCTTTGGTTGATCTCTCCCTTTTATCCCCACCCTCGCTTTGAGGTCCAACAGTCTGACCCATGGCTCCTTATCTCTGGGTATGTTCTTGTTCATCAGTCTATGTTGTTCCCTATTTCCCCTAGATAAGTGAGATCATGTCCTACTGGAAATATACTTATAAGAATCAAAAATGAGACAAGCAATAATTGTTATGCTGAAAGGCATATGAATCAGTCTGTAGTGAGCTTCTTTCTGGGCCAAGCACACTGCTGGCCTTGAGAGCCCCATGGTCTGGAATGTTTGTCCATCCCCGTACATCCTGCTCAACAGTCATTTTAGGAGACAAGTCTTTTCTGACCACCCATCCCCTTCCGCCTTCCCCCTCCCAGCCCCACTCTGCTTTCTTTTGCTCTGCATACAACGTTCCACCTTACACATTACACGTTTACCTCAGTCTTTCTCAACCTTCCCCAACAGAACGCATGCCCCAGGAGAGCAGGGAGATCAGCATATGTTGTCATGACTGCATTGCCAGTCACGGTGAACACACGATAGCCACTTGGTAAATATGTGCTGCTGAATGAATCGTCTGTGCCAGTGGAGGGGTTACTTGAGAAAAGCAGATTATTCAAGGCCGAACCCAAGGCAGTCTGTGCTTTCCTGATGACTGCATTGGCGATTCTGAGTATTAGAGTGTGCCCCTAACCTTCAAGCCTAACAGACACAGCTTCCTACCCTTCAAGGGGTGATGCTATTAGGAGTAACTATAATATACCAAGAGGATGAAGCGGAGAGTCAAGACTCCCTAGTCTGACTCATCACTGTTAAGGTGTTAACCATAGACTTCACTTTGTCAGCTAGAAGCAGCCCTCTCTCTCTCTCTCTCAGACCCTCTGTGTCCAAGGGAAGGACTTGAGAGACAGACGAGTTAGGGGCACTGCCACAGGCACACTCTGACAGAGTTCCTTCAGCTTCTCAGGAATCTCCACACACCAAGGCCTTTCTCCTCAGTGGCAGTGGGAGTTCCCCCTTTGGTTCTTTTCAGATCTGAAATCCCTCCCTGGTCGTGTATCAGGAACATCAATAAGCACAATGCTTCTTTGCTGACCCTGGAGGCACCTGTATGAAGTCCTGAAACCTTTCTCTTAAAACGTAATACTTTAGGGGTCTAAAGGTTGGCCATCTCCCTGGATGCATATATTATTTTATTCACTCTCTAGGGCCTAGAGAACATCTGTTTAAGGAACATCAGCTATATGTTGGGGTGCAATTAGGAATCAATTATACATGGACCCTCTCTTAAAGGAACTGCTGATCTAGCAGGAGAAGGAGAGTATAGTCCTAGAGCTGGGTGTGTGCAAATCAGAAGGAAATAGGTTCCATGAGAGTGAAAAACTCAGAGAAGTGACCCTACGTGAGGACAAGCTGTGTGAGCTGAAAGCTGCACAATGATTAGAAATGAGAGGAAGGGAGTAGATGGGTGTCTATCAGGAAAGGGACAGCATAAGCACATTCAAAACATGAAAGATGGCCTATGTGGCTGATGTCAGTCAGGAGGAAGTGGGAGAGGACAGAGAGGTGAGCCTGGAGGTGGATGGGGGAGCCAGATCAGAGTCTCGCAGGCTTCTTTGGAAAGGGGGTCCTGGACCTGAGCACCATGGGAAGTCTCCAAATGGCCTCAGGCAGGGAAATTACATGATCTGATTTGCATTTTCAAATGTTCACTCTGGCTGTGCTGTGCAGAGGACTGAAGGAGGACCGAGCAGATGACAGGCCTGTTGGACGACACTGCCATTCCCAGACAAGAGTAGGTAGCTGGCTCTGCTGTGGGTCTAGTGGAGATGGGGGAGAAAGAAGAAGAGCAGGCAGGCTGACTGAGCAGCAAGGCAATGGAAGGAATAGAACGAGCCTGGAGCCACTGAAATAGCTGTATCAGTTTTACATCTCATTTCAAAGAGGAGCTTTTATTTTCTTTGCTGCAGTGCATATTTTGTTCCCAATTTACTTCCACTCCACCCCACCCAGACCATGTGATTTTGGTACTGAGTTGCCATAATCTGCACTCCATTTCTCCAAAAGGCTTGGAAATGAGGTACAACAGGTGTCCTCTGATCAGCTCAGTGAACCCTCCAAGTGGGTTCCGCCCCACAGCACTTAGCTAACCTCCAAGGGGGTGAGATAGATGAATTTCAGAGATGAGAAAATTTTAGTAAATTTTTAAAAAGTCAGTTCTACTATGCCAATGGTGTGGCTCAGTGGATGAACATCAACTATGAACTGGGAGGTCACCGTCTGATTGTGGATCAGAGCACATGGCCATGTTTTGGACTTGATACCTGGGGGTATGGGGCATTCAGGAGTCAGTTAATCAATATCCCTCTCTCTCATCGTTGATGTTTCCATATCTCTCTCCCTCTCCATTCCTTTCTGCTATTAATAAAAATATCCTCTTTACAATTTTCAGTTCTACTCTCTCATTGACCTCTCTCTCTCTCTCTCTCTCTCTCTCTCTCTCTCTCTCTCTCTCTCGAAAATTCAGTTCTATTGGTGATGCTTCCTATAGCAGCTAATATTCCATATTACAGAGGACTATAGTTGACTGTTAAATTCTCTTAATCAACAAACCCTGGTGCAAATTAACTTAGTCTTTATTAAATGTTACAACACTGCAGGGGTGAGGGAACCCTCAACATTTCACTTGTGAAAACAATTTTAAAAAGTTCCATTATTTTTCCCATTCACATTTTACTAATATTTTATTTGCACTAAAGCTATCCTCGTAGAGGACTTCTGAATAACCACAACATTGACCTGGCTTGTGTGGCTCAATGGTTGAGCATCGACCTATGAACCAGGAGATTACAGTGTGATTTCCAATCAGGGCACATGCTTGGGTTGCTGGCTCGATACCCAGTAGGGGGTGTGCAGGAGGTAGCCAATTGATGATTCTCTCTCATCATTGATGTTTCTATCTCTCTCCCTCTGCCTTCTTCTCTGAATCAATAATCAATAATCAATAAATATATATATTTTAAAAAGAACATTGTGTAATAGGCTGAGACACCTTCCATTCACTTCATCACATCACTCTCTGTGAACAGCAAATACCAAACCGGGGGAAGATGGTGGTTAGACAGAAGGAAAAAAACATAATAGATGGCAAACAATATATTATAATAAACTCAATAATCAAGAAATATAGATGGTATAAAACTATCACCGTCGATTCATGGGTTAAAAATTTCATGTATTCATGCATTCTCCATTCAAAAATTCTATACATGTAATTTGGTATGATTTATATCAATGGCAACTTAGAGATCTATCAAAGGTTGCCAAACAGGGATCAAATGCTCTGAAAGGGTTGTGAGTCTATGTTTGGTGAGAGGAATTGCAGAAAGTAGACAGATAGAGGGGTGATCATTTCAATTCATTCAGAACAACTTTTGTTGTTATGTGCGTTTATTTGAGCTATGGAAACTCTATATTTCAACTTAATGAAGAGACTTCTGCCTAAAAATATTCACAGCAAACAAAAACGCCCCACAAACTTACTAAACCAGATCTCAGGAGCTTCCACTTCTAGCCATGGAGAGACCAATAACAACTGCCTTCCTGCTGAGAACTAGAAATGCAAAATAAAAAGTTTGCTTAAAAGCATGGGACAATGGCCACAGAGGTCAAAACTTAGACAAGATCAAAAGCAGGTGATCATTGAGGGAGCTCAGCTTTCTGCATTTCCTTTTTCTCCCAGAGATTCACTCACTCTTGGTGTTGACAGGGAACCTGAGATGCCCAGCAGAACGGAGAGGAAGATAACTCTGGAGAGTCTGCAGCAATCCCCTGAGGCCTGGGAGACAAAAACTGGCATCCAGGCCAGCCCAGGAAGCTAAGACTCACAGCTAAAGTCCCACAGAGGAGGCAGATTCTAAGACTGGCACTTTATCTATCACCAGTTTCCGCAAGACCTTTGTCTATTAAGTTGTGTATCACAGAGGGCAGAAAGCAAATTGGAAGCATAAAAAAGCAAAGTTTACAGCCTTCTCGTGATGTTGCACAGATAGAAATTGGAGTAAATGCTTCACAAGGGAGGTGGGATACTAAATAACACAGCTGTCCTGTGTTGCCACCCCTGGAAGACTATTCTGTAGGCCAGGGTAAAAGGAAGACAGATTATACCTTAGTAAGACCACAACCCAGAGTCCATTCACTTCAATCCTTGATGGATTGAGACGGTCATCCTCTCTGCTGCCCTTCTGAGGACAGGCTGAATTCTCTCTGGAGGAAAACACATTATCCAGACTGCTACAGTCTGAATGCTGTGGCCCCCCCAAAATTCATATGTTGAATTCTTAATGCAGGATGTGATGATAGTAGGAGGTGAGGCTTTGGAAGGTTCTTAGTCATGAAGGTAGAGCTCTTATGAGTGGGATTAATGTTCTTACAAAAGCACATAACAGAAATCCCTCCCCACTCTCTTCCACTCTGTGAGGACACAGCAAGAAGGCACCTGTTGTGAATCCGGAAGAGGGCCTTCCCCACACTGGAGCCTTGATCTTGGACTTCCTGGCCTCCAGAGTCATGGGAAATAAATGTGTGTTGTTTATAAACCACCCGGTATTTTGCTATAGCAGCCAAATAGACTAACATACACCTTCTATGTTTTCTCATATAGATGTTTGCCCTTCAACCAAATATTACCTGGCATATAAAAAAAAAATAATTCAGGTAAAAATCAAATAATAAAAACAGACACCATAATAAAGTCTGTCTCCAGTTTGAAAGCCTCATGGAGCTCCCTAATAGCTTACTGACACAAGTTCAAATCCAACTCAATAAAACCTGGTGTACCCCGTTCAAATGTCATCAGTCTAATGTCATGGGTGAATTGCAATGAGCAGTCTTACTCCTTGAATGTTTGCTGACAGCATCTAAGCCCCACTATTTCCCCTTTTCATCTTGCTCCATACCTGGGCAAGCTAATTAAAGCAGCCCATTTTTTTTTTGAAAGTCACACCATTCAAATTCCAGCCCCCTGCATCGACATTTTGACCCCAGACCCAACCCCTTACATGATAAAAATCTAAGCCACTTATTCTTGTCTTTGCTGAAGCCACTGTGGACATGCTTGGGTCCTGCTCTGCTCACCCCAGAAAGTCTGGGCATGTGAGTAATATACCCGTTCATATGCTCTTGGTGGTTGTTGATGCATCAGCAATCTCAAAACCCAAGCCAAGTGGGGGGAGGTGCCCTCTCTGGGATAATCACTAAACAGAAAACAAAACTGACCGAAATAGTGGAGTATTTGACTTGGATTTTTAAAATAACTATAATTATTACACTTTTAAAGGAGATGACCTGATAATGATTCTTACCAGAGAACAGAAATCTTTTTTTTTTAATTTGACTAGAAAGCCTTTTAAAAAATGAACTCAATAGATAATTTCAGGGAAACTGTGCACAGATGAAGACAGCCTGAGTGGGCTAGGCAGTAGAAAATAACCAGACATAAGCATAGCTAAGGGGGAAAATTATAGCCTTAAATGCATATATTACTAAAAATTTTAAAGGGCTAAAAATTGTGTCAGAAGAAAGCAGACAAAGAAAATATAAAGACAAGAGCATAACTAAAATAGTAAATAAAGAAAGTCTATAAAACTGAAAGCTGTATTTCCAGAAAGGATTATTAAAATGATATACCTCTTGCAAACCTAATTAATAAAAAAAAAAAGGCACTGATCGCAATAGGAGGAATGCATGGTGATGGTGGAAGAACAGTAATACAAATTCTTGCACATTAAAAAAATAAGAAGAGAGTCACAATTTTATGTAAAAAAAAATTAGAAAATGAAATGAAAATAACAAATTCCTAGAATGCAACTTACTAAAACTCACCACCCTCAAAATAGAACTTTTAGTCATACATTTAGTAAAAATAAAATAAGGTCTGCAATTTTTAAACCTTTCCTCCAATATATGCCCAGGCTCAGATTGCTATATCAATGATTTTCTCTAAATATTTACAAAATAAATAATGCCCATCTTACACATTCATTACTTCCCTCTGGGGTGGATGCTGAACATCCTGCTGCCTGCTGTCTTCAGCCCCAGGCAAGGGCCGTGCTGACCTAACCAAACTCAGCAGGTACACAGGGCACAATTAAATAGGAGCACAACCTGTCACTCACTCCAAGAAACATGGAGAAGATTTCACATCTGATGAACTTACCCTGAATTTAATTTTGCCATCCTAAGAGGGAAACGATTTTTACTATGAACTTGCATTCAACTTGTCTGATATTTTCAGTAATTTTTTGTTGAATTAAAGTGAGGACACACCTGAGAAAATTGCAGTGGTGATGGTGGTGGTGCTGATGGTGGTGATGGTGGTGGTGATGGTGGTGGTGGTGGTGCTTGATGAGTGCTCTCAGCCTGCAAACATTTGGACCCGCCCCTGACAACCATTTCCTAAATGTGCCAGGGTCCTCACCCTCCTGCAATCTTCTGCTCTAGCACACACATTTCCCGTTTAACATCTGTCATTTTCCACGTCGCTGCACATCACTAAATCTAACCTTTGCCAAGCTGTTGATTTTCAGCTCCTAGATTTAGACAGCATGGCTGTCATTTCATTTTTATTTTGTTTCCCTTGGGGGGCAGGGGGGAGAAATCAACATTTTTTCAATAACACACAGCACAATTTCCCATTTATAAAGTAACTCCCAAAGATTTCTCCAACATATTCTATACTTCTGGCCCCGTACTGACACTCCTTCTATTGCCCCAAGATCCTCCAGCAAGACTCTGAACATCTCTTTGGGGGAGGGAGGATTTTTTTCCTCCACACATGCATAGTGTGCACAGCTAATCGAGGTTAGGAGTGTGCAGTGGAGATGGGGATGAGGACGAAGAAGAGGGAAAGGTTTAAACTTCCAACTGGCAGTATCTACCCCTCAAATTCAGGACTTTGGGATGTCCCTTGTACTTCTGTTTCAGCCTTCGTCTATTGTTCAGCAATATTGAGACACGTTCCATGTCATACTTAGTGTGTGAGATACTGGGAGGAGAGCTGACTGATAACCTGCTTCCTTTGAAAGGATGGAGTCCTTGGAAAGTACAGAAAAGAAAGGTTCCACGACCTTATTACTCCAGGAAAACCATAGAATGGCTGCCTATTGAAGTTCCAGGAGCCACATGAAGAAAATAAACCTGTGATGGAATCCCAGCCTTCAGGCCTCTCTTGACTTACCTCCACCAGCTTGTTGGCATGTTCACGGAAAACCTGGGCATATTCCTTCACTTCCTTCTCATTCCCGCTCTTTGCAGCCTCGATGAGAACCAGCAAAGGGACGTTGGTTTCCAGGAAAGAATCAGATATGTGATCCATCACAGCTTTCCGAAGCTACAATGAGCACAAAAACACACGCAATTAGGGGGGAAAATGGTCTATTTATGAGTCTATTACTCATATGACAGAATAGATTAAACTACTGCCCAGTAATACACAGTTTTTCTAGACTATGCCCAGCTCCCATTATTCATTAAAAAAATGTGCCAATTCTGTGGTGCTGGTATTTTGTTTTGTTTTTTTTTAATTATGGTTGACTTTTGATATTAAATTAGTTTCAGATGTACAGTGATTAGATATCCCTATGAAGTGATGACCACAATAAGTCTAGCACCCATCATAGTTATGACATTATTCCCTATATGGTACCTGACATCCCTGGGATTAATTTTATAACTAGCAATTTGTATTGAGCCCCTTCACCTTTTTCACACACACCCTCTCCCCACCATTTTTAAACTTCTCAATCTTCCCAGTACTTATCATACAAAGCAAAACGGAGATGACAGGTGGCTGATTCTGAATTAACTATATTATATGTCAACTTAAAAGTTGAACATATGGCCGATAGCTCAATACATGATAAGCCCTCTCCCATCAAGGGTCTGCTCTCATCCTTCATTGGCCCAAAGGTCTCCAGGATGTTTTAAATGGTGATGAAGTTCAAGGACTTGGGCTCTTTAGAAAAAGAAGAGATCTAGGCGTCAAAAGCAAGTGGGCAGAACTTTAGATGAAGAGTTGGGCCTACAATCCACCCTGGATCTAACCACTTTGCAGTCTCCTGCCTTTTCTAGATGCATTGTTTGTATTTGATGGAGGGGGATCCATAAAACACCTAACAATCTCAAAATGACTCTGCCCAGGTGCTATGGTGATATAGTTCCAGAAAGAAATACTTATAATTATTTTTCAAGATAAGAATAAAGACCCACATTTCTAGCATAATTACACATCATGCCTACATTGTTAAAACCGGAAGCAGGGCAATTGCATAAAAATGAAATTACACTGAACCTGAAAAATGATCTCCAGCCTGGGTTGGCTGGGTGGAGGGGGGCAAAGGAGGACAAAATGGGGGACATCTGTAATACTGTCAACAATAAACGAAGAGGGGGGAAACTGCAATTGTCTAAATGTACACAGGGAGAAAACATCCAAATGTAAGTAAACACAAAAGGAGATGATTAACAATGTGTATGTTTCCCAGACAAATATACCTCTGCAGGAGCGGTCAGGCAACTTTTTAGATAAGGTGATACATATACACTTATTATTGCTCAGAAGAAGAACTTTAAACAAATTTCAGTTCCTTTTGCACTAATTACCATAAATTATGTATGTGTGTATGTATAACTTAGTTTGGTTTACCTCCCAATTGGATTTGACATTTTACCATATAAAATATAGTAAAGCTTATAGAAAGTTAACATTAATTAACTATTCATTTGGCAATCTGTGGAAAACTACTGCACAGGAATAATGTAAGTTATTAATGAGTTCATATGTCCCAGGTATATATAATGCCAGATATTCAACTAAGATTTTTGCGTATTATACCATTTAGTCCCCACATCAGCACTATGAGATACAGATTATTCTTATATCAGTTTTCAATTAAAGAATATGGGCTCAGCCAGTGTGGCTCAAAGGTTGACCTATGAAACAGGAGGTTATGATTAAATTCCCAGTCAGGGCACATGCCCCAGTTGTGGGCTCAATCCTCAGTAGGGGGTGTGCAAGAGGCAGTGGATCAGTGATTCTCTTTCATCATTGATGTCTCTATCTATCTTTTCTTTCCTCTCTGAAATCAATTAAAAAAAATTTTTTTTTTAAAGAGGAAGATGGAACTTAGAAAAGCTAGCTAATTTGCCTGCAATTATAAAGTGGCAGAGCCCATGGTTAAGAAGGTCTGAAGGGGATAGAGCAATGGCCACTTGAAACTGACCTGCCATGGCTGTCTTCCAGGACAAAGCCCCACATGCAGGAGAAACTATTGGGAGTGTAATCAAAATTGAACTTGATAGTGACAATATCAATAAAAGAAAGGAAAGGTCTAGATAAAGTAGGGGAAATGAGCAGAGCCAGGCTATCTAACCCATCAAGCCACCACATTTTTTAATACCACACAAAAATAACAGATGACAGAGCTCTGTAAAACTAGAAGAGCTACATGCATCAAGCCTTTTTCTAAACCTTAAGGAAAGATGGATTCCACATAAAAATGAACCACATAAAGTTATCAAGGTCAAACTCATAAAGTTACTATAAGAAAAATGAGAATATGAAATATATCATCCCTATACACATTGAAAACATGCCAGAAAGATATGCCTGTAAAACAAATTAAAACTGCAATCTACTATTTAAAGTATATTAAAACACACTAAGACAATGATATAAGATATGAGAGAACAACATAAATCAGAAAGAAAAATATTGCAGAATGAAGTCATGAAAGTCAAGGATTATGAATATAAAGAAAAATCATTTGAAAAATAAGACTAAACATGAATTAGTAAACACAACAGACAATGCTTTAAGAGAAAAGAAAAAATTAAAATAAAGAAATCCTATATAATAAAGAAGTGTTATGCAATTTGACAATACCTCTGTCACACCCACAAAGTCACACCCACCAGCCAATCAGGAGCAGGTATGCAAATAAACCCAACCAAGATGGCTGTGGCCACAAAGAGCAAGAGGGAGGCTTGGGTTTCCCTGGCAATGGAGGAAGCCAAGCTTTCCTTCTGCCCTTTCTAGCCTAGGTCTCTACTCAAGGCTGCAAAGTTTAAATGGTAGAAGATACGTAAATCCCAACACAAATGACAGCAACCATGGAGCTGGAGAGAGCAGGAGGCTAGGGTTGCCCCTGATGATGGAGAAAGCCAAGCTTCTGCAGCCCTGGCTAGCCTAAGCCTCCACTCCAGGCTGCAAAGTTTTAATTATAGAAGGTAAATAAATCCCAACAAAAATGGCTGCTGCCACCAAGTGAGCAAAAGGCTTGGATCTGTTCCATGCTACAAAGTTTCAATTATAGAAGACAAATAAGTCCCAGATACCAGGGCCTCTGCTTGGGTCACTGGTGGCCTGCCTGCAAACTACCACAGGCCCCTCACCCAGGCCACCCCACGCCCCAAGGGAACCCCCACCCAAATCCAAAACACCCTTCAGAGCAGATCAGCCAGCCCCTGCCCCACCCCATGCACCAGGCCTCTTTCCTATCTAATAAATGAGTAATATGCAGATTGACCATCACTCCAACACACAAGATGGCTGCCCCCATGCGGTCAAAGATCCTGCCCCAATGTGGACATAAGATGGCCACCACAAGATGGCCAGCATAGGAGGGCAGTTGGGGAAAATCAAGCCTTCAGGGGAGGGCAGTTAAGGGCATACAGACTGGTAGGGGAGCAGTTAGGCATCAATCAGGCTGGCAGGTGAGTGGTTAGGGGGTGATCAGGCTGGCAGGCAGAAGTGGTAACGGACAATCAGGAAGACAGTCAGACGAGCAGTTGGGAGCCAGCAGTCCTAGATTGTGAGAGGGATGTCCTACTGCCCATTTAGGACATCCTTCAAGAGGTCCTAGATTGGAGAGGGTGCAGGCTGGGCTGAAGAACACCCCCACCCCTGTGCATGGATTTCATGCACCAGGCCCCTAGTCTATATAATAAAAGCCTAAGTAATCATTAGGGAGGAACAACCAGAATGACTGGTTGCTATGATGCACACTGATCTCTAGAGGGCAGATACTCCATGCAGGAACTTCCCCCTGCGCTCCCACAGTGGGGAGTGTGCTGCTCAGCCAGAATCTGGGCTCACAGCTGGGAAGTGCAGCAGCAGTGGTAAGAGCCTCTTCCGCCTCTGTGGCAGCTCTAAAAAGTTGCAAGCTAAGTGGTAAGGAGCAGCAAGAAAGTGAGCGGTAAGGAGCAAGGGGTCCTGTACTGCAAGAGAGTGCAGGCCAGGCTGAAGGACATCCCCCTCCAGTGCACGAATATCATGCACTGGGCCTTTAGTGTGTGTGTGTGTGTGTGTGTGTGTGTGTGTGTGTGTACACACACATACACACCAGAATGCCAGAAAGACTGGAACAACCAGAATGACCAGTCACTATGATGTGTACTGACCATTAGGGGGCAGGCACTCAATGCAGGAGCTGACCCCTAATGGTCAGTGCACTCCCGCAGCCAACATCCCATGGCCAGCCTACTTCCCCTGGTTGTTTCTCACAGACAGCCAACCTCCCGAAGTCTCTCCCCTCCCATCCAGCAAGCCCTGGCCAGCAGCTGGTAGCTGGCAGCAAGCCCTGGCCAGCAGCTGGTAGCTGGCATGCTGCCAGAAGTCCCCGATTAGCCCTGATCTCTCACCAGACTTAAGGACCCCACCTTTGCACAAATGTCATGCACTGGGCTTCTAGACTATACTAATAAATGGGTAATATGCTAATTAGACCTGACATCTTCCAGATGTCCTTCTGGACAAAGCCATGGTGGCAGGTGCTGAGACAGAGGTGGTTAGGGGCAATCAGGCTGGCAGGGCGAAGCAGTTAGGGGGCAATCAGGCCAGCAAGGGGGGGAACAGTTAGGGGACTATCAGGCCAGCAGGAGAGAGCAGTTAGGGGGATATCAGGCCAGCAGGCCAACCCCCTATCTATCCTCTCCTGCTGGCCTGATTGCCCCTTACTTCCCTCTCATGCTTGCCTGATCACCCCTAACTGCCTTTCCTGCAGGGATAGGGCCTAAATTGGACATCCCCTAAGGGATCCTGGATTGGAGAGTGTGCAGGCTGGGCTGAGGGGACTCCCCTCATGCATGAATTGTGTGTACCGGGCCTCTAGTTTTTTAATAAAAGAGATAAAAAGGATTTGAAAAAATGTGATAGATTTTGAAAATAGGCAAAGAAAATTCAATATATGAATTTCTGAAGCAGAAAATCAAAGGAAGAAAACAGAATGTATACTAAAAATCATCTCATGCAGATATTCTTTAAAAACATAATATATAAATATTAAGCATGTTATATATTTATATAACTTATATTATGTCTATATAAAATGTACATAATATACACACACTACATTTTGAAAAAAACATATCATGTACCTGAGAAGACTGACCCACAACACAACCAAAATAACTAGACTTTAAAGAAAAAGGCAGGGGGGGGGGGTGTGAATTGTGAATTAGGCAAATAATCATTAATTGGCTGCTTCCTGCACTCCCCCTACTGGGGATCATGCCTGCAGCCTGGGCATATGCTGTTGGCCGGAATAGAACCTGGGTCCCTTCAGTTCGCAGACCGACACTATTCACTGAGCCAAACTGACTAGAACAGGAAGGCCCATTCTTGCATGAATCTTCATGCATCATGCCTCTAGTAATTTTATAACCAGCAAAACTGACTTTCAAGGACAGAGACACAGACAAAATTTGATCAACATGCAAGAACTCAGAAAGTATTCCCAAAAACTGTTTTGGAGAATCTGTTAGAGAACAAGGTTTAACAACCAAAATAACTAGAAAAATAACAGCATAAGAACTGGCAATGAACATTAGATATATATTTATTTATAGACCTAAATATATGATTAAGTGGGAGGGAGAATAATATAAAATGGTTGTATAATCTGGCAATGAAGACATCGTAGTACAACAATGTAAAAATGAGACAAGATAGAAAATAGGATATATAATACAAAACAATTCTAACTTCTTTATGTAATTTAATAATAGTGGTAATAGGGATATTGTTATTCTAAAACTAAAAGTGGACTAAAGCAAGTGATCAGTTATGAGAGTTTCTCATCTCCTTTGTCCACACTAACCCTTGCTGATGTGGAAGAAAAAAGACAGAAGTTAAGGAAAACTCTATTATTCTAAATCTAAAGTAGAAATGTCAATATGAATACACGGAATTTGACATTGAAGACACACATATAATTTTTCAGTGTGTCCAATGAAAAGACACGGAACAGGATAGCTAAGTCAGTAGCACTGAACATCTTGAAATATAGTTTTCCACTAAAACACAAGGGCTTCTTGGGAAAATCTCTGGTTCTAGGTTCTTTGAAGCTGGAAATATGTAAATAAGCCTGAAATGTCTTGTTAAAGGACCATCAAAGACTGAAGTCATGCAAGAATAACTCTTGAGGATTCTACTTGGCCAAAGACTAGGCAATTTAAACTTCACAAAGATTAAAAGTTCCAATGAGATAAAAACTTTAAATATTCTTAAATTCATTAATATATAATGACTTAAAAAAGGAAAAAGAAATCGGTCACTTTTGGAAGATAACAAAGAACCAATTAATTTATCTTGAAAAAAAATCAAGCATATATCTTGCCTTTCCTATGTAAACTCAAATTCTTCATAATGAGAAAAGTGTCTGTTAATAAACTTATTCTGCTTAACAAATGAAAGCAAAGTTATAGAATGTCATCGTTTTTGAAAACTTAAGGAACTTAAAAATTTAGGCAATAGACATCAGTTATTGAAAACATAAAATAAAAAAAAAAGACAGCCAGAACCTTATGATGAAATAGCACATCCCCAGGTTGCCAAAGGAACCAAACCTAAAACTGGTAGAGGCTCTGGATCCCCTTGGGGATTTACAGAAATACAAAGGACATAACAATCTGAAACTGCACCACACACATTTTACCAGCAAAATGCAACTATAGAAAACTTATAGTACAGTCTGAGTTCTGCAACAGATGGATTATAAGCCAAACAAAGGGATGGGGGAAAATAAATGTACTAGATTGAGACTAAAAGATGTGTCCCCCGAAACTAAACTATATCATCTAAAGATGCATATTAGGGTGATAAAACCATAAAGAAAAATAAGAAAGTAAACACCCTAAATGTCAGGATAGTGGTTATTTTGTTTTTGTTTTAATATGTTTTTATTTACTTCAGCAAGGAAGAAAGAGAAAGAGAGAGAGAGAGAGAGAGAGAGAGAGAGAGAGAGAGAGAGAGAGAGAAACATCAATGATGAGAGAGAGGATCATTGATCATCTGCCTCCTGCATGCCCCCAATGGAAATCGAGCCTGAAACCTGGGAATGTGCCCTGACCAGGAATTGATCCATGATCTTCTGGTTTATAGGTCAACACTCAATCACTGAGTCATGCCGGCTAGGTGATAGAGGTTATTTTGAAGGGAGGCAAGAGGCACCCAGAGGAATATCTAGGGAGGCAGCACAATTATATTTCTTGACCTTAGTAATCATTGTAAGAGCACATATTAATTTAATAAAGTACATATTTATTGTGTGTGGATTTCTTTATCTGTTCTTTATTTTATAATAAAAAGTTGAAAATAATTGATGTTCTTTTCCATTCCTATCTCCATGGATTACAAATCTGACACTTAAGGTGACCTGAGAAGCCATGAACTGAAGATGGCAGACCCCCATCTCCCAATCAACCTGGCCTCCTGAACACATGGAGCTGAGCTTCCCAGTTTCCTTTCACTCGCTCAGTATCCTATCTAATAAATTTGGAATATGCAAATTGACTGTAACTCCATGACAAAGATGATGGCACCCACATCCAATAAAGAAGGAATATGTAAATTGATGCAACAAGATGAGAGGCGTAAGCCAGCTCTGGCCAGAGCAAAGGTGGAAAGGCAATTGGGATGGAATGAAGGCAGTGCCAGCACCCAGGGGATGGAAGGCCTATTCTTGCATGAATCTTCATGCATCAGGCTTCTAGTTGTTACATAAGAGTCCAATTCTGCCATGGCCAGATAGCTCAGTTGGTTGGAGTGTTGTCCCATTCACCACAAGGTTGTGGGTTCAATTCCTAGTCAGGGCACATACCTAGGTTGAGGGTTTGATCCCCAGTCAGGGCAAATACAAGAGATAACCAATTGATGTTTCTCATATCAATCTTTCTCTCTCTCCTTCCTTTCTCTATAAAAAATCAATGAAAAACTATCCTCAGGTGAGGATTAAAAAAAAAAAGAAAGAAAGAAAAAAAAAAAAGAGTACAATTCTATTGAATTGGAGCCTTTGCATATTTTAAGGTTTATTAGTTACAGGATCTGGTCTGCCCTAATTTCACAAGAACATGCATTTTTGTTGTTATTCTTTTTTCCCCCCTACCAATTCTGGCTTCTTTTAGACTGTCATTCCTTCCCTCTATCCTTTCTACTTCAAATGTGGACCACAGGCCAGCATCAGTGCCATTTTCTGGAGCTTGTTACAAATGCAACCCCAAGCCGCATCCCAGACTTGCATTTCATTCAGAATCTGCATTTTAATACGAAGCCCAGGGATTCCTCGGCACAGTAGTAGGGGACCATTGCTCTAGAAAACCTATGGCATCACTCAAGTTCTTAGTTGTAAGCATGAGAAACTAACTCTGTGAAGTTTAAACAGAAAAAACTGTCCTGTTTAGTTCAAAGAAGGGATGAAACTTAGAAATGCTAGGATACCCTGTGTCTTTGTGTCATTAGCTCTTGACTCCATGTCTTAGGTAAATGAACCTGATTATAATCTGGGTGAAACACAGACCTAAACTCTGTATCATGAGCCATCATCTAGTTGCAGGGGTGAAGGCAGCAAGTGTTGGGAAGAAAATGTTTTGTGAGAACAAGTGGTCTGGTCAGTTTAGCTTCTTACACCAAAATTCATATAATAAGTCATTCCCCAAATACATAAAGGGGATGCTATTCAGAAAAAAAAAAAAAATGGCCTGGCAGACGTGTCTCAGTGGTTGAGCATTGACCTATGACTAGGAGGTCACAGTTTGATTCCAGGTCAGGGCATATGCTTGGGTTGTGGGCTTGGTCCCCAGTGTGGGGCAGGCAGGAGGCAGCCAATCAATGATTCTCTTTCATCATTAATGTTCTTATCTCTCTCACCTTCTCCCTTCATCTCTGAAAACAATAAAATATATCATGGGTTGAAGGTGGGAAGAAATTAGGTACATTAATAGGAAATAATTAAAGTAAAGAGTTGCCTATAAGGGACAAGATCAGAAACTGTGGACTGGGCCCAGCCGGCATGGCTTAGTGGTTGAGCATTGACCTCTGAACCAAGAGGTCACTGTTTGATTTCCGGTCGAAGCACATGCCAGGGTTGCAGGCTTTATTCCCAGGAGGCGTGCAGAAGGCAGCCTCCATCTTGCTCTTCCTCTCTCTTAATTTCTGACAAAAGGAAAGAAAGAAAGAGAGAGAGAGAGAGAGAGAGAGAGAGAGAGAGAGAGAGAGAGAGAGAGAGAGGAAGAAAGGAAGGAAGGAAGGAAGGAAGGAAGGAAGGAAGGAAGGAAGGAAGGAAGGAAGGAAGGAAGGAAGGAAGCTGTAGACTGGGGCAGGAAAGGCAAATATGTTACAACATCTCCTTTCTCTGCCTGCATCAGACATGATTAATAAATCACAGCAATTTTTAGGATGAGCTCAAATGTTATTTCATAATCCTTCTCAGTGCAGTGCTCTAGGTACCTACTACTAATCAGTCATATTTGTCCTGCAAGATGAAAGCTTCCTTTCTTTGCTGAACCTTCCCTGCAATGTCAGTCTTTTGGCCCCCAATTTTAGGTAGAATTAGCTCTGTGTATCTGAGCACTCAGTGTAATCTTGACTTACAGAAAGAAAAGTTAACACCGAAGTCTAGGCTGTGCTGATGAGATTTAACAAATATCTTGACCATTTAACATCTAGACAGATGTTCAGAAAAATCCTGTTAAGAATAGCAGTATGAACTTCTTCACTTCAGTGATGTAAGGCATACCAGCCAAGGTCGAGTTCAGGGTACGGAGTGATTTTAGCTGGGCCCAAAGTCTTTCCATGAATATGGCTGCTCCAGGTTCTTCATGATTGCTGACATATTCTACCATATTTCCTTAAGCTTTAAAGTGTACTTATTATTAAAAAATGTAAAAAAAAAAAAAAGAAAGGAAAAAAGAAAGAAAGAGAGAAAGAAAGAAAGAAAGAAAGAAAGAAAGAAAGAAAGAAAGAAAGAAAGAAAGAAAGAAAGAAAGAAAAAGAAAGAAAGAAAGTTAGTTTCTGGGCCAGGTGCCATCCAGCCTAAGGGGCTTAACAAGGATTGAGCCTCATTAAGTCTTACAAATTTTGGCCAGGCTGAGGGTCCATTAAGGTATCAGCCAGTGCAGTAATCCACCCAACACCACTTTCACAAGTCGAGGCGCCATCTATGCACACATCCCACTGGTGATGACAGCACTGGTCACTGTTTGGGCTGCGGGTGAGGGCAGATGGCAGGGGCTGCAGGAGGCTATCTTTGAAGTGGCTGGAAGAGCACTTTTCATCACTCTTTTTGCATTATTTTGTTTTCTTTATAGGAAACAAAATTATTTAGTCATTCTGTTCATTATCCTGATGGCATCGTCTCTGAAGCAAAATCATTTTAATTGGGATAATAGCTTTCTTTTCCTTAATGGGAGCAATGACTTCTAAAAGCAACAAAAAAGAACAGTTCATAAGGTATCATGCTTTCCTACAGGCACCCCCCTCTTCTTAAACTCAGGCTCTAAGGGATCAATTAAAAACACAGCCATCATCATTAGCAATACCTATGCACATGACCCCAGCAGCAAACATAACACATGATGATTTCATTTAGTCAGACAAACAGTTCTAGCCCTTTAAATTTTTCCTCCAGGAGTGCTACCACATTAAGATAAAAAATGAGAAACATGTATTGCTGATATAGTAAGAAGCACTGAGCAAACTTAGATAACAGTGGTATATATTTATATATTTATATATTTATATATTTGTATATTTATATATTTATATATGACCTCATTCTTCACCTCTCCTCATATCCATGCCCATTGCCATGAAACCTGGTAATGTCTGCCCCTATGTGGCATGCACAGGACCAATGGATGTTAGCAACCATAATGCATGCAAGAGTTTGAAAGGCACATTCGTCTTTGCACTTACTTGGTCATGTCCTCTGACATTCCTGTGAGAAGGGCGCACCCAAGTTAGACTGCTTGTCCCAAGAGAAGGGGGACAAACATGTTGAACAGAATTGTCAGTCACTTTATGGAGACTATACAGGGTCAGTCAAGAGCAACTGAGCCTAGACACAGGAGAGGACCTGAACAAGGTGATCTGACCCCAACTAGTGAGTAAACAAATGGTATTACTTTATACCACAGAGACGTTAATTATTATGCATATTAATAGATGCACTTTTATGACAGTAGGTAACTGATAACCATATATATATGTATTGTATATAGGTACTGTATATAGGTACTGGAATAATGTCTTGTGGTCATCAAATCATGTTTTTTATTAATTTTGTTGTTGTTAATCCTTACATGAGGATTTTTTTTTTTCATTGATTTTTAGACAGAGTGGAAGAGAGAGGGTGAGACAGAGAGAAAGAAACATCTATGTGAGAGAGAAATCGAGCCTGCAACTGACATATGTGCCCTTGACCAGGAATCAAACCTGGGACCCTTTAGTCCAGGGGCTAATGCTCCAACTACTGAGCCAAACCAAATAGGGCAAGTTATTTTTTTAGAGAGACATCTGAAAAATAAATTTCTGATCAATCAACTAGTCTGTCAACATTCCAATTCAGTTCTTGAGCTTCAAGCATTTGATTGACAGCAGTCTCCACCATGTGTTCCATTATGCAGCCAGGGGCCATGCGTCAAAAAATCACAGTGGTGATTTCTTATCATTTAGATCCAACAACATGTTTAGTTTAACAATATTATTGATAAGACAAGTGGGAACTAGGACAAGGAAGGTTTGGTTGGAGCTCATCCTAAAGAATAGTGTTAGGAGTGAGGTTCTTTCCACTGGTTCCATTTTCTAACCCAGCACATACGGGCTACATCAAAGCCCTCTTCTCCTTCCACAACAGGCAAAAGCAACTGCTTTCATGGAAAGAGGTGCTGAAATATTGCCTTAAGATCCAAGAGAGAGCTAGATCATTGTGGATCTCCAGATGGCCTCAAGCCAGCAGGGACAGCAGCTTATCTTGGTTCTGGTAAAAATATTTAGCAGAACATGATGCTCACAATTGCTGGATGCAGTACAAGAAAAACCAAGAAGTTGGTGGGATGGAGGATGTATGCAGAAGGCAGCAGCTGACTGCACCAGTGGGGTAAGGAGGAGAGATGGCGAGGAGGAAAGCAGGGAAGGATTGGGGGAAAATAATATTTTATATTGATAAGCTTCATACAATGCAGATTTTGTGTTGGGCACTTCCCTGAACACTTTATACTAGCTTATATAATTCTCTCAAGAGAGCTGGATACCATTTTCTCCATCTTATAGGGGAGGAAATTGAGGCAATAGAATGTGGTCACTTGCCCACATTCACATAGCTAATACATAGCAGTGGCAGAATTTCAATCCATTTAAATCTGGCCCTAGAGTTCATGCTTTAAATAACTAATATGACACAACCTCTCCTGTGTCTATATTGTGCTGATTTGGCATGCATTATAGACCAACAGCAATGGTAAATATGATGGATAGCCTTGCCCCAAATTCCAGGAACATTTATGATCCAGTGTCCTGGATGATGAGTGAAGTACATAAAGAATTCTGGAAGCCTCTTCCCACATAACAGAGCAAAAAGAAGAAAGCCCTGGTTGAGAGGATGGAAAAAAACAGACTCAGTGTCAACAGACACCACAAGCCAAAATCAGGGGTCCCACCAGAGTCAGAAGGGACATGGTGTCTTAAGTGAATCCCCATTCCAGGAGGTGAAAGTGACTGGCTGACTACTCACTATAAGAATCTGTCACTTCCCTGAGCTTTAGGATTCTGTCAAAAAATAAAAATAAAAATTGGAGGACTCATGGTTCAAGGTAAGTCTACTGTGAAAACATATTCATGGTTGCTCTAATGCAAAAATCTTTTTATAACTTCTTGGTCACTTTGCCATTGTAAATTGTGGGATTTTTCAACAATTGCTCAAGCCAAGGGAAGTGAGACTCTTCTGAGAAATGACTAGGATCCACTTCCCATGCTATGAAATTATAATTACCGTATGTGTGACAAGCTGTAAGCGAGGCGGTAGCAGAGGTGAGCAGGATCTGCCTTATTACAGAGAGAGCTTTGAAAGCTGTAGCTGAAGATTAGTACTGTGACAACCTAGCCTTCTAGTTTTTATTCTCATTCTTAAGAGTTTTAGGATCCAACCATATTCATTCTAAATATATCTACTTATTACATAGTCCATGAGCACAGGCACATCCACAAGTGGGAGTCAGAGTCCTCAGCAGTCAGGGCCAGGGACACCTTGAACTTGGTATATCATCCAGCAAGTACAAGGACTCATAAATACTGCCTTCATTAGCTCATTGGGCCCTGTGATTTGTGTCCCTGATGAAAAGGGGCACAGTTTGTGACCCCTCCAGTAAACAGGCAGTGTAATTCCTCTGTAAACTATTAGAATGTCTTAAATAACCTTGCCTACAAGCTGAAAGGCATAGTTAACACTTTTTACATAAGATAGAAAACCAAAATTTAGCTATCAATCAACCAGGACAAAAAGGAGTGACTTGACAAAATCATCTGTTAAGTCTGACAGGAGTCAAGAACACAAGGCTTTCTTCCAACGGTTTAAATGTACGTGTGACACGGGAATATTAATTGTATAAGACAAGACATTTAAAGATATTAGCTCAGCACGATCAGTCTATTGTAACCAATTAAGGCTATTCATCAATGTAAAAACTGCAATTTCTTTAGCAAACCAAAAGGAATGCAGCGATGGATTGTACCCTATTCTAACAATCCATTGCTTATTTCATGGGTGGGGAGAGTGACGAAATGATAGACTGTGTCAAACTGACAAACTCAAGGAGAAAAATAAGCTACCTCAAAAAG
The DNA here is from genome assembly GCF_014108245.1 of Pipistrellus kuhlii. Lineage (NCBI taxonomy): Eukaryota > Metazoa > Chordata > Mammalia > Chiroptera > Vespertilionidae > Pipistrellus > Pipistrellus kuhlii. Next base: position 43,282,904 of record NW_023425438.1, on the reverse strand, counting down.
GACTGAAAATGTCTGCCAATGCAGTGAGATATGAGGAGTGGATGGTGTCAATTGAGACAACTTCAAATAGATGCTGCACAAGTGTTCTGTACGAAGTCTAAAAACCCACAACCATTCTATGAATATGAACGAGTTCCCTGCAATAGACAGCACAGAGGAAAAATGGCTTCACCAGCCACCTGGAGTCTGAGAAGTTTTATCTTCAATAAGACTCTGAAGGCTGCATGGCCAATTTTAATCTTCCCAATAAAAGGACACCACAGTGATTCTTTTTAATAGATTGATGTCAGTTCTTTTGTTTAAACTTCTACTGTAGTGAGGTATAATGGACAAATCTGTAAGATTGTTAAGTGCACACTGTGATGAATTGATATTCATATACATTGTAAAAGGATTCTCTCCCATGTACTTAACTAACACAACCATCACCTCGCATAAGTTTTTGTATGTGTGAAAACATTTAAGTTCTACTCTCTTAGCAAATTTCCACTTCACCACACAGTGTTATAAACTTTAGTCACCATATTTTACTTTACAGGAGTGGGCAAAAGTATGTTTAGCTGTTTATAATAATCAAATAATACAATAATCTATATATATAAAAAGGAGTGACCTCAATGACCGAAGGCTCAACCAAACACCAGAAGTCAGTCCTAAAGTCAGTGCCGGGTTGCCATGATGTTCGAGCACTGACTGCTGCTGCTGTGGGCCTGTGACCCAGCACTAACAGAGAGAGGCCTGGAGAGGGAAGCAGGTTCTGATCCCTAGCCTCCATGGCAGTGTTGATCAGCTGCTGCCTCTCTCTTTCTCTCCAGGACTGGCCAGCAGTGTGCCTCTCTTTTTCTCCAGGCTTCAGAGGGGGCGGCTGGTCAGCCCCACCTTTCTGATCAGGCCCAGAGATAGGCCCGGAGATGATGACTGGCATAAAAACCAAACAATCAGAACCAAATCTCAGTGAACTGCGAAGGCAGAACATAAGGTGGGGGCTGAGGAGGGGTTTTAAGGCAGTTGGAGGCAAGATCAGGCCAGCAGGGAAGGACAGTTTGGGGTGAGATCAGGCTGGTAGGGGAGGGCCATTGGGGGTGAGATCAGGCTGGCAGGGAAAGGCAATTGAGGGTGAGATCAGGTTGGCAAAAGAGGGCAGTTAGGGGTGATCAGGTAGGCAGGCAGAGGCAATTAGGGGTGATCAGGCAGGCAGGCAGGTGAGCAGTTAGGAGCCAGGATAGGGCCTAAACCGGCAGTCAGACATCTCCCAAAGGGTCCCCGATTGGAGAGGGTGCAGGCTGGGGGACCCCCCCCTCCCCCGCACGAATTCTGTGCACCGGACCACTAGTTAATAAATAATAATACAAGAATAGACTCTGTTTCTCATACCTACAGTCGTAAATGGACTTTTGCCCATCCCTGTGTAGCTTCAGATATTATCTTATAGCTGAAAAATTGGTACCCTTTTACCAATTGCTCCTACCTCCCAGCTCCTGGAAATCACTTTTCTGCTCTCTGTTTCTATGAGTTTGATTTTATTTTATTTTTTAAGATTCCACATTTAAGTGATACCATGCAGTATTTATCTATCACTGTTTTGGTTTATTATATATAGCATAATCTCAAAGTCTATCTGTGTTGACACAAATGGCAGGATTTCCTTCTTTCTAATGGATGAGTCATTTCTATATATATCTCACATTTTATCCATTCTTCCATTGATGAACACTTATGCTGTTTCCATATCTTCACTATCTATCTAATAATAGATGAATATTCAAATTAGCTGCGATGCCATAACATCATGAGCAAATAGCAGGGACCTGAGGTTGCCTGGTGCCTGGTCAGGGGTGAGGGATCTCAGGCTGTGTCCCTACCCATGCGGCTTGATGGGTACCTCAGCTGCATCCTCTGCCCCAGTGCCAGGCTGGGGGGCCCCGGGCTGTGCCCCCTGCCCCAGTGCCGGACTGGGGGAACTCAGGCTGTGGCCCCTGCCCAGAAGGGTTTGACAGGGGACCTCAGGCCATGCTCCCGCCCCCCCCCCCCCCCCCCCCCGGGCTTGACAAGGACCTCAGGCTGCACCAGGAAACCTCAAGCCACTCCCCCTGCCCCCATGCTGGGCCAGGAGACCACAGACCACACACCCCTCCCTCCCCACTGACTGGTGAGGCTTGACAGGGAACCTCAGGCTGCGCTACGCTCCCCCCCCCCCCCCCCCCCCCCCCCGCTCTAGGCCAGGGGACCTGAGGCTGTGTTCACTGCCTGGCAGGATTTGACAGGGGACCTGAAACTACACCCCCTGCCTGAAGGGGCTTGACAGTGGTGTGGCCAGCTTGGTCTGGGTCTCACCCAATTGGGGGGGGGGGGGGGGTCTGGCCAGGTCTAGGTCTCCTGTGTTTTTGAATCGTTTGTGGGTGGTGGACGGGGACTTGACTCTAGATCTCGTGGCATGTCCCAGACTCTGACAGGAGGGAGATTTTCATATACATTTTACTAATTTGCTTTAATCTCTGACACTTCTATTATAGAAAAAGGGCAAATAGCAATATTAAAATATTTCCTCTAATTAATTCCCTTTTAATGTACACTAATTTAGTACACCAGGCCACTAGTTGTAAATAATGCTGCAATGAACATGGAAGTGCAGATATCTCTTCAATATCTTTTTTTATTTCCTTGGATATATACCCAGAAGTGAGATTCCTGGATCATATGGTAGTTCTATTTTTAAATTTTTGAGGAAACTGTATGTATTTTTTTCTATAGTGACTGCACTCATTTCCATTTCCACTAACAATGAACAAGGGTTCTCTTTTCTGAATATCCTTGCCAACATTTGTTATCTCTTATATAATTAGTGATAGCCATTCTAACAGGTATGGAGTAATTATTTCTTTATGATTTTAATTTGCATTGCCTTGATAAGTGTTAAGTACCTTTTCATGAACCTGTTGGCCATCTATGTGACAGGAAAAAATGAGTATTTAGGTACTCTGTCCATTTCTTTTTTTTTTTTTTTCTTTATTGATTAAGGTACTACATATGTGTCCTTATCTCCCCCTCTCTTCCTCCACCCCCCCCATGTCAATTTTTTTTAATAAGACTTTGGGTTATTTTACTATTAAGTTCTTTGAGTTCTTTATATTTAGATGTTAACCTCTTCTCAGATATAAAATTTGCATATATTTTCTCCCTTGCCATAGGTTGCCCTTTTATTCGGTTGATGGTTTCCTTTGCTTTGCAGAGGCTTGTTAGTTTGATCTAGTCCCACTGTTTATTTTTGCTTTTGATTTTTGTGTTAAATCTGAAAATTCATTGCCAAAGCCAATATCAAGCAGCTTACCTTCTAAGTTATCATCTAGAAATTTTAGGGTTTTAAGTCTTACATTCAAGTCTTCTGCCCATTTTGAGTAGATTTTTGTACATGGCATAAGAAAGGAGTCCGGTTTTATTCTTTGCTATAGTTGACCAGTTTTCCTTTTACCATTTATTGAAGAGACTATCCTTTCCCCATTAGATAGCCTTGGCTCTAGATGTTCATTCTTGAAAAACTAATAGCAGTTCCTTAGTTGTCTTCAATTGTGCACTTAAAATATTTTTTTCAAGGGGAATAAGAATTCATAAATAAAAATCTACACAAACATCAAGCTATTAAGAATATTTAATTGTTATGTAAAAAAAGGGTAAATACAAAATATAATAGAATATAATAGAATAGATAATAATACAATAAAATCAAAGGCGGAAGGGACCTTATTATAAAAATAGTAAGAATTTCACAGAGAGGAAATGTGTATTTTATGTATTTTTTTTTTACTTTATTCTACTCTATATTCAGTGTTTGGTGTTCATACATTAATTTCTTCTACTGGAGCACCTGGTATACCAAGCACTATGTTTGCCATGGATACAAAGATAAACAAGGCAAACCATCTACTCTCGTTGCTAAAACTCCTCTACTGTCTCAATTCATAATTAATAATAAAGATACAGTGGCCACATACATACTTGACTGGCCTCACAAATGAGGTCATCCTGTTAAATGTGTTGGAGTTTGGCCTAAGGAATACTCTAAAATGGTCCACCTTTGGCACATTTCCTTCACATCATATTGCTTAAGATTTCAACGATTTCCCCACCCTCTCACCAGGACAGATATACTTGCAAATACCCAGTTTGTTAGCCAGAAGATCTGGCATTGCAAAAAGGTGGCATTTGGGTTAGCATGGATGAATGTGGAAAAGATATTTCTAGTATAACTACCTTGCTCCGATCCCTTAATCCTCAATGAAAAGAAGTCTGATTCTCTTGTATATTTGGAAGGTCTACTCAGTTTCTGGCTGCTTATTGTCACAGTTCGATTATTAATAATCCTGTGCATGTTCATTTTTATAGCTTTTGTAGAGAACTTTCCTAGACATTATTTCATTTGACCTTCCTTACAATGTCACGACGGGGGAGGGGTGGGGAGATGTGATTTGCAGGATGAGCATCATTTTTTTATTGTTGTAAAAATGAGGAAAGGGAGGGTCACTGATTGTACATAGCAAATGCCTTTCAGTTCTAAGGATAGTTCTAGTTTACTTAAGTTCTATCTTAATATATAAAGAGGAAATATGAAAATTAGTCTAGGATGCCATAATGGGGTGACTGGACAGGAGGAGACTGCATTGTAGGTGAGGTCCAGAGTGGAGACAGAGAGAGAGACTGGGGCCTGCTGGAGCTGGCGCAGCAGCTCTGGGGCCTGGAGTGGACACAAGTGGGGGGGGGGGGGCTGGAGTGGAAGTCAGGTGCGGGTCGGGGTCTAACCACCTGCAGTGGCTCAGTGCTCCACAAGTCAGGCATGGGTTCCGGCTGCCCATGGCAGTGGGCTGGCCTGACTCTTATAGCAGCCTGTGGGGTCCCTTCTCACAAGGCGGGAGGCAGGGCGCCTCCTCCTGTGCAATTTCAATTGTGCACTGGGCCTCTAGTATGTTTATAAAGCTGCCTGTTCAAGTTCACAAATCCCAGGTGGACAAAGGTCATCATGTTTTTCCCATCCTTCACTCCCACACCTGGTCAACAATTGTCCTTTAGCATTATACTGTATTCCCTCAGGATTGTTTACCATGAAAGAAGAAGATTAAATGCCTATATATTTCATTCTGAGTATCTACTATGTGTCATTGATTAACTGGCATTAAATGGGCACAAGCTGCTTGAATCCAGTGTGAGAGAGTAACGAATTACATCAAATAAGTTCAGCCCAGCAAGGACCCTTAAGAAACTTATGTAATGCTGCAAAAAAAAAAAAAAGATTTGATTTCCCCACAACTCCACTGGCAATTGGGAGAAACAATCATTAAGTAGATGAATTTGAAGTCAGGCTAACAGCAGAAGCCTATAAAACACTAGGGGCCCAGTGCAGGAATTCATGCACCTTGAAAGGAACTATGGGCCATGAGGCTTCAATGGGCACAGGGGCAGGTCTTGGCACCCCTGTTTGGCCCCTCTCATCATGGCCTCTGGTCCCCTCCCTACTGGCAGCCCTGCTCTTGCTGCTACTCCCACGTGCTGAAGGCACCAGCCCCACTTGCACCTACTGATGGCGTGGAGCAATTGGGGCCAGTGCCAGCAGCAGGTGCGAGTGGCAACTGCTCCCTCAATTGCCCTTTATGAGCAGGGGAGGTGGAGAAGCCCTCAGGGGTGACTGGGGCCAGCAGCCACTGTTCATACCCACTGATGGCACCGAGCAATCGGGACCAGCACCAGGCACCGGCAGCAGGTGCGAGAGGCAGCTGCTGGTCCAGATTGCCTCTCAAAAGCAGGGGAAGGTGGAGAAGCCCTGAGGGGTGATCGGGGCCTGCAGCCATTGCTCCTACCCACTGATGGTGCTGAGTGATCGGGGCCAGCACCAGGCGATGGCAGTGGGTGCAAGCACTGGGCGGGACCATGGCATGCAGCAGCAAAGAATTTTCAGGGGCATGCACGGAACATGGGCAGGTTGCTCATCCTGCACCAGATGCTCATCCTGCACCAGAGGCTCACCCCATTGACAGCGACCCGTGCCCCACATTGGTCTGGCACCCCTGTTCACCTGCTCCACCATCCCACCGCATCTGTCACCTGGCATGTTCCATGCTGCCGACACCTGCCACGTTCCGTGCATGCCCCTGAAGGTCAGTGCACGTTATAGTAACCAGTTCTTCGGTTGTCCCACTGTTCAATCTATTTGCATATTAGGGTTTTATATATAGATGTGTGGTTGCCTGGCTGGTGTGGCTCAGTAGCTGAGCTTCAACCTATGAACCAAGAGGTCACAGTTCAATGGTTGTTCAGAGCACAAGCCTAGATTTGTGGGCTCAATCCTCAATAAGGGGTGTGCAGGAGGCAGCAGGCAGCTGATCAATGATTCTCTCTCATCACTGATGTTTCTCTTTCTTCTTCTCCCTTCCTCTCTAAAGTCTGTATAAATAAAAGTGTGTGGTTAAAGAGTCTGAAACAAGACACATAGAACAATTCTCTAAACCATATATTTCTTTCTGGGGAGACCAATCCTACACACCTGCCACAGATTTGTCCAGGTAGAATCATCTGGCCCCATCCTCCCGTATGTCCTGCCATCCCACATTACAGCACGAGTCCTGTGGGTCTCAGAAGAATTCCTGGAAAGACGCCACCCAAAACTTACCAGTTCCCACTCCAGGTATTGGATGAGTGACACTTTAGTTCACCTGAGCAGGATGGGAAATGGGGACGTATAAGATGCTTTTGAGTGAAGAGGGATGATGGCACTTCCTAGCTGGTGCAGATGCCACTTATAACTGAACCTTTGAATCTTCTGACCACTTGTGGTCATTGAAGAGTCCTTCACATTTGCTAGAACAGAAAACCATTCACCGTGCTCTCTACTCCATTCCAGTTATGGATAACCGTGAGCTAACTTCTCTTTCCAGTGTCTGCCACTCTATGCTTTTTTTCCTTCACTTCCTATCTTCATTGCTCACCATTACATTTCCAACAGTGTGCTGAATTTTTCCCTCAAGGGGCTTCATTTCAGAGGCCTAATGATCATTCCACGTTTTCAAGTTTGTGGAAATCCTACAGAATGACTGGTGCTGCCGTCATTCAAAGGAAAGGCAGCAGAGTCAGATTTAAGGTCCCTTGTTTACTTACAAAGGAGTTTTCTTTGTTTATGTGTTCTTGTGTTTTTAGTGTTTTGTGTTTTTTGTTTGTTTGTTTGTTTGTTTTTTCAGGGAATCTGAACTCTTATACCATATTTGTTTTATCTCAAGCTGACTCACTTCTAGAGCATGTGTTGGCTTGTTTTTCCCGTGAAGGCCAGATAGTGTGAATTTTAGTTTTTATGGCCAGTTGGTGTCTGCCACAACTTTCAGCTTTGCCACTGTAACACACACAAAAACTGACAATTCAGTGTTCTTTACATAAACAGTCAGAAGGCCTGGCTGGGGGCACAGGTAGCAGTCTGCAGACACCAGTTCTGGATGGTTCATCAATGACTTACAGACTTATAGCCCTATCACTCTGTCCCTGTCACTGTTTCATCCCTACTGCAAGTCCCTGGCTCTTCCAAGCTCCACCCATCCACAGCTTACTTGTCACTGCACAGCTGCTAGACCCGGCAGCTAACTGCTTAAGAAACTAAGGAGGGTCAGGCGGTGCGGCTCAGTTGATTGAACATAGTTCCATGTACCAGGATGTCTCAGGATCGATTCCCAGTCAGGACACATGCCTGGGTTACAGACTTGATCCCTCCATGGAGGTATGCAGGAGGTAGCAGATCAGTGTTTCTCTCTCACTGATGTTTCTATCTCTCTCTCCCTCTCTGAAATAAATAAAAATATATTTAAAAAAGAAACAGAGCATCCAAGTGTCCAGTGTGACTGGTATTATTTGACCAAGTTGATTTTTTTCTTTTGTCTCATGTTCTGCAAGAAAACAAATTATCCCAGTGGTCTCTAAGGATTTTTTTTTTTTTTTCTAGCAGAAGTTTTGAGATGGGAAATGAAGAGGATATAAGAGCCGAAGTTCTTGGCTTTTCCTAAAACTTATTTGGATTAAGGTATCTGGCTGGATTGCCCAGTCTGCTTGATACAGGTGCTCCAATTTGGACTAGGCTCCAAATACTGATCTTTTCTTCTACTCTGACAACAGTACTGAGGGTGTTGTCACAGACTGGCCAGCCACACAGAGAACGTGCCCAAAGAGCAACAGGCAAGCTGGTTGCTATGGCAATATAAGGAGGTAATGACTAGTTGATCAGTCACAAGTGAGCTCCTTTCAACTAGTTATCATGGCGCCTGTGGATACAGCCTCGGGGCCGCATTGATCTAAGCCTTCGGATTTCAAAGGAGGGGCTGAGGGAAATCTGATCAGTCAGTCAGACAGGTTCATTAGCGCTCACTCCCTTCTGCCCCTGCATCTCTTCCCCTCCCTCTGCGTGTTTCATTGCCTGGACCTCCCACCTCGCCTTGACCAAAGGTGCTTTTCAGCTTTTCAGTCCCCCCTTTTACAACAGTAACCACATCAACCACAGCTATTTAAGGCAGCTTGATCCTCACTGAAGATGAAGGAATCAAATGAAAATACAGCTATCCTGCCTGCCCTTAACTGTTAATAGACTTGCTTTATTCATTAAAAACGAAGAAACCGCGGAATGAGAGAGGAGGTGGCTGAGAGTGGTTGATCGCCCAGACTTCTGACAAGCACTTATTGGTCGGATCAGATGGAAAAATCCCCTCTTATCACCAGTGTTCTCAGGACAAATCGTTCTTTAACCCCGGAATCCATTCAACTGCAGTGCCCTGAATAACAGGCAGGTCCGCTGGACTCTTGATCTGCGTTTAATCTGCTATCTCCTCCCAGCTAAAATGAAAGTCCTTTACTTTTTTTCTCCCATGATTACTAATTAGAAAAATAATTATCAAAATCTTATTCATGGTTCAGTGTCTTGCATGAGGCTGAACACAGATATGAATGGTTTAAGGAAGAAAAAAAGGGTGATTATATTAAACAGGAAGCCTATTATTTTGATTATTATTGAGAATCTCAAGACTCATCATTAATTTATATTTATCTTACAGTCTTCTTTTTAACAGAATTCTAATAAAAGCTATAAACCAAGAGCAAAGTGTATCAAGTTTAATGAGTATACTCCTTGAAAGGACAGGCTTCAGGCTTCTGGCTCAGCCAGTGTGGCTCAGTGCTTAAGCACTGACCTATGAACCAGGAGATAACTGCTCAATTCCCTGTCAGGGCACATGCCCAGGTTTCAGGCATGATCCCCAGTAAGGGACATGCAGGATGATTCTCTCTCATTGATGTTTCTATCTCTCTTTCCCTCTCTGAAATCAATAAAAATACATACTTTAAAAAAGTACAGTATCCTTGCCCTAACTGGTTTGGCTTAATAGATAGAGCCAGAGCATCAGCCTGCAGACTGAAGGGTCCCAAGTTCGATTCCAGTCAAGGGCATATACCTTGGTTTCGGGCACATCTCCATTAGGGGGTGTGTAGGAGGCAGCTAATTAATGTTTCTCTCTCATCGATGTTTCTAACTTTCTATCCCTCTCCCTTCCTCTCTGTATAAAAAGTCAATAATTTTTCTTTTTTAAAGTACAGTATTCTTGAACTTTAAGCTCTACATCAATAAGAAATGTAATCCGCCAACACCGGTTTGGCTCAGTGGATAGAGCATTGGCCTGCGAACTGAAAGGTTCGATTCCGGTCAAGGGAATGAACCTTAGACCCCCAGTAGGGGGTGTGAAAGAGGCAGCTGATCGATGATTCTCTCTCATTGATGTATCTAACTCTCTATCCCTCTCCCTTCCTCTCTGTAAAAAATCACCAAAATATATATTTTTTTTAAAAAGAAAAGAAATGTAATCCTATAGTCAAGACTCTATTCTGGAAAAAATAAAACCTATTTATAGCAATACCCCCTGTACAGAATTGACAAATAAGCACTAAGGAAGAATGAACACAACAAATGTCAGACAGTTTCAGGGGGCGGCTTTGCTATCCTGACCTCCCCGCATAACCAGTACAAATGGAAGCACTGGATCAGCGGACCTAAAGAGTTGGCTATTCCCGCTGTCTCCACCACAAGAGAGCATCCGCTGCTCAGTTCCGAATTCAAACCACGCATAGCTCTCAGAGCTATGGAAAGGCAAGCCAATTGATTGTACAGCCATGAATGCATATGCAATAATAGTCTCTATTTGTAGGCCTTTGAAACTCTAAATAAGGTTCTTCACTAAAGCTTTTATCTGGCCCTTAAACTTCAGCAAAGTAGGAGGGGAAAATACATCAGTTTTTGAGCACAAATCCAACATCAATGGTTGATAATTACAAAATCACTGATCTTAACTCAATTTTCTAACTACTAAAATTGCCAGATAATGGTACCAGCTGCTGCTGGGTGAAGGGATAAGCTTCTGTCTCTAAAACAGAGGCTGACCAAGGGGCCTTAGAAATGCTGAATTAAAGACCCTTTGCCCTGGGAAGACCATAGACACCCCTTCTACTCCTAAGAGCCTATGAATCTATGGCTCCTGAGTCCATATCTTCTGTCTCAAAAATAGTTGAGAAATAAGCCCAGAAAGAATTACCGTTTTCCTCTCCTACCTCTCCTTTTCCCCAATTCATCCCCTACCCAACACCTGACATTTAGGGTAACTGATAATCTTTAAACAAATGGAATCATATAATCATCATTCAGCTTTTAAAATAAGCATTTAAGGGATTCTTTCTTTCTGAAATTAAAGAAACATATGATTTTCGCTTCTCTCACTGGAGTACATTCTTTGTCAAGGTAATTAAATTGCTTGCTTTTTTTTCCTTTCTTTCTTTCTTTCTGTAAATGAAGGAAATTTTCCATGCTCCAGACCAGACTGACAAAAATACCTGCTCTGGGTAGTTTCCTGAAATGTGGCACCATATGTGCATCAGTAAACATTATGTATGGAGTAAATTAAAGCAAGCCTCATAATTAGGCAGTAAGAAAATTACGGTAGACCTGAAAGAGTAAATCAGTGGTATTAAAATGCTCTCCGTTTTCTCTGAAGCACTTCAGACTGCCATAAAAAGCCCGTGTCACTGCGATAGACATCCAGAAGAAATGCATTTGGAGCAAGACAACCTAAAAGACACCACAAATGCAAATCGGTCTTCAAATCTGGAGTCCAAGGTCTCATAAAATTTAAAAGTTGGCCCTTTTGCCACTTAACGTAGGGCGGGTGATGGGGAAGAAAGCAACCTGACTTTGAGATTTTGAAGAGAACTTTCCGACACAGCAGGTGAGTAAGGACTTTATAGATAGAGCAGAACCAAAACTAAGGGAAGAATCACCCATCATAAACACTGTAAATAAAGACAGAACCAGTGCTGCTGTATTTTTCTTTTGATTTAGGCTTCAATATGTCAGGCTCTGCATTGACCTATTGCTAATTTTGTCTTTATATACAATGTTGATCATTTGCTCATGGATTAATTTTGATTTTCCAAATGGGGTAAAAAGTTGTGATGATCAGGTGACATTTAAATTAAGTCTGGGAGGAAAAATTGGACATTTTTTTCTAGCAGGAAAAAAACAAACAAAACACTGCGTAAAAAATATTATTTACCTTTTTCTAAAATGTATTTTTATTGATTTCAGAAAGGAAGGGAGAAGGAGAGATAGACACATCAATGATGGGAGAGAATTGTTAATCGGAGGCCTCCTGCATGCCCCACTTTGGGAATAGAGCCCAAAACCCTGGGCATGTGTCCTGACCGGGAATTGAACCCTGTCCTCCTGGTTCATAGATCTGCTGAGCCACACAGACCAGGCAATATTATTTACCTTGATTATTGAGGGGGTTTTTTTGTTTGTTTGTTTTGTTTTTTTGTGCTCCCTAAAAGGGTGTGCCCTCGATCACCTTACTCCTATCTTGGCCCTGCCCCAGAAAGCACAGAGCTGGCTGAGCAAACTTTTCAGCATGGCAGAGAAAGCAATCAAAACATCCATTTTTAATCTTGGCCCCTGAGGAGACAGATTCTCTCGTCCTTTGCAGGTATTGTATCTGTGAAGAGGTTGTGGTCCGGTAGAGGCCACATGGATCAGAGAGTAGTTGGAGGTCTTCACAGATCTTCAATACACCCCCCAACAAGTTGCAAGGAGGTCTGAAGTTCCCAGTATCAGGAACAAAGGCAGTGACATTCAAACCTGCTAGGACATCACAAATTATTTGGAAGCTTATTATGATACAGAGTTTAAGGTGCCACCGTATGCACATGAAATTGGAATCTCCCAGGACAAAGCCATAAATCCGCATTGCAGCAGGGTCCTGAGCTGACTTTTCAAAAGCCAGCCCAGATTAGACAACTTCCCGGTTAAGGAATGGAAGCTGTCCCTGCAAAGGGAAATAGCCAATATGACCTGAGGGTGCGGAGACTTTTAAGTTAACAAATCTAGTTCTGACAACAATGGAACCAGGGACATGAGAGTTTAGAATGGCAGGAAGTTGATGATTGAAATATTTCTTGGTAGGATAGTTGCATGCAGGAAATTTTTCATTCTTTCAATGTGGTGCAGCCTTACTTTACTTGGCCTCCAGGATATGCCCTAAAGAAACAAAGGACAGTTTCTTTGTTTGGGTGGTTCAGTTGGTTGGAGCATCATCCCATACACCAAAAGGTTGCAGGTTCAGTTCCCAGTCAGGGCACTTATGGGATGCAACTGATCAATGTTTCTCTCTCACTCAGATGTTTCTTACTCTCCCTTCTTCTCTCTCTAAAAATCAATTTAAAAAAAAAAATGCCCTACACGGAGCAGCCGAGCCCGTAACAACCGGGTCTGGAGCAACCAGGCCCGGAGGAGCGGCAGCATCCAGGCCACACCCACCCCCCCACCTCCCCACCCCACCCCGAGCAGCAGCAACCAGGCCCCAAGCAGCAGTGGCCAGACCAGGAGCAGCTGGTTGTGGAGCGGTCTGGAGCAAAAGAGGCCAGGCCCCGAGCAGCCGGGCCCAGAACAGCTCGCTTCTCGCCTGCCCCTGCCCCAGGGCTGCCTCTCAGGCATGGCTGGAAACTTTTGGGGGAACTTGAGGGTCTGCTGAATCAAGTGATGAAGACTTAGATCTGGATGTGTTAAGTTGTTGTATCGCTGGGGTGTTGATCTGTGAGTGCCTTGTGTGGGGTCTGGATGAGGTTGGTTGATCTATTTGGAAGTGTCTTTTGTGTGAAGTGTATCCTTGGGCATGTGGAGGTATTATTGATTTGAGAAAATGCTAAGTAATTGATTTACTACCTGAAAAATTTAAAGTTCTGAAAGTTTAAGGTCTCTTGCCAAAAAGAGGTTTTAAAGCTAACACCTTAATTTTAACAGAGAAAGGGGAGGACAAGCCCTTCCCACCCAGAACAGGTAATCCAATTACAGCCAGCAGCTATGTTTAAACAATGTGTTCATTTACATTTGAATGGCTACACCTTTTGATAGCCTAAGGGCAAGTTTACATGTAAACAAATTTGCTTCTTAGTTCCCAGGGCAGAAAAAACAAGGTTTAAAATTATTAGATTTTAAAATTTATTCTTAAAAATAGAAAAGTTTATTAATTAAAAAAAAACAAGGAAATTAAAAAACCTGATGAACAATATTAACTGTTGATTATAATAGAATCAGAGATACGGGAGGGGAGTGGCCTGACCATTCTCGGGGAAAGGGGAGTGGTGGATGCAGGAAGAGACTGAACATAGAATGTGCACCTATGGATGAGGACAATGGGGGGTGGGGTAAGGGCAGAGGGTGGGGTGGGAACCTGGTGGCAGGGGGGGGTGGGGAAGAAATGAGGAACCTTTGTAATAATATAAACAATAAAGATTAATTTTAAAAAAATGCCCTAGTTGGTTTGGCTCAGTAAATAGAGTGTTGGCCTGTGGACTGGAGGGTTCTACAATAGGTTTGATTCTGGTTAAGCACACATACCTTGGTTGCAGGCTCCATCCCTGTCCCTGGTCAGGGTTCATGTGAGAGGTAACTAATGAATGTGTCTCTCTTACATACATGTTTCTCTCTCTTGTCCTCCCTCTACTCTCTTTAAAAATCAATGGAAAAATATCCTCCGGTGATGGTTAACAACAAAACAACCATATATATATATATATATATCTCCATCCTCAGGTGAAGATTCACAAAAGGAGAAGAAAGGGATACTGCATTAAGCAAAAACATATAAATCAACTTAAATCCATTGTAAAAAGTGTCATGATAAATATATTTTTATTGTTTTTCTTCCTTTTCTTAAAAATATATATATATATATATATATATATATATATATATATATATAATTGATTTCAGAGAGGAAGGGAGAGGAAGAAAGAGATAGGAACATCAGTGATGAGAGAAAATCATTGATTTGCTTCCTCCTGCACACTCCTTTCCACACTGAGGATCAAGCCTGCAATCTGGGCATGTGCCCTTGCCCGGAATCAAACCTTGGGATCCTTCAGGAAGCAGGCCAACACTCTATCCACTGAGCCAAACCAGCTAGGGCTTGATAAAGGTATTTTTAAATGCTCTTTGAGCCTATTCGATAAAACCTATTTATAGAAATTGAATAAAGTTTTGATCAAGTGACATTAAAGCTAAAAGTCTTTTAGAAAAAAAATGTAAATTTTTCTGAAAGGAAAATAAAAAAATAAAAAAGAGAGAGGGAGGAGGAGGAGGAGGTTCAGGCAGAAACAACAGCAAGTGCAAAAGCACAAGGATGTGTAAATACTGGCTTAACAGACTGCTGGTGCTATGGTGAGATGAAGACAGCGAGTGTGGGGCAGGGACTGGATAGGAGGCTGTGACCATCATTCCGTGAGCCATTAAACAGTGCCAATGAGAGTGGAGAAGAAGAAAGAGACTCGAAATGCATGTAGGAGGTAAAATCAACTAGACTGAGTGGCTTGTGAGGATGTAAAGAATGATAATGAGAGGAGTTACAAGGAGCTGTAATTCTCGTAAAAAGCTGATCCCACTGAAAAACACACAATTGTGTCAGGTGGGGGTGAGATGAGGACTTGGCTCTAAGATATCCTGGAAATGCATTCAGCCAAGAAGGAGGACTAAGTGTTGTGAAGGGCGCATAAAGTAAACAGATGGCTATTATAACCAACATCACCTTCTTCATAATTTTCTACCCAAGCAAGAGTGATGTTGAATCCCCCAGCCATCATCAGTGGCATCCCGGCCTTCAGGAAGGTACAAAGCGGTGAGATCCTAGAGCAAACGGGCTTCCACCGGGCTGGTGGGAACAGCAGGAGAGGCAAGTCCTGCAAGGAGATTCCCTTTTTAATTTTCACATTTATCCAGGCTCCTCAGTCAGAGGGGAGATAAAGAAATATCAGCTGTCATGATGGAAATTTCCTCTGGGAAACTAATGCCCGATGTCTTTTCAGGTAAAAAAAGGTAACCTCAGCACGGCGGGGTCAAATGAAAGAGATATATTTGGCCACAAGCTGGCTGCAATGATCCCTGGGTACATTCAGTCAGAATCAAGGCGGGAGCTGTTATCATCAGCTCTAGAAACACCTTAATTCAGTGGCAAACTCTTACACAATGCACTTTAAAATGGTCTCCAGTGACAAGTTTGGATAAGAAATCGCAGCTTCAACAAGGTCTCCAACAATGAATGTGGGCCAATCTCACTTAAGCAGGATGGCTGTCTAAAGTTAATTTTCTGGTAACCTATAAGAGCATACTAAAATATATACATATATATTTAAACATGTATATATTTATTTTTTTAATATATATATTTGATCAGCTACCTCCTGCACACTCCTACCGGGGAATCAAGCCTGTAACCTGGGCATGTGCCTGGACTGAGAATCAAACTGTGACCTCCTGGTTCATGGATCAATATTTAACCACTGAACCAAACCAACTGGGTTAACTATCCTGTATAATAAAAAGCTAATATGCAAACTGACTGAACTGAGGAAAGACTGGTCGCTATGAAGCACACTGACCACCAGGGGGCAGACGCTCGATGCAGGAGCTGCTCCCTTGGTGGTCAGTGCGCTCCCACAGGAGCACTGCTCAGCCAGAAGCCAGGCTCTAGGCTGGTGAGCACAGCAGTAGTGGTGGGAGCCTCTCCTGCCTCCATGGCAGCACTAAGGGGTCCTGGACTGTAAGAGGGTGCAGGCCCAGATGAGGGGCACCCCTCCCTACCAGTGCACAAATGTCGTGCCCCAGGCCTCTAGTATATTTATATTCAATATATTTAAATAATTATTGTTTAAAACCTAATTTTAAAATATGGTAGATTTTTTTTTTAATGTTATAATTCTATAGAGGGTCATCTAGTGACAGGATCAAGATTCTTAATGGCCTAAAACAGGTGTCAGACATTGAACCAAATGCAGATATTCACTTGAATGTGATTTGAGACTAAATTATTGCTATTTATCCTTGCCCTTCCTATTTTTCTTTGACTTCTGGGGCCTAGAGAAATTAATAGAAGAGAATAAATCAGTAGATGGAGTTTCCATTTAATTGAGCATTTTCTTATTCATGGTATGTTAGAGATCCCTCTGCTCAGTATACTGTATGATTTGATTGATCAATATTGATCATGTTACTAGACTCTTTCCATGATCTAGCCTTGCTAGTGAACAGTTCAGGTGTCCTCCACAAACTTGCACTTATATGCGTATGATAAGCCATATGCTGGCTGATAGAAATAAATTAAACCACTTCAAAACTTGAACATTGTCTTCATAAGGCAAGAGCTTTTCCGCAGTGGTGTTTTAAGAACTGTTTCAACTGATGAACTCATGTAACTTGAACTTGGCCTAATGAGTGTTTTCGAAGAGATAAATGAGTATGTGGCCCATGTGACTCAGTGGTTGAACTGGACACATGAACCAAGAACTCACAGTTCAATTCCTGGTCAGGGTACATGCCTGGATTTCCAGGTCAATCCCCAGTAGAGGGCATGTAGGAAGCAGCCAATCAATGATTCTCTCTCATCATTGACGTTTTTCTCTCTCCCTTTCCCTTCTTCACTCTGAAATTAATTTTTAAAAAATTGGGGGGAAAAATGGGTATATGGTAGTCTGACATTCATGGTTATTGTATCAGGAATTTCCTAATATAGAGGAAGCTTGAATATATAACCTGTGATCAAGGGCATATCCAAAGGATGGCTTTTCCAGTGCCCTTGAGCCCTCTCCTACCTCTGCCCTTCTTGTCCTGGCCTCTTAAATTCTGATCTTTGGTATTTCCCATGTCATTTGTTTTCAGCTATCTCTGGGTTATCGGTGTTCTGTATTTCCAAACCCTTTCTGGTCTCCATAACTTCTATGTGAGCATGGAAATCTACCTAAGGCTCCGACTCCAGGGACAATTACCTCTAGCATAGGACTTCAGGGAAAATAGAATAAACCTTAATATTTGGAGGAAATCAATATTTTTATAATATTTTTATTGTAGCCATGTAGTCTCCTGTGTTTATGAGAAAAAGCAGATTCAATCCAGAAATACATTATTTGAATTTTTTTTCTTATAATGAATCTAAAAATAATTGGCCCCATTATGAGCAAATACAAGAAAAATAATTGAATGTCTTAAAATTCCTTTGTTTCTGTAAATGTTTTGGAAAGTCTATAATTCATGCTTTAAGAAGATAACTACCTAAACATAATAGCACTTTTAAGAAAAGAAGACCTAATGAACCAGCTGGAGAACTGAGGGACAAGGACCATATTTCTGACATTCACCACAGCTTTATTTTGTTCTGCCTGCAGTGTGTGCATGTCACCCATACCAAACCCTGAGGCAGTAAAGGTGCTGCTGAAAACCACAAAGCACCCCAAATGATCGTCCAGAGTAGATATGGGTGACCCAACTGCATATGCCATGTCTATGGAGAGGCAGGATAGGGAAGGGTCATGAGCAAAGTCCCTACAGTGAGAATGCCTGAGCTGGATCTTACACACATACACACGCTTTGTGGTCATGGTTGCATTGCTTTATTTCATGTCTTCATCTGAAAATAATCATGGTGACAACCTTCTCTAGGTCACAGATCTGGAATGAGGATCAAACGTGGTCCATTCATGGAGAGAACATAGAACAGTGCCTGGTGCACTGTAATGACTCAATACATGTCAGCTGGAGTGTAGTTTACAGTTTGTGGGCAGTAACTTTACAAGCTCTTGCTGTTGACTGCCCACCTTCAGCAATGGTTCCTGTGTAAGGAACTGGATCACAAGAAGCTGAGGAAATATTTGGAGGAATATTTCAAAGATCAGAATTTAAGAGGCCAGGACAAGAAGGGCAGAGGTAGGAGAAATATTCAGCTACAATTATTTCTTAATTAAAGTTGTAAGGTTTTTTTGTTTGTTTGTTTGTTTGTTTTTGCAGTCCTATCTGGAGGCAGGGTCTTGATAAATAGGCCTTTACATATATCATCCAGTGACATATTTTGCTTGTTTGTTTTAAATCATTTGTTATATAATGCATTCTATTAAGTACTCATGACAGTGTAAATGCTTTTGCCTGGCCAGCATGGCTCAATGGTTGAGCAGTGACCTATAAACCAGGAGGTCACAGTTGAATTCCCAGTTAGGGCACATGCCCAGTTTGTGGGCTCCATCCTTAGTGTGTGTGTGTGTGTGTTTTAGGGTGCTGGGGGGGAGCCTGAGGGGGAAGGAAGCAGCCGATCAATGATTCTCTCTCATCATTGATGTTTCTATATCTCTCTCTCTCTCCATCTTCCTTCATCTCTAAAATAAAAATATCTTAAAACAAAAAAAAGCTTTTTAGACCCTTTTTGTCAAAAATATTTTTTTGTGAATGTATCTTTGTTGTTGCTGTTGTTGGAAGTATTTTTACTGTAATAGCAAAATTGATACTTGTCAAGTTGACACTTACTAAATCTCATTGTTGGAATTATTGTGACAGCTATTAAGGTTGTAGGGATAAAGATTAGGCCCTTGATTGGTTTGGGGAATGAGAAAGGTGCTAAGTTTACCCTAACATGTTATGATTATTAATAATTAGCTTTTCATAGGGAGATATTTGGGTCCTGATTTGCTTATCAACTTGGAAAATATGACTAGTAAATTGACCAAAATAATAACCAAGCTAAGCCAGTATCTCTGTGGGCTTAGGGACAATGAAGAGGCTATGCCCAGAAGAGTCCACAGGTGGCACACAGAAGGAGGACAGCCAGCAGCAGCTGGCAGAAACAGACCGAGACCTCTCTAAAGGCTGAATAGACCATGTGGGCTACTAGATCCACAGGTGGGGAGGCAGCCAAAAGCTTTTATTTTTATAATGGTCTGATTCCAGAATCACAGCGGCGACAATAGCTCAGACATGGGGCGCACTGTGCCCACAGCTCTAAAATTAAATCATAATGCTTAAAGCTGGCAGTTATATTCCCCTAAATCCATTTTTAATTCCAAACAAAATACTCTGAAGAGAATTCTGCTCTACCACCAACCACTCTCATTGGTTTAATTGGCAAGATGGACCTATGCCAAGCCGTGTTAAATAACACCCTTGGGTTCCTGTGACCTTTTTTTCACAATTTATGACTCCCCAGTTCTTTGGGATATATTGCCTGAGGAAAGGGATTCTACTTTCTTTAAAATTCTACTTAAACAGATATCTCTTATTCAATTACTCTTGATTTTTTTTTTTTTCAAGTGCCTACAAGTTTAAATCCACCTTTTTTCTTTTTTTCATTTAGGGATGTCCAAGATAATGATCACAATTGAGTTTATTTCTTTTAAATTTGGTGACTAGAACTTTTTGAGACTCCAGTGTCACCTTCTGAATGACTCTGCCCAACTTCAGGGCTATGAGGAAGAGGCAGGAGACTAAAAGAGTGGGAATAAAAGAGTGGAAATCACCAGGACTCTCTTTAATTTCAGCTTTCCTTATCCCAGGTGATTTGATTGCTGAAAATATCGTATAAAGAAAAACATGCAGCCAAAACCGGTTTGGCTCAATGGATAGAGCGTCAGCCTGCGGACTGAAGGGTCCCGGGTTCGATTCCGGTCACAGGCATGTACCTTGGTTGGGGACACATCTCCAGTGGGGAGTGTGCAGGAGGCAGTTGATCAATGTTTCTCTCTCATCGATGTTTCTGACTTTATATCCCTCTCCCTTCCTCTGTAAAAAAATCAATAAAATATATTTAAAAAAAAAAAGAAAGAAAGAAACACATGCGTAGAGGGAAGTAAAAATGGAATAAAGGGTTCTCATCTGGACTCGCTTATAACAAAGGCTGTCTGTGAGTGAAAGACTAGGAAATGTTTCAGTGATAGGGAAACATCCATTTGAACCAGTAACTTTGGGCCACACTACACAGCTGCTGTTAGCCACTCAGGTCAAAACTTGCTAATCCCATTAACTCGCTATGCAAATAGATTGAGCATAGAGCTAAGCTTTGAATGTTCAATCTATCTGAGAGCGAGGTAGCTTCTGTACACTTAGATCCGAGAAGCTTTTGTACCACTACAGGTGTACATGGAAAAACAGAGAGATGGGGAGAAAGACAAAAATATTCCGACATATGGGTAGGAATGGAACTGACAGATGGGAACCATTCCTGTTCTAGAAAGGCAGATTGGGGAAGAGAAAGATATCTGAACCAAATTCAGGGATGTGGTGTAAAATTATGCCATAATTTTTGGGTCTTAATGTCATAAAACACTTTTTACCCTATTCCTCTCAATCTTTGGGAAAGGTGAGCAGAAAGGGGAAAAAATTACATATATTTTATGCATGGAATGATTCAGGGGATGACATACTCCTTCTACTGCCATCCTAAAAGGACTCCAAGGAGCCTGTCACTCAATTCCACCATAAATTCCGCCTTCTAATTGCATCAGCCCTCAGCTAAAAGGAGGCAACCCTTTTCTGAGAATTGTAACACCAGAGTAAAAATTATTTTATCCTTTCCTTCCTAATAGGACAAAAATGTGCTATGATAGGTCTATGAGTGCAGGGAGCTGAGTGTGCTGGCACCTGGATGTAAAAGAGTGGTCCCTACCAGAAGATTGGGGAAGTAAAGTCTCAGTTCATAAATTCTTTCTGGTTGACCATCTAGCTAAAGGTGAGCCCTAGAGAGGATGCCCAATACCCTCCCATTGCTTTTAAAAGCTATATTAGGCAGTAGGACCTCTGGCATAGAAAATAAATGAGGGTTTCCTTTGGACTCATCCAATGTTATGCAGCTCAAAGACAACTTGCAGATCTAGTGTGGCTCCCTATTTGTGTAGGTAGAAAAGGAGACCAAGAGGAGAAGGATCCTCAGTTGCAAAGCCAGGTTAGTGGCAGAATCAGAAGTAAAACCCTGGGCTCCACACACCAGAGTCAATATTTCCCATTAACTGCAGCTCCCATTCCTATTCCCCATATCAGTTCATATCAGATGGGGGGCTTTTATAGACAGAAGGTCTAAGAGGACCAGGAGAGGCGGGCCTGGCCATGTGTGTATTTGGTATTAAATACCAGTGCCTAAGAGAGCAATGTTTTATTCTCCCTGATTTCAAGGCAAAATAAGGAAATTATTTTCCCAAAAGGACTTGTTATTTGGGCAGTCAACCCGGAGTCTGCATATTCCAGAACTAATCGGGATATCTTTTAAAGGTCATTGTTCAAGTGTGTGGCACCCCAGGACAGCCCAGCGGTTCCCCAGCCATAATCAGAAGGGCGTCTCCCTCACATTCCAAGCATTTCTAAATGCTCCTGGGCCATTCTTGCCCAGGCTAATCTGGACATGACAGAGTGTTAGATGCAGCCCTTCCAGTCCAGCCTCTCCAGCTTCTGAAACTGGAGGGCAGTGAATGGCTCCAGTTGACTAACACCATCAGCACTTCATGAAGGAGCTGGTCATATGCAAAAGCTACAGGTAGGAGATAGCCTGGCTAGCAGGCAGAAATCAGGCAGGATTTTATGGTAACAATGTCTGGTACAGCTTCTAGAGAAAAAAGTGAAGGTCACCATGGAAATGTATCCTATTGAGCTTGCAGGACAAATTTTAACTGTGTCCATATAGTACTGTCAACATAAAAAGAAGCCCTGACCAGAGATCCTACCTCCAAATAAACACACACACACAAGCAAACAAAAAGAAAAAACATACCCATCTGATAAATGATTCTATTAGCCATTTACACCGTCCAGCTGACATTCCCTGCTATGGTTCCCTGCTTCCCAAACGAGCATCTGACATAGATTTATGTCCCCAAGGGAGCACACGGGGTCAGAGATCTTAATTAGTCCATCAGATTAAGAGTTGTATTTCTCACTAAACCATTAGCATTCTTATTTATTCACTGAATGCCTTCAAGTTTAAGCAAGAACAAGCAGAAATCAGCGACCAGTTCTTTGCATTCTTGGATCTGAAAAAAATTGAAAACCAGATGTGTGAATAGTGAATTCATCAGGTCTCTCCACCTGGAAGATTGTGTCTGGGCAGTGAACTGGCTACCTGCTCAGAGGTGGTTTTCATCATCACACCCCTCGCAGCTGTCACATCTGTCTGCTCAGCAGACACTACATTGTTGATGAAGTGTCCCTGTGTATTTGTAGATGTTACAAAGAATAGCAACCTGAAGTATAAAAAGGCAGCCTGAAAAAAGAAAGAAAGAAAAAAAAAAACAACATTCTTGGAAAGCACCACTGAGTACCATGCACTTAAAAGAAAAAACAAAAAATAGTACCTGTCTCCTTAGATCTCTTGTTTTCTTGGTCATCTTATCAATTGCAATGTTTAGAGGATCTCCTTTCTCCTTCCTTCCAGTCTATTAAAAAAAGAAAAATAATTTCTGATTTAGAAAATTCAACGTTAGTGACATTAAGGGCTGAACATTTTTAGAAACACACACGAGTTGGGGAATCTGAGCGGTTTTATAATAATTTTCAATATACAGCTAATAGATTTAGTCTCTCAACTTTGTTTTCTCTGAAATATGAATGAAAATCAATACATCCCCAGGATAGTTACACATAGGTTAATATTCACCTCCATGCAAATCTGTTTTCTTTCCTTCTCCAGATGGTTATCTATTAAGTAAACACAACAAGGATGTTTCATTTTTGCCTTAAAATACTAATATTTTGTTCTATTATATAAGCACACTTCTAACTAGAAGATAATGTTGAGATGTTAAAAACTAAAGTGGAGTGAACCAGAATATGAAACTAACAAAGCTGAGGACTGTGCAGATGAACACTCCGAAGGGCTAAATGAGTTGCTCAGGCAATGTTGAATTCAGGAAGTCAAGTTAATCTCACAGAGAGGTGGGGAAAGTTAGAATTTAAATCCTGGGTGAGGTTTAAATAGGAAAGAGGAACCCTGGCGGGTAGCTCAATTGGTTACAGCTTTGTCCAGAAATGCCAAGGTTTAGAGTCTGATCGCCTGTCAGGGCACATGTAAGAATCAACCAATGAATGCATAAATAAATGAAACAACAAATCAACATTTCTCTCTCTCCCTTCCTCTCTCTAAAATCAATGAATTAATAATCAAAATAATAAAAGGCCAAGAGGCTTCATGACCAAAACAACCAAATGGCCAGTCACCGGGGGGTTCATGGAGCATCTCTCAGCCATATGGACCTAACAACCAACCGGTCACTATGACACTCACTGTGGCCAGGAACCAACCGACCTGACCAGAGAGTGGGGCCCTCTGTCAACCTCTCAGCCCCTTTCCTCTGCCGGCCTGCTTCTGATTGGGACTTTCCCACCCAGATCAAGAGCCAGGCCTGCCAGCCAAATGCTTCCTCCCTTCCCTCACCCCTATCCCCGCCAGCCACACCCCCAACAGCTCGCCCCACCAGAATAGGCCCATATCATAGGGGGAAGGGCTAGGCGACCAACCTCCTGGGTCCCACATCCCACCCAGTGCACTCAGATTCAGTCTGAGTTCTGAGTCCCGCCCTGCAGCGCGCCTAGGGAGTCAGTCTGGGTCCCACCAGCAAGGCAGGTCTGAGTCTTGGGTATTATTGTGCACTGGGTCTGTAGTAATAATAATAATAATAATAATAATAATAATAATAGGAAAGAGGGAGGCTATGGTAGCAAAAGAAAGGCATCAAGACAAGAAATAAGAAAGGTGGGTCCTAGGAGGAAGGTGAGTGGGACAGGCAGGCTTTCTCCATGATGCGAAGGGATCGGTTTGACTAGTTGTTGAGGCAAACTGCTTTCCTAAGAACTTCTTTGTAGCGTCATTAGTGCCAACTATACTCTGATCTGTCCGCACCAAGGATCTCTGGTGACATTAGCATCCCACGTCACCGTATTGTCAGGATTCTGTTGGTGTCATATTTGCAATCTTGTTTTCTCCAGCTCCCAAGTCTTTGGCTGAAGGTAATTCTTTAAAAAATGCGGATAACTTGGGTACAATATTTTTCTCTCTCACTGTTTAGAGAGGCTGGGGAAATGGTAACTTGAGGATTCAAACTTAGGAAATTTGGGCCACTCGTTGAAATTGTGAATTCACTGGCTCTTTATCAGCTCTAATTTATTTAAATAATGTATATGTGCAGGAATGATGGTAGGAGTTCACCAATGTTCAGATTTACACAGCAAATGGGGTCCAGCAAGGTGCACTGCTATACTTTCCTGTGCTCTGTTACATCCACATGTGGAAATACTTTTAAATTATCAGCTTCGACTGGACAGAAAGCCAATGATTGAGAGAGAGAGAGAGAGAGAGAGAGAGAGAGAGAGAGAGAGAGAGAGAGAGAGAGAGAGAGTCTTGCCTTCTAGTGTCAGCCTCCATTATTAGGCTCTGTGATCTTGGACTAACAACATGCCCATTTTTTTATGTCTGAGTTTTCTCGTAAGTACTGTGGATAATGTAATATATGCCCTGTCTTCCTCACCAGGCTAGCAGGACAATCAATCATGTTGTCAATGTGCTGGAAACAACAAAAGGCATTAACAATATTCAGGACAATTAGGAAAGTATTTCTGCAGTGGGGAAAAATGAAACAATTGATTTGGCAAAGACACAGAAACTATTTTTGGATCACCTGGACTTCTGCTTTCTTCACTCAGGCAAACAATGTATGAAAACCTTGCCAAAAACCAGAATTTTAAAAGAAAACATTATTTCTCTTCAAGGCAGAAATGTTGGGGGCTGTTCGTTTTCAATAGACCTGTGGTCAGCAAATCGTGGTTCATGAGCCACATTTGGCTCTCTGGCCCCTTGAGTGTGGCTCTTCCACAAAATACCAGGGCCTGAGTGAGTCTATTTTGAAGAAGTAGCTTTAGAAGAAGTTTAAGTTTAAAAAATTTGGCTCTCAAAAGAAATTTCAATAGTACTGTTGATATTTGGCTCTGTTGACTAATGAGTTTGCTTACCACTGCAATAGACAACTAAATAGATATTTCTAAGAGCTTAAATAAGGACAAAAACTCAATGTCTTGTACATGGGTTCTGGGATACAGGTGTTAAGTGACTGAGGGTTTGATTATCTTGAGCAAATGCTAGTTCCCAGGGAACCACAAAGAAGCCTCACCCAGCTCTCCCTCCCTGGCCCTCCAACCTCTGCAAACTCAAAATAGTTTAGCAAACTGAAGCGAGAGGTGGCCTAAGTCTTCACTGTGACATGGTCACCTAATAATAAAACAAGAGTTTGGTTTTCTGTCAGTCAGCCACCTACTCCCCGCTTTGCTGAAAAGAAGGAAATAAAACCAGCGGTAACCATTCTGTCAGGAAGGAAGGACCTCAGTGACCTAGCGACTTCTCTAAGATTCCAGACTTATCATCAGTGGAATGGAGGGGCCAGGAGGAGTTCTGAAACGGGAAATGTGGGGCCTGAGAAACCATCAGGGACACACAACCTCACTTCCCTTCCTGCAGGGGCGCTCTCTGGGCACTGGGGAGCGCTGGGAACTGGTAGACAGTCAGGGATCTCATCTTTAAAACGTGGGTCAGTGCTTGCTATGGGGGTGATTGCGAACATTAAAAGAGCGAGGACCTGTCACCGTTAGCACAGTACCTAATTCTGGGAGAGATAACTCCATGTTAGTTTGCTCTCCTTCCCCTCCCCTTCATTCCTCTTGAAGGCCCAGAGAGGTGAAGTCATTGATTCCGACCACCTGGCTAATGAGTGTCTGACCAGGGTCTCCAGACTCCTCCCAGTCCAGAGCTATTCCCATTCCATGTCTGAACCAACCTTCACCTGTAAAATTCTAGGGTTTTTTGATTTAATAGTGACAGGAATTTCTTTTCAAAGGCTATTAAACAACAACAACAAAGTCCAGCGTTGTAGTTCAGTGGTTAGGAATTCACCTGTGAACCAGGAGACCATGGTTCAATTCCTGTTTAGGACTCATGCTGGGGGAAGAAGGCTCTATCCCCAGTAGGAGGTATGCAGGAGGCAGCCCATCAATGATTCGCTCTCATCATTAATGTTTATTTCTCTCTCCTCCCTTACTCTATGAAATCAATAAAAATATTTAAAATAATAATAATAATAAATAAAAACAACCTCAGTCTAAGGTATAGTCCCTTTGTCACATTCTTTCCACAGACCTGTGGCTTTTCTCAGACTTGCTCCCCACTTGCCTTATAGAGAATGAGTCTGCAATAGAGAATGCCATTTAATAAATATTGTTATTAAAAAAAAGGAGAAGGTAGGCGAGAGCGAGAGCACTCCCTCACACTGCTTCAGGCGGCTTCCTAGTTGCCATCTGCTGTGCTGGGGAGAGGTGTGTTTATTAAACTGCATCTGTTTCAGCCCTGGAGCACTATTGTACAAAATGCACTTTGGGCAGATCCACAGCTCTCGCTGATGAGAGGGAATGAATTTCTTGATCTGGAGTTTTACAGGGAAACCCTTCGTTCTCCCATCCTCTGGCTCTACATTCAAGTTCAATCATCAGAGTAATCAGATGCTATCCAGTAAACTTTTGTAGTTTCAGTTTAATGTTTAATCCTACATCAAAGGATTGAGGCCATGAATAGAAATATTAATTTTCACAATTAGTCTTCAAGAAAAAAAGCACACTCTATTTTAGTTCAAGTACCTTTTTGTTCGTTTTTGGCTCAACACTTTTTTGTAATACTACCCTTTGCCTCCTTTTTGTTGTTTTTTAATTAAATATTTAATGTTGAAAGTATTACATATGTCCCTCCCATCATTGACCCCTTTGAGCTAGCCACGTCACTGCCCCAGGCCTTCACCACCCTATTATCTGTGACCATGGATTATGTGTATACCCTGTTTCCCCGAAAATAAGACAGTGTCTTATATTAATTTTTGCTCCCAAAGATGTGCTTGGTCTTATTTTCAGGGGATGTCTTATTTTTCCATGAAGAAGAATATGGTACACATTTATTGTTAAATTAAAATAAAGGAAATTTGTTACCTGTATACGGTACGGTAGTATGGTAGTTGTCAACACAAACCAGACAAACTGTGAATCCTAGAGTATCAAGAATTTACTCATTTATTCAATGACAATCATGTCATCATCTTCTGGAGCATCATCATAACAATCCAATTTCTGAATTTCCTGGTGAATTTCTTGTGACTCCATTTCTTTCAGAATCAATGGACCAAATCTCTCATGTTTAGCCTGGGGGGGGGGGGGGAGCCTTATTTTTGGTGGATGCCTTATATTTCACTCAGAAGGAAACCTGTAAGTAGTTCTTATTTTCGGAGGATGTCTTATTTTCGGGGAAACACGGTATGCATGCCAGTTCTTTGATTGATCTCTTTCCACACCCCCACCCTTCCTGCCTTCTCCCCAAGATTCTGAAGTCCCTTTGACTCTTTGTGAAATAAAAGTTCTCCTGCTTTGGATAAGGAGCTTCCTTTTCCTTATTTTTCAATATATTTTTTTATTATATTAATATCCATCACCCCTTCTGAAATACTGAAGACGAAGTCTGAATATTGCACAATGGATACCAACTCCCTAATTTATAGAACAAAAGAGTAAGGATATTAAACTTTACTTTTCTGAAATTGACTGAGTATTTCTTCAAAGGTCATTCCTCATCTCAGCTCCTCACCACCTAGAACACATAACTCATTAGGATGGTTATTCACGGAAGCCCTGGAGACATTTACCTAGCATCTCAGTGTTTCCTTCAGATGCGAGGCTTCATATCAGTTCCAGGGACAATATCAACATGTGGGAAAGGGCTGTAAGAAGCAGATGTCTCTCACTCTTCTCCTTTCCCCTCCAAGGTACATTCAAACTTGACTGAATGTATGAGAAATCTTCAAAATATTGCATAGCTGGAACTAATGTATTGGAGCTGTAGAAAGCTAATTAAAAGCCCAGTCTTCAAACTGTTGTCATTTAAAAGAAGACAAAATCATCAGAACAGCAGCCCTAACTGGTTTGGTTCAGTGGACAGAGCATTGGCCTATGAATGAATGGTCCCGGGTCCCATTCCAGTCAGGTCAAGGACACATGCCAGGTTGCGGGCTCAGTCCCCCAGTAGGGGGCATGTACAAGGCAGCTGACCAATGGTTCTCTCTCATCATTGATGTTTCTAACTCTCCCTCTCTCTACCTCTCTTGAAATCAACAAAATTATACATTGAAAAAAAATAATCAGAATGGCAGAAATCAATAATGTTCTATGCCTGTGGTTGGCATACTGTGGCTAGAGAGCCACATGCAGCTCTTTGGCCCCTTGAGTGTAGCTCTTCCACAAAGTACCATGGCCTGGGTGAGTCTATTTTGAAGAAGTGGCATTACAAGTAGTTTAAGTTTAAAAATTTTGGCTCTCAAAAGAAATTTCAATCATTGAACTGTTGATATTTGTCTGTGTTGACTAATGAGTTTGCAGACCACTGTTCTATGCACTCTCACTAACACATTTCCTTGTCAATCAAACCATTATTTAGACAACAGAAAGAAGGAGAAAAAATCATCTATTGATCCAGCAGTCACCCTATCACATTTGGAGGATTGCCCATCTATCTCCAAACCCTGCATACAGAAATCATAGTCTTATTATATATGGCACCACTGTTTATAGAACCTTGAACATTTCATAATACCTTTATATTATGTGTAAATCACAGTCTGAGAATGTGGGCCTTCCTAAATATTTCCTTTTCTCTAGCTGTGGACATTTCTATTGGAAAAGAAATTGGCAATATCTCTTTAGAATGGATGAAGCTTAGCAGTGGCCACAAATCAAATCCATGATCAGGATTCCTGGACCACATGACAACCCAGCTTTCCTAGACTCTGGGATGAGGGTAAAATGTAGAAAGAGAAAAATTAATGACAAAGTGTCTGGGCAAAATATATCCTGACACTTCTCTGCCAAAATTCATCAATGCTGAAGGAAAGAATCATCAAAATATAGGAAAGAATAACAGGAAAAGATTATTGGTGACAGTCCCAGACTCTACCTATCAGCATAGCGATGTCAGTACACACACAGGGCCATGAGCAAAGAAGGACTGGCTCGGAGACTTCAGGTATGTCACTGTTTTCCTTTTCCCAGAAATCTATCTTCTTTTAAGTAAATCCTCCGATTTTTCCTTCTGACTCAACCAAGGGTTTCTGGTTAAGGGTTAAACTTATGATAACATCCAAATCAATGAGATTTGGATATAGGTTTGTAGGTGAAATTATTGGAGAGGAGGCATAATTTCCCCCCATTGGGATTGATAAACTGGCAGTAGATAAGCCTTGAGATACTTATGAAGAGTCTAAAAATATATGCTACCAAAAAGAAAAGCATTGGAGAGAGAGGGGTGGTGGTAGAGGAGAGGAGTTAGGGAAGAGAAGAAGGGAAGTCAGCTTTTGGAGCCAAATCAATTTGGTTCATATTTCTATTACATACTAACTTGTAAAATAAAGCTCCATGAGAGTGCAGTTTTTGTTTTGCTTATCTTTAGAGACTGGAGCTGAGCTGGGCACATGATAGGCATTCGATAATTTTTATTAAATCAATGAGTGAAACACATTGGCTCCTGAATCCAATTGAACCTAAAGCCACAAGTATCTATCAATGGATTTGCTTATGTCTTGAGTTAATAAATTCCCTTGTTTGTTCATCTTGGATTGCTGTCACTTATGACCAAAAGGCATGACTAAATCAGAGACCTTAAAATACCCAACTAACATACTCTGAAGGCAGTCTGGTAGAGAGAGAAAACCCCAGGGAGTTTCCGGTGGACACAGCCCAAACATTCTCTGGGATCTCAGGCCTTTGTCTCACCCACAGGGATTTCCCCAGAATGAGCTATTTATTGCCCAAACTCTAAATCTTAATATTTCTCTCCTACATCCTGCTGGTCACTAGCCTTGAGAACATGTTAATCGAATGGCCCCTAAGATGTATTTTATTTATGGACTGAATGATGGATGGTCCTAGTAGGCACCTGGGTATAGGAAGCAGGGATGAAAGTAATTAATAATTTGGAAAATGTGTGATCCTAAAAATAAACTTCACCCACTTCACAATTTGCTGATCAAAGCCATAGGAAGTGGTTGGCACCTGTGTAGTGCTATAATTCTTGCTCCTTGATTTATTTTATCAACACAGGTGTAGTCCTCAGTGATTATCTGTCAGGCAGCCCTGTGTAGACGATGGTTTTTATCAAAGTCCCGCTCTCCCAGCTCCCAGCCTTGGGTGATTGCTAAAAGCCAAGGTTAATTAACCACACATCCCTTAGAAGTCTGCGGAAGACCATGAACTGAGCAAACTGCTAAAAAGAAAGTTACTTTATCTTTACAGTTGGGATGAAAGTAGGCAAGGTGAAGTGCAAATTTCCATTGATTTTCTACACACACACAAACACGTATATGCCCATACTGAATAAATGATTTAAATTTCTATGAATTTTTAACTTTCACTACATTTTTAAGTGCATATTCCCTAAACCACTGAGTTGCAGTTAAAGCTATCAGCACCTATAGCATCCCTAGAGTCTGGCATTTTTCACCATCTCAAAAAAGAGGTCAGTAACTGGGTCTGCATTGCTTAGAGTTCACAGAAATCAGAAAACTGTCAGGCAGAGGGCTGCCTTAGTTTATAGAAAGATAATCTGTGTGGGGATCCCAAGTCTTGGCCTTCTACCCATATGTCAGGGGTCTGCCCTCCTAGTTCACAATGACCCCTCCTCCTCTGAGCTTCTAAAGCTATGGATACAATTTATTTGGTGTTTTATAAGCAATCCCCACTCGGCTAACAATTATACCATACAAATCTCTTGCATTGCTAATTGGATTTCAGATGTCACACCATAAAGCTAAAATCCTATATAATAAAGATGTAATATGCAAACTGACCATCACTCCATCACAGAAGATGGCCACCCCCATGTGGACACAAGATGGCCAGCAGGGGAGGGCAGTTGTGGGAGATCAGGTCTGCAGGGGAGGGCAGTTGGGGGTGATCAGGCTGGCAGGGGAACAGTTAGGTGTAGATCAGGCTGACAAGGAAGTGGTTAGGGAGTGATCAGGCTGGCAGGCAGAAGCAATTAGGGGCAATCAGGCAGGCAGGCAAGCAGTTGGGAGCCAGCAGTCCTGGATTGTGAGAGGGATGTCCCAGATTGGAGAGGATTCAGGCTGAGCTGAGGGATACACCCCCTCACACTCCAATGCATGAATTTCATGCACTAGGACTCTAGCATAAATATATAAGATACATCATTAGGATCCTGTACTGTTGAGAAATTTACCATGACTCTTGTCCCTCCTTCCCTATTAGAAGTAGAGGACAGTGTATTAGTCAGTTTGGGCTGTCTTAACAAAATATCATAGATTGGGTGGCTTAAAAAACAGATATTTATTTTCTCACAATTTTGGAGACTGGAAGTCCAAGATCAGGGTCTAGCAGTTTGGGTTTGTGGTAAGAGTTCTCTTCCTGGCTCAGAGACAGCTGCTTTCACTCTGTGTCCTCACATAACGGAGAGAGAGCAAGCAAGCTCTCTGGTGTTTCTTCATATGGGCATAGAGCCTATCAGAAAAATCCCCATTCTAATAACTCATTTAAGCCTAATTATCTCACAAAGGCCCCTCTTTCCAAATACCATTGCAGGAAAAGGGAGTGTAAGGATTCAATATATAAATTCTGGAGGGACATATCAGTCCACAGCAGACAGGAAGTTGTCAGCCAACTATATATTTTCTTTTATTTTTTTAAAGGGGATTTTAGAAAGGGAGACATTTAGAAATATTGCTGATGAGAGAGAATCATTGATCAGCTGCTTCCTGCACAGCCCCTACTGGGGAATTGAACCTGAAAACCCAGCATGTGCCTTGACCAGGAATTGAGCAGTGACCTCCTGGTTCATAAGTTGACACTCAACCACTGAGCAACACCAGCCAGGCTTTTTTTTTTTTTTTTTTTTTTTTTTTTTTTGTAAGGGATTACAAGTTGATTAGGTCATCTGGAAAACCAGATGGGTTGAGCTCCAAAATAGTGCCAGCCCAACTATGTTTTCTTAAAATTGAAGTTTCTTGCCTGGTGTCTTGCAATGAATTGGTACTAAGCAAACTAGAACTATGTACAGATATGTTATGCATAAAAGTATGTATTGTACATGAATGAATGGTGCAATTCTGACTGTTTGCCAGATGTCATGATATAGATCTTTGTGGGGTGGCTATTTGTACAGAGGTGGAGTTTAAGGGTTGCTGTATCGTTGCCAATGGTAGAGTAATATTGTTGCCTACCTTCTTTCTACCTTATTCCCAACCTTCCCTGTTCAAAATCTCTCCTGAGCCAGAAGATGTAAATCAAAGCTTTTGATTGCCTGTAGAGTAAGCATGTCAAACTCACAGCCAGTGGACCCCATGGCATGTAGCTCACTGGCAGCAAGCTTGACAAGCTCGCTGTAGAGGATTAACATGTACACACACTTGGGAGAAGAAGCATAAAATTAGTAAATGACTGTCAAATCCTTCTCTCAAAATAGTGAGAGGTGGGAGTAGATAAGCCTGAGGACTCTAGACATTAAAAGGGAATGAGCTTAGTGAAATAGAACTTCTAAGAGACGGGCAGAACCCTGTCTGGGGCAAAGAGCCAGGCCAGCCCAGCCAGTGTGGCGTAATGGTTGAGCTTCAATCTATGAACCAGGTCACTGTTCAATTTTCTGTCAGGGCACACACCTGAGCTGAAGGCTTGATCCCCCAGTGTAGGGCATGCAAGGGGCAGCAAGTCAATGATTCGTTCTCATCATTGACATTTCTATCTCTCTCTCCCCCTTCCTCTTGGAAATCAATTAAAAAAAAAATTAGAACGAAGAAAAAAAAAAAGGCATGCCATCCTGGGAATACCTAGGGCCTTTCTGGTCACACCCACACAGCAAAGGAAAATGAAGTCGTTTCTAGGTGACAATGGGAAGAGGAAATAGTTCAGGTGTACCAAGCACTTCCTGCATGCTGAGGGACCCCTAAAAAGAATGCCTTGTATTTTTCAGAACCAAGACTTTTCTTCCTGCCTAAGTCAGGTTGGTCTCTGCCAGGCCTCTGAGGACCACCTCTCCCTGTTTCCCCAGCATCACCACCGCAAAGCTGCACCTGAGCACCTTCTCCCTCCTCTTCGGCTCCCCTCTAAAAACCAGCACTGTATGAGAGCAACTACACAGGTCCTGATCCCTCTCAGTCTCATCACCGGGAGAAAAGGAAGGAAAAATGATCTTTTGTTTTTAAAATATATTTTATTGATTTTTCACAGAGAGGAAGGAAGAGGGATAGAGAGTTAAAAATGTCCATGAGAGAGAAACATCGACCAGCTGCCTCCTGCACAACCCCTGCCGGGGATGTGCCCACAACCAATGTACATGCCCTTGACCGGAATCGAACCTGGGACCCTTCAGTCCCCAGACCGACGCTCTATCCACTGAGCCAAACCAGCTTCAGTGATGTTTTGTTTTTGAACAGCTGGACAGTCAAAACGATTTGAGAACTAGCAAGCCCCAATCTAGAGCTGCTGATTTCTTTCTCAGCACCTTTGTGTTGTCTTTCATTTTCAGGATGGAGCTTCCCAGGAGGGTCAGGGTTCGATTCTGGTCAAGGGCATGGTTCTCAGTCAAGGCAGACCCTCCTTAGGTTCAGGTGAGTCAGGGCCCCAACCCCTCGAAGCCCTTCATACTGAGAATGCGTGGCCACCAACTCTTGGGCATTTGCTCACACTTGGCTCCAGTGAAAACTTTATGAGGCAAATAGCATTTTTGCAGCACGGCAGTTAAAAACTAAACTAAGTAGAAAGCAGGCCGAAACCCTGGAACACATGTCTCGCATCGTCCCAAATAGTCCTCCCTATGTGGCTCTCATAAACACCATCTGCTGTGTTAATTTGTAAAGAATTACAAGGTTCTTAAAATTACACTTTGCTCTCTGTAGCGTACACTGTGTCTATGAAGGGGGGAGAGTTGAGAATGTGCATCACGTCCAGCCAGACACAGAAATATTTCTCCTGCCTATGCTGGGCTGCGCCTGCAAGTTTACTAGGTCTGCATGGAATTTTAAAAAGTGCACCATTGCCTGGCTGGTGTGGTTCAGTGGCTGAGCATTGACCTAGGAACCAGGAGGTCATGGTTCCCAGTCAAGGCACATGCCTGGGTTGCAGACTCGATCCTCAGTGTGGGGCATGCAGGAGATTGCCGATCGATGATTCTCCCTCATTTATTTTTTTTTCTCTCCCTTTCCCTTCCTCTTTGAAACAAATAAAAATATATATTTAAAATATAAAATATAAAATAAAATAAAATAAAATAAAAATTGCACCATGTTCTCTGCAGACCACTTGCAGGAAACAAATCCCCAATAAAATGCATAGTTATAATCCTAGCATTTTCTATGTCTTCAAGTTGGGTGCACATCTCCCATATTCTGGATCCCCATGATGATGCAAGTCCTTGGCTATAAGTCAAAGAGGCTGAGTAGCCAACATTGGGAGAAGGTTTTAGGTCCTACTTAATTCTCTATTGTGGGCTCTTCAGAGCCCTTGGTTGTGCTGGGTGTATAGCTGGGAGTGTTTCTCAATCGCTCATCCCTGTCTACTCACAAAGCCAGAGAGCAACATCTTGTTCTCAAAGACAAACCTCTGTGGTGACAATGTCAACTTTTAGGTGAACTGAATGCCTAGCAGGTTGCTGGTTAAAAGTGATAAATGGTGGCTGGAAATGAAGAGGTAGATAGGAGAGTCTGAGGTTCAGTAATCCTGAACTGGAACCTGTCAACATGAGATAGTTATTACATGTGTAACTTCCTGGTTCCTCCACTCAGAGATTCCATTCAGTGGCTCTGAAGTAGGGTGGTAATGTTCATTTATATATATATTGCCCTACCTGGCTTTTGCCTTTAGGCTGAAGGGTCCCAGGTTCAATTCTGGTCAAGGGCACATGCCCAGTAGTGGGCTTGACCCCCAGTAGGGGCCATGAAGGAGGCAACCAATCAATGATTCTCTCTCATCATTGATGTTTCAATCTCTCCCTATCATTTCCTTTCTGAAATCAATAAAAATATATATTTTAAAAATTATTGAATTTATTGGGGTGATACTAGTTAATAAAACTATATAGGTTTCAGGTGTATAGACTTTAAAAAAATATTTATTGTTGAAAGTCTTACAGATGTCTCCCCACCATTCCCCATTGGCCCCTTGTAGCCCAGCCCCAGGGGTATAGTTCTTTAATACATCATCTGTAGATTGTACTGTGTGCTCACCACCCTAAGTCAAGTCTCCTTCCATCATCATTCATCTCCCCTTTACCCTCTTCTGCCTCCCTCACCCCTCTTTCCCTCTGATAGTCCATATTTATTATGGTGATTAAAAATATTCATTTTTTAATAATCACATTCTCAATTATAGTCAAGTTGTGAAAATACAGGGGCAGTTCAATGGGTCTCAACCTAACTAATTTGGTTCATGGAAGTCTTTTCAACTATGGCCCAGGGATCTGCATTGTTAGATTTCCATTAAATTCTATATTAGCCTGATTTGAGAACATGAATTTTGGAAGGATTTCCTTGTAGTGAGCCTAACATAGGATCAAGCATCCACAATTCAGGGAGTTCTGCTTAATTCTGATGAATTAGTCACTCTATTTAAAAAAAAAAAAAAAGTTTCTGAACCAAACCACTTAATTAGAAGAGAACAACTGCACTGCTTCAGAGACCAAAGTAACATGGAACAGGCACAGCCACTGTGTCGCTTCATAGAAAGGCCCCGCACAAAGAAAAGAAAAGTTACACCAGTTTCCCAGGGTTCTCACCTGTCACTGTCATATTATAATAATATAAAGACGTCAAAATAAGGTCAGCCAGATGTGACAGACATAGAAATAAAGCAGATTCTTGTTCTTCCTAAACCAGAGAGAACCTAAGACCTTTTAAGTGAATTAAGATTTGGCAAGATCTCCCACACACACTCACAAAGAACAAGGATCCTGATCAGGCAGAATTTCAGAGCTGCTGGTAAACTCTGCTGATTTGCCAATATTTTCTGAAAATTTACTCCCAAATACCCCTTCCTATTGTTCCAACCTTTCTGCTCCCTTGTAATTAAGTTCTAGGCCTCAGAGAAGAGTTTCTGAGCTCCCCATAATATTCTCCTTTATGCCTTCCTCTCCTTCTCCTGAAACATCTCTACTGCCCAGATCAAGCCCTGCCTCTTCCTGACCCTCAGCCAACACAGAACTCTCCCTTTTCACGACCTCAATAGCAAGTAGCATCCTCCTCTTTGTCAGGCCATACCATCACCCCATCCCAAACTTCTGCACAGCCTTTTTGGGCAAGGTGGCACAAGTCTGATCCCACCTCCCTCAGAGGAAGGCATGTGACTGCCTGTGGCTGCCCCCTGACTCCCATGCTCTGATGAAAACAGCAGGAGTAGGGCTACAGGTTGTTACTTGAATTTTCTCTGTTCACTTAGAGTAAATTGAACTGAATGAGCCAACGTTGATTCCATTTTTTAAAATCTGTCTATGAAACACTGGATTTTAAAAACTGATTGTAAAAAACACAAAACAACAAAAAATGATTGGCACAGGTTGGCAGTAACCCCCAAATTGTTCAGTGATGCTTCTGTCAAATGCATATGTAACACAGTTAAGTAAACATGTTTTATTCATGTTTTGCATTTGAATGAATATGTATGTGATTATG
This sequence comes from Pipistrellus kuhlii, assembly GCF_014108245.1. NCBI lineage: Eukaryota > Metazoa > Chordata > Mammalia > Chiroptera > Vespertilionidae > Pipistrellus > Pipistrellus kuhlii. The sequence continues at coordinate 43,245,818 of NW_023425438.1, read as the reverse complement.
CCTCTGTGTGTGTGTGTGTGTGTGTGTGTGTGTGTGTGTGTGTGTGTGTATTGCAAATATAAATACCATTATATTTAACTAGGTGGGTACTCTCTGCACTAGCAGAAGGTAAGCTTTGTGAGAGAAAACCCATTTCCCCTCATCAGGTACAATGCCCCCAAAAGGAGTTTCCTTTGTACACAATTAATCCTTGTGGGATAACTGTCACTCCCAGAGGATAGTGGGAGTCAAAGAATGTTACTGCCAAGCTTCCTTTGGATGAGTGGACTAGAGAACACTGAGGGCAATGAATCTTCAAATCTAAGTCCTTCCAGAATCCAGTACTGGTCTGTTAATGTGCATCCATAGCTACTGATTGGGCCAAGTGCAGCCAAGGAAATGCACAGCCCCAGCTACCAGGGGCACCTTAGTCTCTCAAGGACTTGTGACACTAAGACTTAAGGAGGGAAGAGGAGAGGATTGCTTTGATAAAGAAGTCAGTGTTATCTCACTTTTATGTGAAATTAAAAAGCAAATGAAATCAATAGGCCACATCCCACTCCCATCTTTCTTTATACCCTCTCCCAAGTCTTCCCTTCCTTCAAAGAATTTATGACGTCATCCACACAAACAGTATTAAGTTAATCTTGACTCGATACTTTCTAGCTGTGTAACACTTGCCAATTCACCTAAACTCACTAAGTCACAGTCCTCACATATAAAATAGTGAAAATAATGCTTAACTCAAGATTGTGGTGAGATAATGTGTGCCAAATGTCTATCTATGAGTCTAGCATGCAAATGATATTCAATAAACAGAATTCTTATCCTTATTTTCTTTTTTTGTTAATCCTTACCTGAGGATATTTTTTTCCATTGCTTTTCAGGGAGAGAGTGGAAGTGGGGGAGGGGGAGGAGAGGGAGAGAAAGAGAGAGAGAAGGAAACATCATGGATGTGAGACAGATTAATTGGTTGCCTCTCCAATGTGCCCCATCCCGAGACAGGGAGTGACCCCAAAACCCCTTGGATGTGTGGGCCAATGCTCTAACCATTGAGCACATTGGCCAGGGCTTACCCTGATTTTCTTTCTCTCTTGACAGTAAACTTCTTCAGGAGAGACACAGTGCCCAGGATCTGAATGATGTAAGATGAGGTGATTGAATGTCTAGGGAGAATGTATTATTTTATAGGCTGAATCTGTGTTTTCCAAGAACTTGCCATTTGAAAATCTTTTAATATCTGAGTGGCATTTAGCATTCATGAAATTTTCATCAGTTTAAAGTCCATTTATGACACAATTCAAATGTAAGGCAAATCAAAAAGGGAAACCAGACATGGACCCTGACACTGCATGAAGTGGCGAAGCATTCAAACTCTGACCACCAAGGTTTCTTATGCGAGTGAGGAACCAGAGCAAATGCTGGGGATGCCTTCCTTCTTCTCAGCTCCAGGCAGGACTCTGAAATCAGTAGTGAATGCACTTCTCTGATGATTCTAATCAAACTGAGCACCTATAATTAACTGCTGGAAGAGGGGAATCCTCTAAGTAGCTCGAATGGGTTCTATTTCGGTCTCCCTTCGTTGGCTTGTCAAGAAAGGAATAGACCCGCTAAATGGGCAAGCCAGATGTAGCTGGTCTATGTATCTACCCCATGCTGACAGGGAGCCAGTGAGGGAGCTGCTCAGGATTACACACTCCTCTGTACCTGGGGACCTTTGGAGATACACCTCTTTTCTAAATATACCTTCCATGCACAAGCAAAGTCTAGAAATCAGCATTAGTGAATTTTTTTTTATTCTATACTAATAAAAGGATAATATGCTAATTAGACCAGGAGACCTACTGGGACATCATTCTGGACAAAGCCTTGGTAGTAGGACTGTGACAGAGGCGGTTAGGGACAATCAAGTCGGCTGGAGAGAGGGGGCACTTGGGGGTGATCAGATGGCAGTTGAGGATGATCAGGCCAGCAAACAGAATGGTTAGGGGCAACCAGGCAGGCAGGTGAGAGGTTAGGAGCCAGCAGTCCTGGATTTCGAGAGGAATATATGACTGTTGATTTAGGCCTAATCCAGCAGTCAGACATCCCGCGAGAAAGTCCCAGATTGGAGAGGGTGCAGACCAGGTTGAGGGACACCTCTCCCCCCATGCACGAATTTCATACACCAGGCCACTAGTTCATTCATAATGATTTTAGAAGGTCCCTGTTAAAATACTAATACGCTCGAGAAAGACCTTACATAGGTAATTTGCTTAGTGGTGTTTCAACTGTCTCCTATTAAACTGTAAACTTCATGGGATTTTACATTAAAATCGGTGTGTGTGTTTCACTAAATCCAGTAACTGGCAAGTAAGTTCTCAGTGAAGCAGAGACTGTTGTCATTTGGGGAAATAGGAAGTTGATCTCTAGACAGAACAGAAAAGTAGGAAAGGAAACCTCCATGTAGGGGTTGGATATATACTTGAGACTCAGCAGAAGAAACCCACATGTTGACTACAAGGAGTGACAAACTCCATGTGAGGCTAGGTCAAGGCTAAACTTTTGGTCCTGATTCATTCACTCCACTAATTAATAGAGTCACATGAGGACCACAGTGCTAGGTGCTAGGGACACAGGAATCAGTCACAGGGATAGAGGATTTATAATCTGATAGATAGAGCACCTGATAATCTGAAAAATAATAAAATTATTTTAAATCTTAGAACACATATTTTTATGGGAGTGGGGGGTAAGTTTTTCTTAAGTTTCCTTTTCAAGGCCTGTGACAAGCGATTGACGAGGAGACTCAGCTGTGAATCCAGCAAGCAGAATGGATAAGCAGGGTCAGACCACCCACCAGCAGTCAAAACATCATCTTACCGCCTGATGACTAAGGACAATAGCTGATGTCTGAGGACCGCCAGGGCTGCACATGGCTGCATTTCGTTCCCAGCCTCACCCTAGCCCATTCCCCATTATAATCCTGTCCCCTGCATCTTTCCGGAAGACAGGATTTGAATGCTTGCAAGCACCCTGTCTTCTTGGTTGGCTGGTCTTCTCAATAATGCCTTATGTCACTGGTCAGCAAACTGTGGCTCACGAGCCACATGTGGCTCATTGGCCCCTTGAGTGTGACTCTTCCACAAAATACCACGTGCGGGCACTCACATACAGTGCCATTGAAACTTCGTGGCCCATGCTCAGAAGTCGGTTTTCAGCTCTCAAAAGAAATTTCAATCATTGTACTGTTGATATTTGGCTCTGTTAACTAATGAGTTTGCCGACCACTGCCTTATGTGATTCAACCCTGCATTCGTTACTGGACACAGTAACAGGCAGCCCGAGCCCACCCTGGAGTTTCTTGATAACAACGGTCACTCCTACATAGGGTTATAGTCCAAAGCATGGCTTCCTACGCTAAACCATATCAACTACTGATATGTTGGACCAAATGATTCTTTGTTTGGAGGGCTGCTCTATGCATTCTGGGACATTCAATAGCATCCCCAGCCTCTACCAACCAGATGCCAGTAGCACCCCTTCCCTCAGTCCTGACAACCAGAAATATCTCTAGACATTGCTAAATGTACCCTGGGGACAGGGGCAAAATTGCCTCCACTTGAGAACCATTTGCCTGATGAGTGAGAAAGATAATTTAAAAAGCAATTATAATGCAGTAAGATAAGTGCTGTGACACAGACAGAATGCACAAGAAGAGGACTAAGTAAGCTTAGGAGTGGTGGTTAAAACAAAACAAAACAAAAATCTGCCTCAACAAAGAGATAAAATAAGGACACACAATAGCTACTTAATTGGTGTCTACTTTATTTTAAACACTAGACTTTGATTACTTATTTAATCCTTACAAAAGCCCTGTACATTAACTACTTCACAGGTGTGCATCAAGACAAGTAAGCTTGTTCCATAGTCAAACAGTGAGTTGTGGACAAAAGGGGCCCCATTGCTAACCTGACCAGCTCAGAGAAGGCCTGCATGGTGGTCTTGCAAACTCAGAGACCTAAAGTCACCAAAAAGGATGGTCTGAAATTACCCTTTAATTAAAAGCAGTTGTGGTGGGTAGTTACGTCCTAGGCCAGTATCTTCACTGACAAAGTCAACTTTACCTTAACTGATCCTATCTGTCCTCTTTTCATCTATGATAACATACCCTTGAAATGCCTCCATAACTTTAACTTCCCTTTTCCCAGACCCCTTGGGGCACAACCTAAGGTGCCTGGGCACCAGGACAAATACCACAGATTCCTTCATTGTCATTGTTATCATGTTCATTGTTGACCATTAACTATTCCGTACCCACCTAAGAACATGCCTATCCTTTTACTTTTTAATCCAATCCCAGCCCCACCCTCCTCTCTAATCTATCACCAGTGGATTTCATGTAACCCACCCACAACCCCTCCTTTGATTGCAATGTATAAAAGTAGACGAAGGAGAAGCAGAAGCGGTATTGGTGGCTGGAGCAGAGGCAGCAGCCGGAGGAGTAGCGGAGGCGACCAGGAGCGATGGTGAGGATGGCGGTGGCGGGCGACAGTGAGGGTGTCTGGGCCCCGAAGACTGATAACGCCAGCGGCCCAGCATGGAGGCAGGGAGAACCACGATGACCCACACAAAACCCCTGCCTCCCAAGTGGTCCACATCAGGGGCCTGATCGCCTGGGTGGTGGAGGTGGACCTCGCGGAGGCCCTGCAGGAGTTCGGGCCTATCCGCTATGTGGTGGCAATCCCTAAGAAGAGACAAGCGCTGGTAGAGTTTGAAGATGTGCTGGGGGCTTGCAACGCTGTGCACCATGCCTCCAACAACCAAATCTGCATCGCTGGTCACCCAGCCTTTGTAAATTACTCCACTGGCCAGAAGATCTCTCGCCTAGGAGACCCTGATGACTCCTGAAGTGTCAACAGCGTGCTTCTCCTTATTCTGAACCCCATCTATCCCATCACCACGGATGTTCCTTACGCTATCTGTAACCCTTGTGGCCCTGTCCAGGGATTGTCATTTTCCGGAAGCATGGAGTCCAGGCCATGGTGGAATTTGATTCTGTGCAGAGTGCTCAGCGGGCCAAGGCCTCACTCCATGGGGCTGATATCTACTCTGGCTGTTGCACTCTGAAGATCAAATATGCAAAGCCTACACGCTTGAATGTGTTCAAGGATGATCCAGATACTTGAGACTATACAAACCCCAACCTCAGTGGACAAGGTGGCCCTGGCAGCAACCCTAACCAATGCCAGAGGCACCCCCTCTCTTGGGAGATTATCCCGCAGAATATGAAGGGCCCACTACGGTGGGTACCACAGCCATTGCCATGATGAGGGCTACTGTCCCCCCTCCCCACACCTCACTACGAAGCGAGAAGGATGGGCCCACCAGTGGGGGGTCACCGCCGGGGCCCAAGTCGCTACGGTCCCCAATATGGGCACCCACCACCCTCTCCCCTACCACCCAAGTACAGCCCTCACGCCGAAAGCTCTGAGCTCATGGTCTATGGCTTGGATCAGTCTAAGATGAACTGTGACTGAGTCTTCAATGTCTTCTGCCTGTACGGCAATATGGAGAAGGTGAGATTCATGAAAAGCAAGCCAGGGGCCGCCCTGGTGGAGATGGCTGATGGCTATGCTGTGGGCCGGGCCATCACTCACCTCAACGACAACGTCATGTTTGGACAGAAGCTGACAGTCTGTGTCTCTAAGCAACCTGCCATCAGGCCCGGTCAGCCCTATGGGCTGGAAGACGGGTCCTCCAGTTACAGAGACTTCAGTGAATCAAGGAGCAATCAGTTCTCCACTCCGGAGCAGGCAGCCAAGAACCACATCCAGCACCCTAGCAGTGTGCTGCACTTCTTCAGTTCCCCTCCGGAGGTGATGGAGGAGAGCTTCTTTGAGATCTGTGATGAGCTGGGAGTGAAGCGGCCATCTTCTGTGACAGTATTCTCAGGCAAAAGTGTACGCAGCTCCTCTGGGCTGCTGGAGTGGGCATCCAAGAGTGATGCCCTGGAGACTGTGGGCTTCCTGAACCATTACCAGATGAAAAACCCAAAAGGTTCATACCCTTACACCCTGAAATTGTGTTTCTCCACCACTCAGCACACCTCGTAATTAGGTGCCAAGGAAGAATCCTATCTGAGCAGGAAATAATTTCTTTCCTTTGATTTTTTTCTTTTTTTTTTTTGCAAAAGTTCCTCTCTCTCTCTCTCTCTCTCTCTCTCTCTCTCTCTCTCTCTCTCTCTAAATGCTAGGTTAGAGGCTTAATCATAATGGAAACGATGGAAGGGGAGGGGAAGGGAGTTGATATCTCCCAAGATTAACCTTCACTTTTTAAGAAATTATTGTACATGTGACTTTTCCCCTCCATTCATACATTCCTGCTGCCTATGTACTCTTGGCATATTTCAATAAAGTTAGGAAAATTAAAAAAAAAATAGTTGAAAAGCCGCCATTCTCTGGAGCATTATCCCAATCCATTGAGATACTGCTTCCCGGCAATTGTGGGCAGTTTGGCTCAAATAGACTTACAAATATTCTTTACAAGTTTGAACGTTTTTACCTTAACAGAGGAATGGATCCAGTTTAGACTTGGAGTCTAAACTTAAAGTCTGGCTAATTCTTTAGGAATGAATTTTTTTTTTTTATTTTTTTTTTAGAAAGAGAAACTTTTGCTACAGGAGTACTAAAGCAGCTCACAGATTTAAAAAATAAATAAAATAAAAACAAAACCTTGTCTAAATATGGGGCTTGCATAGGAGTTTGAGACAGGAAAAATGTCATTGAAAGAATTTAAATGGGAAATTGGCTTAAAATAAGGTGACCAGATTTTAACATTGGTAAAGAGGGACACCACAGAGGGGGGACGGGGGGTTCTTGATTAAAAATTTGGTCTATATGGAGCAACAAAAATTTTCATAGAATGCAAAAATAATATTGTAATATATTTTTTTAAAAATTTAAACATAAGTACAATTTACAAATATAAATAAATAAAAATTATGTATAGTCATAAGTGTCACTTTCAAGGCCAGCGCTAGACTTTTTGCCGCCACTATAAAATGTAAATAATATGAGTACTGTCTGCTAAATTCAAGAAAATTTATGTATTTATGAAATAAATAAATTACTTACCTAAATTATCTGAATAGCTGATTTGTAAGGACATCACTTGTTTAACTAGCTTACTAGCACACAGTACGATTTGTATCGTCTGAGAGACAGTTACAAAATGTTTTCGTCATTGCCAATCTCAAAAAATGTTCATTAAGTCCAAAAAATGGTGGTCGAATTCTAACAACTGATCAACAATGCGAACTTTGATAAGCAGTTACTGATAATCAGTTCTCAACAATTATTTGTTATTATTAAAGTTTAAAATGATAAAATTAACAAAAATAATATAAAACTCATATCCTGGCTAAATAGCCACATAGGCTCCGAAAACCTTATATTCCTTTCCCGTTCTCCCGCCATTCCCTAGCTTGTCCTGCATTCTTTCCAAAAAAAAAAGGGACTTTTTTAAAACATCGTGGGATGGAGGACAAATTGTTAAAAATTGGGACTGTACCGCCAAAAGTGGTATGTCTGGTCACCTTAGCTTAAAGAAATGAGCAGAAGTTCTATTGGAAAGGTCTAAAGTCCCATATTTGAGGTCTTTTATTCATGAGTCTATAGATTAGCCTGGTCTTCAGAGCTCCCAAACACCTACCCCACAGAACCAATCCTCACATCTGTGATTTTGCTTCATAGGTGGCATGAAGATACCTTCCAATTTGATTCCATTGTCACAGCATAATTAATCAAACTGTCTCTCTTCACTCTTAAAAGTGCCCCAATTTGGATGACACATTTTATGATCACCTTATTATTCGTCTAATTAAGTTTTGAGCTGAAGAATTATTAGGCCAGCTATTTTATGTCATTAGAATTGCTGTGTGAGAACCCAACCCATTACCTGATTGATATCTTTAATAAAATATATATTACTTTGTCCACCTTCCTAAAATTTTCTAATGTCAACCTAACATTTGCAAGATCATGTCTAAGAAGGTCCTGGTCAATTTGACCTCAATTTATCTCCTATTTCCCAATACATACCCACCATGTGCTGGTCACTACTTGTCCACAGACTAAACCCTCATGCCTCTGGACTCATTACCAATGTCTATAATTCCCTCCAACATTTTGTTCAATGACATTGACCACCAACATTTTGTTCAATGACATTGACCACTGTGTTAGACCCTATAATTTTATCTCTTTCACTCCTCCTTACCTCATTGAGACCTTTTTTAAAAATATATATATTTTATTGATTTTGTACAGAGAGGAAGGGAGAGTGATAGAGAGCTAGAAACATCAATGAGAGAGAAACATCAATCAGCAGCCTCTTGCACACCCCCTACTGAGAATGTGCCCGCAACCAAAGCACATGCCCTTAACTGAAATCGAACTTGGGACCTTTCAGTCCACAAGCCGATGCTCTATCCATTGAGCCAAACAGGTTTCAGCCCTTATTGAGACCTTGTTAAAATGTTATCTTCTCTTTAAAGAAACCCTGGTTTCCTCAGACACTAGTTGTTTCTTCCTATGTGTGCTTGCACACACTTTGTCCATCTTTCTATTATGGTTTTTCTCATCCAATCATGGCAGGTTCATGTGCCTGTGCTGTGCACATTCCTAGAATGTCATTGTTATCTTTGTTTCATTAATGCCTTATTCTACCTGGTATTCAATTGGCATTTGATACATATTTGCTGATTAATGACCACTAGTGACTGCTAAATCAGAATTGTCCCCATTTGGAACAATCACTAGCAATCCTGTCTAATAAAGAGAGAATATGCAAATTGATTGTCACACCATGACAAAGATGGTGGCACCCATAGCCACAAGATGGTGGCACCCAGACCTCTCAACCCCACTGGAATCCTACAGTTTTTTCAGCCCAGCTGGGGGTTGCAGAGGGTGGGGGGGGGGGAGCGTGGCAGTGGCAGGCACACGATGCAGCCAGACTCTGTCTTCAGGCCTCCAGTTGTCCTGGGCCAGCCCCAAGCACAGGCAAGCCTCTGATGGTGGCTGCCCAACCACCCTTGGCCACCCAAGGCTCAGGTAACCAGGGCCAGCAGAGGCTTGCACTGCTGGCAGTGGCAGCAACACAGGTGTGATGGGGATGTCGCCTTCCCCTGATCACCGGGTCACTTCCCACCCCTGAGGGCTCCTGGACTGTGAGAGGGAACGAGCAGGGCTGAGTGACCCCCCTCCAGGGCATGAATTTTCATGCACTGAGCCTCGAATTAATAATGTGGCCAGTGACTTTTGCTTTCTAATACACACAAGTAAGAGTCCATGAAGTATAGTGAAAAGCCAGAATATCTGCGTTTTATTTCCCATTTGCTTCTTTGGCTTTCTCTGAGATCAGGCAAGTCACTGAACTATATAGAGACCAGCTTTCTTATTTGTAAAGCAAGTTACTAGAACTTGGTAATTTCTACATTATCATTTTCACCAGTTATAAGTCATCCTTGGTAATGGTAACATACCAGAGTCTTCTGACTGAGTTATCAATAGGTCAGCTTTGACTTAACCTTATTATAATTCTATTATTCTCAATATATTTACAAGTAGTTTTTTTAATTACAAGATGATATATATTTGTTAAAGACTTTGAATAATACTCATTTAAATAAAGTGAAATATAAAAGACTCTCCCAATCCCACAAAACACACAGCCCTTCTTAGAGGGAAACTTCCAGAATATTCTGCCACCTCCTTGTCTACCTTCATTCCCCATCCCAGAGCTGAGATAATATGTTATCAGGGAAGTTGAGGTATCCCTTTTCCCGAGTGCTGGGGGTGGAGTCCTTACATTATCTCGAGAAAAAGGATTTTCTGAGACTCTCACAGGATTATGGGTGATTTTTATTTGCATGGAATTGCATTACAGAGTTCCAAAGTCCCATTTCCTTTAGTCCAGCCCTAAAAGAAGTGTAGCTGGGGATTCAGTAGAGCTAAAAGTAAAGCCAGTGTCCAATGTTTCAGTTCCATATTGCAGCCTAGTTGCAGTCCATTTGGAATATGCCACTAATTTTGGAGTTTGGTGACACGGAAGAAGAATCTGACATCTCCAAAACTCTCTGTATTATGTGTTTTAAGACCAAATCCATGCCTAAAATAGACCATCAAGCTAACGTATATTTTCCACAGTTTTCTTTTTAGATTCACTTTTTACACCCAAATTAGCCTGTTTTCTAAATCTAAACAAAATAGTTAAAAAAGTAGAATCTGTGTATAGTGAATTCTCCAATCATAGCACATTTATGTGAAAATTTATAGAAAGAAGATTATGTGGTGGGGATTAGCATTACAGTGAGAGATAACTCCTATCCTCTAAAGCACATGTGTCAAACACAAGGCCCGCAGGCCAAATCCGTCCCGCCAGGCCTTGCAATGTGGCCCGCACCGCGCTGTCATCACTGCAATCAGCTGCGTTTCCATCACAATGACAGTTTATGACTGTTCAGTAAACCATTCGGCCCGAGATTTAGGCTGGATTTTAGATTTTGGCCCCTTCTCTGATTGAGTTCGACACCCCTACTCTAAAGGCATCCTATTAATTACTATTAATAATTTTAAATAATTCTAATTCAAATATGTACAACATTTCATAGTTTAGGACATATTTTTCTATGCATTATTTCATTTTAATCCTCAGAAAAACTCGTGACTTTGGTAGTATTTATAATCTCTCAGACACAAAAGGTTCAAATGGTAAAGATCATGGAGACAGAATCTGGCATTAAATATTTTAATGCAAGCATATCCCAAAACAGCCTACGGCGCTGCTATGGCCCCTGCAGTTCAATCAAACTCGGAATTGATATTGTGTGATATCTGCCCACGGGAATATGGCTTTCTATGAATGTGTCAAGTCTTTAGAAATAAATTCTGCATGCATTTATTTGGTAAAGTGGATTTCCAAGTTACTGACGCAGGTTACTAAGAAGCTAGAAAAATACCTTGGCAAGTGGAATGGGGAAACTGAGACAGATAGCTTACCAGACAGCTGAGCAATTTACAGCCAGCTAATAAATCAGAGGTCTTAACTTCCCTAACCAAGGACACATCAGAGCAAATGGTTTACACATTCTAGATCTTGTTGGAGCAGACCTGCCTTGGGCCTGGTCTCTTTCTGGTGACCTTCTTTGAAGGTGAAACTGACCAGAGAATGACCCTGATCCCTCTATAGGATGCATCAGCATATCAAAGGGCACACCTGGAAAGCTGAGAAATACTCTGATTGAGACCTCCCCTACTATTCCCACCTTTAGAAACAGATTAAAAAAAAACCTTTAAGACAAAGCACCCAGTGTGCAAGCTCCCTTGAGCATGCCAGTACCTCCATTACCACCACTACCACACACACACACACACACACACACACACACACACACACACACACTTCTTTCCTCAGGCATGTATCTTTGCTTTCTTTCTCCTTAGCTCTAAATGTTTCATGAGACTTGGCAACCAGGGGAGCAAAGGGCAGCCGCAGTCCTGGGGTAATCCCCCCGAAACCGGTCTCCAAGAGCCTTCCTTTTGCCTCTGTAACTTGTTTCCTGAGTCCACACAGCCTGGTGAGGCTCACTTGTTCTGCCTTTATGACGTCCTTTCTAAAGGGCCATGGCAGCTTCACCTAGGTCAGCGGTCAGCAATCTGTGGATCTTGAGCCACATGCGGTTCTTTTGCTCCTTGAGTGTGGCTCTTCCACAAAATACCATGGCCTGGGTGAGCCTATTTTGAAGAAGCGGTGTTAGAAGAAGTTCAGGTTTAAAAAATTTGGTTCACAAAAGAAATTTCAATTCTTGTACTGTTGATATTTTGCTCTGTTGACTAATGAGCTTGCCGACCACTGACCTTGGCTCACTCCCATTGCTGTGATCTTGCCCCTTCTATCTTATGCCCCTCCTTTGTTACACTGTTCCCAGCTTTAAAAGGCATACTCTCAAAATCACGTGGACTCATGTCTTAAATTTTTTCCTGCATGAAGTCAAGAACCTACATATCGCAGGCCTTGCTGGGGCAAACCCTGCCCCCATTTTTCTTATCTGAGAGCTGCCTGTCATTATGGAAATATTAACAACTGTACTGGAGACACACTCACAAAACCCCAGTGGGAACCCCCAGCCCTCATTACCTGTAAACTGTAACCATTATTCCCTTTCTTTTCCTTTTGCCTACTTCCCCGTGTAATCTACCCAATATAAGCAGCTGGTTTATGGGAGGTGGAGAGGTAGAGCAGATATTTTTGTGCATGGCCTGCTGCTCTCCCATGTTGCCAGCAATATTGGAAAATAAAATGCTCATATAAAAGTCAACCCTATCTCTGATTAGTTGGCTCAAGTAGCGCCAGGCAGCCAGGCCCTACTCATTGTCTGGTTTCACATCCCTGCAAAACCAGATAAGGTGACACTGTGGCTGACATCAGGACCAGACGCAACGATCAACTACTCCCTACCCTCTCACTGACCAATCAGTAGCTATCTTAACTCTGACCATGACCCTAATTCCCTTAGTCACCATGATTAATGTTTTTTCCCCTCTATAACCCATCCCCGAGGCAATGGGGACCAGATCTTTAAGCATTAGCTACCTGTGACTACAGGCATGGCACCATCTCCTTAATAAATCCTGGAAATTCCTGTTCGTGTTTCTTGGGCTTTGGTGCACACAGGAAAACAGACCCCTTCAGCCCAGTAACTCTAGGGAGCACAATGGAAGAGAGACTACCATTTCCCATATCTACTCAGTTGAATGAGGAAGAAACTTGCAGAGAATCATAGAATATGATCTCTATTAGTTGAAAGAGCTGGTTAGTACTGAATATTTATTTCTTTTTAAAAAACTGTATCATTACAACTTCCTAAAACTTTTTACACACTATTCCCAAGTGAAATATAAAAATGAAAAAGTCCAGTTAATCATGATGCTGGTTCTTACCAAGCATATAGCAATTTATAAACAGCTGAATGCTCAACCGATTTTTTCAATTTGCATCCAGATATTGGTCATAGTGTAGTTGCTGACAAAGAAAATCTAATAAAGTTTTTAAAATCTTACGATAATAAGTGCTACCATTAAATGTGTATCCGCTATAGTACAAGTCACTTACATAATCTCCCACCTCCACAATAACCCTAAAACAAGGTATTTTTAGCTTATGTATAATGGCGGTCCAGACTCCATAAGAAATCTGTCTACATTCATAAGATTAGTGTTAAAGAAAAACCCATAAACCCAAACCAGTATCACTCATGCTAAAAGCCCATGATATTAAACCTAGATTTAATATCTAATCTAATTGCTGTTTCAACCTTTCCCAGAAGCATGTTAATCACCAGTCTGGAATTTTCTAGTAAAAACCAAGGAGGTAATCATCACTTGGAGTTCTCTCTATTCCCAACCCCACTCCCCACCCTCACCCCCACCACACACAGGTCTTCAACAATTGAAAAAAGAGGAAATTTACATGATAAAGCCCATACCTGTTCTGGACCCCTAAAAATATCTAGCCACCCCCTCAAAAAATCATTTATTTTCTTTGTTAATAGATCCCCTGTCCCACTCTTTTTCCTACCAAAAAACAAACAAACAAACAAAAAAAACTTTCATTTTGTACAACCCCTTCTACTTGCTAGATAGACTGTCTGATTCATAAATTGCTTAATAAAACCCATCAGATCTTCAAATTTATTCAGTTTAATTTTTTATTTAATTTTATTTTTAACTCTAGTCAGCTGAAGGTTCAAAACCTGTGTACTCTCCAATTCACCAGCAGTGCACACAACAGAAGGTCAGGTCAATGTGACAATTACGTAAGAGGTTCTCTACTTCTTTATTTTCTATAGAACATACCTGAAGGATTTGACACACACCACCAGGAATACTGGAGGAAGATGGAAGACACAATGAAATGGACTTAAAGAGGCATTTTTAGAAAGATGATCTAGCCGAAACCGGTTTGGCTCAATGGATAGAGCGTCGGCTTGGGGACTGAAGGGACCCGGGTTCGATTCTGGTCAAGAGCATGTACCTTGGTTGCGGGCATATCTCCAGTAGGGGGTGTGCAAGAGGCAGCTGATTGATGACTCTCTCTCATTGATGTTTCTAGCTCTCTATCTCTCTCCCTTCCTCTCTGTAAAAAATCAATAAAATATATTTAAAAAAAGAAAAAAGAAAAGAAAGATGATCTAATATTAAGGGGATCCACCAACACTTCTATGAAGGTCAGAAATCAAATACTGGGGAGTAGCTACAATTATAAGAACTATTAATCATGCTCTGATAAGCTTGATGGTTCTGTTCTGATTAAAAAAAGCATATTCTAACCTGGCTGGGAGTTGTATGCCCTGGGACATGAAAGCTAATATCAGAATGCAGCCCACCCTCTTGACCTGAGGATTGCCTATCATTATGGAAAAATTTACAACCTCGTAGCTGAAACAATCTGGTGCCGGAGGAATCTGCCCCTGGCCTTTGCAACCTCCAGCCCTATTGCCTATAACCACGATACCATGCCTATTTTCACATGTCTGTCACTCTTACTTTCCCACGTAATCTTTGCCCTTCTACCCAATATAAGCAGCTGCTTATGGGAAAAAGGTAAAGAAGATTTTTGTGGATGACCTGCTGCTCTTTGTGGATGACATACTGCCAGCATTACTGGAATAAACGCTCATATATGATTCAACCTGTCTCTGCTTAATTGGCTCCAGGAGTGACAGAGCCCAGACCCTTGGGTTCTCTGGTTACAGTTACACCATGATTGAGAGCTCTGGCATCCAATAAGCAGAAGACTGATGGTCCTCACTGGTAGAGTGGCAAGTTTCAAAAGGTGATCTGCTAGAGGCCTTCATAAAATTTAACTAGTCCTAGCCAAGTTGGCTCAGTGGATAGAGCATTGGCCTGCAGACTGAAGGATTCCGGGTTCGATTTAGGTCAAGGACATACATGCCTGGGTTGTGGGTTTTATCCCCAGTAAGGGGCATGCAGGAGGCAGCCGATCAATAATTCTCTCTCATCATTGATGTTTCTATCTCTCTCTTTCTCTCCCTTCCTCTCTGAAATCAATAAAATATATTTAAAAAGGAATTTACTAATACGTGTGTGAAATACTCATACTGCCTCTCCACATACACAAATCCACCACACCATGGCACACCACACACACCTATTGTTTTTTAATAGATAAAGCAAGTATAAGGTCACTGGTAGTTATACATAGAAGAGACCTGTTTAATTTCTTTGAACCCTGCTTTTCTGACATCTGTGCCACAAAACCCTGTTTTCCCCTTGTCATACCCATTAAAATCTCAAGGAACAGCTGTTCTCAGAAGTGTGCCGGGAGCCTGTCCATGAACAGGATGTTCTCTGTGGCCTCTCACTCGGGCATCCCACTGCCCCAGAGGTGGAACCAGAAGCAGAAGTCAGGGACTTCCCTGCAGTGCGAACAGTCTTCCTGGCAATAGGGGATTTGCTTGGCATGTTAAGTGCCCTATGCAAGAAATGCCACAATCTAATCCTGTCACCTTTAGGATCAAGGACATAAGTGACAGCCATTGGGTTGCCTGTCAGCTTAATTAGAGGAAGTGAAACACAATTACAGGGCATTAGTGCCAAGCGGGGGCAGAGTGGCTGCGGGCCCTGCGGGGGGAGGCCCAAACAGCAGACCACAGGGAAAAGTACACTCCTCTTCCGTGACAATTTCATTGAAAGTCTTAATTACAATGCTACTGTGGGGAGAAAATTGTTTTACAAATGCCAGTACAAACACAGTCTGATTGCAGAAATCTTTTCATCTAAAAACTAATTAAACCATTATTTCCTCTTAGATTACAATGGTAAGTGTAAGTTTTTCGTTTATGAAAACAGTTACACAATCCTATGGTCCTTTATTTGGAGAGCATCTTTTAAAAACTACCTACAGGCCACAATGATCTTAGAAATTAGGAATGCTAGGAAGAATATAATAAATTCGAGATTTTAAAAACCATACTATTGTGATACAGACAAAAGGTTCAAGGAAATGTTTTTGCTAAAATGTGAAAATAGTGATTGATATGTACCAGCTGAATCATTTTGATGAGCACATTTAAAAAAAAAAAATCATGTAAAATATTCATTAGAAAAAAAAACAAACCAAAAAAAAACCCTACCACCAATTTCACAAAACAAGGTATTTTTTTGTAACTACTCAAGGTAAAGCTCTAAGAGGGTAGTGGGTCTGCTCCTTTCACAGATGTGCTCAGGACAGACTGGCCTCCTGGAGAGAAAACTGACCTCCAACGGGCTCCTTGAATGCCCGATTCATAAACAAATGGGATAGTTGAGTGATGTAAATTTCATAGGTTTTCCTTGAACTGAAGTAGTTTTCCCCCACCCCCTGACTTAACTGCCCCTTAGTCACTGAGTAGCCACATCTGAGTGATCAGATGGACTGTCCTGATATTACAGAATTGGTGTTCAAGTAACTCTTATTTTCCTTAATCTCGACCCCAAAGTGCAAGGGGCATGATGCTGGCAATTTGGATATGCCCAAGAGAAGCTGTAAAGTGTTTCCTTTAAGTGAAAAAGTAGTGGCAGGCTAGGAAGCCAGGACAAGTGGAATAGGGGAACTGCGACAGACATTTAAATGGCAAAGCACTTTACCATCTTCTGGTACATCGCAAAATCTCATCTTCCATAACAGAGGATGCTTTTGCACTTCTCCCCAACCAGAGGGTAAATAGTTTAAGTCACCCAACTCAGGGTGGTAAATAGTGGAAATCCAATTAGTGCCATTTGTGCCAACCACACCCAAAGGTAGATGAAGGTGAGGGAATAATCTCATTTTGGTACATCAGCATAAAGCTGATGAATATTCTATTGCAATCCTTCCCTTAGACCTCCCCTTAGTCTTTAAAACCCTCAAGACTAAGGACCCAGGGCAGGCTCTCCTTCCTAGAGCATACCCACCTTTCTCCCCTCCCATGCTTGCATCTCCTAAATTCCAGGAGCCCCCACCAAACTTGTAACCAGGGTAGCAGTGGGCAGTGGCAGCCCATCTTGGGATAACTCTCCAGACTTGTCTCCAGGCCCCCTTTTCTCTAACTTTCCAGTGAGCCAAAGAAGCCACACCTAGGTTCTCTCCAGTTGCTTATTCTACCCTAAGACATTCCTAGTTTCACTGTACCAAGCTTTAATAAATGTTCTCTCAACATCTTCTGGACTCTTGTCAAGAACCCTCATTACTACAGGCCAGTCTGAAGCAGACCTGCTCAGGGTGCAATTCCTATACAGTAACCTGGTGAGTGCAGTGTAATAAGATATTTTGAGGACCACCTTCACACAACTTGTACACTGTGACAATTGTTCTATTTTATTATTATTGTTAATCTCTTGCTGTGCTTAATTTATAAATTAAACTTTATCATTGGTATAGGAAAAACAACAAACCATTTATATACTGTATATAAAAGCCTATGCAACTGGCTGACCAGCCGGTAGCTATGATGCGCACTGACCACCAGGGGGCGGACACTTAATGCAGGAGCAGAAACAACAGGCATGAAAACATGGAACAGACCGATTAATCTCAGAGGGAAGCGGGGTGGGGGTGGGGGGGTGGGAGGAGATTAACCAAAGATCTTTTATGCATACTAGAAGGTTCATGCACGGGTGGGGGTCCCCCGGCCTGGCCTGACAAGGGATCCCACCAGTGCAGGAATCCTTGCATTGGCCTCTAGTGGCATATATAAGGATTGGTAGTGTCCATCATCTCAGCTATCCACTGGGGGTCTTAAAATTTATACACTAGGAGTAAGGGGATTACTTTATTTCATGAATGTCCACAGAACAGAATATTCATTCCTGAATAGAAATGCTAAAGATGACACCACCACCACTACCAAGTGAATGTTATTATCCATTACAGGGCAATGAGACAAAAAGCCATACATGCAGGTAAAAGGGAGGAAGTGAAGTTAGAAGGGGGCTAAAACCCACAAATGCTTTGGGATTATGGTCTGTTAGATCATGTCCAGGCCAATGCTTTGAAATCAAACCGCTAATCTTGCACTTAATCCCATCACTGATGTTAAACCGGAGTTCTCCCCAGCTCTGGCTTCCAGAGGCCAGATTTACGTCAAGGGCGTCTTTCACTTGCTTCAAAAAGATAAAATACTTTGTGCTTTGAGAAAAGGCTGAGGACTGAAATCTGTGCAGAGGAAGCAGAGGTGATTATAAGGGATTATTTGCTTAACAAAAGGATTTTCTGTGGGCTCATTTTAAATAGTGAGCTCCTCTAACGACTTTAAGTGTTTGTTTACACATCATCAATTATGGGGTGGGAGGCTGTTAGGATGCCTGCGGAATACCAGAAGAAGATCATGAATCAACTAAATTATTAGGAGCCACTGACAAATGGGGCTCAATCAGATAAGAAAGTACTGGCTTCTTTTCTCTCCAATCAGAATATAGGAGTCCAAGGAAACCTAAGGGACACTGTATTTTCAGGAACCACCGAAGAGGCCCAGAGTTTCGGTTTCAGAGTTGCATCTCCTTTCATACTCAACATCCTTTTGTAAACTGTGTTTGAAAAGAGAGGAAGAAGAAAGGAGAGTGTTTAAACAATTAAATTGAGCCTTCCTGTTGAACTCTAAATTCTGAGGGGCCAGAGACAGGGATCAGGACAAAGGCTTTATTGGAGAATACCGCTGCAGGCTGCCTTCCAGAGGGGAAAGAGGAAGAGGGCCTGGGTGCAGGCACCTTTCAAGGGGTGGAAAAAGAAGGGAAAGGGGCTTAGGGTACTCAGTACACACTGATTGGTGGTTTCATGTAAAGCCTATGATTAGGGACCTAGGGATTTAGGGATCAGGGGCTTAGAGTATTTGGCAGGTGCTGATTGGTGGTTCAATATACAGTCCATAGAAGGTGCCTGGTTAGGTTCTCAGGAATGTCTGGCTGCAGGTGGAGTTTACATCATTCTCAGTCCATCAGTTGGAGGAAGGGAGGATCTATCAGAAGTGACCAGGCAGAAACAATTCATAAAGCACACCCTCAGGTCTCCCAGAGCCTTTTCTCCCAGGAGTCCTAGGTCACACAGCCCGACAGCAAGAGGGAGCACAGTTATTTTTAGCAGCCTCAGCTGCACAGCTTTCTCCCCGGGCAAAACTTAAATTAGATAAGGGTCTCCCAGGACCTGAAAGGAAGGAAACCACCCACTTACTGTATTCAACTCAATCCTCTGCACACAGATCCGATTTTAGGCTCAGAACTAGAAAACATATTATGGAACATTTAAGGATGACACATTTCAACAACTGTTAGAGGCTGTTACCACTCCCGCTGCATGCAAGAAAATTAGTCATAATTGGGTAAGCGACACATGCTCGAGCACAGGAATGGGAATTGAGCAGACAATTACTGGTGTTGGGAGAAGGGAAATGGGATTAATGAATAGCTGATAGAAATTCCATCTTGCTATTGGGTTAATCACTGATCTCATGAACATTTATTTCTTGCCTCAGACTTAGAACAGCTTTTTAAAATATTTTATTCTGCCCTGAATTATTTCTAACTTGCATGGTAATTGCCAGAATCATAAGCTAGTCACATAATTGATTTGTGTGTATACCTACCACCAATGTGTATGCCTGCACCATCAGAATCATGGGGCAGGACTCAATCTTCAGCATCCCACTTTTAAATGGGTCTGCACATTGTTTACAACCTTTTGGTGTCGCCAGTGATTAAATAACCAGGTGATAAGTTCAGTCAGTGTTGCAAGGACAAAGCCCCATCTCCGTGCTGTGTGTCCATCATTGGAGCCTTGTCCTCACTGGGCTTCCCTTGAGAGCCTCAGTAAAAGGATGCAAAGTGCTTGAAAATTCTTTGACTATTCAGGTTAATTTTTATCCTTAGAATTAGCATGGAGCTATTCTTAGCCATTTTTGCTTTGCTCATATTTTATCCCATGACATGTCAAATATGTCAAATCGAACTAAATCTGGATCCAACTAGTGGCATCAGCTTTTTTTTCTTCTTTTTAATTTTTTTTAAAGCACTTACCAGGAAATAAAACACCTCTTTGCTTGTTTTTCATCAAATCTAAACTCTTTTCTTGTACTAATAATTGATTTTTTTCCCCTACTGAAATGTATCTTGGGGTATTTTTAACCAAAATAATTATTTAGGGTGTGTATTTTTACAATATATTTTCTTAAAAGTATAAGTTTATCTTTGTGATTAACTTAACACTAATAGGGGTTGAAACCCACCTTTATATTTACTGAGACATTTATTTATTTAATTTTATTATTGTTTTTTAGGATATTTTTTCCATTGCTGTACAGAGAATGGAAGGAAGGGAGAGAAGAAGAGAAGAGAAGAGAAGAGAAGAGAAGAGAAGAGAAGAGAAGAGAAGAGAAGAGAGAGAGAGAGAGAGAGAGAGAGAGAGAGAGAGAGAGAGAGAGAGAGAGAAACA
This sequence comes from Pipistrellus kuhlii, assembly GCF_014108245.1. Classification (NCBI taxonomy): domain Eukaryota; kingdom Metazoa; phylum Chordata; class Mammalia; order Chiroptera; family Vespertilionidae; genus Pipistrellus; species Pipistrellus kuhlii. Next base: position 43,225,334 of record NW_023425438.1, on the reverse strand, counting down.
TCAATGTGACTGGTTGTTTCCCCCATGAGTCCCAATGGGGGGTGGGGACCAAATGGTCAACCCAGATAGGTGGTCTTGCCTGGAAATCGAATGCCAAACCATTTGGTGAATGGTCAGATGCTCTAACCACTTACAAACACTGGCCAGGATTATTTTTAACAATAAAATGGAACTTGAACACACTGATGACAAGGGAACTGGTAGACAAAATTATAAAAATGGTTTTATGAGTAAGACACAAGAGAAAGATTAAACACTCAAATCCAACACATTAATGTAGAATATGTATATGTGGGTATATATGTGTATGTATGTATATAGAGTGGCAGAGGGGGACAGTTAAGGGTGACCAGGCCAGCACAAGAGTCAATAAGAGGCGACCAGGCTAGCATGGGGGGGGCGGTGATCAGGCCAGCACTCAGAAGCAGTGAGGGGCGATCAGGCCAGGGGGGGAGGAGTCAGGGGCAACCAGGCAGGGAGGCTGGTGAGCGATTAGGAGACAGTGGTCCAGGATTGTGAGAGGGATGTCCCAGATTGGAGAGGGTGCAGGTTGGCCTGAGGAATACCCCCCACCATGCACAAATTTTCTGCACCAGGCCTCTAATAATAAATAATAGAACTGGAATTCAGTCCAGACCTCCCCAGATGCTGTGGCCTCTCCCTGTACATCACAGCTACTTACCCTGGTTGTGCCCATGTCATAACATTACTTTAAATTGTCTTTCTTTGGTAACTGGTACTACTGTGTCAACAAAATGGAATTCAAACTACTAATGTGTGATCTTAGGATAAGTGTAAGCCTTTTCAGAAATTGCATTAGTTTATGAACATCTGCTTTAGCCATACTACTTAGGATCATTGTTGCTTTCTAAAGCAAGAGAGGCCTCACTTGTAAGTACATATTCATAACTGAGTGAGGCAGTCTTTTGTGTACCCACACCAAGATCCAAGATAATGAAGCAGCCTAAATTAGGTACCAATCAAAATATGACTCTTGCTATTGTATTATAAACAACTTATTACTATTAAGAAATGTATTTATATTTCTTCATACTCTTATGAGTTATCACAAAGGCCTGGCTATTTGCCCCATTAATAAGCACTCATTACTGCTTCAGGGTGATATTCCATCTGCTAAAAACCTATTTGGAGCCTACAGGGAGTAGTATCACACAGTTCTTAATGGGGTACAAAGCAAAGGGTTTCAATGCAATGAAGGACATCTGGGGCACAGACGGGGAGGGTCTAGTTCACATGATATTAATTTGTACCATCTATTCCCGTGTATAATCAAATTTGGCAGGCTAATTAAACAAAATCGCTATAATACGTAAAATAATTTATAATTAATAATAAATGCTAACTAATAATAATCAATAGCAGTATCAATAGAACATTAATAGGTACTAGTAACATATTCAAATTAGTGACCCAGTGAGTTAGATTGGGGGGTTATGCATTGATGCCATTACATGAGAAAATGACATTAGAAAGCAAATAGGTGTGGCTCAGTAGTTGAGCATTGACCTATGAACAAGGAGGTCACCACTCCATTCCCAGTAGGCTTGATCTCTAGTAGAGGGCTTGCAGGAAGCAGTCCATCAATGATTCTCTCTCATCATTGATGTTTTGATCTCTCTCTCTTGCTTCCTTTCTCTCTTAAATCGATAAAAGTATGTTTTAAAGAACCAAATAGGTGAGAATGTCTCTTATTATAAACTTTTAATTTCATTTTTTAAAGCAAAGCATTTGCTAATATCAGCACTTTAATTCACTTGCACTTTTGTCCAAAAAGAGAGGTTTTCAAGCAGAGACAAGAACATGTATCCCTAAACATATGTAAAGCTGATAATGGATATCACTGGACAATTTTAAGGGTACAATTTCCAGATCCTTAAAGTCCATATACTTTCTTAGCTAAACTTAATCTGTTAAAGATGCTCTTAGAGTTGAAGTTCCCCTTTTTCTTTTTCGCTTTCACACTAACTGTTCTCCCATTTTACAAATGACAGGCACAGTTCTCACCTATTTTTCATCTTGCTGTATAATATATTGTTCTCAGGTATAAATTTTTGGGGGGTACACTATAAAAAGGCATAGTTATTTCAATCAAACTGTCATAATTTCCACCTCCATCTCTCTATAATAAAATAATTGTTTCCTAATTATTCATCAAAATTGTTTTTATAAAACATGTGTTAATAATGGTTTTAGTAATAGCACAATCCAGGAAAAACTTTTTAGCATATAGCTTTATGGTTCATAAGAAAAATAAATAGTTATCATTTTAAATATTTTGTTTGACCACCTTTTCCAATAGCTTCCAAAAAACATCAACTATCTAGGGATAAATTTAATAAAAAACAAACAAACAAACTTTAAGCTCACTACATTAAAAACTACAGAACTTGGAGAGACATATGATCTTCTTAGATAAGAAGATACCAACTTGTTAAGATGTCAGTCCTTCCCAAATTTATCTAAAGATTGAATGCAATCCCAATAAAAATCAGAGCAGCTTGTTTTTGTGGTAGAAATTGATTAGCTGACTACACATATATGCCAGAGGAGCCAAAATTATCTTGAAGAATAAAGTTGAAAGACCTACTCTATCAGATTTCAAAACTTACTATGAAGCCAAAGTAATCATGATGATGGCATAAATATAAATGAAAAGGTCAACAGAACCAAGTGCAGAAGTTGAGCTGCCCATCATGTATGGTCACTTTATTTTTAATAACAATATCAAAGTAATACAGTACAGAAAAAAAATGTCTTTTTAATAAGAGGTCTTAGAGTAGCTGAGGGGTTAAAAAAATCTGTGAAAAAAACTCAAGAGATAAATTCTTTTCGTGTTAATTTCTGTGATAGAATAGAAATCTCCATCCAAAGCGGGGGGGAAAAAAAATTGATGCAACAGGTGAGAATGTTATAAAATAACATACTCACATTTTTAATGGATGATAGTGATATTTCTGTTCCATTAGATATATTTAAAAGAGTGATGTAAGAGTTTTATTTTAAAATGTCAATATACACAAGACACTGGAAATTGCATTTTCCCCAGTAACTAGACTCAGGGTGAAACACTTCAGGTATTTACTGAAAGATATACAAGGAAATACATACTTTTCTGAAAATGTTTCGAGGAATCATAAGCTAAGCCAAAAAGTAGCCCAGCTGGTGTGACTGAGTGGTTGAGCATTGAACCATAAACCAGGAGGTCATGGGTCAACTCTGGGTCAGGGCACATACCTACATTATGAGTTCAATCCCCAGTGGGGAGTGTGCAGGAGGCAGCCAATAAATGATTATCTCTCAGCATTGATGTTTCTATCTCTCTCTCCCTTTCCCGTAATCTCTGAAATCAATAAAAATATATATTTTTTAAAAAAGTAGAGGGCTGCTAATAAAGTCCTGCATATATTCATTTAGCAAAATTATTTTGTTATATATATTATGTGTCAAACATAAGATAAGGCTAAAATAATAGCAGGCAATCCTTTATAATAAAAGGCTAATATGCAAATTGACCAGAACACCAGTCGGTAAGACATGCACTGACCACCAGGGGGCAGATTCTAAATGTAGGAACTGCCCCCTGGGGGTCATTGTGCTGTGTGTGAGCACTACTCAACCAAATGCCAGGCTCAAGCTGGCAAGTGCAGCGGCAACAGCGGGAGCCTCTCCCACCTCCGCAGCAGTGCTAAGCTAAGGATGTCCAATTGCTGGCTTAGGCCTGCTCCCTAAATTGGACATCTCCTTAGGGCTCCTGGGCTGCAAAAGGGTGTACGCTAGGCTAAGGGACACCCTCTCCCCCCATGTGCATGAATTTTGTGCACTGGGCCTCTAGCAGTGAATAATGCTTGCTATTGAATGTTTACTATGTGTCAGTCACTGTTCTAGGCACTGTAAGCTTCAGCTGATTTCCTTCACATCTCACCTCTATGAGATAGGTACTCATTATGTCTACATTTCACAGATGATAAGAAGGAACAGAAAGTTTTAGGATGTTGCCTCAGTCACTCAGCTAAGAAATGAACAAGAAGGACACAATGTCTGCCCTCACACAGTCCCTAGGATGCATAGAACTTCTGGTTTGTGCTTGACTCTGGGTGGTCTGCCTGTCTGAAGTTAACAGTCCTAGCTAACTTTTATCACTCCCACGTTCCAGTGATCTCAACTCAATCTACAAATTTAAACTATCTTTTGAGACTTCCTGCTATGCCATTCATACTTCCTGGTTTATTTAATACTGCGTACCACCAGGTATTTTGATGCAGCTATACAGAAGTACCTGATCCCTGAGCATTATACATCTATTAACAAGACAAGAAAAATGCTCAGAAAGAGATTTGCTAACAGGTGATGGATGGATACTGAAAAGTGATGCCCACCGAAATGGTTTAGGATTCCTTGAAAGGTGAAATCAATGGCAGGTGTAGTAGACTAAGAAGTTGTCACTGAAGAGGTGGAATCCAATTAATTAATGTTTGCATTTTCCTCTCTATTCTCATCCTCACACCCTTACCCTCATGACAGTCTTTCTCCCATTGTCTCCCATTCTGTGGACTCTTAAACCTTTGTGCCTTCTTCTCTCTGTACTGTCCACTACTGCATCTCCATCCCTAGGGGCCCAAAAGAAAAAAATTGAATATTCTCAGGATGTCTAAGCTGGAAGCAGTCTCGGATACCTCTCCTTTTCTGAACGAGGCACAGAGGAGCTAACAGGTTGGCTCAGGACCACATCACTTTAGGGATTAGCAGGTGAAATTAGCAGGCTGGGGTTCAGGTCACCTGACTCCAGGTACAGTGCTATACCCTGCTACCCCCTATTTACATTCAAACCAAATACAGATTCAGCTTTCTACATAGAAGCCACGTTTGGACCAATGGGAGGCTAAATCCAATCACCTGGCTTTTAGCTTCCGCAGTGAGTCAACTCCTTTTATGACAACTCAGTGGCCAAAACTATTTTGGAGAAGAAAATCGAGCCCAGCAGGCATGTTTCCTATCTTACGGCTCTGTAGGCTGCTTTGCAGAGAGAAAAGAAGCAAAGTGAAACAAAAGCCAAAAAGGGCCAAGCTATTACATAATTGACATAAAAGAGTTACTAAGGATAAAGAAGGCTCCAGCAGAAGATTGTGATTACTTTGAAGAGTGAAATGGGTGAAATAAAAAATGGAATCTTTGTGGGGGGGAAAGATGAACATCGTGACTGCACAACTTTCCCAGTATTATAGACCATGGCAGGGAAAGACTCACTTTCCTTGAATGTCACCTATCTTAACACTCATGACAGTACCTATTATTCTGCCTAATTAAAAACGTTACTTTAATGTTCTTTAGAAGCAAGACTCTAAAACAATCATATAAGTCCTAGCCAGTTTGGCTCAGTGGATAGAGCATAGGCCTGAAGGGTCTTGGGTTTGATTTCAGTCAAGAGCACATGCCTGCATTGCAGGCTCCATCCTCAGTGGGGGGCTTGCGAGAGGCAGCTGATCAATGATTCTCTCTCATCACTGATGTTTCTGTCTCGCTCTCCCTCTCTCTTCCTTGTTGAAATCAATACAAATATATCAATAAAATAAAATTTAAAAATCATATAAAAATCACAATAAAAAATATGTTCAATGTAAAAAAAATGTCCATCAGCATATATATGTAAAGGAGCATCTTTGTTGATGTTAACTTTGGATGTTGATTTGCAGAAACTCAAGTAATAATAGGTTATTTGTTTGGGGCATGGAGATTGTTTCAGAATATCAGTCATGATTATGTTTGAAAGCATTTGTAGAAACCCACCAAAAAGTAGCTTAAAAAGTAGATTACTTTTCCTCACATAGCATGGAGTTGTTGAGGAGACTGTTCAGGGCTGGAACCGCATGCAAAGAAGTCAGTCTCCACCATTCTCAGATGTAGCTCTAGTCCCCTTCCCCACAAGAGAGCTGCTGAACCTCCAGACATCGTGCCCACATTCCAGGCAGGAAGGGGATAAAGGAAAAGTAAAAAGAGCAAGCAGGCATTTTATCCGAAAAACAATCTCTTTCCCAGAAGGCTTCTGCTTACCTCTTATTGGCCAGAGTTATGTCATGAGGCCACTTCTCGAAGTCTAGAAAGTCTAGAAAGGAAATCTAGGAAGTCAACTTTTTTTTCAGCTGAGCACACTGACAACTTGGATAGTGCTATCAGCAAGCACAAAAAATATAATGAACTTGTGGTAAGCATACAGGAGAGTCTGCTACAGTTAGGGAGAGTCATTGCAAAATGACCCATAGCTGATTATGAAGCTAGAATATTGCAAACCAAATAGCACATGACTTTTCTCATATATTTAATGAGCTCTTACCCTGTCCATACCAGTGCCCGGGACACTAGAAGATAGACGAATAAAGAACCCTCCCTCTCAATGAACTCTCTGTGTACTAGGGAAATGCAGAACCACGATTGGGGCAGGCCTGTGAGGATTTATGGAATATAGGAAGCAGTGAACACATCAATATCCACTGAGGCTCAGGGCAATAGAGAGGTTTGGAGTTGAAAGAACGCCTGAGCCTCTCCGTTCACCTTCCTATTCCTGATTCCCAGCCCTGGCAGCTGCTCTTGCAAATAACCGTGTATCTAGACCCCCGTGCCCAGAGTATGGCCCCCGACCAGCAACATCAGTGCCTGAGTTTGAAAATGAGTGATCCAGACTTTACCACACAAAAAGGTCTTCTACATGTTTCCTTGGAAATATATTACCCTATAAGTTTGCCCATGCCCAAGGCATGAGTTCAAATAACTATACTACAGCAATTCCATCCTCCCTAAGACTTCTCTTCTAAAACTCCCTCCAAATGTTCCTTATCCCATTTACTTTCACAGCCCTCACTACATTGGTAATTCTGAGCTTGCTTTCTTGCCCCCTTAAAATTTGGTCCCTGAAATGCACACAGCACTGCACATGTGTCTGTTTGCAACACTGAACAAGGGAGGCATGTGACACATGGCCTTTTCTAGTTATGTGCCCAGTGAATGAGTGGTTTGGTCGTGATGACATTGAACAAAAGGCTTTTCAAATCAAGCACCATAATTATATCCTCTCACCTCCCCTCTCCTCCCATCCTCACTCACCTCTCCCTCCTCAATAAACCCTCCCTGGAGAATCTATGGACTATATCCTCCAGTCATGGCATTTCCATTTCTGTTTCTTTTACTGAAGTGTTAACATTCCTAAAGTGAGGCTGCTGCAACTGAAGAGGAGCAAAGGATGCATTTGTCAAAGGTCAAGAAGAGGAAGCTGGAAGAGGCTCAGGTGTGAGTAGTTAATTGCTCACACCCTCAGGGCTGCTGTTTGCATCAGAAACCCTCTCATTCACTCTACCCACTCTGATAACCACTTCCCTCTCTAGGTATTAAGGTATCTCCTGGAGCACAGAGGCTGTGTCAGTCAGTGAATAGCACCTGTGAAATGAAATGATTTCACGTGTCAGCAATTTCCTAAATTAGGCTCTTTTGGAGACCCTATTAATTCAAGCCACTGAGGTACTTAGCACCTTGCTGCTTCAGGACACTAAATAATGCCATGTTTTCAAAGCTTAAGGCCATGAGAGATTATAAAGTACTTTTATGGAGGTTATCTCATTTGATCTTGGCAACAGCTCAGTGCACAAGGTAGAGCTGGTACATAATCAATGTTCCATAATGATACGGATGGCCCTAGTCTTAGGTCACCTGGTGACTATGTTAGAGGCAGAGGTAGGTCTGGAACATCTGTCTCCTTACTACTTATTCAGAAATGTTCCTAGTGAGACATGAAGGAATAAAGAGCTTCGATTAAGGAACACATGATCTTTGATTATGTTGTAGGTATTTTAATTTAAACCTATTCAATGCAACTGGGCATACTGTAGCTCCCGGGTTGGCAAACTGCGGCTCCAGAGCCACATGTGGCTCTTTGTCCCTTGAGTGTGATTCTTCCACAAAATACCATGGCCTGGACAAGTCTATTTTGAAGAAGTGGCGTTAGAAGAAGTTTAAGTTTGAAAAGATTGGCTCTCAAAAGAAATTTCAATTGTTGTACTGCTGATATTTGGCTCTGTTGACTAATGAGTTTGCTGACCACTGTTATAGCTCAATACATTATTAAGTTAAACTATAAAGAAGAGAACTGTTAACAAGATAATAACCAGAGTGGTAGGTCAAATATTTGAAAAAGAAAGACAATTGTAAGTTTATCACACATATGGCAAGTTTATCCACCACATAATTCCATTGAAACAGAAAATAGTATCTTCTAGGATCTTGTGCCTAGTCCTATATTGTCATGGCTGAATTTCCTCCTTATTGCTTAAAACATAAACCCCCATCAACTGCTTATTTTACTATTTATTAAAGACTTGAGAATATACATAGAGGGAAATGCTAATGATTAATGAAGGAAATAATTCTAGCCATGATCAAGATATTATAAGACCTGAGCATTTGGGTGGAACAAGATGAACTAGATTCCTTTGGAGAAGATATACACACATTTTAAACCTCTTGAATATTCATTTAGTAGGTTTTATTCTCTCAAGCACTGTTACAGGCACTGTTCTAGCTAACGTAATGAACTGACTTCCCCAAAGGGACACATTTGTTGAGATCTTAAAGGAAAATCAACTCCAGACTTGATGTTATTTGTGGGAAATTACAGTGGGTAACACATATGGTCAGGAAGAAGTTAAAAATATGCCTATTACCTGGTATTCATTGAAATAACATCAGCTAAGGAAACATTTGTCTGATAATAAACTCCAAACAGCTTAATTAGATGAAACACATAGTTCTCCTGAGAATCTTTGTACTTAGTAACCACCATTCCAATAAGTGGCATATTTCCATAACCTATTAAATAATAAATCACGTTAGCATCCACTAAATATGCAAAGTGATAAACTAAGAAAAAGATCTGTAGGTGGCCAAGCAAACATCTCTTTACAATTGTTATAAGAAAAGTGCCTACTAAGAGATCCCAGTCATGGAATGTTTACTTTTGAAGGAGAGGATTGTTAAAGCATTTATTACAAGCACACTTTGAATTTAATCAAGTTTACAGAGCTCAGGAATTACGAAGCATCAGACCCACATGAAGCATCAGACCCACAGTATGGATCATTAGCATCCACTTAGTCGGCATTCCAATGACCAACTAGAGTTGACTTTACATTCAAATGTGAACCCCAGCCCAGGCCAGTTAGCTCAATGGTTAGAGTGTTGACACGAGGATTGAAGGGTGGCAGGTTGTATTTCAGTCAAAGGCGCATACCTTGGTTGGAGGCTCTAACCCCAGCCCAGGTCAGGGTGAGTGCAGGGAGCAACCAATTGATTTCTCTCTCTCTCTCTCTCTCTCTCTCTCTCTCTCTCTCTCTCTCTCTCTCTCTCTCTCTCTCTCTCTCTCTCTCTCTCTCTCTCTCTCTCTCTCTCTCTCTCTCTCTCTCTCTCTCTCTCTCTCTCTCTCTTCTCTCTCTTGAAAATCAATAGAAAATATATCATGATGAGGATTAACAAAAAACAAACAAACAAAAAAACAAACCAACCAACAAATAAAACCCCCTCTTAGTGGAAATTATTTGGGTACTTACAGATTACTTGGCAAGGCAGGCCTCTGGCTTAGACATTTTTACTATTCATTACATTTCACTAGCCTCAGGCATGCAAAAAAGCTCACTCATAGATCTTAGCTCTCTAGGTAGGTTCAAGACATTGATTCACTGACAAACACTTTATTGTTGCTGTTGTTATCAGCCTGCAGATTTTTAGCTTAGCTCAGCTTCAATTTATTCACATCAAATAAATAGCGTTAAAGTAACATGGCTTTGAGGACCAACTTATTTCTTGAAAACTGGATCCTTATGTAATAAAAATTAAAAAGAGAGCCCTTGATCCCAAACTCTCCCTTGCAAGTAGGCTCATTCGGCATGGATCAGGGTTCCAATCAGGGGTGACACTGGGGAAGGCAGACATGAAAGGAGAAAAGGAGAAAGCCCTGCTAGAGGAGGTGTTCCTTGTGACCCCACAGGAGGGAAAAAGTCAGGAGATGTCAGCTTTCCTCAGCTATAGATTTGAAATTCTCAATGTGCAGAATGTTGATGAAATGGTTAATTAAGACCCTAGTACATGGTTAAGTGACCAATTAATATGAACGTCAAGGTGAGAAAGAATGAACAGCATAAAGAAAAGAAAAATTAGCCCAAACTAGTTAGTAGCCTAGAGAACTGACTTTGGCCAGAGCATCATGTCTGTTTTGAAGGAGGGAAATGAAGGAAACTCTGACATCAAGATTTTAGTTATTTCCAAAGTAACATAGCAACTCTCAAATGTGAAATGAAGGCCTCTCTGCTTACCCCCCATGCATGTTAAAGCAAATTAAATTTCATGCCAAATCATTCAGGCAGTCAGCGAGCAGCAGCACAATTTCAATCTCCAGGATTTAAGCTGATCGCTCTAAAAATATAATTCACCAATTGGGCAGCATTGGAGTCAAACATGGTCCTCTTTAATCTTCTCTCCTGACAAGTTGTTTTCCCAGGAATGTGGCCACTGTGAGCTGCAGGTTGATTCATCTCATGGCGGTGGGGGAGGGGGGGGGTTATTTCCAGCTGCAACCCAGACCCAGCAGGGAGTCATAAACTGCCCTGGCTGGAGCATGGATCCCTTCCCCTGGCTGGAGGCAAGCCTCACATTTAGGCTCTATTCACCTGACAGCAACGTATTTACTATTCAAGAAGCCACTCTCACCTACATGGGGAAGGAAATCACTTTTGGCACCCATGTCTATCATAGCTAAACACTTTTGCAACTGAAGGGTGTGTGTGTGCGCATGTTTCTTTTGTTGTTGTTGTTAATCATCACCTGAGGATATTTTTTTCCATTGCTCTTCAGGGAGAGTGGAAGGGAGGGAGGGTGAGACAGAAAGAGATAGAAACAGACAGACAGAACATCCTTGTGACAGAGACACATGGACTGGTTGCCTCCTTCACGCACCCTGACTGGGGATGGGGAGCAAACTAGCAACCCCATTATGTGCCCTTAATTGGTAATCGAACCCTCAAACCTTTGATACACTGGCCAAATGCTCTAGCCATTTAGCAACACCAGCCAGGGCTGCATGTTTCACTTTTGAACTGAATCTCACTTGCTACAGTAGGAATTAACTTCCTTTTATTCTTTGCTTCAAGTTCTAACAAAATGCCTATGAATATCTCTCAGAGTTCATCACAGGAACAAATAATGACCAGACTAATTCAGTTTCGGCTTCAAGTCAACTGAAGAGTTCTTTTATTATTATTATTATTATTATTATTATTATTATTATTTAAAATATATTTTATTGATTTTGTACAGAGAGGGAGAGAGAGAGAGAGTTAGAAACATCGATGAGAGAGAGTCATTGATCAGCTGCCTCTTGCACACCCCCTACTGGGGATATGCTCGCAACCAAGGTACATGCCCTTGACCAGAATCGAACCCAGGTCTCTTTAGTCCCCAAGCTGACGCTCTATCCATTGAGCCAAACCGGTCTCAGCTGAAGAGTTCCTTTAAATCCTGATTATGCCTTATTTGGAGAAGTTTCCAGAAGCATTGCCACATGAGTTTTGATGAACCAAAGTCCCTGTTTGGTTTTGTTTGTTTTAAATGTTTTTTTATTTTTATTTTATTTTATTGATTTCAGAGAGGAAAGGAGGTGGAGAAAGGGATAGAACTATCAATGATGAGAGAGAATCACTGATTGGCTGCCTCCTGTGCATTTCCTACTGGGGATGGAGCCTGCAATCCAGACATGTTCCCTGATCAGGAATTGAGCCATGACCTCCTGGTTCATAGGTTGATGCTCAACTACTGAGCCACACCAGCCAGACACTGAAGTCCTGGTTTTGAAATGCAAAAGTGTTATACTCAAGCATCTACTAGTAGAACTTCATTACCGTATGCTTAATTAATGTTCATTGAAGATCTCACAGCCTCTGACACATATGTCATTCACACCATGCCAGTGACCAGACTTGCTTTGAGTGCTTTTACACATTCACTTACTGAAGTTTCATTAAAACTTTAAGGTGGAAAATATTCTTCATGTCACAACTATTACAGCATGGGAACTGTGGGGCTTGCTGAGGGGGGTCAATGAGAGGATGGGAGGATAGCAGCTATTCAATCAAAACAAGTTCTTTTACTTTTACCCAGAACAATGAATATTGTATGGGCCATTTCTTGAAATCGTAGACTGGCACTTGGTCTTTAACACTGATATGTTTGTATATGTGTATAACTATTTTATAGTAAACATAAGACTTTGGAATGAATTAAAAGCGGCCACTATCTATCTAAATTAGGGGTGTCGAACTCAATCAGAGAAGGGGCCAAAATCTAAAATCCAGCCTAAATCGCAGGCCGAATGGTTTACTGAACAGTCATAAACTGTCATTGTGATGGAAATGCAGCGGAGTGCAGTGATGACAGCGCGGTGTGGGCCACATTGCAAGGCCTGGCGGGACGGATTTGGCCCGCGGGCCTTGTGTTTGACACATGTGATCTAAATGATAGTATCCTTTTAAAGAACCTAATGAATAAGAACGCAATGGTATCGCCCCTAACTGGTTTGGCTCAGTGGATAGAGCATTGGCCTGTAGATTGAAAGGTCCCAGGTTCCATTCCAGTCAAGGGCATGTACCTTGATTGCAGGCACACCCACAATAGGAGGTGTGCAGGAGGCAGCTAATCAGTGTTTCTATCTCATTGATGTTTCTAACACTCTATCCCTCTCCCTTCCTCTCTGTAAAAAAAATCAATAATATAAAGAAGAATGCAATGGTATCATTTTAAAGAACCTAATGCATAAGAATGTAACAATATGATAAGCCTTACCATTTCAGTTAGAAATCTGGGCGAAAGTCTTTCGTTACCAAATGACTCTGTTGGCACTACTGGTGTTTAGTGGGCAAAGCGAAGGATTCCATACTTCCCGCAAAGCCCCTGTAGTCCCTCATACTGAAAATGTACCCTCTCAATGCCAAAGTGCACCCCCACTGCCAAGCACTGCTAGTGTGAATGCCCTCCTCTTACTCTTCCATTCTATTTATGTCTAAATGATGATCCTATAGAAGTTGAAGATCCAGGCACACACTGTTGTACTTTAAACATCCTCCTACAATATGCCTAAACCGGTTTGGCTCAGTGGATAGAGCGTCGGTCTGCGGACTCAAGGGTCCCAGGTTCGATTCCGGTCAAGGGCATGTACCTCGGTTGCGGGCACATCCCCAATAGGGGGTGTGTAAGAGGTAACTGATCAATGTTTCTCTCTCATCGATGTTTCTAGCTTTCTATCCCTCTCTCTTCCTCCCTGTCAAAGCTCAATAAAACATATTTTAAAAAATAAATAAATAAATAAACATCCTCCTACAATTTACTGTTGTTATTAAGTCTTTTAGCGAATCTTTTATTAACATAGTCTATAGAAAAACAAACTTCAACGTATCCCATGGCCTAGTCATCAGTTATATACATTTTCCCACCCTGTACATAAAGTTGAAACAAAAGTTCTTAATCCAAAAAGGAAAAAAAGATAATAGAGAAGAGTGGCAACCCAAAGGGAGGAAAAATGAGGGAAGAAAAAGATAAAGGAGAGTGTACTGGTAGTATCTAGGATTTAAGCAAGACGATCAGTGAAGATACAGAGGGAGGCAATGGGAATGAGAGACATAAAGGAAAATTCACAGGAGACACCGGAAGCATAAGTGTGGGAGGTTCAGAGATCTCTGCTTCTAGAGATTTTTGGTAACCATGGTGATTGAGAGGAGAAATGGTGATCAGGATATAGGGCAAGAGTTCAGGTTTCTTCTTTCCTAGGATTTCCCTACAAAGTTTAGAATCTTTTCCGATGCCAAGAGACACCCATTCCCAAGAATGACATGAATCCACAAGTGAACACAGCTGCCTCGTTGGTAAAAAAAAAAAAAATCCATGTGATGCTAAGGATACACATGAAACCACTGAGAACAAAAATGTTTTAAGGCAAGGTCCTTCTCAGATATACACAAATTCCATCTTTGACAAGAATTCAAACGGATAAGGAAAACAAGCTAATGAAAGGATCTGTGTTTGCAGGCAGAGCCATTCCAGTCCTCCTCAGGAGCAGCCGGGCACTGCAGATGGCATGTGCTGGGCTCCCCTTTAACAAAGCCCGGCTCTCCCACTGGATCCAAGTGCCTTTTACAGTTGGCTATGAGGTGGACACCAACATGCCCAGCAAGTTAGTCTGTTTGGCCTTTACATTTTGCCATAATCTGATGCTCTCCACCATCTGAAAGAAATGTTCGTATCTTCGATGGGAGCCCTTCCCCTTTTTTTTCTTAGAGCTGATCTTTTCCCTACCCCTTCCCTCCCTCTGACCAGAGGAGCAGCTTTTAATGAAGTACCTGCCTCTCGGAAATTCTTCCAAAGGTCTTTACCCAGGACAACTAAACAATATCCCAAACCCACCTTTCTTGACCATCCTCAGCTCCCTAACCTGTTTATTTATTCATGACAGAACCACAGGGCATACACTATTTTTACTCAGTCATGATTAGTGGAAAGAATTACATGAAACATTTAAAAGTCACATATCAAAAAGGTTACACAAAATAATTGTAACTTTTTAAATTATACAGTTAAGTTTTTTTGTTTTGTTTTTTTTTGGGGGTGGGGGGGTGGTGGAGTAGAAAAGTATGGGCTTTGAGGATCAGATAAAACCTTTTCAAATGGCAGTTCAAACCTTGTCTCTTCCAGGGGCCCTATAATTTGTGCCATTATTTCTCCTTTTGAAATCTCAGCTCTTGCTTCCTCAAGAGAGATGGAAAAAACTCCTGCTTAGCATTCCTGGAGTCTTAAAGGACATTCTTTAGTTTAGACCATACCCTTCCTCTTAAAAGCATATTAGGAAATGAGATTCCAATTAAATAAAATTTGTGACTGTTTTAGAATAACCATATAAAGTAAAACAAATCTGTCCATTTTCACATACGTAAAAACAATAGGGAAAATGGCAAACTGAAGAGGTCATAACTTCTTTTTGGTGATTGTGAAGACCGTGAATAACCCTATAAATATATAATAATAAAGAGGGAATATGCAAATTGACCGTCATACCATAACAAGATGGCTGCACCCACAGAGTAGGCAGGGATCCAGTAACAAAAGATGGTTGTGCCCACAGCGGAGGCCAAATTCCCATAACAAACCTTAACAAGCAATCAGCAGGGACCTGAGGCTGTGTGGTGCAGGGCCAGGGCAGAGGACCTGAGGCTGCACCCCCTGCCCCAGTGCCCAGCTGGGAGACCTCATGCCATGCACCCTGGCCTAGGCCAGGGGGCCTCAAGGTGCACCCCCTGGCCAGGACTGGTGGACTTCAGGCCACATCCTCTACCCCAGGCAACTTGAGGCCACACCCCCCACTCAGAGGGTCTTGAGGGAAGTGGGGTCGGCCGGGTCTGGATCTAGCCCATTGGGAATGAGGCTGGCAGGCTCTGTGTCTCATTCAATTTTGAGGTGCATGTGGGTGGGTGGGGATTTGACTCCGGTTCCCATGGTACGCCCTAGACTCTGACAGGAAGAAGATTTTCATATACATTTTACTAATTTTCTTTCATCTCTGATTCTTCTATTATAAAGAAAGGGCAAATAGCAATATTAAAATATTTCCTGTAATTAATTTCCTTTTAATGTGCACAAATTTTATGCACCAGGTCACTAGTAAATTCCTAAAACTTGAAGGGAACTTGTGGCTGCTAGAATGCCAGGTAACTCAGCCTATTGTAAATAGCATCAACTCTTAATAACCCACCTGTGCAGGAGCTAGATTCTGGTTCTGTCTACACCAGGGGCTGGCAAACTGCTACACATTACAAACACCTGGGAATTTTGAAAACTCACTAGAACCAAACTGAACCCCATATCAGTAAAACCAGGTTCTCTGACAGTAAAAGAAATAGCAATTGTCTTTTAACTCCCTTGGTGATTCCAAAGCAAAGCCCTGTGGGAGAACCAGACCTTTAATCAACCATTTTTAGGGGGGGGTGGGGGGGAGAGACAAAAAGCCACTCGGAGAAAGGTAAATATCACATGATTTAACTCATTTGTGGAATACAATGAAGAACATAAACTGATGAACAAAAATAGAACCAGAGTCATAGAAGCATCAAACAGACTGTCCAACCTATGAGGGAAGGCAAGAGGTAAAGGGGGGATGGGGAGAGGGTAAGAGATCAACCAAAGGATATGTATGTATGCATATGAGCATAACCAATGGACACAGACAAAAGGGGAGTGAGGACATGTGCTGGGGGTGGGAGCTGCTGGGGATAAATCAAGAAGGGAAAAAGGAGACATGTAATACTTTAAACAGCAAAGAATTATATTAAAAAAACAACTCTTAATGTTTCAATAAATGACCTGAGGATCTTGTTAAAATGCAGCTTCTGATTGCTTAGGTCTATGGTCTGCAAACTGCAGCTCGAGAGCCACATGTGGCTCTTTGGCTCCTTGAGTGTGGCTCTTCCACAAAATACCACGGCCTGCGTGAGTCTATTTTGAAGAAGTGGCATTAGAAGAAGTTCAAGTTTAAAAAATTTGGCTCTCAAAAGAAATTTCAATCGTTGTACTGTTGGTATTTGGCTCTGTTGACTAAAGAGTTTGCCGACCACTGCCTTAGGTGTAGGGCAGGACTCTGGAATCTACCATCTAAAAAGCTCCTAAGGAATGCTGACAGTACTATGCTTCTAGGACCACACTCTGAGTAGCCAGCTCTAAATTGAAAGTGTTTAGGAGCTCAAAGAACTGACATGCCCACCCCCCCAAAACTTTACTGTGAAAAATTAGCAAGATGCTGAGGCACAGGATAAATTTCAGTCAAATATAAACGGATCAGGTTGGATTGTACCTGGGACGGCCCCTCTCCTAGGATGTTGACCTTTGCAGGAACATGGAACTCAAATGCTCTCTCTGCCCAGGGCAGCCCTTACCAACTTTTCTTAGAAATCTCTCCACTTCTCCCAGGGTTTCGGCTGGCTTTCTAGATAAACGGCGCCAAAGAGGGCTTAGAGAAATAAAACCACAGATGCTTGCTTTATAGTGGAGTGTGCTGGAAGTGACCAGGTATTTACTTGAGAGAACTATGAGGCTAATCCAACTTAGAGTCAATGCATCGCCAAGTCCCGGTATCTCTGAAGTGAACAATATTTATGATGACGAGGCCAATTCCAATGGAAAGTGCCAGCACCACAGAGGGCAGAGTGCTGAGTCAGCCACCGCAGGACTCACTGACTGCTTTATCGTGCATGGCTTGGTTTATCTCTAGCAGGAAATACGAGGCCACTGATAGCAGAGACTATTTACTGTATCAGCTTCTCGGCAGCCTTTAATCAAGCTGGGATCCCAGCATGAAAGTCCAGATCTCCAAATCCATTAGCGGAAAACATGGTCTCCCATGCATCCTTAATTCACAGGGGCTGCTTCCCTTGGGAAGTGCCGAGGGCAAGATCCTGCCATCACAAACTCCTTAGCAAAGCCAACTCTCCTGTGGTCTGTTTAGTGACTGCTACACTTAGGACACGTGCTTCCCTCGCTGATTCTGCCTTTTGGGAGTATAAATGTGCCACTTTGTTCAATCCACAAGTGCACCTCCTTTGGGAAAGAATGCAGAACTTTAAAGCAAAAGGCAGGGATTTAAATGATTTCACTGTTGGCCTTTTGCATACACCTTCTCCCAATTATGATCTTATAGTCATTTGCTCTTTAAAGTTTATGAAAGCTTAAGAAATACATTGGAAAGAGAGAAGAGAAAGGAAAATAAGAGAACTCAGGGTGGGGGATATGGGTAGGAAGCTTCAAGGATTTCTCAAAAAATGACTTTGACCTTCCTAAAACAATGTTGCAAAATTAAGTTCCCAATGGCAGAATCAGTGAGGGAAACAGGTGTGGTAGGAGTAGCAGTCATCAAATAGACAACCGTAGAGTTGACTTTATAATTGCCCCTTCTTCTAGGCCAGAGGTGATTAACCAGGATCATCTGGATCAGGCAAAGGGTCCCTGAATGGATGTAAGGACATTTATTAATCTCAGAATTTAGGTACCAAATTGTCTGTGTATAGCACTTTTTTTCCCCCAGAGGAAGTTTCCATAAGTTTTATCAAATCTTAAAACAGTTCATAGATCTATGAACTAGAAAAGGTTAAGAACTATACAGTCATTCATTCAAAAAAATTTACTTTGTTCCTACTATATGTCAGGCAGCGTTCCAGGCTCTGAGATTAGAGCAGTGAACAAAACAGACAAATATCTCTATCTCCTAGGAACTTACAATCTTCTGGGCGATACCAACAATCTACACTAATAAAAAAGAAATATGCAAATGAACCATCACTCTGCTACACTCACCAGCCAATCTGGAGGGACTATGCAAACTATAAGGCCAAAGATGGCAGCCCTCAAGCTGCTCCAGGTGTGGAGTGGCTGGGCAGGGCAGGGTGCCTGCTATGAGAAGGAGAGCAAGGGTGTGTGTGTGTGTGGGAGGGGGGGGGGGGTAGGATGCAAAGGGATCTACAGGGAAGAAGAAGACAGCAGACTCTGGCCAGACTGAAGGAATGGATCCCGGGTGCCAAAGGAAAACCAGTGCTGGAAGCCAAGGGAAGGAAGGTCTATTGCACAAATCTCTTTGTGCAATGGGCCTCTAGTTAATACATAAGTAAAAGAGACAGGATACCTGATGGCAATGTGTGCTACATTGAGAAATAAAGCAGAGAAGAAGAACAGTGAAATCCAGTGTTTAAGGTCATATTGAGAGTGTAGGCCTTACCTAGTAAGTACCCAGTGAGCAAGGACTGAAGTGGGAGGGGAACATGCTAGGAACACAGAACATTCCAGATATGGGTAACTGTAGATGTAAAATGTCCTGATGAGGCACATACTTGCTGAGTTCCAAGAATAGCAAGGAGGTAATGTACCTAGAGCTTAGAGAAGACAGAGCAGTAAATAACATCAGAGAGAGAAGGCAGGTGGAGTGGCCAGCTGTGGCAGCTATAGACACTGTAATGGTTTGGCTTTTACTGTACGTAAGGGAAAAAAAGGATCACTCTAGTTGTTGTGTTGAGACTAGACTTGGAGAAAGGATGGCAAAGGAGAGCCATTGGGTTTTTCTAAAAACTCAGATGAGAAAAGATGGAAACTTAATAGTGATGGGAAGTGGTGAGAAGCAGTTCGTTCCAAGATATATTTCCAATTCAGAGCCAACAGGTTCTGCTTATAGGATATATATGGGATGTGAGAGAAGGAGAAAACACCAACATTTCTGAAATAAAGTACTAGGAGCATGGAGTGGCTTTTGATGGATGTAGAACAATGAGAAAGTGGGGGGGGCTGATTAAGATTTCCATTTTCGAAATGTTAAGTGTGAGATGCCAATGAAATGTCTGAGAGTCCACGTTCAGTAGGTAGTTGGATACAGGAGTATGGAGTTCCAAGGGAAGGTCTGAGTTGAAGATATAGATGTGGGAGCATAAAGATGATATTTAAGGCCTGACCCTGGATAAGCTCACTAAGGGTGTAGGTGCAAGTAAAGGTTCCATGATTGAGGCCTGGAACACGTCAGAGTTATTGGGTCAGGGAATAAGGAGGTACCACAAAGTCTCTGAGAAGTGGTCAGTGAAAGAGACGAGAGCCAGGAGTTCTGAAAGCTAAGCTTAGAGCAGTGAGGAAGAGGGCAGCCAGGACTTGCCCACTGACTGGGAACGTGGTGGTTGTTGGTGACATTGACCAAAGTAGGTTGGGGCAGAATGCACATAGAAAAGCCTGATTTGGGAACCTTCAAGAAAAAATGAGAAAGGGGAGAAAAAAAAAGTTAAAATAAAATCAACATTGAAAATAATTCCTCCTTTACAGAATATTTCTATCAAAGGGTAGAGAAAATAGACCGAGGAAACTGAAGTTAAATATATACGTGTGTGTATGAAAGAGAGAGAATTTAGGACGTGTTTTTATGCTGATGGGAATGAGCACACAAAGAATATTGTGTAAGTTTCTTCACAGACCTTACTTTTTATCTTCATTTCTTTTTCATTTTTGTTTCATTTATTTTTAGCCAAAATACCAATTGCTAAAAAAAAAAAAAAATCAAAAAAAAAATCACTGCCTACATTTTATAATTCACTTTGTAGTACTTGTAGGTTCAAGTCCAATTTTTCTTTTAGGTAATTGCGAGAATGTGGCAAATATGCTTTATCCGTGTACTCTTTATCCTCAATCTGCAGGCTGAGATGATCTAAGAAATAGCAACATATTTCTTGGCAATCCATTAAAGGAATGTTCTGGAGATAAGAGACAAAAACAAAACAAAACAAAACACCAAAACAACAACAACAAAAACCCACAAAAACAAGGGAAGATCAAACTTCCCAATTATATGGTCATTTTCATTATTTTTCTTTGCAGACTTAGAACACTGAGGATTTTTCATGTGGTTCTTTATTGAAAATCATCAGATGTAAAATGACAAAGTTGATCAAAGGGCAGAAACAAACTTCAATTAATACATGGATGATCTTGCCCTGATCCAAGGAACACCATTAATAAAAACTTACAAATTCAGCTATGCCAAAATAACATAAAAACTATAAATCCTAAGGTGTGATTTAGGGTTATGAGTTCAATTGTACCCCCTCCCACCTCCGCTTGCCAAAAAAGATATTGAATTACTAACCCCAGGTACATATAAAGGTGATCTTATTGATCATGTTGTTAAGATCGTTAGGGTGGGCCCTAGTTCAATATGAATGTGTCCTTATAAAAAAGGAAAATGTGAACATGGAGACAGACATGTATAGAAGGAAAATGACATCCATAAGCCAAGAGACATCTTAGACTGCCAGAAGCTGGGAGAAGGATAGAACGCATTCTCCTTTACAGCCCACAGGAGAACCAGAACTGCCAAAAGCTTGATCTCAGATTTCAAGCCTCCAGAACATGTGAAAATAAATTTCTGTTATTTAAACCATCCGGTTTGTGGTACTTTGTTATGGAACCCCTAGAAACAAATGCACTTTATAAATACCATTTATTGTATGTGTTTGTTTTTTTCATAATATTTTTAAAGTTGATTTTGGAGAGGGGGTAAGGGAGAGAGAGAAACATCTAGTGGCTGCCACCTAGATGCTCCCTACTGGGGATTGAGCCCACATACATATTGTAGTATGTGCCTTGGCTAGGAATCCAACCCATGACAAAGTTTTCAAATAACATTTATCGTTATATTTTGACTATTAATTTCAGAATCACCATGACTGCTTGTTCCCTGGCAAAGTCAATTTGGCAGTATTGTCAATTAGCTCTTACTAGTACATACTAGTCCAGTTTATTTATAAGGAGAACTAACTTCAAGTTCTAGTCCAATGAATTCATCAAAGTGCAAAAGAGAATTGCAGTACTGTAGGCTAAATTTTAGATACATTACTTATTTATCTATTGTATGCATGGCTCAACTCCAGAACATACCATTTGTTCATTAAAAAACAAACATTTCTATAGATATAATTCACATACCATAAAATTCCAATAAAGTGTACAGTTCAATGGTTTTTAGTGTACTTAGAGTTGTGCAACCATCAGCACTATTGAACTTCATGATTCTTTTCTCATCCTCAAAGGAAATCCCTTACCCAATAACATTCCCTTCCTGTTTCTCACCCCCTTGTCCCAGCCAATAGGCAACTGCTAATCTACTTTCTTTCTCTCCATGTGTTTTTCTGTATATTTCATTTAAGTGGAATCATAAGACATGTAGTCCTTTGTGACTAGCTTCTTTCAATTAACATAATGTTTTCAAGGTTCATCCATATTATAGATCACATCAGTTCTTCATTCTGTTTTATTGCTGAATAATATGCTGTTATGTAGCTATATCGCAATTATATATCTACACATCAGTTCATGGACATTTGTATTCTTTACAATTTTTAGTTATTGTTAATGATGCTGTTATAAACATCTATGTTCAAGTTTGTTTGTTTTTTTGTGTGTGTATAGACATATGTTTTCATTTCTCTTGGATTATACCTGAGAGGAATTAGTGGGTCTTATGGAAACTATATTTAGCAATTTGAGGAACTACCAAACTATTTCCCAAAGTAGCTGCACCATTTTACATTCACATATAAATAAAGGTTCGGATTTCTTCCTATCCTCTCTAATACTTTTTAATGTCCATATTTTTATTATAATTATCCTAGCCAGTGTGAAGCAATATCTCATGGGTTTTGATTTACATTTTTCTAACAACAAGTGATATTGAGCCTCTTTTTGTGTGCTGATTTGCCATTTACAAGTCTTTTTGGACAAATGTCTATTCAAATGTGTGGCACTAAAGAGAAAAAAAAAATGGTATTTATCTTCAGCTCTTGGCACACAGCTATTAAAACTCTTGTAATCACCCCAGTGCAGAGTGTCTTTTGTGTGCTAATTAGGTGACTGGTGATTGAGAGCCCCTAAATACTTTCATGATGGGGATTGATCCTCCCAAAAGAGTAGGACATGTTTAGAAGATTGACATTTTCAATCTAACATTTAAAAATTGGGAAGGAAGCCCTACCTGGTTTGGCTCAGTGGATAGAGCCTTGATCTGTGGACTGAAGGGTCCTGGGTTCAATTCCAATCAAGGGCACATGCCCAGGGTTGCAGGCTTGATCCCCAGTAGGGGGTGTGCAGCCGATCAATGATTCTCTCTCATCATTGATGTTCCTATCTCTCTCTCTCCTTTACTCTTTGAAATCAATAAAAAATATATTAAAATAAAATAAAAATTGAGAAGGGAGAGAGACTAAAGGGTAAGGTGCCAATGATTTAATTAATCATGGCTGTCATGTGACCTTCATAGCAATCCCTAAACAATGGGGTTTAGAGAGTTTCTGAGTTGGTGAATGCAGCCATATGACTGCCAGGTGCTATGTCCCAACTCCACATAAAGATAGGAGCTCAGGATTCTGGGAATTTTTCCTATGAACCTCTTCATATGACTTACCGTAAACACATGACTAATGGGAAAGTGTACATTCACAGATCTTATGTGTTCTCTTTTGTGAGAAGCAAAATGGGAAAAGATCTAGTTGTTTTCTTCCAGTGGAGAACTAAGCCTAACCCTAACCCTATTTGTATCCTTTATAATAAATTGGTAAATATAAGCAAAGTGATTCCTAAACTCTGTGAGCCATTATGTTAAATATGAGGAAGGATTTATGGAAACCACAGTTTATACTTGATTGGTCAGAAGTATTGGCCAGCCTGGCTCGATGGTTGGGCATCGACCTATGAACTAGGAGGCCGTGGTTTAATTCCCGGTGGGAGCACATGTCCAGGTTGTAGGATCAATCTCCAGTGGGGGTGTGTGCTAGAGGCGGCCAATCAATGATTCTCTCTCATCATAGATGTTTCTATTTCTCTCTTTCTCTCCCTTCATCTCTGAAATCAATACTATATATATATATATATATATATATATATATATATATATATAGTATATATACTATATATATATATATATAGACTTGTGTTTGGTATCTAGAGTGGGGCAGTCTTGTTGGACTGAGTCTTTTAACTTGTGGGATAAAATGCTAACACCAGGTAGACAGTATCAGAATTGAATTGAATGTTGGACACCCAGTTGGTGTCAGAGAGTTGGAAAATTGGCAGTTGGTATTGGAAAACACTCCACAAAGTCTTTTCCAGTTTTATAATCGTGTTATTTGTCATTTCATGATTGAGTTTTTAATAGTTCTTTAATATGTTAGATACAAGTTTATGATCACATATGTGATATGTAAATATTTTCCTCCCATGGCTGTCTTCACTTTCCTGATGACATCATTTGAAGCTTGAACATTTTTAATTTTTATGACATTCAATATATATTTTTCTTTTTGTCACCTATGCTTTTGGTATATTTAAGAAACTATTTCCTAACCCAAACTCACCGAGGCTTACTTCTATGTTTTTTCTATAATATTTATAGTTTTAGCTCCTACATTTATGTCTGTAGTTCATTTGAATTAATTTTGCATATGGTGTAAAGTAGCTATCTATTGATAATAAAACTTTCTTATTTAACTTCTAAATTATTGTTAACCAAAAAAGTCAAATATTTGTAACTTGGTTTCCAAATCCTGTATCCAACTATTAGCAAGAGAAATCAAATACACCAGTTTCATCCCTTGCACTGAAAATAGAATGAGAATCTAATCTCGAGGTCAGAAAACTGGGACGTGTTCCCCACTGCATGGCTAAAGGGCTGGATATCACCTAGATGCATTCAACTATTCTTTTTTTTATTTAAGCAGGGGAAAAAATAATTATTCATACTTTATAATTTGAAATCAAATTATAAAGTATGAATAATCTTGAAACAAGATAGTCAAAATAGTCAATATCATAATTAACAGTTAAAAGAACATTGACAGATTAGGTTTAGGTACTCTGAGTTAAGCACACACAAATAAAGAGGCTGACAACTTGCACACTGAGGAAAAGACCTGACTCATCATAAACGCAAGGCTTCTGGGAGAGTCTACATGCAACTGTTCTTTTTTTTTTTTATAATATATTTTATTGATTTTTTTACAGAGAGGAAGGGAGAGAGATAGAGAGATAGAATGTCGACGAGAGAGAAACATCGACCAGTTGCCTCTTGCACATCCCCTCCCGGGGATATGCCCGCAACCAATGTACATACCCTTGACCGGAATCGAACCTGGGACCTTTCAGTCCGCAGACCGACGCTCTACCACTGAGCCAAACTGGTTTCGGCGCAACTGTTCTTATCAGGAAGGAAAAGGGGAAAAGATCTAATTGTCCTCTTCCACTGGAGAACTGTGAAGACCAAAGGAAATCATGAATATGAAAATGCTTTGAAAAATGAACCTTTGCAAAATGGGATATTCACAATAATCAGAGTTTTGCCAAAGGCCTTTCCTTTTCTTTAAAGTATATTTTTTATTGATTTCAGAGAGGAAGGGAAAGAGAGTGGGAGAAGGAGAAGAAGAGGAAGAGGGAGAGGGGGAGAGAGAGAGAGAAACATCAATGATAAGAAAGAATCATTGACTGGCTACCACCCCACTCTGGGGATCGAGCCCACAACCCACGCATGTGCCCTTGACCGGAATCAAACCCAGGACCTTTCAGTCCCCAGGCTGATGCTCCATCCACTGAGCCAAACCAGCTAGGCAGGCCTTTCTTAGTACCATAAAGCTGCAGAGAGCCACATGCCAAGGAGACTCCACTGAAAGTTATTCCTTTGCTGATTTTTCTCGGCATGGCCCACACAGATAAGCAGGTTCAGTTCTTTCCCGAGGAGATGCTGATGCGAAACCAGGTTTGGAAATCATAGGTTGTACTGACCTAGCCGCAGGACTGCTCTGTGGATTACAGTTATTATTCATACCCACAAAGCCGCTAGCAAATACTGACATCTGTAGCCTGATTTTATTTCATTTTATTTTATTTACTTTTTTTTAATTGAATTTATTGGGGTGACATTGGTTAATAAAATAATATAGATTTTGATACAATTTTAATTAACTTGTTATGAATAACAGAAAAAGAGCAAAGGAAAGACCAGCCATTATAGGCATGTCTTTTGGACAGCTTCACTAGGAAGCTATAACTTACACTCCCCAGGGGTCTAACAAAGGGAAGATAGACACATGCCCAGTAAAGCGGGGAAGGGGGGGGGGGGGATTAGGGAAGGTACTTGCTGTCAATCACACTTGGGGACATAGGTGGTTGGCCAGAATGAGTGTGATCACTGCAGGACAGGAAGATTTGGGATACATATGTACAAGTTAATAATGCAGATTTTTTTTCCCAATAGATGAAGTTACATATATGTTGACATATATGCGATTTGATATGTATGCTATTTTGAGAGCTTGTTTGGAGGTTCTAGCAGGGGAGCACAGCTACTCGTATACCCTTGACCGAAGATTGGTCCTCTCCTCTTGGGGAAAAGCGCGCAGCTTCGGGAGGGACGCACATGGATCGGTGAGGGGGACACCCGCCTAGCCAGCCAGATCAGCCGAATCAACCCTGGCGATCAATAGGGTGACAGATGTCGCAGCCAGATCGCCCTCACATCCAATATGTATGCTATTTTGTTGTATTGACAACAAGCTTCAAAACTTCATATGTCAAATTTGCTGAAGGTGTTAATATCATGGATATTTTTATGCTTAAAAGTGGCAAATTTGGTGCCAACAAAAGAGAATTTGCAGGAAGTTTTAATTCATTACTTTTATTTTAAAGAAAAAGTTATATACTTCAGGAAGCTTATGGTGACCATGCTCTATCTCAAGATACTTGTGAATGCTGGTTTAAACATTTTAAAGGTGATGATTTTGATATGAAAGAGAAAGAATTCCCACGTTAACCGAAAAAATTTGAAGACCAACAATTACAAGCATTATTGGATGAAGATACGTGTCAAGCTCAAAAAAAAAAACTTGCAGGAAGATTAAAGATAATGGCTCAGCAAACAATTTCTCATCATTTACAAGCAATGGGAAATATTTTAAATGAAGGCAAATGGGTGCCACATTAACTGAATAAAAAACAAATGGAAAACTGAAAAGTCATCAGGAAAATGATGCTTCAAGAAAAAAAAAAGAAAGTATTTTTTTTTTTTTTTTTCATTGAAGTGTGACTGGCAATGAAAAGTAGATTTATTTTGAGAATCCCAAATGCACAAAATCATGGGTTGATCCAGGTCAACCATCAACATGGACTGTAAGGCCAAATCGTTTTTGGAAAGAAGACAATGCTTTGCCTTTAGTGGGATCAGAAAGGTGTGGTGTATTATGAGCTTCTAAAACTGGGTAAAACTATTCATACTGATTGCTACCAACAACAAATACTGTAATCAATTTGAATCATGCTTTGACAGTAAAACAACCAGAATGGGCCAGAAGACAGGGCATAATAATTTTGCTTCATGATAACACACCACCACACACTTCAAAACCAGTTAAAGACACGTTAAAAGATCTTGCCTGGTGAGTATTAACCCTCCTGCTGTATTCACCTTCAGATGGCCACTTGTTCCTACAGATGGCACATGCACTTTCTGAGCAGCATTACAGAACATACGAAGAAGTGGAAAATCGGGTCTCTGAATGGTTTGCCTCAAAACAAGAAAAGTTCTATTGAGACGGTATCCAAAAATTACCTGAAAGATGGGGGTAGCTAGAGATGGACATTACTTTGAATAAAGCACTTTTGATGTTTCTCTTGAAATTATCATCTTTTCAAAATCCGCCATTATTAACCAGTACACCTGAACAAACGAGTTCCCTCTCTTGGTTCTCTAGAGATTTGACTCTGGGCTTGTGGCTGCCTTTGCTCCTGCTTCCTTGCATTTGCCCTTATGGCCCATGGCCATGTGGACCCCACAAGCAATGGACAGTAGACTGCACCTACCTTCATGCTGAACTGTACCTGTCTCTAAGATGAAGAGGAATCTCTGGACACTGGCTTTGCTATTAGCTTCATTGAAACCCTAACTATATTTCTTTTTTCCCCCCATTTTTTTATTCATTTATTATCTGTGTACATAATTTAACATTTCCTCCCCTCCCATACATACCCCCGCTCCCCAGAGTTTTGTGTCCATTGGTTGTACTTATATGCATGTATACAAGTCCTTCGGTTGATCTATTATCTCCCCCAGATCTCCTTACCCTACCTGCTGTAATTTGACAGTCTACTTGTTGCTTTACTGTCTCTATATCTATCTTTTGGTTCATCAGTTTATAATGTATTATCCATAAATGAGTGAGGTTATGTGGTGTTGCTCTTTCATTGACTGGCTTATTTCACTCAGCATGATGTTCTCCAATTCCATCCAGGTGAAACCCCAACTATACTTCTATGACTGGGCTAAGGGAAATGGGACTTTGGAAACCCAGAGATGTAATTCCACGAAAATAAAACTTCCTACCATATCTTATCCTCCCATGGGTCTCTGGAAATGCTTCTTCCAGAGGTTTCCCAAGACCCTTACATCAACTAGCAATGGGGGAAAATGAGGCATATTTTTCTCCAATAACAGTTCCAGGTGTACATCATCTGTATATTGTACTATGTGTTCACTACCCTAGGTCAAGTCTCCTTCCATCACCATTTATTCCCCCCCTTTACCTTCTTCTACCCACCCCCAATAAATGATACAGATTGAATAAAAAAGATTAACCTTGTTAGTCAAAAAAAGAAAAAAATACCTCTCAAAAAATCTTATTCATTTTCCCTTAAATTACTCTGTATTTGATGGAAAAGCACCATATCTGTTGCAAGCACAATATTAACAAGAACTACATTAATAACTTGGTAGTGTAAAGGCACAATCTTTAATTAAAAATATCTTGAAAATCAGTTCCTCAAGAACTCAAGAGTCAGTAAAGATCCTTCTGATAGGAAACATCACGATCAAATACCTTAGGGTTGCTCCAATCCAAATAATCTCTCCCAGCTCAAATACATAAATTGTCTGATCTTGGGTCTTACTGGTTGGTTTCTTGCCCTCTCCTCTCATGTTCTAATTAAGTCCCCTTGAAGACAGCATCTGGCCTCACTCTTCTTCCATCTCTGGTAGCACCTAACCCTAATCTGAAGGAGTTGACTAGTTGAAAGAGCAGGTAAAAATGGGGCTCACTACACATCATCACATCAGGTTGTAAAGGGAAACATGAACTTATTTTGGGAGGAAATTACAACTTCTACATGCAGGTTGAAAGAGGTAATTCTAATTTTTGCTATGGAGTGGGGATAAGATTTGCCAAAGGACTCATGTCACATTGTGTAGAATACTTTTGCTGAGTTGGGTTATAATATTTTATTTTTTGTTCTATGGTCAAGTCTACAAAAAGACCCCCTCTTCCACCTATTTCCAATAAAAATCAAGTATTCTGTCTGTTGAAACCTATGACATAGGCCTCACTCATACTCACTGGAGCTTAATGCCACCACGTTGCATCTCAGAGTTTCTGAATTATGTTTTGGGGGTAACTATTTGGCCATAAAATATCTTATTCCTTGAATTTGGTAAATGTGTGGTTAGTGAAACTCAGTTGATGTGTATAATACTCAAGTGTGTGCAGACACATATACCCATACACACATACAGTTATGTTCTATTATTAGTGAAGTAGTGTGTTTTTGGTAGATGTGAAAAAATCTACCATATGTCTGCCTCAGCACTCTCTGTAGACACACTTCTGTATAGATTTATCTCTTTAGCTACTGGCCAATACAGAGCAAATACCAGCATTGTGTCATTCTGGTAGAAAGTGCAGTGCAGCAGACTCATCAGAAACACACTAAAAATAGCCAACCCTGATTATAATCAGAAACAGAACATGCATTCCTGTTCATGTAAAGGCTTCATTTCAGTTTTAATTTTTTTCTTTGTTGTTTCTATGCCTTTGGACCCTGCTCTATCTAAAACTATACAGTCCTTCTCCCTGCCTGATGACCAGTGCTTAGCTCTCTCAAATCATTAGCCCCCAGCACTGAAGTAAGTTGGTACCACTTATTTTCTCCTATACATTGATCATTCAGAGTTTTTATTAGGAATTTTGGACCTCCTTGGCAAAAAAGAGTAGCTTCCACATCAGCAAATGATGGACACAGTCTCCGGAGCTGGCTGGGCTCGGATGCCAAGAGAGAAAACCTAAATGTGTGGCTTTTATTAGCAGGGTCAGCATTGATGGACTTCTACCTACCACAGCCACCACCGCATTCATGTGGTGTGTCCACCGCCTGCCGCATTTCATTCCCACCGCTCTCCCATTCCTCATTTGAAACCATCTGCCTTTGGCTGAAGGCCCAGCTGTTTCTGAAATGTTCTGTTTCCTCTAAAATGGTTTTCTGGATCACCCACAGAAAGACTTCCAGAATATTCCCTTTCCATTTTTTTCTCCCTCCCCTTTTTCTGCTGTCAAAGAAGGTTATAACACCTTTCTGATTTTACTACTGCCTATAATTTCTGCTCCATAAAGCCAGCTGGGGAGCAGGCCTTTGCCTGTCTTCAGCTTGCTGCTGTCCTCTCTTCTGACCAACAGACCTCCGATGGTAGGAGAATTTGGTTACTAGAGTCTTCCTATGATTTTCTCTGTCTTTTGACATGAGGAATTGGCAGTCACCACACTTAAACTTTCTCCCAGCTTTTGGTGCAGAGTTCCCCATATGCCTGGAGACAGTATTGAGCCACTGGCTACCCACAATTTCAGTCACCAAATGACTACCCATCATTGTCTCTTAGGTACAACCAGGAGTGTGTGTGTGTGTGTGTGTGTGTGTGTGTGTGTGTGTGTGTGTGTTCACCTGTGTGCATATGAGCAGGGGCTCCTCACACACCCTGCAGGATTTGGGAAGGGAGCTGGGGAAGAGAGTGTAAAGTATCATTTTTCAGCATCTGTCTCTCAAAACTGCTCTAGTTTTTCTGATTTGTTTCTGTAGGAGCAAAAGAGAAGAAAAATATTTCTGTCAAATAGAGCAATCATATGGCAATAGCAAAAGAACTCGTGACTTTTTTTTTTTTTTTGTCTTTTTTGTTTATGCCCGCTCCCCACCCAGATGGATACTTCCAGGTTGCTTGCTTCTTTGAGATTAGAGTGTGGGGATGGGCGGAGCGTGGGAGCATACATGGAGCTGGGGAATGTACTCAATTTTCTTTCTTTTTTTAAGATAATATATTTTATTGATTTTAGAGAGGAAGGGAGAGGGAGAGAGATACGGAAACTTCAATGATGACAGAGACTCATTGATAGGCTGCCTCTTGCATACCCCCTACTGGGTATAGAACCTGCAATCTGGGGATGTGCCCTTGACTTGAATAGAACCTGGGACCCTTCAGTCTGCAGGCTAATGCTCTATTCACTGAGCCAAACCGGCTAGGGCAAGCTCAATTTTCTATAAGGCTCTGTAGCCGTAGTGTGCTGTTTGAATATCATCTCTCCTCTCCTACATCAGTGCACTTCCTTGAATTTGAGACTTCATTGCTGCTGTAGCCAGTCTGGCCCAATAAAAGGAGATTGGCCCCAGGACTAAAGGGCCAACAGTTGGATACTGGTCAAGTGCACCTCAGTTATATGCTCGATCCTTGGCCCCCATCTGAGTGCCTGCTGGAGGCAACCAAACAATGTCCCTCTCAACATCGGTATTTCTCTCTGTCTCTTCCTCTCCCTTCCAATCACTCTAAAA
This sequence comes from Pipistrellus kuhlii, assembly GCF_014108245.1. Taxonomy (NCBI): domain Eukaryota; kingdom Metazoa; phylum Chordata; class Mammalia; order Chiroptera; family Vespertilionidae; genus Pipistrellus; species Pipistrellus kuhlii. The sequence continues at coordinate 43,194,044 of NW_023425438.1, read as the reverse complement.
ATCAATGGAAAAATATATTCGAGTGAGGGTTAACAACAAAAAGCTTCATTGCTTATGAATTAAAATGTGTATAGAGTTGCCCCTTAGCAATTTATTGAATAGAACAACATATATGACCTGCTTTTGAAATTATAGCTTATCTATGAGTTTTGTTTTTTGGTTTTTTTGTTGCTTAACCCGTTCATTTTCTTTTTAGCCTCTCAGTCATACCCCTCCTACAGCTATATGTCTGTGGTTTTCTGTTTATCAGTCTATTTCCATTTTGCTTGGGATGGTGAGCACATAATAGAATATACAGATGATGTACTATATAATTGTACACCTGACACCTATATAACTTTATTAGTCAAGATCACCCCAATACATTCAACAAAAAAGAAGAAAGAGTATAGCATGATGATATGACAGGACATACATACATTTCTTGTAAAAATGTGTGTGTTTTTTATACAAGCAAGTACATCTTCGAGAAAATTAGTTTTAAATGATTACTTAAGTGAAATGTAACATGTTTCAAAATCTTTGAAATGGAAAAAGAAAAGAAAAACAAATCAATGTCCATTTTACTGTGTGTAAATTTTATATGAAAATAATGGTAAACAAATATCAAACTCAAATAATGATCTTATCCTGAATCATTCAGAAGTGAAGCGTACTCATGTCTGCAACTTACTTTCAAATGCTTCACAAATAGGATGGATAGCCCAGACAGAGGTTGAGCATTGACCTATGACCCAGGAGGTCATGGTTTGAGTCCTGGTGAAGGAAAATGCCTTGTTTGTGCACTTAATCCCTAGTAGGAGGTGTGCAGGAGGCAGCTGATCAATGATATTTCTATCTTTCTCTTTCCCTTTCCCTTCCTCTCTGATATCAAAAAAATATTTTTTTTTTTAAATTGGATGAATAGATAAGTGATAAAACAAATATAACAAAATGGGTAAAATTGAAGTGGTGGGTATAAGGCTGCTCACTGCAGAATTTTTTAAAACTTTTTGGAAGGTCAAAGTGTTTTCATAATAAAACACAGGTGTGGGAGTGGGGAGGCACAGGAATTGGGTCATTTGGGTCCAAGCCCCCATATAGCATGAATGAGCTATCGAACATGGTCAGGGCTGTCACTTCAATATTCCTCAGTTTTCCCATTTACAGAATGAGAATCTCCCAAGTATTTTTGTATGTCTCACAACCTATTATTCCATGAAACAAGCATGGATCGAATGGTCGGAAGCCTTCAGTACATAGGAATCTTAAGCTCTCATTTACTGAATTTATGTAGTCTAAGGGAAACATTGAGAATCCCAGTGTCCAGCATTTTATCAGTAGGAAAGCTCTAATGTGCCGTTTTGATCCTCTCATCTCTCTCAGCACAAACGTCTCATCTGGTGCCAAGCACAGATGCCAGAAACACAGAGGGTAGGAATAACCTGTCCAAAATCAAGCTAGTAAAGATCGATCTGGGTAACTTGAGAAAAAACAATTAGACTGCCGTCCCATGGGGCTCTGCTCAAACTGTTCTGATGTAACTGTACCCTTCATTGCCCTTCAGGAGCTCACAGTCCTGACATTCCACACCCAGGTAGAGTGGGCAGGCACATGTAAGGTGGGAATTTGGGGCCTCTTCCCTCCCTTTTTATCCCCAAATCGTGTCCCCCATTTCCAGGTCAAAATATCTGCTATTTTCAGGTCATCATTTGATTGAAGGCTCTGTTTCTTATTTAAAAAGCAACTCCTTCTGGAATGGGTAACATATTCCACCATAGCAGCCATTCACACCACACTGCTAATGACTATCTTATTCCTTCAGGCCGCTATAACAAAATAACATAGACAGAATGGTGTCTAATCAACAAGGATTGATTTCTCTCAGTTCTGGAGGTAAGGAAGTCCAAGATCTAGGCACTGACAGTGTCAGTGTTTGGTGAGATCTGCTTAGTAAGTCACAGAAAGCCACATTTCCCCATGTTCTCACACTTTGGAAGAGATAAGGAAGCTCTTCGGGGTTTCTTTTATAAGGGCACTAATCGCATTTATGATGGCTCCACCCTCATGACCTATCCACTCACATTCACTGCCTGATATCATATTGGGAATTAGGGTTTAACATATGAATTTGGAAGGTACACAAATAGTCAAATCCTTTCCATATTTCACTTAAGAGTGGAAAGAGAAGGTTTGTTATGAAAATATTCTCCTGTCCTACAATGCTCTTCTATCCTAGGCTGCAGCTAGAACTTACTCTGTAGCCTAAAGTTGAACCAATATACAAAGTATTCTTAATAAACCCACTGATGTCATCTCTCTTGCCTTTTACTTTATTCCTTTCCCTCTTAATTCATTGTACCAACTAGAGTTTATTGAGCATCTGTAATGTACAAGGCACTGTGGTAGAGTCAGAGGGTACAGTGGGGACAATACAAATCTGGTTCTTTTTTTTATTATTTTTTTATTTTATTGATTTTTTACAGAGAGGAGGAGAGAGGGATAGAGAGCTAGAAACATTGATGAGAGAGAAACATCGACCAGCTGCCTCTTGCACCCCCCTACAGGGGATGTGCCTGCAACCAAAGTACATGCCCTTGACCAGAATCAAACCTGGGACCTTTCAGTCCGCAGACCGATGCTCTACCACTGAGCCAAACCGGTTTCGGCACAAATCTGGTTCTTGACACTGAAGGACTGACATCCTCACATGGTGACCTGGGACTTGTCTGGCTCTAGCACTGAAAATCCCACATCCTGGGCGCCCCCTCAGTCCTGGGCAGAAGGGGTTTAGTCCCCATAGTCTGATGTGTAAATGATATTATGAGTCATAAGACAATAATAGGTTAGCCATTAATATATTTGAAGATTGCAAAAGTGCTCTGTGTGTGTGTAATGAGAGCATCTCATATAACATGTGAAGCCATGGAAGACTCTTCTGAAGACGTGGGCTTGAGGGCTGAGATGTGAAGAATGAGAACTGTGAGGGAACTCCAGGTAAAGAAAAGCCCCACTCAGAGGCTCTGAGATGAGAAAGAGCATGTTGTATCAAAGAAATTAAGGGTTACCTCAAGTCTTGGTTTGCACGGGATGGTCATGGTGTAGCCTATTGCCCTGACCTCATTATTAATAGTTTCCCTTGCATCCTCTCAAATAAATGAGTTATTTTGGTTTGGAAAATCAATTGTTCACTACAGAGGAACTGTAAGATGTCCATGTGGCTAGAATAAAGGGACTAAATGGGGTGCACATGAGGCTGCTGAGATAACTAAAAAAGTGATTGTTTAAGGTCTCCAGGGAGAGACCAAAGATTTGGGATATTATATAAGAAATATAGGAACAGCCCCACCAGTGTAGCTCAGTGGCTGAGCATCGATCCATGAACCAAGAAGTCACTGGTTCAATTCCCAGTCAGGGTACATGCCTGGGTTTAAGGCTTGATACCTACTAGCAGGTGTATATTAGGCAACCAATCCATGTTGTTTCTATTTCATCAATATTTCTATCTCTCCATCCCTCTCTCTTCCTCTCCCTCTAAAGTCAATAGGAAAAAAAACACACACATATATATATATATATATATATATATATATATATATATATACACACACACACACACACACACACAATATGAGAACAGTGAGAAGCATCATCCACAGAGAAGGAGCATGATTACATGTGAATTTCAAACAGAGCAAATACAAGTGAGGATATGAGAGAGCCAGTCAACAGAGCTTCTTATGTGGTCCGGGCCAGCAAGGACAGTGGCCTAGATTAGAGTGAAAGCACAAAAAATGGAACTAAGTAGCTAATTCAAAAGCTATGTAGAAAGAATAATAGACAGAATTCAGTCTTTTGGCTGAAAGGTCATGGGTGTGGGTGAGGCAGGACTGCTACAAGTGGCCATACCAACTGACCGAGCAGAACTCCCAGGGTCCCTTCAACATGGAACACCAGGCTGGCTGCATTGCAATGAGAGCCTTCTCATCAGAGGAAGAGTCAGGGGTGATGGGTAGCTTTCTGGTAGGCTTGCTAGCCAATGACGTTACATAGGAAGAGATGAGATGCAGAATCCCATGTCATCATTCCTGAAATTCTCATATAATATGTCACTCTTCACCATTTATTTTGCCATGCATATCTCTTCCCTCTGTGCAGTGTGATCTTGCTTCTCCCCTCAGGTGCCCTAAAGAGGCGGTAAGTGCTCAGGAGTAAAATCCAGGTTGGATTCCCCTATCCTATCACCCCAGAGCCTCGCACAGGGTCTCTCATAAAGTAAGTCCTTGCCAACTGGTCGAGAATGTGGGCAAATGTCGGTAAGGGGATAAATTTCTGCAAAGAGAAGGCAGGACAAAGGCTAGCTGGTGAAAAGGCTGGATAAACTAATTCCTGGTCAATCCAACTGAATATACCAATACAAGGGGCCACAAAAGTATTTGTAAAGGGCCAATAATAAATACTTCAGGCTTTGCAGGGCACACAGTATCTGTTGCAACTTGTCTTCTCTGCTATTTTAATGAATAAGCAACTACAGACAAAGACTAAGCAACCACAGACAATGTGTAAACACGTAGGCGTGGCTGGGTTCCAAGGAGAGCTTACTTATGGGTACTGAAATGTGAACGTGATATAATTTTCATAAGTTAGAAAGTATTATTCTACTTTTGATTTATTTCAACCATTTAAAAATGTAAAATTATTCTTAGCTTGCAGACCTTATAAAAACAGGCAATACCTGAGCCAGCCAGCGTGGCTCAGTGATTAAGCATCCACCAATGAACCAAAGGTCAGGGTTCAATTCCCAGTTGGGGCACATGCCTGGGTTGTGGACTCAATCCCCAGTATGAGGATTTAAGGGGCAGCCAATCAAGGAATCTCTCACTGAAATCAATAGAAATATATTAAAATACATACATAAATACATGAATGCATGCATATAAACAAATAAATAGGCAGCACTTGAATTTGGCTTTGGGTTGTAGTTTGCTGAATCCTGAACCAATAGACCCATTTCCCTAACACAGAGGGCAGCACAGATCTTAGCCTGCATGTTCCCTGAGCAGAATGATGGAAAAGCTCACCCTGGATGCTTTCCCTCTCCCTATCTCAGGTACAAGGAAGACATTTACATTCCTCTTGTCCCCTCTCCCCAACTCCTCTTTGTAAAAGGGCTTTGATTTCTTAAATGTTTTCCCTTTCTGTAATCTTCTTTGGAGGCCTCCTTTCTCTCTCTGCTTTTCCCACTTGACTCTCCTTTTTTATTGTGTAAATTTGTTCCCTCAATCATAAATTCTGCTTTTACTACTAGGAGCATTATCGGGTTTGACATGTTTAGTGAGGACGCTGAGATTTCCCGTTTCTGTTTATCACTTGGCTTTTCATAACCAGGGACAGCCGCAGACCTTCCTACATGAAGGATTGATGCTCACACAGCATGACCTCCACCTGGAAATCTATTAACAATTAACAGGCGGTGAAAGCAGACAAACAAAGATCCAGAGACCGCCTGCTTCGTGGGAAGTAGGGGCCTACTCAAAGTGCTAATGATGGACACAGGATTGAATATATTAACACCCAGGGCAACTGGAACTCCACACTGATCATACATTGTTTGTCTCTGTTTGTTTAAAGAAAAGCACTGTTCCATATGCACTATGATTTCCTAAATGATATGAAGACGTGCATGTGTGAAGGAGACTTTGTTCTGTTGGTTTCACTGCAGAGCAATTGGAGCGAGGCTGGAAGTCCTCTCTGAAGTTCATGTCACTAAATATGTTTCTGCAGGACTGTCCAGCAGCGACCTTATTCCAGTCAGGTGTATCTCTGTACAGGAAGAGCTCCCAAGACTGAAGAGCATCTGCCCAAATGCGTGGGTTAAAATATAAAAGAGCCCTCCCTGGCTAGTGTTCTCCAATGGTTAGAGTGTTGTCCCTGCCCACCAAAGAGTCTCAGGTTCAACCCGATCCCCAGTCTAAGTGAGTGTGGGAGGCAATCAGTTAATGTGTCTCTCTCACATTAATGTTCCTCTATCTATCTATCTATCTATCTATCTATCTATCTATCTATCTATCTCAATATTGATCTCTATCTCTTATCTATTGTAACTCCCTCCCTTCCACTTGCTCTCAAAAGCAATGGAAAACGTACCTCAGGAGAGGATTAACAAAAAGATAAAAAGAAAATTAATTTTGAATCAATAAGCAGGAGAACTGGAATAGAATCAATGGAACCATTTTTCCCCAGATCTAGGAAGTGTAACTTATAACAACTTATGTAAAATTTCAGAGGGGCGCAGCTCTCGATGCTATAAATGTGTGGGGATTAGGAAGGAAAAGTGAGGACATTCACTGTTCTCAAGCCCTGCAATACTCAGCCTGGCATACGGTGGGCATCGGTAACAGTTGGTCTCCATTGCTCATGAATGCAACCCCTTCTCTGGGAGGCAGCAGCGGTGGTGAGGGGAGTTGTCTGGGGATGAGAGCACCGTGGACATCATGCCAAATCATGCCTTCTCCCCTTGTTCCACCACAGAGAACACCTGTAAAGGTAACCTGCAGCTTTGGTCTTATCCAATGACCTAGGATTCCTGGGAATGTCTACTACTGGGAAACCAGTGCTCTCATGTGCAGCCCTGTTCCTAATAAACCCATCTCTACTGAAGGCCTGGTTGTCGAGTTCAATCCACAAGTCTCAATGGCATTAAAATGAGCCCAGGCAACTGAACTGGAGGCATGAGGATTTAACAGTTAGTCAGTGTGAGTCCTGTCCCATGAGTATGTCTGCGTGGCCCCGATGCCCAGGGCGAGGGCGCATGCCTTGTCTGTGATGCATTCCCCATGGCTCTGCATTTATTCATCTCAGTTGTCACAGACTCGGCCTTGTTAGATAAAAGGGCCGCACCTTTTTGCTATGCCCTTCACTGGCCTGTGGAAATGGATCATTTTCACAAAATGCTAATTCCTAAAGCCTTCAGTCGACAGAGCCAGGGGAAGGAAAGAAAAAAAAAAAATTACAATTTAAAGGCATGCTCTGAATTTGCTAATAGGCAGGCATGGTCCTTTTGGAACCCAAATAGAATTTTTGATGAAGTACCTTGTGGCAAATCTGAAATATTAGCCTGGAGGCCCCAACAAGACATAATTCACTCCACTGGTGAGAACAAATCTCATTTCCACATCCACTCCTTTAAACTCATTACTGACCCGGGGGTGCGGTGTGTGGGGGGGAATGCTAGCCTGGAGCAAGTTTTAATAAAGACGCTGGAGGAGCCGTTGCTATAGTATTAAGTGCAATAATGAGCAACAAGCCATTTGGTGGCCATGGACCCTAGGACCTGTCAAGACCCTGGAAGGCAGCTTTGCAAAGGCTTTGCTTTCCACCCAGCGCAGAACATCCAGAAAGCATTTCAGGACTTTATGCCTCAATCCATCACCTAAGACTCACTCAGGTTTACTAGTAGATGGCCTGATGGTCAGCTTGCCTTCAAATGAAACAACTGCCGGGAAGAATTAATTTTTTATTTTAAAAAAATAGGGAGATGCATGCAGTAATTAAAAATAATGATAACTTTGGAGTCTGAAAGACTTACAATTCAGATTTCCAATCTGGCCCCACCTGGTTTGGCTCAATGGATAGACAGTAAGCCTGTGGACTGAAGGGTCCTGGGTTTGGTTCCAGTCAAAGGCATGTGCTCAGGTTGCAGGCTTGATCCCCAGTAGGGGACATGTAGGAGGCAGCCAATCAATGATGCTCTCTGACACTCTCTCTCCTCTCCCTTCCTTTCTGAAATCAATAAAAATATATTTAAATTTTTTTTTTCCAATCCAGGACAAATTTTATTCCCACCCTAGGACTCAACCTCTGCCAACTAGAAGTATGTTTTTAGCAAAATGTAAGTTATGTGTGTCTTCATTTTTTGCTGCCAATATCATTGTGTACCTTGTCATATAATAGATGCTCAACAAATATGCATTATGAATCCATCTTCAAGGATGATTATACCGATGAAGAGAGCTAATGTATGCAACACCTTTGGCACATTGCTTGGCACCAGTTAGTTCCACAAAAAATTTAGAATAAAGCAACTGCTGGTACATGGTATATGGGTACTGGTACAAAGGCCACAGGAGCATGTAATGAAAAATCCAGCCAAACCGAAGAAGTATGCTAGCTTCTCTGGTTTTGGTGGGAAGGGGTCAGTTCTATGGAGTCCAAAGCAGGGCTGCATAATAGAATATCACCAGGAGGGAGGCAGGACACTTAAAAATGCAAGGGGAGATTTAAAAAGAACCAGAGCCAGTAGTGACTGATATAAAGCGACACCACAAATCAATTCTCAACTTTAACAAGCAGATTGTAGGGTTTCTCTGGGTTCCCAGTGTACATCTATATCTAGTTAGGTAAGGTCAAATAAAAAAATTAAAGCATGAGTCTAGAAAATCCATATAATCAGGGCTTAGGAGGGAAGCGCACATGTAGGTGAACAGACAACCAGCCCTAGGTTATTTCTCCTTCCCTCCCACTGCATCACAATACAAACCCTCCTTTAAGCCGGGCCACTCTGTCACCTACATTCTCTGTGGCCACATGATGACATCATCATTGTCTTGTGCTGGCTCTTTGAGCTTGTCTTTGCCAATCAAATTTCTATATACTCTTCAAGCCTGAAACAAGCCATACCACATTCCCATTGGTTGAGAGAAAGAGACCAGTACAATGAGACTATTCGTCATCGCTTCTGTCTTCACCATGCCTTTTCATTTGCTTCTATAATGTAAGAATTTCTCACTCATTGTTTATAATGCACTTATTTCCTCAAACAAAACATTAGTTCTCCTTGGTACATAGCCTCCACAGGCTAGCTGCTCACTCACATGACAATGAAAGGGTGAAAGGACTGCTTTATGTTGTATAGATAGGAACAAATGGCCTTTGTGCGATTCTGCGTAACTTCCCACAGATATTTATGGTAACTGACATGCAAGATAATCAGAAGAAATATCAACAGTATTGAACAAACATACACATAAGCATATACATTACACACACACACACACACACACACACACACACACTATGAAGGACATTTTCACTTAAGCCACTCTCAGAGGCAGAATTCCTAAGCAAGCTCTGGCTTAAATTCTGTCTGTAACCAACTTGTGTGAGTCAGGCTGCCCATCTTAGCAAAGGTCTTCTGATATAGCCTGGAACCTCAGTACTAGGATCAGGGCTGATCCCACCTCTGCCACCAGTGCTGATTCTTTGGGCTACGTGTTCTCCAGTTGACTACTCCAAACCTAGTCCTGTCTTCTCTGGCCCTGCTTTCAGTGGGGTTTTCAGTCTGTCCCCTCAGCTTAGCCATCTCCAATCGAGAGGCATCTCTTTGCAACACTCATACACCCCCCCCCCTTAATTTCACGCAACTTGAAATCACCACATTAAGGTTTTCAATGTTGCTGCCTCACTTAGAGAGAGAAAAGATGGCACTGTTATTGTTGCTTTAAGAAGGAACTGATCATCCTTTCCAAAGATGGAAAATGACAAAACCCCAAAAAAGCAATCCATCTGCTTTCTGACTGCAAGGATTGGAATGTGGATCAGCCAAGGGACAGGAACAGCTAAGCACTTATTGTCACAAAGAGCAAAAAGGAAGAGTCCGGCGAGTTCTCATCACTCCAGATTTACCAAGGGATCATTTCCCATTTTATATTAACTGTGAGTTGCGTCCAATACTGGGTGCCAGCTGGGCTATCAGTGTTAATAAGTAAACCATTCCAGGTTTCAGTATTGTGAGGAAACTGAGGGAGTAACAAAAGAATAAAACCCTATACGCATGGACAAGAGAGGGAGATCCTCTAGGCTAGTGCAATGGTTGCCCACACTGAGCCCGTGGGTATCTGATTATCACGAAGTTGAAAGAAGCAAGCCTTCTTGGGCATATGTTCTAGCTAACATCGGAGCAGGGGTGTGGATGATACAGCAGGACAGACAATTAGGGAATTAATTAATTAGGGCTCTATTTACACTTCTGTCGTCAGTGCTAATTGTTTGCTGGTTTGAAGGAAGCTCCCCTGTCTTTATTAGCGTCTGTCAGTGGATGATGGCGCTCTTGGATTTCCACAAAGTACCTGTGGTTTCCAAGGACTGTATTTGCAGTGTCAGCTCACGTCTTCTCGTGATGACAGTAATAACCATGGGACACATACTCTCTGAAGCTAAAAATGCCTTTTAAAAAATGCTTTTATTGACTTGAGAGAGAGAGAGAGAGAGAGAGAGAGAGAGAGAGAGAGAGAGGAAGGGAGATGGATAAAGAGATAGAAACATAAATGAGAGACAGAGATTGACTGGCTGCCTCCTGCATGCCCCCAACTGGGGATCAAGCCCACCACCTGGGCATGTAGCAAACTGAGTACCTCTTGGTTTATGGGATCAGACTCAACCACTGAGCCACACTGGCCAGGCAAAAATGCCTTTTCCCCCTACAAGAGGTATGTTATTGTTACCATTCCCTTCCTTTAGACTTTAGCCTCCTTCTGGTATTTAGCATATTGAGGTAGCCGTTTTCTTCAACTTCAAAGAAAAGAAACTGGATAAATTCTTTGGAAGAGGGTAAGTTAGTAGGCGTTCCCTAAAGGAAGCATTTGTAGGCCATCAGTCCGTTCTACAAATCAGGCACTCCGAATTCTAGCAAGCTCATCTGAGAGACCTGGTATAGAAGTCTGTAGACAGCCTTTCAAAGAGGAATTGGTGATGGAATTGACTTGCCCAGGCCTGAGGTCATTCAGTACTCACTTAAAAAAAAAAAAAAAAAAAAAAAAAAAAAAAGGGTAGCTGCTATTCTTCTCTGGTCATTTTTTCTGGCTGCCCTCAGATGTAGGATGGGAGAGCAGGATGTGTCTTAACTTCATCAATCCTGAGTCACCAGGATCTCAGTGGTAGGGGTAGGGTTGAGGATGTGGTGCAGAGACTGGAACAAGAGAGATGCAGGTCTTTTCAGCAATGCCTGGGATTATACCAGGAGAAAAAGACCTGATTTCTAAAAAGGAAAGAAATCAGGATGCTAGATTCAACAGCTTTGGTTACTTAAAGAAAAGATGTATGTAAACGGGATGAAAGAATGGGAAAGACGCGACTATAGGAGAAATTTGACTCAATTTCACTCTTGGGTGTTATTTTGAAGATTTTGATGACTTTTTAACTGATAATTAGAGGAAATCTAATCAAACCTACCCTAATTTAAAAGTAAGGCCTGAAGAAAGCTTTTTTTTTTCTTTAAAAAAGATACTTTGTTTCCTTAAATGGAAAGTTTTCTGTGCTACGTTTTATTTTAGAATCTCTAAGTATATCTTTTCTTTTTTCCTATTTTTTAAAAAAAATTTGTACTGCTGGGTTAATTTGTGATTTTGTTATTTCTGGGCACATTTAGATGGGCCATTAACGTCAGAAGCCAAAAGTGGTGATTCCCAACCCTCAGTAATGTAGAAAGATGGGAGTCTGGAGAAGAGGGGGTGGAGGAGGATGTGATCTTGTGTAGAGATAGGTGAGGTGATGGAAGACTAGAGTTGCCATCTGCTGGAGGATGGAAAGAATGACATTTGACACTCACTATTTGCAAGTCATTAGTCAAAAATATTGAATCTGCATGTACTGTGTGTACTGCCAGTTAATTTTTTATTTTTATTTTTTTAAATTTTGGCCCTAACCAGTTTGGCTCAGTGGAGAGAGCATGGGACTGCGGACTGAAGGTCCTGGATTCCATTCTGGTCAATGGCATGTACCTTAGTTGCAGGCTCGATCCCCAGTAGGTGGCGTGCAGGCGGCAGCTGATGGATGTTTCTCTCATGGATCTTTCTAACTCTCTATCCCTCTACCTTCCTCTCTGAAAAAAAATCAATAAAATATATTTTAAAAATAAAAATTTTGGAAGTGGTGTGATAATTTCAGCATGGCTCTTTGGGATAATGTAGAAAATATATGGGGGGAAGTAAAACAATGGCATCCTCTTTTCCTAAATTGCAGTCTGCATGCTCTTAAAAGGGGTAATAACTATACTTTAAACCCTTTCAAAGGCCAGCATGTGCTTTCCACATGTATTTCTCACCTTCACTACTGCACCTTTGAAAATGAAATTGATGATGGGGTTCCCTCTATAAGTGCACCTTAAAATCCCATTTTCTCTCTGCTCATGTGACATGACCAAATTTATAGGTGCAGTATAAAGAGCACTGGACTAGGAGTCAGAAAGTCCTAGTAAGTAATCTCACTTTGCTTACTGGCTACTGTAACCATTAGCCAATCACTTTGTTATTACGGGCCTCGGTATTTGGAGCTGTAAAATTATAAATGGTGTGGAGGATGGGTTGCAGAGTTTAAATGGTCTCTAAGGTCCTTTTTAGCTCTCAAATTCTGTGATTCTATAAGCATTCCAAACCCTTGTAGCACTTATAACATGAATATTCAAGCTAAAGTCTCATCATTGCTTCTACTGAATGCAGCAAAACAGTATCTAATAGCTTGATTAATCAGCCATAACCATCTTTGCCAGGGAAGGGAAAATGTTTCCTCCCTTCTCATACTGTAGAAAGAGCCAGTTGCTTAAACTTGTTTTCTCTGCCATACCAGAGTTCCCTGATGAGAAAAAAAATATAGAACAAAACAGCTTTCAGAGTCACAGAGTTAGCACAGCAAGCAACTTCGAAGATCAGACATGCAAACTGAGGTTAAGGGACTCATCACTTTTGAATAACTGGCTTGGGGCCCAAATAGATTAAATCATTTAACTGGAAAATTCTGCTTTACCTGAAAGAAACGCATTTTCCTTTAGGCAGCTCTAAATTTCGTGTATGTATCACATCCAAGTCAGATATTCCTTCATCCCTAGTCAACTTTTGTCTAGCTCAGAGTGATTCCTCCCTCTGGAAACACTAGTGTTTCATATCTGGATCCCTCATTTAGCAATTAGCATGGGTGGCCTTTCATTCATTTGTCCATTTGACAAATATTTAATGAACATATTTTTGATGCCTTGTATTTTTTAGGTTGAGCTGAAGAGTTAGAACCCCTGTTTGAATGAAACTTATACCTTAAAGAAAGATGGTGGAAATTATATAAATTTGAAGATATACCAGAGTAATAGGTACCATGGCAAAAAATTAAAACTGTGGTATGATAATAATCTGATACCTTTTTTTTAGATTGAGTGTCAAGGAAGGCTTTTCTGAGGAAGTGACTGCTAACCTGAGACTTGATGTAACAAGAAGATGGCTATTGGTTGGCATTTGGGGGAAGGGCATTCCTAAAGGGAGCTGACTGGCATTGGGGTTGGGAACCAAAGGAAGAAGTAAGGCCGGAATAAAATCAACAAGGGCAATGGTGACAACAGATGAGGTAAGGGTGGTAGGAAAGATCCAGATGGTTTGGGGCCTCTAAGTCACACTAAGAAACACTAAGAAATGTGCATTTTGCTCTAGTTGGTTTCACTCAGTGGATAGAACGTCAGCCTGCGGACTGAAGGGTCCCAGGTTCGATTCCAGTCAAGGGCACATGCCTGGGCTGTGGGCTTGATCCCCAGTAGGGAGTGTGCAAGAGGCAGCCAATCAATGATTCTCTCTCAACATTGATGTTTCTAGCTCCCTCTCCCTTTTTCTCTGAATTCAATAAAGATATATCTTACAAAAAGAAATGTGGATTTTATTTCAAGCATTCTGAGAAACTAAGCAAAGAATTTAGTTTTCTTTTCATGCAAATCAGTCTTCTAAAACTTCAAGAGCATTGGGCAAGGGGTCAATTTAAAAAAAAAAAAATCAAAACTCCTACCAACCCTTTGTACATAGAAGGCTTTTGGAATCTTCAAGTTAGTTAACATTTTAAGTAGGGGCGTAACCCTGGGGCAGGCAGAGGTCATGAAGATTGCAGCCCTAAGGAAGACTGAGGAAATGAGCTCAGCATGCCCTCACACCCAGTCTCCAGCTGCAGCAAAGACACCTAATAATGCCTCACAAGGCTTGGAGGAGCCCTAAGGAACAAGGGAGCATCTGTGCCTCTTGTAGACTCCTTCAGAGGAAAGCAGATCCCCTAAATTTGGAGAGAGGTTCTCAGGGTCTTTACCCTCAAGAGTCTCACAGCTACAATTGAAATGGTGGAAAAAGTAAATCTGTAACAATTTACAGTATTCACACCCAAAGGAGTATCTTTGTGTAAAACAGAAGCCTGAATAATACCAGGAATCAATTCAGGGAGGTTGTTCTGTAATTTCTTGTAATGGAAGCCCCATTATTACATGTTTTCTTTTGACTGGAGGGCAATCTTTAATTGCAAATTTAAGGGAAGCAAGTATAATAAAGAGGTCGTTAGACATTATGAGAACTAGAATGCTTCTAATGTTAGCTGAGAGTAACCTGATTTATTTTTCACACCGAGCTCTAGAAAAGGAAAAGCCCATGTAATTAGCAAAGAATTAGGAGTGGGGGAAAATCACCCTCCTCCTTCTGCCTGCCCCTTGTGGTATAATGAGGTTCTCTAAGCTATGATGGGATAACTTTTAATCCTATCTGATAACTGGGGTACTAAGCAATGCAAATAGAATCACTAATAACAAAAAGGAAGGAAAATGAAAGGAAGAGAGGGAGAGAGGGAAGGAGAGAGGAACTGAAGGAGGGAAGAAGGAAGGAAGAAAGTTGGAAGGAAGGAAGGAAGGAAGGAAGGAAGGAAGGAAGGAAGGAAGGAAGGAAGGAAGGGGGGAAAGAGAAAGAAAAGGGGGCAGGAAACAGGGTGAAAGTAGAGAGAGTAAGTAAAGAAGAGGTAGCAGGTTTGGAGAAAAGCAAGAGAAAAGGTCAATGATGAGAGACCAGTGAGGCTATATCAGAAGCAGAGATCATAATTTCCCAAGAAAAGATGCTTTAAGAGATATATAATTAGATGATAGATTGACAATAGATCGATGAGAGAGAGATGTGTGTGGAGAGAAGGAGTTGAATTTGAGACATAGCAAGCAAGAAGGAAGGCGAAAGAAGAGGAAAAGCTAGAAACGAATTGGAAGAAGGAGGGGAGATCTAGGCAATTATTCCCAGATTTGTATGCATATAATTACCCTGGGGATCTGTCTGAAAGTTCAGATTCCACGGACCTGTTCCCAACCCTATTCTTTCAGCAGCTGTGGGGAGGGGGATGTTTTAGGAAAGCTCTTCCTGGATGATGATGCACAGACAGGTTTGGGACCCTTTAAGCCACATGCAAAGAAGAGGGCAAAGCAGCAAGGGGCAGGCAGTAGCAGGCCTGGCACCTGCAGGGATCCTGGAGGCAGGTTATGCTGCTGCCTGTGGCACCGACTTCTCTTCAAGACGATAGCTCATCTTCAACAACCAGAGTGCTCCTCCTGCTCCCAACAGCATGTGGCCTTGGGAATGGCTGGTGGCGAGTGCCCAGGGAACTAGTTTGGAAAGCAGCTTCTCCTTTGGTTGCAAAGGGCAGAGAAACGCCGGGCCCGCCCCGCCCACGCCCACACTCTCTTGGCTTGGGTTTGGTCCCTGATTGGCACTGAGTGGTGAGGGAACCTCTCTCACATGCTGAGGAGCTAACATAAGTGACTCTGTTCAGAAAACGCACAAGGCGAAACGGGCACCATCTACCCTGACAAGCATTCCTGATTGTCATGGTAACATGCTCAGCGGCGGCTGGCAGTGGCTGATGGGAAGCGCTTGTGCGCTTAGTGCGCTTGGGCCAGGCATGGGGACCTGCTGGCCTCGCCACAGCTGGGCCAGAGCTGCGGGAGAACCTAGGAGGGGACGGGAGTAGGGAAGGGGGCAGGGGAACCAGCCCTGCAGGGAGCATAGTCTCCCAAACAAGGGAACCAATGCCTCTGGGGATGAAGTCCACGTGGACCCAAAGAGTGTGTGTTACTATGAAATGGTAAATAGGTTCACTGGTTTTTAGGGAAGGGGCTCCATGCAGGTAGATGGAGGGGCTTCAGCCACTGCATTGACACTGGGTATTTTTCTGACAATGGACAATACTGAGTTTGATTTAGTGACTAACAACTAAAAAAAAAAAAAAAGCTGACTGTAGGAAAGAAGAGAATTAAGCATGCTTATCAGATGGTAATTAACTTGCTCTTTAGAAAGAAAAACAAAACAAAACAACAACAAAACCAACATGAGCACATGAGCTAAGTGTCCTGATAAAGTGGTTCTGTGAAATTCTACACATGCCAGGAAAGTCTCAAACATCAGCTTAAAAAATACATGACTGCATATAAAATCATGTTTTCTTCTGTTGTTGTTTCCCAAGAAAGAGGAATATCCATCTTCTCTGAAACCTACTACACCTAAAAAAAATAAATAAATAAAAAATAAAACAAAACAAAACAAAATACAGAGCACCTTCAGAAAGGGCTATAGCTTTTCCTAGAGTATAGATTACCTCCCATGACAGAGCCAGCCTCACAAACCATGTTAGCAGAAATAAGGTATTGATTAAATATAGTCACAGTAAACACTAAACTTACATTAATATTTCCCACCCCTGTCGATTTAACATTTTATCATCCATCAGAGCCTACGGGTCCATGTGTACACACATTCACACAAATTAAACCTTGTCACAGTTAACAGGATTTATATAGCCTTTTATATATTTGAAGGGCAGATTTTTGAAAAGCCCACTCTCAATGATATATATATATATATATATATATATATATATATATATATATATATATATATATTCCACAATTATCCTTGGTTGTAGTTGCATACATTTTATTAATTCATCATATATCACAGATTATTTAAAAATGTGCTTCTCATTAGGAAATAATGTACTCAAGACAAATCATTGGCTGGTTCTGACATACTTCTTTTACTTCCTCTTTATGTGCACTTCCCCCAGAATCTGTGCTTTGTCATATTCATACTCCCCTAGGAGTATTTCTCTTTCCACCCGTCGGATGTGGTCTAGGATCTCCTTACTACCAGGCATATTTGGAAAAGTATATACATTTTACCTGGTGCCATCTCTCCCCAAACTCTCCTCCCATGTGAAATCACCAACCCTCTCAATTAAAGTTGAACTTCCTTGTTTCTGCAGCAGACCTTTCTGTTGTCATTTTGTTTGTTTTTAAAAATCTTTAAAAAATCTTTACTGTTGAAAGTATTATATATGCCCCTTTTTTGTCCAGTCCACTCTCCTACCCCCAACCCAGGCTTCCATCACCCTATTGTCTGTGTCCATAGATTATGCATACTACAATAGTATATGCATACAAGTTCTTTACTTGATCTCCTCCCACTCACCCACCCACCCCTACCTTTCTTCTGAGATTCCTCAGTCTGTTCCATGTTTCCTTGCCCCTGGTTCTATTTTATTCATCAGTTTATTTAGTTCATTAGATTCCTTGTTCATTTATTTTAATTTTTAGATTCAATTGCTGATAGATATGTATTTATTGCCATTTTGTTCACATTTTTAAAATATTTTCCCTTTTTTTTTCTTCTTCTTTTCTCTAGTTGCTTTTAAGATTCTCTTTGCCTTTAACTTTTAGCATTTTGACTATGATGTATCTTGGTGTGGGTCTCTTTGTTTTCCTCTTATTTGGTACACTCTGTACTTCCTGAACTTGTAAATCTATTCCATTCACCAGATAGGGGAAGTTTTCTGTCATTATTTCTTTATATAGGTTTTAAATATCTTTCTCTCTCTCTCTTTCTTCTCCTCTTAGCACCCCCAGAGACTCCTTACATTATCTTCTTATTTTTGGTTTCTTTTTGCTTTTGCTTTTTTAATTGGGTATTTTTTGCTTTCTCAAATTCCAAATCATTAATTTGAGGCCTTTCTGTTTTAATCTAACAATGGTGAGTATATACTTGGTAGGTTAACTATTCTTCCAGGTTATGTCATTATAGACTTTTAAAAATATTTTTCTTTTTATGTGAGCATGTTAGAAAATCCACTAGGTCAAACTTATTTTTATATTTGCCACAGTAGCTAGCACATTACATTGATAGAGTGATATATAGATAGATAGTTGAGTGAATGGATGAATGAATACTAATGTTGGCATACTTTGGCAGACTCAGCTGCTTAGGAGAACTCCTAGAGCTATTCTTCTTTCTGGCCTCCTTAAATATATTGCCTCCCTAATAAAATGAAATGTGGGGATGGGGTTTGGATCCTGATTCAAACAAATATACTTCAAAAAAGAAATTTGAATTTGAGGGATGATTGTGAGAAAGATCTGACTATGGACTGCATATTAGATCATGCTAAGAAATTATCATCAATTTGCTAAAGTGTGACAATAGTATTGTGGTTATGTAAAAAAAAAAATAGTCTTTCTTAGGAATATACACTAAAATATGTAGAAGTAAAAAGTATGAGATCTGTGATTTATTTTAAAATATCCAAAATATGATGGAGAAAACGGCATGACACCAATAATTGTTAAGTCTACTATTAATAATTAAGTCTAATCAATTAACTTTTTAGTTACCTTTCTTCATACCACACTTGATAAGGAATAAACTAATCATAAAAATAAAAGTAAGGACTATACTTCCACATGGCAATCACCTGGGGGTGAATTTAAATATTCTGTCTGTCCCTTTCTTAATCACTCTGTGAGACAAGTATCACATTTCAGAGACAGTAAATCATGGTTCAATCCTGGAGCTAGGCATGAGGGCACAGGAATCAAAGGAGAAAATAGCTAGGGAAATACTAAAGCTTTCTTCCAATGTGGATCCCCACTTTGCTGGGAAATAACAATGGCCAATTGGTCCAAGAGGAGTGAAAAAACAATGCTAAAGGTATGCCTACTGTTAGCTGTGGAATACTATTTCAAAACCAATTGTATATGTACCAGCTTGTATGTATATGTGTGTATGTGTGTGTGTATATATATATATATATAGCAGTATTACAGATGTCTCTCATCCCCCGCACTCCTATCTGCCCAACCCCCACAAGTGCTCACCACCCCATTGTCTGTGTCCATGGACTGTTTGTGTTTGTATTTTAAAACTTGTTCTATAAACCAAGAACATTAATCCCATTTTATAAAGGAAGAAACGTAAGTCCTGAGAGTTAACTACATTTATCCTTGAATTGTTTAAAATTCTTCAACAAATAAAAAATAATTCCCAAAGTAAGGCAGTAGCAAAATCGCGGAATCAGAGCAAAATTATTCTGACATTCCAATGATTACTTTATAACATATAATTCCCTCTTTCATCGGTTTTCAAAATAGTTGAGTGCAAAACCTTGCCTCATTCCTACCAGCAAGCTATAGGAGAAGGCTATCTCCTTGCTGCAACAGAGACCCAGTTCATGAGTTGTTACTGTCTTTATATAGGTCATCGTATATTTCTGGGGGGCTTTTTAATATGTCTCGTTTTAACCCTCTTGACACTGCAGCAGTTAGGTGGGTGGTAAATGTCATCTAGTTTACTCTATAAATCATAACTTCTTCTGACAGCAGGGATGTTGTTCTAGGTGGCAGTGGCATCAGAGTAGAAAGAATTCTGGAATTGGAGACCCAGATACAGCCTTACTCTATCCACATCTCCGAAGTCATACAGGATTGCTTTTCTTTTCAGCCTCAGGGATTCTAAAAGAGCAAAACCATCAAAGTTAACAGTACTTTGCTTTCCAAATTGATTGAATTAGTACCCTGAGCGGTACAGCTGGATCTCAAAAAACTATTTCTGAAGCCTTTGCAATGTTCACAACAACCACAGACGGGAATCCTAGTCACCATATTATGTAATGAAACAAACTCTGGGTTTGAAGAGATGTGGCCAGTTTGACAATATGCCAATTTTATTTTGTCAAACAACTATTTAGTTGTTTACAACAAAAGAACTGGTTAGTATCCATCAGCCCTTGTTAGGTAATTATATTGAAAGGAAGTAATTGGATTCCATTAAACGACATTTCACATTTGCAGACATCCTTAAAACAGCAATTATGTTGAAATCAAGTAGATGAATTTAAATTCTTTTAGAGGATTTTATATTTAAAAAATGAGTATTACCCAGATAGGATCATTACTATCTGAATACTAGTATAAGTTGACCTATGGGTAAGGTCAAACTCAAGATGACCATTTGAGTAAGGAAGGCTGTGATCAGGCCACCTCCCATCTATGATAGGGTTGTATAAAAAATGGACTCTCCCTTTGATAGCAGCTCGAAAAGCATAGGATTGGAGCCCTAATAGCCTGCCTTCCTTAATCGTTAGTCATGACTCATTCAACCAAACATAAATCAAAACTTCTTCTAGCACCATTCTCAAACTACTGATGTTTGAATGTCTAGTATAAGATACAGCAACCCTGAAAAGTTAGAAATAGGGAGTTGTCTCAGCATGAGATTATATTTTCTGTCTGTATTGCTCTATGGTCTGGGACAGAATACCTGGCTGGCTGAAGAACCTGTTCAAAAGCCTAGCTAGCTTCACAAGGAAAGTCCAATCTGATTTTTTTTTTGTTTTTATATTTACTCTGTTTCAATCTATAAGCCAGTGGCAAAGTTGTACTGCAGTTAGAAAACCATTCACTGTATAAATAGGTTAGAACCAGAAGCATTGAAAGAAGCCATCGACTCCTTTATATTGAGTGTTCTCTTCATTTTCCAGTCTTAGAAGGTATTTTAGAATTTACAGGTTCATGAATACTAGAGTTAGCAGAGATATTAGAAATCCTCCCATTCAATTTCCATCCTCTAAATAGAGAAGGTTTGTACTCCTCAAACCACAGAGTAAGTAAATGGCAAAATTAGAATTTAAACATGGATATTTCAACTCTTTGTTTGGATCACACATTTCACCAAAAATATCATTTGAGTTTTGCTCTTAAGAAATGGCAATCTAGAAAATATGAAAAAAAAGAATAAAAAGTAAAGGGCATTCAGAAACAACAAGAGATAATTTTATACAGTATGTAACAGAGCACTTAGTTTTTAGATGAGTAAGAGTTCAAAACAAGGAAGAGACTAATATGAACCTTTGGATTCCCCCTTTAAAAAATGGACTACTTCCCCAAATATTTTACATTCTCTGGTACTTTGCACAAGTTAATGAAAGCAAGTAAGTACCCACTACATGGTTGTTGAGTGTGTAGGTGGACATATGGATTTGCAGATGAATTAATGAGTAATCTGGAAAATGAAAACCATAATAAAGGAAGTGGGACTCAATATGGGTTAGAATCAAAGGGACATTGTGGAAGCTAGAGAATACTACCATGAGCATTATTTACTTAGAGTCTGTTGAAAAAACCAACTGAGTTGAAGCAGAAGAACCTACTAGGAAATAGCAGATGACACATTTGGACACTGAGCATCGCCTATTCCCATGACTTCACCGGGTTATGTTTAGAGTGGTGTTGTAAGTACAGGGAGAATTTGAGAAACTTGTTAATGAGTCTGGACTCCCACATACAAAATGAGATTGCTGAATGTGTGTGCTAGTTGGTATTCTCTTCTGTTCTTTTTCTACACAAACAGCAACAGATGGGAGAAGGGGGCCAAGAGGAGTGGGAATCCAGGAGGGAAGTTGCCCCATTTTCTCTCCTTCTGGGTCTACTCTAGATGGACACTAGGGAGAGGCAGATTGTAGCAGACCAAGCTTGGCTTTTATAGAGTCAAAAGGCTAACTGTCATCCAACTGTCTTACTTGCCCCATACAAGGGTCTAGGCAATGGAGGAAAAGCACGTATCACCCAAACCAGCTGTGTTAAGGATAGTGGCTTAGGTTTTCTGTGCCTTGATTTTCTCATGTATTTTGGAGAAATGATAGAATCTCATAGAAATGTAAGAACTCAATGGAATTTCCATATCCAAGTGTTTTACTTTAGTGCCTGAGGTAGCATAATCACTATATAAGGTTTGGAGCATCTGATTGGAATGCATTTCTGCAGTTTTAAGTAGCTGCCTCTTACTTATTACTTGAGTTTCAACTCATATGTCACCACCTCAAGGAAGCCTTGTGTGATCTGAGGTAAAGCAGGCCCCTCCCCTCAATTTCTCTCTGCTGCATGGTTCTATTTTAACTTTCCTTAGTGTATTTGTATCCCAAAATTATCTCTTTAAAACATCTGTTTTCAATAATTTGAGAGAGAGAGAGAGAGAGAGAGAGAGAGAGAGAGAGAGAGAGAGAGAGAGAGAGAGAGAGATCAGCTGCCTCCTGCAACCCAAGCATGTGTCCTGACCAGGAATGGAACTCAGTGACATTTAGGTGCACGGGATTTTGAGCCACATCAGCCAGGGCCCAGAATGATCATATTTATTGTTTGCTTACAAGGCTGCTCAGTCTTGTTCACCACTGGATTCTCTAGACCTAGAATATACTGCATATGTTACAAGCTCATCAGATATCTGTTAACTATTGATACTTACTGGGGAATGAACTGACAAGAATAGGACCCCAAAGTATATACATTAAAATAGTATTTGTTATAGCTTCAAAGAACAAGTTACCCTCTTACAAAAAGAGAATATTCAAAGCAAACTTCACACAGAATAGCAGCATTAGGCTTTCATGCAAAATTTCCCCCTCCTTCCCTCCCTCCCTCCCTCCCTTACTCCTTCCCTTCTTTCTTTCTTTCTTTCTTTCTTTCTTTCTTTCTTTCTTTCTTTCTTTCTTTCTTTCTTTCTTTCTTTCTTTCTTCCTTCCTTCCTTCCTTCCTTCCTTCCTTCCTTCCTTCCTTCCTTCCTTCCTTCCTCCCTCCCTCCCTCCCTCCCTCCCTCCCTCCCTCCCTCCCTCCCTCCCTCCCTTACTCCTTCCCTTCTTTCTTTCTTTTTCTTTCTTTCTTTCTTTCTTTCTTTCTTTCTTTCTTTCTTTCTTTTTCTTTCTTTTTCTTTCTTTCTTTCCTTTTTCTGTCCAGTTTGAGGTGAAAGGCCAATGAGGGCGAGGGCATTGGATGTGACCAGGTTCCTTCTCTTAAAGGAAAGTTAGAAGTTGAGAAAAGCTATAACTCTTTTAGATGCCACTTGTTTGTCTTCAGCCTGGTGAAAGAAACAGTTATTGACTACAATTTATACTCCTCCCACTTCCGGGATCTGAAGGGAAGAGAATCTAAGGCAATATAATGCACTTGTATTTCATGTGGGTTTGGACCAGTGGCTTGCACGTGAGAGATGCTTCATACGTTCTGCTGGTCCTATTACTTGTAGGAAGGACTTACACACATTCTAGAGATACTCAACCTGTGGTCTACAGACTGGAAAGTCAACTTTCAACCTTCAGAAAACCAAGGTCTAGTAAAGCAACTGTTCAGCATTGGAAAAGGTCACACTAAGTAAATAGGTGCCTAGCTGTTTCTACCTTAAGATTTGTCCTATCTCCTATATGGTATTTCCTAGTTAAATTCAATATTCATTAATATTTATGTACTGTTATTTTAATTTTAAATTTCTATTTTTTTGTAATCAAAGGAGAATTGAGTAGAAAAATTTCCCTCTCTCGCTATTCATGCTGTGAAGCAACCTGTTTTACTGTTGAAACTTGTGTTTATTCTGTTTCAATTGTGCAGGAAACAGATTTGGCACCTTTAAAAATCAAAGATTTATCACTCTACAGGAAAATTCACCAGCTTAGGAAAGGGAATTATGAGAAATAGGAAAAAGATATCATGCTTCCAAAATATTATTGGGCTGAGGATCACCTGGGATCATGTGAAAATGTAGATTCTGAGTCAGCATGTCTGGGATGGAGTCTGAGATTCTAAATTTCAAACAAGCTCTGGTTATCTCCAAAGAGCAAGTTATCCTTCCATGCTGCTGGTCCATGGTGTTTATGGGCCATATGTTTGGGTCACATGGCTTGAGAAATTAAAAAACACACACACTCAAGAGCATCTAGTAGCCGAAACCGGTTTGGCTCAATGGATAGAGCATTGGCCCGCAGACTGAAATGTCCTGGTTTTGATTCCGGTCAAGGGCATGTACCTTGGTTGCGGGCACATCCCTAGTAGGGGGTGTGCAAGAGGCAGCTGATCCGTGATTCTCTCTCATAGATGTTTCTAACTATCCCTCTCTCTTCCTCTCTGTAAAAATAAATAAAATATATATTTTTTAAAAAGAGCATCTAGTACTTCCAGTTATAGTAACATGATGCTGCTACAACTTTATTTAACCAGCAAAATGACCATACATTCTTCCCATCCAGAGATGGAGCCTACATCTCCACTCCTGGAGTCAGGTTGCCCACGTGGTTCACTTTGGCCAACAGGCAATAGCAATTTGCCAGAAGGTAAGACTTGGGCTCTAGCACATGCTCCATCTTGAAGCTCTTGTGTCCCTGTAATCACTACACAAATGAACCCGGGTTAGCTAGCTGGAGGATGCATGGCCACATGCACACCTACAGTCAATCATCAGCCAGGCCCCAGCCAACAGCCTGCCACTTGCCATCCCTGTGAGGGAAGCCATCCTAGCTTGTCCAGTCTCCAGTAAGCCTCCAATTGGCCACAGACATTGGAGTGAACACGGCCAAGCTGGCCCACACAGAGCATTGCTGGAGACTACACACAGAATCATGAACTAAATAAAGTGTTGTTTTAACCAACACATTCTCTTTGTTCTCTTATTCGGCCTCTAAAGTAGAAAGTGACACTTAAAGAAAGAGCAATAGGAGTTTACTTAGAGACATACTACACTCTATTTAAAAAGATATTTTTATTGATTTCAAAAAGGAAGGGAGAGGGAGAGAGAGATAGAAACATCAATGCTGAGAGACAATCATTGATCCATTGCCTCCTACATGCCCCATACGGGGGATCAAGCCTATAACCCAGGCACGTGCTCTGACTGGGAATCGAACCATGACCTCCTGGTTCATAGGTCGATGCTCAACCCCTGAGCCACACTAGCTGGGCCATAATATCTTTTGAGGTTATGATTCTTTTATTTCCTGTCTTCAATATATGTGGTATAATTTTGGCCTCATATAATAGAAGTTGATATAAGTAGCTATTGCAATGGAATTTGACATAATTTTCTAATTAAATTTATTTCTATCTCTTACTTTATTATGCTGAATATTTCTGCTTCAAAGTTAAGTCATGTGCCCAAGTCACACAGCTTGTAAACGATAGACCAATTTTCAGCCTAATATAGAGTCAGAAATTTCAAAAGTTCTTTTCAATGTTTCAGACTCTTCTGCTAAAATGCAAATACAGAATTTCATTCTGAAAGGCATGCTTTCTCATTAATCGCCTTTATTCATGTTTGAGGTAATGCAAGGCCTGTCCACAAAGGAATAATCTTATACTGATATGAGATGCCAAGGACAAACCCTCTTGGGGGAAAGATGCACTTCATGTCAGCCAATCACTGACACAGAGTCCTTAAAGACAACACTATTGTGCACATTTCCTTCACAGGTTTCCTTGTTGCTGGGTACTCTCCCCCCATGTTTGTGATCCTTGGCCATCTGGGCTGCTCTCACAACCTGTCATTCCCTTAATCATTTTTTCCCCCTGGTTCTCAGCCACATGAAATGCATATTAATGAGTGAGAGTCTCATGGCCATGCCCATATATTAAAGGCTGCTAACTGTGGACAAGGGCAGGGCTTCTAAATTGTTTTAAACTGTCCTTCTTACTGAAGTAACTGCTATCTCTTCTGCCCCCTCCTAAGTCCTCTGTGCTGAAAATCATCACTAAAAGAGGCTTTGCAAACTGGTATTCCACAATCTGAATAGAGTCTGTAGTATTGCTTACTTCCTAATAGAATAGGATTCTTAAAAACTAGAAACTGAGCCGAAACTGGTTTGGCTCAGTAGATAGAGCGCCGGCTTGTGGAATGAGGGGTCTCAGGTTCAATTCCAGTCAGGGGCATGTATCCTGGTTGTGGGCACATCCCCAGTGGGGGGTGTGCAGGAGGCAGCTGATCTATGCATCGATGTCTAACTCTCTATCCATCTCTCTCTCTCTGTTAAAAGAAATCAATAAAATATATATATATATATATATTTTAAAACAAAACAAAAAACAAAAAACAAAACTAGAAACTGAACACCTTCAATGAAAACATGCACTTTGTAGGTAGCAGAGGCCCTACAACTTTCTATTGTCCACTGTTTCCCACATCCACATGACCTGCATGGACCGAGAAGACTTCTGATGGTATATTAGCTGTACTCTGATCTTTCTCTCTGTGATGTGCATCTATTGCTACCACAATAACACCTCCAAGAATGTTCCAGAGATTCTATGATCTGTATGTCCAGCTATAACCTCTATCCTTATCTTCATCAGTTTACTCTTAGCTCTAAATGTCACAGTTTGCTTTAACCTCATCCAGATCAACCCATTATATTAAAATCATCTTAATTTATTTGTTTAAAGTACCATTTAAAAGAGTGTCAATCCCACTACAAAACTATTATTGTACATGGCCTGCCCTGTATCTCAAATGTTAATACAGTATAGTCCATCTCACACTTGGGCAGATGTGTTAGCTTCCTAATTCTCCTCCTTGCTTTCAGTATCCTCTTCCCTGTCCTCCTATTCAACTTTATTATGAGAAATATATTGCTTGCACCCACATTTTGGAAACCATAATTCAGGTTGAAAGTCTTCCCAATCTGGCTCTAGGCAAATACCCCAGTCTAATTTTGCCTCCGTCTTCTTCTCATACCTGTTTCACATTTCCTAAGCAAAGTCTGTATTTTCATACACGTTGCCTATGGGGAGAATAGCATTCATCCACCCCATCTGGTCAACTATTCCTCCTTTTTTCCAACTCTTCTGACTGACCTTGCTCAATTTGCTAGTGGCATCTCCCTAACCACAGCTTTTGTTTACATTAATGGCACAGCAGGAACCATATAGCTTTGTTATCAACCACTTCCACTCCGTATCTGGAAACACTAAAGGCAGGAACTACATTTTATCCAACTTTTTCTCATCAGCTAAACCTCCATCTGAGTTAACACTAACAAAAACAAATAAGAACAGCAATATACACTTATGTTAAATGACTATACATCTTTCTCAAGATGTCTTGGGAGATGAAGAAGTAGTTCCAGAGAATGGGAGATGATTTTAATAAAGAGAGAAATGCATCTAACTAGGCAGGTTAATTCACCACCAAAGGCACCTTGCTTATGGATAATGGTGGATTTCCTTCACAGAAATGAATCTGGGAAATGAGACCACATATAAATGGCATTACCCTGTGTGATGTCAGAAGGTTGGACCTTCCTGGGTTAATATGTTGTGCCTATCTGTCAATGTAATACGGAAACTTTATATATTTAGCTAGATTCTCTAGGTTATTGATTAGGCATGAACTCAATCCAGTTAGTAAACTCAATCCAACAAGCATCTCTTTGAACCCAGAACAGAGCCAGAAAGCATTATTAAGCTATTGGGTATGTTTACTAGTGCTATGTGATAATTCCTATGCCCTTTGTATATAGTCTCTCATATCTGATCTTCTTCCACACCCTTAGAGATAGATAATAAAGGGTCATAAAAGTACAAAAATAACAAGTCTGTCCTTAGGGAGTTTCATTTTATCTGCAAGGACAGAATTAGCAACATCTGGAAAATTCTATAAAACAAGTTAATTAAATGTCAAGATATATCAGAGACAGAATATATTGCAGAATTAAAGGGGTCCAAGTATTTGTGGCTGGGTTGTGGAGGTGAGACTTTATAATACCAAGCAGAAGAACTGTAGTTGTCCAGCTATCCTCATAAATTCTGGAGACCTGACCAAAAAGAAAACACACACACATACACACACACACACACACACACACACACACACAGAGGAAGAAACAAAAACCAGGTTCTTACACCAGCATCTGGCTACAATGCTTGAAGTCCAAACCTTGGAATTATTTCTTGGCATGGTGAGAAGCCAATTTAAGGTCAAATGTACCCCTGGACTGCAGTTCATTAAGGTCTTCCAAGGTTGTCCTGGCACATTAGTTTAGTATTAATAGGTATTCCAAATAAGTGGGTGAAACCATGAAAAACAACATTTCTTGTAACTGAGCTTTAGAGGATACTGTGAATCTCAAAGAACAGAGCAGTCTGTGCATTTCACACATATATTTAAACATGCAGACCTCCACAGAACATCTTAAGTAATACCATGATAAACTATTTTTGGATATTAATACATTTGTGAAAACAATATGGCTGGCATGCCACTTACTAAGACACAGAAATGAAATGTGCATGAACTCCCAGAAAAAACACTGAAGACCCCAAAGGCCAACCATTTTAGTGGGAACTGCCTAACTGCCTATGAAGGAAGGACCGAGGAAAGGAGAATGGGAAGGCAGGGTGATCTCCATCAGGTGCCCCAGCCAAGGGAAGGAGAGAGGTGTGGTGGAATCACTCAAGGTGAGAAAGCAGAGAAAGAGCTATTGAGGGTGAAATGTATGCAACCTTTCCGAAGGACAATATGGCATTCTGTATTAAAAGTCCCGCCCTGCCCGGCAATTATTGCTCAATGGGTGAGCATGGACCTATAAACCAGGTTCCTGGTCAGGCATATGATTAGATTACAGGCTCAATCCCCAGTAGTGGGTGTGTAGGAGTCAACCAATCAATGATTCTCTTTCATCATTGATGTTTCTATCTCTCTCTCCCTCTCCCCTCTTCTATGAAATCAATAACACACACACAGATATTAAAAAGTCCCTAACTTTCAACACAATTCCCCTTCTGGAATTAAAATTTAAGGACACATTTGCCCAAGCATGCAAAGGTATATGTCGTGGCCCACCTAGACTGCTATAAGAAACTACCATAGACCAGTGGTTAGATAATAAACATTTATTTCTCACTGTTTTGAAGGCTAGGAAGTCTAAAATCAGCAGCTTTCATGTCTGGTGAGGATCTGCTTTCTATGATAGATAGCCTTCTTTTCACTGTGTCCTCACATGGCAGAAGGCGCGAGAGAGCTCTCTGGGGTCTTTTTTGCAAGGACATTAAAACCATTCTTGAGGGCTCTATGTTCATGACCTAATAACTTCCCACAGGCTCCACCTCCAAATACTATTATATTTGGGGGTTAGGTTTCAACTTATGAATTTGAGGGGGAAACAAATATTTAGACTACAGCAGCATATGTATCAGGAAGTTCATCATAGCCATTTTATAATAGATAAAAAAAAACACAAAAAACAGAAACAACCTAGTTGGTTAACAAGACGGGGATGAACAAAATACATGAAATAGAATGGTTTGTAGCCATGGAAGGTGATCCTATAACTTGCATTCTTGATACGGAAGAATACCAAGAGTGAAAAACATAGTTACAAAGTATTATGTATAATGTTATCAGATTTTTAGAAAAAATATATGTGAATTAGATAAATTCTAAACTCCCCCCCCCCCCCCACAAAGGGTTGAGTTTTAGGAGACATCTGCATTTAAATATATTTTTTTCATTTTTCTATTAAAAAAGGGAAAATTTGAATGTCCATGAGAAAGAGATACAAATTGGCAGTGATAAGAAAACTGAGGAGTAACATAAGCCAGAAGAAGCACACACAAGGGCTCTATACTTCCTGCTGTACCAGTGAGAAAACCAATTTATTAAGAGCTCTCTGCTAAGTGCTAGGTAGTATGATAGATATAGACTTCCCATTCTATGTTTGAAATCAAATAGGAGAGAGAACAAAATTTAGAAGGTGTGAAAATTTTGTCTAAATTCTACCATGTGGACAACCATTCAGTGTTTCTGGACCTTCAATTTCTCAATTATAAAACTAGGAAGTCAGTGATAACCAGGTAACCTTTTCAGGTTAGAATTTGTGAATGCTTCAATAGAATGCCTCCCAGCCAAAACCGGTTTGGCTCAGTGGATAGAGCTTTGGCCTGTGGACTGAAAGGTCCCAGGTTCGATCCGGTCAAGGGCATGTACTTTGGTTGCGGGAACATCCCCAGTAGGGGGTGTGCAAGAGGCAGCTGATCAATGATTCTCTCTCATCGATGTTTCTAACTCTCTATCCCTCTCTCTTCCTCTCTGTAAAAAAATCAATAAAATATATTAAAAAAAAATAGAATGCCTCCCAGAAGTCAAGTTTAACTTAAGGTAATAGTAAAAAGAAGATTTTATGCAGTGGGTCCAAGATTCTGTGTTCCTAACATGTTCCCGGGCTGCTAGGCACAGGCTTATACTTTTGAGTCACAAGACACCAGTACACATGATCTCACTGAATTTCCCCAGGATCCCTTTGAGATAGCTATCCTTGGCCCTTCTTCACTGATATTAGAGTGACTTATATAAGATCAAACTGATAGAAAATGGCAAAGCAGGAATCCAACTTGAGACCTTTTAAATTCTAGTCTCCGAGATGTTTGATGTCCATGGCGTTCTAAAACACCATAAGCAGAAATGACTGTCCCACTCATGGAAAGTGAGCAAGACCAGGAACGTGATCTGTAAAAGTCAGCTGTTAATAGAGCTGAGAAAACGGAGAGATCACTTTATATAAGGATCAGTTAAGAAGTCACAGAGGAAATCCAACCTCAACCTTGAAGGATAGCTGGGGTGATGGGTAGCAATGATGGGGAGAGTGCAGACAGCAGGAGGTATATGCTCAGAGCACAAGGCAGTGCAGAAGGAACTTGTAGAAAGGCACCCAGGAGAGCAGGAGAGGCCTCATGAACTAACCCAGGTTTTTATCACAAGGGCCAAAGAAACTCTAAGGTGATGATCCTCACAGACTAGACTAGAAGAATATGCGAAACTAAGATTTTAGTACACCATTGGAAGTCCTTAACCAACTTCCTACTACTCCCCAACACAGAGATTTCATTTGTTCCTATAAAACTTCTCCCCCTCCCACCCAGTACAAGGAAATTAATCTATACATCATAATAGAAGCCATCCCAGTTCCCATAATTGTACTTATCCCTTCACAAGGTCCATTCCCCCTGTCACTTCTACCTACATCTTGAGTCCTTAAAACTACCTGCTAAACTTTACTTACTTGAAGGAAGAAGCCTTTTAACACTGATCCCTTCTCACTGGTCCATCAGACACTTCTCTCATTTGTATGTCTAGAGACATAAATCAGTGTTAGCAGCAAAAGTCTAATTCACTTTCCTACCTACAGTTCCTGGAGGGGAGCACCGAATCTGAATTTCTTTGGCTTACTCCCATTCCTCACGTCATGCATTGCACGTGTGATGGGTGCTTCCTCAGTGCTATCCACATCACTAACTCGTTTTAAGAGGAGGATTAAGTTCGATAAGAATGATGAATGTTCCTTTTGAATATGTTTCTCCTAAGCAGATCTCCTGAGAGAAGTCTTAGGGCCCTCACCCATCCACCCCACACACATCTTCAGAGGCCAACTGTATCTTATGTGCTCACAGAAACAACAGAATTTATCTCTAGTATTTCCTTATTTATTTTAATAAAAATATTTTATTGATTTCAGAGAGGAAGGGAAAGGGAGAGAGAGAAACATCAATGATGAGAATCATTAATTGGCTACCTCCTGCGCGCCCCCTACTGGAGACTGAGCACTTAGCCCAGGCATGTGCCCTGATTGGAAACCAAACTGTGACCTCCTGATTCATAGGTGAATGCTCAGCCATAGAGCCACCCCAGCTGGGACATTCTCTCCTTTTAAATTATGACTCCCACCCTCCTCCCCTTCCTCTAAATGTTTCCTTTAAAAAAAAAAAAAAAAAAAAAAAGGCCACGATTCACTTCCACTAAAAATTAAAGGCAGCAGCATAGAGATCATGGTCCACACTGGTGCAAGAATCACCTCTTGATTTCTCTTGCTTTGAACACTTTCCAAGACAAGAAATGGAAAGGCCATCTCCAGAATGCATGCTCATGTCAGACTGTTTTCCCTTGCACCTCTTGGTTCATAAACTGTTTTGACTAAAAGGAACCAATGGGAGGTGGGCTTCAATTGAGATAAAATGGGAGAGGTAAGACATATCCAAAAGAGATTGTATGTGACCACTGCCTCCCCTCTGCCCCTCTCCCAGCATGAAGTACCGAGGAAAAGCAGGAGGATTGATTACACAAAGGTTGTCTAAGTTATAGAAGAAGAGGAATAAATCACTACCTCTTCCCCCAAGCTATGAGTCTGGCCTCTCCAGCTACACTAGCTTGCTCTTCTACTCCCTCTTAATTCCAAGATCCAAGATCTGTTTTGGCAATCAATTCACACTTCCCGCACCCAGGGTCCCTTTCTATTTGTTGAATCCACGTTTTCAAGATTCTTACCTTTTCTTACCCCAGTCCCAATCATATGTTGGCCTAATGGCTTGGGGTGGTTTTCTTGAAACCCCACTACTATGGTGGTTCAGCAAGACTGGCTCAAGCTCCTTCCCCATACAAACATGAAAAATGGAAAAGGTGGTCTCTAAGCTTATGCATCTCTCACCAGCCTCTAACACTTAAGGAAAGACGTTTGCTGACAGAAACCTGTAGTTAGTTCAAGAGAGGAGCCTGATCAAGTACACACACAACAGGCACATTATAACCTGAATCAGATTTTCTCACAGGTTAAAAAGAAAAAAAGTAAGGTTAAACATGAGAAAAATGAGAACTTTAGTTGAGTTCTTTTCTTTTTAAAAAAAAATTTTTGTGTATGCTGGACCCTAAAAAACATGAAATTAAAAACTCGTGAAAAACAGCCATATCAGCTTGCTGTGGTGACTCAAGAGTTGTCGTTTCTCGACTCAACTTCACTGAAACACTTGATTCATGTTGTTCTTACTTAACCTAATTTGCATTGATTTAATCAGTGCTGGTATGCTTTAAATACATAATAAACTGGGATTCTGCAACTTAGATGACTTAGAATAGCTAAATTTCAATAAAGCTCATTTCAATCTGTTAATGTATACAGTTCTGCCAAGGGCTTTAAAACCGTAGGAAAGATGCAAACTTGCCACACTAGAGGTGGGAAAGGTTTAAAGACACCACCCAGACGAGATGATCTGCAGGACGCTAATGTGAAAAGCAATATATGTATCTTCATTAGAGCCTAAACACATCCTCTATGTTTTGAGTAGCATACTTAGAAGAAAACTCAGACATAAATGCAGTCAATTTCATTTTATTCTCTTTCTTTCTTGCCAACACTCAACTCTTGTCTGCCTCTCTGTACCAGATCTACAAATCAAGTGGCGTCCAAGTGGGACCTGTTCTTGCCCATTTGGCAGGCGCCATCTCCACTTTGCCAAGCTGCCTGCCTTGGGAGGCTATTCTTCCTAGCAGCCACGGGGATTGGGTGGCTCACACTCAACAGCGCTTGCTGAATGGTTGGCCAGTGTTTGCCCCTGCCTGCCCTCCTCCCCAGCCCTTTAGAGTTATGGCTCAATCAGCCAGCCTGCTGTCAG
Organism: Pipistrellus kuhlii; assembly: GCF_014108245.1. Lineage (NCBI taxonomy): Eukaryota > Metazoa > Chordata > Mammalia > Chiroptera > Vespertilionidae > Pipistrellus > Pipistrellus kuhlii. Next base: position 43,160,731 of record NW_023425438.1, on the reverse strand, counting down.
GAATAATTGTCTTGGCAAGAGGTGAACACACTTGACGATGGAACTGTTTTTCTGTTAAAGTGTTCTGCAGCAACTTGGAGGTGCCAGGACAAAGCCTGCAGGTGCCCAGTCCAGAGTTAGAGAGGAGGCGAGAGCGATGGAGATGGCAACCATCAAAAATGGCAAAGAAAGAAGATCACTTTGGTTTGGGACAGCCCAAACCTGTCTATGGCAGGAACAGCTGTGCAACTGTGGAGAACTGCCTGATGATTCTGTGCCTCAGTTTCCTCAAAATGAAGGATTTGGTTTTCTAATGTTTCTTCTGGTTCCCAAAGACAACATAGGACTTCTAGGGCATTTTGGGTTGGTTTTCCTTTCAATGAGAGGATGTATCTCAGAGACGAATGACCAGGGCAGGGCTCAAAATACAAAATGGGATGATGCATGTCCCTGTTAATAGGACTTCCTGAAACGCGCTACCAGTCTTTGGAGACTGTGCTGTGATTTCACGGGTTAGTATCTTCAGCTTGAATGTTAAGACCAACCCAGTTACTTGCCCAAAGTTGAACCCACATGGGAGCTTTGGTAATCCAGTTCATTCTTACCAAAGTGAGCATCTGTAACAGAAAAGGCCCACTATTTTCAGTTCCTGAGAGGCACCAATGATGGAGATTCAAAGAGAGGGGTTGGAGATTCATGTGTGAGTCTCCCTGTCACTTCCTTGGGCATCACTGTCAAGAAGGTAGGTTTACCCTAGCTGGTTTGGCTCCCTGGATAGAGTATGGGCCAATGGACTGAAGGGTCACAGACACATAGGGTTTCAGGCTAGATCCCCTCCCTCACATAAAGTGTTCTCTCTTTCTGTCTCTCCCTCAAAAATCAAATTAAATCAAATTAAATCAAAACATAGAAGTAGCTTGCCCATACTCATTTTCAGCAGTTTCTCTGCCATCTTTGAGTTATTTTTAAAGGTGGCCAACAGGTCCCTCCCAATAGCAATGCAGACCCTCCTACCCCAGCTAGTTGGTAAAAGAGAGTTCGTTCCTTGTAAGACCCCCATGTATTCTTGACTGTGAATGGAAATCATCAGGCAGAGACCTCTTCCAACTTAGGAGACACCATTTAGTAACAGTCTCAAAGTTTAATTAGGAATGTGTGTATGGCGGGAGGAGGCACCGTTATGGTTTCTTTAAACCACCTCTCTTGGCTCCTCCAGCACGTTCTCCCAGAGCGGAGTGCACCGCAGGGCGCTGTGATCCCCACTAGCAGCCACCTCTTGTGCCCCTCCCCCCCCCCTTCGCCACACACACAGCGGAATCCCTCTCCAGTAATCCACCACAGACCCCAGATCCATGGAGCCTGGAGAAGCCCCTGTGAGATCTCAGGCAAGACTCCCTATCAACAGACCTACATCTCTGCAGCTCTGGGTCTCAAACCACGGGGACCAGGAAGGATTCCCAAACCCGCAGGAAGCTCCCCCCACCTGCCACCTAGAAGCCTGGCTGGCTGCACAACTCCGGAGCCCAGGGGGGTGTGGGGGGGAGGGGGAGGGAATGGGGAGGGAATCTCAGCCAAGCCCCCGCAGTCTCTGCTTTCCTCTCTCTTCTCCCAAGTTGCTTTTCTAAAGCAAAGAACCAAATGTTGATTTCTCCACAGATCCCTGCGTATCCCTTACACGTAGGCAGCTTTAAAGTGGGAGGGGGAATATCCCAAAAAGGGAAAGACGGGGAGGGGGGAGGAGAGAACAGAATAATCCAGTTTCCCACTTGGAGATATCTTACTGCGGACCCTGCGACCCCATCCCGGCCCCCACCCTCCCCCAGACGTGTGTGTGAGTGTGTGTGTGTGTGTGTGTGTGTGTGTGTGTGTGAGAGAGAGAGAGAGAGAGAGAGAGAGAGAGAGAGAGAGAGAGAGAGAGAGAAATGGGCAAAAACGGCGAAAGTGTTTTCCATTGCATCCAAGAACATATATTACTTTGGTGATTCGGTGAAATGTTGGTTTTCTGCCCACCCCTTTTCCATCTGCCCATGTCTGAGGTGCTCCGGGAAGACGCACAATCGTGAGCAGCTTACGACACGCAGTGAGCAGGAGGTGCCGGTGCAGGTTCGCGCCGCACACAGCCCGGCGGAGGCAGGGAGCCCGGGCGCCGCTCCCCGCTCCCCGCGCCCCGCGCCCGCGCCCCGCACCTCCCCGCCGCCCGCAAAGCATGAGCCAGCCCGCTCCCCGCAGCCGCCCCGGGCGCGAATGGCAGGCTGTCTCCGCGGACTCCAAGGTGGCGCCGGTCAGTGGTCCTTCCCAATGACGGACATCCGCCAGACGGTCAGATCCTGGGGAGTCGCGAGCCCCGAGTTTGGAGTGTTTTTCCCCCACCACCACGTCACAGCAGCCCGAGCAGCGGAGGAGAAGGACGGCGGCTGCACGAAGGCGGCTCCGGCACGTAGTTGGGAAACTTGCGGGTCCTGGAAGTCGCCTCCCCGCCTCGCCAGCCGCCCTGGCAGCCCCGGGCGCCCAGAGCCGAGCCCAGCAGCAAAGTGAGACATTGTGCGCCTGCCAGCTCCGCCGGCCGCGGAGCGGGGCGGCCGCGGACACACAGAGGGGTCTTCTCTCGCCCTGCATCTAATTAGCCCGCACACAAAGCCAGCAGCTGAATGGAGGTTGTCACTCTCTGGAAAAGGGTGGGTAAGACACTTTTTTAATTAAATTCTTTCCCCTTCCCAGAAGATTTTTTTTCTCCCTCCCTTTTCTTTTGCTGCAGCCTCTAACATGGACCAAATCACCATCTCTTTGATCTTTCCGTGGCTCTGAACTTTGTATGCTGCCCAGCTTTCTGCATGCTTACGAGGTGAACGTGTGGCTTTGGGGAAGAGGGGGGTCCTTCTTTTATTTCGATATATTTATTTGATTTTTTTTTGCCCTTTTCTCCCCCCCCCCCCTCACCCCCACCCCATCCCCCGCTCCCTCTTTCCCTCGGAATAAAATATGATGTAGATTTCTGACCGAGCGCTTCCAATGGACATTCTCCAGCCTCTGTGGAAAGATTCTCGCTAATGGATTTCCTGCTGCTCGGGCTCTGTCTACACTGGCTGCTGAGGAGGCCCTCGGGGGTGGTCGTGTGCCTGCTGGGGGCCTGCTTTCAGATGCTGCCCGCCGCCCCCAGCGGGTGCCCGCAACTGTGCCGGTGCGAGGGGCGGCTGCTGTACTGCGAGGCGCTCAACCTCACCGAGGCGCCCCGCAACCTGTCCGGCCTGCTGGGCTTGTCCCTGCGCCACAACGGCCTCTCGGAGCTGCGCGCCGGCCAGTTCGCGGGGTTGATGCAGCTCACGTGGCTCTATCTGGATCACAACCGCATCCGCTCGGTGCAAGGGGACGCCTTCCAGAAACTGCGCCGGGTGAAGGAGCTCACGCTGAGCTCCAACCAGATCACCCAGCTGGCCAACACCACCTTCCGGCCCATGCCCAACCTGCGCAGCGTGGACCTGTCCCACAACCGGCTGCAGGCGCTGGCGCCCGACCTCTTCCACGGGCTGCGGAAGCTCACGACCCTGCACCTGCGGTCCAACGCGCTCCAGTTTGTGCCCGTGCGCATCTTCCAGGACTGCCGCAGCCTCAAGTTCCTCGACCTCGGATACAACCAGCTCAAGAGCCTGGCGCGCAACTCCTTTGCCGGCCTGTTCAAGCTCACCGAGCTGCACCTGGAGCACAACGACTTGGTCAAGGTGAACTTCGCCCACTTCCCGCGTCTCCTGTCCCTGCACTCGATCTGCCTGCGCAGGAACAAGGTGGCCGTCGTGGTCAGCTCGCTGGACTGGGTGTGGAACCTGGAGAGCATGGACCTGTCGGGGAACGAGATCGAGTACATGGAGCCCCACGTGTTCGAGACTGTGCCCCGCCTGCAGTCCCTGCAGCTGGACTCCAACCGCCTCACCTACGTGGAGCCCCGCATCCTGGACGCCTGGAAGTCGCTGGCCAGCATCACCCTGGCCGGGAACCTGTGGGACTGCGGGCGCAACGTGTGCGCCCTGGCCTCGTGGCTCAGCAGCTTCCAGGGCCGCTACGATGGCAACTTGCAGTGCGCCAGCCCCGAGTACGCGCAGGGCGAGGACGTCCTGGACGCCGTGTACGCCTTCCACCTGTGCGAGGAGGGGGCCGAGCCCACCGGCGACCACCTGCTCTCGGCCTTCACCAACCACAGCGACCCGGGCGCCCCCGCCGGCTCAGCCACCTCGCGCACGGATGGCGGTGGGGAGGGGCCGCCCCCCGACGGCACGGAGGAGCCGGCCACGGTGGCTCTCCCTGGCGGCGAGCACGCGGAAAACGCCGTGCAGATCCACAAGGTAGTTACCGGCACCATGGCCCTCATTTTCTCCTTCCTGATAGTGGTCCTGGTGCTCTACGTCTCCTGGAAGTGTTTCCCCGCCAGCCTCCGGCAGCTCAGACAGTGCTTTGTCACGCAGCGCAGGAAGCAAAAGCAGAAACAGACCATGCATCAGATGGCTGCCATGTCCGCCCAGGAGTACTACGTTGATTACAAACCCAACCACATCGAGGGGGCCCTGGTGATCATCAATGAGTATGGCTCCTGCACTTGCCACCAGCAGCCCGCCAGGGAATGCGAGGTGTGATGGTCCCCTGTGGTTCTCAACCTGCGCGCTACCAAATACTCCTGGGCAGCCAGCCGGGCTGGGGTCTCCTGGTCTAAGCTCTGATCCACTCCTGGACTGAAACTGTAAGGGGATCGCTCCCAGAGACTTGACATTTTAGCTTTATTGTGTCTTAAAACAAAAACAAAAAAGAAATAAAACACAACAACAAAAAAAAACCCCACCCCAACAACCTTCAGGACAGTCTATCTTAAATTTCATATGAGAACTCCTTCCTCCCTTTGAAGATCTGTCCATATTCAGGAATCTGAGAGTGTAAAAAGGTACCAATCATTGATTTTTTTTTTTTTTTTTTGGTAAATGTTTAAAATAAAATAGCATTTACAGTTTTTACAGACTGGAGTAACCTAAATGAATTGTTACCTATGTGAGAAGAGAAGCAACAGTTACAATTTCCTTCTCTGAGAAGGAGGGGGGAGAAGGGGAAAAGGGGGGAGGGGGAGGGTTGAAGGGGGTGGGGGGCGGCTAGGGGCCAGAGGGAAGATCCATACATTCAGAAGCAAAGTGGTCAGGCTCAATTTGAAATATGAAGAAACAAACAGAGCTTATCAGGCTGATTTTCTCCACATGACTAAGGATTTGGGGGGGGGGGGGGGGAAGCCATACCCTTTCTACTATTTTCAGGGTGTGCAATGCAATCCAGTCACTTTAAAGCCAGAGAAAGGTGACTGAAGGCTGAACATCCCTGCTTGGCCTTTAAGACAGAGATCACTGCAAAGAGCTTTTGGAAGGCAGTGCCAGACAGTTTGCCCTGTTAATGAGAACCCCCCCCCCCTTTTTTTTGCACTTAATATAACTATCTTTCAAATCAATTCAAAATCTCAGCCCCGAATGCCACTGGTTTATATTTCTCCTATGCCTTTGAGTCACCTGGCATAGTAGCACTTGTGCCCTTTCTCCTATTCTTTTCTCTGAGAGAGCCAGCCTCTCAGCTCTCGCTCTCTGAGGGCTGACTGAGGGGAATGAGATGATTCAAATGTCTGCTGATGAGAGCTGTGCTTTCGGGAGCACATTGCTAAGGTTGCAGCCCGCGCAGGCTCTCAGCGGGGACTGCACCCTCCTAGTTACTGGGGGGAGCAGTGAGAACAATCCTGCCTCCTATGGGCAATGCCTGGGAGCAGGAGAGGTCAGGGGCAGACTGGATGCAGAAGGGATGTGTGTGGGGCGGGGTGGGGGTGCGGGGAAGGTCATCATTTGAATGCTTTACTGAGATGGGGTCAGTTTGTTAATCCAGGACAAGAGCTCCCTCTTCTCAGACAGCCTTTCAGCGTAATGCTCGCTTTCCCTGCGTTGTTTCGCTTTTTTCCTTGTCGGACCAATGACTGCCCCTTCCCACCCTCCCTAGGTTCCCAGGACCAATTTTGAGATGTAGGTTGTGTATTGAAGAGTATCACTTGGTGGGGGTGTGGGAAAGGAGGTGGAGGAGTGTGTGTGTTGGGTGGGAGGGGTCTTTCACTCGCTAACCATTGAAGCCAATGTATGACTGAAATAAACTGTCATGGATGGCAGATGGTGAACACGGAACCAATGTTGTCCATGTCCAGAAGTCTTTCTCAAACTCAGGTGGCTCACCCCTCTGAAGGAGCCTACAGACTAGCATTTTTCTAGTTCCCTTCTCTTTCTCTCTCTCTCTCTCTCTCTCTCTCTCTCTCTCTCTCTCTCTCTCTCTCTCTTTCTCTCTCTTTCCCTCCCTCTCAAGAGATAAGTCCATAGAGCAGGAAAAGGATTGGAAAGACCTACCCCAACATTTCCTTCCCCAAATGCAAATGCCACCACCCCTACCTACTGAGGCACAATCAGCTGTTTGAAATGCAGAATAGCATTGCTCTGAGATTTACTTAAACTGTAGATTGGTAGTAGATTTCTGCCTGCAGAAACCCATATGCTTAACAATACTGCTTCTAAGAGGCCCTTTCAAGAGAAATCACTTACAGATATCTCTGAAAATGTTAAGCCTTGGGAGACAGCCACCCACTTCTCTCACTCCATACATAGACTCGCTTAGGAAACTTCATCCTGCTTTGTTGGTAATTAAAACATGACATTATATTCTAGAAGAGAGGTACCTTGTTTGAGAACGTTGAGGAGGGGGTCTGGCTTTGGTCTAAGCACAATCATTTGGGGCTGCTGTTTTAAACTGGGGGTGGGGGTGGGGGTGGGGGTAGCAGGGACAGGGGGCTCTTGGGGATGTGTCTCCCATCTTAAATTCCACTAATGAGACCTCTCCAGAAGAAGACATACATTTTGGGGGGAGAGAAATTGCCAAATTCTGGCAATTGAAATAAATCTAGGATTCCATTGATTTAGCTTCCTCATAGGAAAACTACTGGATTTCAGTGCCAGAAGCTGCTCTGATTTGGTGCATTCAGGGCTGTGCTGGTGTGCTTACAGGGAACTCTTCTAGCAATGAAGCCCTTCTGGCAAACATCTGAACCACAGGTCCCCCGCCCCCTGGCAATAGAAATATCGGAAACTGCAGACTTTTATTGCCTATCCCCAAGGCTTTCTTATTTTTTTTTCAATGTGGCCCTAAGAAAAAAGTGAGGAGAAAATCACGCTGTTTTCTGCTGCTGCACCCACCCCTCCATATGACTAATTTACACATACATAGGAGATCTTAAGGCCACGTGAATGTGATGAATGACCACTATAAAGAAGAATCTGCAACCTGAGACCTGGAGAAGGGATGATGGCCCGCTGTGTTCTCACTTGGCCTGTGTGCATCTATCTGTATGTCTGCGTTGTGTGTCTCTGTAGGCAGATCAATATGTTTTTCACACAAATGGAGGTATTTAGCGCTCATTATTTTATGCCCCCCGTGCCTCCTGGTTCAGAGAATGGCAAGGGGGGAGGGGAAGGCGAGAATAAGGGAAATTGGTAGTTTTAACTAAGGTTCTGTGACACTTGAAATCTTTTCTTTCTCAAATTAATTAATCTTTCAGCTTTCAGAAACTTGCTCTGACCCCTGGAAGCAAACTACTGAGCATTTAAAAGAGAATCTCATTTTTAAAGGTGCAGCACCTCTTTTTTTGGTTCTTCCCACAAGGGTGCTAATCTCATTATCCTGTGCCATCTGGAAAGGATTGAAGGCCACAGTTCACGTATCTCCTGGGGAATCATGATGAATTAACCCTCTATCTGCAGTACCTTCCCAGCATATTAAAGTTCAGCCAGAGTGTAGAGGTGTTTCAAATATTTATATAGAAGAAGAAGTCTTTTTCAAATGACAAATGATACTCTCACCCCAGTCTTAGCCCTGGTAGTGTTTTGGGTTGGGTCAGAGGGAGCAAGTTAAATGCAATCCAGCTTGTGGCCTTGCTCAGGGGAAAGATGAACCTGACACTTAGGCTTCAGCCCTGATCCTTGAGGCCGGCTGTCCCACACCCATACCAGGCCCATAGGACTAAAAAGTTGCTATCGCAAAGGAATGGTTATTATGGGAATAAGAAATTGTTTTAATCTATTTTTTATATCCTCCCGAGCTCCTCCAGGTGTGAGCAACTTACCTTTCCTCCCTGCCTGCAGGAAGGCTGACATTTGGTGTGACTTAGCACCAACAGCACATTTGTGAGGATGTGTCAGTGATCAGAGAGCAAACACCACTTGCTGGTCCTCTCAAGTTCCCTGAGCAACTGCACACAGATCACTGGACGCCTCCAGGGCCGCCTGTGTTTCCAGGTTATATGGGTAGATTGCCAGCAACTTGGGAGCCCATTCCATCTGCCACCTGCAAGAGGGCAATGGTGGATCACCCATCTTGGCAAGAAGAAAGGCATGCCCCTCTCCCAGAGAACATTCTTGAAAGAGCAGGCTTTCTGTCTGCTTTGGACAATGGGTATGCCAATGACTTGGGGTAATCAAAATAAACCCCACTTTTCTCCTCTGGACTGGTGGTTATGATGGCTGACTCGGGTTTGCCATTGATGAAATGTCAAATAGCATGAATATGACTATTAAACAGGTTCCTGAATGCATTTTGACAGAAGTTGAGGGATACACACACAGATGTGCACGTCATGACATAGACATAACCACACGTGCAAACATATAAATTGCTATATATACATGTATCTCCACATATATAACCACACAAATGATCGCATTATATAACTATCCTCCAGCATTAATCACCCCCTTGTTTTGTTCTTCTAGGTTTAAACTTGTACTCGGGAAGGGACCTGACAAGTTAGTCACAATTAAGGTATAAAGGACTGAGTGGGCTGATGGTATTTCCAGGCATTAGTTAATGAGTTGGCAGGAGCTTTGCATGCTGGGAGAGCTGGGCTCTTTTGCCACAGGGGAGTAAGAGTTCCCTGGTGGTAAGAGTGAGCAGATGGCAATGCATTCTTTTGAGAGTATGCTCCTCACTAATGAGTTCCACCTCAGGGTTAGGTAACATATATATATATATATTTTATGTTAAAAAAATGCTCTACTCTGATTTTTTCCCAAGGATCCAGAAGGTGAAATTCTTACTCCTCACTGGGTACCATCTTCTAGCCTTCCTCCACTGGGCACAATTTTGAAATGTCTTTGGTTTTCTGCTCAAAGCCAAGGGCTTGGCTATTCCATCCTTAAGGTTTAGCTGGAGATATAAATGAGATGGAGGGAATGAATTAAATCATTGAGTGGTTTCTTGGTATGGGAGCCTTATGTAGATTTCAAAAGATGAGAGAGTTCCAGGAACCTTATCTTTACATGGGGAACTGAGGCATAGAGAGGTTAAATACTTTGTGCAAAGTCACCCAGCTAGTAACTGGGGACCCTGATATTCAATTTGGGACCCTTTTACTGCACCCTCTGTCTTCTTTCCTTGAATGGTGATCCCCTTTTCTCCTTCACCAGCAAAGAGCCTCAGACTAGCCTAGCCACAGCGAGCAGGCTCAACATATTCATGTTGGATGACATGGGTGCTGTGTTTGAATCCTGCAATTCTCATGCCTTTGTTTGCTTTGGCTTATGGTAATTGGGCAATATGGACCACTGGCAAGAGAGGAGACCTCTCATAGGCTTCCAGAAGCAGAAATGTCCAGGTAATTACCCATCCCAACCTCTAACTAGAGGATTTTTTGAGTCAGAGAGTACAAGATATAGGCAACTATTACTGTTGGGGGTTTATTTACATTTCTTTCTTGGTCATTAAACGGACTGTTTCTATGACAATGTGGTTTTCAACCAGGGGCAAAGTTGCCACCCAAGTAATAATTGGTGATGTCTGGGAACATCTTTGATTTTTATACATGGGGAGTGGAGGCCTTCAATGGGTGAAGGATATGGATCCCTCTAAGCATACTACAATGCAAAGGAAATCCTCCCCCAAAAACAGACAAACAAAAACAACAACAACAAAAACACACACACAAAGAATAATTTGGCCTAAGTGTCAAGAGTGAGAAACTCTGCCACTCAGTCTAAAGCATGAGGCTGTCTAAGCACTGTCCTGGGCTCCGGCCTTTCTGACCAGAGCCAGCACAGGTTCACTTAGATAGATTCTCTTTTCATCCTCCTCCTCCTTGCCACAGAACCGGACTTCTAAGTTAAAAAGCCTCATGTTGGTTGCTGATGAGCAGGAGGACCTGAAGGTAGCACATGCTTCTCAAAGAACATATGGCAGGACTTAAAGTAAGTGGGACAATCCTCGTCAGAACCCTCAATTGACCCACTTAAAAAAAAAAAGGCAGTATCTAATTTAGGGACAGGAAAAAAAATCAAGTTAACAGTGGAAGAAGGAATATGAGACACTTGACATTGCTTTTAGGAGGTGGGCCACCTTCCTGAGTTCTTTCTTTCTTTGACCAAGTCTGGGCTTCCATTTAAAAAATCAACATAGTTAGTCTAGTGAGTAGGTAGAAATATTAATCAAGGAAATGATCTCAGACCTTAGAAACAGGATGGTCTAGAGACACAGGCATTACAAACTGGGATGTATTTGGGGCCAGACCAGCAGAAGTTCATGAGCATATGACATGATGAGGGAATCAGAGAAGTCAGATCACATTCAAATGGTGCTGGTTGATCAAACACTCTGCAGGCCAGATCCAGTGTGTGCTCTGGGAATTCAGCGTCCAGAACTGAGAACTGTGCCCTTTAAAGCTGGTGTGTGCATGTGTGTGTGCCTGGGTGTGTGCATGTGTATGTTTCAGAGAGAAAAGGAGGAGGAGAGAGATAAAAACATAAAGATGAGAGTGAATCATTGATCAGCTGCCTCTTGTATGCCCCACCTTGGGGATCCAGCCTTCAAGTGGGGCATGTGTTCTGACTGGGAACTGAACCATGACCTCCTGGTTCATATGTTGACACTCAACCACTGAGCCACCTGGCTGGGCTAAAGCTGGTGCTCTTGCTCACTTGCCTTGGGTTCGTTCCTCTGGTAAGGTCTTACTGAATGGGCTTTCATCTAGGCATTCCCTGGGAATCTTCCAGTCTGGGCTTCGAACGTTACACACACACACACACACACACACACACCCCGCCCCAACCCCCTACCAAGAATAAAACACAAAACAAATGCAGTTGTCAAGCTGGTGTCACTTCACCAGAAAATGAAAATTCCCCTCCACTCCCATTCCCCAAAAATCCTGCTTCATCGGGGTCACCTGCATGGGAATGAGAAAAGGTAGATTAAAAAGCCACCCAGAGACAGGGCCTCAGGGAGGAGGTGGGCCTGCTGGAAAACAGATGAGCAAGCACAGGCATGTGTAGGCAGGAAAGTAGGGTTTTCAGAATGTTCAGGAACAGACAAAAGGAAATCCTAGAGAGGATACACTCACTCACACTCACCCACACGTGATAGCACAGACACAGGATGTGCTGGGAAGTAGACCCGGTTTAAAAAAAAATTAAAAAATCTGATGAATGCCACTGGGGTAGTGGCGGAGGGGCAGAGAAGCAGCACAGCAAAACATTTGTACAGGACTCCTAAAATAACTTACTACATTGTGAGTAAGTGGTTACAATGACTATTAGGAGTTCAGAGCCCTTTATAAAATTAAAAGGAGGGAGGGAAGAGGGAGATATTGAGGAAAATAAAAGGCAAGGTGGGAGGAGAGGGGTAAGAGAAGGAGAGAGGGGAAAAACAGAAAAAGGAAGAGAGAAATTTTCAAGACGTATGCTTTATGTTGCTCAAATAATCACCACAAGGAACTGCAATACACAGACTCCACTGCTCCATCCTTTTTAGTCATTTCTTTCTTTATTCTGATCTATCAGGATGGCTATTTGCTTCTTCTCATTGTAATGTTGGCAAGTCAATGCCCTCCTACATTATCAGAAAAATGTATTCATTGTCTAGCCACATCCTTCTTTCTCTCACTTAGCCAAGAGGGCACTTCTCAACCCTGGCTGTGCATTGTGACCATGTAGGAGTTTTAATAAATACTGATGTCTGGGTCCCTCCCCAAGAGAGTCTGATTCAATTGACCTGGAGTGAGGCTTTGGTGAGGGCATTTTTTGAAGCTTCCCAGGTGATCCTGAAATTTAGCCAAGGTTGAGAAGCAGCAGGTCACAGGTAAGAATCGAAGCGTGCACAGCTCAGCAATCTTCCAGATCCATAAGTCTGGCTGCGGCTTTTTAAAATATATAGCTGGCTGCAGTCTAGACTGTACAGGGTGAGTCTTTAATATATATATTGATTTCAGAGAGGGAGAGGGAGAGAGAGATAGAAATATCAACGATGAGAGAGAATCATTGATCCGCTGCCTCCTGCAGGCTCCCTAGGGGGGATCAAGCCAGCAACCCAGGCATGTGCCCTGACTGGGAATGGAACTGTGACCTCCTGGTTCATAGGTTGAGGATGCTCAACCACTGAGACACAGCAGCTGGGCTGGCTGGGGTTAGTCTTGAGTGAGGAAGCCCCCACTGATTCCATCTATGAGAAAAATGGGCAAGCAGAGCTGGGCTTGTCATCTGTTTCTGAGCACTCCATTGTTTACAAAGGGCTGTTTACAAAGAATTGTTTTATTTATTAGAATTCTCCCCAGCAGTCTCACAAGGCAGACACAGGCTTGTCCCATTTATTTAAAGACAAGAAGTCTCACACCGGAAGAGGTTACCTTGATTTGCCCAAGGTCAATGCCACTGCCAGGCCTGGACCCAGGGCTGCCTCTTCTAAATTCTGTGTCCTCCCCCCTCTACCATTTCCTTGCCCCCTCTGATTCGTTGTGTCATATGTAACAGGGCTGGCCCTGCTCAAAACACACACGTCAGTAAGTCCCCAGGAGGAGTCCTGGACAATACGTTGTGCCCTTGTTCCTACTCCTACTCCTTCTCCATCGGGACAGCGTTTGGCATCACAGTCACAGCCCTGCCCCCTTGTGTCCCCACCCCTGCCTCATGCCTTGCATTCTTTTCTTTGACACAGCAGCCCCAGGAGGCCTCAGAGACATCCAAAAAAATGTCAACTCTTTCCAAATACCTCAGCTCCAAAATGTTCCCTTTTTGCTCGGCCCAGAGACATCAACTTCTTTGCCAGCAGCCCTTTAAATTGAATCCAAGTAGAAAACTAAATCCGAGTAGGAGATTGATGGATGGATGGTCTTCACAATTCTACCCATGGGTTTGTGCAGCTTGCAAAAGGATCTTTGTTGGAAATAACCTAAGGAAAATGCACCAATGCTAGAATTTCAGGTACTGAAATAGCTGGGCGATGTACATTTGGACAGGAGATCCATCCTTCTACCCCTCCAATGAAACAACGCAGGCCATTGCTCATGGATAAGACTAGATCTGTCAACAGTGTACAGGGCTTATAATAAAGCCGGGATAAAGACTGAATCTTCCAGCATACTGTATCTTCTTAAACTAGTGTCCTCTTTAAAAATCATGTACTATTGCCCTAGCTGGTTTGGCTCAGTGGATAGAGCATCAGCCTGTTTTCTGAAGGATCCTGGGTTCGATTCCGGTCAAGGGCACATACCTGGGTTTCGGGCTCCATCCCCAGTTGGGGACATGCAGGAGGCAGTCAATCAGTGATTCTCTCTCATCACTGATATTTCTATCTCTTTCTCCCTCTCTCTTCCTCTCTGAAATCAATAAAAATATATATATATTTTTTAAATCATGTACTATTATTAGTAGGTGTTCACAATCAGCATGATTAACAATTATCAGTATTGCAAACTATGTGTGTCAGGGACCTCCATCTCAGAGATAGTGAAGGTAGCTGTAGGTTAAGAGGGAGATGGTGGCGAGAGCTGGATTGGCCTGCCATGGAAAGGTCTGGAAAAGCCAAGCGATGCACAATTAATAGAACAATGCAGCAATCTGTCTTCAGCTGGCCAAGGCATTGCTGTCCTTTGTCCCTCAGCTGCAGAACAACCAAGCACTCTGTGATTTTCTCTCACTGTCTCTGCACCTTCGTGATTACATTTGTGGTGAAATCTGCATTTCCCTGCAATTGAATCGCTCCGTGTCTCTGTTTTATTTTTAAAATAATGATCCTTCTTGGAATTCAGCCTCACTCCTTCGCCTACTGTCCAGAGCATTTTTAATCTGAGTTTCTCATCATATTGATCTCTTTTTGCACACTATTTCAAAAATCATAAAGAAACAAACAAAAAAATCACTATAGGGAAGCAGAGGAAAAACCACATTGTAATTGAGATGTAACTCAAAGTAACATATCACTCAGACTTTTTTAGTTCTATGTATATTGTTCAACTCAAAGTAGCATAGCATTGCTTGTTCAGGGATTAAGTAAATATGCATTGAGTGAAATATAGACAACTGGACCTGAAGGTGAGGCATTAGCCAAGGTCTAGGTCCACCAGACTCACCCTGGGTGTGATCCATTTATGAAAGGCACCCTCCCCTGTAAGGGGATTGTGTACTATATACTAGTGCATGGATTCCTGCACATTGAAAAGATAATAATTAGAAGAAATATTTTAATATCACTATCTGCATCTTGCTAATGAAGAGAAAATAGGGTTCTACTGAGTTTCCTATCTATCTACTCCAGGTATTCTGTGAGGATCAAATGAGATGAGGCAAGGGGAAATGATTCACAAATATTTGGTTAAATTGTAAAATGTTTGCACCTGGCTATAAAGCAAGTCCAGTTCCTGGGCTGAAGAAACTCCAAGGAGGCTAGTCACTAGGGAGAGGAAGCCAGGCATTGCTACATGATGTCATTACCCGCCACTCACAGCCACCATTTCTAGGCTGGGCTGTGGGCTGCATTTTGCACCATGAGGTCTTGGCAGCGTTGGGTGTGATTTCATGGGGTATCATTCCAGGATGGCGGCGTGGCCTGTGTCCCACTTGGGGGAAGCCGAGTGTTGGTTTGTTGGTGCCAGGTCCATGGTGTCATTTATTTTTAAATGATCAGTGTGCATCATGGCTCCTGTTTTGAGGGTCTGGCCCATGGTGGTCAGTGTGTGTCATAGCTACAGGTGGTCAGTGTGTGTCATAGCTACAGGTTTATATATATATATTATAAAATATATATAAATTATATATAAATTTTTATATAATTTTGCCTCTATATATCTATATATTTAGGGAGACAAAATTATTGCACTTAGTAGGTGCCTCACTAAATCCTTAACATTTTCTCAGTTAAATCCTGCAACAAACCTTCAACCATCTTTGTCTAGAGAAATATTAATGTGCTTATTTTACAGGTAGGTAAACTGAGGTTTAGAGAGGCTCAAGGACTTGCTCAAAGTCACTTATCCTAGTAGGGAATATCAAGCTTTGACTATGGAGATAACAATGTTTGGGTTCAAATTCTGGGGGAAGTTGTCAAGTTACTTAGCCTTAACTTATACTGATCCACAATTCCTTTGTCTATAAAGTGAAGTTAGGATTGTTATGAAAATTAAATAAGCTAATATAAAAAAATAAATGAGTTATTCTTTGCAAAATGCTTTGAACAGGGCCTGGCACAGATACTTGTTAGATAAGAGTCTCTGGCTTTCCTTCTAGTTACTTGTTTGTTTGTTTTTTAATAAAAGATAAAATAGCAAAGGAACAAAAACCAGGTCACACAGCCAGGATGGCTCTGAGCGGAACAGGGCTGCTGACTCCAAGGCCATGTCTCTTCTGTGTCTTCTGTGATAACATGAGATCCAACCCTCTGAGTTCCTGAAGCCCCGAGTCTGCAAGGAGAACCCAAGGAGGCACCCTGAAGTCGGAGGGCCCACGGGCACACGTGACTTCCTTCGTAGCTTTGCAACTGGCTCAGGCCCGGCCTCTCTACCTTCATGTTTGACTGTCCTGGTTCTTAACTGGTTTGGCTTTACCACTGATGTCAGGCAGCCCTGGTGAATTCACCCACTGCTGGCATCTGCCTGTGTCCAGGCTCACACATTCATGCCCCCCGGGCAGGTTTGGCACCGTCTTCCAGTTTCCACAGGAACCCAAGGCCACAGGCCAACTCGAGGATGCGTTGCTCACTTGGGGTTTTGGCGAGATGACAAACCTCATTTCCACATCGGAGCTATTTGCTATCTGTAGGCAATTCCTGAAGGTGCAAAGCTGCTACACAGCGTGCGATTGTTATCCAGCTCCCAGACTCTTATTTAATATCGGTGAGATGAAATCATACTGGCCCCCGGGACACTCGGCATGCATCTTCAGCTGTAACGGATTTGCTGGTGTTTACGGAAGGATGCTTCTGCTCTGCGCACCAACAGCTCCAGTTCGGTGCTGTGCAAGCTAAGGGACAAAAGAACACACGGGAGCGGGGCTCTCTCTTTGGGGACAGAGGCAGAATCCAAGTTCCTGCTTTGTGGCTGATTTGCTGCTGGCACTTGGGTGAGTCAGTTGCACCCATCCAGGCCTTTCCTCTCTCATCTGTGTCTCTGGCTTTCCTTCTAGTTACTCAATTTGGTAGGCAGGGTGTGGAGTTAAGAAGGGGAAGGATGCCAAAACCGGTTTGGCTCAGTGGATAGAGCATCAGCCTGCGGACTAGAAGGTCCCGGGTTCGATTCCGGTAAAGGGCATGTACCTTGATTGTGGGCATATCCGCAGTAGGGGGTGTGCAGAAGGCAGCTAATTGATGATTCTCTCTCATCAATGTTTCTAACTCTCTATCCCTCTCTCCTCCTCTCTGTGAAAAATCAATAAAATATATTAAAAAAATAAATAAACAGAAGAAGGGGAAGGGAAGTTGGAGTCATTTCCAATACATTCTCTTTTTTGTTATTTAACAACAGGTAAAGTTATGAGCTCATCAAACTTCCACCCTCCCTAGAGATGTAGTCAGCAAACACACGCTGACTGTTTGGTCAGAGGGAATGCACTGGTTTATATCTACAGAAATTAGATATTAAAGGTCAGTCGCTTCCAAGCCATTGCCCGTTCCTAGTGATCCACTCACGGAATGATTGAAGAATGCTCTGCCCTGGCTCTGGACAGGTACAGTGGGCCTGCTTTTGCCAAAATGAAACCCCAGCACAGGAATCATACCACCAGGAAAGCTGTAGCTAAAGGAAACTGAGGATCCCCTTCTCCTTTGTGTTTTGTGTCTTTGATAACTAGTTTTCTGTTGGTTTGTTGTTTTTCTCCCTTTCCTTCTTATCTCTATCCTGTCTCTCTTGCTTCCTGCCTGCCTTTTCTTTCTGCTTTCTTCTTTTCTTCTGCCTTCATCTTTTTATTTTATTTTATTTAGAAAAATATCAATGATGAGAAAGAATCATTGATTGGCTGCCTCCTGAAGACCACCTCCCCCAACTCCTCACTGGGATTGAGCCTGCAACCTGGGCATGTCCCCTGACCAGGAATCATACCATGACCTATTGGTTCACAGGTCAAGGCTCTACCACTGAGCCATGCTGGTCGGGCTCTCCTCTGCTTTCTTCTAAATATTTTTACTGAGTTTGTAGTTATGAGTTACACTATGAGTTCTCAATGAGAGCAGTACTGAACCAAGGGGGTAAAAACTGATTCTTGGGAGGGCAAAGAAAAAAACTTTCTTGTGTGTCTAAAGCATAGATAAGCACAGAGTATATAGTATGGAAGAAGATATACAACAGAACTTGCATTAATATTTCAGAGTGAGGGGCAATTGGGAACATTTCTCAAAATATCTCCTTTGAGGGGAGGGGGGATAAAAATGTTTGAGGAACACTGAGACAGACAATGGCTAACCTGGGGAAGAGACAACAGCAAAAAGTGAAAGCACATTGGCAGGCCACCAATTTAAGGATCTGAAAGGTCAAAGGAGGCCTGGTTCCTCGATACGGCAAAACTGGCATTCAGAGATTATTTGAAAAACCAAGTTTCATTTGAGGAGCTCGGTCTTATCGGCCCCTCCTGTGCTCAACACCTCCCTCAGCTGTCTTTGTCTGGATGTATTAGAAAAAGAATAAAAAAATCTACTGGCTATGGAATTAATAGGCAGAGTCCTGGTCCTGGCTCTGCCATTTACTGACTTAGATATTAATAATACACCACCTTTCTGGACCTCAATTCCCTTGCCTGTAAAATTCAGAAACAATGCCTTTTTACCCTGTTTCACAAGGATCTGGTAAGGATCAAAGCAGATAATGTAAGCGACAACTTCCAGAGTGGTGCTGCATGCGAAGATTTAAGCAGTGGATGGAGGAGGTGGTGACGTGTGGGCTGCCACCCACACAGTGCAACTTCAGAGGACCACATGCTTCAAACTCTCCTCCACAAGAGCTGAAACTCCTGCTGTTAGTCACTGCTGCGAATTAGGCCTCTGCTGAGAGCCTGCATAGCAGGAGGGGAACTAGACTGTTGATTTCTTGTGGGAAGGGCCCCCCTTGTACTTGACTTTGTCCCTCACCATGGAGCACAAAATCTGACCCAGCAGGTCCATTGCCCTTTAGGCAGGTAATCATTTCAGTTCCCTGAACCTTGGCACCTGCATCTCTTCAATGGCCATATCATCTCTTCAGTGGCTGCAATGCAGGTTCCTGGGAAGATGATCAGAGATTGAGTGTGCTGGGTCTGCCACAGTGGTAGCTGATAGGAAGTTCTCAAGTAATGTTAGTTCCCGCCCCATGTCATCAATATGTAGTAACACACTGTGTTTATACAAACAGAGAAGGAGAGAATTCAAAGGTCTTAGAAACAACTACTTTCTAGAAATGGATTCTGAGATGTGGCTATAAACATAAAGGGTTAATTTAAGGAGAATGTTGCCTAGTTGGTGTGGCTCAGTGATTAAATATCAACCTATGAACCAGGAGATTATGGTTCCATTCCCAGTCAGGGCACATGCCTGGGTTTCAGGCTTGATCCCCAGTGAGGGGCATGTAGAAGGCAGCTGATCAATGATTCGGTCTCATCATTGATGTTTCTATCTCTCTGCCCCTTCCTCTCTGAAATCAATAAAATATGTTTGTGGTTGTTTTTTTTTTTTTTTGTTTGTTTGTTTGTTTTTTAAAAAGAGGTTACAAAGATCCCTTCACAGGGGTGCTCAGAGACTTGCCTCAGGTGATTGCTTTTATAAAAGTGTTTTTTTTCCAAATAACATTTCTCCCCAGTTCTGCCAATAGATTCGATCTCCAGTCCTCTTTCTCTAAGCAAGCCTCTCCCTACAGCATGTACCTGGTAGATGCCTGGAAGAAGGTAGGGGCAGAAGTCGACCGTGGTTCAATTATAACCCCTTATTACAGCATATCTCTGCCAGCGCAAGTGCATGAGTTGCTCTTCTGAGCCCCCACACAGGCTCCTGCTGTGCTCTCCTCTCTGTCAGCCGATGAGACACAGAGTTCTCGGACCCCACAGCCCAGCAGCCCCTGACTGCAGCAAAATCCAGGTACACAGTCAGCAGTCTGCTGGGTTCCACCGGTTTACCTGGGGCTACCGATCCCCAGAGAATGAGGATGAAAGCAGATGGGAAAGAGGGAAAGGGTCTGCTTGTGTTTTTATTTTTTTTTACCAGGCTCAGCTTTTTGGGGGGAGGGGAGGGAAGAAAAGAAGACTCGTACTTTGAGCTGGTGCCCTGCCAAGCTTCCTCCCTCCCTGGCTAGTCCAAGTACTCCACCATCTGTGCAGACTGTATAACAGCAATTTCTGGAAACACACGCCAGAGTCTGGGCCAGTCCAGAGGCAGCGGATTCCTGCTCTCTGCATGGTGGGGTTTTACTTTCCACCCTAATTCTTTTAAAAACTGCCAGCTCTTGGAAGCACATCTGTTATGGACAGCTTCTGTTCGTACAATAACGGAAAGCTTCCTCTCTAGAGAAATCCCCACATCTTCTCTATAGTCCGGTGCTTCTGCTGACAGTTTGACTCACAGAGTCAGGCTGCAGCAAATATTAAAGAATATTAATAAAAATGAGATAAAATGCTGACAGATCTTCCCTCCCCCTACTCACCATTTTGCTTTTCTCACTACTCAAATGTATCTTGACAGGAAATTTACTTCTCTGATCCACATCATTTCCCAAAGCAATTTTCCAACAGCAAACATAAATTCGTGGTGATTGCTAAGAGGTTTTCAATCCTGGGGCAAGGTTTCAACTCTGCGTCTCACCTTCAGGTAAACACCCGTCACTCGGGACATGATCACTGCCGGATGCTGGGGAGAGCCGGGAGATGAGCTTGTAGGTTTCCAGCATAAATGGGCTGGTGGGAGAGGGGAGATGGTTTGTATATCAAGTCCGAATCTTCAGATGGTCATGAAATCATTAAACAAGAAAATAATTGCCTGAGCCCACACAGCTGTGTTCTCAGATGGGACATGGCACTTAGTAGACACACTGCCTTTCCATAGCACTGAACTTTGACCTGGTTATCACAGATCATATTATTCCTAGATCGGAGGTGGGAGTTGAGCACACATCCTGAGATATACCATGTGCTCCTCTTTGTGTTGTGTCTGCCGTAGGACTCTAGAAATCAGTATGGCCATCATTAGTAATCCCTCCTCATCATTACTTTTGGTAGAAATAGACTTGTTACCACCAAAGTGTGTTTCAATCATTCACAATGAATTTCCTTTGGAATGCTAGTTTCTTTTTTAAAAAAAAAATATTTTTATCGATTTCAGAGAGGAAGGAAGAGGGAGAGAGAGAGAGAAACATCAATGATGAGAGGGAATCATTGATCGTCTGTGTCCTGAACATCCCATCCCTGGGATCAAGCCATGTATCCTGGACCAGAATCACACCTGGGACCCTTCGGTCTGCAGGTCAGTGCTCTATCCACAGAACCAAACCAAAGGGCCAATGATATTTTCAATCGAGTAGGATTCAGTCTACGGATGTAAGTAGATGGAATCACATAAAGTAATATATGTGACAGTACTTTAAAAGTGGTAAGGTTTGATGAAAATATTGGACACTATTATAGTATCTTCTTGCTGTGTCAAACCAACCCACAGATGCTGTAGTCAATTGTATTTTCTTTCATTTTCCCCAGGCCTTCTCTGTATTTTCCTTTCTTACATACTCATTCAAATTTTCATGTCAATATAATATCCAGTTCAAGTTCTAAAGACATCTAAGAAGCCTTTCCTGATGCCTTCAGTTCATGATGGTCCTTCATCTACCACAGTGTTTCCAATAATTTTGTCATATGTGTACTCCTTCTATAATTTTCATAACACTGAGTACCCCTCGTACTCATGAGAACATAGGATTAGGCGCAGCTAAGCACGGTGCAGTGTATATCCCCACCAAACTCTGGTGCAACGCGTACCCCCACCAAACTCTTCCCGTACCCCTGGGGGTATGGGTACCACACTTTGGGAAACACTGCTCTACCACAACAGGTGTTACAACATTCATAGACTTCGGCACCCATGTTTGTCAGGCTGGATTGTTCCTGCATCTTCTTTTCATTGCCTATAGTATTAATTTACTTACATACCATACATGTATGTCTTTTATCCCATCATATTCTATTCATGGTCAGAAGACAACTATTTTGATCAGTTCCGTTCAGTTAGTTTTTAGGCACCACTGATAAAGCAAAGAGTGCAAGATAGGGTTCTGCTCTCAAAGGGATTATAAACCACTAGGACAGGTACACTTATGATGACAACAAAAGGTGGAAAAAAGTGCATACTATAACACAGGTGTATTAAAATCCTCTGAGGGTTTTCTCAATTCAGGGAATGGGTGGGAGGAAGAAGAAAGCTTGGTAAAGAAGATGGCCCATGCACTGGGTCTGGTTAGATGGGTGGTATTTGACAGGCAGAATGAAGGAAAGGGCCTCTCAAGAGTATAATCTGTGACCTGAAGTAGTGTGGAGGCAGGCAAGTGAAAGGGAAGCATTGGCCAAGTGCACTGGCAAGGTGCTCAACAGCATATCATGATTTGGTGGTTTTAGGTGGATACTTAATCAGCATGAGCACCTAGAATCTAATTTTATTAATGTTCAATAAGAAATGCATCCGATTGCTCACAGGATGAGTTAGTGAGCAAACTACATAACTACTTTTATATCCTCCCCTTATACTCATTGTTAACAGGAGAATAGAGTTCAAAGATATGTTTCCTAAGGCTTCTTAAGGGGAGATTTTGCAGAATCATTATTAAATAAGAAAAAGTATTTGAAGGAGTTCACTAAAACATCCAGAGCAGAGACAAGTTTTGAAAGTGATTTTTGAAGTGGGAAGAGTAATATGGTTGCAACCTGAAGGGACCTGGGAGGTGGCAGAATCTCACAGTGGAATGTGGAGTCTCCAAAGGAGGCTGGGTCATGGGCACCTGGGGCCCATTCTCAGAAAAGGCTCCAGTGACCAAACATATAATGAAGCAGCAGTTCTGCCTGGCTTTCAGGAACCACGTGGATAGAGACAATGATTGGGTAAGTGGAGGTCACATGGCCTGAAGATCATCATTACTGAGAGTTGTGGACCATCATAGGCCTCTAGGATCAAGAAGGTTTGGTCTGATCCAAAACTATGACAATCCTTATAGTGACTGAAAGTTAATTTCCCTGGTAAGAGAAAAAACTCTAAGAAGATTAGATGAAATTTTATAATAAAACAAAAGACAAGTGAAATATTTTCACTCCTGTTGTGACATAAATTTTATTCCCAATACATTGACTTTTATCCAGCAACCATGGAAACAGAGTGGCTAAAATGGTACTGGTATTTTATATAAATTTGTGTTTGAAGGGTCATCAGTAAGGAGACCATTTAATTCCACCTCAAACTTTGATAAATATCCCTGAGAAGACCCTGATTTGCATTATCACTAGGAGTTTGGCTTGTCTGAGTACCTAGTAGGCCCACAGGGACAAAATATAGGGATATGCTGGGATTATTCACTGGGTCCCCAAACTGTGACCCTTGCTAAAAAGACCAGAAGAAAAAAGTGACTATTGGCCTCTCCACAAATGCCCTAGAAACAAAGGAAAATCACTCTGAAAGTATCAAGGCACCCAGATGTGGTCTTGGGGCACTGGTTGATGTGAAATGTATACTTTTTTATTTTTATTGATTTTTTTACAGAGAGGAAGAGAGAGGGATAGAGAGCTAGAAACATCGATGAGAGAGAATCATGGATCAGCTGCCTCCTGCACACCCCTCACAAGGGATGTGCCCGCAACCAATGTACATGCCCTTGACCGGAATCGAACCTGGGACCTTTCAGTCCACAGGTCGATGCTTTATCCAGTGAGCCAAACCGGTTTCAACGGAAATGTATACTTTTGAGTATACCCTCCTCAGTGTTCCTAGAGCCAGTCTTAGAATTAAAATTGTACTAAGAGAGATGCCAATATGGTAGATGTTGTTGGCAATCTACCCAACAGCTGTTTCCCATCTTCTTTGTCCATGACGGCAGTATCAGTAGCCACAATAAAGGCTAAAAAAGCCATAGGCTGGTTTTGCCAGTATCATAGCTAACAAGTAGGATAAATACCTGCTGGGAAACATCTCAATAATATTTTATTCCGAGAAAAAAAAAGTGATGTCTAGGAGGAAATGCCCCTGCCATTTGAGCCATGAGCAGCCACTCTGAATGATCAAGAACAGGGGCAGGTGAGGAAATAGTGCTGAAAAAAATAGGAGATGGGACATCCACCTCTAGACTTATTGTTATGCAAGATAATGAACAACAATTGTTCAGGTCATTGGGAAGTGAGTGATTCTATTTCCTGCAACCATAAGCATCTCACCTAATCCAAATAAATTGTAGATGGAATGGGGTGGAGACAGGAGAGTTTACAAAGCAAAACCCTAATGTTGAACTATTAAGGATCCAGAATAAAAATGATATCTCTGAGTACAGGGCTGAATCCTCCTCTGCTTCTGTGAGGATTTTGAGGGATTTTCAGAGATGATGAAAAGAATGTGGTTGAAGGTCAGAGATGATGGAAGGAAGGTTTCACAACAGTGAAAAGGCCAAGCAATGAAGATACAACTACAATGAAGAGAAAATGAACAAGAGAGGAAACTGATTAGGGCCACTGCATAGCAAAGTGGAGGGAGGAATGGCCACCACTTCTGTACTGCTCAGGCTTAGTCATGAGAAAGGAGGGGCTGAGGAACTACCCTGAACAGGGACCAGAGCTGAAAGCTATTGCCAACATCTTTGCAATTGTTAATCCTCATTCTTGAGTGTCCACATTGAGAGTGGGTGGTGTGGGAAGGGGATCCTTTCACTTTCAAAGTTGAGTAAGATCTGGGAGCATTGTACTGTCTAGAGTTAGTCCTCCTGAACTTCCCAGTAAGACAGCTTGTTATTGTTATTTTTAAACTCAATTGTTAATTCTCCCTTTTCATTTTCTAAAAAAACCCAAACTCTTTATTAAGACATTAAAATCATTCAACAAGAACTTGGATAGTCCCACTAGATTGACAATGTCCCTTGCCGTAACTGCCATTGAAGCATGAAGGCAGAATCCCTTCCACTGTGTTGGCATGAATAACATTATTCCATTCACACTCATTGTGCCATGCTGAAGGAAATTGAGACAATGCAAGTGCAAATACCTGGCATGAGGCCTAGAATTAATCACTCAATAATTATTAATTGCCAGCCCCTTTCCTTTTCCTCCTGCTCTCCCTCTACCCTGACTTTTCTTTCTAATTCCTTCTCTTCCTTCCTTTTCTCTTCCCCCACCCTCCTCTGTCCTTTCATCTCAGTGAATGCCCAGCATATGCAGTGACTGGAGAAATATCCTCCCTGCAAAACTGTGCCTCCAGCTCTTCCCCCTCACTTCCAAAACACACATTCCCCAGCTTCCCCCAGCTGCAGTTGAGGTCAAGGGGAGGTGGATGCAACCTGTCACCAACTGCTGTAACTCATGAAATATCTTCCCACTGAAGCAAGGCCATAAAAAGGGGAGGGGGGTACTTCCCCAGCCTATCAAACAATATTCATGAAAATCTAATTTAAACATTTTCAAGTTTCATATATGGGGTTGCAGTTGTGAGGTTACTATCTCTGAATGTAGGTCTCACATGTCAGGTCTCTCATTACTTGCCCTTTGTTTATACTCCTTAGAAAATAATTTCTTAAAACTATTGAATGATACATTTTAGTGATTAGAGCCCTGATCTCACGTCCTCTTACTTAAAACTAACTTGGATATTTCAGATAACCATTTGTAAGGTGCTCACTCCCATCTCTTGCCTTCTCGTTTGTCATATCCTCAAAGACTTTAGATCACATAGATTCCAATTTATTCAGAAGCTGCCCTTTTGAGCTCCAGTAACTTCATCCCCAGAAGTGTTTCACTTAATAGTTTTGCATCCAACATGCTGGATGGACTTAGTCTTTGAATTTCCAATGAGTTCATAACCCTGGCCTGGGTCTTGGCAAAGCACTGTCTTAGCAATGCAGACCTGAACCAGTACTCAGGAATGTTTCTGCATATAACTCATGTATAATTCATCTCTGGCCACCCTGGAGGTCCCAAAGCCCCTTGGATCAACAGACCCAGGGGCAGCATTTTAGCTAAGAGCCAATAGCATTTTAAGACTCTCTTGAGAAGGCAAAAGAAAATGATGGTGCTTCTGTGTAGCTTTTCAAAAAGAAACCTTTCAAGGAGGAAAATCCACTCACCCAAGGAAATAAACAACACTCTGTGTTCACCGGATGCCTTTCAGGGATACCTGAGAGTCCTTCACCATTGAAATTTTGCTCTCTGTTTTAAGAGGTAAAAAAGAAAGGAAAGTGGGAAGTTCAGCCTAAGACTGGGCACTCCACTGCTATGGGAAGTGACCTTGTGCTGAAATATTTCATCTAAATATATGCTTTCCCATAGGGCCCAAACCCAGGTGGATAACTATGTTTTTCTTGCATCACTCAAGGCTCTAGAGTAGACCTTAGGGTGATATGCATACCCTCACTTGAGTGTTGACCTCCCCAGGGCAGTAGGTGGAAAAGTGAGCAGTGGACAAAGCTGTAGCTTAGAGACAAAGACCTGGGTCCATCCCTAGTGGGACCTCAGGTGGGTATCTCTGAGCAAAGAAAATCTTCTGGTACCTTCCAATTCCTGGAGCATAGGCTGGTACCAGTAACCATAATCCATTATGTGTTTTCTATTTTTTATTTTATATTTTATTGATTTTGTACAGAGAGGAAGGGAGAGAGATAGAGTGTTAGAAACATCGATGAGAGAAAGTCATCAATCAGCTGCCTCCTGCACACCCCCCACTGGGGATATGCCCGCAACCAAGGTACATGCCCTTGACCGGAATCGAACCCAGGACCCTTCAGTCCCCAAGCCGATGCTCTATCCATTGAGCCAAACCGGTCTCGGCCATTATGTGTTTCCTTTAAAAGAATATATTTTATTGATTTTTTACAGAGAGGAAGGGAGAGGGATAGAGAGTTAGAAACATCGATGAGAGACATACATCAATCAGCTCCCTCCTGCATACCCTACACTAGGGATATGTCCGCAACCGAAGTACATGCTCTTGACCGGAATCAAACTTGGGACCCTTCAGTCCACAGACCAACGCTATATCCACTGAGCCAAACTGGTTAGGGTAGTGGTCGGCAAACTCATTAGTCAACAGAGGCAAATATCAACAGTACAATGATTGAAATTTCTTTTGAGAGCCATTTTTTTTTTAAACTTGAATTTCTTCTAATGCCACTTCTTCAAAATAGATTTGCCCAGGCTGTGGTATTTTGTGGAAGAGCCACACTCAAGGGGCCAAAGAGCCACATGTGGCTCCTGAGCCACAGTTGGCCGACCAGGGAGTTAGGGCTTTTTCTACCTTCGAATTATAAAGCACTACAGCTTGCATGCCTGATCCCATTTGATCAGCTCAGCAAGGAGGTGAAGGGAGGAAAAGAAAATACATTCTGTTTGAAATTCTACAAGGATATAGACCCTGACATTGGCATTTATAGAGCCTTATGTTATTTACTTCTGATAAAAACAATTCTTAGGTAAATATTGTTGAACTACGTAATAGAAAACTGAAATTCAGAGAGAGTAAGTCAAAGCTCACTTTCCCACAGTTAATACCATTCTTTCTAATCCAAATCTGACAAAAATTTCCATTACAAAACAGATGAGACAACCTCCCACTTTCATTAGGCAACTCTCCCAGGGGACTGGATCATGACAGAAATCTCAGTGTATTGACCATCGTGTCTCACTTGGACAAGATCAAGTACAAGAGTCCTAATATGATAAAATGTGAGACTCTATTAAAATGCCCATATCCACAGAAATAGATTCTTTGCTTCAATTTTTTTTCTTTGAGTATTCCATTCCATCTACTCATGGTGACATCAGAGCAACAAGCTGTGTAAGTTTTAAAAGAGATGAAAAGCAAATTGTAGTACTGTAAAATGGTATATATCACCACTGAAAGATACCAAACAAAAGGATCAAACAAAAGGGGGAGGTGGTTGTGTGCTCAGTGAAGTCAGGGTACTGCAGGAAGGTGTCTGTCAGTCTAGCCTTCAGGACAATGGATTGTCTAGGGGGCAGACCCCATCAGAAGTCCCAGAAATCTTAAAAAGTTAAAATCCCCAAAGAGTTTCCTCTTTCTGGTTCTCTTGTTCTCTCTTGCTCCATGACCCACACCAACCCATGCACTTGCCTGTTCACACTCCATAGACATGTGGCTTTAACCAACACATGGCCCACCTAGACTGGGCTGTATTTTAATATGGAGCAAAAACTATGGGTAGTGGCCTTTATTTTGGCCCTGCCAAAGACAAGATCAGACTTCTTTCATGGCAAGATGGACAGAAGTGGGATTTTTACATAATCAATAAAGCTTTCCACAAAACACCATCCTCTCTCAGGGACCTCAAGAAATCCTTTTTTTTTTTTTTCCCCCTGCACTCCAAGAACTCCAATTCCACGCATAACAGTATAATAAAACAATAAAAACAACAACAAAATCATATCTGGTCTTTGTCCCTGGTACCTAGCAAAAAGCTTCAGAAATCCTTGGAGTTTCCTGAGTAACAGGAATGTCTTTATTATTTTACTTAGGCAGCTCAAGGCAGGCCTCCTTAGATAGCTTCAGAGTAGAGGGTGGTGATAGGAAAGAACAACTGCATGATCAGAGGATTGAAACTTTTGGCCATGTTGGCCTCTGGGGAGAAAAAAAGACACTGGGGATTGAGTACAATCACGTGACCAATTGCACTTAATGTAATGAAATCCCAATAAAAACTCTGGACCAAGAACTTGCTGGTTGGTGAAGACATCTGCATGCTGGGAGAGTCATGTGCCCAAGTTCCCAAAAAGAGGGCATGGAAGTTCTCCATTCCCACCTGTCCCAGACCTTATCCTATGTGTTTCCTTCCTGTGGCTGATCCTATGGTGTATCCTTTATAATAAAACTGTACCCTTAAGTATAGTACCCTCAGTGGATTCTATAAATTATTCTAGCAAATTATTGAACTGAGAGAGTTGTGGGTTAGCCAGTGGTCAAAAGTGCAGGTGGTCCCTAGACTTACAGCTGGTTTCTGGTTTCAGAGAACTGGTGTTAAAACCTAACGCCAATTAACCAAGCATCATCTCTTGGTTATTAGACTACTAGTGACCAGGTGCACAGTTGGTGCACATTGAAAAGAAACTAATTAGAAGGTGTCTGGCAGGCAGGACTGGGCAAGAGGTACCGGACATGCCCTGGACACTTCCTAGAGCCGACCTCCCATGGTCCCTCCCAGGCATCTGTGAAGTGAGCAGGATCCCTCCTACAGGTGGCCTGGCCTGAGGGGATCAGACCAAAACCAGCTCTCTAACATCCCCCAAGGGGTCCCAGTGTGGGAGAGGGCACTCTATAAAGTTGCTGTCATACAGGATGTGTGATGTAAACGCAAGTGTGCAGTAAACTAGCAACAACATAAACCATGGCCAAAGGTGGAATTGATATATCTACATATAAATATAATATATAGATATAGATATAGATATAGATATAGATATAGATATAGATATATAGATATAGATGATACAGATATAGATGATGTAGATATATTGATATATATATATATATATATATATATATATTATCTTACTGGACAAGGAAAGAAAAATCCACTAAGTTTTATTTAAAATGTACACACTTAAAATAGTTTTCCTTGTAATAGAATTCCAACATTAATAGCTCATTTCCACACACCCCCATTACCAAGTTGGTATTTAGAACCCTAAAGACGTCACTGATGGAAATGGAAAAATCTCCTCATGAAATCCACAATGAAGAAAGTATTGTGACATACAAGTCAAAGTGCCAATTCTTAATTTGAAAATAAGAGAAAAATATACGCTATTAAATAAATTGTGATATTTCTACAATATGCTGTAACATAGACCATTTGTTTTCTTTAACCAATTAGTTTTGCTTGAGTATTAACTAAATTATATTAAGAACTTTTACTTAACATGCTTATGCAACTTTATTCATTATCTTACTCTTGTTCTCTCAAGAAAAAGATTATAAAGAGTGATAGGCTAGTATTCTTTATAATTTCCTGGGGTAGTGTTACTGGGGTAAATGAGGTATCAGGTTCCACACTAGTTCATCACTTATTAATTAACAATACCAACAATTCCTTTTTCATTACTGATAACACATTTTACTGACTACCAGAAGGACTTTTATTACAAACCTTATCTCATAGGCTCTTTCCTGCTATCTACTGCAATAATAAAAAAAGTCATCATTCAATCATCATTTTAATGAGTGATCATTTTCCCCTTACTAAAATTAAATCATAAAAGCCATTTAATTAAATTGAATGGTAAATGAAAGACTTTAATCATGCAAAGAATTAAAATGAAAAGCCTCACAACGTAATGACATGGTTTGACCAATGAGGCAAATTCTGAGAGTAAGCCAAAGGTAAATTATCTTGCCTCTTGGTATCACCAACAGAAGAGCTACCCTTAGAAAAACATGTGGCCCTTCCTAGCTTTGGGACAGGGTTCAATCAACACACCTGCATATGAAGAATAGTTCATAGGATTTGATTTGGGGAAGAGTCTAGGGAGGACCAAAAAAAGCAAAGCCAGTAGCTTGATATAGAGAACTGTATGTTCAAGAGCAAGAATATGTTTATCTGGACTTTCCAAAATAAGCCATCTAATATACACTTGTTCTATACCTTCTATATGCTTTACTTGGTAGGAGACATACAAATATGACCTCCCAATCTTCTGGGGTGACAGATATACCAAAACATCATTGTAATACAATAAGATAAATGCTGGAAGAGATATGTGTAAAGTGCTATGGGATTCCTAGAGGAGAGATCAATATATGTTTCCAGGAAAAACGCTAAGAGATAATCTAGAAGATGACTTGTGAGCTGAGTTGTGGGAGCTGAGAAGCTCTCTAGGCAACGAAGGCCTTTCTGGAGAGTGGGAAATGAACATGTGAACAGAACAGAAGCTCGGGTGGCTGGTCTATAGTTGGGACTAAAGAGAAACAGGGGCAGGGAAGCAGGGTGGCTGGACTTATCTCAATTTGGGATGACGGGGATGGCAATTTAGAAGCTGGATAATGCTCTGGCTTGATTTGTTTCTTAGGAGGACCTTTCTGGAAGCAATGTTGTAAGGTATTGGGTAGTGAGAAGAGAGAAGTGTGGCAAAAAAAGACCTTCAGGAGACAAGTTACCAAAGACAATGAAGAACTGATCCCTTTAGCCGAGAAGACTCAACTTTCTTTCTTTTCTTTCTTTTTCTTTCTTTCTTTCTTTCTTTCTTTCTTTCTTTCTTTCTTTCTTTCTTTCTTTCTTTCTTTCTTTCTTTCTTTCTTTTCTTTCTTTCTTTTCTTTCTTTCTTTCTTTCTTTCTTTCTTCTTTCTTTCTTTTTCTATCTTCCTTCCTTCCTTCCTTCCTTCCTTCCTTCCTTCCTTCCTTCCTTCCTTCCTTTTAAATATATTTTATTGATTTTCTTACAGAGAGGAAGGGAGAAAGATAGAGAGCTAGAAACATCGATGACAGAGAGACATCGACGAGCTGCCTCTTGCACACCCCCCTACCAGGGATGTGCCTGCAACCAATGTACATGCCCTTGGCCAGAATCGAACCTGGGACATTTCAGTCCGCAGACCGATGAGCCAAACCGGTTAGGCAAGACTCAACTTTCAATGATCTTAATTGTCTTCTCAGATCCTGTTGATGGAATTGGAGCTGCAGGGTGAAGATTACTTTGTAGAGCATGATTCATAGTTTTGAGACAAATGGGTACTTTTGGAATCTGATTTTGTGAAAGGGAAGTCCTTGGAACAATTGTAAAGTGTCCCTGAGATAGTGTTTTCATAGGCATCCAAAGCCCTCATGTGGACATGCTTATCCAACTGTCTTCTTGTCTTGGCTTTTTTTTAGTTGCTCTGTGCCCCAAATATTCTGCAGAATGTGACTCTGTCATCACATTATACCAGCCCTCTACCCTTTTCTACCCAGATTCTGCTATTTACAGACTGGTATCTCATCCACAAATACAATCTGTTAAAAATAGTTCATGGTTTGTCCAGGTGGTGAGGCTCAATAGTTGACTTTCCACCTATAAACCAGGAGGTCATGGCTTGATTCAAGGTCAGGGCATATTCCTGGGTCGTGGGCTTGATCCCCATTAGGAGGTATGCAAGAGGCAGCCAATCAATAATTCTCTCTCATCATTGATGCTTCTATCTCTCTCCCTCTCCATTCCTCTCTGAAATCAATGAAATTATTTTTAAATTGTTCATGGTTCATTCATTCATTGAACAAATACGAATGAAGCACTTTCTATATGCCAGACACTCACTACACACTGGGAGAGCAAGAACCAAAATAAACAGAAGCAGCAACTCAAAATCTAGCATCTTCACACAGTTTACATGTTAGTGAAAGAGACATGCGATTGCATGAAAAAGGAAAAAACAAAACAAAACAGAATATAGACAATGATGAATGCCATGAAGAAAGTAAAAGAAGAAAATAGGAAATGGAAGAGAATTTCAATATTGTGAATGAGATATTTCAATGTAATCTTGAAAGATCCAAGGGAACAGTTCTCCAGGTAGGAGGGGGTCTGGTACAGTGGAGGACTAGCAAAGGGGTGCTATGCCCAGAAAAGGGTGAGGAGGATGCACTGTAGGAGTTGAAATCCGAGAGGTACAATGGAGTGGTGGGAGGCTAGTTTCATGCACAACTGTTAAGACTTTCCCTGAGTGAGATAGAAGGGACTGAAGTGTTTGAAGTGACCTTTCAAACAGGTTTCAACAAAATTAATAAAGAAACCATATGGGAGTAAACTGAAAAAGGCAATGGGGGAAGCAGAGAGAGAGATCATTGCAATAATGAAGGTAAGAAATGACAAAATCCAGACCAAGTTATTAGGGGTGGATATTATAGGAAGTGCACAGATTCTGGCTATAGTTTGAAGGTAGAGTTGGCAACAATCATTGTGAATTTGGACTGGGGACATGAGAGAAATAGAGGAGTCAAGAATGATTTTATGCATTTTGGCTTTAATAATCGAAATCATGAGTTGGCAAGTTAACCTTCTTCCTTTTCCACCCACACTATTAATATTTACGATTAAATATAGAAAATAAAACAAAATATGACAGTTACTTTGTTTTACCTTACTCCTTCTCTCCCTCCCTTTCCCCCTTTACTAGGCTTGAGGATGCCAGGAATCAATGCCTGGCACTTAAATGTTCTAAATTTAGATACAACCCAAAGGCTCACACAACTGAAACATCTCTCTAAACCACCTTTCAAACATGTCCTACGTTCAATCAAAAGATTCTTTCCTGGAGCTCTTGAAGAGCTTGGTCTGTAGGGCTTTCCAATTAAAATAATTATATCTTGGGCCCAGCTGGTGTGGCTCAGCAGCTGAGCTTTGACCCAGGTACCAACAGGTCACTGGTTCAATTCCTGGTCAGGGCACATGGCCAGGTTACAGGCTTTATCCCCAGTAGGGGACATGCTGAAGGCAGTCAATCCATGATGTTTCACTCTCATTGATGTTTCTACCTCTCTATCCCTCTCACTGGCTCTCTCTCTAAAAATTAATAAAAGCATATATTAAAAAAAAAACAAAAAACTTGGAGAAGATGAACTCTGATATAATTTCCAAATCAATATCTTGACAAAATAGTTGTGTTGCCAGATTTAGCAAATATCAATACAGAGTTAAATGTAAATGTCAGGTGGACAATAAATTATTTTTAGTGTAAGTATATATCAAGTATTGCATGGGACATGCTTAGACAAAAAAAAAAACAAAAAACAAACAAACAAACAAAAAAACACAATAAAACAAAAAACCAAAAACCCACCAAATGCTTACTTGAAATTCAAATTTATTTGGGTATCCTGTATTGCATTTGATGGTCTATAAGTGAAAATATTTGGAGTTGTTCCCAGCTAGTCCAGGACTGAAGAATGGGATGAAAAGGTGAGAGGAAGCCAGAAGGGGGAGACCACAGTTCTCCCCATTTCCTTCTTTACGGTGGATCCACTCCTACCTAACCATCGGGTCCCTGACAGCCAGTAAATCTAAAACTGCAATTTGCAACCACCACTGAGGGTTCTTGGAGGAAATAAACACAGAGAGGTTTACATCAAACTTTCAGCCTTTTGAAATCACCTTTTGAAAATGTAGCCAACTCTGTAATTAAGTTCCATCTTATTGGGTGCAGTCCATTTAGCTAACAGATGAAATGGTATTTTTATTCACCCTTCATCCCTGGAGTTCGTTTCCAGAAATCCGGAGTGGGGCGTTTCAAGATTATTGCCTGAGTGACAGTTACATGTGTCTAATAATTTACTAGAATCAATGGATTTCTTTAAATGAATTCAGTGAACTGTTATTTATATAGATATGAATAATACATTTGTAAGGGGAAAAGAAGCAGTTGGGAAATACGTTTTAAAATGATGTATTGCTGTAATGATAAGTAATTATACATCAACACGCTACTTGTGATAAGATGTAACTAATGCTATTTCAGGAAGTCTTTTCTCCAGAGGTCCTCTGAGGTTCAGATTACAATCTAAAGGGACCCGCCTTCCTCTATGATGCAGAGAGCCTTCTGGAAGAGGCTCCCTTATAGATCAATCTGATAGAAAACATTTGCCAGATGAGACCTTCCAAGCCTATAACCTGGTTTTGTTTTAATCTTATTCCTATATAGAATTTTCTCCCAGATATTTATTTAGTGTATACTATACACACCTGTGTTATTTACCATCAAGAAAACCTTCTGAAGTAGTTATTCCTCATACCTGCATTTTATAAAAAAGAAAAATGACACTTGGAGGATAAACTTGCCCCATGCCTTAAAGTTTGTTATGGGAAGTCCCTTCTTGTCCATCATATTGGGTTTAATTGAGGATGTTTCCCAATCTCAGTGTGAATAGGCACATACACATACACCCATACATCCCATCACTACCATCTCCACCACATAGTCCACAAATACACAGGTATTTCTCATGGTCAAATGGGGAGTAGAGAAAGGCTTCTGATCTTGCTGTTAGATATAAACCCATCTTTCCCAGAGTATGCCTTCCCACTATGGTGAAACCTCTGTCATTCCACCAATAACAAAATAGTCCATGTCTACAAAAGGGACATGTCACAGTATAAAACAGATTGGGATTGAGAAATTGAATATGTACACAATCTTGTGTTTTATTAAAGGAGGGGATTTTATATTTTCAAAGATAACTTTTCTTAGCAGTAGCTTCCAAATGCATTTCTTTGCCTTGCACTCACTATAATTCTCACATTGCCAAAAAATCTCATAATGATTTAAATATATTAGAATGGCTAGCATTTAATCATTAAAACCTTTGGTTAGTAGCAGTAGCTTTAATCATGTAAATAGCCCCTCCATACTTCCTCTCTGCGTTTGATCTTTTGTAAATGATATTTTGTAAATTGTAGCCTCAGACCTGTTTACCCGGTAGGCTATGTCAAGTTGTCGAAGACTGGCACAAAAAAATATATTATCCAAGAAAATTATTCCAATTCTGCTCAGACTCAAAAACAGTGATTTGAAGAGACTGTCACATAAGTCAGAGTAAGCCATCAAGAACTCCATGAAGACTTCAGCTAAACTTTTATTGAGTTCTGTCCAAAATATATATATTTTTTTCACAAAAGGAAGACTGTGGCTTGGGCCTGAACCAGTTACTTCACATGCCATAGGTCCATAGCTTATTACTCAACAGGTGATCAGTTCCTTGTTGGAATAAGAGAGGTGGGTAAGCTCTGCACTCTTACCAGTGAGAGGAAAAGCCTTGTAGTATTGAAAGAAATCTCTAAGTTTTCTTCTTTTTCTATCTTTCTGGGCAGTTTTTAAGGTACAGGGTGTTGAAAAGAAATAAAAAACAAAAACACAAACCACAGGGTTGAATGTAGTTTAGACTAGGCAAAATAAAAATGGGAAGAATCACAAACTCAGCTGCCCTCAGAGGTTAGGCAGGAAGCATAAATAAATGTAAAGGCAAAGTGAACAATAGGGAATGGTGGAGTCTGTGGCAAAAAATAATTTCTTCCCCTGTCTGAATAAATTCAGAGATTTGTGCAATAGGCCTTTCTTCCCTTGGCTTCCACACTGGTTTTCCTCCAGCACCTGGGCCTTCACTCCAGCTAGAGTCTACTTTCTTTGTCTTCGCTGCAGACTCCAGCAGATTCCTCTTCCCTGCTTCGTTGCAGACTCTAGCTGGAGTTTGCAGTCTTGTCTTAGCTGAGGCACGCCACTCTTATAGATCCCTTTGAGCTCCCCCACCAGCCCTCCCTCTCATAGCAGGCATTCTGCCACCTGGCCACTCCATGCCTGGAGCAACTTGGTGGCCACAATCTTTGGCCTTCTAATTTGCATACTCACTCTGATTGGCTGTGGGCATAGCAGAGGTATGGTCAATTTTTATGTTTGTCTATTATTACCGAAGGTAAGATAAAAATTATAGTAGCCAAATAAAGACACCTGCCCACAATCAGTTTTACAACCCCTGGTTTATGGCCTTGGTCACAGCATCTTGTTTACAGCCCCTAGGTTCCTAAATGGGACTCTTGCTAAGGTAGTCAAAGCTGCCTTGGTTGCTGGACAGTTGGATGGAGTCCATAACATTCTATGGACATCCTAGGGGAGTTTTGGCTTAAAGTTGATATAGAACTACTTTATAAAGAACATTTTAGTTTGTGAAAATATCTTAACTATAATAAATTAACATTAATAGGAATAGGTGGGACAATATCAATATGTGTCATGCCTGATGGAAAAGAGAGCTCAGAGTTTTCAGTTTAAAGTGGAAGGACCATTTAATAGCTTGTGATTAAACATTTATATTGAAAAAAAAAACTTAATAGTCAAATCTGCTGGACTTGTGTTTTATAGAAGCATAACGTTTTACAGTTTTGCCTGAATGATGTAGAACAGTGATCTTTTGTGGTCACACCCAGGATATTTTTTCCATTGATTTTTTTTTTTTTTCAGAGAGAGTGGAAGGGGTAAGGGTGGGGAGAGATAGACTGCTGTGAGGGAAACATTGATTGGTTGCCTCTCACACACACCGCAACTGGCAACTGGGGCCTGGGATGGACCAACCCAGGTACGTACCCCTCACCAGGAATCAAACTCAGGGCCCTTTGGTGCAGGGGGAGATGGGTGAGGCCGATGATTCTCTACCACTGACCTACACTGGCCAGGGGCTAGAACAACGATTTTCAACCAGTGGCCACAGCACACAGATGTGCTGTGAAAAAATTTAAAATATGCAATATCTGACTACTTAATCAGTTGCACTGACCTCTTTTTTCTTAGATTGTCAAAAAAAAAAAAAAAAAAAAAGACACCAGTCAATAAAATAATAGCCTTCCAAAGTGAATGAATCAAAAATTTTTAGTCACACTGGCAAAACATGTAATATTTTCTTGGTGTACCACAGAATTTTTGTGATTAGGTTATGTGTGCCATGAGATGACAAAGATGTAGAACAATGCAGGCACTTTCTCAGGAGATGGAAATTGTGAGAAGAGTGATGAAATTAAAATTCAGGCATTCCTTTAACATAAAAGTTCAGGTTCTTTCAGCAAACCAAATGAAACAATCTGTAAAGCCTTTATTCTCTGTCACAGCCATGAAAATTGGTGTCTGCAGGAGACAGCTTTTTCTCTCACTGCTGCATGGAAGCACATAGATCTCTCACTCGTGTGCCCTTTGCTACTTTAAAGATGCTCTAGAAAAGTCATCATTTTTAAAAAGGGTTTCAGGCTCTTCAAGGAGTCCCAGGCGTTACCAGTGGCTCCATGCCTCTGGGTGTGTTTATCAGTTCCTGGACCAGTAGAGTGGTCACTAGTTTATACAAAAAAACCTGACAGATGATTTTTTCTTTTTATTGTGATAGTCTAACCTTCTAAAGGTTGTTAAATGTATCCTCTATCTATGATCCAGAGTACAATAAAATATACTTAATAGGACTAAACTAAATTAAATCTTTTTTCAATGACTTACGAGGCTACCTGGAATTATTCCCGGGAATATAAATTGCCATTATATCGGAGATGGTAGAGAACATGTAGGAAATTTGCCCAAATCTTATCTTAGACGTATATTTCTAGATTTTCTAATTTTGATTTTCTTGCCATTTTTCTCTAAGTAGACATAATCACAGGGTTACTTCTGAGTGAGAATCAGTGAGGAAGACTAAATAGAATGTGCTCTGGAACTTCAGTCAAATCATTTAATTTTTTTGTAAGATGATTTTGTCACTTATAAAACGGAGATGGTGTGTTAATATCAAATGGAATAAAAATAGATATAGAACAGTTTTGCAAATATAAAACTACTACAAAAGGAAGCAGATTTCTCTTCAGAATTGAGAGCATTCTACATCCCTCCAACCACTTTCCCTTCTCAGGCTATTATTTTGCTTTAAATTATTGCCAGAATGTGCTGGTATTTGGGGCCCAGCGTTACGGGTAAAATTGTACCTGGCATGAGCACCACCTTCAGGGCAGCAGCTGCCATTCCAACTTTCAGTGTGGTAGAAGTTTCCAGAAAAACAAGAATTGGGATCTGTGGGCGGACAGCTTCCTCAAATTCTGCTGACTGCCCGTTTTCCAGAGCAGACTGGAGCCATTTCAAATTATAAACTTAATTCCATAGTTACCTGGATTTCATAAGAAGTACTAAGGTGCCCTAGCTGGTTTTGCTCAGTGGGTAGCATCCCAAGTTCTGGTCAAGGGCAACAAGCAGGCTTGATCCCCAGTAGGGGGTGTTCAGGAGGCAGCTGATCAATGATTCTCTCCCATCATCAATGTTTCTATCTCTCTCTCTCCTTTTCCCTTCCTCTCTGAAATAAAAATATATAAAAATAAAAAAAAAAGAAGTAGGCAATCCCTTTCAGTGAATTCCTTTGGGACCCCTCCAAAAAACAAAACAAGCAAACACCTCCCCCCCCCCCCCCATCACCTTTGCAAGATCAAACAATTTTATCTCCCTCCTTTTAAACTCTCCTGAAAAATCTACTTACTCAACCTCCTGTTCACTCCACTGGGGACACTTCAACTTCCCCTTTGCCCTTATCACCTAGTTTATATCTACTCATCACAAGGCTTTCCACAAATTGACCCTCCTTGGGAATGCTTTCCCGGGTTCCCTAGACCAGCCCAAGCCCCGGTGTTATGTTCCCTTAGCAGCTAGTACTCTCCTTTGGAGCACATGTTGTCATTTGTAATTATGCATTTGGGTGGCCATTTGATTCAATCCATATCCTTACTAGACTGCAAGCTCCATGAGGGCAGAGACAGCCTCTATCTGCCTCCATGTTATAGCCTCAGATCTCAAAAGGGATTCCAATAGGAGAGTGCTGCCAGGTAATATCCAATTAGGCTACTGGTTAGAAAGTGTGTCAAAGCCTTTGCTCTCTGCCAGTATAAGCCAGTCTTTTTCTCAATTCTCTTTCTCCGTCCTTTACTTTGAGTTTTTCATTCCTCTTCCTACTACTCTTTACCCTGCTCTACCCACCTCATTCTATGAATGCTGTTCATAGGGGTTGACATAGGTAGTGAAGGTCTCTCCCTCCCCATATGCTATCTCCTCTGTGAACGTGTGGAACGATGTTGTGGGTAACCGAGAATGCATGGAAAGGGGAGAAAGAAAAAGAAGACAGCACCCTCAGAAGGACCAGTCCATGAGTATGAATAAATAGATCCCTCAGGAAATAATGTTTTAAGGGGTGACCCTCAGGACCCTGGGGAGTCACCCAGACACTCCTTAATCCTGGAACACATAAAATGATTTGAGTGATTTTTTCCATTCTCCCAGGGATGGTACATAACTAATACTAATATAGATTCGTAAGACAGAAGTCAATTCCTTATATACTTCAGATGCCTCTTACAGAATCCTAAGTGAGGACTCTTGCTCAGGAGGCAGGACATCCAGAGGGAACTAGGAAGACACCAGCTCCGTGCTGAGAGCAGGTGGCAGGACCCAGAAGCCCGGCCCCCAGGTCTCTCATTGTAGATGAGTGCCTCACCCCTCGACGCGAGCTGCTGTCCAGTTCACCTGTATAATTTATTCTAACACTGGGCACCAATTGTTCTTTATCCTTTGTGGTTAAGTGAGAAGCAACTGTCTGCCAAGCTCACCTAGGAAAATTCCTACTAGTTCCCCATCACAAAAGAGAGCACAGGATCACGGTGTGATGGATTACCAAGCTTACAGCACACCTGAGGCACAGCGCAGGCACCAGGGAGGCTCTGTAGGCGAAAAGCTGGCAAGAGGCAAGGGCACAGCTGACGCTGGCCCACAGGCTTCTGAAGAGAGTCCCCCACACACACCCTTAGCCACCTACCACCATCTGGTGCTCCACACAGAACTCCCAACCACGCTTGCCTGTGGGCGATGGCATCAGCCATTTGTTTCTCTCTGATTGTGTGCCCCCCTGTCCCCCACAAGCCCCCTCACAGGGAGAATCTCCAGGCAAGAGGACCCTCCCGGAAACTGACGGGAAACATGAGCAGGAGGGACTGCAAGGCAATAAATACATCAGGGAGAAATCACGCAGACTTTAAGGCCAGGATGAGGAATTAGTTCTGACCTAGGGAGCAGCCACATCCTGACGAATCCTGTGGCTGATGTGACCACGCAGTGCCTACTTCCACAATAGTTTCTCAGATGGGAAATATGAGACCCTGAAAGTTAAGTGCCTTGGTTGAGGCCTCAGACTCAAGCATACTCGAAGTCAGAATGAGAAACCCTGCCTACGGTTCAGCACACCTGGCTGGCCATCAGGATCAGTGGAGAGTGAAAAATACAAATATGTGGATGAACCACTTCATCAGAAGCTCTGTAGCTAAAACCAAAGAACCTTTATTTCGCCAAAGCTCCCAGACAGCTTGTCAGCCTGAGGAAACACTACATCAGACTCCTTTCATCTCAGTGGTTATTTGTGTCCACGGAGGACAGAAAAGAAAGGTAACCAAGGCCTCAGGCTTCCAGCAGCCTATGTATTAGCTAGGGAGATGAGACACACACAGGAAAAAAATTAGGTAAGTAAACAAAATACTATGCAATGACTGGGCTAACTAAGGGGTGTGGGAGCAGCGATTAATGTAATGGTAGTGGGCAGAGAAGAGGTGCTCTGTGTCACCTCTCAAGTACTAGATTCAGAATCATTTATATTGAAACTAGAGAGCCAGTGCATGAAATCCATGCATGGGGGAGAAGGGGGAGTGAGGGATCCCTCATCCAGGCCTGCACCTTCTTGCAATCTAGGACCACTGGCTCCTAACCACTGGCCTGCCTGACTGAGTGCTACTAACCACTCACCTTCCTGTCTGATCACCCCTAACTGCCTCTGCCTGCCTGCCTGATGGCCCCTAACCACTTGCCTGCCTGCCTGATCACACCTAACTGTTTGCCTGCCTGCCTGATCATCCATAATTGCTTCTGGCTTGGCCCCCACCACCCTGGCTTCTTCCAGAAGGATGTCTGGATTAACATCCAGAAGGTCATTGTGCTTTCCAGTCTAATTAGCATATTACACTTTTATTATTATAAATAGGCCAAGAAGGGAAAGTTGGGTAATGTCTCCATGTCTCCTGGATCCCTGAGCATTTTTCAATTCCCAAAGCCACTGCCACCAACTTTGTCTGACATTTGAAACCCCTGGTATTGGTTTGAGCAACACAGGCCTAACTGGCATCCCCTTCTCCAGTACCACCTCTCTTCTGCAATCCAGCCTTCTTGTTGCTGCTGGAGGAGCCTTCCATGAGTACAAACCTTCCATGCCGTTTCTCTGGTGAAATATTCCTATGCCCTTACCATTTAAAAAAATATTTTTAAATATTTTGGAGAAGAAGGGAGATGGAGAGAGGGAGAGAAACATCAGTGATGAGAGAGAATCACTGATGAGCTGCCTTCTACTGGGGATGAAGCCCACAACTCCAGGCATGTGCCCTGACCAGGAATAGAATTGTGACCTCCTGGTTCATAGGTTAATGCTCAACTACTAAGCAACACCAGCTGAGCTACCTTATAAACTTAAATCCACATGCCTTAGAAATGCCATCAGGACCTTTCTTTATCTTAATATGGTTTTTGGTCATTTTTTATTATTATTATTGATTAAGGTATTACATATGTGACCTTATTCTCCCACTGTCCCCTCATCCTTCCCACTCATGTCCTCCCACCCTGGTGTCTGTGTCCATTGGCTAAACTTATATGTATGCATACAAGTCCTTTGGTTGATTTCTCCCCTTTACCCCCACCCTCCCTTGTCTTCCCTCTGAGGTTTGATGGTCTGATTGATGTTTCTCTGACTCTGGATCTGGTTTTTATTCATCAGTTTATATTGTTTATTATATTCCACAAATGAGTGAGATCATGTGATATTTATCTTCTCTGACTGGTTTATTTTGCTTAGCATAATGCTCCCCAGTTCCATCCATGCTGTTGCAAATGGTAAAAATTCCTTCTTTTTTTTTTACAGCAGTGTAGTATTCCATTGTGTAGATGTACCACAGTTTTTAATCCACTCATTTGCTGATGAGCACTTAGGCTGTTTCCAAATCTTAGCTAAAGTAAATTGTACTGCTATGAACATAGGGGTGTGTATATTCTTTCTGATTGGTGTTTCTAGTTTCTTGGGATATACTTTTAGACATGGGATCACTGGGTCAATGGGAGTTTCATTTTTCGGTTTTTGAGGAAACTCTATACTGTTCTCCACAGTGTCTGCACCAGTCTGCATTCTCACCAGAAGTGTATGAGGGTTCCTTTTTCTCTGCATCCTCACCAGCACATGTCATATGTTGATGATAGACATTCTGACATGTGTGAGATGGTACTGCATTGTCATTTTGATTTGCATGTCTCAGATGATTAGTGACTTTGAGCATGTTTTCAGATGTCTTGGCTTTCCTTATGTCCTCTTTCTAAAAGTGTCTATTTAGGTCTGTTACCCATTACTTGATTAGGTTATTTATCTTCCTTTTGTTAAGTTGTATTAATTGGTTATTTCTTTAACTTCATTTTTAATGCTATCTTTTACATACTTTGAGTTCCATGTGAAAAAAAATGCTACCCCCCAAAAAATCACTATGCCTTTATCACATCTGTCTTCTCTTCCCACTTCAACTTAGAAAACTGACACATATCCTTCAAGTCCTAGCTAAAATAACATCTCCTATTACTAACATTACCCTATTCCAGAGATATTTTCATTTTATTCAGAAAAAATGTTAAATATATAGAATTTTT